>NW_026535896.1:5720000-8559532 GCF_028551555.1 Melozone crissalis | reverse complement strand
TGTCCAAAACAGCTTGCAATCGAATGTTCATGTGAATAGAAAAGGCAGGAGAGTGGTCAGGTACTGTTTTCTCTCAGTTGGCAAGCTGCGCACACAATCGCAGTCTTGTACAGCTTGTTTCATCACGTTTCCCAAGTTGCCGCTCTCTCCGGCTCCCGGAGACGAAGAAGCTGCTTCTTCGCGCAAAGACGATTCTGCCGCTCACAGTGCTCTGCGGTGTGCGCCTTCTGCCGAAAGAGGTCCGGGAGCTGTGCTTAGCTCTGCAGAGCACCGTACCTTCGTCTTTAGCCTCTCTTCTCGTCTACATCTTAGCAAAAAGCTTTTCCACTCTGTCTGGCAAGGAGAAACTTTGCCAGCACAGAAAACATCTCCCTTCGTGTTCTAGAGGCTGCACGGAGGTCTGCCGAGTGTTTTGCAAGAAGAGAAAGAAAGTTGTTCAAAACAGCTTGCAATCGAATGTTCATGTTAATAGAAAAGGCAGGAGAGTGGTCAGGTACTGTTTTCTCTCAGTTGACAAACTGCGCACACAATCGCAGTGTTGTACAGCTTGTTTCATCACCTTTGCGAAGTTGCCGCTCTCTCCGGCTCCCGGAGACGAAGAAGCTACTTCTTCGCGCAAAGACGATTCTGCCGCTCACAGTGCTCTGCGGTGTGCGCCTTCTGCCGAAAGAGGCCCGGGTGCGGTGCTTAGCTCTGCAGAGCACCGTACCTTCGTCTTTAGCCTCTCTTCTCGTCTACATCTTAGCAAAAAGCTTTTCCACTCTGTCTGGCAAGGAGAAACTGTTCCAGCACAGAAAACATCTCCCATCGTGTTCTAGAGGCTGCACGGAGGTCTGCCGAGTGTTTTGCAAGAAAACAAAGAAAGTTGTCCAAAACAGCTTGCAATCGAATGTTCATGTGATTAGAAAAGGCAGGAGAGTGGTCAGGTACTGTTTTCTCTCAGTTGGCAAGCTGCGCACACAATCGCAGTGTTGTACAGCTTGTTTCATCACCTTTGCGAAGTTGCCGCTCTCTCCGGCTCCCGGAGACGAAGAAGCTGCTTCTTCGCCCAAAGACGATTCTGCCGCTCACTGTGCTCTGCGGTGTGCGCCTTCTGCCGATAGAGCCCAGGGAGCGGTGCTTAGCTCTGCAGAGCACCGTACCTTCGTCTTTAGCCTCTCTTCTCGTCTACATCTTTGCAAAAAGCTTTTCCACTCTGTCTGGCAAGGAGAAACTGTGCCAGCACAGAAAACATCTCCCATCGTGTTCTAGAGGCTGCACGGAGGTCTGCCGAGTGTTTTGCAAGAAGAGAAAGAAAGTTGTCCAAAACAGGTTGCAATCAAATGTTCATGTGAATAGAAAAGGAAGGAGAGTGGTCAGGTACTGTTTTCTCTCAGTTGGCAAGCTGCGCACACAATCGCAGTGTTGTACAGCTAGTTTCATCACCTTTGCAAAGTTGCCGCTCTCTCCGGCTCCCGGAGACGAAGAAGCGGCTTCTTCGCGCAAAGACGATTCTGCCGCTCATAGTGCTCTGCACTGTGTGTCTTCTGCCGAAAGACACCAGGGAGCGGTGCATAGCTCTGCAGAGCACCTTACCTTCGTCTTTAGCCTCTCTTCTCGTCTACATCTTAGCAAAAAGCTTTTCCACTCTGTCTGGCAAGGAGAAACTGTGCCAGCACAGAAAACATCTCCCATCGTGTTCTAGAGGCTGCACGGAGGTCTGCCGAGTGTTTTGCAAGAAGAGAAAGAAAGTTGTCCAAAACAGCTTGCAATCGAATGTTCATGTGAATAGAAAAGGCAGGAGAGTGGTCAGGTACTGTTTTCTCTCAGTTGGTAAGCTGCGCACACAATCGCAGTCTTGTACAGCTTGTTTCATCACCTTTCCCAAGTTGCCGCTCTCTCCGGCTCCCGGAGACGAAGAAGCTGCTTCTTCGCGCAAAGACGATTCTGCCGCTCACAGTGCTCTGCGGTGTGCGTCTTCTGCCGAAAGAGGTCCGGGAGCGGTGCTTAGCTCTGCAGAGCACCGTACCTTTGTCTTTAGCCTCTCTTCTCGTCTACATCTTAGCAAAAAGCTTTTCCACTCTGTCTGGCAAGGAGAAACTGTTCCAGCACAGAAAACATCTCCCATCGTGTTCTAGAGGCTGCACGGAGGTCTGCCGAGTGTTTTGCAAGAAGAGAAAGAAAGTTGTCCAAAACAGCTTGCAATCGAATGTTCATGTGAATAGAAAAGGCAGGAGAGTGGTCAGGTTCTGTTTTCTCTCAGTTGGCAAGCTGCGCACACAATCGCAGTGTTGTACAGCTTGTTTCATCACCTTTGCCAAGTTGCCGCTCTCTCCGGCTCCTGGAGACGAAGAAGCTGCTTCTTCGCGCAAAGACGATTCTGCCGCTCACAGTGCTCTGCGGTGTGCGCCTTCTGCCGAAAGAGGTCCGTGAGCGGTGCTTAGCTCTGCAGAGCACCGTACCTTCGTCTTTAGCCTCTCTTCTCGTCTACATCTTAGCAAAAACCTTTTCCACTCTGTCTGGCAAGGAGAAACTGTGCCAGCACAGAAGACATCTCCCATCGTGTTCTAGAGGCTGCACGGAGGTCTGCCGAGTGTTTTGCAAGAAGAGAAAGAAAGTTGTCCAAAACAGCTTGCAATCGAATGTTCATGTGAATAGAAAAGGCAGGAGAGTGGTCAGGTACTGTTTTCTCTCAGTTGGCAAGCTGCGCACACAATCGCAGTGTTGTACAGCTTGTTTCATCACCTTTGCGAAGTTGCCGCTCTCTCCGGCTCCCGGAGACCAAGAAGCTGCTTCTTCGCGCAAAGACGATTCTGCCGCTCACAGTGCTCTGCGGAGTGCGCCTTCTGCCGAAAGAGGTCCGGGAGCGGTGCTTAGCTCTGCAGAGCACCGTACCTTCGTCTTTAGCCTCTCTTCTCGTCTACATCTTAGCAAAAAGCTTTTCCACTCTGTCTGGCAAGGAGAAACTGTGCCAGCACAAAAAACATCTCCCATCGTGTTCTAGAGGCTGCACGGAGGTCTGCCGAGTGTTTTGCAAGAAGAGAAAGAAAGTTGTCCAAAACAGCTTGCAATCGAATGTTCATGTGAATAGAAAAGGCAGGAGAGTGGTCAGGTACTGTTTTCTCTCAGTTGGCAAGCTGCGCACACAATCGCAGTCTTGTACAGCTTGTTTCATCACCTTTCCCAAGTTGCCGCTCTCTCCGGCTCCCGGAGACGAAGAAGCTGCTTCTTCGCGCAAAGACGATTCTGCCGCTCACAGTGCTCTGCGGTGTGCGCCTTCTGCCGAAAGAGGCCAGGGAGCGGTGCTTAGCTCTGCAGAGCACCGTACCTTCGTCTTTAGCCTCTCTTCTCGTCTACATCTTAGCAAAAAGCTTTTCCACTCTGTCTGGCTAGGAGAAACTGTGCCAGCACAAAAAACATCTCCCATCGTGTTCTAGAGGCTGCACGGAGGTCTGCCGAGTGTTTTGCAAGAAGAGAAAGAAAGTTGTTCAAAACAGCTTGCAATCGAATGTTCATGTTAATAGAAAAGGCAGGAGAGTGGTCAGGTACTGTTTTCTCTCAGTTGACAAACTGCGCACACAATCGCAGTGTTGTACAGCTTGTTTCATCACCTTTGCGAAGTTGCCGCTCTCTCCGGCTCCCGGAGACGAAGAAGCTACTTCTTCGCGCAAAGACGATTCTGCCGCTCACAGTGCTCTGCGGTGTGCGCCTTCTGCCGAAAGGGGTCCGGGAGCGGTGCTTAGCTCTGCACTGCACCGTACCTTCGTCTTTAGCCTCTCTTCTCGTCTACATCTTAGCAAAAAGCTTTTCCACTCTGTCTGGCAAGGAGAAACTTTGCCAGCACAGAAAACATCTCCCATCGTGTTCTAGAGGCTGCACGGAGGTCTGCCGAGTGTTTTGCAAGAAAACAAAGAAAGTTGTCCAAAACAGCTTGCAATCGAATGTTCATGTGAATAGAAAAGGCAGGAGAGTGGTCAGGTACTGTTTTCTCTCAGTTGGCAAGCTGCGCACACAATCGCAGTGTTGTACAGCTTGTTTCATCACCTTTGCGAAGTTGCCGCTCTCTCCGGCTCCCGGAGACGAAGAAGCTGCTTCTTCGCGCAAAGACGATTCTGCCGCTCACAGTGCTCTGCGGAGTGCGCCTTCTGCCGAAAGAGGTCCGGGAGCGGTGCTTAGCTCTGCAGAGCACCGTACCTTCGTCTTTAGCCTCTCTTCTCGTCTACATCT
This sequence comes from Melozone crissalis, assembly GCF_028551555.1. NCBI lineage: Eukaryota > Metazoa > Chordata > Aves > Passeriformes > Passerellidae > Melozone > Melozone crissalis. Next base: position 8,555,326 of record NW_026535896.1, on the reverse strand, counting down.
TAGCAAAAAGCTTTTCCACTCTGTCTGGCAAGGAGAAACTGTGTCAGCACAAAAAACATCTCCCATCGTGTTCTAGAGGCTGCACGGAGGTCTGCCGAGTGTTTTGCAAGAAGAGAAAGAAAGTTGTCCAAAACAGCTTGCAATCGAATGTTCATGTGAATAGAAAAGGCAGGAGAGTGGTCAGGTACTGTTTTCTCTCAGTTGGCAAGCTGCGCACACAATCGCAGTGTTGTACAGCTTGTTTCATCACCTTTGCGAAGTTGCCGCTCTCTCCGGCTCCCGGAGACGAAGAAGCTGCTTCTTCGCGCAAAGACGATTCTGCCGCTCACAGTGCTCTGCGGTGTGCGCCTTCTGCCGAAAGAGGCCAGGGAGCGGTGCTTAGCTCTGCAGAGCACCGTACCTTCGTCTTTAGCCTCTCTTCTCGTCTACATCTTAGCAAAAAGCTTTTCCACTCTGTCTGGCAAGGAGAAACTCTGCCAGCACAGAAAACATCTCCCTTCGTGTTCTAGAGGCTGCACGGAGGTCTGCCGAGTGTTTTGCAAGAAGAGAAAGAAAGTTGTCCAAAACAGCTTGCAATCGAATGTTCATGTGAATAGAAAAGGCAGGAGAGTGGTCAGGTACTGTTTTCTCTCAGTTGGCAAGCTGCGCACACAATCGCAGTCTTGTACAGCTTGTTTCATCACCTTTGCGAAGTTGCCGCTCTCTCCGGCTCCCGGAGCCGAAGAAGCTGCTTCTTCGCGCAAAGACGATTCTGACGCTCACAGTGCTCTGCGGTGTGCGCCTTCTGCCGAAAGAGGCCCGGGTGCGGTGCTTAGCTCTGCAGAGCACCGTACCTTCGTCTTTAGCCTCTCTTCTCGTCTACATCTTAGCAAAAAGCTTTTCCACTCTGTCTGGCAAGGAGAAACTGTGCCAGCACAAAAAACATCTCCCATCGTGTTCTAGAGGCTGCACGGAGGTCTGCCGAGTGTTTTGCAAGAAGAGAAAGAAAGTTGTCCAAAACAGCTTGCAATCGAATGTTCATGTGAATAGAAAAGGCAGGAGAGTGGTCAGGTACTGTTTTCTCTCAGTTGGCAAGCTGCGCACACAATCGCAGTCTTGTACAGCTTGTTTCATCACCTTTCCCAAGTTGCCGCTCTCTCCGGCTCCCGGAGACGAAGAAGCTGCTTCTTCGCGCAAAGACGATTCTGCCGCTCACAGTGCTCTGCGGTGTGCGCCTTCTGCCGAAAGAGGCCAGGGAGCGGTGCTTAGCTCTGCAGAGCACCGTACCTTCGTCTTTAGCCTCTCTTCTCGTCTACATCTTAGCAAAAAGCTTTTCCACTCTGTCTGGCTAGGAGAAACTGTGCCAGCACAAAAAACATCTCCCATCGTGTTCTAGAGGCTGCACGGAGGTCTGCCGAGTGTTTTGCAAGAAGAGAAAGAAAGTTGTTCAAAACAGCTTGCAATCGAATGTTCATGTTAATAGAAAAGGCAGGAGAGTGGTCAGGTACTGTTTTCTCTCAGTTGACAAACTGCGCACACAATCGCAGTGTTGTACAGCTTGTTTCATCACCTTTGCGAAGTTGCCGCTCTCTCCGGCTCCCGGAGACGAAGAAGCTACTTCTTCGCGCAAAGACGATTCTGCCGCTCACAGTGCTCTGCGGTGTGCGCCTTCTGCCCAAAGAGGTCCGGGAGCGGTGCTTAGCTCTGCACTGCACCGTACCTTCGTCTTTAGCCTCTCTTCTCGTCTACATCTTAGCAAAAAGCTTTTCCACTCTGTCTGGCAAGGAGAAACTTTGCCAGCACAGAAAACATCTCCCATCGTGTTCTAGAGGCTGCACGGAGGTCTGCCGAGTGTTTTGCAAGAAAACAAAGAAAGTTGTCCAAAACAGCTTGCAATCGAATGTTCATGTGAATAGAAAAGGCAGGAGAGTGGTCAGGTACTGTTTTCTCTCAGTTGGCAAGCTGCGCACACAATCGCAGTGTTGTACAGCTTGTTTCATCACCTTTGCGAAGTTGCCGCTCTCTCCGGCTCCCGGAGACGAAGAAGCTGCTTCTTCGCGCAAAGACGATTCTGCCGCTCACAGTGCTCTGCGGAGTGCGCCTTCTGCCGAAAGAGGTCCGGGAGCGGTGCTTAGCTCTGCAGAGCACCGTACCTTCGTCTTTAGCCTCTCTTCTCGTCTACATCTTAGCAAAAAGCTTTTCCACTCTGTCTGGCAAGGAGAAACTGTGTCAGCACAAAAAACATCTCCCATCGTGTTCTAGAGGCTGCACGGAGGTCTGCCGAGTGTTTTGCAAGAAGAGAAAGAAAGTTGTCCAAAACAGCTTGCAATCGAATGTTCATGTGAATAGAAAAGGCAGGAGAGTGGTCAGGTACTGTTTTCTCTCAGTTGGCAAGCTGCGCACACAATCGCAGTGTTGTACAGCTTGTTTCATCACCTTTGCGAAGTTGCCGCTCTCTCCGGCTCCCGGAGACGAAGAAGCTGCTTCTTCGCGCAAAGACGATTCTGCCGCTCACAGTGCTCTGCGGTGTGCGCCTTCTGCCGAAAGAGGCCAGGGAGCGGTGCTTAGCTCTGCAGAGCACCGTACCTTCGTCTTTAGCCTCTCTTCTCGTCTACATCTTAGCAAAAAGCTTTTCCACTCTGTCTGGCAAGGAGAAACTCTGCCAGCACAGAAAACATCTCCCTTCGTGTTCTAGAGGCTGCACGGAGGTCTGCCGAGTGTTTTGCAAGAAGAGAAAGAAAGTTGTCCAAAACAGCTTGCAATCGAATGTTCATGTGAATAGAAAAGGCAGGAGAGTGGTCAGGTACTGTTTTCTCTCAGTTGGCAAGCTGCGCACACAATCGCAGTCTTGTACAGCTTGTTTCATCACCTTTGCGAAGTTGCCGCTCTCTCCGGCTCCCGGAGACGAAGAAGCTGCTTCTTCGCGCAAAGACGATTCTGACGCTCACAGTGCTCTGCGGTGTGCGCCTTCTGCCGAAAGAGGCCCGGGTGCGGTGCTTAGCTCTGCAGAGCACCGTACCTTCGTCTTTAGCCTCTCTTCTCGTCTACATCTTAGCAAAAAGCTTTTCCACTCTGTCTGGCAAGGAGAAACTGTTCCAGCACAGAAAACATCTCCCATCGTGTTCTAGAGGCTGCACGGAGGTCTGCCGAGTGTTTTGCAAGAAGAGAAAGAAAGTTGTCCAAAACAGCTTGCAATCGAATGTTCATGTGATTAGAAAAGGCAGGAGAGTGGTCAGGTACTGTTTTCTCTCAGTTGGCAAGCTGCGCACACAATCGCAGTCTTGTACAGCTTGTTTCATCACCTTTGCCAAGTTGCCGCTCTCTCCGGCTCCCGGAGACGAAGAAGCTGCTTCTTCGCGCAAAGACGATTCTGCCGCTCACAGTGCTCTGCGGTGTGCGCCTTCTGCCGAAAGAGGTACGGGAGCGGTGCTTAGCTCTGCCGAGCACCGTACCTCCGTCTTTAGCCTCTCTTCTCGTCTACATCTTAGCAAAAAGCTTTTCCACTCTGTCTGGAAAGGAAAAACTTTGCCTGCACAGAAAACATCTCCCATCGTGTGCTAGAGGCTGCACGGAGGTCTGCCGAGTGTTTTGCAAGAAGAGAAAGAAAGTTGTCCAAAACAGCTTGCAATCGAATGTTCATGTGAATAGAAAAGGCAGGAGAGTGGTCAGGTACTGTTTTCTCTCAGTTGCCAAGCTGCGCACACAATCGCAGTGTTGTAGAGCTTGTTTCATCACCTTTGCGAAGCTGCCGCTCTCTCCGGCTCCCGGAGACGAAGAAGCTGCTTCTTCGCGCAATGACGATTCTGCCGCTCACAGTGCTCTGCGGTGTGCGCCTTCTGCCGAAAGAGGTCCGGGAGCTGTGCTTAGCTCTGCAGAGCACCGTACCTTCGTCTTTAGCCTCTCTTCTCGTCTACATCTTAGGAAAAAGCTTTTCCACTCTGTCTGGCAAGGAGAAACTGTGCCAGCACAAAAAACATCTCCCATCGTGTTCTAGAGGCTGCACGGAGGTCTGCCGAGTGTTTTGCAAGAAGAGAAAGAAAGTTGTTCAAAACAGCTTGCAATCGAATGTTCATGTGAATAGAAAAGGCAGGAGAGTGGTCAGGTACTGTTTTCTCTCAGTTGACAAACTGCGCACACAATCGCAGTGTTGTACAGCTTGTTTCATCACCTTTGCGAAGTTGCCCCTCTCTCCGGCTCCCGGAGACGAAGAAGCTACTTCTTCGCGCAAAGACGATTCTGCCGCTCACAGTGCTCTGCGGTGTGCGCCTTCTGCCGAAAGAGGTCCGGGAGCGGTGCTTAGCTCTGCACTGCACCGTACCTTCGTCTTTAGCCTCTCTTCTCGTCTACATCTTAGCAAAAAGCTTTTCCACTCTGTCTGGCAAGGAGAAACTTTGCCAGCACAGAAAACATCTCCCATCGTGTTCTAGAGGCTGCACGGAGGTCTGCCGAGTGTTTTGCAAGAAAACAAAGAAAGTTGTCCAAAACAGCTTGCAATCGAATGTTCATGTGAATAGAAAAGGCAGGAGAGTGGTCAGGTACTGTTTTCTCTCAGTTGGCAAGCTGCGCACACAATCGCAGTCTTGTACAGCTTGTTTCATCACCTTTGCGAAGTTGCCGCTCTCTCCGGCTCCCGGAGATGAAGAAGCTGCTTCTTCGCGCAAAGACGATTCTGCCGCTCACAGTGCTCTGCGGTGTGCGTCTTCTGCCGAAAGAGGTCCGGGAGCGGTGCTTAGCTCTGCAGAGCACCGTACCTTTGTCTTTAGCCTCTCTTCTCGTCTACATCTTAGCAAAAAGCTTTTCCACTCTGTCTGGCAAGGAGAAACTGTGCCAGCACAGAAAACATCTTCCATCGTGTTCTAGAGGCTGCACGGAGGTCTGCCGAGTGTTTTGCAAGAAGAGAAAGAAAGTTGTCCAAAACAGCTTGCAATCGAATGTTCATGTGAATAGAAAAGGCAGGAGAGTGGTCAGGTTCTGTTTTCTCTCAGTTGGCAAGCTGCGCACACAATCGCAGTGTTGTACAGCTTGTTTCATCACCTTTGCGAAGTTGCCGCTCTCTCCGGCTCCGGGAGACGAAGAAGCTGCTTCTTCGCGCAAAGACGATTCTGCCGCTCACAGTGCTCTGCGGTGTGCTCCTTCTGCCGAAAGAGGCCAGGGAGCGGTGCTTAGCTCTGCAGAGAACCGTACCTTCGTCTTTAGCCTCTCTTCTCGTCTACATCTTAACAAAAAGCTTTTCCACTCTGTCTGGCAAGGAGAAACTGTGCCAGCACAGAAAACATCTCCCATCGTGTTCTAGAGGCTGCACGGAGGTCTGCCGAGTGTTTTGCAAGAAGAGAAAGAAAGTTGTCCAAAACAGCTTGCAATCGAATGTTCATGTGAATAGAAAAGGCAGGAGAGTGGTCAGGTACTGTTTTCTCTCAGTTGGCAAGCTGCGCACACAATCTCAGTGTTGTACAGCTTGTTTCATCACCTTTGCGAAGCTGCCGCTCTCTCCGGCTCCCGGAGACGAAGAAGCTGCTTCTTCGCGCAAAGACGATTCTGCCGCTCATAGTGCTCTGCACTGTGTGTCTTCTGCCGAAAGAGGTCCGGGAGCGGTGCTTAGCTCTGCAGAGCACCGTACCTTCGTCTTTAGCCTCTCTTCTCGTCTACATCTTACCAAAACGCTTTTCCACTCTGTCTGGCAAGGAGAAACTGTGCCAGCACAGAAAACATCTCCCATCGTGTTCTAGAGGCTGCACGGAGGTCTGCCGACTGTTTTGCAAGAAGAGAAAGAAAGTTGTCCAAAACAGCTTGCAATCGAATGTTCATGTGAATAGAAAAGGCAGGAGAGTGGTCAGGTACTGTTTTCTCTCACTTGGCAAGCTGCGCACACACTCGCAGTGTTGTACAGCTTGTTTCATCACCTTTGCCAAGTTGCCGCTCTCTCCGGCTCCTGGAGACGAAGAAGCTGCTTCTTCGCGCAAAGACGATTCTGCCGCTCACAGTGCTCTGCGGTGTGCGCCTTCTGCCGAAAGAGGTCCGTGAGCGGTGCTTAGCTCTGCAGAGCACCGTACCTTCGTCTTTAGCCTCTCTTCTCGTCTACATCTTAGCAAAAACCTTTTCCACTCTGTCTGGCAAGGAGAAACTGTGCCAGCACAGAAGACATCTCCCATCTTGTTCTAGAGGCTGCACGGAGGTCTGCCGAGTGTTTTGCAAGAAGAGAAAGAAAGTTGTCCAAAACAGCTTCCAATCGAATGTTCATGTGAATAGAAAAGGCAGGAGAGTGGTCAGGTACTGTTTTCTCTCAGTTGGCAAGCTGCGCACACAATCGCAGTCTTGTACAGCTTGTTTCATCACCTTTGCGAAGCTGCCGCTCTCTCCGGCTCCCGGAGACGAAGAAGCTGCTTCTTCGCGCAAAGACGATTCTGCCGCTCACAGTGCTCTGCGGTGTGCGTCTTCTGCCGAAAGAGACCAGGGAGCGGTGCTTAGCTCTGCAGAGCACCGTACCTTCGTCTTTAGCCTCTCTTCTCGTCTACATCTTAGCAAAAAGCTTTTCCACTCTGTCTGGCAAGGAGAAACTGTTCCAGCACAGAAAACATCTCCCATCGTGTTCTAGAGGCTGCACGGAGGTCTGCCGAGTGTTTTGCAAGAAGAGAAAGAAAGTTGTCCAAAACAGCTTGCAATCGAATGTTCATGTGATTAGAAAAGGCAGGAGAGTGGTCAGGTACTGTTTTCTCTCAGTTGGCAAGCTGCGCACACAATCGCAGTCTTGTACAGCTTGTTTCATCACCTTTGCGAAGTTGCCGCTCTCTCCGGCTCCCGGAGACGAAGAAGCTGCTTCTTCGCGCAAAGACGATTCTGCCGCTCACTGTGCTCTGCGGTGTGCGCCTTCTGCCGATAGAGCCCAGGGACCGGTGCTTAGCTCTGCAGAGCACCGTACCTTCGTCTTTAGCCTCTCTTCTCGTCTACATCTTAGCAAAAAGCTTTTCCACTCTGTCTGGCAAGGAGAAACTGTGCCAGCACAGAAAACATCTCCCATCGTGTTCTAGAGGCTGCACGGAGGTCTGCCGAGTGTTTTGCAAGAAGAGAAAGAAAGTTGTCCAAAACAGGTTGCAATCAAATGTTCATGTGAATAGAAAAGGAAGGAGAGTGGTCAGGTACTGTTTTCTCTCAGTTGGCAAGCTGCGCACACAATCGCAGTGTTGTACAGCTAGTTTCATCACCTTTGCAAAGTTGCCGCTCTCTCCGGCTCCCGGAGACGAAGAAACGGCTTCTTCGCGCAAAGACGATTCTGCCGCTCATAGTGCTCTGCACTGTGTGTCTTCTGCCGAAAGACACCAGGGAGCGGTGCTTAGCTCTGCAGAGCACCGTACCTTCGTCTTTAGCCTCTCTTCTCGTCTACATCTTAGCAAAAAGCTTTTCCACTCTGTCTGGCAAGGAGAAACTGTTCCAGCACAGAAAACATCTCCCATCGTGTTCTAGAGGCTGCACGGAGGTCTGCCGAGTGTTTTGCAAGAAGAGAAAGAAAGTTGTCCAAAACAGCATGCAATCGAATGTTCATGTGATTAGAAAAGGCAGGAGAGTGGTCAGGTACTGTTTTCTCTCAGTTGGCAAGCTGCGCACACAATCGCAGTGTTGTACAGCTTGTTTCATCACCTTTGCGAAGTTGCCGCTCTCTCCGGCTCCCGGAGACGAAGAAGCTGCTTCTTCGCGCAAAGACGATTCTGCCGCTCACTGTGCTCTGCGGTGTGCGCCTTCTGCCGATAGAGCCCAGGGAGCGGTGCTTAGCTCTGCAGAGCGCCGTACCTTCGTCTTTAGCCTCTCTTCTCGTCTACATCTTTGCAAAAAGCTTTTCCACTCTGTCTGGCAAGGAGAAACTGTGCCAGCACAGAAAACATCTCCCATCGTGTTCTAGAGGCTGCACGGAGGTCTGCCGAGTGTTTTGCAAGAAGAGAAAGAAAGTTGTCCAAAACTGGTTGCAATCAAATGTTCATGTGAATAGAAAAGGCAGGAGAGTGGTCAGGTACTGTTTTCTCTCAGTTGGCAAGCTGCGCACACAATCGCAGTGTTGTACAGCTAGTTTCATCACCTTTGCGAAGTTGCCGCTCTCTCCGGCTCCCGGAGACGAAGAAACGGCTTCTTCGCGCAAAGACGATTCTGCCGCTCATAGTGCTCTGCACTGTGTGTCTTCTGCCGAAAGACACCAGGGAGCGGTGCATAGCTCTGCAGAGCACCTTACCTTCGTCTTTAGCCTCTCTTCTCGTCTACATCTTAGCAAAAAGCTTTTCCACTCTGTCTGGCAAGGAGAAACTGTGCCAGCACAGAAAACATCTCCCATCGTGTTCTAGAGGCTGCACGGAGGTCTGCCGAGTGTTTTGCAAGAAGAGAAAGAAAGTTGTCCAAAACAGCTTGCAATCGAATGTTCATGTGAATAGAAAAGGCAGGAGAGTGGTCAGGTACTGTTTTCTCTCACTTGGCAAGCTGCGCACACAATCGCAGTCTTGTACAGCTTGTTTCATCACCTTTCCCAAGTTGCCGCTCTCTCCGGCTCCCGGAGACGAAGAAGCTGCTTCTTCGCGCAAAGACGATTCTGCCGCTCACAGTTCTCTGCGGTGTGCGTCTTCTGCCGAAAGAGGTCCGGGAGCGGTGCTTAGCTCTGCAGAGCACCGTACCTTTGTCTTTAGCCTCTCTTCTCGTCTACATCTTAGCAAAAAGCTTTTCCACTCTGTCTGGCAAGGAGAAACTGTGCCAGCACAAAAAACATCTCCCATCGTGTTCTAGAGGCTGCACGGAGGTCTGCCGAGTGTTTTGCAAGAAGAGAAAGAAAGTTGTCCAAAACAGCTTGCAATCGAATGTTCATGTGAATAGAAAAGGCAGGAGAGTGGTCAGGTACTGTTTTCTCTCCGTTGGCAAGCTGCGCACACAATCGCAGTGTTGTACAGCTTGTTTCATCACCTTTGCGAAGTTGCCGCTCTCTCCGGCTCCCGGAGACGAAGAAGCTGCTTCTTCGCGCAAAGACGATTCTGCCGCTCACAGTGCTCTGCGGTGTGCGCCTTCTGCCGAAAGAGGCCAGGGAGCGGTGCTTAGCTCTGCAGAGCACCGTACCTTCGTCTTTAGCCTCTCTTCTCGTCTACATCTTAGCAAAAAGCTTTTCCACTCTGTCTGGCAAGGAGAAACTTTGCCAGCACAGAAAACATCTCCCATCGTGTTCTAGAGGCTGCACGGAGGTCTGCCGAGTGTTTTGCAAGAAGAGAAAGAAAGTTGTCCAAAACAGCTTGCAATCGAATGTTCATGTGAATAGAAAAGGCAGGAGAGTGGTCAGGTACTGTTTTCTCTCAGTTGGCAAGCTGCGCACACAATCGCAGTCTTGTACAGCTTGTTTCATCACCTTTGCCAAGTTGCCGCTCTCTCCGGCTCCCGGAGACGAAGAAGCTGCTTCTTCGCGCAAAGACGATTCTGCCGCTCACAGTGCTCTGCGGTGTGCGCCTTCTGCCGAAAGAGGTACGGGAGCGGTGCTTAGCTCTGCCGAGCACCGTACCTCCGTCTTTAGCCTCTCTTCTCGTCTACATCTTAGCAAAAAGCTTTTCCACTCTGTCTGGAAAGGAAAAACTTTGCCTGCACAGAAAACATCTCCCATCGTGTGCTAGAGGCTGCACGGAGGTCTGCCGAGTGTTTTGCAAGAAGAGAAAGAAAGTTGTCCAAAACAGCTTGCAATCGAATGTTCATGTGAATAGAAAAGGCAGGAGAGTGGTCAGGTACTGTTTTCTCTCAGTTGCCAAGCTGCGCACACAATCGCAGTGTTGTAGAGCTTGTTTCATCACCTTTGCGAAGCTGCCGCTCTCTCCGGCTCCCGGAGACGAAGAAGCTGCTTCTTCGCGCAATGACGATTCTGCCGCTCACAGTGCTCTGCGGTGTGCGCCTTCTGCCGAAAGAGGTCCGGGAGCTGTGCTTAGCTCTGCAGAGCACCGTACCTTCGTCTTTAGCCTCTCTTCTCGTCTACATCTTAGGAAAAAGCTTTTCCACTATGTCTGGCAAGGAGAAACTGTGCCAGCACAAAAAACATCTCCCATCGTGTTCTAGAGGCTGCACGGAGGTCTGCCGAGTGTTTTGCAAGAAGAGAAAGAAAGTTGTTCAAAACAGCTTGCAATCGAATGTTCATGTTAATAGAAAAGGCAGGAGAGTGGTCAGGTACTGTTTTCTCTCAGTTGACAAACTGCGCACACAATCGCAGTGTTGTACAGCTTGTTTCATCACCTTTGCGAAGTTGCCGCTCTCTCCGGCTCCCGGAGACGAAGAAGCTACTTCTTCGCGCAAAGACGATTCTGCCGCTCACAGTGCTCTGCGGTGTGCGCCTTCTGCCGAAAGAGGTCCGGGAGCGGTGCTTAGCTCTGCACTGCACCGTACCTTCGTCTTTAGCCTCTCTTCTCGTCTACATCTTAGCAAAAAGCTTTTCCACTCTGTCTGGCAAGGAGAAACTTTGCCAGCACAGAAAACATCTCCCATCGTGTTCTAGAGGCTGCACGGAGGTCTGCCGAGTGTTTTGCAAGAAGAGAAAGAAAGTTGTCCAAAACAGCTTGCAATCGAATGTTCATGTGAATAGAAAAGGCAGGAGAGTGGTCAGGTACTGTTTTCTCTCAGTTGGCAAGCTGCGCACACAATCGCAGTCTTGTACAGCTTGTTTCATCACCTTTCCCAAGTTGCCGCTCTCTCCGGCTCCCGGAGACGAAGAAGCTGCTTCTTCGCGCAATGACGATTCTGCCGCCCACAGTGCTCTGCGGTGTGCGCCTTCTGCCGAAAGAGGCCCGGGAGCGGTGCTTAGCTCTGCAGAGCACCGTACCTTCGTCTTTAGCCTCTCTTCTCGTCTACATATTAGCAAAAAGCTTTTCCACTCTGTCTGGCTAGGAGAAACTGTGCCAGCACAAAAAACATCTCCCATCGTGTTCTAGAGGCTGCACGGAGGTCTGCCGAGTGTTTTGCAAGAAGAGAAAGAAAGTTGTTCAAAACAGCTTGCAATCGAATGTTCATGTTAATAGAAAAGGCAGGAGAGTGGTCAGGTACTGTTTTCTCTCAGTTGACAAACTGCGCACACAATCGCAGTGTTGTACAGCTTGTTTCATCACCTTTGCGAAGTTGCCGCTCTCTCCGGCTCCCGGAGACGAAGAAGCTGCTTCTTCGCGCAAAGACGATTCTGCCGCTCACAGTGCTCTGCGGAGTGCGCCTTCTGCCGAAAGAGGTCCGGGAGCGGTGCTTAGCTCTGCAGAGCACCGTACCTTCGTCTTTAGCCTCTCTTCTCGTCTACATCTTAGCAAAAAGCTTTTCCACTCTGTCTGGCAAGGAGAAACTGTGCCAGCACAAAAAACATCTCCCATCGTGTTCTAGAGGCTGCACGGAGGTCTGCCGAGTGTTTTGCAAGAAGAGAAAGAAAGTTGTCCAAAACAGCTTGCAATCGAATGTTCATGTGAATAGAAAAGGCAGGAGAGTGGTCAGGTACTGTTTTCTCTCAGTTGGCAAGCTGCGCACACAATCGCAGTCTTGTACAGCTTGTTTCATCACCTTTCCCAAGTTGCCGCTCTCTCCGGCTCCCGGAGACGAAGAAGCTGCTTCTTCGCGCAAAGACGATTCTGCCGCTCACAGTGCTCTGCGGTGTGCGCCTTCTGCCGAAAGAGGCCAGGGAGCGGTGCTTAGCTCTGCAGAGCACCGTACCTTCGTCTTTAGCCTCTCTTCTCGTCTACATCTTAGCAAAAAGCTTTTCCACTCTGTCTGGCAAGGAGAAACTTTGCCAGCACAGAAAACATCTCCCTTCGTGTTCTAGAGGCTGCACGGAGGTCTGCCGAGTGTTTTGCAAGAAGAGAAAGAAAGTTGTCCAAAACAGCTTGCAATCGAATGTTCATGTGAATAGAAAAGGCAGGAGAGTGGTCAGGTACTGTTTTCTCTCAGTTGGCAAGCTGCGCACACAATCGCAGTCTTGTACAGCTTGTTTCATCACCTTTGCGAAGTTGCCGCTCTCTCCGGCTCCCGGAGCCGATGAAGCTGCTTCTTCGCGCAAAGACGATTCTGCCGCTCACAGTGCTCTGCGGTGTGCGCCTTCTGCCGAAAGAGGCCCGGGTGCGGTGCTTAGCTCTGCAGAGCACCGTACCTTCGTCTTTAGCCTCTCTTCTCGTCTCCATCTTACCAAAACGCTTTTCCACTCTGTCTGGCAAGGAGAAACTGTGCCAGCACAGAAAACATCTCCCATCGTGTTCTAGAGGCTGCACGGAGGTCTGCCGAGTGTTTTGCAAGAAGAGAAAGAAAGTTGTCCAAAACAGCTTGCAATCGAATGTTCATGTGAATAGAAAAGGCAGGAGAGTGGTCAGGTACTGTTTTCTCTCACTTGGCAAGCTGCGCACACAATCGCAGTCTTGTACAGCTTGTTTCATCACCTTTGCCAAGTTGCCGCTCTCTCCGGCTCCTGGAGACGAAGAAGCTGCTTCTTCGCGCAAAGACGATTCTGCCGCTCACAGTGCTCTGCGGTGTGCGCCTTCTGCCGAAAGAGGTCCGTGAGCGGTGCTTAGCTCTGCAGAGCACCGTACCTTCGTCTTTAGCCTCTCTTCTCGTCTACATCTTAGCAAAAACCTTTTCCACTCTGTCTGGCAAGGAGAAACTGTGCCAGCACAGAAGACATCTCCCATCTTGTTCTAGAGGCTGCACGGAGGTCTGCCGAGTGTTTTGCAAGAAGAGAAAGAAAGTTGTCCAAAACAGCTTGCAATCGAATGTTCATGTGATTAGAAAAGGCAGGAGAGTGGTCAGGTACTGTTTTCTCTCAGTTGGCAAGCTGCGCACACAATCGCAGTCTTGTACAGCTTGTTTCATCACCTTTGCGAAGTTGCCGCTCTCTCCGGCTCCCGGAGACGAAGAAGCTGCTTCTTCGCGCAAAGACGATTCTGCCGCTCACTGTGCTCTGCGGTGTGCGCCTTCTGCCGATAGAGCCCAGGGAGCGGTGCTTAGCTCTGCAGAGCACCGTACCTTCGTCTTTAGCCTCTCTTCTCGTCTACATCTTTGCAAAAAGCTTTTCCACTCTGTCTGGCAAGGAGAAACTGTGCCAGCACAGAAAACATCTCCCATCGTGTTCTAGAGGCTGCAGGGAGGTCTGCCGAGTGTTTTGCAAGAAGAGAAAGAAAGTTGTCCAAAACAGGTTGCAATCAAATGTTCATGTGAATAGAAAAGGAAGGAGAGTGGTCAGGTACTGTTTTCTCTCAGTTGGCAAGCTGCGCACACAATCGCAGTGTTGTACAGCTAGTTTCATCACCTTTGCAAAGTTGCCGCTCTCTCCGGCTCCCGGAGACGAAGAAACGGCTTCTTCGCGCAAAGACGATTCTGCCGCTCATAGTGCTCTGCACTGTGTGTCTTCTGCCGAAAGACACCAGGGAGCGGTGCTTAGCTCTGCAGAGCACCGTACCTTCGTCTTTAGCCTCTCTTCTCGTCTACATCTTAGCAAAAAGCTTTTCCACTCTGTCTGGCAAGGAGAAACTGTTCCAGCACAGAAAACATCTCCCATCGTGTTCTAGAGGCTGCACGGAGGTCTGCCGAGTGTTTTGCAAGAAGAGAAAGAAAGTTGTCCAAAACAGCATGCAATCGAATGTTCATGTGATTAGAAAAGGCAGGAGAGTGGTCAGGTACTGTTTTCTCTCAGTTGGCAAGCTGCGCACACAATCGCAGTGTTGTACAGCTTGTTTCATCACCTTTGCGAAGTTGCCGCTCTCTCCGGCTCCCGGAGACGAAGAAGCTGCTTCTTCGCGCAAAGACGATTCTGCCGCTCACTGTGCTCTGCGGTGTGCGCCTTCTGCCGATAGAACCCAGGGAGCGGTGCTTAGCTCTGCAGAGCGCCGTACCTTCGTCTTTAGCCTCTCTTCTCGTCTACATCTTTGCAAAAAGCTTTTCCACTCTGTCTGGCAAGGAGAAACTGTGCCAGCACAGAAAACATCTCCCATCGTGTTCTAGAGGCTGCACGGAGGTCTGCCGAGTGTTTTGCAAGAAGAGAAAGAAAGTTGTCCAAAACTGGTTGCAATCAAATGTTCATGTGAATAGAAAAGGCAGGAGAGTGGTCAGGTACTGTTTTCTCTCAGTTGGCAAGCTGCGCACACAATCGCAGTGTTGTACAGCTAGTTTCATCACCTTTGCGAAGTTGCCGCTCTCTCCGGCTCCCGGAGACGAAGAAGCGGCTTCTTCGCGCAAAGACGATTCTGCCGCTCATAGTGCTCTGCACTGTGTGTCTTCTGCCGAAAGACACCAGGGAGCGGTACATAGCTCTGCAGAGCACCTTACCTTCGTCTTTAGCCTCTCTTCTCGTCTACATCTTAGCAAAAAGCTTTTCCACTCTGTCTGGCAAGGAGAAACTGTGCCAGCACAGAAAACATCTCCCATCGTGTTCTAGAGGCTGCACGGAGGTCTGCCGAGTGTTTTGCAAGAAGAGAAAGAAAGTTGTCCAAAACAGCTTGCAATCGAATGTTCATGTGAATAGAAAAGGCAGCAGAGTGGTCAGGTACTGTTTTCTCTCACTTGGCAAGCTGCGCACACAATCGCAGTCTTGTACAGCTTGTTTCATCACCTTTCCCAAGTTGCCGCTCTCTCCGGCTCCCGGAGACGAAGAAGCTGCTTCTTCGCGCAAAGACGATTCTGCCGCTCACAGTTCTCTGCGGTGTGCGTCTTCTGCCGAAAGAGGTCCGGGAGCGGTGCTTAGCTCTGCAGAGCACCGTACCTTTGTCTTTAGCCTCTCTTCTCGTCTACATCTTAGCAAAAAGCTTTTCCACTCTGTCTGGCAAGGAGAAACTGTTCCAGCACAGAAAACATCTCCCATCGTGTTCTAGAGGCTGCACGGAGGTCTGCCGAGTGTTTTGCAAGAAGAGAAAGAAAGTTGTTCAAAACAGCTTGCAATCGAATGTTCATGTGAATAGAAAAGGCAGGAGAGTGGTCAGGTTCTGTTTTCTCTCAGTTGGCAAGCTGCGCACACAATCGCAGTGTTGTACATCTTGTTTCATCACCTTTGCGAAGTTGCCGCTCTCTCCGGCTCCGGCAGACGAAGAAGCTGCTTCTTCGCGCAAAGACGATTCTGCCGCTCACAGTGCTCTGCGGTGTGCGCCTTCTGCCGAAAGAGGTCCGGGAGCGGTGCTTAGCTCTGCAGAGAACCGTACCTTCGTCTTTAGCCTCTCTTCTCGTCTACATCTTAGCAAAAAGCTTTTCCACTCTGTCTGGCAAGGAGAAACTGTGCCAGCACAGAAAACATCTCCCATCGTGTTCTAGAGGCTGCACGGAGGTCTTCCGAGTGTTTTGCCAGAAAACAAAGAAAGTTGTCCAAAACAGCTTGCAATCGAATGTTCATGTGAATAGAAAAGGCAGGAGAGTGGTCAGGTACTGTTTTCTCTCAGTTGGCAAGCTGCGCACACAATCGCAGTGTTGTACAGCTTGTTTCATCACCTTTGCGAAGCTGCCGCTCTCTCCGGCTCCCGGAGACGAAGAAGCTGCTTCTTCGCGCAAAGACGATTCTGCCGCTCATAGTGCTCTGCACTGTGTGTCTTCTGCCGAAAGAGGTCCGGGAGCGGTGCTTAGCTCTGCAGAGCACCGTACCTTCGTCTTTAGCCTCTCTTCTCGTCTACATCTTAGCAAAAAGCTTTTCCACTCTGTCTGGCAAGGACAAACTGTGCCAGCACAGAAAACATCTCCCATCGTGTTCTAGAGGCTGCACGGAGGTCTGCCGAGTGTTTTGCAAGAAGAGGAATAAAGTTTTCCAAAACAGCTTTCAATCGAATGTTCATGTGAATAGAAAAGGCAGGAGAGTGGTCAGGTACTGTTTTCTCTCAGTTGGCAAGCTGCGCACACAATCGCAGTCTTGTACAGCTTGTTTCATCACCTTTCCCAAGTTGCCGCTCTCTCCGGCTCCCGGAGACGAAGAAGCTGCTTCTTCGCGCAAAGACGATTCTGCCGCTCATAGTGGTCTGCACTGTGTGTCTTCTGCCGAAAGAGGTCCGGGAGCGGTGCTTAGCTCTGCAGAGCACCGTAACTTCGTCTTTAGCCTCTCTTCTCGTCTACATCTTAGCAAAAAGCTTTTCCACTCTGTCTGGCAAGGACAAACTTTGCCAGCACAGAAAACATCTCCCATCGTGTTCTAGAGGCTGCACGGAGGTCTGCCGAGTGTTTTGCAAGAAGAGGAAGAAAGTTGTCCAAAACAGCTTGCAATCGAATGTTCATGTGAATAGAAAAGGCAGGAGAGTGGTCAGGTACTGTTTTCTCTCAGTTGGCAAGCTGCGCACACAATCGCAGTCTTGTACAGCTTGTTTCATCACCTTTCCCAAGTTGCCGCTCTCTCCGGCTCCCGGAGACGAAGAAGCTGCTTCTTCGCGCAATGACGATTCTGCCGCCCACAGTGCTCTGCGGTGTGCGCCTTCTGCCGAAAGAGGCCCGGGAGCGGTGCTTAGCTCTGCAGAGCACCGTACCTTCGTCTTTAGCCTCTCTTCTCGTCTACATCTTAGCAAAAAGCTTTTCCACTCTGTCTGGCTAGGAGAAACTGTGCCAGCACAAAAAATATCTCCCATCGTGTTCTAGAGGCTGCACGGAGGTCTGCCGAGTGTTTTGCAAGAAGAGAAAGAAAGTTGTTCAAAACAGCTTGCAATCGAACGTTCATGTGAATAGAAAAGGCAGGAGAGTGGTCAGGTACTGTTTTCTCTCAGTTGACAAACTGCGCACACAATCGCAGTGTTGTACAGCTTGTTTCATCACCTTTGCGAAGTTGCCGCTCTCTCCGGCTCCCGGAGACGAAGAAGCTACTTCTTCGCGCAAAGACGATTCTGCCGCTCACAGTGCTCTGCGGTGTGCGCCTTCTGCCGAAAGAGGTCCGGGAGCGGTGCTTAGCTCTGCACTGCACCGTACCTTCGTCTTTAGCCTCTCTTCTCGTCTACATCTTAGCAAAAAGCTTTTCCACTCTGTCTGGCAAGGAGAAACTTTGCCAGCACAGAAAACATCTCCCATCGTGTTCTAGAGGCTGCACGGAGGTCTGCCGAGTGTTTTGCAAGAAGAGAAAGAAAGTTGTCCAAAACAGCTTGCAATCGAATGTTCATGTGAATAGAAAAGGCAGGAGAGTGGTCAGGTACTGTTTTCTCTCACTTGGCAAGCTGCGCACACACTCGCAGTCTTGTACAGCTTGTTTCATCACCTTTGCCAAGTTGCCGCTCTCTCCGGCTCCCGGAGACGAAGAAGCTGCTTCTTCGCGCAAAGACGATTCTGCCGCTCACAGTGCTCTGCGGTGTGCGCCTTCTGCCGAAAGAGGCCAGGGAGCGGTGCTTAGCTCTGCAGAGCACCGTACCTTCGTCTTTAGCCTCTCTTCTCGTCTACATCTTAGCAAAAAGCTTTTCCACTCTGTCTGGCAAGGAGAAACTTTGCCAGCACAGAAAACATCTCCCTTCGTGTTCTAGAGGCTGCACGGAGGTCTGCCGAGTGTTTTGCAAGAAGAGAAAGAAAGTTGTCCAAACAGCTTGCAATCGAATGTTCATGTGATTAGAAAAGGCAGGACAGTGGTCAGGTACTGTTTTCTCTCAGTTGGCAAGCTGCGCACACAATCGCAGTCTTGTACAGCTTGTTTCATCACCTTTCCCAAGTTGCCGCTCTCTCCGGCTCCCGGAGACGAAGAAGCTGCTTCTTCGCGCAAAGACGATTCTGCCGCTCACAGTGCTCTGCGGTGTGCGCCTTCTGCCGAAAGAGGTACGGGAGCGGTGCTTAGCTCTGCCGAGCACCGTACCTTCGTCTTTAGCCTCTCTTCTCGTCTACATCTTAGCAAAAAGCTTTTCCACTCTGTCTGGAAAGGAAAAACTTTGCCAGCACAGAAAACATCTCCCATCGTGTGCTAGAGGCTGCACGGAGGTCTGCCGAGTGTTTTGCAAGAAGAGAAAGAAAGTTGTCCAAAACAGCTTGCAATGGAATGTTCATGTGAATAGAAAAGGCAGGAGAGTGGTCAGGTTCTGTTTTCTCTCAGTTGGCAAGCTGCGCACACAATCGCAGTGTTGTACAGCTTGTTTCATCACCTTTGCGAAGTTGCCGCTCTCTCCGGCTCCGGGAGACGAAGAAGCTGCTTCTTCGCGCAAAGACGATTCTGCCGCTCACAGTGCTCTGCGGTGTGCGCCTTCTGCCGAAAGAGGCCAGGGAGCGGTGCTTAGCTCTGCAGAGAACCGTACCTTCGTCTTTAGCCTCTCTTCTCGTCTACATCTTAGCAAAAAGCTTTTCCACTCTGTCTGGCAAGGAGAAACTGTGCCAGCACAGAAAACATCTCCCATTGTGTTCTAGAGGCTGCACGGAGGTCTGCCGAGTGTTTTGCCAGAAAACAAAGAAAGTTGTCCAAAACAGCTTGCAATCGAATGTTCATGTGAATAGAAAAGGCAGGAGAGTGGTCAGGTACTGTTTTCTCTCAGTTGGCAAGCTGCGCACACAATCGCAGTGTTGTACAGCTTGTTTCATCACCTTTGCGAAGCTGCCGCTCTCTCCGGCTCCCGGAGACGAAGAAGCTGCTTCTTCGCGCAAAGACGATTCTGCCGCTCATAGTACTCTGCACTGTGTGTCTTCTGCCGAAAGAGGTCCGGGAGCGGTGCTTAGCTCTGCAGAGCACCGTACCTTCGTCTTTAGCCTCTCTTCTCGTCTACATCTTAGCAAAAAGCTTTTCCACTCTGTCTGGCAAGGACAAACTGTGCCAGCACAGAAAACATCTCCCATCGTGTTCTAGAGGCTGCACGGAGGTCTGCCGAGTGTTTTGCAAGAAGAGGAAGAAAGTTGTCCAAAACAGCTTGCAATCGAATGTTCATGTGAATAGAAAAGGCAGGAGAGTGGTCAGGTACTGTTTTCTCTCAGTTGGCAAGCTGCGCATACAATCGCAGTCTTGTACAGCTTGTTTCATCACCTTTGCGAAGTTGCCGCTCTCTCCGGCTCCCGGAGACGAAGAAGCTGCTTCTTCGCGCAAAGACGATTCTGCCGCTCATAGTGGTCTGCACTGTGTGTCTTCTGCCGAAAGAGGTCCGGGAGCGGTGCTTAGCTCTGCACTGCACCGTACCTTCGTCTTTAGCCTCTCTTCTCGTCTACATCTTAGCAAAAAGCTTTTCCACTCTGTCTGGCAAGGACAAACTTTGCCAGCACAGAAAACATCTCCCATCGTGTTCTAGAGGCTGCACGGAGGTCTGCCGAGTGTTTTGCAAGAAAACAAAGAAAGTTGTCCAAAACAGCTTGCAATCGAATGTTCATGTGAATAGAAAAGGCAGGAGAGTGGTCAGGTACTGTTTTCTCTCAGTTGGCAAGCTGCGCACACACTCGCAGTGTTGTACAGCTTGTTTCATCACCTTTGCCAAGTTGCCGCTCTCTCCGGCTCCTGGAGACGAAGAAGCTGCTTCTTCGCGCAAAGACGATTCTGCCGCCCACAGTGCTCTGCGGTGTGCGCCTTCTGCCGAAAGAGGCCCGGGAGCGGTGCTTAGCTCTGCAGAGCACCGTACCTTCGTCTTTAGCCTCTCTTCTCGTCTACATCTTAGCAAAAAGCTTTTCCACTCTGTCTGGCTAGGAGAAACTGTGCCAGCACAGAAAACATCTCCCATCATGTTCTAGAGGCTGCACGGAGGTCTGCCGAGTGTTTTGCAAGAAGAGAAAGAAAGTTGTTCAAAACAGCTTGCAATCGAATGTTCATGTTAATAGAAAAGGCAGGAGAGTGGTCAGGTACTGTTTTCTCTCAGTTGACAAACTGCGCACACAATCGCAGTGTTGTACAGCTTGTTTCATCACCTTTGCGAAGTTGCCGCTCTCTCCGGCTCCCGGAGACGAAGAAGCTACTTCTTCGGCAAAGACGATTCTGCCGCTCACAGTGCTCTGCGGTGTGCGCCTTCTGCCGAAAGAGGTCCGGGAGCGGTGCTTAGCTCTGCAGAGCACCGTACCTTCGTCTTTAGCCTCTCTTCTCGTCTACATCTTAACAAAAAGCTTTTCCACTCTGTCTGGCAAGGAGAAACTGTGCCAGCACAAAAAACATCTCCCATCGTGTTCTAGAGGCTGCACGGAGGTCTGCCGAGTGTTTTGCAAGAAAACAAAGAAAGTTGTCCAAAACAGCTTGCAATCGAATGTTCATGTGAATAGAAAAGGCAGGAGAGTGGTCAGGTACTGTTTTCTCTCAGTTGGCAAGCTGCGCACACAATCGCAGTCTTGTACAGCTTGTTTCATCACCTTTCCCAAGTTGCCGCTCTCTCCGGCTCCCGGAGACGAAGAAGCTGCTTCTTCGCGCAAAGACGATTCTGCCGCTCACAGTGCTCTGCGGTGTGCGCCTTCTGCCGAAAGAGGTCCGGGAGCTGTGCTTAGCTCTGCAGAGCACCGTACCTTCGTCTTTAGCCTCTCTTCTCGTCTACATCTTAGCAAAAAGCTTTTCCACTCTGTCTGGCAAGGAGAAACTTTGCCAGCACAGAAAACATCTCCCTTCGTGTTCTAGAGGCTGCACGGAGGTCTGCCGAGTGTTTTGCAAGAAGAGAAAGAAAGTTGTTCAAAACAGCTTGCAATCGAATGTTCATGTTAATAGAAAAGGCAGGAGAGTGGTCAGGTACTGTTTTCTCTCAGTTGGCAAGCTGCGCACACAATCGCAGTCTTGTACAGCTTGTTTCATCACCTTTGCCAAGTTGCCGCTCTCTCCGGCTCCCGGAGACGAAGAAGCTGCTTCTTCGCGCAAAGACGATTCTGCCGCTCACAGTGCTCTGCGGTGTGCGCCTTCTGCCGAAAGAGGTCCGGGAGCGGTGCTTAGCTCTGCCGAGCACCGTACCTCCGTCTTTAGCCTCTCTTCTCGTCTACATCTTAGCAAAAAGCTTTTCCACTCTGTCTGGAAAGGAAAAACTTTGCCTGCACAGAAAACATCTCCCATCGTGTGCTAGAGGCTGCACGGAGGTCTGCCGAGTGTTTTGCAAGAAGAGAAAGAAAGTTGTCCAAAACAGCTTGCAATCGAATGTTCATGTGAATAGAAAAGGCAGGAGAGTGGTCAGGTACTGTTTTCTCTCAGTTGCCAAGCTGCGCACACAATCGCAGTGTTGTCGAGCTTGTTTCATCACCTTTGCGAAGCTGCCGCTCTCTCCGGCTCCCGGAGACGAAGAAGCTGCTTCTTCGCGCAATGACGATTCTGCCGCTCACAGTGCTCTGCGGTGTGCGCCTTCTGCCGAAAGAGGTCCGGGAGCTGTGCTTAGCTCTGCAGAGCACCGTACCTTCGTCTTTAGCCTCTCTTCTCGTCTACATCTTAGGAAAAAGCTTTTCCACTATGTCTGGCAAGGAGAAACTGTGCCAGCACAAAAAACATCTCCCATCGTGTTCTAGAGGCTGCACGGAGGTCTGCCGAGTGTTTTGCAAGAAGAGAAAGAAAGTTGTTCAAAACAGCTTGCAATCGAATGTTCATGTTAATAGAAAAGGCAGGAGAGTGGTCAGGTACTGTTTTCTCTCAGTTGACAAACTGCGCACACAATCGCAGTGTTGTACAGCTTGTTTCATCACCTTTGCGAAGTTGCCGCTCTCTCCGGCTCCCGGAGACGAAGAAGCTACTTCTTCGCGCAAAGACGATTCTGCCGCTCACAGTGCTCTGCGGTGTGCGCCTTCTGCCGAAAGAGGTCCGGGAGCGGTGCTTAGCTCTGCACTGCACCGTACCTTCGTCTTTAGCCTCTCTTCTCGTCTACATCTTAGCAAAAAGCTTTTCCACTCTGTCTGGCAAGGAGAAACTTTGCCAGCACAGAAAACATCTCCCATCGTGTTCTAGAGGCTGCACGGAGGTCTGCCGAGTGTTTTGCAAGAAAACAAAGAAAGTTGTCCAAAACAGCTTGCAATCGAATGTTCATGTGAATAGAAAAGGCAGGAGAGTGGTCAGGTACTGTTTTCTCTCAGTTGGCAAGCTGCGCACACAATCGCAGTCTTGTACAGCTTGTTTCATCACCTTTCCCAAGTTGCCGCTCTCTCCGGCTCCCGGAGACGAAGAAGCTGCTTCTTCGCGCAATGACGATTCTGCCGCCCACAGTGCTCTGCGGTGTGCGCCTTCTGCCGAAAGAGGCCCGGGAGCGGTGCTTAGCTCTGCAGAGCACCGTACCTTCGTCTTTAGCCTCTCTTCTCGTCTACATCTTAGCAAAAAGCTTTTCCACTCTGTCTGGCAAGGAGAAACTTTGCCAGCACAGAAAACATCTCCCTTCGTGTTCTAGAGGCTGCACGGAGGTCTGCCGAGTGTTTTGCAAGAAGAGAAAGAAAGTTGTTCAAAACAGCTTGCAATCGAATGTTCATGTTAATAGAAAAGGCAGGAGAGTGGTCAGGTACTGTTTTCTCTCAGTTGACAAACTGCGCACACAATCGCAGTGTTGTACAGCTTGTTTCATCACCTTTGCGAAGTTGCCGCTCTCTCCGGCTCCCGGAGACGAAGAAGCTACTTCTTCGCGCAAAGACGATTCTGCCGCTCACAGTGCTCTGCGGTGTGCGCCTTCTGCCGAAAGAGGCCCGGGTGCGGTGCTTAGCTCTGCAGAGCACCGTACCTTCGTCTTTAGCCTCTCTTCTCGTCTACATCTTAGCAAAAAGCTTTTCCACTCTGTCTGGCAAGGAGAAACTGTTCCAGCACAGAAAACATCTCCCATCGTGTTCTAGAGGCTGCACGGAGGTCTGCCGAGTGTTTTGCAAGAAAACAAAGAAAGTTGTCCAAAACAGCTTGCAATCGAATGTTCATGTGATTAGAAAAGGCAGGAGAGTGGTCAGGTACTGTTTTCTCTCAGTTGGCAAGCTGCGCACACAATCGCAGTCTTGTACAGCTTGTTTCATCACCTTTGCCAAGTTGCCGCTCTCTCCGGCTCCCGGAGACGAAGAAGCTGCTTCTTCGCGCAAAGACGATTCTGCCGCTCACAGTGCTCTGCGGTGTGCGCCTTCTGCCGAAAGAGGTACGGGAGCGGTGCTTAGCTCTGCCGAGCACCGTACCTCCGTCTTTAGCCTCTCTTCTCGTCTACATCTTAGCAAAAAGCTTTTCCACTCTGTCTGGAAAGGAAAAACTTTGCCTGCACAGAAAACATCTCCCATCGTGTGCTAGAGGCTGCACGGAGGTCTGCCGAGTGTTTTGCAAGAAGAGAAAGAAAGTTGTCCAAAACAGCTTGCAATCGAATGTTCATGTGAATAGAAAAGGAAGGAGAGTGGTCAGGTACTGTTTTCTCTCAGTTGCCAAGCTGCGCACACAATCGCAGTGTTGTAGAGCTTGTTTCATCACCTTTGCGAAGCTGCCGCTCTCTCCGGCTCCCGGAGACGAAGAAGCTGCTTCTTCGCGCAATGACGATTCTGCCGCTCACAGTGCTCTGCGGTGTGCGCCTTCTGCCGAAAGAGGTCCGGGAGCTGTGCTTAGCTCTGCAGAGCACCGTACCTTCGTCTTTAGCCTCTCTTCTCGTCTACATCTTAGGAAAAAGCTTTTCCACTATGTCTGGCAAGGAGAAACTGTGCCAGCACAAAAAACATCTCCCATCGTGTTCTAGAGGCTGCACGGAGGTCTGCCGAGTGTTTTGCAAGAAGAGAAAGAAAGTTGTTCAAAACAGCTTGCAATCGAATGTTCATGTTAATAGAAAAGGCAGGAGAGTGGTCAGGTACTGTTTTCTCTCAGTTGACAAACTGCGCACACAATCGCAGTGTTGTACAGCTTGTTTCATCACCTTTGCGAAGTTGCCGCTCTCTCCGGCTCCCGGAGACGAAGAAGCTACTTCTTCGCGCAAAGACGATTCTGC
The DNA here is from genome assembly GCF_028551555.1 of Melozone crissalis. Lineage (NCBI taxonomy): Eukaryota > Metazoa > Chordata > Aves > Passeriformes > Passerellidae > Melozone > Melozone crissalis. Next base: position 8,531,624 of record NW_026535896.1, on the reverse strand, counting down.
CGCTCACAGTGCTCTGCGGTGTGCGCCTTCTGCCGAAAGAGGTCCGGGAGCGGTGCTTAGCTCTGCACTGCACCGTACCTTCGTCTTTAGCCTCTCTTCTCGTCTACATCTTAGCAAAAAGCTTTTCCACTCTGTCTGGCAAGGAGAAACTTTGCCAGCACAGAAAACATCTCCCATCGTGTTCTAGAGGCTGCACGGAGGTCTGCCGAGTGTTTTGCAAGAAAACAAAGAAAGTTGTCCAAAACAGCTTGCAATCGAATGTTCATGTGAATAGAAAAGGCAGGAGAGTGGTCAGGTACTGTTTTCTCTCAGTTGGCAAGCTGCGCACACAATCGCAGTCTTGTACAGCTTGTTTCATCACCTTTCCCAAGTTGCCGCTCTCTCCGGCTCCCGGAGACGAAGAAGCTGCTTCTTCGCGCAATGACGATTCTGCCGCCCACAGTGCTCTGCGGTGTGCGCCTTCTGCCGAAAGAGGCCCGGGTGCGGTGCTTAGCTCTGCAGAGCACCGTACCTTCGTCTTTAGCCTCTCTTCTCGTCTACATCTTAGCAAAAAGCTTTTCCACTCTGTCTGGCTAGGAGAAACTGTGCCAGCACAAAAAACATCTCCCATCGTGTTCTAGAGGCTGCACGGAGGTCTGCCGAGTGTTTTGCAAGAAGAGAAAGAAAGTTGTTCAAAACAGCTTGCAATCGAATGTTCATGTTAATAGAAAAGGCAGGAGAGTGGTCAGGTACTGTTCTCTCTCAGTTGACAAACTGCGCACACAATCGCAGTGTTGTACAGCTTGTTTCATCACCTTTGCGAAGTTGCCGCTCTCTCCGGCTCCCGGAGACGAAGAAGCTACTTCTTCGCGCAAAGACGATTCTGCCGCTCACAGTGCTCTGCGGTGTGCGCCTTCTGCCGAAAGAGGTCCGGGAGCGGTGCTTAGCTCTGCACTGCACCGTACCTTCGTCTTTAGCCTCTCTTCTCGTCTACATCTTAGCAAAAAGCTTTTCCACTCTGTCTGGCAAGGAGAAACTGTGCCAGCACAGAAAACATCTCCCATCGTGTTCTAGAGGCTGCACGGAGGTCTGCCGAGTGTTTTGCAAGAAAACAAAGAAAGTTGTCCAAAACAGCTTGCAATCGAATGTTCATGTGAATAGAAAAGGCAGGAGAGTGGTCAGGTACTGTTTTCTCTCACTTGGCAAGCTGCGCACACAATCGCAGTGTTGTACAGCTTGTTTCATCACCTTTGCGAAGTTGCCGCTCTCTCCGGCTCCCGGAGACCAAGAAGCTGCTTCTTCGCGCAAAGACGATTCTGCCGCTCACAGTGCTCTGCGGTGTGCGCCTTCTGCCGAAAGAGATCCGGGAGCGGTGCTTAGCTCTGCAGAGCACCGTACCTTCGTCTTTAGCCTCTCTTCTCGTCTACATCTTAGCAAAAAGCTTTTCCACTCTGTCTGGCAAGGAGAAACTGTGCCAGCACAAAAAACATCTCCCATCGTGTTCTAGAGGCTGCACGGAGGTCTGCCGAGTGTTTTGCAAGAAGAGAAAGAAAGTTGTCCAAAACAGCTTGCAATCGAATGTTCATGTGAATAGAAAAGGCAGGAGAGTGGTCAGGTACTGTTTTCTCTCAGTTGGCAAGCTGCGCACACAATCGCAGTCTTGTACAGCTTGTTTCATCACCCTTGCGAAGCTGCCGCTCTCTCCGGCTCCCGGAGACGAAGAAGCTGCTTCTTCGCGCAAAGACGATTCTGCCGCTCACAGTGCTCTGCGGTGTGCGCCTTCTGCCGAAAGAGGCCAGGGAGCGGTGCTTAGCTCTGCAGAGCACCGTACCTTCGTCTTTAGCCTCTCTTCTCGTCTACATCTTAGCAAAAAGCTTTTCCACTCTGTCTGGCAAGGAGAAACTTTGCCAGCACAGAAAACATCTCCCTTCGTGTTCTAGAGGCTGCACGGAGGTCTGCCGAGTGTTTTGCAAGAAGAGAAAGAAAGTTGTCCAAAACAGCTTGCAATCGAATGTTCATGTGAATAGAAAAGGCAGGAGAGTGGTCAGGTACTGTTTTCTCTCAGTTGGCAAGCTGCGCACACAATCGCAGTCTTGTACAGCTTGTTTCATCACCTTTGCGAAGTTGCCGCTCTCTCCGGCTCCCGGAGCCGATGAAGCTGCTTCTTCGCGCAAAGACGATTCTGACGCTCACAGTGCTCTGCGGTGTGCGCCTTCTGCCGAAAGAGGCCCGGGTGCGGTGCTTAGCTCTGCAGAGCACCGTACCTTCGTCTTTAGCCTCTCTTCTCGTCTACATCTTAGCAAAAAGCTTTTCCACTCTGTCTGGCAAGGAGAAACTGTTCCAGCACAGAAAACATCTCCCATCGTGTTCTAGAGGCTGCACGGAGGTCTGCCGAGTGTTTTGCAAGAAGAGAAAGAAAGTTGTCCAAAACAGCTTGCAATCCAATGTTCATGTGATTAGAAAAGGCAGGAGAGTGGTCAGGTACTGTTTTCTCTCAGTTGGCAAGCTGCGCACACAATCGCAGTCTTGTACAGCTTGTTTCATCACCTTTCCCAAGTTGCCGCTCTCTCCGGCTCCCGGAGACGAAGAAGCTGCTTCTTCGCGCAAAGACGATTCTGCCGCTCACAGTGCTCTGCGGTGTGCGCCTTCTGCCGAAAGAGGTACGGGAGCGGTGCTTAGCTCTGCCGAGCACCGTACCTCCGTCTTTAGCCTCTCTTCTCGTCTACATCTTAGCAAAAAGCTTTTCCACTCTGTCTGGAAAGGAAAAACTTTGCCTGCACAGAAAACATCTCCCATCGTGTGCTAGAGGCTGCACGGAGGTCTGCCGAGTGTTTTGCAAGAAGAGAAAGAAAGTTGTCCAAAACAGCTTGCAATCGAATGTTCATGTGATTAGAAAAGGCAGGAGAGTGGTCAGGTACTGTTTTCTCTCAGTTGGCAAGCTGCGCACACAATCGCAGTGTTGTACAGCTTGTTTCATCACCTTTGCGAAGTTGCCGCTCTCTCCGGCTCCCGGAGACGAAGAAGCTGCTTTTTCGCGCAAAGACGATTCTGCCGCTCACAGTGCTCTGCGGTGTGCGTCTTCTGCCGAAAGAGGTCCGGGAGCGGTGCTTAGCTCTGCAGAGCTCCGTACCTTTGTCTTTAGCCTCTCTTCTCGTCTACATCTTAGCAAAAAGCTTTTCCACTCTGTCTGGCAAGGAGAAACTGTGCCAGCACAGAAAACATCTTCCATCGTGTTCTAGAGGCTGCACGGAGGTCTGCCGAGTGTTTTGCAAGAAGAGAAAGAAAGTTGTCCAAAACAGCTTGCAATCGAATGTTCATGTGAATAGAAAAGGCAGGAGAGTGGTCAGGTTCTGTTTTCTCTCAGTTGGCAAGCTGCGCACACAATCGCAGTGTTGTACAGCTTGTTTCATCACCTTTGCGAAGTTGCCGCTCTCTCCGGCTCCCGGAGACGAAGAAGCTGCTTCTTCGCGCAAAGACGATTCTGCCGCTCACAGTGCTCTGCGGTGTGCGTCTTCTGCCGAAAGAGACCAGGGAGCGGTGCTTAGCTCTGCAGAGCACCGTACCTTCGTCTTTAGCCTCTCTTCTCGTCTACATCTTAGCAAAAAGCTTTTCCACTCTGTCTGGCAAGGAGAAACTGTTCCAGCACAGAAAACATCTCCCATCGTGTTCTAGAGGCTGCACGGAGGTCTGCCGAGTGTTTTGCAAGAAGAGAAAGAAAGTTGTCCAAAACAGCTTGCAATCGAATGTTCATGTGATTAGAAAAGGCAGGAGAGTGGTCAGGTACTGTTTTCTCTCAGTTGGCAAGCTGCGCACACAATCGCAGTCTTGTACAGCTTGTTTCATCACCTTTGCGAAGTTGCCGCTCTCTCCGGCTCCCGGAGACGAAGAAGCTGCTTCTTCGCGCAAAGACGATTCTGCCGCTCACTGTGCTCTGCGGTGTGCGCCTTCTGCCGATAGAGCCCAGGGAGCGGTGCTTAGCTCTGCAGAGCACCGTACCTTCGTCTTTAGCCTCTCTTCTCGTCTACATCTTTGCAAAAAGCTTTTCCACTCTGTCTGGCAAGGAGAAACTGTGCCAGCACAGAAAACATCTCCCATCGTGTTCTAGAGGCTGCACGGAGGTCTGCCGAGTGTTTTGCAAGAAGAGAAAGAAAGTTGTCCAAAACAGCTTGCAATCGAATGTTCATGTGAATAGAAAAGGCAGGAGAGTGGTCAGGTACTGTTTTCTCTCAGTTGGCAAGCTGCGCACACAATCGCAGTCTTGTACAGCTTGTTTCATCACCTTTGCGAAGTTGCCGCTCTCTCCGGCTCCCGGAGCCGATGAAGCTGCTTCTTCGCGCAAAGACGATTCTGCCGCTCACAGTGCTCTGCGGTGTGCGCCTTCTGCCGAAAGAGGCCCGGGTGCGGTGCTTAGCTCTGCAGAGCACCGTACCTTCGTCTTTAGCCTCTCTTCTCGTCTACATCTTAGCAAAAAGCTTTTCCACTCTGTCTGGCAAGGAGAAACTGTTCCAGCACAGAAAACATCTCCCATCGTGTTCTAGAGGCTGCACGGAGGTCTGCCGAGTGTTTTGCAAGAAGAGAAAGAAAGTTGTCCAAAACAGCTTGCAATCGAATGTTCATGTGATTAGAAAAGGCAGGAGAGTGGTCAGGTACTGTTTTCTCTCAGTTGGCAAGCTGCGCACACAATCGCAGTCTTGTACAGCTTGTTTCATCACCTTTCCCAAGTTGCCGCTCTCTCCGGCTCCCGGAGACGAAGAAGCTGCTTCTTCGCGCAAAGACGATTCTGCCGCTCACAGTGCTCTGCGGTGTGCGCCTTCTGCCGAAAGAGGCCCGGGAGCGGTGCTTAGCTCTGCAGAGCACCGTACCTCCGTCTTTAGCCTCTCTTCTCGTCTACATCTTAGCAAAAAGCTTTTCCACTCTGTCTGGCTAGGAGAAACTGTGCCAGCACAAAAAACATCTCCCATCGTGTTCTAGAGGCTGCACGGAGGTCTGCCGAGTGTTTTGCAAGAAGAGAAAGAAAGTTGTTCAAAACAGCTTGCAATCGAATGTTCATGTTAATAGAAAAGGCAGGAGAGTGGTCAGGTACTGTTTTCTCTCAGTTGACAAACTGCGCACACAATCGCAGTGTTGTACAGCTTGTTTCATCACCTTTGCGAAGTTGCCGCTCTCTCCGGCTCCCGGAGACGAAGAAGCTACTTCTTCGCGCAAAGACGATTCTGCCGCTCACAGTGCTCTGCGGTGTGCGCCTTCTGCCGAAAGAGGTCCGGGAGCGGTGCTTAGCTCTGCACTGCACCGTACCTTCGTCTTTAGCCTCTCTTCTCGTCTACATCTTAGCAAAAAGCTTTTCCACTCTGTCTGGCAAGGAGAAACTTTGCCAGCACAAAAAACATCTCCCATCGTGTTCTAGAGGCTGCACGGAGGTCTGCCGAGTGTTTTGCAAGAAGAGAAAGAAAGTTGTCCAAAACAGCTTGCAATCGAATGTTCATGTGAATAGAAAAGGCAGGAGAGTGGTCAGGTACTGTTTTCTCTCAGTTGGCAAGCTGCGCACACAATCGCAGTGTTGTACAGCTTGTTTCATCACCTTTGCGAAGTTGCCGCTCTCTCCGGCTCCCGGAGACGAAGAAGCTACTTCTTCGCGCAAAGACGATTCTGCCGCTCACAGTGCTCTGCGGTGTGCGCCTTCTGCCGAAAGAGGTCCGGGAGCGGTGCTTAGCTCTGCACTGCACCGTACCTTCGTCTTTAGCCTCTCTTCTCGTCTACATCTTAGCAAAAAGCTTTTCCACTCTGTCTGGCAAGGAGAAACTTTGCCAGCACAGAAAACATCTCCCATCGTGTTCTAGAGGCTGCACGGAGGTCTGCCGAGTGTTTTGCAAGAAAACAAAGAAAGTTGTCCAAAACAGCTTGCAATCGAATGTTCATGTGAATAGAAAAGGCAGGAGAGTGGTCAGGTACTGTTTTCTCTCAGTTGGCAAGCTGCGCACACAATCGCAGTCTTGTACAGCTTGTTTCATCACCTTTCCCAAGTTGCCGCTCTCTCCGGCTCCCGGAGACGAAGAAGCTGCTTCTTCGCGCAATGACGATTCTGCCGCCCACAGTGCTCTGCGGTGTGCGCCTTCTGCCGAAAGAGGCCCGGGAGCGGTGCTTAGCTCTGCAGAGCACCGTACCTTCGTCTTTAGCCTCTCTTCTCGTCTACATCTTAGCAAAAAGCTTTTCCACTCTGTCTGGCTAGGAGAAACTGTGCCAGCACAAAAAACATCTCCCATCGTGTTCTAGAGGCTGCACGGAGGTCTGCCGAGTGTTTTGCAAGAAGAGAAAGAAAGTTGTTCAAAACAGCTTGCAATCGAATGTTCATGTTAATAGAAAAGGCAGGAGAGTGGTCAGGTACTGTTTTCTCTCAGTTGGCAAACTGCGCACACAATCGCAGTGTTGTACAGCTTGTTTCATCACCTTTGCGAAGTTGCCGCTCTCTCCGGCTCCCGGAGACGAAGAAGCTACTTCTTCGCGCAAAGACGATTCTGCCGCTCACAGTGCTCTGCGGTGTGCGCCTTCTGCCGAAAGAGGTCCGGGAGCGGTGCTTAGCTCTGCACTGCACCGTACCTTCGTCTTTAGCCTCTCTTCTCGTCTACATCTTAGCAAAAAGCTTTTCCACTCTGTCTGGCAAGGAGAAACTTTGCCAGCACAGAAAACATCTCCCATCGTGTTCTAGAGGCTGCACGGAGGTCTGCCGAGTGTTTTGCAAGAAAACAAAGAAAGTTGTCCAAAACAGCTTGCAATCGAATGTTCATGTGAATAGAAAAGGCAGGAGAGTGGTCAGGTACTGTTTTCTCTCACTTGGCAAGCTGCGCACACAATCGCAGTGTTGTACAGCTTGTTTCATCACCTTTGCGAAGTTGCCGCTCTCTCCGGCTCCCGGAGACGAAGAAGCTGCTTCTTCGCGCAAAGACGATTCTGCCGCTCACAGTGCTCTGCGGAGTGCGCCTTCTGCCGAAAGAGGTCCGGGAGCGGTGCTTAGCTCTGCAGAGCACCGTACCTTCGTCTTTAGCCTCTCTTCTCGTCTACATCTTAGCAAAAAGCTTTTCCACTCTGTCTGGCAAGGAGAAACTGTGCCAGCACAAAAAACATCTCCCATCGTGTTCTAGAGGCTGCACGGAGGTCTGCCGAGTGTTTTGCAAGAAGAGAAAGAAAGTTGTCCAAAACAGCTTGCAATCGAATGTTCATGTGAATAGAAAAGGCAGGAGAGTGGTCAGGTACTGTTTTCTCTCAGTTGGCAAGCTGCGCACACAATCGCAGTCTTGTACAGCTTGTTTCATCACCTTTCCCAAGTTGCCGCTCTCTCCGGCTCCCGGAGACGAAGAAGCTGCTTCTTCGCGCAAAGACGATTCTGCCGCTCACAGTGCTCTGCGGTGTGCGCCTTCTGCCGAAAGAGGCCAGGGAGCGGTGCTTAGCTCTGCAGAGCACCGTACCTTCGTCTTTAGCCTCTCTTCTCGTCTACATCTTAGCAAAAAGCTTTTCCACTCTGTCTGGCAAGGAGAAACTTTGCCAGCACAGAAAACATCTCCCTTCGTGTTCTAGAGGCTGCACGGAGGTCTGCCGAGTGTTTTGCAAGAAGAGAAAGAAAGTTGTCCAAAACAGCTTGCAATCGAATGTTCATGTGAATAGAAAAGGCAGGAGAGTGGTCAGGTACTGTTTTCTCTCAGTTGGCAAGCTGCGCACACAATCGCAGTCTTGTACAGCTTGTTTCATCACCTTTGCGAAGTTGCCGCTCTCTCCGGCTCCCGGAGCCGATGAAGCTGCTTCTTCGCGCAAAGACGATTCTGACGCTCACAGTGCTCTGCGGTGTGCGCCTTCTGCCGAAAGAGGCCCGGGTGCGGTGCTTAGCTCTGCAGAGCACCGTACCTTCGTCTTTAGCCTCTCTTCTCGTCTACATCTTAGCAAAAAGCTTTTCCACTCTGTCTGGCAAGGAGAAACTGTTCCAGCACAGAAAACATCTCCCATCGTGTTCTAGAGGCTGCACGGAGGTCTGCCGAGTGTTTTGCAAGAAGAGAAAGAAAGTTGTCCAAAACAGCTTGCAATCGAATGTTCATGTGATTAGAAAAGGCAGGAGAGTGGTCAGGTACTGTTTTCTCTCAGTTGGCAAGCTGCGCACACAATCGCAGGGTTGTACAGCTTGTTTCATCACCTTTCCCAAGTTGCCGCTCTCTCCGGCTCCCGGAGACGAAGAAGCTGCTTCTTCGCGCAAAGACGATTCTGCCGCTCACAGTGCTCTGCGGTGTGCGCCTTCTGCCGAAAGAGGTCCGGGAGCGGTGCTTAGCTCTGCCGAGCACCGTACCTCCGTCTTTAGCCTCTCTTCTCGTCTCCATCTTAGCAAAAAGCTTTTCCACTCTGTCTGGAAAGGAAAAACTTTGCCTGCACAGAAAACATCTCCCATCGTGTGCTAGAGGCTGCACGGAGGTCTGCCGAGTGTTTTGCAAGAAGAGAAAGAAAGTTGTCCAAAACAGCTTGCAATCGAATGTTCATGTGATTAGAAAAGGCAGGAGAGTGGTCAGGTACTGTTTTCTCTCAGTTGGCAAGCTGCGCACACAATCGCAGTGTTGTACAGCTTGTTTCATCACCTTTGCGAAGTTGCCGCTCTCTCCGGCTCCCGGAGATGAAGAAGCTGCTTCTTCGCGCAAAGACGATTCTGCCGCTCACAGTGCTCTGCGGTGTGCGTCTTCTGCCGAAAGAGGTCCGGGAGCGGTGCTTAGCTCTGCAGAGCTCCGTACCTTTGTCTTTAGCCTCTCTTCTCGTCTACATTTTAGCAAAAAGCTTTTCCACTCTGTCTGGCAAGGAGAAACTGTGCCAGCACAGAAAACATCTTCCATCGTGTTCTAGAGGCTGCACGGAGGTCTGCCGAGTGTTTTGCAAGAAGAGAAAGAAAGTTGTCCAAAACAGCTTGCAATCGAATGTTCATGTGAATAGAAAAGGCAGGAGAGTGGTCAGGTTCTGTTTTCTCTCAGTTGGCAAGCTGCGCACACAATCGCAGTGTTGTACAGCTTGTTTCATCACCTTTGCGAAGTTGCCGCTCTCTCCGGCTCCGGGAGACGAAGAAGCTGCTTCTTCGCGCAAAGACGATTCTGCCGCTCACAGTGCTCTGCGGTGTGCTCCTTCTGCCGAAAGAGGCCAGGGAGCGGTGCTTAGCTCTGCAGAGAACCGTACCTTCGTCTTTAGCCTCTCTTCTCGTCTACATCTTAACAAAAAGCTTTTCCACTCTGTCTGGCAAGGAGAAACTGTGCCAGCACAGAAAACATCTCCCATCGTGTTCTAGAGGCTGCACGGAGGTCTGCCGAGTGTTTTGCAAGAAGAGAAAGAAAGTTGTCCAAAACAGCTTGCAATCGAATGTTCATGTGAATAGAAAAGGCAGGAGAGTGGTCAGGTACTGTTTTCTCTCAGTTGGCAAGCTGCGCACACAATCGCAGTGTTGTACAGCTTGTTTCATCACCTTTGCGAAGCTGCCGCTCTCTCCGGCTCCCGGAGACGAAGAAGCTGCTTCTTCGCGCAAAGACGATTCTGCCGCTCATAGTGCTCTGCACTGTGTGTCTTCTGCCGAAAGAGGTCCGGGAGCGGTGCTTAGCTCTGCAGAGCACCGTACCTTCGTCTTTAGCCTCTCTTCTCGTCTCCATCTTACCAAAACGCTTTTCCACTCTGTCTGGCAAGGAGAAACTGTGCCAGCACAGAAAACATCTCCCATCGTGTTCTAGAGGCTGCACGGAGGTCTGCCGACTGTTTTGCAAGAAGAGAAAGAAAGTTGTCCAAAACAGCTTGCAATCGAATGTTCATGTGAATAGAAAAGGCAGGAGAGTGGTCAGGTACTGTTTTCTCTCACTTGGCAAGCTGCGCACACACTCGCAGTGTTGTACAGCTTGTTTCATCACCTTTGCCAAGTTGCCGCTCTCTCCGGCTCCTGGAGACGAAGAAGCTGCTTCTTCGCGCAAAGACGATTCTGCCGCTCACAGTGCTCTGCGGTGTGCGCCTTCTGCCGAAAGAGGTCCGTGAGCGGTGCTTAGCTCTGCAGAGCACCGTACCTTCGTCTTTAGCCTCTCTTCTCGTCTACATCTTAGCAAAAACCTTTTCCACTCTGTCTGGCAAGGAGAAACTGTGCCAGCACAGAAGACATCTCCCATCTTGTTCTAGAGGCTGCACGGAGGTCTGCCGAGTGTTTTGCAAGAAGAGAAAGAAAGTTGTCCAAAACAGCTTCCAATCGAATGTTCATGTGAATAGAAAAGGCAGGAGAGTGGTCAGGTACTGTTTTCTCTCAGTTGGCAAGCTGCGCACACAATCGCAGTCTTGTACAGCTTGTTTCATCACCTTTGCGAAGCTGCCGCTCTCTCCGGCTCCCGGAGACGAAGAAGCTGCTTCTTCGCGCAAAGACGATTCTGCCGCTCACAGTGCTCTGCGGTGTGCGTCTTCTGCCGAAAGAGACCAGGGAGCGGTGCTTAGCTCTGCAGAGCACCGTACCTTCGTCTTTAGCCTCTCTTCTCGTCTACATCTTAGCAAAAAGCTTTTCCACTCTGTCTGGCAAGGAGAAACTGTTCCAGCACAGAAAACATCTCCCATCGTGTTCTAGAGGCTGCACGGAGGTCTGCCGAGTGTTTTGCAAGAAGAGAAAGAAAGTTGTCCAAAACAGCTTGCAATCGAATGTTCATGTGATTAGAAAAGGCAGGAGAGTGGTCAGGTACTGTTTTCTCTCAGTTGGCAAGCTGCGCACACAATCGCAGTCTTGTACAGCTTGTTTCATCACCTTTGCGAAGTTGCCGCTCTCTCCGGCTCCCGGAGACGAAGAAGCTGCTTCTTCGCGCAAAGACGATTCTGCCGCTCACTGTGCTCTGCGGTGTGCGCCTTCTGCCGATAGAGCCCAGGGAGCGGTGCTTAGCTCTGCAGAGCACCGTACCTTCGTCTTTAGCCTCTCTTCTCGTCTACATCTTTGCAAAAAGCTTTTCCACTCTGTCTGGCAAGGAGAAACTGTGCCAGCACAGAAAACATCTCCCATCGTGTTCTAGAGGCTGCACGGAGGTCTGCCGAGTGTTTTGCAAGAAGAGAAAGAAAGTTGTCCAAAACAGGTTGCAATCAAATGTTCATGTGAATAGAAAAGGAAGGAGAGTGGTCAGGTACTGTTTTCTCTCAGTTGGCAAGCTGCGCACACAATCGCAGTGTTGTACAGCTAGTTTCATCACCTTTGCAAAGTTGCCGCTCTCTCCGGCTCCCGGAGACGAAGAAGCGGCTTCTTCGCGCAAAGACGATTCTGCCGCTCATAGTGCTCTGCACTGTGTGTCTTCTGCCGAAAGACACCAGGGAGCGGTGCTTAGCTCTGCAGAGCACCGTACCTTCGTCTTTAGCCTCTCTTCTCGTCTACATCTTAGCAAAAAGCTTTTCCACTCTGTCTGGCAAGGAGAAACTGTTCCAGCACAGAAAACATCTCCCATCGTGTTCTAGAGGCTGCACGGAGGTCTGCCGAGTGTTTTGCAAGAAGAGAAAGAAAGTTGTCCAAAACAGCATGCAATCGAATGTTCATGTGATTAGAAAAGGCAGGAGAGTGGTCAGGTACTGTTTTCTCTCAGTTGGCAAGCTGCGCACACAATCGCAGTGTTGTACAGCTTGTTTCATCACCTTTGCGAAGTTGCCGCTCTCTCCGGCTCCCGGAGACGAAGAAGCTGCTTCTTCGCGCAAAGACGATTCTGCCGCTCACTGTGCTCTGCGGTGTGCGCCTTCTGCCGATAGAGCCCAGGGAGCGGTGCTTAGCTCTGCAGAGCGCCGTACCTTCGTCTTTAGCCTCTCTTCTCGTCTACATCTTTGCAAAAAGCTTTTCCACTCTGTCTGGCAAGGAGAAACTGTGCCAGCACAGAAAACATCTCCCATCGTGTTCTAGAGGCTGCACGGAGGTCTGCCGAGTGTTTTGCAAGAAGAGAAAGAAAGTTGTCCAAAACTGGTTGCAATCAAATGTTCATGTGAATAGAAAAGGCAGGAGAGTGGTCAGGTACTGTTTTCTCTCAGTTGGCAAGCTGCGCACACAATCGCAGTGTTGTACAGCTAGTTTCATCACCTTTGCGAAGTTGCCGCTCTCTCCGGCTCCCGGAGACGAAGAAGCGGCTTCTTCGCGCAAAGACGATTCTGCCGCTCATAGTGCTCTGCACTGTGTGTCTTCTGCCGAAAGACACCAGGGAGCGGTGCATAGCTCTGCAGAGCACCTTACCTTCGTCTTTAGCCTCTCTTCTCGTCTACATCTTAGCAAAAAGCTTTTCCACTCTGTCTGGCAAGGAGAAACTGTGCCAGCACAGAAAACATCTCCCATCGTGTTCTAGAGGCTGCACGGAGGTCTGCCGAGTGTTTTGCAAGAAGAGAAAGAAAGTTGTCCAAAACAGCTTGCAATCGAATGTTCATGTGAATAGAAAAGGCAGGAGAGTGGTCAGGTACTGTTTTCTCTCACTTGGCAAGCTGCGCACACAATCGCAGTCTTGTACAGCTTGTTTCATCACCTTTCCCAAGTTGCCGCTCTCTCCGGCTCCCGGAGACGAAGAAGCTGCTTCTTCGCGCAAAGACGATTCTGCCGCTCACAGTTCTCTGCGGTGTGCGTCTTCTGCCGAAAGAGGTCCGGGAGCGGTGCTTAGCTCTGCAGAGCACCGTACCTTTGTCTTTAGCCTCTCTTCTCGTCTACATCTTAGCAAAAAGCTTTTCCACTCTGTCTGGCAAGGAGAAACTGTTCCAGCACAGAAAACATCTCCCATCGTGTTCTAGAGGCTGCACGGAGGTCTGCCGAGTGTTTTGCAAGAAGAGAAAGAAAGTTGTTCAAAACAGCTTGCAATCGAATGTTCATGTGAATAGAAAAGGCAGGAGAGTGGTCAGGTTCTGTTTTCTCTCAGTTGGCAAGCTGCGCACACAATCGCAGTGTTGTACATCTTGTTTCATCACCTTTGCGAAGTTGCCGCTCTCTCCGGCTCCGGGAGACGAAGAAGCTGCTTCTTCGCGCAAAGACGATTCTGCCGCTCACAGTGCTCTGCGGTGTGCGCCTTCTGCCGAAAGAGGTCCGGGAGCGGTGCTTAGCTCTGCAGAGAACCGTACCTTCGTCTTTAGCCTCTCTTCTCGTCTACATCTTAGCAAAAAGCTTTTCCACTCTGTCTGGCAAGGAGAAACTGTGCCAGCACAGAAAACATCTCCCATCGTGTTCTAGAGGCTGCACGGAGGTCTTCCGAGTGTTTTGCCAGAAAACAAAGAAAGTTGTCCAAAACAGCTTGCAATCGAATGTTCATGTGAATAGAAAAGGCAGGAGAGTGGTCAGGTACTGTTTTCTCTCAGTTGGCAAGCTGCGCACACAATCGCAGTGTTGTACAGCTTGTTTCATCACCTTTGCGAAGCTGCCGCTCTCTCCGGCTCCCGGAGACGAAGAAGCTGCTTCTTCGCGCAAAGACGATTCTGCCGCTCATAGTGCTCTGCACTGTGTGTCTTCTGCCGAAAGAGGTCCGGGAGCGGTGCTTAGCTCTGCAGAGCACCGTACCTTCGTCTTTAGCCTCTCTTCTCGTCTACATCTTAGCAAAAAGCTTTTCCACTCTGTCTGGCAAGGACAAACTGTGCCAGCACAGAAAACATCTCCCATCGTGTTCTAGAGGCTGCACGGAGGTCTGCCGAGTGTTTTGCAAGAAGAGGAATAAAGTTTTCCAAAACAGCTTTCAATCGAATGTTCATGTGAATAGAAAAGGCAGGAGAGTGGTCAGGTACTGTTTTCTCTCAGTTGGCAAGCTGCGCACACAATCGCAGTCTTGTACAGCTTGTTTCATCACCTTTCCCAAGTTGCCGCTCTCTCCGGCTCCCGGAGACGAAGAAGCTGCTTCTTCGCGCAAAGACGATTCTGCCGCTCATAGTGGTCTGCACTGTGTGTCTTCTGCCGAAAGAGGTCCGGGAGCGGTGCTTAGCTCTGCAGAGCACCGTAACTTCGTCTTTAGCCTCTCTTCTCGTCTACATCTTAGCAAAAAGCTTTTCCACTCTGTCTGGCAAGGACAAACTTTGCCAGCACAGAAAACATCTCCCATCGTGTTCTAGAGGCTGCACGGAGGTCTGCCGAGTGTTTTGCAAGAAGAGGAAGAAAGTTGTCCAAAACAGCTTGCAATCGAATGTTCATGTGAATAGAAAAGGCAGGAGAGTGGTCAGGTACTGTTTTCTCTCAGTTGGCAAGCTGCGCACACAATCGCAGTCTTGTACAGCTTGTTTCATCACCTTTCCCAAGTTGCCGCTCTCTCCGGCTCCCGGAGACGAAGAAGCTGCTTCTTCGCGCAATGACGATTCTGCCGCCCACAGTGCTCTGCGGTGTGCGCCTTCTGCCGAAAGAGGCCCGGGAGCGGTGCTTAGCTCTGCAGAGCACCGTACCTTCGTCTTTAGCCTCTCTTCTCGTCTACATCTTAGCAAAAAGCTTTTCCACTCTGTCTGGCTAGGAGAAACTGTGCCAGCACAAAAAATATTTCCCATCGTGTTCTAGAGGCTGCACGGAGGTCTGCCGAGTGTTTTGCAAGAAGAGAAAGAAAGTTGTTCAAAACAGCTTGCAATCGAACGTTCATGTGAATAGAAAAGGCAGGAGAGTGGTCAGGTACTGTTTTCTCTCAGTTGACAAACTGCGCACACAATCGCAGTGTTGTACAGCTTGTTTCATCACCTTTGCGAAGTTGCCGCTCTCTCCGGCTCCCGGAGACGAAGAAGCTACTTCTTCGCGCAAAGACGATTCTGCCGCTCACAGTGCTCTGCGGTGTGCGCCTTCTGCCGAAAGAGGTCCGGGAGCGGTGCTTAGCTCTGCACTGCACCGTACCTTCGTCTTTAGCCTCTCTTCTCGTCTACATCTTAGCAAAAAGCTTTTCCACTCTGTCTGGCAAGGAGAAACTTTGCCAGCACAGAAAACATCTCCCATCGTGTTCTAGAGGCTGCACGGAGGTCTGCCGAGTGTTTTGCAAGAAGAGAAAGAAAGTTGTCCAAAACAGCTTGCAATCGAATGTTCATGTGAATAGAAAAGGCAGGAGAGTGGTCAGGTACTGTTTTCTCTCACTTGGCAAGCTGCGCACACAATCGCAGTCTTGTACAGCTTGTTTCATCACCTTTGCCAAGTTGCCGCTCTCTCCGGCTCCCGGAGACGAAGAAGCTGCTTCTTCGCGCAAAGACGATTCTGCCGCTCACAGTGCTCTGCGGTGTGCGCCTTCTGCCGAAAGAGGTACGGGAGCGGTGCTTAGCTCTGCCGAGCACCGTACCTCCGTCTTTAGCCTCTCTTCTCGTCTACATCTTAGCAAAAAGCTTTTCCACTCTGTCTGGAAACAAAAAACTTTGCCTGCACAGAAAACATCTCCCATCGTGTGCTAGAGGCTGCACGGAGGTCTGCCGAGTGTTTTGCAAGAAGAGAAAGAAAGTTGTCCAAAACAGCTTGCAATGGAATGTTCATGTGAATAGAAAAGGCAGGAGAGTGGTCAGGTTCTGTTTTCTCTCAGTTGGCAAGCTGCGCACACAATCGCAGTGTTGTACAGCTTGTTTCATCACCTTTGCGAAGTTGCCGCTCTCTCCGGCTCCGGGAGACGAAGAAGCTGCTTCTTCGCGCAAAGACGATTCTGCCGCTCACAGTGCTCTGCGGTGTGCGCCTTCTGCCGAAAGAGGCCAGGGAGCGGTGCTTAGCTCTGCAGAGAACCGTACCTTCGTCTTTAGCCTCTCTTCTCGTCTACATCTTAGCAAAAAGCTTTTCCACTCTGTCTGGCAAGGAGAAACTGTGCCAGCACAGAAAACATCTCCCATCGTGTTCTAGAGGCTGCACGGAGGTCTGCCGAGTGTTTTGCAAGAAAACAAAGAAAGTTGTCCAAAACAGCTTGCAATCGAATGTTCATGTGAATAGAAAAGGCAGGAGAGTGGTCAGGTACTGTTTTCTCTCAGTTGGCAAGCTGCGCACACAATCGCAGTGTTGTACAGCTTGTTTCATCACCTTTGCGAAGCTGCCGCTCTCTCCGGCTCCCGGAGACGAAGAAGCTGCTTCTTCGCGCAAAGACGATTCTGCCGCTCATAGTACTCTGCACTGTGTGTCTTCTGCCGAAAGAGGTCCGGGAGCGGTGCTTAGCTCTGCAGAGCACCGTACCTTCGTCTTTAGCCTCTCTTCTCGTCTACATCTTAGCAAAAAGCTTTTCCACTGTGTCTGGCAAGGACAAACTGTGCCAGCACAGAAAACATCTCCCATCGTGTTCTAGAGGCTGCACGGAGGTCTGCCGAGTGTTTTGCAAGAAGAGGAAGAAAGTTGTCCAAAACAGCTTGCAATCGAATGTTCATGTGAATAGAAAAGGCAGGAGAGTGGTCAGGTACTGTTTTCTCTCAGTTGGCAAGCTGCGCACACAATCGCAGTCTTGTACAGCTTGTTTCATCACCTTTGCGAAGTTGCCGCTCTCTCCGGCTCCCGGAGACGAAGAAGCTGCTTCTTCGCGCAAAGACGATTCTGCCGCTCATAGTGGTCTGCACTGTGTGTCTTCTGCCGAAAGAGGTCCGGGAGCGGTGCTTAGCTCTGCACTGCACCGTACCTTCGTCTTTAGCCTCTCTTCTCGTCTACATCTTAGCAAAAAGCTTTTCCACTCTGTCTGGCAAGGACAAACTTTGCCAGCACAGAAAACATCTCCCATCGTGTTCTAGAGGCTGCACGGAGGTCTGCCGAGTGTTTTGCAAGAAAACAAAGAAAGTTGTCCAAAACAGCTTGCAATCGAATGTTCATGTGAATAGAAAAGGCAGGAGAGTGGTCAGGTACTGTTTTCTCTCAGTTGGCAAGCTGCGCACACAATCGCAGTCTTGTACAGCTTGTTTCATCACCTTTGCCAAGTTGCCGCTCTCTCCGGCTCCCGGAGACGAAGAAGCTGCTTCTTCGCGCAATGACGATTCTGCCGCCCACAGTGCTCTGCGGTGTGCGCCTTCTGCCGAAAGAGGCCCGGGAGCGGTGCTTAGCTCTGCAGAGCACCGTACCTTCGTCTTTAGCCTCTCTTCTCGTCTACATCTTAGCAAAAAGCTTTTCCACTCTGTCTGGCAAGGAGAAACTGTGCCAGCACAGAAAACATCTCCCATCGTGTTCTAGAGGCTGCACGGAGGTCTGCCGAGTGTTTTGCAAGAAGAGAAAGAAAGTTGTTCAAAACAGCTTGCAATCGAATGTTCATGTTAATAGAAAAGGCAGGAGAGTGGTCAGGTACTGTTTTCTCTCAGTTGACAAACTGCGCACACAATCGCAGTGTTGTACAGCTTGTTTCATCACCTTTGCGAAGTTGCCGCTCTCTCCGGCTCCCGGAGACGAAGAAGCTACTTCTTCGGCAAAGACGATTCTGCCGCTCACAGTGCTCTGCGGTGTGCGCCTTCTGCCGAAAGAGGTCCGGGAGCGGTGCTTAGCTCTGCAGAGCACCGTACCTTCGTCTTTAGCCTCTCTTCTCGTCTACATCTTAACAAAAAGCTTTTCCACTCTGTCTGGCAAGGAGAAACTGTGCCAGCACAAAAAACATCTCCCATCGTGTTCTAGAAGCTGCACGGAGGTCTGCCGAGTGTTTTGCAAGAAAACAAAGAAAGTTGTCCAAAACAGCTTGCAATCGAATGTTCATGTGAATAGAAAAGGCAGGAGAGTGGTCAGGTACTGTTTTCTCTCAGTTGGCAAGCTGCGCACACAATCGCAGTCTTGTACAGCTTGTTTCATCACCTTTCCCAAGTTGCCGCTCTCTCCGGCTCCCGGAGACGAAGAAGCTGCTTCTTCGCGCAAAGACGATTCTGCCGCTCACAGTGCTCTGCGGTGTGCGCCTTCTGCCGAAAGAGGTCCGGGAGCTGTGCTTAGCTCTGCAGAGCACCGTACCTTCGTCTTTAGCCTCTCTTCTCGTCTACATCTTAGCAAAAAGCTTTTCCACTCTGTCTGGCAAGGAGAAACTTTGCCAGCACAGAAAACATCTCCCTTCGTGTTCTAGAGGCTGCACGGAGGTCTGCCGAGTGTTTTGCAAGAAGAGAAAGAAAGTTGTTCAAAACAGCTTGCAATCGAATGTTCATGTTAATAGAAAAGGCAGGAGAGTGGTCAGGTACTGTTTTCTCTCAGTTGACAAACTGCGCACACAATCGCAGTGTTGTACAGCTTGTTTCATCACCTTTGCGAAGTTGCCGCTCTCTCCGGCTCCCGGAGACGAAGAAGCTACTTCTTCGCGCAAAGACGATTCTGCCGCTCACAGTGCTCTGCGGTGTGCGCCTTCTGCCGAAAGAGGCCCGGGAGCGGTGCTTAGCTCTGCAGAGCACCGTACCTTCGTCTTTAGCCTCTCTTCTCGTCTACATCTTAGCAAAAAGCTTTTCCACTCTGTCTGGCAAGGAGAAACTGTTCCAGCACAGAAAACATCTCCCATCGTGTTCTAGAGGCTGCACGGAGGTCTGCCGAGTGTTTTGCAAGAAAACAAAGAAAGTTGTCCAAAACAGCTTGCAATCGAATGTTCATGTGATTAGAAAAGGCAGGAGAGTGGTCAGGTACTGTTTTCTCTCAGTTGGCAAGCTGCGCACACAATCGCAGTCTTGTACAGCTTGTTTCATCACCTTTGCCAAGTTGCCGCTCTCTCCGGCTCCCGGAGACGAAGAAGCTGCTTCTTCGCGCAAAGACGATTCTGCCGCTCACAGTGCTCTGCGGTGTGCGCCTTCTGCCGAAAGAGGTACGGGAGCGGTGCTTAGCTCTGCCGAGCACCGTACCTCCGTCTTTAGCCTCTCTTCTCGTCTACATCTTAGCAAAAAGCTTTTCCACTCTGTCTGGAAAGGAAAAACTTTGCCTGCACAGAAAACATCTCCCATCGTGTGCTAGAGGCTGCACGGCGGTCTGCCGAGTGTTTTGCAAGAAGAGAAAGAAAGTTGTCCAAAACAGCTTGCAATCGAATGTTCATGTGAATAGAAAAGGCAGGAGAGTGGTCAGGTACTGTTTTCTCTCAGTTGCCAAGCTGCGCACACAATCGCAGTGTTGTACAGCTTGTTTCATCACCTTTACGAAGCTGCCGCTCTCTCCGGCTCCCGGAGACGAAGAAGCTGCTTCTTCGCGCAAAGACGATTCTGCCGCTCACAGTGCTCTGCGGTGTGCGCCTTCTGCCGAAAGAGGTCCGGGAGCTGTGCTTAGCTCTGCAGAGCACCGTACCTTCGTCTTTAGCCTCTCTTCTCGTCTACATCTTAGGAAAAAGCATTTCCACTCTGTCTGGCAAGGAGAAACTGTGCCAGCACAAAAAACATCTCCCATCGTGTTCTAGAGGCTGCACGGAGGTCTGCCGAGTGTTTTGCAAGAAGAGAAAGAAAGTTGTTCAAAACAGCTTGCAATCGAATGTTCATGTTAATAGAAAAGGCAGGAGAGTGGTCAGGTACTGTTTTCTCTCAGTTGACAAACTGCGCACACAATCGCAGTGTTGTACAGCTTGTTTCATCACCTTTGCGAAGTTGCCGCTCTCTCCGGCTCCCGGAGACGAAGAAGCTACTTCTTCGCGCAAAGACGATTCTGCCGCTCACAGTGCTCTGCGGTGTGCGCCTTCTGCCGAAAGAGGTCCGGGAGCGGTGCTTAGCTCTGCACTGCACCGTACCTTCGTCTTTAGCCTCTCTTCTCGTCTACATCTTAGCAAAAAGCTTTTCCACTCTGTCTGGCAAGGAGAAACTTTGCCAGCACAGAAAACATCTCCCATCGTGTTCTAGAGGCTGCACGGAGGTCTGCCGAGTGTTTTGCAAGAAAACAAAGAAAGTTGTCCAAAACAGCTTGCAATCGAATGTTCATGTGAATAGAAAAGGCAGGAGAGTGGTCAGGTACTGTTTTCTCTCAGTTGGCAAGCTGCGCACACAATCGCAGTCTTGTACAGCTTGTTTCATCACCTTTCCCAAGTTGCCGCTCTCTCCGGCTCCCGGAGACGAAGAAGCTGCTTCTTCGCGCAATGACGATTCTGCCGCCCACAGTGCTCTGCGGTGTGCGCCTTCTGCCGAAAGAGGCCCGGGAGCGGTGCTTAGCTCTGCAGAGCACCGTACCTTCGTCTTTAGCCTCTCTTCTCGTCTACATCTTAGCAAAAAGCTTTTCCACTCTGTCTGGCTAGGAGAAACTGTGCCAGCACAAAAAACATCTCCCATCGTGTTCTAGAGGCTGCACGGAGGTCTGCCGAGTGTTTTGCAAGAAGAGAAAGAAAGTTGTTCAAAACAGCTTGCAATCGAATGTTCATGTTAATAGAAAAGGCAGGAGAGTGGTCAGGTACTGTTTTCTCTCAGTTGACAAACTGCGCACACAATCGCAGTGTTGTACAGCTTGTTTCATCACCTTTGCGAAGTTGCCGCTCTCTCCGGCTCCCGGAGACGAAGAAGCTACTTCTTCGCGCAAAGACGATTCTGCCGCTCACAGTGCTCTGCGGTGTGCGCCTTCTGCCGAAAGAGGTCCGGGAGCGGTGCTTAGCTCTGCACTGCACCGTACCTTCGTCTTTAGCCTCTCTTCTCGTCTACATCTTAGCAAAAAGCTTTTCCACTCTGTCTGGCAAGGAGAAACTTTGCCAGCACAGAAAACATCTCCCATCGTGTTCTAGAGGCTGCACGGAGGTCTGCCGAGTGTTTTGCAAGAAAACAAAGAAAGTTGTCCAAAACAGCTTGCAATCGAATGTTCATGTGAATAGAAAAGGCAGGAGAGTGGTCAGGTACTGTTTTCTCTCACTTGGCAAGCTGCGCACACAATCGCAGTGTTGTACAGCTTGTTTCATCACCTTTGCGAAGTTGCCGCTCTCTCCGGCTCCCGGAGACGAAGAAGCTGCTTCTTCGTGCAAAGACGATTCTGCCGCTCATAGTGCTCTGCACTATGTGTCTTCTGCCGAAAGACACCAGGGAGCGGTGCATAGCTCCGCAGAGCACCTTACCTTCGTCTTTAGCCTCTCTTCTCGTCTACATCTTAGCAAAAAGCTTTTCCACTCTGTCTGGCAAGGAGAAACTGTGCCAGCAAAGAAAACATCTCCCATCGTGTTCTAGAGGCTGCACGGAGGTCTGCCGAGTGTTTTGCAAGAAGAGAAAGATTGTTGTCCAAAACAGCTTGCAATCGAATGTTCATGTGAATAGAAAAGGCAGGAGAGTGGTCAGGTACTGTTTTCTCTCAGTTGGCAAGCTGCGCACACAATCGCAGTCTTGTACAGCTTGTTTCATCACCTTTCCCAAGTTGCCGCTCTCTCCGGCTCCCGGAGACGAAGAAGCTGCTTCTTCGCGCAAAGACGATTCTGCCGCTCACAGTGCTCTGCGGTGTGCGCCTTCTGCCGAAAGAGGTCCGGGAGCGGTGCTTAGCTCTGCAGAGCACCGTACCTTCGTCTTTAGCCTCTCTTCTCGTCTACATCTTAGCAAAAAGCTTTTCCACTCTGTCTGGCAAGGAGAAACTTTGCCAGCACAGAAAACATCTCCCTTCGTGTTCTAGAGGCTGCACGGAGGTCTGCCGAGTGTTTTGCAAGAAGAGAAAGAAAGTTGTCCAAAACAGCTTGCAATCGAATGTTCATGTGAATAGAAAAGGCAGGAGAGTGGTCAGGTACTGTTTTCTCTCAGTTGGCAAGCTGCGCACACAATCGCAGTCTTGTACAGCTTGTTTCATCACCTTTGCGAAGTTGCCGCTCTCTCCGGCTCCCGGAGCCGATGAAGCTGCTTCTTCGCGCAAAGACGATTCTGACGCTCACAGTGCTCTGCGGTGTGCGCCTTCTGCCGAAAGAGGCCCGGGTGCGGTGCTTAGCTCTGCAGAGCACCGTACCTTCGTCTTTAGCCTCTCTTCTCGTCTACATCTTAGCAAAAAGCTTTTCCACTCTGTCTGGCAAGGAGAAACTGTTCCAGCACAGAAAACATCTCCCATCGTGTTCTAGAGGCTGCACGGAGGTCTGCCGAGTGTTTTGCAAGAAGAGAAAGAAAGTTGTCCAAAACAGCTTGCAATCCAATGTTCATGTGATTAGAAAAGGCAGGAGAGTGGTCAGGTACTGTTTTCTCTCAGTTGGCAAGCTGCGCACACAATCGCAGTCTTGTACAGCTTGTTTCATCACCTTTCCCAAGTTGCCGCTCTCTCCGGCTCCCGGAGACGAAGAAGCTGCTTCTTCGCGCAAAGACGATTCTGCCGCTCACAGTGCTCTGCGGTGTGCGCCTTCTGCCGAAAGAGGTACGGGAGCGGTGCTTAGCTCTGCCGAGCACCGTACCTCCGTCTTTAGCCTCTCTTCTCGTCTACATCTTAGCAAAAAGCTTTTCCACTCTGTCTGGAAAGGAAAAACTTTGCCTGCACAGAAAACATCTCCCATCGTGTGCTAGAGGCTGCACGGAGGTCTGCCGAGTGTTTTGCAAGAAGAGAAAGAAAGTTGTCCAAAACAGCTTGCAATCGAATGTTCATGTGATTAGAAAAGGCAGGAGAGTGGTCAGGTACTGTTTTCTCTCAGTTGGCAAGCTGCGCACACAATCGCAGTGTTGTACAGCTTGTTTCATCACCTTTGCGAAGTTGCCGCTCTCTCCGGCTCCCGGAGATGAAGAAGCTGCTTCTTCGCGCAAAGACGATTCTGCCGCTCACAGTGCTCTGCGGTGTGCGTCTTCTGCCGAAAGAGACCAGGGAGCGGTGCTTAGCTCTGCAGAGCACCGTACCTTCGTCTTTAGCCTCTCTTCTCGTCTACATCTTAGCAAAAAGCTTTTCCACTCTGTCTGGCAAGGAGAAACTGTTCCAGCACAGAAAACATCTCCCATCGTGTTCTAGAGGCTGCACGGAGGTCTGCCGAGTGTTTTGCAAGAAGAGAAAGAAAGTTGTCCAAAACAGCTTGCAATCGAATGTTCATGTGATTAGAAAAGGCAGGAGAGTGGTCAGGTACTGTTTTCTCTCAGTTGGCAAGCTGCGCACACAATCGCAGTGTTGTACAGCTTGTTTCATCACCTTTGCGAAGTTGCCGCTCTCTCCGGCTCCCGGAGACGAAGAAGCTGCTTCTTCGCGCAAAGACGATTCTGCCGCTCACTGTGCTCTGCGGTGTGCGCCTTCTGCCGATAGAGCCCAGGGAGCGGTGCTTAGCTCTGCAGAGCACCGTACCTTCGTCTTTAGCCTCTCTTCTCGTCTACATCTTTGCAAAAAGCTTTTCCACTCTGTCTGGCAAGGAGAAACTGTGCCAGCACAGAAAACATCTCCCATCGTGTTCTAGAGGCTGCACGGAGGTCTGCCGAGTGTTTTGCAAGAAGAGAAAGAAAGTTGTCCAAAACAGGTTGCAATCAAATGTTCATGTGAATAGAAAAGGAAGGAGAGTGGTCAGGTACTGTTTTCTCTCAGTTGGCAAGCTGCGCACACAATCGCAGTGTTGTACAGCTAGTTTCATCACCTTTGCAAAGTTGCCGCTCTCTCCGGCTCCCGGAGACGAAGAAGCGGCTTCTTCGCGCAAAGACGATTCTGCCGCTCATAGTGCTCTGCACTGTGTGTCTTCTGCCGAAAGACACCAGGGAGCGGTGCATAGCTCTGCAGAGCACCTTACCTTCGTCTTTAGCCTCTCTTCTCGTCTACATCTTAGCAAAAAGCTTTTCCACTCTGTCTGGCAAGGAGAAACTGTGCCAGCACAGAAAACATCTCCCATCGTGTTCTAGAGGCTGCACGGAGGTCTGCCGAGTGTTTTGCAAGAAGAGAAAGAAAGTTGTCCAAAACAGCTTGCAATCGAATGTTCATGTGAATAGAAAAGGCAGGAGAGTGGTCAGGTACTGTTTTCTCTCAGTTGGCAAGCTGCGCACACAATCGCAGTCTTGTACAGCTTGTTTCATCACCTTTCCCAAGTTGCCGCTCTCTCCGGCTCCCGGAGACGAAGAAGCTGCTTCTTCGCGCAAAGACGATTCTGCCGCTCACAGTTCTCTGCGGTGTGCGTCTTCTGCCGAAAGAGGTCCGGGAGCGGTGCTTAGCTCTGCAGAGCACCGTACCTTTGTCTTTAGCCTCTCTTCTCGTCTACATCTTAGCAAAAAGCTTTTCCACTCTGTCTGGCAAGGAGAAACTGTTCCAGCACAGAAAACATCTCCCATCGTGTTCTAGAGGCTGCACGGAGGTCTGCCGAGTGTTTTGCAAGAAGAGAAAGAAAGTTGTCCAAAACAGCTTGCAATCGAATGTTCATGTGAATAGAAAAGGCAGGAGAGTGGTCAGGTTCTGTTTTCTCTCAGTTGGCAAGCTGCGCACACAATCGCAGTGTTGTACAGCTTGTTTCATCACCTTTGCCAAGTTGCCGCTCTCTCCGGCTCCTGGAGACGAAGAAGCTGCTTCTTCGCGCAAAGACGATTCTGCCGCTCACAGTGCTCTGCGGTGTGCGCCTTCTGCCGAAAGAGGTCCGTGAGCGGTGCTTAGCTCTGCAGAGCACCGTACCTTCGTCTTTAGCCTCTCTTCTCGTCTACATCTTAGCAAAAACCTTTTCCACTCTGTCTGGCAAGGAGAAACTGTGCCAGCACAGAAGACATCTCCCATCGTGTTCTAGAGGCTGCACGGAGGTCTGCCGAGTGTTTTGCAAGAAGAGAAAGAAAGTTGTCCAAAACAGCTTGCAATCGAATGTTCATGTGAATAGAAAAGGCAGGAGAGTGGTCAGGTACTGTTTTCTCTCAGTTGGCAAGCTGCGCACACAATCGCAGTGTTGTACAGCTTGTTTCATCACCTTTGCGAAGTTGCCGCTCTCTCCGGCTCCCGGAGACCAAGAAGCTGCTTCTTCGCGCAAAGACGATTCTGCCGCTCACAGTGCTCTGCGGAGTGCGCCTTCTGCCGAAAGAGGTCCGGGAGCGGTGCTTAGCTCTGCAGAGCACCGTACCTTCGTCTTTAGCCTCTCTTCTCGTCTACATCTTAGCAAAAAGCTTTTCCACTCTGTCTGGCAAGGAGAAACTGTGCCAGCACAAAAAACATCTCCCATCGTGTTCTAGAGGCTGCACGGAGGTCTGCCGAGTGTTTTGCAAGAAGAGAAAGAAAGTTGTCCAAAACAGCTTGCAATCGAATGTTCATGTGAATAGAAAAGGCAGGAGAGTGGTCAGGTACTGTTTTCTCTCAGTTGGCAAGCTGCGCACACAATCGCAGTCTTGTACAGCTTGTTTCATCACCTTTCCCAAGTTGCCGCTCTCTCCGGCTCCCGGAGACGAAGAAGCTGCTTCTTCGCGCAAAGACGATTCTGCCGCTCACAGTGTTCTGCGGTGTGCGCCTTCTGCCGAAAGAGGTACGGGAGCGGTGCTTAGCTCTGCCGAGCACCGTACCTCCGTCTTTAGCCTCTCTTCTCGTCTACATCTTAGCAAAAAGCTTTTCCACTCTGTCTGGCAAGGAGAAACTGTGCCAGCACAGAAAACATCTCCCATCGTGTTCTAGAGGCTGCACGGAGGTCTGCCGAGTGTTTTGCAAGAAAACAAAGAAAGTTGTCCAAAACAGCTTGCAATCGAATGTTCATGTGATTAGAAAAGGCAGGAGAGTGGTCAGGTACTGTTTTCTCTCAGTTGGCAAGCTGCGCACACAATCGCAGTCTTGTACAGCTTGTTTCATCACCTTTGCCAAGTTGCCGCTCTCTCCGGCTCCCGGAGACGAAGAAGCTGCTTCTTCGCGCAAAGACGATTCTGCCGCTCACAGTGCTCTGCGGTGTGCGCCTTCTGCCGAAAGAGGTACGGGAGCGGTGCTTAGCTCTGCCGAGCACCGTACCTCCGTCTTTAGCCTCTCTTCTCGTCTACATCTTAGCAAAAAGCTTTTCCACTCTGTCTGGAAAGGAAAAACTTTGCCTGCACAGAAAATATCTCCCATCGTGTGCTAGAGGCTGCACGGAGGTCTGCCGAGTGTTTTGCAAGAAGAGAAAGAAAGTTGTCCAAAACAGCTTGCAATCGAATGTTCATGTGAATAGAAAAGGCAGGAGAGTGGTCAGGTACTGTTTTCTCTCAGTTGCCAAGCTGCGCACACAATCGCAGTGTTGTAGAGCTTGTTTCATCACCTTTGCGAAGCTGCCGCTCTCTCCGGCTCCCGGAGACGAAGAAGCTGCTTCTTCGCGCAATGACGATTCTGCCGCTCACAGTGCTCTGCGGTGTGCGCCTTCTGCCGAAAGAGGTCCGGGAGCTGTGCTTAGCTCTGCAGAGCACCGTACCTTCGTCTTTAGCCTCTCTTCTCGTCTACATCTTAGGAAAAAGCTTTTCCACTATGTCTGGCAAGGAGAAACTGTGCCAGCACAAAAAACATCTCCCATCGTGTTCTAGAGGCTGCACGGAGGTCTGCCGAGTGTTTTGCAAGAAGAGAAAGAAAGTTGTTCAAAACAGCTTGCAATCGAATGTTCATGTTAATAGAAAAGGCAGGAGAGTGGTCAGGTACTGTTTTCTCTCAGTTGACAAACTGCGCACACAATCGCAGTGTTGTACAGCTTGTTTCATCACCTTTCCCAAGTTGCCGCTCTCTCCGGCTCCCGGAGACGAAGAAGCTACTTCTTCGCGCAAAGACGATTCTGCCGCTCACAGTGCTCTGCGGTGTGCGCCTTCTGCCGAAAGAGGTCCGGGAGCGGTGCTTAGCTCTGCACTGCACCGTACCTTCGTCTTTAGCCTCTCTTCTCGTCTACATCTTAGCAAAAAGCTTTTCCACTCTGTCTGGCAAGGAGAAACTTTGCCAGCACAGAAAACATCTCCCATCGTGTTCTAGAGGCTGCACGGAGGTCTGCCGAGTGTTTTGCAAGAAAACAAAGAAAGTTGTCCAAAACAGCTTGCAATCGAATGTTCATGTGAATAGAAAAGGCAGGAGAGTGGTCAGGTACTGTTTTCTCTCAGTTGGCAAGCTGCGCACACAATCGCAGTCTTGTACAGCTTGTTTCATCACCTTTCCCAAGTTGCCGCTCTCTCCGGCTCCCGGAGACGAAGAAGCTGCTTCTTCGCGCAATGACGATTCTGCCGCCCACAGTGCTCTGCGGTGTGCGCCTTCTGCCGAAAGAGGCCCGGGAGCGGTGCTTAGCTCTGCAGAGCACCGTACCTTCGTCTTTAGCCTCTCTTCTCGTCTACATCTTAGCAAAAAGCTTTTCCACTCTGTCTGGCTAGGAGAAACTGTGCCAGCACAAAAAACATCTCCCATCGTGTTCTAGAGGCTGCACGGAGGTCTGCCGAGTGTTTTGCAAGAAGAGAAAGAAAGTTGTTCAAAACAGCTTGCAATCGAATGTTCATGTTAATAGAAAAGGCAGGAGAGTGGTCAGGTACTGTTTTCTCTCAGTTGACAAACTGCGCACACAATCGCAGTGTTGTACAGCTTGTTTCATCACCTTTGCGAAGTTGCCGCTCTCTCCGGCTCCCGGAGACGAAGAAGCTACTTCTTCGCGCAAAGACGATTCTGCCGCTCACAGTGCTCTGCGGTGTGTGCCTTCTGCCGAAAGAGGTCCGGGAGCGGTGCTTTGCTCTGCACTGCACCGTACCTTCGTCTTTAGCCTCTCTTCTCGTCTACATCTTAGCAAAAAGCTTTTCCACTCTGTCTGGCAAGGAGAAACTTTGCCAGCACAGAAAACATCTCCCATCGTGTTCTAGAGGCTGCACGGAGGTCTGCCGAGTGTTTTGCAAGAAAACAAAGAAAGTTGTCCAAAACAGCTTGCAATCGAATGTTCATGTGAATAGAAAAGGCAGGAGAGTGGTCAGGTACTGTTTTCTCTCACTTGGCAAGCTGCGCACACAATCGCAGTGTTGTACAGCTTGTTTCATCACCTTTGCGAAGTTGCCGCTCTCTCCGGCTCCCGGAGACGAAGAAGCTGCTTCTTCGCGCAAAGACGATTCTGCCGCTCACAGTGCTCTGCGGAGTGCGCCTTCTGCCGAAAGAGGTCCGGGAGCGGTGCTTAGCTCTGCAGAGCACCGTACCTTCGTCTTTAGCCTCTCTTCTCGTCTACATCTTAGCAAAAAGCTTTTCCACTCTGTCTGGCAAGGAGAAACTGTGCCAGCACAAAAAACATCTCCCATCGTGTTCTAGAGGCTGCACGGAGGTCTGCCGAGTGTTTTGCAAGAAGAGAAAGAAAGTTGTCCAAAACAGCTTGCAATCGAATGTTCATGTGAATAGAAAAGGCAGGAGAGTGGTCAGGTACTGTTTTCTCTCAGTTGGCAAGCTGCGCACACAATCGCAGTCTTGTACAGCTTGTTTCATCACCTTTCCCAAGTTGCCGCTCTCTCCGGCTCCCGGAGACGAAGAAGCTGCTTCTTCGCGCAAAGACGATTCTGCCGCTCACAGTGCTCTGCGGTGTGCGCCTTCTGCCGAAAGAGGCCAGGGAGCGGTGCTTAGCTCTGCAGAGCACCGTACCTTCGTCTTTAGCCTCTCTTCTCGTCTACATCTTAGCAAAAAGCTTTTCCACTCTGTCTGGCAAGGAGAAACTTTGCCAGCACAGAAAACATCTCCCTTCGTGTTCTAGAGGCTGCACGGAGGTCTGCCGAGTGTTTTGCAAGAAGAGAAAGAAAGTTGTCCAAAACAGCTTGCAATCGAATGTTCATGTGAATAGAAAAGGCAGGAGAGTGGTCAGGTACTGTTTTCTCTCAGTTGGCAAGCTGCGCACACAATCGCAGTCTTGTACAGCTTGTTTCATCACCTTTGCGAAGTTGCCGCTCTCTCCGGCTCCCGGAGCCGATGAAGCTGCTTCTTCGCGCAAAGACGATTCTGACGCTCACAGTGCTCTGCGGTGTGCGCCTTCTGCCGAAAGAGGCCCGGGAACGGTGCTTAGCTCTGCAGAGCACCGTACCTTCGTCTTTAGCCTCTCTTCTCGTCTACATCTTAGCAAAAAGCTTTTCCACTCTGTCTGGCAAGGAGAAACTGTTCCAGCACAGAAAACATCTCCCATCGTGTTCTAGAGGCTGCACGGAGGTCTGCCGAGTGTTTTGCAAGAAGAGAAAGAAAGTTGTCCAAAACAGCTTGCAATCGAATGTTCATGTGATTAGAAAAGGCAGGAGAGTGGTCAGGTACTGTTTTCTCTCAGTTGGCAAGCTGCGCACACAATCGCAGTCTTGTACAGATTGTTTCATCACCTTTCCCAAGTTGCCGCTCTCTCCGGCTCCCGGAGACGAAGAAGCTGCTTCTTCGCGCAAAGACGATTCTGCCGCTCACAGTGCTCTGCGGTGTGCGCCTTCTGCCGAAAGAGGTACGGGAGCGGTCCTTAGCTCTGCCGAGCACCGTACCTCCGTCTTTAGCCTCTCTTCTCGTCTACATCTTAGCAAAAAGCTTTTCCACTCTGTCTGGAAAGGAAAAACTTTGCCTGCACAGAAAACATCTCCCATCGTGTGCTAGAGGCTGCACGGAGGTCTGCCGAGTGTTTTGCAAGAAGAGAAAGAAAGTTGTCCAAAACAGCTTGCAATCGAATGTTCATGTGATTAGAAAAGGCAGGAGAGTGGTCAGGTACTGTTTTCTCTCAGTTGGCAAGCTGCGCACACAATCGCAGTGTTGTACAGCTTGTTTCATCACCTTTGCGAAGTTGCCGCTCTCTCCGGCTCCCGGAGATGAAGAAGCTGCTTCTTCGCGCAAAGACGATTCTGCCGCTCACAGTGCTCTGCGGTGTGCGTCTTCTGCCGAAAGAGGTCCGGGAGCGGTGCTTAGCTCTGCAGAGCTCCGTACCTTTGTCTTTAGCCTCTCTTCTCGTCTACATCTTAGCAAAAAGCTTTTCCACTCTGTCTGGCAAGGAGAAACTGTGCCAGCACAGAAAACATCTTCCATCGTGTTCTAGAGGCTGCACGGAGGTCTGCCGAGTGTTTTGCAAGAAGAGAAAGAAAGTTGTCCAAAACAGCTTGCAATCGAATGTTCATGTGAATAGAAAAGGCAGGAGAGTGGTCAGGTTCTGTTTTCTCTCACTTGGCAAGCTGCGCACACAATCGCAGTGTTGTACAGCTTGTTTCATCACCTTTGCGAAGTTGCCGCTCTCTCCGGCTCCCGGAGACGAAGAAGCTGCTTCTTCGCGCAAAGACGATTCTGCCGCTCACAGTGCTCTGCGGTGTGCGTCTTCTGCCGAAAGAGACCAGGGAGCGGTGCTTAGCTCTGCAGAGCACCGTACCTTCGTCTTTAGCCTCTCTTCTCGTCTACATCTTAGCAAAAAGCTTTTCCACTCTGTCTGGCAAGGAGAAACTGTTCCAGCACAGAAAACATCTCCCATCAGGTTCTAGAGGCTGCACGGAGGTCTGCCGAGTGTTTTGCAAGAAGAGAAAGAAAGTTGTCCAAAACAGCTTGCAATCGAATGTTCATGTGATTAGAAAAGGCAGGAGAGTGGTCAGGTACTGTTTTCTCTCAGTTGGCAAGCTGCGCACACAATCGCAGTCTTGTACAGCTTGTTTCATCACCTTTGCGAAGTTGCCGCTCTCTCCGGCTCCCGGAGACGAAGAAGCTGCTTCTTCGCGCAAAGACGATTCTGCCGCTCACTGTGCTCTGCGGTGTGCGCCTTCTGCCGATAGAGCCCAGGGAGCGGTGCTTAGCTCTGCAGAGCACCGTACCTTCGTCTTTAGCCTCTCTTCTCGTCTACATCTTTGCAAAAAGCTTTTCCACTCTGTCTGGCAAGGAGAAACTGTGCCAGCACAGAAAACATCTCCCATCGTGTTCTAGAGGCTGCACGGAGGTCTGCCGAGTGTTTTGCAAGAAGAGAAAGAAAGTTGTCCAAAACAGGTTGCAATCAAATGTTCATGTGAATAGAAAAGGAAGGAGAGTGGTCAGGTACTGTTTTCTCTCAGTTGGCAAGCTGCGCACACAATCGCAGTGTTGTACAGCTAGTTTCATCACCTTTGCAAAGTTGCCGCTCTCTCCGGCTCCCGGAGACGAAGAAGCGGCTTCTTCGCGCAAAGACGATTCTGCCGCTCATAGTGCTCTGCACTGTGTGTCTTCTGCCGAAAGACACCAGGGAGCGGTGCATAGCTCTGCAGAGCACCTTACCTTCGTCTTTAGCCTCTCTTCTCGTCTACATCTTAGCAAAAAGCTTTTCCACTCTGTCTGGCAAGGAGAAACTGTGCCAGCACAGAAAACATCTCCCATCGTGTTCTAGAGGCTGCACGGAGGTCTGCCGAGTGTTTTGCAAGAAGAGAAAGAAAGTTGTCCAAAACAGCTTGCAATCGAATGTTCATGTGAATAGAAAAGGCAGGAGAGTGGTCAGGTACTGTTTTCTCTCAGTTGGCAAGCTGCGCACACAATCGCAGTCTTGTACAGCTTGTTTCATCACCTTTCCCAAGTTGCCGCTCTCTCCGGCTCCCGGAGACGAAGAAGCTGCTTCTTCGCGCAAAGACGATTCTGCCGCTCACAGTTCTCTGCGGTGTGCGTCTTCTGCCGAAAGAGGTCCGGGAGCGGTGCTTAGCTCTGCAGAGCACCGTACCTTTGTCTTTAGCCTCTCTTCTCGTCTACATCTTAGCAAAAAGCTTTTCCACTCTGTCTGGCAAGGAGAAACTGTTCCAGCACAGAAAACATCTCCCATCGTGTTCTAGAGGCTGCACGGAGGTCTGCCGAGTGTTTTGCAAGAAGAGAAAGAAAGTTGTCCAAAACAGCTTGCAATCGAATGTTCATGTGAATAGAAAAGGCAGGAGAGTGGTCAGGTTCTGTTTTCTCTCAGTTGGCAAGCTGCGCACACAATCGCAGTGTTGTACAGCTTGTTTCATCACCTTTGCCAAGTTGCCGCTCTCTCCGGCTCCTGGAGACGAAGAAGCTGCTTCTTCGCGCAAAGACGATTCTGCCGCTCACAGTGCTCTGCGGTGTGCGCCTTCTGCCGAAAGAGGTCCGTGAGCGGTGCTTAGCTCTGCAGAGCACCGTACCTTCGTCTTTAGCCTCTCTTCTCGTCTACATCTTAGCAAAAACCTTTTCCACTCTGTCTGGCAAGGAGAAACTGTGCCAGCACAGAAGACATCTCCCATCGTGTTCTAGAGGCTGCACGGAGGTCTGCCGAGTGTTTTGCAAGAAGAGAAAGAAAGTTGTCCAAAACAGCTTGCAATCGAATGTTCATGTGAATAGAAAAGGCAGGAGAGTGGTCAGGTACTGTTTTCTCTCAGTTGGCAAGCTGCGCACACAATCGCAGTGTTGTACAGCTTGTTTCATCACCTTTGCGAAGTTGCCGCTCTCTCCGGCTCCCGGAGACCAAGAAGCTGCTTCTTCGCGCAAAGACGATTCTGCCGCTCACAGTGCTCTGCGGAGTGCGCCTTCTGCCGAAAGAGGTCCGGGAGCGGTGCTTAGCTCTGCAGAGCACCGTACCTTCGTCTTTAGCCTCTCTTCTCGTCTACATCTTAGCAAAAAGCTTTTCCACTCTGTCTGGCAAGGAGAAACTGTGCCAGCACAAAAAACATCTCCCATCGTGTTCTAGAGGCTGCACGGAGGTCTGCCGAGTGTTTTGCAAGAAGAGAAAGAAAGTTGTCCAAAACAGCTTGCAATCGAATGTTCATGTGAATAGAAAAGGCAGGAGAGTGGTCAGGTACTGTTTTCTCTCAGTTGGCAAGCTGCGCACACAATCGCAGTCTTGTACAGCTTGTTTCATCACCTTTGCGAAGTTGCCGCTCTCTCCGGCTCCCGGAGACGAAGAAGCTGCTTCTTCGCGCAAAGACGATTCTGCCGCTCACAGTGCTCTGCGGTGTGCGCCTTCTGCCGAAAGAGGCCAGGGAGCGGTGCTTAGCTCTGCAGAGCACCGTACCTTCGTCTTTAGCCTCTCTTCTCGTCTACATCTTAGCAAAAAGCTTTTCCACTCTGTCTGGCAAGGAGAAACTGTGCCAGCACAGAAAACATCTCCCTTCGTGTTCTAGAGGCTGCACGGAGGTCTGCCGAGTGTTTTGCAAGAAGAGAAAGAAAGTTGTCCAAAACAGCTTGCAATCGAATGTTCATGTGAATAGAAAAGGCAGGAGAGTGGTCAGGTACTGTTTTCTCTCAGTTGGCAAGCTGCGCACACAATCGCAGTCTTGTACAGCTTGTTTCATCACCTTTGCGAAGTTGCCGCTCTCTCCGGCTCCCGGAGCCGATGAAGCTGCTTCTTCGCGCAAAGACGATTCTGACGCTCACAGTGCTCTGCGGTGTGCGCCTTCTGCCGAAAGAGGCCCGGGTGCGGTGCTTAGCTCTGCAGAGCACCGTACCTTCGTCTTTAGCCTCTCTTCTCGTCTACATCTTAGCAAAAAGCTTTTCCACTCTGTCTGGCAAGGAGAAACTGTTCCAGCACAGAAAACATCTCCCATCGTGTTCTAGAGGCTGCACGGAGGTCTGCCGAGTGTTTTGCAAGAAGAGAAAGAAAGTTGTCCAAAACAGCTTGCAATCGAATGTTCATGTGATTAGAAAAGGCAGGAGAGTGGTCAGGTACTGTTTTCTCTCAGTTGGCAAGCTGCGCACACAATCGCAGTCTTGTACAGCTTGTTTCATCACCTTTCCCAAGTTGCCGCTCTCTCCGGCTCCCGGAGACGAAGAAGCTGCTTCTTCGCGCAAAGACGATTCTGCCGCTCACAGTGCTCTGCGGTGTGCGCCTTCTGCCGAAAGAGGTACGGGAGCGGTGCTTAGCTCTGCCGAGCACCGTACCTCCGTCTTTAGCCTCTCTTCTCGTCTACATCTTAGCAAAAAGCTTTTCCACTCTGTCTGGAAAGGAAAAACTTTGCCTGCACAGAAAACATCTCCCATCGTGTGCTAGAGGCTGCACGGAGGTCTGCCGAGTGTTTTGCAAGAAGAGAAAGAAAGTTGTCCAAAACAGCTTGCAATCGAATGTTCATGTGATTAGAAAAGGCAGGAGAGTGGTCAGGTACTGTTTTCTCTCAGTTGGCAAGCTGCGCACACAATCGCAGTGTTGTACAGCTTGTTTCATCACCTTTGCGAAGTTGCCGCTCTCTCCGGCTCCCGGAGATGAAGAAGCTGCTTCTTCGCGCAAAGACGATTCTGCCGCTCACAGTGCTCTGCGGTGTGCGTCTTCTGCCGAAAGAGGTCCGGGAGCGGTGCTTAGCTCTGCAGAGCTCCGTACCTTTGTCTTTAGCCTCTCTTCTCGTCTACATCTTAGCAAAAAGCTTTTCCACTCTGTCTGGCAAGGAGAAACTGTGCCAGCACAGAAAACATCTTCCATCGTGTTCTAGAGGCTGCACGGAGGTCTGCCGAGTGTTTTGCAAGAAGAGAAAGAAAGTTGTCCAAAACAGCTTGCAATCGAATGTTCATGTGAATAGAAAAGGCAGGAGAGTGGTCAGGTTCTGTTTTCTCTCAGTTGGCAAGCTGCGCACACAATCGCAGTGTTGTACAGCTTGTTTCATCACCTTTGCGATGTTGCCGCTCTCTCCGGCTCCGGGAGACGAAGAAGCTGCTTCTTCGCGCAAAGACGATTCTGCCGCTCACAGTGCTCTGCGGTGTGCTCCTTCTGCCGAAAGAGGCCAGGGAGCGGTGCTTAGCTCTGCAGAGAACCGTACCTTCGTCTTTAGCCTCTCTTCTCGTCTACATCTTAACAAAAAGCTTTTCCACTCTGTCTGGCAAGGAGAAACTGTTCCAGCACAGAAAACATCTCCCATCGTGTTCTAGAGGCTGCACGGAGGTCTGCCGAGTGTTTTGCAAGAAGAGAAAGAAAGTTGTCCAAAACAGCTTGCAATCGAATGTTCATGTGAATAGAAAAGGCAGGAGAGTGGTCAGGTACTGTTTTCTCTCAGTTGGCAAGCTGCGCACACAATCGCAGTGTTGTACAGCTTGTTTCATCACCTTTGCGAAGCTGCCGCTCTCTCCGGCTCCCGGAGACGAAGAAGCTGCTTCTTCGCGCAAAGACGATTCTGCCGCTCATAGTGCTCTGCACTGTGTGTCTTCTGCCGAAAGAGGTCCGGGAGCGGTGCTTAGCTCTGCAGAGCACCGTACCTTCGTCTTTAGCCTCTCTTCTCGTCTCCATCTTACCAAAACGCTTTTCCACTCTGTCTGGCAAGGAGAAACTGTGCCACCACAGAAAACATCTCCCATCGTGTTCTAGAGGCTGCACGGAGGTCTGCCGACTGTTTTGCAAGAAGAGAAAGAAAGTTGTCCAAAACAGCTTGCAATCGAATGTTCATGTGAATAGAAAAGGCAGGAGAGTGGTCAGGTACTGTTTTCTCTCAGGTGGCAAGCTGCGCACACAATCGCAGTGTTGTACAGCTTGTTTCATCACCTTTGCCAAGTTGCCGCTCTCTCCGGCTCCTGGAGACGAAGAAGCTGCTTCTTCGCGCAAAGACGATTCTGCCGCTCACAGTGCTCTGCGGTGTGCGCCTTCTGCCGAAAGAGGTCCGTGAGCGGTGCTTAGCTCTGCAGAGCACCGTACCTTCGTCTTTAGCCTCTCTTCTCGTCTACATCTTAGCAAAAACCTTTTCCACTCTGTCTGGCAAGGAGAAACTGTGCCAGCACAGAAGACATCTCCCATCTTGTTCTAGAGGCTGCACGGAGGTCTGCCGAGTGTTTTGCAAGAAGAGAAAGAAAGTTGTCCAAAACAGCTTCCAATCGAATGTTCATGTGAATAGAAAAGGCAGGAGAGTGGTCAGGTACTGTTTTCTCTCAGTTGGCAAGCTGCGCACACAATCGCAGTCTTGTACAGCTTGTTTCATCACCTTTGCGAAGCTGCCGCTCTCTCCGGCTCCCGGAGACGAAGAAGCTGCTTCTTCGCGCAAAGACGATTCTGCCGCTCACAGTGCTCTGCGGTGTGCGTCTTCTGCCGAAAGAGACCAGGGAGCGGTGCTTAGCTCTGCAGAGCACCGTACCTTCGTCTTTAGCCTCTCTTCTCGTCTACATCTTAGCAAAAAGCTTTTCCACTCTGTCTGGCAAGGAGAAACTGTTCCAGCACAGAAAACATCTCCCATC
This sequence comes from Melozone crissalis, assembly GCF_028551555.1. Classification (NCBI taxonomy): domain Eukaryota; kingdom Metazoa; phylum Chordata; class Aves; order Passeriformes; family Passerellidae; genus Melozone; species Melozone crissalis. Next base: position 8,495,941 of record NW_026535896.1, on the reverse strand, counting down.
GTGTTCTAGAGGCTGCACGGAGGTCTGCCGAGTGTTTTGCAAGAAGAGAAAGAAAGTTGTCCAAAACAGCTTGCAATCGAATGTTCATGTGATTAGAAAAGGCAGGAGAGTGGTCAGGTACTGTTTTCTCTCAGTTGGCAAGCTGCGCACACAATCGCAGTGTTGTACAGCTTGTTTCATCACCTTTGCGAAGTTGCCGCTCTCTCCGGCTCCCGGAGACGAAGAAGCTGCTTCTTCGCGCAAAGACGATTCTGCCGCTCACTGTGCTCTGCGGTGTGCGCCTTCTGCCGATAGAGCCCAGGGAGCGGTGCTTAGCTCTGCAGAGCACCGTACCTTCGTCTTTAGCCTCTCTTCTCGTCTACATCTTTGCAAAAAGCTTTTCCACTCTGTCTGGCAAGGAGAAACTGTGCCAGCACAGAAAACATCTCCCATCGTGTTCTAGAGGCTGCACGGAGGTCTGCCGAGTGTTTTGCAAGAAGAGAAAGAAAGTTGTCCAAAACTGGTTGCAATCAAATGTTCATGTGAATAGAAAAGGCAGGAGAGTGGTCAGGTACTGTTTTCTCTCAGTTGGCAAGCTGCGCACACAATCGCAGTGTTGTACAGCTAGTTTCATCACCTTTGCGAAGTTGCCGCTCTCTCCGGCTCCCGGAGACGAAGAAGCGGCTTCTTCGCGCAAAGACGATTCTGCCGCTCATAGTGCTCTGCACTGTGTGTCTTCTGCCGAAAGACACCAGGGAGCGGTGCATAGCTCTGCAGAGCACCTTACCTTCGTCTTTAGCCTCTCTTCTCGTCTACATCTTAGCAAAAAGCTTTTCCACTCTGTCTGGCAAGGAGAAACTGTGCCAGCACAGAAAACATCTCCCATCGTGTTCTAGAGGCTGCACGGAGGTCTGCCGAGTGTTTTGCAAGAAGAGAAAGAAAGTTGTCCAAAACAGCTTGCAATCGAATGTTCATGTGAATAGAAAAGCCAGGAGAGTGGTCAGGTACTGTTTTCTCTCAGTTGGCAAGCTGCGCACACAATCGCAGTCTTGTACAGCTTGTTTCATCACCTTTCCCAAGTTGCCGCTCTCTCCGGCTCCCGGAGACGAAGAAGCTGCTTCTTCGCGCAAAGACGATTCTGCCGCTCACAGTTCTCTGCGGTGTGCGTCTTCTGCCGAAAGAGGTCCGGGAGCGGTGCTTAGCTCTGCAGAGCACCGTACCTTTGTCTTTAGCCTCTCTTCTCGTCTACATCTTAGCAAAAAGCTTTTCCACTCTGTCTGGCAAGGAGAAACTGTTCCAGCACAGAAAACATCTCCCATCGTGTTCTAGAGGCTGCACGGAGGTCTGCCGAGTGTTTTGCAAGAAGAGAAAGAAAGTTGTCCAAAACAGCTTGCAATCGAATGTTCATGTGAATAGAAAAGGCAGGAGAGTGGTCAGGTTCTGTTTTCTCTCAGTTGGCAAGCTGCGCACACAATCGCAGTGTTGTACATCTTGTTTCATCACCTTTGCGAAGTTGCCGCTCTCTCCGGCTCCGGGAGACGAAGAAGCTGCTTCTTCGCGCAAAGACGATTCTGCCGCTCACAGTGCTCTGCGGTGTGCGCCTTCTGCCGAAAGAGGTCCGGGAGCGGTGCTTAGCTCTGCAGAGAACCGTACCTTCGTCTTTAGCCTCTCTTCTCGTCTACATCTTAGCAAAAAGCTTTTCCACTCTGTCTGGCAAGGAGAAACTGTGCCAGCACAGAAAACATCTCCCATCGTGTTCTAGAGGCTGCACGGAGGTCTGCCGAGTGTTTTGCAAGAAGAGGAATAAAGTTTTCCAAAACAGCTTTCAATCGAATGTTCATGTGAATAGAAAAGGCAGGAGAGTGGTCAGGTACTGTTTTCTCTCAGTTGGCAAGCTGCGCACACAATCGCAGTCTTGTACAGCTTGTTTCATCACCTTTCCCAAGTTGCCGCTCTCTCCGGCTCCCGGAGACGAAGAAGCTGCTTCTTCGCGCAAAGACGATTCTGCCGCTCATAGTGCTCTGCACTGTGTGTCTTCTGCCGAAAGAGGTCCGGGAGCGGTGCTTAGCTCTGCAGAGCACCGTAACTTCGTCTTTAGCCTCTCTTCTCGTCTACATCTTAGCAAAAAGCTTTTCCACTCTGTCTGGCAAGGACAAACTTTGCCAGCACAGAAAACATCTCCCATCGTGTTCTAGAGGCTGCACGGAGGTCTGCCGAGTGTTTTGCAAGAAGAGGAAGAAAGTTGTCCAAAACAGCTTGCAATCGAATGTTCATGTGAATAGAAAAGGCAGGAGAGTGGTCAGGTACTGTTTTCTCTCAGTTGGCAAGCTGCGCACACAATCGCAGTCTTGTACAGCTTGTTTCATCACCTTTCCCAAGTTGCCGCTCTCTCCGGCTCCCGGAGACGAAGAAGCTGCTTCTTCGCGCAATGACGATTCTGCCGCCCACAGTGCTCTGCGGTGTGCGCCTTCTGCCGAAAGAGGCCCGGGAGCGGTGCTTAGCTCTGCAGAGCACCGTACCTTCGTCTTTAGCCTCTCTTCTCGTCTACATCTTAGCAAAAAGCTTTTCCACTCTGTCTGGCTAGGAGAAACTGTGCCAGCACAAAAAATATCTCCCATCGTGTTCTAGAGGCTGCACGGAGGTCTGCCGAGTGTTTTGCAAGAAGAGAAAGAAAGTTGTTCAAAACAGCTTGCAATCGAACGTTCATGTGAATAGAAAAGGCAGGAGAGTGGTCAGGTACTGTTTTCTCTCAGTTGACAAACTGCGCACACAATCGCAGTGTTGTACAGCTTGTTTCATCACCTTTGCGAAGTTGCCGCTCTCTCCGGCTCCCGGAGACGAAGAAGCTGCTTCTTCGCGCAAAGACGATTCTGCCGCTCACAGTGCTCTGCGGTGTGCGCCTGCTGCCGAAAGAGGCCCGGGTGCGGTGCTTAGCTCTGCAGAGCACCGTACCTTCGTCTTTAGCCTCTCTTCTCGTCTACATCTTAGCAAAAAGCTTTTCCACTCTGTCTGGCAAGGAGAAACTGTTCCAGCACAGAAAACATCTCCCATCGTGTTCTAGAGGCTGCACGGAGGTCTGCCGAGTGTTTTGCAAGAAGAGAAAGAAAGTTGTCCAAAACAGCTTGCAATCGAATGTTCATGTGATTAGAAAAGGCAGGAGAGTGGTCAGGTACTGTTTTCTCTCAGTTGGCAAGCTGCGCACACAATCGCAGTCTTGTACAGCTTGTTTCATCACCTTTCCCAAGTTGCCGCTCTCTCCGGCTCCCGGAGACGAAGAAGCTGCTTCTTCGCGCAAAGACGATTCTGCCGCTCACAGTGCTCTGCGGTGTGCGCTTTCTGCCGAAAGAGGTACGGGAGCGGTGCTTAGCTCTGCCGAGCACCGTACCTCCGTCTTTAGCCTCTCTTCTCGTCTACATCTTAGCAAAAAGCTTTTCCACTCTGTCTGGAAAGGAAAAACTTTGCCAGCACAGAAAACATCTCCCATCGTGTTCTAGAGGCTGCACGGAGGTCTGCCGAGTGTTTTGCAAGAAGAGAAAGAAAGTTGTCCAAAACAGCTTGCAATCGAATGTTCATGTGAATAGAAAAGGCAGGAGAGTGGTCAGGTTCTGTTTTCTCTCAGTTGGCAAGCTGCGCACACAATCGCAGTGTTGTACAGCTTGTTTCATCACCTTTGCGAAGTTGCCGCTCTCTCCGGCTCCGGGAGACGAAGAAGCTGCTTCTTCGCGCAAAGACGATTCTGCCGCTCACAGTGCTCTGCGGTGTGCGCCTTCTGCCGAAAGAGGCCAGGGAGCGGTGCTTAGCTCTGCAGAGAACCGTACCTTCGTCTTTAGCCTCTCTTCTCGTCTACATCTTAGCAAAAAGCTTTTCCACTCTGTCTGGCAAGGAGAAACTGTGCCAGCACAGAAAACATCTCCCATCGTGTTCTAGAGGCTGCACGGAGGTCTGCCGAGTGTTTTGCCAGAAAACAAACAAAGTTGTCCAAAACAGCTTGCAATCGAATGTTCATGTGAATAGAAAAGGCAGGAGAGTGGTCAGGTACTGTTTTCTCTCAGTTGACAAACTGCGCACACAATCGCAGTGTTGTACAGCTTGTTTCATCACCTTTGCGAAGTTGCCGCTCTCTCCGGCTCCCGGAGACGAAGAAGCTACTTCTTCGCGCAAAGACGATTCTGCCGCTCACAGTGCTCTGCGGTGTGCGCCTTCTGCCGAAAGAGGTCCGGGAGCGGTGCTTAGCTCTGCACTGCACCGTACCTTCGTCTTTAGCCTCTCTTCTCGTCTACATCTTAGCAAAAAGCTTTTCCACTCTGTCTGGCAAGGAGAAACTTTGCCAGCACAGAAAACATCTCCCATCGTGTTCTAGAGGCTGCACGGAGGTCTGCCGAGTGTTTTGCAAGAAAACAAAGAAAGTTGTCCAAAACAGCTTGCAATCGAATGTTCATGTGAATAGAAAAGGCAGGAGAGTGGTCAGGTACTGTTTTCTCTCACTTGGCAAGCTGCGCACACAATCGCAGTGTTGTACAGCTTGTTTCATCACCTTTGCGAAGTTGCCGCTCTCTCCGGCTCCCGGAGACGAAGAAGCTGCTTCTTCGCGCAAAGACGATTCTGCCGCTCACAGTGCTCTGCGGTGTGCGCCTTCTGCCGAAAGAGGCCAGGGAGCGGTGCTTAGCTCTGCAGAGCACCGTACCTTCGTCTTTAGCCTCTCTTCTCGTCTACATCTTAGCAAAAAGCTTTTCCACTCTGTCTGGCAAGGAGAAACTTTGCCAGCACAGAAAACATCTCCCTTCGTGTTCTAGAGGCTGCACGGAGGTCTGCCGAGTGTTTTGCAAGAAGAGAAAGAAAGTTGTCCAAAACAGCTTGCAATCGAATGTTCATGTGAATAGAAAAGGCAGGAGAGTGGTCAGGTACTGTTTTCTCTCAGTTGGCAAGCTGCGCACACAATCGCAGTCTTGTACAGCTTGTTTCATCACCTTTGCGAAGTTGCCGCTCTCTCCGGCTCCCGGAGCCGAAGAAGCTGCTTCTTCGCGCAAAGACGATTCTGACGCTCACAGTGCTCTGCGGTGTGCGCCTTCTGCCGAAAGAGGCCCGGGTGCGGTGCTTAGCTCTGCAGAGCACCGTACCTTCGTCTTTAGCCTCTCTTCTCGTCTACATCTTAGCAAAAAGCTTTTCCACTCTGTCTGGCAAGGAGAAACTGTTCCAGCACAGAAAACATCTCCCATCGTGTTCTAGAGGCTGCACGGAGGTCTGCCGAGTGTTTTGCAAGAAGAGAAAGAAAGTTGTCCAAAACAGCTTGCAATCGAATGTTCATGTGATTAGAAAAGGCAGGAGAGTGGTCAGGTACTGTTTTCTCTCAGTTGGCAAGCTGCGCACACAATCGCAGTCTTGTACAGCTTGTTTCATCACCTTTGCGAAGTTGCCGCTCTCTCCGGCTCCCGGAGACGAAGAAGCTGCTTCTTCGCGCAAAGACGATTCTGCCGCTCACAGTGCTCTGCGGTGTGCGCCTTCTGCCGAAAGAGGTACGGGAGCGGTGCTTAGCTCTGCCGAGCACCGTACCTCCGTCTTTAGCCTCTCTTCTCGTCTACATCTTAGCAAAAAGCTTTTCCACTCTGTCTGGAAAGGAAAAACTTTGCCAGCACAGAAAACATCTCCCATCGTGTGCTAGAGGCTGCACGGAGGTCTGCCGAGTGTTTTGCAAGAAGAGAAAGAAAGTTGTCCAAAACAGCTTGCAATTGTTCATGTGAATAGAAAAGGCAGGAGAGTGGTCAGGTACTGTTTTCTCTCAGTTGCCAAGCTGCGCACACAATCGCAGTGTTGTAGAGCTTGTTTCATCACCTTTGCGAAGCTGCCGCTCTCTCCGGCTCCCGGAGACGAAGAAGCTGCTTCTTCGCGCAATGACGATTCTGCCGCTCACAGTGCTCTGCGGTGTGCGCCTTCTGCCGAAAGAGGTCCGGGAGCTGTGCTTAGCTCTGCAGAGCACCGTACCTTCGTCTTTAGCCTCTCTTCTCGTCTACATCTTAGGAAAAAGCTTTTCCACTATGTCTGGCAAGGAGAAACTGTGCCAGCACAAAAAACATCTCCCATCGTGTTCTAGAGGCTGCACGGAGGTCTGCCGAGTGTTTTGCAAGAAGAGAAAGAAAGTTGTTCAAAACAGCTTGCAATCGAATGTTCATGTTAATAGAAAAGGCAGGAGAGTGGTCAGGTACTGTTTTCTCTCAGTTGACAAACTGCGCACACAATCGCAGTGTTGTACAGCTTGTTTCATCACCTTTGCGAAGTTGCCGCTCTCTCCGGCTCCCGGAGACGAAGAAGTTACTTCTTCGCGCAAAGACGATTCTGCCGCTCACAGTGCTCTGCGGTGTGCGCCTTCTGCCGAAAGAGGTCCGGGAGCGGTGCTTAGCTCTGCACTGCACCGTACCTTCGTCTTTAGCCTCTCTTCTCGTCTACATCTTAGCAAAAAGCTTTTCCACTCTGTCTGGCAAGGAGAAACTTTGCCAGCACAGAAAACATCTCCCATCGTGTTCTAGAGGCTGCACGGAGGTCTGCCGAGTGTTTTGCAAGAAAACAAAGAAAGTTGTCCAAAACAGCTTGCAATCGAATGTTCATGTGAATAGAAAAGGCAGGAGAGTGGTCAGGTACTGTTTTCTCTCAGTTGGCAAGCTGCGCACACAATCGCAGTCTTGTACAGCTTGTTTCATCACCTTTCCCAAGTTGCCGCTCTCTCCGGCTCCCGGAGACGAAGAAGCTGCTTCTTCGCGCAATGACGATTCTGCCGCCCACAGTGCTCTGCGGTGTGCGCCTTCTGCCGAAAGAGGCCCGGGAGCGGTGCTTAGCTCTGCAGAGCACCGTACCTTCGTCTTTAGCCTCTCTTCTCGTCTACATCTTAGCAAAAAGCTTTTCCACTCTGTCTGGCTAGGAGAAACTGTGCCAGCACAAAAAACATCTCCCATCGTGTTCTAGAGGCTGCACGGAGGTCTGCCGAGTGTTTTGCAAGAAGAGAAAGAAAGTTGTTCAAAACAGCTTGCAATCGAATGTTCATGTTAATAGAAAAGGCAGGAGAGTGGTCAAGTACTGTTTTCTCTCAGTTGACAAACTGCGCACACAATCGCAGTGTTGTACAGCTTGTTTCATCACCTTTGCGAAGTTGCCGCTCTCTCCGGCTCCCGGAGACGAAGAAGCTACTTCTTCGCGCAAAGACGATTCTGCCGCTCACAGTGCTCTGCGGTGTGCGCCTTCTGCCGAAAGAGGTCCGGGAGCGGTGCTTAGCTCTGCACTGCACCGTACCTTCGTCTTTAGCCTCTCTTCTCGTCTACATCTTAGCAAAAAGCTTTTCCACTCTGTCTGGCAAGGAGAAACTTTGCCAGCACAGAAAACATCTCCCATCGTGTTCTAGAGGCTGCACGGAGGTCTGCCGAGTGTTTTGCAAGAAAACAAAGAAAGTTGTCCAAAACAGCTTGCAATCGAATGTTCATGTGAATAGAAAAGGCAGGAGAGTGGTCAGGTACTGTTTTCTCTCAGTTGGCAAGCTGCGCACACAATCGCAGTGTTGTACAGCTTGTTTCATCACCTTTGCGAAGTTGCCGCTCTCTCCGGCTCCCGGAGACCAAGAAGCTGCTTCTTCGCGCAAAGACGATTCTGCCGCTCACAGTGCTCTGCGGAGTGCGCCTTCTGCCGACAGAGGTCCGGGAGCGGTGCTTAGCTCTGCAGAGCACCGTACCTTCGTCTTTAGCCTCTCTTCTCGTCTACATCTTAGCAAAAAGCTTTTCCACTCTGTCTGGCAAGGAGAAACTGTGCCAGCACAAAAAACATCTCCCATCGTGTTCTAGAGGCTGCACGGAGGTCTGCCGAGTGTTTTGCAAGAAGAGAAAGAAAGTTGTCCAAAACAGCTTGCAATCGAATGTTCATGTGAATAGAAAAGGCAGGAGAGTGGTCAGGTACTGTTTTCTCTCAGTTGGCAAGCTGCGCACACAATCGCAGTCTTGTACAGCTTGTTTCATCACCTTTCCCAAGTTGCCGCTCTCTCCGGCTCCCGGAGACGAAGAAGCTGCTTCTTCGCGCAAAGACGATTCTGCCGCTCACAGTGCTCTGCGGTGTGCGCCTTCTGCCGAAAGAGGCCAGGGAGCGGTGCTTAGCTCTGCAGAGCACCGTACCTTCGTCTTTAGCCTCTCTTCTCGTCTACATCTTAGCAAAAAGCTTTTCCACTCTGTCCGGCAAGGAGAAACTTTGCCAGCACAGAAAACATCTCCCTTCGTGTTCTAGAGGCTGCACGGAGGTCTGCCGAGTGTTTTGCAAGAAGAGAAAGAAAGTTGTCCAAAACAGCTTGCAATCGAATGTTCATGTGAATAGAAAAGGCAGGAGAGTGGTCAGGTACTGTTTTCTCTCAGTTGACAAACTGCGCACACAATCGCAGTGTTGTACAGCTTGTTTCATCACCTTTGCGAAGTTGCCGCTCTCTCCGGCTCCCGGAGACGAAGAAGCGGCTTCTTCGCGCAAAGACGATTCTGCCGCTCACAGTGCTCTGCGGTGTGCGCCTTCTGCCGAAAGAGGCCCGGGAGCTGTGCTTAGCTCCGCAGAGCACCGTACCTTCGTCTTTAGCCTCTCTTCTCGTCTACATCTTAGCAAAAAGCTTTTCCACTCTGTCTGGCTAGGAGAAACTGTGCCAGCACAAAAAACATCTCCCATCGTGTTCTAGAGGCTGCACGGAGGTCTGCCGAGTGTTTTGCAAGAAGAGAAAGAAAGTTGTTCAAAACAGCTTGCAATCGAATGTTCATGTGAATAGAAAAGGCAGGAGAGTGGTCAGGTACTGTTTTCTCTCAGTTGACAAACTGCGCACACAATCGCAGTGTTATACAGCTTGTTTCATCACCTTTGCGAAGTTGCCGCTCTCTCCGGCTCCCGGAGACGAAGAAGCTGCTTCTTCGCGCAAAGACGATTCTGCCGCTCACAGTGCTCTGCGTTGTGCGGCTTCTGCCGAAAGAGATTCGGGAGCGGTGCTTAGCTCTGCAGAGCACCGTACGTTCGTCTTTAGCCTCTCTTCTCGTCTACATCTTAGCAAAAAGCTTTTCCACTCTGTCTGGCAAGGAGAAACTGTGCCAGCACAGAAAACATCTCCCATCGTGTTCTAGAGGCTGCACGGAGGTCTGCCGAGTGTTTTGCAAGAAGAGAAAGAAAGTTGTCCAAAACAGCTTGCAATCGAATGTTCATGTGAATAGAAAAGGCAGGAGAGAGGTCAGGTACTGTTTTCTCTCAGTTGGCAAGCTGCGCACACAATCGCAGTCTTGTACAGCTTGTTTCATCACCTTTGCGAAGTTGCCGCTCTCTCCGGCTCCCGGAGACGAAGAAGCTGCTTCTTCGCGCAAAGACGATTCTGCCGCTCACAGTGCTCTGCGGTGTGCGCCTTCTGCCGAAAGAGATCCGGGAGCGGTGCTTAGCTCTGCAGAGCACCGTACCTTCGTCTTTAGCCTCTCTTCTCGTCTCCATCTTAGCAAAACGCTTTTCCACTCTGTCTGGCAAGGAGAAACTGTGCCAGCACAGAAAACATCTCCCATCGTGTTCTAGAGGCTGCACGGAGGTCTGCCGAGTGTTTTGCAAGAAGAGAAAGAAAGCTGTCCAAAACAGCTTGCAATCGAATGTTCATGTGAATAGAAAAGGCAGGAGAGTGGTCAGGTACTGTTTTCTCTCACTTGGCAAGCTGCGCACACAATCGCAGTGTTGTACAGCTTGTTTCATCACCTTTGCGAAGCTGCCGCTATCTCCGGCTCCCGGAGACGAAGAAGCTGCTTCTTCGCGCAAAGACGATTCTGCCGCTCATAGTGCTCTGCGGTGTGCGCCTTCTGCCGAAAGAGATCCGGGAGCGGTGCTTAGCTCTGCAGAGCACCGTACCTTCGTCTTTAGCCTCTCTTCTCGTCTCCATCTTAGCAAAACGCTTTTCCACTCTGTCTGGCAAGGAGAAACTGTGCCAGCACAGAAAACATCTCCCATCGTGTTCTAGAGGCTGCACGGAGGTCTGCCGAGTGTTTTGCAAGAAGAGAAAGAAAGTTGTCCAAAACAGCTTGCAATCGAATGTTCATGTGAATAGAAAAGGAAGGAGAGTGGTCAGGTACTGTTTTCTCTCAGTTGGCAAGCTGCGCACACAATCGCAGTGTTGTACAGCTTGTTTCATCACCTTTGCGAAGCTGCCGCTCTCTCCGGCTCCCGGAGACGAAGAAGCTGCTTCTTCGCGCAAAGACGATTCTGCCGCTCACAGTGCTCTGCGGTGTGCGCCTTCTGTCGAAAGAGATCCGGGAGCGGTGCTTAGCTCTGCAGAGCACCGTACGTTCGTCTTTAGCCTCTCTTCTCGTCTACATCTTAGCAAAAAGCTTTTCCACTCTGTCTGGCAAGGAGAAACTGTTCCAGCACAGAAAACATCTCCCATCGTGTTCTAGAGACTGCACGGAGGTCTGCCGAGTGTTTTGCAAGAAGAGAAAGAAAGTTGTCCAAAACAGCTTGCAATCGAATGTTCATGTGAATAGAAAAGGCAGGAGAGTGGTCAGGTACTGTTTTCTCTCAGGTGGCAAGCTGCGCACACAATCGCAGTGTTATACAGCTTGTTTCATCACCTTTGCGAAGTTGCCGCTCTCTCCGGCTCCCGGAGACGAAGAAGCTGCTTCTTCGCGCAAAGACGATTCTGCCGCTCACATTGCTCTGCGGTGTGCGGCTTCTGCCGAAAAAGATCCGGGAGCGGTGCTTAGCTCTGCAGAGCACCGTACCTTCCTCTTTAGCCTCTCTTCTCGTCTACATCTTAGCAAAAAGCTTTTCCACTCTGTCTGGCAAGGAGAAACTGTGCCAGCACAAAAAACATCTCCCATCGTGTTCTAGAGGCTGCACGGAGGTCTGCCGAGTGTTTTGCAAGAAGAGAAAGAAAGTTGTCCAAAACAGCTTGCAATCGAATGTTGATGTGAATAGAAAAGGCAGGAGAGTGGTCAGGTACTGTTTTCTCTCAGGTGGCAAGCTGCGCACACAATCGCAGTGTTATACAGCTTGTTTCATCACCTTTGCGAAGTTGCCGCTCTCTCCGGCTCCCGGAGACGAAGAAGCTGCTTCTTCGCGCAAAGACGATTCTGCCGCTCACAGTGCTCTGCGGTGTGCGCCTTCTGCCGAAAGAGGTCCGGGAGCGGTGCTTAGCTCTGCAGAGCACCGTACCTTCGTCTTTAGCCTCTTTTCTCGTCTCCATCTTAGCAAAACGCTTTTCCACTCTGTCTGGCAAGGAGAAACTGTGCCAGCACTGAAAACATCTCCCATCGTGTTCTAGAGGCTGCACGGCGGTCTGCCGACTGTTCTGCAAGAAGAGAAAGAAAGTTGTCCAAAACAGCTTGCAATCGAATGTTCATGTGAATAGAAAAGGCAGGAGAGTGGTCAGGTACTGTTTTCTCTCAGTTGACAAACTGCGCACACAATCGCAGTGTTATACAGCATGTTTCATCACCTTTGCGAAGTTGCCGCTCTCTCCGGCTCCCGGAGACGAAGAAGCTACTTCTTCGCGCAAAGACGATTCTGCCGCTCACAGTGCTCTGCGGTGTGCGGCTTCTGCCGAAAGTGATCCGGGAGCGGTGCTTAGCTCTGCAGAGCACCGTACCTTCGTCTTTAGCCTCTCTTCTCGTCTACATCTTAGCAAAAAGCTTTTCAACTATGTCTGGCAAGGAGAAACTGTGCCAGCACAAAAAACATCTCCCATCGTGTTCTAGAGGCTGCATGGAGGTCTGCCGAGTGTTTTGCAAGAAGAGAAAGAAAGTTGTCCAAAACAGCTTGCAATCGAATGTTCATGTGAATAGAAAAGGCAGGAGAGTGGTCAGGTACTGTTTTCTCTAAGTTGGCAAGCTGCGCACACACTCGCAGTCTTGTACAGCTTGTTTCATCACCTTTGCGAAGTTGCCGCTCTCTCCGGCTCCCGGAGACGAAGAAGCTGCTTCTTCGCGCAAAGACGATTCTGCCACTCACAGTGCTCTGCGGTGTGCGCCTTCTGCCGAAAGAGACCAGGGAGCGGTGCTTAGCTCTACAGAGCACCGTACCTTCGTCTTTAGCCTCTCTTCTCGTCTACATCTTAGCAAAAAGCTTTTCCACTCTGTCTGGCTAGGAGAAACTGTGCCAGCACAAAAAACATCTCCCATCGTGTTCTAGAGGCTGCACGGAGGTCTGCCGAGTGTTTTGCAAGAAGAGAAAGAAAGTTGTTCAAAACAGCTTGCAATCGAATGTTCATGTGAATAGAAAAGGCAGGAGAGTGGTCAGGTACTGTTTTCTCTCAGTTGACAAACTGCGCACACAATCGCAGTGTTGTACAGCTTGTTTCATCACCTTTGCGAAGCTGCCGCTCTCTCCGGCTCCCGGAGACGAAGAAGCTGCTTCTTCGCGCAAAGACGATTCTGCCGCTCATAGTACTCTGCGGTGTGCGCCTTCTGCCGAAAGAGGTCCGGGAGCGGTGCTTAGCTCTGCAGAGCACCGTACCTTCGTCTTTAGCCTCTCTTCTCGCCTCCATCTTAGCAAAACGCTTTTCCACTCTGTCTGGCAAGGAGAAACTGTGCCAGCACAGAAAACATCTCCCATCGTGTTCTAGAGGCTGCACGGAGGTCTGCCGAGTGTTTTGCAAGAAGAGAAAGAAAGTTGTCCAAAACAGCTTGCAATCGAATGTTCATGTGAATAGAAAAGGCAGGAGAGTGGTCAGGTTCTGTTTTCTCTCAGTTGGCAAGCTGCGCACACAATCGCAGTGTTGTACATCTTGTTTCATCACCTTTGCGAAGTTGCCGCTCTCTCCGGCTCCCGGAGACGAAGAAGCTGCTTCTTCGCGCAAAGACGATTCTGCCGCTCACAGTGCTCTGCGGTGTGCGCCTTCTGCCGAAAGAGGCCAGGGAGCGGTGCTTAGCTCTGCAGAGAACCGTACCTTCGTCTTTAGCCTCTCTTCTCGTCTACATCTTAGCAAAAAGCTTTTCCACTCTGTCTGGCAAGGAGAAACTGTGCCAGCACAGAAAACATCTCCCATCGTGTTCTAGAGGCTGCACGGAGGTCTTCCGAGTGTTTTGCCAGAAAACAAAGAAAGTTGTCCAAAACAGCTTGCAATCGAATGTTCATGTGAATAGAAAAGGCAGGAGAGTGGTCAGGTACTGTTTTCTCTCAGTTGGCAAGCTGCGCACACAATCGCAGTCTTGTACAGCTTGTTTCATCACCTTTGCGAAGCTGCCGCTCTCTCCGGCTCCCGGAGACGAAGAAGCTGCTTCTTCGCGCAAAGACGATTCTGCCGCTCATAGTGCTCTGCACTGTGTGTCTTCTGCCGAAAGAGGTCCGGGAGCGGTGCTTAGCTCTGCAGAGCACCGTACCTTCGTCTTTAGCCTCTCTTCTCGTCTCCATCTTACCAAAACGCTTTTCCACTCTGTCTGGCAAGGAGAAACTGTGCCAGCACAGAAAACATCTCCCATCGTGTTCTAGAGGCTGCACGGAGGTCTGCCGAGTGTTTTGCAAGAAGAGAAAGAAAGTTGTCCAAAACAGCTTGCAATCGAATGTTCATGTGAATAGAAAAGGCAGGAGAGTGGTCAGGTACTGTTTTCTCTCAGGTGGCAAGCTGCGCACACAATCGCAGTGTTGTACAGCTTGTTTCATCACCTTTGCCAAGTTGCCGCTCTCTCCGGCTCCTGGAGACGAAGAAGCTGCTTCTTCGCGCAAAGACGATTCTGCCGCTCACAGTGCTCTGCGGTGTGCGCCTTCTGCCGAAAGAGGCCCGTGTGCGGTGCTTAGCTCTGCAGAGCACCGTACCTTCGTCTTTAGCCTCTCTTCTCGTCTACATCTTAGCAAAAACCTTTTCCACTCTGTCTGGCAAGGAGAAACTGTGCCAGCACAAAAAACATCTCCCATCGTGTTCTAGAGACTGCACGGAGGTCTGCCGAGTGTTTTGCAAGAAGAGAAAGAAAGTTGTCCAAAACAGCTTGCAATCGAATGTTCATGTGAATAGAAAAGGCAGGAGAGTGGTCAGGTACTGTTTTCTCTCAGTTGGCAAGCTGCGCACACAATCGCAGTCTTGTACAGCTTGTTTCATCACCTTTGCGAAGCTGCCGCTCTCTCCGGCTCCCGGAGACGAAGAAGCTGCTTCTTCGCGCAAAGACGATTCTGCCGCTCACAGTGCTCTGCGGTGTGCGTCTTCTGCCGAAAGAGACCAGGGAGCGGTGCTTAGCTCTGCAGAGCACCGTACCTTCGTCTTTAGCCTCTCTTCTCGTCTACATCTTAGCAAAAAGCTTTTCCACTCTGTCTGGCAAGGAGAAACTGTTCCAGCACAGAAAACATCTCCCATCGTGTTCTAGAGGCTGCACGGAGGTCTGCCGAGTGTTTTGCAAGAAGACAAAGAAAGTTGTCCAAAACAGCATGCAATCGAATGTTCATGTGATTAGAAAAGGCAGGAGAGTGGTCAGGTACTGTTTTCTCTCAGTTGGCAAGCTGCGCACACAATCGCAGTGTTGTACAGCTTGTTTCATCACCTTTGCGAAGTTGCCGCTCTCTCCGGCTCCCGGAGACGAAGAAGCTGCTTCTTCGCGCAAAGACGATTCTGCCGCTCACTGTGCTCTGCGGTGTGCGCCTTCTGCCGATAGAGCCCAGGGAGCGGTGCTTAGCTCTGCAGAGCACCGTACCTTCGTCTTTAGCCTCTCTTCTCGTCTACATCTTTGCAAAAAGCTTTTCCACTCTGTCTGGCAAGGAGAAACTGTGCCAGCACAGAAAACATCTCCCATCGTGTTCTAGAGGCTGCACGGAGGTCTGCCGAGTGTTTTGCAAGAAGAGAAAGAAAGTTGTCCAAAACTGGTTGCAATCAAATGTTCATGTGAATAGAAAAGGCAGGAGAGTGGTCAGGTACTGTTTTCTCTCAGTTGGCAAGCTGCGCACACAATCGCAGTGTTGTACAGCTAGTTTCATCACCTTTGCGAAGTTGCCGCTCTCTCCGGCTCCCGGAGACGAAGAAGCGGCTTCTTCGCGCAAAGACGATTCTGCCGCTCATAGTGCTCTGCACTGTGTGTCTTCTGCCGAAAGACACCAGGGAGCGGTGCATAGCTCTGCAGAGCACCTTACCTTCGTTTTTAGCCTCTCTTCTCGTCTACATCTTAGCAAAAAGCTTTTCCACTCTGTCTGGCAAGGAGAAAGTGTGCCAGCACAGAAAACATCTCCCATCGTGTTCTAGAGGCTGCACGGAGGTCTGCCGAGTGTTTTGCAAGAAGAGAAAGAAAGTTGTCCAAAACAGCTTGCAATCGAATGTTCATGTGAATAGAAAAGGCAGGAGAGTGGTCAGGTACTGTTTTCTCTCACTTGGCAAGCTGCGCACACAATCGCAGTGTTGTACAGCTTGTTTCATCACCTTTGCGAAGCTGCCGCTCTCTCCGGCTCCCGGAGACGAAGAAGCTGCTTCTTCGCGCAAAGACGATTCTGCCGCTCATAGTGCTCTGCACTGTGTGTCTTCTGCCGAAAGAGGTCCGGGAGCGGTGCTTAGCTCTGCAGAGCACCGTACCTTCGTCTTTAGCCTCTCTTCTCGTCTACATCTTAGCAAAAAGCTTTTCCACTCTGTCTGGCAAGGACAAACTGTGCCAGCACAGAAAACATCTCCCATCGTGTTCTAGAGGCTGCACGGAGGTCTGCCGAGTGTTTTGCAAGAAGAGGAATAAAGTTTTCCAAAACAGCTTTCAATCGAATGTTCATGTGAATAGAAAAGGCAGGAGAGTGGTCAGGTACTGTTTTCTCTCAGTTGGCAAGCTGCGCACACAATCGCAGTCTTGTACAGCTTGTTTCATCACCTTTCCCAAGTTGCCGCTCTCTCCGGCTCCCGGAGACGAAGAAGCTGCTTCTTCGCGCAAAGACGATTCTGCCGCTCATAGTGGTCTGCACTGTGTGTCTTCTGCCGAAAGAGGTCCGGGAGCGGTGCTTAGCTCTGCAGAGCACCGTAACTTCGTCTTTAGCCTCTCTTCTCGTCTACATCTTAGCAAAAAGCTTTTCCACTCTGTCTGGCAAGGACAAACTTTGCCAG
The DNA here is from genome assembly GCF_028551555.1 of Melozone crissalis. Lineage (NCBI taxonomy): Eukaryota > Metazoa > Chordata > Aves > Passeriformes > Passerellidae > Melozone > Melozone crissalis. Next base: position 8,479,944 of record NW_026535896.1, on the reverse strand, counting down.
CACAGAAAACATCTCCCATCGTGTTCTAGAGGCTGCACGGAGGTCTGCCGAGTGTTTTGCAAGAAGAGGAAGAAAGTTGTCCAAAACAGCTTGCAATCGAATGTTCATGTGAATAGAAAAGGCAGGAGAGTGGTCAGGTACTGTTTTCTCTCAGTTGGCAAGCTGCGCACACAATCGCAGTCTTGTACAGCTTGTTTCATCACCTTTCCCAAGTTGCCGCTCTCTCCGGCTCCCGGAGACGAAGAAGCTGCTTCTTCGCGCAATGACGATTCTGCCGCCCACAGTGCTCTGCGGTGTGCGCCTTCTGCCGAAAGAGGCCCGGGAGCGGTGCTTAGCTCTGCAGAGCACCGTACCTTCGTCTTTAGCCTCTCTTCTCGTCTACATCTTAGCAAAAAGCTTTTCCACTCTGTCTGGCTAGGAGAAACTGTGCCAGCACAGAAAACATCTCCCATCGTGTTCTAGAGGCTGCACGGAGGTCTGCCGAGTGTTTTGCAAGAAAACAAAGAAAGTTGTCCAAAACAGCTTGCAATCGAATGTTCATGTGAATAGAAAAGGCAGGAGAGTGGTCAGGTACTGTTTTCTCTCACTTGGCAAGCTGCGCACACACTCGCAGTCTTGTACAGCTTGTTTCATCACCTTTGCGAAGTTGCCGCTCTCTCCGGCTCCCGGAGACGAAGAAGCTGCTTCTTCGCGCAAAGACGATTCTGCCGCTCACAGTGCTCTGCGGTGTGCGCCTTCTGCCGAAAGAGGCCAGGGAGCGGTGCTTAGCTCTGCAGAGCACCGTACCTTCGTCTTTAGCCTCTCTTCTCGTCTACATCTTAGCAAAAAGCTTTTCCACTCTGTCTGGCAAGGAGAAACTTTGCCAGCACAGAAAACATCTCCCTTCGTGTTCTAGAGGCTGCACGGAGGTCTGCCGAGTGTTTTGCAAGAAGAGAAAGAAAGTTGTCCAAAACAGCTTGCAATCGAATGTTCATGTGAATAGAAAAGGCAGGAGAGTGGTCAGGTACTGTTTTCTCTCAGTTGGCAAGCTGCGCACACAATCGCAGTCTTGTACAGCTTGTTTCATCACCTTTGCGAAGTTGCCGCTCTCTCCGGCTCCCGGAGACGAAGAAGCTGCTTCTTCGCGCAAAGACGATTCTGCCGCTCACAGTGCTCTGCGGTGTGCGCCTTCTGCCGAAAGAGATCCGGGAGCGGTGCTTAGCTCTGCAGAGCACCGTACCTTCGTCTTTAGCCTCTCTTCTCGTCTCCATCTTAGCAAAACGCTTTTCCACTCTGTCTGGCAAGGAGAAACTGTGCCAGCACAGAAAACATCTCCCATCGTGTTCTAGAGGCTGCACGGAGGTCTGCCGAGTGTTTTGCAAGAAGAGAAAGAAAGCTGTCCAAAACAGCTTGCAATCGAATGTTCATGTGAATAGAAAAGGCAGGAGAGTGGTCAGGTACTGTTTTCTCTCACTTGGCAAGCTGCGCACACAATCGCAGTGTTGTACAGCTTGTTTCATCACCTTTGCGAAGCTGCCGCTATCTCCGGCTCCCGGAGACGAAGAAGCTGCTTCTTCGCGCAAAGACGATTCTGCCGCTCATAGTGCTCTGCGGTGTGCGCCTTCTGCCGAAAGAGATCCGGGAGCGGTGCTTAGCTCTGCAGAGCACCGTACCTTCGTCTTTAGCCTCTCTTCTCGTCTCCATCTTAGCAAAACGCTTTTCCACTCTGTCTGGCAAGGAGAAACTGTGCCAGCACAGAAAACATCTCCCATCGTGTTCTAGAGGCTGCACGGAGGTCTGCCGAGTGTTTTGCAAGAAGAGAAAGAAAGTTGTCCAAAACAGCTTGCAATCGAATGTTCATGTGAATAGAAAAGGAAGGAGAGTGGTCAGGTACTGTTTTCTCTCAGTTGGCAAGCTGCGCACACAATCGCAGTGTTGTACAGCTTGTTTCATCACCTTTGCGAAGCTGCCGCTCTCTCCGGCTCCCGGAGACGAAGAAGCTGCTTCTTCGCGCAAAGACGATTCTGCCGCTCACAGTGCTCTGCGGTGTGCGCCTTCTGTCGAAAGAGATCCGGGAGCGGTGCTTAGCTCTGCAGAGCACCGTACGTTCGTCTTTAGCCTCTCTTCTCGTCTACATCTTAGCAAAAAGCTTTTCCACTCTGTCTGGCAAGGAGAAACTGTTCCAGCACAGAAAACATCTCCCATCGTGTTCTAGAGACTGCACGGAGGTCTGCCGAGTGTTTTGCAAGAAGAGAAAGAAAGTTGTCCAAAACAGCTTGCAATCGAATGTTCATGTGAATAGAAAAGGCAGGAGAGTGGTCAGGTACTGTTTTCTCTCAGGTGGCAAGCTGCGCACACAATCGCAGTGTTATACAGCTTGTTTCATCACCTTTGCGAAGTTGCCGCTCTCTCCGGCTCCCGGAGACGAAGAAGCTGCTTCTTCGCGCAAAGACGATTCTGCCGCTCACATTGCTCTGCGGTGTGCGGCTTCTGCCGAAAAAGATCCGGGAGCGGTGCTTAGCTCTGCAGAGCACCGTACCTTCCTCTTTAGCCTCTCTTCTCGTCTACATCTTAGCAAAAAGCTTTTCCACTCTGTCTGGCAAGGAGAAACTGTGCCAGCACAAAAAACATCTCCCATCGTGTTCTAGAGGCTGCACGGAGGTCTGCCGAGTGTTTTGCAAGAAGAGAAAGAAAGTTGTCCAAAACAGCTTGCAATCGAATGTTGATGTGAATAGAAAAGGCAGGAGAGTGGTCAGGTACTGTTTTCTCTCAGGTGGCAAGCTGCGCACACAATCGCAGTGTTATACAGCTTGTTTCATCACCTTTGCGAAGTTGCCGCTCTCTCCGGCTCCCGGAGACGAAGAAGCTGCTTCTTCGCGCAAAGACGATTCTGCCGCTCACAGTGCTCTGCGGTGTGCGCCTTCTGCCGAAAGAGGTCCGGGAGCGGTGCTTAGCTCTGCAGAGCACCGTACCTTCGTCTTTAGCCTCTTTTCTCGTCTCCATCTTAGCAAAACGCTTTTCCACTCTGTCTGGCAAGGAGAAACTGTGCCAGCACTGAAAACATCTCCCATCGTGTTCTAGAGGCTGCACGGCGGTCTGCCGACTGTTCTGCAAGAAGAGAAAGAAAGTTGTCCAAAACAGCTTGCAATCGAATGTTCATGTGAATAGAAAAGGCAGGAGAGTGGTCAGGTACTGTTTTCTCTCAGTTGACAAACTGCGCACACAATCGCAGTGTTATACAGCATGTTTCATCACCTTTGCGAAGTTGCCGCTCTCTCCGGCTCCCGGAGACGAAGAAGCTACTTCTTCGCGCAAAGACGATTCTGCCGCTCACAGTGCTCTGCGGTGTGCGGCTTCTGCCGAAAGTGATCCGGGAGCGGTGCTTAGCTCTGCAGAGCACCGTACCTTCGTCTTTAGCCTCTCTTCTCGTCTACATCTTAGCAAAAAGCTTTTCAACTATGTCTGGCAAGGAGAAACTGTGCCAGCACAAAAAACATCTCCCATCGTGTTCTAGAGGCTGCATGGAGGTCTGCCGAGTGTTTTGCAAGAAGAGAAAGAAAGTTGTCCAAAACAGCTTGCAATCGAATGTTCATGTGAATAGAAAAGGCAGGAGAGTGGTCAGGTACTGTTTTCTCTAAGTTGGCAAGCTGCGCACACACTCGCAGTCTTGTACAGCTTGTTTCATCACCTTTGCGAAGTTGCCGCTCTCTCCGGCTCCCGGAGACGAAGAAGCTGCTTCTTCGCGCAAAGACGATTCTGCCACTCACAGTGCTCTGCGGTGTGCGCCTTCTGCCGAAAGAGACCAGGGAGCGGTGCTTAGCTCTACAGAGCACCGTACCTTCGTCTTTAGCCTCTCTTCTCGTCTACATCTTAGCAAAAAGCTTTTCCACTCTGTCTGGCTAGGAGAAACTGTGCCAGCACAAAAAACATCTCCCATCGTGTTCTAGAGGCTGCACGGAGGTCTGCCGAGTGTTTTGCAAGAAGAGAAAGAAAGTTGTTCAAAACAGCTTGCAATCGAATGTTCATGTGAATAGAAAAGGCAGGAGAGTGGTCAGGTACTGTTTTCTCTCAGTTGACAAACTGCGCACACAATCGCAGTGTTGTACAGCTTGTTTCATCACCTTTGCGAAGCTGCCGCTCTCTCCGGCTCCCGGAGACGAAGAAGCTGCTTCTTCGCGCAAAGACGATTCTGCCGCTCATAGTACTCTGCGGTGTGCGCCTTCTGCCGAAAGAGGTCCGGGAGCGGTGCTTAGCTCTGCAGAGCACCGTACCTTCGTCTTTAGCCTCTCTTCTCGCCTCCATCTTAGCAAAACGCTTTTCCACTCTGTCTGGCAAGGAGAAACTGTGCCAGCACAGAAAACATCTCCCATCGTGTTCTAGAGGCTGCACGGAGGTCTGCCGAGTGTTTTGCAAGAAGAGAAAGAAAGTTGTCCAAAACAGCTTGCAATCGAATGTTCATGTGAATAGAAAAGGCAGGAGAGTGGTCAGGTTCTGTTTTCTCTCAGTTGGCAAGCTGCGCACACAATCGCAGTGTTGTACATCTTGTTTCATCACCTTTGCGAAGTTGCCGCTCTCTCCGGCTCCCGGAGACGAAGAAGCTGCTTCTTCGCGCAAAGACGATTCTGCCGCTCACAGTGCTCTGCGGTGTGCGCCTTCTGCCGAAAGAGGCCAGGGAGCGGTGCTTAGCTCTGCAGAGAACCGTACCTTCGTCTTTAGCCTCTCTTCTCGTCTACATCTTAGCAAAAAGCTTTTCCACTCTGTCTGGCAAGGAGAAACTGTGCCAGCACAGAAAACATCTCCCATCGTGTTCTAGAGGCTGCACGGAGGTCTTCCGAGTGTTTTGCCAGAAAACAAAGAAAGTTGTCCAAAACAGCTTGCAATCGAATGTTCATGTGAATAGAAAAGGCAGGAGAGTGGTCAGGTACTGTTTTCTCTCAGTTGGCAAGCTGCGCACACAATCGCAGTCTTGTACAGCTTGTTTCATCACCTTTGCGAAGCTGCCGCTCTCTCCGGCTCCCGGAGACGAAGAAGCTGCTTCTTCGCGCAAAGACGATTCTGCCGCTCATAGTGCTCTGCACTGTGTGTCTTCTGCCGAAAGAGGTCCGGGAGCGGTGCTTAGCTCTGCAGAGCACCGTACCTTCGTCTTTAGCCTCTCTTCTCGTCTCCATCTTACCAAAACGCTTTTCCACTCTGTCTGGCAAGGAGAAACTGTGCCAGCACAGAAAACATCTCCCATCGTGTTCTAGAGGCTGCACGGAGGTCTGCCGAGTGTTTTGCAAGAAGAGAAAGAAAGTTGTCCAAAACAGCTTGCAATCGAATGTTCATGTGAATAGAAAAGGCAGGAGAGTGGTCAGGTACTGTTTTCTCTCAGGTGGCAAGCTGCGCACACAATCGCAGTGTTGTACAGCTTGTTTCATCACCTTTGCCAAGTTGCCGCTCTCTCCGGCTCCTGGAGACGAAGAAGCTGCTTCTTCGCGCAAAGACGATTCTGCCGCTCACAGTGCTCTGCGGTGTGCGCCTTCTGCCGAAAGAGGCCCGTGTGCGGTGCTTAGCTCTGCAGAGCACCGTACCTTCGTCTTTAGCCTCTCTTCTCGTCTACATCTTAGCAAAAAGCTTTTCCACTCTGTCTGGCAAGGAGAAACTGTGCCAGCACAAAAAACATCTCCCATCGTGTTCTAGAGACTGCACGGAGGTCTGCCGAGTGTTTTGCAAGAAGAGAAAGAAAGTTGTCCAAAACAGCTTGCAATCGAATGTTCATGTGAATAGAAAAGGCAGGAGAGTGGTCAGGTACTGTTTTCTCTCAGTTGGCAAGCTGCGCACACAATCGCAGTCTTGTACAGCTTGTTTCATCACCTTTGCGAAGCTGCCGCTCTCTCCGGCTCCCGGAGACGAAGAAGCTGCTTCTTCGCGCAAAGACGATTCTGCCGCTCACAGTGCTCTGCGGTGTGCGTCTTCTGCCGAAAGAGACCAGGGAGCGGTGCTTAGCTCTGCAGAGCACCGTACCTTCATCTTTAGCCTCTCTTCTCGTCTACATCTTAGCAAAAAGCTTTTCCACTCTGTCTGGCAAGGAGAAACTGTTCCAGCACAGAAAACATCTCCCATCGTGTTCTAGAGGCTGCACGGAGGTCTGCCGAGTGTTTTGCAAGAAGACAAAGAAAGTTGTCCAAAACAGCATGCAATCGAATGTTCATGTGATTAGAAAAGGCAGGAGAGTGGTCAGGTACTGTTTTCTCTCAGTTGGCAAGCTGCGCACACAATCGCAGTGTTGTACAGCTTGTTTCATCACCTTTGCGAAGTTGCCGCTCTCTCCGGCTCCCGGAGACGAAGAAGCTGCTTCTTCGCGCAAAGACGATTCTGCCGCTCACTGTGCTCTGCGGTGTGCGCCTTCTGCCGATAGAGCCCAGGGAGCGGTGCTTAGCTCTGCAGAGCACCGTACCTTCGTCTTTAGCCTCTCTTCTCGTCTACATCTTTGCAAAAAGCTTTTCCACTCTGTCTGGCAAGGAGAAACTGTGCCAGCACAGAAAACATCTCCCATCGTGTTCTAGAGGCTGCACGGAGGTCTGCCGAGTGTTTTGCAAGAAGAGAAAGAAAGTTGTCCAAAACTGGTTGCAATCAAATGTTCATGTGAATAGAAAAGGCAGGAGAGTGGTCAGGTACTGTTTTCTCTCAGTTGGCAAGCTGCGCACACAATCGCAGTGTTGTACAGCTAGTTTCATCACCTTTGCGAAGTTGCCGCTCTCTCCGGCTCCCGGAGACGAAGAAGCGGCTTCTTCGCGCAAAGACGATTCTGCCGCTCATAGTGCTCTGCACTGTGTGTCTTCTGCCGAAAGACACCAGGGAGCGGTGCATAGCTCTGCAGAGCACCTTACCTTCGTTTTTAGCCTCTCTTCTCGTCTACATCTTAGCAAAAAGCTTTTCCACTCTGTCTGGCAAGGAGAAAGTGTGCCAGCACAGAAAACATCTCCCATCGTGTTCTAGAGGCTGCACGGAGGTCTGCCGAGTGTTTTGCAAGAAGAGAAAGAAAGTTGTCCAAAACAGCTTGCAATCGAATGTTCATGTGAATAGAAAAGGCAGGAGAGTGGTCAGGTACTGTTTTCTCTCACTTGGCAAGCTGCGCACACAATCGCAGTGTTGTACAGCTTGTTTCATCACCTTTGCGAAGCTGCCGCTCTCTCCGGCTCCCGGAGACGAAGAAGCTGCTTCTTCGCGCAAAGACGATTCTGCCGCTCATAGTGCTCTGCACTGTGTGTCTTCTGCCGAAAGAGGTCCGGGAGCGGTGCTTAGCTCTGCAGAGCACCGTACCTTCGTCTTTAGCCTCTCTTCTCGTCTACATCTTAGCAAAAAGCTTTTCCACTCTGTCTGGCAAGGACAAACTGTGCCAGCACAGAAAACATCTCCCATCGTGTTCTAGAGGCTGCACGGAGGTCTGCCGAGTGTTTTGCAAGAAGAGGAATAAAGTTTTCCAAAACAGCTTTCAATCGAATGTTCATGTGAATAGAAAAGGCAGGAGAGTGGTCAGGTACTGTTTTCTCTCAGTTGGCAAGCTGCGCACACAATCGCAGTCTTGTACAGCTTGTTTCATCACCTTTCCCAAGTTGCCGCTCTCTCCGGCTCCCGGAGACGAAGAAGCTGCTTCTTCGCGCAAAGACGATTCTGCCGCTCATAGTGGTCTGCACTGTGTGTCTTCTGCCGAAAGAGGTCCGGGAGCGGTGCTTAGCTCTGCAGAGCACCGTAACTTCGTCTTTAGCCTCTCTTCTCGTCTACATCTTAGCAAAAAGCTTTTCCACTCTGTCTGGCAAGGACAAACTTTGCCAGCACAGAAAACATCTCCCATCGTGTTCTAGAGGCTGCACGGAGGTCTGCCGAGTGTTTTGCAAGAAGAGGAAGAAAGTTGTCCAAAACAGCTTGCAATCGAATGTTCATGTGAATAGAAAAGGCAGGAGAGTGGTCAGGTACTGTTTTCTCTCAGTCGGCAAGCTGCGCACACAATCGCAGTCTTGTACAGCTTGTTTCATCACCTTTCCCAAGTTGCCGCTCTCTCCGGCTCCCGGAGACGAAGAAGCTGCTTCTTCGCGCAATGACGATTCTGCCGCCCACAGTGCTCTGCGGTGTGCGCCTTCTGCCGAAAGAGGCCCGGGAGCGGTGCTTAGCTCTGCAGAGCACCGTACCTTCGTCTTTAGCCTCTCTTCTCGTCTACATCTTAGCAAAAAGCTTTTCCACTCTGTCTGGCTAGGAGAAACTGTGCCAGCACAGAAAACATCTCCCATCGTGTTCTAGAGGCTGCACGGAGGTCTGCCGAGTGTTTTGCAAGAAAACAAAGAAAGTTGTCCAAAACAGCTTGCAATCGAATGTTCATGTGAATAGAAAAGGCAGGAGAGTGGTCAGGTACTGTTTTCTCTCACTTGGCAAGCTGCGCACACACTCGCAGTCTTGTACAGCTTGTTTCATCACCTTTGCGAAGTTGCCGCTCTCTCCGGCTCCCGGAGACGAAGAAGCTGCTTCTTCGCGCAAAGACGATTCTGCCGCTCACAGTGCTCTGCGGTGTGCGCCTTCTGCCGAAAGAGGCCAGGGAGCGGTGCTTAGCTCTGCAGAGCACCGTACCTTCGTCTTTAGCCTCTCTTCTCGTCTACATCTTAGCAAAAAGCTTTTCCACTCTGTCTGGCAAGGAGAAACTTTGCCAGCACAGAAAACATCTCCCTTCGTGTTCTAGAGGCTGCACGGAGGTCTGCCGAGTGTTTTGCAAGAAGAGAAAGAAAGTTGTCCAAAACAGCTTGCAATCGAATGTTCATGTGAATAGAAAAGGCAGGAGAGTGGTCAGGTACTGTTTTCTCTCAGTTGGCAAGCTGCGCACACAATCGCAGTCTTGTACAGCTTGTTTCATCACCTTTGCGAAGTTGCCGCTCTCTCCGGCTCCCGGAGCCGAAGAAGCTGCTTCTTCGCGCAAAGACGATTCTGCCGCTCACAGTGCTCTGCGGTGTGCGCCTTCTGCCGAAAGAGGCCCGGGTGCGGTGCTTAGCTCTGCAGAGCACCGTACCTTCGTCTTTAGCCTCTCTTCTCGTCTACATCTTAGCAAAAAGCTTTTCCACTCTGTCTGGCAAGGAGAAACTGTTCCAGCACAGAAAACATCTCCCATCGTGTTCTAGAGGCTGCACGGAGGTCTGCCGAGTGTTTTGCAAGAAGAGAAAGAAAGTTGTCCAAAACAGCTTGCAATCGAATGTTCATGTGATTAGAAAAGGCAGGAGAGTGGTCAGGTACTGTTTTCTCTCAGTTGGCAAGCTGCGCACACAATCGCAGTCTTGTACAGCTTGTTTCATCACCTTTCCCAAGTTGCCGCTCTCTCCGGCTCCCGGAGACGAAGAAGCTGCTTCTTCGCGCAAAGACGATTCTGCCGCTCACAGTGCTCTGCGGTGTGCGCCTTCTGCCGAAAGAGGTACGGGAGCGGTGCTTAGCTCTGCCGAGCACCGTACCTCCGTCTTTAGCCTCTCTTCTCGTCTACATCTTAGCAAAAAGCTTTTCCACTCTGTCTGGAAAGGAAAAACTTTGCCAGCACAGAAAACATCTCCCATCGTGTGCTAGAGGCTGCACGGAGGTCTGCCGAGTGTTTTGCAAGAAGAGAAAGAAAGTTGTCCAAAACAGCTTGCAATCGAATGTTCATGTGAATAGAAAAGGCAGGAGAGTGGTCAGGTTCTGTTTTCTCTCAGTTGGCAAGCTGCGCACACAATCGCAGTGTTGTACAGCTTGTTTCATCACCTTTGCGAAGTTGCCGCTCTCTCCGGCTCCGGGAGACGAAGAAGCTGCTTCTTCGCGCAAAGACGATTCTGCCGCTCACAGTGCTCTGCGGTGTGCGCCTTCTGCCGAAAGAGGCCAGGGAGCGGTGCTTAGCTCTGCAGAGAACCGTACCTTCGTCTTTAGCCTCTCTTCTCGTCTACATCTTAGCAAAAAGCTTTTCCACTCTGTCTGGCAAGGAGAAACTGTGCCAGCACAGAAAACATCTCCCATCGTGTTCTAGAGGCTGCACGGAGGTCTGCCGAGTGTTTTGCCAGAAAACAAAGAAAGTTGTCCAAAACAGCTTGCAATCGAATGTTCATGTGAATAGAAAAGGCAGGAGAGTGGTCAGGTACTGTTTTCTCTCAGTTGGCAAGCTGCGCACACAATCGCAGTGTTGTACAGCTTGTTTCATCACCTTTGCGAAGCTGCCGCTCTCTCCGGCTCCCGGAGACGAAGAAGCTGCTTCTTCGCGCAAAGACGATTCTGCCGCTCATAGTACTCTGCACTGTGTGTCTTCTGCCGAAAGAGGTCCGGGAGCGGTGCTTAGCTCTGCAGAGCACCGTACCTTCGTCTTTAGCCTCTCTTCTCGTCTACATCTTAGCAAAAAGCTTTTCCACTCTGTCTGGCAAGGACAAACTGTGCCAGCACAGAAAACATCTCCCATCGTGTTCTAGAGGCTGCACGGAGGTCTGCCGAGTGTTTTGCAAGAAGAGGAAGAAAGTTGTCCAAAACAGCTTGCAATCGAATGTTCATGTGAATAGAAAAGGCAGGAGAGTGGTCAGGTACTGTTTTCTCTCAGTTGGCAAGCTGCGCACACAATCGCAGTCTTGTACAGCTTGTTTCATCACCTTTGCGAAGTTGCCGCTCTCTCCGGCTCCCGGAGACGAAGAAGCTGCTTCTTCGCGCAAAGACGATTCTGCCGCTCATAGTGGTCTGCACTGTGTGTCTTCTGCCGAAAGAGGTCCGGGAGCGGTGCTTAGCTCTGCACTGCACCGTACCTTCGTCTTTAGCCTCTCTTCTCGTCTACATCTTAGCAAAAAGCTTTTCCACTCTGTCTGGCAAGGACAAACTGTGCCAGCACAGAAAACATCTCCCATCGTGTTCTAGAGGCTGCACGGAGGTCTGCCGAGTGTTTTGCAAGAAGAGGAAGAAAGTTGTCCAAAACAGCTTGCAATCGAATGTTCATGTGAATAGAAAAGGCAGGAGAGTGGTCAGGTACTGTTTTCTCTCAGTTGGCAAGCTGCGCACACAATCGCAGTCTTGTACAGCTTGTTTCATCACCTTTCCCAAGTTGCCGCTCTCTCCGGCTCCCGGAGACGAAGAAGCTGCTTCTTCGCGCAATGACGATTCTGCCGCCCACAGTGCTCTGCGGTGTGCGCCTTCTGCCGAAAGAGGCCCGGGAGCGGTGCTTAGCTCTGCAGAGCACCGTACCTTCGTCTTTAGCCTCTCTTCTCGTCTACATCTTAGCAAAAAGCTTTTCCACTCTGTCTGGCTAGGAGAAACTGTGCCAGCACAAAAAACATCTCCCATCGTGTTCTAGAGGCTGCACGGAGGTCTGCCGAGTGTTTTGCAAGAAGAGAAAGAAAGTTGTTCAAAACAGCTTGCAATCGAATGTTCATGTTAATGGAAAAGGCAGGAGAGTGGTCAGGTACTGTTTTCTCTCAGTTGACAAACTGCGCACACAATCGCAGTGTTGTACAGCTTGTTTCATCACCTTTGCGAAGTTGCCGCTCTCTCCGGCTCCCGGAGACGAAGAAGCTACTTCTTCGCGCAAAGACGATTCTGCCGCTCACAGTGCTCTGCGGTGTGCGCCTTCTGCCGAAAGAGGTCCGGGAGCGGTGCTTAGCTCTGCAGAGCACCGTACCTTCGTCTTTAGCCTCTCTTCTCGTCTACATCTTAACAAAAAGCTTTTCCACTCTGTCTGGCAAGGAGAAACTTTGCCAGCACAGAAAACATCTCCCATCGTGTTCTAGAGGCTGCACGGAGGTCTGCCGAGTGTTTTGCAAGAAGAGGAAGAAAGTTGTCCAAAACAGCTTGCAATCGAATGTTCATGTGAATAGAAAAGGCAGGAGAGTGGTCAGGTACTGTTTTCTCTCAGTTGGCAAGCTGCGCACACAATCGCAGTCTTGTACAGCTTGTTTCATCACCTTTCCCAAGTTGCCGCTCTCTCCGGCTCCCGGAGACGAAGAAGCTGCTTCTTCGCGCAAAGACGATTCTGCCGCTCACAGTGCTCTGCGGTGTGCGCCTTCTGCCGAAAGAGGCCAGGGAGCGGTGCTTAGCTCTGCAGAGCACCGTACCTTCGTCTTTAGCCTCTCTTCTCGTCTACATCTTAACAAAAAGCTTTTCCACTCTGTCTGGCAAGGAGAAACTTTGCCAGCACAGAAAACATCTCCCTTCGTGTTCTAGAGGCTGCACGGAGGTCTGCCGAGTGTTTTGCAAGAAGAGAAAGAAAGTTGTCCAAAACAGCTTGCAATCGAATGTTCATGTGAATAGAAAAGGCAGGAGAGTGGTCAGGTACTGTTTTCTCTCAGTTGGCAAGCTGCGCACACAATCGCAGTCTTGTACAGCTTGTTTCATCACCTTTGCGAAGTTGCCGCTCTCTCCGGCTCCCGGAGCCGATGAAGCTGCTTCTTCGCGCAATGACGATTCTGACGCTCACAGTGCTCTGCGGTGTGCGCCTTCTGCCGAAAGAGGCCCGGGTGCGGTGCTTAGCTCTGCAGAGCACCGTACCTTCGTCTTTAGCCTCTCTTCTCGTCTACATCTTAGCAAAAAGCTTTTCCACTCTGTCTGGCAAGGAGAAACTGTGCCAGCACAGAAAACATCTCCCTTCGTGTTCTAGAGGCTGCACGGAGGTCTGCCGAGTGTTTTGCAAGAAGAGAAAGAAAGTTGTCCAAAACAGCTTGCAATCGAATGTTCATGTGATTAGAAAAGGCAGGAGAGTGGTCAGGTACTGTTTTCTCTCAGTTGGCAAGCTGCGCACACAATCGCAGTCTTGTACAGCTTGTTTCATCACCTTTCCCAAGTTGCCGCTCTCTCCGGCTCCCGGAGACGAAGAAGCTGCTTCTTCGCGCAAAGACGATTCTGCCGCTCACAGTGCTCTGCGGTGTGCGCCTTCTGCCGAAAGAGGTACGGGAGCGGTGCTTAGCTCTGCCGAGCACCGTACCTCCGTCTTTAGCCTCTCTTCTCGTCTACATCTTAGCAAAAAGCTTTTCCACTCTGTCTGGAAAGGAAAAACTTTGCCTGCACAGAAAACATCTCCCATCGTGTGCTAGAGGCTGCACGGAGGTCTGCCGAGTGTTTTGCAAGAAGAGAAAGAAAGTTGTCCAAAACAGCTTGCAATCGAATGTTCATGTGATTAGAAAAGGCAGGAGAGTGGTCAGGTACTGTTTTCTCTCAGTTGGCAAGCTGCGCACACAATCGCAGTGTTGTACAGCTTGTTTCATCACCTTTGCGAAGTTGCCGCTCTCTCCGGCTCCCGGAGATGAAGAAGCTGCTTCTTCGCGCAAAGACGATTCTGCCGCTCACAGTGCTCTGCGGTGTGCGTCTTCTGCCGAAAGAGGTCCGGGAGCGGTGCTTAGCTCTGCAGAGCTCCGTACCTTTGTCTTTAGCCTCTCTTCTCGTCTACATCTTAGCAAAAAGCTTTTCCACTCTGTCTGCAAGGAGAAACTGTGCCAGCACAGAAAACATCTTCCATCGTGTTCTAGAGGCTGCACGGAGGTCTGCCGAGTGTTTTGCAAGAAGAGAAAGAAAGTTGTCCAAAACAGCTTGCAATCGAATGTTCATGTGAATAGAAAAGGCAGGAGAGTGGTCAGGTTCTGTTTTCTCTCAGTTGGCAAGCTGCGCACACAATCGCAGTGTTGTACAGCTTGTTTCATCACCTTTGCGAAGTTGCCGCTCTCTCCGGCTCCGGGAGACGAAGAAGCTGCTTCTTCGCGCAAAGACGATTCTGCCGCTCACAGTGCTCTGCGGTGTGCTCCTTCTGCCGAAAGAGGCCAGGGAGCGGTGCTTAGCTCTGCAGAGAACCGTACCTTCGTCTTTAGCCTCTCTTCTCGTCTACATCTTAACAAAAAGCTTTTCCACTCTGTCTGGCAAGGAGAAACTGTGCCAGCACAGAAAACATCTCCCATCGTGTTCTAGAGGCTGCACGGAGGTCTGCCGACTGTTTTGCAAGAAGAGAAAGAAAGTTGTCCAAAACAGCTTGCAATCGAATGTTCATGTGAATAGAAAAGGCAGGAGAGTGGTCAGGTACTGTTTTCTCTCAGTTGGCAAGCTGCGCACACAATCGCAGTGTTGTACAGCTTGTTTCATCACCTTTGCGAAGCTGCCGCTCTCTCCGGCTCCCGGAGACGAAGAAGCTGCTTCTTCGCGCAAAGACGATTCTGCCGCTCATAGTGCTCTGCACTGTGTGTCTTCTGCCGAAAGAGGTCCGGGAGCGGTGCTTAGCTCTGCAGAGCACCGTACCTTCGTCTTTAGCCTCTCTTCTCGTCTCCATCTTACCAAAACGCTTTTCCACTCTGTCTGGCAAGGAGAAACTGTGCCAGCACAGAAAACATCTCCCATCGTGTTCTAGAGGCTGCACGGAGGTCTGCCGACTGTTTTGCAAGAAGAGAAAGAAAGTTGTCCAAAACAGCTTGCAATCGAATGTTCATGTGAATAGAAAAGGCAGGAGAGTGGTCAGGTACTGTTTTCTCTCAGGTGGCAAGCTGCGCACACAATCGCAGTGTTGTACAGCTAGTTTCATCACCTTTGCCAAGTTGCCGCTCTCTCCGGCTCCTGGAGACGAAGAAGCTGCTTCTTCGCGCAAAGACGATTCTGCCGCTCACAGTGCTCTGCGGTGTGCGCCTTCTGCCGAAAGAGGTCCGTGAGCGGTGCTTAGCTCTGCAGAGCACCGTACCTTCGTCTTTAGCCTCTCTTCTCGTCTACATCTTAGCAAAAACCTTTTCCACTCTGTCTGGCAAGGAGAAACTGTGCCAGCACAGAAAACATCTCCCATCTTGTTCTAGAGGCTGCACGGAGGTCTGCCGAGTGTTTTGCAAGAAGAGAAAGAAAGTTGTCCAAAACAGCTTGCAATCGAATGTTCATGTGAATAGAAAAGGCAGGAGAGTGGTCAGGTACTGTTTTCTCTCAGTTGGCAAGCTGCGCACACAATCGCAGTCTTGTACAGCTTGTTTCATCACCTTTGCGAAGCTGCCGCTCTCTCCGGCTCCCGGAGACGAAGAAGCTGCTTCTTCGCGCAAAGACGATTCTGCCGCTCACAGTGCTCTGCGGTGTGCGTCTTCTGCCGAAAGAGACCAGGGAGCGGTGCTTAGCTCTGCAGAGCACCGTACCTTCGTCTTTAGCCTCTCTTCTCGTCTACATCTTAGCAAAAAGCTTTTCCACTCTGTCTGGAAAGGAAAAACTGTTCCAGCACAGAAAACATCTCCCATCGTGTTCTAGAGGCTGCACGGAGGTCTGCCGAGTGTTTTGCAAGAAGAGAAAGAAAGTTGTCCAAAACAGCTTGCAATCGAATGTTCATGTGATTAGAAAAGGCAGGAGAGTGGTCAGGTACTGTTTTCTCTCAGTTGGCAAGCTGCGCACACAATCGCAGTGTTGTACAGCTTGTTTCATCACCTTTGCGAAGTTGCCGCTCTCTCCGGCTCCCGGAGACGAAGAAGCTGCTTCTTCGCGCAAAGACGATTCTGCCGCTCACTGTGCTCTGCGGTGTGCGCCTTCTGCCGATAGAGCCCAGGGAGCGGTGCTTAGCTCTGCAGAGCACCGTACCTTCGTCTTTAGCCTCTCTTCTCGTCTACATCTTTGCAAAAAGCTTTTCCACTCTGTCTGGCAAGGAGAAACTGTGCCAGCACAGAAAACATCTCCCATCGTGTTCTAGAGGCTGCACGGAGGTCTGCCGAGTGTTTTGCAAGAAGAGAAAGAAAGTTGTCCAAAACAGGTTGCAATCAAATGTTCATGTGAATAGAAAAGGAAGGAGAGTGGTCAGGTACTGTTTTCTCTCAGTTGGCAAGCTGCGCACACAATCGCAGTGTTGTACAGCTAGTTTCATCACCTTTGCAAAGTTGCCGCTCTCTCCGGCTCCCGGAGACGAAGAAGCGGCTTCTTCGCGCAAAGACGATTCTGCCGCTCATAGTGCTCTGCACTGTGTGTCTTCTGCCGAAAGACACCAGGGAGCGGTGCTTAGCTCTGCAGAGCACCTTACCTTCGTCTTTAGCCTCTCTTCTCGTCTACATCTTAGCAAAAAGCTTTTCCACTCTGTCTGGCAAGGAGAAACTGTGCCAGCACAGAAAACATCTCCCATCGTGTTCTAGAGGCTGCACGGAGGTCTGCCGAGTGTTTTGCAAGAAGAGAAAGAAAGTTGTCCAAAACAGCTTGCAATCGAATGTTCATGTGAATAGAAAAGGCAGGAGAGTGGTCAGGTACTGTTTTCTCTCAGTTGGCAAGCTGCGCACACAATCGCAGTCTTGTACAGCTTGTTTCATCACCTTTCCCAAGTTGCCGCTCTCTCCGGCTCCCGGAGACGAAGAAGCTGCTTCTTCGCGCAAAGACGATTCTGCCGCTCACAGTTCTCTGCGGTGTGCGTCTTCTGCCGAAAGAGGTCCGGGAGCGGTGCTTAGCTCTGCAGAGCACCGTACCTTTGTCTTTAGCCTCTCTTCTCGTCTACATCTTAGCAAAAAGCTTTTCCACTCTGTCTGGCAAGGAGAAACTGTTCCAGCACAGAAAACATCTCCCATCGTGTTCTAGAGGCTGCACGGAGGTCTGCCGAGTGTTTTGCAAGAAGAGAAAGAAAGTTGTCCAAAACAGCTTGCAATCGAATGTTCATGTGAATAGAAAAGGCAGGAGAGTGGTCAGGTTCTGTTTTCTCTCAGTTGGCAAGCTGCGCACACAATCGCAGCGTTGTACAGCTTGTTTCATCACCTTTGCCAAGTTGCCGCTCTCTCCGGCTCCTGGAGACGAAGAAGCTGCTTCTTCGCGCAAAGACGATTCTGCCGCTCACAGTGCTCTGCGGTGTGCGCCTTCTGCCGAAAGAGGTCCGTGAGCGGTGCTTAGCTCTGCAGAGCACCGTACCTTCGTCTTTAGCCTCTCTTCTCGTCTACATCTTAGCAAAAACCTTATCCACTCTGTCTGGCAAGGAGAAACTGTGCCAGCACAGAAGACATCTCCCATCGTGTTCTAGAGGCTGCACGGAGGTCTGCCGAGTGTTTTGCAAGAAGAGAAAGAAAGTTGTCCAAAACAGCTTCCAATCGAATGTTCATGTGAATAGAAAAGGCAGGAGAGTGGTCAGGTACTGTTTTCTCTCAGTTGGCAAGCTGCGCACACAATCGCAGTGTTGTACAGCTTGTTTCATCACCTTTGCGAAGTTGCCGCTCTCTCCGGCTCCCGGAGACCAAGAAGCTGCTTCTTCGCGCAAAGACGATTCTGCCGCTCACAGTGCTCTGCGGAGTGCGCCTTCTGCCGAAAGAGGTCCGGGAGCGGTGCTTAGCTCTGCAGAGCACCGTACCTTCGTCTTTAGCCTCTCTTCTCGTCTACATCTTAGCAAAAAGCTTTTCCACTCTGTCTGGCAAGGAGAAACTGTGCCAGCACAAAAAACATCTCCCATCGTGTTCTAGAGGCTGCACGGAGGTCTGCCGAGTGTTTTGCAAGAAGAGAAAGAAAGTTGTCCAAAACAGCTTGCAATCGAATGTTCATGTGAATAGAAAAGGCAGGAGAGTGGTCAGGTACTGTTTTCTCTCAGTTGGCAAGCTGCGCACACAATCGCAGTCTTGTACAGCTTGTTTCATCACCTTTCCCAAGTTGCCGCTCTCTCCGGCTCCCGGAGACGAAGAAGCTGCTTCTTCGCGCAAAGACGATTCTGCCGCTCACAGTGCTCTGCGGTGTGCGCCTTCTGCCGAAAGAGGCCAGGGAGCGGTGCTTAGCTCTGCAGAGCACCGTACCTTCGTCTTTAGCCTCTCTTCTCGTCTACATCTTAGCAAAAAGCTTTTCCACTCTGTCTGGCAAGGAGAAACTTTGCCAGCACAGAAAACATCTCCCTTCGTGTTCTAGAGGCTGCACGGAGGTCTGCCGAGTGTTTTGCAAGAAGAGAAAGAAAGTTGTCCAAAACAGCTTGCAATCGAATGTTCATGTGAATAGAAAAGGCAGGAGAGTGGTCAGGTACTGTTTTCTCTCAGTTGGCAAGCTGCGCACACAATCGCAGTCTTGTACAGCTTGTTTCATCACCTTTGCGAAGTTGCCGCTCTCTCCGGCTCCCGGAGCCGATGAAGCTGCTTCTTCGCGCAAAGACGATTCTGACGCTCACAGTGCTCTGCGGTGTGCGCCTTCTGCCGAAAGAGGCCCGGGTGCGGTGCTTAGCTCTGCAGAGCACCGTACCTTCGTCTTTAGCCTCTCTTCTCGTCTACATCTTAGCAAAAAGCTTTTCCACTCTGTCTGGCAAGGAGAAACTGTTCCAGCACAGAAAACATCTCCCATCGTGTTCTAGAGGCTGCACGGAGGTCTGCCGAGTGTTTTGCAAGAAGAGAAAGAAAGTTGTCCAAAACAGCTTGCAATCGAATGTTCATGTGATTAGAAAAGGCAGGAGAGTGGTCAGGTACTGTTTTCTCTCAGTTGGCAAGCTGCGCACACAATCGCAGTCTTGTACAGCTTGTTTCATCACCTTTCCCAAGTTGCCGCTCTCTCCGGCTCCCGGAGACGAAGAAGCTGCTTCTTCGCGCAAAGACGATTCTGCCGCTCACAGTGCTCTGCGGTGTGCGCCTTCTGCCGAAAGAGGTACGGGAGCGGTGCTTAGCTCTGCCGAGCACCGTACCTCCGTCTTTAGCCTCTCTTCTCGTCTACATCTTAGCAAAAAGCTTTTCCACTCTGTCTGGAAAGGAAAAACTTTGCCTGCACAGAAAACATCTCCCATCGTGTGCTAGAGGCTGCACGGAGGTCTGCCGAGTGTTTTGCAAGAAGAGAAAGAAAGTTGTCCAAAACAGCTTGCAATCGAATGTTCATGTGAATAGAAAAGGCAGGAGAGTGGTCAGGTACTGTTTTCTCTCAGTTGGCAAGCTGCGCACACAATCGCAGTGTTGTACAGCTTGTTTCATCACCTTTGCGAAGTTGCCGCTCTCTCCGGCTCCCGGAGCCGAAGGAGCTGCTTCTTCGCGCAAAGACGATTCTGCCGCTCACAGTGCTCTGCGGTGTGCGCCTTCTGCCGAAAGAGGCCCGGGTGCGGTGCTTAGCTCTGCAGAGCACCGTACCTTCGTCTTTAGCCTCTCTTCTCGTCTACATCTTAGCAAAAAGCTTTTCCACTCTGTCTGGCAAGGAGAAACTGTTCCAGCACAGAAAACATCTCCCATCGTGTTCTAGAGGCTGCACGGAGGTCTGCCGAGTGTTTTGCAAGAAGAGAAAGAAAGTTGTCCAAAACAGCTTGCAATCGAATGTTCATGTGATTAGAAAAGGCAGGAGAGTGGTCAGGTACTGTTTTCTCTCAGTTGGCAAGCTGCGCACACAATCGCAGTCTTGTACAGCTTGTTTCATCACCTTTCCCAAGTTGCCGCTCTCTCCGGCTCCCGGAGACGAAGAAGCTGCTTCTTCGCGCAAAGACGATTCTGCCGCTCACAGTGCTCTGCGGTGTGCGCCTTCTGCCGAAAGAGGTACGGGAGCGGTGCTTAGCTCTGCCGAGCACCGTACCTCCGTCTTTAGCCTCTCTTCTCGTCTACATCTTAGCAAAAAGCTTTTCCACTCTGTCTGGAAAGGAAAAACTTTGCCAGCACAGAAAACATCTCCCATCGTGTGCTAGAGGCTGCACGGAGGTCTGCCGAGTGTTTTGCAAGAAGAGAAAGAAAGTTGTCCAAAACAGCTTGCAATCGAATGTTCATGTGAATAGAAAAGGCAGGAGAGTGGTCAGGTTCTGTTTTCTCTCAGTTGGCAAGCTGCGCACACAATCGCAGTGTTGTACATCTTGTTTCATCACCTTTGCGAAGTTGCCGCTCTCTCCGGCTCCGGGAGACGAAGAAGCTGCTTCTTCGCGCAAAGACGATTCTGCCGCTCACAGTGCTCTGCGGTGTGCGCCTTCTGCCGAAAGAGGCCAGGGAGCGGTGCTTAGCTCTGCAGAGAACCGTACCTTCGTCTTTAGCCTCTCTTCTCGTCTACATCTTAGCAAAAAGCTTTTCCACTCTGTCTGGCAAGGAGAAACTGTGCCAGCACAGAAAACATCTCCCATCGTGTTCTAGAGGCTGCACGGAGGTCTGCCGAGTGTTTTGCCAGAAAACAAAGAAAGTTGTCCAAAACAGCTTGCAATCGAATGTTCATGTGAATAGAAAAGGCAGGAGAGTGGTCAGGTACTGTTTTCTCTCAGTTGGCAAGCTGCGCACACAATCGCAGTGTTGTACAGCTTGTTTCATCACCTTTGCGAAGCTGCCGCTCTCTCCGGCTCCCGGAGACGAAGAAGCTGCTTCTTCGCGCAAAGACGATTCTGCCGCTCATAGTACTCTGCACTGTGTGTCTTCTGCCGAAAGAGGTCCGGGAGCGGTGCTTAGCTCTGCAGAGCACCGTACCTTCGTCTTTAGCCTCTCTTCTCGTCTACATCTTAGCAAAAAGCTTTTCCACTCTGTCTGGCAAGGACAAACTGTGCCAGCACAGAAAACATCTCCCATCGTGTTCTAGAGGCTGCACGGAGGTCTGCCGAGTGTTTTGCAAGAAGAGGAAGAAAGTTGTCCAAAACAGCTTGCAATCGAATGTTCATGTGAATAGAAAAGGCAGGAGAGTGGTCAGGTACTGTTTTCTCTCAGTTGGCAAGCTGCGCACACAATCGCAGTCTTGTACAGCTTGTTTCATCACCTTTGCGAAGTTGCCGCTCTCTCCGGCTCCCGGAGACGAAGAAGCTGCTTCTTCGCGCAAAGACGATTCTGCCGCTCATAGTGGTCTGCACTGTGTGTCTTCTGCCGAAAGAGGTCCGGGAGCGGTGCTTAGCTCTGCACTGCACCGTACCTTCGTCTTTAGCCTCTCTTCTCGTCTACATCTTAGCAAAAAGCTTTTCCACTCTGTCTGGCAAGGACAAACTGTGCCAGCACAGAAAACATCTCCCATCGTGTTCTAGAGGCTGCACGGAGGTCTGCCGAGTGTTTTGCAAGAAGAGGAAGAAAGTTGTCCAAAACAGCTTGCAATCGAATGTTCATGTGAATAGAAAAGGCAGGAGAGTGGTCAGGTACTGTTTTCTCTCACTTGGCAAGCTGCGCACACAATCGCAGTCTTGTACAGCTTGTTTCATCACCTTTCCCAAGTTGCCGCTCTCTCCGGCTCCCGGAGACGAAGAAGCTGCTTCTTCGCGCAATGACGATTCTGCCGCCCACAGTGGTCTGCGGTGTGCGCCTTCTGCCGAAAGAGGCCCGGGAGCGGTGCTTAGCTCTGCAGAGCACCGTACCTTCGTCTTTAGCCTCTCTTCTCGTCTACATCTTAGCAAAAAGCTTTTCCACTCTGTCTGGCTAGGAGAAACTGTGCCAGCACAAAAAACATCTCCCATCGTGTTCTAGAGGCTGCACGGAGGTCTGCCGAGTGTTTTGCAAGAAGAGAAAGAAAGTTGTTCAAAACAGCTTGCAATCGAATGTTCATGTTAATAGAAAAGGCAGGAGAGTGGTCAGGTACTGTTTTCTCTCAGGTGGCAAGCTGCGCACACAATCGCAGTGTTGTACAGCTTGTTTCATCACCTTTGCGAAGTTGCCGCTCTCTCCGGCTCCCGGAGACGAAGAAGCTACTTCTTCGCGCAAAGACGATTCTGCCGCTCACAGTGCTCTGCGGTGTGCGCCTTCTGCCGAAAGAGGTCCGGGAGCGGTGCTTAGCTCTGCAGAGCACCGTACCTTCGTCTTTAGCCTCTCTTCTCGTCTACATCTTAACAAAAAGCTTTTCCACTCTGTCTGGCAAGGAGAAACTTTGCCAGCACAGAAAACATCTCCCATCGTGTTCTAGAGGCTGCACGGAGGTCTGCCGAGTGTTTTGCAAGAAAACAAAGAAAGTTGTCCAAAACAGCTTGCAATCGAATGTTCATGTGAATAGAAAAGGCAGGAGAGTGGTCAGGTACTGTTTTCTCTCAGTTGGCAAGCTGCGCACACAATCGCAGTCTTGTACAGCTTGTTTCATCACCTTTCCCAAGTTGCCGCTCTCTCCGGCTCCCGGAGACGAAGAAGCTGCTTCTTCGCGCAAAGACGATTCTGCCGCTCACAGTGCTCTGCGGTGTGCGCCTTCTGCCGAAAGAGGCCAGGGAGCGGTGCTTAGCTCTGCAGAGCACCGTACCTTCGTCTTTAGCCTCTCTTCTCGTCTACATCTTAGCAAAAAGCTTTTCCACTCTGTCTGGCAAGGAGAAACTTTGCCAGCACAGAAAACATCTCCCTTCGTGTTCTAGAGGCTGCACGGAGGTCTGCCGAGTGTTTTGCAAGAAGAGAAAGAAAGTTGTCCAAAACAGCTTGCAATCGAATGTTCATGTGAATAGAAAAGGCAGGAGAGTGGTCAGGTACTGTTTTCTCTCAGTTGGCAAGCTGCGCACACAATCGCAGTCTTGTACAGCTTGTTTCATCACCTTTGCGAAGTTGCCGCTCTCTCCGGCTCCCGGAGCCGATGAAGCTGCTTCTTCGCGCAATGACGATTCTGACGCTCACAGTGCTCTGCGGTGTGCGCCTTCTGCCGAAAGAGGCCCGGGTGCGGTGCTTAGCTCTGCAGAGCACCGTACCTTCGTCTTTAGCCTCTCTTCTCGTCTACATCTTAGCAAAAAGCTTTTCCACTCTGTCTGGCAAGGAGAAACTGTGCCAGGACAGAAAACATCTCCCTTCGTGTTCTAGAGGCTGCACGGAGGTCTGCCGAGTGTTTTGCAAGAAGAGAAAGAAAGTTGTCCAAAACAGCTTGCAATCGAATGTTCATGTGATTAGAAAAGGCAGGAGAGTGGTCAGGTACTGTTTTCTCTCAGTTGGCAAGCTGCGCACACAATCGCAGTCTTGTACAGCTTGTTTCATCACCTTTCCCAAGTTGCCGCTCTCTCCGGCTCCCGGAGACGAAGAAGCTGCTTCTTCGCGCAAAGACGATTCTGCCGCTCACAGTGCTCTGCGGTGTGCGCCTTCTGCCGAAAGAGGTACGGGAGCGGTGCTTAGCTCTGCCGAGCACCGTACCTCCGTCTTTAGCCTCTCTTCTCGTCTACATCTTAGCAAAAAGCTTTTCCACTCTGTCTGGAAAGGAAAAACTTTGCCTGCACAGAAAACATCTCCCATCGTGTGCTAGAGGCTGCACGGAGGTCTGCCGAGTGTTTTGCAAGAAGAGAAAGAAAGTTGTCCAAAACAGCTTGCAATCGAATGTTCATGTGATTAGAAAAGGCAGGAGAGTGGTCAGGTACTGTTTTCTCTCAGTTGGCAAGCTGCGCACACAATCGCAGTGTTGTACAGCTTGTTTCATCACCTTTGCGAAGTTGCCGCTCTCTCCGGCTCCCGGAGATGAAGAAGCTGCTTCTTCGCGCAAAGACGATTCTGCCGCTCACAGTGCTCTGCGGTGTGCGTCTTCTGCCGAAAGAGGTCCGGGAGCGGTGCTTAGCTCTGCAGAGCTCCGTACCTTTGTCTTTAGCCTCTCTTCTCGTCTACATCTTAGCAAAAAGCTTTTCCACTCTGTCTGCAAGGAGAAACTGTGCCAGC
This sequence comes from Melozone crissalis, assembly GCF_028551555.1. NCBI lineage: Eukaryota > Metazoa > Chordata > Aves > Passeriformes > Passerellidae > Melozone > Melozone crissalis. The sequence continues at coordinate 8,456,563 of NW_026535896.1, read as the reverse complement.
ACAGAAAACATCTTCCATCGTGTTCTAGAGGCTGCACGGAGGTCTGCCGAGTGTTTTGCAAGAAGAGAAAGAAAGTTGTCCAAAACAGCTTGCAATCGAATGTTCATGTGAATAGAAAAGGCAGGAGAGTGGTCAGGTTCTGTTTTCTCTCAGTTGGCAAGCTGCGCACACAATCGCAGTGTTGTACAGCTTGTTTCATCACCTTTGCGAAGTTGCCGCTCTCTCCGGCTCCGGGAGACGAAGAATCTGCTTCTTCGCGCAAAGACGATTCTGCCGCTCACAGTGCTCTGCGGTGTGCTCCTTCTGCCGAAAGAGGCCAGGGAGCGGTGCTTAGCTCTGCAGAGAACCGTACCTTCGTCTTTAGCCTCTCTTCTCGTCTACATCTTAACAAAAAGCTTTTCCACTCTGTCTGGCAAGGAGAAACTGTGCCAGCACAGAAAACATCTCCCATCGTGTTCTAGAGGCTGCACGGAGGTCTGCCGAGTGTTTTGCAAGAAGAGAAAGAAAGTTGTCCAAAACAGCTTGCAATCGAATGTTCATGTGAATAGAAAAGGCAGGAGAGTGGTCAGGTACTGTTTTCTCTCAGTTGGCAAGCTGCGCACACAATCGCAGTGTTGTACAGCTTGTTTCATCACCTTTGCGAAGCTGCCGCTCTCTCCGGCTCCCGGAGACGAAGAAGCTGCTTCTTCGCGCAAAGACGATTCTGCCGCTCATAGTGCTCTGCACTGTGTGTCTTCTGCCGAAAGAGGTCCGGGAGCGGTGCTTAGCTCTGCAGAGCACCGTACCTTCGTCTTTAGCCTCTCTTCTCGTCTCCATCTTACCAAAACGCTTTTCCACTCTGTCTGGCAAGGAGAAACTGTGCCAGCACAGAAAACATCTCCCATCGTGTTCTAGAGGCTGCACGGAGGTCTGCCGACTGTTTTGCAAGAAGAGAAAGAAAGTTGTCCAAAACAGCTTGCAATCGAATGTTCATGTGAATAGAAAAGGCAGGAGAGTGGTCAGGTACTGTTTTCTCTCAGGTGGCAAGCTGCGCACACAATCGCAGTGTTGTACAGCTTGTTTCATCACCTTTGCCAAGTTGCCGCTCTCTCCGGCTCCTGGAGACGAAGAAGCTGCTTCTTCGCGCAAAGACGATTCTGCCGCTCACAGTGCTCTGCGGTGTGCGCCTTCTGCCGAAAGAGGTCCGTGAGCGGTGCTTAGCTCTGCAGAGCACCGTACCTTCGTCTTTAGCCTCTCTTCTCGTCTACATCTTAGCAAAAACCTTTTCCACTCTGTCTGGCAAGGAGAAACTGTGCCAGCACAGAAGACATCTCCCATCTTGTTCTAGAGGCTGCACGGAGGTCTGCCGAGTGTTTTGCAAGAAGAGAAAGAAAGTTGTCCAAAACAGCTTGCAATCGAATGTTCATGTGAATAGAAAAGGCAGGAGAGTGGTCAGGTACTGTTTTCTCTCAGTTGGCAAGCTGCGCACACAATCGCAGTCTTGTACAGCTTGTTTCATCACCTTTGCGAAGCTGCCGCTCTCTCCGGCTCCCGGAGACGAAGAAGCTGCTTCTTCGCGCAAAGACGATTCTGCCGCTCACAGTGCTCTGCGGTGTGCGTCTTCTGCCGAAAGAGACCAGGGAGCGGTGCTTAGCTCTGCAGAGCACCGTACCTTCGTCTTTAGCCTCTCTTCTCGTCTACATCTTTGCAAAAACCTTTTCCACTCTGTCTGGCAAGGAGAAACTGTTCCAGCACAGAAAACATCTCCCATCGTGTTCTAGAGGCTGCACGGAGGTCTGCCGAGTGTTTTGCAAGAAGAGAAAGAAAGTTGTCCAAAACAGCTTGCAATCGAATGTTCATGTGATTAGAAAAGGCAGGAGAGTGGTCAGGTACTGTTTTCTCTCAGTTGGCAAGCTGCGCACACAATCGCAGTGTTGTACAGCTTGTTTCATCACCTTTGCGAAGTTGCCGCTCTCTCCGGCTCCCGGAGACGAAGAAGCTGCTTCTTCGCGCAAAGACGATTCTGCCGCTCACTGTGCTCTGCGGTGTGCGCCTTCTGCCGATAGAGCCCAGGGAGCGGTGCTTAGCTCTGCAGAGCACCGTACCTTCGTCTTTAGCCTCTCTTCTCGTCTACATCTTTGCAAAAAGCTTTTCCACTCTGTCTGGCAAGGAGAAACTGTGCCAGCACAGAAAACATCTCCCATCGTGTTCTAGAGGCTGCACGGAGGTCTGCCGAGTGTTTTGCAAGAAGAGAAAGAAAGTTGTCCAAAACAGGTTGCAATCAAATGTTCATGTGAATAGAAAAGGAAGGAGAGTGGTTCAGAGTACTGTTTTCTCTCAGTTGGCAAGCTGCGCACACAATCGCAGTGTTGTACAGCTAGTTTCATCACCTTTGCAAAGTTGCCGCTCTCTCCGGCTCCCGGAGACGAAGAAGCGGCTTCTTCGCGCAAAGACGATTCTGCCGCTCATAGTGCTCTGCACTGTGTGTCTTCTGCCGAAAGACACCAGGGAGCGGTGCATAGCTCTGCAGAGCACCTTACCTTCGTCTTTAGCCTCTCTTCTCGTCTACATCTTAGCAAAAAGCTTTTCCACTCTGTCTGGCAAGGAGAAACTGTGCCAGCACAGAAAACATCTCCCATCGTGTTCTAGAGGCTGCACGGAGGTCTGCCGAGTGTTTTGCAAGAAGAGAAAGAAAGTTGTCCAACAGCTTGCAATCGAATGTTCATGTGAATAGAAAAGGCAGGAGAGTGGTCAGGTACTGTTTTCTCTCAGTTGGCAAGCTGCGCACACAATCGCAGTCTTGTACAGCTTGTTTCATCACCTTTCCCAAGTTGCCGCTCTCTCCGGCTCCCGGAGACGAAGAAGCTGCTTCTTCGCGCAAAGACGATTCTGCCGCTCACAGTTCTCTGCGGTGTGCGTCTTCTGCCGAAAGAGGTCCGGGAGCGGTGCTTAGCTCTGCAGAGCACCGTACCTTTGTCTTTAGCCTCTCTTCTCGTCTACATCTTAGCAAAAAGCTTTTCCACTCTGTCTGGCAAGGAGAAACTGTTCCAGCACAGAAAACATCTCCCATCGTGTTCTAGAGGCTGCACGGAGGTCTGCCGAGTGTTTTGCAAGAAGAGAAAGAAAGTTGTCCAAAACAGCTTGCAATCGAATGTTCATGTGAATAGAAAAGGCAGGAGAGTGGTCAGGTTCTGTTTTCTCTCAGTTGGCAAGCTGCGCACACAATCGCAGTGTTGTACAGCTTGTTTCATCACCTTTGCCAAGTTGCCGCTCTCTCCGGCTCCTGGAGACGAAGAAGCTGCTTCTTCGCGCAAAGACGATTCTGCCGCTCACAGTGCTCTGCGGTGTGCGCCTTCTGCCGAAAGAGGTCCGTGAGCGGTGCTTAGCTCTGCAGAGCACCGTACCTTCGTCTTTAGCCTCTCTTCTCGTCTACATCTTAGCAAAAACCTTTTCCACTCTGTCTGGCAAGGAGAAACTGTGCCAGCACAGAAGACATCTCCCATCGTGTTCTAGAGGCTGCACGGAGGTCTGCCGAGTGTTTTGCAAGAAGAGAAAGAAAGTTGTCCAAAACAGCTTCCAATCGAATGTTCATGTGAATAGAAAAGGCAGGAGAGTGGTCAGGTACTGTTTTCTCTCAGTTGGCAAGCTGCGCACACAATCGCAGTGTTGTACAGCTTGTTTCATCACCTTTGCGAAGTTGCCGCTCTCTCCGGCTCCCGGAGACCAAGAAGCTGCTTCTTCGCGCAAAGACGATTCTGCCGCTCACAGTGCTCTGCGGAGTGCGCCTTCTGCCGAAAGAGGTCCGGGAGCGGTGCTTAGCTCTGCAGAGCACCGTACCTTCGTCTTTAGCCTCTCTTCTCGTCTACATCTTAGCAAAAAGCTTTTCCACTCTGTCTGGCAAGGAGAAACTGTGCCAGCACAAAAAACATCTCCCATCGTGTTCTAGAGGCTGCACGGAGGTCTGCCGAGTGTTTTGCAAGAAGAGAAAGAAAGTTGTCCAAAACAGCTTGCAATCGAATGTTCATGTGAATAGAAAAGGCAGGAGAGTGGTCAGGTACTGTTTTCTCTCAGTTGGCAAGCTGCGCACACAATCGCAGTCTTGTACAGCTTGTTTCATCACGTTTCCCAAGTTGCCGCTCTCTCCGGCTCCCGGAGACGAAGAAGCTGCTTCTTCGCGCAAAGACGATTCTGCCGCTCACAGTGCTCTGCGGTGTGCGCCTTCTGCCGAAAGAGGCCAGGGAGCGGTGCTTAGCTCTGCAGAGCACCGTACCTTCGTCTTTAGCCTCTCTTCTCGTCTACATCTTAGCAAAAAGCTTTTCCACTCTGTCTGGCAAGGAGAAACTTTGCCAGCACAGAAAACATCTCCCTTCGTGTTCTAGAGGCTGCACGGAGGTCTGCCGAGTGTTTTGCAAGAAGAGAAAGAAAGTTGTCCAAAACAGCTTGCAATCGAATGTTCATGTGAATAGAAAAGGCAGGAGAGTGGTCAGGTACTGTTTTCTCTCAGTTGGCAAGCTGCGCACACAATCGCAGTCTTGTACAGCTTGTTTCATCACCTTTGCGAAGTTGCCGCTCTCTCCGGCTCCCGGAGCCGATGAAGCTGCTTCTTCGCGCAAAGACGATTCTGACGCTCACAGTGCTCTGCGGTGTGCGCCTTCTGCCGAAAGAGGCCCGGGTGCGGTGCTTAGCTCTGCAGAGCACCGTACCTTCGTCTTTAGCCTCTCTTCTCGTCTACATCTTAGCAAAAAGCTTTTCCACTCTGTCTGGCAAGGAGAAACTGTTCCAGCACAGAAAACATCTCCCATCGTGTTCTAGAGGCTGCACGGAGGTCTGCCGAGTGTTTTGCAAGAAGAGAAAGAAAGTTGTCCAAAACAGCTTGCAATCGAATGTTCATGTGATTAGAAAAGGCAGGAGAGTGGTCAGGTACTGTTTTCTCTCAGTTGGCAAGCTGCGCACACAATCGCAGTCTTGTACAGCTTGTTTCATCACCTTTCCCAAGTTGCCGCTCTCTCCGGCTCCCGGAGACGAAGAAGCTGCTTCTTCGCGCAAAGACGATTCTGCCGCTCACAGTGCTCTGCGGTGTGCGCCTTCTGCCGAAAGAGGTACGGGAGCGGTGCTTAGCTCTGCCGAGCACCGTACCTCCGTCTTTAGCCTCTCTTCTCGTCTACATCTTAGCAAAAAGCTTTTCCACTCTGTCTGGAAAGGAAAAACTTTGCCTGCACAGAAAACATCTCCCATCGTGTGCTAGAGGCTGCACGGAGGTCTGCCGAGTGTTTTGCAAGAAGAGAAAGAAAGTTGTCCAAAACAGCTTGCAATCGAATGTTCATGTGATTAGAAAAGGCAGGAGAGTGGTCAGGTACTGTTTTCTCTCAGTTGGCAAGCTGCGCACACAATCGCAGTCTTGTACAGCTTGTTTCATCACCTTTGCGAAGTTGCCGCTCTCTCCGGCTCCCGGAGATGAAGAAGCTGCTTCTTCGCGCAAAGACGATTCTGCCGCTCACAGTGCTCTGCGGTGTGCGTCTTCTGCCGAAAGAGGTCCGGGAGCGGTGCTTAGCTCTGCAGAGCTCCGTACCTTTGTCTTTAGCCTCTCTTCTCGTCTACATCTTAGCAAAAAGCTTTTCCACTCTGTCTGGCAAGGAGAAACTGTGCCAGCACAGAAAACATCTTCCATCGTGTTCTAGAGGCTGCACGGAGGTCTGCCGAGTGTTTTGCAAGAAGAGAAAGAAAGTTGTCCAAAACAGCTTGCAATCGAATGTTCATGTGAATAGAAAAGGCAGGAGAGTGGTCAGGTTCTGTTTTCTCTCAGTTGGCAAGCTGCGCACACAATCGCAGTGTTGTACAGCTTGTTTCATCACCTTTGCGAAGTTGCCGCTCTCTCCGGCTCCGGGAGACGAAGAAGCTGCTTCTTCGCGCAAAGACGATTCTGCCGCTCACAGTGCTCTGCGGTGTGCTCCTTCTGCCGAAAGAGGCCAGGGAGCGGTGCTTAGCTCTGCAGAGAACCGTACCTTCGTCTTTAGCCTCTCTTCTCGTCTACATCTTAACAAAAAGCTTTTCCAATCTGTCTGGCAAGGAGAAACTGTGCCAGCACAGAAAACATCTCCCATCGTGTTCTAGAGGCTGCACGGAGGTCTGCCGACTGTTTTGCAAGAAGAGAAAGAAAGTTGTCCAAAACAGCTTGCAATCGAATGTTCATGTGAATAGAAAAGGCAGGAGAGTGGTCAGGTACTGTTTTCTCTCAGTTGGCAAGCTGCGCACACAATCGCAGTGTTGTACAGCTTGTTTCATCACCTTTGCGAAGCTGCCGCTCTCTCCGGCTCCCGGAGACGAAGAAGCTGCTTCTTCGCGCAAAGACGATTCTGCCGCTCATAGTGCTCTGCACTGTGTGTCTTCTGCCGAAAGAGGTCCGGGAGCGGTGCTTAGCTCTGCAGAGCACCGTACCTTCGTCTTTAGCCTCTCTTCTCGTCTCCATCTTACCAAAACGCTTTTCCACTCTGTCTGGCAAGGAGAAACTGTGCCAGCACAGAAAACATCTCCCATCGTGTTCTAGAGGCTGCACGGAGGTCTGCCGACTGTTTTGCAAGAAGAGAAAGAAAGTTGTCCAAAACAGCTTGCAATCGAATGTTCATGTGAATAGAAAAGGCAGGAGAGTGGTCAGGTACTGTTTTCTCTCAGGTGGCAAGCTGCGCACACAATCGCAGTGTTGTACAGCTTGTTTCATCACCTTTGCCAAGTTGCCGCTCTCTCCGGCTCCTGGAGACGAAGAAGCTGCTTCTTCGCGCAAAGACGATTCTGCCGCTCACAGTGCTCTGCGGTGTGCGCCTTCTGCCGAAAGAGGTCCGTGAGCGGTGCTTAGCTCTGCAGAGCACCGTACCTTCGTCTTTAGCCTCTCTTCTCGTCTACATCTTAGCAAAAACCTTTTCCACTCTGTCTGGCAAGGAGAAACTGTGCCAGCACAGAAGACATCTCCCATCTTGTTCTAGAGGCTGCACGGAGGTCTGCCGAGTGTTTTGCAAGAAGAGAAAGAAAGTTGTCCAAAACAGCTTCCAATCGAATGTTCATGTGAATAGAAAAGGCAGGAGAGTGGTCAGGTACTGTTTTCTCTCAGTTGGCAAGCTGCGCACACAATCGCAGTCTTGTACAGCTTGTTTCATCACCTTTGCGAAGCTGCCGCTCTCTCCGGCTCCCGGAGACGAAGAAGCTGCTTCTTCGCGCAAAGACGATTCTGCCGCTCACAGTGCTCTGCGGTGTGCGTCTTCTGCCGAAAGAGACCAGGGAGCGGTGCTTAGCTCTGCAGAGCACCGTACCTTCGTCTTTAGCCTCTCTTCTCGTCTACATCTTAGCAAAAAGCTTTTCCACTCTGTCTGGCAAGGAGAAACTGTTCCAGCACAGAAAACATCTCCCATCGTGTTCTAGAGGCTGCACGGAGGTCTGCCGAGTGTTTTGCAAGAAGAGAAAGAAAGTTGTCCAAAACAGCTTGCAATCGAATGTTCATGTGATTAGAAAAGGCAGGAGAGTGGTCAGGTACTGTTTTCTCTCAGTTGGCAAGCTGCGCACACAATCGCAGTGTTGTACAGCTTGTTTCATCACCTTTGCGAAGTTGCCGCTCTCTCCGGCTCCCGGAGACGAAGAAGCTGCTTCTTCGCGCAAAGACGATTCTGCCGCTCACTGTGCTCTGCGGTGTGCGCCTTCTGCCGATAGAGCCCAGGGAGCGGTGCTTAGCTCTGCAGAGCACCGTACCTTCGTCTTTAGCCTCTCTTCTCGTCTACATCTTTGCAAAAAGCTTTTCCACTCTGTCTGGCAAGGAGAAACTGTGCCAGCACAGAAAACATCTCCCATCGTGTTCTAGAGGCTGCACGGAGGTCTGCCGAGTGTTTTGCAAGAAGAGAAAGAAAGTTGTCCAAAACAGGTTGCAATCAAATGTTCATGTGAATAGAAAAGGAAGGAGAGTGGTCAGGTACTGTTTTCTCTCAGTTGGAAAGCTGCGCACACAATCGCAGTGTTGTACAGCTAGTTTCATCACCTTTGCAAAGTTGCCGCTCTCTCCGGCTCCCGGAGACGAAGAAGCGGCTTCTTCGCGCAAAGACGATTCTGCCGCTCATAGTGCTCTGCACTGTGTGTCTTCTGCCGAAAGACACCAGGGAGCGGTGCATAGCTCTGCAGAGCACCTTACCTTCGTCTTTAGCCTCTCTTCTCGTCTACATCTTAGCAAAAAGCTTTTCCACTCTGTCTGGCAAGGAGAAACTGTGCCAGCACAGAAAACATCTCCCATCGTGTTCTAGAGGCTGCACGGAGGTCTGCCGAGTGTTTTGCAAGAAGAGAAAGAAAGTTGTCCAAAACAGCTTGCAATCGAATGTTCATGTGAATAGAAAAGGCAGGAGAGTGGTCAGGTACTGTTTTCTCTCAGTTGGCAAGCTGCGCACACAATCGCAGTCTTGTACAGCTTGTTTCATCACCTTTCCCAAGTTGCCGCTCTCTCCGGCTCCCGGAGACGAAGAAGCTGCTTCTTCGCGCAAAGACGATTCTGCCGCTCACAGTTCTCTGCGGTGTGCGTCTTCTGCCGAAAGAGGTCCGGGAGCGGTGCTTAGCTCTGCAGAGCACCGTACCTTTGTCTTTAGCCTCTCTTCTCGTCTACATCTTAGCAAAAAGCTTTTCCACTCTGTCTGGCAAGGAGAAACTGTTCCAGCACAGAAAACATCTCCCATCGTGTTCTAGAGGCTGCACGGAGGTCTGCCGAGTGTTTTGCAAGAAGAGAAAGAAAGTTGTCCAAAACAGCTTGCAATCGAATGTTCATGTGAATAGAAAAGGCAGGAGAGTGGTCAGGTTCTGTTTTCTCTCAGTTGGCAAGCTGCGCACACAATCGCAGTGTTGTACAGCTTGTTTCATCACCTTTGCCAAGTTGCCGCTCTCTCCGGCTCCTGGAGACGAAGAAGCTGCTTCTTCGCGCAAAGACGATTCTGCCGCTCACAGTGCTCTGCGGTGTGCGCCTTCTGCCGAAAGAGGTCCGTGAGCGGTGCTTAGCTCTGCAGAGCACCGTACCTTCGTCTTTAGCCTCTCTTCTCGTCTACATCTTAGCAAAAAGCTTTTCCACTCTGTCTGGCAAGGAGAAACTGTGCCAGCACAGAAGACATCTCCCATCGTGTTCTAGAGGCTGCACGGAGGTCTGCCGAGTGTTTTGCAAGAAGAGAAAGAAAGTTGTCCAAAACAGCTTCCAATCGAATGTTCATGTGAATAGAAAAGGCAGGAGAGTGGTCAGGTACTGTTTTCTCTCAGTTGGCAAGCTGCGCACACAATCGCAGTCTTGTACAGCTTGTTTCATCACCTTTGCGAAGCTGCCGTTCTCCGGCTCCCGGAGACGAAGAAGCTGCTTCTTCGCGCAAAGACGATTCTGCCGCTCACAGTGCTCTGCGGTGTGCGTCTTCTGCCGAAAGAGACCAGGGAGCGGTGCTTAGCTCTGCAGAGCACCGTACCTTCGTCTTTAGCCTCTCTTCTCGTCTACATCTTAGCAAAAAGCTTTTCCACTCTGTCTGGCAAGGAGAAACTGTTCCAGCACAGAAAACATCTCCCATCGTGTTCTAGAGGCTGCACGGAGGTCTGCCGAGTGTTTTGCAAGAAGAGAAAGAAAGTTGTCCAAAACAGCTTGCAATCGAATGTTCATGTGATTAGAAAAGGCAGGAGAGTGGTCAGGTACTGTTTTCTCTCAGTTGGCAAGCTGCGCACACAATCGCAGTCTTGTACAGCTTGTTTCATCACCTTTGCGAAGTTGCCGCTCTCTCCGGCTCCCGGAGACCAAGAAGCTGCTTCTTCGCGCAAAGACGATTCTGCCGCTCACTGTGCTCTGCGGTGTGCGCCTTCTGCCGATAGAGCCCAGGGAGCGGTGCTTAGCTCTGCAGAGCACCGTACCTTCGTCTTTAGCCTCTCTTCTCGTCTACATCTTTGCAAAAAGCTTTTCCACTCTGTCTGGCAAGGAGAAACTGTGCCAGCACAGAAAACATCTCCCATCGTGTTCTAGAGGCTGCACGGAGGTCTGCCGAGTGTTTTGCAAGAAGAGAAAGAAAGTTGTCCAAAACTGGTTGCAATCAAATGTTCATGTGAATAGAAAAGGCAGGAGAGTGGTCAGGTACTGTTTTCTCTCAGTTGGCAAGCTGCGCACACAATCGCAGTGTTGTACAGCTAGTTTCATCACCTTTGCGAAGTTGCCGCTCTCTCCGGCTCCCGGAGACGAAGAAGCGGCTTCTTCGCGCAAAGACGATTCTGCCGCTCATAGTGCTCTGCACTGTGTGTCTTCTGCCGAAAGACACCAGGGAGCGGTGCATAGCTCTGCAGAGCACCTTACCTTCGTCTTTAGCCTCTCTTCTCGTCTACATCTTAGCAAAAAGCTTTTCCACTCTGTCTGGCAAGGAGAAACTGTGCCAGCACAGAAAACATCTCCCATCGTGTTCTAGAGGCTGCACGGAGGTCTGCCGAGTGTTTTGCAAGAAGAGAAAGAAAGTTGTCCAAAACAGCTTGCAATCGAATGTTCATGTGAATAGAAAAGGCAGGAGAGTGGTCAGGTACTGTTTTCTCTCAGTTGGCAAGCTGCGCACACAATCGCAGTCTTGTACAGCTTGTTTCATCACCTTTCCCAAGTTGCCGCTCTCTCCGGCTCCCGGAGACGAAGAAGCTGCTTCTTCGCGCAAAGACGATTCTGCCGCTCACAGTTCTCTGCGGTGTGCGCCTTCTGCCGAAAGAGGTCCGGGAGCGGTGCTTAGCTCTGCAGAGCACCGTACCTTTGTCTTTAGCCTCTCTTCTCGTCTACATCTTAGCAAAAAGCTTTTCCACTCTGTCTGGCAAGGAGAAACTGTTCCAGCACAGAAAACATCTCCCATCGTGTTCTAGAGGCTGCACGGAGGTCTGCCGAGTGTTTTGCAAGAAGAGAAAGAAAGTTGTCCAAAACAGCTTGCAATCGAATGTTCATGTGAATAGAAAAGGCAGGAGAGTGGTCAGGTTCTGTTTTCTCTCAGTTGGCAAGCTGCGCACACAATCGCAGTGTTGTACATCTTGTTTCATCACCTTTGCGAAGTTGCCGCTCTCTCCGGCTCCGGGAGACGAAGAAGCTGCTTCTTCGCGCAAAGACGATTCTGCCGCTCACAGTGCTCTGCGGTGTGCGCCTTCTGCCGAAAGAGGTCCGGGAGCGGTGCTTAGCTCTGCAGAGAACCGTACCTTCGTCTTTAGCCTCTCTTCTCGTCTACATCTTAGCAAAAAGCTTTTCCACTCTGTCTGGCAAGGAGAAACTGTGCCAGCACAGAAAACATCTCCCATCGTGTTCTAGAGGCTGCACGGAGGTCTTCCGGGTGTTTTGCCAGAAAACAAAGAAAGTTGTCCAAAACAGCTTGCAATCGAATGTTCATGTGAATAGAAAAGGCAGGAGAGTGGTCAGGTACTGTTTTCTCTCAGTTGGCAAGCTGCGCACACAATCGCAGTGTTGTACAGCTTGTTTCATCACCTTTGCGAAGCTGCCGCTCTCTCCGGCTCCCGGAGACGAAGAAGCTGCTTCTTCGCGCAAAGACGATTCTGCCGCTCATAGTGCTCTGCACTGTGTGTCTTCTGCCGAAAGAGGTCCGGGAGCGGTGCTTAGCTCTGCAGAGCACCGTACCTTCGTCTTTAGCCTCTCTTCTCGTCTACATCTTAGCAAAAAGCTTTTCCACTCTGTCTGGCAAGGAGAAACTTTGCCAGCACAGAAAACATCTCCCTTCGTGTTCTAGAGGCTGCACGGAGGTCTGCCGAGTGTTTTGCAAGAAGAGAAAGAAAGTTGTCCAAAACAGCTTGCAATCGAATGTTCATGTGAATAGAAAAGGCAGGAGAGTGGTCAGGTACTGTTTTCTCTCAGTTGGCAAGCTGCGCACACAATCGCAGTCTTGTACAGCTTGTTTCATCACCTTTGCGAAGTTGCCGCTCTCTCCGGCTCCCGGAGCCGAAGAAGCTGCTTCTTCGCGCAAAGACGATTCTGCCGCTCACAGTGCTCTGCGGTGTGCGCCTTCTGCCGAAAGAGGCCCGGGTGCGGTGCTTAGCTCTGCAGAGCACCGTACCTTCGTCTTTAGCCTCTCTTCTCGTCTACATCTTAGCAAAAAGCTTTTCCACTCTGTCTGGCAAGGAGAAACTGTTCCAGCACAGAAAACATCTCCCATCGTGTTCTAGAGGCTGCACGGAGGTCTGCCGAGTGTTTTGCAAGAAGAGAAAGAAAGTTGTCCAAAACAGCTTGCAATCGAATGTTCATGTGAATAGAAAAGGCAGGAGAGTGGTCAGGTACTGTTTTCTCTCAGTTGGCAAGCTGCGCACACAATCGCAGTCTTGTACAGCTTGTTTCATCACCTTTCCCAAGTTGCCGCTCTCTCCGGCTCCCGGAGACGAAGAAGCTGCTTCTTCGCGCAAAGACGATTCTGCCGCTCACAGTGCTCTGCGGTGTGCGCCTTCTGCCGAAAGAGGTACGGGAGCGGTGCTTAGCTCTGCCGAGCACCGTACCTCCGTCTTTAGCCTCTCTTCTCGTCTACATCTTAGCAAAAAGCTTTTCCACTCTGTCTGGAAAGGAAAAACTTTGCCAGCACAGAAAACATCTCCCATCGTGTGCTAGAGGCTGCACGGAGGTCTGCCGAGTGTTTTGCAAGAAGAGAAAGAAAGTTGTCCAAAACAGCTTGCAATCGAATGTTCATGTGAATAGAAAAGGCAGGAGAGTGGTCAGGTTCTGTTTTCTCTCAGTTGGCAAGCTGCGCACACAATCGCAGTGTTGTACATCTTGTTTCATCACCTTTGCGAAGTTGCCGCTCTCTCCGGCTCCGGGAGACGAAGAAGCTGCTTCTTCGCGCAAAGACGATTCTGCCGCTCACAGTGCTCTGCGGTGTGCGCCTTCTGCCGAAAGAGGCCAGGGAGCGGTGCTTAGCTCTGCAGAGAACCGTACCTTCGTCTTTAGCCTCTCTTCTCGTCTACATCTTAGCAAAAAGCTTTTCCACTCTGTCTGGCAAGGAGAAACTGTGCCAGCACAGAAAACATCTCCCATCGTGTTCTAGAGGCTGCACGGAGGTCTGCCGAGTGTTTTGCCAGAAAACAAAGAAAGTTGTCCAAAACAGCTTGCAATCGAATGTTCATGTGAATAGAAAAGGCAGGAGAGTGGTCAGGTACTGTTTTCTCTCAGTTGGCAAGCTGCGCACACAATCGCAGTGTTGTACAGCTTGTTTCATCACCTTTGCGAAGCTGCCGCTCTCTCCGGCTCCCGGAGACGAAGAAGCTGCTTCTTCGCGCAAAGACGATTCTACCGCTCACAGTGCTCTGCGGTGTGCGCCTTCTGCCGAAAGAGGCCCGGGAGCGGTGCTTAGCTCTGCAGAGCACCGTACCTTCGTCTTTAGCCTCTCTTCTCGTCTACATCTTAGCAAAAAGCTTTTCCACTCTGTCTGGCAAGGACAAACTGTGCCAGCACAGAAAACATCTCCCATCGTGTTCTAGAGGCTGCACGGAGGTCTGCCGAGTGTTTTGCAAGAAGAGGAAGAAAGTTGTCCAAAACAGCTTGCAATCGAATGTTCATGTGAATAGAAAAGGCAGGAGAGTGGTCAGGTACTGTTTTCTCTCAGTTGGCAAGCTGCGCACACAATCGCAGTCTTGTACAGCTTGTTTCATCACCTTTGCGAAGTTGCCGCTCTCTCCGGCTCCCGGAGACGAAGAAGCTGCTTCTTCGCGCAAAGACGATTCTGCCGCTCATAGTGGTCTGCACTGTGTGTCTTCTGCCGAAAGAGGTCCGGGAGCGGTGCTTAGCTCTGCACTGCACCGTACCTTCGTCTTTAGCCTCTCTTCTCGTCTACATCTTAGCAAAAAGCTTTTCCACTCTGTCTGGCAAGGACAAACTGTGCCAGCACAGAAAACATCTCCCATCGTGTTCTAGAGGCTGCACGGAGGTCTGCCGAGTGTTTTGCAAGAAGAGGAAGAAAGTTGTCCAAAACAGCTTGCAATCGAATGTTCATGTGAATAGAAAAGGCAGGAGAGTGGTCAGGTACTGTTTTCTCTCAGTTGGCAAGCTGCGCACACAATCGCAGTCTTGTACAGCTTGTTTCATCACCTTTCCCAAGTTGCCGCTCTCTCCGGCTCCCGGAGACGAAGAAGCTGCTTCTTCGCGCAATGACGATTCTGCCGCCCACAGTGCTCTGCGGTGTGCGCCTTCTGCCGAAAGAGGCCCGGGAGCGGTGCTTAGCTCTGCAGAGCACCGTACCTTCGTCTTTAGCCTCTCTTCTCGTCTACATCTTAGCAAAAAGCTTTTCCACTCTGTCTGGCTAGGAGAAACTGTGCCAGCACAAAAAACATCTCCCATCGTGTTCTAGAGGCTGCACGGAGGTCTGCCGAGTGTTTTGCAAGAAGAGAAAGAAAGTTGTTCAAAACAGCTTGCAATCGAATGTTCATGTTAATAGAAAAGGCAGGAGAGTGGTCAGGTACTGTTTTCTCTCAGTTGACAAACTGCGCACACAATCGCAGTGTTGTACAGCTTGTTTCATCACCTTTGCGAAGCTGCCGCTCTCTCCGGCTCCCGGAGACGAAGAAGCTACTTCTTCGCGCAAAGACGATTCTGCCGCTCACAGTGCTCTGCGGTGTGCGCCTTCTGCCGAAAGAGGTCCGGGAGCGGTGCTTAGCTCTGCACTGCACCGTACCTTCGTCTTTAGCCTCTCTTCTCGTCTACATCTTAGCAAAAAGCTTTTCCACTCTGTCTGGCAAGGAGAAACTTTGCCAGCACAGAAAACATCTCCCATCGTGTTCTAGAGGCTGCACGGAGGTCTGCCGAGTGTTTTGCAAGAAAACAAAGAAAGTTGTCCAAAACAGCTTGCAATCGAATGTTCATGTGAATAGAAAAGGCAGGAGAGTGGTCAGGTACTGTTTTCTCTCAGTTGGCAAGCTGCGCACACAATCGCAGTCTTGTACAGCTTGTTTCATCACCTTTCCCAAGTTGCCGCTCTCTCCGGCTCCCGGAGACGAAGAAGCTGCTTCTTCGCGCAATGACGATTCTGCCGCCCACAGTGCTCTGCGGTGTGCGCCTTCTGCCGAAAGAGGCCCGGGAGCGGTGCTTAGCTCTGCAGAGCACCGTATCTTCGTCTTTAGCCTCTCTTCTCGTCTACATCTTAGCAAAAAGCTTTTCCACTCTGTCTGGCTAGGAGAAACTGTGCCAGCACAAAAAACATCTCCCATCGTGTTCTAGAGGCTGCACGGAGGTCTGCCGAGTGTTTTGCAAGAAGAGAAAGAAAGTTGTTCAAAACAGCTTGCAATCGAATGTTCATGTTAATAGAAAAGGCAGGAGAGTGGTCAGGTACTGTTTTCTCTCAGTTGACAAACTGCGCACACAATCGCAGTGTTGTACAGCTTGTTTCATCACCTTTGCGAAGTTGCCGCTCTCTCCGGCTCCCGGAGACGAAGAAGCTACTTCTTCGCGCAAAGACGATTCTGCCGCTCACAGTGCTCTGCGGTGTGCGCCTTCTGCCGAAAGAGGTCCGGGAGCGGTGCTTAGCTCTGCACTGCACCGTACCTTCGTCTTTAGCCTCTCTTCTCGTCTACATCTTAGCAAAAAGCTTTTCCACTCTGTCTGGCAAGGAGAAACTTTGCCAGCACAGAAAACATCTCCCATCGTGTTCTAGAGGCTGCACGGAGGTCTGCCGAGTGTTTTGCAAGAAAACAAAGAAAGTTGTCCAAAACAGCTTGCAATCGAATGTTCATGTGAATAGAAAAGGCAGGAGAGTGGTCAGGTACTGTTTTCTCTCACTTGGCAAGCTGCGCACACAATCGCAGTGTTGTACAGCTTGTTTCATCACCTTTGCGAAGTTGCCGCTCTCTCCGGCTCCCGGAGACCAAGAAGCTGCTTCTTCGCGCAAAGACGATTCTGCCGCTCACAGTGCTCTGCGGAGTGCGCCTTCTGCCGAAAGAGGTCCGGGAGCGGTGCTTAGCTCTGCAGAGCACCGTACCTTCGTCTTTAGCCTCTCTTCTCGTCTACATCTTAGCAAAAAGCTTTTCCACTCTGTCTGGCAAGGAGAAACTGTGCCAGCACAGAAAACATCTCCCATCGTGTTCTAGAGGCTGCACGGAGGTCTGCCGAGTGTTTTGCAAGAAGAGAAAGAAAGTTGTCCAAAACAGCTTGCAATCGAATGTTCATGTGAATAGAAAAGGCA
Organism: Melozone crissalis; assembly: GCF_028551555.1. Lineage (NCBI taxonomy): Eukaryota > Metazoa > Chordata > Aves > Passeriformes > Passerellidae > Melozone > Melozone crissalis. The sequence goes on along the minus strand of NW_026535896.1, from coordinate 8,440,421 downwards.
GGAGAGTGGTCAGGTACTGTTTTCTCTCAGTTGGCAAGCTGCGCACACAATCGCAGTCTTGTACAGCTTGTTTCATCACCTTTCCCAAGTTGCCGCTCTCTCCGGCTCCCGGAGCCGAAGAAGCTGCTTCTTCGCGCAAAGACGATTCTGCCGCTCACAGTGCTCTGCAGTGTGTGTCTTCTGCCGAAAGTGGCCCGGGAGCAGTGCTTAGCTCTGCAGAGCACCGTACCTTCGTCTTTAGCCTCTCTTCTCGTCTACATCTTAGCAAAAAGCTTTTCCACTCTGTCTGGCAAGGAGAAACTTTGCCAGCACAGAAAACATCTCCCTTCGTGTTCTAGAGGCTGCACGGAGGTCTGCCGAGTGTTTTGCAAGAAGAGAAAGAAAGTTGTCCAAAACAGCTTGCAATCGAATGTTCATGTGAATAGAAAAGGCAGGAGAGTGGTCAGGTACTGTTTTCTCTCAGTTGGCAAGCTGCGCACACAATCGCAGTCTTGTACAGCTTGTTTCATCACCTTTCCCAAGTTGCCGCTCTCTCCGGCTCCCGGAGCCGAAGAAGCTGCTTCTTCGCGCAAAGACGATTCTGACGCTCACAGTGCTCTGCGGTGTGCGCCTTCTGCCGAAAGAGGCCCGGGTGCGGTGCTTAGCTCTGCAGAGCACCGTACCTTCGTCTTTAGCCTCTCTTCTCGTCTACATCTTAGCAAAAAGCTTTTCCACTCTGTCTGGCAAGGAGAAACTGTTCCAGCACAGAAAACATCTCCCATCGTGTTCTAGAGGCTGCACGGAGGTCTGCCGAGTGTTTTGCAAGAAGAGAAAGAAAGTTGTCCAAAACAGCTTGCAATCGAATGTTCATGTGATTAGAAAAGGCAGGAGAGTGGTCAGGTACTGTTTTCTCTCAGTTGGCAAGCTGCGCACACAATCGCAGTCTTGTACAGCTTGTTTCATCACCTTTCCCAAGTTGCCGCTCTCTCCGGCTCCCGGAGACGAAGAAGCTGCTTCTTCGCGCAAAGACGATTCTGCCGCTCACAGTGCTCTGCGGTGTGCGCCTTCTGCCGAAAGAGGTACGGGAGCGGTGCTTAGCTCTGCCGAGCACCGTACCTCCGTCTTTAGCCTCTCTTCTCGTCTACATCTTAGCAAAAAGCTTTTCCACTCTGTCTGGAAAGGAAAAACTTTGCCAGCACAGAAAACATCTCCCATCGTGTGCTAGAGGCTGCACGGAGGTCTGCCGAGTGTTTTGCAAGAAGAGAAAGAAAGTTGTCCAAAACAGCTTGCAATTGTTCATGTGAATAGAAAAGGCAGGAGAGTGGTCAGGTACTGTTTTCTCTCAGTTGCCAAGCTGCGCACACAATCGCAGTGTTGTAGAGCTTGTTTCATCACCTTTGCGAAGCTGCCGCTCTCTCCGGCTCCCGGAGACGAAGAAGCTGCTTCTTCGCGCAATGACGATTCTGCCGCTCACAGTGCTCTGCGGTGTGCGCCTTCTGCCGAAAGAGGTCCGGGAGCTGTGCTTAGCTCTGCAGAGCACCGTACCTTCCTCTTTAGCCTCTCTTCTCGTCTACATCTTAGGAAAAAGCTTTTCCACTATGTCTGGCAAGGAGAAACTGTGCCAGCACAAAAAACATCTCCCATCGTGTTCTAGAGGCTGCACGGAGGTCTGCCGAGTGTTTTGCAAGAAGAGAAAGAAAGTTGTTCAAAACAGCTTGCAATCGAATGTTCATGTTAATAGAAAAGGCAGGAGAGTGGTCAGGTACTGTTTTCTCTCAGTTGACAAACTGCGCACACAATCGCAGTGTTGTACAGCTTGTTTCATCACCTTTGCGAAGTTGCCGCTCTCTCCGGCTCCCGGAGACGAAGAAGCTACTTCTTCGCGCAAAGACGATTCTGCCGCTCACAGTGCTCTGCGGTGTGCGCCTTCTGCCGAAAGAGGTCCGGGAGCGGTGCTTAGCTCTGCACTGCACCGTACCTTCGTCTTTAGCCTCTCTTCTCGTCTACATCTTAGCAAAAAGCTTTTCCACTCTGTCTGGCAAGGAGAAACTTTGCCAGCACAGAAAACATCTCCCATCGTGTTCTAGAGGCTGCACGGAGGTCTGCCGAGTGTTTTGCAAGAAAACAAAGAAAGTTGTCCAAAACAGCTTGCAATCGAATGTTCATGTGAATAGAAAAGGCAGGAGAGTGGTCAGGTACTGTTTTCTCTCAGTTGGCAAGCTGCGCACACAATCGCAGTCTTGTACAGCTTGTTTCATCACCTTTCCCAAGTTGCCGCTCTCTCCGGCTCCCGGAGACGAAGAAGCTGCTTCTTCGCGCAATGACGATTCTGCCGCCCACAGTGCTCTGCGGTGTGCGCCTTCTGCCGAAAGAGGCCCGGGAGCGGTGCTTAGCTCTGCAGAGCACCGTACCTTCGTCTTTAGCCTCTCTTCTCGTCTACATCTTAGCAAAAAGCTTTTCCACTCTGTCTGGCTAGGAGAAACTGTGCCAGCACAAAAAACATCTCCCATCGTGTTCTAGAGGCTGCACGGAGGTCTGCCGAGGGTTTTGCAAGAAGAGAAAGAAAGTTGTTCAAAACAGCTTGCAATCGAATGTTCATGTTAATAGAAAAGGCAGGAGAGTGGTCAGGTACTGTTTTCTCTCAGTTGACAAACTGCGCACACAATCGCAGTGTTGTACAGCTTGTTTCATCACCTTTGCGAAGTTGCCGCTCTCTCCGGCTCCCGGAGACGAAGAAGCTACTTCTTCGCGCAAAGACGATTCTGCCGCTCACAGTGCTCTGCGGTGTGCGCCTTCTGCCGAAAGAGGTCCGGGAGCGGTGCTTAGCTCTGCACTGCACCGTACCTTCGTCTTTAGCCTCTCTTCTCGTCTACATCTTAGCAAAAAGCTTTTCCACTCTGTCTGGCAAGGAGAAACTTTGCCAGCACAGAAAACATCTCCCATCGTGTTCTAGAGGCTGCACGGAGGTCTGCCGAGTGTTTTGCAAGAAAACAAAGAAAGTTGTCCAAAACAGCTTGCAATCGAATGTTCATGTGAATAGAAAAGGCAGGAGAGTGGTCAGGTACTGTTTTCTCTCAGTTGGCAAGCTGCGCACACAATCGCAGTGTTGTACAGCTTGTTTCATCACCTTTGCGAAGTTGCCGCTCTCTCCGGCTCCCGGAGACCAAGAAGCTGCTTCTTCGCGCAAAGACGATTCTGCCGCTCACAGTGCTCTGCGGAGTGCGCCTTCTGCCGAAAGAGGTCCGGGAGCGGTGCTTAGCTCTGCAGAGCACCGTACCTTCGTCTTTAGCCTCTCTTCTCGTCTACATCTTAGCAAAAAGCTTTTCCACTCTGTCTGGCAAGGAGAAACTGTGCCAGCACAAAAAACATCTCCCATCGTGTTCTAGAGGCTGCACGGAGGTCTGCCGAGTGTTTTGCAAGAAGAGAAAGAAAGTTGTCCAAAACAGCTTGCAATCGAATGTTCATGTGAATAGAAAAGGCAGGAGAGTGGTCAGGTACTGTTTTCTCTCAGTTGGCAAGCTGCGCACACAATCGCAGTCTTGTACAGGTTGTTTCATCACCTTTCCCAAGTTGCCGCTCTCTCCGGCTCCCGGAGACGAAGAAGCTGCTTCTTCGCGCAAAGACGATTCTGCCGCTCACAGTGCTCTGCGGTGTGCGCCTTCTGCCGAAAGAGGCCAGGGAGCGGTGCTTAGCTCTGCAGAGCACCGTACCTTCGTCTTTAGCCTCTCTTCTCGTCTACATCTTAGCAAAAAGCTTTTCCACTCTGTCTGGCAAGGAGAAACTTTGCCAGCACAGAAAACATCTCCCTTCGTGTTCTAGAGGCTGCACGGAGGTCTGCCGAGTGTTTTGCAAGAAGAGAAAGAAAGTTGTCCAAAACAGCTTGCAATCGAATGTTCATGTGAATAGAAAAGGCAGGAGAGTGGTCAGGTACTGTTTTCTCTCAGTTGGCAAGCTGCGCACACAATCGCAGTGTTGTACAGCTTGTTTCATCACCTTTGCGAAGTTGCCGCTCTCTCCGGCTCCCGGAGCCGAAGAAGCTGCTTCTTCGCGCTAGACGATTCTGACGCTCACAGTGCTCTGCGGTGTGCGCCTTCTGCCGAAAGAGGTCCGGGAGCGGTGCTTAGCTCTGCAGAGCACCGTACCTTCGTCTTTAGCCTCTCTTCTCGTCTACATCTTAGCAAAAAGCTTTTCCACTCTGTCTGGCAAGGAGAAACTGTTCCAGCACAGAAAACATCTCCCATCGTGTTCTAGAGGCTGCACGGAGGTCTGCCGAGTGTTTTGCAAGAAGAGAAAGAAAGTTGTCCAAAACAGCTTGCAATCGAATGTTCATGTGATTAGAAAAGGCAGGAGAGTGGTCAGGTACTGTTTTCTCTCAGTTGGCAAGCTGCGCACACAATCGCAGTCTTGTACAGCTTGTTTCATCACCTTTCCCAAGTTGCCGCTCTCTCCGGCTCCCGGAGACGAAGAAGCTGCTTCTTCGCGCAAAGACGATTCTGCCGCTCACAGTGCTCTGCGGTGTGCGCCTTCTGCCGAAAGAGGTACGGGAGCGGTGCTTAGCTCTGCCGAGCACCGTACCTCCGTCTTTAGCCTCTCTTCTCGTCTACATCTTAGCAAAAAGCTTTTCCACTCTGTCTGGAAAGGAAAAACTTTGCCTGCACAGAAAACATCTCCCATCGTGTGCTAGAGGCTGCACGGAGGTCTGCCGAGTGTTTTGCAAGAAGAGAAAGAAAGTTGTCCAAAACAGCTTGCAATCGAATGTTCATGTGAATAGAAAAGGCAGGAGAGTGGTCAGGTACTGTTTTCTCTCAGTTGCCAAGCTGCGCACACAATCGCAGTGTTGTAGAGCTTGTTTCATCACCTTTGCGAAGCTGCCGCTCTCTCCGGCTCCCGGAGACGAAGAAGCTGCTTCTTCGCGCAATGACGATTCTGCCGCTCACAGTGCTCTGCGGAGTGCGCCTTCTGCCGAAAGAGGTCCGGGAGCTGTGCTTAGCTCTGCAGAGCACCGTACCTTCGTCTTTAGCCTCTCTTCTCGTCTACATCTTAGGAAAAAGCTTTTCCACTATGTCTGGCAAGGAGAAACTGTGCCAGCACAAAAAACATCTCCCATCGTGTTCTAGAGGCTGCACGGAGGTCTGCCGAGTGTTTTGCAAGAAGAGAAAGAAAGTTGTCCAAAACAGCTTGCAATCGAATGTTCATGTGAATAGAAAAGGCAGGAGAGTGGTCAGGTACTGTTTTCTCTCAGTTGGCAAGCTGCGCACACACTCGCAGTCTTGTACAGCTTGTTTCATCACCTTTGCGAAGTTGCCGCTCTCTCCGGCTCCCGGAGACGAAGAAGCTGCTTCTTCACGCAAAGACGATTCTGCCGCTCACAGTGCTCTGCGGTGTGCGCCTTCTGCCGAAAGAGACCAGGGAGCGGTGCTTAGTTATACAGAGCACCGTACCTTCGTCTTTAGCCTCTCTTCTCGTCTACATCTTAGCAAAAAGCTTTTCCAATCTGTCCGGCAAGGAGAAACTGTGCCAGCACAGAAAACATCTCCCTTCGTGTTCTAGAGGCTGCACGGAGGTCTGCCGAGTGTTTTGCAAGAAGAGAAAGAAAGTTGTCCAAAACAGCTTGCAATCGAATGTTCATGTGAATAGAAAAGGCAGGAGAGTGGTCAGGTACTGTTTTCTCTCAGTTGGCAAGCTGCGCACACAATCGCAGTGTTGTACAGCTTGTTTCATCACCTTTGCGAAGTTGCCGCTCTCTCCGGCTCCCGGAGACGAAGAAGCGGCTTCTTCGCGCAAAGACGATTCTGCCGCTCACAGTGCTCTGCGCTGTGCGCCTTCTGCCGAAAGAGGCCCGGGAGCTGTGCTTAGCTCCGCAGAGCACCGTACCTTCGTCTTTAGCCTCTCTTCTCGTCTACATCTTAGCAAAAAGCTTTTCCACTCTGTCTGGCTAGGAGAAACTGTGCCAGCACAAAAAACATCTCCCATCGTGTTCTAGAGGCTGCACGGAGGTCTGCCGAGTGTTTTGCAAGAAGAGAAAGAAAGTTGTCCAAAACAGCTTGCAATCGAATGTTCATGTGAATAGAAAAGGCAGGAGAGTGGTCAGGTACTGTTTTCTCTCAGTTGACAAACTGCGCACACAATCGCAGTGTTATACAGCTTGTTTCATCACCTTTGCGAAGTTGCCGCTCTCTCCGGCTCCCGGAGACGAAGAAGCTGCTTCTTCGCGCAAAGACGATTCTGCCGCTCACAGTGCTCTGCGTTGTGCGGCTTCTGCCGAAAGAGATTCGGGAGCGGTGCTTAGCTCTGCAGAGCACCGTACGTTCGTCTTTAGCCTCTCTTCTCGTCTACATCTTAGCAAAAAGCTTTTCCACTCTGTCTGGCAAGGAGAAACTGTGCCAGCACAGAAAACATCTCCCATCGTGTTCTAGAGGCTGCACGGAGGTCTGCCGAGTGTTTTGCAAGAAGAGAAAGAAAGTTGTCCAAAACAGCTTGCAATCGAATGTTCATGTGAATAGAAAAGGCAGGAGAGAGGTCAGGTACTGTTTTCTCTCAGTTGGCAAGCTGCGCACACAATCGCAGTCTTGTACAGCTTGTTTCATCACCTTTGCCAAGTTGCCGCTCTCTCCGGCTCCCGGAGACGAAGAAGCTGCTTCTTCGCGCAAAGACGATTCTGCCGCTCACTGTGCTCTGCGGTGTGCGCCTTCTGCCGAAAGAGGTCCGGGAGCGCTGCTTAGCTCTGCAGAGCACCGTACCTTCGTCTTTAGCCTCTCTTCTCGTCTACATCTTAGCAAAAAGCTTTTCCACTCTGTCTGGCAATGAGAAACTGTGCCAGCACAAAAAACATCTCCATTCGTGTTCTAGAGGCTGCACGGAGGTCTGCCGAGTGTTTTGCAAGAAGAGAAAGAAAGTTGTCCAAAACAGCTTCCAATCGAATGTTCATGTGAATAGAAAAGGCAGGAGAGTGGTCAGGTACTGTTTTCTCTCAGTTGGCAAGCTGCGCACACAATCGCAGTCTTGTACAGCTTGTTTCATCACCTTTGCGAAGCTGCCGCTCTCTCCGGCTCCCGGAGACGAAGAAGCTGCTTCTTCGCGCAAAGACGATTCTGCCGCTCACAGTGCTCTGCACTGTGTGTCTTCTGCCGAAAGACACCAGGGAGCGGTGCATAGCTCTGCAGATCACCTTACCTTCGTCTTTAGCCTCTCTTCTCGTCTACATCTTAGCAAAAAGCTTTTCCACTCTGTCTGGCAAGGAGAAACTGTGCCAGCACAGAAAACATCTCCCATCGTGTTCTAGAGGCTGCACGGAGGTCTGCCGAGTGTTTTGCAAGAAGAGAAAGAAAGTTGTCCAAAACAGCTTGCAATCGAATGTTCATGTGAATAGAAAAGGCAGGAGAGTGGTCAGGTACTGTTTTCTCTCAGGTGGCAAGCTGCGCACACAATCGCAGTGTTGTACAGCTTGTTTCATCATCTTTGCCAAGTTGCCGCTCTCTCCGGCTCCTGGAGACCAAGAAGCTGCTTCTTCGCGCAAAGACGATTCTGCCGCTCACAGTGCTCTGCACTGTGTGTCTTCTGCCGAAAGACACCAGGGAGCGGTGCTTAGCTCTGCAGAGCACCTTACCTTCGTCTTTAGCCTCTCTTCTCGTCTACATCTTAGCAAAAAGCTTTTCCACTCTGTCTGGCAAGGAGAAACTTTGCCAGCACAGAAAACATCTCCCATCGTGTTCTAGAGGCTGCACGGAGGTCTGCCGAGTGTTTTGCAAGAAGAGAAAGAAAGTTGTCCAAAACAGCTTGCAATCGAATGTTCATGTGAATAGAAAAGGCAGGAGAGTGGTCAGGTTCTGTTTTCTCTCAGTTGGGAAGCTGCGCACACAATCGCAGTGTTGTACAGCTTGTTTCATCACCTTTGCGAAGTTGCCGCTCTCTCCGGCTCCCGGAGACGAAGAAGCTGCTTCTTCGCGCAAAGACGATTCTGCCGCTCACAGTGCTCTACGGTGTGCGCCTTCTGCCGAAAGAGATCCGGGAGCGGTGCTTAGCTCTGCAGAGCACCGTACCTTCGTCTTTAGCCTCTCTTCTCGTCTCCATCTTAGCAAAACGCTTTTCCACTCTGTCTGGCAAGGAGAAACTGTGCCAGCACAGAAAACATCTCCCATCGTGTTCTAGAGGCTGCACGGAGGTCTGCCGAGTGTTTTGCAAGAAGAGAAAGAAAGCTGTCCAAAACAGCTTGCAATCGAATGTTCATGTGAATAGAAAAGGCAGGAGAGTGGTCAGGTACTGTTTTCTCTCAGTTGGGAAGCTGCGCACACAATCGCAGTGTTGTACAGCTTGTTTCATCACCTTTGCGAAGCTGCCGCTCTCTCCGGCTCCCGGAGACGAAGAAGCTGCTTCTTCGCGCAAAGACGATTCTGCCGCTCATAGTGCTCTGCGGTGTGCGCCTTCTGCCGAAAGAGATCCGGGAGCGGTGCTTAGCTCTGCAGAGCACCGTACCTTCGTCTTTAGCCTCTCTTCTCGTCTCCATCTTAGCAAAACGCTTTTCCACTCTGTCTGGCAAGGAGAAACTGTGCCAGCACAGAAAACATCTCCCATCGTGTTCTAGAGGCTGCACGGAGGTCTGCCGAGTGTTTTGCAAGAAGAGAAAGAAAGTTGTCCAAAACAGCTTGCAATCGAATGTTCATGTGAATAGAAAAGGAAGGAGAGTGGTCAGGTACTGTTTTCTCTCAGTTGGCAAGCTGCGCACACAATCGCAGTGTTGTACAGCTTGTTTCATCACCTTTGCGAAGTTGCCGCTCTCTCCGGCTCCCGGAGACGAAGAAGCTGCTTCTTCGCGCAAAGACGATTCTGCCGCTCACAGTGCTCTGCGGTGTGCGCCTTCTGTCGAAAGAGATCCGGGAGCGGTGCTTAGCTCTGCAGAGCACCGTACCTTCGTCTTTAGCCTCTCTTCTCGTCTACATCTTAGCAAAAAGCTTTTCCACTCTGTCTGGCAAGGAGAAACTGTTCCAGCACAGAAAACATCTCCCATCGTGTTCTAGAGACTGCACGGAGGTCTGCCGAGTGTTTTGCAAGAAGAGAAAGAAAGTTGTCCAAAACAGCTTGCAATCGAATGTTCATGTGAATAGAAAAGGCAGGAGAGTGGTCAGGTACTGTTTTCTCTCAGGTGGCAAGCTGCGCACACAATCGCAGTGTTATACAGCTTGTTTCATCACCTTTGCGAAGTTGCCGCTCTCTCCGGCTCCCGGAGACGAAGAAGCTGCTTCTTCGCGCAAAGACGATTCTGCCGCTCACATTACTCTGCGGTGTGCGGCTTCTGCCGAAAAAGATCCGGGAGCGGTGCTTAGCTCTGCAGAGCACCGTACCTTCCTCTTTAGCCTCTCTTCTCGTCTACATCTTAGCAAAAAGCTTTTCCACTCTGTCTGGCAAGGAGAAACTGTGCCAGCACAAAAAACATCTCCCATCGTGTTCTAGAGGCTGCACGGAGGTCTGCCGAGTGTTTTGCAAGAAGAGAAAGAAAGTTGTCCAAAACAGCTTGCAATCGAATGTTGATGTGAATAGAAAAGGCAGGAGAGTGGTCAGGTACTGTTTTCTCTCAGGTGGCAAGCTGCGCACACAATCGCAGTGTTATACAGCTTGTTTCATCACCTTTGCGAAGTTGCCGCTCTCTCCGGCTCCCGGAGACGAAGAAGCTGCTTCTTCGCGCAAAGACGATTCTGCCGCTCACAGTGCTCTGCGGTGTGCGCCTTCTGCCGAAAGAGGTCCGGGAGCGGTGCTTAGCTCTGCAGAGCACCGTACCTTCGTCTTTAGCCTCTTTTCTCGTCTCCATCTTAGCAAAACGCTTTTCCACTCTGTCTGGCAAGGAGAAACTGTGCCAGCACGAAAACATCTCCCATCGTGTTCTAGAGGCTGCACGGCGGTCTGCCGACTGTTCTGCAAGAAGAGAAAGAAAGTTGTCCAAAACAGCTTGCAATCGAATGTTCATGTGAATAGAAAAGGCAGGAGAGTGGTCAGGTACTGTTTTCTCTCAGTTGATAAACTGCGCACACAATCGCAGTGTTATACAGCATGTTTCATCACCTTTGCGAAGTTGCCGCTCTCTCCGGCTCCCGGAGACGAAGAAGCTACTTCTTCGCGCAAAGACGATTCTGCCGCTCACAGTGCTCTGCGGTGTGCGGCTTCTGCCGAAAGTGATCAGGGAGCGGTGCTTAGCTCTGCAGAGCACCGTACCTTCGTCTTTAGCCTCTCTTCTCGTCTACATCTTAGCAAAAAGCTTTTCAACTATGTCTGGCAAGGAGAAACTGTGCCAGCACAAAAAACATCTCCCATCGTGTTCTAGAGGCTGCATGGAGGTCTGCCGAGTGTTTTGCAAGAAGAGAAAGAAAGTTGTCCAAAACAGCTTGCAATCGAATGTTCATGTGAATAGAAAAGGCAGGAGAGTGGTCAGGTACTGTTTTCTCTCAGTTGGCAAGCTGCGCACACACTCGCAGTCTTGTACAGCTTGTTTCATCACCTTTGCGAAGTTGCCGCTCTCTCCGGCTCCCGGAGACGAAGAAGCTGCTTCTTCGCGCAAAGACGATTCTGCCACTCACAGTGCTCTGCGGTGTGCGCCTTCTGCCGAAAGAGACCAGGGAGCGGTGCTTAGCTCTACAGAGCACCGTACCTTCGTCTTTAGCCTCTCTTCTCGTCTACATCTTAGCAAAAAGCTTTTCCACTCTGTCTGGCTAGGAGAAACTGTGCCAGCACATAAAATATCTCCCATCGTGTTCTAGAGGCTGCACGGAGGTCTGCCGAGTGTTTTGCAAGAAGAGAAAGAAAGTTGTTCAAAACAGCTTGCAATCGAATGTTCATGTGAATAGAAAAGGCAGGAGAGTGGTCAGGTACTGTTTTCTCTCAGTTGACAAACTGCGCACACAATCGCAGTGTTGTACAGCTTGTTTCATCACCTTTGCGAAGCTGCCGCTCTCTCCGGCTCCCGGAGACGAAGAAGCTGCTTCTTCGCGCAAAGACGATTCTGCCGCTCATAGTACTCTGCGGTGTGCGCCTTCTGCCGAAAGAGGTCCGGGAGCGGTGCTTAGCTCTGCAGAGCACCGTACCTTCGTCTTTAGCCTCTCTTCTCGTCTCCATCTTACCAAAACGCTTTTCCACTCTGTCTGGCAAGGAGAAACTGTGCCAGCACAGAAAACATCTCCCATCGTGTTCTAGAGGCTGCACGGAGGTCTGCCGACTGTTTTGCAAGAAGAGAAAGAAAGTTGTCCAAAACAGCTTGCAATCGAATGTTCATGTGAATAGAAAAGGCAGGAGAGTGGTCAGGTACTGTTTTCTCTCAGGTGGCAAGCTGCGCACACAATCGCAGTGTTGTACAGCTTGTTTCATCACCTTTGCCAAGTTGCCGCTCTCTCCGGCTCCTGGAGACGAAGAAGCTGCTTCTTCGCGCAAAGACGATTCTGCCGCTCACAGTGCTCTGCGGTGTGCGCCTTCTGCCGAAAGAGGCCCGTGTGCGGTGCTTAGCTCTGCAGAGCACCGTACCTTCGTCTTTAGCCTCTCTTCTCGTCTACATCTTAGCAAAAACCTTTTCCACTCTGTCTGGCAAGGAGAAACTGTGCCAGCACAGAAGACATCTCCCATCGTGTTCTAGAGGCTGCACGGAGGTCTGCCGAGTGTTTTGCAAGAAGAGAAAGAAAGTTGTCCAAAACAGCTTCCAATCGAATGTTCATGTGAATAGAAAAGGCAGGAGAGTGGTCAGGTACTGTTTTCTCTCAGTTGGCAAGCTGCGCACACAATCGCAGTCTTGTACAGCTTGTTTCATCACCTTTGCGAAGCTGCCGCTCTCTCCGGCTCCCGGAGACGAAGAAGCTGCTTCTTCGCGCAAAGACGATTCTGCCGCTCACAGTGCTCTGCGGTGTGCGTCTTCTGCCGAAAGAGACCAGGGAGCGGTGCTTAGCTCTGCAGAGCACCGTACCTTCGTCTTTAGCCTCTCTTCTCGTCTACATCTTAGCAAAAAGCTTTTCCACTCTGTCTGGCAAGGAGAAACTGTTCCAGCACAGAAAACATCTCCCATCGTGTTCTAGAGGCTGCACGGAGGTCTGCCGAGTGTTTTGCAAGAAGAGAAAGAAAGTTGTCCAAAACAGCATGCAATCGAATGTTCATGTGATTAGAAAAGGCAGGAGAGTGGTCAGGTACTGTTTTCTCTCAGTTGGCAAGCTGCGCACACAATCGCAGTGTTGTACAGCTTGTTTCATCACCTTTGCGAAGTTGCCGCTCTCTCCGGCTCCCGGAGACGAAGAAGCTGCTTCTTCGCGCAAAGACGATTCTGCCGCTCACTGTGCTCTGCGGTGTGCGCCTTCTGCCGATAGAGCCCAGGGAGCGGTGCTTAGCTCTGCAGAGCACCGTACCTTCGTCTTTAGCCTCTCTTCTCGTCTACATCTTTGCAAAAAGCTTTTCCACTCTGTCTGGCAAGGAGAAACTGTGCCAGCACAGAAAACATCTCCCATCGTGTTCTAGAGGCTGCACGGAGGTCTGCCGAGTGTTTTGCAAGAAGAGAAAGAAAGTTGTCCAAAACTGGTTGCAATCAAATGTTCATGTGAATAGAAAAGGCAGGAGAGTGGTCAGGTACTGTTTTCTCTCAGTTGGCAAGCTGCGCACACAATCGCAGTGTTGTACAGCTAGTTTCATCACCTTTGCGAAGTTGCCGCTCTCTCCGGCTCCCGGAGACGAAGAAGCGGCTTCTTCGCGCAAAGACGATTCTGCCGCTCATAGTGCTCTGCACTGTGTGTCTTCTGCCGAAAGACACCAGGGAGCGGTGCATAGCTCTGCAGAGCACCTTACCTTCGTCTTTAGCCTCTCTTCTCGTCTACATCTTAGCAAAAAGCTTTTCCACTCTGTCTGGCAAGGAGAAACTGTGCCAGCACAGAAAACATCTCCCATCGTGTTCTAGAGGCTGCACGGAGGTCTGCCGAGTGTTTTGCAAGAAGAGAAAGAAAGTTGTCCAAAACAGCTTGCAATCGAATGTTCATGTGAATAGAAAAGGCAGGAGAGTGGTCAGGTACTGTTTTCTCTCAGTTGGCAAGCTGCGCACACAATCGCAGTCTTGTACAGCTTGTTTCATCACCTTTCCCAAGTTGCCGCTCTCTCCGGCTCCCGGAGACGAAGAAGCTGCTTCTTCGCGCAAAGACGATTCTGCCGCTCACAGTTCTCTGCGGTGTGCGTCTTCTGCCGAAAGAGGTCCGGGAGCGGTGCTTAGCTCTGCAGAGCACCGTACCTTTGTCTTTAGCCTCTCTTCTCGTCTACATCTTAGCAAAAAGCTTTTCCACTCTGTCTGGCAAGGAGAAACTGTTCCAGCACAGAAAACATCTCCCATCGTGTTCTAGAGGCTGCACGGAGGTCTGCCGAGTGTTTTGCAAGAAGAGAAAGAAAGTTGTCCAAAACAGCTTGCAATCGAATGTTCATGTGAATAGAAAAGGCAGGAGAGTGGTCAGGTACTGTTTTCTCTCAGTTGGCAAGCTGCGCACACAATCGCAGTGTTGTACATCTTGTTTCATCACCTTTGCGAAGTTGCCGCTCTCTCCGGCTCCGGGAGACGAAGAAGCTGCTTCTTCGCGCAAAGACGATTCTGCCGCTCACAGTGCTCTGCGGTGTGCGCCTTCTGCCGAAAGAGGTCCGGGAGCGGTGCTTAGCTCTGCAGAGAACCGTACCTTCGTCTTTAGCCTCTCTTCTCGTCTACATCTTAGCAAAAAGCTTTTCCACTCTGTCTGGCAAGGAGAAACTGTGCCAGCACAGAAAACATCTCCCATCGTGTTCTAGAGGCTGCACGGAGGTCTTCCGAGTGTTTTGCCAGAAAACAAAGAAAGTTGTCCAAAACAGCTTGCAATCGAATGTTCATGTGAATAGAAAAGGCAGGAGAGTGGTCAGGTACTGTTTTCTCTCAGTTGGCAAGCTGCGCACACAATCGCAGTGTTGTACAGCTTGTTTCATCACCTTTGCGAAGCTGCCGCTCTCTCCGGCTCCCGGAGACGAAGAAGCTGCTTCTTCGCGCAAAGACGATTCTGCCGCTCATAGTGCTCTGCACTGTGTGTCTTCTGCCGAAAGAGGTCCGGGAGCGGTGCTTAGCTCTGCAGAGCACCGTACCTTCGTCTTTAGCCTCTCTTCTCGTCTACATCTTAGCAAAAAGCTTTTCCACTCTGTCTGGCAAGGACAAACTGTGCCAGCACAGAAAACATCTCCCATCGTGTTCTAGAGGCTGCACGGAGGTCTGCCGAGTGTTTTGCAAGAAGAGGAATAAAGTTTTCCAAAACAGCTTTCAATCGAATGTTCATGTGAATAGAAAAGGCAGGAGAGTGGTCAGGTACTGTTTTCTCTCAGTTGGCAAGCTGCGCACACAATCGCAGTCTTGTACAGCTTGTTTCATCACCTTTCCCAAGTTGCCGCTCTCTCCGGCTCCCGGAGACGAAGAAGCTGCTTCTTCGCGCAAAGACGATTCTGCCGCTCATAGTGGTCTGCACTGTGTGTCTTCTGCCGAAAGAGGTCCGGGAGCGGTGCTTAGCTCTGCAGAGCACCGTAACTTCGTCTTTAGCCTCTCTTCTCGTCTACATCTTAGCAAAAAGCTTTTCCACTCTGTCTGGCAAGGACAAACTTTGCCAGCACAGAAAACATCTCCCATCGTGTTCTAGAGGCTGCACGGAGGTCTGCCGAGTGTTTTGCAAGAAGAGAAAGAAAGTTGTCCAAAACAGCTTGCAATCGAATGTTCATGTGAATAGAAAAGGCAGGAGAGTGGTCAGGTACTGTTTTCTCTCAGTTGGCAAGCTGCGCACACAATCGCAGTCTTGTACAGCTTGTTTCATCACCTTTCCCAAGTTGCCGCTCTCTCCGGCTCCCGGAGACGAAGAAGCTGCTTCTTCGCGCAAAGACGATTCTGCCGCTCACAGTGCTCTGCGGTGTGCGCCTTCTGCCGAAAGAGGCCAGGGAGCGGTGCTTAGCTCTGCAGAGCACCGTACCTTCGTCTTTAGCCTCTCTTCTCCTCTACATCTTAGCAAAAAGCTTTTCCACTCTGTCTGGCAAGGAGAAACTGTTCCAGCACAGAAAACATCTCCCATCGTGTTCTAGAGGCTGCACGGAGGTCTGCCGAGTGTTTTGCAAGAAGAGAAAGAAAGTTGTCCAAAACAGCTTGCAATCGAATGTTCATGTGATTAGAAAAGGCAGGAGAGTGGTCAGGTACTGTTTTCTCTCACTTGGCAAGCTGCGCACACAATCGCAGTGTTGTACAGCTTGTTTCATCACCTTTGCGAAGTTGCCGCTCTCTCCGGCTCCCGGAGACCAAGAAGCTGCTTCTTCGCGCAAAGACGATTCTGCCGCTCACAGTGCTCTGCGGAGTGCGCCTTCTGCCGAAAGAGGTCCGGGAGCGGTGCTTAGCTCTGCAGAGCACCGTACCTTCGTCTTTAGCCTCTCTTCTCGTCTACATCTTAGCAAAAAGCTTTTCCACTCTGTCTGGCAAGGAGAAACTGTGCCAGCACAAAAAACATCTCCCATCGTGTTCTAGAGGCTGCACGGAGGTCTGCCGAGTGTTTTGCAAGAAGAGAAAGAAAGTTGTCCAAAACAGCTTGCAATCGAATGTTCATGTGAATAGAAAAGGCAGGAGAGTGGTCAGGTACTGTTTTCTCTCAGTTGGCAAGCTGCGCACACAATCGCAGTCTTGTACAGCTTGTTTCATCACCTTTCCCAAGTTGCCGCTCTCTCCGGCTCCCGGAGACGAAGAAGCTGCTTCTTCGCGCAAAGACGATTCTGCCGCTCACAGTGCTCTGCGGTGTGCGCCTTCTGCCGAAAGAGGTACGGGAGCGGTGCTTAGCTCTGCCGAGCACCGTACCTCCGTCTTTAGCCTCTCTTCTCGTCTACATCTTAGCAAAAAGCTTTTCCACTCTGTCTGGAAAGGAAAAACTTTGCCTGCACAGAAAACATCTCCCATCGTGTGCTAGAGGCTGCACGGAGGTCTGCCGAGTGTTTTGCAAGAAGAGAAAGAAAGTTGTCCAAAACAGCTTGCAATGGAATGTTCATGTGATTAGAAAAGGCAGGAGAGTGGTCAGGTATTGTTTTCTCTCAGTTGGCAAGCTGCGCACACAATCGCAGTGTTGTACAGCTTGTTTCATCACCTTTGCGAAGTTGCCGCTCTCTCCGGCTCCCGGAGATGAAGAAGCTGCTTCTTCGCGCAAAGACGATTCTGCCGCTCACAGTGCTCTGCGGTGTGCGTCTTCTGCCGAAAGAGGTCCGGGAGCGGTGCTTAGCTCTGCAGAGCTCCGTACCTTTGTCTTTAGCCTCTCTTCTCGTCTACATCTTAGCAAAAAGCTTTTCCACTCTGTCTGGCAAGGAGAAACTGTGCCAGCACAGAAAACATCTTCCATCGTGTTCTAGAGGCTGCACGGAGGTCTGCCGAGTGTTTTGCAAGAAGAGAAAGAAAGTTGTCCAAAACAGCTTGCAATCGAATGTTCATGTGAATAGAAAAGGCAGGAGAGTGGTCAGGTTCTGTTTTCTCTCAGTTGGCAAGCTGCGCACACAATCGCAGTGTTGTACAGCTTGTTTCATCACCTTTGCGAAGTTGCCGCTCTCTCCGGCTCCGGGAGACGAAGAAGCTGCTTCTTCGCGCAAAGACGATTCTGCCGCTCACAGTGCTCTGCGGTGTGCTCCTTCTGCCGAAAGAGGCCAGGGAGCGGTGCTTAGCTCTGCAGAGAACCGTACCTTCGTCTTTAGCCTCTCTTCTCGTCTACATCTTAACAAAAAGCTTTTCCACTCTGTCTGGCAAGGAGAAACTGTGCCAGCACAGAAAACATCTCCCATCGTGTTCTAGAGGCTGCACGGAGGTCTGCCGAGTGTTTTGCAAGAAGAGAAAGAAAGTTGTCCAAAACAGCTTGCAATCGAATGTTCATGTGAATAGAAAAGGCAGGAGAGTGGTCAGGTACTGTTTTCTCTCAGTTGGCAAGCTGCGCACACAATCGCAGTGTTGTACAGCTTGTTTCATCACCTTTGCGAAGCTGCCGCTCTCTCCGGCTCCCGGAGACGAAGAAGCTGCTTCTTCGCGCAAAGACGATTCTGCCGCTCATAGTGCTCTGCACTGTGTGTCTTCTGCCGAAAGAGGTCCGGGAGCGGTGCTTAGCTCTGCAGAGCACCGTACCTTCGTCTTTAGCCTCTCTTCTCGTCTACATCTTAGCAAAAACCTTTTCCACTCTGTCTGGCAAGGAGAAACTGTGCCAGCACAGAAGACATCTCCCATCTTGTTCTAGAGGCTGCACGGAGGTCTGCCGAGTGTTTTGCAAGAAGAGAAAGAAAGTTGTCCAAAACAGCTTCCAATCGAATGTTCATGTGAATAGAAAAGGCAGGAGAGTGGTCAGGTACTGTTTTCTCTCAGTTGGCAAGCTGCGCACACAATCGCAGTCTTGTACAGCTTGTTTCATCACCTTTGCGAAGCTGCCGCTCTCTCCGGCTCCCGGAGACGAAGAAGCTGCTTCTTCGCGCAAAGACGATTCTGCCGCTCACAGTGCTCTGCGGTGTGCGTCTTCTGCCGAAAGAGACCAGGGAGCGGTGCTTAGCTCTGCAGAGGACCGTACCTTCGTCTTTAGCCTCTCTTCTCGTCTACATCTTAGCAAAAAGCTTTTCCACTCTGTCTGGCAAGGAGAAACTGTTCCAGCACAGAAAACATCTCCCATCGTGTTCTAGAGGCTGCACGGAGGTCTGCCGAGTGTTTTGCAAGAAGAGAAAGAAAGTTGTCCAAAACAGCTTGCAATCGAATGTTCATGTGATTAGAAAAGGCAGGAGAGTGGTCAGGTACTGTTTTCTCTCAGTTGGCAAGCTGCGCACACAATCGCAGTGTTGTACAGCTTGTTTCATCACCTTTGCGAAGTTGCCGCTCTCTCCGGCTCCCGGAGACGAAGAAGCTGCTTCTTCGCGCAAAGACGATTCTGCCGCTCACTGTGCTCTGCGGTGTGCGCCTTCTGCCGATAGAGCCCAGGGAGCGGTGCTTAGCTCTGCAGAGCACCGTACCTTCGTCTTTAGCCTCTCTTCTCGTCTACATCTTTGCAAAAAGCTTTTCCACTCTGTCTGGCAAGGAGAAACTGTGCCAGCACAGAAAACATCTCCCATCGTGTTCTAGAGGCTGCACGGAGGTCTGCCGAGTGTTTTGCAAGAAGAGAAAGAAAGTTGTCCAAAACAGGTTGCAATCAAATGTTCATGTGAATAGAAAAGGAAGGAGAGTGGTCAGGTACTGTTTTCTCTCAGTTGGCAAGCTGCGCACACAATCGCAGTGTTGTACAGCTAGTTTCATCACCTTTGCAAAGTTGCCGCTCTCTCCGGCTCCCGGAGACGAAGAAGCGGCTTCTTCGCGCAAAGACGATTCTGCCGCTCATAGTGCTCTGCACTGTGTGTCTTCTGCCGAAAGACACCAGGGAGCGGTGCATAGCTCTGCAGAGCACCTTACCTTCGTCTTTAGCCTCTCTTCTCGTCTACATCTTAGCAAAAAGCTTTTCCACTCTGTCTGGCAAGGAGAAACTGTGCCAGCACAAAAAACATCTCCCATCGTGTTCTAGAGGCTGCACGGAGGTCTGCCGAGTGTTTTGCAAGAAGAGAAAGAAAGTTGTCCAAAACAGCTTGCAATCGAATGTTCATGTGAATAGAAAAGGCAGGAGAGTGGTCAGGTACTGTTTTCTCTCAGTTGGCAAGCTGCGCACACAATCGCAGTCTTGTACAGCTTGTTTCATCACCTTTCCCAAGTTGCCGCTCTCTCCGGCTCCCGGAGACGAAGAAGCTGCTTCTTCGCGCAAAGACGATTCTGCCGCTCACAGTTCTCTGCGGTGTGCGTCTTCTGCCGAAAGAGGTCCGGGAGCGGTGCTTAGCTCTGCAGAGCACCGTACCTTTGTCTTTAGCCTCTCTTCTCGTCTACATCTTAGCAAAAAGCTTTTCCACTCTGTCTGGCAAGGAGAAACTGTTCCAGCACAGAAAACATCTCCCATCGTGTTCTAGAGGCTGCACGGAGGTCTGCCGAGTGTTTTGCAAGAAGAGAAAGAAAGTTGTCCAAAACAGCTTGCAATCGAATGTTCATGTGAATAGAAAAGGCAGGAGAGTGGTCAGGTTCTGTTTTCTCTCAGTTGGCAAGCTGCGCACACAATCGCAGTGTTGTACAGCTTGTTTCATCACCTTTGCCAAGTTGCCGCTCTCTCCGGCTCCTGGAGACGAAGAAGCTGCTTCTTCGCGCAAAGACGATTCTGCCGCTCACAGTGCTCTGCGGTGTGCGCCTTCTGCCGAAAGAGGTCCGTGAGCGGTGCTTAGCTCTGCAGAGCACCGTACCTTCGTCTTTAGCCTCTCTTCTCGTCTACATCTTAGCAAAAACCTTTTCCACTCTGTCTGGCAAGGAGAAACTGTGCCAGCACAGAAGACATCTCCCATCGTGTTCTAGAGGCTGCACGGAGGTCTGCCGAGTGTTTTGCAAGAAGAGAAAGAAAGTTGTCCAAAACAGCTTCCAATCGAATGTTCATGTGAATAGAAAAGGCAGGAGAGTGGTCAGGTACTGTTTTCTCTCAGTTGGCAAGCTGCGCACACAATCGCAGTGTTGTACAGCTTGTTTCATCACCTTTGCGAAGTTGCCGCTCTCTCCGGCTCCCGGAGACGAAGAAGCTGCTTCTTCGCGCAAAGACGATTCTGCCGCTCACAGTGCTCTGCGGAGTGCGCCTTCTGCCGAAAGAGGTCCGGGAGCGGTGCTTAGCTCTGCAGAGCACCGTACCTTCGTCTTTAGCCTCTCTTCTCGTCTACATCTTAGCAAAAAGCTTTTCCACTCTGTCTGGCAAGGAGAAACTGTGCCAGCACAAAAAACATCTCCCATCGTGTTCTAG
This sequence comes from Melozone crissalis, assembly GCF_028551555.1. Taxonomy (NCBI): domain Eukaryota; kingdom Metazoa; phylum Chordata; class Aves; order Passeriformes; family Passerellidae; genus Melozone; species Melozone crissalis. The sequence continues at coordinate 8,420,604 of NW_026535896.1, read as the reverse complement.
AGGCTGCACGGAGGTCTGCCGAGTGTTTTGCAAGAAGAGAAAGAAAGTTGTCCAAAACAGCTTGCAATCGAATGTTCATGTGAATAGAAAAGGCAGGAGAGTGGTCAGGTACTGTTTTCTCTCAGTTGGCAAGCTGCGCACACAATCGCAGTCTTGTACAGCTTGTTTCATCACCTTTCCCAAGTTGCCGCTCTCTCCGGCTCCCGGAGACGAAGAAGCTGCTTCTTCGCGCAAAGACGATTCTGCCGCTCACAGTGCTCTGCGGTGTGCGCCTTCTGCCGAAAGAGGCCAGGGAGCGGTGCTTAGCTCTTCAGAGCACCGTACCTTCGTCTTTAGCCTCTCTTCTCGTCTACATCTTAGCAAAAAGCTTTTCCACTCTGTCTGGCAAGGAGAAACTGTGCCAGCACAGAAAACATCTCCCTTCGTGTTCTAGAGGCTGCACAGAGGTCTGCCGAGTGTTTTGCAAGAAGAGAAAGAAAGTTGTCCAAAACAGCTTGCAATCGAATGTTCATGTGAATAGAAAAGGCAGGAGAGTGGTCAGGTACTGTTTTCTCTCAGTTGGCAAGCTGCGCACACAATCGCAGTCTTGTACAGCTTGTTTCATCACCTTTGCGAAGTTGCCGCTCTCTCCGGCTCCCGGAGCCGATGAAGCTGCTTCTTCGCGCAAAGACGATTCTGACGCTCACAGTGCTCTGCGGTGTGCGCCTTCTGCCGAAAGAGGCCCGGGTGCGGTGCTTAGCTCTGCAGAGCACCGTACCTTCGTCTTTAGCCTCTCTTCTCCTCTACATCTTAGCAAAAAGCTTTTCCACTCTGTCTGGCAAGGAGAAACTGTTCCAGCACAGAAAACATCTCCCATCGTGTTCTAGAGGCTGCACGGAGGTCTGCCGAGTGTTTTGCAAGAAGAGAAAGAAAGTTGTCCAAAACAGCTTGCAATCGAATGTTCATGTGATTAGAAAAGGCAGGAGAGTGGTCAGGTACTGTTTTCTCTCAGTTGGCAAGCTGCGCACACAATCGCAGTCTTGTACAGCTTGTTTCATCACCTTTCCCAAGTTGCCGCTCTCTCCGGCTCCCGGAGACGAAGAAGCTGCTTCTTCGCGCAAAGACGATTCTGCCGCTCACAGTGCTCTGCGGTGTGCGCCTTCTGCCGAAAGAGGTACGGGAGCGGTGCTTAGCTCTGCCGAGCACCGTACCTCCGTCTTTAGCCTCTCTTCTCGTCTACATCTTAGCAAAAAGCTTTCCCACTCTGTCTGGAAAGGAAAAACTTTGCCTGCACAGAAAACATCTCCCATCGTGTGCTAGAGGCTGCACGGAGGTCTGCCGAGTGTTTTGCAAGAAGAGAAAGAAAGTTGTCCAAAACAGCTTGCAATCGAATGTTCATGTGATTAGAAAAGGCAGGAGAGTGGTCAGGTACTGTTTTCTCTCAGTTGGCAAGCTGCGCACACAATCGCAGTGTTGTACAGCTTGTTTCATCACCTTTGCGAAGTTGCCGCTCTCTCCGGCTCCCGGAGATGAAGAAGCTGCTTCTTCGCGCAAAGACGATTCTGCCGCTCACAGTGCTCTGCGGTGTGCGTCTTCTGCCGAAAGAGGTCCGGGAGCGGTGCTTAGCTCTGCAGAGCTCCGTACCTTTGTCTTTAGCCTCTCTTCTCGTCTACATCTTAGCAAAAAGCTTTTCCACTCTGTCTGGCAAGGAGAAACTGTGCCAGCACAGAAAACATCTTCCATCGTGTTCTAGAGGCTGCACGGAGGTCTGCCGAGTGTTTTGCAAGAAGAGAAAGAAAGTTGTCCAAAACAGCTTGCAATCGAATGTTCATGTGAATAGAAAAGGCAGGAGAGTGGTCAGGTTCTGTTTTCTCTCAGTTGGCAAGCTGCGCACACAATCGCAGTGTTGTACAGCTTGTTTCATCACCTTTGCGAAGTTGCCGCTCTCTCCGGCTCCGGGAGACGAAGAAGCTGCTTCTTCGCGCAAAGACGATTCTGCCGCTCACAGTGCTCTGCGGTGTGCTCCTTCTGCCGAAAGAGGCCAGGGAGCGGTGCTTAGCTCTGCAGAGAACCGTACCTTCGTCTTTAGCCTCTCTTCTCGTCTACATCTTAACAAAAAGCTTTTCCACTCTGTCTGGCAAGGAGAAACTGTGCCAGCACAGAAAACATCTCCCATCGTGTTCTAGAGGCTGCACGGAGGTCTGCCGAGTGTTTTGCAAGAAGAGAAAGAAAGTTGTCCAAAACAGCTTGCAATCGAATGTTCATGTGAATAGAAAAGGCAGGAGAGTGGTCAGGTACTGTTTTCTCTCAGTTGGCAAGCTGCGCACACAATCGCAGTGTTGTACAGCTTGTTTCATCACCTTTGCGAAGCTGCCGCTCTCTCCGGCTCCCGGAGACGAAGAAGCTGCTTCTTCGCGCAAAGACGATTCTGCCGCTCATAGTGCTCTGCACTGTGTGTCTTCTGCCGAAAGAGGTCCGGGAGCGGTGCTTAGCTCTGCAGAGCACCGTACCTTCGTCTTTAGCCTCTCTTCTCGTCTCCATCTTACCAAAACGCTTTTCCACTCTGTCTGGCAAGGAGAAACTGTGCCAGCACAGAAAACATCTCCCATCGTGTTCTAGAGGCTGCACGGAGGTCTGCCGACTGTTTTGCAAGAAGAGAAAGAAAGTTGTCCAAAACAGCTTGCAATCGAATGTTCATGTGAATAGAAAAGGCAGGAGAGTGGTCAGGTACTGTTTTCTCTCAGGTGGCAAGCTGCGCACACAATCGCAGTGTTGTACAGCTTGTTTCATCACCTTTGCCAAGTTGCCGCTCTCTCCGGCTCCTGGAGACGAAGAAGCTGCTTCTTCGCGCAAAGACGATTCTGCCGCTCACAGTGCTCTGCGGTGTGCGCCTTCTGCCGAAAGAGGTCCGTGAGCGGTGCTTAGCTCTGCAGAGCACCGTACCTTCGTCTTTAGCCTCTCTTCTCGTCTACATCTTAGCAAAAACCTTTTCCACTCTGTCTGGCAAGGAGAAACTGTGCCAGCACAGAAGACATCTCCCATCTTGTTCTAGAGGCTGCACGGAGGTCTGCCGAGTGTTTTGCAAGAAGAGAAAGAAAGTTGTCCAAAACAGCTTCCAATCGAATGTTCATGTGAATAGAAAAGGCAGGAGAGTGGTCAGGTACTGTTTTCTCTCAGTTGGCAAGCTGCGCACACAATCGCAGTCTTGTACAGCTTGTTTCATCACCTTTGCGAAGCTGCCGCTCTCTCCGGCTCCCGGAGACGAAGAAGCTGCTTCTTCGCGCAAAGACGATTCTGCCGCTCACAGTGCTCTGCGGTGTGCGTCTTCTGCCGAAAGAGACCAGGGAGCGGTGCTTAGCTCTGCAGAGCACCGTACCTTCGTCTTTAGCCTCTCTTCTCGTCTACATCTTAGCAAAAAGCTTTTCCACTCTGTCTGGCAAGGAGAAACTGTTCCAGCACAGAAAACATCTCCCATCGTGTTCTAGAGGCTGCACGGAGGTCTGCCGAGTGTTTTGCAAGAAGAGAAAGAAAGTTGTCCAAAACAGCTTGCAATCGAATGTTCATGTGATTAGAAAAGGCAGGAGAGTGGTCAGGTACTGTTTTCTCTCAGTTGGCAAGCTGCGCACACAATCGCAGTGTTGTACAGCTTGTTTCATCACCTTTGCGAAGTTGCCGCTCTCTCCGGCTCCCGGAGACGAAGAAGCTGCTTCTTCGCGCAAAGACGATTCTGCCGCTCACTGTGCTCTGCGGTGTGCGCCTTCTGCTGATAGAGCCCAGGGAGCGGTGCTTAGCTCTGCAGAGCACCGTACCTTCGTCTTTAGCCTCTCTTCTCGTCTACATCTTTGCAAAAAGCTTTTCCACTCTGTCTGGCAAGGAGAAACTGTGCCAGCACAGAAAACATCTCCCATCGTGTTCTAGAGGCTGCACGGAGGTCTGCCGAGTGTTTTGCAAGAAGAGAAAGAAAGTTGTCCAAAACAGGTTGCAATCAAATGTTCATGTGAATAGAAAAGGAAGGAGAGTGGTCAGGTACTGTTTTCTCTCAGTTGGCAAGCTGCGCACACAATCGCAGTGTTGTACAGCTAGTTTCATCACCTTTGCAAAGTTGCCGCTCTCTCCGGCTCCCGGAGACGAAGAAGCGGCTTCTTCGCGCAAAGACGATTCTGCCGCTCATAGTGCTCTGCACTGTGTGTCTTCTGCCGAAAGACACCAGGGAGCGGTGCATAGCTCTGCAGAGCACCTTACCTTCGTCTTTAGCCTCTCTTCTCGTCTACATCTTAGCAAAAAGCTTTTCCACTCTGTCTGGCAAGGAGAAACTGTGCCAGCACAGAAAACATCTCCCATCGTGTTCTAGAGGCTGCACGGAGGTCTGCCGAGTGTTTTGCAAGAAGAGAAAGAAAGTTGTCCAAAACAGCTTGCAATCGAATGTTCATGTGAATAGAAAAGGCAGGAGAGTGGTCAGGTACTGTTTTCTCTCAGTTGGCAAGCTGCGCACACAATCGCAGTCTTGTACAGCTTGTTTCATCACCTTTCCCAAGTTGCCGCTCTCTCCGGCTCCCGGAGACGAAGAAGCTGCTTCTTCGCGCAAAGACGATTCTGCCGCTCACAGTTCTCTGCGGTGTGCGTCTTCTGCCGAAAGAGGTCCGGGAGCGGTGCTTAGCTCTGCAGAGCACCGTACCTTTGTCTTTAGCCTCTCTTCTCGTCTACATCTTAGCAAAAAGCTTTTCCACTCTGTCTGGCAAGGAGAAACTGTTCCAGCACAGAAAACATCTCCCATCGTGTTCTAGAGGCTGCACGGAGGTCTGCCGAGTGTTTTGCAAGAAGAGAAAGAAAGTTGTCCAAAACAGCTTGCAATCGAATGTTCATGTGAATAGAAAAGGCAGGAGAGTGGTCAGGTTCTGTTTTCTCTCAGTTGGCAAGCTGCGCACACAATCGCAGGGTTGTACAGCTTGTTTCATCACCTTTGCCAAGTTGCCGCTCTCTCCGGCTCCTGGAGACGAAGAAGCTGCTTCTTCGCGCAAAGACGATTCTGCCGCTCACAGTGCTCTGCGGTGTGCGCCTTCTGCCGAAAGAGGTCCGTGAGCGGTGCTTAGCTCTGCAGAGCACCGTACCTTCGTCTTTAGCCTCTCTTCTCGTCTACATCTTAGCAAAAACCTTTTCCACTCTGTCTGGCAAGGAGAAACTGTGCCAGCACAGAAGACATCTCCCATCGTGTTCTAGAGGCTGCACGGAGGTCTGCCGAGTGTTTTGCAAGAAGAGAAAGAAAGTTGTCCAAAACAGCTTGCAATCGAATGTTCATGTGAATAGAAAAGGCAGGAGAGTGGTCAGGTACTGTTTTCTCTCAGTTGGCAAGCTGCGCACACAATCGCAGTCTTGTACAGCTTGTTTCATCACCTTTGCGAAGCTGCCGCTCTCTCCGGCTCCCGGAGACGAAGAAGCTGCTTCTTCGCGCAAAGACGATTCTGCCGCTCACAGTGCTCTGCGGTGTGCGTCTTCTGCCGAAAGAGACCAGGGAGCGGTGCTTAGCTCTGCAGAGCACCGTACCTTCGTCTTTAGCCTCTCTTCTCGTCTACATCTTAGCAAAAAGCTTTTCCACTCTGTCTGGCAAGGAGAAACTGTTCCAGCACAGAAAACATCTCCCATCGTGTTCTAGAGGCTGCACGGAGGTCTGCCGAGTGTTTTGCAAGAAGAGAAAGAAAGTTGTCCAAAACAGCATGCAATCGAATGTTCATGTGATTAGAAAAGGCAGGAGAGTGGTCAGGTACTGTTTTCTCTCAGTTGGCAAGCTGCGCACACAATCGCAGTGTTGTACAGCTTGTTTCATCACCTTTGCGAAGTTGCCGCTCTCTCCGGCTCCCGGAGACGAAGAAGCTGCTTCTTCGCGCAAAGACGATTCTGCCGCTCACTGTGCTCTGCGGTGTGCGCCTTCTGCCGATAGAGCCCAGGGAGCGGTGCTTAGCTCTGCAGAGCACCGTACCTTCGTCTTTAGCCTCTCTTCTCGTCTACATCTTTGCAAAAAGCTTTTCCACTCTGTCTGGCAAGGAGAAACTGTGCCAGCACAGAAAACATCTCCCATCGTGTTCTAGAGGCTGCACGGAGGTCTGCCGAGTGTTTTGCAAGAAGAGAAAGAAAGTTGTCCAAAACTGGTTGCAATCAAATGTTCATGTGAATAGAAAAGGCAGGAGAGTGGTCAGGTACTGTTTTCTCTCAGTTGGCAAGCTGCGCACACAATCGCAGTGTTGTACAGCTAGTTTCATCACCTTTGCGAAGTTGCCGCTCTCTCCGGCTCCCGGAGACGAAGAAGCGGCTTCTTCGCGCAAAGACGATTCTGCCGCTCATAGTGCTCTGCACTGTGTTTCTTCTGCCGAAAGACACCAGGGAGCGGTGCATAGCTCTGCAGAGCACCTTACCTTCGTCTTTAGCCTCTCTTCTCGTCTACATCTTAGCAAAAAGCTTTTCCACTCTGTCTGGCAAGGAGAAACTGTGCCAGCACAGAAAACATCTCCCATCGTGTTCTAGAGGCTGCACGGAGGTCTGCCGAGTGTTTTGCAAGAAGAGAAAGAAAGTTGTCCAAAACAGCTTGCAATCGAATGTTCATGTGAATAGAAAAGGCAGGAGAGTGGTCAGGTACTGTTTTCTCTCAGTTGGCAAGCTGCGCACACAATCGCAGTCTTGTACAGCTTGTTTCATCACCTTTCCCAAGTTGCCGCTCTCTCCGGCTCCCGGAGACGAAGAAGCTGCTTCTTCGCGCAAAGACGATTCTGCCGCTCACAGTTCTCTGCGGTGTGCGTCTTCTGCCGAAAGAGGTCCGGGAGCGGTGCTTAGCTCTGCAGAGCACCGTACCTTTGTCTTTAGCCTCTCTTCTCGTCTACATCTTAGCAAAAAGCTTTTCCACTCTGTCTGGCAAGGAGAAACTGTTCCAGCACAGAAAACATCTCCCATCGTGTTCTAGAGGCTGCACGGAGGTCTGCCGAGTGTTTTGCAAGAAGAGAAAGAAAGTTGTCCAAAACAGCTTGCAATCGAATGTTCATGTGAATAGAAAAGGCAGGAGAGTGGTCAGGTACTGTTTTCTCTCAGTTGACAAACTGCGCACACAATCGCAGTGTTGTACAGCTTGTTTCATCACCTTTGCGAAGTTGCCGCTCTCTCCGGCTCCCGGAGACGAAGAAGCTACTTCTTCGCGCAAAGACGATTCTGCCGCTCACAGTGCTCTGCGGTGTGCGCCTTCTGCCGAAAGAGGTCAGGGAGCGGTGCTTAGCTCTGCACTGCACCGTACCTTCGTCTTTAGCCTCTCTTCTCGTCTACATCTTAGCAAAAAGCTTTTCCACTCTGTCTGGCAAGGAGAAACTTTGCCAGCACAGAAAACATCTCCCATCGTGTTCTAGAGGCTGCACGGAGGTCTGCCGAGTGTTTTGCAAGAAAACAAAGAAAGTTGTCCAAAACAGCTTGCAATCGAATGTTCATGTGAATAGAAAAGGCAGGAGAGTGGTCAGGTACTGTTTTCTCTCCGTTGGCAAGCTGCGCACACACTCGCAGTCTTGTACAGCTTGTTTCATCACCTTTGCCAAGTTGCCGCTCTCTCCGGCTCCCGGAGACGAAGAAGCTGCTTCTTCGCGCAAAGACGATTCTGCCGCTCACAGTGCTCTGCGGTGTGCGCCTTCTGCCGAAAGAGGCCAGGGAGCGGTGCTTAGCTCTGCAGAGCACCGTACCTTCGTCTTTAGCCTCTCTTCTCGTCTACATCTTAGCAAAAAGCTTTTCCACTCTGTCTGGCAAGGAGAAACTTTGCCAGCACAGAAAACATCTCCCTTCGTGTTCTAGAGGCTGCACGGAGGTCTGCCGAGTGTTTTGCAAGAAGAGAAAGAAAGTTGTCCAAAACAGCTTGCAATCGAATGTTCATGTGAATAGAAAAGGCAGGAGAGTGGTCAGGTACTGTTTTCTCTCAGTTGGCAAGCTGCGCACACAATCGCAGTCTTGTACAGCTTGTTTCATCACCTTTGCGAAGTTGCCGCTCTCTCCGGCTCCCGGAGCCGAAGAAGCTGCTTCTTCGCGCAAAGACGATTCTGCCGCTCACAGTGCTCTGCGGTGTGCGCCTTCTGCCGAAAGAGGCCCGGGTGCGGTGCTTAGCTCTGCAGAGCACCGTACCTTCGTCTTTAGCCTCTCTTCTCGTCTACATCTTAGCAAAAAGCTTTTCCACTCTGTCTGGCAAGGAGAAACTGTTCCAGCACAGAAAACATCTCCCATCGTGTTCTAGAGGCTGCACGGAGGTCTGCCGAGTGTTTTGCAAGAAGAGAAAGAAAGTTGTCCAAAACAGCTTGCAATCGAATGTTCATGTGATTAGAAAAGGCAGGAGAGTGGTCAGGTACTGTTTTCTCTCAGTTGGCAAGCTGCGCACACAATCGCAGTCTTGTACAGCTTGTTTCATCACCTTTGCGAAGTTGCCGCTCTCTCCGGCTCCCGGAGACGAAGAAGCTGCTTCTTCGCGCAAAGACGATTCTGCCGCTCACAGTGCTCTGCGGTGTGCGCCTTCTGCCGAAAGAGGTACGGGAGCGGTGCTTAGCTCTGCCGAGCACCGTACCTCCGTCTTTAGCCTCTCTTCTCGTCTACATCTAAGCAAAAAGCTTTTCCACTCTGTCTGGAAAGGAAAAACTTTGCCAGCACAGAAAACATCTCCCATCGTGTGCTAGAGGCTGCACGGAGGTCTGCCGAGTGTTTTGCAAGAAGAGAAAGAAAGTTGTCCAAAACAGCTTGCAATCGAATGTTCATGTGAATAGAAAAGGCAGGAGAGTGGTCAGGTTCTGTTTTCTCTCAGTTGGCAAGCTACGCACACAATCGCAGTGTTGTACATCTTGTTTCATCACCTTTGCGAAGTTGCCGCTCTCTCCGGCTCCGGGAGACGAAGAAGCTGCTTCTTCGCGCAAAGACGATTCTGCCGCTCACAGTGCTCTGCGGTGTGCGCCTTCTGCCGAAAGAGGCCAGGGAGCGGTGCTTAGCTCTGCAGAGAACCGTACCTTCGTCTTTAGCCTCTCTTCTCGTCTACATCTTAGCAAAAAGCTTTTCCACTCTGTCTGGCAAGGAGAAACTGTGCCAGCACAGAAAACATCTCCCATCGTGTTCTAGAGGCTGCACGGAGGTCTGCCGAGTGTTTTGCCAGAAAACAAAGAAAGTTGTCCAAAACAGCTTGCAATCGAATGTTCATGTGAATAGAAAAGGCAGGAGAGTGGTCAGGTACTGTTTTCTCTCACTTGGCAAGCTGCGCACACAATCGCAGTGTTGTACAGCTTGTTTCATCACCTTTGCGAAGCTGCCGCTCTCTCCGGCTCCCGGAGACGAAGAAGCTGCTTCTTCGCGCAAAGACGATTCTACCGCTCACAGTGCTCTGCGGTGTGCGCCTTCTGCCGAAAGAGGCCCGGGAGCGGTGCTTAGCTCTGCAGAGCACCGTACCTTCGTCTTTAGCCTCTCTTCTCGTCTACATCTTAGCAAAAAGCTTTTCCACTCTGTCTGGCAAGGACAAACTGTGCCAGCACAGAAAACATCTCCCATCGTGTTCTAGAGGCTGCACGGAGGTCTGCCGAGTGTTTTGCAAGAAGAGGAAGAAAGTTGTCCAAAACAGCTTGCAATCGAATGTTCATGTGAATAGAAAAGGCAGGAGAGTGGTCAGGTACTGTTTTCTCTCAGTTGGCAAGCTGCGCACACAATCGCAGTCTTGTACAGCTTGTTTCATCACCTTTGCGAAGTTGCCGCTCTCTCCGGCTCCCGGAGACGAAGAAGCTGCTTCTTCGCGCAAAGACGATTCTGCCGCTCATAGTGGTCTGCACTGTGTGTCTTCTGCCGAAAGAGGTCCGGGAGCGGTGCTTAGCTCTGCACTGCACCGTACCTTCGTCTTTAGCCTCTCTTCTCGTCTACATCTTAGCAAAAAGCTTTTCCACTCTGTCTGGCAAGGACAAACTGTGCCAGCACAGAAAACATCTCCCATCGTGTTCTAGAGGCTGCACGGAGGTCTGCCGAGTGTTTTGCAAGAAGAGGAAGAAAGTTGTCCAAAACAGCTTGCAATCGAATGTTCATGTGAATAGAAAAGGCAGGAGAGTGGTCAGGTACTGTTTTCTCTCAGTTGGCAAGCTGCGCACACAATCGCAGTCTTGTACAGCTTGTTTCATCACCTTTCCCAAGTTGCCGCTCTCTCCGGCTCCCGGAGACGAAGAAGCTGCTTCTTCGCGCAATGACGATTCTGCCGCCCACAGTGCTCTGCGGTGTGCGCCTTCTGCCGAAAGAGGCCCGGGAGCGGTGCTTAGCTCTGCAGAGCACCGTACCTTCGTCTTTAGCCTCTCTTCTCCTCTACATCTTAGCAAAAAGCTTTTCCACTCTGTCTGGCTAGGAGAAACTGTGCCAGCACAAAAAACATCTCCCATCGTGTTCTAGAGGCTGCACGGAGGTCTGCCGAGTGTTTTGCAAGAAGAGAAAGAAAGTTGTTCAAAACAGCTTGCAATCGAATGTTCATGTTAATAGAAAAGGCAGGAGAGTGGTCAGGTACTGTTTTCTCTCAGTTGACAAACTGCGCACACAATCGCAGTGTTGTACAGCTTGTTTCATCACCTTTGCGAAGTTGCCGCTCTCTCCGGCTCCCGGAGACGAAGAAGCTACTTCTTCGCGCAAAGACGATTCTGCCGCTCACAGTGCTCTGCGGTGTGCGCCTTCTGCCGAAAGAGGTCCGGGAGCGGTGCTTAGCTCTGCACTGCACCGTACCTTCGTCTTTAGCCTCTCTTCTCGTCTACATCTTAGCAAAAAGCTTTTCCACTCTGTCTGGCAAGGAGAAACTTTGCCAGCACAGAAAACATCTCCCATCGTGTTCTAGAGGCTGCACGGAGGTCTGCCGAGTGTTTTGCAAGAAAACAAAGAAAGTTGTCCAAAACAGCTTGCAATCGAATGTTCATGTGAATAGAAAAGGCAGGAGAGTGGTCAGGTACTGTTTTCTCTCAGTTGGCAAGCTGCGCACACAATCGCAGTCTTGTACAGCTTGTTTCATCACCTTTCCCAAGTTGCCGCTCTCTCCGGCTCCCGGAGACGAAGAAGCTGCTTCTTCGCGCAATGACGATTCTGCCGCCCACAGTGCTCTGCGGTGTGCGCCTTCTGCCGAAAGAGGCCCGGGAGCGGTGCTTAGCTCTGCAGAGCACCGTACCTTCGTCTTTAGCCTCTCTTCTCGTCTACATCTTAGCAAAAAGCTTTTCCACTCTGTCTGGCTAGGAGAAACTGTGCCAGCACAAAAAACATCTCCCATCGTGTTCTAGAGGCTGCACGGAGGTCTGCCGAGTGTTTTGCAAGAAGAGAAAGAAAGTTGTTCAAAACAGCTTGCAATCGAATGTTCATGTGAATAGAAAAGGCAGGAGAGTGGTCAGGTACTGTTTTCTCTCAGTTGACAAACTGCGCACACAATCGCAGTGTTGTACAGCTTGTTTCATCACCTTTGCGAAGTTGCCGCTCTCTCCGGCTCCCGGAGACGAAGAAGCTACTTCTTCGCGCAAAGACGATTCTGCCGCTCACAGTGCTCTGCGGTGTGCGCCTTCTGCCGAAAGAGGTCCGGGAGCGGTGCTTAGCTCTGCACTGCACCGTACCTTCGTCTTTAGCCTCTCTTCTCGTCTACATCTTAGCAAAAAGCTTTTCCACTCTGTCTGGCAAGGAGAAACTTTGCCAGCACAGAAAACATCTCCCATCGTGTTCTAGAGGCTGCACGGAGGTCTGCCGAGTGTTTTGCAAGAAAACAAAGAAAGTTGTCCAAAACAGCTTGCAATCGAATGTTCATGTGAATAGAAAAGGCAGGAGAGTGGTCAGGTACTGTTTTCTCTCACTTGGCAAGCTGCGCACACAATCGCAGTGTTGTACAGCTTGTTTCATCACCTTTGCGAAGTTGCCGCTCTCTCCGGCTCCCGGAGACCAAGAAGCTGCTTCTTCGCGCAAAGACGATTCTGCCGCTCACAGTGCTCTGCGGAGTGCGCCTTCTGCCGAAAGAGGTCCGGGAGCGGTGCTTAGCTCTGCAGAGCACCGTACCTTCGTCTTTAGCCTCTCTTCTCGTCTACATCTTAGCAAAAAGCTTTTCCACTCTGTCTGGCAAGGAGAAACTGTGCCAGCACAAAAAACATCTCCCATCGTGTTCTAGAGGCTGCACGGAGGTCTGCCGAGTGTTTTGCAAGAAGAGAAAGAAAGTTGTCCAAAACAGCTTGCAATCGAATGTTCATGTGAATAGAAAAGGCAGGAGAGTGGTCAGGTACTGTTTTCTCTCAGTTGGCAAGCTGCGCACACAATCGCAGTCTTGTACAGCTTGTTTCATCACCTTTCCCAAGTTGCCGCTCTCTCCGGCTCCCGGAGACGAAGAAGCTGCTTCTTCGCGCAAAGACGATTCTGCCGCTCACAGTGCTCTGCGGTGTGCGCCTTCTGCCGAAAGAGGCCAGGGAGCGGTGCTTAGCTCTGCAGAGCACCGTACCTTCGTCTTTAGCCTCTCTTCTCGTCTACATCTTAGCAAAAAGCTTTTCCACTCTGTCTGGCAAGGAGAAACTTTGCCAGCACAGAAAACATCTCCCTTCGTGTTCTAGAGGCTGCACGGAGGTCTGCCGAGTGTTTTGCAAGAAGAGAAAGAAAGTTGTCCAAAACAGCTTGCAATCGAATGTTCATGTGAATAGAAAAGGCAGGAGAGTGGTCAGGTACTGTTTTCTCTCAGTTGGCAAGCTGCGCACACAATCGCAGTCTTGTACAGCTTGTTTCATCACCTTTGCGAAGTTGCCGCTCTCTCCGGCTCCCGGAGCCGAAGAAGCTGCTTCTTCGCGCAAAGACGATTCTGACGCTCACAGTGCTCTGCGGTGTGCGCCTTCTGCCGAAAGAGGCCCGGGTGCGGTGCTTAGCTCTGCAGAGCACCGTACCTTCGTCTTTAGCCTCTCTTCTCGTCTACATCTTAGCAAAAAGCTTTTCCACTCTGTCTGGCAAGGAGAAACTGTTCCAGCACAGAAAACATCTCCCATCGTGTTCTAGAGGCTGCACGGAGGTCTGCCGAGTGTTTTGCAAGAAGAGAAAGAAAGTTGTCCAAAACAGCTTGCAATCGAATGTTCATGTGATTAGAAAAGGCAGGAGAGTGGTCAGGTACTGTTTTCTCTCAGTTGGCAAGCTGCGCACACAATCGCAGTCTTGTACAGCTTGTTTCTTCACCTTTCCCAAGTTGCCGCTCTCTCCGGCTCCCGGAGACGAAGAAGCTGCTTCTTCGCGCAAAGACGATTCTGCCGCTCACAGTGCTCTGCGGTGTGCGCCTTCTGCCGAAAGAGGTACGGGAGCGGTGCTTAGCTCTGCCGAGCACCGTACCTCCGTCTTTAGCCTCTCTTCTCGTCTACATCTTAGCAAAAAGCTTTTCCACTCTGTCTGGAAAGGAAAAACTTTGCCAGCACAGAAAACATCTCCCATCGTGTGCTAGAGGCTGCACGGAGGTCTGCCGAGTGTTTTGCAAGAAGAGAAAGAAAGTTGTCCAAAACAGCTTGCAATTGTTCATGTGAATAGAAAAGGCAGGAGAGTGGTCAGGTACTGTTTTCTCTCAGTTGCCAAGCTGCGCACACAATCGCAGTGTTGTAGAGCTTGTTTCATCACCTTTGCGAAGCTGCCGCTCTCTCCGGCTCCCGGAGACGAAGAAGCTGCTTCTTCGCGCAATGACGATTCTGCCGCTCACAGTGCTCTGCGGTGTGCGCCTTCTGCCGAAAGAGGTCCGGGAGCTGTGCTTAGCTCTGCAGAGCACCGTACCTTCGTCTTTAGCCTCTCTTCTCGTCTACATCTTAGGAAAAAGCTTTTCCACTATGTCTGGCAAGGAGAAACTGTGCCAGCACAAAAAACATCTCCCATCGTGTTCTAGAGGCTGCACGGAGGTCTGCCGAGTGTTTTGCAAGAAGAGAAAGAAAGTTGTTCAAAACAGCTTGCAATCGAATGTTCATGTTAATAGAAAAGGCAGGAGAGTGGTCAGGTACTGTTTTCTCTCAGTTGACAAACTGCGCACACAATCGCAGTGTTGTACAGCTTGTTTCATCACCTTTGCGAAGTTGCCGCTCTCTCCGGCTCCCGGAGACGAAGAAGCTACTTCTTCGCGCAAAGACGATTCTGCCGCTCACAGTGCTCTGCGGTGTGCGCCTTCTGCCGAAAGAGGTCCGGGAGCGGTGCTTAGCTCTGCACTGCACCGTACCTTCGTCTTTAGCCTCTCTTCTCGTCTACATCTTAGCAAAAAGCTTTTCCACTCTGTCTGGCAAGGAGAAACTTTGCCAGCACAGAAAACATCTCCCATCGTGTTCTAGAGGCTGCACGGAGGTCTGCCGAGTGTTTTGCAAGAAAACAAAGAAAGTTGTCCAAAACAGCTTGCAATCGAATGTTCATGTGAATAGAAAAGGCAGGAGAGTGGTCAGGTACTGTTTTCTCTCAGTTGGCAAGCTGCGCACACAATCGCAGTCTTGTACAGCTTGTTTCATCACCTTTCCCAAGTTGCCGCTCTCTCCGGCTCCCGGAGACGAAGAAGCTGCTTCTTCGCGCAATGACGATTCTGCCGCCCACAGTGCTCTGCGGAGTGCGCCTTCTGCCGAAAGAGGCCCGGGAGCGGTGCTTAGCTCTGCAGAGCACCGTACCTTCGTCTTTAGCCTCTCTTCTCGTCTACATCTTAGCAAAAAGCTTTTCCACTCTGTCTGGCTAGGAGAAACTGTGCCAGCACAAAAAACATCTCCCATCGTGTTCTAGAGGCTGCACGGAGGTCTGCCGAGTGTTTTGCAAGAAGAGAAAGAAAGTTGTTCAAAACAGCTTGCAATCGAATGTTCATGTTAATAGAAAAGGCAGGAGAGTGGTCAGGTACTGTTTTCTCTCAGTTGACAAACTGCGCACACAATCGCAGTGTTGTACAGCTTGTTTCATCACCTTTGCGAAGTTGCCGCTCTCTCCGGCTCCCGGAGACGAAGAAGCTACTTCTTCGCGCAAAGACGATTCTGCCGCTCACAGTGCTCTGCGGTGTGCGCCTTCTGCCGAAAGAGGTCCGGGAGCGGTGCTTAGCTCTGCACTGCACCGTACCTTCGTCTTTAGCCTCTCTTCTCGTCTACATCTTAGCAAAAAGCTTTTCCACTCTGTCTGGCAAGGAGAAACTTTGCCAGCACAGAAAACATCTCCCATCGTGTTCTAGAGGCTGCACGGAGGTCTGCCGAGTGTTTTGCAAGAAAACAAAGAAAGTTGTCCAAAACAGCTTGCAATCGAATGTTCATGTGAATAGAAAAGGCAGGAGAGTGGTCAGGTACTGTTTTCTCTCAGTTGGCAAGCTGCGCACACAATCGCAGTGTTGTACAGCTTGTTTCATCACCTTTGCGAAGTTGCCGCTCTCTCCGGCTCCCGGAGACGAAGAAGCTGCTTCTTCGCGCAAAGACGATTCTGCCGCTCACAGTGCTCTGCGGTGTGCGCCTTCTGCCGAAAGAGGTCCGGGAG
Source organism: Melozone crissalis (assembly GCF_028551555.1). NCBI lineage: Eukaryota > Metazoa > Chordata > Aves > Passeriformes > Passerellidae > Melozone > Melozone crissalis. Next base: position 8,405,157 of record NW_026535896.1, on the reverse strand, counting down.
CGGTGCTTAGCTCTGCAGAGCACCGTACCTTCGTCTTTAGCCTCTCTTCTCGTCTACATCTTAGCAAAAAGCTTTTCCACTCTGTCTGGCAAGGAGAAACTGTGCCAGCACAAAAAACATCTCCCATCGTGTTCTAGAGGCTGCACGGAGGTCTGCCGAGTGTTTTGCAAGAAGAGAAAGAAAGTTGTCCAAAACAGCTTGCAATCGAATGTTCATGTGAATAGAAAAGGCAGGAGAGTGGTCAGGTACTGTTTTCTCTCAGTTGGCAAGCTGCGCACACAATCGCAGTCTTGTACAGCTTGTTTCATCACCTTTCCCAAGTTGCCGCTCTCTCCGGCTCCCGGAGACGAAGAAGCTGCTTCTTCGCGCAAAGACGATTCTGCCGCTCACAGTGCTCTGCGGTGTGCGCCTTCTGCCGAAAGAGGCCAGGGAGCGGTGCTTAGCTCTGCAGAGCACCGTACCTTCGTCTTTAGCCTCTCTTCTCGTCTACATCTTAGCAAAAAGCTTTTCCACTCTGTCTGGCAAGGAGAAACTTTGCCAGCACAGAAAACATCTCCCTTCGTGTTCTAGAGGCTGCACGGAGGTCTGCCGAGTGTTTTGCAAGAAGAGAAAGAAAGTTGTCCAAAACAGCTTGCAATCGAATGTTCATGTGAATAGAAAAGGCAGGAGAGTGGTCAGGTACTGTTTTCTCTCAGTTGGCAAGCTGCGCACACAATCGCAGTCTTGTACAGCTTGTTTCATCACCTTTGCGAAGTTGCCGCTCTCTCCGGCTCCCGGAGACGAAGAAGCTGCTTCTTCGCGCAAAGACGATTCTGACGCTCACAGTGCTCTGCGGTGTGCGCCTTCTGCCGAAAGAGGCCCGGGTGCGGTGCTTAGCTCTGCAGAGCACCGTACCTTCGTCTTTAGCCTCTCTTCTCGTCTACATCTTAGCAAAAAGCTTTTCCACTCTGTCTGGCAAGGAGAAACTGTTCCAGCACAGAAAACATCTCCCATCGTGTTCTAGAGGCTGCACGGAGGTCTGCCGAGTGTTTTGCAAGAAGAGAAAGAAAGTTGTCCAAAACAGCTTGCAATCGAATGTTCATGTGATTAGAAAAGGCAGGAGAGTGGTCAGGTACTGTTTTCTCTCAGTTGGCAAGCTGCGCACACAATCGCAGTCTTGTACAGCTTGTTTCATCACCTTTCCCAAGTTGCCGCTCTCTCCGGCTCCCGGAGACGAAGAAGCTGCTTCTTCGCGCAAAGACGATTCTGCCGCTCACAGTGCTCTGCGGTGTGCGCCTTCTGCCGAAAGAGGTACGGGAGCGGTGCTTAGCTCTGCCGAGCACCGTACCTCCGTCTTTAGCCTCTCTTCTCGTCTACATCTTAGCAAAAAGCTTTTCCACTCTGTCTGGAAAGGAAAAACTTTGCCTGCACAGAAAACATCTCCCATCGTGTGCTAGAGGCTGCACGGAGGTCTGCCGAGTGTTTTGCAAGAAGAGAAAGAAAGTTGTCCAAAACAGCTTGCAATCGAATGTTCATGTGAATAGAAAAGGCAGGAGAGTGGTCAGGTACTGTTTTCTCTCAGTTGCCAAGCTGCGCACACAATCGCAGTGTTGTAGAGCTTGTTTCATCACCTTTGCGAAGCTGCCGCTCTCTCCGGCTCCCGGAGACGAAGAAGCTGCTTCTTCGCGCAATGACGATTCTGCCGCTCACAGTGCTCTGCGGTGTGCGCCTTCTGCCGAAAGAGGTCCGGGAGCTGTGCTTAGCTCTGCAGAGCACCGTACCTTCATCTTTAGCCTCTCTTCTCGTCTACATCTTAGGAAAAAGCTTTTCCACTATGTCTGGCAAGGAGAAACTGTGCCAGCACAAAAAACATCTCCCATCGTGTTCTAGAGGCTGCACGGAGGTCTGCCGAGTGTTTTGCAAGAAGAGAAAGAAAGTTGTCCAAAACAGCTTGCAATCGAATGTTCATGTGAATAGAAAAGGCAGGAGAGTGGTCAGGTACTGTTTTCTCTCAGTTGGCAAGCTGCGCACACACTCGCAGTCTTGTACAGCTTGTTTCATCACCTTTGCGAAGTTGCCGCTCTCTCCGGCTCCCGGAGACGAAGAAGCTGCTTCTTCGCGCAAAGACGATTCTGCCGCTCACAGTGCTCTGCGGTGTGCGCCTTCTGCCGAAAGAGACCAGGGAGCGGTGCTTAGTTCTACAGAGCACCGTACCTTCGTCTTTAGCCTCTCTTCTCGTCTACATCTTAGCAAAAAGCTTTTCCACTCTGTCCGGCAAGGAGAAACTTTGCCAGCACAGAAAACATCTCCCTTCGTGTTCTAGAGGCTGCACGGAGGTCTGCCGAGTGTTTTGCAAGAAGAGAAAGAAAGTTGTCCAAAACAGCTTGCAATCGAATGTTCATGTGAATAGAAAAGGCAGGAGAGTGGTCAGGTACTGTTTTCTCTCAGTTGGCAAGCTGCGCACACAATCGCAGTCTTGTACAGCTTGTTTCATCACCTTTGCGAAGTTGCCGCTCTCTCCGGCTCCCGGAGACGAAGAAGCGGCTTCTTCGCGCAAAGACGATTCTGCCGCTCACAGTGCTCTGCGGTGTGCGCCTTCTGCCGAAAGAGGCCCGGGAGCTGTGCTTAGCTCCGCAGAGCACCGTACCTTCGTCTTTAGCCTCTCTTCTCGTCTACATCTTAGCAAAAAGCTTTTCCACTCTGTCTGGCTAGGAGAAACTGTGCCAGCACAAAAAACATCTCCCATCGTGTTCTAGAGGCTGCACGGAGGTCTGCCGAGTGTTTTGCAAGAAGAGAAAGAAAGTTGTTCAAAACAGCTTGCAATCGAATGTTCATGTGAATAGAAAAGGCAGGAGAGTGGTCAGGTACTGTTTTCTCTCAGTTGGCAAGCTGCGCACACAATCGCAGTGTTGTACAGCTTGTTTCATCACCTTTGCGAAGCTGCCGCTCTCTCCGGCTCCCGGAGACGAAGAAGCTGCTTCTTCGCGCAAAGACGATTCTACCGCTCACAGTGCTCTGCGGTGTGCGCCTTCTGCCGAAAGAGGCCCGGGAGCGGTGCTTAGCTCTGCAGAGCACCGTACCTTCGTCTTTAGCCTCTCTTCTCGTCTACATCTTAGCAAAAAGCTTTTCCACTCTGTCTGGCAAGGACAAACTGTGCCAGCACAGAAAACATCTCCCATCGTGTTCTAGAGGCTGCACGGAGGTCTGCCGAGTGTTTTGCAAGAAGAGGAAGAAAGTTGTCCAAAACAGCTTGCAATCGAATGTTCATGTGAATAGAAAAGGCAGGAGAGTGGTCAGGTACTGTTTTCTCTCAGTTGGCAAGCTGCGCACACAATCGCAGTCTTGTACAGCTTGTTTCATCACCTTTGCGAAGTTGCCGCTCTCTCCGGCTCCCGGAGACGAAGAAGCTGCTTCTTCGCGCAAAGACGATTCTGCCGCTCATAGTGGTCTGCACTGTGTGTCTTCTGCCGAAAGAGGTCCGGGAGCGGTGCTTAGCTCTGCACTGCACCGTACCTTCGTCTTTAGCCTCTCTTCTCGTCTACATCTTAGCAAAAAGCTTTTCCACTCTGTCTGGCAAGGACAAACTGTGCCAGCACAGAAAACATCTCCCATCGTGTTCTAGAGGCTGCACGGAGGTCTGCCGAGTGTTTTGCAAGAAGAGGAAGAAAGTTGTCCAAAACAGCTTGCAATCGAATGTTCATGTGAATAGAAAAGGCAGGAGAGTGGTCAGGTACTGTTTTCTCTCAGTTGGCAAGCTGCGCACACAATCGCAGTCTTGTACAGCTTGTTTCATCACCTTTCCCAAGTTGCCGCTCTCTCCGGCTCCCGGAGACGAAGAAGCTGCTTCTTCGCGCAATGACGATTCTGCCGCCCACAGTGCTCTGCGGTGTGCGCCTTCTGCCGAAAGAGGCCCGGGAGCGGTGCTTAGCTCTGCAGAGCACCGTACCTTCGTCTTTAGCCTCTCTTCTCCTCTACATCTTAGCAAAAAGCTTTTCCACTCTGTCTGGCTAGGAGAAACTGTGCCAGCACAAAAAACATCTCCCATCGTGTTCTAGAGGCTGCACGGAGGTCTGCCGAGTGTTTTGCAAGAAGAGAAAGAAAGTTGTTCAAAACAGCTTGCAATCGAATGTTCATGTTAATAGAAAAGGCAGGAGAGTGGTCAGGTACTGTTTTCTCTCAGTTGACAAACTGCGCACACAATCGCAGTGTTGTACAGCTTGTTTCATCACCTTTGCGAAGTTGCCGCTCTCTCCGGCTCCCGGAGACGAAGAAGCTACTTCTTCGCGCAAAGACGATTCTGCCGCTCACAGTGCTCTGCGGTGTGCGCCTTCTGCCGAAAGAGGTCCGGGAGCGGTGCTTAGCTCTGCACTGCACCGTACCTTCGTCTTTAGCCTCTCTTCTCGTCTACATCTTAGCAAAAAGCTTTTCCACTCTGTCTGGCAAGGAGAAACTTTGCCAGCACAGAAAACATCTCCCATCGTGTTCTAGAGGCTGCACGGAGGTCTGCCGAGTGTTTTGCAAGAAGAGAAAGAAAGTTGTCCAAAACAGCTTGCAATCGAATGTTCATGTGAATAGAAAAGGCAGGAGAGTGGTCAGGTACTGTTTTCTCTCAGTTGGCAAGCTGCGCACACAATCGCAGTCTTGTACAGCTTGTTTCATCACCTTTCCCAAGTTGCCGCTCTCTCCGGCTCCCGGAGACGAAGAAGCTGCTTCTTCGCGCAATGACGATTCTGCCGCCCACAGTGCTCTGCGGTGTGCGCCTTCTGCCGAAAGAGGCCCGGGAGCGGTGCTTAGCTCTGCAGAGCACCGTACCTTCGTCTTTAGCCTCTCTTCTCGTCTACATCTTAGCAAAAAGCTTTTCCACTCTGTCTGGCTAGGAGAAACTGTGCCAGCACAAAAAACATCTCCCATCGTGTTCTAGAGGCTGCACGGAGGTCTTCCGAGTGTTTTGCAAGAAGAGAAAGAAAGTTGTTCAAAACAGCTTGCAATCGAATGTTCATGTTAATAGAAAAGGCAGGAGAGTGGTCAGGTACTGTTTTCTCTCAGTTGACAAACTGCGCACACAATCGCAGTGTTGTACAGCTTGTTTCATCACCTTTGCGAAGTTGCCGCTCTCTCCGGCTCCCGGAGACGAAGAAGCTACTTCTTCGCGCAAAGACGATTCTGCCGCTCACAGTGCTCTGCGGTGTGCGCCTTCTGCCGAAAGAGGTCCGGGAGCGGTGCTTAGCTCTGCACTGCACCGTACCTTCGTCTTTAGCCTCTCTTCTCGTCTACATCTTAGCAAAAAGCTTTTCCACTCTGTCTGGCAAGGAGAAACTTTGCCAGCACAGAAAACATCTCCCATCGTGTTCTAGAGGCTGCACGGAGGTCTGCCGAGTGTTTTGCAAGAAAACAAAGAAAGTTGTCCAAAACAGCTTGCAATCGAATGTTCATGTGAATAGAAAAGGCAGGAGAGTGGTCAGGTACTGTTTTCTCTCACTTGGCAAGCTGCGCACACAATCGCAGTGTTGTACAGCTTGTTTCATCACCTTTGCGAAGTTGCCGCTCTCTCCGGCTCCCGGAGACCAAGAAGCTGCTTCTTCGCGCAAAGACGATTCTGCCGCTCACAGTGCTCTGCGGAGTGCGCCTTCTGCCGAAAGAGGTCCGGGAGCGGTGCTTAGCTCTGCAGAGCACCGTACCTTCGTCTTTAGCCTCTCTTCTCGTCTACATCTTAGCAAAAAGCTTTTCCACTCTGTCTGGCAAGGAGAAACTGTGCCAGCACAAAAAACATCTCCCATCGTGTTCTAGAGGCTGCACGGAGGTCTGCCGAGTGTTTTGCAAGAAGAGAAAGAAAGTTGTCCAAAACAGCTTGCAATCGAATGTTCATGTGAATAGAAAAGGCAGGAGAGTGGTCAGGTACTGTTTTCTCTCAGTTGGCAAGCTGCGCACACAATCGCAGTCTTGTACAGCTTGTTTCATCACCTTTCCCAAGTTGCCGCTCTCTCCGGCTCCCGGAGACGAAGAAGCTGCTTCTTCGCGCAAAGACGATTCTGCCGCTCACAGTGCTCTGCGGTGTGCGCCTTCTGCCGAAAGAGGCCAGGGAGCGGTGCTTAGCTCTGCAGAGCACCGTACCTTCGTCTTTAGCCTCTCTTCTCGTCTACATCTTAGCAAAAAGCTTTTCCACTCTGTCTGGCAAGGAGAAACTTTGCCAGCACAGAAAACATCTCCCTTCGTGTTCTAGAGGCTGCACGGAGGTCTGCCGAGTGTTTTGCAAGAAGAGAAAGAAAGTTGTCCAAAACAGCTTGCAATCGAATGTTCATGTGAATAGAAAAGGCAGGAGAGTGGTCAGGTACTGTTTTCTCTCAGTTGGCAAGCTGCGCACACAATCGCAGTCTTGTACAGCTTGTTTCATCACCTTTGCGAAGTTGCCGCTCTCTCCGGCTCCCGGAGCCGAAGAAGCTGCTTCTTCGCGCAAAGACGATTCTGACGCTCACAGTGCTCTGCGGTGTGCGCCTTCTGCCGAAAGAAGCCCGGGTGCGGTGCTTAGCTCTGCAGAGCACCGTACCTTCGTCTTTAGCCTCTCTTCTCGTCTACATCTTAGCAAAAAGCTTTTCCACTCTGTCTGGCAAGGAGAAACTGTTCCAGCACAGAAAACATCTCCCATCGTGTTCTAGAGGCTGCACGGAGGTCTGCCGAGTGTTTTGCAAGAAGAGAAAGAAAGTTGTCCAAAACAGCTTGCAATCGAATGTTCATGTGATTAGAAAAGGCAGGAGAGTGGTCAGGTACTGTTTTCTCTCAGTTGGCAAGCTGCGCACACAATCGCAGTCTTGTACAGCTTGTTTCATCACGTTTCCCAAGTTGCCGCTCTCTCCGGCTCCCGGAGACGAAGAAGCTGCTTCTTCGCGCAAAGACGATTCTGCCGCTCACAGTGCTCTGCGGTGTGCGCCTTCTGCCGAAAGAGGTACGGGAGCGGTGCTTAGCTCTGCCGAGCACCGTACCTCCGTCTTTAGCCTCTCTTCTCGTCTACATCTTAGCAAAAAGCTTTTCCACTCTGTCTGGAAAGGAAAAACTTTGCCAGCACAGAAAACATCTCCCATCGTGTGCTAGAGGCTGCACGGAGGTCTGCCGAGTGTTTTGCAAGAAGAGAAAGAAAGTTGTCCAAAACAGCTTGCAATTGTTCATGTGAATAGAAAAGGCAGGAGAGTGGTCAGGTACTGTTTTCTCTCAGTTGCCAAGCTGCGCACACAATCGCAGTGTTGTACAGCTTGTTTCATCACCTTTGCGAAGCTGCCGCTCTCTCCGGCTCCCGGAGACGAAGAAGCTGCTTCTTCGCGCAATGACGATTCTGCCGCTCACAGTGCTCTGCGGTGTGCGCCTTCTGCCGAAAGAGGTCCGGGAGCTGTGCTTAGCTCTGCAGAGCACCGTACCTTCGTCTTTAGCCTCTCTTCTCGTCTACATCTTAGGAAAAAGCTTTTCCACTATGTCTGGCAAGGAGAAACTGTGCCAGCACAAAAAACATCTCCCATCGTGTTCTAGAGGCTGCACGGAGGTCTGCCGAGTGTTTTGCAAGAAGAGAAAGAAAGTTGTTCAAAACAGCTTGCAATCGAATGTTCATGTTAATAGAAAAGGCAGGAGAGTGGTCAGGTACTGTTTTCTCTCAGTTGACAAACTGCGCACACAATCGCAGTGTTGTACAGCTTGTTTCATCACCTTTGCGAAGTTGCCGCTCTCTCCGGCTCCCGGAGACGAAGAAGCTACTTCTTCGCGCAAAGACGATTCTGCCGCTCACAGTGCTCTGCGGTGTGCGCCTTCTGCCGAAAGAGGTCCGGGAGCGGTGCTTAGCTCTGCACTGCACCGTACCTTCGTCTTTAGCCTCTCTTCTCGTCTACATCTTAGCAAAAAGCTTTTCCACTCTGTCTGGCAAGGAGAAACTTTGCCAGCACAGAAAACATCTCCCATCGTGTTCTAGAGGCTGCACGGAGGTCTGCCGAGTGTTTTGCAAGAAAACAAAGAAAGTTGTCCAAAACAGCTTGCAATCGAATGTTCATGTGAATAGAAAAGGCAGGAGAGTGGTCAGGTACTGTTTTCTCTCAGTTGGCAAGCTGCGCACACAATCGCAGTCTTGTACAGCTTGTTTCATCACCTTTCCCAAGTTGCCGCTCTCTCCGGCTCCCGGAGACGAAGAAGCTGCTTCTTCGCGCAATGATAATTCTGCCGCCCACAGTGCTCTGCGGAGTGCGCCTTCTGCCGAAAGAGGCCCGGGAGCGGTGCTTAGCTCTGCAGAGCACCGTACCTTCGTCTTTAGCCTCTCTTCTCGTCTACATCTTAGCAAAAAGCTTTTCCACTCTGTCTGGCTAGGAGAAACTGTGCCAGCACAAAAAACATCTCCCATCGTGTTCTAGAGGCTGCACGGAGGTCTGCCGAGTGTTTTGCAAGAAGAGAAAGAAAGTTGTTCAAAACAGCTTGCAATCGAATGTTCATGTTAATAGAAAAGGCAGGAGAGTGGTCAGGTACTGTTTTCTCTCAGTTGACAAACTGCGCACACAATCGCAGTGTTGTACAGCTTGTTTCATCACCTTTGCGAAGTTGCCGCTCTCTCCGGCTCCCGGAGACGAAGAAGCTACTTCTTCGCGCAAAGACGATTCTGCCGCTCACAGTGCTCTGCGGTGTGCGCCTTCTGCCGAAAGAGGTCCGGGAGCGGTGCTTAGCTCTGCACTGCACCGTACCTTCGTCTTTAGCCTCTCTTCTCGTCTACATCTTAGCAAAAAGCTTTTCCACTCTGTCTGGCAAGGAGAAACTTTGCCAGCACAGAAAACATCTCCCATCGTGTTCTAGAGGCTGCACGGAGGTCTGCCGAGTGTTTTGCAAGAAAACAAAGAAAGTTGTCCAAAACAGCTTGCAATCGAATGTTCATGTGAATAGAAAAGGCAGGAGAGTGGTCAGGTACTGTTTTCTCTCAGTTGGCAAGCTGCGCACACAATCGCAGTGTTGTACAGCTTGTTTCATCACCTTTGCGAAGTTGCCGCTCTCTCCGGCTCCCGGAGACGAAGAAGCTGCTTCTTCGCGCAAAGACGATTCTGCCGCTCACAGTGCTCTGCGGTGTGCGCCTTCTGCCGAAAGAGGTCCGGGAGCGGTGCTTAGCTCTGCAGAGCACCGTACCTTCGTCTTTAGCCTCTCTTCTCGTCTACATCTTAGCAAAAAGCTTTTCCACTCTGTCTGGCAAGGAGAAACTGTGCCAGCACAAAAAACATCTCCCATCGTGTTCTAGAGGCTGCACGGAGGTCTGCCGAGTGTTTTGCAAGAAGAGAAAGAAAGTTGTCCAAAACAGCTTGCAATCGAATGTTCATGTGAATAGAAAAGGCAGGAGAGTGGTCAGGTACTGTTTTCTCTCAGTTGGCAAGCTGCGCACACAATCGCAGTCTTGTACAGCTTGTTTCATCACCTTTCCCAAGTTGCCGCTCTCTCCGGCTCCCGGAGACGAAGAAGCTGCTTCTTCGCGCAAAGACGATTCTGCCGCTCACAGTGCTCTGCGGTGTGCGCCTTCTGCCGAAAGAGGCCAGGGAGCGGTGCTTAGCTCTGCAGAGCACCGTACCTTCGTCTTTAGCCTCTCTTCTCGTCTACATCTTAGCAAAAAGCTTTTCCACTCTGTCTGGCAAGGAGAAACTTTGCCAGCACAGAAAACATCTCCCTTCGTGTTCTAGAGGCTGCACGGAGGTCTGCCGAGTGTTTTGCAAGAAGAGAAAGAAAGTTGTCCAAAACAGCTTGCAATCGAATGTTCATGTGAATAGAAAAGGCAGGAGAGTGGTCAGGTACTGTTTTCTCTCAGTTGGCAAGCTGCGCACACAATCGCAGTCTTGTACAGCTTGTTTCATCACCTTTGCGAAGTTGCCGCTCTCTCCGGCTCCCGGAGACGAAGAAGCTGCTTCTTCGCGCAAAGACGATTCTGACGCTCACAGTGCTCTGCGGTGTGCGCCTTCTGCCGAAAGAGGCCCGGGGTGCGGTGCTTAGCTCTGCAGAGCACCGTACCTTCGTCTTTAGCCTCTCTTCTCGTCTACATCTTAGCAAAAAGCTTTTCCACTCTGTCTGGCAAGGAGAAACTGTTCCAGACAGAAAACATCTCCCATCGTGTTCTAGAGGCTGCACGGAGGTCTGCCGAGTGTTTTGCAAGAAGAGAAAGAAAGTTGTCCAAAACAGCTTGCAATCGAATGTTCATGTGATTAGAAAAGGCAGGAGAGTGGTCAGGTACTGTTTTCTCTCAGTTGGCAAGCTGCGCACACAATCGCAGTCTTGTACAGCTTGTTTCATCACCTTTCCCAAGTTGCCGCTCTCTCCGGCTCCCGGAGACGAAGAAGCTGCTTCTTCGCGCAAAGACGATTCTGCCGCTCACAGTGCTCTGCGGTGTGCGCCTTCTGCCGAAAGAGGTACGGGAGCGGTGCTTAGCTCTGCCGAGCACCGTACCTCCGTCTTTAGCCTCTCTTCTCGTCTACATCTTAGCAAAAAGCTTTTCCACTCTGTCTGGAAAGGAAAAACTTTGCCTGCACAGAAAACATCTCCCATCGTGTGCTAGAGGCTGCACGGAGGTCTGCCGAGTGTTTTGCAAGAAGAGAAAGAAAGTTGTCCAAAACAGCTTGCAATCGAATGTTCATGTGAATAGAAAAGGCAGGAGAGTGGTCAGGTACTGTTTTCTCTCAGTTGCCAAGCTGCGCACACAATCGCAGTGTTGTAGAGCTTGTTTCATCACCTTTGCGAAGCTGCCGCTCTCTCCGGCTCCCGGAGACGAAGAAGCTGCTTCTTCGCGCAATGACGATTCTGCCGCTCACAGTGCTCTGCGGTGTGCGCCTTCTGCCGAAAGAGGTCCGGGAGCTGTGCTTAGCTCTGCAGAGCACCGTACCTTCGTCTTTAGCCTCTCTTCTCGTCTACATCTTAGGAAAAAGCTTTTCCACTATGTCTGGCAAGGAGAAACTGTGCCAGCACAAAAAACATCTCCCATCGTGTTCTAGAGGCTGCACGGAGGTCTGCCGAGTGTTTTGCAAGAAAACAAAGAAAGTTGTCCAAAACAGCTTGCAATCGAATGTTCATGTGAATAGAAAAGGCAGGAGAGTGGTCAGGTACTGTTTTCTCTCAGTTGGCAAGCTGCGCACACACTCGCAGTCTTGTACAGCTTGTTTCATCACCTTTGCGAAGTTGCCGCTCTCTCCGGCTCCCGGAGACGAAGAAGCTGCTTCTTCACGCAAAGACGATTCTGCCGCTCACAGTGCTCTGCGGTGTGCGCCTTCTGCCGAAAGAGACCAGGGAGCGGTGCTTAGTTCTACAGAGCACCGTACCTTCGTCTTTAGCCTCTCTTCTCGTCTACATCTTAGCAAAAAGCTTTTCCACTCTGTCCGGCAAGGAGAAACTTTGCCAGCACAGAAAGCATCTCCCTTCGTGTTCTAGAGGCTGCACGGAGGTCTGCCGAGTGTTTTGCAAGAAGAGAAAGAAAGTTGTCCAAAACAGCTTGCAATCGAATGTTCATGTGAATAGAAAAGGCAGGAGAGTGGTCAGGTTCTGTTTTCTCTCAGTTGGCAAGCTGCGCACACAATCGCAGTGTTATACAGCATGTTTCATCACCTTTGCGAAGTTGCCGCTCTCTCCGGCTCCCGGAGACGAAGAAGCGGCTTCTTCGCGCAAAGACGATTCTGCCGCTCACAGTGCTCTGCGGTGTGCGCCTTCTGCCGAAAGAGGCCCGGGAGCTGTGCTTAGCTCCGCAGAGCACCGTACCTTCGTCTTTAGCCTCTCTTCTCGTCTACATCTTAGCAAAAACCTTTTCCACTCTGTCTGGCTAGGAGAAACTGTGCCAGCACAAAAAACATCTCCCATCGTGTTCTAGAGGCTGCACGGAGGTCTGCCGAGTGTTTTGCAAGAAGAGAAAGAAAGTTGTTCAAAACAGCTTGCAATCGAATGTTGATGTGAATAGAAAAGGCAGGAGAGTGGTCAGGTACTGTTTTCTCTCAGTTGACAAACTGCGCACACAATCGCAGTGTTATACAGCTTGTTTCATCACCTTTGCGAAGTTGCCGCTCTCTCCGGCTCCCGGAGACGAAGAAGCTGCTTCTTCGCGCAAAGACGATTCTGCCGCTCACAGTGCTCTGCGTTGTGCGGCTTCTGCCGAAAGAGATTCGGGAGCGGTGCTTAGCTCTGCAGAGCACCGTACGTTCGTCTTTAGCCTCTCTTCTCGTCTACATCTTAGCAAAAAGCTTTTCCACTCTGTCTGGCAAGGAGAAACTGTGCCAGCACAGAAAACATCTCCCATCGTGTTCTAGAGGCTGCACGGAGGTCTGCCGAGTGTTTTGCAAGAAGAGAAAGAAAGTTGTCCAAAACAGCTTGCAATCGAATGTTCATGTGAATAGAAAAGGCAGGAGAGAGGTCAGGTACTGTTTTCTCTCAGTTGGCAAGCTGCGCACACAATCGCAGTCTTGTACAGCTTGTTTCATCACCTTTGCGAAGTTGCCGCTCTCTCCGGCTCCCGGAGACGAAGAAGCTGCTTCTTCGCGCAAAGACGATTCTGCCGCTCACTGTGCTCTGCGGTGTGCGCCTTCTGCCGAAAGAGGTCCGGGAGCGCTGCTTAGCTCTGCAGAGCACCGTACCTTCGTCTTTAGCCTCTCTTCTCGTCTACATCTTAGCAAAAAGCTTTTCCACTCTGTCTGGCAATGAGAAACTGTGCCAGCACAAAAAACATCTCCATTCGTGTTCTAGAGGCTGCACGGAGGTCTGCCGAGTGTTTTGCAAGAAGAGAAAGAAAGTTGTCCAAAACAGCTTGCAATCGAATGTTCATGTGAATAGAAAAGGCAGGAGAGTGGTCAGGTACTGTTTTCTCTCAGTTGGCAAGCTGCGCACACAATCGCAGTGTTGTACAGCTTGTTTCATCACCTTTGCGAAGCTGCCGCTCTCTCCGGCTCCCGGAGACGAAGAAGCTGCTTCTTCGCGCAAAGACGATTCTGCCGCTCACAGTGCTCTGCACTGTGTGTCTTCTGCCGAAAGACACCAGGGAGCGGTGCATAGCTCTGCAGATCACCTTACCTTCGTCTTTAGCCTCTCTTCTCGTCTACATCTTAGCAAAAAGCTTTTCCACTCTGTCTGGCAAGGAGAAACTGTGCCAGCACAGAAAACATCTCCCATCGTGTTCTAGAGGCTGCACGGAGGTCTGCCGAGTGTTTTGCAAGAAGAGAAAGAAAGTTGTCCAAAACAGCTTGCAATCGAATGTTCATGTGAATAGAAAAGGCAGGAGAGTGGTCAGGTACTGTTTTCTCTCAGGTGGCAAGCTGCGCACACAATCGCAGTGTTGTACAGCTTGTTTCATCATCTTTGCCAAGTTGCCGCTCTCTCCGGCTCCTGGAGACCAAGAAGCTGCTTCTTCGCGCAAAGACGATTCTGCCGCTCACAGTGCTCTGCACTGTGTGTCTTCTGCCGAAAGACACCAGGGAGCGGTGCTTAGCTCTGCAGAGCACCTTACCTTCGTCTTTAGCCTCTCTTCTCGTCTACATCTTAGCAAAAAGCTTTTCCACTCTGTCTGGCAAGGAGAAACTTTGCCAGCACAGAAAACATCTCCCATCGTGTTCTAGAGGCTGCACGGAGGTCTGCCGAGTGTTTTGCAAGAAGAGAAAGAAAGTTGTCCAAAACAGCTTGCAATCGAATGTTCATGTGAATAGAAAAGGCAGGAGAGTGGTCAGGTTCTGTTTTCTCTCAGTTGGGAAGCTGCGCACACAATCGCAGTGTTGTACAGCTTGTTTCATCACCTTTGCGAAGTTGCCGCTCTCTCCGGCTCCCGGAGACGAAGAAGCTGCTTCTTCGCGCAAAGACGATTCTGCCGCTCACAGTGCTCTGCGGTGTGCGCCTTCTGCCGAAAGAGATCCGGGAGCGGTGCTTAGCTCTGCAGAGCACCGTACCTTCGTCTTTAGCCTCTCTTCTCGTCTCCATCTTAGCAAAACGCTTTTCCACTCTGTCTGGCAAGGAGAAACTGTGCCAGCACAGAAAACATCTCCCATCGTGTTCTAGAGGCTGCACGGAGGTCTGCCGAGTGTTTTGCAAGAAGAGAAAGAAAGCTGTCCAAAACAGCTTGCAATCGAATGTTCATGTGAATAGAAAAGGCAGGAGAGTGGTCAGGTACTGTTTTCTCTCAGTTGGCAAGCTGCGCACACAATCGCAGTGTTGTACAGCTTGTTTCATCACCTTTGCGAAGCTGCCGCTATCTCCGGCTCCCGGAGACGAAGAAGCTGCTTCTTCGCGCAAAGACGATTCTGCCGCTCATAGTGCTCTGCGGTGTGCGCCTTCTGCCGAAAGAGATCCGGGAGCGGTGCTTAGCTCTGCAGAGCACCGTACCTTCGTCTTTAGCCTCTCTTCTCGTCTCCATCTTAGCAAAACGCTTTTCCACTCTGTCTGGCAAGGAGAAACTGTGCCAGCACAGAAAACATCTCCCATCGTGTTCTAGAGGCTGCACGGAGGTCTGCCGAGTGTTTTGCAAGAAGAGAAAGAAAGTTGTCCAAAACAGCTTGCAATCGAATGTTCATGTGAATAGAAAAGGCAGGAGAGTGGTCAGGTACTGTTTTCTCTCAGTTGGCAAGCTGCGCACACAATCGCAGTCTTGTACAGCTTGTTTCATCACCTTTGCGAAGCTGCCGCTCTCTCCGGCTCCCGGAGACGAAGAAGCTGCTTCTTCGCGCAAAGACGATTCTGCCGCTCACAGTGCTCTGCGGTGTGCGCCTTCTGTCGAAAGAGATCCGGGAGCGGTGCTTAGCTCTGCAGAGCACCGTACCTTCGTCTTTAGCCTCTCTTCTCGTCTACATCTTAGCAAAAAGCTTTTCCACTCTGTCTGGCAAGGAGAAACTGTTCCAGCACAGAAAACATCTCCCATCGTGTTCTAGAGACTGCACGGAGGTCTGCCGAGTGTTTTGCAAGAAGAGAAAGAAAGTTGTCCAAAACAGCTTGCAATCGAATGTTCATGTGAATAGAAAAGGCAGGAGAGTGGTCAGGTACTGTTTTCTCTCAGGTGGCAAGCTGCGCACACAATCGCAGTGTTATACAGCTTGTTTCATCACCTTTGCGAAGCTGCCGCTCTCTCCGGCTCCCGGAGACGAAGAAGCTGCTTCTTCGCGCAAAGACGATTCTGCCGCTCACATTGCTCTGCGGTGTGCGGCTTCTGCCGAAAAAGATCCGGGAGCGGTGCTTAGCTCTGCAGAGCACCGTACCTTCCTCTTTAGCCTCTCTTCTCGTCTACATCTTAGCAAAAAGCTTTTCCACTCTGTCTGGCAAGGAGAAACTGTGCCAGCACAAAAAACATCTCCCATCGTGTTCTAGAGGCTGCACGGAGGTCTGCCGAGTGTTTTGCAAGAAGAGAAAGAAAGTTGTCCAAAACAGCTTGCAATCGAATGTTGATGTGAATAGAAAAGGCAGGAGAGTGGTCAGGTACTGTTTTCTCTCAGGTGGCAAGCTGCGCACACAATCGCAGTGTTATACAGCTTGTTTCATCACCTTTGCGAAGTTGCCGCTCTCTCCGGCTCCCGGAGACGAAGAAGCTGCTTCTTCGCGCAAAGACGATTCTGCCGCTCACTGTGCTCTGCGGTGTGCGCCTTCTGCCGAAAGAGGTCCGGGAGCGGTGCTTAGCTCTGCAGAGCACCGTACCTTCGTCTTTAGCCTCTTTTCTCGTCTCCATCTTAGCAAAACGCTTTTCCACTCTGTCTGGCAAGGAGAAACTGTGCCAGCACTGAAAACATCTCCCATCGTGTTCTAGAGGCTGCACGGCGGTCTGCCGACTGTTCTGCAAGAAGAGAAAGAAAGTTGTCCAAAACAGCTTGCAATCGAATGTTCATGTGAATAGAAAAGGCAGGAGAGTGGTCAGGTACTGTTTTCTCTCAGTTGACAAACTGCGCACACAATCGCAGTGTTATACAGCATGTTTCATCACCTTTGCGAAGTTGCCGCTCTCTCCGGCTCCCGGAGACGAAGAAGCTACTTCTTCGCGCAAAGACGATTCTGCCGCTCACAGTGCTCTGCGGTGTGCGGCTTCTGCCGAAAGTGATCCGGGAGCGGTGCTTAGCTCTGCAGAGCACCGTACCTTCGTCTTTAGCCTCTCTTCTCGTCTACATCTTAGCAAAAAGCTTTTCAACTATGTCTGGCAAGGAGAAACTGTGCCAGCACAAAAAACATCTCCCATCGTGTTCTAGAGGCTGCATGGAGGTCTGCCGAGTGTTTTGCAAGAAGAGAAAGAAAGTTGTCCAAAACAGCTTGCAATCGAATGTTCATGTGAATAGAAAAGGCAGGAGAGTGGTCAGGTACTGTTTTCTCTCAGTTGGCAAGCTGCGCACACACTCGCAGTCTTGTACAGCTTGTTTCATCACCTTTGCGAAGTTGCCGCTCTCTCCGGCTCCCGGAGACGAAGAAGCTGCTTCTTCGCGCAAAGACGATTCTGCCACTCACAGTGCTCTGCGGTGTGCGCCTTCTGCCGAAAGAGACCAGGGAGCGGTGCTTAGCTCTACAGAGCACCGTACCTTCGTCTTTAGCCTCTCTTCTCGTCTACATCTTAGCAAAAAGCTTTTCCACTCTGTCTGGCTAGGAGAAACTGTGCCAGCACAAAAAACATCTCCCATCGTGTTCTAGAGGCTGCACGGAGGTCTGCCGAGTGTTTTGCAAGAAGAGAAAGAAAGTTGTTCAAAACAGCTTGCAATCGAATGTTCATGTGAATAGAAAAGGCAGGAGAGTGGTCAGGTACTGTTTTCTCTCAGTTGACAAACTGCGCACACAATCGCAGTGTTGTACAGCTTGTTTCATCACCTTTGCGAAGCTGCCGCTCTCTCCGGCTCCCGGAGCCGAAGAAGCTGCTTCTTCGCGCAAAGACGATTCTGCCGCTCATAGTACTCTGCGGTGTGCGCCTTCTGCCGAAAGAGGTCCGGGAGCGGTGCTTAGCTCTGCAGAGCACCGTACCTTCGTCTTTAGCCTCTCTTCTCGCCTCCATCTTAGCAAAACGCTTTTCCACTCTGTCTGGCAAGGAGAAACTGTGCCAGCACAGAAAACATCTCCCATCGTGTTCTAGAGGCTGCACGGAGGTCTGCCGAGTGTTTTGCAAGAAGAGAAAGAAAGTTGTCCAAAACAGCTTGCAATCGAATGTTCATGTGAATAGAAAAGGCAGGAGAGTGGTCAGGTACTGTTTTCTCTCAGTTGGCAAGCTGCGCACACAATCGCAGTGTTGTACAGCTTGTTTCATCACCTTTGCGAAGCTGCCGCTCTCTCCGGCTCCCGGAGACGAAGAAGCTGCTTCTTCGCGCAAAGACGATTCTGCCGCTCATAGTGCTCTGCACTGTGTGTCTTCTGCCGAAAGAGGCCCGGGAGCGGTGCTTAGCTCTGCAGAGCACCTTACCTTCGTCTTTAGCCTCTCTTCTCGTCTACATCTTAGCAAAAAGCTTTTCCACTCTGTCTGGCAAGGAGAAAATGTGCCAGCACAAAAAAACATCTCCCATCGTGTTCTAGAGGCAGCACGGAGGTCTGCCGAGTGTTTTGCAAGAAGAGAAAGAAAGTTGTCCAAAACAGCTTGCAATCGAATGTTCATGTGAATAGAAAAGGCAGGAGAGTGGTCGGGTACTGTTTTCTCTCAGTTGACGAGATGCGCACACAATCGCAGTGTTGTACAGCTTGTTTCATCACCTTTGCGAAGCTGCCGCTCTCTCCGGCTCCCGGAGACGAAGAAGCTGCTTCTTCGCGCAAAGACGATTCTGCCGCTCACAGTGCTCTGCACTGTGTGTCTTCTGCCGAAAGAGGCCCGGGAGCGGTGCTTAGCTCTGCAGAGCACCGTACCTTCGTCTTTAGCCTCTCTTCTCGTCTACATCTTAGCAAAAAGCTTTTCCACTCTGTCTGGCAAGGAGAAACTGTGCCAGCACAGAAAACATCTCCCATCGTGTTCTAGAGGCTGCACGGAGGTCTGCCGAGTGTTTTGCAAGAAGAGAAAGAAAGTTGTCCAAAACAGCTTGCAATCGAATGTTCATGTGAATAGAAAAGGCAGGAGAGTGGTCAGGTACTGTTTTCTCTCAGGTGGCAAGCTGCGCACACAATCGCAGTGTTGTACAGCTTGTTTCATCATCTTTGCCAAGTTGCCGCTCTCTCCGGCTCCTGGAGACCAAGAAGCTGCTTCTTCGCGCAAAGACGATTCTGCCGCTCACAGTGCTCTGCACTGTGTGTCTTCTGCCGAAAGAGACCAGGGAGCGGTGCATAGCTCTGCAGAGCACCTTACCTTCGTCTTTAGCCTCTCTTCTCGTCTACATCTTAGCAAAAAGCTTTTCCACTCTGTCTGGCAAGGAGAAACTTTGCCAGCACAGAAAACATCTCCCATCGTGTTCTAGAGGCTGCACGGAGGTCTGCCGAGTGTTTTGCAAGAAAACAAAGAAAGTTGTCCAAAACAGCTTGCAATCGAATGTTCATGTGAATAGAAAAGGCAGGAGAGTGGTCAGGTTCTGTTTTCTCTCAGTTGGGAAGCTGCGCACACAATCGCAGTGTTGTACAGCTTGTTTCATCACCTTTGCGAAGCTGCCGCTCTCTCCGGCTCCCGGAGACGAAGAAGCTGCTTCTTCGCGCAAAGACGATTCTGCCGCTCATAGTGCTCTGCGGTGTGCGCCTTCTGCCGAAAGAGATCCGGGAGCGGTGCTTAGCTCCGCAGAGCACCGTACCTTCGTCTTTAGCCTCTCTTCTCGTCTCCATCTTAGCAAAACGCTTTTCCACTCTGTCTGGCAAGGAGAAACTGTGCCAGCACAGAAAACATCTCCCATCGTGTTCTAGAGGCTGCACGGAGGTCTGCCGAGTGTTTTGCAAGAAGAGAAAGAAAGTTGTCCAAAACAGCTTGCAATCGAATGTTCATGTGAATAGAAAAGGAAGGAGAGTGGTCAGGTACTGTTTTCTCTCAGTTGGCAAGCTGCGCACACAATCGCAGTGTTGTACAGCTTGTTTCATCACCTTTGCGAAGCTGCCGCTCTCTCCGGCTCCCGGAGACGAAGAAGCTGCTTCTTCGCGCAAAGACGATTCTGCCGCTCACAGTGCTCTGCGGTGTGCGCCTTCTGTCGAAAGAGATCCGGGAGCGGTGCTTAGCTCTGCAGAGCACCGTACCTTCGTCTTTAGCCTCTCTTCTCGTCTACATCTTAGCAAAAAGCTTTTCCACTCTGTCTGGCAAGGAGAAACTGTTCCAGCACAGAAAACATCTCCCATCGTGTTCTAGAGACTGCACGGAGGTCTGCCGAGTGTTTTGCAAGAAGAGAAAGAAAGTTGTCCAAAACAGCTTGCAATCGAATGTTCATGTGAATAGAAAAGGCAGGAGAGTGGTCAGGTACTGTTTTCTCTCAGGTGGCAAGCTGCGCACACAATCGCAGTGTTATACAGCTTGTTTCATCACCTTTGCGAAGTTGCCGCTCTCTCCGGCTCCCGGAGACGAAGAAGCTGCTTCTTCGCGCAAAGACGATTCTGCCGCTCACATTGCTCTGCGGTGTGCGGCTTCTGCCGAAAAAGATCCGGGAGCGGTGCTTAGCTCTGCAGAGCACCGTACCTTCCTCTTTAGCCTCTCTTCTCGTCTACATCTTAGCAAAAAGCTTTTCCACTCTGTCTGGCAAGGAGAAACTGTGCCAGCACAAAAAACATCTCCCATCGTGTTCTAGAGGCTGCACGGAGGTCTGCCGAGTGTTTTGCAAGAAGAGAAAGAAAGTTGTCCAAAACAGCTTGCAATCGAATTTTCATGTGAATAGAAAAGGCAGGAGAGGGGTCAGGTACTGTTTTCTCTCAGTTGGCAAGCTGCGCACACAATCGCAGTCTTGTACAGCTTGTTTCATCACCTTTGCGAAGTTGCCGCTCTGTCCGGCTCCCGGAGACGAAGAAGCTGCTTCTTCGCGCAAAGACGATTCTGCCGCTCACAGTGCTCTGCGGTGTGCGCCTTCTGCCGAAAGAGGTCCGGGAGCGGTGCTTAGCTCTGCAGAGAACCGTACCTTCGTCTTTAGCCTCTCTTCTCGTCTACATCTTAGCAAAAAGCTTTTCCACTCTGTCTGGCAAGGACAAACTTTGCCAGCACAGAAAACATCTCCCATCGTGTTCTAGAGGCTGCACGGAGGTCTGCCGAGTGTTTTGCAAGAAGAGAAAGAAAGTTGTCCAAAACAGCTTGCAATCGAATGTTGATGTGAATAGAAAAGGCAGGAGAGTGGTCAGGTACTGTTTTCTCTCAGGTGGCAAGCTGCGCACACAATCGCAGTGTTATACAGCTTGTTTCATCACCTTTCCCAAGTTGCCGCTCTCTCCGGCTCCCGGAGACGAAGAAGCTGCTTCTTCGCGCAAAGACGATTCTGCCGCTCACAGTGCTCTGCGGTGTGCGCCTTCTGCCGAAAGAGGTCCGGGAGCGGTGCTTAGCTCTGCAGAGCACCGTACCTTCGTCTTTAGCCTCTTTTCTCGTCTCCATCTTAGCAAAACGCTTTTCCACTCTGTCTGGCAAGGAGAAACTGTGCCAGCACTGAAAACATCTCCCATCGTGTTCTAGAGGCAGCACGGAGGTCTGCCGACTGTTCTGCAAGAAGAGAAAGAAAGTTGTCCAAAACAGCTTGCAATCGAATGTTCATGTGAATAGAAAAGGCAGGAGAGTGGTCAGGTACTGTTTTCTCTCAGTTGACAAACTGCGCACACAATCGCAGTGTTATACAGCATGTTTCATCACCTTTGCGAAGTTGCCGCTCTCTCCGGCTCCCGGAGACGAAGAAGCTACTTCTTCGCGCAAAGACGATTCTGCCGCTCACAGTGCTCTGCGGTGTGCGGCTTCTGCCGAAAGTGATCCGGGAGCGGTGCTTAGCTCTGCAGAGCACCGTACCTTCGTCTTTAGCCTCTCTTCTCGTCTACATCTTAGCAAAAAGCTTTTCAACTATGTCTGGCAAGGAGAAACTGTGCCAGCACAAAAAACATCTCCCATCGTGTTCTAGAGGCTGCATGGAGGTCTGCCGAGTGTTTTGCAAGAAGAGAAAGAAAGTTGTTCAAAACAGCTTGCAATCGAATGTTCATGTGAATAGAAAAGGCAGGAGAGTGGTCAGGTACTGTTTTCTCTCAGTTGACAAACTGCGCACACAATCGCAGTGTTATACAGCTTGTTTCATCACCTTTGCGAAGTTGCCGCTCTCTCCGGCTCCCGGAGACGAAGAAGCTGCTTCTTCGCGCAAAGACGATTCTGCCGCTCACAGTGCTCTGCGGTGTGCGGCTTCTGCCGAAAGAGATTCGGGAGCGGTGCTTAGCTCTGCAGAGAACCGTACCTTCGTCTTAGCCTCTCTTCTCGTCTACATCTTAGCAAAAAGCTTTTCCACTCTGTTTGGCAAGGAGAAACTGTGCCAGCACAAAAAACATCTCCCATCGTGTTCTAGAGGCTGCACGGAGGTCTGCCGAGTGTTTTGCAAGAAGAGAAAGAAAGTTGTCCAAAACAGCTTGCAATCGAATGTTCATGTGAATAGAAAAGGCAGGAGAGAGGTCAGGTACTGTTTTCTGTCAGTTGGCAAGCTGCGCACACAATCGCAGTCTTGTACAGCTTGTTTCATCACCTTTGCGAAGTTGCCGCTCTCTCCGGCTCCCGGAGACGAAGAAGCTGCTTCTTCGCGCAAAGACGATTCTGCCGCTCACAGTGCTCTGCGGTGTGCGCCTTCTGCCGAAAGAGGTCCGGGAGCGGTGCTTAGCTCTGCAGAGGACCGTACCTTCGTCTTTAGCCTCTCTTCTCGTCTACATCTTAGCAAAAAGCTTTTCCACTCTGTCTGGCTAGGAGAAACTGTTCCAGCACAAAAAACATCTCCCTTCGTGTTCTAGAGGCTGCACGGAGGTCTGCCGAGTGTTTTGCAAGAAGAGAAAGAAAGTTGTCCAAAACAGCTTGCAATCGAATGTTCATGTGAATAGAAAAGGCAGGAGAGTGGTCAGGTACTGTTTTCTCTCAGTTGGCAAGCTGCGCACACAATCGCAGTCTTGTACAGCTTGTTTCATCACCTTTGCGAAGTTGCCGCTCTCTCCGGCTCCCGGAGACGAAGAAGCTGCTTCTTCGCGCAAAGACGATTCTGCCGCTCACAGTGCTCTGCGGTGTGCGCCTGCTGCCGAAAGAGGTCCGGGAGCGGTGCTTAGCTCTGCAGAGGACCGTACCTTCGTCTTTAGCCTCTCTTCTCGTCTACATCTTAGCAAAAAGCTTTTCCACTCTGTCTGGCAAGGAGAAACTGTGCCAGCACAGAAAACATCTCCCATCGTGTTCTAGAGGCTGCACGGAGGTCTGCCGAGTGTTTTGCAAGAAGAGAAAGAAAGTTGTCCAAAACAGCTTGCAATCGAATGTTCATGTGAATAGAAAAGGCAGGAGAGTGGTCAGGTACTGTTTTCTCTCAGTTGGCAAGCTGCGCACACAATCGCAGTCTTGTACAGCTTGTTTCATCACCTTTGCGAAGTTGCCGCTCTCTCCGGCTCCCGGAGACCAAGAAGCTGCTTCTTCGCGCAAAGACGATTCTGCTGCTCACAGTGCTCTGCGGTGTGTGTCTTCTGCCGAAAGAGACCAGGGAGCGGTGCTTAGCTCTGCAGAGCACCGTACCTTCGTCTTTAGCCTCTCTTCTCGTCTACATCTTAGCAAAAAGCTTTTCCACTCTGTCTGGCAAGGAGAAACTGTGCCAGCACAGAAAATATCTCCCTTCGTGTTCTAGAGGCTGCACGGAGGTCTGCCGACTGTTTTGCAAGAAGAGAAAGAAAGTTGTCCAAAACAGCTTCCAATCGAATGTTCATGTGAATAGAAAAGGCAGGAGAGTGGTCAGGTACTGTTTTCTCTCAGTTGGCAAGCTGCGCACACAATCGCAGTGTTGTACAGCTTGTTTCATCACCTTTGCCAAGTTGCCGCTCTCTCCGGCTCCCGGAGACGAAGAAGCTGCTTCTTCGCGCAAAGACCATTCTGCCGCTCACAGTGCTCTGCGGTGTGCGCCTTCTGCCGAAAGACGCCCGGGAGCGGTGCTTAGCTCTGCAGAGCACCGTACCTTCGTCTTTAACCTCTCTTCTCGTCTACATCTTAGCAAAAAGCTTTTCCACTCTGTCTGGCAAGGACAAACTTTGCCAGCACAGAAAACATCTCCCATCGTGTTCTAGAGGCTGCACGGAGGTCTGCCGAGTGTTTTGCAAGAAGAGAAAGAAAGTTGTCCAAAACAGCTTGCAATCGAATGTTCATGTGAATAGAAAAGGCAGG
Organism: Melozone crissalis; assembly: GCF_028551555.1. Classification (NCBI taxonomy): domain Eukaryota; kingdom Metazoa; phylum Chordata; class Aves; order Passeriformes; family Passerellidae; genus Melozone; species Melozone crissalis. The sequence goes on along the minus strand of NW_026535896.1, from coordinate 8,381,978 downwards.
AGAGTGGTCAGGTACTGTTTTCTCTCAGGTGGCAAGCTGCGCACACAATCGCAGTGTTGTACAGCTTGTTTCATCACCTTTGCCAAGTTTCCGCTCTCTCCGGCTCCTGGAGACCAAGAAGCTGCTTCTTCGCGCAAAGACGATTCTGCCACTCACAGTGCTCTGCGGTGTGTGTCTTCTGCCGAAAGAGACCAGGGAGCGGTGCATAGCTCTGCAGAGCACCTTACCTTCGTCTTTAGCCTCTCTTCTCGTCTACATCTTAGCAAAAAGCTTTTCCACTCTGTCTGGCAAGGACAAACTTTGCCAGCACAGAAAACATCTCCCATCGTGTTCTAGAGGCTGCACGGAGGTCTGACGAGTGTTTTGCAAGAAGAGAAAGAAAGTTGTCCAAAACAGCTTGCAATCGAATGTTCATGTGAATAGAAAAGGCAGGAGAGTGGTCAGGTTCTGTTTTCTCTCAGTTGGCAAGCTGCGCACACAATCGCAGTGTCGTACAGCTTGTTTCATCACCTTTGCGAAGTTGCCGCTCTCTCCGGCTCCCGGAGACGAAGAAGCTGCTTCTTCGCGCAAAGACGATTCTGCCGCTCACAGTGCTCTGCGGTGTGCGCCTTCTGCCGAAAGAGATCCGGGAGCGGTGCTTAGCTCTGCAGAGCACCGTACCTTCGTCTTTAGCCTCTCTTCTCGTCTCCATCTTAGCAAAACGCTTTTCCACTCTGTCTGGCAAGGAGAAACTGTGCCAGCACAGAAAACATCTCCCATCGTGTTCTAGAGGCTGCACGGAGGTCTGCCGAGTGTTTTGCAAGAAGAGAAAGAAAGTTGTCCAAAACAGCTTGCAATCGAATGTTCATGTGAATAGAAAAGGCAGGAGAGTGGTCAGGTACTGTTTTCTCTCAGTTGGCAAGCTGCGCACACAATCGCAGTGTTGTACAGCTTGTTTCATCACCTTTGCCAAGTTGCCGCTCTCTCCGGCTCCCGGAGACGAAGAAGCTGCTTCTTCGCGCAAAGACCATTCTGCCGCTCACAGTGCTCTGCGGTGTGCGCCTTCTGCCGAAAGAGGTCCGGGAGCGGTGCTTAGCTCTGCAGAGCACCGTACGTTCGTCTTTAGCCTCTCTTCTCGTCTACATCTTAGCAAAAAGCTTTTCCACTCTGTCTGGCAAGGAGAAACTGTGCCAGCACAGAAAACATCTCCCATCGTGTTCTAGAGGCTGCACGGAGGTCTGCCGAGTGTTTTGCAAGAAGAGAAAGAAAGTTGTCCAAAACAGCTTGCAATCGAATGTTCATGTGAATAGAAAAGGCAGGAGAGTGGTCAGGTACTGTTTTCTCTCAGTTGCCAAGCTGCGCACACAATCGCAGTGTTGTACAGCTTGTTTCATCACCTTTGCGAAGCTGCCGCTCTCTCCGGCTCCCGGAGACGAAGAAGCTGCTTCTTCGCGCAAAGACGATTCTGCCGCTCACAGTGCTCTGCGGTGTGCGCCTTCTGCCGAAAGAGGTCCGGGAGCGGTGCTTAGCTCTGCAGAGGACCGTACCTTCGTCTTTAGCCTCTCTTCTCGTCTACATCTTAGCAAAAAGCTTTTCCACTCTGTCTGGCAAGGAGAAACTGTGCCAGCACAAAAAACATCTCCCTTCGTGTTCTAGAGGCTGCACGGAGGTCTGCCGAGTGTTTTGCAAGAAGAGAAAGAAAGTTGTCCAAAACAGCTTGCAATCGAATGTTCATGTGAATAGAAAAGGCAGGAGAGTGGTCAGGTACTGTTTTCTCTCAGTTGGCAAGCTGCGCACACAATCGCAGTGTTGTACAGCTTGTTTCATCACCTTTGCGAAGTTGCCGCTCTCTCCGGCTCCCGGAGACGAAGAAGCTGCTTCTTCGCGCAAAGACGATTCTGCCGCTCACAGTGCTCTGCGGTGTGCGCCTTCTGCCGAAAGAGGTCCGGGAGCGGTGCTTAGCTCTGCAGAGCACCGTACCTTCGTCTTTAGCCTCTCTTCTCGTCTACATCTTAGCAAAAAGCTTTTCCACTCTGTCTGGCAAGGAGAAACTGTGCCAGCACAGAAAACATCTCCCATCGTGTTCTAGAGGCTGCAAGGAGGTCTGCCGACTGTTTTGCAAGAAGAGAAAGAAAGTTGTCCAAAACAGCTTGCAATCGAATGTTCATGTGAATAGAAAAGGCAGGAGAGTGGTCAGGTACTGTTTTCTCTCAGTTGGCAAGCTGCGCACACAATCGCAGTCTTGTACAGCTTGTTTCATCACCTTTGCGAAGTTGCCGCTCTCTCCGGCTCCCGGAGACCAAGAAGCTGCTTCTTCGCGCAAAGACGATTCTGCTGCTCACAGTGCTCTGCGGTGTGTGTCTTCTGCCGAAAGAGACCAGGGAGCGGTGCTTAGCTCTGCAGAGCACCGTACCTTCGTCTTTAGCCTCTCTTCTCGTCTACATCTTAGCAAAAAGCTTTTCCACTCTGTCTGGCAAGGACAAACTTTGCCAGCACAGAAAACATCTCCCATCGTGTTCTAGAGGCTGCACGGAGGTCTGCCGACTGTTTTGCAAGAAGAGAAAGAAAGTTGTCCAAAACAGCTTGCAATCGAATGTTCATGTGAATAGAAAAGGCAGGAGAGTGGTCAGGTACTGTTTTCTCTCAGTTGCCAAGCTGCGCACACAATCGCAGTGTTGTACAGCTTGTTTCATCACCTTTCCCAAGTTGCCGCTCTCTCCGGCTCCCGGAGACGAAGAATCTGCTTCTTCGCGCAAAGATGATTCTGCCGCTCACAGTGCTCTGCGGTGTGCGCCTTCTGCCGAAAGACGCCCGGGAGCGGTGCTTAGCTCTGCAGAGCACCGTACCTTCGTCTTTAGCCTCTCTTCTCGTCTACATCTTAGCAAAAAGCTTTTCCACTCTGTCTGGCAAGGACAAACTTTGCCAGCACAGAAAACATCTCCCATCGTGTTCTAGAGGCTGCACGGAGGTCTGCCGAGTGTTTTGCAAGAAGAGAAAGAAAGTTGTCCAAAACAGCTTGCAATCGAATGTTCATGTGAATAGAAAAGGCAGGAGAGTGGTCAGGTACTGTTTTCTCTCAGGTGGCAAGCTGCGCACACAATCGCAGTGTTGTACAGCTTGTTTCATCATCTTTGCCAAGTTTCCGCTCTCTCCGGCTCCTGGAGACCAAGAAGCTGCTTCTTCGCGCAAAGACGATTCTGCCACTCACAGTGCTCTGCGGTGTGTGTCTTCTGCCGAAAGACACCAGGGAGCGGTGCATAGCTCTGCAGAGCACCTTACCTTCGTCTTTAGCCTCTCTTCTCGTCTACATCTTAGCAAAAAGCTTTTCCACTCTGTCTGGCAAGGACAAACTTTGCCAGCACAGAAAACATCTCCCATCGTGTTCTAGAGGCTGCACGGAGGTCTGACGAGTGTTTTGCAAGAAGAGAAAGAAAGTTGTCCAAAACAGCTTGCAATCGAATGTTCATGTGAATAGAAAAGGCAGGAGAGTGGTCAGGTTCTGTTTTCTCTCAGTTGGCAAGCTGCGCACACAATCGCAGTGTCGTACAGCTTGTTTCATCACCTTTGCGAAGTTGCCGCTCTCTCCGGCTCCCGGAGACGAAGAAGCTGCTTCTTCGCGCAAAGACGATTCTGCCGCTCACAGTGCTCTGCGGTGTGCGCCTTCTGCCGAAAGAGATCCGGGAGCGGTGCTTAGCTCTGCAGAGCACCGTACCTTCGTCTTTAGCCTCTCTTCTCGTCTACATCTTAGCAAAAAGCTTTTCCACTCTGTCTGGCAAGGATAAACTTTGCCAGCACAGAAAACATCTCCCATCGTGTTCTAGAGGCTGCACGGAGGTCTGCCGAGTGTTTTGCAAGAAGAGAAAGAAAGTTGTCCAAAACAGCTTGCAATCGAATGTTCATGTGAATAGAAAAGGCAGGAGAGTGGTCAGGTACTGTTTTCTCTCAGTTGCCAAGCTGCGCACACAATCGCAGTGTTGTACAGCTTGTTTCATCACCTTTGCGAAGCTGCCGCTCTCTCCGGCTCCCGGAGACGAAGAAGCTGCTTCTTCGCGCAAAGACGATTCTGCCGCTCACAGTGCTCTGCACTGTGTGTCTTCTGCCGAAAGACACCAGGGAGCGGTGCATAGCTCTGCAGAGCACCGTACCTTCGTCTTTAGCCTCTCTTCTCGTCTACATCTTAGCAAAAAGCTTTTCCACTCTGTCTGGCAAGGAGAAACTGTGCCAGCACAGAAAACATCTCCCTTCGTGTTCTAGAGGCTGCACGGAGGTCTGCCGAGTGTTTTGCAAGAAGAGAAAGAAAGTTGTCCAAAACAGCTTGCAATCGAATGTTCATGTGAATAGAAAAGGCAGGAGAGTGGTCAGGTACTGTTTTCTCTCAGTTGCCAAGCTGCGCACACAATCGCAGTGTTGTACAGCTTGTTTCATCACCTTTGCGAAGCTGCCGCTCTCTCCGGCTCCCGGAGACGGAGAAACTGCTTCTTCGCGCAAAGACGATTCTGCTGCTCACAGTGCTCTGCGGTGTGTGTCTTCTGCCGAAAGAGACCAGGGAGCGGTGCTTAGCTTTACAGAGCACCGTACCTTCATCTTTAGCCTCTCTTCTCGTCTACATCTTAGCAAAAAGCTTTTCCACTCTGTCTGGCAAGGACAAACTTTGCCAGCACAGAAAACATCTCCCATCGTGTTCTAGAGGCTGCACGGAGGTCTGCCGAGTGTTTTGCAAGAAGAGAAAGAAAGTTGTCCAAAACAGCTTGCAATCGAATGTTCATGTGAATAGAAAAGGCAGGAGAGTGGTCAGGTACTGTTTTCTCTCAGGTGGCAAGCTGCGCACACAATCGCAGTGTTGTACAGCTTGTTTCATCACCTTTGCCAAGTTTCCGCTCTCTCCGGCTCCTGGAGACCAAGAAGCTGCTTCTTCGCGCAAAGACGATTCTGCCACTCACAGTGCTCTGCACTGTGTGTCTTCTGCCGAAAGACACCAGGGAGCGGTGCATAGCTCTGCAGAGCACCTTACCTTCGTCTTTAGCCTCTCTTCTCGTCTACATCTTAGCAAAAAGCTTTTCCACTCTGTCTGGCAAGGAGAAACTTTGCCAGCACAGAAAACATCTCCCATCGTGTTCTAGAGGCTGCACAGAGGTCTGCCGAGTGTTTTGCAAGAAGAGAAAGAAAGTTGTCCAAAACAGCTTGCAATCGAATGTTCATGTGAATAGAAAAGGCAGGAGAGTGGTCAGGTTCTTTTTTCTCTCAGTTGGCAAGCTGCGCACACAATCGCAGTCTTGTACAGCTTGTTTCATCACCTTTGCGAAGTTGCCGCTCTCTCCGGCTCCCGGAGACGAAGAAGCTGCTTCTTCGCGCAAAGACGATTCTGCCGCTCACAGTGCTCTGCGGTGTGCGCCTTCTGCCGAAAGAGATCCGGGAGCGGTGCTTAGCTCTGCAGAGCACCGTACCTTCGTCTTTAGCCTCTCTTCTCGTCTCCATGTTAGCAAAACGCTTTTCCACTCTGTCTGGCAAGGAGAAACTGTGCCAGCACAGAAAACATCTCCCATCGTGTTCTAGAGGCTGCACGGAGGTCTGCCGAGTGTTTTGCAAGAAGAGAAAGAAAGTTGTCCAAAACAGCTTGCAATCGAATGTTCATGTGAATAGAAAAGGCAGGAGAGTGGTCAGGTACTGTTTTCTCTCAGTTGGCAAGCTGCGCACACAATCGCAGTGTTGTACAGCTTGTTTCATCACCTTTGCGAAGCTGCCGCTCTCTCCGGCTCCCGGAGACGAAGAAGCTGCTTCTTCGCGCAAAGACGATTCTGCCGCTCATAGTGCTCTGCGGTGTGCGCCTTCTGCCGAAAGAGGTCCGGGAGCGGTGCTTAGCTCTGCAGAGCACCGTACCTTCTTCTTTAGCCTCTCTTCTCGCCTCCATCTTAGCAAAACGCTTTTCCACTCTGTCTGGCAAGGAGAAACTGTGCCAGCACAGAAAACATCTCCCATCGTGTTCTAGAGGCTGCACGGAGGTCTGCCGAGTGTTTTGCAAGAAGAGAAAGAAAGTTGTCCAAAACAGCTTGCAATCGAATGTTCATGTGAATAGAAAAGGCAGGAGAGTGGTCAGGTACTGTTTTCTCTCAGTTGGCAAGCTGCGCACACAATCGCAGTGTTGTACAGCTTGTTTCATCACCTTTCCCAAGTTGCCGCTCTCTCCGGCTCCCGGAGACGAAGAAGCTGCTTCTTCGCGCAAAGACGATTCTGCCGCTCACAGTGCTCTGCGGTATGTGTCTTCTGCCGAAAGAGGCCCGGGAGCGGTGCTTAGCTCTGCAGAGCACCGTACCTTCGTCTTTAGCCTCTCTTCTCGTCTACATCTTAGCAAAAACCTTATCCACTCTGTCTGGCAAGGAGAAACTTTGCCAGCACAGAAAACATCTCCCATCGTGTTCTAGAGGCTGCACAGAGGTCTGCCGAGTGTTTTGCAAGAAGAGAAAGAAAGTTGTCCAAAACAGCTTGCAATCGAATGTTCATGTGAATAGAAAAGGCAGGAGAGTGGTCAGGTACTGTTTTCTCTCAGTTGGCAAGCTGCGCACACAATCGCAGTGTTGTACAGCTTGTTTCATCACCTTTGCGAAGTTGCCGCTCTCTCCGGCTCCCGGAGACGAAGAAGCTGCTTCTTCGCGCAAAGACGTTTCTGCCGCTCACAGTGCTCTGCGGTGTGCGCCTTCTGCCGAAAGAGATCCGGGAGCGGTGCTTAGCTCTGCAGAGCACCGTACCTTCGTCTTTAGCCTCTCTTCTCGTCTACATCTTAGCAAAAAGCTTTTCCACTCTGTCTGGCAAGGAGAAACTGTTCCAGCACAGAAAACATCTCCCATCGTGTTCTAGAGACTGCACGGAGGTCTGCCGAGTGTTTTGCAAGAAGAGAAAGAAAGTTGTCCAAAACAGCTTGCAATCGAATGTTCATGTGAATAGAAAAGGCAGGAGAGTGGTCAGGTACTGTTTTCTCTCAGTTGGCAAGCTGCGCACACAATCGCAGTGTTGTACAGCTTGTTTCATCACCTTTGCGAAGTTGCCGCTCTCTCCGGCTCCCGGAGACGAAGAAGCTGCTTCTTCGCGCAAAGACGATTCTGCCGCTCACATTGCTCTGCGGTGTGCGGCTTCTGCCGAAAAAGATCCGGGAGCGGTGCTTAGCTCTGCAGAGCACCGTACCTTCCTCTTTAGCCTCTCTTCTCGTCTACATCTTAGCAAAAAGCTTTTCCACTCTGTCTGGCAAGGAGAAACTGTGCCAGCACAAAAAACATCTCCCATCGTGTTCTAGAGGCTGCACGGAGGTCTGCCGAGTGTTTTGCAAGAAGAGAAAGAAAGTTGTCCAAAACAGCTTGCAATCGAATTTTCATGTGAATAGAAAAGGCAGGAGAGGGGTCAGGTACTGTTTTCTCTCAGTTGGCAAGCTGCGCACACAATCGCAGTCTTGTACAGCTTGTTTCATCACCTTTGCGAAGTTGCCGCTCTCTCCGGCTCCCAGAGACGAAGAAGCTGCTTCTTCGCGCAAAGACGATTCTGCTGCTCACAGTGCTCTGCGGTGTGCGCCTTCTGCCGAAAGAGGCCAGGGAGCGGTGCTTAGCTCTGCACTGCACCGTACCTTCGTCTTTAGCCTCTCTTCTCGTCTACATCTTAGCAAAAAGCTTTTCCACTCTGTCTGGCAAGGAGAAACTGTGCCAGCACAGAAAACATCTCCCTTCGTGTTCTAGAGGCTGCACGGAGGTCTGCCGAGTGTTTTGCAAGAAGAGAAAGAAAGTTGTCCAAAACAGCTTGCAATCGAATGTTCATGTGAATAGAAAAGGCAGGAGAGTGGTCAGGTACTGTTTTCTCTCAGTTAGCAAGCTGCGCACACAATCGCAGTGTTGTACAGCTTGTTTCATCACCTTTGCGAAGCTGCCGCTCTCTCCGGCTCCCGGAGACGAAGAAGCTGCTTCTTCGCGCAAAGACGATTCTGCTGCTCACAGTGCTCTGCGGTGTGTGTCTTCTGCCGAAAGAGACCAGGGAGCGGTGCTTAGCTCTACAGAGCACCGTACCTTCGTCTTTAGCCTCTCTTCTCGTCTACATCTTAGCAAAAAGCTTTTCCACTCTGTCTGGCAAGGACAAACTTTGCCAGCACAGAAAACATCTCCCATCGTGTTCTAGAGGCTGCACGGAGGTCTGCCGAGTGTTTTGCAAGAAGAGAAAGAAAGTTGTCCAAAACAGCTTGCAATCGAATGTTCATGTGAATAGAAAAGGCAGGAGAGTGGTCGGGTACTGTTTTCTCTCAGTTGGCAAGCTGCGCACACAATCGCAGTGCTGTACAGCTTGTTTCATCACCTTTGCGAAGTTGCCGCTCTCTCCGGCTCCCGGAGACGAAGAAGCTGCTTCTTCGCGCAAAGACGATTCTGCCGCTCACAGTGCTCTGCGGTGTGCGCCTTCTGCCGAAAGAGGTCCGGGAGCGGTGCTTAGCTCTGCAGAGCACCGTACCTTCGTCTTTAGCCTCTCTTCTCATCTACATCTTAGCAAAAAGCTTTTCCACTCTGTCTGGCAAGGAGAAACTGTGCCAGCACAGAAAACATCTCCCATCGTGTTCTAGAGGCTGCACGGAGGTCTGCGGAGTGTTTTGCAAGAAAACAAAGAAAGTTGTCCAAAACAGCTTGCAATCGAATGTTCATGTGAATAGAAAAGGCAGGAGAGTGGTCAGGTACTGTTTTCTCGCAGTTGGCAAGCTGCGCACACAATCGCAGTGTTGTACAGCTTGTTTCATCACTTTTGCCAAGTTGCCGCTCTCTCCGGCTCCCGGAGACGAAGAAGCTGCTTCTTCGCGCAAAGACGATTCTGCCGCTCACAGTGCTCTGCGGTGTGCGCCTTCTGCCGAAAGAGGTCCGGGAGCGGTGCTTAGCTCTGCAGAGCACCGTACCTTCGTCTTTAGCCTCTCTTCTCGTCTACATCTTAGCAAAAAGCTTTTCCACTCTGTCTGGCAAGGAGAAACTGTGCCAGCACAGAAAACATCTCCCATCGTGTTCTAGAGGCTGCACGGAGGTCTGCCGAGTGTTTTGCAAGAAGAGAAAGAAAGTTGTCCAAAACAGCTTGCAATCGAATGTTCATGTGAATAGAAAAGGCAGGAGAGTGGTCGGGTACTGTTTTCTCTCAGTTGACGAGATGCGCACACAATCGCAGTGTTGTACAGCTTGTTTCATCACCTTTGCGAAGCTGCCGCTCTCTCCGGCTCCCGGAGACGAAGAAGCTGCTTCTTCGCGCAAAGACGATTCTGCCGCTCACAGTGCTCTGCACTGTGTGTCTTCTGCCGAAAGAGGCCCGGGAGCGGTGCTTAGCTCTGCAGAGCACCGTACCTTCGTCTTTAGCCTCTCTTCTCGTCTACATCTTAGCAAAAAGCTTTTCCACTCTGTCTGGCAAGGAGAAACTGTGCCAGCACAGAAAACATCTCCCATCGTGTTCTAGAGGCTGCACGGAGGTCTGCCGAGTGTTTTGCAAGAAGAGAAAGAAAGTTGTCCAAAACAGCTTGCAATCGAATGTTCATGTGATTAGAAAAGGCAGGAGAGTGGTCAGGTACTGTTTTCTCTCCGTTGGCAAGCTGCGCACACAATCGCAGTGTTGTACAGCTAGTTTCATCACCTTTGCGAAGTTGCCGCTCTGTCCGGCTCCCGGAGACGAAGAAGCTGCTTCTTCGCGCAAAGACGATTCTACCGCTCACAGTGCTCTGCGGTGTGCGCCTTCTGCCGAAAGAGGTCCGGGAGCGGTGCTTAGCTCTGCAGAGCACCGTACCTTCGTCTTTAGCCTCTCTTCTCGTCTACATCTTAGCAAAAAGCTTTTCCATTCTGTCTGGCAAGGACAAACTTTGCCAGCACAGAAAACATCTCCCATCGTGTTCTAGAGGCTGCACGGAGGTCTGCCGAGTGTTTTGCAAGAAGAGAAAGAAAGTTGTCCAAAACAGCTTGCAATCGAATGTTCATGTGAATAGAAAAGGCAGGAGAGTGGTCAGGTACTGTTTTCTCTCAGTTGGCAAGCTGCGCACACAATCGCAGTGTTATACAGCTTGTTTCATCACCTTTGCGAAGTTGCCGCTCTCTCCGGCTCCCGGAGACGAAGCAGCTGCTTCTTCGCGCAAAGACGATTCTGCCGCTCACAGTGCTCTGCTTTGTGCGCCTTCTGCCGAAAGAGGTCCGGGAGCGGTGCTTAGCTCTGCAGAGCACCGTACCTTCGTCTTTAGCCTCTCTTCTCGTCTACATCTTAGCAAAAAGCTTTTCCACTCTGTCTGGCAAGGAGAAACTGTGCCAGCACAGAAAACATCTCCCTTCGTGTTCTAGAGGCTGCACGGAGGTCTGCCGAGTGTTTTGCAAGAAGAGAAAGAAAGTTGTCCAAAACAGCTTGCAATCGAATGTTCATGTGAATAGAAAAGGCAGGAGAGTGGTCAGGTACTGTTTTCTCTCAGTTGTCAACCTGCGCACACAATCGCAGTGTTGTACAGCTTGTTTCATCACCTTTGCGAAGCTGCCGCTCTCTCCGGCTCCCGGAGACGAAGAAGCTGCTTCTTCGCGCAAAGACGATTCTGCCGCTCATAGTGCTCTGCACTGTGTGTCTTCTGCCGAAAGAGGCCCGGGAGCGGTGCTTAGCTCTGCAGAGCACCTTACCTTCGTCTTTAGCCTCTCTTCTCGTCTACATCTTAGCAAAAAGCTTTTCCACTCTGTCTGGCAAGGAGAAACTGTGCCAGCACAGAAAACATCTCCCTTCGTGTTCTAGAGGCTGCACGGAGGTCTGCCGAGTGTTTTGCAAGAAAACAAAGAAAGTTGTCCAAAACAGCTTGCAATCGAATGTTCATGTGAATAGAAAAGGCAGGAGCGTGGTCAGGTTCTGTTTTCTCTCAGTTGGGAAGCTGCGCACACAATCGCAGTGTTGTACAGCTTGTTTCATCACCTTTGCGAAGCTGCCGCTCTCCTCGGCTCCCGGAGACGAAGAAGCTGCTTCTTCGCGCAAAGACGATTCTGCCGCTCACAGTGCTCTGCGGTGTGCGCCTCCGGCCGAAAGACGCCCGGGAGCGGTGCTTAGCTCTGCGGAGCACCGTACCGTCGTCTTTAGCCTCTCTTCTCGTCTACATCTTAGCAAAAAGCTTTTCCACTCTGTCTGGCAAGGAGAAACTTTGCCAGCACAGAAAACATCTCCCATCGTGTTCTAGAGGCTGCACGGAGGTCTGCCGAGTGTTTTGCAAGAAGAGAAAGAAAGTTGTCCAAAACAGCTTGCAATCGAATGTTCATGTGAATAGAAAAGGCAGGAGAGTGGTCAGGTACTGTTTTCTCTCAGTTGGCAAGCTGCGCACACAATCGCAGTGTTGTACAGCTTGTTTCATCACCTTTGCGAAGTTGCCGCTCTCTCCGGCTCCCGGAGACGAAGAAGCTGCTTCTTCGCGCAAAGACGATTCTGCCGCTCACAGTGCTCTGCGGTATGTGTCTTCTGCCGAAAGAGGCCCGGGTGCGGTGCTTAGCTCTGCAGAGCACCGTACCTTCGTCTTTAGCCTCTCTTCTCGTCTACATCTTAGCAAAAACCTTATCCACTCTGTCTGGCAAGGAGAAACTTTGCCAGCACAGAAAACATCTCCCATCGTGTTCTAGAGGCTGCACGGAGGTCTGCCGAGTGTTTTGCAAGAAGAGAAATAAAGTTGTCCAAAACAGCTTGCAATCGAATGTTCATGTGAATAGAAAAGGCAGGAGAGTGGTCAGGTTCTGTTTTCTCTCAGTTGGGAAGCTGCGCACACAATCGCAGTGTTGTACAGCTTGTTTCATCACCTTTGCGAAGTTGCCGCTCTCTCCGGCTCCCGGAGACGAAGAAGCTGCTTCTTCGCGCAAAGACGATTCTGCCGCTCACAGTGCTCTGCGGTGTGCGCCTTCTGCCGAAAGAGGTCCGGGAGCGGTGCTTAGCTCTGCAGAGCACCGTACCTTCGTCTTTAGCCTCTCTTCTCGTCTACATCTTAGCAAAAAGCTTTTCCACTCTGTCTGGCAAGGAGAAACTGTGCCAGCACAGAAAACATCTCCCTTCGTGTTCTAGAGGCTGCACGGAGGTCTGCCGAGTGTTTTGCAAGAAGAGAAAGAAAGTTGTCCAAAACAGCTTGCAATCGAATGTTCATGTGAATAGAAAAGGCAGGAGAGTGGTCAGGTTCTGTTTTCTCTCAGTTGGGAAGCTGCGCACACAATCGCAGTGTTGTACAGCTTTTTTCATCACCTTTGCGAAGTTGCCGCTCTCTCCGGCTCCCGGAGACGAAGAAGCTGCTTCTTCGCGCAAAGACGATTCTGCCGCTCACAGTGCTCTGCGGTGTGCGCCTTCTGCCGAAAGAGGTCCGGGAGCGGTGCTTAGCTCTGCAGAGCACCGTACGTTCGTCTTTAGCCTCTCTTCTCGTCTACATCTTAGCAAAAAGCTTTTCCACTCTGTCTGGCAAGGAGAAACTGTGCCAGCACAGAAAACATCTCCCTTCGTGTTCTAGAGGCTGCACGGAGGTCTGCCGAGTGTTTTGCAAGAAGAGAAAGAAAGTTGTCCAAAACAGCTTGCAATCGAATGTTCATGTGAATAGAAAAGGCAGGAGAGTGGTCAGGTACTGTTTTCTCTCAGTTGTCAACCTGCGCACACAATCGCAGTGTTGTACAGCTTGTTTCATCACCTTTGCGAAGCTGCCGCTCTCTCCGGCTCCCGGAGACGAAGAAGCTGCTTCTTCGCGCAAAGACGATTCTGCCGCTCATAGTGCTCTGCACTGTGTGTCTTCTGCCGAAAGAGGCCCGGGAGCGGTGCTTAGCTCTGCAGAGCACCTTACCTTCGTCTTTAGCCTCTCTTCTCGTCTACATCTTAGCAAAAAGCTTTTCCACTCTGTCTGGCAAGGAGAAACTGTGCCAGCACAGAAAACATCTCCCTTCGTGTTCTAGAGGCTGCACGGAGGTCTGCCGAGTGTTTTGCAAGAAAACAAAGAAAGTTGTCCAAAACAGCTTGCAATCGAATGTTCATGTGAATAGAAAAGGCAGGAGAGTGGTCAGGTACTGTTTTCTCTCAGTTGGGAAGCTGCGCACACAATCGCAGTGTTGTACAGCTTGTTTCATCACCTTTGCGAAGCTGCCGCTCTCCTCGGCTCCCGGAGACGAAGAAGCTGCTTCTTCGCGCAAAGACGATTCTGCCGCTCACAGTGCTCTGCGGTGTGCGCCTTCTGCCGAAAGAGGCCCGGGAGCGGTGCTTAGCTCTGCGGAGCACCGTACCGTCGTCTTTAGCCTCTCTTCTCGTCTACATCTTAGCAAAAAGCTTTTCCACTCTGTCTGGCAAGGAGAAACTTTGCCAGCACAGAAAACATCTCCCATCGTGTTCTAGAGGCTGCACGGAGGTCTGCCGAGTGTTTTGCAAGAAGAGAAAGAAAGTTGTCCAAAACAGCTTGCAATCGAATGTTCATGTGAATAGAAAAGGCAGGAGAGTGGTCAGGTACTGTTTTCTCTCAGGTGGCAAGCTGCGCACACAATCGCAGTGTTGTACAGCTTGTTTCATCACCTTTGCCAAGTTGCCGCTCTCTCCGGCTCCCGGAGACCAAGAAGCTGCTTCTTCGCGCAAAGACGATTCTGCCGCTCACAGTGCTCTGCACAGTGTGTCTTCTGCCGAAAGACACCAGGGAGCGGTGCATAGCTCTGCAGAGCACCTTACCTTCGTCTTTAGCCTCTCTTCTCGTCTACATCTTAGCAAAAAGCTTTTCCACTCTGTCTGGCAAGGAGAAACTTTGCCAGCACAGAAAACATCTCCCATCGTGTTCTAGAGGCTGCACGGAGGTCTGCCGAGTGTTTTGCAAGAAGAGAAAGAAAGTTGTCCAAAACAGCTTGCAATCGAATGTTCATGTGAATAGAAAAGGCAGGAGAGTGGTCAGGTTCTGTTTTCTCTCAGTTGGGAAGCTGCGAACACAATCGCAGTGTTGTACAGCTTGTTTCATCACCTTTGCGAAGTTGCCGCTCTCTCCGGCTCCCGGAGACGAAGAAGCTGCTTCTTCGCGAAAAGACGATTCTGCCGCTCACAGTGCTCTGCGGTGTGCGCCTTCTGCCGAAAGAGGTCCGGGAGCGGTGCTTAGCTCTGCAGAGCACCGTACCTTCGTCTTTAGCCTCTCTTCTCGTCTACATCTTAGCAAAAAGCTTTTCCACTCTGTCTGGCAAGGAGAAACTGTGCCAGCACAGAAAACATCTCCCTTCGTGTTCTAGAGGCTGCACGGAGGTCTGCCGAGTGTTTTGCAAGAAGAGAAAGAAAGTTGTCCAAAACAGCTTGCAATTGAATGTTCATGTGAATAGAAAAGGCAGGAGAGTGGTCAGGTACTGTTTTCTCTCAGTTGGCAAGCTGCGCACACAATCGCAGTGTTGTACAGCTTGTTTCATCACCTTTGCGAAGCTGCCGCTCTCTCCGGCTCCCGGAGACGAAGAAGCTGCTTCTTCGCGCAAAGACCATTCTGCCGCTCACAGTGCTCTGCACTGTGTGTCTTCTGCCGAAAGACACCAGGGAGCGGTGCATAGCTCTGCAGAGCACCTTACCTTCGTCTTTAGCCTCTCTTCTCGTCTACATCTTAGCAAAAAGCTTTTCCACTCTGTCTGGCAAGGAGAAACTGTGCCAGCACAGAAAACATCTCCCTTCGTGTTCTAGAGGCTGCACGGAGGTCTGCCGAGTGTTTTGCAAGTAGAGAAAGAAAGTTGTCCAAAACAGCTTGCAATCGAATGTTCATGTGAATAGAAAAGGCAGGAGAGTGGTCAGGTTCTGTTTTCTCTCAGTTGGGAAGCTGCGCACACAATCGCAGTGTTGTACAGCTTTTTTCATCACCTTTGCGAAGTTGCCGCTCTCTCCGGCTCCCGGAGACGAAGAAGCTGCTTCTTCGCGCAAAGACGATTCTGCCGCTCACAGTGCTCTGCGGTGTGCGCCTTCTGCCGAAAGAGGTCCGGGAGCGGTGCTTAGCTCTGCAGAGCACCGTACCTTCGTCTTTAGCCTCTCTTCTCGTCTACATCTTAGCAAAAAGCTTTTCCACTCTGTCTGGCAAGGAGAAACTGTGCCAGCACAGAAAACATCTCCCTTCGTGTTCTAGAGGCTGCACGGAGGTCTGCCGAGTGTTTTGCAAGAAGAGAAAGAAAGTTGTCCAAAACAGCTTGCAATCGAATGTTCATGTGAATAGAAAAGGCAGGAGAGTGGTCAGGTACTGTTTTCTCTCAGTTGTCAACCTGCGCACACAATCGCAGTGTTGTACAGCTTGTTTCATCACCTTTGCGAAGCTGCCGCTCTCTCCGGCTCCCGGAGACGAAGAAGCTGCTTCTTCGCGCAAAGACGATTCTGCCGCTCATAGTGCTCTGCACTGTGTGTCTTCTGCCGAAAGAGGCCCGGGAGCGGTGCTTAGCTCTGCAGAGCACCTTACCTTCGTCTTTAGCCTCTCTTCTCGTCTACATCTTAGCAAAAAGCTTTTCCACTCTGTCTGGCAAGGAGAAACTGTGCCAGCACAGAAAACATCTCCCTTCGTGTTCTAGAGGCTGCACGGAGGTCTGCCGAGTGTTTTGCAAGAAAACAAAGAAAGTTGTCCAAAACAGCTTGCAATCGAATGTTCATGTGAATAGAAAAGGCAGGAGAGTGGTCAGGTTCTGTTTTCTCTCAGTTGGGAAGCTGCGCACACAATCGCAGTGTTGTACAGCTTGTTTCATCACCTTTGCGAAGCTGCCGCTCTCCTCGGCTCCCGGAGACGAAGAAGCTGCTTCTTCGCGCAAAGACGATTCTGCCGCTCACAGTGCTCTGCGGTGTGCGCCTTCTGCCGAAAGAGGCCCGGGAGCGGTGCTTAGCTCTGCGGAGCACCGTACCGTCGTCTTTAGCCTCTCTTCTCGTCTACATCTTAGCAAAAAGCTTTTCCACTCTGGCAAGGAGAAACTTTGCCAGCACAGAAAACATCTCCCATCGTGTTCTAGAGGCTGCACGGAGGTCTGCCGAGTGTTTTGCAAGAAGAGAAAGAAAGTTGTCCAAAACAGCTTGCAATCGAATGTTCATGTGAATAGAAAAGGCAGGAGAGTGGTCAGGTACTGTTTTCTCTCAGTTGGCAAGCTGCGCACACAATCGCAGTGTTGTACAGCTTGTTTCATCACCTTTGCGAAGTTGCCGCTCTCTCCGGCTCCCGGAGACGAAGAAGCTGCTTCTTCGCGCAAAGACGATTCTGCCGCTCACAGTGCTCTGCGGTATGTGTCTTCTGCCGAAAGAGGCCCGGGTGCGGTGCTTAGCTCTGCAGAGCACCGTACCTTCGTCTTTAGCCTCTCTTCTCGTCTACATCTTAGCAAAAACCTTATCCACTCTGTTTGGCAAGGAGAAACTTTGCCAGCACAGAAAACATCTCCCATCGTGTTCTAGAGGCTGCACGGAGGTCTGCCGAGTGTTTTGCAAGAAGAGAAAGAAAGTTGTCCAAAACAGCTTGCAATCGAATGTTCATGTGAATAGAAAAGGCAGGAGAGTGGTCAGGTACTGTTTTCTCTCAGTTGGCAAGCTGCGCATACAATCGCAGCCTTGTACAGCTTGTTTCATCACCTTTGCCAAGTTGCCGCTCTCTCCGGCTCCCGGAGACGAAGAAGCTGCTTCTTCGCGCAAAGACGATTCTGCCGCTCACAGTGCTCTGCGGTGTGCGCCTTCTGCCGAAAGAGGCCAGGGAGCGGTGCTTAGCTCTGCACTGCACCGTACCTTCGTCTTTAGCCTCTCTTCTCGTCTACATCTTAGCAAAAAGCTTTTCCACTCTGTCTGGCAAGGACAAACTTTGCCAGCACAGAAAACATCTCCCATCGTATTCTAGAGGCTGCACGGAGGTCTGCCGAGTGTTTTGCAAGAAGAGAAAGAAAGTTGTCCAAAACAGCTTGCAATCGAATGTTCATGTGAATAGAAAAGGCAGGAGAGTGGTCAGGTTCTGTTTTCTCTCAGTTGGGAAGCTGCGCACACAATCGCAGTGTTGTACAGCTTGTTTCATCACCTTTGCGAAGTTGCCGCTCTCTCCGGCTCCCGGAGACGAAGAAGCTGCTTCTTCGCGCAAAGACGATTCTGCCGCTCACAGTGCTCTGCGGTGTGCGCCTTCTGCCGAAAGAGGTCCGGGAGCGGTGCTTAGCTCTGCAGAGCACCGTACCTTCGTCTTTAGCCTCTCTTCTCGTCTACATCTTAGCAAAAAGCTTTTCCACTCTGTCTGGCAAGGAGAAACTGTGCCAGCACAGAAAACATCTCCCATCGTGTTCTAGAGGCTGCACGGAGGTCTGCCGAGTGTTTTGCAAGAAGAGAAAGAAAGTTGTCCAAAACAGCTTGCAATCGAATGTTCATGTGAATAGAAAAGGCAGGAGTGTGGTCAGGTTCTGTTTTCTCTCAGTTGGCAAGCTGCGCACACAATCGCAGTGTTGTACAGCTTGTTTCATCACCTTTGCGAAGCTGCCGCTCTCTCCGGCTCCCGGAGACGAAGAAGCTGCTTCTTCGCGCAAAGACGATTCTGCCGCTCACAGTGCTCTGCACTGTGTGTCTTCTGCCGAAAGACACCAGGGAGCGGTGCATAGCTCTGCAGAGCACCTTACCTTCGTCTTTAGCCTCTCTTCTCGTCTACATCTTAGCAAAAAGCTTTTCCACTCTGTCTGGCAAGGAGAAACTTTGCCAGCACAGAAAACATCTCCCATCGTGTTCTAGAGGCTGCACGGAGGTCTGCCGAGTGTTTTGCAAGAAGAGAAAGAAAGTTGTCCAAAACAGCTTGCAATCGAATGTTCATGTGAATAGAAAAGGCAGGAGAGTGGTCAGGTACTGTTTTCTCTCAGTTGGCAAGCTGCGCACACAATCGCAGTGTTGTACAGCTTGTTTCATCACCTTTGCGAAGTTGCCGCTCTCTCCGGCTCCCGGAGACGAAGAAGCTGCTTCTTCGCGCAAAGACGATTCTGCCGCTCACAGTGCTATGCGGTATGTGTCTTCTGCCGAAAGAGGCCCGTGTGCGGTTCTTAGCTCTGCAGAGCACCGTACCTTCGTCTTTAGCCTCTCTTCTCGTCTACATCTTAGCAAAAACCTTATCCACTCTGTTTGGCAAGGAGAAACTTTGCCAGCACAGAAAACATCTCCCATCGTGTTCTAGAGGCTGCACGGAGGTCTGCCGAGTGTTTCGCAAGAAGAGAAAGAAAGTTGTCCAAAACAGCTTGCAATCGAATGTTCATGTGAATAGAAAAGGCAGGAGAGTGGTCAGGTTCTGTTTTCTCTCAGTTGGCAAGCTGCGCACACAATCGCAGTGTTGTACAGCTTGTTTCATCACCTTTGCGAAGCTGCCGCTCTCTCCGGCTCCCGGAGACGAAGAAGCTGCTTCTTCGCGCAAAGACGATTCTGCCGCTCACAGTGCTCTGCACTGTGTGTCTTCTGCCGAAAGAGACCAGGGAGCGGTGCATAGCTCTGCAGAGCACCTTACCTTCGTCTTTAGCCTCTCTTCTCGTCTACATCTTAGCAAAAAGCTTTTCCACTCTGTCTGGCAAGGAGAAACTGTGCCAGCACAGAAAACATCTCCCTTCGTGTTCTAGAGGCTGCACGGAGGTCTGCCGAGTGTTTTGCAAGAAGAGAAAGAAAGTTGTCCAAAACAGCTTGCAATCGAATGTTCATGTGAATAGAAAAGTCAGGAGAGTGGTCAGGTTCTGTTTTCTCTCAGTTGGGAAGCTGCGCACACAATCGCAGTGTTGTACAGCTTGTTTCATCACCTTTGCGAAGTTGCCGCTCTCTCCGGCTCCCGGAGACGAAGAAGCTGCTTCTTCGCGCAAAGACGATTCTGCCGCTCACAGTGCTCTGCGGTGTGCGCCTTCTGCCGAAAGAGGTCCGGGAGCGGTGCTTAGCTCTGCAGAGCACCGTACCTTCGTCTTTAGCCTCTCTTCTCGTCTACATCTTAGCAAAAAGCTTTTCCACTCTGTCTGGCAAGGAGAAACTGTGCCAGCACAGAAAACATCTCCCTTCGTGTTCTAGAGGCTGCACGGAGGTCTGCCGAGTGTTTTGCAAGAAGAGAAAGAAAGTTGTCCAAAACAGCTTGCAATCGAATGTTCATGTGAATAGAAAAGGCAGGAGAGTGGTCAGGTACTGTTTTCTCTCAGTTGTCAACCTGCGCACACAATCGCAGTGTTGTACAGCTTGTTTCATCACCTTTGCGAAGCTGCCGCTCTCTCCGGCTCCCGGAGACGAAGAAGCTGCTTCTTCGCGCAAAGACGATTCTGCCGCTCATAGTGCTCTGCACTGTGTGTCTTCTGCCGAAAGAGGCCCGGGAGCGGTGCTTAGCTCTGCAGAGCACCTTACCTTCGTCTTTAGCCTCTCTTCTCGTCTACATCTTAGCAAAAAGCTTTTCCACTCTGTCTGGCAAGGAGAAACTGTGCCAGCACAGAAAACATCTCCCTTCGTGTTCTAGAGGCTGCACGGAGGTCTGCCGAGTGTTTTGCAAGAAAACAAAGAAAGTTGTCCAAAACAGCTTGCAATCGAATGTTCATGTGAATAGAAAAGGCAGGAGAGTGGTCAGGTTCTGTTTTCTCTCAGTTGGCAAGCTGCGCACACAATCGCAGTGTTGTACAGCTTGTTTCATCACCTTTGCGAAGCTGCCGCTCTCCTCGGCTCCCGGAGACGAAGAAGCTGCTTCTTCGCGCAAAGACGATTCTGCCGCTCACAGTGCTCTGCGGTGTGCGCCTTCTGCCGAAAGAGGCCCGGGAGCGGTGCTTAGCTCTGCGGAGCACCGTACCGTCGTCTTTAGCCTCTCTTCTCGTCTACATCTTAGCAAAAAGCTTTTCCACTCTGTCTGGCAAGGAGAAACTTTGCCAGCACAGAAAACATCTCCCATCGTGTTCTAGAGGCTGCACGGAGGTCTGCCGAGTGTTTTGCAAGAAGAGAAAGAAAGTTGTCCAAAACAGCTTGCAATCGAATGTTCATGTGAATAGAAAAGGCAGGAGAGTGGTCAGGTACTGTTTTCTCTCAGTTGGCAAGCTGCGCACACAATCGCAGTGTTGTACAGCTTGTTTCATCACCTTTGCGAAGTTGCCGCTCTCTCCGGCTCCCGGAGACGAAGAAGCTGCTTCTTCGCGCAAAGACGATTCTGCCGCTCACAGTGCTCTGCGGTATGTGTCTTCTGCCGAAAGAGGCCCGTGTGCGGTGCTTAGCTCTGCAGAGCACCGTACCTTCGTCTTTAGCCTCTCTTCTCGTCTACATCTTAGCAAAAACCTT
This sequence comes from Melozone crissalis, assembly GCF_028551555.1. Lineage (NCBI taxonomy): Eukaryota > Metazoa > Chordata > Aves > Passeriformes > Passerellidae > Melozone > Melozone crissalis. The sequence continues at coordinate 8,361,791 of NW_026535896.1, read as the reverse complement.
ATCCACTCTGTTTGGCAAGGAGAAACTTTGCCAGCACAGAAAACATCTCCCATCGTGTTCTAGAGGCTGCACGGAGGTCTGCCGAGTGTTTCGCAAGAAGAGAAAGAAAGTTGTCCAAAACAGCTTGCAATCGAATGTTCATGTGAATAGAAAAGGCAGGAGAGTGGTCAGGTACTGTTTTCTCTCAGTTGGCAAGCTGCGCATACAATCGCAGTCTTGTACAGCTTGTTTCATCACCTTTGCGAAGTTGCCGCTCTCTCCGGCTCCCGGAGACGAAGAAGCTGCTTCTTCGCGCAAAGACGATTCTGCCGCTCACAGTGCTCTGCGGTGTGCGCCTTCTGCCGAAAGAGGTCCGGGAGCGGTGCTTAGCTCTGCAGAGCACCGTACCTTCGTCTTTAGCCTCTCTTCTCGTCTACATCTTAGCAAAAAGCTTTTCCACTCTGTCTGGCAAGGAGAAACTGTGCCAGCACAGAAAACATCTCCCATCGTGTTCTAGAGGCTGCACGGAGGTCTGCCGAGTGTTTTGCAAGAAGAGAAAGAAAGTTGTCCAAAACAGCTTGCAATCGAATGTTCATGTGAATAGAAAAGGCAGGAGAGTGGTCAGGTTCTGTTTTCTCTCAGTTGGCAAGCTGCGCACACAATCGCAGTGTTGTACAGCTTGTTTCATCACCTTTGCGAAGCTGCCGCTCTCTCCGGCTCCCGGAGACGAAGAAGCTGCTTCTTCGCGCAAAGACGATTCTGCCGCTCACAGTGCTCTGCACTGTGTGTCTTCTGCCGAAAGACACCAGGGAGCGGTGCATAGCTCTGCAGAGCACCTTACCTTCGTCTTTAGCCTCTCTTCTCGTCTACATCTTAGCAAAAAGCTTTTCCACTCTGTCTGGCAAGGAGAAACTGTGCCAGCACAGAAAACATCTCCCTTCGTGTTCTAGAGGCTGCACGGAGGTCTGCCGAGTGTTTTGCAAGTAGAGAAAGAAAGTTGTCCAAAACAGCTTCCAATCGAATGTTCATGTGAATAGAAAAGGCAGGAGAGTGGTCAGGTTCTGTTTTCTCTCAGTTGGGAAGCTGCGCACACAATCGCAGTGTTGTACAGCTTTTTTCATCACCTTTGCGAAGTTGCCGCTCTCTCCGGCTCCCGGAGACGAAGAAGCTGCTTCTTCGCGCAAAGACGATTCTGCCGCTCACAGTGCTCTGCGGTGTGCGCCTTCTGCCGAAAGAGGTCCGGGAGCGGTGCTTAGCTCTGCAGAGCACCGTACCTTCGTCTTTAGCCTCTCTTCTCGTCTACATCTTAGCAAAAAGCTTTTCCACTCTGTCTGGCAAGGAGAAACTGTGCCAGCACAGAAAACATCTCCCTTCGTGTTCTAGAGGCTGCACGGAGGTCTGCCGAGTGTTTTGCAAGAAGAGAAAGAAAGTTGTCCAAAACAGCTTGCAATCCAATGTTCATGTGAATAGAAAAGGCAGGAGAGTGGTCAGGTACTGTTTTCTCTCAGTTGTCAACCTGCGCACACAATCGCAGTGTTGTACAGCTTGTTTCATCACCTTTGCGAAGCTGCCGCTCTCTCCGGCTCCCGGAGACGAAGAAGCTGCTTCTTCGCGCAAAGACGATTCTGCCGCTCATAGTGCTCTGCACTGTGTGTCTTCTGCCGAAAGAGGCCCGGGAGCGGTGCTTAGCTCTGCAGAGCACCTTACCTTCGTCTTTAGCCTCTCTTCTCGTCTACATCTTAGCAAAAAGCTTTTCCACTCTGTCTGGCAAGGAGAAACTGTGCCAGCACAGAAAACATCTCCCTTCGTGTTCTAGAGGCTGCACGGAGGTCTGCCGAGTGTTTTGCAAGAAAACAAAGAAAGTTGTCCAAAACAGCTTGCAATCGAATGTTCATGTGAATAGAAAAGGCAGGAGAGTGGTCAGGTTCTGTTTTCTCTCACTTGGGAAGCTGCGCACACAATCGCAGTGTTGTACAGCTTGTTTCATCACCTTTGCGAAGCTGCCGCTCTCCTCGGCTCCCGGAGACGAAGAAGCTGCTTCTTCGCGCAAAGACGATTCTGCCGCTCACAGTGCTCTGCGGTGTGCGCCTTCTGCCGAAAGAGGCCCGGGAGCGGTGCTTAGCTCTGCGGAGCACCGTACCGTCGTCTTTAGCCTCTCTTCTCGTCTACATCTTAGCAAAAAGCTTTTCCACTCTGTCTGGCAAGGAGAAACTTTGCCAGCACAGAAAACATCTCCCATCGTGTTCTAGAGGCTGCACGGAGGTCTGCCGAGTGTTTTGGAAGTAGAGAAAGAAAGTTGTCCAAAACAGCTTGCAATCGAATGTTCATGTGAATAGAAAAGGCAGGAGAGTGGTCAGGTACTGTTTTCTCTCAGTTGGCAAGCTGCGCACACAATCGCAGTGTTGTACAGCTTGTTTCATCACCTTTGCGAAGTTGCCGCTCTCTCCGGCTCCCGGAGACGAAGAAGCTGCTTCTTCGCGCAAAGACGATTCTGCCGCTCACAGTGCTCTGCGGTATGTGTCTTCTGCCGAAAGAGGCCCGTGTGCGGTGCTTAGCTCTGCAGAGCACCGTACCTTCGTCTTTAGCCTCTCTTCTCGTCTACATCTTAGCAAAAACCTTATCCACTCTGTTTGGCAAGGAGAAACTTTGCCAGCACAGAAAACATCTCCCATCGTGTTCTAGAGGCTGCACGGAGGTCTGCCGAGTGTTTTGCAAGAAGAGAAAGAAAGTTGTCCAAAACAGCTTGCAATCGAATGTTCATGTGAATAGAAAAGGCAGGAGAGTGGTCAGGTACTGTTTTCTCTCAGTTGGCAAGCTGCGCATACAATCGCAGTCTTGTACAGCTTGTTTCATCACCTTTCCCAAGTTGCCGCTCTCTCCGGCTCCCGGAGACGAAGAAGCTGCTTCTTCGCGCAAAGACGATTCTGCCGCTCACATTGCTCTGCGGTGTGCGGCTTCTGCCGAAAAAGATCCGGGAGCGGTGCTTAGCTCTGCAGAGCACCGTACCTTCCTCTTTAGCCTCTCTTCTCGTCTACATCTTAGCAAAAAGCTTTTCCACTATGTCTGGCAAGGAGTAACTGTGCCAGCACAAAAAACATCTCCCATCGTGTTCTAGAGGCTGCACGGAGGTCTGCCGAGTGTTTTGCAAGAAGAGAAAGAAAGTTGTCCAAAACAGCTTGCAATCGAATTTTCATGTGAATAGAAAAGGCAGGAGAGGGGTCAGGTACTGTTTTCTCTCAGTTGGCAAGCTGCGCACACAATCGCAGTCTTGTACAGCTTGTTTCATCACCTTTGCGAAGTTGCCGCTCTCTCCGGCTCCCAGAGACGAAGAAGCTGCTTCTTCGCGCAAAGACGATTCTGCCGCTCACAGTGCTCTGCGGTGTGCGCCTTCTGCCGAAAGAGGCCAGGGAGCGGTGCTTAGCTCTGCACTGCACCGTACCTTCGTCTTTAGCCTCTCTTCTCGTCTACATCTTAGCAAAAAGCTTTTCCACTCTGTCTGGCAAGGAGAAACTGTGCCAGCACAGAAAACATCTCCCATCGTGTTCTAGAGGCTGCACGGAGGTCTGCCGAGTGTTTTGCAAGAAGAGAAAGAAAGTTGTCCAAAACAGCTTGCAATCGAATGTTCATGTGAATAGAAAAGGCAGGAGAGTGGTCAGGTACTGTTTTCTCTCAGTTGGCAAGCTGCGCACACAATCGCAGTGTTGTACAGCTTGTTTCATCACCTTTGCGAAGCTGCCGCTCTCTCCGGCTCCCGGAGACGAAGAAGCTGCTTCTTCGCGCAAAGACGATTCTGCTGCTCACAGTGCTCTGCGGTGTGCGTCTTCTGCCGAAAGAGACCAGGGAGCGGTGCTTAGCTCTGCAGAGCACCGTACCTTCGTCTTTAGCCTCTCTTCTCGTCTACATCTTAGCAAAAAGCTTTTCCACTCTGTCCGGCAAGGAGAAACTTTGCCAGCACAGAAAACATCTCCCTTCGTGTTCTAGAGGCTGCACGGAGGTCTGCCGAGTGTTTTGCAAGAAGAGAAAGAAAGTTGTCCAAAACAGCTTCCAATCGAATGTTCATGTGAATAGAAAAGGCAGGAGAGTGGTCAGGTACTGTTTTCTCTCAGGTGGCAAGCTGCGCACACAATCGCAGTGTTGTACAGCTTGTTTCATCACCTTTGCCAAGTTGCCGCTCTCTCCGGCTCCCGGAGACGAAGAAGCTGCTTCTTCGCGCAAAGACGATTCTGCCGCTCACAGTGCTCTGCGGTGTGCGCCTTCTGCCGAAAGAGGTCCGGGAGCGGTGCTTAGCTCTGCAGAGCACCGTACCTTCGTCTTTAGCCTCTCTTCTCGTCTACATCTTAGCAAAAAGCTTTTCCACTCTGTCTGGCAAGGAGAAACTGTGCCAGCACAGAAAACATCTCCCTTCGTGTTCTAGAGGCTGCACGGAGGTCTGCCGAGTGTTTTGCAAGAAAACAAAGAAAGTTGTTCAAAACAGCTTGCAATCGAATGTTCATGTGAATAGAAAAGGCAGGAGAGTGGTCAGGTACTGTTTTCTCTCAGTTGACAAACTGCGCACACAATCGCAGTGTTGTACAGCTTGTTTCATCACCTTTGCGAAGCTGCCGCTCTCTCCGGCTCCCGGAGACGAAGAAGCTGCTTCTTCGCGCAAAGACGATTCTGCCGCTCATAGTGCTCTGCACTGTGTGTCTTCTGCCGAAAGAGGCCCGGGAGCGGTGCTTAGCTCTGCAGAGCACCTTACCTTCGTCTTTAGCCTCTCTTCTCGTCTACATCTTAGCAAAAAGCTTTTCCACTCTGTCTGGCAAGGAGAAACTGTGCCAGCACAGAAAACATCTCCCTTCGTGTTCTAGAGGCTGCACGGAGGTCTGCCGAGTGTTTTGCAAGAAAACAAAGAAAGTTGTCCAAAACAGCTTGCAATCGAATGTTCATGTGAATAGAAAAGGCAGGAGAGTGGTCAGGTACTGTTTTCTCTCAGTTGGCAAGCTGCGCACACAATCGCAGTGTTGTACAGCTTGTTTCATCACCTTTGCGAAGTTGCCGCTCTCTCCGGCTCCCGGAGACGAAGAAGCTGCTTCTTCGCGCAAAGACGATTCTGCCGCTCACAGTGCTCTGCGGTATGTGTCTTCTGCCGAAAGAGGCCCGGGTGCGGTGCTTAGCTCTGCAGAGCACCGTACCTTCGTCTTTAGCCTCTCTTCTCGTCTACATCTTAGCAAAAACCTTATCCACTCTGTTTGGCAAGGAGAAACTTTGCCAGCACAGAAAACATCTCCCATCGTGTTCTAGAGGCTGCACGGAGCTCTACCGAGTGTTTCGCAAGAAGAGAAAGAAAGTTGTCCAAAACAGCTTGCAATCGAATGTTCATGTGAATAGAAAAGGCAGGAGAGTGGTCAGGTACTGTTTTCTCTCAGTTGGGAAGCTGCGCACACAATCGCAGTGTTGTACAGCTTGTTTCATCACCTTTGCGAAGCTGCCGCTCTCTCCGGCTCCCGGAGACGGAGAAACTGCTTCTTCGCGCAAAGACGATTCTGCCGCTCACAGTGCTCTGCACTGTGTGTCTTCTGCCGAAAGAGACCAGGGAGCGGTGCTTAGCTTTACAGAGCACCGTACCTTCGTCTTTAGCCTCTCTTCTCGTCTACATCTTAGCAAAAAGCTTTTCCACTCTGTCTGGCAAGGACAAACATTGCCAGCACAGAAAACATCTCCCATCGTGTTCTAGAGGCTGCACGGAGGTCTGCCGAGTGTTTTGCAAGAAGAGAAAGAAAGTTGTCCAAAACAGCTTGCAATCGAATGTTCATGTGAATAGAAAAGGCAGGAGAGTGGTCAGGTACTGTTTTCTCTCAGGTGGCAAGCTGCGCACACAATCGCAGTGTTGTACAGCTTGTTTCATCACCTTTGCCAAGTTGCCGCTCTCTCCGGCTCCTGGAGACCAAGAAGCTGCTTCTTCGCGCAAAGACGATTCTGCCGCTCACAGTGCTCTGCACTGTGTGTCTTCTGCCGAAAGACACCAGGGAGCGGTGCATAGCTCTGCAGAGCACCTTACCTTCGTCTTTAGCCTCTCTTCTCGTCTACATCTTAGCAAAAAGCTTTTCCACTCTGTCTGGCAAGGAGAAACTTTGCCAGCACAGAAAACATCTCCCATCGTGTTCTAGAGGCTGCACGGAGGTCTGCCGAGTGTTTTGCAAGAAGAGAAAGAAAGTTGTCCAAAACAGCTTCCAATCGAATGTTCATGTGAATAGAAAAGGCAGGAGAGTGGTCAGGTTCTGTTTTCTCTCAGGTGGCAAGCTGCGCACACAATCGCAGTGTTGTACAGCTTGTTTCATCACCTTTGCGAAGTTGCCGCTCTCTCCGGCTCCCGGAGACGAAGAAGCTGCTTCTTCGCGCAAAGACGATTCTGCCGCTCACAGTGCTCTGCGGTGTGCGCCTTCTGCCGAAAGAGGTCCGGGAGCGGTGCTTTGCTCTGCAGAGCACCGTACGTTCGTCTTTAGCCTCTCTTCTCGTCTACATCTTAGCAAAAAGCTTTTCCACTCTGTCTGGCAAGGAGAAACTGTGCCAGCACAGAAAACATCTCCCTTCGTGTTCTAGAGGCTGCACGGAGGTCTGCCGAGTGTTTTGCAAGAAGAGAAAGAAAGTTGTCCAAAACAGCTTGCAATCGAATGTTCATGTGAATAGAAAAGGCAGGAGAGTGGTCAGGTACTGTTTTCTCTCAGTTGGCAAGCTGCGCACACAATCGCAGTGTTGTACAGCTTGTTTCATCACCTTTGCGAAGCTGCCGCTCTCTCCGGCTCCCGGAGACGAAGAAGCTGCTTCTTCGCGCAAAGACGATTCTGCCGCTCACAGTGCTCTGCACTGTGTGTCTTCTGCCGAAAGACACCAGGGAGCGGTGCATAGCTCTGCAGAGCACCTTACCTTCGTCTTTAGCCTCTCTTCTCGTCTACATCTTAGCAAAAAGCTTTTCCACTCTGTCTGGCAAGGAGAAACTGTGCCAGCACAGAAAACATCTCCCTTCGTGTTCTAGAGGCTGCACGGAGGTCTGCCGAGTGTTTTGCAAGTAGAGAAAGAAAGTTGTCCAAAACAGCTTGCAATCGAATGTTCATGTGAATAGAAAAGGCAGGAGAGTGGTCAGGTTCTGTTTTCTCTCAGTTGGGAAGCTGCGCACACAATCGCAGTGTTGTACAGCTTGTTTCATCACCTTTGCGAAGTTGCCGCTCTCTCCGGCTCCCGGAGACGAAGAAGCTGCTTCTTCGCGCAAAGACGATTCTGCCGCTCACAGTGCTCTGCGGTGTGCGCCTTCTGCCGAAAGAGGTCCGGGAGCGGTGCTTAGCTCTGCAGAGCACCGTACCTTCGTCTTTAGCCTCTCTTCTCGTCTACATCTTAGCAAAAAGCTTTTCCACTCTGTCTGGCAAGGAGAAACTGTGCCAGCACAGAAAACATCTCCCTTCGTGTTCTAGAGGCTGCACGGAGGTCTGCCGAGTGTTTTGCAAGAAGAGAAAGAAAGTTGTCCAAAACAGCTTGCAATCGAATGTTCATGTGAATAGAAAAGGCAGGAGAGTGGTCAGGTACTGTTTTCTCTCAGTTGTCAACCTGCGCACACAATCGCAGTGTTGTACAGCTTGTTTCATCACCTTTGCGAAGCTGCCGCTCTCTCCGGCTCCCGGAGACGAAGAAGCTGCTTCTTCGCGCAAAGACGATTCTGCCGCTCATAGTGCTCTGCACTGTGTGTCTTCTGCCGAAAGAGGCCCGGGAGCGGTGCTTAGCTCTGCAGAGCACCTTACCTTCGTCTTTAGCCTCTCTTCTCGTCTACATCTTAGCAAAAAGCTTTTCCACTCTGTCTGGCAAGGAGAAACTGTGCCAGCACAGAAAACATCTCCCTTCGTGTTCTAGAGGCTGCACGGAGGTCTGCCGAGTGTTTTGCAAGAAAACAAAGAAAGTTGTCCAAAACAGCTTGCAATCGAATGTTCATGTGAATAGAAAAGGCAGGAGCGTGGTCAGGTTCTGTTTTCCCTCAGTTGGGAAGCTGCGCACACAATCGCAGTGTTGTACAGCTTGTTTCATCACCTTTGCGAAGCTGCCGCTCTCCTCGGCTCCCGGAGACGAAGAAGCTGCTTCTTCGCGCAAAGACGATTCTGCCGCTCACAGTTCTCTGCGGTGTGCGCCTTCTGCCGGAAGAGGCCAGGGAGCGGTGCTTAGCTCTGCACTGCACCGTACCTTCGTCTTTAGCCTCTCTTCTCGTCTACATCTTAGCAAAAAGCTTTTCCACTCTGTCTGGCAAGGAGAAACTGTGCAAGCACAGAAAACATCTCCCTTCGTGTTCTAGAGGCTGCACGGAGGTCTGCCGAGTGTTTTGCAAGAAGAGAAAGAAAGTTGTCCAAAACAGCTTGCAATCGAATGTTCATGTGAATAGAAAAGGCAGGAGAGTGGTCAGGTACTGTTTTCTCTCAGTTGGCAAGCTGCGCACACAATCGCAGTGTTGTACAGCTTGTTTCATCACCTTTAAGAAGCTGCCGCTCTCTCCGGCTCCCGGAGACGGAGAAACTGCTTCTTCGCGCAAAGACGATCTGCCGCTCACAGTGCTCTGCGGTGTGTGTCTTCTGCCGAAAGAGACCAGGGAGCGGTGCTTAGCTTTACAGTGCACCGTACCTTCGTCTTTAGCCTCTCTTCTCGTCTACATCTTAGCAAAAAGCTTTTCCACTCTGTCTGGCAAGGAGAAACTTTGCCAGCACAGAAAACATCTCCCATCGTGTTCTAGAGGCTGCACGGAGGTCTGCCGAGTGTTTTGCAAGAAGAGAAAGAAAGTTGTCCAAAACAGCTTGCAATCGAATGTTCATGTGAATAGAAAAGGCAGGAGAGTGGTCAGGTACTGTTTTCTCTCAGGTGGCAAGCTGCGCACACAATCGCAGTGTTGTACAGCTTGTTTCATCACCTTTGCGAAGTTGCCGCTCTCTCCGGCTCCCGGAGACGAAGAAGCTGCTTCTTCGCGCAAAGACCATTCTGCCGCTCACAGTGCTCTGCGGTATGTGTCTTCTGCCGAAAGAGGCCCGGGTGCGGTGCTTAGCTCTGCAGAGCACCGTACCTTCGTCTTTAGCCTCTCTTCTCGTCTACATCTTAGCAAAAACCTTATCCACTCTGTTTGGCAAGGAGAAACTTTGCCAGCACAGAAAACATCTCCCATCGTGTTCTAGAGGCTGCACGGAGGTCTGCCGAGTGTTTCGCAAGAAGAGAAAGAAAGTTGTCCAAAACAGCTTGCAATCGAATGTTCATGTGAATAGAAAAGGCAGGAGAGTGGTCAGGTACTGTTTTCTCTCAGTTGGCAAGCTGCGCATACAATCGCAGCCTTGTACAGCTTGTTTCATCACCTTTGCCAAGTTGCCGCTCTCTCCGGCTCCCGGAGACGAAGAAGCTGCTTCTTCGCGCAAAGACGATTCTGCCGCTCACAGTGCTCTGCGGTGTGCGCCTTCTGCCGAAAGAGGCCAGGGAGCGGTGCTTAGCTCTGCACTGCACCGTACCTTCGTCTTTAGCCTCTCTTCTCGTCTACATCTTAGCAAAAAGCTTTTCCACTCTGTCTGGCAAGGACAAACTTTGCCAGCACAGAAAACATCTCCCATCGTGTTCTAGAGGCTGCACGGAGGTCTGCCGAGTGTTTTGCAAGAAGAGAAAGAAAGTTGTCCAAAACAGCTTGCAATCGAATGTTCATGTGAATAGAAAAGGCAGGAGAGTGGTCAGGTTCTGTTTTCTCTCAGTTGGGAAGCTGCGCACACAATCGCAGTGTTGTACAGCTTGTTTCATCACCTTTGCGAAGTTGCCGCTCTCTCCGGCTCCCGGAGACGAAGAAGCTGCTTCTTCGCGCAAAGACGATTCTGCCGCTCACAGTGCTCTGCGGTGTGCGCCTTCTGCCGAAAGAGGTCCGGGAGCGGTGCTTAGCTCTGCAGAGCACCGTACCTTCGTCTTTAGCCTCTCTTCTCGTCTACATCTTAGCAAAAAGCTTTTCCACTCTGTCTGGCAAGGAGAAACTGTGCCAGCACAGAAAACATCTCCCATCGTGTTCTAGAGGCTGCACGGAGGTCTGCCGAGTGTTTTGCAAGAAGAGAAAGAAAGTTGTCCAAAACAGCTTGCAATCGAATGTTCATGTGAATAGAAAAGGCAGGAGAGTGGTCAGGTTCTGTTTTCTCTCAGTTGGCAAGCTGCGCACACAATCGCAGTGTTGTACAGCTTGTTTCATCACCTTTGCGAAGCTGCCGCTCTCTCCGGCTCCCGGAGACGAAGAAGCTGCTTCTTCGCGCAAAGACGATTCTGCCGCTCACAGTGCTCTGCACTGTGTGTCTTCTGCCGAAAGACACCAGGGAGCGGTGCATAGCTCTGCAGAGCACCTTACCTTCGTCTTTAGCCTCTCTTCTCGTCTACATCTTAGCAAAAAGCTTTTCCACTCTGTCTGGCAAGGAGAAACTGTGCCAGCACAGAAAACATCTCCCTTCGTGTTCTAGAGGCTGCACGGAGGTCTGCCGAGTGTTTTGCAAGTAGAGAAAGAAAGTTGTCCAAAACAGCTTGCAATCGAATGTTCATGTGAATAGAAAAGGCAGGAGAGTGGTCAGGTTCTGTTTTCTCTCAGTTGGGAAGCTGCGCACACAATCGCAGTGTTGTACAGCTTTTTTCATCTCCTTTGCGAAGTTGCCGCTCTCCTCGGCTCCCGGAGACGAAGAAGCTGCTTCTTCGCGCAAAGACGATTCTGCCGCTCACAGTGCTCTGCGGTGTGCGCCTTCTGCCGAAAGAGGTCCGGGAGCGGTGCTTAGCTCTGCAGAGCACCGTACCTTCGTCTTTAGCCTCTCTTCTCGTCTACATCTTAGCAAAAAGCTTTTCCACTCTGTCTGGCAAGGAGAAACTGTGCCAGCACAGAAAACATCTCCCTTCGTGTTCTAGAGGCTGCACGGAGGTCTGCCGAGTGTTTTGCAAGAAAACAAAGAAAGTTGTCCAAAACAGCTTGCAATCGAATGTTCATGTGAATAGAAAAGGCAGGAGAGTGGTCAGGTACTGTTTTCTCTCAGTTGTCAACCTGCGCACACAATCGCAGTGTTGTACAGCTTGTTTCATCACCTTTGCGAAGCTGCCGCTCTCTCCGGCTCCCGGAGACGAAGAAGCTGCTTCTTCGCGCAAAGACGATTCTGCCGCTCATAGTGCTCTGCGGTGTGCGCCTTCTGCCGAAAGAGGCCCGGGAGCGGTGCTTAGCTCTGCGGAGCACCGTACCGTCGTCTTTAGCCTCTCTTCTCGTCTACATCTTAGCAAAAAGCTTTTCCACTCTGTCTGGCAAGGAGAAACTTTGCCAGCACAGAAAACATCTCCCATCGTGTTCTAGAGGCTGCACGGAGGTCTGCCGAGTGTTTTGCAAGAAGAGAAAGAAAGTTGTCCAAAACAGCTTGCAATCGAATGTTCATGTGAATAGAAAAGGCAGGAGAGTGGTCAGGTACTGTTTTCTCTCAGTTGGCAAGCTGCGCACACAATCGCAGTGTTGTACAGCTTGTTTCATCACCTTTGCGAAGTTGCCGCTCTCTCCGGCTCCCGGAGACGAAGAAGCTGCTTCTTCGCGCAAAGACGATTCTGCCGCTCACAGTGCTCTGCGGTATGTGTCTTCTGCCGAAAGAGGCCCGTGTGCGGTGCTTAGCTCTGCAGAGCACCGTACCTTCGTCTTTAGCCTCTCTTCTCGTCTACATCTTAGCAAAAACCTTATCCACTCTGTTTGGCAAGGAGAAACTTTGCCAGCACAGAAAACATCTCCCATCGTGTTCTAGAGGCTGCACGGAGGTCTGCCGAGTGTTTCGCAAGAAGAGAAAGAAAGTTGTCCAAAACAGCTTGCAATCGAATGTTCATGTGAATAGAAAAGGCAGGAGAGTGGTCAGGTACTGTTTTCTCTCAGTTGGCAAGCTGCGCATACAATCGCAGTCTTGTACAGCTTGTTTCATCACCTTTGCGAAGTTGCCGCTCTCTCCGGCTCCCGGAGACGAAGAAGCTGCTTCTTCGCGCAAAGACGATTCTGCCGCTCACATTGCTCTGCGGTGTGCGGCTTCTGCCGAAAAAGATCCGGGAGCGGTGCTTAGCTCTGCAGAGCACCGTACCTTCCTCTTTAGCCTCTCTTCTCGTCTACATCTTAGCAAAAAGCTTTTCCACTATGTCTGGCAAGGAGAAACTGTGCCAGCACAAAAAACAACTCCCATCGTGTTCTAGAGGCTGCACGGAGGTCTGCCGAGTGTTTTGCAAGAAGAGAAAGAAAGTTGTCCAAAACAGCTTGCAATCGAATTTTCATGTGAATAGAAAAGGCAGGAGAGGGGTCAGGTACTGTTTTCTCTCAGTTGGCAAGCTGCGCACACAATCGCAGTCTTGTACAGCTTGTTTCATCACCTTTGCGAAGTTGCCGCTCTCTCCGGCTCCCAGAGACGAAGAAGCTGCTTCTTCGCGCAAAGACGATTCTGCCGCTCACAGTGCTCTGCGGTGTGCGCCTTCTGCCGAAAGAGGCCAGGGAGCGGTGCTTAGCTCTGCACTGCACCGTACCTTCGTCTTTAGCCTCTCTTCTCGTCTACATCTTAGCAAAAAGCTTTTCCACTCTGTCTGGCAAGGAGAAACTGTGCCAGCACAGAAAACATCTCCCTTCGTGTTCTAGAGGCTGCACGGAGGTCTGCCGAGTGTTTCGCAAGAAGAGAAAGAAAGTTGTCCAAAACAGCTTGCAATCGAATGTTCATGTGAATAGAAAAGGCAGGAGAGTGGTCAGGTACTGTTTTCTCTCAGTTGGCAAGCGGCGCACACAATCGCAGTCTTGTACAGCTTGTTTCATCACCTTTGCGAAGTTGCCGCTCTCTCCGGCTCCCGGAGACGAAGAAGCTGCTTCTTCGCGCAAAGACGATTCTGCCGCTCACAGTGTACTGCGGTGTGCGCCTTCTGCCGAAAGAGGCCAGGGAGCGGTGCTTAGCTCTGCAGAGCACCGTACCTTCGTCTTTAGCCTCTCTTCTCGTCTACATCTTAGCAAAAAGCTTTTCCACTCTGTCTGGCAAGGAGAAACTGTGCCAGCACAGAAAACATCTCCCTTCGTGTTCTAGAGGCTGCACGGAGGTCTGCCGAGTGTTTTGCAAGAAGAGAAAGAAAGTTGTCCAAAACAGCTTGCAATCGAATGTTCATGTGAATAGAAAAGGCAGGAGAGTGGTCAGGTACTGTTTTCTCTCAGTTGGCAAGCTGCGCACACAATCGCAGTGTTGTACAGCTTGTTTCATCACCTTTGCGAAGTTGCCGCTCTCTCCGGCTCCCGGAGACGGAGAAACTGCTTCTTCGCGCAAAGACGATTCTGCTGCTCACAGTGCTCTGCGGTGTGTGTCTTCTGCCGAAAGAGACCAGGGAGCGGTGCTTAGCTTTACAGAGCACCGTACCTTCGTCTTTAGCCTCTCTTCTCGTCTACATCTTAGCAAAAAGCTTTTCCACTCTGTCTGGCAAGGACAAACTTTGCCAGCACAGAAAACATCTCCCATCGTGTTCTAGAGGCTGCACGGAGGTCTGCCGAGTGTTTTGCAAGAAGAGAAAGAAAGTTGTCCAAAACAGCTTGCAATCGAATGTTCATGTGAATAGAAAAGGCAGGAGAGTGGTCAGGTACTGTTTTCTCTCAGGTGGCAAGCTGCGCACACAATCGCAGTGTTGTACAGCTTGTTTCATCACCTTTGCGAAGTTGCCGCTCTCTCCGGCTCCCGGAGACGAAGAAGCTGCTTCTTCGCGCAAAGACGATTCTGCCGCTCACAGTGCTCTGCACTGTGTGTCTTCTGCCGAAAGACACCAGGGAGCGGTGCATAGCTCTGCAGAGCACCTTACCTTCGTCTTTAGCCTCTCTTCTCGTCTACATCTTAGCAAAAAGCTTTTCCACTCTGTCTGGCAAGGAGAAACTGTGCCAGCACAGAAAACATCTCCCATCGTGTTCTAGAGGCTGCACGGAGGTCTGCCGAGTGTTTTGCAAGTAGAGAAAGAAAGTTGTCCAAAACAGCTTGCAATCGAATGTTCATGTGAATAGAAAAGGCAGGAGAGTGGTCAGGTTCTGTTTTCTCTCAGTTGGGAAGCTGCGCACACAATCGCAGTGTTGTACAGCTTGTTTCATCACCTTTGCGAAGTTGCCGCTCTCTCCGGCTCCCGGAGACGAAGAAGCTGCTTCTTCGCGCAAAGACGATTCTGCCGCTCACAGTGCTCTGCGGTGTGCGCCTTCTGCCGAAAGAGGTCCGGGAGCGGTGCTTAGCTCTGCAGAGCACCGTACCTTCGTCTTTAGCCTCTCTTCTCGTCTACATCTTAGCAAAAAGCTTTTCCACTCTGTCTGGCAAGGAGAAACTGTGCCAGCACAGAAAACATCTCCCTTCGTGTTCTAGAGGCTGCACGGAGGTCTGCCGAGTGTTTTGCAAGAAGAGAAAGAAAGTTGTCCAAAACAGCTTGCAATCGAATGTTCATGTGAATAGAAAAGGCAGGAGAGTGGTCAGGTACTGTTTTCTCTCAGTTGTCAACCTGCGCACACAATCGCAGTGTTGTACAGCTTGTTTCATCACCTTTGCGAAGCTGCCGCTCTCTCCGGCTCCCGGAGACGAAGAAGCTGCTTCTTCGCGCAAAGACGATTCTGCCGCTCATAGTGCTCTGCACTGTGTGTCTTCTGCCGAAAGAGGCCCGGGAGCGGTGCTTAGCTCTGCAGAGCACCTTACCTTCGTCTTTAGCCTCTCTTCTCGTCTACATCTTAGCAAAAAGCTTTTCCACTCTGTCTGGCAAGGAGAAACTGTGCCAGCACAGAAAACATCTCCCTTCGTGTTCTAGAGGCTGCACGGAGGTCTGCCGAGTGTTTTGCAAGAAAACAAAGAAAGTTGTCCAAAACAGCTTGCAATCGAATGTTCATGTGAATAGAAAAGGCAGGAGCGTGGTCAGGTTCTGTTTTCCCTCAGTTGGGAAGCTGCGCACACAATCGCAGTGTTGTACAGCTTGTTTCATCACCTTTGCGAAGCTGCCGCTCTCCTCGGCTCCCGGAGACGAAGAAGCTGCTTCTTCGCGCAAAGACGATTCTGCCGCTCACAGTGCTCTGCGGTGTGTGCCTCCGGCCGAAAGACGCCCGGGAGCGGTGCTTAGCTCTGCGGAGCACTGTACCGTCGTCTTTAGCCTCTCTTCTCGTCTACATCTTAGCAAAAAGCTTTTCCACTCTGTCTGGCAAGGAGAAACTTTGCCAGCACAGAAAACATCTCCCATCGTGTTCTAGAGGCTGCACGGAGGTCTGCCGAGTGTTTTGCAAGAAGAGAAAGAAAGTTGTCCAAAACAGCTTGCAATCGAATGTTCATGTGAATAGAAAAGGCAGGAGAGTGGTCAGGTACTGTTTTCTCTCAGTTGGCAAGCTGCGCACACAATCGCAGTGTTGTACAGCTTGTTTCATCACCTTTGCGAAGTTGCCGCTCTCTCCGGCTCCCGGAGACGAAGAAGCTGCTTCTTCGCGCAAAGACGATTCTGCCGCTCACAGTGCTCTGCGGTATGTGTCTTCTGCCGAAAGAGGCCCGGGTGCGGTGCTTAGCTCTGCAGAGCACCGTACCTTCGTCTTTAGCCTCTCTTCTCGTCTACATCTTAGCAAAAACCTTATCCACTCTGTTTGGCAAGGAGAAACTTTGCCAGCACAGAAAACATCTCCCATCGTGTTCTAGAGGCTGCACGGAGGTCTGCCGAGTGTTTCGCAAGAAGAGAAAGAAAGTTGTCCAAAACAGCTTGCAATCGAATGTTCATGTGAATAGAAAAGGCAGGAGAGTGGTCAGGTACTGTTTTCTCTCAGTTGGCAAGCTGCGCACACAATCGCAGTGTTGTACAGCTTGTTTCATCACCTTTGCGAAGTTGCCGCTCTCTCCGGCTCCCGGAGACGGAGAAACTGCTTCTTCGCGCAAAGACGATTCTGCTGCTCACAGTGCTCTGCGGTGTGTGTCTTCTGCCGAAAGAGACCAGGGAGCGGTGCTTAGCTTTACAGAGCACCGTACCTTCGTCTTTAGCCTCTCTTCTCGTCTACATCTTAGCAAAAAGCTTTTCCACTCTGTCTGGCAAGGAGAAACTGTGCCAGCACAGAAAACATCTCCCATCGTGTTCTAGAGGCTGCACGGAGGTCTGCCGAGTGTTTTGCAAGAAGAGAAAGAAAGTTGTCCAAAACAGCTTGCAATCGAATGTTCATGTGAATAGAAAAGGCAGGAGAGTGGTCAGGTACTGTTTTCTCTCAGGTGGCAAGCTGCGCACACAATCGCAGTGTTGTACAGCTTGTTTCATCACCTTTGCCAAGTTGCCGCTCTCTCCGGCTCCTGGAGACCAAGAAGCTGCTTCTTCGCGCAAAGACGATTCTGCCGCTCACAGTGCTCTGCACTGTGTGTCTTCTGCCGAAAGACACCAGGGAGCGGTGCATAGCTCTGCAGAGCACCTTACCTTCGTCTTTAGCCTCTCTTCTCGTCTACATCTTAGCAAAAAGCTTTTCCACTCTGTCTGGCAAGGAGAAACTTTGCCAGCACAGAAAACATCTCCCATCGTGTTCTAGAGGCTGCACGGAGGTCTGCCGAGTGTTTTGCAAGAAGAGAAAGAAAGTTGTCCAAAACAGCTTGCAATCGAATGTTCATGTGAATAGAAAAGGCAGGAGAGTGGTCAGGTTCTGTTTTGTTTCAGTTGGGAAGCTGCGCACACAATCGCAGTGTTGTACAGCTTGTTTCATCACCTTTGCGAAGTTGCCGCTCTCTCCGGCTCCCGGAGACGAAGAAGCTGCTTCTTCGCGCAAAGACGATTCTGCCGCTCACAGTGCTCTGCGGTGTGCGCCTTCTGCCGAAAGAGGTCCGGGAGCGGTGCTTAGCTCTGCAGAGCACCGTACCTTCGTCTTTAGCCTCTCTTCTCGTCTACATCTTAGCAAAAAGCTTTTCCACTCTGTCTGGCAAGGAGAAACTGTGCCAGCACAGAAAACATCTCCCTTCGTGTTCTAGAGGCTGCACGGAGGTCTGCCGAGTGTTTTGCAAGAAGAGAAAGAAAGTTGTCCAAAACAGCTTGCAATCGAATGTTCATGTGAATAGAAAAGGCAGGAGAGTGGTCAGGTACTGTTTTCTCTCAGTTGGCACGCTGCGCACACAATCGCAGTGTTGTACAGCTTGTTTCATCACCTTTGCGAAGCTGCCGCTCTCTCCGGCTCCCGGAGACGAAGAAGCTGCTTCTTCGCGCAAAGACGATTCTGCCGCTCACAGTGCTCTGCACTGTGTGTCTTCTGCCGAAAGACACCAGGGAGCGGTGCATAGCTCTGCAGAGCACCTTACCTTCGTCTTTAGCCTCTCTTCTCGTCTACATCTTAGCAAAAAGCTTTTCCACTCTGTCTGGCAAGGAGAAACTGTGCCAGCACAGAAAACATCCCCCTTCGTGTTCTAGAGGCTGCACGGAGGTCTGCCGAGTGTTTTGCAAGAAGAGAAAGAAAGTTGTCCAAAACAGCTTGCAATCGAATGTTCATGTGAATAGAAAAGGCAGGAGAGTGGTCAGGTTCTGTTTTCTCTCAGTTGGGAAGCTGCGCACACAATCGCAGTGTTGTACAGCTTTTTTCATCACCTTTGCGAAGTTGCCGCTCTCTCCGGCTCCCGGAGACGAAGAAGCTGCTTCTTCGCGCAAAGACGATTCTGCCGCTCACAGTGCTCTGCGGTGTGCGCCTTCTGCCGAAAGAGGTCCGGGAGCGGTGCTTAGCTCTGCAGAGCACCTTACCTTCGTCTTTAGCCTCTCTTCTCGTCTACATCTTAGCAAATAGCTTTTCCACTCTGTCTGGCAAGGAGAAACTGTGCCAGCACAGAAAACATCTCCTTTCGTGTTCTAGAGGCTGCACGGAGGTCTGCCGAGTGTTTTGCAAGAAAACAAAGAAAGTTGTCCAAAACAGCTTGCAATCGAATGTTCATGTGAATAGAAAAGGCAGGAGAGTGGTCAGGTTCTTTTTTCTCTCAGTTGGGAAGCTGCGCACACAATCGCAGTGTTGTACAGCTTGTTTCATCACCTTTGCGAAGCTGCCGCTCTCCTCGGCTCCCGGAGACGAAGAAGCTGCTTCTTCGCGCAAAGACGATTCTGCCGCTCACAGTGCTCTGCGGTGTGCGCCTTCTGCCGAAAGAGGCCCGGGAGCGGTGCTTAGCTCTGCGGAGCACCGTACCGTCGTCTTTAGCCTCTCTTCTCGTCTACATCTTAGCAAAAAGCTTTTCCACTCTGTCTGGCAAGGACAAACTTTGCCAGCACAGAAAACATCTCCCATCGTGTTCTAGAGGCTGCACGGAGGTCTGCCGAGTGTTTTGCAAGAAGAGAAAGAAAGTTGTCCAAAACAGCTTGCAATCGAATGTTCATGTGAATAGAAAAGGCAGGAGAGTGGTCAGGTACTGTTTTCTCTCAGTTGGCAAGCTGCGCACACAATCGCAGTCTTGTACAGCTTGTTTCATCACCTTTCCCAAGTTGCCGCTCTCTCCGGCTCCCGGAGACGAAGAAGCTGCTTCTTCGCGCAAAGACGATTCTGCCACTCACAGTGCTCTGCGGTATGTGTCTTCTGCCGAAAGAGGCCCGTGTGCGGTGCTTAGCTCTGCAGAGCACCGTACCTTCGTCTTTAGCCTCTCTTCTCGTCTACATCTTAGCAAAAAGCTTTTCCACTCTGTTTGGCAAGGAGAAACTTTGCCAGCACAGAAAACATCTCCCATCGTGTTCTAGAGGCTGCACGGAGGTCTGCCGAGTGTTTCGCAAGAAGAGAAAGAAAGTTGTCCAAAACAGCTTGCAATCGAATGTTCATGTGAATAGAAAAGGCAGGAGAGTGGTCAGGTACTGTTTTCTCTCAGTTGGCAAGCTGCACATACAATCGCAGTCTTGTACAGCTTGTTTCATCACCTTTGCGAAGTTGCCGCTCTCTCCGGCTCCCGGAGACGAAGAAGCTGCTTCTTCGCGCAAAGACGATTCTGCCGCTCACAGTGCTCTGCGGTGTGCGGCTTCTGCCGAAAAAGATCCGGGAGCGGTGCTTAGCTCTGCAGAGCACCGTACCTTCCTCTTTAGCCTCTCTTCTCGTCTACATCTTAGCAAAAAGCTTTTCCACTATGTCTGGCAAGGAGAAACTGTGCCAGCACAAAAAACATCTCCCATCGTGTTCTAGAGGCTGCACGGAGGTCTGCCGAGTGTTTTGCAAGAAGAGAAAGAAAGTTGTCCAAAACAGCTTGCAATCGAATTTTCATGTGAATAGAAAAGGCAGGAGAGGGGTCAGGTACTGTTTTCTCTCAGTTGGCAAGCTGCGCACACAATCGCAGTCTTGTACAGCTTGTTTCATCACCTTTGCGAAGTTGCCGCTCTCTCCGGCTCCCAGAGACGAAGAAGCTGCTTCTTCGCGCAAAGACGATTCTGCCGCTCACAGTGCTCTGCGGTGTGCGCCTTCTGCCGAAAGAGGCCAGGGAGCGGTGCTAAGCTCTGCACTGCACCGTACCTTCGTCTTTAGCCTCTCTTCTCGTCTACATCTTAGCAAAAAGCTTTTCCACTCTGTCTGGCAAGGAGAAACTGTGCCAGCACAGAAAACATCTCCCTTCGTGTTCTAGAGGCTGCACGGAGGTCTGCCGAGTGTTTTGCAAGAAGAGAAAGAAAGTTGTCCAAAACAGCTTGCAATCGAATGTTCATGTGAATAGAAAAGGCAGGAGAGTGGTCAGGTACTGTTTTCTCTCAGTTGGGAAGCTGCGCACACAATCGCAGTGTTGTACAGCTTGTTTCATCACCTTTGCGAAGCTGCCGCTCTCTCCGGCTCCCGGAGACGAAGAAGCTGCTTCTTCGCGCAAAGACGATTCTGCTGCTCACAGTGCTCTGCGGTGTGTGTCTTCTGCCGAAAGAGACCAGGGAGCGGTGCTTAGCTCTACAGAGCACCGTACCTTCGTCTTTAGCCTCTCTTCTCGTCTACATCTTAGCAAAAAGCTTTTCCACTCTGTCTGGCAAGGACAAACTTTGCCAGCACAGAAAACATCTCCCATCGTGTTCTAGAGGCTGCACGGAGGTCTGCCGAGTGTTTTGCAAGAAGAGAAAGAAAGTTGTCCAAAACAGCTTGCAATCGTATGTTCATGTGAATAGAAAAGGCAGGAGAGTGGTCAGGTACTGCTTTCTCTCACTTGGCAAGCTGCGCACACAATCGCAGTCTTGTACAGCTTGTTTCATCACCTTTGCGAAGTTGCCGCTCTCTCCGGCTCCCGGAGACGAAGAAGCTGCTTCTTCGCGCAAAGACGATTCTGCCGCTCATAGTGCTCTGCACTGTGTGTCTTCTGCCGAAAGAGGCCCGGGAGCGGTGCTTAGCTCTGCAGAGCACCTTACCTTCGTCTTTAGCCTCTCTTCTCGTCTACATCTTAGCAAAAAGCTTTTCCACTCTGTCTGGCAAGGAGAAACTGTGCCAGCACAGAAAACATCTCCCATCGTGTTCTAGAGGCTGCACGGAGGTCTGCCGAGTGTTTTGCAAGAAAACAAAGAAAGTTGTCCAAAACAGCTTGCAATCGAATGTTCATGTGAATAGAAAAGGCAGGAGAGTGGTCAGGTACTGTTTTCTCTCAGTTGGCAAGCTGCGCACACAATCGCAGTGTTGTACAGCTTGTTTCATCACCTTTGCGAAGTTGCCGCTCTCTCCGGCTCCCGGAGACGAAGAAGCTGCTTCTTCGCGCAAAGACCATTCTGCCGCTCACAGTGCTCTGCGGTATGTGTCTTCTGCCGAAAGAGGTCCGGGTGCGGTGCTTAGCTCTGCAGAGCACCGTACCTTCGTCTTTAGCCTCTCTTCTCGTCTACATCTTAGCAAAAACCTTATCCACTCTGTTTGGCAAGGAGAAACTTTGCCAGCACAGAAAACATCTCCCATCGTGTTCTAGAGGCTGCTCGGAGGTCTGCCGAGTGTTTCGCAAGAAGAGAAAGAAAGTTGTCCAAAACAGCTTGCAATCGAATGTTCATGTGAATAGAAAAGGCAGGAGAGTGGTCAGGTACTGTTTTCTCTCAGTTGGCAAGCTGCGCACACAATCGCAGTGTTGTACAGCTTGTTTCATCACCTTTGCGAAGCTGCCGCTCTCTCCGGCTCCCGGAGACGAAGAAGCTGCTTCTTCGCGCAAAGACGATTCTGCTGCTCACAGTGCTCTGCGGTGTGTGTCTTCTGCCGAAAGAGACCAGGGAGCGGTGCTTAGCTTTACAGAGCACCGTACCTTCGTCTTTAGCCTCTCTTCTCGTCTACATCTTAGCAAAAAGCTTTTCCACTCTGTCTGGCAAGGACAAACTTTGCCAGCACAGAAAACATCTCCCATCGTGTTCTAGAGGCTGCACGGAGGTCTGCCGAGTGTTTTGCAAGAAGAGAATGAAAGTTGTCCAAAACAGCTTGCAATCGAATGTTCATGTGAATAGAAAAGGCAGGAGAGTGGTCAGGTACTGTTTTCTCTCAGGTGGCAAGCTGCGCACACAATCGCAGTGTTGTACAGCTTGTTTCATCACCTTTGCCAAGTTGCCGCTCTCTCCGGCTCCTGGAGACCAAGAAGCTGCTTCTTCGCGCAAAGACGATTCTGCCGCTCACAGTGCTCTGCAGTGTGTGTCTTCTGCCGAAAGACACCAGGGAGCGGTGCATAGCTCTGCAGAGCACCTTACCTTCGTCTTTAGCCTCTCTTCTCGTCTACATCTTAGCAAAAAGCTTTTCCACTCTGTCTGGCAAGGAGAAACTGTGCCAGCACAGAAAACATATCCCTTCGTGTTCTAGAGGCTGCACGGAGGTCTGCCGAGTGTTTTGCAAGTAGAGAAAGAAAGTTGTCCAAAACAGCTTGCAATCGAATGTTCATGTGAATAGAAAAGGCAGGAGAGTGGTCAGGTTCTGTTTTCTCTCAGTTGGGAAGCTGCGCACACAATCGCAGTGTTGTACAGCTTTTTTCATCACCTTTGCGAAGTTGCCGCTCTCTCCGGCTCCCGGAGACGAAGAAGCTGCTTCTTCGCGCAAAGACGATTCTGCCGCTCACAGTGCTCTGCGGTGTGCGCCTTCTGCCGAAAGAGGTCCGGGAGCGGTGCTTAGCTCTGCAGAGCACCGTACCTTCGTCTTTAGCCTCTCTTCTCGTCTACATCTTAGCAAAAAGCTTTTCCACTCTGTCTGGCAAGGAGAAACTGTGCCAGCACAGAAAACATCTCCCTTCGTGTTCTAGAGGCTGCACGGAGGTCTGCCGAGTGTTTTGCAAGAAGAGAAAGAAAGTTGTCCAAAACAGCTTGCAATCGAATGTTCATGTGAATAGAAAAGGCAGGAGAGTGGTCAGGTACTGTTTTCTCTCAGTTGTCAACCTGCGCACACAATCGCAGTGTTGTACAGCTTGTTTCATCACCTTTGCGAAGCTGCCGCTCTCTCCGGCTCCCGGAGACGAAGAAGCTGCTTCTTCGCGCAAAGACGATTCTGCCGCTCATAGTGCTCTGCACTGTGTGTCTTCTGCCGAAAGAGGCCCGGGAGCGGTGCTTAGCTCTGCAGAGCACCTTACCTTCGTCTTTAGCCTCTCTTCTCGTCTACATCTTAGCAAAAAGCTTTTCCACTCTGTCTGGCAAGGAGAAACTGTGCCAGCACAGAAAACATCTCCCTTCGTGTTCTAGAGGCTGCACGGAGGTCTGCCGAGTGTTTTGCAAGAAAACAAAGAAAGTTGTCCAAAACAGCTTGCAATCGAATGTTCATGTGAATAGAAAAGGCAGGAGCGTGGTCAGGTTCTGTTTTCCCACAGTTGGGAAGCTGCGCACACAATCGCAGTGTTGTACAGCTTGTTTCATCACCTTTGCGAAGCTGCCGCTCTCCTCGGCTCCCGGAGACGAAGAAGCTGCTTCTTCGCGCAAAGACGATTCTGCCGCTCACAGTGCTCTGCGGTGTGCGCCTTCTGCCGAAAGAGGCCCGGGAGCGGTGCTTAGCTCTGCGGAGCACCGTACCGTCGTCTTTAGCCTCTCTTCTCGTCTACATCTTAGCAAAAACCTTATCCACTCTGTTTGGCAAGGAGAAACTTTGCCAGCACAGAAAACATCTCCCATCGTGTTCTAGAGGCTGCACGGAGGTCTGCCGAGTGTTTCGCAAGAAGAGAAAGAAAGTTGTCCAAAACAGCTTGCAATCGAATGTTCATGTGAATAGAAAAGGCAGGAGAGTGGTCAGGTACTGTTTTCTCTCAGTTGGCAAGCTGCGCACACAATCGCAGTGTTGTACAGCTTGTTTCATCACCTTTGCGAAGTTGCCGCTCTCTCCGGCTCCCGGAGACGGAGAAACTGCTTCTTCGCGCAAAGACGATTCTGCTGCTCACAGTGCTCTGCGGTGTGTGTCTTCTGCCGAAAGAGACCAGGGAGCGGTGCTTAGCTTTACAGAGCACCGTACCTTCGTCTTTAGCCTCTCTTCTCGTCTACATCTTAGCAAAAAGCTTTTCCACTCTGTCTGGCAAGGAGAAACTGTGCCAGCACAGAAAACATCTCCCATCGTGTTCTAGAGGCTGCACGGAGGTCTGCCGAGTGTTTTGCAAGAAGAGAAAGAAAGTTGTCCAAAACAGCTTGCAATCGAATGTTCATGTGAATAGAAAAGGCAGGAGAGTGGTCAGGTACTGTTTTCTCTCAGGTGGCAAGCTGCGCACACAATCGCAGTGTTGTACAGCTTGTTTCATCACCTTTGCCAAGTTGCCGCTCTCTCCGGCTCCTGGAGACCAAGAAGCTGCTTCTTCGCGCAAAGACGATTCTGCCGCTCACAGTGCTCTGCACTGTGTGTCTTCTGCCGAAAGACACCAGGGAGCGGTGCATAGCTCTGCAGAGCACCTTACCTTCGTCTTTAGCCTCTCTTCTCGTCTACATCTTAGCAAAAAGCTTTTCCACTCTGTCTGGCAAGGAGAAACTTTGCCAGCACAGAAAACATCTCCCATCGTGTTCTAGAGGCTGCACGGAGGTCTGCCGAGTGTTTTGCAAGAAGAGAAAGAAAGTTGTCCAAAACAGCTTGCAATCGAATGTTCATGTGAATAGAAAAGGCAGGAGAGTGGTCAGGTTCTGTTTTGTTTCAGTTGGGAAGCTGCGCACACAATCGCAGTGTTGTACAGCTTGTTTCATCACCTTTGCGAAGTTGCCGCTCTCTCCGGCTCCCGGAGACGAAGAAGCTGCTTCTTCGCGCAAAGACGATTCTGCCGCTCACAGTGCTCTGCGGTGTGCGCCTTCTGCCGAAAGAGGTCCGGGAGCGGTGCTTAGCTCTGCAGAGCACCGTACCTTCGTCTTTAGCCTCTCTTCTCGTCTACATCTTAGCAAAAAGCTTTTCCACTCTGTCTGGCAAGGAGAAACTGTGCCAGCACAGAAAACATCTCCCTTCGTGTTCTAGAGGCTGCACGGAGGTCTGCCGAGTGTTTTGCAAGAAGAGAAAGAAAGTTGTCCAAAACAGCTTGCAATCGAATGTTCATGTGAATAGAAAAGGCAGGAGAGTGGTCAGGTACTGTTTTCTCTCAGTTGTCAACCTGCGCACACAATCGCAGTGTTGTACAGCTTGTTTCATCACCTTTGCGAAGCTGCCGCTCTCTCCGGCTCCCGGAGACGAAGAAGCTGCTTCTTCGCGCAAAGACGATTCTGCCGCTCATAGTGCTCTGCACTGTGTGTCTTCTGCCGAAAGAGGCCCGGGAGCGGTGCTTAGCTCTGCAGAGCACCTTACCTTCGTCTTTAGCCTCTCTTCTCGTCTACATCTTAGCAAATAGCTTTTCCACTCTGTCTGGCAAGGAGAAACTGTGCCAGCACAGAAAACATCTCCTTTCGTGTTCTGGAGGCTGCACGGAGGTCTGCCGAGTGTTTTGCAAGAAAACAAAGAAAGTTGTCCAAAACAGCTTGCAATCGAATGTTCATGTGAATAGAAAAGGCAGGAGAGTGGTCAGGTTCTGTTTTCTCTCAGGTGGCAAGCTGCGCACACAATCGCAGTGTTGTACAGCTTGTTTCATCACCTTTGCGAAGCTGCCGCTCTCCTCGGCTCCCGGAGACGAAGAAGCTGCTTCTTCGCGCAAAGACGATTCTGCCGCTCACAGTGCTCTGCGGTGTGCGCCTTCTGCCGAAAGAGGCCCGGGAGCGGTGCTTAGCTCTGCGGAGCACCGTACCGTCGTCTTTAGCCTCTCTTCTCGTCTACATCTTAGCAAAAAGCTTTTCCACTCTGTCTGGCAAGGAGAAACTTTGCCAGCACAGAAAACATCTCCCATCGTGTTCTAGAGGCTGCACGGAGGTCTGCCGAGTGTTTTGCAAGAAGAGAAAGAAAGTTGTCCAAAACAGCTTGCAATCGAATGTTCATGTGAATAGAAAAGGCAGGAGAGTGGTCAGGTACTGTTTTCTCTCAGTTGGCAAGCTGCGCACACAATCGCAGTGTTGTACAGCTTGTTTCATCACCTTTGCGAAGTTGCCGCTCTCTCCGGCTCCCGGAGACGAAGAAGCTGCTTCTTCGCGCAAAGACGATTCTGCCGCTCACAGTGCTCTGCGGTATGTGTCTTCTGCCGAAAGAGGCCCGTGTGCGGTGCTTAGCTCTGCAGAGCACCGTACCTTCGTCTTTAGCCTCTCTTCTCGTCTACATCTTAGCAAAAACCTTATCCACTCTGTTTGGCAAGGAGAAACTTTGCCAGCACAGAAAACATCTCCCATCGTGTTCTAGAGGCTGCACGGAGGTCTGCCGAGTGTTTTGCAAGAAGAGAAAGAAAGTTGTCCAAAACAGCTTGCAATCGAATGTTCATGTGAATAGAAAAGGCAGGAGAGTGGTCAGGTACTGTTTTCTCTCAGTTGGCAAGCTGCGCATACAATCGCAGTCTTGTACAGCTTGTTTCATCACCTTTGCGAAGTTGCCGCTCTCTCCGGCTCCCGGAGACGAAGAAGCTGCTTCTTCGCGCAAAGACGATTCTGCCGCTCAGATTGCTCTGCGGTGTGCGGCTTCTGCCGAAAAAGATCCGGGAGCGGTGCTTAGCTCTGCAGAGCACCGTACCTTCCTCTTTAGCCTCTCTTCTCGTCTACATCTTAGCAAAAAGCTTTTCCACTATGTCTGGCAAGGAGAAACTGTGCCAGCACAAAAAACATCTCCCATCGTGTTCTAGAGGCTGCACGGAGGTCTGCCGAGTGTTTTGCAAGAAAACAAAGAAAGTTGTCCAAAACAGCTTGCAATCGAATTTTCATGTGAATAGAAAAGGCAGGAGAGGGGTCAGGTACTGTTTTCTCTCAGTTGGCAAGCTGCGCACACAATCGCAGTCTTGTACAGCTTGTTTCATCACCTTTGCGAAGTTGCCGCTCTCTCCGGCTCCCAGAGACGAAGAAGCTGCTTCTTCGCGCAAAGACGATTCTGCCGCTCACAGTGCTCTGCGGTGTGCGCCTTCTGCCGAAAGAGGCCAGGGAGCGGTGCTTAGCTCTGCACTGCACCGTACCTTCGTCTTTAGCCTCTCTTCTCGTCTACATCTTAGCAAAAAGCTTTTCCACTCTGTCTGGCAAGGAGAAACTGTGCCAGCACAGAAAACATCTCCCTTCGTGTTCTAGAGGCTGCACGGAGGTCTGCCGAGTGTTTTGCAAGAAGAGAAAGAAAGTTGTCCAAAACAGCTACCAATCGAATGTTCATGTGAATAGAAAAGGCAGGAGAGTGGTCAGGTACTGTTTTCTCTCAGTTGGCAAGCTGCGCACACAATCGCAGTGTTGTACAGCTTGTTTCATCACCTTTGCGAAGCTGCCGCTCTCTCCGGCTCCCGGAGACGAAGAAGCTGCTTCTTCGCGCAAAGACGATTCTGCTGCTCACAGTGCTCTGCGGTGTGTGTCTTCTGCCGAAAGAGACCAGGGAGCGGTGCTTAGCTCTACAGAGCACCGTACCTTCGTCTTTAGCCTCTCTTCTCGTCTACATCTTAGCAAAAAGCTTTTCCACTCTGTCTGGCAAGGACAAACTTTGCCAGCACAGAAAACATCTCCCATCGTGTTCTAGAGGCTGCACGGAGGTCTGCCGAGTGTTTTGCAAGAAGAGAAAGAAAGTTGTCCAAAACAGCTTGCAATCGTATGTTCATGTGAATAGAAAAGGCAGGAGAGTGGTCAGGTACTGCTTTCTCTCACTTGGCAAGCTGCGCACACAATCGCAGTGTTGTACAGCTTGTTTCATCACCTTTGCGAAGCTGCCGCTCTCTCCGGCTCCCGGGGACGAAGAAGCCGCTTCTTCGCGCAAAGACGATTCTGCCGCTCATAGTGCTCTGCACTGTGTGTCTTCTGCTGAAAGAGGCCCGGGAGCGGTGCTTAGCTCCGCAGAGCACCTTACCTTCGTCTTTAGCCTCTCTTCTCGTCTACATCTTAGCAAAAAGCTTTTCCACTCTGTCTGGCAAGGAGAAACTGTGCCAGCACAGAAAACATCTCCCATCGTGTTCTAGAGGCTGCACGGAGGTCTGCCGAGTGTTTTGCAAGAAGAGAAAGAAAGTTGTCCAAAACAGCTTGCAATCGAATGTTCATGTGAATAGAAAAGGCAGCAGAGTGGTCAGGTTCTGTTTTCTCACAGTTGGGAAGCTGCGCACACAATCGCAGTGTTGTACAGCTTGTTTCATCACCTTTGCGAAGTTGCCGCTCTGTCCGGCTCCCGGAGACGAAGAAGCTGCTTCTTCGCGCAAAGACGATTCTGCCGCTCACAGTGCTCTGCGGTGTGCGCCTTCTGCCGAAAGAGGTCCGGGAGCGGTGCTTAGCTCTGCAGAGCACCGTACGTTCGTCTTTAGCCTCTCTTCTCGTCTACATCTTAGCAAAAAGCTTTTCCACTCTGTCTGGCAAGGACAAACTTTGCCAGCACAGAAAACATCTCCCATCGTGTTCTAGAGGCTGCACGGAGGTCTGCCGAGTGTTTTGCAAGAAGAGAAAGAAAGTTGTCCAAAACAGCTTGCAATCGAATGTTCATGTGAATAGAAAAGGCAGGAGAGTGGTCAGGTACTGTTTTCTCTCAGGTGGCAAGCTGCGCACACAATCGCAGTGTTGTACAGCTTGTTTCATCACCTTTGCGAAGCTGCCGCTCTCTCCGGCTCCCGGAGACGAAGAAGCTGCTTCTTCGCGCAAAGACGATTCTGCCGCTCACAGTGCTCTGCACTGTGTGTCTTCTGCCGAAAGACACCAGGGAGCGGTGCATAGCTCTGCAGAGCACCTTACCTTCGTCTTTAGCCTCTCTTCTCGTCTACATCTTAGCAAAAAGCTTTTCCACTCTGTCTGGCAAGGAGAAACTGTGCCAGCACAGAAAACATCTCCCTTCGTGTTCTAGAGGCTGCACGGAGGTCTGCCGAGTGTTTTGCAAGTAGAGAAAGAAAGTTGTCCAAAACAGCTTGCAATCGAATGTTCATGTGAATAGAAAAGGCAGGAGAGTGGTCAGGTTCTGTTTTCTCTCAGTTGGGAAGCTGCGCACACAATCGCAGTGTTGTACAGCTTTTTTCATCACCTTTGCGAAGTTGCCGCTCTCTCCGGCTCCCGGAGACGAAGAAGCTGCTTCTTCGCGCAAAGACGATTCTGCCGCTCACAGTGCTCTGCGGTGTGCGCCTTCTGCCGAAAGAGGTCCGGGAGCGGTGCTTAGCTCTGCAGAGCACCGTACCTTCGTCTTTAGCCTCTCTTCTCGTCTACATCTTAGCAAAAAGCTTTTCCACTCTGTCTGGCAAGGAGAAACTGTGCCAGCACAGAAAACATCTCCCTTCGTGTTCTAGAGGCTGCACGGAGGTCTGCCGAGTGTTTTGCAAGAAGAGAAAGAAAGTTGTCCAAAACAGCTTGCAATCGAATGTTCATGTGAATAGAAAAGGCAGGAGAGTGGTCAGGTACTGTTTTCTCTCAGTTGCCAAGCTGCGCACACAATCGCAGTGTTGTACAGCTTGTTTCATCACCTTTGCGAAGTTGCCGCTCTCTCCGGCTCCCGGAGACGAAGAAGCTGCTTCTTCGCGCAAAGACGATTCTGCCGCTCATAGTGCTCTGCACTGTGTGTCTTCTGCCGAAAGAGGCCCGGGAGCGGTGCTTAGCTCTGCAGAGCACCTTACCTTCGTCTTTAGCCTCTCTTCTCGTCTACATCTTAGCAAAAAGCTTTTCCACTCTGTCTGGCAAGGAGAAACTGTGCCAGCACAGAAAACATCTCCCTTCGTGTTCTAGAGGCTGCACGGAGGTCTGCCGAGTGTTTTGCAAGAAAACAAAGAAAGTTGTCCAAAACAGCTTGCAATCGAATGTTCATGTGAATAGAAAAGGCAGGAGCGTGGTCAGGTTCTGTTTTCCCACAGTTGGGAAGCTGCGCACACAATCGCAGTGTTGTACAGCTTGTTTCATCACCTTTGCGAAGCTGCCGCTCTCCTCGGCTCCCGGAGACGAAGAAGCTGCTTCTTCGCGCAAAGACGATTCTGCCGCTCACAGTGCTCTGCGGTATGTGTCTTCTGCCGAAAGAGGCCCGGGTGCGGTGCTTAGCTCTGCAGAGCACCGTACCTTCGTCTTTAGCCTCTCTTCTCGTCTACATGTTAGCAAAAACCTTATCCACTCTGTTTGGCAAGGAGAAACTTTGCCAGCACAGAAAACATCTCCCATCGTGTTCTAGAGGCTGCACGGAGGTCTGCCGAGTGTTTCGCAAGAAGAGAAAGAAAGTTGTCCAAAACAGCTTGCAATCGAATGTTCATGTGAATAGAAAAGGCAGGAGAGTGGTCAGGTACTGTTTTCTCTCAGTTGGCAAGCTGCGCATACAATCGCAGTCTTGTACAGCTTGTTTCATCACCTTTGCCAAGTTGCCGCTCTCTCCGGCTCCCGGAGACGAAGAAGCTGCTTCTTCGCGCAAAGACGATTCTGCCGCTCACAGTGCTCTGCGGTGTGCGCCTTCTGCCGAAAGAGGCCAGGGAGCGGTGCTTAGCTCTGCACTGCACCGTACCTTCGTCTTTAGCCTCTCTTCTCGTCTACATCTTAGCAAAAAGCTTTTCCACTCTGTCTGGCAAGGAGAAACTGTGCCAGCACAGAAAACATCTCCCTTCGTGTTCTAGAGGCTGCACGGAGGTCTGCCGAGTGTTTTGCAAGAAGAGAAAGAAAGTTGTCCAAAACAGCTTGCAATCGAATGTTCATGTGAATAGAAAAGGCAGGAGAGTGGTCAGGTACTGTTTTCTCTCAGTTGGCAAGCTGCGCACACAATCGCAGTGTTGTACAGCTTGTTTCATCACCTTTGCGAAGTTGCCGCTCTCTCCGGCTCCCGGAGACGGAGAAACTGCTTCTTCGCGCAAAGACGATTCTGCTGCTCACAGTGCTCTGCGGTGTGTGTCTTCTGCCGAAAGAGACCAGGGAGCGGTGCTTAGCTTTACAGAGCACCGTACCTTCGTCTTTAGCCTCTCTTCTCGTCTACATCTTAGCAAAAAGCTTTTCCACTCTGTCTGGCAAGGAGAAACTGTGCCAGCACAGAAAATATCTCCCATCGTGTTCTAGAGGCTGCACGGAGGTCTGCCGAGTGTTTTGCAAGAAGAGAAAGAAAGTTGTCCAAAACAGCTTGCAATCGAATGTTCATGTGAATAGAAAAGGCAGGAGAGTGGTCAGGTACTGTTTTCTCTCAGGTGGCAAGCTGCGCACACAATCGCAGTGTTGTACAGCTTGTTTCATCACCTTTGCCAAGTTGCCGCTCTCTCCGGCTCCTGGAGACCAAGAAGCTGCTTCTTCGCGCAAAGACGATTCTGCCGCTCACAGTGCTCTGCACTGTGTGTCTTCTGCCGAAAGACACCAGGGAGCGGTGCATAGCTCTGCAGAGCACCTTACCTTCGTCTTTAGCCTCTCTTCTCGTCTACATCTTAGCAAAAAGCTTTTCCACTCTGTCTGGCAAGGAGAAACTTTGCCAGCACAGAAAACATCTCCCATCGTGTTCTAGAGGCTGCACGGAGGTCTGCCGAGTGTTTTGCAAGAAGAGAAAGAAAGTTGTCCAAAACAGCTTGCAATCGAATGTTCATGTGAATAGAAAAGGCAGGAGAGTGGTCAGGTTCTGTTTTCTCTCAGTTGGGAAGCTGCGCACACAATCGCAGTGTTGTACAGCTTGTTTCATCACCTTTGCGAAGTTGCCGCTCTCTCCGGCTCCCGGAGACGAAGAAGCTGCTTCTTCGCGCAAAGACGATTCTGCCGCTCACAGTGCTCTGCGGTGTGCGCCTTCTGCCGAAAGAGGTCCGGGAGCGGTGCTTAGCTCTGCAGAGCACCGTACCTTCGTCTTTAGCCTCTCTTCTCGTCTACATCTTAGCAAAAAGCTTTTCCACTCTGTCTGGCAAGGAGAAACTGTGCCAGCACAGAAAACATCTCCCTTCGTGTTCTAGAGGCTGCACGGAGGTCTGCCGAGTGTTTTGCAAGAAAACAAAGAAAGTTGTCCAAAACAGCTTGCAATCGAATGTTCATGTGAATAGAAAAGGCAGGAGAGTGGTCAGGTACTGTTTTCTCTCAGTTGGGAAGCTGCGCACACAATCGCAGTGTTGTACAGCTTGTTTCATCACCTTTGCGAAGCTGCCGCTCTCCTCGGCTCCCGGAGACGAAGAAGCTGCTTCTTCGCGCAAAGACGATTCTGCCGCTCACAGTGCTCTGCGGTGTGCGCCTTCTGCCGAAAGAGGCCCGGGAGCGGTGCTTAGCTCTGCGGAGCACCGTACCGTCGTCTTTAGCCTCTCTTCTCGTCTACATCTTAGCAAAAAGCTTTTCCACTCTGTCTGGCAAGGAGAAACTTTGCCAGCACAGAAAACATCTCCCATCGTGTTCTAGAGGCTGCACGGAGGTCTGCCGAGTGTTTTGCAAGAAGAGAAAGAAAGTTGTCCAAAACAGCTTGCAATCGAATGTTCATGTGAATAGAAAAGGCAGGAGAGTGGTCAGGTACTGTTTTCTCTCAGTTGGCAAGCTGCGCACACAATCGCAGTGTTGTACAGCTTGTTTCATCACCTTTGCGAAGTTGCCGCTCTCTCCGGCTCCCGGAGACGAAGAAGCTGCTTCTTCGCGCAAAGACGATTCTGCCGCTCACAGTGCTCTGCGGTATGTGTCTTCTGCCGAAAGAGGCCCGGGTGCGGTGCTTAGCTCTGCAGAGCACCGTACCTTCGTCTTTAGCCTCTCTTCTCGTCTACATCTTAGCAAAAACCTTATCCACTCTGTTTGGCAAGGAGAAACTTTGCCAGCACAGAAAACATCTCCCATCGTGTTCTAGAGGCTGCACGGAGGTCTGCCGAGTGTTTTGCAAGAAGAGAAAGAAAGTTGTCCAAAACAGCTTGCAATCGAATGTTCATGTGAATAGAAAAGGCAGGAGAGTGGTCAGGTACTGTTTTCTCTCAGTTGGCAAGCTGCGCATACAATCGCAGTCTTGTACAGCTTGTTTCATCACCTTTGCGAAGTTGCCGCTCTCTCCGGCTCCCGGAGACGAAGAAGCTGCTTCTTCGCGCAAAGACGATTCTGCCGCTCACAGTGCTCTGCGGTGTGCGCCTTCTGCCGAAAGAGGCCAGGGAGCGGTGCTTAGCTCTGCACTGCACCGTACCTTCGTCTTTAGCCTCTCTTCTCGTCTACATCTTAGCAAAAAGCTTTTCCACTCTGTCTGGCAAGGAGAAACTGTGCAAGCACATAAAACATCTCCCTTCGTGTTCTAGAGGCTGCACGGAGGTCTGCCGAGTGTTTTGCAAGAAGAGAAAGAAAGTTGTCCAAAACAGATTCCAATCGAATGTTCATGTGAATAGAAAAGGCAGGAGAGTGGTCAGGTACTGTTTTCTCTCACTTGGCAAGCTGCGCACACAATCGCAGTGTTGTACAGCTTGTTTCATCACCTTTGCGAAGCTGCCGCTCTCTCCGGCTCCCGGAGACGAAGAAGCTGCTTCTTCGCGCAAAGACGATTCTGCCGCTCACAGTGCTCTGCACTGTGTGTCTTCTGCCGAAAGACACCAGGGAGCGGTGCATAGCTCTGCAGAGCACCTTAACTTCGTCTTTAGCCTCTCTCCTCGTCTACATCTTAGCAAAAAGCTTTTCCACTCTGTCTGGCAAGGAGAAACTGTGCCAGCACAGAAAACATCTCCCTTCGTGTTCTAGAGGCTGCACGGAGGTCTGCCGAGTGTTTTGCAAGTAGAGAAAGAAAGTTGTCCAAAACAGCTTGCAATCGAATGTTCATGTGAATAGAAAAGGCAGGAGAGTGGTCAGGTTCTGTTTTCTCTCAGTTGGGAAGCTGCGCACACAATCGCAGTGTTGTACAGCTTTTTTCATCACCTTTGCGAAGTTGCCGCTCTCTCCGGCTCCCGGAGACGAAGAAGCTGCTTCTTCGCGCAAAGACGATTCTGCCGCTCACAGTGCTCTGCGGTGTGCGCCTTCTGCCGAAAGAGGTCCGGGAGCGGTGCTTAGCTCTGCAGAGCACCGTACCTTCGTCTTTAGCCTCTCTTCTCGTCTACATCTTAGCAAAAAGCTTTTCCACTCTGTCTGGCAAGGAGAAACTGTGCCAGCACAGAAAACATCTCCCTTCGTGTTCTAGAGGCTGCACGGAGGTCTGCCGAGTGTTTTGCAAGAAGAGAAAGAAAGTTGTCCAAAACAGCTTGCAATCGAATGTTCATGTGAATAGAAAAGGCAGGAGAGTGGTCAGGTACTGTTTTCTCTCAGTTGTCAAGCTGCGCACACAATCGCAGTGTTGTACAGCTTGTTTCATCACCTTTGCGAAGCTGCCGCTCTCTCCGGCTCCCGGAGACGAAGAAGCTGCTTCTTCGCGCAAAGACGATTCTGCCGCTCATAGTGCTCTGCACTGTGTGTCTTCTGCCGAAAGAGGCCCGGGAGCGGTGCTTAGCTCTGCAGAGCACCTTACCTTCGTCTTTAGCCTCTCTTCTCGTCTACATCTTAGCAAAAAGCTTTTCCACTCTGTCTGGCAAGGAGAAACTGTGCCAGCACAGAAAACATCTCCCTTCGTGTTCTAGAGGCTGCACGGAGGTCTGCCGAGTGTTTTGCAAGAAAACAAAGAAAGTTGTCCAAAACAGCTTGCAATCGAATGTTCATGTGAATAGAAAAGGCAGGAGCGTGGTCAGGTTCTGTTTTCCCACAGTTGGGAAGCTGCGCACACAATCGCAGTGTTGTACAGATTGTTTCATCACCTTTGCGAAGCTGCCGCTCTCCTCGGCTCCCGGAGACGAAGAAGCTGCTTCTTCGCGCAAAGACGATTCTGCCGCTCACAGTGCTCTGCGGTATGTGTCTTCTGCCGAAAGAGGCCCGGGTGCGGTGCTTAGCTCTGCAGAGCACCGTACCTTCGTCTTTAGCCTCTCTTCTCGTCTACATGTTAGCAAAAACCTTATCCACTCTGTTTGGCAAGGAGAAACTTTGCCAGCACAGAAAACATCTCCCATCGTGTTCTAGAGGCTGCACGGAGGTCTGCCGAGTGTTTCGCAAGAAGAGAAAGAAAGTTGTCCAAAACAGCTTGCAATCGAATGTTCATGTGAATAGAAAAGGCAGGAGAGTGGTCAGGTACTGTTTTCTCTCAGTTGGCAAGCTGCGCATACAATCGCAGTCTTGTACAGCTTGTTTCATCACCTTTGCCAAGTTGCCGCTCTCTCCGGCTCCCGGAGACGAAGAAGCTGCTTCTTCGCGCAAAGACGATTCTGCCGCTCACAGTGCTCTGCGGTGTGCGCCTTCTGCCGAAAGAGGCCAGGGAGCGGTGCTTAGCTCTGCACTGCACCGTACCTTCGTCTTTAGCCTCTCTTCTCGTCTACATCTTAGCAAAAAGCTTTTCCACTCTGTCTGGCAAGGAGAAACTGTGCCAGCACAGAAAACATCTCCCTTCGTGTTCTAGAGGCTGCACGGAGGTCTGCCGAGTGTTTTGCAAGAAGAGAAAGAAAGTTGTCCAAAACAGCTTGCAATCGAATGTTCATGTGAATAGAAAAGGCAGGAGAGTGGTCAGGTACTGTTTTCTCTCAGTTGGCAAGCTGCGCACACAATCGCAGTGTTGTACAGCTTGTTTCATCACCTTTGCGAAGTTGCCGCTCTCTCCGGCTCCCGGAGACGGAGAAACTGCTTCTTCGCGCAAAGACGATTCTGCTGCTCACAGTGCTCTGCGGTGTGTGTCTTCTGCCGAAAGAGACCAGGGAGCGGTGCTTAGCTTTACAGAGCACCGTACCTTCGTCTTTAGCCTCTCTTCTCGTCTACATCTTAGCAAAAAGCTTTTCCACTCTGTCTGGCAAGGAGAAACTGTGCCAGCACAGAAAATATCTCCCATCGTGTTCTAGAGGCTGCACGGAGGTCTGCCGAGTGTTTTGCAAGAAGAGAAAGAAAGTTGTCCAAAACAGCTTGCAATCGAATGTTCATGTGAATAGAAAAGGCAGGAGAGTGGTCAGGTACTGTTTTCTCTCAGGTGGCAAGCTGCGCACACAATCGCAGTGTTGTACAGCTTGTTTCATCACCTTTGCCAAGTTGCCGCTCTCTCCGGCTCCTGGAGACCAAGAAGCTGCTTCTTCGCGCAAAGACGATTCTGCCGCTCACAGTGCTCTGCACTGTGTGTCTTCTGCCGAAAGACACCAGGGAGCGGTGCATAGCTCTGCAGAGCACCTTACCTTCGTCTTTAGCCTCTCTTCTCGTCTACATCTTAGCAAAAAGCTTTTCCACTCTGTCTGGCAAGGAGAAACTTTGCCAGCACAGAAAACATCTCCCATCGTGTTCTAGAGGCTGCACGGAGGTCTGCCGAGTGTTTTGCAAGAAGAGAAAGAAAGTTGTCCAAAACAGCTTGCAATCGAATGTTCATGTGAATAGAAAAGGCAGGAGAGTGGTCAGGTTCTGTTTTCTCTCAGTTGGGAAGCTGCGCACACAATCGCAGTGTTGTACAGCTTGTTTCATCACCTTTGCGAAGTTGCCGCTCTCTCCGGCTCCCGGAGACGAAGAAGCTGCTTCTTCGCGCAAAGACGATTCTGCCGCTCACAGTGCTCTGCGGTGTGCGCCTTCTGCCGAAAGAGGTCCGGGAGCGGTGCTTAGCTCTGCAGAGCACCGTACCTTCGTCTTTAGCCTCTCTTCTCGTCTACATCTTAGCAAAAAGCTTTTCCACTCTGTCTGGCAAGGAGAAACTGTGCCAGCACAGAAAACATCTCCCTTCGTGTTCTAGAGGCTGCACGGAGGTCTGCCGAGTGTTTTGCAAGAAAACAAAGAAAGTTGTCCAAAACAGCTTGCAATCGAATGTTCATGTGAATAGAAAAGGCAGGAGAGTGGTCAGGTACTGTTTTCTCTCAGTTGGGAAGCTGCGCACACAATCGCAGTGTTGTACAGCTTGTTTCATCACCTTTGCGAAGCTGCCGCTCTCCTCGGCTCCCGGAGACGAAGAAGCTGCTTCTTCGCGCAAAGACGATTCTGCCGCTCACAGTGCTCTGCGGTGTGCGCCTTCTGCCGAAAGAGGCCCGGGAGCGGTGCTTAGCTCTGCGGAGCACCGTACCGTCGTCTTTAGCCTCTCTTCTCGTCTACATCTTAGCAAAAAGCTTTTCCACTCTGTCTGGCAAGGAGAAACTTTGCCAGCACAGAAAACATCTCCCATCGTGTTCTAGAGGCTGCACGGAGGTCTGCCGAGTGTTTTGCAAGAAGAGAAAGAAAGTTGTCCAAAACAGCTTGCAATCGAATGTTCATGTGAATAGAAAAGGCAGGAGAGTGGTCAGGTACTGTTTTCTCTCAGTTGGCAAGCTGCGCACACAATCGCAGTGTTGTACAGCTTGTTTCATCACCTTTGCGAAGTTGCCGCTCTGTCCGGCTCCCGGAGACGAAGAAGCTGCTTCTTCGCGCAAAGACGATTCTGCCGCTCACAGTGCTCTGCGGTATGTGTCTTCTGCCGAAAGAGGCCCGGGTGCGGTGCTTAGCTCTGCAGAGCACCGTACCTTCGTCTTTAGCCTCTCTTCTCGTCTACATCTTAGCAAAAACCTTATCCACTCTGTTTGGCAAGGAGAAACTTTGCCAGCACAGAAAACATCTCCCATCGTGTTCTAGAGGCTGCACGGAGGTCTGCCGAGTGTTTTGCAAGAAGAGAAAGAAAGTTGTCCAAAACAGCTTGCAATCGAATGTTCATGTGAATAGAAAAGGCAGGAGAGTGGTCAGGTACTGTTTTCTCTCAGTTGGCAAGCTGCGCATACAATCGCAGTCTTGTACAGCTTGTTTCATCACCTTTGCGAAGTTGCCGCTCTCTCCGGCTCCCGGAGACGAAGAAGCTGCTTCTTCGCGCAAAGACGATTCTGCCGCTCACAGTGCTCTGCGGTGTGCGCCTTCTGCCGAAAGAGGCCAGGGAGCGGTGCTTAGCTCTGCACTGCACCGTACCTTCGTCTTTAGCCTCTCTTCTCGTCTACATCTTAGCAAAAAGCTTTTCCACTCTGTCTGGCAAGGAGAAACTGTGCAAGCACATAAAACATCTCCCTTCGTGTTCTAGAGGCTGCACGGAGGTCTGCCGAGTGTTTTGCAAGAAGAGAAAGAAAGTTGTCCAAAACAGATTCCAATCGAATGTTCATGTGAATAGAAAAGGCAGGAGAGTGGTCAGGTACTGTTTTCTCTCACTTGGCAAGCTGCGCACACAATCGCAGTGTTGTACAGCTTGTTTCATCACCTTTGCGAAGCTGCCGCTCTCTCCGGCTCCCGGAGACGAAGAAGCTGCTTCTTCGCGCAAAGACGATTCTGCCGCTCACAGTGCTCTGCACTGTGTGTCTTCTGCCGAA
Organism: Melozone crissalis; assembly: GCF_028551555.1. NCBI lineage: Eukaryota > Metazoa > Chordata > Aves > Passeriformes > Passerellidae > Melozone > Melozone crissalis. Next base: position 8,324,208 of record NW_026535896.1, on the reverse strand, counting down.
AGACACCAGGGAGCGGTGCATAGCTCTGCAGAGCACCTTAACTTCGTCTTTAGCCTCTCTCCTCGTCTACATCTTAGCAAAAAGCTTTTCCACTCTGTCTGGCAAGGAGAAACTGTGCCAGCACAGAAAACATCTCCCTTCGTGTTCTAGAGGCTGCACGGAGGTCTGCCGAGTGTTTTGCAAGTAGAGAAAGAAAGTTGTCCAAAACAGCTTGCAATCGAATGTTCATGTGAATAGAAAAGGCAGGAGAGTGGTCAGGTTCTGTTTTCTCTCAGTTGGGAAGCTGCGCACACAATCGCAGTGTTGTACAGCTTTTTTCATCACCTTTGCGAAGTTGCCGCTCTCTCCGGCTCCCGGAGACGAAGAAGCTGCTTCTTCGCGCAAAGACGATTCTGCCGCTCACAGTGCTCTGCGGTGTGCGCCTTCTGCCGAAAGAGGTCCGGGAGCGGTGCTTAGCTCTGCAGAGCACCGTACCTTCGTCTTTAGCCTCTCTTCTCGTCTACATCTTAGCAAAAAGCTTTTCCACTCTGTCTGGCAAGGAGAAACTGTGCCAGCACAGAAAACATCTCCCTTCGTGTTCTAGAGGCTGCACGGAGGTCTGCCGAGTGTTTTGCAAGAAGAGAAAGAAAGTTGTCCAAAACAGCTTGCAATCGAATGTTCATGTGAATAGAAAAGGCAGGAGAGTGGTCAGGTACTGTTTTCTCTCAGTTGTCAAGCTGCGCACACAATCGCAGTGTTGTACAGCTTGTTTCATCACCTTTGCGAAGCTGCCGCTCTCTCCGGCTCCCGGAGACGAAGAAGCTGCTTCTTCGCGCAAAGACGATTCTGCCGCTCATAGTGCTCTGCACTGTGTGTCTTCTGCCGAAAGAGGCCCGGGAGCGGTGCTTAGCTCTGCAGAGCACCTTACCTTCGTCTTTAGCCTCTCTTCTCGTCTACATCTTAGCAAAAAGCTTTTCCACTCTGTCTGGCAAGGAGAAACTGTGCCAGCACAGAAAACATCTCCCTTCGTGTTCTAGAGGCTGCACGGAGGTCTGCCGAGTGTTTTGCAAGAAGAGAAAGAAAGTTGTCCAAAACAGCTTGCAATCGAATGTTCATGTGAATAGAAAAGGCAGGAGCGTGGTCAGGTTCTGTTTTCTCTCAGTTGGCAAGCTGCGCACACAATCGCAGTGTTGTACAGCTTGTTTCATCACCTTTGCGAAGCTGCCGCTCTCCTCGGCTCCCGGAGACGAAGAAGCTGCTTCTTCGCGCAAAGACGATTCTGCCGCTCACAGTGCTCTGCGGTGTGCGCCTTCTGCCGAAAGAGGCCCGGGAGCGGTGCTTAGCTCTGCGGAGCACCGTACCGTCGTCTTTAGCCTCTCTTCTCGTCTACATCTTAGCAAAAAGCTTTTCCACTCTGTCTGGCAAGGAGAAACTTTGCCAGCACAGAAAACATCTCCCATCGTGTTCTAGAGGCTGCACGGAGGTCTGCCGAGTGTTTTGCAAGAAGAGAAAGAAAGTTGTCCAAAACAGCTTGCAATCGAATGTTCATGTGAATAGAAAAGGCAGGAGAGTGGTCAGGTACTGTTTTCTCTCAGTTGGCAAGCTGCGCACACAATCGCAGTGTTGTACAGCTTGTTTCATCACCTTTGCGAAGTTGCCGCTCTCTCCGGCTCCCGGAGACGAAGAAGCTGCTTCTTCGCGCAAAGACGATTCTGCCGCTCACAGTGCTCTGCGGTATGTGTCTTCTGCCGAAAGAGGCCCGTGTGCGGTGCTTAGCTCTGCAGAGCACCGTACCTTCGTCTTTAGCCTCTCTTCTCGTCTACATCTTAGCAAAAACCTTATCCACTCTGTTTGGCAAGGAGAAACTTTGCCAGCACAGAAAACATCTCCCATCGTGTTCTAGAGGCTGCACGGAGGTCTGCCGAGTGTTTCGCAAGAAGAGAAAGAAAGTTGTCCAAAACAGCTTGCAATCGAATGTTCATGTGAATAGAAAAGGCAGGAGAGTGGTCAGGTACTGTTTTCTCTCAGTTGGCAAGCTGCGCATACAATCGCAGTCTTGTACAGCTTGTTTCATCACCTTTGCGAAGTTGCCGCTCTCTCCGGCTCCCGGAGACGAAGAAGCTGCTTCTTCGCGCAAAGACGATTCTGCCGCTCACAGTGCTCTGCGGTGTGCGCCTTCTGCCGAAAGAGGCCAGGGAGCGGTGCTTAGCTCTGCACTGCACCGTACCTTCGTCTTTAGCCTCTCTTCTCGTCTACATCTTAGCAAAAAGCTTTTCCACTCTGTCTGGCAAGGAGAAACTGTGCCAGCACAGAAAACATCTCCCTTCGTGTTCTAGAGGCTGCACGGAGGTCTGCCGAGTGTTTTGCAAGAAGAGAAAGAAAGTTGTCCAAAACAGCTTGCAATCGAATGTTCATGTGAATAGAAAAGGCAGGAGAGTGGTCAGGTACTGTTTTCTCTCAGTTGGCAAGCTGCGCACACAATCGCAGTGTTGTACAGCTTGTTTCATCACCTTTGCGAAGTTGCCGCTCTCTCCGGCTCCCGGAGACGAAGAAGCTGCTTCTTCGCGCAAAGACGATTCTGCCGCTCACAGTGCTCTGCGGTGTGCGCCTTCTGCCGAAAGAGGTCCGGGAGCGGTGCTTAGCTCTGCAGAGCACCGTACCTTCGTCTTTAGCGTCTCTTCTCGTCTACATCTTAGCAAAAAGCTTTTCCACTCTGTCTGGCAAGGAGAAACTGTGCCAGCACAGAAAACATCTCCCTTCGTGTTCTAGAGGCTGCACGGAGGTCTGCCGAGTGTTTTGCAAGAAGAGAAAGAAAGTTGTCCAAAACAGCTTGCAATCGAATGTTCATGTGAATAGAAAAGGCAGGAGCGTGGTCAGGTTCTGTTTTCTCTCAGTTGGGAAGCTGCGCACACAATCGCAGTGTTGTACAGCTTGTTTCATCACCTTTGCGAAGCTGCCGCTCTCCTCGGCTCCCGGAGACGAAGAAGCTGCTTCTTCGCGCAAAGACGATTCTGCCGCTCACAGTGCTCTGCGGTGTGCGCCTTCTGCCGAAAGAGGCCCGGGAGCGGTGCTTAGCTCTACGGAGCACCGTACCGTCGTCTTTAGCCTCTCTTCTCGTCTACATCTTAGCAAAAAGCTTTTCCACTCTGTCTGGCAAGGAGAAACTTTGCCAGCACAGAAAACATCTCCCATTGTGTTCTAGAGGCTGCACGGAGGTCTGCCGAGTGTTTTGCAAGAAGAGAAAGAAAGTTGTCCAAAACAGCTTGCAATCGAATGTTCATGTGAATAGAAAAGGCAGGAGAGTGGTCAGGTACTGTTTTCTCTCAGTTGGCAAGCTGCGCACACAATCGCAGTGTTGTACAGCTTGTTTCATCACCTTTGCGAAGTTGCCGCTCTCTCCGGCTCCCGGAGACGAAGAAGCTGCTTCTTCGCGCAAAGACCATTCTGCCGCTCACAGTGCTCTGCTTTGTGCGCCTTCTGCCAAAGAGGCCAGGGAGCGGTGCTTAGCTCTGCAGAGCACCGTACCTTCGTCTTTAGCCTCTCTTCTCGTCTACATCTTAGCAAAAAGCTTTTCCACTCTGTCTGGCAAGGAGAAACTGTGCCAGCACAGAAAACATCTCCCTTCGTGTTCTAGAGGCTGCACGGAGGTCTGCCGAGTGTTTTGCAAGAAGAGAAAGAAAGTTGTCCAAAACAGCTTGCAATCGTATGTTCATGTGAATAGAAAAGGCAGGAGAGTGGTCAGGTACTGCTTTCTCTCACTTGGCAAGCTGCGCACACAATCGCAGTGTTGTACAGCTTGTTTCATCACCTTTGCGAAGTTGCCGCTCTCTCCGGCTCCCGGAGACGAAGAAGCTGCTTCTTCGCGCAAAGACGATTCTGCCGCTCATAGTGCTCTGCACTGTGTGTCTTCTGCCGAAAGAGGCCCGGGAGCGGTGCTTAGCTCCGCAGAGCACCTTACCTTCGTCTTTAGCCTCTCTTCTCGTCTACATCTTAGCAAAAACCTTTTCCACTCTGTCTGGCAAGGAGAAACTGTGCCAGCACAGAAAACATCTCCCATCGTGTTCTAGAGGCTGCACGGAGGTCTGCCGAGTGTTTTGCAAGAAGTGAAAGAAAGTTGTCCAAAACAGCTTGCAATCGAATGTTCATGTGATTAGAAAAGGCAGGAGAGTGGTCAGGTACTGTTTTCTCTCAGTTGGCAAGCTGCGCACACAATCGCAGTCTTGTACAGCTTGTTTCATCACCTTTGCCAAGTTGCCGCTCTCTCCGGCTCCCGGAGACGAAGAAGCTGCTTCTTCGCGCAAAGACGATTCTGACGCTCAAAGTGCTCTGCGGTGTGCGCCTTCTGCCAAAAGAGGCCCGGGAGCGGTGCTTAGCTCTGCAGAGCACCGTACCTTCGTCTTTAGCCTCTCTTCTCGTCTACATCTTAGCAAAAAGCTTTTCCACTCTGTCCGGCAAGGAGAAACTTTGCCAGCACAGAAAACATCTCCCTTCGTGTTCTAGAGGCAGCACGGAGGTCTGCCGAGTGTTTTGCAAGAAGAGAAAGAAAGTTGTCCAAAACAGCTACCAATCGAATGTTCATGTGAATAGAAAAGGCAGGAGAGTGGTCAGGTACTGTTTTCTCTCAGTTGGCAAGCTGCGCACACAATCGCAGTGTTGTACAGCTTGTTTCATCACCTTTGCGAAGTTGCCGCTCTCTCCGGCTCCTGGAGACGAAGAAGCTGCTTCTTCGCGCAAAGACGATTCTGCCGCTCACAGTTCTCTGCGGTGTGCGCCTTCTGCCGAAAGATGCCCGGGAGCTGTGCTTAGCTCTGCAGAGCACCGTACCTTCGTCTTTAGCCTCTCTTCTCGTCTACATCTTAGCAAAAAGCTTTTCCACTCTGTCTGGCAAGGAGAAACTGTGCCAGCACAGAAAACATCTCCCATCGTGTTCTAGAGGCTGCACGGAGGTCTGCCGAGTGTTTTGCAAGAAGAGAAAGAAAGTTGTCCAAAACAGCTTGCAATCGAATGTTCATGTGAATAGAAAAGGCAGGAGAGTGGTCAGGTACTGTTTTCTCTCAGTTGGCAAGCTGCGCACACAATCGCAGTGTTGTACAGCTTTTTTCATCACCTTTGCGAAGCTGCCGCTCTCTCCGGCTCCCGGAGACGAAGAAGCTGCTTCTTCGCGCAAAGACGATTCTGCTGCTCACAGTGCTCTGCGGTGTGTGTCTTCTGCCGAAAGAGACCAGGGAGCGGTGCTTAGCTCTGCAGAGCACCGTACCTTCGTCTTTAGCCTCTCTTCTCGTCTACATCTTAGCAAAAAGCTTTTCCACTCTGTCTGGCAAGGAGAAACTGTGCCAGCACAGAAAACATCTCCCATCGTGTTCTAGAGGCTGCACAGCGGTCTGCCGAGTATTTTGCAAGAAGAGAAAGAAAGTTGTCCAAAACAGCTTGCAATCGAATGTTCATGTGATTAGAAAAGGCAGGAGAGTGGTCAGGTACTGTTTTCTCTCAGTTGTCAACCTGCGCACACAATCGCAGTGTTGTACAGCTTTTTTCATCACCTTTGCGAAGTTGCCGCTCTCTCCGGCTCCCGGAGACGAAGAAGCTGCTTCTTCGCGCAAAGACGATTCTGCCGCTCACAGTGCTCTGCGGTGTGCGGCTTCTGCCGAAAGAGGCCAGGGAGCGGTGCTTAGCTCTGCAGAGCACCATACCTTCGTCTTTAGCCTCTCTTCTCGTCTACATCTTAGCAAAAAGCTTTTCCACTCTGTCTGGCAAGGAGAAACTTTGCCAGCACAGAAAACATCTCCCATCGTGTGCTAGAGGCTGCACGGAGGTCTGCCGAGTGTTAGCAAGAAGAGAAAGAAAGTTGTCCAAAACAGCTTGCAATCGAATGTTCATGTGAATAGAAAAGGCAGGAGAGTGGTCAGGTACTGTTTTCTCTCAGTTGGCAAGCTGCGCACACAATCGCAGTGTTGTACAGCTTGTTTCATCCCCTTTGCGAAGCTGCCGCTCTCTCCGGCTCCTGGAGACCAAGAAGCTGCTTCTTCGCGCAAAGACGATTCTGCCGCTCACAGTGCTCTGCACTGTGTGTCTTCTGCCGAAAGACACCAGGGAGTGGTGCATAGCTCTGCAGAGCACCTTACCTTCGTCTTTAGCCTCTCTTCTCGTCTACATCTTAGCAAAAAGCTTTTCCACTCTGTCTGGCAAGGAGAAACTTTGCCAGCACAGAAAACATCTCCCTTCGTGTTCTAGAGGCTGCACGGAGGTCTGCCGAGTGTTTTGCAAGTAGAGAAAGAAAGTTGTCCAAAACAGCTTGCAATCGAATGTTCATGTGAATAGAAAAGGCAGGAGAGTGGTCAGGTTCTGTTTTCTCTCAGTTGGGAAGCTGCGCACACAATCGCAGTGTTGTACAGCTTGTTTCATCACCTTTGCGAAGTTGCCGCTCTCTCCGGCTCCCGGAGACGAAGAAGCTGCTTCTTCGCGCAAAGACGATTCTGCCGCTCACAGTGCTCTGCGGTGTGCGCCTTCTGCCGAAAGAGGTCCGGGAGCGGTGCTTAGCTCTGCAGAGCACCGTACCTTCGTCTTTAGCCTCTCTTCTCGTCTACATCTTAGCAAAAAGCTTTTCCACTCTGTCTGGCAAGGAGAAACTGTGCCAGCACAGAAAACATCTCCCTTCGTGTTCTAGAGGCTGCACGGAGGTCTGCCGAGTGTTTTGCAAGAAGAGAAAGAAAGTTGTCCAAAACAGCTTGCAATCGAATGTTCATGTGAATAGAAAAGGCAGGAGCGTGGTCAGGTACTGTTTTCTCTCAGTTGGGAAGCTGCGCACACAATCGCAGTGTTGTACAGCTTGTTTCATCACCTTTGCGAAGCTGCCGCTCTCCTCGGCTCCCGGAGACGAAGAAGCTGCTTCTTCGCGCAAAGACGATTCTGCCGCTCACAGTGCTCTGCGGTGTGCGCCTTCTGCCGAAAGAGGCCCGGGAGCGGTGCTTAGCTCTGCGGAGCACCGTACCGTCGTCTTTAGCCTCTCTTCTCGTCTACATCTTAGCAAAAAGCTTTTCCACTCTGTCTGGCAAGGAGAAACTTTGCCAGCACAGAAAACATCTCCCATCGTGTTCTAGAGGCTGCACGGAGGTCTGCCGAGTGTTTTGCAAGAAGAGAAAGAAAGTTGTCCAAAACAGCTTGCAATCGAATGTTCATGTGAATAGAAAAGGCAGGAGAGTGGTCAGGTACTGTTTTCTCTCAGTTGGCAAGCTGCGCACACAATCGCAGTGTTGTACAGCTTGTTTCATCACCTTTGCGAAGTTGCCGCTCTCTCCGGCTCCCGGAGACGAAGAAGCTGCTTCTTCGCGCAAAGACGATTCTGCCGCTCACAGTGCTCTGCGGTATGTGTCTTCTGCCGAAAGAGGCCCGGGTGCGGTGCTTAGCTCTGCAGAGCACCGTACCTTCGTCTTTAGCCTCTCTTCTCGTCTACATCTTAGCAAAAACCTTATCCACTCTGTTTGGCAAGGAGAAACTTTGCCAGCACAGAAAACATCTCCCATCGTGTTCTAGAGGCTGCACGGAGGTCTGCCGAGTGTTTCGCAAGAAGAGAAAGAAAGTTGTCCAAAACAGCTTGCAATCGAATGTTCATGTGAATAGAAAAGGCAGGAGAGTGGTCAGGTACTGTTTTCTCTCAGTTGGCAAGCTGCGCATACAATCGCAGTCTTGTACAGCTTGTTTCATCACCTTTGCGAAGTTGCCGCTCTCTCCGGCTCCCGGAGACGAAGAAGCTGCTTCTTCGCGCAAAGACGATTCTGCCGCTCACAGTGCTCTGCGGTGTGCGCCTTCTGCCGAAAGAGGCCAGGGAGCGGTGCTTAGCTCTGCACTGCACCGTACCTTCGTCTTTAGCCTCTCTTCTCGTCTACATCTTAGCAAAAAGCTTTTCCACTCTGTCTGGCAAGGAGAAACTGTGCAAGCACATAAAACATCTCCCTTCGTGTTCTAGAGGCTGCACGGAGGTCTGCCGAGTGTTTTGCAAGAAGAGAAAGAAAGTTGTCCAAAACAGATTCCAATCGAATGTTCATGTGAATAGAAAAGGCAGGAGAGTGGTCAGGTACTGTTTTCTCTCACTTGGCAAGCTGCGCACACAATCGCAGTGTTGTACAGCTTGTTTCATCACCTTTGCGAAGCTGCCGCTCTCTCCGGCTCCCGGAGACGAAGAAGCTGCTTCTTCGCGCAAAGACGATTCTGCCGCTCACAGTGCTCTGCACTGTGTGTCTTCTGCCGAAAGACACCAGGGAGCGGTGCATAGCTCTGCAGAGCACCTTAACTTCGTCTTTAGCCTCTCTCCTCGTCTACATCTTAGCAAAAAGCTTTTCCACTCTGTCTGGCAAGGAGAAACTGTGCCAGCACAGAAAACATCTCCCTTCGTGTTCTAGAGGCTGCACGGAGGTCTGCCGAGTGTTTTGCAAGTAGAGAAAGAAAGTTGTCCAAAACAGCTTGCAATCGAATGTTCATGTGAATAGAAAAGGCAGGAGAGTGGTCAGGTTCTGTTTTCTCTCAGTTGGGAAGCTGCGCACACAATCGCAGTGTTGTACAGCTTTTTTCATCACCTTTGCGAAGTTGCCGCTCTCTCCGGCTCCCGGAGACGAAGAAGCTGCTTCTTCGCGCAAAGACGATTCTGCCGCTCACAGTGCTCTGCGGTGTGCGCCTTCTGCCGAAAGAGGTCCGGGAGCGGTGCTTAGCTCTGCAGAGCACCGTACCTTCGTCTTTAGCCTCTCTTCTCGTCTACATCTTAGCAAAAAGCTTTTCCACTCTGTCTGGCAAGGAGAAACTGTGCCAGCACAGAAAACATCTCCCTTCGTGTTCTAGAGGCTGCACGGAGGTCTGCCGAGTGTTTTGCAAGAAGAGAAAGAAAGTTGTCCAAAACAGCTTGCAATCGAATGTTCATGTGAATAGAAAAGGCAGGAGAGTGGTCAGGTACTGTTTTCTCTCAGTTGTCAAGCTGCGCACACAATCGCAGTGTTGTACAGCTTGTTTCATCACCTTTGCGAAGCTGCCGCTCTCTCCGGCTCCCGGAGACGAAGAAGCTGCTTCTTCGCGCAAAGACGATTCTGCCGCTCATAGTGCTCTGCACTGTGTGTCTTCTGCCGAAAGAGGCCCGGGAGCGGTGCTTAGCTCTGCAGAGCACCTTACCTTCGTCTTTAGCCTCTCTTCTCGTCTACATCTTAGCAAAAAGCTTTTCCACTCTGTCTGGCAAGGAGAAACTGTGCCAGCACAGAAAACATCTCCCTTCGTGTTCTAGAGGCTGCACGGAGGTCTGCCGAGTGTTTTGCAAGAAGAGAAAGAAAGTTGTCCAAAACAGCTTGCAATCGAATGTTCATGTGAATAGAAAAGGCAGGAGCGTGGTCAGGTTCTGTTTTCTCTCAGTTGGGAAGCTGCGCACACAATCGCAGTGTTGTACAGCTTGTTTCATCACCTTTGCGAAGCTGCCGCTCTCCTCGGCTCCCGGAGACGAAGAAGCTGCTTCTTCGCGCAAAGACGATTCTGCCGCTCACAGTGCTCTGCGGTGTGCGCATTCTGCCGAAAGAGGCCCGGGAGCGGTGCTTAGCTCTGCGGAGCACCGTACCGTCGTCTTTAGCCTCTCTTCTCGTCTACATCTTAGCAAAAAGCTTTTCCACTCTGTCTGGCAAGGAGAAACTTTGCCAGCACAGAAAACATCTCCCATCGTGTTCTAGAGGCTGCACGGAGGTCTGCCGAGTGTTTTGCAAGAAGAGAAAGAAAGTTGTCCAAAACAGCTTGCAATCGAATGTTCATGTGAATAGAAAAGGCAGGAGAGTGGTCAGGTACTGTTTTCTCTCAGTTGGCAAGCTGCGCACACAATCGCAGTGTTGTACAGCTTGTTTCATCACCTTTGCGAAGTTGCCGCTCTCTCCGGCTCCCGGAGACGAAGAAGCTGCTTCTTCGCGCAAAGACGATTCTGCCGCTCACAGTGCTCTGCGGTATGTGTCTTCTGCCGAAAGAGGCCCGTGTGCGGTGCTTAGCTCTGCAGAGCACCGTACCTTCGTCTTTAGCCTCTCTTCTCGTCTACATCTTAGCAAAAACCTTATCCACTCTGTTTGGCAAGGAGAAACTTTGCCAGCACAGAAAACATCTCCCATCGTGTTCTAGAGGCTGCACGGAGGTCTGCCGAGTGTTTCGCAAGAAGAGAAAGAAAGTTGTCCAAAACAGCTTGCAATCGAATGTTCATGTGAATAGAAAAGGCAGGAGAGTGGTCAGGTACTGTTTTCTCTCAGTTGGCAAGCTGCGCATACAATCGCAGTCTTGTACAGCTTGTTTCATCACCTTTGCGAAGTTGCCGCTCTCTCCGGCTCCCGGAGACGAAGAAGCTGCTTCTTCGCGCAAAGACGATTCTGCCGCTCACAGTGCTCTGCGGTGTGCGCCTTCTGCCGAAAGAGGCCAGGGAGCGGTGCTTAGCTCTGCACTGCACCGTACCTTCGTCTTTAGCCTCTCTTCTCGTCTACATCTTAGCAAAAAGCTTTTCCACTCTGTCTGGCAAGGAGAAACTGTGCCAGCACAGAAAACATCTCCCTTCGTGTTCTAGAGGCTGCACGGAGGTCTGCCGAGTGTTTTGCAAGAAGAGAAAGAAAGTTGTCCAAAACAGCTTGCAATCGAATGTTCATGTGAATAGAAAAGGCAGGAGAGTGGTCAGGTACTGTTTTCTCTCAGTTGGCAAGCTGCGCACACAATCGCAGTGTTGTACAGCTTGTTTCATCACCTTTGCGAAGTTGCCGCTCTCTCCGGCTCCCGGAGACGAAGAAGCTGCTTCTTCGCGCAAAGACGATTCTGCCGCTCACAGTGCTCTGCGGTGTGCGCCTTCTGCCGAAAGAGGTCCGGGAGCGGTGCTTAGCTCTGCAGAGCACCGTACCTTCGTCTTTAGCGTCTCTTCTCGTCTACATCTTAGCAAAAAGCTTTTCCACTCTGTCTGGCAAGGAGAAACTGTGCCAGCACAGAAAACATCTCCCTTCGTGTTCTAGAGGCTGCACGGAGGTCTGCCGAGTGTTTTGCAAGAAGAGAAAGAAAGTTGTCCAAAACAGCTTGCAATCGAATGTTCATGTGAATAGAAAAGGCAGGAGCGTGGTCAGGTTCTGTTTTCTCTCAGTTGGGAAGCTGCGCACACAATCGCAGTGTTGTACAGCTTGTTTCATCACCTTTGCGAAGCTGCCGCTCTCCTCGGCTCCCGGAGACGAAGAAGCTGCTTCTTCGCGCAAAGACGATTCTGCCGCTCACAGTGCTCTGCGGTGTGCGCCTTCTGCCGAAAGAGGCCCGGGAGCGGTGCTTAGCTCTACGGAGCACCGTACCGTCGTCTTTAGCCTCTCTTCTCGTCTACATCTTAGCAAAAAGCTTTTCCACTCTGTCTGGCAAGGAGAAACTTTGCCAGCACAGAAAACATCTCCCATTGTGTTCTAGAGGCTGCACGGAGGTCTGCCGAGTGTTTTGCAAGAAGAGAAAGAAAGTTGTCCAAAACAGCTTGCAATCGAATGTTCATGTGAATAGAAAAGGCAGGAGAGTGGTCAGGTACTGTTTTCTCTCAGTTGGCAAGCTGCGCACACAATCGCAGTGTTGTACAGCTTGTTTCATCACCTTTGCGAAGTTGCCGCTCTCTCCGGCTCCCGGAGACGAAGAAGCTGCTTCTTCGCGCAAAGACCATTCTGCCGCTCACAGTGCTCTGCTTTGTGCGCCTTCTGCCAAAGAGGCCAGGGAGCGGTGCTTAGCTCTGCAGAGCACCGTACCTTCGTCTTTAGCCTCTCTTCTCGTCTACATCTTAGCAAAAAGCTTTTCCACTCTGTCTGGCAAGGAGAAACTGTGCCAGCACAGAAAACATCTCCCTTCGTGTTCTAGAGGCTGCACGGAGGTCTGCCGAGTGTTTTGCAAGAAGAGAAAGAAAGTTGTCCAAAACAGCTTGCAATCGTATGTTCATGTGAATAGAAAAGGCAGGAGAGTGGTCAGGTACTGCTTTCTCTCACTTGGCAAGCTGCGCACACAATCGCAGTGTTGTACAGCTTGTTTCATCACCTTTGCGAAGTTGCCGCTCTCTCCGGCTCCCGGAGACGAAGAAGCTGCTTCTTCGCGCAAAGACGATTCTGCCGCTCATAGTGCTCTGCACTGTGTGTCTTCTGCCGAAAGAGGCCCGGGAGCGGTGCTTAGCTCCGCAGAGCACCTTACCTTCGTCTTTAGCCTCTCTTCTCGTCTACATCTTAGCAAAAACCTTTTCCACTCTGTCTGGCAAGGAGAAACTGTGCCAGCACAGAAAACATCTCCCATCGTGTTCTAGAGGCTGCACGGAGGTCTGCCGAGTGTTTTGCAAGAAGTGAAAGAAAGTTGTCCAAAACAGCTTGCAATCGAATGTTCATGTGATTAGAAAAGGCAGGAGAGTGGTCAGGTACTGTTTTCTCTCAGTTGGCAAGCTGCGCACACAATCGCAGTCTTGTACAGCTTGTTTCATCACCTTTGCCAAGTTGCCGCTCTCTCCGGCTCCCGGAGACGAAGAAGCTGCTTCTTCGCGCAAAGACGATTCTGACGCTCAAAGTGCTCTGCGGTGTGCGCCTTCTGCCAAAAGAGGCCCGGGAGCGGTGCTTAGCTCTGCAGAGCACCGTACCTTCGTCTTTAGCCTCTCTTCTCGTCTACATCTTAGCAAAAAGCTTTTCCACTCTGTCCGGCAAGGAGAAACTTTGCCAGCACAGAAAACATCTCCCTTCGTGTTCTAGAGGCAGCACGGAGGTCTGCCGAGTGTTTTGCAAGAAGAGAAAGAAAGTTGTCCAAAACAGCTACCAATCGAATGTTCATGTGAATAGAAAAGGCAGGAGAGTGGTCAGGTACTGTTTTCTCTCAGTTGGCAAGCTGCGCACACAATCGCAGTGTTGTACAGCTTGTTTCATCACCTTTGCGAAGTTGCCGCTCTCTCCGGCTCCTGGAGACGAAGAAGCTGCTTCTTCGCGCAAAGACGATTCTGCCGCTCACAGTTCTCTGCGGTGTGCGCCTTCTGCCGAAAGATGCCCGGGAGCTGTGCTTAGCTCTGCAGAGCACCGTACCTTCGTCTTTAGCCTCTCTTCTCGTCTACATCTTAGCAAAAAGCTTTTCCACTCTGTCTGGCAAGGAGAAACTGTGCCAGCACAGAAAACATCTCCCATCGTGTTCTAGAGGCTGCACGGAGGTCTGCCGAGTGTTTTGCAAGAAGAGAAAGAAAGTTGTCCAAAACAGCTTGCAATCGAATGTTCATGTGAATAGAAAAGGCAGGAGAGTGGTCAGGTACTGTTTTCTCTCAGTTGGCAAGCTGCGCACACAATCGCAGTGTTGTACAGCTTTTTTCATCACCTTTGCGAAGCTGCCGCTCTCTCCGGCTCCCGGAGACGAAGAAGCTGCTTCTTCGCGCAAAGACGATTCTGCTGCTCACAGTGCTCTGCGGTGTGTGTCTTCTGCCGAAAGAGACCAGGGAGCGGTGCTTAGCTCTGCAGAGCACCGTACCTTCGTCTTTAGCCTCTCTTCTCGTCTACATCTTAGCAAAAAGCTTTTCCACTCTGTCTGGCAAGGAGAAACTGTGCCAGCACAGAAAACATCTCCCATCGTGTTCTAGAGGCTGCACAGCGGTCTGCCGAGTATTTTGCAAGAAGAGAAAGAAAGTTGTCCAAAACAGCTTGCAATCGAATGTTCATGTGATTAGAAAAGGCAGGAGAGTGGTCAGGTACTGTTTTCTCTCAGTTGTCAACCTGCGCACACAATCGCAGTGTTGTACAGCTTTTTTCATCACCTTTGCGAAGTTGCCGCTCTCTCCGGCTCCCGGAGACCAAGAAGCTGCTTCTTCGCGCAAAGACGATTCTGCCGCTCACAGTGCTCTGCGGTGTGCGGCTTCTGCCGAAAGAGGCCAGGGAGCGGTGCTTAGCTCTGCAGAGCACCATACCTTCGTCTTTAGCCTCTCTTCTCGTCTACATCTTAGCAAAAAGCTTTTCCACTCTGTCTGGCAAGGAGAAACTTTGCCAGCACAGAAAACATCTCCCATCGTGTGCTAGAGGCTGCACGGAGGTCTGCCGAGTGTTAGCAAGAAGAGAAAGAAAGTTGTCCAAAACAGCTTGCAATCGAATGTTCATGTGAATAGAAAAGGCAGGAGAGTGGTCAGGTACTGTTTTCTCTCAGTTGGCAAGCTGCGCACACAATCGCAGTGTTGTACAGCTTGTTTCATCCCCTTTGCGAAGCTGCCGCTCTCTCCGGCTCCTGGAGACCAAGAAGCTGCTTCTTCGCGCAAAGACGATTCTGCCGCTCACAGTGCTCTGCACTGTGTGTCTTCTGCCGAAAGACACCAGGGAGTGGTGCATAGCTCTGCAGAGCACCTTACCTTCGTCTTTAGCCTCTCTTCTCGTCTACATCTTAGCAAAAAGCTTTTCCACTCTGTCTGGCAAGGAGAAACTTTGCCAGCACAGAAAACATCTCCCTTCGTGTTCTAGAGGCTGCACGGAGGTCTGCCGAGTGTTTTGCAAGTAGAGAAAGAAAGTTGTCCAAAACAGCTTGCAATCGAATGTTCATGTGAATAGAAAAGGCAGGAGAGTGGTCAGGTTCTGTTTTCTCTCAGTTGGGAAGCTGCGCACACAATCGCAGTGTTGTACAGCTTGTTTCATCACCTTTGCGAAGTTGCCGCTCTCTCCGGCTCCCGGAGACGAAGAAGCTGCTTCTTCGCGCAAAGACGATTCTGCCGCTCACAGTGCTCTGCGGTGTGCGCCTTCTGCCGAAAGAGGTCCGGGAGCGGTGCTTAGCTCTGCAGAGCACCGTACCTTCGTCTTTAGCCTCTCTTCTCGTCTACATCTTAGCAAAAAGCTTTTCCACTCTGTCTGGCAAGGAGAAACTGTGCCAGCACAGAAAACATCTCCCTTCGTGTTCTAGAGGCTGCACGGAGGTCTGCCGAGTGTTTTGCAAGAAGAGAAAGAAAGTTGTCCAAAACAGCTTGCAATCGAATGTTCATGTGAATAGAAAAGGCAGGAGCGTGGTCAGGTACTGTTTTCTCTCAGTTGGGAAGCTGCGCACACAATCGCAGTGTTGTACAGCTTGTTTCATCACCTTTGCGAAGCTGCCGCTCTCCTCGGCTCCCGGAGACGAAGAAGCTGCTTCTTCGCGCAAAGACGATTCTGCCGCTCACAGTGCTCTGCGGTGTGCGCCTTCTGCCGAAAGAGGCCCGGGAGCGGTGCTTAGCTCTGCGGAGCACCGTACCGTCGTCTTTAGCCTCTCTTCTCGTCTACATCTTAGCAAAAAGCTTTTCCACTCTGTCTGGCAAGGAGAAACTTTGCCAGCACAGAAAACATCTCCCATCGTGTTCTAGAGGCTGCACGGAGGTCTGCCGAGTGTTTTGCAAGAAGAGAAAGAAAGTTGTCCAAAACAGCTTGCAATCGAATGTTCATGTGAATAGAAAAGGCAGGAGAGTGGTCAGGTACTGTTTTCTCTCAGTTGGCAAGCTGCGCACACAATCGCAGTGTTGTACAGCTTGTTTCATCACCTTTGCGAAGTTGCCGCTCTCTCCGGCTCCCGGAGACGAAGAAGCTGCTTCTTCGCGCAAAGACGATTCTGCCGCTCACAGTGCTCTGCGGTATGTGTCTTCTGCCGAAAGAGGCCCGGGTGCGGTGCTTAGCTCTGCAGAGCACCGTACCTTCGTCTTTAGCCTCTCTTCTCGTCTACATCTTAGCAAAAACCTTATCCACTCTGTTTGGCAAGGAGAAACTTTGCCAGCACAGAAAACATCTCCCATCGTGTTCTAGAGGCTGCACGGAGGTCTGCCGAGTGTTTCGCAAGAAGAGAAAGAAAGTTGTCCAAAACAGCTTGCAATCGAATGTTCATGTGAATAGAAAAGGCAGGAGAGTGGTCAGGTACTGTTTTCTCTCAGTTGGCAAGCTGCGCATACAATCGCAGTGTTGTACAGCTTTTTTCATCACCTTTGCGAAGTTGCCGCTCTCTCCGGCTCCGGGAGACGAAGAAGCTGCTTCTTTGCGCAAAGACGATTCTGCCGCTCACAGTGCTCTGCGGTGTGCGCCTTCTGCAGAAAGAGGCCAGGGAGCGGTGCTTAGCTCTGCAGAGCACCGTACCTTCGTCTTTAGCCTCTCTTCTCGTCTACATCTTAGCAAAAAGCTTTTCCACTCTGTCTGGCAAGGAGAAACTGTGCCACCACAGAAAACATCTCCCTTCGTGTTCTAGAGGCTGCACGGAGGTCTGCCGAGTGTTTTGCAAGAAGAGAAAGAAAGTTGTCCAAAACAGCTTGCAATCGAATGTTCATGTGAATAGAAAAGGCAGGAGAGTGGTCAGGTACTGTTTTCTCTCAGTTGGCAAGCTGCGCACACAATCGCAGTGTTGTACAGCTTTTTTCATCACCTTTGCGAAGCTGCCGCTCTCTCCGGCTCCCGGAGACGAAGAAGCTGCTTCTTCGCGCAAAGACGATTCTGCTGCTCACAGTGCTCTGCGGTGTGTGTCTTCTGCCGAAAGAGACCAGGGAGCGGTGCTTAGCTCTGCAGAGCACCGTACCTTCGTCTTTAGCCTCTCTTCTCGTCTACATCTTAGCAAAAAGCTTTTCCACTCTGTCTGGCAAGGAGAAACTGTGCCAGCACAGAAAACATCTCCCATCGTGTTCTAGAGGCTGCACAGAGGTCTGCCGAGTGTTTTGCAAGAAGAGAAAGAAAGTTGTCCAAAACAGCTTGCAATCGAATGTTCATGTGATTAGAAAAGGCAGGAGAGTGGTCAGGTACTGTTTTCTCTCAGTTGTCAACCTGCGCACACAATCGCAGTGTTGTACAGCTTGTTTCATCACCTTTGCGAAGTTGCCGCTCTCTCCGGCTCCCGGAGACGAAGAAGCTGCTTCTTCGCGCAAAGACGATTCTGCCGCTCACAGTGCTCTGCGGTGTGCGGCTTCTGCCGAAAGAGGCCAGGGAGCGGTGCTTAGCTCTGCAGAGCACCATACCTTCGTCTTTAGCCTCTCTTCTCGTCTACATCTTAGCAAGAAGCTTTTCCACTCTGTCTGGCAAGGAGAAACTTTGCCAGCACAGAAAACATCTCCCATCGTGTGCTAGAGGCTGCACGGAGGTCTGCCGAGTGTTAGCAAGAAGAGAAAGAAAGTTGTCCAAAACAGCTTGCAATCGAATGTTCATGTGAATAGAAAAGGCAGGAGAGTGGTCAGGTACTGTTTTCTCTCAGTTGGCAAGCTGCGCACACAATCGCAGTGTTGTACAGCTTGTTTCATCCCCTTTGCGAAGCTGCCGCTCTCTCCGGCTCCCGGAGACGAAGAAGCTGCTTCTTCGCGCAAAGACGATTCTGCCGCTCATAGTGCTCTGCGGTGTGTGTCTTCTACCGAAAGAGGTCCGGGAGCGGTGCTTAGCTCTGCAGAGCACCGTACCTTCGTCTTTAGCCTCTCTTCTCGTCTACATCTTAGCAAAAAGCTTTTCCACTCTGTCTGGCAAGGACAAACTGTGCCAGCACAGAAAACATCTCCCATCGTGTTCTAGAGGCTGCACGGAGGTCTGCCGAGTGTTTTGCAAGAAGAGAAAGAAAGTTGTCCAAAACAGCTTGCAATCGAATGTTCATGTGAATAGAAAAGGCAGGAGAGTGGTCAGGTACTGTTTTCTCTCAGTTGACAAACTGCGCACACAATCGCAGTGTTATACAGCTTGTTTCATCACCTTTGCGAAGTTGCCGCTCTCTCCGGCTCCCGGAGACGAAGAAGCTGCTTCTTCGCGCAAAGACGATTCTGCCGCTCACAGTGCTCTGCGGTGTGCGCCTTCTGCCGAAAGAGATTCGGGAGCGGTGCTTAGCTCTGCAGAGCACCGTACCTTCGTCTTTAGCCTCTCTTCTCGTCTACATCTTAGCAAAAAGCTTTTCCACTATGTCTGGCAAGGAGAAACTGTGCCAGCACAAAAAACATCTCCCATCGTGTTCTAGAGGCTGCACGGAGGTCTGCCGAGTGTTTTGCAAGAAGAGAAAGAAAGTTGTCCAAAACAGCTTGCAATCGAATGTTCATGTGAATAGAAAAGTCAGGAGAGAGGTCAGGTACTGTTTTCTCTCAGTTGGCAAGCTGCGCACACAATCGCAGTGTTGTACAGCTTGTTTCATCACCTTTGCCAAGTTGCCGCTCTCTCCGGCTCCCGGAGACGAAGAAGCTGCTTCTTCGCGCAAAGACGATTCTGCCGCTCACAGTGCTCTGCGGTGTGCGCCTTCTGCCGAAAGAGGTCCGGGAGCGGTGCTTAGCTCTGCAGAGCACCGTACCTTCGTCTTTAGCCTCTCTTCTCGTCTACATCTTAGCAAAAAGCTTTTCCACTCTGTCTGGCAATGAGAAACTGTGCCAGCACAGAAAACATCTCCCTTCGTGTTCTAGAGGCTGCACGGAGGTCTGCCGAGTGTTTTGCAAGAAGAGAAAGAAAGTTGTCCGAAACAGCTTGCAATCGAATGTTCATGTGAATAGAAAAGGCAGGAGAGTGGTCAGGTACTGTTTTCTCTCAGTTGGCAAGCTGCGCACACAATCGCAGTGTTGTACAGCTTGTTTCATCACCTTTGCCAAGTTGCCGCTCTCTCCGGCTCCCGGAGACGAAGAAGCTGCTTCTTCGCGCAAAGACGATTCTGACGCTCACAGTGTTTTGCGGTGTGCGCCTTCTGCCGAAAGAGGCCCGGGAGCGGTGCTTAGCTCTGCAGAGCACCGTACCTTCGTCTTTAGCCTCTCTTCTCGTCTACATCTTAGCAAAAAGCTTTTCCACTCTGTCTGGCAAGGAGAAACTTTGCCAGCACAGAAAACATCTCCCATCGTGTTCTAGAGGCTGCACGGAGGTCTGCCGAGTGTTTTGCAAGAAGAGAAAGAAAGTTGTCCAAAACAGCTTGCAATCGAATGTTCATGTGAATAGAAAAGGCAGGAGAATGGTCAGGTACTGTTTTCTCTCAGTTTTATAGCTGCGCACACAATCGCAGTGTTGTACAGCTTGTTTCATCACCTTTGCGAAGCTGCCGCTCTCTCCGGCTCCCGGAGACGAAGAAGCTGCTTCTTCGCGCAAAGACGATTCTGCTGCTCATAGTGCTCTGCACTGTGTGTCTTCTGCCGAAAGAGGCCCGGGAGCGGTGCTTAGCTCTGCAGAGCACCGTACCTTCGTCTTTAGCCTCTCTTCTCGTCTACATCTTAGCAAAAAGCTTTTCCACTCTGTCTGGCAAGGAGAAACTGTGCCAGCACAGAAAACATCTCCCATCGTGTTCTAGAGGCTGCACGGAGGTCTGCCGAGTGTTTTGCAAGAAGAGAAAGAAAGTTGTCCAAAACAGCTTGCAATCGAATGTTCATGTGATTAGAAAAGGCAGGAGAGTGGTCAGGTACTGTTTTCTCTCAGTTGGCAAGCTGCGCACACAATCGCAGTCTTGTACAGCTTGTTTCATCACCTTTGCGAAGTTGCCGCTCTCTCCGGCTCCCGGAGACGAAGAAGCTGCTTCTTCGCGCAAAGACGATTCTGCCACTCACTGTGCTCTGCGGTGTGCGCCTTCTGCCGAAAGACGCCCGGGAGCGGTGCTTAGCTCTGCAGAGCACCCTACCTTCGTCTTTAGCCTCTCTTCTCGTCTACATCTTAGCAAAAAGCTTTTCCACTCTGTCTGGCAAGGAGAAACTTTGCCAGCACAGAAAACATCTCCCATCGTGTTCTAGAGGCTGCACGGAGGTCTGCCGAGTGTTTTGCAAGAAAACAAAGAAAGTTGTCCAAAACAGCTTGCAATCGAATGTTCATGTGAATAGAAAAGGCAGGAGAGTGGTCAGGTACTGTTTTCTCTCAGTTGGCAAGCTGCGCACACAATCGCAGTCTTGTACAGCTTGTTTCATCACCTTTGCGAAGTTGCCGCTCTCTCCGGCTCCCGGAGACGAAGAAGCTGCTTCTTCGCGCAAAGACGATTCTGCCGCTCACAGTGCTCTGCGGTGTGCGCCTTCTGCCGAAGGAGGCCAGGGAGCGGTGCTTAGCTCTGCAGAGCACCGTACGTTCGTCTTTAGCCTCTCTTCTCGTCTACATCTTAGCAAAAAGCTTTTCCACTCTGTCTGGCAAGGAGAAACTGTGCCAGCACAGAAAACATCTCCCATCGTGTTCTAGAGGCTCCACGGAGGTCTGCCGAGTGTTTTGCAAGAAGAGAAAGAAAGTTGTCCAAAACAGCTTGCAATCGAATGTTCATGTGAATAGAAAAGGCAGGAGAGAAGTCAGGTACTGTTTTCTCTCACTTGGCAAGCTGCGCACACAATCGCAGTGTTGTACAGCTTGTTTCATCACCTTTGCGAAGCTGCCGCTCTCTCCGGCTCCCGGAGACGAAGAAGCTGCTTCTTCGCGCAATGACGATTCTGCCGCTCATAGTGCTCTGCACTGTGTGTCTTCTGCCGAAAGAGGCCCGGGAGCGGTGCTTAGCTCTGCAGAGCACCGTACCTTCCTCTTTCGCCTCTCTTCTCGTCTACATCTTAGCAAAAAGCTTTTCCACTCTGTCTGGCAAGGAGAAACTGTGCCAGCACAGAAAACATCTCCCATCGTGTTCTAGAGGCTGCACGGAGGTCTGCCGAGTGTTTTGCAAGAAGAGAAGGAAAGTTGTCCAAAACAGCTTGCAATCGAATGTTCATGTGAATAGAAAAGGCAGGAGAGTGGTCAGGTACTGTTTTCTCTCAGTTGGCAAGCTGCGCACACAATCGCAGTGTTGTACAGCTTGTTTCATCACCTTTGCGAAGCTGCCGCTCTCTCCGGCTCCCGGAGACGAAGAAGCTGCTTCTTCGCGCAAAGACGATTCTGCTGCTCACAGTGCTCTGCGGTGTGTGTCTTCTGCCGAAAGAGAACAGGGAAGGGTGCTTAGCTCTGCAGAGCACCGTACCTTCGTCTTTAGCCTCTCTTCTCGTCTACATCTTAGCAAAAAGCTTTTCCACTCTGTCTGGCAAGGAGAAACTTTGCCAGCACAGAAAACATCTCCCATCGTGTTCTAGAGGCTGCACGGAGGTCTGCCGAGTGTTTTGCAAGAAGAGAAAGAAAGTTGTCCAAAACAGCTTGCAATCGAATGTTCGTGTGATTAGAAAAGGCAGGAGAGTGGTCAGGTACTGTTTTCTCTCAGTTGTCAAGCTGCGAACACAATCGCAGTGTTGTACAGCTTGTTTCATCACCTTTGCGAAGTTGCCGCTCTCTCCGGCTGGGGGAGACGAAGAAGCTGCTTCTTCGCGCAAAGACGATTCTGCCGCTCACAGTGCTCTGCGGTGTGCGCCTTCTGCCGAAAGAGGCCAGGGAGCGGTGCTTAGCTCTGCAGACAACCGTACCTTCGTCTTTAGCCTCTCTTCTCGTCTACATCTTAGCAAAAAGCTTTTCCACTCTGTCTGGCAAGGAGAAACTGTGCCAGCACAGAAAACATCTCCCATCGTGTTCTAGAGGCTGCACGGAGGTCTGCCGAGTGTTTTGCAAGAAGAGAAAGAAAGTTGTCCAAAACAGCTTGCAATCGAATGTTCATGTGAATAGAAAAGGCAGGAGAGTGGTCAGGTACTGTTTTCTCTCAGTTGGCAAGCTGCGCACACAATCGCAGTGTTGTACAGCTTGTTTCATCACCTTTGCGAAGTTGCCGCTCTCTCCGGCTCCTGGAGACGAAGAAGCTGCTTCTTCGCGCAAAGACGATTCTGCCGCTCACAGTGCTCTGCGGTGTGCGCCTTCTGCCGAAAGATGCCCGGGAGCTGTGCTTAGCTCTGCAGAGCACCGTACCTTCGTCTTTAGCCGCTCTTCTCGTCTACATCTTAGCAAAAAGCTTTTCCACTCTGTCTGGCAAGGAGAAACTGTGCCAGCACTGAAAACATCTCCCATCGTTTTCTAGAGGCTGCACGGAGGTCTGCCGAGTGTTTTGCAAGAAGAGAAAGAAAGTTGTCCAAAACAGCTTGCAATCGAATGTTCATGTGAATAGAAAAGGCAGGAGAGTGGTCAGGTACTGTTTTCTCTCAGTTGGCAAGCTGCGCACACAATCGCAGTCTTGTACAGCTTTTTTCATCACCTTTGCGAAGCTGCCGCTCTCTCCGGCTCCCGGAGACGAAGAAGCTGCTTCTTCGCGCAAAGACGATTCTGCTGCTCACAGTGCTCTGCGGTGTGTGTCTTCTGCCGAAAGAGACCAGGGAGCGGTGCTTAGCTCTCCAGAGCACCGTACCTTCGTCTTTAGCCTCTCTTCTCGTCTACATCTTAGCAAAAAGCTTTTCCACTCTGTCTGGCAAGGAGAAACTGTGCCAGCACAGAAAACATCTCCCATCGTGTTCTAGAGGCTGCACAGAGGTCTGCCGAGTGTTTTGCAAGAAGAGAAAGAAAGTTGTCCAAAACAGCTTGCAATCGAATGTTCATGTGATTAGAAAAGGCAGGAGAGTGGTCAGGTACTGTTTTCTCTCAGTTGTCAACCTGCGCACACAATCGCAGTGTTGTACAGTTTGTTTCATCACCTTTGCGAAGTTGCCGCTCTCTCCGGCTCCCGGAGACGAAGAAGCTGCTTCTTCGCGCAAAGACGATTCTGCCGCTCACAGTGCTCTGCGGTGTGCGGCTTCTGCCGAAAGAGGCCATGGAGCGGTGCTTAGCTCTGCAGAGCACCATACCTTCGTCTTTAGCCTCTCTTCTCGTCTACATCTTAGCAAAAAGCTTTTCCACTCTGTCTGGCAAGGAGAAACTTTGCCAGCACAGAAAACATCTCCCATCGTGTGCTAGAGGCTGCACGGAGGTCTGCCGAGTGTTAGCAAGAAGAGAAAGAAAGTTGTCCAAAACAGCTTGCAATCGAATGTTCATGTGAATAGAAAAGGCAGGAGAGTGGTCAGGTACTGTTTTCTCTCAGTTGGCAAGCTGCGCACACAATCGCAGTGTTGTACAGCTTGTTTCATCCCCTTTGCGAAGCTGCCGCTCTCTCCGGCTCCCGGAGACGAAGAAGCTGCTTCTTCGCGCAAAGACGATTCTGCCGCTCATAGTGCTCTGCGGTGTGTGTCTTCTCCCGAAAGAGGTCCGGGAGCGGTGCTTAGCTCTGCAGAGCACCGTACCTTCGTCTTTAGCCTCTCTTCTCGTCTACATCTTAGCAAAAAGCTTTTCCACTCTGTCTGGCAAGGACAAACTGTGCCAGCACAGAAAACATCTCCCATCGTGTTCTAGAGGCTGCACGGAGGTCTGCCGAGTGTTTTGCAAGAAGAGAAAGAAAGTTGTCCAAAACAGCTTGCAATCGAATGTTCATGAGAATAGAAAAGGCAGGAGAGTGGTCAGGTACTGTTTTCTCTCAGTTGACAAACTGCGCACACAATCGCAGTGTTATACAGCTTGTTTCATCACCTTTGCGAAGTTGCCGCTCTCTCCGGCTCCCGGAGACGAAGAAGCTGCTTCTTCGCGCAAAGACGATTCTGCCGCTCACAGTGCTCTGCGGTGTGCGCCTTCTGCCGAAAGAGATTCGGGAGCGGTGCTTAGCTCTGCAGAGCACCGTACCTTCGTCTTTAGCCTCTCTTCTCGTCTACATCTTAGCAAAAAGCTTTTCCACTATGTCTGGCAAGGAGAAACTGTGCCAGCACAAAAAACATCTCCCATCGTGTTCTAGAGGCTGCACGGAGGTCTGCCGAGTGTTTTGCAAGAAGAGAAAGAAAGTTGTCCAAAACAGCTTGCAATCGAATGTTCATGTGAATAGAAAAGGCAGGAGAGAGGTCAGGTACTGTTTTCTCTCAGTTGGCAAGCTGCGCACACAATCGCAGTGTTGTACAGCTTGTTTCATCACCTTTGCCAAGTTGCCGCTCTCTCCGGCTCCCGGAGACGAAGAAGCTGCTTCTTCGCGCAAAGACGATTCTGCCGCTCACAGTGCTCTGCGGTGTGCGCCTTCTGCCGAAAGAGGTCCGGGAGCGGTGCTTAGCTCTGCAGAGCACCGTACCTTCGTCTTTAGCCTCTCTTCTCGTCTACATCTTAGCAAAAAGCTTTTCCACTCTGTCTGGCAATGAGAAACTGTGCCAGCACAGAAAACATCTCCCTTCGTGTTCTAGAGGCTGCACGGAGGTCTGCCGAGTGTTTTGCAAGAAGAGAAAGAAAGTTGTCCGAAACAGCTTGCAATCGAATGTTCATGTGAATAGAAAAGGCAGGAGAGTGGTCAGGTACTGTTTTCTCTCAGTTGGCAAGCTGCGCACACAATCGCAGTGTTGTACAGCTTGTTTCATCACCTTTGCCATGTTGCCGCTCTCTCCGGCTCCCGGAGACGAAGAAGCTGCTTCTTCGCGCAAAGACGATTCTGACGCACACAGTGCTCTGCGGTGTGCGCCTTCTGCCGAAAGAGGCCCGGGAGCGGTGCTTAGCTCTGCAGAGCACCGTACCTTCGTCTTTAGCCTCTCTTCTCGTCTACATCTTAGCAAAAAGCTTTTCCACTCTGTCTGGCAAGGAGAAACTTTGCCAGCACAGAAAACATCTCCCATCGTGTTCTAGAGGCTGCACGGAGGTCTGCCGAGTGTTTTGCAAGAAGAGAAAGAAAGTTGTCCAAAACAGCTTGCAATCGAATGTTCATGTGAATAGAAAAGGCAGGAGAATGGTCAGGTACTGTTTTCTCTCAGTTTTATAGCTGCGCACACAATCGCAGTGTTGTACAGCTTGTTTCATCACCTTTGCGAAGCTGCCGCTCTCTCCGGCTCCCGGAGACGAAGAAGCTGCTTCTTCGCGCAAAGACGATTCTGCCGCTCATAGTGCTCTGCACTGTGTGTCTTCTGCCGAAAGAGGCCCGGGAGCGGTGCTTAGCTCTGCAGAGCACCGTACCTTCGTCTTTAGCCTCTCTTCTCGTCTACATCTTAGCAAAAAGCTTTTCCACTCTGTCTGGCAAGGAGAAACTGTGCCAGCACAGAAAACATCTCCCATCGTGTTCTAGAGGCTGCACGGAGGTCTGCCGAGTGTTTTGCAAGAAGAGAAAGAAAGTTGTCCAAAACAGCTTGCAATCGAATGTTCATGTGATTAGAAAAGGCAGGAGAGTGGTCAGGTACTGTTTTCTCTCAGTTGGCAAGCTGCGCACACAATCGCAGTGTTGTACAGCTAGTTTCATCACCTTTGCGAAGTTGCCGCTCTGTCCGGCTCCCGGAGACGAAGAAGCTGCTTCTTCGCGCAAAGACGATTCTGCCGCTCACAGTGCTCTGCGGTGTGCGCCTTCTGCCGAAAGAGGTCCGGGAGCGGTGCTTAGCTCTGCAGAGCACCGTACCTTCGTCTTTAGCCTCTCTTCTCGTCTACATCTTAGCAAAAAGCTTTTCCACTCTGTCTGGCAAGGACAAACTTTGCCAGCACAGAAAACATCTCCCATCGTGTTCTAGAGGCTGCACGGAGGTCTGCCGAGTGTTTTGCAAGAAGAGAAAGAAAGTTGTCCAAAACAGCTTGCAATCGAATGTTCATGTGAATAGAAAAGGCAGGAGAGTGGTCAGGTACTGTTTTCTCTCAGGTGGCAAGCTGCGCACACAATCGCAGTGTTATACAGCTTGTTTCATCACCTTTGCGAAGTTGCCGCTCTCTCCGGCTCCCGGAGACGAAGAAGCTGCTTCTTCGCGCAAAGACGATTCTGCCGCTCACAGTGCTCTGCGGTGTGCGCCTTCTGCCGAAAGAGGTCCGGGAGCGGTGCTTAGCTCTGCAGAGCACCGTACCTTCGTCTTTAGCCTCTCTTCTCGTCTCCATATTAGCAAAACGCTTTTCCACTCTGTCTGGCAAGGAGAAACTGTGCCAGCACTGAAAACATCTCCCATCGTGTTCTAGAGGCTGCACGGAGGTCTGCCGACTGTTCTGCAAGAAGAGAAAGAAAGTTGTCCAAAACAGCTTGCAATCGAATGTTCATGTGAATAGAAAAGGCAGGAGAGTGGTCAGGTACTGTTTTCTCTCAGTTGACAAACTGCGCACACAATCGCAGTGTTATACAGCATGTTTCATCACCTTTGCGAAGTTGCCGCTCTCTCCGGCTCCCGGAGACGAAGAAGCTACTTCTTCGCGCAAAGACGATTCTGCCGCTCACAGTGCTCTGCGGTGTGCGGCTTCTGCCGAAAGTGATCCGGGAGCGGTGCTTAGCTCTGCAGAGCACCGTACCTTCGTCTTTAGCCTCTCTTCTCGTCTACATCTTAGCAAAAAGCTTTTCAACTATGTCTGGCAAGGAGAAACTGTGCCAGCACAAAAAACATCTCCCATCGTGTTCTAGAGGCTGCACGGAGGTCTGCCGAGTGTTTTGCAAGAAGAGAAAGAAAGTTGTCCAAAACAGCTTGCAATCGAATGTTCATGTGAATAGAAAAGGCAGGAGAGAGGTCAGGTACTGTTTTCTCTCAGTTGGCAAGCTGCGCACACACTCGCAGTCTTGTACAGCTTGTTTCATCACCTTTGCGAAGTTGCCGCTCTCTCCGGCTCCCGGAGACGAAGAAGCTGCTTCTTCGCGCAAAGACGATTCTGCCGCTCACAGTGCTCTGCGGTGTGCGCCTTCTGCCGAAAGAGGTCCGGGAGCGGTGCTTAGCTCTGCAGAGGACCGTACCTTCGTCTTTAGCCTCTCTTCTCGTCTACATCTTAGCAAAAAGCTTTTCCACTATGTCTGGCAAGGAGAAACTGTGCCAGCACAGAAAACATCTCCCTTCGTGTTCTAGAGGCTGCACGGAGGTCTGCCGACTGTTTTGCAAGAAGAGAAAGAAAGTTGTCCAAAACAGCTTGCAATCGAATGTTCATGTGAATAGAAAAGGCAGGAGAGTGGTCAGGTACTGTTTTCTCTCAGTTGGCAAGCTGCGCACACAATCGCAGTCTTGTACAGCTTGTTTCATCACCTTTGCGAAGTTGCCGCTCTCTCCGGCTCCCGGAGACCAAGAAGCTGCTTCTTCGCGCAAAGACGATTCTGCTGCTCACAGTGCTCTGCGGTGTGTGTCTTCTGCCGAAAGAGACCAGGGAGCGGTGCTTAGCTCTGCAGAGCACCGTACCTTCGTCTTTAGCCTCTCTTCTCGTCTACATCTTAGCAAAAAGCTTTTCCACTCTGTCTGGCAAGGACAAACTTTGCCAGCACAGAAAACATCTCCATTCGTGTTCTAGAGGCTGCACGGAGGTCTGCAGAGTGTTTTGCAAGAAGAGAAAGAAAGTTGTCCAAAACAGCTTGCAATCGAATGTTCATGTGAATAGAAAAGGCAGGAGAGTGGTCAGGTACTGTTTTCTCTCAGTTGGCAAGCTGCGCACACAATCGCAGTGTTGTACAGCTTGTTTCATCACCTTTGCGAAGTTGCCGCTCTCTCCGGCTCCCGGAGACGAAGAAGCTGCTTCTTCGCGCAAAGACGATTCTGCCGCTCACAGTGCTCTGCGGTGTGCGCCTTCTGCCGAAAGACGCCCAGGAGCGGTGCTTAGCTCTGCAGAGCACCGTACCTTCGTCTTTAGCCTCTCTTCTCGTCTACATCTTAGCAAAAAGCTTTTCCACTCTGTCTGGCAAGGAGAAACTGTGCCAGCACAGAAAACATCTCCCTTCGTGTTCTAGAGGCTGCACGGAGGTCTGCCGAGTGTTTTGCAAGAAGAGAAAGAAAGTTGTCCAAAACAGCTTGCAATCGAATGTTCATGTGAATAGAAAAGGCAGGAGAGTGGTCAGGTACTGTTTTCTCTCAGTTGCCAAGCTGCGCACACAATCGCAGTGTTGTACAGCTTGTTTCATCACCTTTGCGAAGCTGCCGCTCTCTCCGGCTCCCGGAGACGAAGAAGCTGCTTCTTCGCGCAAAGACGATTCTGCCGCTCACAGTGCTCTGCACTGTGTGTCTTCTGCCGAAAGACACCAGGGAGCGGTGCATAGCTCTGCAGAGCACCTTACCTTCGTCTTTAGCCTCTCTTCTCGTCTACATCTTAGCAAAAAGCTTTTCCACTCTGTCTGGCAAGGAGAAACTGTGCCAGCACAGAAAACATCTCCCTTCGTGTTCTAGAGGCTGCACGGAGGTCTGCCGAGTGTTTTGCAAGAAGAGAAAGAAAGTTGTCCAAAACAGCTTGCAATCGAATGTTCATGTGAATAGAAAAGGCAGGAGAGTGGTCAGGTTCTGTTTTCTCTCAGTTGGGAAGCTGCGCACACAATCGCAGTGTTGTACAGCTTTTTTCATCACCTTTGCGAAGTTGCCGCTCTCTCCGGCTCCCGGAGACGAAGAAGCTGCTTCTTCGCGCAAAGACGATTCTGCCGCTCACAGTGCTCTGCGGTGTGCGCCTTCTGCCGAAAGAGGTCCGGGAGCGGTGCTTAGCTCTGCAGAGGACCGTACCTTCGTCTTTAGCCTCTCTTCTCGTCTACATCTTAGCAAAAAGCTTTTCCACTCTGTCTGGCAAGGAGAAACTGTGCCAGCACAGAAAACATCTCCCTTCGTGTTCTAGAGGCTGCACGGAGGTCTGCCGACTGTTTTGCAAGAAGAGAAAGAAAGTTGTCCAAAACAGCTTGCAATCGAATGTTCATGTGAATAGAAAAGGCAGGAGAGTGGTCAGGTACTGTTTTCTCTCAGTTGGCAAGCTGCGCACACAATCGCAGTCTTGTACAGCTTGTTTCATCACCTTTGCGAAGTTGCCGCTCTCTCCGGCTCCCGGAGACCAAGAAGCTGCTTCTTCGCGCAAAGACGATTCTGCTGCTCACAGTGCTCTGCGGTGTGTGTCTTCTGCCGAAAGAGACCAGGGAGCGGTGCTTAGCTCTGCAGAGCACCGTACCGTCGTCTTTAGCCTCTCTTCTCGTCTACATCTTAGCAAAAAGCTTTTCCACTCTGTCTGGCAAGGACAAACTTTGCCAGCACAGAAAACATCTCCCATCGTGTTCTAGAGGCTGCACGGAGGTCTGCCGAGTGTTTTGCAAGAAGAGAAAGAAAGTTGTCCAAAACAGCTTGCAATCGAATGTTCATGTGAATAGAAAAGGCAGGAGAGTGGTCAGGTACTGTTTTCTCTCAGTTGGCAAGCTGCGCACACAATCGCAGTGTTGTACAGCTTGTTTCATCACCTTTGCGAAGTTGCCGCTCTCTCCGGCTCCCGGAGACGAAGAAGCTGCTTCTTCGCGCAAAGACGATTCTGCCGCTCACAGTGCTCTGCGGTGTGCGCCTTCTGCCGAAAGACGCCCGGGAGCGGTTCTTAGCTCTGCAGAGCACCGTACCTTCGTCTTTAGCCTCTCTTCTCGTCTACATCTTAGCAAAAAGCTTTTCCACTCTGTCTGGCAAGGAGAAACTGTGCCAGCACAGAAAACATCTCCCTTCGTGTTCTAGAGGCTGCACGGAGGTCTGCCGAGTGTTTTGCAAGAAGAGAAAGAAAGTTGTCCAAAACAGCTTGCAATCGAATGTTCATGTGAATAGAAAAGGCAGGAGAGTGGTCAGGTACTGTTTTCTCTCAGTTGCCAAGCTGCGCACACAATCGCAGTGTTGTACAGCTTGTTTCATCACCTTTGCGAAGCTGCCGCTCTCTCCGGCTCCCGGAGACGAAGAAGCTGCTTCTTCGCGCAAAGACGATTCTGCCGCTCACAGTGCTCTGCACTGTGTGTCTTCTGCCGAAAGACACCAGGGAGCGGTGCATAGCTCTGCAGAGCACCTTACCTTCGTCTTTAGCCTCTCTTCTCGTCTACATCTTAGCAAAAAGCTTTTCCACTCTGTCTGGCAAGGAGAAACTGTGCCAGCACAGAAAACATCTCCCTTCGTGTTCTAGAGGCTGCACGGAGGTCTGCCGAGTGTTTTGCAAGAAGAGAAAGAAAGTTGTCCAAAACAGCTTGCAATCGAATGTTCATGTGAATAGAAAAGGCAGGAGAGTGGTCAGGTTCTGTTTTCTCTCAGTTGGGAAGCTGCGCACACAATCGCAGTGTTGTACAGCTTTTTTCATCACCTTTGCGAAGTTGCCGCTCTCTCCGGCTCCCGGAGACGAAGAAGCTGCTTCTTCGCGCAAAGACGATTCTGCCGCTCACAGTGCTCTGCGGTGTGCGCCTTCTGCCGAAAGAGGTCCGGGAGCGGTGCTTAGCTCTGCAGAGGACCGTACCTTCGTCTTTAGCCTCTCTTCTCGTCTACATCTTAGCAAAAAGCTTTTCCACTCTGTCTGGCAAGGAGAAACTGTGCCAGCACAGAAAACATCTCCCTTCGTGTTCTAGAGGCTGCACGGAGGTCTGCCGACTGTTTTGCAAGAAGAGAAAGAAAGTTGTCCAAAACAGCTTGCAATCGAATGTTCATGTGAATAGAAAAGGCAGGAGAGTGGTCAGGTACTGTTTTCTCTCAGTTGGCAAGCTGCGCACACAATCGCAGTCTTGTACAGCTTGTTTCATCACCTTTGCGAAGTTGCCGCTCTCTCCGGCTCCCGGAGACCAAGAAGCTGCTTCTTCGCGCAAAGACGATTCTGCTGCTCACAGTGCTCTGCGGTGTGTGTCTTCTGCCGAAAGAGACCAGGGAGCGGTGCTTAGCTCTGCAGAGCACCGTACCTTCGTCTTTAGCCTCTCTTCTCGTCTACATCTTAGCAAAAAGCTTTTCCACTCTGTCTGGCAAGGACAAACTTTGCCAGCACAGAAAACATCTCCCATCGTGTTCTAGAGGCTGCACGGAGGTCTGCCGAGTGTTTTGCAAGAAGAGAAAGAAAGTTGTCCAAAACAGCTTGCAATCGAATGTTCATGTGAATAGAAAAGGCAGGAGAGTGGTCAGGTACTGTTTTCTCTCAGTTGGCAAGCTGCGCACACAATCGCAGTGTTGTACAGCTTGTTTCATCACCTTTGCGAAGTTGCCGCTCTCTCCGGCTCCCGGAGACGAAGAAGCTGCTTCTTCGCGCAAAGACGATTCTGCCGCTCACAGTGCTCTGCGGTGTGCGCCTTCTGCCGAAAGACGCCCGGGAGCGGTGCTTAGCTCTGCAGAGCACCGTACCTTCGTCTTTAGCCTCTCTTCTCGTCTACATCTTAGCAAAAAGCTTTTCCACTCTGTCTGGCAAGGAGAAACTGTGCCAGCACAGAAAACATCTCCCTTCGTGTTCTAGAGGCTGCACGGAGGTCTGCCGAGTGTTTTGCAAGAAGAGAAAGAAAGTTGTCCAAAACAGCTTGCAATCGAATGTTCATGTGAATAGAAAAGGCAGGAGAGTGGTCAGGTACTGTTTTCTCTCAGTTGCCAAGCTGCGCACACAATCGCAGTGTTGTACAGCTTGTTTCATCACCTTTGCGAAGTTGCCGCTCTCTCCGGCTCCCGGAGACGAAGAAGCTGCTTCTTCGCGCAAAGACGATTCTGCCGCTCACAGCGCTCTGCACTGTGTGTCTTCTGCCGAAAGACACCAGGGAGCGGTGCATAGCTCTGCAGAGCACCTTACCTTCGTCTTTAGCCTCTCTTCTCGTCTACATCTTAGCAAAAAGCTTTTCCACTCTGTCTGGCAAGGAGAAACTGTGCCAGCACAGAAAACATCTCCCTTCGTGTTCTAGAGGCTGCACGGAGGTCTGCCGAGTGTTTTGCAAGAAGAGAAAGAAAGTTGTCCAAAACAGCTTGCAATCGAATGTTCATGTGAATAGAAAAGGCAGGAGAGTGGTCAGGTTCTGTTTTCTCTCAGTTGGGAAGCTGCGCACACAATCGCAGTGTTGTACAGCTTTTTTCATCACCTTTGCGAAGTTGCCGCTCTCTCCGGCTCCCGGAGACGAAGAAGCTGCTTCTTCGCGCAAAGACGATTCTGCCGCTCACAGTGCTCTGCGGTGTGCGCCTTCTGCCGAAAGAGGTCCGGGAGCGGTGCTTAGCTCTGCAGAGCACCGTACCTTCGTCTTTAGCCTCTCTTCTCGTCTACATCTTAGCAAAAAGCTTTTCCACTCTGTCTGGCAAGGAGAAACTGTGCCAGCACAGAAAACATCTCCCTTCGTGTTCTAGAGGCTGCACGGAGGTCTGCCGAGTGTTTTGCAAGAAGAGAAAGAAAGTTGTCCAAAACAGCTTGCAATCGAATGTTCATGTGAATAGAAAAGGCAGGAGAGTGGTCAGGTACTGTTTTCTCTCAGTTGGCAAGCTGCGCACACAATCGCAGTGTTGTACAGCTTGTTTCATCACCTTTGCGAAGTTGCCGCTCTCTCCGGCTCCCGGAGACGAAGAAGCTGCTTCTTCGCGCAAAGACGATTCTGCCGCTCACAGTGCTCTGCGGTGTGCGCCTTCTGCCGAAAGAGGCCAGGGAGCGGTGCTTAGCTCTGCAGAGCACCGTACCTTCGTCTTTAGCCTCTCTTCTCGTCTACATCTTAGCAAAAACCTTATCCACTCTGTTTGGCAAGGAGAAACTTTGTCAGCACAGAAAACATCTCCCATCGTGTTCTAGAGGCTGCACGGAGGTCTGCCGAGTGTTTCGCAAGAAGAGAAAGAAAGTTGTCCAAAACAGCTTGCAATCGAATGTTCATGTGAATAGAAAAGGCAGGAGAGAGGTCAGGTACTGTTTTCTCTCAGTTGGCAAGCTGCGCATACAATCGCAGTCTTGTACAGCTTGTTTCATCACCTTTGCGAAGTTGCCGCTCTCTCCGGCTCCCGGAGACGAAGAAGCTGCTTCTTCGCGCAAAGACGATTCTGCCGCTCACAGTGCTCTGCGGTGTGCGCCTTCTGCCGAAAGACGCCAGGGAGCGGTGCTAAGCTCTGCACTGCACCGTACCTTCGTCTTTAGCCTCTCTTCTCGTCTACATCTTAGCAAAAAGCTTTTCCACTCTGTCTGGCAAGGAGAAACTGTGCCAGCACAGAAAACATCTCCCTTCGTGTTCTAGAGGCTGCACGGAGGTCTGCCGAGTGTTTTGCAAGAAGAGAAAGCAAGTTGTCCAAAACAGCTTGCAATCGAATGTTCATGTGAATAGAAAAGGCAGGAGAGTGGTCAGGTACTGTTTTCTCTCAGTTGGCAAGCTGCGCACACAATCGCAGTGTTGTACAGCTTGTTTCATCACCTTTGCGAAGCTGCCGCTCTCTCCGGCTCCCGGAGACGGAGAAACTGCTTCTTCGCGCAAAGACGATTCTGCTGCTCACAGTGCTCTGCGGTGTGTGTCTTCTGCCGAAAGAGACCCGGGAGCGGTGCTTAGCTTTACAGAGCACCGTACCTTCGTCTTTAGCCTCTCTTCTCGTCTACATCTTAGCAAAAAGCTTTTCCACTCTGTCTGGCAAGGAGAAATTTTGCCAGCACAGAAAACATCTCCCATCGTGTTCTAGAGGCTGCACGGAGGTCTGCCGAGTGTTTTGCAAGAAGAGAAAGAAAGTTGTCCAAAACAGCTTGCAATCGAATGTTCATGTGAATAGAAAAGGCAGGAGAGTGGTCAGGTACTGTTTTCTCTCAGGTGGCAAGCTGCGCACACAATCGCAGTGTTGTACAGCTTGTTTCATCACCTTTGCCAAGTTTCCGCTCTCTCCGGCTCCTGGAGACCAAGAAGCTGCTTCTTCGCGCAAAGACGATTCTGCCACTCACAGTGCTCTGCACTGTGTGTCTTCTGCCGAAAGACACCAGGGAGCGGTGCATAGCTCTGCAGAGCACCTTACCTTCGTCTTTAGCCTCTCTTCTCGTCTACATCTTAGCAAAAAGCTTTTCCACTCTGTCTGGCAAGGAGAAACTTTGCCAGCACAGAAAACATCTCCCATCGTGTTCTAGAGGCTGCACGGAGGTCTGCCGAGTGTTTTGCAAGAAGAGAAAGAAAGTTGTCCAAAACAGCTTGCAATCGAATGTTCATGTGAATAGAAAAGGCAGGAGAGTGGTCAGGTTCTGTTTTCTCTCAGTTGGGAAGCTGCGCACACAATCGCAGTGTTGTACAGCTTGTTTCATCACCTTTGCGAAGTTGCCGCTCTCTCCGGCTCCCGGAGACGAAGAAGCTGCTTCTTCGCGCAAAGACGATTCTGCCGCTCACAGTGCTCTGCGGTGTGCGCCTTCTGCCGAAAGAGATCCGGGAGCGGTGCTTAGCTCTGCAGAGCACCGTACCTTCGTCTTTAGCCTCTCTTCTCGTCTCCATCTTAGCAAAACGCTTTCCACTCTGTCTCGCAAGGAGAAACTGTGCCAGCCCAGAAAACATCTCCCATCGTGTTCTAGAGGCTGCACGGAGGTCTGCCGAGTGTTTTGCAAGAAGAGAAAGAAAGTTGTCCAAAACAGCTTGCAATCGAATGTTCATGTGAATAGAAAAGGCAGGAGAGTGGTCAGGTACTGTTTTCTCTCAGTTGGCAAGCTGCGCACACAATCGCAGTGTTGTACAGCTTGTTTCATCACCTTTGCCAAGTTGCCGCTCTCTCCGGCTCCCGGAGACGAAGAAGCTGCTTCTTCGCGCAAAGACCATTCTGCCGCTCACAGTGCTCTGCGGTGTGCGCCTTCTGCCGAAAGAGGTCCGGGAGCGGTGCTTAGCTCTGCAGAGCACCGTACCTTCGTCTTTAGCCTCTCTTCTCGTCTACATCTTAGCAAAAAGCTTTTCCACTCTGTCTGGCAAGGAGAAACTGTGCCAGCACAGAAAACATCTCCCATCGTGTTCTAGAGGCTGCACGGAGGTCTGCCGAGTGTTTTGCAAGAAGAGAAAGAAAGTTGTCCAAAACAGCTTGCAATCGAATGTTCATGTGAATAGAAAAGGCAGGAGAGTGGTCAGGTACTGTTTTCTCTCAGTTGCCAAGCTGCGCACACAATCGCAGTGTTGTACAGCTTGTTTCATCACCTTTGCGAAGCTGCCGCTCTCTCCGGCTCCCGGAGACGAAGAAGCTGCTTCTTCGCGCAAAGACGATTCTGCCGCTCACAGTGCTCTGCACTGTGTGTCTTCTGCCGAAAGACACCAGGGAGCGGTGCATAGCTCTGCAGAGCACCTTACCTTCGTCTTTAGCCTCTCTTCTCGTCTACATCTTAGCAAAAAGCTTTTCCACTCTGTCTGGCAAGGAGAAACTGTGCCAGCACAGAAAACATCTCCCTTCGTGTTCTAGAGGCTGCACGGAGGTCTGCCGAGTGTTTTGCAAGAAGAGAAAGAAAGTTGTCCAAAACAGCTTGCAATCGAATGTTCATGTGAATAGAAAAGGCAGGAGAGTGGTCAGGTACTGTTTTCTCTCAGTTGGCAAGCTGCGCACACAATCGCAGTGTTGTACAGCTTGTTTCATCACCTTTGCGAAGCTGCCGCTCTCTCCGGCTCCCGGACACGGAGAAACTGCTTCTTCGCGCAAAGACGATTCTGCTGCTCACAGTTCTCTGCGGTGTGTGTCTTCTGCCGAAAGAGACCAGGGAGCGGTGCTTAGCTTTACAGAGCACCGTACCTTCGTCTTTAGCCTCTCTTCTCGTCTACATCTTAGCAAAAAGCTTTTCCACTCTGTCTGGCAAGGAGAAACTTTGCCAGCACAGAAAACATCTCCCATCGTGTTCTAGAGGCTGCACGGAGGTCTGCCGAGTGTTTTGCAAGAAGAGAAAGAAAGTTGTCCAAAACAGCTTGCAATCGAATGTTCATGTGAATAGAAAAGGCAGGAGAGTGGTCAGGTACTGTTTTCTCTCAGGTGGCAAGCTGCGCACACAATCGCAGTGTTGTACAGCTTGTTTCATCACCTTTGCCAAGTTTCCGCTCTCTCCGGCTCCTGGAGACCAAGAAGCTGCTTCTTCGCGCAAAGACGATTCTGCCACTCACAGTGCTCTGCACTGTGTGTCTTCTGCCGAAAGACACCAGGGAGCGGTGCATAGCTCTGCAGAGCACCTTACCTTCGTCTTTAGCCTCTCTTCTCGTCTACATCTTAGCAAAAAGCTTTTCCACTCTGTCTGGCAAGGAGAAACTGTGCCAGCACAGAAAACATCTCCCTTCGTGTTCTAGAGGCTGCACGGAGGTCTGCCGAGTGTTTTGCAAGAAGAGAAAGAAAGTTGTCCAAAACAGCTTGCAATCGAATGTTCATGTGAATAGAAAAGGCAGGAGAGTGGTCAGGTTCTGTTTTCTCTCAGTTGGGAAGCTGCGCACACAATCGCAGTGTTGTACAGCTTTTTTCATCACCTTTGCGAAGTTGCCGCTCTCTCCGGCTCCCGGAGACGAAGAAGCTGCTTCTTCGCGCAAAGACGATTCTGCCGCTCACAGTGCTCTGCGGTGTGCGCCTTCTGCCGAAAGAGGTCCGGGAGCGGTGCTTAGCTCTGCAGAGCACCGTACCTTCGTCTTTAGCCTCTCTTCTCGTCTACATCTTAGCAAAAAGCTTTTCCACTCTGTCTGGCAAGGAGAAACTGTGCCAGCACAGAAAACATCTCCCTTCGTGTTCTAGAGGCTGCACGGAGGTCTGCCGAGTGTTTTGCAAGAAGAGAAAGAAAGTTGTCCAAAACAGCTTGCAATCGAATGTTCATGTGAATAGAAAAGGCAGGAGAGTGGTCAGGTACTGTTTTCTCTCAGTTGGCAAGCTGCGCACACAATCGCAGTGTTGTACAGCTTGTTTCATCACCTTTGCGAAGTTGCCGCTCTCTCCGGCTCCCGGAGACGAAGAAGCTGCTTCTTCGCGCAAAGACGATTCTGCCGCTCACAGTGCTCTGCGGTGTGCGCCTTCTGCCGAAAGAGGCCAGGGAGCGGTGCTTAGCTCTGCAGAGCACCGTACCTTCGTCTTTAGCCTCTCTTCTCGTCTACATCTTAGCAAAAACCTTATCCACTCTGTTTGGCAAGGAGAAACTTTGTCAGCACAGAAAACATCTCCCATCGTGTTCTAGAGGCTGCACGGAGGTCTGCCGAGTGTTTCGCAAGAAGAGAAAGAAAGTTGTCCAAAACAGCTTGCAATCGAATGTTCATGTGAATAGAAAAGGCAGGAGAGTGGTCAGGTACTGTTTTCTCTCAGTTGGCAAGCTGCGCATACAATCGCAGTCTTGTACAGCTTGTTTCATCACCTTTGCGAAGTTGCCGCTCTCTCCGGCTCCCGGAGACGAAGAAGCTGCTTCTTCGCGCAAAGACGATTCTGCCGCTCACAGTGCTCTGCGGTGTGCGCCTTCTGCCGAAAGACGCCAGGGAGCGGTGCTAAGCTCTGCACTGCACCGTACCTTCGTCTTTAGCCTCTCTTCTCGTCTACATCTTAGCAAAAAGCTTTTCCACTCTGTCTGGCAAGGAGAAACTGTGCCAGCACAGAAAACATCTCCCTTCGTGTTCTAGAGGCTGCACGGAGGTCTGCCGAGTGTTTTGCAAGAAGAGAAAGCAAGTTGTCCAAAACAGCTTGCAATCGAATGTTCATGTGAATAGAAAAGGCAGGAGAGTGGTCAGGTACTGTTTTCTCTCAGTTGGCAAGCTGCGCACACAATCGCAGTGTTGTACAGCTTGTTTCATCACCTTTGCGAAGCTGCCGCTCTCTCCGGCTCCCGGAGACGGAGAAACTGCTTCTTCGCGCAAAGACGATTCTGCTGCTCACAGTGCTCTGCGGTGTGTGTCTTCTGCCGAAAGAGACCCGGGAGCGGTGCTTAGCTTTACAGAGCACCGTACCTTCGTCTTTAGCCTCTCTTCTCGTCTACATCTTAGCAAAAAGCTTTTCCACTCTGTCTGGCAAGGAGAAACTTTGCCAGCACAGAAAACATCTCCCATCGTGTTCTAGAGGCTGCACGGAGGTCTGCCGAGTGTTTTGCAAGAAGAGAAAGAAAGTTGTCCAAAACAGCTTGCAATCGAATGTTCATGTGAATAGAAAAGGCAGGAGAGTGGTCAGGTACTGTTTTCTCTCAGGTGGCAAGCTGCGCACACAATCGCAGTGTTGTACAGCTTGTTTCATCACCTTTGCCAAGTTTCCGCTCTCTCCGGCTCCTGGAGACCAAGAAGCTGCTTCTTCGCGCAAAGACGATTCTGCCACTCACAGTGCTCTGCACTGTGTGTCTTCTGCCGAAAGACACCAGGGAGCGGTGCATAGCTCTGCAGAGCACCTTACCTTCGTCTTTAGCCTCTCTTCTCGTCTACATCTTAGCAAAAAGCTTTTCCACTCTGTCTGGCAAGGAGAAACTTTGCCAGCACAGAAAACATCTCCCATCGTGTTCTAGAGGCTGCACGGAGGTCTGCCGAGTGTTTTGCAAGAAGAGAAAGAAAGTTGTCCAAAACAGCTTGCAATCGAATGTTCATGTGAATAGAAAAGGCAGGAGAGTGGTCAGGTTCTGTTTTCTCTCAGTTGGGAAGCTGCGCACACAATCGCAGTGTTGTACAGCTTGTTTCATCACCTTTGCGAAGTTGCCGCTCTCTCCGGCTCCCGGAGACGAAGAAGCTGCTTCTTCGCGCAAAGACGATTCTGCCGCTCACAGTGCTCTGCGGTGTGCGCCTTCTGCCGAAAGAGATCCGGGAGCGGTGCTTAGCTCTGCAGAGCACCGTACCTTCGTCTTTAGCCTCTCTTCTCGTCTCCATCTTAGCAAAACGCTTTCCACTCTGTCTCGCAAGGAGAAACTGTGCCAGCCCAGAAAACATCTCCCATCGTGTTCTAGAGGCTGCACGGAGGTCTGCCGAGTGTTTTGCAAGAAGAGAAAGAAAGTTGTCCAAAACAGCTTGCAATCGAATGTTCATGTGAATAGAAAAGGCAGGAGAGTGGTCAGGTACTGTTTTCTCTCAGTTGGCAAGCTGCGCACACAATCGCAGTGTTGTACAGCTTGTTTCATCACCTTTGCCAAGTTGCCGCTCTCTCCGGCTCCCGGAGACGAAGAAGCTGCTTCTTCGCGCAAAGACCATTCTGCCGCTCACAGTGCTCTGCGGTGTGCGCCTTCTGCCGAAAGAGGTCCGGGAGCGGTGCTTAGCTCTGCAGAGCACCGTACCTTCGTCTTTAGCCTCTCTTCTCGTCTACATCTTAGCAAAAAGCTTTTCCACTCTGTCTGGCAAGGAGAAACTGTGCCAGCACAGAAAACATCTCCCATCGTGTTCTAGAGGCTGCACGGAGGTCTGCCGAGTGTTTTGCAAGAAGAGAAAGAAAGTTGTCCAAAACAGCTTGCAATCGAATGTTCATGTGAATAGAAAAGGCAGGAGAGTGGTCAGGTACTGTTTTCTCTCAGTTGCCAAGCTGCGCACACAATCGCAGTGTTGTACAGCTTGTTTCATCACCTTTGCGAAGCTGCCGCTCTCTCCGGCTCCCGGAGACGAAGAAGCTGCTTCTTCGCGCAAAGACGATTCTGCCGCTCACAGTGCTCTGCACTGTGTGTCTTCTGCCGAAAGACACCAGGGAGCGGTGCATAGCTCTGCAGAGCACCTTACCTTCGTCTTTAGCCTCTCTTCTCGTCTACATCTTAGCAAAAAGCTTTTCCACTCTGTCTGGCAAGGAGAAACTGTGCCAGCACAGAAAACATCT
Organism: Melozone crissalis; assembly: GCF_028551555.1. Taxonomy (NCBI): domain Eukaryota; kingdom Metazoa; phylum Chordata; class Aves; order Passeriformes; family Passerellidae; genus Melozone; species Melozone crissalis. The sequence continues at coordinate 8,285,111 of NW_026535896.1, read as the reverse complement.
CCCTTCGTGTTCTAGAGGCTGCACGGAGGTCTGCCGAGTGTTTTGCAAGAAGAGAAAGAAAGTTGTCCAAAACAGCTTGCAATCGAATGTTCATGTGAATAGAAAAGGCAGGAGAGTGGTCAGGTACTGTTTTCTCTCAGTTGGCAAGCTGCGCACACAATCGCAGTGTTGTACAGCTTGTTTCATCACCTTTGCGAAGCTGCCGCTCTCTCCGGCTCCCGGACACGGAGAAACTGCTTCTTCGCGCAAAGACGATTCTGCTGCTCACAGTTCTCTGCGGTGTGTGTCTTCTGCCGAAAGAGACCAGGGAGCGGTGCTTAGCTTTACAGAGCACCGTACCTTCGTCTTTAGCCTCTCTTCTCGTCTACATCTTAGCAAAAAGCTTTTCCACTCTGTCTGGCAAGGAGAAACTTTGCCAGCACAGAAAACATCTCCCATCGTGTTCTAGAGGCTGCACGGAGGTCTGCCGAGTGTTTTGCAAGAAGAGAAAGAAAGTTGTCCAAAACAGCTTGCAATCGAATGTTCATGTGAATAGAAAAGGCAGGAGAGTGGTCAGGTACTGTTTTCTCTCAGGTGGCAAGCTGCGCACACAATCGCAGTGTTGTACAGCTTGTTTCATCACCTTTGCCAAGTTTCCGCTCTCTCCGGCTCCTGGAGACCAAGAAGCTGCTTCTTCGCGCAAAGACGATTCTGCCACTCACAGTGCTCTGCACTGTGTGTCTTCTGCCGAAAGACACCAGGGAGCGGTGCATAGCTCTGCAGAGCACCTTACCTTCGTCTTTAGCCTCTCTTCTCGTCTACATCTTAGCAAAAAGCTTTTCCACTCTGTCTGGCAAGGAGAAACTTTGCCAGCACAGAAAACATCTCCCATCGTGTTCTAGAGGCTGCACGGAGGTCTGCCGAGTGTTTTGCAAGAAGAGACAGAAAGTTGTCCAAAACAGCTTGCAATCGAATGTTCATGTGAATAGAAAAGGCAGGAGAGTGGTCAGGTTCTGTTTTCTCTCAGTTGGGAAGCTGCGCACACAATCGCAGTGTTGTACAGCTTGTTTCATCACCTTTGCGAAGTTGCCGCTCTCTCCGGCTCCCGGAGACGAAGAAGCTGCTTCTTCGCGCAAAGACGATTCTGCCGCTCACAGTGCTCTGCGGTGTGCGCCTTCTGCCGAAAGAGATCCGGGAGCGGTGCTTAGCTCTGCAGAGCACCGTACCTTCGTCTTTAGCCTCTCTTCTCGTCTCCATGTTAGCAAAACGCTTTTCCACTCTGTCTGGCAAGGAGAAACTGTGCCAGCACAGAAAACATCTCCCATCGTGTTCTAGAGGCTGCACGGAGGTCTGCCGAGTGTTTTGCAAGAAGAGAAAGAAAGTTGTCCAAAACAGCTTGCAATCGAATGTTCATGTGAATAGAAAAGGCAGGAGAGTGGTCAGGTACTGTTTTCTCTCAGTTGGCAAGCTGCGCACACAATCGCAGTGTTGTACAGCTTGTTTCATCACCTTTGCGAAGCTGCCGCTCTCTCCGGCTCCCGGAGACGAAGAAGCTGCTTCTTCGCGCAAAGACGATTCTGCCGCTCATAGTGCTCTGCGGTGTGCGCCTTCTGCCGAAAGAGGTCCGGGAGCGGTGCTTAGCTCTGCAGAGCACCGTACCTTCGTCTTTAGCCTCTCTTCTCGTCTCCATCTTAGCAAAACGCTTTTCCAATCTGTCTGGCAAGGAGAAACTGTGCCAGCACAGAAAACATCTCCCATCGTGTTCTAGAGGCTGCACGGAGGTCTGCCGAGTGTTTTGCAAGAAGAGAAAGAAAGTTGTCCAAAACAGCTTGCAATCGAATGTTCATGTGAATAGAAAAGGCAGGAGAGTGGTCAGGTACTGTTTTCTCTCAGTTGGCAAGCTGCGCACACAATCGCAGTGTTGTACAGCTTGTTTCATCACCTTTGCGAAGCTGCCGCTCTCTCCGGCTCCCGGAGACGAAGAAGCTGCTTCTTCGCGCAAAGACGATTCTGCCGCTCATAGTGCTCTGCACTGTGTGTCTTCTGCCGAAAGAGGCCCGGGAGCGGTGCTTAGCTCTGCAGAGCACCTTACCTTCGTCTTTAGCCTCTCTTCTCGTCTACATCTTAGCAAAAAGCTTTTCCACTCTGTCTGGCAAGGAGAAAATGTGCCAGCACAAAAAAACATCTCCCATCGTGTTCTAGAGGCTGCACGGAAGTCTGCCGAGTGTTTTGCAAGAAAACAAAGAAAGTTGTCCAAAACAGCTTGCAATCGAATGTTCATGTGAATAGAAAAGGCAGGAGCGTGGTCAGGTACTGTTTTCTCTCAGTTGGGAAGCTGCGCACACAATCGCAGTGTTGTACAGCTTGTTTCATCACCTTTGCGAAGCTGCCGCTCTCCTCGGCTCCCGGAGACGAAGAAGCTGCTTCTTCGCGCAAAGACGATTCTGCCGCTCACAGTGCTCTGCGGTGTGCGCCTTCTGCCGAAAGAGGCCCGGGAGCGGTGCTTAGCTCTGCGGAGCACCGTACCGTCGTCTTTAGCCTCTCTTCTCGTCTACATCTTAGCAAAAAGCTTTTCCACTCTGTCTGGCAAGGACAAACTTTGCCAGCACAGAAAACATCTCCCATCGTGTTCTAGAGGCTGCACGGAGGTCTGCCGAGTGTTTTGCAAGAAGAGAAAGAAAGTTGTCCAAAACAGCTTGCAATCGAATGTTCATGTGAATAGAAAAGGCAGGAGAGTGGTCAGGTACTGTTTTCTCTCAGGTGGCAAGCTGCGCACACAATCGCAGTGTTGTACAGCTTGTTTCATCACCTTTCCCAAGTTGCCGCTCTCTCCGGCTCCCGGAGACGAAGAAGCTGCTTCTTCGCGCAAAGACGATTCTGCCGCTCACAGTGCTCTGCGGTATGTGTCTTCTGCCGAAAGAGGCCCGGGAGCGGTGCTTAGCTCTGCAGAGCACCGTACCTTCGTCTTTAGCCTCTCTTCTCGTCTACATCTTAGCAAAAACCTTATCCACTCTGTCTGGCAAGGAGAAACTTTGCCAGCACAGAAAACATCTCCCATCGTGTTCTAGAGGCTGCACAGAGGTCTGCCGAGTGTTTTGCAAGAAGAGAAAGAAAGTTGTCCAAAACAGCTTGCAATCGAATGTTCATGTGAATAGAAAAGGCAGGAGAGTGGTCAGGTACTGTTTTCTCTCAGTTGGCAAGCTGCGCACACAATCGCAGTGTTGTACAGCTTGTTTCATCACCTTTGCGAAGTTGCCGCTCTGTCCGGCTCCCGGAGACGAAGAAGCTGCTTCTTCGCGCAAAGACGATTCTGCCGCTCACAGTGCTCTGCGGTGTGCGCCTTCTGCCGAAAGAGGCCAGGGAGCGGTGCTTAGCTCTGCACTGCACCGTACCTTCGTCTTTAGCCTCTCTTCTCGTCTACATCTTAGCAAAAAGCTTTTCCACTCTGTCTGGCAAGGAGAAACTGTGCCAGCACAGAAAACATCTCCCTTCGTGTTCTAGAGGCTGCACGGAGGTCTGCCGAGTGTTTTGCAAGAAGAGAAAGAAAGTTGTCCAAAACAGCTTGCAATCGAATGTTCATGTGAATAGAAAAGGCAGGAGAGTGGTCAGGTACTGTTTTCTCTCAGTTGGGAAGCTGCGCACACAATCGCAGTGTTGTACAGCTTGTTTCATCACCTTTGCGAAGCTGCCGCTCACTCCGGCTCCCGGAGACGAAGAAGCTGCTTCTTCGCGCAAAGACGATTCTGCTGCTCACAGTGCTCTGCGGTGTGTGTCTTCTGCCGAAAGAGACCAGGGAGCGGTGCTTAGCTCTACAGAGCACCGTACCTTCGTCTTTAGCCTCTCTTCTCGTCTACATCTTAGCAAAAAGCTTTTCCACTCTGTCTGGCAAGGACAAACTTTGCCAGCACAGAAAACATCTCCCATCGTGTTCTAGAGGCTGCACGGAGGTCTGCCGAGTGTTTTGCAAGAAGAGAAAGAAAGTTGTCCAAAACAGCTTGCAATCGAATGTTCATGTGAATAGAAAAGGCAGGAGAGTGGTCGGGTACTGGTTTCTCTCAGTTGGCAAGCTGCGCACACAATCGCAGTGCTGTACAGCTTGTTTCATCACCTTTGCGAAGTTGCCGCTCTCTCCGGCTCCCGGAGACGAAGAAGCTGCTTCTTCGCGCAAAGACGATTCTGCCGCTCACAGTGCTCTGCGGTGTGCGCCTTCTGCCGAAAGAGATCCGGGAGCGGTGCTTAGCTCTGCAGAGCACCGTACCTTCGTCTTTAGCCTCTCTTCTCGTCTACATCTTAGCAAAAAGCTTTTCCACTCTGTCTGGCAAGGAGAAACTGTGCCAGCACAGAAAACATCTCCCATCGTGTTCTAGAGGCTGCACGGAGGTCTGCGGAGTGTTTTGCAAGAAAACAAAGAAAGTTGTCCAAAACAGCTTGCAATCGAATGTTCATGTGAATAGAAAAGGCAGGAGAGTGGTCAGGTACTGTTTTCTCTCAGTTGGCAAGCTGCGCACACAATCGCAGTGTTGTACAGCTTGTTTCATCACCTTTGCCAAGTTGCCGCTCTCTCCGGCTCCCGGAGACGAAGAAGCTGCTTCTTCGCGCAAAGACGATTCTGCCGCTCACAGTGCTCTGCGGTGTGCGCCTTCTGCCGAAAGAGGCCAGGGAGCGGTGCTTAGCTCTGCAGAGCACCGTACCTTCGTCTTTAGCCTCTCTTCTCGTCTACATCTTAGCAAAAAGCTTTTCCACTCTGTCTGGCAAGGAGAAACTGTGCCAGCACAGAAAACATCTCCCATCGTGTTCTAGAGGCTGCACGGAGGTCTGCCGAGTGTTTTGCAAGAAGAGAAAGAAAGTTGTCCAAAACAGCTTGCAATCGAATGTTCATGTGAATAGAAAAGGCAGGAGAATGGTCAGGTACTGTTTTCACTCAGTTGACGAGATGCGCACACAATCGCAGTGTTGTACAGCTTGTTTCATCACCTTTGCGAAGCTGCCGCTCTCTCCGGCTCCCGGAGACGAAGAAGCTGCTTCTTCGCGCAAAGACGATTCTGCCGCTCATAGTGCTCTGCACTGTGTGTCTTCTGCCGAAAGAGGCCCGGGAGCGGTGCTTAGCTCTGCAGAGCACCGTACCTTCGTCTTTAGCCTCTCTTCTCGTCTACATCTTAGCAAAAAGCTTTTCCACTCTGTCTGGCAAGGAGAAACTGTGCCAGCACAGAAAACATCTCCCATCGTGTTCTAGAGGCTGCACGGAGGTCTGCCGAGTGTTTTGCAAGAAGAGAAAGAAAGTTGTCCAAAACAGCTTGCAATCGAATGTTCATGTGATTAGAAAAGGCAGGAGAGTGGTCAGGTACTGTTTTCTCTCCGTTGGCAAGCTGCGCACACAATCGCAGTGTTGTACAGCTAGTTTCATCACCTTTGCGAAGTTGCCGCTCTGTCCGGCTCCCGGAGACGAAGAAGCTGCTTCTTCGCGCAAAGACGATTCTACCGCTCACAGTGCTCTGCGGTGTGCGCCTTCTGCCGAAAGAGGCCCGGGAGCGGTGCTTAGCTCTGCAGAGCACCGTACCTTCGTCTTTAGCCTCTCTTCTCGTCTACATCTTAGCAAAAAGCTTTTCCACTCTGTCTGGCAAGGACAAACTTTGCCAGCACTGAAAACATCTCCCATCGTGTTCTAGAGGCTGCACGGAGGTCTGCCGAGTGTTTTGCAAGAAGAGAAAGAAAGTTGTCCAAAACAGCTTGCAATCGAATGTTCATGTGAATAGAAAAGGCAGGAGAGTGGTCAGGTACTGTTTTCTCTCAGGTGGCAAGCTGCGCACACAATCGCAGTGTTATACAGCTTGTTTCATCACCTTTGCGAAGTTGCCGCTCTCTCCGGCTCCCGGAGACGAAGAAGCTGCTTCTTCGCGCAAAGACGATTCTGCCGCTCACAGTGCTCTGCGGTGTGCGTCTTCTGCCGAAAGAGGTCCGGGAGCGGTGCTTAGCTCTGCAGAGCACCGTACCTTCGTCTTTAGCCTCTCTTCTCGTCTCCATCTTAGCAAAAGGCTTTTCCACTCTGTCTGGCAAGGAGAAACTTTGCCAGCACAGAAAACATCTCCCATCGTGTTCTAGAGGCTGCACGGAGGTCTGCCGAGTGTTTTGCAAGAAGAGAAAGAAAGTTGTCCAAAACAGCTTGCAATCGAATGTTCATGTGAATAGAAAAGGCAGGAGAGGGGTCAGGTACTGTTTTCTCTCAGTTGGCAAGCTGCGCACACAATCGCAGTCTTGTACAGCTTGTTTCATCACCTTTGCGAAGTTGCCGCTCTCTCCGGCTCCCAGAGACGAAGAAGCTGCTTCTTCGCGCAAAGACGATTCTGCCGCTCACAGTGCTCTGCGGTGTGCGCCTTCTGCCGAAAGAGGCCAGGGAGCGGTGCTTAGCTCTGCACTGCACCGTACCTTCGTCTTTAGCCTCTCTTCTCGTCTACATCTTAGCAAAAAGCTTTTCCACTCTGTCTGGCAAGGAGAAACTGTGCCAGCACAGAAAACATCTCCCTTCGTGTTCTAGAGGCTGCACGGAGGTCTGCCGAGTGTTTTGCAAGAAGAGAAAGAAAGTTGTCCAAAACAGCTTGCAATCGAATGTTCATGTGAATAGAAAAGGCAGGAGAGTGGTCAGGTACTGTTTTCTCTCAGTTGGGAAGCTGCGCACACAATCGCAGTGTTGTACAGCTTGTTTCATCACCTTTGCGAAGCTGCCGCTCACTCCGGCTCCCGGAGACGAAGAAGCTGCTTCTTCGCGCAAAGACGATTCTGCTGCTCACAGTGCTCTGCGGTGTGTGTCTTCTGCCGAAAGAGACCAGGGAGCGGTGCTTAGCTCTACAGAGCACCGTACCTTCGTCTTTAGCCTCTCTTCTCGTCTACATCTTAGCAAAAAGCTTTTCCACTCTGTCTGGCAAGGACAAACTTTGCCAGCACAGAAAACATCTCCCATCGTGTTCTAGAGGCTGCACGGAGGTCTGCCGAGTGTTTTGCAAGAAGAGAAAGAAAGTTGTCCAAAACAGCTTGCAATCGAATGTTCATGTGAATAGAAAAGGCAGGAGAGTGGTCGGGTACTGGTTTCTCTCAGTTGGCAAGCTGCGCACACAATCGCAGTGCTGTACAGCTTGTTTCATCACCTTTGCGAAGTTGCCGCTCTCTCCGGCTCCCGGAGACGAAGAAGCTGCTTCTTCGCGCAAAGACGATTCTGCCGCTCACAGTGCTCTGCGGTGTGCGCCTTCTGCCGAAAGAGATCCGGGAGCGGTGCTTAGCTCTGCAGAGCACCGTACCTTCGTCTTTAGCCTCTCTTCTCGTCTACATCTTAGCAAAAAGCTTTTCCACTCTGTCTGGCAAGGAGAAACTGTGCCAGCACAGAAAACATCTCCCATCGTGTTCTAGAGGCTGCACGGAGGTCTGCGGAGTGTTTTGCAAGAAAACAAAGAAAGTTGTCCAAAACAGCTTGCAATCGAATGTTCATGTGAATAGAAAAGGCAGGAGAGTGGTCAGGTACTGTTTTCTCTCAGTTGGCAAGCTGCGCACACAATCGCAGTGTTGTACAGCTTGTTTCATCACCTTTGCCAAGTTGCCGCTCTCTCCGGCTCCCGGAGACGAAGAAGCTGCTTCTTCGCGCAAAGACGATTCTGCCGCTCACAGTGCTCTGCGGTGTGCGCCTTCTGCCGAAAGAGGCCAGGGAGTGGTGCTTAGCTCTGCAGAGCACCGTACCTTCGTCTTTAGCCTCTCTTCTCGTCTACACCTTAGCAAAAAGCTTTTCCACTCTGTCTGGCAAGGAGAAACTGTGCCAGCACAGAAAACATCTCCCATCGTGTTCTAGAGGCTGCACGGAGGTCTGCCGAGTGTTTTGCAAGAAGAGAAAGAAAGTTGTCCAAAACAGCTTGCAATCGAATGTTCATGTGAATAGAAAAGGCAGGAGAATGGTCAGGTACTGTTTTCTCTCAGTTGACGAGATGCGCACACAATCGCAGTGTTGTACAGCTTGTTTCATCACCTTTGCGAAGCTGCCGCTCTCTCCGGCTCCCGGAGACGAAGAAGCTGCTTCTTCGCGCAAAGACGATTCTGCCGCTCATAGTGCTCTGCACTGTGTGTCTTCTGCCGAAAGAGGCCCGGGAGCGGTGCTTAGCTCTGCAGAGCACCGTACCTTCGTCTTTAGCCTCTCTTCTCGTCTACATCTTAGCAAAAAGCTTTTCCACTCTGTCTGGCAAGGAGAAACTGTGCCAGCACAGAAAACATCTCCCTTCGTGTTCTAGAGGCTGCACGGAGGTCTGCCGAGTGTTTTGCAAGAAGAGAAAGAAAGTTGTCCAAAACAGCTTGCAATCGAATGTTCATGTGAATAGAAAAGGCAGGAGAGTGGTCAGGTACTGTTTTCTCTCCGTTGGCAAGCTGCGCACACAATCGCAGTGTTGTACAGCTTGTTTCATCACCTTTGCGAAGTTGCCGCTCTCTCCGGCTCCCGGAGACGAAGAAGCTGCTTCTTCGCGCAAAGACGATTCTACCGCTCACAGTGCTCTGCGGTGTGCGCCTTCTGCCGAAAGAGGCCCGGGAGCGGTGCTTAGCTCTGCAGAGCACCGTACCTTCGTCTTTAGCCTCTCTTCTCGTCTACATCTTAGCAAAAAGCTTTTCCACTCTGTCTGGCAAGGAGAAACTTTGCCAGCACAGAAAACATCTCCCATCGTGTTCTAGAGGCTGCACGGAGGTCTGCCGAGTGTTTTGCAAGAAGAGAAAGAAAGTTGTCCAAAACAGCTTCCAATCGAATGTTCATGTGAATAGAAAAGGCAGGAGAGTGCTCAGGTACTGTTTTCTCTCAGGTGGCAAGCTGCGCACACAATCGCAGTGTTGTACAGCTTGTTTCATCACCTTTGCGAAGTTGCCGCTCTCTCCGGCTCCCGGAGACGAAGAAGCTGCTTCTTCGCGCAAAGACGATTCTGCCGCTCACAGTGCTCTGCGGTGTGCGCCTTCTGCCGAAAGAGGTCCGGGAGCGGTGCTTAGCTCTGCAGAGCACCGTACCTTCGTCTTTAGCCTCTCTTCTCGTCTACATCTTAGCAAAACGCTTTTCCACTCTGTCTGGCAAGGACAAACTTTGCCAGCACAGAAAACATCTCCCATCGTGTTCTAGAGGCTGCACGGAGGTCTGCCGAGTGTTTTGCAAGAAGAGAAAGAAAGTTGTCCAAAACAGCTTGCAATCGAATGTTCATGTGAATAGAAAAGGCAGGAGAGTGGTCAGGTACTGTTTTCTCTCAGTTGACAAACTGCGCACACAATCGCAGTGTTATACAGCTTGTTTCATCACCTTTGCGAAGTTGCCGCTCTCTCCGGCTCCCGGAGACGAAGAAGCTGCTTCTTCGCGCAAAGACGATTCTGCCGCTCACAGTGCTCTGCGGTGTGCGCCTTCTGCCAAAGAGGCCAGGGAGCGGTGCTTAGCTCTGCAGAGCACCGTACCTTCGTCTTTAGCCTCTCTTCTCGTCTACATCTTAGCAAAAACCTTTTCCACTCTGTCTGGCAAGGAGAAACTTTGCCAGCACAGAAAACATCTCCCATCGTGTTCTAGAGGCTGCACGGAGGTCTGCCGAGTGTTTTGCAAGAAGAGAAAGAAAGTTGTCCAAAACAGCTTGCAATCGTATGTTCATGTGAATAGAAAAGGCAGGAGAGTGGTCAGGTACTGCTTTCTCTCACTTGGCAAGCTGCGCACACAATCGCAGTGTTGTACAGCTTGTTTCATCACCTTTGCGAAGCTGCCGCTCTCTCCGGCTCCCGGGGACGAAGAAGCTGCTTCTTCGCGCAAAGACGATTCTGCCGCTCATAGTGCTCTGCACTGTGTGTCTTCTGCTGAAAGAGGCCCGGGAGCGGTGCTTAGCTCCGCAGAGCACCTTACCTTCGTCTTTTGCCTCTCTTCTCGTCTACATCTTAGCAAAAACCTTTTCCACTCTGTCTGGCAAGGAGAAACTGTGCCAGCACAGAAAACATCTCCCTTCGTGTTCTAGAGGCTGCACGGAGGTCTGCCGAGTGTTTTGCAAGAAGAGAAAGAAAGTTGTCCAAAACAGCTTCCAATCGAATGTTCATGTGAATAGAAAAGGCAGGAGAGTGGTCAGGTACTGTTTTCTCTCAGGTGGCAAGCTGCGCACACAATCGCAGTGTTGTACTGCTTGTTTCATCACCTTTGCCAAGTTGCCGCTCTCTCCGGCTCCTGGAGACCAAGAAGCTGCTTCTTCGCGCAAAGACGATTCTGCCGCTCACAGTGCTCTGCGGTGAGCGCCTTCTGCCGAAAGAGGCCCGGGAGCTGTGCTTAGCTCTGCAGAGCACCGTACCTTCGTCTTTAGCCTCTCTTCTCGTCTAAATCTTAGCAAAAAGCTTTTCCACTCTGTCTGGCAAGGAGAAACTGTTCCAGCACAGAAAACATCTCCCATCGTGTTCTAGAGACTGCACGGAGGTCTGCCGAGTGTTTTGCAAGAAGAGAAAGAAAGTTGTCCAAAACAGCTTGCAATCGAATGTTCATGTGAATAGAAAAGGCAGGAGAGTGGTCAGGTACTGTTTTCTCTCAGTTGGCAAGCTGCGCACACAATCGCAGTCTTGTACAGCTTTTTTCATCACCTTTGCGAAGCTGCCGCTCTCTCCGGCTCCCGGAGACGAAGAAGCTGCTTCTTCGCGCAAAGACGATTCTGCCGCTCACAGTGCTCTGCGGTGTGCGCCTTCTGCCGAAAGAGGTCCGGGAGCGGTGCTTAGCTCTGCAGAGCACCGTACCTTCGTCTTTAGCCTCTCTTCTCGTCTACATCTTAGCAAAAAGCTTTTCCACTCTGTCTGGCAAGGAGAAACTGTGCCAGCACAGAAAACATCTCCCATCGTGTTCTAGACGCTGCACGGAGGTCTGCCGAGTGTTTTGCAAGAAGAGAAAGAAAGTTGTCCAAAACAGCTTGCAATCGAATGTTCATGTGAATAGAAAAGGCAGGAGAGTGGTCAGGTTCTGTTTTCTCTCAGTTGGGAAGCTGCGCACACAATCGCAGTGTTGTACAGCTTTTTTCATCACCTTTGCGAAGTTGCCGCTCTCTCCGGCTCCCGGAGACGAAGAAGCTGCTTCTTCGCGCAAAGACGATTCTGCCGCTCACAGTGCTCTGCGGTGTGCGCCTTCTGCCGAAAGAGGTCCGGGAGCGGTGCTTAGCTCTGCAGAGCACCGTACCTTCGTCTTTAGCCTCTCTTCTCGTCTACATCTTAGCAAAAACCTTTTCCACTCTGTCTGGCAAGGAGAAACTGTGCCAGCACAAAAAACATCTCCCATCGTGTTCTAAAGGCTGCACGGAGGTCTGCCGAGTGTTTTGCAAGAAGAGAAAGAAAGTTGTTCAAAACAGCTTGCAATCGAATGTTCATGTTAATAGAAAAGGCAGGAGAGTGGTCAGGTACTGTTTTCTCTCAGTTGACAAACTGCGCACACAATCGCAGTGTTGTACAGCTTGTTTCATCACCTTTGCGAAGCTGCCGCTCTCTCCGGCTCCCGGAGACGAAGAAGCTGCTTCTTCGCGCAAAGACGATTCTGCCGCTCATAGTGCTCTGCACTGTGTGTCTTCTGCCGAAAGAGGCCCGGGAGCGGTGCTTAGCTCTGCAGAGCACCTTACCTTCGTCTTTAGCCTCTCTTCTCGTCTACATCTTAGCAAAAAGCTTTTCCACTCTGTCTGGCAAGGAGAAACTGTGCCAGCACAGAAAACATCTCCCTTCGTGTTCTAGAGGCTGCACGGAGGTCTGCCGAGTGTTTTGCAAGAAAACAAAGAAAGTTGTCCAAAACAGCTTGCAATCGAATGTTCATGTGAATAGAAAAGGCAGGAGAGTGGTCAGGTACTGTTTTCTCTCAGTTGGCAAGCTGCGCACACAATCGCAGTGTTGTACAGCTTGTTTCATCACCTTTGCGAAGTTGCCGCTCTCTCCGGCTCCCGGAGACGAAGAAGCTGCTTCTTCGCGCAAAGACGATTCTGCCGCTCACAGTGCTCTGCGGTATGTGTCTTCTGCCGAAAGAGGCCCGGGTGCGGTGCTTAGCTCTGCAGAGCACCGTACCTTCGTCTATAGCCTCTCTTCTCGTCTACATCTTAGCAAAAACCTTATCCACTCTGTTTGGCAAGGAGAAACTTTGTCAGCACAGAAAACATCTCCCATCGTGTTCTAGAGGCTGCACGGAGCTCTACTGAGTGTTTCGCAAGAAGAGAAAGAAAGTTGTCCAAAACAGCTTGCAATCGAATGTTCATGTGAATAGAAAAGGCAGGAGAGTGGTCAGGTACTGTTTTCTCTCAGTTGGCAAGCTGCGCACACAATCGCAGTGTTGTACAGCTTGTTTCATCACCTTTGCGAAGCTGCCGCTCTCTCCGGCTCCCGGAGACGGAGAAACTGCTTCTTCGCGCAAAGACGATTCTGCTGCTCACAGTGCTCTGCGGTGTGTGTCTTCTGCCGAAAGAGACCAGGGAGCGGTGCTTAGCTTTACAGAGCACCGTACCTTCGTCTTTAGCCTCTCTTCTCGTCTACATCTTAGCAAAAAGCTTTTCCACTCTGTCTGGCAAGGACAAACTTTGCCAGCACAGAAAACATCTCCCATCGTGTTCTAGAGGCTGCACGGAGGTCTGCCGAGTGTTTTGCAAGAAGAGAAAGAAAGTTGTCCAAAACAGCTTGCAATCGAATGTTCATGTGAATAGAAAAGGCAGGAGAGTGGTCAGGTACTGTTTTCTCTCAGTTGACGAGATGCGCACACAATCGCAGTGTTGTACAGCTTGTTTCATCACCTTTGCGAAGCTGCCGCTCTCTCCGGCTCCCGGAGACGAAGAAGCTGCTTCTTCGCGCAAAGACGATTCTGCCGCTCATAGTGCTCTGCACTGTGTGTCTTCTGCCGAAAGAGGCCCGGGAGCGGTGCTTAGCTCTGCAGAGCACCGTACCTTCGTCTTTAGCCTCTCTTCTCGTCTACATCTTAGCAAAAAGCTTTTCCACTCTGTCTGGCAAGGAGAAACTGTGCCAGCACAGAAAACATCTCCCATCGTGTTCTAGAGGCTGCACGGAGGTCTGCCGAGTGTTTTGCAAGAAGAGAAAGAAAGTTGTCCAAAACAGCTTGCAATCGAATGTTCATGTGATTAGAAAAGGCAGGAGAGTGGTCAGGTACTGTTTTCTCTCCGTTGGCAAGCTGCGCACACAATCGCAGTGTTGTACAGCTAGTTTCATCACCTTTGCGAAGTTGCCGCTCAGTCCGGCTCGCGGAGACGAAGAAGCTGCTTCTTCGCGCAAAGACGATTCTACCGCTCACAGTGCTCTGCGGTGTGCGCCTTCTGCCGAAAGAGGTCCGGGAGCGGTGCTTAGCTCAGCAGAGCACCGTACCTTCGTCTTTAGCCTCTCTTCTCGTCTACATCTTAGCAAAAAGCTTTTCCACTCTGTCTGGCAAGGAGAAACTTTGCCAGCACAGAAAACATCTCCCACCGTGTTCTAGAGGCTGCATGGAGGTCTGCCGAGTGTTTTGCAAGAAGAGAAAGAAAGTTGTCCAAAACAGCTTGCAATCGAATGTTCATGTGAATAGAAAAGGCAGGAGAGTGGTCAGGTACTGTTTTCTCTCAGGTGGCAAGCTGCGCACACAATCGCAGTGTTATACAGCTTGTTTCATCACCTTTGCGAAGTTGCCGCTCTCTCCGGCTCCCGGAGACGAAGAAGCTGCTTCTTCGCGCAAAGACGATTCTGCCGCTCACAGTGCTCTGCGGTGTGCGCCTTCTGCCGAAAGAGGTCCGGGAGCGGTGCTTAGCTCTGCAGAGCACCGTACCTTCGTCTTTAGCCTCTCTTCTCGTCTCCATTTAGCAAAACGCTTTTCCACTCTGTCTGGCAAGGAGAAACTTTGCCAGCACAGAAAACATCTCCCATCGTGTTCTAGAGGCTGCACGGAGGTCTGCCGAGTGTTTTGCAAGAAGAGAAAGAAAGTTGTCCAAAACAGCTTGCAATCGAATGTTCATGTGAATAGAAAAGGCAGGAGAGTGGTCAGGTACTGTTTTCTCTCAGTTGACAAACTGCGCACACAATCGCAGTGTTGTACAGCTTTTTTCATCACCTTTGCGAAGTTGCCGCTCTCTCCGGCTCCCGGAGACGAAGAAGCTGCTTCTTCGCGCAAAGACGATTCTGCCGCTCACAGTGCTCTGCGGTGTGCGCCTTCTGCCGAAAGAGGTCCGGGAGCGGTGCTTAGCTCTGCAGAGCACCGTACCTTCGTCTTTAGCCTCTCTTCTCGTCTACATCTTAGCAAAAAGCTTTTCCACTCTGTCTGGCAAGGAGAAACTGTGCCAGCACAAAAAACATCTCCCATCGTGTTCTAAAGGCTGCACGGAGGTCTGCCGAGTGTTTTGCAAGAAGAGAAAGAAAGTTGTTCAAAACAGCTTGCAATCGAATGTTCATGTGAATAGAAAAGGCAGGAGAGTGGTCAGGTACTGTTTTCTCTCAGTTGACAAACTGCGCACACAATCGCAGTGTTGTACAGCTTGTTTCATCACCTTTGCGAAGCTGCCGCTCTCTCCGGCTCCCGGAGACGAAGAAGCTGCTTCTTCGCGCAAAGACGATTCTGCCGCTCATAGTGCTCTGCACTGTGTGTCTTCTGCCGAAAGAGGCCCGGGAGCGGTGCTTAGCTCTGCAGAGCACCTTACCTTCGTCTTTAGCCTCTCTTCTCATCTACATCTTAGCAAAAAGCTTTTCCACTCTGTCTGGCAAGGAGAAACTGTGCCAGCACAGAAAACATCTCCCTTCGTGTTCTAGAGGCTGCACGGAGGTCTGCCGAGTGTTTTGCAAGAAAACAAAGAAAGTTGTCCAAAACAGCTTGCAATCGAATGTTCATGTGAATAGAAAAGGCAGGAGAGTGGTCAGGTACTGTTTTCTCTCAGTTGGGAAGCTGCGCACACAATCGCAGTGTTGTACAGCTTGTTTCATCACCTTTGCGAAGTTGCCGCTCTCTCCGGCTCCCGGAGACGAAGAAGCTGCTTCTTCGCGCAAAGACGATTCTGCCGCTCACAGTGCTCTGCGGTATGTGTCTTCTGCCGAAAGAGGCCCGGGTGCGGTGCTTAGCTCTGCAGAGCACCGTACCTTCGTCTATAGCCTCTCTTCTCGTCTACATCTTAGCAAAAACCTTATCCACTCTGTTTGGCAAGGAGAAACTTTGTCAGCACAGAAAACATCTCCCATCGTGTTCTAGAGGCTGCACGGAGCTCTACCGAGTGTTTCGCAAGAAGAGAAAGAAAGTTGTCCAAAACAGCTTGCAATCGAATGTTCATGTGAATAGAAAAGGCAGGAGAGTGGTCAGGTACTGTTTTCTCTCAGTTGGCAAGCTGCGCACACAATCGCAGTGTTGTACAGCTTGTTTCATCACCTTTGCGAAGCTGCCGCTCTCTCCGGCTCCCGGAGACGGAGAAACTGCTTCTTCGCGCAAAGACGATTCTGCTGCTCACAGTGCTCTGCGGTGTGTGTCTTCTGCCGAAAGAGACCAGGGAGCGGTGCTTAGCTTTACAGAGCACCGTACCTTCGTCTTTAGCCTCTCTTCTCGTCTACATCTTAGCAAAAAGCTTTTCCACTCTGTCTGGCAAGGACAAACTTTGCCAGCACAGAAAACATCTCCCATCGTGTTCTAGAGGCTGCACGGAGGTCTGCCGAGTGTTTTGCAAGAAGAGAAAGAAAGTTGTCCAAAACAGCTTGCAATCGAATGTTCATGTGAATAGAAAAGGCAGGAGAATGGTCAGGTACTGTTTTCTCTCAGTTGACGAGATGCGCACACAATCGCAGTGTTGTACAGCTTGTTTCATCACCTTTGCGAAGCTGCCGCTCTCTCCGGCTCCCGGAGACGAAGAAGCTGCTTCTTCGCGCAAAGACGATTCTGCCGCTCATAGTGCTCTGCACTGTGTGTCTTCTGCCGAAAGAGGCCCGGGAGCGGTGCTTAGCTCTGCAGAGCACCGTACCTTCGTCTTTAGCCTCTCTTCTCGTCTACATCTTAGCAAAAAGCTTTTCCACTCTGTCTGGCAAGGAGAAACTGTGCCAGCACAGAAAACATCTCCCATCGTGTTCTAGAGGCTGCACGGAGGTCTGCCGAGTGTTTTGCAAGAAGAGAAAGAAAGTTGTCCAAAACAGCTTGCAATCGAATGTTCATGTGATTAGAAAAGGCAGGAGAGTGGTCAGGTACTGTTTTCTCTCCGTTGGCAAGCTGCGCACACAATCGCAGTGTTGTACAGCTAGTTTCATCACCTTTGCGAAGTTGCCGCTCAGTCCGGCTCGCGGAGACGAAGAAGCTGCTTCTTCGCGCAAAGACGATTCTACCGCTCACAGTGCTCTGCGGTGTGCGCCTTCTGCCGAAAGAGGTCCGGGAGCGGTGCTTAGCTCAGCAGAGCACCGTACCTTCGTCTTTAGCCTCTCTTCTCGTCTACATCTTAGCAAAAATCTTTTCCACTCTGTCTGGCAAGGAGAAACTTTGCCAGCACAGAAAACATCTCCCACCGTGTTCTAGAGGCTGCATGGAGGTCTGCCGAGTGTTTTGCAAGAAGAGAAAGAAAGTTGTCCAAAACAGCTTGCAATCGAATGTTCATGTGAATAGAAAAGGCAGGAGAGTGGTCAGGTACTGTTTTCTCTCAGGTGGCAAGCTGCGCACACAATCGCAGTGTTATACAGCTTGTTTCATCACCTTTGCGAAGTTGCCGCTCTCTCCGGCTCCCGGAGACGAAGAAGCTGCTTCTTCGCGCAAAGACGATTCTGCCGCTCACAGTGCTCTGCGGTGTGCGCCTTCTGCCGAAAGAGGTCCGGGAGCGGTGCTTAGCTCTGCAGAGCACCGTACCTTCGTCTTTAGCCTCTCTTCTCGTCTCCATTTAGCAAAACGCTTTTCCACTCTGTCTGGCAAGGAGAAACTTTGCCAGCACAGAAAACATCTCCCATCGTGTTCTAGAGGCTGCACGGAGGTCTGCCGAGTGTTTTGCAAGAAGAGAAAGAAAGTTGTCCAAAACAGCTTGCAATCGAATGTTCATGTGAATAGAAAAGGCAGGAGAGTGGTCAGGTACTGTTTTCTCTCAGGTGGCAAGCTGCGCACACAATCGCAGTGTTATACAGCTTGTTTCATCACCTTTGCGAAGTTGCCGCTCTCTCCGGCTCCCGGAGACGAAGAAGCTGCTTCTTCGCGCAAAGACGATTCTGCCGCTCACAGTGCTCTGCGGTGTGCGCCTTCTGCCGAAAGAGGTCCGGGAGCGGTGCTTAGCTCTGCAGAGCACCGTACCTTCGTCTTTAGCCTCTCTTCTCGTCTCCATTTAGCAAAACGCTTTTCCACTCTGTCTGGCAAGGAGAAACTTTGCCAGCACAGAAAACATCTCCCATCGTGTTCTAGAGGCTGCACGGAGGTCTGCCGAGTGTTTTGCAAGAAGAGAAAGAAAGTTGTCCAAAACAGCTTGCAATCGAATGTTCATGTGAATAGAAAAGGCAGGAGAGTGGTCAGGTACTGTTTTCTCTCAGTTGACAAACTGCGCACACAATCGCAGTGTTATACAGCTTGTTTCATCACCTTTGCGAAGTTGCCGCTCTCTCCGGCTCCCGGAGACGAAGAAGCTGCTTCTTCGCGCAAAGACGATTCTGCCGCTCACAGTGCTCTGCTTTGTGCGCCTTCTGCCAAAGAGGCCAGGGAGCGGTGCTTAGCTCTGCAGAGCACCGTACCTTCGTCTTTAGCCTCTCTTCTCGTCTACATCTTAGCAAAAAGCTTTTCCACTCTGTCTGGCAAGGAGAAACTGTGCCAGCACAGAAAACATCTCCCATCGTGTTCTAGAGGCTGCACGGAGGTCTGCCGAGTGTTTTGCAAGAAGAGAAAGAAAGTTGTCCAAAACAGCTTGCAATCGTATGTTCATGTGAATAGAAAAGGCAGGAGAGTGGTCAGGTACTGCTTTCTCTCACTTGGCAAGCTGCGCACACAATCGCAGTGTTGTACAGCTTGTTTCATCACCTTTGCGAAGCTGCCGCTCTCTCCGGCTCCCGGAGACGAAGAAGCTGCTTCTTCGCGCAAAGACGATTCTGCCGCTCATAGTGCTCTGCACTGTGTGTCTTCTGCTGAAAGAGGCCCGGGAGCGGTGCTTAGCTCCGCAGAGCAACTTACCTTCGTCTTTAGCCTCTCTTCTCGTCTACATCTTAGCAAAAACCTTTTCCACTCTGTCTGGCAAGGAGAAACTGTGCCAGCACAGAAAACATCTCCCATCGTGTTCTAGAGGCTGCACGGAGGTCTGCCGAGTGTTTTGCAAGAAGAGAAAGAAAGTTGTCCAAAACAGCTTGCAATCGAATGTTCATGTGAATAGAAAAGGCAGCAGAGTGGTCAGGTACTCTTTTCTCTCAGTTGGCAAGCTGCGCACACAATCGCAGTGTTGTACAGCTTGTTTCATCACCTTTGCGAAGCTGCCGCTCTCTCCGGCTCCCGGAGACGGAGAAACTGCTTCTTCGCGCAAAGACGATTCTGCTGCTCACAGTGCTCTGCGGTGTGTGTCTTCTGCCGAAAGAGACCAGGGAGCGGTGCTTAGCTTTACAGAGCACCGTACCTTCGTCTTTAGCCTCTCTTCTCGTCTACATCTTAGCAAAAAGCTTTTCCACTCTGTCTGGCAAGGACAAACTTTGCCAGCACAGAAAACATCTCCCATCGTGTTCTAGAGGCTGCACGGAGGTCTGCCGAGTGTTTTGCAAGAAGAGAAAGAAAGTTGTCCAAAACAGCTTGCAATCGAATGTTCATGTGAATAGAAAAGGCAGGAGAGTGGTCAGGTACTGTTTTCTCTCAGGTGGCAAGCTGCGCACACAATCGCAGTGTTGTACAGCTTGTTTCATCACCTTTGCCAAGTTTCCGCTCTCTCCGGCTCCTGGAGACCAAGAAGCTGCTTCTTCGCGCAAAGACGATTCTGCCACTCACAGTGCTCTGCACTGTGTGTCTTCTGCCGAAAGACACCAGGGAGCGGTGCATAGCTCTGCAGAGCACCTTACCTTCGTCTTTAGCCTCTCTTCTCGTCTACATCTTAGCAAAAAGCTTTTCCACTCTGTCTGGCAAGGACAAACTTTGCCAGCACAGAAAACATCTCCCATCGTGTTCTAGAGGCTGCACGGAGGTCTGCCGAGTGTTTTGCAAGAAGAGAAAGAAAGTTGTCCAAAACAGCTTGCAATCGAATGTTCATGTGAATAGAAAAGGCAGGAGAGTGGTCAGGTACTGTTTTCTCTCAGTTGGGAAGCTGCGCACACAATCGCAGTGTTGTACAGCTTGTTTCATCACCTTTGCGAAGTTGCCGCTCTCTCCGGCTCCCGGAGACGAAGAAGCTGCTTCTTCGCGCAAAGACGATTCTGCCGCTCACAGTGCTCTGCGGTGTGCGCCTTCTGCCGAAAGAGATCCGGGAGCGGTGCTTAGCTCTGCAGAGCACCGTACCTTCGTCTTTAGCCTCTCTTCTCGTCTCCATCTTAGCAAAACGCTTTTCCACTCTGTCTCGCAAGGAGAAACTGTGCCAGCCCAGAAAACATCTCCCATCGTGTTCTAGAGGCTGCACGGAGGTCTGCCGAGTGTTTTGCAAGAAGAGAAAGAAAGTTGTCCAAAACAGCTTGCAATCGAATGTTCATGTGAATAGAAAAGGCAGGAGAGTGGTCAGGTACTGTTTTCTCTCAGTTGGCAAGCTGCGCACACAATCGCAGTGTTGTACAGCTTGTTTCATCACCTTTGCCAAGTTGCCGCTCTCTCCGGCTCCCGGAGACGAAGAAGCTGCTTCTTCGGGCAAAGACCATTCTGCCGCTCACAGTGCTCTGCGGTGTGCGCCTTCTGCCGAAAGAGGTCCGGGAGCGGTGCTTAGCTCTGCAGAGCACCGTACCTTCGTCTTTAGCCTCTCTTCTCGTCTACATCTTAGCAAAAAGCTTTTCCACTCTGTCTGGCAAGGAGAAACTGTGCCAGCACAGAAAACATCTCCCATCGTGTTCTAGAGGCTGCACGGAGGTCTGCCGAGTGTTTTGCAAGAAGAGAAAGAAAGTTGTCCAAAACAGCTTGCAATCGAATGTTCATGTGAATAGAAAAGGCAGGAGAGTGGTCAGGTACTGTTTTCTCTCAGTTGGCAAGCTGCGCACACAATCGCAGTGTTGTACAGCTTGTTTCATCACCTTTGCGAAGCTGCCGCTCTCTCCGGCTCCCGGAGACGAAGAAGCTGCTTCTTCGCGCAAAGACCATTCTGCCGCTCACAGTGCTCTGCGGTGTGCGCCTTCTGCCGAAAGAGGTCCGGGAGCGGTGCTTAGCTCTGCAGAGCACCGTACCTTCGTCTTTAGCCTCTCTTCTCGTCTACATCTTAGCAAAAAGCTTTTCCACTCTGTCTGGCAAGGAGAAACTGTGCCAGCACAGAAAACATCTCCCATCGTGTTCTAGAGGCTGCACGGAGGTCTGCCGAGTGTTTTGCAAGAAGAGAAAGAAAGTTGTCCAAAACAGCTTGCAATCGAATGTTCATGTGAATAGAAAAGGCAGGAGAGTGGTCAGGTACTGTTTTCTCTCACTTGCCAAGCTGCGCACACAATCGCAGTGTTGTACAGCTTGTTTCATCACCTTTGCGAAGCTGCCGCTCTCTCCGGCTCCCGGAGACGAAGAAGCTGCTTCTTCGCGCAAAGACGATTCTGCCGCTCACAGTGCTCTGCACTGTGTGTCTTCTGCCGAAAGACACCAGGGAGCGGTGCATAGCTCTGCAGAGCACCGTACCTTCGTCTTTAGCCTCTCTTCTCGTCTACATCTTAGCAAAAAGCTTTTCCACTCTGTCTGGCAAGGAGAAACTGTGCCAGCACAGAAAACATCTCCCTTCGTGTTCTAGAGGCTGCACGGAGGTCTGCCGAGTGTTTTGCAAGAAGAGAAAGAAAGTTGTCCAAAACAGCTTGCAATCGAATGTTCATGTGAATAGAAAAGGCAGGAGAGTGGTCAGGTACTGTTTTCTCTCAGGTGGCAAGCTGCGCACACAATCGCAGTGTTGTACAGCTTGTTTCATCACCTTTGCGAAGCTGCCGCTCTCTCCGGCTCCCGGAGACGGAGAAACTGCTTCTTCGCGCAAAGACGATTCTGCCGCTCACAGTTCTCTGCGGTGTGTGTCTTCTGCCGAAAGAGACCAGGGAGCGGTGCTTAGCTTTACAGAGCACCGTACCTTCGTCTTTAGCCTCTCTTCTCGTCTACATCTTAGCAAAAAGCTTTTCCACTCTGTCTGGCAAGGAGAAACTTTGCCAGCACAGAAAACATCTCCCATCGTGTTCTAGAGGCTGCACGGAGGTCTGCCGAGTGTTTTGCAAGAAGAGAAAGAAAGTTGTCCAAAACAGCTTGCAATCGAATGTTCATGTGAATAGAAAAGGCAGGAGAGTGGTCAGGTACTGTTTTCTCTCAGGTGGCAAGCTGCGCACACAATCGCAGTGTTGTACAGCTTGTTTCATCACCTTTGCCAAGTTTCCGCTCTCTCCGGCTCCTGGAGACCATGAAGCTGCTTCGTCGCGCAAAGACGATTCTGCCACTCACAGTGCTCTGCACTGTGTGTCTTCTGCCGAAAGACACCAGGGAGCGGTGCATAGCTCTGCAGAGCACCTTACCTTCGTCTTTAGCCTCTCTTCTCGTCTACATCTTAGCAAAAAGCTTTTCCACTCTGTCTGGCAAGGAGAAACTTTGCCAGCACAGAAAACATCTCCCATCGTGTTCTAGAGGCTGCACGGAGGTCTGCCGAGTGTTTTGCAAGAAGAGACAGAAAGTTGTCCAAAACAGCTTGCAATCGAATGTTCATGTGAATAGAAAAGGCAGGAGAGTGGTCAGGTACTGCTTTCTCTCACTTGGCAAGCTGCGCACACAATCGCAGTGTTGTACAGCTTGTTTCATCACCTTTGCGAAGTTGCCGCTCTCTCCGGCTCCCGGAGACGAAGAAGCTGCTTCTTCGCGCAAAGACGATTCTGCCGCTCACAGTGCTCTGCGGTGTGCGCCTTCTGCCGAAAGAGATCCGGGAGCGGTGCTTACCTCTGCAGAGCACCGTACCTTCGTCTTTAGCCTCTCTTCTCGTCTCCATGTTAGCAAAACGCTTTTCCACTCTGTCTGGCAAGGAGAAACTGTGCCAGCACAGAAAACATCTCCCTTCGTGTTCTAGAGGCTGCACGGAGGTCTGCCGAGTGTTTTGCAAGAAGAGAAAGAAAGTTGTCCAAAACAGCTTGCAATCGAATGTTCATGTGAATAGAAAAGGCAGGAGAGTGGTCAGGTACTGTTTTCTCTCAGTTGGCAAGCTGCGCACACAATCGCAGTGTTGTACAGCTTGTTTCATCACCTTTGCGAAGCTGCCGCTCTCTCCGGCTCCCGGAGACGAAGAAGCTGCTTCTTCGCGCAAAGACGATTCTGCCGCTCATAGTGCTCTGCGGTGTGCGCCTTCTGCCGAAAGAGGTCCGGGAGCGGTGCTTAGCTCTGCAGAGCACCGTACCTTCGTCTTTAGCCTCTCTTCTCGTCTCCATCTTAGCAAAACGCTTTTCCAATCTGTCTGGCAAGGAGAAACTGTGTCAGCACAGAAAATATCTCCCATCGTGTTCTAGAGGCTGCACGGAGGTCTGCCGAATGTTTTGCAAGAAGAGAAAGAAAGTTGTCCAAAACAGCTTGCAATCGAATGTTCATGTGAATAGAAAAGGCAGGAGAGTGGTCAGGTACTGTTTTCTCTCAGTTGGCAAGCTGCGCACACAATCGCAGTGTTGTACAGCTTGTTTCATCACCTTTGCGAAGCTGCCGCTCTCTCCGGCTCCCGGAGACGAAGAAGCTGCTTCTTCGCGCAAAGACGATTCTGCCGCTCATAGTGCTCTGCACTGTGTGTCTTCTGCCGAAAGAGGCCCGGGAGCGGTGCTTAGCTCTGCAGAGCACCTTACCTTCGTCTTTAGCCTCTCTTCTCGTCTACATCTTAGCAAAAAGCTTTTCCACTCTGTCTGGCAAGGAGAAAATGTGCCAGCACAAAAAAACATCTCCCATCGTGTTCTAGAGGCTGCACGGAGGTCTGCCGAGTGTTTTGCAAGAAAACAAAGAAAGTTGTCCAAAACAGCTTGCAATCGAATGTTCATGTGAATAGAAAAGGCAGGAGCGTGGTCAGGTACTGTTTTCTCTCAGTTGGCAAGCTGCGCACACAATCGCAGTGTTGTACAGCTTGTTTCATCACCTTTGCGAAGCTGCCGCTCTCCTCGGCTCCCGGAGACGAAGAAGCTGCTTCTTCGCGCAAAGACGATTCTGCCGCTCACAGTGCTCTGCGGTGTGCGCCTTCTGCCGAAAGAGGCCCGGGAGCGGTGCTTAGCTCTGCGGAGCACCGTACCGTCGTCTTTAGCCTCTCTTCTCGTCTACATCTTAGCAAAAAGCTTTTCCACTCTGTCTGGCAAGGAGAAACTTTGCCAGCACAGAAAACATCTCCCATCGTGTTCTAGAGGCTGCACGGAGGTCTGCCGAGTGTTTTGCAAGAAGAGAAAGAAAGTTGTCCAAAACAGCTTGCAATCGAATGTTCATGTGAATAGAAAAGGCAGGAGAGTGGTCAGGTACTGTTTTCTCTCAGGTGGCAAGCTGCGCACACAATCGCAGTGTTGTACAGCTTGTTTCATCACCTTTCCCAAGTTGCCGCTCTCTCCGGCTCCCGGAGACGAAGAAGCTGCTTCTTCGCGCAAAGACGATTCTGCCGCTCACAGTGCTCTGCGGTATGTGTCTTCTGCCGAAAGAGGCCCGGGAGCGGTGCTTAGCTCTGCAGAGCACCGTACCTTCGTCTTTAGCCTCTCTTCTCGTCTACATCTTAGCAAAAACCTTATCCACTCTGTCTGGCAAGGAGAAACTTTGTCAGCACAGAAAACATCTCCCATCGTGTTCTAGAGGCTGCACAGAGGTCTGCCGAGTGTTTTGCAAGAAGAGAAAGAAAGTTGTCCAAAACAGCTTGCAATCGAATGTTCATGTGAATAGAAAAGGCAGGAGAGTGGTCAGGTACTGTTTTCTCTCAGTTGGCAAGCTGCGCACACAATCGCAGTGTTGTACAGCTTGTTTCATCACCTTTGCGAAGTTGCCGCTCTGTCCGGCTCCCGGAGACGAAGAAGCTGCTTCTTCGCGCAAAGACGTTTCTGCCGCTCACAGTGCTCTGCGGTGTGCGCCTTCTGCCGAAAGAGATCCGGGAGCGGTGCTTAGCTCTGCAGAGCACCGTACCTTCGTCTTTAGCCTCTCTTCTCGTCTACATCTTAGCAAAAAGCTTTTCCACTCTGTCTGGCAAGGAGAAACTGTTCCAGCACAGAAAACATCTCCCATCGTGTTCTAGAGACTGCACGGAGGTCTGCCGAGTGTTTTGCAAGAAGAGAAAGAAAGTTGTCCAAAACAGCTTGCAATCGATTGTTCATGTGAATAGAAAAGGCAGGAGAGTGGTCAGGTACTGTTTTCTCTCAGGTGGCAAGCTTCGCACACAATCGCAGTGTTGTACAGCTTGTTTCATCACCTTTGCGAAGTTGCCGCTCTCTCCGGCTCCAGGAGACCAAGAAGCTGCTTCTTCGCGCAAAGACGATTCTGCCGCTCACATTGCTCTGCGGTGTGCGGCTTCTGCCGAAAAAGATCCGGGAGCGGTGCTTAGCTCTGCAGAGCACCGTACCTTCCTCTTTAGCCTCTCTTCTCGTCTACATCTTAGCAAAAAGCTTTTCCACTATGTCTGGCAAGGAGAAACTGTGCCAGCACAAAAAACATCTCCCATCGTGTTCTAGAGGCTGCACGGAGGTCTGCCGAGTGTTTTGCAAGAAGAGAAAGAAAGTTGTCCAAAACAGCTTGCAATCGAATTTTCATGTGAATAGAAAAGGCAGGAGAGGGGTCAGGTACTGTTTTCTCTCAGTTGGCAAGCTGCGCACACAATCGCAGTCTTGTACAGCTTGTTTCATCACCTTTGCGAAGTTGCCGCTCTCTCCGGCTCCCAGAGACGAAGAAGCTGCTTCTTCGCGCAAAGACGATTCTGCCGCTCACAGTGCTCTGCGGTGTGCGCCTTCTGCCGAAAGAGGCCAGGGAGCGGTGCTTAGCTCTGCACTGCACCGTACCTTCGTCTTTAGCCTCTCTTCTCGTCTACATCTTAGCAAAAAGCTTTTCCACTCTGTCTGGCAAGGAGAAACTGTGCCAGCACAGAAAACATCTCCCTTCGTGTTCTAGAGGCTGCACGGAGGTCTGCTGAGTGTTTTGCAAGAAGAGAAAGAAAGTTGTCCAAAACAGCTTGCAATCGAATGTTCATGTGAATAGAAAAGGCAGGAGAGTGGTCAGGTACTGTTTTCTCTCAGGTGGCAAGCTGCGCACACAATCGCAGTGTTGTACAGCTTGTTTCATCACCTTTGCGAAGCTGCCGCTCACTCCGGCTCCCGGAGACGAAGAAGCTGCTTCTTCGCGCAAAGACGATTCTGCTGCTCACAGTGCTCTGCGGTGTGTGTCTTCTGCCGAAAGAGACCAGGGAGCGGTGCTTAGCTCTACAGAGCACCGTACCTTCGTCTTTAGCCTCTCTTCTCGTCTACATCTTAGCAAAAAGCTTTTCCACTCTGTCTGGCAAGGACAAACTTTGCCAGCACAGAAAACATCTCCCATCGTGTTCTAGAGGCTGCACGGAGGTCTGCCGAGTGTTTTGCAAGAAGAGAAAGAAAGTTGTCCAAAACAGCTTGCAATCGAATGTTCATGTGAATAGAAAAGGCAGGAGAGTGGTCGGGTACTGGTTTCTCTCAGTTGGCAAGCTGCGCACACAATCGCAGTGCTGTACAGCTTGTTTCATCACCTTTGCGAAGTTGCCGCTCTCTCCGGCTCCCGGAGACGAAGAAGCTGCTTCTTCGCGCAAAGACGATTCTGCCGCTCACAGTGCTCTGCGGTGTGCGCCTTCTGCCGAAAGAGATCCGGGAGCGGTGCTTAGCTCTGCAGAGCACCGTACCTTCGTCTTTAGCCTCTCTTCTCGTCTACATCTTAGCAAAAAGCTTTTCCACTCTGTCTGGCAAGGAGAAACTGTGCCAGCACAGAAAACATCTCCCATCGTGTTCTAGAGGCTGCACGGAGGTCTGCGGAGTGTTTTGCAAGAAAACAAAGAAAGTTGTCCAAAACAGCTTGCAATCCAATGTTCATGTGAATAGAAAAGGCAGGAGAGTGGTCAGGTACTGTTTTCTCTCAGTTGGCAAGCTGCGCACACAATCGCAGTGTTGTACAGCTTGTTTCATCACCTTTGCCAAGTTGCCGCTCTCTCCGGCTCCCGGAGACGAAGAAGCTGCTTCTTCGCGCAAAGACGATTCTGCCGCTCACAGTGCTCTGCGGTGTGCGCCTTCTGCCGAAAGAGGCCAGGGAGCGGTGCTTAGCTCTGCAGAGCACCGTACCTTCGTCTTTAGCCTCTCTTCTCGTCTACATCTTAGCAAAAAGCTTTTCCACTCTGTCTGGCAAGGAGAAACTGTGCCAGCACAGAAAACATCTCCCATCGTGTTCTAGAGGCTGCACGGAGGTCTGCCGAGTGTTTTGCAAGAAGAGAAAGAAAGTTGTCCAAAACAGCTTGCAATCGAATGTTCATGTGAATAGAAAAGGCAGGAGAATGGTCAGGTACTGTTTTCTCTCAGTTGACGAGATGCGCACACAATCGCAGTGTTGTACAGCTTGTTTCATCACCTTTGCGAAGCTGCCGCTCTCTCCGGCTCCCGGAGACGAAGAAGCTGCTTCTTCGCGCAAAGACGATTCTGCCGCTCATAGTGCTCTGCACTGTGTGTCTTCTGCCGAAAGAGGCCCGGGAGCGGTGCTTAGCTCTGCAGAGCACCGTACCTTCGTCTTTAGCCTCTCTTCTCGTCTACATCTTAGCAAAAAGCTTTTCCACTCTGTCTGGCAAGGAGAAACTGTGCCAGCACAGAAAACATCTCCCATCGTGTTCTAGAGGCTGCACGGAGGTCTGCCGAGTGTTTTGCAAGAAGAGAAAGAAAGTTGTCCAAAACAGCTTGCAATCGAATGTTCATGTGAATAGAAAAGGCAGGAGAGTGGTCAGGTACTGTTTTCTCTCAGTTGGCAAGCTGCGCACACAATCGCAGTGTTGTACAGCTAGTTTCATCACCTTTGCGAAGTTGCCGCTCTGTCCGGCTCCCGGAGACGAAGAAGCTGCTTCTTCGCGCAAAGACGATTCTACCGCTCACAGTGCTCTGCGGTGTGCGCCTTCTGCCGAAAGAGGTCCGGGAGCGGTGCTTTGCTCTGCAGAGCACCGTACCTTCGTCTTTAGCCTCTCTTCTCGTCTACATCTTAGCAAAAAGCTTTTCCACTCTGTCTGGCAAGGACAAACTTTGCCAGCACAGAAAACATCTCCCATCGTGTTCTAGAGGCTGCACGGAGGTCTGCCGAGTGTTTTGCAAGAAGAGAAAGAAAGTTGTCCAAAACAGCTTGCAATCGAATGTTCATGTGAATAGAAAAGGCAGGAGAGTGGTCAGGTACTGTTTTCTCTCAGGTGGCAAGCTGCGCACACAATCGCAGTGTTATACAGCTTGTTTCATCACCTTTGCGAAGTTGCCGCTCTCTCCGGCTCCCGGAGACGAAGAAGCTGCTTCTTCGCGCAAAGACGATTCTGCCGCTCACAGTGCTCTGCGGTGTGCGCCTTCTGCCGAAAGAGGTCCGGGAGCGGTGCTTAGCTCTGCAGAGCACCGTACCTTCGTCTTTAGCCTCTCTTCTCGTCTCCATCTTAGCAAAACGCTTTTCCACTCTGTCTGGCAAGGAGAAACTTTGCCAGCACAGAAAACATCTCCCATCGTGTTCTAGAGGCTGCACGGAGGTCTGCCGAGTGTTTTGCAAGAAGAGAAAGAAAGTTGTCCAAAACAGCTTGCAATCGAATGTTCATGTGAATAGAAAAGGCAGGAGAGTGGTCAGGTACTGTTTTCTCTCAGTTGGCAAGCTGCGCACACAATCGCAGTCTTGTACAGCTTGTTTCATCACCTTTGCGAAGTTGCCGCTCTCTCCGGCTCCCAGAGACGAAGAAGCTGCTTCTTCGCGCAAAGACGATTCTGCCGCTCACAGTGCTCTGCGGTGTGTGTCTTCTGCCGAAAGAGGCCAGGGAGCGGTGCTTAGCTCTGCACTGCACCGTACCTTCGTCTTTAGCCTCTCTTCTCGTCTACATCTTAGCAAAAAGCTTTTCCACTCTGTCTGGCAAGGAGAAACTGTGCCAGCACAGAAAACATCTCCCATCGTCTTCTAGAGGCTGCACGGAGGTCTGCCGAGTGTTTTGCAAGAAGAGAAAGAAAGTTGTCCAAAACAGCTTGCAATCGAATGTTCATGTGAATAGAAAAGGCAGGAGAGTGGTCAGGTACTGTTTTCTCTCAGTTGGGAAGCTGCGCACACAATCGCAGTGTTGTACAGCTTGTTTCATCACCTTTGCGAAGCTGCCGCTCACTCCGGCTCCCGGAGACGAAGAAGCTGCTTCTTCGCGCAAAGACGATTCTGCTGCTCACAGTGCTCTGCGGTGTGTGTCTTCTGCCGAAAGAGACCAGGGAGCGGTGCTTAGCTCTACAGAGCACCGTACCTTCGTCTTTAGCCTCTCTTCTCGTCTACATCTTAGCAAAAAGCTTTTCCACTCTGTCTGGCAAGGACAAATTTTGCCAGCACAGAAAACATCTCCCATCGTGTTCTAGAGGCTGCACGGAGGTCTGCCGAGTGTTTTGCAAGAAGAGAAAGAAAGTTGTCCAAAACAGCTTGCAATCGAATGTTCATGTGAATAGAAAAGGCAGGAGAGTGGTCGGGTACTGGTTTCTCTCAGTTGGCAAGCTGCGCACACAATCGCAGTGCTGTACAGCTTGTTTCATCACCTTTGCGAAGTTGCCGCTCTCTCCGGCTCCCGGAGACGAAGAAGCTGCTTCTTCGCGCAAAGACGATTCTGCCGCTCACAGTGCTCTGCGGTGTGCGCCTTCTGCCGAAAGAGATCCGGGAGCGGTGCTTAGCTCTGCAGAGCACCGTACCTTCGTCTTTAGCCTCTCTTCTCGTCTACATCTTAGCAAAAAGCTTTTCCACTCTGTCTGGCAAGGAGAAACTGTGCCAGCACAGAAAACATCTCCCATCGTGTTCTAGAGGCTGCACGGAGGTCTGCGGAGTGTTTTGCAAGAAAACAAAGAAAGTTGTCCAAAACAGCTTGCAATCGAATGTTCATGTGAATAGAAAAGGCAGGAGAGTGGTCAGGTACTGTTTTCTCTCAGTTGGCAAGCTGCGCACACAATCGCAGTGTTGTACAGCTTGTTTCATCACCTTTGCCAAGTTGCCGCTCTCTCCGGCTCCCGGAGACGAAGAAGCTGCTTCTTCGCGCAAAGACGATTCTGCCGCTCACAGTGCTCTGCGGTGTGCGCCTTCTGCCGAAAGAGGCCAGGGAGCGGTGCTTAGCTCTGCAGAGCACCGTACCTTCGTCTTTAGCCTCTCTTCTCGTCTACATCTTAGCAAAAAGCTTTTCCACTCTGTCTGGCAAGGAGAAACTGTGCCAGCACAGAAAACATCTCCCATCGTGTTCTAGAGGCTGCACGGAGGTCTGCCGAGTGTTTTGCAAGAAGAGAAAGAAAGTTGTCCAAAACAGCTTGCAATCGAATGTTCATGTGAATAGAAAAGGCAGGAGAATGGTCAGGTACTGTTTTCTCTCAGTTCACGAGATGCGCACACAATCGCAGTGTTGTACAGCTTGTTTCATCACCTTTGCGAAGCTGCCGCTCTCTCCGGCTCCCGGAGACGAAGAAGCTGCTTCTTCGCGCAAAGACGATTCTGCCGCTCATAGTGCTCTGCACTGTGTGTCTTCTGCCGAAAGAGGCCCGGGAGCGGTGCTTAGCTCTGCAGAGCACCGTACCTTCGTCTTTAGCCTCTCTTCTCGTCTACATCTTAGCAAAAAGCTTTTCCACTCTGTCTGGCAAGGAGAAACTGTGCCAGCACAGAAAACATCTCCCATCGTGTTCTAGAGGCTGCACGGAGGTCTGCCGAGTGTTTTGCAAGAAGAGAAAGAAAGTTGTCCAAAACAGCTTGCAATCGAATGTTCATGTGATTAGAAAAGGCAGGAGAGTGGTCAGGTACTGTTTTCTCTCCGTTGGCAAGCTGCGCACACAATCGCAGTGTTGTACAGCTAGTTTCATCACCTTTGCGAAGTTGCCGCTCTCTCCGGCTCCCGGAGACGAAGAAGCTGCTTCTTCGCGCAAAGACGATTCTACCGCTCACAGTGCTCTGCGGTGTGCGCCTTCTGCCGAAAGAGGTCCGGGAGCGGTGCTTAGCTCTGCAGAGCACCGTACCTTCGTCTTTAGCCTCTCTTCTCGTCTACATCTTAGCAAAAAGCTTTTCCACTCTGTCTGGCAAGGAGAAACTTTGCCAGCACAGAAAACATCTCCCATCGTGTTCTAGAGGCTGCACGGAGGTCTGCCGAGTGTTTTGCAAGAAGAGAAAGAAAGTTGTCCAAAACAGCTTGCAATCGAATGTTCATGTGAATAGAAAAGGCAGGAGAGTGGTCAGGTACTGTTTTCTCTCAGGTGGCAAGCTGCGCACACAATCGCAGTGTTATACAGCTTGTTTCATCACCTTTGCGAAGTTGCCGCTCTCTCCGGCTCCCGGAGACGAAGAAGCTGCTTCTTCGCGCAAAGACGATTCTGCCGCTCACAGTGCTCTGCGGTGTGCGCCTTCTGCCGAAAGAGGTCCGGGAGCGGTGCTTAGCTCTGCAGAGCACCGTACCTTCGTCTTTAGCCTCTCTTCTCGTCTACATCTTAGCAAAACGCTTTTCCACTCTGTCTGGCAAGGAGAAACTTTGCCAGCACAGAAAACATCTCCCATCGTGTTCTAGAGGCTGCACGGAGGTCTGCCGAGTGTTTTGCAAGAAGAGAAAGAAAGTTGTCCAAAACAGCTTGCAATCGAATGTTCATGTGAATAGAAAAGGCAGGAGAGTGGTCAGGTACTGTTTTCTCTCAGTTGACAAACTGCGCACACAATCGCAGTGTTATACAGCTTGTTTCATCACCTTTGCGAAGTTGCCGCTCTCTCCGGCTCCCGGAGACGAAGAAGCTGCTTCTTCGCGCAAAGACGATTCTGCCGCTCACAGTGCTCTGCTTTGTGCGCCTTCTGCCAAAGAGGCCAGGGAGCGGTGCTTAGCTCTGCAGAGCACCGTACCTTCGTCTTTAGCCTCTCTTCTCGTCTACATCTTAGCAAAAACCTTTTCCACTCTGTCTGGCAAGGAGAAACTGTGCCAGCACAGAAAACATCTCCCATCGTGTTCTAGAGGCTGCACGGAGGTCTGCCGAGTGTTTTGCAAGAAGAGAAAGAAAGTTGTCCAAAACAGCTTGCAATCGTATGTTCATGTGAATAGAAAAGGCAGGAGAGTGGTCAGGTACTGCTTTCTCTCACTTGGCAAGCTGCGCACACAATCGCAGTGTTGTACAGCTTGTTTCATCACCTTTGCGAAGCTGCCGCTCTCTCCGGCTCCCGGGGACGAAGAAGCTGCTTCTTCGCGCAAAGACGATTCTGCCGCTCATAGTGCTCTGCACTGTGTGTCTTCTGCTGAAAGAGGCCCGGGAGCGGTGCTTAGCTCCGCAGAGCACCTTACCTTCGTCTTTTGCCTCTCTTCTCGTCTACATCTTAGCAAAAACCTTTTCCACTCTGTCTGGCAAGGAGAAACTGTGCCAGCACAGAAAACATCTCCCATCGTGTTCTAGAGGCTGCACGGAGGTCTGCCGAGTGTTTTGCAAGAAGAGAAAGAAAGTTGTCCAAAACAGCTTGCAATCGAATGTTCATGTGAATAGAAAAGGCAGGAGAGTGGTCAGGTACTGTTTTCTCTCAGGTGGCAAGCTGCGCACACAATCGCAGTGTTGTACTGCTTGTTTCATCACCTTTGCCAAGTTGCCGCTCTCTCCGGCTCCTGGAGACCAAGAAGCTGCTTCTTCGCGCAAAGACGATTCTGCCGCTCACAGTGCTCTGCGGTGAGCGCCTTCTGCCGAAAGAGGCCCGGGAGCTGTGCTTAGCTCTGCAGAGCACCGTACCTTCGTCTTTAGCCTCTCTTCTCGTCTACATCTTAGCAAAAAGCTTTTCCACTCTGTCTGGCAAGGAGAAACTGTTCCAGCACAGAAAACATCTCCCATCGTGTTCTAGAGACTGCACGGAGGTCTGCCGAGTGTTTTGCAAGAAGAGAAAGAAAGTTGTCCAAAACAGCTTGCAATCGAATGTTCATGTGAATAGAAAAGGCAGGAGAGTGGTCAGGTACTGTTTTCTCTCAGTTGGCAAGCTGCGCACACAATCGCAGTCTTGTACAGCTTTTTTCATCACCTTTGCGAAGCTGCCGCTCTCTCCGGCTCCCGGAGACGAAGAAGCTGCTTCTTCGCGCAAAGACGATTCTGCCGCTCACAGTGCTCTGCGGTGTGTGTCTTCTGCCGAAAGAGGTCCGGGAGCGGTGCTTAGCTCTGCAGAGCACCGTACCTTCGTCTTTAGCCTCTCTTCTCGTCTACATCTTAGCAAAAAGCTTTTCCACTCTGTCTGGCAAGGAGAAACTGTGCCAGCACAGAAAACATCTCCCATCGTGTTCTAGACGCTGCACGGAGGTCTGCCGAGTGTTTTGCAAGAAGAGAAAGAAAGTTGTCCAAAACAGCTTGCAATCGAATGTTCATGTGAATAGAAAAGGCAGGAGAGTGGTCAGGTTCTGTTTTCTCTCAGTTGGGAAGCTGCGCACACAATCGCAGTGTTGTACAGCTTTTTTCATCACCTTTGCGAAGTTGCCGCTCTCTCCGGCTCCCGGAGACGAAGAAGCTGCTTCTTCGCGCAAAGACGATTCTGCCGCTCACAGTGCTCTGCGGTGTGCGCCTTCTGCCGAAAGAGGTCCGGGAGCGGTGCTTAGCTCTGCAGAGCACCGTACCTTCGTCTTTAGCCTCTCTTCTCGTCTACATCTTAGCAAAAAGCTTTTCCACTCTGTCTGGCTAGGAGAAACTGTGCCAGCACAAAAAACATCTCCCATCGTGTTCTAAAGGCTGCACGGAGGTCTGCCGAGTGTTTTGCAAGAAGAGAAAGAAAGTTGTTCAAAACAGCTTGCAATCGAATGTTCATGTGAATAGAAAAGGCAGGAGAGTGGTCAGGTACTGTTTTCTCTCAGTTGACAAACTGTGCACACAATCGCAGTGTTGTACAGCTTGTTTCATCACCTTTGCGAAGCTGCCGCTCTCTCCGGCTCCCGGAGACGAAGAAGCTGCTTCTTCGCGCAAAGACGATTCTGCCGCTCATAGTGCTCTGCACTGTGTGTCTTCTGCCGAAAGAGGCCCGGGAGCGGTGCTTAGCTCTGCAGAGCACCTTACCTTCGTCTTTAGCCTCTCTTCTCGTCTACATCTTAGCAAAAAGCTTTTCCACTCTGTCTGGCAAGGAGAAACTGTGCCAGCACAGAAAACATCTCCCTTCGTGTTCTAGAGGCTGCACGGAGGTCTGCCGAGTGTTTTGCAAGAAAACAAAGAAAGTTGTCCAAAACAGCTTGCAATCGAATGTTCATGTGAATAGAAAAGGCAGGAGAGTGGTCAGGTACTGTTTTCTCTCAGTTGGCAAGCTGCGCACACAATCGCAGTGTTGTACAGCTTGTTTCATCACCTTTGCGAAGTTGCCGCTCTCTCCGGCTCCCGGAGACGAAGAAGCTGCTTCTTCGCGCAAAGACGATTCTGCCGCTCACAGTGCTCTGCGGTATGTGTCTTCTGCCGAAAGAGGCCCGGGTGCGGTGCTTAGCTCTGCAGAGCACCGTACCTTCGTCTTTAGCCTCTCTTCTCGTCTACATCTTAGCAAAAACCTTATCCACTCTGTTTGGCAAGGAGAAACTTTGTCAGCACAGAAAACATCTCCCATCGTGTTCTAGAGGCTGCACGGAGCTCTACCGAGTGTTTTGCAAGAAGAGAAAGAAAGTTGTCCAAAACAGCTTGCAATCGAATGTTCATGTGAATAGAAAAGGCAGGAGAGTGGTCAGGTACTGTTTTCTCTCAGTTGGCAAGCTGCGCACACAATCGCAGTGTTGTACAGCTTGTTTCATCACCTTTGCGAAGCTGCCGCTCTCTCCGGCTCCCGGAGACGGAGAAACTGCTTCTTCGCGCAAAGACGATTCTGCTGCTCACAGTGCTCTGCGGTGTGTGTCTTCTGCCGAAAGAGACCAGGGAGCGGTGCTTAGCTTTACAGAGCACCGTACCGTCGTCTTTAGCCTCTCTTCTCGTCTACATCTTAGCAAAAAGCTTTTCCACTCTGTCTGGCAAGGACAAACTTTGCCAGCACAGAAAACATCTCCCATCGTGTTCTAGAGGCTGCACGGAGGTCTGCCGAGTGTTTTGCAAGAAGAGAAAGAAAGTTGTCCAAAACAGCTTGCAATCGAATGTTCATGTGAATAGAAAAGGCAGGAGAATGGTCAGGTACTGTTTTCTCTCAGTTGACGAGATGCGCACACAATCGCAGTGTTGTACAGCTTGTTTCATCACCTTTGCGAAGTTGCCGCTCTCTCCGGCTCCCGGAGACGAAGAAGCTGCTTCTTCGCGCAAAGACGATTCTGCCGCTCATAGTGCTCTGCACTGTGTGTCTTCTGCCGAAAGAGGCCCGGGAGCGGTGCTTAGCTCTGCAGAGCACCGTACCTTCGTCTTTAGCCTCTCTTCTCGTCTACATCTTAGCAAAAAGCTTTTCCACTCTGTCTGGCAAGGAGAAACTGTGCCAGCACAGAAAACATCTCCCATCGTGTTCTAGAGGCTGCACGGAGGTCTGCCGAGTGTTTTGCAAGAAGAGAAAGAAAGTTGTCCAAAACAGCTTGCAATCGAATGTTCATGTGATTAGAAAAGGCAGGAGAGTGGTCAGGTACTGTTTTCTCTCCGTTGGCAAGCTGCGCACACAATCGCAGTGTTGTACAGCTAGTTTCATCACCTTTGCGAAGTTGCCGCTCAGTCCGGCTCGCGGAGACGAAGAAGCTGCTTCTTCGCGCAAAGACGATTCTACCGCTCACAGTGCTCTGCGGTGTGCGCCTTCTGCCGAAAGAGGTCCGGGAGCGGTGCTTAGCTCAGCAGAGCACCGTACCTTCGTCTTTAGCCTCTCTTCTCGTCTACATCTTAGCAAAAAGCTTTTCCACTCTGTCTGGCAAGGAGAAACTTTGCCAGCACAGAAAACATCTCCCACCGTGTTCTAGAGGCTGCATGGAGGTCTGCCGAGTGTTTTGCAAGAAGAGAAAGAAAGTTGTCCAAAACAGCTTGCAATCGAATGTTCATGTGAATAGAAAAGGCAGGAGAGTGGTCAGGTACTGTTTTCTCTCAGGTGGCAAGCTGCGCACACAATCGCAGTGTTGTACAGCTTGTTTCATCACCTTTGCGAAGTTGCCGCTCTCTCCGGCTCCCGGAGACGAAGAAGCTGCTTCTTCGCGCAAAGACGATTCTGCCGCTCACAGTGCTCTGCGGTGTGCGCCTTCTGCCGAAAGAGGTCCGGGAGCGGTGCTTAGCTCTGCAGAGCACCGTACCTTCGTCTTTAGCCTCTCTTCTCGTCTCCATCTTAGCAAAACGCTTTTCCACTCTGTCTGGCAAGGAGAAACTTTGCCAGCACAGAAAACATCTCCCATCGTGTTCTAGAGGCTGCACGGAGGTCTGCCGAGTGTTTTGCAAGAAGAGAAAGAAAGTTGTCCAAAACAGCTTGCAATCGAATGTTCATGTGAATAGAAAAGGCAGGAGAGTGGTCAGGTACTGTTTTCTCTCAGTTGACAAACTGCGCACACAATCGCAGTGTTATACAGCTTGTTTCATCACCTTTGCGAAGTTGCCGCTCTCTCCGGCTCCCGGAGACGAAGAAGCTGCTTCTTCGCGCAAAGACGATTCTGCCGCTCACAGTGCTCTGCTTTGTGCGCCTTCTGCCAAAGAGGCCAGGGAGCGGTGCTTAGCTCTGCAGAGCACCGTACCTTCGTCTTTAGCCTCTCTTCTCGTCTACATCTTAGCAAAAACCTTTTCCACTCTGTCTGGCAAGGAGAAACTGTGCCAGCACAGAAAACATCTCCCATCGTGTTCTAGAGGCTGCACGGAGGTCTGCCGAGTGTTTTGCAAGAAGAGAAAGAAAGTTGTCCAAAACAGCTTGCAATCGTATGTTCATGTGAATAGAAAAGGCAGGAGAGTGGTCAGGTACTGTTTTCTCTCAGGTGGCAAGCTGCGCACACAATCGCAGTGTTGTACAGCTTGTTTCATCACCTTTGCGAAGTTGCCGCTCTCTCCGGCTCCCGGAGACGAAGAAGCTGCTTCTTCGCGCAAAGACGATTCTGCCGCTCACAGTGCTCTGCGGTGTGCGCCTTCTGCCGAAAGAGGTCCGGGAGCGGTGCTTAGCTCTGCAGAGCACCGTACCTTCGTCTTTAGCCTCTCTTCTCGTCTCCATCTTAGCAAAACGCTTTTCCACTCTGTCTGGCAAGGACAAACTTTGCCAGCACAGAAAACATCTCCCATCGTGTTCTAGAGGCTGCACGGAGGTCTGCCGAGTGTTTTGCAAGAAGAGAAAGAAAGTTGTCCAAAACAGCTTGCAATCGAATGTTCATGTGAATAGAAAAGGCAGGAGAGTGGTCAGGTACTGTTTTCTCTCAGTTGACAAACTGCGCACACAATCGCAGTGTTATACAGCTTGTTTCATCACCTTTGCGAAGTTGCCGCTCTCTCCGGCTCCCGGAGACGAAGAAGCTGCTTCTTCGCGCAAAGACGATTCTGCCGCTCACAGTGCTCTGCTTTGTGCGCCTTCTGCCAAAGAGGCCAGGGAGCGGTGCTTAGCTCTGCAGAGCACCGTACCTTCGTCTTTAGCCTCTCTTCTCGTCTACATCTTAGCAAAAACCTTTTCCACTCTGTCTGGCAAGGAGAAACTGTGCCAGCACAGAAAACATCTCCCATCGTGTTCTAGAGGCTGCACGGAGGTCTGCCGAGTGTTTTGCAAGAAGAGAAAGAAAGTTGTCCAAAACAGCTTGCAATCGTATGTTCATGTGAATAGAAAAGGCAGGAGAGTGGTCAGGTACTGCTTTCTCTCACTTGGCAAGCTGCGCACACAATCGCAGTGTTGTACAGCTTGTTTCATCACCTTTGCGAAGCTGCCGCTCTCTCCGGCTCCCGGAGACGGAGAAACTGCTTCTTCGTGCAAAGACGATTCTGCTGCTCACAGTGCTCTGCGGTGTGTGTCTTCTGCCGAAAGAGACCAGGGAGCGGTGCTTAGCTTTACAGAGCACCGTACCTTCGTCTTTAGCCTCTCTTCTCGTCTACATCTTAGCAAAAAGCTTTTCCACTCTGTCTGGCAAGGACAAACTTTGCCAGCACAGAAAACATCTCCCATCGTGTTCTAGAGGCTGCACGGAGGTCTGCCGAGTGTTTTGCAAGAAGAGAAAGAAAGTTGTCCAAAACAGCTTGCAATCGAATGTTCATGTGAATAGAAAGGCAGGAGAATGGTCAGGTACTGTTTTCTCTCAGTTGACGAGATGCGCACACAATCGCAGTGTTGTACAGCTTGTTTCATCACCTTTGCGAAGCTGCCGCTCTCTCCGGCTCCCGGAGACGAAGAAGCTGCTTCTTCGCGCAAAGACGATTCTGCCGCTCATAGTGCACTGCACTGTGTGTCTTCTGCCGAAAGAGGCCCGGGAGCGGTGCTTAGCTCTGCAGAGCACCGTACCTTCGTCTTTAGCCTCTCTTCTCGTCTACATCTTAGCAAAAAGCTTTTCCACTCTGTCTGGCAAGGAGAAACTGTGCCAGCACAGAAAACATCTCCCATCGTGTTCTAGAGGCTGCACGGAGGTCTGCCGAGTGTTTTGCAAGAAGAGAAAGAAAGTTGTCCAAAACAGCTTGCAATCGAATGTTCATGTGATTAGAAAAGGCAGGAGAGTGGTCAGGTACTGTTTTCTCTCCGTTGGCAAGCTGCGCACACAATCGCAGTGTTGTACAGCTTGTTTCATCACCTTTGCGAAGTTGCCGCTCAGTCCGGCTCGCGGAGACGAAGAAGCTGCTTCTTCGCGCAAAGACGATTCTACCGCTCACAGTGCTC
Source organism: Melozone crissalis (assembly GCF_028551555.1). NCBI lineage: Eukaryota > Metazoa > Chordata > Aves > Passeriformes > Passerellidae > Melozone > Melozone crissalis. Next base: position 8,247,172 of record NW_026535896.1, on the reverse strand, counting down.
TGCGGTGTGCGCCTTCTGCCGAAAGAGGTCCGGGAGCGGTGCTTAGCTCAGCAGAGCACCGTACCTTCGTCTTTAGCCTCTCTTCTCGTCTACATCTTAGCAAAAAGCTTTTCCACTCTGTCTGGCAAGGACAAACTTTGCCAGCACAGAAAACATCTCCCACCGTGTTCTAGAGGCTGCATGGAGGTCTGCCGAGTGTTTTGCAAGAAGAGAAAGAAAGTTGTCCAAAACAGCTTGCAATCGAATGTTCATATGAATAGAAAAGGCAGGAGAGTGGTCAGGTACTGTTTTCTCTCAGGTGGCAAGCTGCGCACACAATCGCAGTGTTATACAGCTTGTTTCATCACCTTTGCGAAGTTGCCGCTCTCTCCGGCTCCCGGAGACGAAGAAGCTGCTTCTTCGCGCAAAGACGATTCTGCCGCTCACAGTGCTCTGCGGTGTGCGCCTTCTGCCGAAAGAGGTCCGGGAGCGGTGCTTAGCTCTGCAGAGCACCGTACCTTCGTCTTTAGCCTCTCTTCTCGTCTCCATCTTAGCAAAACGCTTTTCCACTCTGTCTGGCAAGGAGAAACTGTGCCAGCACAGAAAACATCTCCCATCGTGTTCTAGAGGCTGCACGGAGGTCTGCCGAGTGTTTTGCAAGAAGAGAAAGAAAGTTGTCCAAAACAGCTTGCAATCGAATGTTCATGTGAATAGAAAAGGCAGGAGAGTGGTCAGGTACTGTTTTCTCTCAGTTGACAAACTGCGCACACAATCGCAGTGTTATACAGCTTGTTTCATCACCTTTGCGAAGTTGCCGCTCTCTCCGGCTCCCGGAGACGAAGAAGCTGCTTCTTCGCGCAAAGACGATTCTGCCGCTCACAGTGCTCTGCTTTGTGCGCCTTCTGCCAAAGAGGCCAGGGAGCGGTGCTTAGCTCTGCAGAGCACCGTACCTTCGTCTTTAGCCTCTCTTCTCGTCTACATCTTAGCAAAAACCTTTTCCACTCTGTCTGGCAAGGAGAAACTGTGCCAGCACAGAAAACATCTCCCATCGTGTTCTAGAGGCTGCACGGAGGTCTGCCGAGTGTTTTGCAAGAAGAGAAAGAAAGTTGTCCAAAACAGCTTGCAATCGTATGTTCATGTGAATAGAAAAGGCAGGAGAGTGGTCAGGTACTGCTTTCTCTCACTTGGCAAGCTGCGCACACAATCGCAGTGTTGTACAGCTTGTTTCATCACCTTTGCGAAGCTGCCGCTCTCTCCGGCTCCCGGAGACGAAGAAGCTGCTTCTTCGCGCAAAGACGATTCTGCCGCTCATAGTGCTCTGCACTGTGTGTCTTCTGCTGAAAGAGGCCCGGGAGCGGTGCTTAGCTCCGCAGAGCACCTTACCTTCGTCTTTAGCCTCTCTTCTCGTCTACATCTTAGCAAAAACCTTTTCCACTCTGTCTGGCAAGGAGAAACTGTGCCAGCACAGAAAACATCTCCCATCGTGTTCTAGAGGCTGCACGGAGGTCTGCCGAGTGTTTTGCAAGAAGAGAAAGAAAGTTGTCCAAAACAGCTTCCAATCGAATGTTCATGTGAATAGAAAAGGCAGGAGAGTGGTCAGGTACTGTTTTCTCTCAGGTGGCAAGCTGCGCACACAATCGCAGTGTTGTACTGCTTGTTTCATCACCTTTGCCAAGTTGCCGCTCTCTCCGGCTCCTGGAGACCAAGAAGCTGCTTCTTCGCGCAAAGACGATTCTGCCGCTCACAGTGCTCTGCGGTGTGCGCCTTCTGCCGAAAGAGGCCCGGGAGCTGTGCTTAGCTCTGCAGAGCACCGTACCTTCGTCTTTAGCCTCTCTTCTCGTCTACATCTTAGCAAAAAGCTTTTCCACTCTGTCTGGCAAGGAGAAACTTTGCCAGCACAGAAAACATCTCCCATCGTGTTCTAGAGGCTGCACGGAGGTCTGCCGAGTGTTTTGCAAGAAGAGAAAGAAAGTTGTCCAAAACAGCTTGCAATCGAATGTTCATGTGAATAGAAAAGGCAGGAGAGTGGTCAGGTACTGTTTTCTCTCAGTTGGCAAGCTGCGCACACAATCGCAGTCTTGTACAGCTTTTTTCATCACCTTTGCGAAGCTGCCGCTCTCTCCGGCTCCCGGAGACGAAGAAGCTGCTTCTTCGCGCAAAGACGATTCTGCCGCTCACAGTGCTCTGCGGTGTGTGTCTTCTGCCGAAAGAGGTCCGGGAGCGGTGCTTAGCTCTGCAGAGCACCGTACCTTCGTCTTTAGCCTCTCTTCTCGTCTACATCTTAGCAAAAAGCTTTTCCACTCTGTCTGGCAAGGAGAAACTGTGCCAGCACAGAAAACATCTCCCATCGTGTTCTAGACGCTGCACGGAGGTCTGCCGAGTGTTTTGCAAGAAGAGAAAGAAAGTTGTCCAAAACAGCTTGCAATCGAATGTTCATGTGAATAGAAAAGGCAGGAGAGTGGTCAGGTTCTGTTTTCTCTCAGTTGGGAAGCTGCGCACACAATCGCAGTGTTGTACAGCTTTTTTCATCACCTTTGCGAAGTTGCCGCTCTCTCCGGCTCCCGGAGACGAAGAAGCTGCTTCTTCGCGCAAAGACGATTCTGCCGCTCACAGTGCTCTGCGGTGTGCGCCTTCTGCCGAAAGAGGTCCGGGAGCGGTGCTTAGCTCTGCAGAGCACCGTACCTTCGTCTTTAGCCTCTCTTCTCGTCTACATCTTAGCAAAAAGCTTTTCCACTCTGTTTGGCTAGGAGAAACTGTGCCAGCACAAAAAACATCTCCCATCGTGTTCTAAAGGCTGCACGGAGGTCTGCCGAGTGTTTTGCAAGAAGAGAAAGAAAGTTGTTCAAAACAGCTTGCAATCGAATGTTCATGTGAATAGAAAAGGCAGGAGAGTGGTCAGGTACTGTTTTCTCTCAGTTGACAAACTGCGCACACAATCGCAGTGTTGTACAGCTTGTTTCATCACCTTTGCGAAGCTGCCGCTCTCTCCGGCTCCCGGAGACGAAGAAGCTGCTTCTTCGCGCAAAGACGATTCTGCCGCTCATAGTGCTCTGCACTGTGTGTCTTCTGCCGAAAGAGGCCCGGGAGCGGTGCTTAGCTCTGCAGAGCACCTTACCTTCGTCTTTAGCCTCTCTTCTCGTCTACATCTTAGCAAAAAGCTTTTCCACTCTGTCTGGCAAGGAGAAACTGTGCCAGCACAGAAAACATCTCCCTTCGTGTTCTAGAGGCTGCACGGAGGTCTGCCGAGTGTTTTGCAAGAAAACAAAGAAAGTTGTCCAAAACAGCTTGCAATCGAATGTTCATGTGAATAGAAAAGGCAGGAGAGTGGTCAGGTACTGTTTTCTCTCAGTTGGCAAGCTGCGCACACAATCGCAGTGTTGTACAGCTTGTTTCATCACCTTTGCGAAGCTGCCGCTCTCTCCGGCTCCCGGAGACGAAGAAGCTGCTTCTTCGCGCAAAGACGATTCTGCTGCTCACAGTGCTCTGCGGTGTGTGTCTTCTGCCGAAAGAGGCCAGGGTGCGGTGCTTAGCTCTGCAGAGCACCGTACCTTCGTCTTTAGCCTCTCTTCTCGTCTACATCTTAGCAAAAACCTTATCCACTCTGTTTGGCAAGGAGAAACTTTGCCAGCACAGAAAACATCTCCCATCGTGTTCTAGAGGCTGCACGGAGCTCTACCGAGTGTTTCGCAAGAAGAGAAAGAAAGTTGTCCAAAACAGCTTGCAATCGAATGTTCATGTGAATAGAAAAGGCAGGAGAGTGGTCAGGTACTGTTTTCTCTCAGTTGGCAAGCTGCGCACACAATCGCAGTGTTGTACAGCTTGTTTCATCACCTTTGCGAAGCTGCCGCTCTCTCCGGCTCCCGGAGACGGAGAAACTGCTTCTTCGCGCAAAGACGATTCTGCTGCTCACAGTGCTCTGCGGTGTGTGTCTTCTGCCGAAAGAGACCAGGGAGCGGTGCTTAGCTTTACAGAGCACCGTACCTTCGTCTTTAGCCTCTCTTCTCGTCTACATCTTAGCAAAAAGCTTTTCCACTCTGTCTGGCAAGGACAAACTTTGCCAGCACAGAAAACATCTCCCATCGTGTTCTAGAGGCTGCACGGAGGTCTGCCGAGTGTTTTGCAAGAAGAGAAAGAAAGTTGTCCAAAACAGCTTGCAATCGAATGTTCATGTGAATAGAAAAGGCAGGAGAGTGGTCAGGTACTGTTTTCTCTCAGGTGGCAAGCTGCGCACACAATCGCAGTGTTGTACAGCTTGTTTCATCACCTTTGCCAAGTTGCCGCTCTCTCCGGCTCCTGGAGACCAAGAAGCTGCTTCTTCGCGCAAAGACGATTCTGCCGCTCACAGTGCTCTGCGGTGAGCGCCTTCTGCCGAAAGAGGCCCGGGAGCTGTGCTTAGCTCTGCAGAGCACCGTACCTTCGTCTTTAGCCTCTCTTCTCGTCTACATCTTAGCAAAAAGCTTTTCCACTCTGTCTGGCAAGGAGAAACTGTTCCAGCACAGAAAACATCTCCCATCGTGTTCTAGAGACTGCACGGAGGTCTGCCGAGTGTTTTGCAAGAAGAGAAAGAAAGTTGTCCAAAACAGCTTGCAATCGAATGTTCATGTGAATAGAAAAGGCAGGAGAGTGGTCAGGTACTGTTTTCTCTCAGGTGGCAAGCTGCGCACACAATCGCAGTCTTGTACAGCTTTTTTCATCACCTTTGCGAAGCTGCCGCTCTCTCCGGCTCCCGGAGACGAAGAAGCTGCTTCTTCGCGCAAAGACGATTCTGCCGCTCACAGTGCTCTGCGGTGTGTGTCTTCTGCCGAAAGAGGTCCGGGAGCGGTGCTTAGCTCTGCAGAGCACCGTACCTTCGTCTTTAGCCTCTCTTCTCGTCTACATCTTAGCAAAAAGCTTTTCCACTCTGTCTGGCAAGGAGAAACTGTGCCAGCACAGAAAACATCTCCCATCGTGTTCTAGACGCTGCACGGAGGTCTGCCGAGTGTTTTGCAAGAAGAGAAAGAAAGTTGTCCAAAACAGCTTGCAATCGAATGTTCATGTGAATAGAAAAGGCAGGAGAGTGGTCAGGTTCTGTTTTCTCTCAGTTGGGAAGCTGCGCACACAATCGCAGTGTTGTACAGCTTTTTTCATCACCTTTGCCAAGTTGCCGCTCTCTCCGGCTCCCGGAGACGAAGAAGCTGCTTCTTCGCGCAAAGACGATTCTGCCGCTCACAGTGCTCTGCGGTGTGCGCCTTCTGCCGAAAGAGGTCCGGGAGCGGTGCTTAGCTCTGCAGAGCACCGTACCTTCGTCTTTAGCCTCTCTTCTCGTCTACATCTTAGCAAAAAGCTTTTCCACTCTGTCTGGCTAGGAGAAACTGTGCCAGCACAAAAAACATCTCCCATCGTGTTCTAAAGGCTGCACGGAGGTCTGCCGAGTGTTTTGCAAGAAGAGAAAGAAAGTTGTTCAAAACAGCTTGCAATCGAATGTTCATGTGAATAGAAAAGGCAGGAGAGTGGTCAGGTACTGTTTTCTCTCAGTTGACAAACTGTGCACACAATCGCAGTGTTGTACAGCTTGTTTCATCACCTTTGCGAAGCTGCCGCTCTCTCCGGCTCCCGGAGACGAAGAAGCTGCTTCTTCGCGCAAAGACGATTCTGCCGCTCATAGTGCTCTGCACTGTGTGTCTTCTGCCGAAAGAGGCCCGGGAGCGGTGCTTAGCTCTGCAGAGCACCTTACCTTCGTCTTTAGCCTCTCTTCTCGTCTACATCTTAGCAAAAAGCTTTTCCACTCTGTCTGGCAAGGAGAAACTGTGCCAGCACAGAAAACATCTCCCTTCGTGTTCTAGAGGCTGCACGGATGTCTGCCGAGTGTTTTGCAAGAAAACAAAGAAAGTTGTCCAAAACAGCTTGCAATCGAATGTTCATGTGAATAGAAAAGGCAGGAGAGTGGTCAGGTACTGTTTTCTCTCAGTTGGCAAGCTGCGCACACAATCGCAGTGTTGTACAGCTTGTTTCATCACCTTTGCGAAGTTGCCGCTCTCTCCGGCTCCCGGAGACGAAGAAGCTGCTTCTTCGCGCAAAGACGATTCTGCCGCTCACAGTGCTCTGCGGTATGTGTCTTCTGCCGAAAGAGGCCCGGGTGCGGTGCTTAGCTCTGCAGAGCACCGTACCTTCGTCTTTAGCCTCTCTTCTCGTCTACATCTTAGCAAAAACCTTATCCACTCTGTTTGGCAAGGAGAAACTTTGTCAGCACAGAAAACATCTCCCATCGTGTTCTAGAGGCTGCACGGAGCTCTACCGAGTGTTTCGCAAGAAGAGAAAGAAAGTTGTCCAAAACAGCTTGCAATCGAATGTTCATGTGAATAGAAAAGGCAGGAGAGTGGTCAGGTACTGTTTTCTCTCAGTTGGCAAGCTGCGCACACAATCGCAGTGTTGTACAGCTTGTTTCATCACCTTTGCGAAGCTGCCGCTCTCTCCGGCTCCCGGAGACGGAGAAACTGCTTCTTCGCGCAAAGACGATTCTGCCGCTCACAGTGCTCTGCGGTGTGTGTCTTCTGCCGAAAGAGACCAGGGAGCGGTGCTTAGCTTTACAGAGCACCGTACCTTCGTCTTTAGCCTCTCTTCTCGTCTACATCTTAGCAAAAACCTTATCCACTCTGTTTGGCAAGGAGAAATTTTGCCAGCACAGAAAACATCTCCCATCGTGTTCTAGAGGCTGCACGGAGCTCTACCGAGTGTTTCGCAAGAAGAGAAAGAAAGTTGTCCAAAACAGCTTGCAATCGAATGTTCATGTGAATAGAAAAGGCAGGAGAGTGGTCAGGTACTGTTTTCTCTCAGTTGGCAAGCTGCGCACACAATCGCAGTGTTGTACAGCTTGTTTCATCACCTTTGCGAAGCTGCCGCTCTCTCCGGCTCCCGGAGACGGAGAAACTGCTTCTTCGCGCAAAGACGATTCTGCTGCTCACAGTGCTCTGCGGTGTGTGTCTTCTGCCGAAAGAGACCAGGGAGCGGTGCTTAGCTTTACAGAGCACCGTACCTTCGTCTTTAGCCTCTCTTCTCGTCTACATCTTAGCAAAAAGCTTTTCCACTCTGTCTGGCAAGGACAAACTTTGCCAGCACAGAAAACATCTCCCATCGTGTTCTAGAGGCTGCACGGAGGTCTGCCGAGTGTTTTGCAAGAAGAGAAAGAAAGTTGTCCAAAACAGCTTGCAATCGAATGTTCATGTGAATAGAAAAGGCAGGAGAGTGGTCAGGTACTGTTTTCTCTCAGGTGGCAAGCTGCGCACACAATCGCAGTGTTGTACAGCTTGTTTCATCACCTTTGCCAAGTTGCCGCTCTCTCCGGCTCCTGGAGACCAAGAAGCTGCTTCTTCGCGCAAAGACGATTCTGCCGCTCACAGTGCTCTGCACTGTGTGTCTTCTGCCGAAAGACACCAGGGAGCGGTGCATAGCTCTGCAGAGCACCTTACCTTCGTCTTTAGCCTCTCTTCTCGTCTACATCTTAGCAAAAAGCTTTTCCACTCTGTCTGGCAAGGAGAAACTTTGCCAGCACAGAAAACATCTCCCATCGTGTTCTAGAGGCTGCACGGAGGTCTGCCGAGTGTTTTGCAAGAAGAGAAAGAAAGTTGTCCAAAACAGCTTGCAATCGAATGTTCATGTGAATAGAAAAGGCAGGAGAGTGGTCAGGTTCTGTTTTCTCTCACTTGGGAAGCTGCGCACACAATCGCAGTGTTGTACAGCTTGTTTCATCACCTTTGCGAAGTTGCCGCTCTCTCCGGCTCCCGGAGACGAAGAAGCTGCTTCTTCGCGCAAAGACGATTCTGCCGCTCACAGTGCTCTGCGGTATGTGTCTTCTGCCGAAAGAGGTCCGGGAGCGGTGCTTAGCTCTGCAGAGCACCGTACGTTCGTCTTTAGCCTCTCTTCTCGTCTACATCTTAGCAAAAAGCTTTTCCACTCTGTCTGGCAAGGAGAAACTGTGCCAGCACAGAAAACATCTCCCTTCGTGTTCTAGAGGCTGCACGGAGGTCTGCCGAGTGTTTTGCAAGAAGAGAAAGAAAGTTGTCCAAAACAGCTTGCAATCGAATGTTCATGTGAATAGAAAAGGCAGGAGAGTGGTCAGGTACTGTTTTCTCTCAGTTGGCAAGCTGCGCACACAATCGCAGTGTTGTACAGCTTGTTTCATCACCTTTGCGAAGCTGCCGCTCTCTCCGGCTCCCGGAGACGAAGAAGCTGCTTCTTCGCGCAAAGACGATTCTGCCGCTCACAGTGCTCTGCACTGTGTGTCTTCTGCCGAAAGACACCAGGGAGCGGTGCATAGCTCTGCAGAGCACCTTACCTTCGTCTTTAGCCTCTCTTCTCGTCTACATCTTAGCAAAAAGCTTTTCCACTCTGTCTGGCAAGGAGAAACTGTGCCAGCACAGAAAACATCTCCCTTCGTGTTCTAGAGGCTGCACGGAGGTCTGCCGAGTGTTTTGCAAGTAGAGAAAGAAAGTTGTCCAAAACAGCTTGCAATCGAATGTTCATGTGAATAGAAAAGGCAGGAGAGTGGTCAGGTTCTGTTTTCTCTCAGTTGGGAAGCTGCGCACACAATCGCAGTGTTGTACAGCTTTTTTCATCACCTTTGCGAAGTTGCCGCTCTCTCCGGCTCCCGGAGACGAAGAAGCTGCTTCTTCGCGCAAAGACGATTCTGCCGCTCACAGTGCTCTGCGGTGTGCGCCTTCTGCCGAAAGAGGTCCGGGAGCGGTGCTTAGCTCTGCAGAGCACCGTACCTTCGTCTTTAGCCTCTCTTCTCGTCTACATCTTAGCAAAAAGCTTTTCCACTCTGTCTGGCAAGGAGAAACTGTGCCAGCACAGAAAACATCTCCCTTCGTGTTCTAGAGGCTGCACGGAGGTCTGCCGAGTGTTTTGCAAGAAGAGAAAGAAAGTTGTCCAAAACAGCTTGCAATCGAATGTTCATGTGAATAGAAAAGGCAGGAGAGTGGTCAGGTACTGTTTTCTCTCAGTTGTCAACCTGCGCACACAATCGCAGTGTTGTACAGCTTGTTTCATCACCTTTGCAAAGCTGCCGCTCTCTCCGGCTCCCGGAGACGAAGAAGCTGCTTCTTCGCGCAAAGACGATTCTGCCGCTCACAGTGCTCTGCACTGTGTGTCTTCTGCCGAAAGAGGCCCGGGAGCGGTGCTTAGCTCTGCAGAGCACCTTACCTTCGTCTTTAGCCTCTCTTCTCGTCTACATCTTAGCAAAAAGCTTTTCCACTCTGTCTGGCAAGGAGAAACTGTGCCAGCACAGAAAACATCTCCCTTCGTGTTCTAGAGGCTGCACGGAGGTCTGCCGAGTGTTTTGCAAGAAAACAAAGAAAGTTGTCCAAAACAGCTTGCAATCGAATGTTCATGTGAATAGAAAAGGCAGGAGCGTGGTCAGGTTCTGTTTTCCCTCAGTTGGGAAGCTGCGCACACAATCGCAGTGTTGTACAGCTTGTTTCATCACCTTTGCGAAGCTGCCGCTCTCCTCGGCTCCCGGAGACGAAGAAGCTGCTTCTTCGCGCAAAGACGATTCTGCCGCTCACAGTGCTCTGCGGTGTGCGCCTCCGGCCGAAAGACGCCCGGGAGCGGTGCTTAGCTCTGCGGAGCACCGTACCGTCGTCTTTAGCCTCTCTTCTCGTCTACATCTTAGCAAAAAGCTTTTCCACTCTGTCTGGCAAGGAGAAACTGTTCCAGCACAGAAAACATCTCCCATCGTGTTCTAGAGGCTGCACGGAGGTCTGCCGAGTGTTTTGCAAGAAGAGAAAGAAAGTTGTCCAAAACAGCTTGCAATCGAATGTTCATGTGAATAGAAAAGGCAGGAGAGTGGTCAGGTACTGTTTTCTCTCAGGTGGCAAGCTGCGCACACAATCGCAGTGTTGTACAGCTTGTTTCATCACCTTTGCGAAGTTGCCGCTCTCTCCGGCTCCAGGAGACGAAGAAGCTGCTTCTTCGCGCAAAGACGATTCTGCCGCTCACATTGCTCTGCGGTGTGCGGCTTCTGCCGAAAAAGATCCGGGAGCGGTGCTTAGCTCTGCAGAGCACCGTACCTTCCTCTTTAGCCTCTCTTCTCGTCTACATCTTAGCAAAAAGCTTTTCCACTATGTCTGGCAAGGAGAAACTGTGCCAGCACAAAAAACATCTCCCATCGTGTTCTAGAGGCTGCACGGAGGTCTGCCGAGTGTTTTGCAAGAAGAGAAAGAAAGTTGTCCAAAACAGCTTGCAATCGAATTTTCATGTGAATAGAAAAGGCAGGAGAGGGGTCAGGTACTGTTTTCTCTCAGTTGGCAAGCTGCGCACACAATCGCAGTGTTGTACAGCTTGTTTCATCACCTTTGCGAAGTTGCCGCTCTCCCCGGCTCCCAGAGACGAAGAAGCTGCTTCTTCGCGCAAAGACGATTCTGCCGCTCACAGTGCTCTGCGGTGTGCGCCTTCTGCCGAAAGAGGCCCGGGAGCGGTGCTTAGCTCTGCACTGCACCGTACCTTCGTCTTTAGCCTCTCTTCTCGTCTACATCTTAGCAAAAAGCTTTTCCACTCTGTCTGGCAAGGAGAAACTGTGCCAGCACAGAAAACATCTCCCTTCGTGTTCTAGAGGCTGCACGGAGGTCTGCCGAGTGTTTTGCAAGAAAACAAAGAAAGTTGTCCAAAACAGCTTGCAATCGAATGTTCATGTGAATAGAAAAGGCAGGAGAGTGGTCAGGTACTGTTTTCTCTCTGTTAGCAAGCTGCGCACACAATCGCAGTGTTGTACAGCTTGTTTCATCACCTTTGCGAAGCTGCCGCTCACTCCGGCTCCCGGAGACGAAGAAGCTGCTTCTTCGCGCAAAGACGATTCTGCTGCTCACAGTGCTCTGCGGTGTGTGTCTTCTGCCGAAAGAGACCAGGGAGCGGTGCTTAACTCTACAGAGCACCGTACCTTCGTCTTTAGCCTCTCTTCTCGTCTACATCTTAGCAAAAAGCTTTTCCACTCTGTCTGGCAAGGACAAACTTTGCCAGCACAGAAAACATCTCCCATCGTGTTCTAGAGGCTGCACGGAGGTCTGCCGAGTGTTTTGCAAGAAGAGAAAGAAAGTTGTCCAAAACAGCTTGCAATCGAATGTTCATGTGAATAGAAAAGGCAGGAGAGTGGTCGGGTACTGTTTTCTCTCAGTTGGGAAGCTGAGCACACAATCGCAGTGCTGTACAGCTTGTTTCATCACCTTTGTGAAGTTGCCGCTCTCTCCGGCTCCCGGAGACGAAGAAGCTGCTTCTTCGCGCAAAGACGATTCTGCCGCTCACAGTGCTCTGCGGTGTGCGCCTTCTGCCGAAAGAGATCCGGGAGCGGTGCTTAGCTCTGCAGAGCACCGTACCTTCGTCTTTAGCCTCTCTTCTCGTCTACATCTTAGCAAAAAGCTTTTCCACTCTGTCTGGCAAGGAGAAACTGTGCCAGCACAGAAAACATCTCCCATCGTGTTCTAGAGGCTGCACGGAGGTCTGCGGAGTGTTTTGCAAGAAAACAAAGAAAGTTGTCCAAAACAGCTTGCAATCGAATGTTCATGTGAATAGAAAAGGCAGGAGAGTGGCCAGGTACTGTTTCCTCTCAGTTGGCAAGCTGCGCACACAATCGCAGTGTTGTACAGCTTGTTTCATCACCTTTGCCAAGTTGCCGCTCTCTCCGGCTCCCGGAGACGAAGAAGCTGCTTCTTCGCGCGAAGACGATTCTGCCGCTCACAGTGCTCTGCGGTGTGCGCCTTCTGCCGAAAGAGGCCAGGGAGCGGTGCTTAGCTCTGCAGAGCACCGTACCTTCGTCTTTAGCCTCTCTTCTCGTCTCCATCTTAGCAAAAAGCTTTTCCACTCTGTCTGGCAAGGAGAAACTGTGCCAGCACAGAAAACATCTCCCATCGTGTTCTAGAGGCTGCACGGAGGTCTGCCGAGTGTTTTGCAAGAAGAGAAAGAAAGTTGTCCAAAACAGCTTGCAATCGAATGTTCATGTGAATAGAAAAGGCAGGAGAATGGTCAGGTACTGTTTTCTCTCAGTTGACGAGATGCGCACACAATCGCAGTGTTGTACAGCTTGTTTCATCACTTTTGCGAAGCTGCCGCTCTCTCCGGCTCCCGGAGACGAAGAAGCTGCTTCTTCGCGCAAAGACGATTCTGCCGCTCATAGTGCTCTGCACTGTGTGTCTTCTGCCGAAAGAGGCCCGGGAGCGGTGCTTAGCTCTGCAGAGCACCGTACCTTCGTCTTTAGCCTCTCTTCTCGTCTACATCTTAGCAAAAAGCTTTTCCACTCTGTCTGGCAAGGAGAAACTGTGCCAGCACAGAAAACATCTCCCATCGTGTTCTAGAGGCTGCACGGAGGTCTGCCGAGTGTTTTGCAAGAAGAGAAAGAAAGTTGTCCAAAACAGCTTGCAATCGAATGTTCATGTGATTAGAAAAGGCAGGAGAGTGGTCAGGTACTGTTTTCTCTCCGTTGGCAAGCTGCGCACACAATCGCAGTGTTGTACAGCTAGTTTCATCACCTTTGCGAAGTTGCCGCTCAGTCCGGCACGCGGAGACGAAGAAGCTGCTTCTTCGCGCAAAGACGATTCTACCGCTCACAGTGCTCTGCGGTGTGCGCCTTCTGCCGAAAGAGGTCCGGGAGCGGTGCTTAGCTCTGCAGAGCACCGTACCTTCGTCTTTAGCCTCTCTTCTCGTCTACATCTTAGCAAAAAGCTTTTCCACTCTTTCTGGCAAGGACAAACTTTGCCAGCACAGAAAACATCTCCCATCGTGTTCTAGAGGCTGCACGGAGGTCTGCCGAGTGTTTTGCAAGAAGAGAAAGAAAGTTGTCCAAAACAGCTTGCAATCGAATGTTCATGTGAATAGAAAAGGCAGGAGAGTGGTCAGGTACTGTTTTCTCTCAGGTGGCAAGCTGCGCACACAATCGCAGTGTTGTACAGCTTGTTTCATCACCTTTGCGAAGTTGCCGCTCTCTCCGGCTCCCGGAGACGAAGAAGCTGCTTCTTCGCGCAAAGACGATTCTGCCGCTCACAGTGCTCTGCGGTGTGCGCCTTCTGCCGAAAGAGGTCCGGGAGCGGTGCTTAGCTCTGCAGAGCACCGTACCTTCGTCTTTAGCCTCTCTTCTCGTCTCCATCTTAGCAAAACGCTTTTCCACTCTGTCTGGCAAGGAGAAACTTTGCCAGCACAGAAAACATCTCCCATCGTGTTCTAGAGGCTGCACGGAGGTCTGCCGAGTGTTTTGCAAGAAGAGAAAGAAAGTTGTCCAAAACAGCTTGCAATCGAATGTTCATGTGAATAGAAAAGGCAGGAGAGTGGTCAGGTACTGTTTTCTCTCAGTTGACAAACTGCGCACACAATCGCAGTGTTATACAGCTTGTTTCATCACCTTTGCGAAGTTGCCGCTCTCTCCGGCTCCCGGAGACGAAGAAGCTGCTTCTTCGCGCAAAGACGATTCTGCCGCTCACAGTGCTCTGCTTTGTGCGCCTTCTGCCAAAGAGGCCAGGGAGCGGTGCTTAGCTCTGCAGAGCACCGTACCTTCGTCTTTAGCCTCTCTTCTCGTCTACATCTTAGCAAAAACCTTTTCCACTCTGTCTGGCAAGGAGAAACTGTGCCAGCACAGAAAACATCTCCCATCGTGTTCTAGAGGCTGCACGGAGGTCTGCCGAGTGTTTTGCAAGAAGAGAAAGAAAGTTGTCCAAAACAGCTTGCAATCGTATGTTCATGTGAATAGAAAAGGCAGGAGAGTGGTCAGGTACTGCTTTCTCTCACTTGGCAAGCTGCGCACACAATCGCAGTGTTGTACAGCTTGTTTCATCACCTTTGCGAAGCTGCCGCTCTCTCCGGCTCCCGGGGACGAAGAAGCTGCTTCTTCGCGCAAAGACGATTCTGCCGCTCATAGTGCTCTGCACTGTGTGTCTTCTGCTGAAAGAGGCCCGGGAGCGGTGCTTAGCTCCGCAGAGCACCGTACCTTCGTCTTTAGCCTCTCTTCTCGTCTACATCTTAGCAAAAAGCTTTTCCACTCTGTCTGGCAAGGAGAAACTGTTCCAGCACAGAAAACATCTCCCATCGTGTTCTAGAGACTGCACGGAGGTCTGCCGAGTGTTTTGCAAGAAGAGAAAGAAAGTTGTCCAAAACAGCTTGCAATCGAATGTTCATGTGAATAGAAAAGGCAGGAGAGTGGTCAGGTACTGTTTTCTCTCAGTTGGCAAGCTGCGCACACAATCGCAGTCTTGTACAGCTTTTTTCATCACCTTTGCGAAGCTGCCGCTCTCTCCGGCTCCCGGAGACGAAGAAGCTGCTTCTTCGCGCAAAGACGATTCTGCCGCTCACAGTGCTCTGCGGTGTGTGTCTTCTGCCGAAAGAGGTCCGGGAGCGGTGCTTAGCTCTGCAGAGCACCGTACCTTCGTCTTTAGCCTCTCTTCTCGTCTACATCTTAGCAAAAAGCTTTTCCACTCTGTCTGGCAAGGAGAAACTGTGCCAGCACAGAAAACATCTCCCATCATGTTCTAGAGGCTGCACGGAGGTCTGCCGAGTGTTTTGCAAGAAGAGAAAGAAAGTTGTCCAAAACAGCTTGCAATCGAATGTTCATGTGAATAGAAAAGGCAGGAGAGTGGTCAGGTACTGTTTTCTCTCAGGTGGCAAGCTGCGCACACAATCGCAGTGTTGTACAGCTTGTTTCATCACCTTTGCGAAGCTGCCGCTCTCTCCGGCTCCCGGAGACGGAGAAACTGCTTCTTCGCGCAAAGACGATTCTGCTGCTCACAGTGCTCTGCGGTGTGTGTCTTCTGCCGAAAGAGACCAGGGAGCGGTGCTTAGCTCTGCAGAGCACCGTACCTTCGTCTTTAGCCTCTCTTCTCGTCTACATCTTAGCAAAAAGCTTTTCCACTCTGTCTGGCAAGGACAAACTTTGCCAGCACAGAAAACATCTCCCATCGTGTTCTAGAGGCTGCACGGAGGTCTGCCGAGTGTTTTGCAAGAAGAGAAAGAAAGTTGTCCAAAACAGCTTGCAATCGAATGTTCATGTGAATAGAAAAGGCAGGAGAGTGGTCAGGTACTGTTTTCTCTCAGGTGGCAAGCTGCGCACACAATCGCAGTGTTGTACAGCTTGTTTCATCACCTTTGCCAAGTTGCCGCTCTCTCCGGCTCCTGGAGACCAAGAAGCTGCTTCTTCGCGCAAAGACGATTCTGCCGCTTACAGTGCTCTGCACTGTGTGTCTTCTGCCGAAAGACACCAGGGAGCGGTGCATAGCTCTGCAGAGCACCTTACCTTCGTCTTTAGACTCTCTTCTCGTCTACATCTTAGCAAAAAGCTTTTCCACTCTGTCTGGCAAGGAGAAACTTTGCCAGCACAGAAAACATCTCCCATCGTGTTCTAGAGGCTGCACGGAGGTCTGCCGAGTGTTTTGCAAGAAGAGAAAGAAAGTTGTCCAAAACAGCTTGCAATCGAATGTTCATGTGAATAGAAAAGGCAGGAGAGTGGTCAGGTTCTGTTTTCTCTCACTTGGGAAGCTGCGCACACAATCGCAGTGTTGTACAGCTTGTTTCATCACCTTTGCGAAGTTGCCGCTCTCTCCGGCTCCCGGAGACGAAGAAGCTGCTTCTTCGCGCAAAGACGATTCTGCCGCTCACAGTGCTCTGCGGTGTGCGCCTTCTGCCGAAAGAGGTCCGGGAGCGGTGCTTAGCTCTGCAGAGCACCGTACGTTCGTCTTTAGCCTCTCTTCTCGTCTACATCATAGCAAAAAGCTTTTCCACTCTGTCTGGCAAGGAGAAACTGTGCCAGCACAGAAAACATCTCCCTTCGTGTTCTAGAGGCTGCACGGAGGTCTGCCGAGTGTTTTGCAAGAAGAGAAAGAAAGTTGTCCAAAACAGCTTGCAATCGAATGTTCATGTGAATAGAAAAGGCAGGAGAGTGGTCAGGTACTGTTTTCTCTCAGTTGGCAAGCTGCGCACACAATCGCAGTGTTGTACAGCTTGTTTCATCACCTTTGCGAAGCTGCCGCTCTCTCCGGCTCCCGGAGACGAAGAAGCTGCTTCTTCGCGCAAAGACGATTCTGCCGCTCACAGTGCTCTGCACTGTGTGTCTTCTGCCGAAAGACACCAGGGAGCGGTGCATAGCTCTGCAGAGCACCTTACCTTCGTCTTTAGCCTCTCTTCTCGTCTACATCTTAGCAAAAAGCTTTTCCACTCTGTCTGGCAAGGAGAAACTGTGCCAGCACAGAAAACATCTCCCTTCGTGTTTTAGAGGCTGCACGGAGGTCTGCCGAGTGTTTTGCAAGAAGAGAAAGAAAGTTGTCCAAAACAGCTTCCAATCGAATGTTCATGTGAATAGAAAAGGCAGGAGAGTGGTCAGGTTCTGTTTTCTCTCAGTTGGGAAGCTGCGCACACAATCGCAGTGTTGTACTGCTTGTTTCATCACCTTTGCGAAGCTGCCGCTCTCTCCGGCTCCCGGAGACGAAGAAGCTGCTTCTTCGCGCAAAGACGATTCTGCCGCTCATAGTGCTCTGCACTGTGTGTCTTCTGCCGAAAGAGGCCCGGGAGCGGTGCTTAGCTCTGCAGAGCACCTTACCTTCGTCTTTAGCCTCTCTTCTCGTCTACATCTTAGCAAAAAGCTTTTCCACTCTGTCTGGCAAGGAGAAACTGTGCCAGCACAGAAAACATCTCCCTTCGTGTTCTAGAGGCTGCACGGAGGTCTGCCGAGTGTTTTGCAAGAAAACAAAGAAAGTTGTCCAAAACAGCTTGCAATCGAATGTTCATGTGAATAGAAAAGGCAGGAGCGTCGTCAGGTTCTGTTTTCCCTCAGTTGGGAAGCTGCGCACACAATCGCAGTGTTGTACAGCTTGTTTCATCACCTTTGCGAAGCTGCCGCTCTCCTCGGCTCCCGGAGACGAAGAAGCTGCTTCTTCGCGCAAAGACGATTCTGCCGCTCACAGTGCTCTGCGGTGTGCGCCTCCGGCCGAAAGACGCCCGGGAGCGGTGCTTAGCTCTGCGGAGCACCGTACCGTCGTCTTTAGCCTCTCTTCTCGTCTACATCTTAGCAAAAAGCTTTTCCACTCTGTCTGGCAAGGAGAAACTTTGCCAGCACAGAAAACATCTCCCATCGTGTTCTAGAGGCTGCACGGAGGTCTGCCGAGTGTTTTGCAAGAAGAGAAAGAAAGTTGTCCAAAACAGCTTGCAATCGAATGTTCATGTGAATAGAAAAGGCAGGAGAGTGGTCAGGTACTGTTTTCTCTCAGTTGGCAAGCTGCGCACACAATCGCAGTGTTGTACAGCTTGTTTCATCACCTTTGCGAAGTTGCCGCTCTCTCCGGCTCCCGGAGACGAAGAAGCTGCTTCTTCGCGCAAAGACGATTCTGCCGCTCACAGTGCTCTGCGGTATGTGTCTTCTGCCGAAAGAGGCCCGGGTGCGGTGCTTAGCTCTGCAGAGCACCGTACCTTCGTCTTTAGCCTCTCTTCTCGTCTACATCTTAGCAAAAACCTTATCCACTCTGTTTGGCAAGGAGAAACTTTGCCAGCACAGAAAACATCTCCCATCGTGTTCTAGAGGCTGCACGGAGGTCTGCCGAGTGTTTCGCAAGAAGAGAAAGAAAGTTGTCCAAAACAGCTTGCAATCGAATGTTCATGTGAATAGAAAAGGCAGGAGAGTGGTCAGGTACTGTTTTCTCTCAGTTGGCAAGCTGCGCATACAATCGCAGTCTTGTACATCTTGTTTCATCACCTTTGCCAAGTTGCCGCTCTCTCCGGCTCCCGGAGACGAAGAAGCTGCTTCTTCGCGCAAAGACGATTCTGCCGCTCACAGTGCTCTGCGGTGTGCGCCTTTTGCCGAAAGAGGCCAGGGAGCGGTGCTTAGCTCTGCACTGCACCGTACCTTCGTCTTTAGCCTCTCTTCTCGTCTACATCTTAGCAAAAAGCTTTTCCACTCTGTCTGGCAAGGTGAAACTGTGCCAGCACAGAAAACATCTCCCTTCGTGTTCTAGAGGCTGCACGGAGGTCTGCCGAGTGTTTTGCAAGAAGAGAAAGAAAGTTGTCCAAAACAGCTTGCAATCGAATGTTCATGTGAATAGAAAAGGCAGGAGAGTGGTCAGGTACTGTTTTCTCTCAGTTGGCAAGCTGCGCACACAATCGCAGTGTTGTACAGCTTGTTTCATCACCTTTGCGAAGCTGCCGCTCTCTCCGGCTCCCGGAGACGGAGAAACTGCTTCTTCGCGCAAAGACGATTCTGCTGCTCACAGTGCTCTGCGGTGTGTGTCTTCTGCCGAAAGAGACCAGGGAGCGGTGCTTAGCTTTACAGAGCACCGTACCTTCGTCTTTAGCCTCTCTTCTCGTCTACATCTTAGCAAAAAGCTTTTCCACTCTGTCTGGCAAGGAGAAACTGTGCCAGCACAGAAAACATCTCCCTTCGTGTTCTAGAGGCTGCACGGAGGTCTGCCGAGTGTTTTGCAAGAAGAGAAAGAAAGTTGTCCAAAACAGCTTGCAATCGAATGTTCATGTGAATAGAAAAGGCAGGAGAGTGGTCAGGTACTGTTTTCTCTCAGGTGGCAAGCTGCGCACACAATCGCAGTGTTGTACAGCTTGTTTCATCACCTTTGCCAAGTTGCCGCTCTCTCCTGCTCCTGGAGACCAAGAAGCTGCTTCTTCGCGCAAAGACGATTCTGCCGCTCACAGTGCTCTGCACTGTGTGTCTTCTGCCGAAAGACACCAGGGAGCGGTGCATAGCTCTGCAGAGCACCTTACCTTCGTCTTTAGCCTCTCTTCTCGTCTACATCTTAGCAAAAAGCTTTTCCACTCTGTCTGGAAAGGAGAAACTTTGCCAGCACAGAAAACATCTCCCATCGTGTTCTAGAGGCTGCACGGAGGTCTGCCGAGTGTTTTGCAAGAAGAGAAAGAAAGTTGTCCAAAACAGCTTGCAATCGAATGTTCATGTGAATAGAAAAGGCAGGAGAGTGGTCAGGTACTGTTTTCTCTCAGTTGGGAAGCTGCGCACACAATCGCAGTGTTGTACAGCTTGTTTCATCACCTTTGCCAAGTTGCCGCTCTCTCCGGCTCCCGGAGACGAAGAAGCTGCTTCTTCGCGCAAAGACGATTCTGCCGCTCACAGTGCTCTGCGGTGTGCGCCTTCTGCCGAAAGAGGTCCGGGAGCGGTGCTTAGCTCTGCAGAGCACCGTACCTTCGTCTTTAGCCTCTCTTCTCGTCTACATCTTAGCAAAAAGCTTTTCCAATCTGTCTGGCAAGGAGAAACTGTGCCAGCACAGAAAACATCTCCCTTCGTGTTCTAGAGGCTGCACGGAGGTCTGCCGAGTGTTTTGCAAGAAGAGAAAGAAAGTTGTCCGAAACAGCTTGCAATCGAATGTTCATGTGAATAGAAAAGGCAGGAGAGTGGTCAGGTACTGTTTTCTCTCAGTTGGCAAGCTGCGCACACAATCGCAGTGTTGTACAGCTTGTTTCATCACCTTTGCGAAGCTGCCGCTCTCTCCGGCTCCCGGAGACGAAGAAGCTCCTTCTTCGCGCAAAGACGATTCTGCCGCTCACAGTGCTCTGCACTGTGTGTCTTCTGCCGAAAGACACCAGGGAGCGGTGCATAGCTCTGCAGAGCACCTTACCTTCGTCTTTAGCCTCTCTTCTCGTCTACATCTTAGCAAAAAGCTTTTCCACTCTGTCTGGCAAGGAGAAACTGTGCCAGCACAGAAAACATCCCCCTTCGTGTTCTAGAGGCTGCACGGAGGTCTGCCGAGTGTTTTGCAAGAAGAGAAAGAAAGTTGTCCAAAACAGCTTGCAATCGAATGTTCATGTGAATAGAAAAGGCAGGAGAGTGGTCAGGTTCTGTTTTCTCTCAGTTGGGAAGCTGCGCACACAATCGCAGTGTTGTACAGCTTTTTTCATCACCTTTGCGAAGTTGCCGCTCTCTCCGGCTCCCGGAGACGAAGAAGCTGCTTCTTCGCGCAAAGACGATTCTGCCGCTCACAGTGCTCTGCGGTGTGCGCCTTCTGCCGAAAGAGGTCCGGGAGCGGTGCTTAGCTCTGCAGAGCACCGTACGTTCGTCTTTAGCCTCTCTTCTCGTCTACATCTTAGCAAAAAGCTTTTCCACTCTGTCTGGCAAGGAGAAACTGTGCCATCACAGAAAACATCTCCCTTCGTGTTCTAGAGGCTGCACGGAGGTCTGCCGAGTGTTTTGCAAGAAGAGAAAGAAAGTTGTCCAAAACAGCTTGCAATCGAATGTTCATGTGAATAGAAAAGGCAGGAGAGTGGTCAGGTACTGTTTTCTCTCAGTTGTCAACCTGCGCACACAATCGCAGTGTTGTACAGCTTGTTTCATCACCTTTGCGAAGCTGCCGCTCTCTCCGGCTCCCGGAGACGAAGAAGCTGCTTCTTCGCGCAAAGACGATTCTGCCGCTCATAGTGCTCTGCACTGTGTGTCTTCTGCCGAAAGAGGCCCGGGAGCGGTGCTTAGCTCTGTAGAGCACCTTACCTTCGTCTTTAGCCTCTCTTCTCGTCTACATCTTAGCAAAAAGCTTTTCCACTCTGTCTGGCAAGGAGAAACTGTGCCAGCACAGAAAACATCTCCCTTCGTGTTCTAGAGGCTGCACGGAGGTCTGCCGAGTGTTTTGCAAGAAAACAAAGAAAGTTGTCCAAAACAGCTTGCAATCGAATGTTCATGTGAATAGAAAAGGCAGGAGAGTGGTCAGGTACTGTTTTCTCTCAGTTGGGAAGCTGCGCACACAATCGCAGTGTTGTACAGCTTGTTTCATCACCTTTGCGAAGCTGCCGCTCTCCTCGGCTCCCGGAGACGAAGAAGCTGCTTCTTCGCGCAAAGACGATTCTGCCGCTCACAGTGCTCTGCGGTGTGCGCCTTCTGCCGAAAGAGGCCCGGGAGCGGTGCTTAGCTCTGCGGAGCACCGTACCGTCGTCTTTAGCCTCTCTTCTCGTCTACATCTTAGCAAAAAGCTTTTCCACTCTGTCTGGCAAGGAGAAACTTTGCCAGCACAGAAAACATCTCCCATCGTGTTCTAGAGGCTGCACGGAGGTCTGCCGAGTGTTTTGCAAGAAGAGAAAGAAAGTTGTCCAAAACAGCTTGCAATCGAATGTTCATGTGAATAGAAAAGGCAGGAGAGTGGTCAGGTACTGTTTTCTCTCAGGTGGCAAGCTGCGCACACAATCGCAGTGTTGTACAGCTTGTTTCATCACCTTTGCGAAGTTGCCGCTCTCTCCGGCTCCCGGAGACGAAGAAGCTGCTTCTTCGCGCAAAGACGATTCTGCCGCTCACAGTGCTCTGCGGTATGTGTCTTCTGCCGAAAGAGGCCCGGGTGCGGTGCTTAGCTCTGCAGAGCACCGTACCTTCGTCTTTAGCCTCTCTTCTCGTCTACATCTTAGCAAAAACCTTATCCACTCTGTTTGGCAAGGAGAAACTTTGCCAGCACAGAAAACATCTCCATCGTGTTCTAGAGGCTGCACGGAGGTCTGCCGAGTGTTTCGCAAGAAGAGAAAGAAAGTTGTCCAAAACAGCTTGCAATCGAATGTTCATGTGAATAGAAAAGGCAGGAGAGTGGTCAGGTACTGTTTTCTCTCAGTTGGCAAGCTGCGCATACAATCGCAGTCTTGTACAGCTTGTTTCATCACCTTTGCGAAGTTGCCGCTCTCTCCGGCTCCCGGAGACGAAGAAGCTGCTTCTTCGCGCAAAGACGATTCTGCCGCTCACAGTGCTCTGCGGTGTGCGCCTTCTGCCGAAAGAGGTCCGGGAGCGGTGCTTAGCTCTGCAGAGCACCGTACCTTCGTCTTTAGCCTCTCTTCTCGTCTACATCTTAGCAAAAAGCTTTTCCACTCTGTCTGGCAAGGAGAAACTGTGCCAGCACAAAAAACATCTCCCATCGTGTTCTAAAGGCTGCACGGAGGTCTGCCGAGTGTTTTGCAAGAAGAGAAAGAAAGTTGTTCAAAACAGCTTGCAATCGAATGTTCATGTGAATAGAAAAGGCAGGAGAGTGGTCAGGTACTGTTTTCTCTCAGTTGACAAACTGCGCACACAATCGCAGTGTTGTACAGCTTGTTTCATCACCTTTGCGAAGCTGCCGCTCTCTCCGGCTCCCGGAGACGAAGAAGCTGCTTCTTCGCGCAAAGACGATTCTGCCGCTCATAGTGCTCTGCACTGTGTGTCTTCTGCCGAAAGAGGCCCGGGAGCGGTGCTTAGCTCTGCAGAGCACCTTACCTTCGTCTTTAGCCTCTCTTCTCGTCTACATCTTAGCAAAAAGCTTTTCCACTCTGTCTGGCAAGGAGAAACTAGGCCAGCACAGAAAACATCTCCCTTCGTGTTCTAGAGGCTGCACGGAGGTCTGCCGAGTGTTTTGCAAGAAAACAAAGAAAGTTGTCCAAAACAGCTTGCAATCGAATGTTCATGTGAATAGAAAAGGCAGGAGAGTGGTCAGGTACTGTTTTCTCTCAGTTGGCAAGCTGCGCACACAATCGCAGTGTTGTACAGCTTGTTTCATCACCTTTGCGAAGTTGCCGCTCTCTCCGGCTCCCGGAGACGAAGAAGCTGCTTCTTCGCGCAAAGACGATTCTGCCGCTCACAGTGCTCTGCGGTATGTGTCTTCTGCCGAAAGAGGCCCGGGTGCGGTGCTTAGCTCTGCAGAGCACCGTACCTTCGTCTTTAGCCTCTCTTCTCGTCTACATCTTAGCAAAAACCTTATCCACTCTGTTTGGCAAGGAGAAACTTTGCCAGCACAGAAAACATCTCCCATCGTGTTCTAGAGGCTGCACGGAGCTCTACCGAGTGTTTCGCAAGAAGAGAAAGAAAGTTGTCCAAAACAGCTTGCAATCGAATGTTCATGTGAATAGAAAAGGCAGGAGAGTGGTCAGGTACTGTTTTCTCTCAGTTGGCAAGCTGCGCACACAATCGCAGTGTTGTACAGCTTGTTTCATCACCTTTGCGAAGCTGCCGCTCTCTCCGGCTCCCGGAGACGGAGAAACTGCTTCTTCGCGCAAAGACGATTCTGCTGCTCACAGTGCTCTGCGGTGTGTGTCTTCTGCCGAAAGAGACCAGGGAGCGGTGCTTCGCTTTACAGAGCACCGTACCTTCGTCTTTAGCCTCTCTTCTCGTCTACATCTTAGCAAAAAGCTTTTCCACTCTGTCTGGCAAGGAGAAACTTTGCCAGCACAGAAAACATCTCCCATCGTGTTCTAGAGGCTGCACGGAGGTCTGCCGAGTGTTTTGCAAGAAGAGAAAGAAAGTTGTCCAAAACAGCTTGCAATCGAATGTTCATGTGAATAGAAAAGGCAGGAGAGTGGTCAGGTACTGTTTTCTCTCAGGTGGCAAGCTGCGCACACAATCGCAGTGTTGTACAGCTTGTTTCATCACCTTTGCCAAGTTGCCGCTCTCTCCGGCTCCTGGAGACCAAGAAGCTGCTTCTTCGCGCAAAGACGATTCTGCCGCTCACAGTGCTCTGCACTGTGTGTCTTCTGCCGAAAGACACCAGGGAGCGGTGCATAGCTCTGCAGAGCACCTTACCTTCGTCTTTAGCCTCTCTTCTCGTCTACATCTTAGCAAAAAGCTTTTCCACTCTGTCTGGCAAGGAGAAACTTTGCCAGCACAGAAAACATCTCCCATCGTGTTCTAGAGGCTGCACGGAGGTCTGCCGAGTGTTTTGCAAGAAGAGAAAGAAAGTTGTCCAAAACAGCTTGCAATCGAATGTTCATGTGAATAGAAAAGGCAGGAGAGTGGTCAGGTTCTGTTTTCTCTCACTTGGGAAGCTGCGCACACAATCGCAGTGTTGTACAGCTTGTTTCATCACCTTTGCGAAGTTGCCGCTCTCTCCGGCTCCCGGAGACGAAGAAGCTGCTTCTTCGCGCAAAGACGATTCTGCCGCTCACAGTGCTCTGCGGTGTGCGCCTTCTGCCGAAAGAGGTCCGGGAGCGGTGCTTAGCTCTGCAGAGCACCGTACGTTCGTCTTTAGCCTCTCTTCTCGTCTACATCTTAGCAAAAAGCTTTTCCACTCTGTCTGGCAAGGAGAAACTGTGCCAGCACAGAAAACATCTCCCTTCGTGTTCTAGAGGCTGCACGGAGGTCTGCCGAGTGTTTTGCAAGAAGAGAAAGAAAGTTGTCCAAAACAGCTTGCAATCGAATGTTCATGTGAATAGAAAAGGCAGGAGAGTGGTCAGGTACTGTTTTCTCTCAGTTGGCAAGCTGCGCACACAATCGCAGTGTTGTACAGCTTGTTTCATCACCTTTGCGAAGCTGCCGCTCTCTCCGGCTCCGGGAGACGAAGAAGCTGCTTCTTCGCGCAAAGACGATTCTGCCGCTCACAGTGCTCTGCACTGTGTGTCTTCTGCCGAAAGACACCAGGGAGCGGTGCATAGCTCTGCAGAGCACCTTACCTTCGTCTTTAGCCTCTCTTCTCGTCTACATCTTAGCAAAAAGCTTTTCCACTCTGTCTGGCAAGGAGAAACTGTGCCAGCACAGAAAACATCTCCCTTCGTGTTCTAGAGGCTGCACGGAGGTCTGCCGAGTGTTTTGCAAGTAGAGAAAGAAAGTTGTCCAAAACAGCTTGCAATCGAATGTTCATGTGAATAGAAAAGGCAGGAGAGTGGTCAGGTTCTGTTTTCTCTCAGTTGGGAAGCTGCGCACACAATCGCAGTGTTGTACAGCTTTTTTCATCACCTTTGCGAAGTTGCCGCTCTCTCCGGCTCCCGGAGACGAAGAAGCTGCTTCTTCGCGCAAAGACGATTCTGCCGCTCACAGTGCTCTGCGGTGTGCGCCTTCTGCCGAAAGAGGTCCGGGAGCGGTGCTTAGCTCTGCAGAGCACCGTACCTTCGTCTTTAGCCTCTCTTCTCGTCTACATCTTAGCAAAAAGCTTTTCCACTCTGTCTGGGAAGGAGAAACTGTGCCAGCACAGAAAACATCTCCCTTCGTGTTCTAGAGGCTGCACGGAGGTCTGCCGAGTGTTTTGCAAGAAGAGAAAGAAAGTTGTCCAAAACAGCTTGCAATCGAATGTTCATGTGAATAGAAAAGGCAGGAGAGTGGTCAGGTACTGTTTTCTCTCAGTTGTCAACCTGCGCACACAATCGCAGTGTTGTACAGCTTGTTTCATCACCTTTGCGAAGCTGCCGCTCTCTCCGGCTCCCGGAGACGAAGAAGCTGCTTCTTCGCGCAAAGACGATTCTGCCGCTCATAGTGCTCTGCACTGTGTGTCTTCTGCCGAAAGAGGCCCGGGAGCGGTGCTTAGCTCTGCAGAGCACCTTACCTTCGTCTTTAGCCTCTCTTCTCGTCTACATCTTAGCAAAAATCTTTTCCACTCTGTCTGGCAAGGAGAAACTAGGCCAGCACAGAAAACATCTCCCTTCGTGTTCTAGAGGCTGCACGGAGGTCTGCCGAGTGTTTTGCAAGAAAACAAAGAAAGTTGTCCAAAACAGCTTGCAATCGAATGTTCATGTGAATAGAAAAGGCAGGAGCGTGGTCAGGTTCTGTTTTCCCTCAGTTGGGAAGCTGCGCACACAATCGCAGTGTTGTACAGCTTGTTTCATCACCTTTGCGAAGCTGCCGCTCTCCTCGGCTCCCGGAGACGAAGAAGCTGCTTCTTCGCGCAAAGACGATTCTGCCGCTCACAGTGCTCTGCGGTGTGCGCCTCCGGCCGAAAGACGCCCGGGAGCGGTGCTTAGCTCTGCGGAGCACCGTACCGTCGTCTTTAGCCTCTCTTCTCGTCTACATCTTAGCAAAAAGCTTTTCCACTCTGTCTGGCAAGGAGAAACTGTTCCAGCACAGAAAACATCTCCCATCGTGTTCTAGAGGCTGCACGGAGGTCTGCCGAGTGTTTTGCAAGAAGAGAAAGAAAGTTGTCCAAAACAGCTTGCAATCGAATGTTCATGTGAATAGAAAAGGCAGGAGAGTGGTCAGGTACTGTTTTCTCTCAGGTGGCAAGCTGCGCACACAATCGCAGTGTTGTACAGCTTGTTTCATCACCTTTGCGAAGTTGCCGCTCTCTCCGGCTCCAGGAGACGAAGAAGCTGCTTCTTCGCGCAAAGACGATTCTGCCGCTCACATTGCTCTGCGGTGTGCGGCTTCTGCCGAAAAAGATCCGGGAGCGGTGCTTAGCTCTGCAGAGCACCGTACCTTCCTCTTTAGCCTCTCTTCTCGTCTACATCTTAGCAAAAAGCTTTTCCACTATGTCTGGCAAGGAGAAACTGTGCCAGCACAGAAAACATCTCCCTTCGTGTTCTAGAGGCTGCACGGAGGTCTGCCGAGTGTTTTGCAAGAAGAGAAAGAAAGTTGTCCAAAACAGCTTGCAATCGAATGTTCATGTGAATAGAAAAGGCAGGAGAATGGTCAGGTACTGTTTTCTCTCAGTTGACGAGATGCGCACACAATCGCAGTGTTGTACAGCTTGTTTCATCACCTTTGCGAAGCTGCCGCTCTCTCCGGCTCCCGGAGACGAAGAAGCTGCTTCTTCGCGCAAAGACGATTCTGCCGCTCATAGTGCTCTGCACTGTGTGTCTTCTGCCGAAAGAGGCCCGGGAGCGGTGCTTAGCTCTGCAGAGCACCGTACCTTCGTCTTTAGCCTCTCTTCTCGTCTACATCTTAGCAAAAAGCTTTTCCACTCTGTCTGGCAAGGAGAAACTGTGCCAGCACAGAAAACATCTCCCATCGTGTTCTAGAGGCTGCACGGAGGTCTGCCGAGTGTTTTGCAAGAAGAGAAAGAAAGTTGTCCAAAACAGCTTGCAATCGAATGTTCATGTGATTAGAAAAGGCAGGAGAGTGGTCAGGTACTGTTTTCTCTCCGTTGGCAAGCTGCGCAAACAATCGCAGTGTTGTACAGCTTGTTTCATCACCTTTGCGAAGTTGCCGCTCTGTCCGGCTCCCGGAGACGAAGAAGCTGCTTCTTCGCGCAAAGACGATTCTACCGCTCACAGTGCTCTGCGGTGTGCGCCTTCTGCCGAAAGAGGTCCGGGAGCGGTGCTTAGCTCTGCAGAGCACCGTACCTTCGTCTTTAGCCTCTCTTCTCGTCTACATCTTAGCAAAAAGCTTTTCCACTCTGTCTGGCAAGGACAAACTTTGCCAGCACAGAAAACATCTCCCATCGTGTTCTAGAGGCTGCACGGAGGTCTGCCGAGTGTTTTGCAAGAAGAGAAAGAAAGTTGTCCAAAACAGCTTGCAATCGAATGTTCATGTGAATAGAAAAGGCAGGAGAGTGGTCAGGTACTGTTTTCTCTCAGGTGGCAAGCTGCGCACACAATCGCAGTGTTATACAGCTAGTTTCATCACCTTTGCGAAGTTGCCGCTCTCTCCGGCTCCCGGAGACGAAGAAGCTGCTTCTTCGCGCAAAGACGATTCTGCCGCTCACAGTGCTCTGCGGTGTGCGCCTTCTGCCGAAAGAGGTCCGGGAGCGGTGCTTAGCTCTGCAGAGCACCGTACCTTCGTCTTTAGCCTCTCTTCTCGTCTACATCTTAGCAAAACGCTTTTCCACTCTGTCTGGCAAGGAGAAACTTTGCCAGCACAGAAAACATCTCCCATCGTGTTCTAGAGGCTGCACGGAGGTCTGCCGAGTGTTTTGCAAGAAGAGAAAGAAAGTTGTCCAAAACAGCTTGCAATCGAATGTTCATGTGAATAGAAAAGGCAGGAGAGTGGTCAGGTACTGTTTTCTCTCAGTTGACAAACTGCGCACACAATCGCAGTGTTATACAGCTTGTTTCATCACCTTTGCGAAGTTGCCGCTCTCTCCGGCTCCCGGAGACGAAGAAGCTGCTTCTTCGCGCAAAGACGATTCTGCCGCTCATAGTGCTCTGCACTGTGTGTCTTCTGCTGAAAGAGGCCCGGGAGCGGTGCTTAGCTCCGCAGAGCACCGTACCTTCGTCTTTAGCCTCTCTTCTCGTCTACATCTTAGCAAAAAGCTTTTCCACTCTGTCTGGCAAGGAGAAACTGTTCCAGCACAGAAAACATCTCCCATCGTGTTCTAGAGACTGCACGGAGGTCTGCCGAGTGTTTTGCAAGAAGAGAAAGAAAGTTGTCCAAAACAGCTTGCAATCGAATGTTCATGTGAATAGAAAAGGCAGGAGAGTGGTCAGGTACTGTTTTCTCTCAGTTGGCAAGCTGCGCACACAATCGCAGTCTTGTACAGCTTTTTTCATCACCTTTGCGAAGCTGCCGCTCTCTCCGGCTCCCGGAGACGAAGAAGCTGCTTCTTCGCGCAAAGACGATTCTGCCGCTCACAGTGCTCTGCGGTGTGTGTCTTCTGCCGAAAGAGGTCCGGGAGCGGTGCTTAGCTCTGCAGAGCACCGTACCTTCGTCTTTAGCCTCTCTTCTCGTCTCCATCTTAGCAAAAAGCTTTTCCACTCTGTCTGGCAAGGAGAAACTGTGCCAGCACAGAAAACATCTCCCATCGTGTTCTAGACGCTGCACGGAGGTCTGCCGAGTGTTTTGCAAGAAGAGAAAGAAAGTTGTCCAAAACAGCTTGCAATCGAATGTTCATGTGAATAGAAAAGGCAGGAGAGTGGTCAGGTTCTGTTTTCTCTCAGTTGGGAAGCTGCGCACACAATCGCAGTGTTGTACAGCTTTTTTCATCACCTTTGCGAAGTTGCCGCTCTCTCCGGCTCCCGGAGACGAAGAAGCTGCTTCTTCGCGCAAAGACGATTCTGCCGCTCACAGTGCTCTGCGGTGTGCGCCTTCTGCCGAAAGAGGTCCGGGAGCGGTGCTTAGCTCTGCAGAGCACCGTAACTTCGTCTTTAGCCTCTCTTCTCGTCTACATCTTAGCAAAAAGCTTTTCCACTCTGTCTGGCTAGGAGAAACTGTGCCAGCACAAAAAACATCTCCCATCGTGTTCTAAAGGCTGCACGGAGGTCTGCCGAGTGTTTTGCAAGAAGAGAAAGAAAGTTGTTCAAAACAGCTTGCAATCGAATGTTCATGTGAATAGAAAAGGCAGGAGAGTGGTCAGGTACTGTTTTCTCTCAGTTGACAAACTGCGCACACAATCGCAGTGTTGTACAGCTTGTTTCATCACCTTTGCGAAGCTGCCGCTCTCTCCGGCTCCCGGAGACGAAGAAGCTGCTTCTTCGCGCAAAGACGATTCTGCCGCTCATAGTGCTCTGCACTGTGTGTCTTCTGCCGAAAGAGGCCCGGGAGCGGTGCTTAGCTCTGCAGAGCACCTTACCTTCGTCTTTAGCCTCTCTTCTCGTCTACATCTTAGCAAAAAGCTTTTCCACTCTGTCTGGCAAGGAGAAACTGTGCCAGCACAGAAAACATCTCCCTTCGTGTTCTAGAGGCTGCACGGAGGTCTGCCGAGTGTTTTGCAAGAAAACAAAGAAAGTTGTCCAAAACAGCTTGCAATCGAATGTTCATGTGAATAGAAAAGGCAGGAGAGTGGTCAGGTACTGTTTTCTCTCAGTTGGCAAGCTGCGCACACAATCGCAGTGTTGTACAGCTTGTTTCATCACCTTTGCGAAGTTGCCGCTCTCTCCGGCTCCCGGAGACGAAGAAGCTGCTTCTTCGCGCAAAGACGATTCTGCCGCTCACAGTGCTCTGCGGTATGTGTCTTCTGCCGAAAGAGGTCCAGGAGCGGTGCTTAGCTCTGCAGAGCACCGTACCTTCGTCTTTAGCCTCTCTTCTCGTCTACATCTTAGCAAAAACCTTATCCACTCTGTTTGGCAAGGAGAAACTTTGCCAGCACAGAAAACATCTCCCATCGTGTTCTAGAGGCTGCACGGAGCTCTACCGAGTGTTTCGCAAGAAGAGAAAGAAAGTTGTCCAAAACAGCTTGCAATCGAATGTTCATGTGAATAGAAAAGGCAGGAGAGTGGTCAGGTACTGTTTTCTCTCAGTTGGCAAGCTGCGCACACAATCGCAGTCTTGTACAGCTTGTTTCATCACCTTTGCGAAGTTGCCGCTCTCTCCGGCTCCCGGAGACGAAGAAGCTGCTTCTTCGCGCAAAGACGATTCTGCCGCTCACAGTGTACTGCGGTGTGCGCCTTCTGCCGAAAGAGGTCCGGGAGCGGTGCTTAGCTCTGCACTGCACCGTACCTTCGTCTTTAGCCTCTCTTCTCGTCTACATCTTAGCAAAAAGCTTTTCCACTCTGTCTGGCAAGGAGAAACTGTGCCAGCACAGAAAACATCTCCCTTCGTGTTCTAGAGGCTGCACGGAGGTCTGCCGAGTGTTTTGCAAGAAGAGAAAGAAAGTTGTCCAAAACAGCTTGCAATCGAATGTTCATGTGAATAGAAAAGGCAGGAGAGTGGTCAGGTACTGTTTTCTCTCAGTTGGCAAGCTGCGCACACAATCGCAGTGTTGTACAGCTTGTTTCATCACCTTTGCGAAGCTGCCGCTCTCTCCGGCTCCCGGAGATGGAGAAACTGCTTCTTCGCGCAAAGACGATTCTGCTGCTCAAAGTGCTCTGCGGTGTGTGTCTTCTGCCGAAAGAGACCAGGGAGCGGTGCTTAGCTTTACAGAGCACCGTACCTTCGTCTTTAGCCTCTCTTCTCGTCTACATCTTAGCAAAAAGCTTTTCCACTCTGTCTGGCAAGGACAAACTTTGCCAGCACAGAAAACATCTCCCATCGTGTTCTAGAGGCTGCACGGAGGTCTGCCGAGTGTTTTGCAAGAAGAGAAAGAAAGTTGTCCAAAACAGCTTGCAATCGAAAGTTCATGTGAATAGAAAAGGCAGGAGAGTGGTCAGGTACTGTTTTCTCTCAGGTGGCAAGCTGCGCACACAATCGCAGTGTTGTACAGCTTGTTTCATCACCTTTGCCAAGTTGCCGCTCTCTCCGGCTCCTGGAGACCAAGAAGCTGCTTCTTCGCGCAAAGACGATTCTGCCGCTCACAGTGCTCTGCACTGTGTGTCTTCTGCCGAAAGACACCAGGGAGCGGTGCATAGCTCTGCAGAGCACCTTACCTTCGTCTTTAGCCTCTCTTCTCGTCTACATCTTAGCAAAAAGCTTTTCCACTCTGTCTGGCAAGGAGAAACTTTGCCAGCACAGAAAACATCTCCCATCGTGTTCTAGAGGCTGCACGGAGGTCTGCCGAGTGTTTTGCAAGAAGAGAAAGAAAGTTGTCCAAAACAGCTTGCAATCGAATGTTCATGTGAATAGAAAAGGCAGGAGAGTGGTCAGGTTCTGTTTTCTCTCACTTGGGAAGCTGCGCACACAATCGCAGTGTTGTACAGCTTGTTTCATCACCTTTGCGAAGTTGCCGCTCTCTCCGGCTCCCGGAGACGAAGAAGCTGCTTCTTCGCGCAAAGACGATTCTGCCGCTCACAGTGCTCTGCGGTGTGCGCCTTCTGCCGAAAGAGGTCCGGGAGCGGTGCTTAGCTCTGCAGAGCACCGTACGTTCGTCTTTAGCCTCTCTTCTCGTCTACATCATAGCAAAAAGCTTTTCCA
Source organism: Melozone crissalis (assembly GCF_028551555.1). Classification (NCBI taxonomy): domain Eukaryota; kingdom Metazoa; phylum Chordata; class Aves; order Passeriformes; family Passerellidae; genus Melozone; species Melozone crissalis. The sequence continues at coordinate 8,215,884 of NW_026535896.1, read as the reverse complement.
CTCTGTCTGGCAAGGAGAAACTGTGCCAGCACAGAAAACATCTCCCTTCGTGTTCTAGAGGCTGCACGGAGGTCTGCCGAGTGTTTTGCAAGAAGAGAAAGAAAGTTGTCCAAAACAGCTTGCAATCGAATGTTCATGTGAATAGAAAAGGCAGGAGAGTGGTCAGGTACTGTTTTCTCTCAGTTGGCAAGCTGCGCACACAATCGCAGTGTTGTACAGCTTGTTTCATCACCTTTGCGAAGCTGCCGCTCTCTCCGGCTCCCGGAGACGAAGAAGCTGCTTCTTCGCGCAAAGACGATTCTGCCGCTCACAGTGCTCTGCACTGTGTGTCTTCTGCCGAAAGACACCAGGGAGCGGTGCATAGCTCTGCAGAGCACCTTACCTTCGTCTTTAGCCTCTCTTCTCGTCTACATCTTACCAAAAAGCTTTTCCACTCTGTCTGGCAAGGAGAAACTGTGCCAGCACAGAAAACATCTCCCTTCGTGTTCTAGAGGCTGCACGGAGGTCTGCCGAGTGTTTTGCAAGTAGAGAAAGAAAGTTGTCCAAAACAGCTTGCAATCGAATGTTCATGTGAATAGAAAAGGCAGGAGAGTGGTCAGGTTCTGTTTTCTCTCAGTTGGGAAGCTGCGCACACAATCGCAGTGTTGTACAGCTTTTTTCATCACCTTTGCGAAGTTGCCGCTCTCTCCGGCTCCCGGAGACGAAGAAGCTGCTTCTTCGCGCAAAGACGATTCTGCCGCTCACAGTGCTCTGCGGTGTGCGCCTTCTGCCGAAAGAGGTCCGTGAGCGGTGCTTAGCTCTGCAGAGCACCGTACCTTCGTCTTTAGCCTCTCTTCTCGTCTACATCTTAGCAAAAAGCTTTTCCACTCTGTCTGGCAAGGAGAAACTGTGCCAGCACAGAAAACATCTCCCTTCGTGTTCTAGAGGCTGCACGGAGGTCTGCCGAGTGTTTTGCAAGAAGAGAAAGAAAGTTGTCCAAAACAGCTTGCAATCGAATGTTCATGTGAATAGAAAAGGCAGGAGAGTGGTCAGGTACTGTTTTCTCTCAGTTGTCAACCTGCGCACACAATCGCAGTGTTGTACAGCTTGTTTCATCACCTTTGCGAAGCTGCCGCTCTCTCCGGCTCCCGGAGACGAAGAAGCTGCTTCTTCGCGCAAAGACGATTCTGCCGCTCATAGTGCTCTGCACTGTGTGTCTTCTGCCGAAAGAGGCCCGGGAGCGGTGCTTAGCTCTGCAGAGCACCTTACCTTCGTCTTTAGCCTCTCTTCTCGTCTACATCTTAGCAAAAAGCTTTTCCACTCTGTCTGGCAAGGAGAAACTGTGCCAGCACAGAAAACATCTCCCTTCGTGTTCTAGAGGCTGCACGGAGGTCTGCCGAGTGTTTTGCAAGAAAACAAAGAAAGTTGTCCAAAACAGCTTGCAATCGAATGTTCATGTGAATAGAAAAGGCAGGAGCGTGGTCAGGTTCTGTTTTCCCTCAGTTGGGAAGCTGCGCACACAATCGCAGTGTTGTACAGCTTGTTTCATCACCTTTGCGAAGCTGCCGCTCTCCTCGGCTCCCGGAGACGAAGAAGCTGCTTCTTCGCGCAAAGACGATTCTGCCGCTCACAGTGCTCTGCGGTGTGCGCCTCCGGCCGAAAGACGCCCGGGAGCGGTGCTTAGCTCTGCGGAGCACCGTACCGTCGTCTTTAGCCTCTCTTCTCGTCTACATCTTAGCAAAAAGCTTTTCCACTCTGTCTGGCAAGGAGAAACTTTGCCAGCACAGAAAACATCTCCCATCGTGTTCTAGAGGCTGCACGGAGGTCTGCCGAGTGTTTTGCAAGAAGAGAAAGAAAGTTGTCCAAAACAGCTTGCAATAGAATGTTCATGTGAATAGAAAAGGCAGGAGAGTGGTCAGGTACTGTTTTCTCTCAGTTGGGAAGCTGCGCACACAATCGCAGTGTTGTACAGCTTGTTTCATCACCTTTGCGAAGTTGCCGCTCTCTCCGGCTCCCGGAGACGAAGAAGCTGCTTCTTCGCGCAAAGACGATTCTGCCGCTCACAGTGCTCTGCGGTATGTGTCTTCTGCCGAAAGAGGCCCGGGTGCGGTGCTTAGCTCTGCAGAGCACCGTACCTTCGTCTTTAGCCTCTCTTCTCGTCTACATCTTAGCAAAAAGCTTTTCCACTCTGTTTGGCAAGGAGAAACTTTGCCAGCACAGAAAACATCTCCCATCGTGTTCTAGAGGCTGCACGGAGGTCTGCCGAGTGTTTCGCAAGAAGAGAAAGAAAGTTGTCCAAAACAGCTTGCAATCGAATGTTCATGTGAATAGAAAAGGCAGGAGAGTGGTCAGGTACTGTTTTCTCTCAGTTGGCAAGCTGCGCATACAATCGCAGTCTTGTACATCTTGTTTCATCACCTTTGCCAAGTTGCCGCTCTCTCCGGCTCCCGGAGACGAAGAAGCTGCTTCTTCGCGCAAAGACGATTCTGCCGCTCACAGTGCTCTGCGGTGTGCGCCTTCTGCCGAAAGAGGCCAGGGAGCGGTGCTTAGCTCTGCACTGCACCGTACCTTCGTCTTTAGCCTCTCTTCTCGTCTACATCTTAGCAAAAAGCTTTTCCACTCTGTCTGGCAAGGAGAAACTGTGCCAGCACAGAAAACATCTCCCTTCGTGTTCTAGAGGCTGCACGGAGGTCTGCCGAGTGTTTTGCAAGAAGAGAAAGAAAGTTGTCCAAAACAGCTTGCAATCGAATGTTCATGTGAATAGAAAAGGCAGGAGAGTGGTCAGGTACTGTTTTCTCTCAGTTGGCAAGCTGCGCACACAATCGCAGTGTTGTACAGCTTGTTTCATCACCTTTGCGAAGCTGCCGCTCTCTCCGGCTCCCGGAGACGGAGAAACTGCTTCTTCGCGCAAAGACGATTCTGCTGCTCACAGTGCTCTGCGGTGTGTGTCTTCCGCCGAAAGAGACCAGGGAGCGGTGCTTAGCTTTACAGAGCACCGTACCTTCGTCTTTAGCCTCTCTTCTCGTCTACATCTTAGCAAAAAGCTTTTCCACTCTGTCTGGCAAGGAGAAACTGTGCCAGCACAGAAAACATCTCCCTTCGTGTTCTAGAGGCTGCACGGAGGTCTGCCGAGTGTTTTGCAAGAAGAGAAAGAAAGTTGTCCAAAACAGCTTGCAATCGAATGTTCATGTGAATAGAAAAGGCAGGAGAGTGGTCAGGTACTGTTTTCTCTCAGGTGGCAAGCTGCGCACACAATCGCAGTGTTGTACAGCTTGTTTCATCACCTTTGCCAAGTTGCCGCTCTCTCCGGCTCCTGGAGACCAAGAAGCTGCTTCTTCGCGCAAAGACGATTCTGCCGCTCACAGTGCTCTGCACTGTGTGTCTTCTGCCGAAAGACACCAGGGAGCGGTGCATAGCTCTGCAGAGCACCTTACCTTCGTCTTTAGCCTCTCTTCTCGTCTACATCTTAGCAAAAAGCTTTTCCACTCTGTCTGGCAAGGAGAAACTTTGCCAGCACAGAAAACATCTCCCATCGTGTTCTAGAGGCTGCACGGAGGTCTGCCGAGTGTTTTGCAAGAAGAGAAAGAAAGTTGTCCAAAACAGCTTGCAATCGAATGTTCATGTGAATAGAAAAGGCAGGAGAGTGGTCAGGTTCTGTTATCTCTCACTTGGGAAGCTGCGCACACAATCGCAGTGTTGTACAGCTTGTTTCATCACCTTTGCGAAGTTGCCGCTCTCTCCGGCTCCCGGAGACGAAGAAGCTGCTTCTTCGCGCAAAGACGATTCTGCCGCTCACAGTGCTCTGCGGTGTGCGCCTTCTGCCGAAAGAGGTCCGGGAGCGGTGCTTAGCTCTGCAGAGCACCGTACCTTCGTCTTTAGCCTCTCTTCTCGTCTACATCTTAGCAAAAAGCTTTTCCACTCTGTCTGGCAAGGAGAAACTGTGCCAGCACAGAAAACATCTCCCTTCGTGTTCTAGAGGCTGCACGGAGGTCTGCCGAGTGTTTTGCAAGAAGAGAAAGAAAGTTGTCCAAAACAGCTTGCAATCGAATGTTCATGTGAATAGAAAAGGCAGGAGAGTGGTCAGGTACTGTTTTCTCTCAGTTGGCAAGCTGCGCACACAATCGCAGTGTTGTACAGCTTGTTTCATCACCTTTGCGAAGCTGCCGCTCTCTCCGGCTCCCGGAGACGAAGAAGCTGCTTCTTCGCGCAAAGACGATTCTGCCGCTCACAGTGCTCTGCACTGTGTGTCTTCTGCCGAAAGACACCAGGGAGCGGTGCATAGCTCTGCAGAGCACCTTACCTTCGTCTTTAGCCTCTCTTCTCGTCTACATCTTAGCAAAAAGCTTTTCCACTCTGTCTGGCAAGGAGAAACTGTGCCAGCACAGAAAACATCCCCCTTCGTGTTCTAGAGGCTGCACGGAGGTCTGCCGAGTGTTTTGCAAGAAGAGAAAGAAAGTTGTCCAAAACAGCTTGCAATCGAATGTTCATGTGAATAGAAAAGGCAGGAGAGTGGTCAGGTTCTGTTTTCTCTCAGTTGGGAAGCTGCGCACACAATCGCAGTGTTGTACAGCTTTTTTCATCACCTTTGCGAAGTTGCCGCTCTCTCCGGCTCCCGGAGACGAAGAAGCTGCTTCTTCGCGCAAAGACGATTCTGCCGCTCACAGTGCTCTGCGGTGTGCGCCTTCTGCCGAAAGAGGTCCGGGAGCGGTGCTTAGCTCTGCAGAGCACCGTACGTTCGTCTTTAGCCTCTCTTCTCGTCTACATCTTAGCAAAAAGCTTTTCCACTCTGTCTGGCAAGGAGAAACTGTGCCATCACAGAAAACATCTCCCTTCGTGTTCTAGAGGCTGCACGGAGGTCTGCCGAGTGTTTTGCAAGAAGAGAAAGAAAGTTGTCCAAAACAGCTTGCAATCGAATGTTCATGTGAATAGAAAAGGCAGGAGAGTGGTCAGGTACTGTTTTCTCTCAGTTGTCAACCTGCGCACACAATCGCAGTGTTGTACAGCTTGTTTCATCACCTTTGCGAAGCTGCCGCTCTCTCCGGCTCCCGGAGACGAAGAAGCTGCTTCTTCGCGCAAAGACGATTCTGCCGCTCATAGTGCTCTGCACTGTGTGTCTTCTGCCGAAAGAGGCCCGGGAGCGGTGCTTAGCTCTGCAGAGCACCTTACCTTCGTCTTTAGCCTCTCTTCTCGTCTACATCTTAGCAAAAAGCTTTTCCACTCTGTCTGGCAAGGAGAAACTGTGCCAGCACAGAAAACATCTCCCATCGTGTTCTAGAGGCTGCACGGAGGTCTGCCGAGTGTTTTGCAAGAAAACAAAGAAAGTTGTCCAAAACAGCTTGCAATCGAATGTTCATGTGAATAGAAAAGGCAGGAGAGTGGTCAGGTACTGTTTTCTCTCAGTTGGCAAGCTGCGCACACAATCGCAGTGTTGTACAGCTTGTTTCATCACCTTTGCGAAGCTGCCGCTCTCTCCGGCTCCCGGAGACGAAGAAGCTGCTTCTTCGCGCAAAGACGATTCTGCCGCTCACAGTGCTCTGCGGTATGTGTCTTCTGCCGAAAGAGGCCCGGGAGCTGTGCTTAGCTCTGCAGAGCACCGTACCTTCGTCTTTAGCCTCTCTTCTCGTCTACATCTTAGCAAAAACCTTATCCACTCTGTTTGGCAAGGAGAAACTTTGCCAGCACAGAAAACATCTCCCATCGTGTTCTAGAGGCTGCACGGAGGTCTGCCGAGTGTTTCGCAAGAAGAGAAAGAAAGTTGTCCAAAACAGCTTGCAATCGAATGTTCATGTGAATAGAAAAGGCAGGAGAGTGGTCAGGTACTGTTTTCTCTCAGTTGGCAAGCTGCGCATACAATCGCAGCCTTGTACAGCTTGTTTCACCACCTTTGCCAAGTTGCCGCTCTCTCCGGCTCCCGGAGACGAAGAAGCTGCTTCTTCGCGCAAAGACGATTCTGCCGCTCACAGTGCTCTGCGGTGTGCGCCTTCTGCCGAAAGAGGCCAGGGAGCGGTGCTTAGCTCTGCACTGCACCGTACCTTCGTCTTTAGCCTCTCTTCTCGTCTACATCTTAGCAAAAAGCTTTTCCACTCTGTCTGGCAAGGAGAAACTGTGCCAGCACAGAAAACATCTCCCTTCGTGTTCTAGACGCTGCACGGAGGTCTGCCGAGTGTTTTGCAAGAAGAGAAAGAAAGTTGTCCAAAACAGCTTGCAATCGAATGTTCATGTGAATAGAAAAGGCAGGAGAGTGGTCAGGTACTGTTTTCTCTCAGTTGGCAAGCTGCGCACACAATCGCAGTGTTGTACAGCTTGTTTCATCACCTTTGCGAAGCTGCCGCTCTCTCCGGCTCCCGGAGACGGAGAAACTGCTTCTTCGCGCAAAGACGATTCTGCTGCTCACAGTGCTCTGCGGTGTGTGTCTTCTGCCGAAAGAGACCAGGGAGCGGTGCTTAGCTTTACAGAGCACCGTACCTTCGTCTTTAGCCTCTCTTCTCGTCTACATCTTAGCAAAAAGCTTTTCCACTCTGTCTGGCAAGGAGAAACTGTGCCAGCACAGAAAACATCTCCCTTCGTGTTCTAGAGGCTGCACGGAGGTCTGCCGAGTGTTTTGCAAGAAGAGAAAGAAAGTTGTCCAAAACAGCTTGCAATCGAATGTTCATGTGAATAGAAAAGGCAGGAGAGTGGTCAGGTACTGTTTTCTCTCAGGTGGCAAGCTGCGCACACAATCGCAGTGTTGTACAGCTTGTTTCATCACCTTTGCCAAGTTGCCGCTCTCTCCGGCTCCTGGAGACCAAGAAGCTGCTTCTTCGCGCAAAGACGATTCTGCCGCTCACAGTGCTCTGCACTGTGTGTCTTCTGCCGAAAGACACCAGGGAGCGGTGCATAGCTCTGCAGAGCACCTTACCTTCGTCTTTAGCCTCTCTTCTCGTCTACATCTTAGCAAAAAGCTTTTCCACTCTGTCTGGCAAGGAGAAACTTTGCCAGCACAGAAAACATCTCCCATCGTGTTCTAGAGGCTGCACGGAGGTCTGCCGAGTGTTTTGCAAGAAGAGAAAGAAAGTTGTCCAAAACAGCTTGCAATCGAATGTTCATGTGAATAGAAAAGGCAGGAGAGTGGTCAGGTTCTGTTTTCTCTCACTTGGGAAGCTGCGCACACAATCGCAGTGTTGTACAGCTTGTTTCATCACCTTTGCCAAGTTGCCGCTCTCTCCGGCTCCCGGAGACGAAGAAGCTGCTTCTTCGCGCAAAGACGATTCTGCCGCTCACAGTGCTCTGCGGTGTGCGCCTTCTGCCGAAAGAGGTCCGGGAGCGGTGCTTAGCTCTGCAGAGCACCGTACCTTCGTCTTTAGCCTCTCTTCTCGTCTACATCTTAGCAAAAAGCTTTTCCACTCTGTCTGGCAAGGAGAAACTGTGCCAGCACAGAAAACATCTCCCTTCGTGTTCTAGAGGCTGCACGGAGGTCTGCCGAGTGTTTTGCAAGAAGAGAAAGAAAGTTGTCCAAAACAGCTTGCAATCGAATGTTCATGTGAATAGAAAAGGCAGGAGAGTGGTCAGGTACTGTTTTCTCTCAGTTGGCAAGCTGCGCACACAATCGCAGTGTTGTACAGCTTGTTTCATCACCTTTGCGAAGCTGCCGCTCTCTCCGGCTCCCGGAGACGAAGAAGCTGCTTCTTCGCGCAAAGACGATTCTGCCGCTCACAGTGCTCTGCACTGTGTGTCTTCTGCCGAAAGACACCAGGGAGCGGTGCATAGCTCTGCAGAGCACCTTACCTTCGTCTTTAGCCTCTCTTCTCGTCTACATCTTAGCAAAAAGCTTTTCCACTCTGTCTGGCAAGGAGAAACTGTGCCAGCACAGAAAACATCCCCCTTCGTGTTCTAGAGGCTGCACGGAGGTCTGCCGAGTGTTTTGCAAGAAGAGAAAGAAAGTTGTCCAAAACAGCTTGCAATCGAATGTTCATGTGAATAGAAAAGGCAGGAGAGTGGTCAGGTTCTGTTTTCTCTCAGTTGGGAAGCTGCGCACACAATCGCAGTGTTGTACAGCTTTTTTCATCACCTTTGCGAAGTTGCCGCTCTCTCCGGCTCCCGGAGACGAAGAAGCTGCTTCTTCGCGCAAAGACGATTCTGCCGCTCACAGTGCTCTGCGGTGTGCGCCTTCTGCCGAAAGAGGTCCGGGAGCGGTGCTTAGCTCTGCAGAGCACCGTACGTTCGTCTTTAGCCTCTCTTCTCGTCTACATCTTAGCAAAAAGCTTTTCCACTCTGTCTGGCAAGGAGAAACTGTGCCATCACAGAAAACATCTCCCTTCGTGTTCTAGAGGCTGCACGGAGGTCTGCCGAGTGTTTTGCAAGAAGAGAAAGAAAGTTGTCCAAAACAGCTTGCAATCGAATGTTCATGTGAATAGAAAAGGCAGGAGAGTGGTCAGGTACTGTTTTCTCTCAGTTGTCAACCTGCGCACACAATCGCAGTGTTGTACAGCTTGTTTCATCACCTTTGCGAAGCTGCCGCTCTCTCCGGCTCCCGGAGACGAAGAAGCTGCTTCTTCGCGCAAAGACGATTCTGCCGCTCACAGTGCTCTGCACTGTGTGTCTTCTGCCGAAAGAGGCCCGGGAGCGGTGCTTAGCTCTGCAGAGCACCTTACCTTCGTCTTTAGCCTCTCTTCTCGTCTACATCTTAGCAAAAAGCTTTTCCACTCTGTCTGGCAAGGAGAAACTGTGCCAGCACAGAAAACATCTCCCTTCGTGTTCTAGAGGCTGCACGGAGGTCTGCCGAGTGTTTTGCAAGAAAACAAAGAAAGTTGTCCAAAACAGCTTGCAATCGAATGTTCATGTGAATAGAAAAGGCAGGAGAGTGGTCAGGTACTGTTTTCTCTCAGTTGGCAAGCTGCGCACACAATCGCAGTGTTGTACAGCTTGTTTCATCACCTTTGCGAAGTTGCCGCTCTCTCCGGCTCCCGGAGACGAAGAAGCTGCTTCTTCGCGCAAAGACGATTCTGCCGCTCACAGTGCTCTGCGGTATGTGTCTTCTGCCGAAAGAGGCCCGGGAGCTGTGCTTAGCTCTGCAGAGCACCGTACCTTCGTCTTTAGCCTCTCTTCTCGTCTACATCTTAGCAAAAACCTTATCCACTCTGTTTGGCAAGGAGAAACTTTGCCAGCACAGAAAACATCTCCCATCGTGTTCTAGAGGCTGCACGGAGGTCTGCCGAGTGTTTCGCAAGAAGAGAAAGAAAGTTGTCCAAAACAGCTTGCAATCGAATGTTCATGTGAATAGAAAAGGCAGGAGAGTGGTCAGGTACTGTTTTCTCTCAGTTGGCAAGCTGCGCATACAATCGCAGCCTTGTACAGCTTGTTTCACCACCTTTGCCAAGTTGCCGCTCTCTCCGGCTCCCGGAGACGAAGAAGCTGCTTCTTCGCGCAAAGACGATTCTGCCGCTCACAGTGCTCTGCGGTGTGCGCCTTCTGCCGAAAGAGGCCAGGGAGCGGTGCTTAGCTCTGCACTGCACCGTACCTTCGTCTTTAGCCTCTCTTCTCGTCTACATCTTAGCAAAAAGCTTTTCCACTCTGTCTGGCAAGGAGAAACTGTGCCAGCACAGAAAACATCTCCCTTCGTGTTCTAGAGGCTGCACGGAGGTCTGCCGAGTGTTTTGCAAGAAGAGAAAGAAAGTTGTCCAAAACAGCTTGCAATCGAATGTTCATGTGAATAGAAAAGGCAGGAGAGTGGTCAGGTACTGTTTTCTCTCAGTTGTCAACCTGCGCACACAATCGCAGTGTTGTACAGCTTGTTTCATCACCTTTGCGAAGCTGCCGCTCTCTCCGGCTCCCGGAGACGAAGAAGCTGCTTCTTCGCGCAAAGACGATTCTGCCGCTCATAGTGCTCTGCACTGTGTGTCTTCTGCCGAAAGAGGCCCGGGAGCGGTGCTTAGCTCTGCAGAGCACCTTACCTTCGTCTTTAGCCTCTCTTCTCGTCTACATCTTAGCAAAAAGCTTTTCCACTCTGTCTGGCAAGGAGAAACTGTGCCAGCACAGAAAACATCTCCCTTCGTGTTCTAGAGGCTGCACGGAGGTCTGCCGAGTGTTTTGCAAGAAAACAAAGAAAGTTGTCCAAAACAGCTTGCAATCGAATGTTCATGTGAATAGAAAAGGCAGGAGAGTGGTCAGGTTCTGTTTTCTCTCAGTTGGCAAGCTGCGCACACAATCGCAGTGTTGTACAGCTTGTTTCATCACCTTTGCGAAGCTGCCGCTCTCTCCGGCTCCCGGGGACGAAGAAGCTGCTTCTTCGCGCAAAGACGATTCTGCCGCTCATAGTGCTCTGCACTGTGTGTCTTCTGCTGAAAGAGGCCCGGGAGCGGTGCTTAGCTCCGCAGAGCACCTTACCTTCGTCTTTAGCCTCTCTTCTCGTCTACATCTTAGCAAAAACCTTTTCCACTCTGTCTGGCAAGGAGAAACTGTGCCAGCACAGAAAACATCTCCCATCGTGTTCTAGAGGCTGCACGGAGGTCTGCCGAGTGTTTTGCAAGAAGAGAAAGAAAGTTGTCCAAAACAGCTTGCAATCGAATGTTCATGTGATTAGAAAAGGCAGGAGAGTGGTCAGGTACTGTTTTCTCTCAGTTGGCAAGCTGCGCACACAATCGCAGTCTTGTACAGCTTGTTTCATCACCTTTGCGAAGTTGCCGCTCTCTCCGGCTCCCGGAGACGAAGAAGCTGCTTCTTCGCGCAAAGACGATTCTGACGCTCAAAGTGCTCTGCGGTGTGCGCCTTCTGCCGAAAGAGGTCCGGGAGCGGTGCTTAGCTCTGCAGAGCACCGTACCTTCGTCTTTAGCCTCTCTTCTCGTCTACATCTTAGCAAAAAGCTTTTCCACTCTGTCCGGCAAGGAGAAACTTTGCCAGCACAGAAAACATCTCCCTTCGTGTTCTAGAGGCTGCACGGAGGTCTGCCGAGTGTTTTGCAAGAAGAGAAAGAAAGTTGTCCAAAACAGCTTGCAATCGAATGTTCATGTGAATAGAAAAGGCAGGAGAGCGGTCAGGTACTGTTTTCTCTCAGGTGGCAAGCTGCGCACACAATCGCAGTGTTGTACTGCTTGTTTCATCACCTTTGCCAAGTTGCCGCTCTCTCCGGCTCCTGGAGACCAAGAAGCTGCTTCTTCGCGCAAAGACGATTCTGCCGCTCACAGTGCTCTGCGGTGTGCGCCTTCTGCCGAAAGAGGCCCGGGAGCTGTGCTTAGCTCTGCAGAGCACCGTACCTTCGTCTTTAGCCTCTCTTCTCGTCTACATCTTAGCAAAAAGCTTTTCCACTCTGTCTGGCAAGGAGAAACTGTTCCAGCACAGAAAACATCTCCCATCGTGTTCTAGAGGCTGCACGGAGGTCTGCCGAGTGTTTTGCAAGAAGAGAAAGAAAGTTGTCCAAAACAGCTTGCAATCGAATGTTCATGTGAATAGAAAAGGCAGGAGAGTGGTCAGGTTCTGTTTTCTCTCACTTGGGAAGCTGCGCACACAATCGCAGTGTTGTACAGCTTGTTTCATCACCTTTGCGAAGTTGCCGCTCTCTCCGGCTCCCGGAGACGAAGAAGCTGCTTCTTCGCGCAAAGACGATTCTGCCGCTCACAGTGCTCTGCGGTGTGCGCCTTCTGCCGAAAGAGGTCCGGGAGCGGTGCTTAGCTCTGCAGAGCACCGTACCTTCGTCTTTAGCCTCTCTTCTCGTCTACATCTTAGCAAAAAGCTTTTCCACTCTGTCTGGCAAGGAGAAACTGTGCCAGCACAGAAAACATCTCCCTTCGTGTTCTAGAGGCTGCACGGAGGTCTGCCGAGTGTTTTGCAAGTAGAGAAAGAAAGTTGTCCAAAACAGCTTGCAATCGAATGTTCATGTGAATAGAAAAGGCAGGAGAGTGGTCAGGTTCTGTTTTCTCTCAGTTGGGAAGCTGCGCACACAATCGCAGTGTTGTACAGCTTGTTTCATCACCTTTGCCAAGTTGCCGCTCTCTCCGGCTCCCGGAGACGAAGAAGCTGCTTCTTCGCGCAAAGACGATTCTGCCGCTCACAGTGCTCTGCGGTGTGCGCCTTCTGCCGAAAGAGGTCCGGGAGCGGTGCTTAGCTCTGCAGAGCACCGTACCTTCGTCTTTAGCCTCTCTTCTCGTCTACATCTTAGCAAAAAGCTTTTCCACTCTGTCTGGCAAGGAGAAACTGTGCCAGCACAGAAAACATCTCCCTTCGTGTTCTAGAGGCTGCACGGAGGTCTGCCGAGTGTTTTGCAAGAAGAGAAAGAAAGTTGTCCAAAACAGCTTGCAATCGAATGTTCATGTGAATAGAAAAGGCAGGAGAGTGGTCAGGTACTGTTTTCTCTCAGTTGTCAACCTGCGCACACAATCGCAGTGTTGTACAGCTTGTTTCATCACCTTTGCGAAGCTGCCGCTCTCTCCGGCTCCCGGAGACGAAGAAGCTGCTTCTTCGCGCAAAGACGATTCTGCCGCTCATAGTGCTCTGCACTGTGTGTCTTCTGCCGAAAGAGGCCCGGGAACAGTGCTTAGCTCTGCAGAGCACCTTACCTTCGTCTTTAGCCTCTCTTCTCGTCTACATCTTAGCAAAAAGCTTTTCCACTCTGTCTGGCAAGGAGAAACTGTGCCAGCACAGAAAACATCTCCCTTCGTGTTCTAGAGGCTGCACGGAGGTCTGCCGAGTGTTTTGCAAGAAGAGAAAGAAAGTTGTCCAAAACAGCTTGCAATCGAATGTTCATGTGAATAGAAAAGGCAGGAGAGTGGTCAGGTTCTGTTTTCTCTCAGTTGACAAACTGCGCACACAATCGCAGTGTTATACAGCTTGTTTCATCACCTTTGCGAAGTTGCCGCTCTCTCCGGCTCCCGGAGACGAAGAAGCTGCTTCTTCGCGCAAAGACGATTCTGCCGCTCACAGTGCTCTGCTTTGTGCGCCTTCTGCCAAAGAGGCCAGGGAGCGGTGCTTAGCTCTGCAGAGCACCGTACCTTCGTCTTTAGCCTCTCTTCTCGTCTACATCTTAGCAAAAACCTTTTCCACTCTGTCTGGCAAGGAGAAACTGTGCCAGCACAGAAAACATCTCCCATCGTGTTCTAGAGGCTGCACGGAGGTCTGCCGAGTGTTTTGCAAGAAGAGAAAGAAAGTTGTCCAAAACAGCTTGCAATCGTATGTTCATGTGAATAGAAAAGGCAGGAGAGTGGTCAGGTACTGCTTTCTCTCACTTGGCAAGCTGCGCACACAATCGCAGTGTTGTACAGCTTGTTTCATCACCTTTGCGAAGCTGCCGCTCTCTCCGGCTCCCGGGGACGAAGAAGCTGCTTCTTCGCGCAAAGACGATTCTGCCGCTCATAGTGCTCTGCACTGTGTGTCTTCTGCTGAAAGAGGCCCGGGAGCGGTGCTTAGCTCCGCAGAGCACCTTACCTTCGTCTTTAGCCTCTCTTCTCGTCTACATCTTAGCAAAAACCTTTTCCACTCTGTCTGGCAAGGAGAAACTGTGCCAGCACAGAAAACATCTCCCATCGTGTTCTAGAGGCTGCACGGAGGTCTGCCGAGTGTTTTGCAAGAAGAGAAAGAAAGTTGTCCAAAACAGCTTGCAATCGAATGTTCATGTGATTAGAAAAGGCAGGAGAGTGGTCAGGTACTGTTTTCTCTCAGTTGGCAAGCTGCGCACACAATCGCAGTGTTGTACAGCTTGTTTCATCACCTTTGCGAAGTTGCCGCTCTCTCCGGCTCCCGGAGACGAAGAAGCTGCTTCTTCGCGCAAAGACGATTCTGCCGCTCACAGTGCTCTGCGGTGTGTGTCTTCTGCCGAAAGAGGTCCGGGAGCGGTGCTTAGCTCTGCAGAGCACCGTACCTTCGTCTTTAGCCTCTCTTCTCGTCTACATCTTAGCAAAAAGCTTTTCCACTCTGTCTGGCAAGGAGAAACTGTGCCAGCACAGAAAACATCTCCCATCGTGTTCTAGACGCTGCACGGAGGTCTGCCGAGTGTTTTGCAAGAAGAGAAAGAAAGTTGTCCAAAACAGCTTGCAATCGAATGTTCATGTGAATAGAAAAGGCAGGAGAGTGGTCAGGTTCTGTTTTCTCTCAGTTGGGAAGCTGCGCACACAATCGCAGTGTTGTACAGCTTTTTTCATCACCTTTGCGAAGTTGCCGCTCTCTCCGGCTCCCGGAGACGAAGAAGCTGCTTCTTCGCGCAAAGACGATTCTGCCGCTCACAGTGCTCTGCGGTGTGCGCCTTCTGCCGAAAGAGGTCCGGGAGCGGTGCTTAGCTCTGCAGAGCACCGTACCTTCGTCTTTAGCCTCTCTTCTCGTCTACATCTTAGCAAAAAGCTTTTCCACTCTGTCTGGCTAGGAGAAACTGTGCCAGCACAAAAAACATCTCCCATCGTGTTCTAAAGGCTGCACGGAGGTCTGCCGAGTGTTTTGCAAGAAGAGAAAGAAAGTTGTTCAAAACAGCTTGCAATCGAATGTTCATGTGAATAGAAAAGGCAGGAGAGTGGTCAGGTACTGTTTTCTCTCAGTTGACAAACTGCGCACACAATCGCAGTGTTGTACAGCTTGTTTCATCACCTTTGCGAAGCTGCCGCTCTCTCCGGCTCCCGGAGACGAAGAAGCTGCTTCTTCGCGCAAAGACGATTCTGCCGCTCATAGTGCTCTGCACTGTGTGTCTTCTGCCGAAAGAGGCCCGGGAGCGGTGCTTAGCTCTGCAGAGCACCTTACCTTCGTCTTTAGCCTCTCTTCTCGTCTACATCTTAGCAAAAAGCTTTTCCACTCTGTCTGGCAAGGAGAAACTGTGCCAGCACAGAAAACATCTCCCTTCGTGTTCTAGAGGCTGCACGGAGGTCTGCCGAGTGTTTTGCAAGAAAACAAAGAAAGTTGTCCAAAACAGCTTGCAATCGAATGTTCATGTGAATAGAAAAGGCAGGAGAGTGGTCAGGTACTGTTTTCTCTCAGTTGGCAAGCTGCGCACACAATCGCAGTGTTGTACAGCTTGTTTCATCACCTTTGCGAAGTTGCCGCTCTCTCCGGCTCCCGGAGACGAAGAAGCTGCTTCTTCGCGCAAAGACGATTCTGCCGCTCACAGTGCTCTGCGGTATGTGTCTTCTGCCGAAAGAGGCCCGGGTGCGGTGCTTAGCTCTGCAGAGCACCGTACCTTCGTCTTTAGCCTCTCTTCTCGTCTACATCTTAGCAAAAACCTTATCCAATCTGTTTGGCAAGGAGAAACTTTGCCAGCACAGAAAACATCTCCCATCGTGTTCTAGAGGCTGCACGGAGCTCTACCGAGTGTTTCGCAAGAAGAGAAAGAAAGTTGTCCAAAACAGCTTGCAATCGAATGTTCATGTGAATAGAAAAGGCAGGAGAGGGGTCAGGTACTGTTTTCTCTCAGTTGGCAAGCTGCGCACACAATCGCAGTCTTGTACAGCTTGTTTCATCACCTTTGCGAAGTTGCCGCTCTCTCCGGCTCCCGGAGACGAAGAAGCTGCTTCTTCGCGCAAAGACGATTCTGCCGCTCACAGTGTACTGCGGTGTGCGCCTTCTGCCGAAAGAGGTCCGGGAGCGGTGCTTAGCTCTGCACTGCACCGTACCTTCGTCTTTAGCCTCTCTTCTCGTCTACATCTTAGCAAAAAGCTTTTCCACTCTGTCTGGCAAGGAGAAACTGTGCCAGCACAGAAAACATCTCCCTTCGTGTTCTAGAGGCTGCACGGAGGTCTGCCGAGTGTTTTGCAAGAAGAGAAAGAAAGTTGTCCAAAACAGCTTGCAATCGAATGTTCATGTGAATAGAAAAGGCAGGAGAGTGGTCAGGTACTGTTTTCTCTCAGTTGGCAAGCTGCGCACACAATCGCAGTGTTGTACAGCTTGTTTCATCACCTTTGCGAAGCTGCCGCTCTCTCCGGCTCCCGGAGACGGAGAAACTGCTTCTTCGCGCAAAGACGATTCTGCTGCTCACAGTGCTCTGCGGTGTGTGTCTTCTGCCGAAAGAGACCAGGGAGCGGTGCTTAGCTTTACAGAGCACCGTACCTTCGTCTTTAGCCTCTCTTCTCGTCTACATCTTAGCAAAAATCTTTTCCACTCTGTCTGGCAAGGACAAACTTTGCCAGCACAGAAAACATCTCCCATCGTGTTCTAGAGGCTGCACGGAGGTCTGCCGAGTGTTTTGCAAGAAGAGAAAGAAAGTTGTCCAAAACAGCTTGCAATCGAATGTTCATGTGAATAGAAAAGGCAGGAGAGTGGTCAGGTACTGTTTTCTCTCAGGTGGCAAGCTGCGCACACAATCGCAGTGTTGTACTGCTTGTTTCATCACCTTTGCCAAGTTGCCGCTCTCTCCGGCTCCTGGAGACCAAGAAGCTGCTTCTTCGCGCAAAGACGATTCTGCCGCTCACAGTGCTCTGCGGTGTGCGCCTTCTGCCGAAAGAGGCCCGGGAGCTGTGCTTAGCTCTGCAGAGCACCGTATCTTCGTCTTTAGCCTCTCTTCTCGTCTACATCTTAGCAAAAAGCTTTTCCACTCTGTCTGGCAAGGAGAAACTGTGCCAGCACAGAAAACATCTCCCATCGTGTTCTAGAGACTGCACGGAGGTCTGCCGAGTGTTTTGCAAGAAGAGAAAGAAAGTTGTCCAAAACAGCTTGCAATCGAATGTTCATGTGAATAGAAAAGGCAGGAGAGTGGTCAGGTACTGTTTTCTCTCAGTTGGCAAGCTGCGCACACAATCGCAGTCTTGTACAGCTTTTTTCATCACCTTTGCGAAGCTGCCGCTCTCTCCGGCTCCCGGAGACGAAGAAGCTGCTTCTTCGCGCAAAGACGATTCTGCCGCTCACAGTGCTCTGCGGTGTGTGTCTTCTGCCGAAAGAGGTCCGGGAGCGGTGCTTAGCTCTGCAGAGCACCGTACCTTCGTCTTTAGCCTCTCTTCTCGTCTACATCTTAGCAAAAAGCTTTTCCACTCTGTCTGGCAAGGAGAAACTGTGCCAGCACAGAAAACATCTCCCATCGTGTTCTAGACGCTGCACGGAGGTCTGCCGAGTGTTTTGCAAGAAGAGAAAGAAAGTTGTCCAAAACAGCTTGCAATCGAATGTTCATGTGAATAGAAAAGGCAGGAGAGTGGTCAGGTACTGTTTTCTCTCAGTTGGCAAGCTGCGCACACAATCGCAGTGTTGTACAGCTTTTTTCATCACCTTTGCGAAGTTGCCGCTCTCTCCGGCTCCCGGAGACGAAGAAGCTGCTTCTTCGCGCAAAGACGATTCTGCCGCTCACAGTGCTCTGCGGTGTGCGCCTTCTGCCGAAAGAGGTCCGGGAGCGGTGCTTAGCTCTGCAGAGCACCGTACGTTCGTCTTTAGCCTCTCTTCTCGTCTACATCTTAGCAAAAAGCTTTTCCACTCTGTCTGGCAAGGAGAAACTGTGCCAGCACAAAAAACATCTCCCATCGTGTTCTAAAGGCTGCACGGAGGTCTGCCGAGTGTTTTGCAAGAAGAGAAAGAAAGTTGTCCAAAACAGCTTGCAATCGAATGTTCATGTGAATAGAAAAGGCAGGAGAGTGGTCAGGTACTGTTTTCTCTCAGTTGACAAACTGCGCACACAATCGCAGTGTTGTACAGCTTGTTTCATCACCTTTGCGAAGCTGCCGCTCTCTCCGGCTCCCGGAGACGAAGAAGCTGCTTCTTCGCGCAAAGACGATTCTGCCGCTCATAGTGCTCTGCACTGTGTGTCTTCTGCCGAAAGAGGCCCGGGAGCGGTGCTTAGCTCTGCAGAGCACCGTACCTTCGTCTTTAGCCTCTCTTCTCGTCTACATCTTAGCAAAAAGCTTTTCCACTCTGTCTGGCAAGGAGAAACTGTGCCAGCACAGAAAACATCTCCCTTCGTGTTCTAGAGGCTGCACGGAGGTCTGCCGAGTGTTTTGCAAGAAAACAAAGAAAGTTGTCCAAAACAGCTTGCAATCGAATGTTCATGTGAATAGAAAAGGCAGGAGAGTGGTCAGGTACTGTTTTCTCTCAGTTGGCAAGCTGCGCACACAATCGCAGTGTTGTACAGCTTGTTTCATCACCTTTGCGAAGTTGCCGCTCTCTCCGGCTCCCGGAGACGAAGAAGCTGCTTCTTCGCGCAAAGACGATTCTGCCGCTCACAGTGCTCTGCGGTATGTGTCTTCTGCCGAAAGAGGCCCGGGTGCGGTGCTTAGCTCTGCAGAGCACCGTACCTTCGTCTTTAGCCTCTCTTCTCGTCTACATCTTAGCAAAAACCTTATCCACTCTGTTTGGCAAGGAGAAACTTTGCCAGCACAGAAAACATCTCCCATCGTGTTCTAGAGGCTGCACGGAGCTCTACCGAGTGTTTCGCAAGAAGAGAAAGAAAGTTGTCCAAAACAGCTTGCAATCGAATGTTCATGTGAATAGAAAAGGCAGGAGAGTGGTCAGGTACTGTTTTCTCTCAGTTGGCAAGCTGCGCACACAATCGCAGTCTTGTACAGCTTGTTTCATCACCTTTGCGAAGTTGCCGCTCTCTCCGGCTCCCGGAGACGAAGAAGCTGCTTCTTCGCGCAAAGACGATTCTGCCGCTCACAGTGTACTGCGGTGTGCGCCTTCTGCCGAAAGAGGTCCGGGAGCGGTGCTTAGCTCTGCACTGCACCGTACCTTCGTCTTTAGCCTCTCTTCTCGTCTACATCTTAGCAAAAAGCTTTTCCACTCTGTCTGGCAAGGACAAACTGTGCCAGCACAGAAAACATCTCCCTTCGTGTTCTAGAGGCTGCACGGAGGTCTGCCGAGTGTTTTGCAAGAAGAGAAAGAAAGTTGTCCAAAACAGCTTGCAATCGAATGTTCATGTGAATAGAAAAGGCAGGAGAGTGGTCAGGTACTGTTTTCTCTCAGTTGGCAAGCTGCGCACACAATCGCAGTGTTGTACAGCTTGTTTCATCACCTTTGCGAAGCTGCCGCTCTCTCCGGCTCCCGGAGACGGAGAAACTGCTTCTTCGCGCAAAGACGATTCTGCTGCTCACAGTGCTCTGCGGTGTGTATCTTCTGCCGAAAGAGACCAGGGAGCGGTGCTTAGCTTTACAGAGCACCGTACCTTCGTCTTTAGCCTCTCTTCTCGTCTACATCTTAGCAAAAAGCTTTTCCACTCTGTCTGGCAAGGACAAACTTTGCCAGCACAGAAAACATCTCCCATCGTCTTCTAGAGGCTGCACGGAGGTCTGCCGAGTGTTTTGCAAGAAGAGAAAGAAAGTTGTCCAAAACAGCTTGCAATCGAATGTTCATGTGAATAGAAAAGGCAGGAGAGTGGTCAGGTACTGTTTTCTCTCAGGTGGCAAGCTGCGCACACAATCGCAGTGTTGTACAGCTTGTTTCATCACCTTTGCCAAGTTGCCGCTCTCTCCGGCTCCTGGAGACCAAGAAGCTGCTTCTTCGCGCAAAGACGATTCTGCCGCTCACAGTGCTCTGCACTGTGTGTCTTCTGCCGAAAGACACCAGGGAGCGGTGCATAGCTCTGCAGAGCACCTTACCTTCGTCTTTAGCCTCTCTTCTCGTCTACATCTTAGCAAAAAGCTTTTCCACTCTGTCTGGCAAGGAGAAACTTTGCCAGCACAGAAAACATCTCCCATCGTGTTCTAGAGGCTGCACGGAGGTCTGCCGAGTGTTTTGCAAGAAGAGAAAGAAAGTTGTCCAAAACAGCTTGCAATCGAATGTTCATGTGAATAGAAAAGGCAGGAGAGTGGTCAGGTTCTGTTTTCTCTCACTTGGGAAGCTGCGCACACTATCGCAGTGTTGTACAGCTTGTTTCATCACCTTTGCGAAGTTGCCGCTCTCTCCGGCTCCCGGAGACGAAGAAGCTGCTTCTTCGCGCAAAGACGATTCTGCCGCTCACAGTGCTCTGCGGTGTGCGCCTTCTGCCGAAAGAGGTCCGGGAGCGGTGCTTAGCTCTGCAGAGCACCGTACCTTCGTCTTTAGCCTCTCTTCTCGTCTACATCTTAGCAAAAAGCTTTTCCACTCTGTCTGGCAAGGAGAAACTGTGCCAGCACAGAAAACATCTCCCTTCGTGTTCTAGAGGCTGCACGGAGGTCTGCCGAGTGTTTTGCAAGTAGAGAAAGAAAGTTGTCCAAAACAGCTTGCAATCGAATGTTCATGTGAATAGAAAAGGCAGGAGAGTGGTCAGGTTCTGTTTTCTCTCAGTTGGGAAGCTGCGCACACAATCGCAGTGTTGTACAGCTTTTTTCATCACCTTTGCGAAGTTGCCGCTCTCTCCGGCTCCCGGAGACGAAGAAGCTGCTTCTTCGCGCAAAGACGATTCTGCCGCTCACAGTGCTCTGCGGTGTGCGCCTTCTGCCGAAAGAGGTCCGGGAGCGGTGCTTAGCTCTGCAGAGCACCGTACCTTCGTCTTTAGCCTCTCTTCTCGTCTACATCTTAGCAAAAACCTTTTCCACTCTGTCTGGCAAGGAGAAACTGTGCCAGCACAAAAAACATCTCCCATCGTGTTCTAGAGGCTGCACGGAGCTCTACCGAGTGTTTCGCAAGAAGAGAAAGAAAGTTGTCCAAAACAGCTTGCAATCGAATGTTCATGTGAATAGAAAAGGCAGGAGAGGGGTCAGGTACTGTTTTCTCTCAGTTGGCAAGCTGCGCACACAATCGCAGTCTTGTACAGCTTGTTTCATCACCTTTGCGAAGTTGCCGCTCTCTCCGGCTCCCGGAGACGAAGAAGCTGCTTCTTCGCGCAAAGACGATTCTGCCGCTCACAGTGTACTGCGGTGTGCGCCTTCTGCCGAAAGAGGTCCGGGAGCGGTGCTTAGCTCTGCACTGCACCGTACCTTCGTCTTTAGCCTCTCTTCTCGTCTACATCTTAGCAAAAAGCTTTTCCACTCTGTCTGGCAAGGAGAAACTGTGCCAGCACAGAAAACATCTCCCTTCGTGTTCTAGAGGCTGCACGGAGGTCTGCCGAGTGTTTTGCAAGAAGAGAAAGAAAGTTGTCCAAAACAGCTTGCAATCGAATGTTCATGTGAATAGAAAAGGCAGGAGAGTGGTCAGGTACTGTTTTCTCTCAGTTGGCAAGCTGCGCACACAATCGCAGTGTTGTACAGCTTGTTTCATCACCTTTGCGAAGCTGCCGCTCTCTCCGGCTCCCGGAGACGGAGAAACTGCTTCTTCGCGCAAAGACGATTCTGCTGCTCACAGTGCTCTGCGGTGTGTGTCTTCTGCCGAAAGAGACCAGGGAGCGGTGCTTAGCTTTACAGAGCACCGTACCTTCGTCTTTAGCCTCTCTTCTCGTCTACATCTTAGCAAAAATCTTTTCCACTCTGTCTGGCAAGGACAAACTTTGCCAGCACAGAAAACATCTCCCATCGTGTTCTAGAGGCTGCACGGAGGTCTGCCGAGTGTTTTGCAAGAAGAGAAAGAAAGTTGTCCAAAACAGCTTGCAATCGAATGTTCATGTGAATAGAAAAGGCAGGAGAGTGGTCAGGTACTGTTTTCTCTCAGGTGGCAAGCTGCGCACACAATCGCAGTGTTGTACTGCTTGTTTCATCACCTTTGCCAAGTTGCCGCTCTCTCCGGCTCCTGGAGACCAAGAAGCTGCTTCTTCGCGCAAAGACGATTCTGCCGCTCACAGTGCTCTGCGGTGTGCGCCTTCTGCCGAAAGAGGCCCGGGAGCTGTGCTTAGCTCTGCAGAGCACCGTATCTTCGTCTTTAGCCTCTCTTCTCGTCTACATCTTAGCAAAAAGCTTTTCCACTCTGTCTGGCAAGGAGAAACTGTGCCAGCACAGAAAACATCTCCCATCGTGTTCTAGAGACTGCACGGAGGTCTGCCGAGTGTTTTGCAAGAAGAGAAAGAAAGTTGTCCAAAACAGCTTGCAATCGAATGTTCATGTGAATAGAAAAGGCAGGAGAGTGGTCAGGTACTGTTTTCTCTCAGTTGGCAAGCTGCGCACACAATCGCAGTCTTGTACAGCTTTTTTCATCACCTTTGCGAAGCTGCCGCTCTCTCCGGCTCCCGGAGACGAAGAAGCTGCTTCTTCGCGCAAAGACGATTCTGCCGCTCACAGTGCTCTGCGGTGTGTGTCTTCTGCCGAAAGAGGTCCGGGAGCGGTGCTTAGCTCTGCAGAGCACCGTACCTTCGTCTTTAGCCTCTCTTCTCGTCTACATCTTAGCAAAAAGCTTTTCCACTCTGTCTGGCAAGGAGAAACTGTGCCAGCACAGAAAACATCTCCCATCGTGTTCTAGACGCTGCACGGAGGTCTGCCGAGTGTTTTGCAAGAAGAGAAAGAAAGTTGTCCAAAACAGCTTGCAATCGAATGTTCATGTGAATAGAAAAGGCAGGAGAGTGGTCAGGTTCTGTTTTCTCTCAGTTGGGAAGCTGCGCACACAATCGCAGTGTTGTACAGCTTTTTTCATCACCTTTGCGAAGTTGCCGCTCTCTCCGGCTCCCGGAGACGAAGAAGCTGCTTCTTCGCGCAAAGACGATTCTGCCGCTCACAGTGCTCTGCGGTGTGCGCCTTCTGCCGAAAGAGGTCCGGGAGCGGTGCTTAGCTCTGCAGAGCACCGTACGTTCGTCTTTAGCCTCTCTTCTCGTCTACATCTTAGCAAAAAGCTTTTCCACTCTGTCTGGCAAGGAGAAACTGTGCCAGCACAAAAAACATCTCCCATCGTGTTCTAAAGGCTGCACGGAGGTCTGCCGAGTGTTTTGCAAGAAGAGAAAGAAAGTTGTCCAAAACAGCTTGCAATCGAATGTTCATGTGAATAGAAAAGGCAGGAGAGTGGTCAGGTACTGTTTTCTCTCAGTTGACAAACTGCGCACACAATCGCAGTGTTGTACAGCTTGTTTCATCACCTTTGCGAAGCTGCCGCTCTCTCCGGCTCCCGGAGACGAAGAAGCTGCTTCTTCGCGCAAAGACGATTCTGCCGCTCATAGTGCTCTGCACTGTGTGTCTTCTGCCGAAAGAGGCCCGGGAGCGGTGCTTAGCTCTGCAGAGCACCGTACCTTCGTCTTTAGCCTCTCTTCTCGTCTACATCTTAGCAAAAAGCTTTTCCACTCTGTCTGGCAAGGAGAAACTGTGCCAGCACAGAAAACATCTCCCTTCGTGTTCTAGAGGCTGCACGGAGGTCTGCCGAGTGTTTTGCAAGAAAACAAAGAAAGTTGTCCAAAACAGCTTGCAATCGAATGTTCATGTGAATAGAAAAGGCAGGAGAGTGGTCAGGTACTGTTTTCTCTCAGTTGGCAAGCTGCGCACACAATCGCAGTGTTGTACAGCTTGTTTCATCACCTTTGCGAAGTTGCCGCTCTCTCCGGCTCCCGGAGACGAAGAAGCTGCTTCTTCGCGCAAAGACGATTCTGCCGCTCACAGTGCTCTGCGGTATGTGTCTTCTGCCGAAAGAGGCCCGGGTGCGGTGCTTAGCTCTGCAGAGCATCGTACCTTCGTCTTTAGCCTCTCTTCTCGTCTACATCTTAGCAAAAACCTTATCCACTCTGTTTGGCAAGGAGAAACTTTGCCAGCACAGAAAACATCTCCCATCGTGTTCTAGAGGCTGCACGGAGCTCTACCGAGTGTTTCGCAAGAAGAGAAAGAAAGTTGTCCAAAACAGCTTGCAATCGAATGTTCATGTGAATAGAAAAGGCAGGAGAGTGGTCAGGTACTGTTTTCTCTCAGTTGGCAAGCTGCGCACACAATCGCAGTCTTGTACAGCTTGTTTCATCACCTTTGCGAAGTTGCCGCTCTCTCCGGCTCCCGGAGACGAAGAAGCTGCTTCTTCGCGCAAAGACGATTCTGCCGCTCACAGTGTACTGCGGTGTGCGCCTTCTGCCGAAAGAGGTCCGGGAGCGGTGCTTAGCTCTGCACTGCACCGTACCTTCGTCTTTAGCCTCTCTTCTCGTCTACATCTTAGCAAAAAGCTTTTCCACTCTGTCTGGCAAGGACAAACTGTGCCAGCACAGAAAACATCTCCCTTCGTGTTCTAGAGGCTGCACGGAGGTCTGCCGAGTGTTTTGCAAGAAGAGAAAGAAAGTTGTCCAAAACAGCTTGCAATCGAATGTTCATGTGAATAGAAAAGGCAGGAGAGTGGTCAGGTACTGTTTTCTCTCAGTTGGCAAGCTGCGCACACAATCGCAGTGTTGTACAGCTTGTTTCATCACCTTTGCGAAGCTGCCGCTCTCTCCGGCTCCCGGAGACGGAGAAACTGCTTCTTCGCGCAAAGACGATTCTGCTGCTCACAGTGCTCTGCGGTGTGTATCTTCTGCCGAAAGAGACCAGGGAGCGGTGCTTAGCTTTACAGAGCACCGTACCTTCGTCTTTAGCCTCTCTTCTCGTCTACATCTTAGCAAAAAGCTTTTCCACTCTGTCTGGCAAGGACAAACTTTGCCAGCACAGAAAACATCTCCCATCGTCTTCTAGAGGCTGCACGGAGGTCTGCCGAGTGTTTTGCAAGAAGAGAAAGAAAGTTGTCCAAAACAGCTTGCAATCGAATGTTCATGTGAATAGAAAAGGCAGGAGAGTGGTCAGGTACTGTTTTCTCTCAGGTGGCAAGCTGCGCACACAATCGCAGTGTTGTACAGCTTGTTTCATCACCTTTGCCAAGTTGCCGCTCTCTCCGGCTCCTGGAGACCAAGAAGCTGCTTCTTCGCGCAAAGACGATTCTGCCGCTCACAGTGCTCTGCACTGTGTGTCTTCTGCCGAAAGACACCAGGGAGCGGTGCATAGCTCTGCAGAGCACCTTACCTTCGTCTTTAGCCTCTCTTCTCGTCTACATCTTAGCAAAAAGCTTTTCCACTCTGTCTGGCAAGGAGAAACTTTGCCAGCACAGAAAACATCTCCCATCGTGTTCTAGAGGCTGCACGGAGGTCTGCCGAGTGTTTTGCAAGAAGAGAAGAAAGTTGTCCAAAACAGCTTGCAATCGAATGTTCATGTGAATAGAAAAGGCAGGAGAGTGGTCAGGTTCTGTTTTCTCTCACTTGGGAAGCTGCGCACACTATCGCAGTGTTGTACAGCTTGTTTCATCACCTTTGCGAAGTTGCCGCTCTCTCCGGCTCCCGGAGACGAAGAAGCTGCTTCTTCGCGCAAAGACGATTCTGCCGCTCACAGTGCTCTGCGGTGTGCGCCTTCTGCCGAAAGAGGTCCGGGAGCGGTGCTTAGCTCTGCAGAGCACCGTACCTTCGTCTTTAGCCTCTCTTCTCGTCTACATCTTAGCAAAAAGCTTTTCCACTCTGTCTGGCAAGGAGAAACTGTGCCAGCACAGAAAACATCTCCCTTCGTGTTCTAGAGGCTGCACGGAGGTCTGCCGAGTGTTTTGCAAGTAGAGAAAGAAAGTTGTCCAAAACAGCTTGCAATCGAATGTTCATGTGAATAGAAAAGGCAGGAGAGTGGTCAGGTTCTGTTTTCTCTCAGTTGGGAAGCTGCGCACACACAATCGCAGTGTTGTACAGCTTTTTTCATCACCTTGCGAAGTTGCCGCTCTCTCCGGCTCCCGGAGACGAAGAAGCTGCTTCTTCGCGCAAAGACGATTCTGCCGCTCACAGTGCTCTGCGGTGTGCGCCTTCTGCCGAAAGAGGTCCGGGAGCGGTGCTTAGCTCTGCAGAGCACCGTACCTTCGTCTTTAGCCTCTCTTCTCGTCTATATCTTAGCAAAAACCTTTTCCACTCTGTCTGGCAAGGAGAAACTGTGCCAGCACAGAAAACATCTCCCTTCGTGTTCTAGAGGCTGCACGGAGGTCTGCCGAGTGTTTTGCAAGAAGAGAAAGAAAGTTGTCCAAAACAGCTTGCAATCGAATGTTCATGTGAATAGAAAAGGCAGGAGAGTGGTCAGGTACTGTTTTCTCTCAGTTGTCAACCTGCGCACACAATCGCAGTGTTGTACAGCTTGTTTCATCACCTTTGCGAAGCTGCCGCTCTCTCCGGCTCCCGGAGACGAAGAAGCTGCTTCTTCGCGCAAAGACGATTCTGCCGCTCATAGTGCTCTGCACTGTGTGTCTTCTGCCGAAAGAGGCCCGGGAGCAGTGCTTAGCTCTGCAGAGCACCTTACCTTCGTCTTTAGCCTCTCTTCTCGTCTACATCTTAGCAAAAAGCTTTTCCACTCTGTCTGGCAAGGAGAAACTGTGCCAGCACAGAAAACATCTCCCTTCGTGTTCTAGAGGCTGCACGGAGGTCTGCCGAGTGTTTTGCAAGAAGAGAAAGAAAGTTGTCCAAAACAGCTTGCAATCGAATGTTCATGTGAATAGAAAAGGCAGGAGAGTGGTCAGTTTCTGTTTTCTCTCAGTTGACAAACTGCGCACACAATCGCAGTGTTATACAGCTTGTTTCATCACCTTTGCGAAGTTGCCGCTCTCTCCGGCTCCCGGAGACGAAGAAGCTGCTTCTTCGCGCAAAGACGATTCTGCCGCTCACAGTGCTCTGCTTTGTGCGCCTTCTGCCAAAGAGGCCAGGGAGCGGTGCTTAGCTCTGCAGAGCACCGTACCTTCGTCTTTAGCCTCTCTTCTCGTCTACATCTTAGCAAAAACCTTTTCCACTCTGTCTGGCAAGGAGAAACTGTGCCAGCACAGAAAATATCTCCCATCGTGTTCTAGAGGCTGCACGGAGGTCTGCCGAGTGTTTTGCAAGAAGAGAAAGAAAGTTGTCCAAAACAGCTTGCAATCGTATGTTCATGTGAATAGAAAAGGCAGGAGAGTGGTCAGGTACTGCTTTCTCTCACTTGGCAAGCTGCGCACACAATCGCAGTGTTGTACAGCTTGTTTCACCACCTTTGCGAAGCTGCCGCTCTCTCCGGCTCCCGGGGACGAAGAAGCTGCTTCTTCGCGCAAAGACGATTCTGCCGCTCATAGTGCTCTGCACTGTGTGTCTTCTGCTGAAAGAGGCCCGGGAGCGGTGCTTAGCTCCGCAGAGCACCTTACCTTCGTCTTTAGCCTCTCTTCTCGTCTACATCTTAGCAAAAACCTTTTCCACTCTGTCTGGCAAGGAGAAACTGTGCCAGCACAGAAAACATCTCCCATCGTGTTCTAGAGGCTGCACGGAGGTCTGCCGAGTGTTTTGCAAGAAGAGAAAGAAAGTTGTCCAAAACAGCTTGCAATCGAATGTTCATGTGATTATAAAAGGCAGGAGAGTGGTCAGGTACTGTTTTCTCTCAGTTGGCAAGCTGCGCACACAATCGCAGTGTTGTACAGCTTGTTTCATCACCTTTGCGAAGTTGCCGCTCTCTCCGGCTCCCGGAGACGAAGAAGCTGCTTCTTCGCGCAAAGACGATTCTGCCGCTCACAGTGCTCTGCGGTGTGTGTCTTCTGCCGAAAGAGGTCCGGGAGCGGTGCTTAGCTCTGCAGAGCACCGTACCTTCGTCTTTAGCCTCTCTTCTCGTCTACATCTTAGCAAAAAGCTTTTCCACTCTGTCTGGCAAGGAGAAACTGTGCCAGCACAGAAAACATCTCCCATCGTGTTCTAGACGCTGCACGGAGGTCTGCCGAGTGTTTTGCAAGAAGAGAAAGAAAGTTGTCCAAAACAGCTTGCAATCGAATGTTCATGTGAATAGAAAAGGCAGGAGAGTGGTCAGGTTCTGTTTTCTCTCAGTTGGGAAGCTGCGCACACAATCGCAGTGTTGTACAGCTTTTTTCATCACCTTTGCGAAGTTGCCGCTCTCTCCGGCTCCCGGAGACGAAGAAGCTGCTTCTTCGCGCAAAGACGATTCTGCCGCTCACAGTGCTCTGCGGTGTGCGCCTTCTGCCGAAAGAGGTCCGGGAGCGGTGCTTAGCTCTGCAGAGCACCGTACCTTCGTCTTTAGCCTCTCTTCTCGTCTACATCTTAGCAAAAAGCTTTTCCACTCTGTCTGGCTAGGAGAAACTGTGCCAGCACAAAAAACATCTCCCATCGTGTTCTAAAGGCTGCACGGAGGTCTGCCGAGTGTTTTGCAAGAAGAGAAAGAAAGTTGTTCAAAACAGCTTGCAATCGAATGTTCATGTGAATAGAAAAGGCAGGAGAGTGGTCAGGTACTGTTTTCTCTCAGTTGACAAACTGCGCACACAATCGCAGTGTTGTACAGCTTGTTTCATCACCTTTGCGAAGCTGCCGCTCTCTCCGGCTCCCGGAGACGAAGAAGCTGCTTCTTCGCGCAAAGACGATTCTGCCGCTCATAGTGCTCTGCACTGTGTGTCTTCTGCCGAAAGAGGCCCGGGAGCGGTGCTTAGCTCTGCAGAGCACCTTACCTTCGTCTTTAGCCTCTCTTCTCGTCTACATCTTAGCAAAAAGCTTTTCCACTCTGTCTGGCAAGGAGAAACTGTGCCAGCACAGAAAACATCTCCCTTCGTGTTCTAGAGGCTGCACGGAGGTCTGCCGAGTGTTTTGCAAGAAAACAAAGAAAGTTGTCCAAAACAGCTTGCAATCGAATGTTCATGTGAATAGAAAAGGCAGGAGAGTGGTCAGGTACTGTTTTCTCTCAGTTGGCAAGCTGCGCACACAATCGCAGTGTTGTACAGCTTGTTTCATCACCTTTGCGAAGTTGCCGCTCTCTCCGGCTCCCGGAGACGAAGAAGCTGCTTCTTCGCGCAAAGACGATTCTGCCGCTCACAGTGCTCTGCGGTATGTGTCTTCTGCCGAAAGAGGCCCGGGTGCGGTGCTTAGCTCTGCAGAGCACCGTACCTTCGTCTTTAGCCTCTCTTCTCGTCTACATCTTAGCAAAAACCTTATCCACTCTGTTTGGCAAGGAGAAACTTTGCCAGCACAGAAAACATCTCCCATCGTGTTCTAGAGGCTGCACGGAGCTCTACCGAGTGTTTCGCAAGAAGAGAAAGAAAGTTGTCCAAAACAGCTTGCAATCGAATGTTCATGTGAATAGAAAAGGCAGGAGAGGGGTCAGGTACTGTTTTCTCTCA
Source organism: Melozone crissalis (assembly GCF_028551555.1). Taxonomy (NCBI): domain Eukaryota; kingdom Metazoa; phylum Chordata; class Aves; order Passeriformes; family Passerellidae; genus Melozone; species Melozone crissalis. Next base: position 8,187,126 of record NW_026535896.1, on the reverse strand, counting down.
GTTGGCAAGCTGCGCACACAATCGCAGTCTTGTACAGCTTGTTTCATCACCTTTGCGAAGTTGCCGCTCTCTCCGGCTCCCGGAGACGAAGAAGCTGCTTCTTCGCGCAAAGACGATTCTGCCGCTCACAGTGTACTGCGGTGTGCGCCTTCTGCCGAAAGAGGTCCGGGAGCGGTGCTTAGCTCTGCACTGTACCGTACCTTCGTCTTTAGCCTCTCTTCTCGTCTACATCTTAGCAAAAAGCTTTTCCACTCTGTCTGGCAAGGAGAAACTGTGCCAGCACAGAAAACATCTCCCTTCGTGTTCTAGAGGCTGCACGGAGGTCTGCCGAGTGTTTTGCAAGAAGAGAAAGAAAGTTGTCCAAAACAGCTTGCAATCGAATGTTCATGTGAATAGAAAAGGCAGGAGAGTGGTCAGGTACTGTTTTCTCTCAGTTGGCAAGCTGCGCACACAATCGCAGTGTTGTACAGCTTGTTTCATCACCTTTGCGAAGCTGCCGCACTCTCCGGCTCCCGGAGACGGAGAAACTGCTTCTTCGCGCAAAGACGATTCTGCTGCTCACAGTGCTCTGCGGTGTGTGTCTTCTGCCGAAAGAGACCAGGGAGCGGTGCTTAGCTTTACAGAGCACCGTACCTTCGTCTTTAGCCTCTCTTCTCGTCTACATCTTAGCAAAAAGCTTTTCCACTCTGTCTGGCAAGGACAAAATTTGCCAGCACAGAAAACATCTCCCATCGTGTTCTAGAGGCTGCACGGAGGTCTGCCGAGTGTTTTGCAAGAAGAGAAAGAAAGTTGTCCAAAACAGCTTGCAATCGAATGTTCATGTGAATAGAAAAGGCAGGAGAGTGGTCAGGTACTGTTTTCTCTCAGGTGGCAAGCTGCGCACACAATCGCAGTGTTGTACAGCTTGTTTCATCACCTTTGCGAAGCTGCCGCTCTCTCCGGCTCCCGGAGACGAAGAAGCTGCTTCTTCGCGCAAAGACGATTCTGCCGCTCACAGTGCTCTGCACTGTGTGTCTTCTGCCGAAAGACACCAGGGAGCGGTGCATAGCTCTGCAGAGCACCTTACCTTCGTCTTTAGCCTCTCTTCTCGTCTACATCTTAGCAAAAAGCTTTTCCACTCTGTCTGGCAAGGAGAAACTGTGCCAGCACAGAAAACATCTCCCTTCGTGTTCTAGAGGCTGCACGGAGGTCTGCCGAGTGTTTTGCAAGAAGAGAAAGAAAGTTGTCCAAAACAGCTTGCAATCGAATGTTCATGTGAATAGAAAAGGCAGGAGAGTGGTCAGGTACTGTTTTCTCTCAGTTGGCAAGCTGCGCACACAATCGCAGTGTTGTACAGCTTGTTTCATCACCTTTGCGAAGCTGCCGCTCTCTCCGGCTCCCGGAGACGAAGAAGCTGCTTCTTCGCGCAAAGACGATTCTGCCGCTCACAGTGCTCTGCACTGTGTGTCTTCTGCCGAAAGACACCAGGGAGCGGTGCATAGCTCTGCAGAGCACCTTACCTTCGTCTTTAGCCTCTCTTCTCGTCTACATCTTAGCAAAAAGCTTTTCCACTCTGTCTGGCAAGGAGAAACTGTGCCAGCACAGAAAACATCTCCCTTCGTGTTCTAGAGGCTGCACGGAGGTCTGCCGAGTGTTTTGCAAGTAGAGAAAGAAAGTTGTCCAAAACAGCTTGCAATCGAATGTTCATGTGAATAGAAAAGGCAGGAGAGTGGTCAGGTTCTGTTTTCTCTCAGTTGGGAAGCTGCGCACACAATCGCAGTGTTGTACAGCTTTTTTCATCACCTTTGCGAAGTTGCCGCTCTCTCCGGCTCCCGGAGACGAAGAAGCTGCTTCTTCGCGCAAAGACGATTCTGCCGCTCACAGTGCTCTGCGGTGTGCGCCTTCTGCCGAAAGAGGTCCGGGAGCGGTGCTTAGCTCTGCAGAGCACCGTACCTTCGTCTTTAGCCTCTCTTCTCGTCTACATCTTAGCAAAAAGCTTTTCCACTCTGTCTGGCAAGGAGAAACTGTGCCAGCACAGAAAACATCTCCCTTCGTGTTCTAGAGGCTGCACGGAGGTCTGCCGAGTGTTTTGCAAGAAGAGAAAGAAAGTTGTCCAAAACAGCTTGCAATCGAATGTTCATGTGAATAGAAAAGGCAGGAGAGTGGTCAGGTACTGTTTTCTCTCAGTTGTCAACCTGCGCACACAATCGCAGTGTTGTACAGCTTGTTTCATCACCTTTGCGAAGCTGCCGCTCTCTCCGGCTCCCGGAGACGAAGAAGCTGCTTCTTCGCGCAAAGACGATTCTGCCGCTCATAGTGCTCTGCACTGTGTGTCTTCTGCCGAAAGAGGCCCGGGAGCGGTGCTTAGCTCTGCAGAGCACCTTACCTTCGTCTTTAGCCTCTCTTCTCGTCTACATCTTAGCAAAAAGCTTTTCCACTCTGTCTGGCAAGGAGAAACTGTGCCAGCACAGAAAACATCTCCCTTCGTGTTCTAGAGGCTGCACGGAGGTCTGCCGAGTGTTTTGCAAGAAAACAAAGAAAGTTGTCCAAAACAGCTTGCAATCGAATGTTCATGTGAATAGAAAAGGCAGGAGCGTGGTCAGGTTCTGTTTTCCCTCAGTTGGGAAGCTGCGCACACAATCGCAGTGTTGTACAGCTTGTTTCATCACCTTTGTGAAGCTGCCGCTCTCCTCGGCTCCCGGAGACGAAGAAGCTGATTCTTCGCGCAAAGACGATTCTGCCGCTCACAGTGCTCTGCGGTGTGCGCCTCCGGCCGAAAGACGCCCGGGAGCGGTGCTTAGCTCTGCGGAGCACCGTACCGTCGTCTTTAGCCTCTCTTCTCGTCTACATCTTAGCAAAAACCTTATCCACTCTGTTTGGCAAGGAGAAACTTTGCCAGCACAGAAAACATCTCCCATCGTGTTCTAGAGGCTGCACGGAGCTCTACCGAGTGTTTCGCAAGAAGAGAAAGAAAGTTGTCCAAAACAGCTTGCAATCGAATGTTCATGTGAATAGAAAAGGCGGGAGAGGGGTCAGGTACTGTTTTCTCTCAGTTGGCAAGCTGCGCACACAATCGCAGTCTTGTACAGCTTGTTTCATCACCTTTGCGAAGTTGCCGCTCTCTCCGGCTCCCGGAGACGAAGAAGCTGCTTCTTCGCGCAAAGACGATTCTGCCGCTCACAGTGCTCTGCGGTGTGCGCCTTCTGCCGAAAGAGGTCCGGGAGCGGTGCTTAGCTCTGCACTGCACCGTACCTTCGTCTTTAGCCTCTCTTCTCGTGTACATCTTAGCAAAAAGCTTTTCCACTCTGTCTGGTAAGGAGAAACTGTGCCAGCACAGAAAACATCTCCCTTCGTGTTCTAGAGGCTGCACGGAGGTCTGCCGAGTGTTTTGCAAGAAGAGAAAGAAAGTTGTCCAAAACAGCTTGCAATCGAATGTTCATGTGAATAGAAAAGGCAGGAGAGTGGTCAGGTACTGTTTTCTCTCAGTTGGCAAACAGCGCACACAATCGCAGTGTTGTACAGCTTGTTTCATCACCTTTGCGAAGCTGCCGCTCTCTCCGGCTCCCGGAGACGAAGAAGCTGCTTCTTCGCGCAAAGACGATTCTGCCGCTCACAGTGCTCTGCACTGTGTGTCTTCTGCAGAAAGACACCAGGGAGCGGTGCATAGCTCTGCAGAGCACCTTCCCTTCGTCTTTAGCCTCTCTTCTCGTCTACATCTTAGCAAAAAGCTTTTCCACTCTGTCTGGCAAGGAGAAACTGTGCCAGCACAGAAAACATCCCCCTTCGTGTTCTAGAGGCTGCACGGAGGTCTGCCGAGTGTTTTGCAAGAAGAGAAAGAAAGTTGTCCAAAACAGCTTGCAATCGAATGTTCATGTGAATAGAAAAGGCAGGAGAGTGGTCAGGTCCTGTTTTCTCTCAGTTGGCAAGCTGCGCACACAATCGCAGTGTTGTACAGCTTGTTTCATCACCTTTGCGAAGTTGCCGCTCTCTCCGGCTCCCGGAGACGAAGAAGCTGCTTCTTCGCGCAAAGACGATTCTGCCGCTCACAGTGCTCTGCGGTGTGCGCCTTCTGCCGAAAGAGGTCCGGGAGCGGTGCTTAGCTCTGCAGAGCACCGTACCTTCGTCTTTAGCCTCTCTTCTCGTCTACATCTTAGCAAAAAGCTTTTCCACTCTGTCTGGCAAGGAGAAACTGTGCCAGCACAGAAAACATCTCCCTTCGTGTTCTAGAGGCTGCACGGAGGTCTGCCGAGTGTTTTGCAAGAAGAGAAAGAAAGTTGTCCAAAACAGCTTGCAATCGTATGTTCATGTGTATAGAAAAGGCAGGAGAGTGGTCAGGTACTGCTTTCTCTCACTTGGCAAGCTGCGCACACAATCGCAGTGTTGTACAGCTTGTTTCATCACCTTTGCGAAGCTGCCGCTCTCTCCGGCTCCCGGGGACGAAGAAGCTGCTTCTTCGCGCAAAGACGATTCTGACGCTCAAAGTGCTCTGCGGTGTGCGCCTTCTGCCGAAAGAGGTCCGGGAGCGGTGCTTAGCTCTGCAGAGCACCGTACCTTCGTCTTTAGCCTCTCTTCTCGTCTACATCTTAGCAAAAAGCTTTTCCACTCTGTCCGGCAAGGAGAAACTTTGCCAGCACAGAAAACATCTCCCTTCGTGTTCTAGAGGCTGCACGGAGGTCTGCCGAGTGTTTTGCAAGAAGAGAAAGAAAGTTGTCCAAAACAGCTTGCAATCGAATGTTCATGTGAATAGAAAAGGCAGGAGAGTGGTCAGGTACTGTTTTCTCTCAGGTGGCAAGCTGCGCACACAATCGCAGTGTTGTACTGCTTGTTTCATCACCTTTGCCAAGTTGCCGCTCTCTCCGGCTCCCGGAGACGAAGAAGCTGCTTCTTCGCGCAAAGACGATTCTGCCGCTCACAGTGCTCTGCGGTGTGCGCCTTCTGCCGAAAGACGCCCGGGAGCTGTGCTTAGCTCTGCAGAGCACCGTACCTTCGTCTTTAGCCTCTCTTCTCGTCTACATCTTAGCAAAAAGCTTTTCCACTCTGTCTGGCAAGGAGAAACTGTTCCAGCACAGAAAACATCTCCCATCGTGTTCTAGAGACTGCACGGAGGTCTGCCGAGTGTTTTGCAAGAAGAGAAAGAAAGTTGTCCAAAACAGCTTGCAATCGAATGTTCATGTGAATAGAAAAGGCAGGAGAGTGGTCAGGTACTGTTTTCTCTCAGTTGGCAAGCTGCGCACACAATCGCAGTCTTGTACAGCTTTTTTCATCACCTTTGCGAAGCTGCCGCTCTCTCCGGCTCCCGGAGACGAAGAAGCTGCTTCTTCGCGCAAAGACGATTCTGCCGCTCACAGTGCTCTGCGGTGTGTGTCTTCTGCCGAAAGAGGTCCGGGAGCGGTGCTTAGCTCTGCAGAGCACCGTACCTTCGTCTTTAGCCTCTCTTCTCGTCTACATCTTAGCAAAAAGCTTTTCCACTCTGTCTGGCAAGGAGAAACTGTGCCAGCACAGAAAACATCTCCCATCGTGTTCTAGACGCTGCACGGAGGTCTGCCGAGTGTTTTGCAAGAAGAGAAAGAAAGTTGTCCAAAACAGCTTGCAATCGAATGTTCATGTGAATAGAAAAGGCAGGAGAGTGGTCAGGTTCTGTTTTCTCTCAGTTGGGAAGCTGCGCACACAATCGCAGTGTTGTACAGCTTTTTTCATCACCTTTGCGAAGTTGCCGCTCTCTCCGGCTCCCGGAGACGAAGAAGCTGCTTCTTCGCGCAAAGACGATTCTGCCGCTCACAGTGCTCTGCGGTGTGCGCCTTCTGCCGAAAGAGGTCCGGGAGCGGTGCTTAGCTCTGCAGAGCACCGTACCTTCGTCTTTAGCCTCTCTTCTCGTCTACATCTTAGCAAAAAGCTTTTCCACTCTGTCTGGCTAGGAGAAACTGTGCCAGCACAAAAAACATCTCCCATCGTGTTCTAAAGGCTGCACGGAGGTCTGCCGAGTGTTTTGCAAGAAGAGAAAGAAAGTTGTTCAAAACAGCTTGCAATCGAATGTTCATGTGAATAGAAAAGGCAGGAGAGTGGTCAGGTACTGTTTTCTCTCAGTTGACAAACTGCGCACACAATCGCTGTGTTGTACAGCTTGTTTCATCACCTTTGCGAAGCTGCCGCTCTCTCCGGCTCCCGGAGACGAAGAAGCTGCTTCTTCGCGCAAAGACGATTCTGCCGCTCATAGTGCTCTGCACTGTGTGTCTTCTGCCGAAAGAGGCCCGGGAGCGGTGCTTAGCTCTGCAGAGCACCTTACCTTCGTCTTTAGCCTCTCTTCTCGTCTACATCTTAGCAAAAAGCTTTTCCACTCTGTCTGGCAAGGAGAAACTGTGCCAGCACAGAAAACATCTCCCTTCGTGTTCTAGAGGCTGCACGGAGGTCTGCCGAGTGTTTTGCAAGAAAACAAAGAAAGTTGTCCAAAACAGCTTGCAATCGAATGTTCATGTGAATAGAAAAGGCAGGAGAGTGGTCAGGTACTGTTTTCTCTCAGTTGGCAAGCTGCGCACACAATCGCAGTGTTGTACAGCTTGTTTCATCACCTTTGCGAAGTTGCCGCTCTCTCCGGCTCCCGGAGACGAAGAAGCTGCTTCTTCGCGCAAAGACGATTCTGCCGCTCACAGTGCTCTGCGGTATGTGTCTTCTGCCGAAAGAGGCCCGGGTGCGGTGCTTAGCTCTGCAGAGCACCGTACCTTCGTCTTTAGCCTCTCTTCTCGTCTACATCTTAGCAAAAACCTTATCCACTCTGTTTGGCAAGGAGAAACTTTGCCAGCACAGAAAACATCTCCCATCGTGTTCTAGAGGCTGCACGGAGCTCTACCGAGTGTTTCGCAAGAAGAGAAAGAAAGTTGTCCAAAACAGCTTGCAATCGAATGTTCATGTGAATAGAAAAGGCAGGAGAGGGGTCAGGTACTGTTTTCTCTCAGTTGGCAAGCTGCGCACACAATCGCAGTCTTGTACAGCTTGTTTCATCACCTTTGCGAAGTTGCCGCTCTCTCCGGCTCCCGGAGACGAAGAAGCTGCTTCTTCGCGCAAAGACGATTCTGCCGCTCACAGTGTACTGCGGTGTGCGCCTTCTGCCGAAAGAGGTCCGGGAGCGGTGCTTAGCTCTGCAGAGCACCGTACCTTCGTCTTTAGCCTCTCTTCTCGTCTACATCTTAGCAAAAAGCTTTTCCACTCTGTCTGGCAAGGAGAAACTGTGCCAGCACAGAAAACATCTCCCTTCGTGTTCTAGAGGCTGCACGGAGGTCTGCCGAGTGTTTTGCAAGAAGAGAAAGAAAGTTGTCCAAAACAGCTTGCAATCGAATGTTCATGTGAATAGAAAAGGCAGGAGAGTGGTCAGGTTCTGTTTTCTCTCACTTGGCAAGCTGCGCACACAATCGCAGTGTTGTACAGCTTGTTTCATCACCTTTGCGAAGCTGCCGCTCTCTCCGGCTCCCGGAGACGGAGAAACTGCTTCTTCGCGCAAAGACGATTCTGCTGCTCACAGTGCTCTGCGGTGTGTGTCTTCTGCCGAAAGAGACCAGGGAGCGGTGCTTAGCTTTACAGAGCACCGTACCTTCGTCTTTAGCCTCTCTTCTCGTCTACATCTTAGCAAAAAGCTTTTCCACTCTGTCTGGCAAGGACAAACTTTGCCAGCACAGAAAACATCTCCCATCGTGTTCTAGAGGCTGCACGGAGGTCTGCCGAGTGTTTTGCAAGAAGAGAAAGAAAGTTGTCCAAAACAGCTTGCAATCGAATGTTCATGTGAATAGAAAAGGCAGGAGAGTGGTCAGGTACTGTTTTCTCTCAGGTGGCAAGCTGCGCACACAATCGCAGTGTTGTACAGCTTGTTTCATCACCTTTGCGAAGCTGCCGCTCTCTCCGGCTCCCGGAGACGAAGAAGCTGCTTCTTCGCGCAAAGACGATTCTGCCGCTCACAGTGCTCTGCGGTGTGTGTCTTCTGCCGAAAGAGGTCCGGGAGCGGTGCTTAGCTCTGCAGAGCACCGTACCTTCGTCTTTAGCCTCTCTTCTCGTCTACATCTTAGCAAAAAGCTTTTCCACTCTGTCTGGCAAGGAGAAACTGTGCCAGCACAGAAAACATCTCCCATCGTGTTCTAGACGCTGCACGGAGGTCTGCCGAGTGTTTTGCAAGAAGAGAAAGAAAGTTGTCCAAAACAGCTTGCAATCGAATGTTCATGTGAATAGAAAAGGCAGGAGAGTGGTCAGGTTCTGTTTTCTCTCAGTTGGGAAGCTGCGCACACAATCGCAGTGTTGTACAGCTTTTTTCATCACCTTTGCGAAGTTGCCGCTCTCTCCGGCTCCCGGAGACGAAGAAGCTGCTTCTTCGCGCAAAGACGATTCTGCCGCTCACAGTGCTCTGCGGTGTGCGCCTTCTGCCGAAAGAGGTCCGGGAGCGGTGCTTAGCTCTGCAGAGCACCGTACCTTCGTCTTTAGCCTCTCTTCTCGTCTACATCTTAGCAAAAAGCTTTTCCACTCTGTCTGGCTAGGAGAAACTGTGCCAGCACAAAAAACATCTCCCATCGTGTTCTAAAGGCTGCACGGAGGTCTGCCGAGTGTTTTGCAAGAAGAGAAAGAAAGTTGTTCAAAACAGCTTGCAATCGAATGTTCATGTGAATAGAAAAGGCAGGAGAGTGGTCAGGTACTGTTTTCTCTCAGTTGACAAACTGCGCACACAATCGCAGTGTTGTACAGCTTGTTTCATCACCTTTGCGAAGCTGCCGCTCTCTCCGGCTCCCGGAGACGAAGAAGCTGCTTCTTCGCGCAAAGACGATTCTGCCGCTCATAGTGCTCTGCACTGTGTGTCTTCTGCCGAAAGAGGCCCGGGAGCGGTGCTTAGCTCTGCAGAGCACCTTACCTTCGTCTTTAGCCTCTCTTCTCGTCTACATCTTAGCAAAAAGCTTTTCCACTCTGTCTGGCAAGGAGAAACTGTGCCAGCACAGAAAACATCTCCCTTCGTGTTCTAGAGGCTGCACGGAGGTCTGCCGAGTGTTTTGCAAGAAAACAAAGAAAGTTGTCCAAAACAGCTTGCAATCGAATGTTCATGTGAATAGAAAAGGCAGGAGAGTGGTCAGGTACTGTTTTCTCTCAGTTGGCAAGCTGCGCACACAATCGCAGTGTTGTACAGCTTGTTTCATCACCTTTGCGAAGTTGCCGCTCTCTCCGGCTCCCGGAGACGAAGAAGCTGCTTCTTCGCGCAAAGACGATTCTGCCGCTCACAGTGCTCTGCGGTATGTGTCTTCTGCCGAAAGAGGCCCGGGTGCGGTGCTTAGCTCTGCAGAGCACCGTACCTTCGTCTTTAGCCTCTCTTCTCGTCTACATCTTAGCAAAAACCTTATCCACTCTGTTTGGCAAGGAGAAACTTTGCCAGCACAGAAAACATCTCCCATCGTGTTCTAGAGGCTGCACGGAGCTCTACCGAGTGTTTCGCAAGAAGAGAAAGAAAGTTGTCCAAAACAGCTTGCAATCGAATGTTCATGTGAATAGAAAAGGCAGGAGAGGGGTCAGGTACTGTTTTCTCTCAGTTGGCAAGCTGCGCACACAATCGCAGTCTTGTACAGCTTGTTTCATCACCTTTGCGAAGTTGCCGCTCTCTCCGGCTCCCGGAGACGAAGAAGCTGCTTCTTCGCGCAAAGACGATTCTGCCGCTCACAGTGTACTGCGGTGTGCGCCTTCTGCCGAAAGAGGTCCGGGAGCGGTGCTTAGCTCTGCACTGCACCGTACCTTCGTCTTTAGCCTCTCTTCTCGTCTACATCTTAGCAAAAAGCTTTTCCACTCTGTCTGGCAAGGAGAAACTGTGCCAGCACAGAAAACATCTCCCTTCGTGTTCTAGAGGCTGCACGGAGGTCTGCCGAGTGTTTTGCAAGAAGAGAAAGAAAGTTGTCCAAAACAGCTTGCAATCGAATGTTCATGTGAATAGAAAAGGCAGGAGAGTGGTCAGGTTCTGTTTTCTCTCACTTGGCAAGCTGCGCACACAATCGCAGTGTTGTACAGCTTGTTTCATCACCTTTGCGAAGCTGCCGCTCTCTCCGGCTCCCGGAGACGGAGAAACTGCTTCTTCGCGCAAAGACGATTCTGCTGCTCACAGTGCTCTGCGGTGTGTGTCTTCTGCCGAAAGAGACCAGGGAGCGGTGCTTAGCTTTACAGAGCACCGTACCTTCGTCTTTAGCCTCTCTTCTCGTCTACATCTTAGCAAAAAGCTTTTCCACTCTGTCTGGCAAGGACAAACTTTGCCAGCACAGAAAACATCTCCCATCGTGTTCTAGAGGCTGCACGGAGGTCTGCCGAGTGTTTTGCAAGAAGAGAAAGAAAGTTGTCCAAAACAGCTTGCAATCGAATGTTCATGTGAATAGAAAAGGCAGGAGAGTGGTCAGGTACTGTTTTCTCTCAGGTGGCAAGCTGCGCACACAATCGCAGTGTTGTACAGCTTGTTTCATCACCTTTGCGAAGCTGCCGCTCTCTCCGGCTCCCGGAGACGAAGAAGCTGCTTCTTCGCGCAAAGACGATTCTGCCGCTCACAGTGCTCTGCACTGTGTGTCTTCTGCCGAAAGACACCAGGGAGCGGTGCATAGCTCTGCAGAGCACCTTACCTTCGTCTTTAGCCTCTCTTCTCGTCTACATCTTAGCAAAAAGCTTTTCCACTCTGTCTGGCAAGGAGAAACTTTGCCAGCACAGAAAACATCTCCCATCGTGTTCTAGAGGCTGCACGGAGGTCTGCCGAGTGTTTTGCAAGAAGAGAAAGAAAGTTGTCCAAAACAGCTTGCAATCGAATGTTCATGTGAATAGAAAAGGCAGGAGAGTGGTCAGGTTCTGTTTTCTCTCACTTGGGAAGCTGCGCACACAATCGCAGTGTTGTACAGCTTGTTTCATCACCTTTGCGAAGTTGCCGCTCTCTCCGGCTCCCGGAGACGAAGAAGCTGCTTCTTCGCGCAAAGACGATTCTGCCGCTCACAGTGCTCTGCGGTGTGCGCCTTCTGCCGAAAGAGGTCCGGGAGCGGTGCTTAGCTCTGCAGAGCACCGTACCTTCGTCTTTAGCCTCTCTTCTCGTCTACATCTTAGCAAAAAGCTTTTCCACTCTGTCTGGCAAGGAGAAACTGTGCCAGCACAGAAAACATCTCCCTTCGTGTTCTAGAGGCTGCACGGAGGTCTGCCGAGTGTTTTGCAAGAAGAGAAAGAAAGTTGTCCAAAACAGCTTGCAATCGAATGTTCATGTGAATAGAAAAGGCAGGAGAGTGGTCAGGTACTGTTTTCTCTCAGTTGGCAAGCTGCGCACACAATCGCAGTGTTGTACAGCTTGTTTCATCACCTTTGCGAAGCTGCCGCTCTCTCCGGCTCCCGGAGACGAAGAAGCTGCTTCTTCGCGCAAAGACGATTCTGCCGCTCACAGTGCTCTGCACTGTGTGTCTTCTGCCGAAAGACACCAGGGAGCGGTGCATAGCTCTGCAGAGCACCTTACCTTCGTCTTTAGCCTCTCTTCTCGTCTACATCTTAGCAAAAAGCTTTTCCACTCTGTCTGGCAAGGAGAAACTGTGCCAGCACAGAAAACATCTCCCTTCGTGTTCTAGAGGCTGCACGGAGGTCTGCCGAGTGTTTTGCAAGTAGAGAAAGAAAGTTGTCCAAAACAGCTTGCAATCGAATGTTCATGTGAATAGAAAAGGCAGGAGAGTGGTCAGGTTCTGTTTTCTCTCAGTTGGGAAGCTGCGCACACAATCGCAGTGTTGTACAGCTTTTTTCATCACCTTTGCGAAGTTGCCGCTCTCTCCGGCTCCCGGAGACGAAGAAGCTGCTTCTTCGCGCAAAGACGATTCTGCCGCTCACAGTGCTCTGCGGTGTGCGCCTTCTGCCGAAAGAGGTCCGGGAGCGGTGCTTAGCTCTGCAGAGCACCGTACCTTCGTCTTTAGCCTCTCTTCTCGTCTACATCTTAGCAAAAAGCTTTTCCACTCTGTCTGGCAAGGAGAAACTGTGCCAGCACAGAAAACATCTCCCTTCGTGTTCTAGAGGCTGCACGGAGGTCTGCCGAGTGTTTTGCAAGAAGAGAAAGAAAGTTGTCCAAAACAGCTTGCAATCGAATGTTCATGTGAATAGAAAAGGCAGGAGAGTGGTCAGGTACTGTTTTCTCTCAGTTGTCAACCTGCGCACACAATCGCAGTGTTGTACAGCTTGTTTCATCACCTTTGCGAAGCTGCCGCTCTCTCCGGCTCCCGGAGACGAAGAAGCTGCTTCTTCGCGCAAAGACGATTCTGCCGCTCATAGTGCTCTGCACTGTGTGTCTTCTGCCGAAAGAGGCCCGGGAGCGGTGCTTAGCTCTGCAGAGCACCTTACCTTCGTGTTTAGCCTCTCTTCTCGTCTACATCTTAGCAAAAAGCTTTTCCACTCTGTCTGGCAAGGAGAAACTGTGCCAGCACAGAAAACATCTCCCTTCGTGTTCTAGAGGCTGCACGGAGGTCTGCCGAGTGTTTTGCAAGAAAACAAAGAAAGTTGTCCAAAACAGCTTGCAATCGAATGTTCATGTGAATAGAAAAGGCAGGAGCGTGGTCAGGTTCTGTTTTCCCTCAGTTGGGAAGCTGCGCACACAATCGCAGTGTTGTACAGCTTGTTTCATCACCTTTGTGAAGCTGCCGCTCTCCTCGGCTCCCGGAGACGAAGAAGCTGATTCTTCGCGCAAAGACGATTCTGCCGCTCACAGTGCTCTGCGGTGTGCGCCTCCGGCCGAAAGACGCCCGGGAGCGGTGCTTAGCTCTGCGGAGCACCGTACCGTCGTCTTTAGCCTCTCTTCTCGTCTACATCTTAGCAAAAAGCTTTTCCACTCTGTCTGGCAAGGAGAAACTGTGCCAGCACAGAAAACATCTCCCATCGTGTTCTAGAGGCTGCACGGAGGTCTGCCGAGTGTTTTGCAAGAAGAGAAAGAAAGTTGTCCAAAACAGCTTGCAATCGAATGTTCATGTGAATAGAAAAGGCAGGAGAGTGGTCAGGTACTGTTTTCTCTCAGTTGGCAAGCTGCGCATACAATCGCAGTCTTGTACAGCTTGTTTCATCACCTTTGCGAAGTTGCCGCTCTCTCCGGCTCCCGGAGACGAAGAAGCTGCTTCTTCGCGCAAAGACGATTCTGCCGCTCACAGTGCTCTGCGGTATGTGTCTTCTGCCGAAAGAGGCCCGGGTGCGGTGCTTAGCTCTGCAGAGCACCGTACCTTCGTCTTTAGCCTCTCTTCTCGTCTACATCTTAGCAAAAAGCTTTTCCACTCTGTTTGGCAAGGAGAAACTTTGCCAGCACAGAAAACATCTCCCATCGTGTTCTGGAGGCTGCACGGAGGTCTGCCGAGTGTTTCGCAAGAAGAGAAAGAAAGTTGTCCAAAACAGCTTGCAATCGAATGTTCATGTGAATAGAAAAGGCAGGAGAGTGGTCAGGTACTGTTTTCTCTCAGTTGGCAAGCTGCGCATACAATCGCAGTCTTGTACATCTTGTTTCATCACCTTTGCCAAGTTGCCGCTCTCTCCGGCTCCCGGAGACGAAGAAGCTGCTTCTTCGCGCAAAGACGATTCTGCCGCTCACAGTGCTCTGCGGTGTGCGCCTTCTGCCGAAAGAGGCCAGGGAGCGGTGCTTAGCTCTGCACTGCACCGTACCTTCGTCTTTAGCCTCTCTTCTCGTCTACATCTTAGCAAAAAGCTTTTCCACTCTGTCTGGCAAGGAGAAACTGTGCCAGCACAGAAAACATCTCCCTTCGTGTTCTAGAGGCTGCACGGAGGTCTGCCGAGTGTTTTGCAAGAAGAGAAAGAAAGTTGTCCAAAACAGCTTGCAATCGAATGTTCATGTGAATAGAAAAGGCAGGAGAGTGGTCAGGTACTCTTTTCTCTCAGGTGGCAAGCTGCGCACACAATCGCAGTGTTGTACAGCTTGTTTCATCACCTTTGCGAAGCTGCCGCTCTCTCCGGCTCCCGGAGACGGAGAAACTGCTTCTTCGCGCAAAGACGATTCTGCTGCTCACAGTGCTCTGCGGTGTGTGTCTTCTGCCGGAAGAGACCAGGGAGCGGTGCTTAGCTTTACAGAGCACCGTACCTTCGTCTTTAGCCTCTCTTCTCGTCTACATCTTAGCAAAAAGCTTTTCCACTCTGTCTGGCAAGGAGAAACTGTGCCAGCACAGAAAACATCTCCCTTCGTGTTCTAGAGGCTGCACGGAGGTCTGCCGAGTGTTTTGCAAGAAGAGAAAGAAAGTTGTCCAAAACAGCTTGCAATCGAATGTTCATGTGAATAGAAAAGGCAGGAGAGTGGTCAGGTACTGTTTTCTCTCAGTTGTCAACCTGCGCACACAATCGCAGTGTTGTACAGCTTGTTTCATCACCTTTGCGAAGCTGCCGCTCTCTCCGGCTCCCGGAGACGAAGAAGCTGCTTCTTCGCGCAAAGACGATTCTGCCGCTCATAGTGCTCTGCACTGTGTGTCTTCTGCCGAAAGAGGCCCGGGAGCGGTGCTTAGCTCTGCAGAGCACCTTACCTTCGTCTTTAGCCTCTCTTCTCGTCTACATCTTAGCAAATAGCTTTTCCACTCTGTCTGGCAAGGAGAAACTGTGCCAGCACAGAAAACATCTCCTTTCGTGTTCTAGAGGCTGCACGGAGGTCTGCCGAGTGTTTTGCAAGAAAACAAAGAAAGTTGTCCAAAACAGCTTGCAATCGAATGTTCATGTGAATAGAAAAGGCAGGAGAGTGGTCAGGTTCTGTTTTCTCTCAGTTGGGAAGCTGCGCACACAATCGCAGTGTTGTACAGCTTGTTTCATCACCTTTGCGAAGCTGCCGCTCTCACCGGCTCCCGGAGACGAAGAAGCTGCTTCTTCGCGCAAAGACGATTCTGCCGCTCACAGTGCTCTGCGGTGTGCGCCTTCTGCGGAAAGAGGCCCGGGAGCGGTGCTTAGCTCTGCGGAGCACCGTACCGTCGTCTTTAGCCTCTCTTCTCGTCTACATCTTAGCAAAAAGCTTTTCCACTCTGTCTGGCAAGGAGAAACTTTGCCAGCACAGAAAACATCTCCCATCGTGTTCTAGAGGCTGCACGGAGGTCTGCCGAGTGTTTTGCAAGAAGAGAAAGAAAGTTGTCCAAAACAGCTTGCAATCGAATGTTCATGTGAATAGAAAAGGCAGGAGAGTGGTCAGGTACTGTTTTCTCTCAGTTGGCAAGCTGCGCACACAATCGCAGTGTTGTACAGCTTGTTTCATCACCTTTGCGAAGTTGCCGCTCTCTCCGGCTCCCGGAGACGAAGAAGCTGCTTCTTCGCGCAAAGACGATTCTGCCGCTCACAGTGCTCTGCGGTATGTGTCTTCTGCCGAAAGAGGCCCGTGTGCGGTGCTTAGCTCTGCAGAGCACCGTACCTTCGTCTTTAGCCTCTCTTCTCGTCTACATCTTAGCAAAAACCTTATCCACTCTGTTTGGCAAGGAGAAACTTTGCCAGCACAGAAAACATCTCCCATCGTGTTCTAGAGGCTGCACGGAGGTCTGCCGAGTGTTTTGCAAGAAGAGAAAGAAAGTTGTCCAAAACAGCTTGCAATCGAATGTTCATGTGAATAGAAAAGGCAGGAGAGTGGTCAGGTACTGTTTTCTCTCAGTTGGCAAGCTGCGCATACAATCGCAGTCTTGTACAGCTTGTTTCATCACCTTTGCGAAGTTGCCGCTCTCTCCGGCTCCCGGAGACGAAGAAGCTGCTTCTTCGCGCAAAGACGATTCTGCCGCTCACATTGCTCTGCGGTGTGCGGCATCTGCCGAAAAAGATCCGGGAGCGGTGCTTAGCTCTGCAGAGCACCGTACCTTCCTCTTTAGCCTCTCTTCTCGTCTACATGTTAGCAAAAAGCTTTTCCACTATGTCTGGCAAGGAGAAACTGTGCCAGCACAAAAAACATCTCCCATCGTGTTCTAGAGGCTGCACAGAGGTCTGCCGAGTGTTTTGCAAGAAGAGAAAGAAAGTTGTCCAAAACAGCTTGCAATCGAATTTTCATGTGAATAGAAAAGGCAGGAGAGGGGTCAGGTACTGTTTTCTCTCAGTTGGCAAGCTGCGCACACAATCGCAGTCTTGTACAGCTTGTTTCATCACCTTTGCGAAGTTGCCGCTCTCTCCGGCTCCCAGAGACGAAGAAGCTGCTTCTTCGCGCAAAGACGATTCTGCCGCTCACAGTGCTCTGCGGTGTGCGCCTTCTGCCGAAAGAGGCCAGGGAGCGGTGCTTAGCTCTGCACTGCACCGTACCTTCGTCTTTAGCCTCTCTTCTCGTCTACATCTTAGCAAAAAGCTTTTCCACTCTGTCTGGCAAGGAGAAACTGTGCCAGCACAGAAAACATCTCCCTTCGTGTTCTAGAGGCTGCACGGAGGTCTGCCGAGTGTTTTGCAAGAAGAGAAAGAAAGTTGTCCAAAACAGCTTGCAATCGAATGTTCATGTGAATAGAAAAGGCAGGAGAGTGGTCAGGTACTGTTTTCTCTCAGTTGGCAAGCTGCGCACACAATCGCAGTGTTGTACAGCTTGTTTCATCACCTTTGCGAAGCTGCCGCTCTCTCCGGCTCCCGGAGACGAAGAAGCTGCTTCTTCGCGCAAAGACGATTCTGCTGCTCACAGTGCTCTGCGGTGTGTGTCTTCTGCCGAAAGAGACCAGGGAGCGGTGCTTAGCTCTACAGAGCACCGTACCTTCGTCTTTAGCCTCTCTTCTCGTCTACATCTTAGCAAAAAGCTTTTCCACTCTGTCTGGCAAGGACAAACTTTGCCAGCACAGAAAACATCTCCCATCGTGTTCTAGAGGCTGCACGGAGGTCTGCCGAGTGTTTTGCAAGAAGAGAAAGAAAGTTGTCCAAAACAGCTTGCAATCGTATGTTCATGTGAATAGAAAAGGCAGGAGAGTGGTCAGGTACTGCTTTCTCTCACTTGGCAAGCTGCGCACACAATCGCAGTGTTGTACAGCTTGTTTCATCACCTTTGCGAAGCTGCCGCTCTCCTCGGCTCCCGGAGACGAAGAAGCTGCTTCTTCGCGCAAAGACGATTCTGCCGCTCACAGTGCTCTGCGGTGTGCGCCTTCTGCCGAAAGAGGCCCGTGTGCGGTGCTTAGCTCTGCAGAGCACCGTACCTTCGTCTTTAGCCTCTCTTCTCGTCTACATCTTAGCAAAAACCTTATCCACTCTGTTTGGCAAGGAGAAACTTTGCCAGCACAGAAAACATCTCCCATCGTGTTCTAGAGGCTGCACGGAGGTCTGCCGAGTGTTTTGCAAGAAGAGAAAGAAAGTTGTCCAAAACAGCTTGCAATCGAATGTTCATGTGAATAGAAAAGGCAGGAGAGTGGTCAGGTACTGTTTTCTCTCAGTTGGCAAGCTGCGCTTACAATCGCAGTCTTGTACAGCTTGTTTCATCACCTTTGCGAAGTTGCCGCTCTCTCCGGCTCCCGGAGACGAAGAAGCTGCTTCTTCGCGCAAAGACGATTCTGCCGCTCACATTGCTCTGCGGTGTGCGGCTTCTGCCGAAAAAGATCCGGGAGCGGTGCTTAGCTCTGCAGAGCACCGTACCTTCCTCTTTAGCCTCTCTTCTCGTCTACATCTTAGCAAAAAGCTTTTCCACTATGTCTGGCAAGGAGAAACTGTGCCAGCACAAAAAACATCTCCCATCGTGTTCTAGAGGCTGCACGGAGGTCTGCCGAGTGTTTTGCAAGAAGAGAAAGAAAGTTGTCCAAAACAGCTTGCAATCGAATTTTCATGTGAATAGAAAAGGCAGGAGAGGGGTCAGGTACTGTTTTCTCTCAGTTGGCAAGCTGCGCACACAATCGCAGTCTTGTACAGCTTGTTTCATCACCTTTGCGAAGTTGCCGCTCTCTCCGGCTCCCAGAGACGAAGAAGCTGCTTCTTCGCGCAAAGACGATTCTGCCGCTCACAGTGCTCTGCGGTGTGCGCCTTCTGCCGAAAGAGGCCAGGGAGCGGTGCTTAGCTCTGCACTGCACCGTACCTTCGTCTTTAGCCTCTCTTCTCGTCTACATCTTAGCAAAAAGCTTTTCCACTCTGTCTGGCAAGGAGAAACTGTGCCAGCACAGAAAACATCTCCCATCGTGTTCTAGAGGCTGCACGGAGGTCTGCCGAGTGTTTTGCAAGAAGAGAAAGAAAGTTGTCCAAAACAGCTTGCAATCGAATGTTCATGTGAATAGAAAAGGCAGGAGAGTGGTCAGGTACTGTTTTCTCTCAGTTGGCAAGCTGCGCACACAATCGCAGTGTTGTACAGCTTGTTTCATCACCTTTGCGAAGCTGCCGCTCTCTCCGGCTCCCGGAGACGAAGAAGCTGCTTCTTCGCGCAAAGACGATTCTGCTGCTCACAGTGCTCTGCGGTGTGTGTCTTCTGCCGAAAGAGACCAGGGAGCGGTGCTTAGCTCTACAGAGCACCGTACCTTCGTCTTTAGCCTCTCTTCTCGTCTACATCTTAGCAAAAAGCTTTTCCACTCTGTCTGGCAAGGACAAACTTTGCCAGCACAGAAAACATCTCCCATCGTGTTCTAGAGGCTGCACGGAGGTCTGCCGAGTGTTTTGCAAGAAGAGAAAGAAAGTTGTCCAAAACAGCTTGCAATCGTATGTTCATGTGAATAGAAAAGGCAGGAGAGTGGTCAGGTACTGCTTTCTCTCACTTGGCAAGCTGCGCACACAATCGCAGTGTTGTACAGCTTGTTTCATCACCTTTGCGAAGCTGCCGCTCTCTCCGGCTCCCGGGGACGAAGAAGCTGCTTCTTCGCGCAAAGACGATTCTGCCGCTCATAGTGCTCTGCACTGTGTGTCTTGTGCTGAAAGAGGCCCGGGAGCGGTGCTTAGCTCCGCAGAGCACCTTACCTTCGTCTTTAGCCTCTCTTCTCGTCTACATCTTAGCAAAAAGCTTTTCCACTCTGTCTGGCAAGGAGAAACTGTGCCAGCACAGAAAACATCTCCCATCGTGTTCTAGAGGCTGCACGGAGGTCTGCCGAGTGTTTTGCAAGAAGAGAAAGAAAGTTGTCCAAAACAGCTTGCAATCGAATGTTCATGTGATTAGAAAAGGCAGGAGAGTGGTCAGGTACTGTTTTCTCTCAGTTGGCAAGCTGCGCACACAATCGCAGTCTTGTACAGCTTGTTTCATCACCTTTGCGAAGTTGCCGCTCTCTCCGGCTCCCGGAGACGAAGAAGCTGCTTCTTCGCGCAAAGACGATTCTGACGCTCAAAGTGCTCTGCGGTGTGCGCCTTCTGCCGAAAGAGGTCCGGGAGCGGTGCTTAGCTCTGCAGAGCACCGTACCTTCGTCTTTAGCCTCTCTTCTCGTCTACATCTTAGCAAAAAGCTTTTCCACTCTGTCCGGCAAGGAGAAACTTTGCCAGCACAGAAAACATCTCCCTTCGTGTTCTAGAGGCTGCACGGAGGTCTGCCGAGTGTTTTGCAAGAAGAGAAAGAAAGTTGTCCAAAACAGCTTCCAATCGAATGTTCATGTGAATAGAAAAGGCAGGAGAGTGGTCAGGTACTGTTTTCTCTCAGGTGGCTAGCTGCGCACACAATCGCAGTATTGTACAGCTTGTTTCATCACCTTTGCCAAGTTGCCGCTCTCTCCGGCTCCCGGAGACGAAGAAGCTGCTTCTTCGCGCAAAGACGATTCTGCCGCTCACAGTGCTCTGCGGTGTGCGCCTTCTGCCGAAAGAGGTCCGGGAGCGGTGCTTAGCTCTGCAGAGCACCGTACCTTCGTCTTTAGCCTCTCTTCTCGTCTACATCTTAGCAAAAAGCTTTTCCACTCTGTCTGGCTAGGAGAAACTGTGCCAGCACAAAAAACATCTCCCATCGTGTTCTAAAGGCTGCACGGAGGTCTGCCGAGTGTTTTGCAAGAAGAGAAAGAAAGTTGTTCAAAACAGCTTGCAATCGAATGTTCATGTGAATAGAAAAGGCAGGAGAGTGGTCAGGTACTGTTTTCTCTCAGTTGACAAACTGCGCACACAATCGCAGTGTTGTACAGCTTGTTTCATCACCTTTGCGAAGCTGCCGCTCTCTCCGGCTCCCGGAGACGAAGAAGCTGCTTCTTCGCGCAAAGACGATTCTGCCGCTCATAGTGCTCTGCACTGTGTGTCTTCTGCCGAAAGAGGCCCGGGAGCGGTGCTTAGCTCTGCAGAGCACCTTACCTTCGTCTTTAGCCTCTCTTCTCGTCTACATCTTAGCAAAAAGCTTTTCCACTCTGTCTGGCAAGGAGAAACTGTGCCAGCACAGAAAACATCTCCCATCGTGTTCTAGAGGCTGCACGGAGGTCTGCCGAGTGTTTTGCAAGAAGAGAAAGAAAGTTGTCCAAAACAGCTTGCAATCGAATGTTCATGTGAATAGAAAAGGCAGGAGAGTGGTCAGGTACTGTTTTCTCTCAGTTGGCAAGCTGCGCACACAATCGCAGTGTTGTACAGCTTGTTTCATCACCTTTGCGAAGTTGCCGCTCTCTCCGGCTCCCGGAGACGAAGAAGCTGCTTCTTCGCGCAAAGACGATTCTGCCGCTCACAGTGCTCTGCGGTATGTGTCTTCTGCCGAAAGAGGTCCGGGTGCGGTGCTTAGCTCTGCAGAGCACCGTACCTTCGTCTTTAGCCTCTCTTCTCGTCTACATCTTAGCAAAAACCTTATCCACTCTGTTTGGCAAGGAGAAACTTTGCCAGCACAGAAAACATCTCCCATCGTGTTCTAGAGGCTGCACGGAGCTCTACCGAGTGTTTCGCAAGAAGAGAAAGAAAGTTGTCCAAAACAGCTTGCAATCGAATGTTCATGTGAATAGAAAAGGCAGGAGAGTGGTCAGGTACTGTTTTCTCTCACTTGGCAAGCTGCGCACACAATCGCAGTCTTGTACAGCTTGTTTCATCACCTTTGCGAAGTTGCCGCTCTCTCCGGCTCCCGGAGACGAAGAAGCTGCTTCTTCGCGCAAAGACGATTCTGCCGCTCACAGTGTACTGCGGTGTGCGCCTTCTGCCGAAAGAGGCCAGGGAGCGGTGCTTAGCTCTGCACTGCACCGTACCTTCGTCTTTAGCCTCTCTTCTCGTCTACATCTTAGCAAAAAGCTTTTCCACTCTGTCTGGCAAGGAGAAACTGTGCCAGCACAGAAAACATCTCCCATTGTGTTCTAGAGGCTGCACGGAGGTCTGCCGAGTGTTTTGCAAGAAGAGAAAGAAAGTTGTCCAAAACAGCTTGCAATCGAATGTTCATGTGAATAGAAAAGGCAGGAGAGTGGTCAGGTACTGTTTTCTCTCAGTTGGCAAGCTGCGCACACAATCGCAGTGTTGTACAGCTTGTTTCATCACCTTTGCGAAGCTGCCGCTCTCTCCGGCTCCCGGAGACGGAGAAACTGCTTCTTCGCGCAAAGACGATTCTGCTGCTCACAGTGCTCTGCGGTGTGTGTCTTCTGCCGAAAGAGACCAGGGAGCGGTGCTTAGCTTTACAGAGCACCGTACCTTCGTCTTTAGCCTCTCTTCTCGTCTACATCTTAGCAAAAAGCTTTTCCACTCTGTCTGGCAAGGACAAACTTTGCCAGCACAGAAAACATCTCCCATCGTGTTCTAGAGGCTGCACGGAGGTCTGCCGAGTGTTTTGCAAGAAGAGAAAGAAAGTTGTCCAAAACAGCTTGCAATCGAATGTTCATGTGAATAGAAAAGGCAGGAGAGTGGTCAGGTACTGTTTTCTCTCAGGTGGCAAGCTGCGCACACAATCGCAGTGTTGTACAGCTTGTTTCATCACCTTTGCCAAGTTGCCGCTCTCTCCGGCTCCTGGAGACCAAGAAGCTGGAAGCTGCTTCTTCGCGCAAAGACGATTCTGCCGCTCACAGTGCTCTGCAGTGTGTGTCTTCTGACGAAAGACACCAGGGAGCGGTGCATAGCTCTGCAGAGCACCTTACCTTCGTCTTTAGCCTCTCTTCTCGTCTACATCTTAGCAAAAAGCTTTTCCACTCTGTCTGGCAAGGAGAAACTTTGCCAGCACAGAAAACATCTCCCATCGTGTTCTAGAGGCTGCACGGAGGTCTGCCGAGTGTTTTGCAAGAAGAGAAAAAAAGTTGTCAAAAACAGCTTGCAATCGAATGTTCATGTGAATAGAAAAGGCAGCAGAGTGGTCAGGTTCTGTTTTCTCTCAGTTGGGAAGCTGCGCACACAATCGCAGTGTTGTACAGCTTGTTTCATCACCTTTGCGAAGTTGCCGCTCTCTCCGGCTCCCGGAGACGAAGAAGCTGCTTCTTCGCGCAAAGACGATTCTGCCGCTCACAGTGCTCTGCGGTGTGCGCCTTCTGCCGAAAGAGGTCCGGGAGCGGTGCTTAGCTCTGCAGAGCACCGTACGTTCGTCTTTAGCCTCTCTTCTCGTCTACATCTTAGCAAAAAGCTTTTCCACTCTGTCTGGCAAGGAGAAACTTTGCCAGCACAGAAAACATCTCCCATCGTGTTCTAGAGGCTGCACGGAGGTCTGCCGAGTGTTTTGCAAGAAGAGAAAGAAAGTTGTCCAAAACAGCTTGCAATCGAATGTTCATGTGAATAGAAAAGGCAGGAGAGTGGTCAGGTACTGTTTTCTCTCAGTTGGCAAGCTGCGCACACAATCGCAGTGTTGTACAGCTTGTTTCATCACCTTTGCGAAGCTGCCGCTCTCTCCGGCTCCCGGAGACGAAGAAGCTGCTTCTTCGCGCAAAGACGATTCTGCCGCTCACAGTGCTCTGCACTGTGTGTCTTCTGCCGAAAGACACCAGGGAGCGGTGCATAGCTCTGCAGAGCACCTTACCTTCGTCTTTAGCCTCTCTTCTCGTCTACATCTTAGCAAAAAGCTTTTCCACTCTGTCTGGCAAGGAGAAACTGTGCCAGCACAGAAAACATCTCCCTTCGTGTTCTAGAGGCTGCACGGAGGTCTGCCGAGTGTTTTGCAAGTAGAGAAAGAAAGTTGTCCAAAACAGCTTGCAATCGAATGTTCATGTGAATAGAAAAGGCAGGAGAGTGGTCAGGTTCTGTTTTCTCTCAGTTGGGAAGCTGCGCACACAATCGCAGTGTTGTACAGCTTTTTTCATCACCTTTGCGAAGTTGCCGCTCTCTCCGGCTCCCGGAGACGAAGAAGCTGCTTCTTCGCGCAAAGACGATTCTGCCGCTCACAGTGCTCTGCGGTGTGCGCCTTCTGCCGAAAGAGGTCCGGGAGCGGTGCTTAGCTCTGCAGAGCACCGTACCTTCGTCTTTAGCCTCTCTTCTCGTCTACATCTTAGCAAAAAGCTTTTCCACTCTGTCTGGCAAGGAAAAACTGTGCCAGCACAGAAAACATCTCCCTTCGTGTTCTAGAGGCTGCACGGAGGTCTGCCGAGTGTTTTGCAAGAAGAGAAAGAAAGTTGTCCAAAACAGCTTGCAATCGAATGTTCATGTGAATAGAAAAGGCAGGAGAGTGGTCAGGTACTGTTTTCTCTCAGTTGTCAACCTGCGCACACAATCGCAGTGTTGTACAGCTTGTTTCATCACCTTTGCGAAGCTGCCGCTCTCTCCGGCTCCCGGAGACGAAGAAGCTGCTTCTTCGCGCAAAGACGATTCTGCCGCTCATAGTGCTCTGCACTGTGTGTCTTCTGCCGAAAGAGGCCCGGGAGCGGTGCTTAGCTCTGCAGAGCACCTTACCTTCGTCTTTAGCCTCTCTTCTCGTCTACATCTTAGCAAAAAGCTTTTCCACTCTGTCTGGCAAGGAGAAACTGTGCCAGCACAGAAAACATCTCCCTTCGTGTTCTAGAGGCTGCACGGAGGTCTGCCGAGTGTTTTGCAAGAAAACAAAGAAAGTTGTCCAAAACAGCTTGCAATCGAATGTTCATGTGAATAGAAAAGGCAGGAGCGTGGTCAGGTTCTGTTTTCCCACAGTTGGGAAGCTGCGCACACAATCGCAGTGTTGTACAGCTTGTTTCATCACCTTTGCGAAGCTGCCGCTCTCCTCGGCTCCCGGAGACGAAGAAGCTGCTTCTTCGCGCAAAGACGATTCTGCCGCTCACAGTGGTCTGCGGTGTGCGCCTCCGGCCGAAAGACGCCCGGGAGCGGTGCTTAGCTCTGCGGAGCACCGTACCGTCGTCTTTAGCCTCTCTTCTCGTCTACATCTTAGCAAAAAGCTTTTCCACTCTGTCTGGCAAGGAGAAACTTTGCCAGCACAGAAAACATCTCCCATCGTGTTCTAGAGGCTGCACGGAGGTCTGCCGAGTGTTTTGCAAGAAGAGAAAGAAAGTTGTCCAAAACAGCTTGCAATCGAATGTTCATGTGAATAGAAAAGGCAGGAGAGTGCTCAGGTACTGTTTTCTCTCAGTTGGCAAGCTGCGCACACAATCGCAGTGTTGTACAGCTTGTTTCATCACCTTTGCCAAGTTGCCGCTCTCTCCGGCTCCCGGAGACGAAGAAGCTGCTTCTTCGCGCAAAGACGATTCTGCCGCTCACAGTGCTCTGCGGTATGTGTCTTCTGCCGAAAGAGGCCCGGGTGCGGTGCTTAGCTCTGCAGAGCACCGTACCTTCGTCTTTAGCCTCTCTTCTCGTCTACATGTTAGCAAAAACCTTATCCACTCTGTTTGGCAAGGAGAAACTTTGCCAGCACAGAAAACATCTCCCATCGTGTTCTAGAGGCTGCACGGAGGTCTGCCGAGTGTTTCGCAAGAAGAGAAAGAAAGTTGTCCAAAACAGCTTGCAATCGAATGTTCATGTGAATAGAAAAGGCAGGAGAGTGGTCAGGTACTGTTTTCTCTCAGTTGGCAAGCTGCGCATACAATCGCAGTCTTGTACAGCTTGTTTCATCACCTTTGCCAAGTTGCCGCTCTCTCCGGCTCCCGGAGACGAAGAAGCTGCTTCTTCGCGCAAAGACGATTCTGCCGCTCACAGTGCTCTGCGGTGTGCGCCTTCTGCCGAAAGAGGCCAGGGAGCGGTGCTTAGCTCTGCACTGCACCGTACCTTCGTCTTTAGCCTCTCTTCTCGTCTACATCTTAGCAAAAAGCTTTTCCACTCTGTCTGGCAAGGAGAAACTGTGCCAGCACAGAAAACATCTCCCTTCGTGTTCTAGAGGCTGCACGGAGGTCTGCCGAGTGTTTTGCAAGAAGAGAAAGAAAGTTGTCCAAAACAGCTTGCAATCGAATGTTCATGTGAATAGAAAAGGCAGGAGAGTGGTCAGGTACTGTTTTCTCTCAGTTGGCAAGCTGCGCACACAATCGCAGTGTTGTACAGCTTGTTTCATCACCTTTGCGAAGTTGCCGCTCTCTCCGGCTCCCGGAGACGGAGAAACTGCTTCTTCGCGCAAAGACGATTCTGCTGCTCACAGTGCTCTGCGGTGTGTGTCTTCTGCCGAAAGAGACCAGGGAGCGGTGCTTAGCTTTACAGAGCACCGTACCTTCGTCTTTAGCCTCTCTTCTCGTCTACATCTTAGCAAAAAGCTTTTCCACTCTGTCTGGCAAGGAGAAACTGTGCCAGCACAGAAAACATCTCCCATCGTGTTCTAGAGGCTGCACGGAGGTCTGCCGAGTGTTTTGCAAGAAGAGAAAGAAAGTTGTCCAAAACAGCTTGCAATCGAATGTTCATGTGAATAGAAAAGGCAGGAGAGTGGTCAGGTACTGTTTTCTCTCAGGTGGCAAGCTGCGCACACAATCGCAGTGTTGTACAGCTTGTTTCATCACCTTTGCCAAGTTGCCGCTCTCTCCGGCTCCTGGAGACCAAGAAGCTGCTTCTTCGCGCAAAGACGATTCTGCCGCTCACAGTGCTCTGCACTGTGTGTCTTCTGCCGAAAGACACCAGGGAGCGGTGCATAGCTCTGCAGAGCACCTTACCTTCGTCTTTAGCCTCTCTTCTCGTCTACATCTTAGCAAAAAGCTTTTCCACTCTGTCTGGCAAGGAGAAACTTTGCCAGCACAGAAAACATCTCCCATCGTGTTCTAGAGGCTGCACGGAGGTCTGCCGAGTGTTTTGCAAGAAGAGAAAGAAAGTTGTCCAAAACAGCTTGCAATCGAATGTTCATGTGAATAGAAAAGGCAGGAGAGTGGTCAGGTTCTGTTTTCTCTCAGTTGGGAAGCTGCGCACACAATCGCAGTGTTGTACAGCTTGTTTCATCACCTTTGCGAAGTTGCCGCTCTCTCCGGCTCCCGGAGACGAAGAAGCTGCTTCTTCGCGCAAAGACGATTCTGCCGCTCACAGTGCTCTGCGGTGTGCGCCTTCTGCCGAAAGAGGTCCGGGAGCGGTGCTTAGCTCTGCAGAGCACCGTACCTTCGTCTTTAGCCTCTCTTCTCGTCTACATCTTAGCAAAAAGCTTTTCCACTCTGTCTGGCAAGGAGAAACTGTGCCAGCACAGAAAACATCTCCCTTCGTGTTCTAGAGGCTGCACGGAGGTCTGCCGAGTGTTTTGCAAGAAGAGAAAGAAAGTTGTCCAAAACAGCTTGCAATCGAATGTTCATGTGAATAGAAAAGGCAGGAGAGGGGTCAGGTACTGTTTTCTCTCAGTTGGCAAGCTGCGCACACAATCGCAGTGTTGTACAGCTTGTTTCATCACCTTTGCGAAGCTGCCGCTCTCTCCGGCTCCCGGAGACGAAGAAGCTGCTTCTTCGCGCAAAGACGATTCTGCCGCTCACAGTGCTCTGCACTGTGTGTCTTCTGCCGAAAGACACCAGGGAGCGGTGCATAGCTCTGCAGAGCACCTTACCTTCGTCTTTAGCCTCTCTTCTCGTCTACATCTTAGCAAAAAGCTTTTCCACTCTGTCTGGCAAGGAGAAACTGTGCCAGCACAGAAAACATCCCCCTTCGTGTTCTAGAGGCTGCACGGAGGTCTGCCGAGTGTTTTGCAAGAAGAGAAAGAAAGTTGTCCAAAACAGCTTGCACTCGAATGTTCATGTGAATAGAAAAGGCAGGAGAGTGGTCAGGTTCTGTTTTCTCTCAGTTGGGAAGCTGCGCACACAATCGCAGTGTTGTACAGCTTTTTTCATCACCTTTGCGAAGTTGCCGCTCTCTCCGGCTCCCGGAGACGAAGAAGCTGCTTCTTCGCGCAAAGACGATTCTGCCGCTCACAGTGCTCTGCGGTGTGCGCCTTCTGCCGAAAGAGGTCCGGGAGCGGTGCTTAGCTCTGCAGAGCACCGTACGTTCGTCTTTAGCCTCTCTTCTCGTCTACATCTTAGCAAAAAGCTTTTCCACTCTGTCTGGCAAGGAGAAACTGTGCCAGCACAGAAAACATCTCCCTTCGTGTTCTAGAGGCTGCACGGAGGTCTGCCGAGTGTTTTGCAAGAAGAGAAAGAAAGTTGTCCAAAACAGCTTGCAATCGAATGTTCATGTGAATAGAAAAGGCAGGAGAGTGGTCAGGTACTGTTTTCTCTCAGTTGTCAACCTGCGCACACAATCGCAGTGTTGTACAGCTTGTTTCATCACCTTTGCGAAGCTGCCGCTCTCTCCTGCTCCCGGAGACGAAGAAGCTGCTTCTTCGCGCAAAGACGATTCTGCCGCTCATAGTGCTCTGCACTGTGTGTCTTCTGCCGAAAGAGGCCCGGGAGCGGTGCTTAGCTCTGCAGAGCACCTTACCTTCGTCTTTAGCCTCTCTTCTCGTCTACATCTTAGCAAAAAGCTTTTCCACTCTGTCTGGCAAGGAGAAACTGTGCCAGCACAGAAAACATCTCCCTTCGTGTTCTAGAGGCTGCACGGAGGTCTGCCGAGTGTTTTGCAAGAAAACAAAGAAAGTTGTCCAAAACAGCTTGCAATCGAATGTTCATGTGAATAGAAAAGGCAGGAGAGTGGTCAGGTACTGTTTTCTCTCAGTTGGCAAGCTGCGCACACAATCGCAGTGTTGTACAGCTTGTTTCATCACCTTTGCAAAGCTGCCGCTCTCCTCGGCTCCCGGAGACGAAGAAGCTGCTTCTTCGCGCAAAGACGATTCTGCCGCTCACAGTGCTCTGCGGTGTGCGCCTTCTGCCGAAAGAGGCCCGGGAGCGGTGCTTAGCTCTGCGGAGCACCGTACCGTCGTCTTTAGCCTCTCTTCTCGTCTACATCTTAGCAAAAAGCTTTTCCACTCTGTCTGGCAAGGAGAAACTTTGCCAGCACAGAAAACATCTCCCATCGTGTTCTAGAGGCTGCACGGAGGTCTGCCGAGTGTTTTGCAAGAAGAGAAAGAAAGTTGTCCAAAACAGCTTGCAATCGAATGTTCATGTGAATAGAAAAGGCAGGAGAGTGGTCAGGTACTGTTTTCTCTCAGTTGGCAAGCTGCGCACACAATCGCAGTGTTGTACAGCTTGTTTCATCACCTTTCCCAAGTTGCCGCTCTCTCCGGCTCCCGGAGACGGAGAAGCTGCTTCTTCGCGCAAAGACGATTCTGCCGCTCACAGTGCTCTGCGGTATGTGTCTTCTGCCGAAAGAGGCCCGGGTGCGGTGCTTAGCTCTGCAGAGCACCGTACCTTCGTCTTTAGCCTCTCTTCTCGTCTACATCTTAGCAAAAACCTTATCCACTCTGTTTGGCAAGGAGAAACTTTGCCAGCACAGAAAACATCTCCCATCGTGTTCTAGAGGCTGCACGGAGGTCTGCCGAGTGTTTTGCAAGAAGAGAAAGAAAGTTGTCCAAAACAGCTTGCAATCGAATGTTCATGTGAATAGAAAAGGCAGGAGAGTGGTCAGGTACTGTTTTCTCTCAGTTGGCAAGCTGCGCATACAATCGCAGTCTTGTACAGCTTGTTTCATCACCTTTGCGAAGTTGCCGCTCTCTCCGGCTCCCGGAGACGAAGAAGCTGCTTCTTCGCGCAAAGACGATTCTGCCGCTCACAGTGCTCTGCGGTGTGCGCCTTCTGCCGAAAGAGGCCAGGGAGCGGTGCTTAGCTCTGCACTGCACCGTACCTTCGTCTTTAGCCTCTCTTCTCGTCTACATCTTAGCAAAAAGCTTTTCCACTCTGTCTGGCAAGGAGAAGCTGTGCAAGCACAGAAAACATCTCCCTTCGTGTTCTAGAGGCTGCACGGAGGTCTGCCGAGTGTTTTGCAAGAAGAGAAAGAAAGTTGTCCAAAACAGCTTGCAATCGAATGTTCATGTGAATAGAAAAGGCAGGAGAGTGGTCAGGTACTGTTTTCTCTCAGTTGGCAAGCTGCGCACACAATCGCAGTGTTGTACAGCTTGTTTCATCACCTTTGCGAAGCTGCCGCTCTGTCCGGCTCCCGGAGACGGAGAAGCTGCTTCTTCGCGCAAAGACGATTCTGCCGCTCACAGTGCTCTGCACTGTGTGTCTTCTGCCGAAAGACACCAGGGAGCGGTGCATAGCTCTGCAGAGCACCTTACCTTCGTCTTTAGCCTCTCTTCTCGTCTACATCTTAGCAAAAAGCTTTTCCACTCTGTCTGGCAAGGAGAAACTGTGCCAGCACAGAAAACATCTCCCTTCGTGTTCTAGAGGCTGCACGGAGGTCTGCCGAGTGTTTTGCAAGTAGAGAAAGAAAGTTGTCCAAAACAGATTGCAATCGAATGTTCATGTGAATAGAAAAGGCAGGAGAGTGGTCAGGTTCTGTTTTCTCTCAGTTGGGAAGCTGCGCACACAATCGCAGTGTTGTACAGCTTTTTTCATCACCTTTGCGAAGTTGCCGCTCTCTCCGGCTCCCGGAGACGAAGAAGCTGCTTCTTCGCGCAAAGACGATTCTGCCGCTCACAGTGCTCTGCGGTGTGCGCCTTCTGCCGAAAGAGGTCCGGGAGCGGTGCTTAGCTCTGCAGAGCACCGTACCTTCGTCTTTAGCCTCTCTTCTCGTCTACATCTTAGCAAAAAGCTTTTCCACTCTGTCTGGCAAGGAGAAACTGTGCCAGCACAGAAAACATCTCCCTTCGTGTTCTAGAGGCTGCACGGAGGTCTGCCGAGTGTTTTGCAAGAAGAGAAAGAAAGTTGTCCAAAACAGCTTGCAATCGAATGTTCATGTGAATAGAAAAGGCAGGAGAGTGGTCAGGTACTGTTTTCTCTCAGTTGTCAACCTGCGCACACAATCGCAGTGTTGTACAGCTTGTTTCATCACCTTTGCGAAGCTGCCGCTCTCTCCGGCTCCCGGAGACGAAGAAGCTGCTTCTTCGCGCAAAGACGATTCTGCCGCTCATAGTGCTCTGCACTGTGTGTCTTCTGCCGAAAGAGGCCCGGGAGCGGTGCTTAGCTCTGCAGAGCACCTTACCTTCGTCTTTAGCCTCTCTTCTCGTCTACATCTTAGCAAAAAGCTTTTCCACTCTGTCTGGCAAGGAGAAACTGTGCCAGCACAGAAAACATCTCCCTTCGTGTTCTAGAGGCTGCACGGAGGTCTGCCGAGTGTTTTGCAAGAAGAGAAAGAAAGTTGTCCAAAACAGCTTGCAATCGAATGTTCATGTGAATAGAAAAGGCAGGAGCGTGGTCAGGTTCTGTTTTCTCTCAGTTGGGAAGCTGCGCACACAATCGCAGTGTTGTACAGCTTGTTTCATCACCTTTGCGAAGCTGCCGCTCTCCTCGGCTCCCGGAGACGAAGAAGCTGCTTCTTCGCGCAAAGACGATTCTGCCGCTCACAGTGCTCTGCGGTGTGCGCCTTCTGCCGAAAGAGGCCCGGGAGCGGTGCTTAGCTCTGCGGAGCACCGTACCGTCGTCTTTAGCCTCTCTTCTCGTCTACATCTTAGCAAAAAGCTTTTCCACTCTGTCTGGCAAGGAGAAACTTTGCCAGCACAGAAAACATCTCCCATCGTGTTCTAGAGGCTGCACGGAGGTCTGCCGAGTGTTTTGCAAGAAGAGAAAGAAAGTTGTCCAAAACAGCTTGCAATCGAATGTTCATGTGAATAGAAAAGGCAGGAGAGTGGTCAGGTACTGTTTTCTCTCAGGTGGCAAGCTGCGCACACAATCGCAGTGTTGTACAGCTTGTTTCATCACCTTTGCGAAGTTGCCGCTCTCTCCGGCTCCCGGAGACGAAGAAGCTGCTTCTTCGCGCAAAGACGATTCTGCCGCTCACAGTGCTCTGCGGTATGTGTCTTCTGCCGAAAGAGGCCCGTGTGCGGTGCTTAGCTCTGCAGAGCACCGTACCTTCGTCTTTAGCCTCTCTTCTCGTCTACATCTTAGCAAAAACCTTATCCACTCTGTTTGGCAAGGAGAAACTTTGCCAGCACAGAAAACATCTCCCATCGTGTTCTAGAGGCTGCACGGAGGTCTGCCGAGTGTTTTGCAAGAAGAGAAAGAAAGTTGTCCAAAACAGCTTGCAATCGAATGTTCATGTGAATAGAAAAGGCAGGAGAGTGGTCAGGTACTGTTTTCTCTCAGTTGGCAAGCTGCGCATACAATCGCAGTCTTGTACAGCTTGTTTCATCACCTTTGCGAAGTTGCCGCTCTCTCCGGCTCCCGGAGACGAAGAAGCTGCTTCTTCGCGCAAAGACGATTCTGCCGCTCACAGTGCTCTGCGGTGTGCGCCTTCTGCCGAAAGAGGCCAGGGAGCGGTGCTTAGCTCTGCACTGCACCGAACCTTCGTCTTTAGCCTCTCTTCTCGTCTACATCTTAGCAAAAAGCTTTTCCACTCTGTCTGGCAAGGAGAAACTGTGCCAGCACAGAAAACATCTCCCTTCGTGTTCTAGAGGCTGCACGGAGGTCTGCCGAGTGTTTTGCAAGAAGAGAAAGAAAGTTGTCCAAAACAGCTTGCAATCGAATGTTCATGTGAATAGAAAAGGCAGGAGAGTGGTCAGGTACTGTTTTCTCTCAGTTGGCAAGCTGCGCACACAATCGCAGTGTTGTACAGCTTGTTTCATCACCTTTGCGAAGCTGCCGCTCTCTCCGGCTCCCGGAGACGGAGAAACTGCTTCTTCGCGCAAAGACGATCTGCTGCTCACAGTGCTCTGCGGTGTGTGTCTTCTGCCGAAAGAGACCAGGGAGCGGTGCTTAGCTTTACAGATCACCGTACCTTCGTCTTTAGCCTCTCTTCTCGTCTACATCTTAGCAAAAAGCTTTTCCACTCTGTCTGGCAAGGACAAACTTTGCCAGCACAGAAAACATCTCCCATCGTGTTCTAGAGGCTGCACGGAGGTCTGCCAAGTGTTTTGCAAGAAGAGAAAGAAAGTTGTCCAAAACAGCTTGCAATCGAATGTTCATGTGAATAGAAAAGGCAGGAGAGTGGTCAGGTACTGTTTTCTCTCAGGTGGCAAGCTGCGCACACAATCGCAGTGTTGTACAGCTTGTTTCATCACCTTTGCCAAGTTGCCGCTCTCTCCGGCTCCTGGAGACGAAGAAGCTGCTTCTTCGCGCAAAGACGATTCTGCCGCTCACAGTGCTCTGCACTGTGTGTCTTCTGCCGAAAGACACCAGGGAGCGGTGCATAGCTCTGCAGAGCACCTTACCTTCGTCTTTAGCCTCTCTTCTCGTCTACATCTTAGCAAAAAGCTTTTCCACTCTGTCTGGCAAGGAGAAACTGTGCCAGCACAGAAAACATCTCCCTTCGTGTTCTAGAGGCTGCACGGAAGTCTGCCGAGTGTTTTGCAAGTAGAGAAAGAAAGTTGTCCAAAACAGCTTGCAATCGAATGTTCATGTGAATAGAAAAGGCAGGAGAGTGGTCAGGTTCTGTTTTCTCTCAGTTGGGAAGCTGCGCACACAATCGCAGTGTTGTACAGCTTGTTTCATCACCTTTGCGAAGTTGCCGCTCTCTCCGGCTCCCGGAGACGAAGAAGCTGCTTCTTCACGCAAAGACGATTCTGCCGCTCACAGTGCTCTGCGGTGTGCGCCTTCTGCCGAAAGAGGTCCGGGAGCGGTGCTTAGCTCTGCAGAGCACCGTACCTTCGTCTTTAGCCTCTCTTCTCGTCTACATCTTAGCAAAAAGCTTTTCCACTCTGTCTGGCAAGGAGAAACTGTGCCAGCACAGAAAACATCTCCCTTCGTGTTCTAGAGGCTGCACGGAGGTCTGCCGAGTGTTTTGCAAGAAGAGAAAGAAAGTTGTCCAAAACAGCTTGCAATCGAATGTTCATGTGAATAGAAAAGGCAGGAGCGTGGTCAGGTTCTGTTTTCTCTCAGTTGGGAAGCTGCGCACACAATCGCAGTGTTGTACAGCTTGTTTCATCACCTTTGCGAAGCTGCCGCTCTCCTCGGCTCCCGGAGACGAAGAAGCTGCTTCTTCGCGCAAAGACGATTCTGCCGCTCACAGTGCTCTGCGGTGTGCGCCTTCTGCCGAAAGAGGCCCGGGAGCGGTGCTTAGCTCTGCGGAGCACCGTACCGTCGTCTTTAGCCTCTCTTCTCGTCTACATCTTAGCAAAAAGCTTTTCCACTCTGTCTGGCAAGGAGATACTTTGCCAGCACAGAAAACATCTCCCATCGTGTTCTAGAGGCTGCACGGAGGTCTGCCGAGTGTTTTGCAAGAAAACAAAGAAAGTTGTCCAAAACAGCTTGCAATCGAATGTTCATGTGAATAGAAAAGGCAGGAGAGTGGTCAGGTACTGTTTTCTCTCAGTTGGCAAGCTGCGCACACAATCGCAGTGTTGTACAGCTTGTTTCATCACCTTTGCCAAGTTGCCGCTCTCTCCGGCTCCCGGAGACGAAGAAGCTGCTTCTTCGCGCAAAGACCATTCTGCCGCTCACAGTGCTCTGCTTTGTGCGCCTTCTGCCAAAGAGGCCAGGGAGCGGTGCTTAGCTCTGCAGAGCACCGTACCTTCGTCTTTAGCCTCTCTTCTCGTCTACATCTTAGCAAAAAGCTTTTCCACTCTGTCTGGCAAGGAGAAACTGTGCCAGCACAGAAAACATCTCCCTTCGTGTTCTAGAGGCTGCACGGAGGTCTGCCGAGTGTTTTGCAAGAAGAGAAAGAAAGTTGTCCAAAACAGCTTGCAATCGTATGTTCATGTGAATAGAAAAGGCAGGAGCGTGGTCAGGTACTGCTTTCTCTCACTTGGCAAGCTGCGCACACAATCGCAGTGTTGTACAGCTTGTTTCATCACCTTTGCGAAGTTGCCGCTCTCTCCGGCTCCCGGAGACGAAGAAGCTGCTTCTTCGCGCAAAGACGATTCTGCCGCTCATAGTGCTCTGCACTGTGTGTCTTCTGCCGAAAGAGGCCCGGGAGCGGTGATAAGCTCCGCAGAGCACCTTACCTTCGTCTTTAGCCTCTCTTCTCGTCTACATCTTAGCAAAAACCTTTTCCACTCTGTCTGGCAAGGAGAAACTGTGCCAGCACAGAAAACATCTCCCATCGTGTTCTAGAGGCTGCACGGAGGTCTGCCGAGTGTTTTGCAAGAAGTGAAAGAAAGTTGTCCAAAACAGCTTGCAATCGAATGTTCATGTGATTAGAAAAGGCAGGAGAGTGGTCAGGTACTGTTTTCTCTCAGTTGGCAAGCTGCGCACACAATCGCAGTCTTGTACAGCTTGTTTTATCACCTTTGCGAAGTTGCCGCTCTCTCCGGCTCCCGGAGACGAAGAAGCTGCTTCTTCGCGCAAAGACGATTCTGACGCTCAAAGTGCTCTGCGGTGTGCGCCTTCTGCCGAAAGAGGTCCGGGAGCGGTGCTTAGCTCTGCAGAGCACCGTACCTTCGTCTTTAGCCTCTCTTCTCGTCTACATCTTAGCAAAAAGCTTTTCCACTCTGTCCGGCAAGGAGAAACTTTGCCAGCACAGAAAACATCTCCCTTCGATTTCTAGAGGCTGCACGGAGGTCTGCCGAGTGTTTTGCAAGAAGAGAAAGAAAGTTGTCCAAAACAGCTACCAATCGAATGTTCATGTGAATAGAAAAGGCAGGAGAGTGGTCAGGTACTGTTTTCTCTCAGGTGGCAAGCTGCGCACACAATCGCAGTGTTGTACAGCTTGTTTCATCACCTTTGCGAAGCTGCCGCTCTCTCCGGCTCCTGGAGACGAAGAAGCTGCTTCTTCGCGCAAAGACGATTCTGCCGCTCACAGTTCTCTGCGGTGTGCGCCTTCTGCCGAAAGATGCCCGGGAGCTGTGCTTAGCTCTGCAGAGCACCGTACCTTCGTCTTTAGCCTCTCTTCTCGTCTACATCTTAGCAAAAAGCTTTTCCACTCTGTCTGGCAAGGAGAAACTGTGCCAGCACAGAAAACATCTCCCATCGTGTTCTAGAGGCTGCACGGAGGTCTGCCGAGTGTTTTGCAAGAAGAGAAAGAAAGTTGTCCAAAACAGCTTGCAATCGAATGTTCATGTGAATAGAAAAGGCAGGAGAGTGGTCAGGTACTGTTTTCTCTCAGTTGGCAAGCTGCGCACACAATCGCAGTCTTGTACAGCTTTTTTCATCACCTTTGCGAAGCTGCCGCTCTCTCCGGCTCCCGGAGACGAAGAAGCTGCTTCTTCGCGCAAAGACGATTCTGCTGCTCACAGTGCTCTGCGGTGTGTGTCTTCTGCCGAAAGAGACCAGGGAGCGGTGCTTAGCTCTGCAGAGCACCGTACCTTCGTCTTTAGCCTCTCTTCTCGTCTACATCTTAGCAAAAAGCTTTTCCACTCTGTCTGGCAAGGAGAAACTGTGCCAGCACAGAAAACATCTCCCATCGTGTTCTAGAGGCTGCACAGCGGTCTGCCGAGTATTTTGCAAGAAGAGAAAGAAAGTTGTCCAAAACAGCTTGCAATCGAATGTTCATGTGATTAGAAAAGGCAGGAGAGTGGTCAGGTACTGTTTTCTCTCAGTTGTCAACCTGCGCACACAATCGCAGTCTTGTACAGCTTTTTTCATCACCTTTGCGAAGTTGCCGCTCTCTCCGGCTCCCGGAGACCAAGAAGCTGCTTCTTCGCGCAAAGACGATTCTGCCGCTCACAGTGCTCTGCGGTGTGCGGCTTCTGCCGAAAGAGGCCAGGGAGCGGTGCTTAGCTCTGCAGAGCACCGTACCTTCGTCTTTAGCCTCTCTTCTCGTCTACATCTTAGCAAAAAGCTTTTCCACTCTGTCTGGCAAGGAGAAACTTTGCCAGCACAGAAAACATCTCCCATCGTGTGCTAGAGGCTGCACGGAGGTCTGCCGAGTGTTAGCAAGAAGAGAAAGAAAGTTGTCCAAAACAGCTTGCAATCGAATGTTCATGTGAATAGAAAAGGCAGGAGTGTGGTCAGGTACTGTTTTCTCTCAGTTGGCAAGCTGCGCACACAATCGCAGTGTTGTACAGCTTGTTTCATCCCCTTTGCGAAGCTGCCGCTCTCTCCGGCTCCTGGAGACCAAGAAGCTGCTTCTTCGCGCAAAGACGATTCTGCCGCTCACAGTGCTCTGCACTGTGTGTCTTCTGCCGAAAGACACCAGGGAGTGGTGCATAGCTCTGCAGAGCACCTTACCTTCGTCTTTAGCCTCTCTTCTCGTCTACATCTTAGCAAAAAGCTTTTCCACTCTGTCTGGCAAGGAGAAACTTTGCCAGCACAGAAAACATCTCCCTTCGTGTTCTAGAGGCTGCACGGAGGTCTGCCGAGTGTTTTGCAAGTAGAGAAAGAAAGTTGTCCAAAACAGCTTGCAATCGAATGTTCATGTGAATAGAAAAGGCAGGAGAGTGGTCAGGTTCTGTTTTCTCTCAGTTGGGAAGCTGCGCACACAATCGCAGTGTTGTACAGCTTGTTTCATCACCTTTGCGAAGTTGCCGCTCTCTCCGGCTCCCGGAGACGAAGAAGCTGCTTCTTCGCGCAAAGACGATTCTGCCGCTCACAGTGCTCTGCGGTGTGCGCCTTCTGCCGAAAGAGGTCCGGGAGAGGTGCTTAGCTCTGCAGAGCACCGTACCTTCGTCTTTAGCCTCTCTTCTCGTCTACATCTTAGCAAAAAGCTTTTCCACTCTGTCTGGCAAGGAGAAACTGTGCCAGCACAGAAAACATCTCCCTTCGTGTTCTAGAGGCTGCACGGAGGTCTGCCGAGTGTTTTGCAAGAAGAGAAAGAAAGTTGTCCAAAACAGCTTGCAATCGAATGTTCATGTGAATAGAAAAGGCAGGAGCGTGGTCAGGTACTGTTTTCTCTCAGTTGGGAAGCTGCGCACACAATCGCAGTGTTGCACAGCTTTTTTCATCACCTTTGCGAAGCTGCCGCTCTCCTCGGCTCCCGGAGACGAAGAAGCTGCTTCTTCGCGCAAAGACGATTCTGCCGCTCACAGTGCTCTGCGGTGTGCGCCTTCTGCCGAAAGAGGCCCGGGAGCGGTGCTTAGCTCTGCGGAGCACCGTACCGTCGTCTTTAGCCTCTCTTCTCGTCTACATCTTAGCAAAAATCTTTTCCACTCTGTCTGGCAAGGAGAAACTTTGCCAGCACAGAAAACATCTCCCATCGTGTTCTAGAGGCTGCACGGAGGTCTGCCGAGTGTTTTGCAAGAAGAGAAAGAAAGTTGTCCAAAACAGCTTGCAATCGAATGTTCATGTGAATAGAAAAGGCAGGAGAGTGGTCAGGTACTGTTTTCTCTCAGTTGGCAAGCTGCGCACACAATCGCAGTGTTGTACAGCTTGTTTCATCACCTTTGCGAAGTTGCCGCTCTCTCCGGCTCCCGGAGACGAAGAAGCTGCTTCTTCGCGCAAAGACGATTCTGCCGCTCACAGTGCTCTGCGGTATGTGTCTTCTGCCGAAAGAGGCCCGGGTGCGGTGCTTAGCTCTGCAGAGCACCGTACCTTCGTCTTTAGCCTCTCTTCTCGTCTACATCTTAGCAAAAACCTTATCCACTCTGTTTGGCAAGGAGAAACTTTGCCAGCACAGAAAACATCTCCCATCGTGTTCTAGAGGCTGCACGGAGGTCTGCCGAGTGTTTCGCAAGAAGAGAAAGAAAGTTGTCCAAAACAGCTTGCAATCGAATGTTCATGTGAATAGAAAAGGCAGGAGAGTGGTCAGGTACTGTTTTCTCTCAGTTGGCAAGCTGCGCATACAATCGCAGTGTTGTACAGCTTTTTTCATCACCTTTGCGAAGTTGCCGCTCTCTCCGGCTGGGGGAGACGAAGAAGCTGCTTCTTTGCGCAAAGACGATTCTGCCGCTCACAGTGCTCTGCGGTGTGCGCCTTCTGCCGAAAGAGGCCAGGGAGCGGTGCTTAGCTCTGCACTGCACCGTACCTTCGTCTTTAGCCTCTCTTCTCGTCTACATCTTAGCAAAAAGCTTTTCCACTCTGTCTGGCAAGGAGAAACTGTGCCACCACAGAAAACATCTCCCTTCGTGTTCTAGAGGCTGCACGGAGGTCTGCCGAGTGTTTTGCAAGAAGAGAAAGAAAGTTGTCCAAAACAGCTTGCAATCGAATGTTCATGTGAATAGAAAAGGCAGGAGAGTGGTCAGGTACTGTTTTCTCTCAGTTGGCAAGCTGCGCACACAATCGCAGTGTTGTACAGCTTGTTTCATCACCTTTGCGAAGCTGCCGCTCTCTCCGGCTCCCGGAGACGGAGAAACTGCTTCTTCGCGCAAAGACGATTCTGCTGCTCACAGTGCTCTGCGGTGTGTATCTTCTGCCGAAAGAGACCAGGGAGCGGTGCTTAGCTTTACAGAGCACCGTACCTTCGTCTTTAGCCTCTCTTCTCGTCTACATCTTAGCAAAAAGCTTTTCCACTCTGTCTGGCAAGGACAAACTTTGCCAGCACAGAAAACATCTCCCATCGTGTTCTAGAGGCTGCACGGAGGTCTGCCGAGTGTTTTGCAAGAAGAGAAAGAAAGTTGTCCAAAACAGCTTGCAATCGAATGTTCATGTGAATAGAAAAGGCAGGAGAGTGGTCAGGTACTGTTTTCTCTCAGGTGGCAAGCTGCGCACACAATCGCAGTGTTGTACAGCTTGTTTCATCACCTTTGCCAAGTTGCCGCTCTCTCCGGCTCCTGGAGACCAAGAAGCTGCTTCTTCGCGCAAAGACGATTCTGCCGCTCACAGTGCTCTGCACTGTGTGTCTTCTGCCGAAAGACACCAGGGAGCGGTGCATAGCTCTGCAGAGCACCTTACCTTCGTCTTTAGCCTCTCTTCTCGTCTACATCTTAGCAAAAAGCTTTTCCACTCTGTCTGGCAAGGAGAAACTTTGCCAGCACAAAAAACATCTCCCATCGTGTTCTAGAGGCTGCACGGAGGTCTGCCGAGTGTTTTGCAAGAAGAGAAAGAAAGTTGTCCAAAACAGCTTGCAATCGAATGTTCATGTGAATAGAAAAGGCAGGAGAGTGGTCAGGTTCTGTTTTCTCTCAGTTGGGAAGCTGCGCACACAATCGCAGTGTTGTACAGCTTGTTTCATCACCTTTGCGAAGTTGCCGCTCTCTCCGGCTCCCGGAGACGAAGAAGCTGCTTCTTCGCGCAAAGACGATTCTGCCGCTCACAGTGCTCTGCGGTGTGCGCCTTCTGCCGAAAGAGGTCCGGGAGCGGTGCTTAGCTCTGCAGAGCACCGTACCTTCGTCTTTAGCCTCTCTTCTCGTCTACATCTTAGCAAAAAGCTTTTCCACTCTGTCTGGCAAGGAGAAACTGTGCCAGCACATAAAACATCTCACATCGTGTTCTAGAGGCTGCACGGAGGTCTGCCGAGTGTTTTGCAAGAAGAGAAAGAAAGTTGTCCAAAACAGCTTGCAATCGAATGTTCATGTGAATAGAAAAGGCAGGAGAGTGGTCAGGTACTGCGTTCTCTCACTTGGCAAGCTGCGCACACAATCGCAGTCTTGTACAGCTTGTTTCATCACCTTTGCGAAGCTGCCGCTCTCTCCGGCACCCGGAGACGAAGAAGCTGCTTCTTCGCGCAAAGACGATTCTGCCGCTCACAGTGCTCTGCACTGTGTGTCTTCTGCCGAAAGACACCAGGGAGCGGTGCATCGCTCTGCAGAGCACCTTACCTTCGTCTTTAGCCTCTCTTCTCGTCTGCATCTTAGCAAAAAGCTTTTCCACTCTGTCTGGCAAGGAGAAACTGTGCCAGCACAGAAAACATCTCCCTTCGTGTTCTAGAGGCTGCACGGAGGTCTGCCGAGTGTTTTGCAAGTAGAGAAAGAAAGTTGTCCAAAACAGCTTGCAATCGAATGTTCATGTGAATAGAAAAGGCAGGAGAGTGGTCAGGTTCTGTTTTCTCTCAGTTGGGAAGCTGCGCACACAATCGCAGTGTTGTACAGCTTTTTTCATCACCTTTGCGAAGTTGCCGCTCTCTCCGGCTCCCGGAGACGAAGAAGCTGCTTCTTCGCGCAAAGACGATTCTGCCGCTCACAGTGCTCTGCGGTGTGCGCCTTCTGCCGAAAGAGGTCCGGGAGCGGTGCTTAGCTCTGCAGAGCACCGTACCTTCGTCTTTAGCCTCTCTTCTCGTCTACATCTTAGCAAAAAGCTTTTCCACTCTGTCTGGCAAGGAGAAACTGTGCCAGCACAGAAAACATCTCCCATCGTGTTCTAGAGGCTGCACGGAGGTCTGCCGAGTGTTTTGCAAGAAGAGAAAGAAAGTTGTCCAAAACAGCTTGCAATCGAATGTTCATGTGAATAGAAAAGGCAGGAGAGTGGTCAGGTACTGTTTTCTCTCAGGTGGCAAGCTGCGCACACAATCGCAGTGTTATACAGCTTGTTTCATCACCTTTGCGAAGTTGCCGCTCTCTCCGTCTCCAGGAGACGAAGAAGCTGCTTCTTCGCGCAAAGACGATTCTGCCGCTCACATTGCTCTGCGGTGTGCGGCTTCTGCCGAAAAAGATCCGGGAGCGGTGCTTAGCTCTGCAGAGCACCTTACCTTCCTCTTTAGCCTCTCTTCTCGTCTACATCTTAGCAAAAAGCTTTTCCACTGTGTCTGGCAAGGAGAAACTGTGCCAGCACAAAAAACATCTCCCATCGTGTTCTAGAGGCTGCACGGAGGTCTGCCGAGTGTTTTGCAAGAAGAGAAAGAAAGTTGTCCAAAACAGCTTGCAATCGAATTTTCATGTGAATAGAAAAGGCAGGAGAGGGGTCAGGTACTGTTTTCTCTCAGTTGGCAAGCTGCGCACACAATCGCAGTGTTGTACAGCTTGTTTCATCACCTTTGCGAAGTTGCCGCTCTCTCCGGCTCCCGGAGACGAAGAAGCTGCTTCTTCGCGCAAAGACGATTCTGCCGCTCACAGTGCTCTCCGGTGTGCGCCTTCTGCCGAAAGAGGCCAGGGAGCGGTGCTTACCTCTGCACTGCACCGTACCTTCGTCTTTAGCCTCTCTTCTCGTCTACATCTTAGCAAAAAGCTTTTCCACTCTGTCTGGCAAGGAGAAACTGTGCCAGCACAGAAAACATCTCCCTTCGTGTTCTAGAGGCTGCACGGAGGTCTGCCGAGTGTTTTGCAAGTAGAGAAAGAAAGTTGTCCAAAACAGCTTGCAATCGAATGTTCATGTGAATAGAAAAGGCAGGAGAGTGGTCAGGTACTGTTTTCTCTCAGTTGGCAAGCTGCGCACACAATCGCAGTGTTGTACAGCTTGTTTCATCACCTTTGCGAAGTTGCCGCTCTCTCCGGCTCCCGGAGACGAAGAAGCTGCTTCTTCGCGCAAAGACGATTCTGCCGCTCACAGTGCTCTGCGGTGTGCGCCTTCTGCCGAAAGAGGTCCGGGAGCGGTGCTTAGCTCTGCAGAGCACCGTACCTTCGTCTTTAGCCTCTCTTCTCGTCTACATCTTAGCAAAAAGCTTTTCCACTCTGTCTGGCAAGGAGAAACTGTGCCAGCACAGAAAACATCTCCCTTCGTGTTCTAGAGGCTGCACGGAGGTCTGCCGAGTGTTTTGCAAGAAGAGAAAGAAAGTTGTCCAAAACAGCTTGCAATCGAATGTTCATGTGAATAGAAAAGGCAGGAGCGTGGTCAGGTACTGTTTTCTCTCAGTTGGGAAGCTGCGCACACAATCGCAGTGTTGTACAGCTTGTTTCATCACCTTTGCGAAGCTGCCGCTCTCCTCGGCTCCCGGAGACGAAGAAGCTGCTTCTTCGCGCAAAGACGATTCTGCCGCTCACAGTGCTCTGCGGTGTGCGCCTTCTGCCGAAAGAGGCCCGGGAGCGGTGCTTAGCTCTGCGGAGCACCGTACCGTCGTCTTTAGCCTCTCTTCTCGTCTACATCTTAGCAAAAAGCTTTTCCACTCTGTCTGGCAAGGAGAAACTTTGCCAGCACAGAAAACATCTCCCATCGTGTTCTAGAGGCTGCACGGAGGTCTGCCGAGTGTTTTGCAAGAAGAGAAAGAAAGTTGTCCAAAACAGCTTGCAATCGAATGTTCATGTGAATAGAAAAGGCAGGAGAGTGCTCAGGTACTGTTTTCTCTCAGTTGGCAAGCTGCGCACACAATCGCAGTGTTGTACAGCTTGTTTCATCACCTTTGCGAAGTTGCCGCTCTCTCCGGCTCCCGGAGACGAAGAAGCTGCTTCTTCGCGCAAAGACGATTCTGCCGCTCACAGTGCTCTGCGGTATGTGTCTTCTGCCGAAAGAGGCCCGGGTGCGGTGCTTAGCTCTGCAGAGCACCGTACCTTCGTCTTTAGCCTCTCTTCTCGTCTACATCTTAGCAAAAACCTTATCCACTCTGTTTGGCAAGGAGAAACTTTGCCAGCACAGAAAACATCTCCCATCGTGTTCTAGAGGCTGCACGGAGGTCTGCCGAGTGTTTCGCAAGAAGAGAAAGAAAGTTGTCCAAAACAGCTTGCA
Source organism: Melozone crissalis (assembly GCF_028551555.1). Lineage (NCBI taxonomy): Eukaryota > Metazoa > Chordata > Aves > Passeriformes > Passerellidae > Melozone > Melozone crissalis. The sequence goes on along the minus strand of NW_026535896.1, from coordinate 8,144,746 downwards.
ATCGAATGTTCATGTGAATAGAAAAGGCAGGAGAGTGGTCAGGTACTGTTTTCTCTCAGTTGGCAAGCTGCGCATACAATCGCAGTGTTGTACAGCTTTTTTCATCACCTTTGCGAAGTTGCCGCTCTCTCCGGCTCCGGGAGACGAAGAAGCTGCTTCTTCGCGCAAAGACGATTCTGCCGCTCACAGTGCTCTGCGGTGTGCGCCTTCTGCCGAAAGAGGCCAGGGAGCGGTGCTTAGCTCTGCACTGCACCGTACCTTCGTCTTTAGCCTCTCTTCTCGTCTACATCTTAGCAAAAATCTTTTCCACTCTGTCTGGCAAGGAGAAACTGTGCCACCACAGAAAACATCTCCCTTCGTGTTCTAGAGGCTGCACGGAGGTCTGCCGAGTGTTTTGCAAGAAGAGAAAGAAAGTTGTCCAAAACAGCTTGCAATCGAATGTTCATGTGAATAGAAAAGGCAGGAGAGTGGTCAGGTACTGTTTTCTCTCAGTTGGCAAGCTGCGCACACAATCGCAGTGTTGTACAGCTTGTTTCATCACCTTTGCGAAGCTGCCGCTCTCTCCGGCTCCCGGAGACGGAGAAACTGCTTCTTCGCGCAAAGACGATTCTGCTGCTCACAGTGCTCTGCGGTGTGTATCTTCTGCCGAAAGAGACCAGGGAGCGGTGCTTAGCTTTACAGAGCACCGTACCTTCGTCTTTAGCCTCTCTTCTCGTCTACATCTTAGCAAAAAGCTTTTCCACTCTGTCTGGCAAGGACAAACTTTGCCAGCACAGAAAACATCTCCCATCGTGTTCTAGAGGCTGCACGGAGGTCTGCCGAGTGTTTTGCAAGAAGAGAAAGAAAGTTGTCCAAAACAGCTTGCAATCGAATGTTCATGTGAATAGAAAAGGCAGGAGAGTGGTCAGGTACTGTTTTCTCTCAGGTGGCAAGCTGCGCACACAATCGCAGTGTTGTACAGCTTGTTTCATCACCTTTGCCAAGTTGCCGCTCTCTCCGGCTCCTGGAGACCAAGAAGCTGCTTCTTCGCGCAAAGACGATTCTGCCGCTCACAGTGCTCTGCACTGTGTGTCTTCTGCCGAAAGACACCAGGGAGCGGTGCATAGCTCTGCAGAGCACCTTACCTTCGTCTTTAGCCTCTCTTCTCGTCTACATCTTAGCAAAAAGCTTTTCCACTCTGTCTGGCAAGGAGAAACTTTGCCAGCACAAAAAACATCTCCCATCGTGTTCTAGAGGCTGCACGGAGGTCTGCCGAGTGTTTTGCAAGAAGAGAAAGAAAGTTGTCCAAAACAGCTTGCAATCGAATGTTCATGTGAATAGAAAAGGCAGGAGAGTGGTCAGGTTCTGTTTTCTCTCAGTTGGGAAGCTGCGCACACAATCGCAGTGTTGTACAGCTTGTTTCATCACCTTTGCGAAGTTGCCGCTCTCTCCGGCTCCCGGAGACGAAGAAGCTGCTTCTTCGCGCAAAGACGATTCTGCCGCTCACAGTGCTCTGCGGTGTGCGCCTTCTGCCGAAAGAGGTCCGGGAGCGGTGCTTAGCTCTGCAGAGCACCGTACCTTCGTCTTTAGCCTCTCTTCTCGTCTACATCTTAGCAAAAAGCTTTTCCACTCTGTCTGGCAAGGAGAAACTGTGCCAGCACATAAAACATCTCACATCGTGTTCTAGAGGCTGCACGGAGGTCTGCCGAGTGTTTTGCAAGAAGAGAAAGAAAGTTGTCCAAAACAGCTTGCAATCGAATGTTCATGTGAATAGAAAAGGCAGGAGAGTGGTCAGGTACTGCTTTCTCTCACTTGGCAAGCTGCGCACACAATCGCAGTGTTGTACAGCTTGTTTCATCACCTTTGCGAAGCTGCCGCTCTCTCCGGCACCCGGAGACGAAGAAGCTGCTTCTTCGCGCAAAGACGATTCTGCCGCTCACAGTGCTCTGCACTGTGTGTCTTCTGCCGAAAGACACCAGGGAGCGGTGCATCGCTCTGCAGAGCACCTTACCTTCGTCTTTAGCCTCTCTTCTCGTCTGCATCTTAGCAAAAAGCTTTTCCACTCTGTCTGGCAAGGAGAAACTGTGCCAGCACAGAAAACATCTCCCTTCGTGTTCTAGAGGCTGCACGGAGGTCTGCCGAGTGTTTTGCAAGTAGAGAAAGAAAGTTGTCCAAAACAGCTTGCAATCGAATGTTCATGTGAATAGAAAAGGCAGGAGAGTGGTCAGGTTCTGTTTTCTCTCAGTTGGGAAGCTGCGCACACAATCGCAGTGTTGTACAGCTTGTTTCATCACCTTTGCGAAGTTGCCGCTCTCTCCGGCTCCCGGAGACGAAGAAGCTGCTTCTTCGCGCAAAGACGATTCTGCCGCTCACAGTGCTCTGCGGTGTGCGCCTTCTGCCGAAAGAGGTCCGGGAGCGGTGCTTAGCTCTGCAGAGCACCGTACCTTCGTCTTTAGCCTCTCTTCTCGTCTACATCTTAGCAAAAACCTTTTCCACTCTGTCTGGCAAGGAGAAACTGTGCCAGCACAGAAAACATCTCCCATCGTGTTCTAGAGGCTGCACGGAGGTCTGCCGAGTGTTTTGCAAGAAGAGAAAGAAAGTTGTCCAAAACAGCTTGCAATCGAATGTTCATGTGAATAGAAAAGGCAGGAGAGTGGTCAGGTACTGTTTTCTCTCACTTGGCAAGCTGCGCACACAATCGCAGTGTTGTACAGCTTGTTTCATCACCTTTGCGAAGCTGCCGCTCTCTCCGGCTCCCGGAGACGAAGAAGCTGCTTCTTCGCGCAATGACGATTCTGCCGCTCATAGTGCTCTGCACTGTGTGTCTTCTGCCGAAAGAGGCCCGGGAGCGGTGCTTAGCTCTGCAGAGCACCGTATCTTCCTCTTTCGCCTCTCTTCTCGTCTACATCTTAGCAAAAAGCTTTTCCACTCTGTCTGGCAAGGAGAAACTGTGCCAGCACAGAAAACATCTCCCATCGTGTTCTAGAGGCTGCACGGAGGTCTGCCGAGTGTTTTGCAAGAAGAGAAGGAAAGTTGTCCAAAACAGCTTGCAATCGAATGTTCATGTGAATAGAAAAGGCAGGAGAGTGGTCAGGTACTGTTTTCTCTCAGTTGGCAAGCTGCGCACACAATCGCAGTGTTGTACAGCTTGTTTCATCACCTTTGCGAAGCTGCCGCTCTCTCCGGCTCCCGGAGACGAAGAAGCTGCTTCTTCGCGCAAAGACGATTCTGCTGCTCACAGTGCTCTGCGGTGTGTGTCTTCTGCCGAAAGAGAACAGGGAGCGGTGCTTAGCTCTGCAGAGCACCGTACCTTCGTCTTTAGCCTCTCTTCTCGTCTACATCTTAGCAAAAAGCTTTTCCACTCTGTCTGGCAAGGAGAAACTTTGCCAGCACAGAAAACATCTCCCATCGTGTTCTAGAGGCTGCACGGAGGTCTGCCGAGTGTTTTGCAAGAAGAGAAAGAAAGTTGTCCAAAACAGCTTGCAATCGAATGTTCGTGTGATTAGAAAAGGCAGGAGAGTGGTCAGGTACTGTTTTCTCTCAGTTGTCAAGCTGCGAACACAATCGCAGTGTTGTACAGCTTGTTTCATCACCTTTGCGAAGTTGCCGCTCTCTCCGGCTGGGGGAGACGAAGAAGCTGCTTCTTCGCGCAAAGACGATTCTGCCGCTCACAGTGCTCTGCGGTGTGCGCCTTCTGCCGAAAGAGGCCAGGGAGCGGTGCTTAGCTCTGCAGAGAACCGTACCTTCGTCTTTAGCCTCTCTTCTCGTCTACATCTTAGCAAAAAGCTTTTCCACTCTGTCTGGCAAGGAGAAACTGTGCCAGCACAGAAAACATCTCCCATCGTGTTCTAGAGGCTGCACGCAGGTCTGCCGAGTGTTTTGCCAGAAAACAAAGAAAGTTGTCCAAAACAGCTTGCAATCGAATGTTCATGTGAATAGAAAAGGCAGGAGAGTGGTCAGGTACTGTTTTCTCTCAGTTGGCAAGCTGCGCACACAATCGCAGTGTTGTACAGCTTGTTTCATCACCTTTGCGAAGCTGCCGCTCTCTCCGGCTCCCGGAGACGAAGAAGCTGCTTCTTCGCGCAAAGACGATTCTGCCGCTCATAGTGCTCTGCACTGTGTGTCTTCTGCCGAAAGAGGCCCGGGAGCGGTGCTTAGCTCTGCAGAGCACCGTACCTTCGTCTTTAGCCTCTCTTCTCGTCTACATCTTAGCAAAAAGCTTTTCCACTCTGTCTGGCAAGGAGAAACTGTGCCAGCACAGAAAACATCTCCCATCGTGTTCTAGAGGCTGCACGGAGGTCTGCCGAGTGTTTTGCAAGAAGAGAAAGAAAGTTGTCCAAAACAGCTTGCAATCGAATGTTCATGTGATTAGAAAAGGCAGGAGAGTGGTCAGGTACTGTTTTCTCTCAGTTGGCAAGCTGCGCACACAATCGCAGTGTTGTACAGCTAGTTTCATCACCTTTGCGAAGTTGCCGCTCTGTCCGGCTCCCGGAGACGAAGAAGCTGCTTCTTCGCGCAAAGACGATTCTGCCGCTCACAGTGCTCTGCGGTGTGCGCCTTCTGCCGAAAGAGGTCCGGGAGCGGTGATTAGCTCTGCAGAGCACCGTACCTTCGTCTTTAGCCTCTCTTCTCGTCTACATCTTAGCAAAAAGCTTTTCCACTCTGTCTGGCAAGGACAAACTTTGCCAGCACAGAAAACATCTCCCATCGTGTTCTAGAGGCTGCACGGAGGTCTGCCGAGTGTTTTGCAAGAAGAGAAAGAAAGTTGTCCAAAACAGCTTGCAATAGAATGTTCATGTGAATAGAAAAGGCAGGAGAGTGGTCAGGTACTGTTTTCTCTCAGGTGGCAAGCTGCGCACACAATCGCAGTGTTATACAGCTTGTTTCATCACCTTTGCGAAGTTGCCGCTCTCTCCGGCTCCCGGAGACGAAGAAGCTGCTTCTTCGCGCAAAGACGATTCTGCCGCTCACAGTGCTCTGCGGTGTGCGCCTTCTGCCGAAAGAGGTCCGGGAGCGGTGCTTAGCTCTGCAGAGCACCGTACCTTCGTCTTTAGCCTCTTTTCTCGTCTCCATCTTAGCAAAACGCTTTTCCACTCTGTCTGGCAAGGAGAAACTGTGCCAGCACTGAAAACATCTCCCATCGTGTTCTAGAGGCTGCACGGAGGTCTGCCGAGTGTTTTGCAAGAAGAGAAAGAAAGTTGTCCAAAACAGCTTGCAATCGAATGTTCATGTGAATAGAAAAGGCAGGAGAGTGGTCAGGTACTGTTTTCTCTCAGTTGACAAACTGCGCACACAATCGCAGTGTTATACAGCATGTTTCATCACCTTTGCGAAGTTGCCGCTCTCTCCGGCTCCCGGAGACGAAGAAGCTACTTCTTCGCGCAAAGACGATTCTGCCGCTCACAGTGCTCTGCGGTGTGCGGCTTCTGCCGAAAGTGATCCGGGAGCGGTGCTTAGCTCTGCAGAGCACCGTACCTTCGTCTTTAGCCTCTCTTCTCGTCTACATCTTAGCAAAAAGCTTTTCAACTATGTCTGGCAAGGAGAAACTGTGCCAGCACAAAAAACATCTCCCATCGTGTTCTAGAGGCTGCACGGAGGTCTGCCGAGTGTTTTGCAAGAAGAGAAAGAAAGTTGTCCAAAACAGCTTGCAATCGAATGTTCATGTGAATAGAAAAGGCAGGAGAGAGGTCAGGTACTGTTTTCTCTCAGTTGGCAAGCTGCGCACACACTCGCAGTCTTGTACAGCTTGTTTCATCACCTTTGCGAAGTTGCCGCTCTCTCCGGCTCCCGGAGACGAAGAAGCTGCTTCTTCGCGCAAAGACGATTCTGCCGCTCACAGTGCTCTGCGGTGTGCGCCTTCTGCCGAAAGAGGTCCGGGAGCGGTGCTTAGCTCTGCAGAGGACCGTACCTTCGTCTTTAGCCTCTCTTCTCGTCTACATCTTAGCAAAAAGCTTTTCCACTCTGTCTGGCAATGAGAAACTGTGCCAGCACAAAAAACATCTCCCTTCGTGTTCTAGAGGCTGCACGGAGGTCTGCCGAGTGTTTTGCAAGAAGAGAAAGAAAGTTGTCCAAAACAGCTTGCAATCGAATGTTCATGTGAATAGAAAAGGCAGGAGAGTGGTCAGGTACTGTTTTCTCTCAGTTGCCAAGCTGCGCACACAATCGCAGTGTTGTACAGCTTGTTTCATCACCTTTGCGAAGTTGCCGCTCTCTCCGGCTCCCGGAGACGAAGAAGCTGCTTCTTCGCGCAAAGACCATTCTGCCGCTCACAGTGCTCTGCGGTGTGCGCCTTCTGCCGAAAGAGGTCCGGGAGCGGTGCTTAGCTCTGCAGAGGACCGTACATTCGTCTTTAGCCTCTCTTCTCGTCTACATCTTAGCAAAAAGCTTTTCCACTCTGTCTGGCAAGGAGAAACTGTGCCAGCACAGAAAACATCTCCCTTCGTGTTCTAGAGGCTGCACGGAGGTCTGCCGACTGTTTTGCAAGAAGAGAAAGAAAGTTGTCCAAAACAGCTTGCAATCGAATGTTCATGTGAATAGAAAAGGCAGGAGAGTGGTCAGGTACTGTTTTCTCTCAGTTGGCAAGCTGCGCACACAATCGCAGTCTTGTACAGCTTGTTTCATCACCTTTGCGAAGTTGCCGCTCTCTCCGGCTCCCGGAGACCAAGAAGCTGCTTCTTCGCGCAAAGACGATTCTGCTGCTCACAGTGCTCTGCGGTGTGTGTCTTCTGCCGAAAGAGACCAGGGAGCGGTGCTTAGCTCTGCAGAGCACCGTACCTTCGTCTTTAGCCTCTCTTCTCGTCTACATCTTAGCAAAAAGCTTTTCCACTCTGTCTGGCAAGGACAAACTTTGCCAGCACAGAAAACATCTCCCATCGTGTTCTAGAGGCTGCACGGAGGTCTGCCGAGTGTTTTGCAAGAAGAGAAAGAAAGTTGTCCAAAACAGCTTGCAATCGAATGTTCATGTGAATAGAAAAGGCAGGAGAGTGGTCAGGTACTGTTTTCTCTCAGTTGGCAAGCTGCGCACACAATCGCAGTGTTGTACAGCTTGTTTCATCACCTTTGCGAAGTTGCCGCTCTCTCCGGCTCCCGGAGACGAAGAAGCTGCTTCTTGGCGCAAAGACGATTCTGCCGCTCACAGTGCTCTGCGGTGTGCGCCTTCTGCCGAAAGACGCCCGGGAGCGGTGCTTAGCTCTGCAGAGCACCGTACCTTCGTCTTTAGCCTCTCTTCTCGTCTACATCTTAGCAAAAAGCTTTTCCACTCTGTCTGGCAAGGAGAAACTGTGCCAGCACAGAAAACATCTCCCTTCGTGTTCTAGAGGCTGCACGGAGGTCTGCCGAGTGTTTTGCAAGAAGAGAAAGAAAGTTGTCCAAAACAGCTTGCAATCGAATGTTCATGTGAATAGAAAAGGCAGGAGAGTGGTCAGGTACTGTTTTCTCTCAGTTGCCAAGCTGCGCACACAATCGCAGTGTTGTACAGCTTGTTTCATCACCTTTGCGAAGCTGCCGCTCTCTCCGGCTCCCGGAGACGAAGAAGCTGCTTCTTCGCGCAAAGACGATTCTGCCGCTCACAGTGCTCTGCACTGTGTGTCTTCTGCCGAAAGACACCAGGGAGCGGTGCATAGCTCTGCAGAGCACCTTACCTTCGTCTTTAGCCTCTCTTCTCGTCTACATCTTAGCAAAAAGCTTTTCCACTCTGTCTGGCAAGGAGAAACTGTGCCAGCACAGAAAACATCTCCCTTCGTGTTCTAGAGGCTGCACGGAGGTCTGCCGAGTGTTTTGCAAGAAGAGAAAGAAAGTTGTCCAAAACAGCTTGCAATCGAATGTTCATGTGAATAGAAAAGGCAGGAGAGTGGTCAGGTTCTGTTTTCTCTCAGTTGGGAAGCTGCGCACACAATCGCAGTGTTGTACAGCTTGTTTCATCACCTTTGCGAAGTTGCCGCTCTCTCCGGCTCCCGGAGACGAAGAAGCTGCTTCTTCGCGCAAAGACGATTCTGCCGCTCACAGTGCTCTGCGGTGTGCGCCTTCTGCCGAAAGAGGTCCGGGAGCGGTGCTTAGCTCTGCAGAGGACCGTACCTTCGTCTTTAGCCTCTCTTCTCGTCTACATCTTAGCAAAAAGCTTTTCCACTCTGTCTGGCAAGGAGAAACTGTGCCAGCACAGAAAACATCTCCCTTCGTGTTCTAGAGGCTGCACGGAGGTCTGCCGACTGTTTTGCAAGAAGAGAAAGAAAGTTGTCCAAAACAGCTTGCAATCGAATGTTCATGTGAATAGAAAAGGCAGGAGAGTGGTCAGGTACTGTTTTCTCTCAGTTGGCAAGCTGCGCACACAATCGCAGTCTTGTACAGCTTGTTTCATCACCTTTGCGAAGTTGCCGCTCTCTCCGGCTCCCGGAGACCAAGAAGCTGCTTCTTCGCGCAAAGACGATTCTGCTGCTCACAGTGCTCTGCGGTGTGTGTCTTCTGCCGAAAGAGACCAGGGAGCGGTGCTTAGCTCTGCAGAGCACCGTACCTTCGTCTTTAGCCTCTCTTCTCGTCTACATCTTAGCAAAAAGCTTTTCCACTCTGTCTGGCAAGGACAAACTTTGCCAGCACAGAAAACATCTCCCATCGTGTTCTAGAGGCTGCACGGAGGTCTGCCGAGTGTTTTGCAAGAAGAGAAAGAAAGTTGTCCAAAACAGCTTGCAATCGAATGTTCATGTGAATAGAAAAGGCAGGAGAGTGGTCAGGTACTGTTTTCTCTCAGTTGGCAAGCTGCGCACACAATCGCAGTGTTGTACAGCTTGTTTCATCACCTTTGCGAAGTTGCCGCTCTCTCCGGCTCCCGGAGACGAAGAAGCTGCTTCTTCGCGCAAAGACGATTCTGCCGCTCACAGTGCTCTGCGGTGTGCGCCTTCTGCCGAAAGACGCCCGGGAGCGGTGCTTAGCTCTGCAGAGCACCGTACCTTCGTCTTTAGCCTCTCTTCTCGTCTACATCTTAGCAAAAAGCTTTTCCACTCTGTCTGGCAAGGAGAAACTGTGCCAGCACAGAAAACATCTCCCTTCGGGTTCTAGAGGCTGCACGGAGGTCTGCCGAGTGTTTTGCAAGAAGAGAAAGAAAGTTGTCCAAAACAGCTTGCAATCGAATGTTCATGTGAATAGAAAAGGCAGGAGAGTGGTCAGGTACTGTTTTCTCTCAGTTGCCAAGCTGCGCACACAATCGCAGTGTTGTACAGCTTGTTTCATCACCTTTGCGAAGCTGCCGCTCTCTCCGGCTCCCGGAGACGAAGAAGCTGCTTCTTCGCGCAAAGACGATTCTGCCGCTCACAGCGCTCTGCACTGTGTGTCTTCTGCCGAAAGACACCAGGGAGCGGTGCATAGCTCTGCAGAGCACCTTACCTTCGTCTTTAGCCACGCTTCTCGTCTACATCTTAGCAAAAAGCTTTTCCACTCTGTCTGGCAAGGAGAAACTGTGCCAGCACAGAAAACATCTCCCTTCGTGTTCTAGAGGCTGCACGGAGGTCTGCCGAGTGTTTTGCAAGAAGAGAAAGAAAGTTGTCCAAAACAGCTTGCAATCGAATGTTCATGTGAATAGAAAAGGCAGGAGAGTGGTCAGGTTCTGTTTTCTCTCAGTTGGGAAGCTGCGCACACAATCGCAGTGTTGTACAGCTTTTTTCATCACCTTTGCGAAGTTGCCGCTCTCTCCGGCTCCCGGAGACGAAGAAGATGCTTCTTCGCGCAAAGACGATTCTGCCGCTCACAGTGCTCTGCGGTGTGCGCCTTCTGCCGAAAGACGCCAGGGAGCGGTGCTTAGCTCTGCACTGCACCGTACCTTCGTCTTTAGCCTCTCTTCTCGTCTACATCTTAGCAAAAAGCTTTTCCACTCTGTCTGGCAAGGAGAAACTGTGCCAGCACAGAAAACATCTCCCTTCGTGTTCTAGAGGCTGCACGGAGGTCTGCCGACTGTTTTGCAAGAAGAGAAAGAAAGTTGTCCAAAACAGCTTGCAATCGAATGTTCATGTGAATAGAAAAGGCAGGAGAGTGGTCAGGTACTGTTTTCTCTCAGTTGGCAAGCTGCGCACACAATCGCAGTCTTGTACAGCTTGTTTCATCACCTTTGCGAAGTTGCCGCTCTCTCCGGCTCCCGGAGACCAAGAAGCTGCTTCTTCGCGCAAAGACGATTCTGCTGCTCACAGTGCTCTGCGGTGTGTGTCTTCTGCCGAAAGAGACCAGGGAGCGGTGCTTAGCTCTGCAGAGCACCGTACCTTCGTCTTTAGCCTCTCTTCTCGTCTACATCTTAGCAAAAAGCTTTTCCACTCTGTCTGGCAAGGAGAAACTGTGCCAGCACAGAAAACATCTCCCATCGTGTTCTAGAGGCTGCACGGAGGTCTGCCGAGTGTTTTGCAAGAAGAGAAAGAAAGTTGTCCAAAACAGCTTGCAATCGAATGTTCATGTGAATAGAAAAGGCAGGAGAGTGGTCAGGTACTGTTTTCTCTCAGTTGGCAAGCTGCGCACACAATCGCAGTGTTGTACAGCTTGTTTCATCACCTTTGCGAAGTTGCCGCTCTCTCCGGCTCCCGGAGACGAAGAAGCTGCTTCTTCGCGCAAAGACGATTCTGCCGCTCACAGTGCTCTGCGGTGTGCGCCTTCTGCCGAAAGATGCCCGGGAGCGGTGCTTAGCTCTGCAGAGCACCGTACCTTCGTCTTTAGCCTCTCTTCTCGTCTACATCTTAGCAAAAAGCTTTTCCACTCTGTCTGGCAAGGAGAAACTGTGCCAGCACAGAAAACATCTCCCTTCGTGTTCTAGAGGCTGCACGGAGGTCTGCCGAGTGTTTTGCAAGAAGAGAAAGAAAGTTGTCCAAAACAGCTTGCAATCGAATGTTCATGTGAATAGAAAAGGCAGGAGAGTGGTCAGGTACTGTTTTCTCTCAGTTGCCAAGCTGCGCACACAATCGCAGTGTTGTACAGCTTGTTTCATCACCTTTGCGAAGCTGCCGCTCTCTCCGGCTCCCGGAGACGAAGAAGCTGCTTCTTCGCGCAAAGACGATTCTGCCGCTCACAGTGCTCTGCACTGTGTGTCTTCTGCCGAAAGACACCAGGGAGCGGTGCATAGCTCTGCAGAGCACCTTACCTTCGTCTTTAGCCTCTCTTCTCGTCTACATCTTAGCAAAAAGCTTTTCCACTCTGTCTGGCAAGGAGAAACTGTGCCAGCACAGAAAACATCTCCCTTCGTGTTCTAGAGGCTGCACGGAGGTCTGCCGAGTGTTTTGCAAGAAGAGAAAGAAAGTTGTCCAAAACAGCTTGCAATCGAATGTTCATGTGAATAGAAAAGGCAGGAGAGTGGTCAGGTTCTGTTTTCTCTCAGTTGGGAAGCTGCGCACACAATCGCAGTGTTGTACAGCTTTTTTCATCACCTTTGCGAAGTTGCCGCTCTCTCCGGCTCCCGGAGACGAAGAAGCTGCTTCTTCGCGCAAAGACGATTCTGCCGCTCACAGTGCTCTGCGGTGTGCGCCTTCTGCCGAAAGAGGTCCGGGAGCGGTGCTTAGCTCTGCAGAGCACCGTACCTTCGTCTTTAGCCTCTCTTCTCGTCTATATCTTAGCAAAAAGCTTTTCCACTCTGTCTGGCAAGGAGAAACTGTGCCAGCACAGAAAACATCTCCCTTCGTGTTCTAGAGGCTGCACGGAGGTCTGCCGAGTGTTTTGCAAGAAGAGAAAGAAAGTTGTCCAAAACAGCTTGCAATCGAATGTTCATGTGAATAGAAAAGGCAGGAGAGTGGTCAGGTACTGTTTTCTCTCAGTTGGCAAGCTGCGCACACAATCGCAGTGTTGTACAGCTTGTTTCATCACCTTTGCGAAGTTGCCGCTCTCTCCGGCTCCCGGAGACGAAGAAGCTGCTTCTTCGCGCAAAGACGATTCTGCCGCTCACAGTGCTCTGCGGTGTGCGCCTTCTGCCGAAAGACGCCCGGGAGCGGTGCTTAGCTCTGCAGAGCACCGTACCTTCGTCTTTAGCCTCTCTTCTCGTCTACATCTTAGCAAAAACCTTATCCACTCTGTTTGGCAAGGAGAAACTTTGTCAGCACAGAAAACATCTCCCATCGTGTTCTAGAGGCTGCACGGAGGTCTGCCGAGTGTTTCGCAAGAAGAGAAAGAAAGTTGTCCAAAACAGCTTGCAATCGAATGTTCATGTGAATAGAAAAGGCAGGAGAGTGGTCAGGTACTGTTTTCTCTCAGTTGGCAAGCTGCGCATACAATCGCAGTCTTGTACAGCTTGTTTCATCACCTTTGCGAAGTTGCCGCTCTCTCCGGCTCCCGGAGACGAAGAAGCTGCTTCTTCGCGCAAAGACGATTCTGCCACTCACAGTGCTCTGCGGTGTGCGCCTTCTGCCGAAAGACGCCAGGGAGCGGTGCTTAGCTCTGCACTGCACCGTACCTTCGTCTTTAGCCTCTCTTCTCGTCTACATCTTAGCAAAAAGCTTTTCCACTCTGTCTGGCAAGGAGAAACTGTGCCAGCACAGAAAACATCTCCCTTCGTGTTCTAGAGACTGCACGGAGGTCTGCCGAGTGTTTTGCAAGAAGAGAAAGAAAGTTGTCCAAAACAGCTTGCAATCGAATGTTCATGTGAATAGAAAAGGCAGGAGAGTGGTCAGGTACTGTTTTCTCTCAGTTGGCAAGCTGCGCACACAATCGCAGTGTTGTACAGCTTGTTTCATCACCTTTGCGAAGCTGCCGCTCTCTCCGGCTCCCGGAGACGGAGAAACTGCTTCTTCGCGCAAAGACGATTCTGCTGCTCACAGTGCTCTGCGGTGTGTGTCTTCTGCCGAAAGAGACCAGGGAGCGGTGCTTAGCTTTACAGAGCACCTTACCTTCGTCTTTAGCCTCTCTTCTCGTCTACATCTTAGCAAAAAGCTTTTCCACTCTGTCTGGCAAGGACAAACTTTGCCAGCACAGAAAACATCTCCCATCGTGTTCTAGAGGCTGCACGGAGGTCTGCCGAGTGTTTTGCAAGAAGAGAAAGAAAGTTGTCCAAAACAGCTTGCAATCGAATGTTCATGTGAATAGAAAAGGCAGGAGAGTGGTCAGGTACTGTTTTCTCTCAGGTGGCAAGCTGCGCACACAATCGCAGTGTTGTACAGCTTGTTTCATCACCTTTGCCAAGTTTCCGCTCTCTCCGGCTCCTGGAGACCAAGAAGCTGCTTCTTCGCGCAAAGACGATTCTGCCACTCACAGTGCTCTGCACTGTGTGTCTTCTGCCGAAAGACACCAGGGAGCGGTGCATAGCTCTGCAGAGCACCTTACCTTCGTCTTTAGCCTCTCTTCTCGTCTACATCTTAGCAAAAAGCTTTTCCACTCTGTCTGGCAAGGAGAAACTTTGCCAGCACAGAAAACATCTCCCATCGTGTTCTAGAGGCTGCACGGAGGTCTGCCGAGTGTTTTGCAAGAAGAGAAAGAAAGTTGTCCAAAACAGCTTGCAATCGAATGTTCATGTGAATAGAAAAGGCAGGAGAGTGGTCAGGTTCTGTTTTCTCTCAGTTGGGAAGCTGCGCACACAATCGCAGTGTTGTACAGCTTGTTTCATCACCTTTGCGAAGTTGGCGCTCTCTCCGGCTCCCGGAGACGAAGAAGCTGCTTCTTCGCGCAAAGACGATTCTGCCGCTCACAGTGCTCTGCGGTGTGCGCCTTCTGCCGAAAGAGATCCGGGAGCGGTGCTTAGCTCTGCAGAGCACCGTACCTTCGTCTTTAGCCTCTCTTCTCGTCTACATCTTAGCAAAACGCTTTTCCACTCTGTCTCGCAAGGAGAAACTGTGCCAGCCCAGAAAACATCTCCCATCGTGTTCTAAAGGCTGCACGGAGGTCTGCCGAGTGTTTTGCAAGAAGAGAAAGAAAGTTGTCCAAAACAGCTTGCAATCGAATGTTCATGTGAATAGAAAAGGCAGGAGAGTGGTCAGGTACTGTTTTCTCTCAGTTGGCAAGCTGCGCACACAATCGCAGTGTTGTACAGCTTGTTTCATCACCTTTGCCAAGTTGCCGCTCTCTCCGGCTCCCGGAGACGAAGAAGCTGCTTCTTCGCGCAAAGACCATTCTGCCGCTCACAGTGCTCTGCGGTGTGCGCCTTCTGCCGAAAGAGGTCCGGGAGCGGTGCTTAGCTCTGCAGAGCACCGTACGTTCGTCTTTAGCCTCTCTTCTCGTCTACATCTTAGCAAAAAGCTTTTCCACTCTGTCTGGCAAGGAGAAACTGTGCCAGCACAGAAAACATCTCCCATCGTGTTCTAGAGGCTGCACGGAGGTCTGCCGAGTGTTTTGCAAGAAGAGAAAGAAAGTTGTCCAAAACAGCTTGCAATCGAATGTTCATGTGAATAGAAAAGGCAGGAGAGTGGTCAGGTACTGTTTTCTCTCAGTTGCCAAGCTGCGCACACAATCGCAGTGTTGTACAGCTTGTTTCATCACCTTTGCGAAGCTGCCGCTCTCTCCGGCTCCCGGAGACGAAGAAGCTGCTTCTTCGCGCAAAGACGATTCTGCCGCTCACAGTGCTCTGCACTGTGTGTCTTCTGCCGAAAGACACCAGGGAGCGGTGCATAGCTCTGCAGAGCACCGTACCTTCGTCTTTAGCCTCTCTTCTCGTCTACATCTTAGCAAAAAGCTTTTCCACTCTGTCTGGCAAGGAGAAACTGTGCCAGCACAGAAAACATCTCCCTTCGTGTTCTAGAGGCTGCACGGAGGTCTGCCGAGTGTTTTGCAAGAAGAGAAAGAAAGTTGTCCAAAACAGCTTGCAATCGAATGTTCATGTGAATAGAAAAGGCAGGAGAGTGGTCAGGTACTGTTTTCTCTCAGTTGGCAAGCTGCGCACACAATCGCAGTGTTGTACAGCTTGTTTCATCACCTTTGCGAAGCTGCCGCTCTCTCCGGCTCCCGGAGACGGAGAAACTGCTTCTTCGCGCAAAGATGATTCTGCTGCTCACAGTTCTCTGCGGTGTGTGTCTTCTGCCGAAAGAGACCAGGGAGCGGTGCTTAGCTTTACAGAGCACCGTACCTTCGTCTTTAGCCTCTCTTCTCGTCTACATCTTAGCAAAAAGCTTTTCCACTCTGTCTGGCAAGGAGAAACTTTGCCAGCACAGAAAACATCTCCCATCGTGTTCTAGAGGCTGCACGGAGGTCTGCCGAGTGTTTTGCAAGAAGAGAAAGAAAGTTGTCCAAAACAGCTTGCAATCGAATGTTCATGTGAATAGAAAAGGCAGGAGAGTGGTCAGGTACTGTTTTCTCTCAGGTGGCAAGCTGCGCACACAATCGCAGTGTTGTACAGCTTGTTTCATCACCTTTGCCAAGTTTCCGCTCTCTCCGGCTCCTGGAGACCAAGAAGCTGCTTCTTCGCGCAAAGACGATTCTGCCACTCACAGTGCTCTGCACTGTGTGTCTTCTGCCGAAAGACACCAGGGAGCGGTGCATAGCTCTGCAGAGCACCTTAACTTCGTCTTTAGCCTCTCTTCTCGTCTACATCTTAGCAAAAAGCTTTTCCACTCTGTCTGGCAAGGAGAAACTTTGCCAGCACAGAAAACATCTCCCATCGTGTTCTAGAGGCTGCACGGAGGTCTGCCGAGTGTTTTGCAAGAAGAGACAGAAAGTTGTCCAAAACAGCTTGCAATCGAATGTTCATGTGAATAGAAAAGGCAGGAGAGTGGTCAGGTTCTGTTTTCTCTCAGTTGGGAAGCTGCGCACACAATCGCAGTGTTGTACAGCTTGTTTCATCACCTTTGCGAAGTTGCCGCTCTCTCCGGCTCCCGGAGACGAAGAAGCTGCTTCTTCGCGCAAAGACGATTCTGCCGCTCACAGTGCTCTGCGGTGTGCGCCTTCTGCCGAAAGAGATCCGGGAGCGGTGCTTAGCTCTGCAGAGCACCGTACCTTCGTCTTTAGCCTCTCTTCTCGTCTCCATGTTAGCAAAACGCTTTTCCACTCTGTCTGGCAAGGAGAAACTGTGCCAGCACAGAAAACATCTCCCATCGTGTTCTAGAGGCTGCACGGAGGTCTGCCGAGTGTTTTGCAAGAAGAGAAAGAAAGTTGTCCAAAACAGCTTGCAATCGAATGTTCATGTGAATAGAAAAGGCAGGAGAGTGGTCAGGTACTGTTTTCTCTCAGTTGGCAAGCTGCGCACACAATCGCAGTGTTGTACAGCTTGTTTCATCACCTTTGCGAAGCTGCCGCTCTCTCCGGCTCCCGGAGACGAAGAAGCTGCTTCTTCGCGCAAAGACGATTCTGCCGCTCATAGTGTTCTGCGGTGTGCGCCTTCTGCCGAAAGAGGTCCGGGAGCGGTGCTTAGCTCTGCAGAGCACCGTACCTTCGTCTTTAGCCTCTCTTCTCGTCTCCATCTTAGCAAAACGCTTTTCCACTCTGTCTGGCAAGGAGAAACTGTGCCAGCACAGAAAACATCTCCCATCGTGTTCTAGAGGCTGCACGGAGGTCTGCCGAGTGTTTTGCAAGAAGAGAAAGAAAGTTGTCCAAAACAGCTTGCAATCGAATGTTCATGTGAATAGAAAAGGCAGGAGAGTGGTCAGGTACTGTTTTCTCTCAGTTGGCAAGCTGCGCACACAATCGCAGTGTTGTACAGCTTGTTTCATCACCTTTGCGAAGCTGCCGCTCTCTCCGGCTCCCGGAGACGAAGAAGCTGCTTCTTCGCGCAAAGACGATTCTGCCGCTCATAGTGCTCTGCACTGTGTGTCTTCTGCCGAAAGAGGCCCGGGAGCGGTGCTTAGCTCTGCAGAGCACCTTACCTTCGTCTTTAGCCTCTCTTCTCGTCTACATCTTAGCAAAAAGCTTTTCCACTCTGTCTGGCAAGGAGAAAATGTGCCAGCACAAAAAAACATCTCCCATCGTGTTCTAGAGGCTGCACGGAGGTCTGCCGAGTGTTTTGCAGGAAAACAAAGAAAGTTGTCCAAAACAGCTTGCAATCGAATGTTCATGTGAATAGAAAAGGCAGGAGCGTGGTCAGGTACTGTTTTCTCTCAGTTGGGAAGCTGCGCACACAATCGCAGTGTTGTACAGCTTGTTTCATCACCTTTGCGAAGCTGCTGCTCTCCTCGGCTCCCGGAGACGAAGAAGCTGCTTCTTCGCGCAAAGACGATTCTGCCGCTCACAGTGCTCTGCGGTGTGCGCCTTCTGCCGAAAGAGGCCCGGGAGCGGTGCTTAGCTCTGCGGAGCACCGTACCGTCGTCTTTAGCCTCTCTTCTCGTCTACATCTTAGCAAAAAGCTTTTCCACTCTGTCTGGCAAGGAGAAACTTTGCCAGCACAGAAAACATCTCCCATCGTGTTCTAGAGGCTGCACGGAGGTCTGCCGAGTGTTTTGCAAGAAGAGAAAGAAAGTTGTCCAAAACAGCTTGCAATCGAATGTTCATGTGAATAGAAAAGGCAGGAGAGTGGTCAGGTACTGTTTTCTCTCAGGTGGCAAGCTGCGCACACAATCGCAGTGTTGTACAGCTTGTTTCATCACCTTTCCCAAGTTGCCGCTCTCTCCGGCTCCCGGAGACGAAGAAGCTGCTTCTTCGCGCAAAGGCGATTCTGCCGCTCACAGTGCTCTGCGGTATGTGTCTTCTGCCGAAAGAGGCCCGGGAGCGGTGCTTAGCTCTGCAGAGCACCGTACCTTCGTCTTTAGCCTCTCTTCTCGTCTACATCTTAGCAAAAACCTTATCCACTCTGTCTGGCAAGGAGAAACTTTGCCAGCACAGAAAACATCTCCCATCGTGTTGTAGAGGCTGCACAGAGGTCTGCCGAGTGTTTTGCAAGAAGAGAAAGAAAGTTGTCCAAAACAGCTTGCAATCGAATGTTCATGTGAATAGAAAAGGCAGGAGAGTGGTCAGGTACTGTTTTCTCTCAGTTGGCAAGCTGCGCACACAATCGCAGTGTTGTACAGCTTGTTTCATCACCTTTGCGAAGTTGCCGCTCTGTCCGGCTCCCGGAGACGAAGAAGCTGCTTCTTCGCGCAAAGACGTTTCTGCCGCTCACAGTGCCCTGCGGTGTGCGCCTTCTGCCGAAAGAGATCCGGGAGCGGTGCTTAGCTCTGCAGAGCACCGTACCTTCGTCTTTAGCCTCTCTTCTCGTCTACATCTTAGCAAAAAGCTTTTCCACTCTGTCTGGCAAGGAGAAACTGTTCCAGCACAGAAAACATCTCCCATCGTGTTCTAGAGACTGCACGGAGGTCTGCCAAGTGTTTTGCAAGAAGAGAAAGAAAGTTGTCCAAAACAGCTTGCAATCGATTGTTCATGTGAATAGAAAAGGCAGGAGAGTGGTCAGGTACTGTTTTCTCTCAGGTGGCAAGCTTCGCACACAATCGCAGTGTTGTACAGCTTGTTTCATCACCTTTGCGAAGTTGCCGCTCTCTCCGGCTCCAGGAGACGAAGAAGCTGCTTCTTCGCGCAAAGACGATTCTGCCGCTCACATTGCTCTGCGGTGTGCGGCTTCTGCCGAAAAAGATCCGGGAACGGTGCTTAGCTCTGCAGAGCACCGTACCTTCCTCTTTAGCCTCTCTTCTCGTCTACATCTTAGCAAAAAGCTTTTCCACTCTGTCTGGCAAGGAGAAACTGTGCCAGCACAGAAAACATCTCCCATCGTGTTCTAGAGGCTGCACGGAGGTCTGCCGAGTGTTTTGCAAGAAGAGAAAGAAAGTTGTCCAAAACAGCTTGCAATCGAATGTTCATGTGAATAGAAAAGGCAGGAGAGTGGTCGGGTACTGGTTTCTCTCAGTTGGCAAGCTGCGCACACAATCGCAGTGCTGTACAGCTTGTTTCATCACCTTTGCGAAGTTGCCGCTCTCTCCGGCTCCCGGAGACGAAGAAGCTGCTTCTTCGCGCAAAGACGATTCTGCCGCTCACAGTGCTCTGCGGTGTGCGCCTTCTGCCGAAAGAGATCCGGGAGCGGTGCTTAGCTCTGCAGAGCACCGTACCTTCGTCTTTAGCCTCTCTTCTCGTCTACATCTTAGCAAAAAGCTTTTCCACTCTGTCTGGCAAGGAGAAACTGTGCCAGCACAGAAAACATCTCCCATCGTGTTCTAGAGGCTGCACGGAGGTCTGCCGAGTGTTTTGCAAGAAAACAAAGAAAGTTGTCCAAAACAGCTTGCAATCGAATGTTCATGTGAATAGAAAAGGCAGGAGAGTGGTCAGGTACTGTTTTCTCTCAGTTGCCAAGCTGCGCACACAATCGCAGTGTTGTACAGCTTGTTTCATCACCTTTGCCAAGTTGCCGCTCTCTCCGGCTCCCGGAGACGAAGAAGCTGCTTCTTCGCACAAAGACGATTCTGCCGCTCACAGTGCTCTGCGGTGTGCGCCTTCTGCCGAAAGAGGCCAGGGAGCGGTGCTTAGCTCTGCAGAGCACCGTACCTTCGTCTTTAGCCTCTCTTCTCGTCTACATCTTTGCAAAAAGCTTTTCCACTCTGTCTGGCAAGGAGAAACTGTGCCAGCACAGAAAACATCTCCCATCGTGTTCTAGAGGCTGCACGGAGGTCTGCCGAGTGTTTTGCAAGAAGAGAAAGAAAGTTGTCCAAAACAGCTTGCAATCGAATGTTCATGTGAATAGAAAAGGCAGGAGAATGGTCAGGTACTGTTTTCTCTCAGTTGACGAGATGCGCACACAATCGCAGTGTTGTACAGCTTGTTTCATCACCTTTGCGAAGCTGCCGCTCTCTCCGGCTCCCGGAGACGAAGAAGCTGCTTCTTCGCGCAAAGACGATTCTGCCGCTCATAGTGCTCTGCACTGTGTGTCTTCTGCCGAAAGAGGCCCGGGAGCGGTGCTTAGCTCTGCAGAGCACCGTACCTTCGTCTTTAGCCTCTCTTCTCGTCTACATCTTAGCAAAAAGCTTTTCCACTCTGTCTGGCAAGGAGAAACTGTGCCAGCACAGAAAACATCTCCCTTCGTGTTCTAGAGGCTGCACGGAGGTCTGCCGAGTGTTTTGCAAGAAGAGAAAGAAAGTTGTCCAAAACAGCTTGCAATCGAATGTTCATGTGAATAGAAAAGGCAGGAGAGTGGTCAGGTACTGTTTTCTCTCAGTTGGGAAGCTGCGCACACAATCGCAGTGTTGTACAGCTTGTTTCATCACCTTTGCGAAGCTGCCGCTCACTCCGGCTCCCGGAGACGAAGAAGCTGCTTCTTCGCGCAAAGACGATTCTGCTGCTCACAGTGCTCTGCGGTGTGTGTCTTCTGCCGCAAGAGACCAGGGAGCGGTGCTTAGCTCTACAGAGCACCGTACCTTCGTCTTTAGCCTCTCTTCTCGTCTACATCTTAGCAAAAAGCTTTTCCACTCTGTCTGGCAAGGACAAACTTTGCCAGCACAGAAAACATCTCCCATCGTGTTCTAGAGGCTGCACGGAGGTCTGCCGAGTGTTTTGCAAGAAGAGAAAGAAAGTTGTCCAAAACAGCTTGCAATCGAATGTTCATGTGAATAGAAAAGGCAGGAGAGTGGTCGGGTACTGTTTTCTCTCAGTTGGCAAGCTGCGCACACAATCGCAGTGCTGTACAGCTTGTTTCATCACCTTTGCGAAGTTGCCGCTCTCTCCGGCTCCCGGAGACGAAGAAGCTGCTTCTTCGCGCAAAGACGATTCTGCCGCTCACAGTGCTCTGCGGTGTGCGCCTTCTGCCGAAAGAGATCCGGGAGCGGTGCTTAGCTCTGCAGAGCACCGTACCTTCGTCTTTAGCCTCTCTTCTCGTCTACATCTTAGCAAAAAGCTTTTCCACTCTGTCTGGCAAGGAGAAACTGTGCCAGCACAGAAAACATCTCCCATCGTGTTCTAGAGGCTGCACGGAGGTCTGCGGAGTGTTTTGCAAGAAAACAAAGAAAGTTGTCCAAAACAGCTTGCAATCGAATGTTCATGTGAATAGAAAAGGCAGGAGAGTGGTCAGGTACTGTTTTCTCTCAGTTGGCAAGCTGCGCACACAATCGCAGTGTTGTACAGCTTGTTTCATCACCTTTGCCAAGTTGCCGCTCTCTCCGGCTCCCGGAGACGAAGAAGCTGCTTCTTCGCGCAAAGACGATTCTGCCGCTCACAGTGCTCTGCGGTGTGCGCCTTCTGCCGAAAGAGGCCAGGGAGCGGTGCTTAGCTCTGCAGAGCACCGTACCTTCGTCTTTAGCCTCTCTTCTCGTCTACATCTTAGCAAAAAGCTTTTCCACTCTGTCTGGCAAGGAGAAACTGTGCCAGCACAGAAAACATCTCCCATCGTGTTCTAGAGGCTGCACGGAGGTCTGCCGAGTGTTTTGCAAGAAGAGAAAGAAAGTTGTCCAAAACAGCTTGCAATCGAATGTTCATGTGAATAGAAAAGGCAGGAGAATGGTCAGGTACTGTTTTCTCTCAGTTGACGAGATGCGCACACAATCGCAGTGTTGTACAGCTTGTTTCATCACCTTTGCGAAGCTGCCGCTCTCTCCGGCTCCCGGAGACGAAGAAGCTGCTTCTTCGCGCAAAGACGATTCTGCCGCTCATAGTGCTCTGCACTGTGTGTCTTCTGCCGAAAGAGGCCCGGGAGCGGTGCTTAGCTCTGCAGAGCACCGTACCTTCGTCTTTAGCCTCTCTTCTCGTCTACATCTTAGCAAAAAGCTTTTCCACTCTGTCTGGCAAGGAGAAACTGTGCCAGCACAGAAAACATCTCCCATCGTGTTCTAGAGGCTGCACGGAGGTCTGCCGAGTGTTTTGCAAGAAGAGAAAGAAACTTGTCCAAAACAGCTTGCAATCGAATGTTCATGTGATTAGAAAAGGCAGGAGAGTGGTCAGGTACTGTTTTCTCTCCGTTGGCAAGCTGCGCACACAATCGCAGTGTTGTACAGCTAGTTTCATCACCTTTGCGAAGTTGCCGCTCTCTCCGGCTCCCGGAGACGAAGAAGCTGCTTCTTCGCGCAAAGACGATTCTACCGCTCACAGTGCTCTGCGGTGTGCGCCTTCTGCCGAAAGAGGTCCGGGAGCGGTGCTTAGCTCTGCAGAGCACCGTACCTTCGTCTTTAGCCTCTCTTCTCGTCTACATCTTAGCAAAAAGCTTTTCCACTCTGTCTGGCAAGGAGAAACTTTGCCAGCACAGAAAACATCTCCCATCGTGTTCTAGAGGCTGCACGGAGGTCTGCCGAGTGTTTTGCAAGAAGAGAAAGAAAGTTGTCCAAAACAGCTTGCAATCGAATGTTCATGTGAATAGAAAAGGCAGGAGAGTGGTCAGGTACTGTTTTCTCTCAGGTGGCAAGCTGCGCACACAATCGCAGTGTTATACAGCTTGTTTCATCACCTTTGCGAAGTTGCCGCTCTCTCCGGCTCCCGGAGACGAAGAAGCTGCTTCTTCGCGCAAAGACGATTCTGCCGCTCACAGTGCTCTGCGGTGTGCGCCTTCTGCCGAAAGAGGTCCGGGAGCGGTGCTTAGCTCTGCAGAGCACCGTACCTTCGTCTTTAGCCTCTCTTCTCGTCTATATCTTAGCAAAACGCTTTTCCACTCTGTCTGGCAAGGAGAAACTTTGCCAGCACAGAAAACATCTCCCATCGTGTTCTAGAGGCTGCACGGAGGTCTGCCGAGTGTTTTGCAAGAAGAGAAAGAAAGTTGTCCAAAACAGCTTGCAATCGAATGTTCATGTGAATAGAAAAGGCAGGAGAGTGGTCAGGTACTGTTTTCTCTCAGTTGACAAACTGCGCACACAATCGCAGTGTTATACAGCTTGTTTCATCACCTTTGCGAAGTTGCCGCTCTCTCCGGCTCCCGGAGACGAAGAAGCTGCTTCTTCGCGCAAAGACGATTCTGCCGCTCACAGTGCTCTGATTTGTGCGCCTTCTGCCAAAGAGGCCAGGGAGCGGTGCTTAGCTCTGCAGAGCACCGTACCTTCGTCTTTAGCCTCTCTTCTCGTCTACATCTTAGCAAAAACCTTTTCCACTCTGTCTGGCAAGGAGAAACTGTGCCAGCACAGAAAACATCTCCCATCGTGTTCTAGAGGCTGCACGGAGGTCTGCCGAGTGTTTTGCAAGAAGAGAAAGAAAGTTGTCCAAAACAGCTTGCAATCGAATGTTCATGTGAATAGAAAAGGCAGGAGAGTGGTCAGGTACTGCTTTCTCTCACTTGGCAAGCTGCGCACACAATCGCAGTGTTGTACAGCTTGTTTCATCACCTTTGCGAAGCTGCCGCTCTCTCCGGCTCCCGGGGACGAAGAAGCTGCTTCTTCGCGCAAAGACGATTCTGCCGCTCATAGTGCTCTGCACTGTGTGTCTTCTGCTGAAAGAGGCCCGGGAGCGGTGCTTAGCTCCGCAGAGCACCTTACCTTCGTCTTTTGCCTCTCTTCTCGTCTACATCTTAGCAAAAACCTTTTCCACTCTGTCTGGCAAGGAGAAACTGTGCCAGCACAGAAAACATCTCCCATCGTGTTCTAGAGGCTGCACGGAGGTCTGCCGAGTGTTTTGCAAGAAGAGAAAGAAAGTTGTCCAAAACAGCTTCCAATCGAATGTTCATGTGAATAGAAAAGGCAGGAGAGTGGTCAGGTACTGTTTTCTCTCAGTTGGCAAGCTGCGCACACAATCGCAGTGTTGTACTGCTTGTTTCATCACCTTTGCCAAGTTGCCGCTCTCTCCGGCTCCTGGAGACCAAGAAGCTGCTTCTTCGCGCAAAGACGATTCTGCCGCTCACAGTGCTCTGCGGTGAGCGCCTTCTGCCGAAAGAGGCCCGGGAGCTGTGCTTAGCTCTGCAGAGCACCGTACCTTCGTCTTTAGCCTCTCTTCTCGTCTACATCTTAGCAAAAAGCTTTTCCACTCTGTCTGGCAAGGAGAAACTGTGCCAGCACAGAAAACATCTCCCATCGTGTTCTAGACGCTGCACGGAGGTCTGCCGAGTGTTTTGCAAGAAGAGAAAGAAAGTTGTCCAAAACAGCTTGCAATAGAATGTTCATGTGAATAGAAAAGGCAGGAGAGTGGTCAGGTTCTGTTTTCTCTCATTTGGGAAGCTGCGCACACAATCGCAGTGTTGTACAGCTTTTTTCATCACCTTTGCGAAGTTGCCGCTCTCTCCGGCTCCCGGAGACGAAGAAGCTGCTTCTTCGCGCAAAGACGATTCTGCCGCTCACAGTGCTCTGCGGTGTGCGCCTTCTGCCGAAAGAGGTCCGGGAGCGGTGCTTAGCTCTGCAGAGCACCGTACCTTCGTCTTTAGCCTCTCTTCTCGTCTACATCTTAGCAAAAAGCTTTTCCACTCTGTCTGGCTAGGAGAAACTGTGCCAGCACAAAAAACATCTCCCATCGTGTTCTAAAGGCTGCACGGAGGTCTGCCGAGTGTTTTGCAAGAAGAGAAAGAAAGTTGTTCAAAACAGCTTGCAATCGAATGTTCATGTGAATAGAAAAGGCAGGAGAGTGGTCAGGTACTGTTTTCTCTCAGTTGACAAACTGCGCACACAATCGCAGTGTTGTACAGCTTGTTTCATCACCTTTGCGAAGCTGCCGCTCTCTCCGGCTCCCGGAGACGAAGAAGCTGCTTCTTCGCGCAAAGACGATTCTGCCGCTCATAGTGCTCTGCACTGTGTGTCTTCTGCCGAAAGAGGCCCGGGAGCGGTGCTTAGCTCTGCAGAGCACCTTACCTTCGTCTTTAGCCTCTCTTCTCGTCTACATCTTAGCAAAAAGCTTTTCCACTCTGTCTGGCAAGGAGAAACTTTGCCAGCACAGAAAACATCTCCCTTCGTGTTCTAGAGGCTGCACGGAGGTCTGCCGAGTGTTTTGCAAGAAAACAAAGAAAGTTGTCCAAAACAGCTTGCAATCGAATGTTCATGTGAATAGAAAAGGCAGGAGAGTGGTCAGGTACTGTTTTCTCTCAGTTGGCAAGCTGCGCACACAATCGCAGTGTTGTACAGCTTGTTTCATCACCTTTGCCAAGTTGCCGCTCTCTCCGGCTCCCGGAGACGAAGAAGCTGCTTCTTCGCGCAAAGACGATTCTGCCGCTCACAGTGCTCTGCGGTATGTGTCTTCTGCCGAAAGAGGCCCGGGTGCGGTGCTTAGCTCTGCAGAGCACCGTACCTTCGTCTTTAGCCTCTCTTCTCGTCTACATCTTAGCAAAAACCTTATCCACTCTTTTTGGCAAGGAGAAACTTTGTCATCACAGAAAACATCTCCCATCGTGTTCTAGAGGCTGCACGGAGCTCTACCGAGTGTTTCGCAAGAAGAGAAAGAAAGTTGTCCAAAACAGCTTGCAATCGAATGTTCATGTGAATAGAAAAGGCAGGAGAGTGGTCAGGTACTGTTTTCTCTCAGTTGGCAAGCTGCGCACACAATCGCAGTGTTGTACAGCTTGTTTCATCACCTTTGCGAAGCTGCCGCTCTCTCCGGCTCCCGGAGACGGAGAAACTGCTTCTTCGCGCAAAGACGATTCTGCCGCTCACAGTGCTCTGCGGTGTGTGTCTTCTGCCGAAAGAGACCAGGGAGCGGTGCTTAGCTTTACAGAGCACCGTACCTTCGTCTTTAGCCTCTCTTCTCGTCTACATCTTAGCAAAAAGCTTTTCCACTCTGTCTGGCAAGGACAAACTTTGCCAGCACAGAAAACATCTCCCATCGTGTTCTAGAGGCTGCACGGAGGTCTGCCGAGTGTTTTGCAAGAAGAGAAAGAAAGTTGTCCAAAACAGCTTGCAATCGAATGTTCATGTGAATAGAAAAGGCAGGAGAATGGTCAGGTACTGTTTTCTCTCAGTTGACGAGATGCGCACACAATCGCAGTGTTGTACAGCTTGTTTCATCACCTTTGCGAAGCTGCCGCTCTCTCCGGCTCCCGGAGACGAAGAAGCTGCTTCTTCGCGCAAAGACGATTCTGCCGCTCATAGTGCTCTGCACTGTGTGTCTTCTGCCGAAAGAGGCCCGGGAGCGGTGCTTAGCTCTGCAGAGCACCGTACCTTCGTCTTTAGCCTCTCTTCTCGTCTACATCTTAGCAAAAACCTTTTCCACTCTGTCTGGCAAGGAGAAACTGTGCCAGCACAGAAAACATCTCCCATCGTGTTCTAGAGGCTGCACGGAGGTCTGCCGAGTGTTTTGCAAGAAGAGAAAGAAAGTTGTCCAAAACAGCTTGCAATCGAATGTTCATGTGATTAGAAAAGGCAGGAGAGTGGTCAGGTACTGTTTTCTCTCCGTTGGCAAGCTGCGCACACAATCGCAGTGTTGTACAGCTAGTTTCATCACCTTTGCGAAGTTGCCGCTCAGTCCGGCTCCCGGAGACGAAGAAGCTGCTTCTTCGCGCAAAGACGATTCTACCGCTCACAGTGCTCTGCGGTGTGTGCCTTCTGCCGAAAGAGGTCCGGGAGCGGTGCTTAGCTCAGCAGAGCACCGTACCTTCGTCTTTAGCCTCTCTTCTCGTCTACATCTTAGCAAAAAGCTTTTCCACTCTGTCTGGCAAGGAGAAACTTTGCCAGCACAGAAAACATCTCCCACCGTGTTCTAGAGGCTGCATGGAGGTCTGCCGAGTGTTTTGCAAGAAGAGAAAGAAAGTTGTCCAAAACAGCTTGCAATCGAATGTTCATGTGAATAGAAAAGGCAGGAGAGTGGTCAGGTACTGTTTTCTCTCAGGTGGCAAGCTGCGCACACAATCGCAGTGTTATACAGCTTGTTTCATCACCTTTGCGAAGTTGCCGCTCTCTCCGGCTCCCGGAGACGAAGAAGCTGCTTCTTCGCGCAAAGACGATTCTGCCGCTCACAGTGCTCTGCGGTGTGCGCCTTCTGCCGAAAGAGGTCCGGGAGCGGTGCTTAGCTCTGCAGAGCACCGTACCTTCGTCTTTAGCCTCTCTTCTCGTCTCCATCTTAGCAAAACGCTTTTCCACTCTGTCTGGCAAGGAGAAACTTTGCCAGCACAGAAAACATCTCCCATCGTGTTCTAGAGGCTGCACGGAGGTCTGCCGAGTGTTTTGCAAGAAGAGAAAGAAAGTTGTCCAAAACAGCTTGCAATCGAATGTTCATGTGAATAGAAAAGGCAGGAGAGTGGTCAGGTACTGTTTTCTCTCAGTTGACAAACTGCGCACACAATCGCAGTGTTATACAGCTTGTTTCATCACCTTTGCGAAGTTGCCGCTCTCTCCGGCTCCCGGAGACGAAGAAGCTGCTTCTTCGCGCAAAGACGATTCTGCCGCTCACAGTGCTCTGCTTTGTGCGCCTTCTGCCAAAGAGGCCAGGGAGCGGTGCTTAGCTCTGCAGAGCACCGTACCTTCGTCTTTAGCCTCTCTTCTCGTCTACATCTTAGCAAAAACCTTTTCCACTCTGTCTGGCAAGGAGAAACTGTGCCAGCACAGAAAACATCTCCCATCGTGTTCTAGAGGCTGCACGGAGGTCTGCCGAGTGTTTTGCAAGAAGAGAAAGAAAGTTGTCCAAAACAGCTTGCAATCGTATGTTCATGTGAATAGAAAAGGCAGGAGAGTGGTCAGGTACTGCTTTCTCTCACTTGGCAAGCTGCGCACACAATCGCAGTGTTGTACAGCTTGTTTCATCACCTTTGCGAAGCTGCCGCTCTCTCCGGCTCCCGGAGACGAAGAAGCTGCTTCTTCGCGCAAAGACGATTCTGCCGCTCATAGTGCTCTGCACTGTGTGTCTTCTGCTGAAAGAGGCCCGGGAGCGGTGCTTAGCTCCGCAGAGCACCTTACCTTCGTCTTTAGCCTCTCTTCTCGTCTACATCTTAGCAAAAACCTTTTCCACTCTGTCTGGCAAGGAGAAACTGTGCCAGCACAGAAAACATCTCCCATCGTGTTCTAGAGGCTGCACGGAGGTCTGCCGAGTGTTTTGCAAGAAGAGAAAGAAAGTTGTCCAAAACAGCTTCCAATCGAATGTTCATGTGAATAGAAAAGGCAGGAGAGTGGTCAGGTACTGTTTTCTCTCAGTTGGGAAGCTGCGCACACACTCGCAGTCTTGTACAGCTTGTTTCATCACCTTTGCGAAGTTGCCGCTCTCTCCGGCTCCCGGAGACGAAGAAGCTGCTTCTTCGCGCAAAGACGATTCTGCCGCTCACAGTGCTCTGCGGTGTGCGCCTTCTGCCCAAAGAGGTCCGGGAGCGGTGCTTAGCTCTGCAGAGCACCGTACCTTCGTCTTTAGCCTCTCTTCTCGTCTACATCTTAGCAAAAAGCTTTTCCACTCTGTCTGGCAAGGAGAAACTTTGCCAGCACAGAAAACATCTCCCATCGTGTTCTAGAGGCTGCACACAGGTCTGCCGAGTGTTTTGCAAGAAGAGAAAGAAAGTTGTCCAAAACAGCTTGCAATCGAATGTTCATGTGAATAGAAAATACAGGAGAGTGGTCAGGTACTGTTTTCTCTCAGTTGGCAAGCTGCGCACACAATCGCAGTCTTGTACAGCTTGTTTCA
This sequence comes from Melozone crissalis, assembly GCF_028551555.1. Classification (NCBI taxonomy): domain Eukaryota; kingdom Metazoa; phylum Chordata; class Aves; order Passeriformes; family Passerellidae; genus Melozone; species Melozone crissalis. Next base: position 8,116,498 of record NW_026535896.1, on the reverse strand, counting down.
TCACCTTTGCCAAGATGCCGCTCTATCCGGCTCCTGGAGACCAAGAAGCTGCTTCTTCGCGCAAAGACGATTCTGCCGCTCACAGTGCTCTGCGGAGTGCGCCTTCTGCCGAAAGAGGTCCGGGAGCGGTGCTTAGCTCTGCAGAGGACCGTACCTTCGTCTTTAGCCTCTCTTCTCGTCTACATCTTAGCAAAAAGCTTTTCCACTCTGTCTGGCAAGGAGAAACTGTGCCAGCACAAAAAACATCTCCCATCGTGTTCTAGAGGCTGCACGGAGGTCTGCCGAGTGTTTTGCAAGAAGAGAAAGAAAGTTGTCCAAAACAGCTTGCAATCGAATGTTCATGTGAATAGAAAAGGCAGGAGAGTGGTCAGGTACTGTTTTCTCTCTCTTGGCAAGCTGCGCACACAATCGCAGTGTTGTACAGCTTGTTTCATCACCTTTGCGAAGTTGCCGCTCTCTCCGGCTCCCGGAGACGAAGAAGCTGCTTCTTCGCGCAAAGACGATTCTGCCGCTCACAGTGCTCTGCGGTGTGCGCCTTCTGCCGAAAGAGGCCAGGGAGCGGTGCTTAGCTCTGCAGAGCACCGTACCTTCGTCTTTAGCCTCTCTTCTAGTCTACATCTTAGCAAAAAGCTTTTCCACTATGTCTGGCTAGGAGAAACTGTGCCAGCACAAAAAACATCTCCCATCGTGTTCTAGAGGCTGCACGGAGGTCTGCCGAGTGTTTTGCAAGAAGAGGAAGAAAGTTGTCCAAAACAGCTTTCAATCGAATGTTCATGTGAATAGAAAAGGCAGGAGAGTGGTCAGGTACTGTTTTCTCTCAGTTGGCACGCTGCGCACACAATCGCAGTGTTGTACAGCTTGTTTCATCACCTTTGCGAAGCTGCCGCTCTCTCCGGCTCCCGGAGACGAAGAAGCTGCTTCTTCGCGCAAAGACGATTCTGCCGCTCACAGTGCTCTGCGGTGTGCGCCTTCTGCCGAAAGAGGCCCGGGAGCGGTGCTTAGCTCTGCAGAGCACCGTACCTTCGTCTTTAGCCTCTCTTCTCGTCTACATCTTAGCAAAAAGCTTTTCCACTCTGTCTGGCTAGGAGAAACTGTGCCAGCACAAAAAACATCTCCCATCGTGTTCTAGAGGCTGCACGGAGGTCTGCCGAGTGTTTTGCAAGAAGAGAAAAAAGTTGTTCAAAACAGCTTGCAATCGAATGTTCTTGTTAATAGAAAAGGCAGGAGAGTGGTCAGGTACTGTTTTCTCTCAGTTGACAAACTGCGCACACAATCGCAGTGTTGTACAGCTTGTTTCATCACCTTTGCGAAGTTGCCGCTCTCTCCGGCTCCCGGAGACGAAGAAGCTACTTCTTCGCGCAAAGACGATTCTGCCGCTCACAGTGCTCTGCGGTGTGCGCCTTCTGCCGAAAGAGATCCGGGAGCGGTGCTTAGCTCTGCAGAGCACCGTACCTTCGTCTTTAGCCTCTCTTCTCGTCTACATCTTAGCAAAAAGCTTTTCCACTATGTCTGGCAAGGAGAAACTGTGCCAGCACAAAAAACATCTCCCATCGTGTTCTAGAGGCTGCACGGAGGTCTGCCGAGTGTTTTGCAAGAAGAGAAAGAAAGTTGTCCAAAACAGCTTGCAATCGAATGTTCATGTGAATAGAAAAGGCAGGAGAGTGGTCAGGTACTGTTTTCTCTCAGTTGGGAAGCTGCGCACACACTCGCAGTCTTGTACAGCTTGTTTCATCACCTTTGCGAAGTTGCCGCTCTCTCCGGCTCCCGGAGACGAAGAAGCTGCTTCTTCGCGCAAAGACGATTCTGCCGCTCACAGTGCTCTGCGGTGTGCGCCTTCTGCCGAAAGAGGTCCGGGAGCGGTGCTTAGCTCTGCAGAGCACCGTACCTTCGTCTTTAGCCTCTCTTCTCGTCTACATCTTAGCAAAAAGCTTTTCCACTCTGTCTGGCAAGGAGAAACTTTGCCAGCACAGAAAACATCTCCCATCGTGTTCTAGAGGCTGCACACAGGTCTGCCGAGTGTTTTGCAAGAAGAGAAAGAAAGTTGTCCAAAACAGCTTGCAATCGAATGTTCATGTGAATAGAAAAGGCAGGAGAGTGGTCAGGTACTGTTTTCTCTCAGTTGGCAAGCTGCGCACACAATCGCAGTCTTGTACAGCTTGTTTCATCACCTTTGCCAAGATGCCGCTCTATCCGGCTCCTGGAGACCAAGAAGCTGCTTCTTCGCGCAAAGACGATTCTGCCGCTCACAGTGCTCTGCGGAGTGCGCCTTCTGCCGAAAGAGGTCCGGGAGCGGTGCTTAGCTCTGCAGAGGACCGTACCTTCGTCTTTAGCCTCTCTTCTCGTCTACATCTTAGCAAAAAGCTTTTCCACTCTGTCTGGCAAGGAGAAACTGTGCCAGCACAAAAAACATCTCCCATCGTGTTCTAGAGGCTGCACGGAGGTCTGCCGAGTGTTTTGCAAGAAGAGAAAGAAAGTTGTCCAAAACAGCTTGCAATCGAATGTTCATGTGAATAGAAAAGGCAGGAGAGTGGTCAGGTACTGTTTTCTCTCTCTTGGCAAGCTGCGCACACAATCGCAGTGTTGTACAGCTTGTTTCATCACCTTTGCCAAGTTGCCGCTCTCTCCGGCTCCCGGAGACGAAGAAGCTGCTTCTTCGCGCAAAGACGATTCTGCCGCTCACAGTGCTCTGCGGTGTGCGCCTTCTGCCGAAAGAGGCCAGGGAGCGGTGCTTAGCTCTGCAGAGCACCGTACCTTCGTCTTTAGCCTCTCTTCTAGTCTACATCTTAGCAAAAAGCTTTTCCACTATGTCTGGCTAGGAGAAACTGTGCCAGCACAAAAAACATCTCCCATCGTGTTCTAGAGGCTGCACGGAGGTCTGCCGAGTGTTTTGCAAGAAGAGAAAGAAAGTTGTCCAAAACAGCTTGCAATCGAATGTTCATGTGAATAGAAAAGGCAGGAGAGTGGTCAGGTACTGTTTTCTCTCAGTTGGCAAGCTGCGCACACACTCGCAGTCTTGTACAGCTTGTTTCATCACCTTTGCGAAGTTGCCGCTCTCTCCGGCTCCCGGAGACGAAGAAGCTGCTTCTTCGCGCAAAGACGATTCTGCCGCTCACAGTGCTCTGCGGTGTGCGCCTTCTGCCGAAAGAGACCAGGGAGCGGTGCTTAGCTCTACAGAGCACCGTACCTTCGTCTTTAGCCTCTCTTCTCGTCTACATCTTAGCAAAAAGCTTTTCCACTCTGTCTGGCAAGGAGAAACTGTGCCAGCACAGAAAACATCTCCCTTCGTGTTCTAGAGGCTGCACGGAGGTCTGCCGAGTGTTTTGCAAGAAGAGAAAGAAAGTTGTCCAAAACAGCTTGCAATCGAATGTTCATGTGAATAGAAAAGGCAGGAGAGTGGTCAGGTACTGTTTTCTCTCAGTTGGCAAGCTGCGCACACAATCGCAGTGTTGTACAGCTTGTTTCATCACCTTTGCCAAGTTGCCGCTCTCTCCGGCTCCCGGAGACGAAGAAGCTGCTTCTTCGCGCAAAGACGATTCTGCCGCTCACAGTGCTCTGCACTGTGTGTCTTCTGCCGAAAGACACCAGGGAGCGGTGCATCGCTCTGCACTGCACCGTACCTTCGTCTTTAGCCTCTCTTCTCGTCTACATTTTAGCAAAAAGCTTTTCCACTCTGTCTGGCATGGAGAAACTTTGCCAGCACAGAAAACATCTCCCTTCGTGTTCTAGAGGCTGCACGGAGGTCTGCCGAGTGTTTTGCAAGAAGAGAAAGAAAGTTGTCCAAAACAGCTTGCAATCGAATGTTCATGTGAATAGAAAAGGCAGGAGAGTGGTCAGGTTCTGTTTTCTCTCACTTGGGAAGCTGCGCACACAATCGCAGTGTTGTACAGCTTGTTTCATCACCTTTGCGAAGTTGCCGCTCTCTCCGGCTCCCGGAGACGAAGAAGCTGCTTCTTCGCGCAAAGACGATTCTGCCGCTCACAGTGCTCTGCGGTGTGCGGCTTCTGCTGAAAGAGGTACGGGAGCGGTGCTTAGCTCTGCAGAGCACCGTAACTTCGTCTTTAGCCTCTCTTCTCGTCTCCATCTTAGCAAAACGCTTTTCCACTCTGTCTGGCAAGGAGAAACTGTGCCAGCACAGAAAACATCTCCCATCGTGTTCTAGAGGCTGCACGGAGGTCTGCCGACTGTTTTGCAAGAAGAGAAAGAAAGTTGTCCAAAACAGCTTGCAATCGAATGTTCATGTGAATAGAAAAGGCAGGAGAGTGGTCAGGTACTGTTTTCTCTCAGGTGGCAAGCTGCGCACACAATCGCAGTGTTGTACAGCTTGTTTCATCACCTTTGCCAAGTTGCCGCTCTCTCCGGCTCCGGGAGACGAAGAAGCTGCTTCTTCGCGCAAAGACGATTCTGCCGCTCACAGTGCTCTGCGGTGTGCGCCTTCTGCCGATAGAGCCCAGGGAGCGGTGCTTAGCTCTGCAGAGCACCGTACCTTCGTCTTTAGCCTCTCTTCTCGTCTACATCTTAGCAAAAAGCTTTTCCACTCTGTCTGGCAAGGAGAAACTGTGCCAGCACAGAAAACATCTCCCATCGTGTTCTAGAGGCTGCACGGAGGTCTGCCGAGTGTTTTGCAAGAAGAGAAAGAAAGTTGTCCAAAACAGCTTGCAATCGAATGTTCATGTGAATAGAAAAGGCAGGAGAGTGGTCAGGTACTGTTTTCTCTCAGGTGGCAAGCTGCGCACACAATCGCAGTGTTGTACAGCTTGTTTCATCACCTTTGCGAAGTTGCCGCTCTCTCCGGCTCCCGGAGACGAAGAAGCTGCTTCTTCGCGCAAAGACGATTCTGCCGCTCACAGTGCTCTGCGGTGTGCGTCTTCTGCCGAAAGAGGTCCGGGAGCGGTGCTTAGCTCTGCAGAGCACCGTACCTTCGTCTTTAGCCTCTCTTCTCGTCTACATCTTAGCAAAAAGCTTTTCCACTCTGTCTGGCAAGGAGAAACTGTGCCAGCACAGAAAACATTTCCCATCGTGTTCTAGAGGCTGCACGGAGGTCTGCCGAGTGTTTTGCAAGAAGAGAAAGAAAGTTGTCCAAAACAGCTTGCAATCGAATGTTCATGTGAATAGAAAAGGCAGGAGAGTGGTCAGGTTCTGTTTTCTCTCACTTGGCAAGCTGCGTACACAATCGCAGTGTTGTACAGCTTGTTTCATCACCTTTGCCAAGTTGCCGCTCTCTCCGGCTCCCGGAGACGAAGAAGCTGCTTCTTCGCGCAAAGACGATTCTGCCGCTCACAGTGCTCTGCGGTGTGCGCCTTCTGCCGAAAGAGGCCAGGGAGCGGTGCTTAGCTCTGCAGAGAACCGTACCTTCGTCTTTAGCCTCTCTTCTCGTCTACATCTTAGCAAAAAGCTTTTCCACTCTGTCTGGCAAGGAGAAACTGTGCCAGCACAGAAAACATCTCCCATCATGTTCTAGAGGCTGCACGGAGGTCTGCCGAGTGTTTTGCCAGAAAACAAAGAAAGTTGTCCAAAACAGCTTGCAATCGAATGTTCATGTGAATAGAAAAGGCAGGAGAGTGGTCAGGTACTGTTTTCTCTCAGTTGGCAAGCTGCGCACACAATCGCAGTGTTGTACAGCTTGTTTCATCACCTTTGCGAAGCTGCCGCTCTCTCCGGCTCCCGGAGACGAAGAAGCTGCTTCTTCGCGCAAAGACGATTCTGCCGCTCATAGTGCTCTGCACTGTGCGTCTTCTGCCGAAAGAGGTCCGGGAGCGGTGCTTAGCTCTGCAGAGCACCGTACCTTCGTCTTTAGCCTCTCTTCTCGTCTACATCTTAGCAAAAAGCTTTTCCACTCTGTCTGGCAAGGAGAAACTGTGCCAGCACAGAAAACATCTCCCATCGTGTTCTAGAGGCTGCACGGAGGTCTGCCGAGTGTTTTGCAAGAAGAGGAAGAAAGTTGTCCAAAACAGCTTTCAATCGAATGTTCATGTGAATAGAAAAGGCAGGAGAGTGGTCAGGTACTGTTTTCTCTCAGTTGGCAAGCTGCGCACACACTCGCAGTCTTGTACAGCTTGTTTCATCACCTTTGCGAAGTTGCCGCTCTCTCCGGCTCCCGGAGACGAAGAAGCTGCTTCTTCGCGCAAAGACGATTCTGCCGCTCACAGTGCTCTGCGGTGTGCGCCTTCTGCCGAAAGAGGCCAGGGAGCGGTGCTTAGCTCTGCAGAGCACCGTACCTTCGTCTTTAGCCTCTCTTCTAGTCTACATCTTAGCAAAAAGCTTTTCCACTATGTCTGGCAAGGAGAAACTGTGCCAGCACAAAAAACATCTCCCATCGTGTTCTAGAGGCTGCACGGAGGTCTGCCGAGTGTTTTGCAAGAAGAGAAAGAAAGTTGTCCAAAACAGCTTGCAATCGAATGTTCATGTGAATAGAAAAGGCAGGAGAGTGGTCAGGTACTGTTTTCTCTCAGTTGGCAAGCTGCGCACACACTCGCAGTCTTGTACAGCTTGTTTCATCACCTTTGCGAAGTTGCCGCTCTCTCCGGCTCCCGGAGACGAAGAAGCTGCTTCTTCGCGCAAAGACGATTCTGCCGCTCACAGTGCTCTGCGGTGTGCGCCTTCTGCCGAAAGAGACCAGGGAGCGGTGCTTAGCTCTACAGAGCACCGTACCTTCGTCTTTAGCCTCTCTTCTCGTCTACATCTTAGCAAAAAGCTTTTCCACTCTGTCTGGCAAGGACAAACTGTGCCAGCACAAAAAACATCTCCCATCGTGTTCTAGAGGCTGCACGGAGGTCTGCCGAGTGTTTTGCAAGAAGAGAAAGAAAGTTGTCCAAAACAGCTTGCAATCGAATGTTCATGTGATTAGAAAAGGCAGGAGAGTGGTCAGGTACTGTTTTCTCTCAGTTGGCAAGCTGCGCACACACTCGCAGTCTTGTACAGCTTGTTTCATCACCTTTGCGAAGTTGCCGCTCTCTCCGGCTCCCGGAGACGAAGAAGCTGCTTCTTCGCGCAAAGACGATTCTGCCGCTCACAGTGCTCTGCGGTGTGCGCCTTCTGCCGAAAGAGACCAGGGAGCGGTGCTTAGCTCTACAGAGCACCGTACCTTCGTCTTTAGCCTCTCTTCTCGTCTACATCTTAGCAAAAAGCTTTTCCACTCTGTCTGGCAAGGAGAAACTTTGCCAGCACAGAAAACATCTCCCATCGTGTTCTAGAGGCTGCACGGAGGTCTGCCGAGTGTTTTGCAAGAAGAGAAAGAAAGTTGTCCAAAACAGCTTGCAATCGAATGTTCATGTGAATAGAAAAGGCAGGAGAGTGGTCAGGTACTGTTTTCTCTCAGTTGGCAAGCTGCGCACACAATCGCAGTCTTGTACAGCTTGTTTCATCACCTTTGCGAAGTTGCCGCTCTCTCCGGCTCCCGGAGACGAAGAAGCTGCTTCTTCGCGCAAAGACGATTCTGCCGCTCACAGTGCTCTGCGGTGTGCGCCTTCTGCCGAAAGAGACCAGGGAGCGGTGCTTAGCTCTACAGAGCACCGTACCTTCGTCTTTAGCCTCTCTTCTCGTCTACATCTTAGCAAAAAGCTTTTCCACTCTGTCTGGCAAGGACAAACTTTGCCACCACAGAAAACATCTCCCATCGTGTTCTAGAGGCTGCACGGAGGTCTGCCGAGTGTTTTGCAAGAAGAGAAAGAAAGTTGTCCAAAACAGCTTGCAATCGAATGTTCATGTGAATAGAAAAGGCAGGAGAGTGGTCAGGTACTGTTTTCTCTCAGTTGGCAAGCTGCGCACACAATCGCAGTGTTGTACAGCTTGTTTCATCACCTTTGCGAAGTTGCCGCTCTCTCCGGCTCCCGGAGACGAAGAAGCTGCTTCTTCGCGCAAAGACGATTCTGCCGCTCACAGTGCTCTGCGGTGTGCGCCTTCTGCCGAAAGAGGCCAGGGAGCGGTGCTTAGCTCTGCAGAGCACCGTACCTTCGTCTTTAGACTCTCTTCTAGTCTACATCTTAGCAAAAAGCTTTTCCACTATGTCTGGCTAGGAGAAACTGTGCCAGCACAAAAAACATCTCCCATCGTGTTCTAGAGGCTGCACGGAGGTCTGCCGAGTGTTTTGCAAGAAGAGAAAGAAAGTTGTCCAAAACAGCTTGCAATCGAATGTTCATGTGAATAGAAAAGGCAGGAGAGTGGTCAGGTACTGTTTTCTCTCAGTTGGCAAGCTGCGCACACACTCGCAGTCTTGTACAGCTTGTTTCATCACCTTTGCGAAGTTGCCGCTCTGTCCGGCTCCCGGAGACGAAGAAGCTGCTTCTTCGCGCAAAGACGATTCTGCCGCTCACAGTGCTCTGCGGTGTGCGCCTTCTGCCGAAAGAGGCCCGGGAGCGGTGCTTAGCTCTGCAGAGCACCGTACCTTCGTCTTTAGCCTCTCTTCTAGTCTACATCTTAGCAAAAAGCTTTTCCACTATGTCTGGCAAGGAGAAACTTTGCCAGCACAAAAAACATCTCCCATCGTGTTCTAGAGGCTGCACGGAGGTCTGCCGAGTGTTTTGCAAGAAGAGAAAGAAAGTTGTCCAAAACAGCTTGCAATCGAATGTTCATGTGAATAGAAAAGGCAGGAGAGTGGTCAGGTACTGTTTTCTCTCAGTTGGCAAGCTGCGCACACACTCGCAGTCTTGTACAGCTTGTTTCATCACCTTTGCGAAGTTGCCGCTCTCTCCGGCTCCCGGAGACGAAGAAGCTGCTTCTTCGCGCAAAGACGATTCTGCCGCTCACAGTGCTCTGCGGTGTGCGCCTTCTGCCGAAAGAGACCAGGGAGCGGTGCTTAGCTCTACAGAGCACCGTACCTTCGTCTTTAGCCTCTCTTCTCGTCTACATCTTAGCAAAAAGCTTTTCCACTCTGTCTGGCAAGGAGAAACTGTGCCAGCACAGAAAACATTTCCCATCGTGTTCTAGAGGCTGCACGGAGGTCTGCCGAGTGTTTTGCAAGAAGAGAAAGAAAGTTGTCCAAAACAGCTTGCAATCGAATGTTCATGTGAATAGAAAAGGCAGGAGAGTGGTCAGGTACTGTTTTCTCTCAGTTGGCAAGCTGCGCACACAATCGCAGTGTTGTACAGCTTGTTTCATCACCTTTGCCAAGTTGCCGCTCTCTCCGGCTCCCGGAGACGAAGAAGCTGCTTCTTCGCGCAAAGACGATTCTGCCGCTCACAGTGCTCTGCACTGTGTGTCTTCTGCCGAAAGACACCAGGGAGCGGTGCATCGCTCTGCACTGCACCGTACCTTCGTCTTTAGCCTCTCTTCTCGTCTACATCTTAGCAAAAAGCTTTTCCACTCTGTCTGGCATGGAGAAACTTTGCCAGCACAGAAAACATCTCCCATCGTGTTCTAGAGGCTGCACGGAGGTCTGCCGAGTGTTTTGCAAGAAGAGAAAGAAAGTTGTCCAAAACAGCTTGCAATCGAATGTTCATGTGAATAGAAAAGGCAGGAGAGTGGTCAGGTTCTGTTTTCTCTCAGTTGGGAAGCTGCGCACACAATCGCAGTGTTGTACAGCTTGTTTCATCACCTTTGCGAAGTTGCCGCTCTCTCCGGCTCCCGGAGACGAAGAAGCTGCTTCTTCGCGCAAAGACGATTCTGCCGCTCACAGTGCTCTGCGGTGTGCGGCTTCTGCTGAAAGAGGTACGGGAGCGGTGCTTAGCTCTGCAGAGCACCGTACCTTCGTCTTTAGCCTCTCTTCTCGTCTCCATCTTAGCAAAACGCTTTTCCACTATGTCTGGCAAGGAGAAACTGTGCCAGCACAGAAAGCATCTCCCATCGTGTTCTAGAGGCTGCACGGAGGTCTGCCGACTGTTTTGCAAGAAGAGAAAGAAAGTTGTCCAAAACAGCTTCCAATCGAATGTTCATGTGAATAGAAAAGGCAGGAGAGTGGTCAGGTACTGTTTTCTCTCAGGTGGCAAGCTGCGCACACAATCGCAGTGTTGTACAGCTTGTTTCATCCATTTTGCCAAGTTGCCGCTCTCTCCGGCTCCGGGAGACGAAGAAGCTGCTTCTTCGCGCAAAGACGATTCTGCCGCTCACAGTGCTCTGCGGTGTGCGCCTTCTGCCGAAAGAGCCCAGGGAGCGGTGCTTAGCTCTGCAGAGCACCGTACCTTCGTCTTTAGCCTCTCTTCTCGTCTACATCTTAGCAAAAAGCTTTTCCACTCTGTCTGGCAAGGACAAACTGTGCCAGCACAGAAAACATCTCCCATCGTGTTCTAGAGGCTGCACGGAGGTCTGCCGAGTGTTTTGCAAGAAGAGAAAGAAAGTTGTCCAAAACAGCTTGCAATCGAATGTTCATGTGAATAGAAAAGGCAGGAGAGTGGTCAGGTACTGTTTTCTCTCAGTTGGCAAGCTGCGCACACAATCGCAGTGTTGTACAGCTTGTTTCATCACCTTTGCGAAGTTGCCGCTCTCTCCGGCTCCCGGAGACGAAGAAGCTGCTTCTTCGCGCAAAGACGATTCTGCCGCTCACAGTGCTCTGCGGTGTGCGTCTTCTGCCGAAAGAGGTCCGGGAGCGGTGCTTAGCTCTGCAGAGCACCGTACCTTCGTCTTTAGCCTCTCTTCTCGTCTACATCTTAGCAAAAAGCTTTTCCACTCTGTCTGGCAAGGAGAAACTGTGCCAGCACAGAAAACATTTCCCATCGTGTTCTAGAGGCTGCACGGAGGTCTGCCGAGTGTTTTGCAAGAAGAGAAAGAAAGTTGTCCAAAACAGCTTGCAATCGAATGTTCATGTGAATAGAAAAGGCAGGAGAGTGGTCAGGTTCTGTTTTCTCTCACTTGGCAAGCTGCGTACACAATCGCAGTGTTGTACAGCTTGTTTCATCACCTTTGCGAAGTTGCCGCTCTCTCCGGCTCCCGGAGACGAAGAAGCTGCTTCTTCGCGCAAAGACGATTCTGCCGCTCACAGTGCTCTGCGGTGTGCGCCTTCTGCCGAAAGAGGCCAGGGAGCGGTGCTTAGCTCTGCAGTGCACCGTACCTTCGTCTTTAGCCTCTCTTCTCGTCTACATCTTAGCAAAAAGCTTTTCCACTCTGTCTGGCAAGGAGAAACTGTGCCAGCACAGAAAACATCTCCCATCATGTTCTAGAGGCTGCACGGAGGTCTGCCGAGTGTTTTGCCAGAAAACAAAGAAAGTTGTCCAAAACAGCTTGCAATCGAATGTTCATGTGAATAGAAAAGGCAGGAGAGTGGTCAGGTACTGTTTTCTCTCAGTTGGCAAGCTGCGCACACAATCGCAGTGTTGTACAGCTTGTTTCATCACCTTTGCGAAGCTGCCGCTCTCTCCGGCTCCCGGAGACGAAGAAGCTGCTTCTTCGCGCAAAGACGATTCTGCCGCTCATAGTGCTCTGCACTGTGTGTCTTCTGCCGAAAGAGGTCCGGGAGCGGTGCTTAGCTCTGCAGAGCACCGTACCTTCGTCTTTAGCCTCTCTTCTCGTCTACATCTTAGCAAAAAGCTTTTCCACTCTGTCTGGCAAGGACAAACTGTGCCAGCACAGAAAACATCTCCCATCGTGTTCTAGAGGCTGCACGGAGGTCTGCCGAGTGTTTTGCAAGAAGAGGAAGAAAGTTGTCCAAAACAGCTTTCAATCGAATGTTCATGTGAATAGAAAAGGCAGGAGAGTGGTCAGGTACTGTTTTCTCTCAGTTGGCAAGCTGCGCACACAATCGCAGTGTTGTACAGCTTGTTTCATCACCTTTGCCAAGTTGCCGCTCTCTCCGGCTCCCGGAGACGAAGAAGCTGCTTCTTCGCGCAAAGACGATTCTGCCGCTCACAGTGCTCTGCGGTGTGCGCCTTCTGCCGAAAGAGGCCCGGGAGCGGTGCTTAGCTCTGCAGAGCACCGTACCTTCGTCTTTAGCCTCTCTTCTCGTCTACATCTTAGCAGAAGGCTTTTCCACTCTGTCTGGCTAGGAGAAACTGTGCCAGCACAAAAAACATCTCCCATCGTGTTCTAGAGGCTGCACGGAGGTCTGCCGAGTGTTTTGCAAGAAGAGAAAGAAAGTTGTTCAAAACAGCTTGCAATCGAATGTTCTTGTTAATAGAAAAGGCAGGAGAGTGGTCAGGTACTGTTTTCTCTCAGTTGACAAGCTGCGCACACAATCGCAGTGTTGTACAGCTTGTTTCATCACCTTTGCGAAGTTGCCGCTCTCTCCGGCTCCCGGAGACGAAGAAGCTGCTTCTTCGCGCAAAGACGATTCTGCCGCTCACAGTGCTCTGCGGTGTGCGCCTTCTGCCGAAAGAGGCCAGGGAGCGGTGCTTAGCTCTGCAGAGCACCGTACCTTCGTCTTTAGCCTCTCTTCTAGTCTACGTCTTAGCAAAAATCTTTTCCACTATGTCTGGCAAGGAGAAACTGTGCCAGCACAAAAAACATCTCCCATCGTGTTCTAGAGGCTGCACGGAGGTCTGCCGAGTGTTTTGCAAGAAGAGAAAGAAAGTTGTCCAAAACAGCTTGCAATCGAATGTTCATGTGAATAGAAAAGGCAGGAGAGTGGTCAGGTACTGTTTTCTCTCAGTTGGCAAGCTGCGCACACACTCGCAGTCTTGTACAGCTTGTTTCATCACCTTTGCGAAGTTGCCGCTCTCTCCGGCTCCCGGAGACGAAGAAGCTGCTTCTTCGCGCAAAGACGATTCTGCCGCTCACAGTGCTCTGCGGTGTGCGCCTTCTGCCGAAAGAGGCCAGGGAGCGGTGTTTAGCTCTGCAGAGCACCGTACCTTCGTCTTTAGCCTCTCTTCTAGTCTACATCTTAGCAAAAAGCTTTTCCACTATGTCTGGCAAGGAGAAACTGTGCCAGCACAAAAAACATCTCCCATCGTGTTCTAGAGGCTGCACGGAGGTCTGCCGAGTGTTTTGCAAGAAGAGAAAGAAAGTTGTCCAAAACAGCTTGCAATCGAATGTTCATGTGAATAGAAAAGGCAGGAGAGTGGTCAGGTACTGTTTTCTCTCAGTTGGCAAGCTGCGCACACACTCGCAGTCTTGTACAGCTTGTTTCATCACCTTTGCGAAGTTGCCGCTCTCTCCGGCTCCCGGAGACGAAGAAGCTGCTTCTTCGCGCAAAGACGATTCTGCCGCTCACAGTGCTCTGCGGTGTGCGCCTTCTGCCGAAAGAGACCAGGGAGCGGTGCTTAGCTCTACAGAGCACCGTACCTTCGTCTTTAGCCTCTCTTCTCGTCTACATCTTAGCAAAAAGCTTTTCCACTCTGTCTGGCAAGGACAAACTTTGCCAGCACAGAAAACATCTCCCATCGTGTTCTAGAGGCTGCACGGAGGTCTGCCGAGTGTTTTGCAAGAAGAGAAAGAAAGTTGTCCAAAACAGCTTGCAATCGAATGTTCATGTGAATAGAAAAGGCAGGAGAGTGGTCAGGTACTGTTTTCTCTCACTTGGCAAGCTGCGCACACAATCGCAGTCTTGTACAGCTTGTTTCATCACCTTTGCCAAGTTGCCGCTCTCTCCGGCTCCCGGAGACGAAGAAGCTGCTTCTTTGCGCAAAGACGATTCTGACGCTCACAGTGCTCTGCGGTGTGCGCCTTCTGCCGAAAGAGGCCCGGGAGCGGTGCTTAGCTCTGCAGAGCACCGTACCTTCGTCTTTAGCCTCTCTTCTCGTCTACATTTTAGCAAAAAGCTTTTCCACTCTGTCTGGCAAGGAGAAACTTTGCCAGCACAGAAAACATCTCCCATCGTGTTCTAGAGGCTGCACGGAGGTCTGCCGAGTGTTTTGCAAGAAGAGAAAGAAAGTTGTCCAAAACAGCTTGCAATCGAATGTTCATGTGAATAGAAAAGGCAGGAGAGTGGTCAGGTACTGTTTTCTCTCAGTTGGCAAGCTGCGCACACAATCGCAGTGTTGTACAGCTTGTTTCATCACCTTTGCGAAGTTGCCGCTCTCTCCGGCTCCCGGAGACGAAGAAGCTGCTTCTTCGCGCAAAGACCATTCTGCCGCTCACAGTGCTCTGCTTTGTGCGCCTTCTGCCAAAGAGGCCAGGGAGCGGTGCTTAGCTCTGCAGAGCACCGTACCTTCGTCTTTAGCCTCTCTTCTCGTCTACATTTTTGCAAAAAGCTTTTCCACTCTGTCTGGCAAGGAGAAACTGTGCCAGCACAGAAAACATCTCCCTTCGTGTTCTAGAGGCTGCACGGAGGTCTGCCGAGTGTTTTGCAAGAAGAGAAAGAAAGTTGTCCAAAACAGCTTGCAATCGAATGTTCATGTGAATAGAAAAGGCAGGAGAGTGGTCAGGTACTGTTTTCTCTCACTTGGAAAGCTGCGCACACAATCGCAGTGTTGTACAGCTTGTTTCATCACCTTTGCCAAGTTGCCGCTCTCTCCGGCTCCCGGAGACGAAGAAGCTGCTTCTTCGCGCAAAGACGATTCTGCCGCTCACAGTGCTCTGCACTGTGTGTCTTCTGCCGAAAGACACCAGGGAGCGGTGCATAGCTCTGCACTGCACCGTACCTTCGTCTTTAGCCTCTCTTCTCGTCTACATCTTAGCAAAAAGCTTTTCCACTCTGTCTGGCAAGGAGAAACTTTGCCAGCACAGAAAACATCTCCCATCGTGTTCTAGAGGCTGCACGCAGGTCTGCCGAGTGTTTTGCAAGAAGAGAAAGAAAGTTGTCCAAAACAGCTTGCAATCGAATGTTCATGTGATTAGAAAAGGCAGGAGAGTGGTCAGGTACTGTTTTCTCTCAGTTGTCAAGCTGCGCACACAATCGCAGTGTTGTACAGCTTGTTTCATCACCTTTGCGAAGTTGCCGCTCTCTCCGGCTCCGGGAAAAGAAGAAGCTGCTTCTTCGCGCAAAGACCATTCTGCCGCTCACAGTGCTCTGCGGTGTGCGCCTTCTGCCGATAGAGCCCAGGGAGCGGTGCTTAGCTCTGCAGAGCACCGTACCTTCGTCTTTAGCCTCTCTTCTCGTCTACATCTTTGCAAAAAGCTTTTCCACTATGTCTGGCAAAGAGAAACTGTGCCAGCACAGAAAACATCTCCCATCGTGTTCTAGAGGCTGCACGGAGGTCTGCCGAGTGTTTTGCAAGAAGAGAAAGAAAGTTGTCCAAAACAGCTTGCAATCAAATGTTGATGTGAATAGAAAAGGAAGGAGAGTGGTCAGGTACTGTTTTCTCTCAGTTGGGAAGCTGCGCACACAATCGCACTGTTGTACAGCTAGTTTCATCACCTTTGCGAAGTTGCCGCTCTCTCCGGCTCCCGGAGACGAAGAAGCGGCTTCTTCGCGCAAAGACGATTCTGCCGCTCATAGTGCTCTGCACTGTGTGTCTTCTGCCGAAAGACACCAGGGAGCGGTGCATAGCTCTGCAGAGCACCTTACCTTCGTCTTTAGCCTCTCTTCTCGTCTACATCTTAGCAAAAAGCTTTTCCACTCTGTCTGGCAAGGAGAAACTGTGCCAGCACAGAAAACATCTCCCATCGTGTTCTAGAGGCTGCACGGAGGTCTGCCGAGTGTTTTGCAAGAAGAGAAAGAAAGTTGTCCAAAACAGCTTGCAATCGAATGTTCATGTGAATAGAAAAGGCAGGAGAGTGGTCAGGTACTGTTTTCTCTCAGGTGGCAAGCTGCGCACACAATCGCAGTGTTGTACAGCTTGTTTCATCACCTTTGCGAAGTTGCCGCTCTCTCCGGCTCCTGGAGACCAAGAAGCTGCTTCTTCGCGCAAAGACGATTCTGCCGCTCACAGTGCTCTGCACTGTGTGTCTTCTGCCGAAAGACACCAGGGAGCGGTGCATAGCTCTGCAGAGCACCGTACCTTCGTCTTTAGCCTCTCTTCTCGTCTACATCTTAGCAAAAAGCTTTACAACCCTGTCTGGCAAGGAGAAACTGTTCCAGCACAGAAAACATCTCCCATCGTGTTCTAGAGACTGCACGGAGGTCTGCCGAGTGTTTTGCAAGAAGAGAAAGAAAGTTGTCCAAAACAGCTTGCAATCGAATGTTCATGTGAATAGAAAAGGCAGGAGAGTGGTCAGGTACTGTTTTCTCTCAGTTGTCAAGCTGCGCACACAATCGCAGTGTTGTACAGCTTGTTTCATCACCTTTGCGAAGTTGCCGCTCTCTCCGGCTCCAGGAGACGAAGAAGCTGCTTCTTCGCGCAAAGACGATTCTGCCGCTCACATTGCTCTGCGGTGTGCGCCTTCTGCCGAAAAAGATCCGGGAGCGGTGCTTAGCTCTGCAGAGCACCGTACCTTCCTCTTTAGCCTCTCTTCTCGTCTACATCTTAGCAAAGAGCTTTTCCACTATGTCTGGCAAGGAGAAACTGTGCCAGCACAAAAAACATCTCCCTTCGTGTTCTAGAGGCTGCACGGAGGTCTGCCGAGTGTTTTGCAAGAAGAGGAAGAAAGTTGTCCAAAACAGCTTGCAATCGAATGTTCATGTGAATAGAAAAGGCAGGAGAGGGGTCAGGTACTGTTTTCTCTCAGTTGGCAAGCTGCGCACACAATCGCAGTGTTGTACATCTTGTTTCATCACCTTTGCGAAGTTGCCGCTCTCTCCGGCTCCCGGAGACGAAGAAGCTGCTTCTTCGCGCAAAGACGATTCTGCCGCTCACAGTGCTCTGCGGAGTGTGTCTTCTGCCGAAAGAGGCCCGGGAGCGGTGCTTAGCTCTACAGAGCACCGTACCTTCGTCTTTAGCCTCTCTTCTCGTCTACATCTTAGCAAAAAGCTTTTCCACTCTGTCTGGCAAGGAGAAACTGTGCCAGCACAGAAAACATCTCCCATCGTGTTCTAGAGGCTGCACGGAGGTCTGCCGAGTGTTTTGCAAGAAGAGAAAGAAAGTTGTCCAAAACAGCTTGCAATCGAATGTTCATGTGAATAGAAAAGGCAGGAGAGTGGTCGGGTACTGTTTTCTCTCTGTTGGCAAGCTGCGCACACAATCGCAGTGTTGTACAGCTTGTTTCATCACCTTTGCGATGTTGCCGCTCTCTCCGGCTCCCGGAGACGAAGAAGCTGCTTCTTCGCGCAAAGACGATTCTGCCGCTCACAGTGCTCTGCGGTGTGCGCCTTCTGCCGAAAGAGGCCCGGGAGCGGTGCTTAGCTCTGCAGAGCACCGTACCTTCGTCTTTAGCCTCTCTTCTCGTCTACATCTTAGCAAAAAGCTTTTCCACTCTGTCTGGCAAGGAGAAACTTTGCCAGCACAGAAAACATCTCCCTTCGTGTTCTAGAGGTTGCACGGAGGTCTGCGGAATGTTTTGCAAGAAAACAAAGAAAGTTGTCCAAAACAGCTTGCAATCGAATGTTCATGTGAATAGAAAAGGCAGGAGAGTGGTCAGGTACTGTTTTCTCTCAGTTGGCAAGCTGCGCACACAATCGCAGTCTTGTACAGCTTGTTTCATCACCTTTGCGAAGTTGCCGCTCTCTCCGGCTCCCGGAGACGAAGAAGCTGCTTCTTCGCGCAAAGACGATTCGGCCGCTCACAGTGCTCTGCGGTGTGCGCCTTCTGCCGAAAGAGACCAGGGAGCGGTGCTTAGCTCTGCAGAGCACCGTACCTTCGTCTTTAGCCTCTCTTCTCGTCTACATCTTAGCAAAAACCTTTTCCACTCTGTCTGGCAAGGAGAAACTGTGCCAGCACAGAAAACATCTCCCATCGTGTTCTAGAGGCTGCACGGAGGTCTGCCGACTGTTTTGCAAGAAGAGAAAGAAAGTTGTCCAAAACAGCTTGCAATCGAATGTTCATGTGAATAGAAAAGGCAGGAGAGTGGTCAGGTACTGTTTTCTCTCAGTTGACGAGCTGCGCACACAATCGCAGTGCTGTACAGCTTGTTTCATCACCTTTGCGAAGCTGCCGCTCTCTCCGGCTCCCGGAGACGAAGAAGCTGCTTCTTCGCGCAAAGACGATTCTGCCGCTCATCGTGCTCTGCACTGTGTGTCTTCTGCCGAAAGAGGTCCGGGAGCGGTGCTTAGCTCTGCAGAGCACCGTACCTTCGTCTTTAGCCTCTCTTCTCGTCTACATCTTAGCAAAAAGCTTTTCCACTCTGTCTGGCAAGGAGAAACTGTTCCAGCACAGAAAACATCTCCCATCGTGTTCTAGAGGCTGCACGGAGGTCTGCGGAGTGTTTTGCAAGAAAACAGAGAAAGTTGTCCAAAACAGCTTGCAATCCAATGTTCATGTGATTAGAAAAGGCAGGAGAGTGGTCAGGTACTGTTTTCTCTCAGTTGTCAAGCTGGGCACACAATCGCAGTGTTGTACAGCTAGTTTCATCACCTTTGCGAAGTTGCCGCTCTGTCCGGCTCCCGGAGACGAAGAAGCTGCTTCTTCGCGCAAAGACGATTCTGCCGCTCACAGTGCTCTGCGGTGTGCGCCTTCTGCCGAAAGAGGCCCGGGAGCGGTGCTTAGCTCTGCAGAGCACCGTACCTTCGTCTTTAGCCTCTCTTCTCGTCTACATCTTAGCAAAAAGCTTTTCCACTCTGTCTGGCAAGGAGAAACTTTGCCAGCACAGAAAACATCTCCCATCGTGTTCTAGAGGCTGCACGGAGGTCTGCCGAGTGTTTTGCAAGAAGAGAAAGAAAGTTGTCCAAAACAGCTTGCAATCGAATGTTCATGTGAATAGAAAAGGCAGGAGAGTGGTCAGGTACTGTTTTCTCTCAGTTGGCAAGCTGCGCACACAATCGCAGTGTTGTACAGCTTGTTTCATCACCTTTGCCAAGTTGCCGCTCTCTCCGGCTCCCGGAGACGAAGAAGCTGCTTCTTCGCGCAAAGACGATTCTGCCGCTCACAGTGCTCTGCACTGTGTGTCTTCTGCCGAAAGACACCAGGGAGCGGTGCATAGCTCTGCACTGCACCGTACCTTCGTCTTTAGCCTCTCTTCTCGTCTACATCTTAGCAAAAAGCTTTTCCACTCTGTCTGGCAAGGAGAAACTTTGCCAGCACAGAAAACATCTCCCATCGTGTTCTAGAGGCTGCACGGAGGTCTGCCGAGTGTTTTGCAAGAAGAGAAAGAAAGTTGTCCAAAACAGCTTGCAATCGAATGTTCATGTGAATAGAAAAGGCAGGAGAGTGGTCAGGTTCTGTTTTCTCTCAGTTGGGAAGCTGCGCACACAATCGCAGTGTTGTACAGCTTGTTTCATCACCTTTGCGAAGTTGCCGCTCTCTCGGGCTCCCGGAAACGAAGAAGCTGCTTCTTCGCGCAAAGACGATTCTGCCGCTCACAGTGCTCTGCGGTGTGCGGCTTCTGCCGAAAGAGGTCCGGGAGCGGTGCTTAGCTCTGCAGAGCACCGTACCTTCGTCTTTAGACTCTCTTCTCGTCTCCATCTTAGCAAAACGCTTTTCCACTCTGTCTGGCAAGGAGAAACTGTGCCAGCACAGGAAACATCTCCCATCGTGTTCTAGAGGCTGCACGGAGGTCTGCCGACTGTTTTGCAAGAAGAGAAAGAAAGTTGTCCAAAACAGCTTGCAATCGAATGTTCATGTGAATAGAAAAGGCAGGAGAGTGGTCAGGTACTGTTTTCTCTCAGGTGGCAAGCTGCGCACACAATCGCAGTGTTATACAGCTTGTTTCATGACCTTTGCCAAGTTGCCGCTCTCTCCGGCTCCGGGAGACGAAGAAGCTGCTTCTTCGCGCAAAGACGATTCTGCCGCTCACAGTGCTCTGCGGTGTGCGCCTTCTGCCGATAGAGCCCAGGGAGCGGTGCTTAGCTCTGCAGAGCACCGTACCTTCGTCTTTAGCCTCTCTTCTCGTCTACATCTTTGCAAAAAGCTTTTCCACTCTGTCTGGCAAGGAGAAACTGTGCCAGCACAGAAAACATCTCCCATCGTGTTCTAGAGGCTGCACGGAGGTCTGCCGAGTGTTTTGCAAGAAGAGAAAGAAAGTTGTCCAAAACAGCTTGCAATCGAATTTTCATGTGAATAGAAAAGGCAGGAGAGTGGTCAGGTACTGTTTTCTCTCAGTTGGCAAGCTGCGCACACAATCGCAGTGTTGTACAGCTTGTTTCATCACCTTTGCGAAGTTGCCGCTCTCTCCGGCTCCCGGAGACGAAGAAGCTGCTTCTTCGCGCAAAGACGATTCTGCCGCTCACAGTGCTCTGCGGTGTGCGTCTTCTGCCGAAAGAGGTCCGGGAGCGGTGCTTAGCTCTGCAGAGCACCGTACCTTCGTCTTTAGCCTCTCTTCTCGTCTACATCTTAGCAAAAAGCTTTTCCACTCTGTCTGGCAAGGAGAAACTGTGCCAGCACAGAAAACATTTCCCATCGTGTTCTAGAGGCTGCACGGAGGTCTGCCGAGTGTTTTGCAAGAAGAGAAAGAAAGTTGTCCAAAACAGCTTGCAATCGAATGTTCATGTGAATAGAAAAGGCAGGAGAGTGGTCAGGTTCTGTTTTCTCTCACTTGGCAAGCTGCGTACACAATCGCAGTGTTGTACAGCTTGTTTCATCACCTTTGCGAAGTTGCCGCTCTCTCCGGCTCCCGGAGAGGAAGAAGCTGCTTCTTCGCGCAAAGACGATTCTGCCGCTCACAGTGCTCTGCGGTGTGCGCCTTCTGCCGAAAGAGGCCAGGGAGCGGTGCTTAGCTCTGCAGAGCACCGTACCTTCGTCTTTAGCCTCTCTTCTCGTCTACATCTTAGCAAAAAGCTTTTCCACTCTGTCTGGCAAGGAGAAACTGTGCCAGCACAGAAAACATCTCCCATCGTGTTCTAGAGGCTGCACGGAGGTCTGACGAGTGTTTTGCCAGAAAACAAAGAAAGTTGTCCAAAACAGCTTGCAATCGAATGTTCATGTGAATAGAAAAGGCAGGAGAGTGGTCAGGTACTCTTTTCTCTCAGTTGGCAAGCTGCGCACACAATCGCAGTGTTGTACAGCTTGTTTCATCACCTTTGCGAAGCTGCCGCTCTCTCCGGCTCCCGGAGACGAAGAAGCTGCTTCTTCGCGCAAAGACGATTCTGCCGCTCATAGTGCTCTGCACTGTGTGTCTTCTGCCGAAAGAGGTCCGGGAGCGGTGCTTAGCTCTGCAGAGCACCGTACCTTCGTCTTTAGCCTCTCTTCTCGTCTACATCTTAGCAAAAAGCTTTTCCACTCTGTCTGGCAAGGACAAACTGTGCCAGCACAGAAAACATCTCCCATCGTGTTCTAGAGGCTGCACGGAGGTCTGCCGAGTGTTTTGCAAGAAGAGGAAGAAAGTTGTCCAAAACAGCTTTCAATCGAATGTTCATGTGAATAGAAAAGGCAGGAGAGTGGTCAGGTACTGTTTTCTCTCAGTTGGCAAGCTGCGCACACAATCGCAGTGTTGTACAGCTTGTTTCATCACCTTTGCCAAGTTGCCGCTCTCTCCGGCTCCCGGAGACGAAGAAGCTGCTTCTTCGCGCAATGACGATTCTGCCGCTCACAGTGCTCTGCGGTGTGCGCCTTCTGCCGAAAGAGGCCCGGGAGCGGTGCTTAGCTCTGCAGAGCACCGTACCTTCGTCTTTAGCCTCTTTTCTCGTCTACATCTTAGCAAAAAGCTTTTCCACTCTGTCTGGCTAGGAGAAACTGTGCCAGCACAAAAAACATCTCCCATCGTGTTCTAGAGGCTGCACGGAGGTCTGCCGAGTGTTTTGCAAGAAGAGAAAGAAAGTTGTTCAAAACAGCTTGCAATCGAATGTTCATGTTAATAGAAAAGGCAGGAGAGTGGTCAGGTACTGTTTTCTCTCAGTTGACAAACTGCGCACACAATCGCAGTGTTGTACAGCTTGTTTCATCACCTTTGCGAAGTTGCCGCTCTCTCCGGCTCCCGGAGACGAAGAAGCTACTTCTTCGCGCAAAGACGATTCTGCCGCTCACAGTGCTCTGCGGTGTGCGCCTTCTGCCGAAAGAGATCCGGGAGCGGTGCTTAGCTCTGCAGAGCACCGTACCTTCGTCTTTAGCCTCTCTTCTCGTCTACATCTTAGGAAAAAGCTTTTCCACTATGTCTGGCAAGGAGAAACTGTGCCAGCACAAAAAACATCTCCCATCGTGTTCTAGAGGCTGCACGGAGGTCTGCCGAGTGTTTTGCAAGAAGAGAAAGAAAGTTGTCCAAAACAGCTTGCAATCGAATGTTCATGTGAATAGAAAAGGCAGGAGAGTGGTCAGGTACTGTTTTCTCTCAGTTGGCAAGCTGCGCACACACTCGCAGTCTTGTACAGCTTGTTTCATCACCTTTGCGAAGTTGCCGCTCTCTCCGGCTCCCGGAGACCAAGAAGCTGCTTCTTCGCGCAAAGACGATTCTGCCGCTCACAGTGCTCTGCGGTGTGCGCCTTCTGCCGAAAGAGGTCCGGGAGCGGTGCTTAGCTCTGCACTGCACCGTACCTTCGTCTTTAGCCTCTCTTCTCGTCTACATCTTAGCAAAAAGCTTTTCCACTCTGTCTGGCAAGGAGAAACTTTGCCAGCACAGAAAACATCTCCCATCGTGTTCTAGAGGCTGCACGGAGGTCTGCCGAGTGTTTTGCAAGAAGAGAAAGAAAGTTGTCCAAAACAGCTTGCAATCGAATGTTCATGTGAATAGAAAAGGCAGGAGAGTGGTCAGGTACTGTTTTCTCTCAGTTGGCAAGCTGCGCACACAATCGCAGTGTTGTACAGCTTGTTTCATCACCTTTGCCAAGTTGCCGCTCTCTCCGGCTCCCGGAGACGAAGAAGCTGCTTCTTCGCGCAAAGACGATTCTGCCGCTCACAGTGCTCTGCACTGTGTGTCTTCTGCCGAAAGACACCAGGGAGCGGTGCATAGCTCTGCACTGCACCGTACCTTCGTCTTTAGCCTCTCTTCTCGTCTACATCTTAGCAAAAAGCTTTTCCACTCTGTCTGGCATGGAGAAACTTTGCCAGCACAGAAAACATCTCCCATCGTGTTCTAGAGGCTGCACGGAGGTCTGCCGAGTGTTTTGCAAGAAGAGAAAGAAAGTTGTCCAAAACAGCTTGCAATCGAATGTTCATGTGAATAGAAAAGGCAGGAGAGTGGTCAGGTTCTGTTTTCTCTCAGTTGGGAAGCTGCGCACACAATCGCAGTGTTGTACAGCTTGTTTCATCACCTTTGCGAAGTTGCCGCTCTCTCGGGCTCCCGGAAACGAAGAAGCTGCTTCTTCGCGCAAAGACGATTCTGCCGCTCACAGTGCTCTGCGGTGTGCGGCTTCTGCCGAAAGAGGTCCGGGAGCGGTGCTTAGCTCTGCAGAGCACCGTACCTTCGTCTTTAGCCTCTCTTCTCGTCTCCATCTTAGCAAAACGCTTTTCCACTCTGTCTGGCAAGGAGAAACTGTGCCAGCACAGGAAACATCTCCCATCGTGTTCTAGAGGCTGCACGGAGGTCTGCCGACTGTTTTGCAAGAAGAGAAAGAAAGTTGTCCAAAACAGCTTGCAATCGAATGTTCATGTGAATAGAAAAGGCAGGAGAGTGGTCAGGTACTGTTTTCTCTCAGGTGGCAAGCTGCGCACACAATCGCAGTGTTATACAGCTTGTTTCATCACCTTTGCCAAGTTGCCGCTCTCTCCGGCTCCGGGAGACGAAGAAGCTGCTTCTTCGCGCAAAGACGATTCTGCCGCTCACAGTGCTCTGCGGTGTGCGCCTTCTGCCGATAGAGCCCAGGGAGCGGTGCTTAGCTCTGCAGAGCACCGTACCTTCGTCTTTAGCCTCTCTTCTCGTCTACATCTTTGCAAAAAGCTTTTCCACTCTGTCTGGCAAGGAGAAACTGTGCCAGCACAGAAAACATCTCCCATCGTGTTCTAGAGGCTGCACGGAGGTCTGCCGAGTGTTTTGCAAGAAGAGAAAGAAAGTTGTCCAAAACAGCTTGCAATCGAATTTTCATGTGAATAGAAAAGGCAGGAGAGTGGTCAGGTACTGTTTTCTCTCAGTTGGCAAGCTGCGCACACAATCGCAGTGTTGTACAGCTTGTTTCATCACCTTTGCGAAGTTGCCGCTCTCTCCGTCTCCCGGAGACGAAGAAGCTGCTTCTTCGCGCAAAGACGATTCTGCCGCTCACAGTGCTCTGCGGTGTGCGTCTTCTGCCGAAAGAGGTCCGGGAGCGGTGCTTAGCTCTGCAGAGCACCGTACCTTCGTCTTTAGCCTCTCTTCTCGTCTACATCTTAGCAAAAAGCTTTTCCACTCTGTCTGGCAAGGAGAAACTGTGCCAGCACAGAAAACATTTCCCATCGTGTTCTAGAGGCTGCACGGAGGTCTGCCGAGTGTTTTGCAAGAAGAGAAAGAAAGTTGTCCAAAACAGCTTGCAATCGAATGTTCATGTGAATAGAAAAGGCAGGAGAGTGGTCAGGTTCTGTTTTCTCTCACTTGGCAAGCTGCGTACACAATCGCAGTGTTGTACAGCTTGTTTCATCACCTTTGCGAAGTTGCCGCTCTCTCCGGCTCCCGGAGAGGAAGAAGCTGCTTCTTCGCGCAAAGACGATTCTGCCGCTCACAGTGCTCTGCGGTGTGCGCCTTCTGCCGAAAGAGGCCAGGGAGCGGTGCTTAGCTCTGCAGAGCACCGTACCTTCGTCTTTAGCCTCTCTTCTCGTCTACATCTTAGCAAAACGCTTTTCCACTCTGTCTGGCAAGGAGAAACTGTGCCAGCACAGAAAACATCTCCCATCGTGTTCTAGAGGCTGCACGGAGGTCTGCCGAGTGTTTTGCCAGAAAACAAACAAAGTTGTCCAAAACAGCTTGCAATCGAATGTTCATGTGAATAGAAAAGGCAGGAGAGTGGTCAGGTACTGTTTTCTCTCAGTTGGCAAGCTGCGCACACAATCGCAGTGTTGTACAGCTTGTTTCATCACCTTTGCGAAGCTGCCGCTCTCTCCGGCTCCCGGAGACGAAGAAGCTGCTTCTTCGCGCAAAGACGATTCTGCCGCTCATAGTGCTCTGCACTGTGTGTCTTCTGCCGAAAGAGGTCCGGGAGCGGTGCTTAGCTCTGCAGAGCACCGTACCTTCGTCTTTAGCCTCTCTTCTCGTCTACATCTTAGCAAAAAGCTTTTCCACTCTGTCTGGCAAGGACAAACTGTGCCAGCACAGAAAACATCTCCCATCGTGTTCTAGAGGCTGCACGGAGGTCTGCCGAGTGTTTTGCAAGAAGAGGAAGAAAGTTGTCCAAAACAGCTTTCAATCGAATGTTCATGTGAATAGAAAAGGCAGGAGAGTGGTCAGGTACTGTTTTCTCTCAGTTGGCAAGCTGCGCACACAATCGCAGTGTTGTACAGCTTGTTTCATCACCTTTGCCAAGTTGCCGCTCTCTCCGGCTCCCGGAGACGAAGAAGCTGCTTCTTCGCGCAATGACGATTCTGCCGCTCACAGTGCTCTGCGGTGTGCGCCTTCTGCCGAAAGAGGCCCGGGAGCGGTGCTTAGCTCTGCAGAGCACCGTACCTTCGTCTTTAGCCTCTTTTCTCGTCTACATCTTAGCAAAAAGCTTTTCCACTCTGTCTGGCTAGGAGAAACTGTGCCAGCACAAAAAACATCTCCCATCGTGTTCTAGAGGCTGCACGGAGGTCTGCCGAGTGTTTTGCAAGAAGAGAAAGAAAGTTGTTCAAAACAGCTTGCAATCGAATGTTCATGTTAATAGAAAAGGCAGGAGAGTGGTCAGGTACTGTTTTCTCTCAGTTGACAAACTGCGCACACAATCGCAGTGTTGTACAGCTTGTTTCATCACCTTTGCGAAGTTGCCGCTCTCTCCGGCTCCCGGAGACGAAGAAGCTACTTCTTCGCGCAAAGACGATTCTGCCGCTCACAGTGCTCTGCGGTGTGCGCCTTCTGCCGAAAGAGATCCGGGAGCGGTGCTTAGCTCTGCAGAGCACCGTACCTTCGTCTTTAGCCTCTCTTCTCGTCTACATCTTAGCAAAAAGCTTTTCCACTATGTCTGGCAAGGAGAAACTGTGCCAGCACAAAAAACATCTCCCATCGTGTTCTAGAGGCTGCACGGAGGTCTGCCGAGTGTTTTGCAAGAAGAGAAAGAAAGTTGTCCAAAACAGCTTGCAATCGAATGTTCATGTGAATAGAAAAGGCAGGAGAGTGGTCAGGTACTGTTTTCTCTCAGTTGGCAAGCTGCGCACACACTCGCAGTCTTGTACAGCTTGTTTCATCACCTTTGCGAAGTTGCCGCTCTCTCCGGCTCCCGGAGACCAAGAAGCTGCTTCTTCGCGCAAAGACGATTCTGCCGCTCACAGTGCTCTGCGGTGTGCGCCTTCTGCCGAAAGAGGTCCGGGAGCGGTGCTTAGCTCTGCACTGCACCGTACCTTCGTCTTTAGCCTCTCTTCTCGTCTACATCTTAGCAAAAAGCTTTTCCACTCTGTCTGGCAAGGAGAAACTTTGCCAGCACAGAAAACATCTCCCATCGTGTTCTAGAGGCTGCACACAGGTCTGCCGAGTGTTTTGCAAGAAAACAAAGAAAGTTGTCCAAAACAGCTTGCAATCGAATGTTCATGTGAATAGAAAAGGCAGGAGAGTGGTCAGGTACTGTTTTCTCTCACTTGGCAAGCTGCGCACACAATCGCAGTCTTGTACAGCTTGTTTCATCACCTTTGCCATGATGCCGCTCTATCCGGCTCCTGGAGACCAAGAAGCTGCTTCTTCGCGCAAAGACGATTCTGCCGCTCACAGTGCTCTGCGGAGTGCGCCTTCTGCCGAAAGAGGTCCGGGAGCGGTGCTTAGCTCTGCAGAGCACCGTACCTTCGTCTTTAGCCTCTCTTCTCGTCTACATCTTAGCAAAAAGCTTTTCCACTCTGTCTGGCTAGGAGAAACTGTGCCAGCACAAAAAACATCTCCCATCGTGTTCTAGAGGCTGCACGGAGGTCTGCCGAGTGTTTTGCAAGAAGAGAAAGAAAGTTGTCCAAAACAGCTTGCAATCGAATGTTCATGTGAATAGAAAAGGCAGGAGAGTGGTCAGGTACTGTTTTCTCTCTCTTGGCAAGCTGCGCACACAATCGCAGTGTTGTACAGCTTGTTTCATCACCTTTGCGAAGTTGCCGCTCTCTCCGGCTCCCGGAGACGAAGAAGCTGCTTCTTCGCGCAAAGACGATTCTGCCGCTCACAGTGCTCTGCGGTGTGCGCCTTCTGCCGAAAGAGGCCAGGGAGCGGTGCTTAGCTCTGCAGAGCACCGTACCTTCGTCTTTAGCCTCTCTTCTAGTCTACATCTTAGCAAAAAGCTTTTCCACTCTGTCTGGCAAGGAGAAACTGTGCCAGCACAGAAAACATCTCCCATCGTGTTCTAGAGGCTGCACGGAGGTCTGCCGAGTGTTTTGCAAGAAGAGAAAGAAAGTTGTCCAAAACAGCTTGCAATCGAATGTTCATGTGAATAGAAAAGGCAGGAGAGTGGTCAGGTACTGTTTTCTCTCAGTTGGCAAGCTGCGCACACAATCGCAGTGTTGTACAGCTTGTTTCATCACCTTTGCGAAGTTGCCGCTCTCTCCGGCTCCCGGAGCCGAAGAAGCTGCTTCTTCGCGCAAAGACGATTCTGCCGCTCACAGTGCTCTGCGGTGTGCGCCTTCTGCCGAAAGAGGCCCGGGAGCGGTGCTTAGCTCTGCAGAGCACCGTACCTTCGTCTTTAGCCTCTCTTCTCGTCTACATCTTAGCAAAAAGCTTTTCCACTCTGTCTGGCAAGGACAAACTTTGCCAGCACAGAAAACATCTCCCATCGTGTTCTAGAGGCTGCACGGAGGTCTGCCGAGTGTTTTGCAAGAAGAGACAGAAAGTTGTCCAAAACAGCTTGCAATCGAATGTTCATGTGAATAGAAAAGGCAGGAGAGTGGTCAGGTACTGTTTTCTCTCAGTTGGCAAGCTGCGCACACAATCGCAGTCTTGTACAGCTTGTTTCATCACCTTTGCCAAGTTGCCGCTCTCTCCGGCTCCCGGAGACGAAGAAGCTGCTTCTTCGCGCAAAGACGATTCTGCCGCTCACAGTGCTCTGCACTGTGTGTCTTCTGCCGAAAGACACCAGGGAGCGGTGCATAGCTCTGCACTTCACCGTACCTTCGTCTTTAGCCTCTCTTCTCGTCTACATCTTAGCAAAAAGCTTTTCCACTCTGTCTGGCATGGAGAAACTTTGCCAGCACAGAAAACATCTCCCATCGTGTTCTAGAGGCTGCACGGAGGTCTGCCGAGTGTTTTGCAAGAAGAGAAAGAAAGTTGTCCAAAACAGCTTGCAATCGAATGTTCATGTGAATAGAAAAGGCAGGAGAGTGGTCAGGTTCTGTTTTCTCTCAGTTGGGAAGCTGCGCACACAATCGCAGTGTTGTACAGCTTGTTTCATCACCTTTGCGAAGTTGCCGCTCTCTCCGGCTCCCGGAGACGAAGAAGCTGCTTCTTCGCGCAAAGACGATTCTGCCGCTCACAGTGCTCTGCGGTGTGCGGCTTCTGCCGAAAGAGGTCCGGGAGCGGTGCTTAGCTCTGCAGAGCACCGTACCTTCGTCTTTAGCCTCTCTTCTCGTCTCCATCTTAGCAAAACGCTTTTCCACTCTGTCTGGCAAGGAGAAACTGTGCCAGCACAGAAAACATCTCCCATCGTGTTCTAGAGGCTGCACGGAGGTCTGCCGACTGTTTTGCAAGAAGAGAAAGAAAGTTGTCCAAAACAGCTTGCAATCGAATGTTCATGTGAATAGAAAAGGCAGGAGAGTGGTCAGGTACTGTTTTCTCTCAGGTGGCAAGCTGCGCACACAATCGCAGTGTTGTACAGCTTGTTTCATCACCTTTGCCAAGTTGCCGCTCTCTCCGGCTCCGGGAGACGAAGAAGCTGCTTCTTCGCGCAAAGACGATTCTGCCGCTCACAGTGCTCTGCGGTGTGCGCCTTCTGCCGATAGAGCCCAGGGAGCGGTGCTTAGCTCTGCAGAGCACCGTACCTTCGTCTTTAGCCTCTCTTCTCGTCTACATCTTTGCAAAAAGCTTTTCCACTCTGTCTGGCAAGGAGAAACTGTGCCAGCACAGAAAACATCTCCCATCGTGTTCTAGAGGCTGCACGGAGGTCTGCCGAGTGTTTTGCAAGAAGAGAAAGAAAGTTGTCCAAAACAGCTTGCAATCGAATGTTCATGTGAATAGAAAAGGCAGGAGAGTGGTCAGGTACTGTTTTCTCTCAGTTGGCAAGCTGCGCACACAATCGCAGTGTTGTACAGCTTGTTTCATCACCTTTGCGAAGCTGCCGCTCTCTCCGGCTCCCGGAGACGAAGAAGCTGCTTCTTCGCGCAAAGACGATTCTGCCGCTCACAGTGCTCTGCGGTGTGCGTCTTCTGCCGAAAGAGGTCCGGGAGCGGTGCTTAGCTCTGCAGAGCACCGTACCTTCGTCTTTAGCCTCTCTTCTCGTCTACATCTTAGCAAAAAGCTTTTCCACTCTGTCTGGCAAGGAGAAACTGTGCCAGCACAGAAAACATTTCCCATCGTGTTCTAGAGGCTGCACGGAGGTCTGCCGAGTGTTTTGCAAGAAGAGAAAGAAAGTTGTCCAAAACAGCTTGCAATCGAATGTTCATGTGAATAGAAAAGGCAGGAGAGTGGTCAGGTTCTGTTTTCTCTCACTTGGCAAGCTGCGTACACACTCGCAGTCTTGTACAGCTTGTTTCATCACCTTTGCGAAGTTGCCGCTCTCTCCGGCTCCCGGAGACGAAGAAGCTGCTTCTTCGCGCAAAGACGATTCTGCCGCTCACAGTGCTCTGCGGTGTGCGCCTTCTGCCGAAAGAGGCCAGGGAGCGGTGCTTAGCTCTGCAGAGAACCGTACCTTCGTCTTTAGCCTCTCTTCTCGTCTACATCTTAGCAAAAAGCTTTTCCACTCTGTCTGGCAAGGACAAACTGTGCCAGCACAGAAAACATCTCCCATCGTGTTCTAGAGGCTGCACGGAGGTCTGCCGAGTGTTTTGCAAGAAGAGGAAGAAAGTTGTCCAAAACAGCTTTCAATCGAATATTCATGTGAATAGAAAAGGCAGGAGAGTGGTCAGGTACTGTTTTCTGTCAGTTGGCAAGCTGCGCACACAATCGCAGTGTTGTACAGCTTGTTTCATCACCTTTGCCAAGTTGCCGCTCTCTCCGGCTCCCGGAGACGAAGAAGCTGCTTCTTCGCGCAAAGACGATTCTGCCGCTCACAGTGCTCTGCGGTGTGCGCCTTCTGCCGAAAGAGGCCCGGGAGCGGTGCTTAGCTCTGCAGAGCACCGTACCTTCGTCTTTAGCCTCTCTTCTCGTCTACATCTTAGCAAAAAGCTTTTCCACTCTGTCTGGCTAGGAGAAACTGTGCCAGCACAAAAAACATCTCCCATCGTGTTCTAGAGGCTGCACGGAGGTCTGCCGAGTGTTTTGCAAGAAGAGAAAGAAAGTTGTTCAAAACAGCTTGCAATCGAATGTTCTTGTTAATAGAAAAGGCAGGAGAGTGGTCAGGTACTGTTTTCTCTCAGTTGACAAACTGCGCACACAATCGCAGTGTTGTACAGCTTGTTTCATCACCTTTGCGAAGTTGCCGCTCTCTCCGGCTCCCGGAGACGAAGAAGCTGCTTCTTCGCGCAAAGACGATTCTGCCGCTCACAGTGCTCTGCGGTTTGCCCCTTCTGCCGAAAGAGATCCGGGAGCGGTGCTTAGCTCTGCAGAGCACCGTACCTTCGTCTTTAGCCTCTCTTCTCGTCTACATCTTAGCAAAAAGCTTTTCCACTCTGTCTGGCAAGGAGAAACTGTGCCAGCACAAAAAACATCTCCCATCGTGTTCTAGAGGCTGCACGGAGGTCTGCCGAGTGTTTTGCAAGAAGAGAAAGAAAGTTGTCCAAAACAGCTTGCAATCGAATGTTCATGTGAATAGAAAAGGCAGGAGAGTGGTCAGGTACTGTTTTCTCTCAGTTGGCAAGCTGCGCACACACTCGCAGTCTTGTACAGCTTGTTTCATCACCTTTGCGAAGTTGCCGCTCTCTCCGGCTCCCGGAGACGAAGAAGCTGCTTCTTCGCGCAAAGACGATTCTGCCGCTCACAGTGCTCTGCGGTGTGCGCCTTCTGCCGAAAGAAGTCCGGGAGCGGTGCTTAGCTCTGCACTGCACCGTACCTTCGTCTTTAGCCTCTCTTCTCGTCTACATCTTAGCAAAAAGCTTTTCCACTCTGTCTGGCAAGGAGAAACTTTGCCAGCACAGAAAACATCTCCCATCGTGTTCTAGAGGCTGCACGGAGGTCTGCCGAGTGTTTTGCAAGAAAACAAAGAAAGTTGTCCAAAACAGATTGCAATCGAATGTTCATGTGAATAGAAAAGGCAGGAGAGTGGTCAGGTACTGTTTTCTCTCACTTGGCAAGCTGCGCACACAATCGCAGTCTTGTACAGCTTGTTTCATCACCTTTGCCAAGATGCCGCTCTATCCGGCTCCTGGAGACCAAGAAGCTGCTTCTTCGCGCAAAGACGATTCTGCCGCTCACAGTGCTCTGCGGAGTGCGCCTTCTGCCGAAAGAGGTCCGGGAGCGGTGCTTAGCTCTGCAGAGAACCGTACCTTCGTCTTTAGCCTCTCTTCTCGTCTACATCTTAGCAAAAAGCTTTTCCACTCTGTCTGGCAAGGAGAAACTGTGCCAGCACAAAAAACATCTCCCATCGTGTTCTAGAGGCTGCACGGAGGTCTGCCGAGTGTTTTGCAAGAAGAGAAAGAAAGTTGTCCAAAACAGCTTGCAATCGAATGTTCATGTGAATAGAAAAGGCAGGAGAGTGGTCAGGTACTGTTTTCTCTCTCTTGGCAAGCTGCGCACACAATCGCAGTGTTGTACAGCTTGTTTCATCACCTTTGCGAAGTTGCCGCTCTCTCCGGCTCCCGGAGACGAAGAAGCTGCTTCTTCGCGCAAAGACGATTCTGCCGCTCACAGTGCTCTGCGGTGTGCGGCTTCTGCCGAAAGAGGTCCGGGAGCGGTGCTTAGCTCTGCAGAGCACCGTACCTTCGTCTTTAGCCTCTCTTCTCGTCTCCATCTTAGCAAAACGCTTTTCCACTCTGTCTGGCAAGGAGAAACTCTGCCAGCACAGAAAACATCTCCCATCGTGTTCTAGAGGCTGCACGGAGGTCTGCCGAGTGTTTTGCAAGAAGAGAAAGAAAGTTGTCCAAAACAGCTTGCAATCGAATGTTCATGTGAATAGAAAAGGCAGGAGAGTGGTCAGGTACTGTTTTCTCTCAGGTGGCAAGCTGCGCACACAATCGCAGTGTTGTACAGCTTGTTTCATCACCTTTGCCAAGTTGCCGCTCTCTCCGGCTCCGGGAGACGAAGAAGCTGCTTCTTCGCGCAAAGACGATTCTGCCGCTCACAGTGCTCTGCGGTGTGCGCCTTCTGCCGATAGAGCCCAGGGAGCGGTGCTTAGCTCTGCAGAGCACCGTACCTTCGTCTTTAGCCTCTCTTCTCGTCTACATCTTTGCAAAAAGCTTTTCCACTCTGTCTGGCAAGGAGAAACTGTGCCAGCACAGAAAACATCTCCCATCGTGTTCTAGAGGCTGCACGGAGGTCTGCCGAGTGTTTTGCAAGAAGAGAAAGAAAGTTGTCCAAAACAGCTTGCAATCGAATGTTCATGTGAATAGAAAAGGCAGGAGAGTGGTCAGGTACTGTTTTCTCTCAGTTGGCAAGCTGCGCTTACAATCGCAGTGTTGTACAGCTTGTTTCATCACCTTTGCGAAGCTGCCGCTCTCTCCGGCTCCCGGAGACGAAGAAGCTGCTTCTTCGCGCAAAGACGATTCTGCCGCTCACAGTGCTCTGCGGTGTGCGTCTTCTGCCGAAAGAGGTCCGGGAGCGGTGCTTAGCTCTGCAGAGCACCGTACCTTCGTCTTTAGCCTCTCTTCTCGTCTACATCTTAGCAAAAAGCTTTTCCACTCTGTCTGGCAAGGAGAAACTGTGCCAGCACAGAAAACATTTCCCATCGTGTTCTAGAGGCTGCACGGAGGTCTGCCGAGTGTTTTGCAAGAAGAGAAAGAAAGTTGTCCAAAACAGCTTGCAATCGAATGTTCATGTGAATAGAAAAGGCAGGAGAGTGGTCAGGTTCTGTTTTCTCTCACTTGGCAAGCTGCGTACACAATCGCAGTGTTGTACAGCTTGTTTCATCACCTTTGCGAAGTTGCCGCTCTCTCCGGCTCCCGGAGACGAAGAAGCTGCTTCTTCGCGCAAAGACGATTCTGCCGCTCACAGTGCTCTGCGGTGTGCGCCTTCTGCCGAAAGAGGCCAGGGAGCGGTGCTTAGCTCTGCAGAGAACCGTACCTTCGTCTTTAGCCTCTCTTCTCGTCTACATCTTAGCAAAAAGCTTTTCCACTCTGTCTGGCAAGGAGAAACTGTGCCAGCACAGAAAACATCTCCCATCGTGTTCTAGAGGCTGCACGGAGGTCTGCCGAGTGTTTTGCCAGAAAACAAAGAAAGTTGTCCAAAACAGCTTGCAATCGAATGTTCATGTGAATAGAAAAGGCAGGAGAGTGGTCAGGTACTGTTTTCTCTCAGTTGGCAAGCTGCGCACACAATCGCAGTGTTGTACAGCTTGTTTCATCACCTTTGCGAAGCTGCCGCTCTCTCCGGCTCCCGGAGACGAAGAAGCTGCTTCTTCGCGCAAAGACGATTCTGCCGCTCATAGTGCTCTGCACTGTGTGTCTTCTGCCGAAAGAGGTCCGGGAGCGGTGCTTAGCTCTGCAGAGCACCGTACCTTCGTCTTTAGCCTCTCTTCTCGTCTACATCTTAGCAAAAAGCTTTTCCACTCTGTCTGGCAAGGACAAACTGTGCCAGCACAGAAAACATCTCCCATCGTGTTCTAGAGGCTGCACGGAGGTCTGCCGAGTGTTTTGCAAGAAGAGGAAGAAAGTTGTCCAAAACAGCTTTCAATCGAATATTCATGTGAATAGAAAAGGCAGGAGAGTGGTCAGGTACTGTTTTCTGTCAGTTTGCAAGCTGCGCACACAATCGCAGTGTTGTACAGCTTGTTTCATCACCTTTGCCAAGTTGCCGCTCTCTCCGGCTCCCGGAGACGAAGAAGCTGCTTCTTCGCGCAAAGACGATTCTGCCGCTCACAGTGCTCTGCGGTGTGCGCCTTCTGCCGAAAGAGGCCCGGGAGCGGTGCTTAGCTCTGCAGAGCACCGTACCTTCGTCTTTAGCCTCTCTTCTCGTCTACATCTTAGCAAAAAGTTTTTCCACTCTGTCTGGCTAGGAGAAACTGTGCCAGCACAAAAAACATCTCCCATCGTGTTCTAGAGGCTGCACGGAGGTCTGCCGAGTGTTTTGCAAGAAGAGAAAGAAAGTTGTTCAAAACAGCTTGCAATCGAATGTTCTTGTTAATAGAAAAGGCAGGAGAGTGGTCAGGTACTGTTTTCTCTCAGTTGACAAACTGCGCACACAATCGCAGTGTTGTACAGCTTGTTTCATCACCTTTGCGAAGTTGCCGCTCTCTCCGGCTCCCGGAGACGAAGAAGCTACTTCTTCGCGCAAAGACGATTCTGCCGCTCACAGTGCTCTGCGGTGTGCGCCTTCTGCCGAAAGAGATCCGGGAGCGGTGCTTAGCTCTGCAGAGCACCGTACCTTCGTCTTTAGCCTCTCTTCTCGTCTACATCTTAGCAAAAAGCTTTTCCACTCTGTCTGGCAAGGAGAAACTGTGCCAGCACAAAAAACATCTCCCATCGTGTTCTAGAGGCTGCACGGAGGTCTGCCGAGTGTTTTGCAAGAAGAGAAAGAAAGTTGTCCAAAACAGCTTGCAATCGAATGTTCATGTGAATAGAAAAGGCAGGAGAGTGGTCAGGTACTGTTTTCTCTCAGTTGGCAAGCTGCGCACACACTCGCAGTCTTGTACAGCTTGTTTCATCACCTTTGCGAAGTTGCCGCTCTCTCCGGCTCCCGGAGACGAAGAAGCTGCTTCTTCGCGCAAAGACGATTCTGCCGCTCACAGTGCTCTGCGGTGTGCGCCTTCTGCCGAAAGAGGTCCGGGAGGGGTGCTTAGCTCTGCACTGCACCGTACCTTCGTCTTTAGCCTCTCTTCTCGTCTACATCTTAGCAAAAAGCTTTTCCACTCTGTCTGGCAAGGAGAAACTTTGCCAGCACAGAAAACATCTCCCATCGTGTTCTAGAGGCTGCACACAGGTCTGCCGAGTGTTTTGCAAGAAAACAAAGAAAGTTGTCCAAAACAGCTTGCAATCGAATGTTCATGTGAATAGAAAAGGCAGGAGAGTGGTCAGGTACTGTTTTCTCTCACTTGGCAAGCTGCGCACACAATCGCAGTCTTGTACAGCTTGTTTCATCACCTTTGCCAAGATGCCGCTCTATCCGGCTCCTGGAGACCAAGAAGCTGCTTCTTCGCGCAAAGACGATTCTGCCGCTCACAGTGCTCTGCGGAGTGCGCCTTCTGCCGAAAGAGGTCCGGGAGCGGTGCTTAGCTCTGCAGAGAACCGTACCTTCGTCTTTAGCCTCTCTTCTCGTCTACATCTTAGCAAAAAGCTTTTCCACTCTGTCTGGCAAGGAGAAACTGTGCCAGCACAAAAAACATCTCCCATCGTGTTCTAGAGGCTGCACGGAGGTCTGCCGAGTGTTTTGCAAGAAGAGAAAGAAAGTTGTCCAAAACAGCTTGCAATCGAATGTTCATGTGAATAGAAAAGGCAGGAGAGTGGTCAGGTACTGTTTTCTCTCTCTTGGCAAGCTGCGCACACAATCGCAGTGTTGTACAGCTTGTTTCATCACCTTTGCCAAGTTGCCGCTCTCTCCGGCTCCCGGAGACGAAGAAGCTGCTTCTTCGCGCAAAGACGATTCTGCCGCTCACAGTGCTCTGCGGTGTGCGCCTTCTGCCGAAAGAGGCCAGGGAGCGGTGCTTAGCTCTGCAGAGCACCGTACCTTCGTCTTTAGCCTCTCTTCTAGTCTACATCTTAGCAAAAAGCTTTTCCACTCTGTCTGGCAAGGAGAAACTGTGCCAGCACAAAAAACATCTCCCATCGTGTTCTAGAGGCTGCAAGGAGGTCTGTCGAGTGTTTTGCAAGAAGAGAAAGAAAGTTGTCCAAAACAGCTTGCAATCGAATGTTCATGTGAATAGAAAAGGCAGGAGAGTGGTCAGGTACTGTTTTCTCTCAGTTGGCAAGCTGCGCACACACTCGCAGTCTTGTACAGCTTGTTTCATCACCTTTGCGAAGTTGCCGCTCTCTCCGGCTCCCGGAGACGAAGAAGCTGCTTCTTCGCGCAAAGACGATTCTGCCGCTCACAGTGCTCTGCGGTGTGCGCCTTCTGCCGAAAGAGGCCAGGGAGCGGTGCTTAGCTCTGCAGAGCACCGTACCTTCGTCTTTAGCCTCTCTTCTAGTCTACATCTTAGCAAAAAGCTTTTCCAATATGTCTGGCAAGGAGAAACTGTGCCAGCACAAAAAACATCTCCCATCGTGTTCTAGAGGCTGCACGGAGGTCTGCCGAGTGTTTTGCAAGAAGAGAAAGAAAGTTGTCCAAAACAGCTTGCAATCGAATGTTCATGTGAATAGAAAAGGCAGGAGAGTGGTCAGGTACTGTTTTCTCTCAGTTGGCAAGCTGCGCACACACTCGCAGTCTTGTACAGCTTGTTTCATCACCTTTGCGAAGTTGCCGCTCTCTCCGGCTCCCGGAGACGAAGAAGCTGCTTCTTCGCGCAAAGACGATTCTGCCGCTCACAGTGCTCTGCGGTGTGCGCCTTCTGCCGAAAGAGACCTGGGAGCGGTGCTTAGCTCTGCAGAGCACCGTACCTTCGTCTTTAGCCTCTCTTCTCGTCTACATCTTTGCAAAAAGCTTTTCCACTCTGTCTGGCAAGGAGAAACTGTGCCAGCACAGAAAACATCTCCCATCGTGTTCTAGAGGCTGCACGGAGGTCTGCCGAGTGTTTTGCAAGAAGAGAAAGAAAGTTGTCCAAAACAGCTTGCAATCGAATGTTCATGTGAATAGAAAAGGCAGGAGAGTGGTCAGGTACTGTTTTCTCTCAGTTGGCAAGCTGCGCACACAATCGCAGTGTTGTACAGCTTGTTTCATCACCTTTGCCAAGTTGCCGCTCTCTCCGGCTCCCGGAGACGAAGAAGCTGCTTCTTCGCGCAAAGACGATTCTGCCGCTCACAGTGCTCTGCACTGTGTGTCTTCTGCCGAAAGACACCAGGGAGCGGTGCATAGCTCTGCACTGCACCGTACCTTCGTCTTTAGCCTCTCTTCTCGTCTACATCTTAGCAAAAAGCTTTTCCACTCTGTCTGGCAAGGAGAAACTGTGCCAGCACAGAAAACATCTCCCATCGTGTTCTAGAGGCTGCACGCAGGTCTGCCGAGTGTTTTGCAAGAAGAGAAAGAAAGTTGTCCAAAACAGCTTGCAATCGAATGTTCATGTGAATAGAAAAGGCAGGAGAGTGGTCAGGTACTGTTTTCTCTCAGTTGGCAAGCTGCGCACACAATCGCAGTGTTGTACAGCTTGTTTCATCACCTTTGCGAAGTTGCCGCTCTCTCCGGCTCCGGGAAAAGAAGAAGCTGCTTCTTCGCGCAAAGACCATTCTGCCGCTCACAGTGCTCTGCGGTGTGCTCCTTCTGCCGATAGAGCCCAGGGAGCGGTGCTTAGCTCTGCAGAGCACCGTACCTTCGTCTTTAGCCTCTCTTCTCGTCTACATCTTTGCAAAAAGCTTTTCCACTATGTCTGGCAAGGAGAAACTGTGCCAGCACAGAAAACATCTCCCATCGTGTTCTAGAGGCTGCACGGAGGTCTGCCGAGTGTTTTGCAAGAAGAGAAAGAAAGTTGTCCAAAACAGCTTGCAATCAAATGTTCATGTGAATAGAAAAGGCAGGAGAGTGGTCAGGTACTGTTTTCTCTCAGTTGGCAAGCTGCGCACACAATCGCACTGTTGTACAGCTAGTTTCATCACCTTTGCGAAGTTGCCGCTCTCTCCGGCTCCCGGAGACGAAGAAGCGGCTTCTTCGCGCAAAGACGATTCTGCCGCTCATAGTGCTCTGCACTGTGTGTCTTCTGCCGAAAGACACCAGGGAGCGGTGCATAGCTCTGCAGAGCACCTTACCTTCGTCTTTAGCCTCTCTTCTCGTCTACATCTTAGCAAAAAGCTTTTCCACTCTGTCTGGCAAGGAGAAACTGTGCCAGCACAGAAAACATCTCCCATCGTGTTCTAGAGGCTGCACGGAGGTCTGCCGAGTGTTTTGCAAGAAGAGAAAGAAAGTTGTCCAAAACAGCTTGCAATCGAATGTTCATGTGAATAGAAAAGGCAGGAGAGTGGTCAGGTACTGTTTTCTCTCAGGTGGCAAGCTGCGCACACAATCGCAGTGTTGTACAGCTTGTTTCATCACCTTTGCCAAGTTGCCGCTCTCTCCGGCTCCTGGAGACCAAGAAGCTGCTTCTTCGCGCAAAGACGATTCTGCCGCTCACAGTGCTCTGCACTGTGTGTCTTCTGCCGAAAGACACCAGGGAGCGGTGCATAGCTCTGCAGAGCACCGTACCTTCGTCTTTAGCCTCTCTTCTCGTCTACATCTTAGCAAAAAGCTTTACAACTCTGTCTGGCAAGGAGAAACTGTTCCAGCACAGAAAACATCTCCCATCGTGTTCTAGAGACTGCACGGAGGTCTGCCGAGTGTTTTGCAAGAAGAGAAAGAAAGTTGTCCAAAACAGCTTGCAATCGAATGTTCATGTGAATAGAAAAGGCAGGAGAGTGGTCAGGTACTGTTTTCTCTCAGGTGGCAAGCTGCGCACACAATCGCAGTGTTATACAGCTTGTTTCATCACCTTTGCGAAGTTGCCGCTCTCTCCGGCTCCAGGAGACGAAGAAGCTGCTTCTTCGCGCAAAGACGATTCTGCCGCTCACATTGCTCTGCGGTGTGCGGCTTCTGCCGAAAAAGATCCGGGAGCGGTGCTTAGCTCTGCAGAGCACCGTACCTTCCTCTTTAGCCTCTCTTCTCGTCTACATCTTAGCAAAAAGCTTTTCCACTCTGTCTGGCAAGGAGAAACTGTGCCAGCACAAAAAACATCTCCCTTCGTGTTCTAGAGGCTGCACGGAGGTCTGCCGAGTGTTTTGCAAGAAGAGAAAGAAAGTTGTCCAAAACAGCTTGCAATCGAATGTTCATGTGAATAGAAAAGGCAGGAGAGGGGTCAGGTACTGTTTTCTCTCAGTTGGCAAGCTGCGCACACAATCGCAGTGTTGTACAGCTTGTTTCATCACCTTTGCGAAGTTGCCGCTCTCTCCGGCTCCCGGAGACGAAGAAGCTGCTTCTTCGCGCAAAGACCATTCTGACGCTCACAGTGCTCTGCGGAGTGTGTCTTCTGCCGAAAGAGGCCCGGGAGCGGTGCTTAGCTCTACAGAGCACCGTACCTTCGTCTTTAGCCTCTCTTCTCGTCTACATCTTAGCAAAAAGCTTTTCCACTATGTCTGGCAAGGAGAAACTGTGCCAGCACAGAAAACATCTCCCATCGTGTTCTAGAGGCTGCACGGAGGTCTGCCGAGTGTTTTGCAAGAAGAGAAAGAAAGTTGTCCAAAACAGCTTGCAATCGAATGTTCATGTGAATAGAAAAGGCAGGAGAGTGGTCGGGTACTGTTTTCTCTCTGTTGGCAAGCTGCGCACACAATCGCAGTGTTGTACAGCTTGTTTCATGACCTTTGCGAAGTTGCCGCTCTCTCCGGCTCCCGGAGCCGAAGAAGCTGCTTCTTCGCGCAAAGACGATTCTGCCGCTCACAGTGCTCTGCGGTGTGCGGCTTCTGCCGAAAGAGGCCCGGGAGCGGTGCTTAGCTCTGCAGAGCACCGTACCTTCGTCTTTAGCCTCTCTTCTCGTCTACATCTTAGCAAAAAGCTTTTCCACTCTGTCTGGCATGGAGAAACTTTGCCAGCACAGAAAACATCTCCCATCGTGTTCTAGAGGCTGCACGGAGGTCTGCGGAATGTTTTGCAAGAAAACAAAGAAAGTTGTCCAAAACAGCTTGCAATCGAATGTTCATGTGAATAGAAAAGGCAGGAGAGTGGTCAGGTACTGTTTTCTCTCAGTTGGCAAGCTGCGCACACAATCGCAGTCTTGTACAGCTTGTTTCATCACCTTTGCGAAGTTGCCGCTCTCTCCAGCTCCCGGAGACGAAGAAGCTGCTTCTTCGCGCAAAGACGATTCGGCCGCTCACAGTGCTCTGCGGTGTGCGCCTTCTGCCGAAAGAGACCAGGGAGCGGTGCTTAGCTCTGCAGAGCACCGTACCTTCGTCTTTAGCCTCTCTTCTCGTCTACATCTTAGCAAAAAGCTTTTCCACTCTGTCTGGCAAGGAGAAACTGTGCCAGCACAGAAAACATCTCCCATCGTGTTCTAGAGGCTGCACGGAGGTCTGCCGAGTGTTTTGCAAGTAGAGAAAGAAAGTTGTCCAAAACAGCTTGCAATCGAATGTTCATGTGAATAGAAAAGGCAGGAGAGTGGTCAGGTACTGTTTTCTCTCAGTTGACGAGCTGCGCACACAATCGCAGTGTTGTACAGCTTGTTTCATCACCTTTGCGAAGTTGCCGCTCTCTCCGGCTCCCGGAGACGAAGAAGCTGCTTCTTCGCGCAAAGACGATTCTGCCGCTCATAGTGCTCTGCACTGTGTGTCTTCTGCCGAAAGAGGTCCGGGAGCGGTGCTTAGCTCTGCAGAGCACCGTACCTTCGTCTTTAGCCTCTCTTCTCGTCTACATCTTAGCAAAAAGCTTTTCCACTCTGTCTGGCAAGGAGAAACTGTTCCAGCACAGAAAACATCTCCCATCGTGTTCTAGAGGCTGCACGGATGTCTGCGGAGTGTTTTGCAAGAAAACAAAGAAAGTTGTCCAAAACAGCTTGCAATCCAATGTTCATGTGATTAGAAAAGGCAGGAGAGTGGTCAGGTACTGTTTTCTCTCAGTTGGCAAGCTGCGCACACAATCGCAGTGTTGTACAGCTAGTTTCATCACCTTTGCGAAGTTGCCGCTCTGTCCGGCTCCCGGAGACGAAGAAGCTGCTTCTTCGCGCAAAGACGATTCTGCCGCTCACAGTGCTCTGCGGT
The DNA here is from genome assembly GCF_028551555.1 of Melozone crissalis. NCBI lineage: Eukaryota > Metazoa > Chordata > Aves > Passeriformes > Passerellidae > Melozone > Melozone crissalis. Next base: position 8,075,702 of record NW_026535896.1, on the reverse strand, counting down.
GTGCGCCTTCTGCCGAAAGAGGCCCGGGAGCGGTGCTTAGCTCTGCAGAGCACCGTACCTTCGTCTTTAGCCTCTCTTCTCGTCTACATCTTAGCAAAAAGCTTTTCCACTCTGTCTGGCAAGGACAAACTGTGCCAGCACAGAAAACATCTCCCATCGTGTTCTAGAGGCTGCACGGAGGTCTGCCGAGTGTTTTGCAAGAAGAGGAAGAAAGTTGTCCAAAACAGCTTTCAATCGAATATTCATGTGAATAGAAAAGGCAGGAGAGTGGTCAGGTACTGTTTTCTGTCAGTTGGCAAGCTGCGCACACAATCGCAGTGTTGTACAGCTTGTTTCATCACCTTTGCCAAGTTGCCGCTCTCTCCGGCTCCCGGAGACGAAGAAGCTGCTTCTTCGCGCAAAGACGATTCTGCCGCTCACAGTGCTCTGCGGTGTGCGCCTTCTGCCGAAAGAGGCCCGGGAGCGGTGCTTAGCTCTGCAGAGCACCGTACCTTCGTCTTTAGCCTCTCTTCTCGTCTACATCTTAGCAAAAAGCTTTTCCACTCTGTCTGGCTAGGAGAAACTGTGCCAGCACAAAAAACATCTCCCATCGTGTTCTAGAGGCTGCACGGAGGTCTGCCGAGTGTTTTGCAAGAAGAGAAAGAAAGTTGTTCAAAACAGCTTGCAATCGAATGTTCTTGTTAATAGAAAAGGCAGGAGAGTGGTCAGGTACTGTTTTCTCTCAGTTGACAAACTGCGCACACAATCGCAGTGTTGTACAGCTTGTTTCATCACCTTTGCGAAGTTGCCGCTCTCTCCGGCTCCCGGAGACGAAGAAGCTGCTTCTTCGCGCAAAGACGATTCTGCCGCTCACAGTGCTCTGCGGTGTGCCCCTTCTGCCGAAAGAGATCCGGGAGCGGTGCTTAGCTCTGCAGAGCACCGTACCTTCGTCTTTAGCCTCTCTTCTCGTCTACATCTTAGCAAAAAGCTTTTCCACTCTGTCTGGCAAGGAGAAACTGTGCCAGCACAAAAAACATCTCCCAGCGTGTTCTAGAGGCTGCACGGAGGTCTGCCGAGTGTTTTGCAAGAAGAGAAAGAAAGTTGTCCAAAACAGCTTGCAATCGAATGTTCATGTGAATAGAAAAGGCAGGAGAGTGGTCAGGTACTGTTTTCTCTCAGTTGGCAAGCTGCGCACACACTCGCAGTCTTGTACAGCTTGTTTCATCACCTTTGCGAAGTTGCCGCTCTCTCCGGCTCCCGGAGACGAAGAAGCTGCTTCTTCGCGCAAAGACGATTCTGCCGCTCACAGTGCTCTGCGGTGTGCGCCTTCTGCCGAAAGAGGTCCGGGAGCGGTGCTTAGCTCTGCACTGCACCGTACCTTCGTCTTTAGCCTCTCTTCTCGTCTACATCTTAGCAAAAAGCTTTTCCACTCTGTCTGGCAAGGAGAAACTTTGCCAGCACAGAAAACATCTCCCATCGTGTTCTAGAGGCTGCACACAGGTCTGCCGAGTGTTTTGCAAGAAAACAAAGAAAGTTGTCCAAAACAGATTGCAATCGAATGTTCATGTGAATAGAAAAGGCAGGAGAGTGGTCAGGTACTGTTTTCTCTCACTTGGCAAGCTGCGCACACAATCGCAGTCTTGTACAGCTTGTTTCATCACCTTTGCCAAGATGCCGCTCTATCCGGCTCCTGGAGACCAAGAAGCTGCTTCTTCGCGCAAAGACGATTCTGCCGCTCACAGTGCTCTGCGGAGTGCGCCTTCTGCCGAAAGAGGTCCGGGAGCGGTGCTTAGCTCTGCAGAGAACCGTACCTTCGTCTTTAGCCTCTCTTCTCGTCTACATCTTAGCAAAAAGCTTTTCCACTCTGTCTGGCAAGGAGAAACTGTGCCAGCACAAAAAACATCTCCCATCGTGTTCTAGAGGCTGCACGGAGGTCTGCCGAGTGTTTTGCAAGAAGAGAAAGAAAGTTGTCCAAAACAGCTTGCAATCGAATGTTCATGTGAATAGAAAAGGCAGGAGAGTGGTCAGGTACTGTTTTCTCTCTCTTGGCAAGCTGCGCACACAATCGCAGTGTTGTACAGCTTGTTTCATCACCTTTGCGAAGTTGCCGCTCTCTCCGGCTCCCGGAGACGAAGAAGCTGCTTCTTCGCGCAAAGACGATTCTGCCGCTCACAGTGCTCTGCGGTGTGCGGCTTCTGCCGAAAGAGGTCCGGGAGCGGTGCTTAGCTCTGCAGAGCACCGTACCTTCGTCTTTAGCCTCTCTTCTCGTCTCCATCTTAGCAAAACGCTTTTCCACTCTGTCTGGCAAGGAGAAACTCTGCCAGCACAGAAAACATCTCCCATCGTGTTCTAGAGGCTGCACGGAGGTCTGCCGAGTGTTTTGCAAGAAGAGAAAGAAAGTTGTCCAAAACAGCTTGCAATCGAATGTTCATGTGAATAGAAAAGGCAGGAGAGTGGTCAGGTACTGTTTTCTCTCAGGTGGCAAGCTGCGCACACAATCGCAGTGTTGTACAGCTTGTTTCATCACCTTTGCCAAGTTGCCGCTCTCTCCGGCTCCGGGAGACGAAGAAGCTGCTTCTTCGCGCAAAGACGATTCTGCCGCTCACAGTGCTCTGCGGTGTGCGCCTTCTGCCGATAGAGCCCAGGGAGCGGTGCTTAGCTCTGCAGAGCACCGTACCTTCGTCTTTAGCCTCTCTTCTCGTCTACATCTTTGCAAAAAGCTTTTCCACTCTGTCTGGCAAGGAGAAACTGTGCCAGCACAGAAAACATCTCCCATCGTGTTCTAGAGGCTGCACGGAGGTCTGCCGAGTGTTTTGCAAGAAGAGAAAGAAAGTTGTCCAAAACAGCTTGCAATCGAATGTTCATGTGAATAGAAAAGGCAGGAGAGTGGTCAGGTACTGTTTTCTCTCAGTTGGCAAGCTGCGCTTACAATCGCAGTGTTGTACAGCTTGTTTCATCACCTTTGCGAAGCTGCCGCTCTCTCCGGCTCCCGGAGACGAAGAAGCTGCTTCTTCGCGCAAAGACGATTCTGCCGCTCACAGTGCTCTGCGGTGTGCGTCTTCTGCCGAAAGAGGTCCGGGAGCGGTGCTTAGCTCTGCAGAGCACCGTACCTTCGTCTTTAGCCTCTCTTCTCGTCTACATCTTAGCAAAAAGCTTTTCCACTCTGTCTGGCAAGGAGAAACTGTGCCAGCACAGAAAACATTTCCCATCGTGTTCTAGAGGCTGCACGGAGGTCTGCCGAGTGTTTTGCAAGAAGAGAAAGAAAGTTGTCCAAAACAGCTTGCAATCGAATGTTCATGTGAATAGAAAAGGCAGGAGAGTGGTCAGGTTCTGTTTTCTCTCACTTGGCAAGCTGCGTACACAATCGCAGTGTTGTACAGCTTGTTTCATCACCTTTGCGAAGTTGCCGCTCTCTCCGGCTCCCGGAGACGAAGAAGCTGCTTCTTCGCGCAAAGACGATTCTGCCGCTCACAGTGCTCTGCGGTGTGCGCCTTCTGCCGAAAGAGGCCAGGGAGCGGTGCTTAGCTCTGCAGAGAACCGTACCTTCGTCTTTAGCCTCTCTTCTCGTCTACATCTTAGCAAAAAGCTTTTCCACTCTGTCTGGCAAGGAGAAACTGTGCCAGCACAGAAAACATCTCCCATCGTGTTCTAGAGGCTGCACGGAGGTCTGCCGAGTGTTTTGCCAGAAAACAAAGAAAGTTGTCCAAAACAGCTTGCAATCGAATGTTCATGTGAATAGAAAAGGCAGGAGAGTGGTCAGGTACTGTTTTCTCTCAGTTGGCAAGCTGCGCACACAATCGCAGTGTTGTACAGCTTGTTTCATCACCTTTGCGAAGCTGCCGCTCTCTCCGGCTCCCGGAGACGAAGAAGCTGCTTCTTCGCGCAAAGACGATTCTGCCGCTCATAGTGCTCTGCACTGTGTGTCTTCTGCCGAAAGAGGTCCGGGAGCGGTGCTTAGCTCTGCAGAGCACCGTACCTTCGTCTTTAGCCTCTCTTCTCGTCTACATCTTAGCAAAAAGCTTTTCCACTCTGTCTGGCAAGGAGAAACTGTGCCAGCACAGAAAACATCTCCCATCGTGTTCTAGAGGCTGCACGGAGGTCTGCCGAGTGTTTTGCAAGAAGAGGAAGAAAGTTGTCCAAAACAGCTTTCAATCGAATATTCATGTGAATAGAAAAGGCAGGAGAGTGGTCAGGTACTGTTTTCTCTCAGTTGGCAAGCTGCGCACACAATCGCAGTCTTGTACAGCTTGTTTCATCACCTTTGCGAAGTTGCCGCTCTCTCCAGCTCCCGGAGACGAAGAAGCTGCTTCTTCGCGCAAAGACGATTCGGCCGCTCACAGTGCTCTGCGGTGTGCGCCTTCTGCCGAAAGAGACCAGGGAGCGGTGCTTAGCTCTGCAGAGCACCGTACCTTCGTCTTTAGCCTCTCTTCTCGTCTACATCTTAGCAAAAAGCTTTTCCACTCTGTCTGGCAAGGAGAAACTGTGCCAGCACAGAAAACATCTCCCATCGTGTTCTAGAGGCTGCACGGAGGTCTGCCGAGTGTTTTGCAAGTAGAGAAAGAAAGTTGTCCAAAACAGCTTGCAATCGAATGTTCATGTGAATAGAAAAGGCAGGAGAGTGGTCAGGTACTGTTTTCTCTCAGTTGACGAGCTGCGCACACAATCGCAGTGTTGTACAGCTTGTTTCATCACCTTTGCGAAGTTGCCGCTCTCTCCGGCTCCCGGAGACGAAGAAGCTGCTTCTTCGCGCAAAGACGATTCTGCCGCTCATAGTGCTCTGCACTGTGTGTCTTCTGCCGAAAGAGGTCCGGGAGCGGTGCTTAGCTCTGCAGAGCACCGTACCTTCGTCTTTAGCCTCTCTTCTCGTCTACATCTTAGCAAAAAGCTTTTCCACTCTGTCTGGCAAGGAGAAACTGTTCCAGCACAGAAAACATCTCCCATCGTGTTCTAGAGGCTGCACGGATGTCTGCGGAGTGTTTTGCAAGAAAACAAAGAAAGTTGTCCAAAACAGCTTGCAATCCAATGTTCATGTGATTAGAAAAGGCAGGAGAGTGGTCAGGTACTGTTTTCTCTCAGTTGGCAAGCTGCGCACACAATCGCAGTGTTGTACAGCTAGTTTCATCACCTTTGCGAAGTTGCCGCTCTGTCCGGCTCCCGGAGACGAAGAAGCTGCTTCTTCGCGCAAAGACGATTCTGCCGCTCACAGTGCTCTGCGGTGTGCGCCTTCTGCCGAAAGAGGCCCGGGAGCGGTGCTTAGCTCTGCAGAGCACCGTACCTTCGTCTTTAGCCTCTCTTCTCGTCTACATCTTAGCAAAAAGCTTTTCCACTCTGTCTGGCAAGGACAAACTGTGCCAGCACAGAAAACATCTCCCATCGTGTTCTAGAGGCTGCACGGAGGTCTGCCGAGTGTTTTGCAAGAAGAGGAAGAAAGTTGTCCAAAACAGCTTTCAATCGAATATTCATGTGAATAGAAAAGGCAGGAGAGTGGTCAGGTACTGTTTTCTGTCAGTTGGCAAGCTGCGCACACAATCGCAGTGTTGTACAGCTTGTTTCATCACCTTTGCCAAGTTGCCGCTCTCTCCGGCTCCCGGAGACGAAGAAGCTGCTTCTTCGCGCAAAGACGATTCTGCCGCTCACAGTGCTCTGCGGTGTGCGCCTTCTGCCGAAAGAGGCCCGGGAGCGGTGCTTAGCTCTGCAGAGCACCGTACCTTCGTCTTTAGCCTCTCTTCTCGTCTACATCTTAGCAAAAAGCTTTTCCACTCTGTCTGGCTAGGAGAAACTGTGCCAGCACAAAAAACATCTCCCATCGTGTTCTAGAGGCTGCACGGAGGTCTGCCGAGTGTTTTGCAAGAAGAGAAAGAAAGTTGTTCAAAACAGCTTGCAATCGAATGTTCTTGTTAATAGAAAAGGCAGGAGAGTGGTCAGGTACTGTTTTCTCTCAGTTGACAAACTGCGCACACAATCGCAGTGTTGTACAGCTTGTTTCATCACCTTTGCGAAGTTGCCGCTCTCTCCGGCTCCCGGAGACGAAGAAGCTGCTTCTTCGCGCAAAGACGATTCTGCCGCTCACAGTGCTCTGCGGTGTGCCCCTTCTGCCGAAAGAGATCCGGGAGCGGTGCTTAGCTCTGCAGAGCACCGTACCTTCGTCTTTAGCCTCTCTTCTCGTCTACATCTTAGCAAAAAGCTTTTCCACTCTGTCTGGCAAGGAGAAACTGTGCCAGCACAAAAAACATCTCCCATCGTGTTCTAGAGGCTGCACGGAGGTCTGCCGAGTGTTTTGCAAGAAGAGAAAGAAAGTTGTCCAAAACAGCTTGCAATCGAATGTTCATGTGAATAGAAAAGGCAGGAGAGTGGTCAGGTACTGTTTTCTCTCAGTTGGCAAGCTGCGCACACACTCGCAGTCTTGTACAGCTTGTTTCATCACCTTTGCGAAGTTGCCGCTCTCTCCGGCTCCCGGAGACGAAGAAGCTGCTTCTTCGCGCAAAGACGATTCTGCCGCTCACAGTGCTCTGCGGTGTGCGCCTTCTGCCGAAAGAGGTCCGGGAGCGGTGCTTAGCTCTGCACTGCACCGTACCTTCGTCTTTAGCCTCTCTTCTCGTCTACATCTTAGCAAAAAGCTTTTCCACTCTGTCTGGCAAGGAGAAACTTTGCCAGCACAGAAAACATCTCCCATCGTGTTCTAGAGGCTGCACACAGGTCTGCCGAGTGTTTTGCAAGAAAACAAAGAAAGTTGTCCAAAACAGATTGCAATCGAATGTTCATGTGAATAGAAAAGGCAGGAGAGTGGTCAGGTACTGTTTTCTCTCACTTGGCAAGCTGCGCACACAATCGCAGTCTTGTACAGCTTGTTTCATCACCTTTGCCAAGATGCCGCTCTATCCGGCTCCTGGAGACCAAGAAGCTGCTTCTTCGCGCAAAGACGATTCTGCCGCTCACAGTGCTCTGCGGAGTGCGCCTTCTGCCGAAAGAGGTCCGGGAGCGGTGCTTAGCTCTGCAGAGAACCGTACCTTCGTCTTTAGCCTCTCTTCTCGTCTACATCTTAGCAAAAAGCTTTTCCACTCTGTCTGGCAAGGAGAAACTGTGCCAGCACAAAAAACATCTCCCATCGTGTTCTAGAGGCTGCACGGAGGTCTGCCGAGTGTTTTGCAAGAAGAGAAAGAAAGTTGTCCAAAACAGCTTGCAATCGAATGTTCATGTGAATAGAAAAGGCAGGAGAGTGGTCAGGTACTGTTTTCTCTCTCTTGGCAAGCTGCGCACACAATCGCAGTGTTGTACAGCTTGTTTCATCACCTTTGCGAAGTTGCCGCTCTCTCCGGCTCCCGGAGACGAAGAAGCTGCTTCTTCGCGCAAAGACGATTCTGCCGCTCACAGTGCTCTGCGGTGTGCGGCTTCTGCCGAAAGAGGTCCGGGAGCGGTGCTTAGCTCTGCAGAGCACCGTACCTTCGTCTTTAGCCTCTCTTCTCGTCTCCATCTTAGCAAAACGCTTTTCCACTCTGTCTGGCAAGGAGAAACTCTGCCAGCACAGAAAACATCTCCCATCGTGTTCTAGAGGCTGCACGGAGGTCTGCCGAGTGTTTTGCAAGAAGAGAAAGAAAGTTGTCCAAAACAGCTTGCAATCGAATGTTCATGTGAATAGAAAAGGCAGGAGAGTGGTCAGGTACTGTTTTCTCTCAGGTGGCAAGCTGCGCACACAATCGCAGTGTTGTACAGCTTGTTTCATCACCTTTGCCAAGTTGCCGCTCTCTCCGGCTCCGGGAGACGAAGAAGCTGCTTCTTCGCGCAAAGACGATTCTGCCGCTCACAGTGCTCTGCGGTGTGCGCCTTCTGCCGATAGAGCCCAGGGAGCGGTGCTTAGCTCTGCAGAGCACCGTACCTTCGTCTTTAGCCTCTCTTCTCGTCTACATCTTTGCAAAAAGCTTTTCCACTCTGTCTGGCAAGGAGAAACTGTGCCAGCACAGAAAACATCTCCCATCGTGTTCTAGAGGCTGCACGGAGGTCTGCCGAGTGTTTTGCAAGAAGAGAAAGAAAGTTGTCCAAAACAGCTTGCAATCGAATGTTCATGTGAATAGAAAAGGCAGGAGAGTGGTCAGGTACTGTTTTCTCTCAGTTGGCAAGCTGCGCTTACAATCGCAGTGTTGTACAGCTTGTTTCATCACCTTTGCGAAGCTGCCGCTCTCTCCGGCTCCCGGAGACGAAGAAGCTGCTTCTTCGCGCAAAGACGATTCTGCCGCTCACAGTGCTCTGCGGTGTGCGTCTTCTGCCGAAAGAGGTCCGGGAGCGGTGCTTAGCTCTGCAGAGCACCGTACCTTCGTCTTTAGCCTCTCTTCTCGTCTACATCTTAGCAAAAAGCTTTTCCACTCTGTCTGGCAAGGAGAAACTGTGCCAGCACAGAAAACATTTCCCATCGTGTTCTAGAGGCTGCACGGAGGTCTGCCGAGTGTTTTGCAAGAAGAGAAAGAAAGTTGTCCAAAACAGCTTGCAATCGAATGTTCATGTGAATAGAAAAGGCAGGAGAGTGGTCAGGTTCTGTTTTCTCTCACTTGGCAAGCTGCGTACACAATCGCAGTGTTGTACAGCTTGTTTCATCACCTTTGCGAAGTTGCCGCTCTCTCCGGCTCCCGGAGACGAAGAAGCTGCTTCTTCGCGCAAAGACGATTCTGCCGCTCACAGTGCTCTGCGGTGTGCGCCTTCTGCCGAAAGAGGCCAGGGAGCGGTGCTTAGCTCTGCAGAGAACCGTACCTTCGTCTTTAGCCTCTCTTCTCGTCTACATCTTAGCAAAAAGCTTTTCCACTCTGTCTGGCAAGGAGAAACTGTGCCAGCACAGAAAACATCTCCCATCGTGTTCTAGAGGCTGCACGGAGGTCTGCCGAGTGTTTTGCCAGAAAACAAAGAAAGTTGTCCAAAACAGCTTGCAATCGAATGTTCATGTGAATAGAAAAGGCAGGAGAGTGGTCAGGTACTGTTTTCTCTCAGTTGGCAAGCTGCGCACACAATCGCAGTGTTGTACAGCTTGTTTCATCACCTTTGCGAAGCTGCCGCTCTCTCCGGCTCCCGGAGACGAAGAAGCTGCTTCTTCGCGCAAAGACGATTCTGCCGCTCATAGTGCTCTGCACTGTGTGTCTTCTGCCGAAAGAGGTCCGGGAGCGGTGCTTAGCTCTGCAGAGCACCGTACCTTCGTCTTTAGCCTCTCTTCTCGTCTACATCTTAGCAAAAAGCTTTTCCACTCTGTCTGGCAAGGAGAAACTGTGCCAGCACAGAAAACATCTCCCATCGTGTTCTAGAGGCTGCACGGAGGTCTGCCGAGTGTTTTGCAAGAAGAGGAAGAAAGTTGTCCAAAACAGCTTTCAATCGAATATTCATGTGAATAGAAAAGGCAGGAGAGTGGTCAGGTACTGTTTTCTGTCAGTTGGCAAGCTGCGCACACAATCGCAGTGTTGTACAGCTTGTTTCATCACCTTTGCCAAGTTGCCGCTCTCTCCGGCTCCCGGAGACGAAGAAGCTGCTTCTTCGCGCAAAGACGATTCTGCCGCTCACAGTGCTCTGCGGTGTGCGCCTTCTGCCGAAAGAGGCCCGGGAGCGGTGCTTAGCTCTGCAGAGCACCGTACCTTCGTCTTTAGCCTCTCTTCTCGTCTACATCTTAGCAAAAAGTTTTTCCACTCTGTCTGGCTAGGAGAAACTGTGCCAGCACAAAAAACATCTCCCATCGTGTTCTAGAGGCTGCACGGAGGTCTGCCGAGTGTTTTGCAAGAAGAGAAAGAAAGTTGTTCAAAACAGCTTGCAATCGAATGTTCTTGTTAATAGAAAAGGCAGGAGAGTGGTCAGGTACTGTTTTCTCTCAGTTGACAAACTGCGCACACAATCGCAGTGTTGTACAGCTTGTTTCATCACCTTTGCGAAGTTGCCGCTCTCTCCGGCTCCCGGAGACGAAGAAGCTACTTCTTCGCGCAAAGACGATTCTGCCGCTCACAGTGCTCTGCGGTGTGCGCCTTCTGCCGAAAGAGATCCGGGAGCGGTGCTTAGCTCTGCAGAGCACCGTACCTTCGTCTTTAGCCTCTCTTCTCGTCTACATCTTAGCAAAAAGCTTTTCCACTCTGTCTGGCAAGGAGAAACTGTGCCAGCACAAAAAACATCTCCCATCGTGTTCTAGAGGCTGCACGGAGGTCTGCCGAGTGTTTTGCAAGAAGAGAAAGAAAGTTGTCCAAAACAGCTTGCAATCGAATGTTCATGTGAATAGAAAAGGCAGGAGAGTGGTCAGGTACTGTTTTCTCTCAGTTGGCAAGCTGCGCACACACTCGCAGTCTTGTACAGCTTGTTTCATCACCTTTGCGAAGTTGCCGCTCTCTCCGGCTCCCGGAGACGAAGAAGCTGCTTCTTCGCGCAAAGACGATTCTGCCGCTCACAGTGCTCTGCGGTGTGCGCCTTCTGCCGAAAGAGGTCCGGGAGGGGTGCTTAGCTCTGCACTGCACCGTACCTTCGTCTTTAGCCTCTCTTCTCGTCTACATCTTAGCAAAAAGCTTTTCCACTCTGTCTGGCAAGGAGAAACTTTGCCAGCACAGAAAACATCTCCCATTGTGTTCTAGAGGCTGCACACAGGTCTGCCGAGTGTTTTGCAAGAAAACAAAGAAAGTTGTCCAAAACAGCTTGCAATCGAATGTTCATGTGAATAGAAAAGGCAGGAGAGTGGTCAGGTACTGTTTTCTCTCACTTGGCAAGCTGCGCACACAATCGCAGTCTTGTACAGCTTGTTTCATCACCTTTGCCAAGATGCCGCTCTATCCGGCTCCTGGAGACCAAGAAGCTGCTTCTTCGCGCAAAGACGATTCTGCCGCTCACAGTGCTCTGCGGAGTGCGCCTTCTGCCGAAAGAGGTCCGGGAGCGGTGCTTAGCTCTGCAGAGAACCGTACCTTCGTCTTTAGCCTCTCTTCTCGTCTACATCTTAGCAAAAAGCTTTTCCACTCTGTCTGGCAAGGAGAAACTGTGCCAGCACAAAAAACATCTCCCATCGTGTTCTAGAGGCTGCACGGAGGTCTGCCGAGTGTTTTGCAAGAAGAGAAAGAAAGTTGTCCAAAACAGCTTGCAATCGAATGTTCATGTGAATAGAAAAGGCAGGAGAGTGGTCAGGTACTGTTTTCTCTCAGTTGGCAAGCTGCGCACACAATCGCAGTGTTGTACAGCTTGTTTCATCACCTTTGACAAGTTGCCGCTCTCTCCGGCTCCCGGAGACGAAGAAGCTGCTTCTTCGCGCAAAGACGATTCTGCCGCTCACAGTGCTCTGCGGTGTGCGCCTTCTGCCGAAAGAGGCCAGGGAGCGGTGCTTAGCTCTGCAGAGCACCGTACCTTCGTCTTTAGCCTCTCTTCTAGTCTACATCTTAGCAAAAAGCTTTTCCACTCTGTCTGGCAAGGAGAAACTGTGCCAGCACAAAAAACATCTCCCATCGTGTTCTAGAGGCTGCACGGAGGTCTGCCGAGTGTTTTGCAAGAAGAGAAAGAAAGTTGTCCAAAACAGCTTGCAATCGAATGTTCATGTGAATAGAAAAGGCAGGAGAGTGGTCAGGTACTGTTTTCTCTCAGTTGGCAAGCTGCGCACACACTCGCAGTCTTGTACAGCTTGTTTCATCACCTTTGCGAAGTTGCCGCTCTCTCCGGCTCCCGGAGACGAAGAAGCTGCTTCTTCGCGCAAAGACGATTCTGCCGCTCACAGTGCTCTGCGGTGTGCGCCTTCTGCCGAAAGAGGCCAGGGAGCGGTGCTTAGCTCTGCAGAGCACCGTACCTTCGTCTTTAGCCTCTCTTCTAGTCTACATCTTAGCAAAAAGCTTTTCCACTATGTCTGGCAAGGAGAAACTGTGCCAGCACAAAAAACATCTCCCATCGTGTTCTAGAGGCTGCACGGAGGTCTGCCGAGTGTTTTGCAAGAAGAGAAAGAAAGTTGTCCAAAACAGCTTGCAATCGAATGTTCATGTGAATAGAAAAGGCAGGAGAGTGGTCAGGTACTGTTTTCTCTCAGTTGGCAAGCTGCGCACACACTCGCAGTCTTGTACAGCTTGTTTCATCACCTTTGCGAAGTTGCCGCTCTCTCCGGCTCCCGGAGACGAAGAAGCTGCTTCTTCGCGCAAAGACGATTCTGCCGCTCACAGTGCTCTGCGGTGTGCGCCTTCTGCCGAAAGAGACCAGGGAGCGGTGCTTAGCTCTGCAGAGCACCGTACCTTCGTCTTTAGACTCTCTTCTCGTCTACATCTTTGCAAAAAGCTTTTCCACTCTGTCTGGCAAGGAGAAACTGTGCCAGCACAGAAAACATCTCCCATCGTGTTCTAGAGGCTGCACGGAGGTCTGCCGAGTGTTTTGCAAGAAGAGAAAGAAAGTTGTCCAAAACAGCTTGCAATCGAATGTTCATGTGAATAGAAAAGGCAGGAGAGTGGTCAGGTACTGTTTTCTCTCAGTTGGCAAGCTGCGCACACAATCGCAGTGTTGTACAGCTTGTTTCATCACCTTTGCAAAGTTGCCGCTCTCTCCGGCTCCCGGAGACGAAGAAGCTGCTTCTTCGCGCAAAGACGATTCTGCCGCTCACAGTGCTCTGCACTGTGTGTCTTCTGCCGAAAGACACCAGGGAGCGGTGCATAGCTCTGCACTGCACCGTACCTTCGTCTTTAGCCTCTCTTCTCGTCTACATCTTAGCAAAAAGCTTTTCCACTCTGTCTGGCAAGGAGAAACTTTGCCAGCACAGAAAACATCTCCCATCGTGTTCTAGAGGCTGCACGCAGGTCTGCCGAGTGTTTTGCAAGAAGAGAAAGAAAGTTGTCCAAAACAGCTTGCAATCGAATGTTCATGTGATTAGAAAAGGCAGGAGAGTGGTCAGGTACTGTTTTCTCTCAGTTGTCAAGCTGCGCACACAATCGCAGTGTTGTACAGCTTGTTTCATCACCTTTGCGAAGTTGCCGCTCTCTCCGGCTCCGGGAAAAGAAGAAGCTGCTTCTTCGCGCAAAGACCATTCTGCCGCTCACAGTGCTCTGCGGTGTGCGCCTTCTGCCGATAGAGCCCAGGGAGCGGTGCTTAGCTCTGCAGAGCACCGTACCTTCGTCTTTAGCCTCTCTTCTCGTCTACATCTTTGCAAAAAGCTTTTCCACTATGTCTGGCAAGGAGAAACTGTGCCAGCACAGAAAACATCTCCCATCGTGTTCTAGAGGCTGCACGGAGGTCTGCCGAGTGTTTTGCAAGAAGAGAAAGAAAGTTGTCCAAAACAGCTTGCAATCAAATGTTCATGTGAATAGAAAAGGCAGGAGAGTGGTCAGGTACTGTTTTCTCTCAGTTGGCAAGCTGCGCACACAATCGCACTGTTGTACAGCTAGTTTCATCACCTTTGCGAAGTTGCCGCTCTCTCCGGCTCCCGGAGACGAAGAAGCGGCTTCTTCGCGCAAAGACGATTCTGCCGCTCATAGTGCTCTGCACTGTGTGTCTTCTGCCGAAAGACACCAGGGAGCGGTGCATAGCTCTGCAGAGCACCTTACCTTCGTCTTTAGCCTCTCTTCTCGTCTACATCTTAGCAAAAAGCTTTTCCACTCTGTCTGGCAAGGAGAAACTGTGCCAGCACAGAAAACATCTCCCATCGTGTTCTAGAGGCTGCACGGAGGTCTGCCGAGTGTTTTGCAAGAAGAGAAAGAAAGTTGTCCAAACAGCTTGCAATCGAATGTTCATGTGAATAGAAAAGGCAGGAGAGTGGTCAGGTACTGTTTTCTCTCAGGTGGCAAGCTGCGCACACAATCGCAGTGTTGTACAGCTTGTTTCATCACCTTTGCCAAGTTGCCGCTCTCTCCGGCTCCTGGAGATCAAGAAGCTGCTTCTTCGCGCAAAGACGATTCTGCGCTCACAGTGCTCTGCACTGTGTGTCTTCTGCCGAAAGACACCAGGGAGCGGTGCATAGCTCTGCAGAGCACCGTACCTTCGTCTTTAGCCTCTCTTCTCGTCTACATCTTAGCAAAAAGCTTTACAACTCTGTCTGGCAAGGAGAAACTGTTCCAGCACAGAAAACATCTCCCATCGTGTTCTAGAGACTGCACGGAGGTCTGCCGAGTGTTTTGCAAGAAGAGAAAGAAAGTTGTCCAAAACAGCTTGCAATCGAATGTTCATGTGAATAGAAAAGGCAGGAGAGTGGTCAGGTACTGTTTTCTCTCAGGTGGCAAGCTGCGCACACAATCGCAGTGTTATACAGCTTGTTTCATCACCTTTGCGAAGTTGCCGCTCTCTCCGGCTCCAGGAGACGAAGAAGCTGCTTCTTCGCTCAAAGACGATTCTGCCGCTCACATTGCTCTGCGGTGTGCGGCTTCTGCCGAAAAAGATCCGGGAGCGGTGCTTAGCTCTGCAGAGCACCGTACCTTCCTCTTTAGCCTCTCTTCTCGTCTACATCTTAGCAAAAAGCTTTTCCACTCTGTCTGGCAAGGAGAAACTGTGCCAGCACAAAAAACATCTCCCTTCGTGTTCTAGAGGCTGCACGGAGGTCTGCCGAGTGTTTTGCAAGAAGAGAAAGAAAGTTGTCCAAAACAGCTTGCAATCGAATGTTCATGTGAATAGAAAAGGCAGGAGAGGGGTCAGGTACTGTTTTCTCTCAGTTGGCAAGCTGCGCACACAATCGCAGTGTTGTACAGCTTGTTTCATCACCTTTGCGAAGTTGCCGCTCTCTCCGGCTCCCGGAGACGAAGAAGCTGCTTCTTCGCGCAAAGACCATTCTGACGCTCACAGTGCTCTGCGGAGTGTGTCTTCTGCCGAAAGAGGCCCGGGAGCGGTGCTTAGCTCTACAGAGCACCGTACCTTCGTCTTTAGCCTCTCTTCTCGTCTACATCTTAGCAAAAAGCTTTTCCACTATGTCTGGCAAGGAGAAACTGTGCCAGCACAGAAAACATCTCCCATCGTGTTCTAGAGGCTGCACGGAGGTCTGCCGAGTGTTTTGCAAGAAGAGAAAGAAAGTTGTCCAAAACAGCTTGCAATCGAATGTTCATGTGAATAGAAAAGGCAGGAGAGTGGTCGGGTACTGTTTTCTCTCTGTTGGCAAGCTGCGCACACAATCGCAGTGTTGTACAGCTTGTTTCATCACCTTTGCGAAGTTGCCGCTCTCTCCGGCTCCCGGAGCCGAAGAAGCTGCTTCTTCGCGCAAAGACGATTCTGCCGCTCACAGTGCTCTGCGGTGTGCGGCTTCTGCCGAAAGAGGCCCGGGAGCGGTGCTTAGCTCTGCAGAGCACCGTACCTTCGTCTTTAGCCTCTCTTCTCGTCTACATCTTAGCAAAAAGCTTTTCCACTCTGTCTGGCATGGAGAAACTTTGCCAGCACAGAAAACATCTCCCATCGTGTTCTAGAGGCTGCACGGAGGTCTGCGGAATGTTTTGCAAGAAAACAAAGAAAGTTGTCCAAAACAGCTTGCAATCGAATGTTCATGTGAATAGAAAAGGCAGGAGAGTGGTCAGGTACTGTTTTCTCTCAGTTGGCAAGCTGCGCACACAATCGCAGTCTTGTACAGCTTGTTTCATCACCTTTGCGAAGTTGCCGCTCTCTC
Organism: Melozone crissalis; assembly: GCF_028551555.1. Lineage (NCBI taxonomy): Eukaryota > Metazoa > Chordata > Aves > Passeriformes > Passerellidae > Melozone > Melozone crissalis. Next base: position 8,060,185 of record NW_026535896.1, on the reverse strand, counting down.
CAGCTCCCGGAGACGAAGAAGCTGCTTCTTCGCGCAAAGACGATTCGGCCGCTCACAGTGCTCTGCGGTGTGCGCCTTCTGCCGAAAGAGACCAGGGAGCGGTGCTTAGCTCTGCAGAGCACCGTACCTTCGTCTTTAGCCTCTCTTCTCGTCTACATCTTAGCAAAAAGCTTTTCCACTCTGTCTGGCAAGGAGAAACTGTGCCAGCACAGAAAACATCTCCCATCGTGTTCTAGAGGCTGCACGGAGGTCTGCCGAGTGTTTTGCAAGAAGAGAAAGAAAGTTGTCCAAAACAGCTTGCAATCGAATGTTCATGTGAATAGAAAAGGCAGGAGAGTGGTCAGGTACTGTTTTCTCTCAGTTGACGAGCTGCGCACACAATCGCAGTGTTGTACAGCTTGTTTCATCACCTTTGCGAAGTTGCCGCTCTCTCCGGCTCCCGGAGACGAAGAAGCTGCTTCTTCGCGCAAAGACGATTCTGCCGCTCATAGTGCTCTGCACTGTGTGTCTTCTGCCGAAAGAGGTCCGGGAGCGGTGCTTAGCTCTGCAGAGCACCGTACCTTCGTCTTTAGCCTCTCTTCTCGTCTACATCTTAGCAAAAAGCTTTTCCACTCTGTCTGGCAAGGAGAAACTGTTCCAGCACAGAAAACATCTCCCATCGTGTTCTAGAGGCTGCACGGAGGTCTGCGGAGTGTTTTGCAAGAAAACAAAGAAAGTTGTCCAAAACAGCTTGCAATCCAATGTTCATGTGATTAGAAAAGGCAGGAGAGTGGTCAGGTACTGTTTTCTCTCACTTGGCAAGCTGCGCACACAATCGCAGTGTTGTACAGCTAGTTTCATCACCTTTGCGAAGTTGCCGCTCTGTCCGGCTCCCGGAGACGAAGAAGCTGCTTCTTCGCGCAAAGACGATTCTGCCGCTCACAGTGCTCTGCGGTGTGCGCCTTCTGCCGAAAGAGGCCCGGGAGCGGTGCTTAGCTCTGCAGAGCACCGTACCTTCGTCTTTAGCCTCTCTTCTCGTCTACATCTTAGCAAAAAGCTTTTCCACTCTGTCTGGCAAGGAGAAACTTTGCCAGCACAGAAAACATCTCCCATCGTGTTCTAGAGGCTGCACGGAGGTCTGCCGAGTGTTTTGCAAGAAGAGAAAGAAAGTTGTCCAAAACAGCTTGCAATCGAATGTTCATGTGAATAGAAAAGGCAGGAGAGTGGTCAGGTTCTGTTTTCTCTCAGTTGGCAAGCTGCGCACACAATCGCAGTGTTGTACAGCTTGTTTCATCACCTTTGCGAAGTTGCCGCTCTCTCCGGCTCCGGAGACGAAGAAGCTGCTTCTTCGCGCAAAGACGATTCTGCCGCTCACAGTGCTCTGCGGTGTGCGGCTTCTGCCGAAAGAGGTCCGGGAGCGGTGCTTAGCTCTGCAGAGCACCGTACCTTCGTCTTTAGCCTCTCTTCTCGTCTCCATCTTAGCAAAACGCTTTTCCACTCTGTCTGGCAAGGAGAAACTGTGCCAGCACAGAAAACATCTCCCATCGTGTTCTAGAGGCTGCACGGAGGTCTGCCGACTGTTTTGCAAGAAGAGAAAGAAAGTTGTCCAAAACAGCTTGCAATCGAATGTTCATGTGAATAGAAAAGGCAGGAGAGTGGTCAGGTACTGTTTTCTATCAGGTGGCAAGCTGCGCACACAATCGCAGTGTTGTACAGCTTGTTTCATCACCTTTGCCAAGTTGCCGCTCTCTCCGGCTCCCGGAGACGAAGAAGCTGCTTCTTCGCGCAAAGACGATTCTGCCGCTCACAGTGCTCTGCGGTGTGCGCCTTCTGCCGATAGAGCCCAGGGAGCGGTGCTTAGCTCTGCAGAGCACCGTACCTTCGTCTTTAGCCTCTCTTCTCGTCTACATCTTAGCAAAAAGCTTTTCCACTCTGTCTGGCAAGGAGAAACTGTGCCAGCACAGAAAACATCTCCCATCGTGTTCTAGAGGCTGCACGGAGGTCTGCCGAGTGTTTTGCAAGAAGAGAAAGAAAGTTGTCCAAAACAGCTTGCAATCGAATTTTCATGTGAATAGAAAAGGCAGGAGAGTGGTCAGGTACTGTTTTCTCTCAGTTGGCAAGCTGCGCACACAATCGCAGTGTTGTACAGCTTGTTTCATCACCTTTGCGAAGTTGCCGCTCTCTCCGGCTCCCGGAGACGAAGAAGCTGCTTCTTCGCGCAAAGACAATTCTGACGCTCACAGTGCTCTGCGGTGTGCGCCTTCTGCCGAAAGAGGCCCGGGTGCGGTGCTTAGCTCTGCAGAGCACCGTACCTTCGTCTTTAGCCTCTCTTCTCGTCTACATCTTAGCAAAAGCTTTTCCACTCTGTCTGGCAAGGAGAAACTGTGCCAGCACAGAAAATATCTCCCATCGTGTTCTAGAGGCTGCACGGAGGTCTGCCGAGTGTTTTGCAAGAAGAGAAAGAAAGTTGTCCAAAACAGCTTGCAATCGAATGTTCATGTGATTAGGAAAGGCAGGAGAGTGGTCATGTACTGTTTTCTCTCAGTTGGCAAGCTGCGCACACAATCGCAGTCTTGTACAGCTTGTTTCATCACCTTTCCCAAGTTGCCGCTCTCTCCGGCTCCCGGAGACGAAGAAGCTGCTTCTTCGCGCAAAGACGATTCTGCCGCTCACAGTGCTCTGCGGTGTGCGCCTTCTGCCGAAAGAGGTACGGGAGCGGTGCTTAGCTCTGCAGAGCACCGTACCTCCGTCTTTAGCCTCTCTTCTCGTCTACATCTTAGCAAAAAGCTTTTCCACTCTGTCTGGAAAGGAGAAACTGTTCCAGCACAGAAAACATCTCCCATCGTGTGCTAGAGGCTGCACGGAGGTCTGCCGAGTGTTTTGCAAGAAGAGAAAGAAAGTTGTCCAAAACAGCTTGCAATCGAATGTTCATGTGAATAGAAAAGGCAGGAGAGTGGTCAGGTACTGTTTTCTCTCAGTTGGCAAGCTGCGCACACAATCGCAGTGTTGTAGAGCTTGTTTCATCACCTTTGCGAAGCTGCCGCTCTCTCCGGCTCCCGGAGACGAAGAAGCTGCTTCTTCGCGCAATGACGATTCTGCCGCTCACAGTGCTCTGCGGTGTGCGCCTTCTGCCGAAAGAGGTCCGGGAGCTGTGCTTAGCTCTGCAGAGCACCGTACCTTCGTCTTTAGCCTCTCTTCTCGTCTACATCTTAGCAAAAAGCTTTTCCACTCTGTCTGGCTAGGAGAAACTGTGCCAGCACAAAAAACATCTCCCATCGTGTTCTAGAGGCTGCACGGAGGTCTGCCGAGTGTTTTGCAAGAAGAGAAAGAAAGTTGTTCAAAACAGCTTGCAATCGAATGTTCATGTGAATAGAAAAGGCAGGAGAGTGGTCAGGTACTGTTTTCTCTCAGTTGACAAACTGCGCACACAATCGCAGTGCTATACAGCATGTTTCATCACCTTTGCGAAGTTGCCGCTCTCTCCGGCTCCCGGAGACGAAGAAGCTACTTCTTCGCGCAAAGACGATTCTGCCGCTCACAGTGCTCTGCGGTGTGCGGCTTCTGCCGAAAGAGATCCGGGAGCGGTGCTTCGCTCTGCAGAGCACCGTACCTTCGTCTTTAGCCTCTCTTCTCGTCTACATCTTAGCAAAAAGCTTTTCCACTATGTCTGGCAAGGAGAAACTGTGCCAGCACAAAAAACATCTCCCATCGTGTTCTAGAGGCTGCACGGAGGTCTGCCGAGTGTTTTGCAAGAAGAGAAAGAAAGTTGTCCAAAACAGCTTGCAATCGAATGTTCATGTGAATAGAAAAGGCAGGAGAGTGGTCAGGTACTGTTTTCTCTCAGTTGGCAAGCTGCGCACACACTCGCAGTCTTGTACAGCTTGTTTCATCACCTTTGCGAAGTTGCCGCTCTCTCCGGCTCCCGGAGACGAAGAAGCTGCTTCTTCGCGCAAAGACGATTCTGCCGCTCACAGTGCTCTGCGGTGTGCGCCTTCTGCCGAAAGAGACCAGGGAGCGGTGCTTAGCTCTACAGAGCACCGTACCTTCGTCTTTAGCCTCTCTTCTCGTCTACATCTTAGCAAAAAGCTTTTCCACTCTGTCTGGCAAGGACAAACTTTGCCAGCACAGAAAACATCTCCCATCGTGTTCTAGAGGCTGCACGGAGGTCTGCCGAGTGTTTTGCAAGAAGAGAAAGAAAGTTGTCCAAAACAGCTTGCAATCGAATGTTCATGTGAATAGAAAAGGCAGGAGAGTGGTCAGGTACTGTTTTCTCTCAGTTGGCAAGCTGCGCACACAATCGCAGTCTTGTACAGCTTGTTTCATCACCTTTGCGAAGTTGCCGCTCTCTCCGGCTCCCGGAGAGGAAGAAGCTGCTTCTTCGCGCAAAGACGATTCTGCCGCTCACAGTGCTCTGCGGTGTGCGCCTTCTGCCGAAAGAGGCCCGGGAGCGGTGCTTAGCTCTGCAGAGCACCGTACCTTCGTCTTTAGCCTCTCTTCTCGTCTACATCTTAGCAAAAAGCTTTTCCACTCTGTCTGGCAAGGAGAAACTGTGCCAGCACAGAAAACATCTCCCATCGTGTTCTAGAGGCTGCACGGAGGTCTGCCGAGTGTTTTGCAAGAAGAGAAAGAAAGTTGTCCAAAACAGCTTGCAATCGAATGTTCATGTGAATAGAAAAGGCAGGAGAGTGGTCAGGTACTGTTTTCTCTCAGTTGGCAAGCTGCGCACACAATCGCAGTGTTGTACAGCTTGTTTCATCACCTTTGCGAAGTTGCCGCTCTCTCCGGCTCCCGGAGACGAAGAAGCTGCTTCTTCGCGCAAAGACGATTCTGCCGCTCACAGTGCTCTGCGGTGTGCGTCTTCTGCCGAAAGAGGTCCGGGAGCGGTGCTTAGCTCTGCAGAGCACCGTACCTTCGTCTTTAGCCTCTCTTCTCGTCTACATCTTAGCAAAAAGCTTTTCCACTCTGTCTGGCAAGGAGAAACTGTGCCAGCACAGAAAACATTTCCCATCGTGTTCTAGAGGCTGCACGGAGGTCTGCCGAGTGTTTTGCAAGAAGAGAAAGAAAGTTGTCCAAAACAGCTTGCAATCGAATGTTCATGTGAATAGAAAAGGCAGGAGAGTGGTCAGGTTCTGTTTTCTCTCACTTGGCAAGCTGCGTACACAATCGCAGTGTTGTACAGCTTGTTTCATCACCTTTGCGAAGTTGCCGCTCTCTCCGGCTCCCGGAGACGAAGAAGCTGCTTCTTCGCGCAAAGACGATTCTGCCGCTCACAGTGCTCTGCGGTGTGCGCCTTCTGCCGAAAGAGGCCCGGGAGCGGTGCTTAGCTCTGCAGAGAACCGTACCTTCGTCTTTAGCCTCTCTTCTCGTCTACATCTTAGCAAAAAGCTTTTCCACTCTGTCTGGCAAGGAGAAACTGTGCCAGCACAGAAAACATCTCCCATCGTGTTCTAGAGGCTGCACGGAGGTCTGACGAGTGTTTTGCCAGAAAACAAAGAAAGTTGTCCAAAACAGCTTGCAATCGAATGTTCATGTGAATAGAAAAGGCAGGAGAGTGGTCAGGTACTGTTTTCTCTCAGTTGGCAAGCTGCGCACACAATCGCAGTGTTGTACAGCTTGTTTCATCACCTTTGCGAAGCTGCCGCTCTCTCCGGCTCCCGGAGACGAAGAAGCTGCTTCTTCGCGCAAAGACGATTCTGCCGCTCATAGTGCTCTGCACTGTGTGTCTTCTGCCGAAAGAGGTCCGGGAGCGGTGCTTAGCTCTGCAGAGCACCGTACCTTCGTCTTTAGCCTCTCTTCTCGTCTACATCTTAGCAAAAAGCTTTTCAACTCTGTCTGGCAAGGACAAACTGTGCCAGCACAGAAAACATCTCCCATCGTGTTCTAGAGGCTGCACGGAGGTCTGCCGAGTGTTTTGCAAGAAGAGGAAGAATGTTGTCCAAAACAGCTTGCAATCGAATGTTCATGTGAATAGAAAAGGCAGGAGAGTGGTCAGGTACTGTTTTCTCTCAGTTGGCAAGCTGCGCACACAATCGCAGTGTTGTACAGCTTGTTTCATCACCTTTGCCAAGTTGCCGCTCTCTCCGGCTCCCGGAGACGAAGAAGCTGCTTCTTCGCGCAATGACGATTCTGCCGCTCACAGTGCTCTGCGGTGTGCGCCTTCTGCCGAAAGAGGCCCGGGAGCGGTGCTTAGCTCTGCAGAGCACCGTACCTTCGTCTTTAGCCTCTCTTCTCGTCTACATCTTAGCAAAAAGCTTTTCCACTCTGTCTGGCAAGGAGAAACTGTGCCAGCACAGAAAACATCTCCCATCGTGTTCTAGAGGCTGCACGGAGGTCTGCCAAGTGTTTTGCAAGAAGAGAAAGAAAGTTGTCCAAAACAGCTTGCAATCGAATGTTCATGTGATTAGAAAAGGCAGGAGAGTGGTCAGGTACTGTTTTCTCTCAGTTGGCAAGCTGCGCACACAATCGCAGTCTTGTACAGCTTGTTTCATCACCTTTCCCAAGTTGCCGCTCTCTCCGGCTCCCGGAGACGAAGAAGCTGCTTCTTCGCGCAAAGACGATTCTGCCGCTCACAGTGCTCTGCGGTGTGCGCCTTCTGCCGAAATAGGTACGGGAGCGGTGCTTAGCTCTGCAGAGCACCGTACCCATCCCGATCTCCTCTTAGCCTCTCTTCTCGTCTACATCTTAGCAAAAAGCTTTTCCACTCTGTCTGGAAAGGAAAAACTTTGCCAGCACAGAAAACATCTCCCATCGTGTGCTAGAGGCTGCACGGAGGTCTGCCGAGTGTTTTGCAAGAAGAGAAAGAAAGTTGTCCAAAACAGCTTGCAATCGAATGTTCATGTGAATAGAAAAGGCAGGAGAGTGGTCAGGTACTGTTTTCTCTCAGTTGGCAAGCTGCGCACACAATCGCAGTGTTGTAGAGCTTGTTTCATCACCTTTGCGAAGCTGCCGCTCTCTCCGGCTCCCGGAGACGAAGAAGCTGCTTCTTCGCGCAATGACGATTCTGCCGCTCACAGTGCTCTGCGGTGTGCGCCTTCTGCCGAAAGAGGTCCGGGAGCTGTGCTTAGCTCTGCAGAGCACCGTACCTTCGTCTTTAGCCTCTCTTCTCGTCTACATCTTAGCAAAAAGCTTTTCCACTCTGTCTGGCTAGGAGAAACTGTGACAGCACAAAAAACATCTCCCATCGTGTTCTAGAGGCTGCACGGAGGTCTGCCGAGTGTTTTGCAAGAAGAGAAAGAAAGTTGTTCAAACAGCTTGCAATCGAATGTTCATGTGAATAGAAAAGGCAGGAGAGTGGTCAGGTACTGTTTTCTCTCAGTTGACAAACTGCGCACACAATCGCAGTGTTATACAGCATGTTTCATCACCTTTGCGAAGTTGCCGCTCTCTCCGGCTCCCGGAGACGAAGAAGCTACTTCTTCGCGCAAAGACGATTCTGCCGCTCACAGTGCTCTGCGGTGTGCGGCTTCTGCCGAAAGAGATCCGGGAGCGGTGCTTAGCTCTGCAGAGCACCGTACCTTCGTCTTTAGCCTCTCTTCTCGTCTACATCTTAGCAAAAAGCTTTTCCACTATGTCTGGCAAGGAGAAACTGTGCCAGCACAAAAAACATCTCCCATCGAGTTCTAGAGGCTGCACGGAGGTCTGCCGAGTGTTTTGCAAGAAGAGAAAGAAAGTTGTCCAAAACAGCTTGCAATCGAATGTTCATGTGAATAGAAAAGGCAGGAGAGTGGTCAGGTACTGTTTTCTCTCTCTTGGCAAGCTGCGCACACAATCGCAGTGTTGTACAGCTTGTTTCATCACCTTTGCGAAGTTGCCGCTCTCTCCGGCTCCCGGAGACGAAGAAGCTGCTTCTTCGCGCAAAGACGATTCTGCCGCTCACAGTGCTCTGCGGTGTGCGCCTTCTGCCGAAAGAGGCCAGGGAGCGGTGCTTAGCTCTGCAGAGCACCGTACCTTCGTCTTTAGCCTCTCTTCTCGTCTACATCTTAGCAAAAAGCTTTTCCACTCTGTCTGGCAAGGAGAAACTGTGCCAGCACAGAAAACATCTCCCTTCGTGTTCTAGAGGCTGCACGGAGGTCTGCCGAGTGTTTTGCAAGAAGAGAAAGAAAGTTGTCCAAAACAGCTTGCAATCGAATGTTCATGTGAATAGAAAAGGCAGGAGAGTGGTCAGGTACTGTTTTCTCTCAGTTGGCAAGCTGCGCACACAATCGCAGTGTTGTACAGCTTGTTTCATCACCTTTGCGAAGTTGCCGCTCTCTCCGGCTCCCGGAGCCGAAGAAGCTGCTTCTTCGCGCAAAGACGATTCTGACGCTCACAGTGCTCTGCGGTGTGCGCCTTCTGCCGAAAGAGGCCCGGGTGCGGTGCTTAGCTCTGCAGAGCACCGTACCTTCGTCTTTAGCCTCTCTTCTCGTCTACATCTTAGCAAAAAGCTTTTCCACTCTGTCTGGCAAGGAGAAACTGTGCCAGCACAGAAAATATCTCCCATCGTGTTCTAGAGGGTGCACGGAGGTCTGACGAGTGTTTTGCAAGAAGAGAAAGAAAGTTGTCCAAAACAGCTTGCAATCGAATGTTCATGTGATTAGAAAAGGCAGGAGAGTGGTCAGGTACTGTTTTCTCTCAGTTGGCAAGCTGCGCACACAATCGCAGTCTTGTACAGCTTGTTTCATCACCTTTGCCAAGTTGCCGCTCTCTCCGGCTCCCGGAGACGAAGAAGCTGCTTCTTCGCGCAAAGACGATTCTGCCGCTCACAGTGCTCTGCGGTGTGCGCCTTCTGCCGAAAGAGGTACGGGAGCGGTGCTTAGCTCTGCAGAGCACCGTACCTCCGTCTTTAGCCTCTCTTCTCGTCTACATCTTAGCAAAAAGCTTTTCCACTCTGTCTGGAAAGGAAAAACTTTGCCAGCACAGAAAACATCTCCCATCGTGTGCTAGAGGCTGCACGGAGGTCTGCCGAGTGTTTTGCAAGAAGAGAAAGAAAGTTGTCCAAAACAGCTTGCAATCGAATGTTCATGTGAATAGAAAAGGCAGGAGAGTGGTCAGGTACTGTTTTCTCTCACTTGGCAAGCTGCGCACACAATCGCAGTGTTGTAGAGCTTGTTTCATCACCTTTGCGAAGCTGCCGCTCTCTCCGGCTCCCGGAGACGAAGAAGCTGCTTCTTCGCGCAATGACGATTCTGCCGCTCACAGTGCTCTGCGGTGTGCGCCTTCTGCCGAAAGAGGTCCGGGAGCAGTGCTTAGCTCTGCAGAGCACCGTACCTTCGTCTTTAGCCTCTCTTCTCGTCTACATCTTAGAAAAAGCTTTTCCACTCTGTCTGGCTAGGAGAAACTGTGCCAGCACAAAAAACATCTCCCATCGTGTTCTAGAGGCTGCACGGAGGTCTGCCGAGTGTTTTGCAAGAAGAGAAAGAAAGTTGTTCAAAACAGCTTGCAATCGAATGTTCATGTGAATAGAAAAGGCAGGAGAGTGGTCAGGTACTGTTTTCTCTCAGTTGACAAACTGCGCACACAATCGCAGTGTTATACAGCATGTTTCATCACCTTTGCGAAGATGCCGCTCTCTCCGGCTCCCGGAGACGAAGAAGCTACTTCTTCGCGCAAAGACGATTCTGCCGCTCACAGTGCTCTGCGGTGTGCGGCTTCTGCCGAAAGAGATCCGGGAGCGGTGCTTCGCTCTGCAGAGCACCGTACCTTCGTCTTTAGCCTCTCTTCTCGTCTACATCTTAGCAAAAAGCTTTTCCACTATGTCTGGCAAGGAGAAACTGTGCCAGCACAAAAAACATCTCCCATCGTGTTCTAGAGGCTGCACGGAGGTCTGCCGAGTGTTTTGCAAGAAGAGAAAGAAAGTTGTCCAAAACAGCTTGCAATCGAATTTTCATGTGAATAGAAAAGGCAGGAGAGTGGTCAGGTACTGTTTTCTCTCAGTTGGCAAGCTGCGCACACACTCGCAGTCTTGTACAGCTTGTTTCATCACCTTTGCGAAGTTGCCGCTCTCTCCGGCTCCCGGAGACGAAGAAGCTGCTTCTTCGCGCAAAGACGATTCTGCCGCTCACAGTGCTCTGCGGTGTGCGCCTTCTGCCGAAAGAGACCAGGGAGCGGTGCTTAGCTCTACAGAGCACCGTACCTTCGTCTTTAGCCTCTCTTCTCGTCTACATCTTAGCAAAAAGCTTTTCCACTCTGTCTGGCAAGGAGAAACTTTGCCAGCACAGAAAACATCTCCCATCGTGTTCTAGAGGCTGCACGGAGGTCTGCCGAGTGTTTTGCAAGAAGAGAAAGAAAGTTGTCCAAAACAGCTTGCAATCGAATGTTCATGTGAATAGAAAAGGCAGGAGAGTGGTCAGGTACTGTTTTCTCTCAGTTGGCAAGCTGCGCACACAATCGCAGTGTTGTACAGCTTGTTTCATCACCTTTGCGAAGTTGCCGCTCTCTCCGGCTCCCGGAGAGGAAGAAGCTGCTTCTTCGCGCAAAGACGATTCTGACGCTCACAGTGCTCTGCGGTGTGCGCCTTCTGCCGAAAGAGGCCCGGGAGCGGAGCTTAGCTCTGCAGAGCACCGTACCTTCGTCTTTAGCCTCTCTTCTCGTCTACATCTTAGCAAAAAGCTTTTCCACTCTGTCTGGCAAGGAGAAACTTTGCCAGCACAGAAAACATCTCCCATCGTGTTCTAGAGGCTGCACGGAGGTCTGCCGAGTGTTTTGCAAGAAGAGAAACAAAGTTGTCCAAAACAGCTTGCAATCGAATGTTCATGTGAATAGAAAAGGCAGGAGAGTGGTCAGGTACTGTTTTCTCTCAGTTGGCAAGCTGCGCACACAATCGCAGTGTTGTACAGCTTGTTTCATCACCTTTGCCAAGTTGCCGCTCTCTCCGGCTCCCGGAGACGAAGAAGCTGCTTCTTCGCGCAAAGACCATTCTGCCGCTCACAGTGCTCTGCTTTGTGCGCCTTCTGCCAAAGAGGCCAGGGAGCGGTGCTTAGCTCTGCAGAGCACCGTACCTTCGTCTTTAGCCTCTCTTCTCGTCTACATCTTAGCAAAAAGCTTTTCCACTCTGTCTGGCAAGGAGAAACTGTGCCAGCACAGAAAACATCTCCCATCGTGTTCTAGAGGCTGCACGGAGGTCTGCAGAGTGTTTTGCAAGAAGAGAAAGAAAGTTGTCCAAAACAGCTTGCAATCGAATGTTCATGTGAATAGAAAAGCCAGGAGAGTGGTCAGGTACTGTTTTCTCTCAGTTGGCAAGCTGCGCACACAATCGCAGTGTTGTACAGCTTGTTTCATCACCTTTGCGAAGTTGCCGCTCTCTCCGGCTCCCGGAGACGAAGAAGCTGCTTCTTCGCGCAAAGACCATTCTGCCGCTCACAGTGCTCTGCGGTGTGCGTCTTCTGCCGAAAGAGGTCCGGGAGCGGTGCTTAGCTCTGCAGAGCACCGTACCTTCGTCTTTAGCCTCTCTTCTCGTCTACATCTTAGCAAAAAGCTTTTCCACTCTGTCTGGCAAGGAGAAACTGTGCCAGCACAGAAAACATTTCCCATCGTGTTCTAGAGGCTGCACGGAGGTCTGCCGAGTGTTTTGCAAGAAGAGAAAGAAAGTTGTCCAAAACAGCTTGCAATCGAATGTTCATGTGAATAGAAAAGGCAGGAGAGTGGTCAGGTTCTGTTTTCTCTCACTTGGCAAGCTGCGTACACAATCGCAGTGTTGTACAGCTTGTTTCATCACCTTTGCGAAGTTGCCGCTCTCTCCGGCTCCCGGAGACGAAGAAGCTGCTTCTTCGCGCAAAGACGATTCTGCCGCTCACAGTGCTCTGCGGTGTGCGCCTTCTGCCGAAAGAGGCCCGGGAGCGGTGCTTAGCTCTGCAGAGAACCGTACCTTCGTCTTTAGCCTCTCTTCTCGTCTACATCTTAGCAAAAAGCTTTTCCACTCTGTCTGGCAAGGAGAAACTGTGCCAGCACAGAAAACATCTCCCATCGTGTTCTAGAGGCTGCACGGAGGTCTGACGAGTGTTTTGCCAGAAAACAAAGAAAGTTGTCCAAAACAGCTTGCAATCGAATGTTCATGTGAATAGAAAAGGCAGGAGAGTGGTCAGGTACTGTTTTCTCTCAGTTGGCAAGCTGCGCACACAATCGCAGTGTTGTACAGCTTGTTTCATCACCTTTGCGAAGCTGCCGCTCTCTCCGGCTCCCGGAGACGAAGAAGCTGCTTCTTCGCGCAAAGACGATTCTGCCGCTCATAGTGCTCTGCACTGTGTGTCTTCTGCCGAAAGAGGTCCGGGAGCGGTGCTTAGCTCTGCAGAGCACCGTACCTTCGTCTTTAGCCTCTCTTCTCGTCTACATCTTAGCAAAAAGCTTTTCCACTCTGTCTGGCAAGGAGAAACTGTGCCAGCACAGAAAACATCTCCCATTGTGTTCTAGAGGCTGCACGGAGGTCTGCCGAGTGTTTTGCAAGAAGAGGAAGAAAGTTGTCCAAAACAGCTTGCAATCGAATGTTCATGTGAATAGAAAAAGCAGGAGAGTGGTCAGGTACTGTTTTCTCTCAGTTGGCAAGCTGCGCACACAATCGCAGTGTTGTACAGCTTGTTTCATCACCTTTGCCAAGTTGCCGCTCTCTCCGGCTCCCGGAGACGAAGAAGCTGCTTCTTCGCGCAATGACGATTCTGCCGCTCACAGTGCTCTGCGGTGTGCGCCTTCTGCCGAAAGAGGCCCGGGAGCGGTGCTTAGCTCTGCAGAGCACCGTACCTTCGTCTTTAGCCTCTCTTCTCGTCTACATCTTAGCAAAAAGCTTTTCCACTCTGTCTGGCTAGGAGAAACTGTGCCAGCACAAAAAACATCTCCCATCGTGTTCTAGAGGCTGCACGGAGGTCTGCCGAATGTTTTGCAAGAAGAGAAATAAAGTTGTTCAAAACAGCTTGCAATCGAATGTTCATGTTAATAGAAAAGGCAGGAGAGTGGTCAGGTACTGTTTTCTCTCAGTTGACAAACTGCGCACACAATCGCAGTGTTGTACAGCTTGTTTCATCACCTTTGCGAAGTTGCCGCTCTCTCCGGCTCCCGGAGAGGAAGAAGCTGCTTCTTCGCGCAAAGACGATTCTGCCGCTCACAGTGCTCTGCGGTGTGCGCCTTCTGCCGAAAGAGATCCGGGAGCGGTGCTTAGCTCTGCAGAGCACCGTACCTTCGTCTTTAGCCTCTCTTCTCGTCTACATCTTAGCAAAAAGCTTTTCCACTATGTCTGGCAAGGAGAAACTGTGCCAGCACAAAAAACATCTCCCATCGTGTTCTAGAGGCTGCACGGAGGTCTGCCGAGTGTTTTGCAAGAAAACAAAGAAAGTTGTCCAAAACAGCTTGCAATCGAATGTTCATGTGAATAGAAAAGGCAGGAGAGTGGTCAGGTACTGTTTTCTCTCACTTGGCAAGCTGCGCACACAATCGCAGTCTTGTACAGCTTGTTTCATCACCTTTGCCAAGATGCCGCTCTATCCGGCTCCTGGAGACCAAGAAGCTGCTTCTTCGCGCAAAGACGATTCTGCCGCTCACAGTGCTCTGCGGAGCGCACCTTCTGCCGAAAGAAGTCCGGGAGCTGTGCTTAGCTCTGCAGAGCACCGTACCTTCGTCTTTAGCCTCTCTTCTCGTCTACATCTTAGCAAAAAGCTTTTCCACTCTGTCTGGCAAGGAGAAACTGTGCCAGCACAAAAAACATCTCCCATCGTGTTCTAGAGGCTGCACGGAGGTCTGCCGAGTGTTTTGCAAGAAGAGAAAGCAAGTTGTCCAAAACAGCTTGCAATCGAATGTTCATGTGAATAGAAAAGGCAGGAGAGTGGTCAGGTACTGTTTTCTCTCTCTTGGCAAGCTGCGCACACAATCGCAGTGTTGTACAGCTTGTTTCATCACCTTTGCGAAGTTGCCGCTCTCTCCGGCTCCCGGAGACGAAGAAGCTGCTTCTTCGCGCAAAGACGATTCTGCCGCTCACAGTGCTCTGCGGTGTGCGCCTTCTGCCGAAAGAGGCCAGGGAGCGGTGCTTAGCTCTGCAGAGCACCGTACCTTCGTCTTTAGCCTCTCTTCTAGTCTACATCTTAGCAAAAAGCTTTTCCACTCTGTCTGGCAAGGAGAAACTGTGCCAGCACAGAAAACATCTCCCTTCGTGTTCTAGAGGCTGCACGGAGGTCTGCCGAGTGTTTTGCAAGAAGAGAAAGAAAGTTGTCCAAAACAGCTTGCAATCGAATGTTCATGTGAATAGAAAAGGCAGGAGAGTGGTCAGGTACTGTTTTCTCTCAGTTGGCAAGCTGCGCACACAATCGCAGTGTTGTACAGCTTGTTTCATCACCTTTGCGAAGTTGCCGCTCTCTCCGGCTCCCGGAGCCGAAGAAGCTGCTTCTTCGCGCAAAGACGATTCTGCCGCTCACAGTGCTCTGCGGTGTGCGCCTTCTGCCGAAAGAGGCCCGGGTGCGGTGCTTAGCTCTGCAGAGCACCGTACCTTCGTCTTTAGCCTCTCTTCTCGTCTACATCTTAGCAAAAAGCTTTTCCACTCTGTCTGGCAAGGAGAAACTGTGCCAGCACAGAAAACATCTCCCATCGTGTTCTAGAGGCTGCACGGAGGTCTGCCGAGTGTTTTGCAAGAAGAGAAAGAAAGTTGTCCAAAACAGCTTGCAATCGAATGCTCATGTGATTAGAAAAGGCAGGAGAGTGCTCAGGTACTGTTTTCTCTCAGTTGGCAAGCTGCGCACACAATCGCAGTGTTGTAGAGCTTGTTTCATCACCTTTGCGAAGCTGCCGCTCTCTCCGGCTCCCGGAGACGAAGAAGCTGCTTCTTCGCGCAAAGACGATTCTGCCGCTCACAGTGCTCTGCGGTGTGCGCCTTCTGCCGAAAGAGGTCCGGGAGCTGTGCTTAGCTCTGCAGAGCACCGTACCTTCGTCTTTAGCCTCTCTTCTCGTCTACATCTTAGCAAAAAGCTTTTCCACTCTGTCTGGCTAGGAGAAACTGTGCCAGCACAAAAAACATCTCCCATCGTGTTCTAGAGGCTGCACGGAGGTCTGCCGAGTGTTTTGCAAGAAGAGAAAGAAAGTTGTTCAAAACAGCTTGCAATCGAATGTTCATGTGAATAGAAAAGGCAGGAGAGTGGTCAGGTACTGTTTTCTCTCAGTTGACAAACTGCGCACACAATCGCAGTGTTATACAGCATGTTTCATCACCTTTGCGAAGTTGCCGCTCTCTCCGGCTCCCGGAGACGAAGAAGCTACTTCTTCGCGCAAAGACGATTCTGCCGCTCACAGTGCTCTGCGGTGTGCGGCTTCTGCCGAAAGAGATCCGGGAGCGGTGCTTAGCTCTGCAGAGCACCGTACCTTCGTCTTTAGCCTCTCTTCTCGTCTACATCTTAGCAAAAAGCTTTTCCACTATGTCTGGCAAGGAGAAACTGTGCCAGCACAAAAAACATCTCCCATCGTGTTCTAGAGGCTGCACGGAGGTCTGCCGAGTGTTTTGCAAGAAGAGAAAGAAAGTTGTCCAAAACAGCTTGCAATCGAATGTTCATGTGAATAGAAAAGGCAGGAGAGTGGTCAGGTACTGTTTTCTCTCAGTTGGCAAGCTGCGCACACACTCGCAGTCTTGTACAGCTTGTTTCATCACCTTTGCGAAGTTGCCGCTCTCTCCGGCTCCCGGAGACGAAGAAGCTGCTTCTTCGCGCAAAGACGATTCTGCCGCTCACAGTGCTCTGCGGTGTGCGCCTTCTGCCGAAAGAGACCAGGGAGCGGTGCTTAGCTCTACAGAGCACCGTACCTTCGTCTTTAGCCTCTCTTCTCGTCTATATCTTAGCAAAAAGCTTTTCCACTCTGTCTGGCAAGGACAAACTTTGCCAGCACAGAAAACATCTCCCATCGTGTTCTAGAGGCTGCACGGAGGTCTGCCGAGTGTTTTGCAAGAAGAGAAAGAAAGTTGTCCAAAACAGCTTGCAATCGAATGTTCATGTGAATAGAAAAGGCAGGAGAGTGGTCAGGTACTGTTTTCTCTCAGTTGGCAAGCTGCGCACACAATCGCAGTCTTGTACAGCTTGTTTCATCACCTTTGCGAAGTTGCCGCTCTCTCCGGCTCCCGGAGACGAAGAAGCTGCTTCTTCGCGCAAAGACCATTCTGCCGCTCACAGTGCTCTGCTTAGTGCGCCTTCTGCCAAAGAGGCCAGGGAGCGGTGCTTAGCTCTGCAGAGCACCGTACCTTCGTCTTTAGCCTCTCTTCTCGTCTACATCTTTGCAAAAAGCTTTTCCACTCTGTCTGGCAAGGAGAAACTTTGCCAGCACAGAAAACATCTCCCATCGTGTTCTAGAGGCTGCACGGAGGTCTGCCGAGTGTTTTGCAAGAAGAGAAAGAAAGTTGTCCAAAACAGCTTGCAATCGAATGTTCATGTGAATAGAAAAGGCAGGAGAGTGGTCAGGTACTGTTTTCTCTCAGTTGGCAAGCTGCGCACACAATCGCAGTGTTGTACAGCTTGTTTCATCACCTTTGCGAAGTTGCCGCTCTCTCCGGCTCCCGGAGACGAAGAAGCTGCTTCTTCGCGCAAAGACGATTCTGCCGCTCACAGTGCTCTGCGGTGTGCGTCTTCTGCCGAAAGAGGTCCGGGAGCGGTGCTTAGCTCTGCAGAGCACCGTACCTTCGTCTTTAGCCTCTCTTCTCGTCTACATCTTAGCAAAAAGCTTTTCCACTCTGTCTGGCAAGGAGAAACTGTGCCAGCACAGAAAACATTTCCCATCGTGTTCTAGAGGCTGCACGGAGGTCTGCCGAGTGTTTTGCAAGAAGAGAAAGAAAGTTGTCCAAAACAGCTTGCAATCGAATGTTCATGTGAATAGAAAAGGCAGGAGAGTGGTCAGGTTCTGTTTTCTCTCACTTGGCAAGCTGCGTACACAATCGCAGTGTTGTACAGCTTGTTTCATCACCTTTGCGAAGTTGCCGCTCTCTCCGGCTCCCGGAGACGAAGAAGCTGCTTCTTCGCGCAAAGACGATTCTGCCGCTCACAGTGCTCTGCGGTGTGCGCCTTCTGCCGAAAGAGGCCAGGGAGCGGTGCTTAGCTCTGCAGAGAACCGTACCTTCGTCTTTAGCCTCTCTTCTCGTCTACATCTTAGCAAAAAGCTTTTCCACTCTGTCTGGCAAGGAGAAACTGTGCCAGCACAGAAAACATCTCCCATCGTGTTCTAGAGGCTGCACGGAGGTCTGACGAGTGTTTTGCCAGAAAACAAAGAAAGTTGTCCAAAACAGCTTGCAATCGAATGTTCATGTGAATAGAAAAGGCAGGAGAGTGGTCAGGTACTGTTTTCTCTCTCTTGGCAAGCTGCGCACACAATCGCAGTGTTGTACAGCTTGTTTCATCACCTTTGCGAAGCTGCCGCTCTCTCCGGCTCCCGGAGACGAAGAAGCTGCTTCTTCGCGCAAAGACGATTCTGCCGCTCATAGTGCTCTGCACTGTGTGTCTTCTGCCGAAAGAGGTCCGGGAGCGGTGCTTAGCTCTGCAGAGCACCGTACCTTTGTCTTTAGCCTCTCTTCTCGTCTACATCTTAGCAAAAAGCTTTTCCACTCTGTCTGGCAAGGACAAACTGTGCCAGCACAGAAAACATCTCCCATCGTGTTCTAGAGGCTGCACGGAGGTCTGCCGAGTGTTTTGCAAGAAGAGGAAGAAAGTTGTCCAAAACAGCTTTCAATCGAATGTTCATGTGATTAGAAAAGGCAGGAGAGTGGTCAGGTACTGTTTTCTCTCAGTTGGCAAGCTGCGCACACAATCGCAGTGTTGTACAGCTTGTTTCATCACCTTTGCCAAGTTGCCGCTCTCTCCGGCTCCCGGAGACGAAGAAGCTGCTTCTTCGCGCAATGACGATTCTGCCGCTCACAGTGCTCTGCGGTGTGCGCCTTCTGCCGAAAGAGGCCCGGGAGCGGTGCTTAGCTCTGCAGAGCACCGTACCTTCGTCTTTAGCCTCTCTTCTCGTCTACATCTTAGCAAAAAGCTTTTCCACTATGTCTGGCAAGGAGAAACTGTTCCAGCACAAAAAATATCTCCCATCGTGTTCTAGAGGCTGCACGGAGGTCTGCCGAGTGTTTTGCAAGAAGAGAAAGAAAGTTGTCCAAAACAGCTTGCAATCGAATGTTCATGTGAATAGAAAAGGAAGGAGAGTGGTCAGGTACTGTTTTCTCTCAGTTGGCAAGCTGCGCACACACTCGCAGTGTTGTACAGCTTGTTTCATCACCTTTGCGAAGTTGCCGCTCTCTCCGGCTCCCGGAGACGAAGAAGCTGCTTCTTCGCGCAAAGACGATTCTGCCGCTCACAGTGCTCTGCGGTGTGCGCCTTCTGCCGAAAGAGACCAGGGAGCGGTGCTTAGCTCTGCAGAGGACCGTACCTTCGTCTTTAGCCTCTCTTCTCGTCTACATCTTTGCAAAAAGCTTTTCCACTCTGTCTGGCAAGGAGAAACTGTGCCAGCACAGAAAACATCTCCCATCGTGTTCTAGAGGCTGCACGGAGGTCTGCCGAGTGTTTTGCAAGAAGAGAAAGAAAGTTGTCCAAAACAGCTTGCAATCGAATGTTCATGTGAATAGAAAAGGCAGGAGAGTGGTCAGGTACTGTTTTCTCTCAGTTGGCAAGCTGCGCACACACTCGCAGTCTTGTACAGCTTGTTTCATCACCTTTGCGAAGTTGCCGCTCTCTCCGGCTCCCGGAGACCAAGAAGCTGCTTCTTCGCGCAAAGACGATTCTGCCGCTCACAGTGCTCTGCGGTGTGCGTCTTCTGCCGAAAGAGGTCCGGGAGCGGTGCTTAGCTCTGCACTGCACCGTACCTTCGTCTTTAGCCTCTCTTCTCGTCTACATCTTAGCAAAAAGCTTTTCCACTCTGTCTGGCAAGGAGAAACTGTGCCAGCACAGAAAACATTTCCCATCGTGTTCTAGAGGCTGCACGGAGGTCTGCCGAGTGTTTTGCAAGAAGAGAAAGAAAGTTGTCCAAAACAGCTTGCAATCGAATGTTCATGTGAATAGAAAAGGCAGGAGAGTGGTCAGGTTCTGTTTTCTCTCAGTTGGCAAGCTGCGCACACAATCGCAGTGTTGTACAGCTTGTTTCATCACCTTTGCGAAGCTGCCGCTCTCTCCGGCTCCCGGAGACGAAGAAGCTGCTTCTTCGCGCAAAGACGATTCTGCCGCTCATAGTACTCTGCACTGTGTGTCTTCTGCCGAAAGAGGTCCGGGAGCGGTGCTTAGCTCTGCAGAGCACCGTACCTTCGTCTTTAGCCTCTCTTCTCGTCTACATCTTAGCAAAAAGCTTTTCCACTCTGTCTGGCAAGGACAAACTGTGCCAGCACAGAAAACATCTCCCATCGTGTTCTAGAGGCTGCACGGAGGTCTGCCGAGTGTTTTGCAAGAAGAGGAAGAAAGTTGTCCAAAACAGCTTGCAATCGAATGTTCATGTGAATAGAAAAGGCAGGAGAGTGGTCAGGTACTGTTTTCTCTCAGTTGGCAAGCTGCGCACACAATCGCAGTGTTGTACAGCTTGTTTCATCACCTTTGCCAAGTTGCCGCTCTCTCCGGCTCCCGGAGACGAAGAAGCTGCTTCTTCGCGCAATGACGATTCTGCCGCTCACAGTGCTCTGCGGTGTGCGCCTTCTGCCGAAAGAGGCCCGGGAGCGGTGCTTAGCTCTGCAGAGCACCGTACCTTCGTCTTTAGCCTCTCTTCTCGTCTACATCTTAGCAAAAAGCTTTTCCACTCTGTCTGGCTAGGAGAAACTGTGCCAGCACAAAAAACATCTCCCATCGTGTTCTAGAGGCTGCACGGAGGTCTGCCGAGTGTTTTGCAAGAAGAGAAATAAAGTTGTTCAAAACAGCTTGCAATCGAATGTGCATGTTAATAGAAAAGGCAGGAGAGTGGTCAGGTACTGTTTTCCCTCCGTTGACAAACTGCGCACACAATCGCAGTGTTGTACAGCTTGTTTCATCACCTTTGCGAAGTTGCCGCTCTCTCCGGCTCCCGGAGACGAAGAAGCTACTTCTTCGCGCAAAGACGATTCTGCCGCTCACAGTGCTCTGCGGTGTGCGCCTTCTGCCGAAAGAGATCCGGGAGCGGTGCTTAGCTCTGCAGAGCACCGTACCTTCGTCTTTAGCCTCTCTTCTCGTCTACATCTTAGCAAAAAGCTTTTCCACTATGTCTGGCAAGGAGAAACTGTGCCAGCACAAAAAACATCTCCCATCGTGTTCTAGAGGCTGCACGGAGGTCTGCCGAGTGTTTTGCAAGAAAACAAAGAAAGTTGTCCAAAACAGCTTGCAATCGAATGTTCATGTGAATAGAAAAGGCAGGAGAGTGGTCAGGTACTGTTTTCTCTCACTTGGCAAGCTGCGCACACAATCGCAGTCTTGTACAGCTTGTTTCATCACCTTTGCCAAGATGCCGCTCTATCCGGCTCCTGGAGACCAAGAAGCTGCTTCTTCGCGCAAAGACGATTCTGCCGCTCACAGTGCTCTGCGGAGCGCGCCTTCTGCCGAAAGAAGTCCGGGAGCTGTGCTTAGCTCTGCAGAGCACCGTACCTTCGTCTTTAGCCTCTCTTCTCGTCTACATCTTAGCAAAAAGCTTTTCCACTCTGTCTGGCAAGGAGAAACTGTGCCAGCACAAAAAACATCTCCCATCGTGTTCTAGAGGCTGCACGGAGGTCTGCCGAGTGTTTTGCAAGAAGAGAAAGCAAGTTGTCCAAAACAGCTTGCAATCGAATGTTCATGTGAATAGAAAAGGCAGGAGAGTGGTCAGGTACTGTTTTCTCTCTCTTGGCAAGCTGCGCACACAATCGCAGTGTTGTACAGCTTGTTTCATCACCTTTGCGAAGTTGCCGCTCTCTCCGGCTCCCGGAGACGAAGAAGCTGCTTCTTCGCGCAAAGACGATTCTGCCGCTCACAGTGCTCTGCGGTGTGCGCCTTCTGCCGAAAGAGGCCAGGGAGCGGTGCTTAGCTCTGCAGAGCACCGTACCTTCGTCTTTAGCCTCTCTTCTAGTCTACATCTTAGCAAAAAGCTTTTCCACTCTGTCTGGCAAGGAGAAACTGTGCCAGCACAGAAAACATCTCCCTTCGTGTTCTAGAGGCTGCACGGAGGTCTGCCGAGTGTTTTGCAAGAAGAGAAAGAAAGTTGTCCAAAACAGCTTGCAATCGAATGTTCATGTGAATAGAAAAGGCAGGAGAGTGGTCAGGTACTGTTTTCTCTCAGTTGGCAAGCTGCGCACACAATCGCAGTGTTGTACAGCTTGTTTCATCACCTTTGCGAAGTTGCCGCTCTCTCCGGCTCCCGGAGCCGAAGAAGCTGCTTCTTCGCGCAAAGACGATTCTGCCGCTCACAGTGCTCTGCGGTGTGCGCCTTCTGCCGAAAGAGGCCCGGGTGCGGTGCTTAGCTCTGCAGAGCACCGTACCTTCGTCTTTAGCCTCTCTTCTCGTCTACATCTTAGCAAAAAGCTTTTCCACTCTGTCTGGCAAGGAGAAACTGTGCCAGCACAGAAAACATCTCCCATCGTGTTCTAGAGGCTGCACGGAGGTCTGCCGAGTGTTTTGCAAGAAGAGAAAGAAAGTTGTCCAAAACAGCTTGCAATCGAATGTTCATGTGATTAGAAAAGGCAGGAGAGTGGTCAGGTACTGTTTTCTCTCAGTTGGCAAGCTGCGCACACAATCGCAGTCTTGTACAGCTTGTTTCATCACCTTTCCCAAGTTGCCGCTCTCTCCGGCTCCCGGAGACGAAGAAGCTGCTTCTTCGCGCAAAGACGATTCTGCCGCTCACAGTGCTCTGCGGTGTGCGCCTTCTGCCGAAAGAGGTACGGGAGCGGTGCTTAGCTCTGCAGAGCACCGTACCTTCGTCTTTAGCCTCTCTTCTCGTCTACATCTTAGCAAAAAGCTTTTCCACTCTGTCTGGCTAGGAGAAACTGTGCCAGCACAAAAAACATCTCCCATCGTGTTCTAGAGGCTGCACGGAGGTCTGCCGAGTGTTTTGCAAGAAGAGAAAGAAAGTTGTTCAAAACAGCTTGCAATCGAATGTTCATGTGAATAGAAAAGGCAGGAGAGTGGTCAGGTACTGTTTTCTCTCAGTTGACAAACTGCGCACACAATCGCAGTGTTATACAGCATGTTTCATCACCTTTGCGAAGTTGCCGCTCTCTCCGGCTCCCGTAGACGAAGAAGCTACTTCTTCGCGCAAAGACGATTCTGCCGCTCACAGTGCTCTGCGGTGTGCGGCTTCTGCCGAAAGAGATCCGGGAGCGGTGCTTAGCTCTGCAGAGCACCGTACCTTCGTCTTTAGCCTCTCTTCTCGTCTACATCTTAGCAAAAAGCTTTTCCACTATGTCTGGCAAGGAGAAACTGTGCCAGGACAAAAAACATCTCCCATCGAGTTCTAGAGGCTGCACGGAGGTCTGCCGAGTGTTTTGCAAGAAGAGAAAGAAAGTTGTCCAAAACAGCTTGCAATCGAATGTTCATGTGAATAGAAAAGGCAGGAGAGTGGTCAGGTACTGTTTTCTCTCAGTTGGCAAGCTGCGCACACACTCGCAGTCTTGTACAGCTTGTTTCATCACCTTTGCGAAGTTGCCGCTCTCTCCGGCTCCCGGAGACGAAGAAGCTGCTTCTTCGCGCAAAGACGATTCTGCCGCTCACAGTGCTCTGCGGTGTGCGCCTTCTGCCGAAAGAGACCAGGGAGCGGTGCTTAGCTCTACAGAGCACCGTACCTTCGTCTTTAGCCTCTCTTCTCGTCTACATCTTAGCAAAAAGCTTTTCCACTCTGTCTGGCAAGGACAAACTTTGCCAGCACAGAAAACATCTCCCATCGTGTTCTAGAGGCTGCACGGAGGTCTGCCGAGTGTTTTGCAAGAAGAGAAAGAAAGTTGTCCAAAACAGCTTGCAATCGAATGTTCATGTGAATAGAAAAGGCAGGAGAGTGGTCAGGTACTGTTTTCTCTCAGTTGGCAAGCTGCGCACACAATCGCAGTGTTGTACAGCTTGTTTCATCACCTTTGCCAAGTTGCCGCTCTCTCCGGCTCCCGGAGAGGAAGAAGCTGCTTCTTCGCGCAAAGACGATTCTGACGCTCACAGTGCTCTGCGGTGTGCGCCTTCTGCCGAAAGAGGCCCGGGAGCGGTGCTTAGCTCTGCAGAGCACCGTACCTTCGTCTTTAGCCTCTCTTCTCGTCTACATCTTAGCAAAAAGCTTTTCCACTCTGTCTGGCAAGGAGAAACTTTGCCAGCACAGAAAACATCTCCCATCGTGTTCTAGAGGCTGCACGGAGGTCTGCCGAGTGTTTTGCAAGAAGAGAAAGAAAGTTGTCCAAAACAGCTTGCAATCGAATGTTCATGTGAATAGAAAAGGCAGGAGAGTGGTCAGGTACTGTTTTCTCTCAGTTGGCAAGCTGCGCACACAATCGCAGTGTTGTACAGCTTGTTTCATCACCTTTGCGAAGTTGCCGCTCTCTCCGGCTCCCGGAGACGAAGAAGCTGCTTCTTCGCGCAATGACGATTCTGCCGCTCACAGTGCTCTGCGGTGTGCGCCTTCTGCCGAAAGAGGCCCGGGAGCGGTGCTTAGCTCTGCAGAGCACCGTACCTTCGTCTTTAGCCTCTCTTCTCGTCTACATCTTAGCAAAAAGCTTTTCCACTATGTCTGGCAAGGAGAAACTGTGCCAGCACAAAAAACATCTCCCATCGTGTTCTAGAGGCTGCACGGAGGTCTGCCGAGTGTTTTGCAAGAAGAGAAAGAAAGTTGTCCAAAACAGCTTGCAATCGAATGTTCATGTGAATAGAAAAGGAAGGAGAGTGGTCAGGTACTGTTTTCTCTCAGTTGGCAAGCTGCGCACACACTCGCAGTCTTGTACAGCTTGTTTCATCACCTTTGCGAAGTTGCCGCTCTCTCCGGCTCCCGGAGACGAAGAAGCTGCTTCTTCGCGCAAAGACGATTCTGCCGCTCACAGTGCTCTGCGGTGTGCGCCTTCTGCCGAAAGAGACCAGGGAGCGGTGCTTAGCTCTGCAGAGCACCGTACCTTCGTCTTTAGCCTCTCTTCTCGTCTACATCTTTGCAAAAAGCTTTTCCACTCTGTCTGGCAAGGAGAAACTGTGCCAGCACAGAAAACATCTCCCATCGTGTTCTAGAGGCTGCACGGAGGTCTGCCGAGTGTTTTGCAAGAAGAGAAAGAAAGTTGTCCAAAACAGCTTGCAATCGAATGTTCATGTGAATAGAAAAGGCAGGAGAGTGGTCAGGTACTGTTTTCTCTCAGTTGGCAAGCTGCGCACACACTCGCAGTCTTGTACAGCTTGTTTCATCACCTTTGCGAAGTTGCCGCTCTCTCCGGCTCCCGGAGACCAAGAAGCTGCTTCTTTGCGCAAAGACGATTCTGCCGCTCACAGTGCTCTGCGGTGTGCGCCTTCTGCCGAAAGAGGGCCGGGAGCGGTGCTTAGCTCTGCACTGCACCGTACCTTCGTCTTTAGCCTCTCTTCTCGTCTACATCTTAGCAAAAAGCTTTTCCACTCTGTCTGGCAAGGAGAAACTGTGCCAGCACAGAAAATATCTCCCATCGTGTTCTAGAGGCTGCACGGAGGTCTGCCGAGTGTTTTGCAAGAAGAGAAAGAAAGTTGTCCAAAACAGCTTGCAATCGAATGTTCATGTGAATAGAAAGGCAGGAGAGTGGTCAGGTACTGTTTTCTCTCAGTTGGCAAGCTGCGCACACACTCGCAGTCTTGTACAGCTTGTTTCATCACCTTTGCGAAGTTGCCGCTCTCTCCGGCTCCCGGAGACCAAGAAGCTGCTTCTTCGCGCAAAGACGATTCTGCCGCTCACAGTGCTCTGCGGTGTGCGCCTTCTGCCGAAAGAGGTCCGGGAGCGGTGCTTAGCTCTGCACTGCACCGTACCTTCGTCTTTAGCCTCTCTTCTCGTCTACATCTTAGCAAAAAGCTTTTCCACTCTGTCTGGCAAGGAGAAACTTTGCCAGCACAGAAAACATCTCCCATCGTGTTCTAGAGGCTGCACGGAGGTCTGCCGAGTGTTTTGCAAGAAAACAAAGAAAGTTGTCCAAAACAGCTTGCAATCGAATGTTCATGTGAATAGAAAAGGCAGGAGAGTGGTCAGGTACTGTTTTCTCTCACTTGGCAAGCTGCGCACACAATCGCAGTCTTGTACAGCTTGTTTCATCACCTTTGCCAAGATGCCGCTCTATCCGGCTCCTGGAGACCAAGAAGCTGCTTCTTCGCGCAAAGACGATTCTGCCGCTCACAGTGCTCTGCGGAGTGCGCCTTCTGCCGAAAGAGGTCCGGGAGCGGTGCTTACCTCTGCAGAGCACCGTACCTTCGTCTTTAGCCTCTCTTCTCGTCTACATCTTAGCAAAAAGCTTTTCCACTCTGTCTGGCAAGGAGAAACTGTGCCAGCACAGAAAACATCTCCCATCGTGTTCTAGAGGCTGCACGGAGGTCTGCCGAGTGTTTTGCAAGAAGAGAAAGAAAGTTGTCCAAAACAGCTTGCAATCGTATGTTCATGTGAATAGAAAAGGCAGGAGAGTGGTCAGGTACTGCTTTCTCTCACTTGGCAAGCTGCGCACACAATCGCAGTGTTGTACAGCTTGTTTCATCACCTTTGCGAAGCTGCCGCTCTCTCCGGCTCCCGGAGACGAAGAAGCTGCTTCTTCGCGCAAAGACGATTCTGCCGCTCATAGTGCTCTGCACTGTGTGTCTTCTGCCGAAAGAGGCCCGGGAGCGGTGCTTAGCTCCGCAGAGCACCTTACCTTCGTCTTTAGCCTCTCTTCTCGTCTACATCTTAGCAAAAAGCTTTTCCACTCTGTCTGGCAAGGAGAAACTGTGCCAGCACAGAAAACATCTCCCATCGTGTTCTAGAGGCTGCACGGAGGTCTGCCGAGTGTTTTGCAAGAAGAGAAAGAAAGTTGTCCAAAACAGCTTGCAATCGAATGTTCATGTGATTAGAAAAGGCAGGAGAGTGGTCAGGTACTGTTTTCTCTCAGGTGGCAAGCTGCGCACACAATCGCAGTGTTGTACAGCTTGTTTCATCACCTTTGCGAAGTTGCCGCTCTCTCCGGCTCCTGGAGACGAAGAAGCTGCTTCTTCGCGCAAAGACGATTCTGCCGCTCACAGTGCTCTGCGGTGTGCGCCTTCTGCCGAAAGAGGCCCGGGAGCTGTGCTTAGCTCTGCAGAGGACCGTACCTTCGTCTTTAGCCTCTCTTCTCGTCTACATCTTAGCAAAAAGCTTTTCCACTCTGTCTGGCAAGGAGAAACTGTGCCAGCACAGAAAACATCTCCCATCGTGTTCTAGAGGCTGCACGGAGGTCTGCCGAGTGTTTTGCAAGAAGAGAAAGAAAGTTGTCCAAAACAGCTTGCAATCGAATTTTCATGTGATTAGAAAAGGCAGGAGAGTGGTCAGGTACTGTTTTCTCTCAGTTGGCAAGCTGCGCACACAATCGCAGTGTTGTACAGCTTGTTTCATCACCTTTGCCAAGTTGCCGCTCTCTCCGGCTCCCGGAGACCAAGAAGCTGCTTCTTCGCGCAAAGACGATTCTGCCGCTCACAGTGCTCTGCGGTGTGCGACTTCTGCCGAAAGAGGCCAGGGAGCGGTGCTTAGCTCTGCAGAGCACCATACCTTCGTCTTTAGCCTCTCTTCTCGTCTACATCTTAGCAAAAAGCTTTTCCACTCTGTCTGGCAAGGAGAAACTTTGCCAGCACAGAAAACATCTCCCATCGTTTGCTAGAGGCTGCACGGAGGTCTGCCGAGTGTTAGCAAGAAGAGAAAGAAAGTTGTCCAAAACAGCTTGCAATCGAATGTTCATGTGAATAGAAAAGGCAGGAGAGTGGTCAGGTACTGTTTTCTCTCAGTTGGCAAGCTGCGCACACAATCGCAGTGTTGTACAGCTTGTTTCATCACCTTTGCGAAGCTGCCGCTCTCTCCGGCTCCCGGAGACTAAGAAGCTGCTTCTTCGCGCAAAGACGATTCTGCCGCTCACAGTGCTCTGCGGTGTGCGCCTTCTCCCGAAAGAGATCCGGGAGCGCTGCTTAGCTCTGCAGAGCACCGTACCTTCGTCTTTAGCCTCTCTTCTCGTCTACATCTTAGCAAAAAGCTTTTCCACTCTGTCTGGCAAGGAGAAACTGTGCCAGCACAGAAAACATCTCCCATCGTGTTCTAGAGGCTGCACGGAGGTCTGCCGAGTGTTTTGCAAGAAGAGAAAGAAAGTTGTCCAAAACAGCTTGCAATCGAATGTTCATGTGAATAGAAAAGGCAGGAGAGTGGTCAGGTACTGTTTTCTCTCAGTTGGCAAGCTGCGCACACAATCGCAGTCTTGTACAGCTTGTTTCATCACCTTTGCGAAGTTGCCGCTCTCTCCGGCTCCCGGAGACGAAGAAGCTGCTTCTTCGCGCAAAGACGATTCTGCCGCTCACAGTGCTCTGCTTTGTGCGCCTTCTGCCAAAGAGGCCAGGGAGCGGTGCTTAGCTCTGCAGAGCACCGTACCTTCGTCTTTAGCCTCTCTTCTCGTCTACATCTTAGCAAAAAGCTTTTCCACTCTGTCTGGCAAGGAGAAACTTTGCCAGCACAGAAAACATCTCCCATCGTGTTCTAGAGGCTGCACGGAGGTCTGCCGAGTGTTTTGCAAGAAGAGAAAGAAAGTTGTCCAAAACAGCTTGTAATCGTATGTTCATGTGAATAGAAAAGGCAGGAGAGTGGTCAGGTACTGCTTTCTCTCACTTGGCAAGCTGCGCACACAATTGCAGTGTTGTACAGCTTGTTTCATCACCTTTGCGAAGTTGCCGCTCTCTCCGGCTCCCGGAGACGAAGAAGCTGCTTCTTCGCGCAAAGACGATTCTGCCGCTCATAGTGCTCTGCACTGTGTGCCTTCTGCCGAAAGAGGCCCGGGAGCGGTGCTTAGCTCCGCAGAGCACCTTACCTTCGTCTTTAGCCTCTCTTCTCGTCTACATCTTAGCAAAAACCTTTTCCACTCTGTCTGGCAAGGAGAAACTGTGCCAGCACAGAAAACATCTCCCATCGTGTTCTAGAGGCTGCACGGAGGTCTGCCGAGTGTTTTGCAAGAAGAGAAAGAAAGTTGTCCAAAACAGCTTGCAATCGAATGTTCATGTGATTAGAAAAGGCAGGAGAGTGGTCAGGTACTGTTTTCTCTCAGTTGGCAAGCTGCGCACACAATCGCAGTCTTGTACAGCTTGTTTCATCACCTTTGCCAAGTTGCCGCTCTCTCCGGCTCCCGGAGACGAAGAAGCTGCTTCTTCGCGCAAAGACGATTCTGACGCTCAAAGTGCTCTGCGGTGTGCGCCTTCTGCCGAAAGAGGTCCGGGAGCGGTGCTTAGCTCTGCAGAGCACCGTACCTTCGTCTTTAGCCTCTCTTCTCGTCTACATCTTAGCAAAAAGCTTTTCCACTCTGTCCGGCAAGGAGAAACTTTGCCAGCACAGAAAACATCTCCCTTCGTGTTCTAGAGGCTGCACGGAGGTCTGCCGAGTGTTTTGCAAGAAGAGAAAGAAAGTTGTCCAAAACAGCTTCCAATCGAATGTTCATGTGAATAGAAAAGGCAGGAGAGTGGTCAGGTACTGTTTTCTCTCAGGTGGCAAGCTGCGCACACAATCGCAGTGTTGTACAGCTTGTTTCATCACCTTTGCGAAGTTGCCGCTCTCTCCGGCTCCTGGAGACCAAGAAGCTGCTTCTTCGCGCAAAGACGATTCTGCCGCTCACAGTGCTCTGCGGTGTGCGCCTTCTGCCGAAAGAGGCCCGGGAGCTGTGCTTAGCTCTGCAGAGGACCGTACCTTCGTCTTTAGCCTCTCTTCTCGTCTACATCTTAGCAAAAAGCTTTTCCACTCTGTCTGGCAAGGAGAAACTGTGCCAGCACAGAAAACATCTCCCATCGTGTTCTAGAGGCTGCACGGAGGTCTGCCGAGTGTTTTGCAAGAAGAGAAAGAAAGTTGTCCAAAACAGCTTGCAATCGAATGTTCATGTGAATAGAAAAGGCAGGAGAGTGGTCAGGTACTGTTTTCTCTCAGTTGGCAAGCTGCGCACACAATCGCAGTCTTGTACAGCTTTTTTCATCACGTTTGCGAAGCTGCCGCTCTCTCCGGCTCCCGGAGACGAAGAAGCTGCTTCTTCGCGCAAAGACGATTCTGCTGCTCACAGTGCTCTGCGGTGTGTGTCTTCTGCCGAAAGAGACCAGGGAGCGGTGCTTAGCTCTGCAGAGCACCGTACCTTCGTCTTTAGCCTCTCTTCTCGTCTACATCTTAACAAAAAGCTTTTCCACTCTGTCTGGCAAGGAGAAACTGTGCCAGCACAGAAAACATCTCCCATCGTGTTCTAGAGGCTGCACGGAGGTCTGCCGAGTGTTTTGCAAGAAGAGAAAGAAAGTTGTCCAAAACAGCTTGCAATCGAATTTTCATGTGATTAGAAAAGGCAGGAGAGTGGTCAGGTACTGTTTTCTCTCAGTTGTCAACCTGCGCACACAATCGCAGTGTTGTACAGCTTGTTTCATCACCTTTGCGAAGTTGCCGCTCTCTCCGGCTCCCGGAGACCAAGAAGCTGCTTCTTCGCGCAAAGACGATTCTGCCGCTCACAGTGCTCTGCGGTGTGCGACTTCTGCCGAAAGAGGCCAGGGAGCGGTGCTTAGCTCTGCAGAGCACCATACCTTCGTCTTTAGCCTCTCTTCTCGTCTACATCTTAGCAAAAAGCTTTTCCACTCTGTCTGGCAAGGAGAAACTTTGCCAGCACAGAAAACATCTCCCATCGTTTGCTAGAGCCTGCGCGGAGGTCTGCCGAGTGTTAGCAAGAAGAGAAAGAAAGTTGTCCAAAACAGCTTGCAATCGAATGTTCATGTGAATAGAAAAGGCAGGAGAGTGGTCAGGTACTGTTTTCTCTCAGGTGGCAAGCTGCGCACACAATCGCAGTGTTGTACAGCTTGTTTCATCACCTTTGCGAAGCTGCCGCTCTCTCCGGCTCCCGGAGACTAAGAAGCTGCTTCTTCGCGCAAAGACGATTCTGCCGCTCACAGTGCTCTGCGGTGTGCGCCTTCTCCCGAAAGAGATCCGGGAGCGCTGCTTAGCTCTGCAGAGCACCGTACCTTCGTCTTTAGCCTCTCTTCTCGTCTACATCTTAGCAAAAAGCTTTTCCACTCTGTCTGGCAAGGAGAAACTGTGCCAGCACAGAAAACATCTCCCATCGTGTTCTAGAGGCTGCACGGAGGTCTGCCGAGTGTTTTGCAAGAAGAGAAAGAAAGTTGTCCAAAACAGCTTGCAATCGAATGTTCATGTGAATAGAAAAGGCAGGAGAGTGGTCAGGTACTGTTTTCTCTCAGTTGGCAAGCTGCGCACACAATCGCAGTCTTGTACAGCTTGTTTCATCACCTTTGCGAAGTTGCCGCTCTCTCCGGCTCCCGGAGACGAAGAAGCTGCTTCTTCGCGCAAAGACGATTCTGCCGCTCACAGTGCTCTGCTTTGTGCGCCTTCTGCCAAAGAGGCCAGGGAGCGGTGCTTAGCTCTGCAGAGCAACGTACCTTCGTCTTTAGCCTCTCTTCTCGTCTACATCTTAGCAAAAAGCTTTTCCACTCTGTCTGGCAAGGAGAAACTGTGCCAGCACAGAAAACATCTCCCATCGTGTTCTAGAGGCTGCACGGAGGTCTGCCGAGTGTTTTGCAAGAAGAGAAAGAAAGTTGTCCAAAACAGCTTGTAATCGTATGTTCATGTGAATAGAAAAGGCAGGAGAGTGGTCAGGTACTGCTTTCTCTCACTTGGCAAGCTGCGCACACAATCGCAGTGTTGTACAGCTTGTTTCATCACCTTTGCGAAGTTGCCGCTCTCTCCGGCTCCCGGAGACGAAGAAGCTGCTTCTTCGCGCAAAGACGATTCTGCCGCTCATAGTGCTCTGCACTGTGTGCCTTCTGCCGAAAGAGGCCCGGGAGCGGTGCTTAGCTCCGCAGAGCACCTTACCTTCGTCTTTAGCCTCTCTTCTCGTCTACATCTTAGCAAAAACCTTTTCCACTCTGTCTGGCAAGGAGAAACTGTGCCAGCACAGAAAACATCTCCCATCGTGTTCTAGAGGCTGCACGGAGGTCTGCCGAGTGTTTTGCAAGAAGAGAAAGAAAGTTGTCCAAAACAGCTTGCAATCGAATGTTCATGTGATTAGAAAAGGCAGGAGAGTGGTCAGGTACTGTTTTCTCTCAGTTGGCAAGCTGCGCACACAATCGCAGTCTTGTACAGCTTGTTTCATCACCTTTGCCAAGTTGCCGCTCTCTCCGGCTCCCGGAGACGAAGAAGCTGCTTCTTCGCGCAAAGACGATTCTGACGCTCAAAGTGCTCTGCGGTGTGCGCCTTCTGCCGAAAGAGGTCCGGGAGCGGTGCTTAGCTCTGCAGAGCACCGTACCTTCGTCTTTAGCCTCTCTTCTCGTCTACATCTTAGCAAAAAGCTTTTCCACTCTGTCCGGCAAGGAGAAACTTTGCCAACACAGAAAACATCTCCCTTCGTGTTCTAGAGGCTGCACGGAGGTCTGCCGAGTGTTTTGCAAGAAGAGAAAGAAAGTTGTCCAAAACAGCTTCCAATCGAATGTTCATGTGAATAGAAAAGGCAGGAGAGTGGTCAGGTACTGTTTTCTCTCAGGTGGCAAGCTGCGCACACAATCGCAGTGTTGTACAGCTTGTTTCATCACCTTTGCCAAGTTGCCGCTCTCTCCGGCTCCTGGAGACCAAGAAGCTGCTTCTTCGCGCAAAGACGATTCTGACGCTCACAGTGCTCTGCGGTGTGCGCCTTCTGCCGAAAGAGGTCCGGGAGCTGTGCTTAGCTCTGCAGAGCACCGTACCTTCGTCTTTAGCCTCTCTTCTCGTCTACATCTTAGCAAAAAGCTTTTCCACTCTGTCTGGCAAGGAGAAACTGTGCCAGCACAGAAAACATCTCCCATCGTGTTCTAGAGGCTGCACGGAGGTCTGCCGAGTGTTAGCAAGAAGAGAAAGAAAGTTGTCCAAAACAGCTTGCAATCGAATGTTCATGTGAATAGAAAAGGCAGGAGAGTGGTCAGGTACTGTTTTCTCTCAGTTGGCAAGCTGCGCACACAATCGCAGTGTTGTACAGCTTGTTTCATCACCTTTGCGAAGCTGCCGCTCTCTCCGGCTCCCGGAGACGAAGAAGCTGCTTCTTCGCGCAAAGACGATTCTGCCGCTCACAGTGCTCTGCGGTGTGCGCCTTCTCCCGAAGGAGATCCGGGAGCGCTGCTTAGCTCTGCAGAGCACCGTACCTTCGTCTTTAGCCTCTCTTCTCGTCTACATCTTAGCAAAAAGCTTTTCCACTCTGTCTGGCAAGGAGAAACTGTGCCAGCACAGAAAACATCTCCCATCGTGTGCTAGAGGCTGCACGGAGGTCTGCCGAGTGTTTTGCAAGAAGAGAAAGAAAGTTGTCCAAAACAGCTTGCAATCGAATGTTCATGTGAATAGAAAAGGCAGGAGAGTGGTCAGGTACTGTTTTCTCTCAGTTGGCAAGCTGCGCACACAATCGCAGTCTTGTACAGCTTGTTTCATCACCTTTGCGAAGTTGCCGCTCTCTCCGGCTCCCGGAGACGAAGAAGCTGCTTCTTCGCGCAAAGACGATTCTGCCGCTCACAGTGCTCTGCGGTGTGCGCCTTCTGCCGAAAGAGGCCCGGGAGCGGTGCTTAGCTCTGCAGAGCACCGTACCTTCGTCTTTAGCCTCTCTTCTCGTCTACATCTTAGCAAAAAGCTTTTCCACTCTGTCTGGCTAGGAGAAACTGTGCCAGCACAAAAAACATCTCCCATCGTGTTCTAGAGGCTGCACGGAGGTCTGCCGAGTGTTTTGCAAGAAGAGAAAGAAAGTTGTCCAAAACAGCTTGCAATCGAATGTTCATGTGAATAGAAAAGGCAGGAGAGTGGTCAGGTACTGTTTTCTCTCAGTTGGCAAGCTGCGCACACAATCGCAGTGTTATACAGCTTGTTTCATCACCTTTGCGAAGTTGCCGCTCTCTCCGGCTCCCGGAGACGAAGAAGCTGCTTCTTCGCGCAAAGACGATTCTGCCGCTCACAGTGCTCTGCGGTGTGCGCCTTCTGCCGAAAGAGATTCGGGAGCGGTGCTTAGCTCTGCAGAGAACCGTACCTTCGTCTTTAGACTCTCTTCTCGTCTACATCTTAGCAAAAAGCTTTTCCACTCTGTCTGGCAAGGAGAAACTGTGCCAGCACAAAAAACATCTCCCATCGTGTTCTAGAGGCTGCACGGAGGTCTGCCGAGTGTTTTGCAAGAAGAGAAAGCAAGTTGTCCAAAACAGCTTGCAATCGAATGTTCATGTGAATAGAAAAGGCAGGAGAGTGGTCAGGTACTGTTTTCTCTCTCTTGGCAAGCTGCGCACACAATCGCAGTGTTGTACAGCTTGTTTCATCACCTTTGCGAAGTTGCCGCTCTCTCCGGCTCCCGGAGACGAAGAAGCTGCTTCTTCGCGCAAAGACGATTCTGCCGCTCACAGTGCTCTGCGGTGTGCGCCTTCTGCCGAAAGAGGCCAGGGAGCGGTGCTTAGCTCTGCAGAGCACCGTACCTTCGTCTTTAGCCTCTCTTCTAGTCTACATCTTAGCAAAAAGCTTTTCCACTCTGTCTGGCAAGGAGAAACTGTGCCAGCACAGAAAACATCTCCCTTCGTGTTCTAGAGGCTGCACGGAGGTCTGCCGAGTGTTTTGCAAGAAGAGAAAGAAAGTTGTCCAAAACAGCTTGCAATCGAATGTTCATGTGAATAGAAAAGGCAGGAGAGTGGTCAGGTACTGTTTTCTCTCAGTTGACAAACTGCGCACACAATCGCAGTGTTGTACAGCTTGTTTCATCACCTTTGCGAAGTTGCCGCTCTCTCCGGCTCCCGGAGCCGAAGAAGCTGCTTCTTCGCGCAAAGACGATTCTGACGCTCACAGTGCTCTGCGGTGTGCGCCTTCTGCCGAAAGAGGCCCGGGTGTGGTGCTTAGCTCTGCAGAGCACCGTACCTTCGTCTTTAGCCTCTCTTCTCGTCTACATCTTAGCAAAAAGCTTTTCCACTCTGTCTGGCAAGGAGAAACTGTGCCAGCACAGAAAACATCTCCCATCGTGTTCTAGAGGCTGCACGGAGGTCTGCCGAGTGTTTTGCAAGAAGAGAAAGAAAGTTGTCCAAAACAGCTTGCAATCGAATGTTCATGTGATTAGAAAAGGCAGGAGAGTGGTCAGGTACTGTTTTCTCTCAGTTGGCAAGCTGCGCACACAATCGCAGTCTTGTACAGCTTGTTTCATCACCTTTCCCAAGTTGCCGCTCTCTCCGGCTCCCGGAGACGAAGAAGCTGCTTCTTCGCGCAAAGACGATTCTGCGGCTCACAGTGATCTGCGGTGTGCGCCTTCTGCCGAAAGAGGTACGGGAGCGGTGCTTAGCTCTGCAGAGCACCGTACCTCCGTCTTTAGCCTCTCTTCTCGTCTACATCTTAGCAAAAAGCTTTTCCACTCTGTCTGGAAAGGAAAAACTTTGCCAGCACAGAAAACATCTCCCATCGTGTGCTAGAGGCTGCACGGAGGTCTGCCGAGTGTTTTGCAAGAAGAGAAAGAAAGTTGTCCAAAACAGCTTGCAATCGAATGTTCATGTGAATAGAAAAGGCAGGAGAGTGGTCAGGTACTGTTTTCTCTCAGTTGGCAAGCTGCGCACACAATCGCAGTGTTGTAGAGCTTGTTTCATCACCTTTGCGAAGCTGCCGCTCTCTCCGGCTCCCGGAGACGAAGAAGCTGCTTCTTCGCGCAAAGACGATTCTGACGCTCACAGTGCTCTGCGGTGTGCGCCTTCTGCCGAAAGAGGCCCGGGTGCGGTGCTTAGCTCTGCAGAGCACCGTACCTTCGTCTTTAGCCTCTCTTCTCGTCTACATCTTAGCAAAAAGCTTTTCCACTCTGTCTGGCAAGGAGAAACTGTGCCAGCACAGAAAACATCTCCCATCGTGTTCTAGAGGCTGCACGGAGGTCTGCCGAGTGTTTTGCAAGAAGAGAAAGAAAGTTGTCCAAAACAGCTTGCAATCGAATGTTCATGTGATTAGAAAAGGCAGGAGAGTGGTCAGGTACTGTTTTCTCTCAGTTGGCAAGCTGCGCACACAATCGCAGTCTTGTACAGCTTGTTTCATCACCTTTCCCAAGTTGCCGCTCTCTCCGGCTCCCGGAGACGAAGAAGCTGCTTCTTCGCGCAAAGACGATTCTGCGGCTCACAGTGCTCTGCGGTGTGCGCCTTCTGCCGAAAGAGGTACGGGAGCGGTGCTTAGCTCTGCAGAGCACCGTACCTCCGTCTTTAGCCTCTCTTCTCGTCTACATCTTAGCAAAAAGCTTTTCCACTCTGTCTGGAAAGGAAAAACTTTGCCAGCACAGAAAACATCTCCCATCGTGTGCTAGAGGCTGCACGGAGGTCTGCCGAGTGTTTTGCAAGAAGAGAAAGAAAGTTGTCCAAAACAGCTTGCAATCGAATGTTCATGTGAATAGAAAAGGCAGGAGAGTGGTCAGGTACTGTTTTCTCTCAGTTGGCAAGCTGCGCACACAATCGCAGTGTTGTAGAGTTTGTTTCATCACCTTTGCGAAGCTGCCGCTCTCTCCGGCTCCCGGAGACGAAGAAGCTACTTCTTCGCGCAAAGACGATTCTGCCGCTCACAGTGCTCTGCGGTGTGCGGCTTCTGCCGAAAGAGATCCGGGAGCGGTGCTTCGCTCTGCAGAGCACCGTACCTTCGTCTTTAGCCTCTCTTCTCGTCTACATCTTAGCAAAAAGCTTTTCCACTATGTCTGGCAAGGAGAAACTGTGCCAGCACAAAAAACATTTCCCATCGTGTTCTAGAGGCTGCACGGAGGTCTGCCGAGTGTTTTGCAAGAAGAGAAAGAAAGTTGTCCAAAACAGCTTGCAATCGAATGTTCATGTGAATAGAAAAGGCAGGAGAGTGGTCAGGTACTGTTTTCTCTCAGTTGGCAAGCTGCGCACACACTCGCAGTCTTGTACAGCTTGTTTCATCACCTTTGCGAAGTTGCCGCTCTCTCCGGCCCGCGGAGACGAAGAAGCTGCTTCTTCGCGCAAAGACGATTCTGCCGCTCACAGTGCTCTGCGGTGTGCGCCTTCTGCCGAAAGAGACCAGGGAGCGGTGCTTAGCTCTACAGAGCACCGTACCTTCGTCTTTAGCCTCTCTTCTCGTCTACATCTTAGCAAAAAGCTTTTCCACTCTGTCTGGCAAGGAGAAACTGTGCCAGCACAGAAAACATCTCCCATCGTGTTCTAGAGGCTGCACGGAGGTCTGCCGAGTGTTTTGCAAGAAGAGAAAGAAAGTTGTCCAAAACAGCTTGCAATCGAATGTTCATGTGAATAGAAAAGGCAGGAGAGTGGTCAGGTACTGTTTTCTCTCAGTTGGCAAGCTGCGCACACAATCGCAGTCTTGTACAGCTTGTTACATCACCTTTGCCAAGTTGCCGCTCTCTCCGGCTCCCGGAGAGGAAGAAGCTGCTTCTTCGCGCAAAGACGATTCTGACGCTCACAGTGCTCTGCGGTGTGCGCCTTCTGCCGAAAGAGGCCCGGGAGCGGTGCTTAGCTCTGCAGAGCACCGTACCTTCGTCTTTAGCCTCTCTTCTCGTCTACATCTTAGCAAAAAGCTTTTCCACTCTGTCTGGCAAGGAGAAACTTTGCCAGCACAGAAAACATCTCCCATCGTGTTCTAGAGGCTGCACGGAGGTCTGCCGAGTGTTTTGCAAGAAGAGAAAGAAAGTTGTCCAAAACAGCTTGCAATCGAATGTTCATGTGAATAGAAAAGGCAGGAGAGTGGTCAGGTACTGTTTTCTCTCACTTGGCAAGCTGCGCACACAATCGCAGTGTTGTACAGATTGTTTCATCACCTTTGCCAAGTTGCCGCTCTCTCCGGCTCCCGGAGACGAAGAAGCTGCTTCTTCGCGCAAAGACCATTCTGCCGCTCACAGTGCTCTGCTTTGTGCGCCTTCTGCCAAAGAGGCCAGGTAGCGGTGCTTAGCTCTGCATAGCACCGTACCTTCGTCTTTAGCCTCTCTTCTCGTCTACATCTTAGCAAAAAGCTTTTCCACTCTGTCTGGCAAGGAGAAACTCTGCCAGCACAGAAAACATCTCCCATCGTGTTCTAGAGGCTGCACGGAGGTCTGCCGAGTGTTTTGCAAGAAGAGAAAGAAAGTTGTCCAAAACAGCTTGCAATCGAATGTTCATGTGAATAGAAAAGGCAGGAGAGTGGTCAGGTACTGTTTTCTCTCAGTTGGCAAGCTGCGCACACAATCGCAGTGTTGTACAGCTTGTTTCATCACCTTTGCGAAGTTGCCGCTCTCTCCGGCTCCCGGAGACGAAGAAGCTGCTTCTTCGCGCAAAGACGATTCTGCCGCTCACAGTGCTCTGCGGTGTGCGTCTTCTGCCGAAAGAGGTCCGGGAGCGGTGCTTAGCTCTGCAGAGCACCGTACCTTCGTCTTTAGCCTCTCTTCTCGTCTACATCTTAGCAAAAAGCTTTTCCACTCTGTCTGGCAAGGAGAAACTGTGCCAGCACAGAAAACATTTCCCATCGTGTTCTAGAGGCTGCACGGAGGTCTGCCGAGTGTTTTGCAAGAAGAGAAAGAAAGTTGTCCAAAACAGCTTGCAATCGAATGTTCATGTGAATAGAAAAGGCAGGAGAGTGGTCAGGTTCTGTTTTCTCTCACTTGGCAAGCTGCGTACACAATCGCAGTGTTGTACAGCTTGTTTCATCACCTTTGCGAAGTTGCCGCTCTCTCCGGCTCCCGGAGACGAAGAAGCTGCTTCTTCGCGCAAAGACGATTCTGCCGCTCCCAGTGCTCTGCGGTGTGCGCCTTCTGCCGAAAGAGGCCAGGGAGCGGTGCTTAGCTCTGCAGAGAACCGTACCTTCGTCTTTAGCCTCTCTTCTCGTCTACATCTTAGCAAAAAGCTTTTCCACTCTGTCTGGCAAGGAGAAACTGTGCCAGCACAGAAAACATCTCCCATCGTGTTCTAGAGGCTGCACGGAGGTCTGACGAGTGTTTTGCCAGAAAACAAAGAAAGTTGTCCAAAACAGCTTGCAATCGAATGTTCATGTGAATAGAAAAGGCAGGAGAGTGGTCAGGTACTGTTTTCTCTCAGTTGGCAAGCTGCGCACACAATCGCAGTGTTGTACAGCTTGTTTCATCACCTTTGCGAAGCTGCCTCTCTCTCCGGCTCCCGGAGACGAAGAAGCTGCTTCTTCGCGCAAAGACCATTCTGCCGCTCATAGTGCTCTGCACTGTGTGTCTTCTGCCGAAAGAGGTCCGGGAGCGGTGCTTAGCTCTGCAGAGCACCGTACCTTCGTCTTTAGCCTCTCTTCTCGTCTACATCTTAGCAAAAAGCTTTTCCACTCTGTCTGGCAAGGACAAACTGTGCCAGCACAGAAAACATCTCCCATCGTGTTCTAGAGGCTGCACGGAGGTCTGCCGAGTGTTTTGCAAGAAGAGGAAGAAAGTTGTCCAAAACAGCTTTCAATCGAATGTTCATGTGAATAGAAAAGGCAGGAGAGTGGTCAGGTACTGTTTTCTCTCAGTTGGCAAGCTGCGCACACAATCGCAGTGTTGTACAGCTTGTTTCATCACCTTTGCCAAGTTGCCGCTCTCTCCGGCTCCCGGAGACGAAGAAGCTGCTTCTTCGCGCAATGACGATTCTGCCGCTCACAGTGCTCTGCGGTGTGCGCCTTCTGCCGAAAGAGGCCCGGGAGCGGTGCTTAGCTCTGCAGAGCACCGTACCTTCGTCTTTAGCCTCTCTTCTCGTCTACATCTTAGCAAAAAGCTTTTCCACTCTGTCTGGCTAGGAGAAACTGTGCCAGCACAAAAAACATCTCCCATCGTGTTCTAGAGGCTGCACGGAGGTCTGCCGAGTGTTTTGCAAGAAGAGAAAGAAAGTTGTTCAAAACAGCTTGCAATCGAATGTTCATGTGAATAGAAAAGGCAGGAGAGTGGTCAGGTACTGTTTTCTCTCAGTTGACAAACTGCGCACACAATCGCAGTGTTGTACAGCTTGTTTCATCACCTTTGCGAAGTTGCCGCTCTCTCCGGCTCCCGGAGACGAAGAAGCTACTTCTTCGCGCAAAGACGATTCTGCCGCTCACAGTGCTCTGCGGTGTGCGCCTTCTGCCGAAAGAGATCCGGGAGCGGTGCTTAGCTCTGCAGAGCACCGTACCTTCGTCTTTAGCCTCTCTTCTCGTCTACATCTTAGCAAAAAGCTTTTCCACTATGTCTGGCAAGGAGAAACTGTGCCAGCACAAAAAACATCTCCCATCGTGTTCTAGAGGCTGCACGGAGGTCTGCCGAGTGTTTTGCAAGAAAACAAAGAAAGTTGTCCAAAACAGCTTGCAATCGAATGTTCATGTGAATAGAAAAGGCAGGAGAGTGGTCAGGTACTGTTTTCTCTCACTTGGCAAGCTGCGCACACAATCGCAGTCTTGTACATCTTGTTTCATCACCTTTGCCAAGATGCCGCTCTATCCGGCTCCTGGAGACCAAGAATCTGCTTCTTCGCGCAAAGACGATTCTGCCGCTCACAGTGCTCTGCGGAGTGCGCCTTCTGCCGAAAGAAGTCCGGGAGCTGTGCTTAGCTCTGCAGAGCACCGTACCTTCGTCTTTAGCCTCTCTTCTCGTCTACATCTTAGCAAAAAGCTTTTCCACTCTGTCTGGCAAGGAGAAACTGTGCCAGCACAAAAAACATCTCCCATCGTGTTCTAGAGGCTGCACGGAGGTCTGCCGAGTGTTTTGCAAGAAGAGAAAGCAAGTTGTCCAAAACAGCTTGCAATCGAATTTTCATGTGAATAGAAAAGGCAGGAGAGTGGTCAGGTACTGTTTTCTCTCTCTTGGCAAGCTGCGCACACAATCGCAGTGTTGTACAGCTTGTTTCATCACCTTTGCGAAGTTGCCGCTCTCTCCGGCTCCCGGAGACGAAGAAGCTGCTTCTTCGCGCAAAGACGATTCTGCCGCTCACAGTGCTCTGCGGTGTGCGCCTTCTGCCGAAAGAGGCCAGGGAGCGGTGCTTAGCTCTGCAGAGCACCGTACCTTCGTCTTTAGCCTCTCTTCTCGTCTACATCTTAGCAAAAAGCTTTTCCACTCTGTCTGGCAAGGAGAAACTGTGCCAGCACAGAAAACATCTCCCATCGTGTTCTAGAGGCTGCACGGAGGTCTGCCGAGTGTTTTGCAAGAAGAGAAAGAAAGTTGTCCAAAACAGATTGCAATCGAATGTTCATGTGAATAGAAAAGGCAGGAGAGTGGTCAGGTACTGTTTTCTCTCAGTTGGCAAGCTGCGCACACAATCGCAGTGTTGTACAGCTTGTTTCATCACCTTTGCGAAGTTGCCGCTCTCTCCGGCTCCCGGAGCCGAAGAAGCTGCTTCTTCGCGCAAAGACGATTCTGACGCTCACAGTGCTCTGCGGTGTGCGCCTTCTGCCGAAAGAGGCCCGGGTGCGGTGCTTAGCTCTGCAGAGCACCGTACCTTCGTCTTTAGCCTCTCTTCTCGTCTACATCTTAGCAAAAAGCTTTTCCACTCTGTCTGGCAAGGAGAAACTGTGCCAGCACAGAAAACATCTCCCATCGTGTTCTAGAGGCTGCACGGAGATCTGCCGAGTGTTTTGCAAGAAGAGAAAGAAAGTTGTCCAAAACAGCTTGCAATCGAATGTTCATGTGATTAGAAAAGGCAGGAGAGTGGTCAGGTACTGTTTTCTCTCAGTTGGCAAGCTGCGCACACAATCGCAGTCTTGTACAGCTTGTTTCATCACCTTTCCCAAGTTGCCGCTCTCTCCGGCTCCCGGAGACGAAGAAGCTGCTTCTTCGCGCAAAGACGATTCTGCCGCTCACAGTGCTCTGCGGTGTGCGCCTTCTGCCGAAAGAGGTACGGGAGCGGTGCTTAGCTCTGCAGAGCACCGTACCTCCGTCTTTAGCCTCTCTTCTCGTCTACATCTTAGCAAAAAGCTTTTCCACTCTGTCTGGAAAGGAAAAACTTTGCCAGCACAGAAAACATCTCCCATCGTGTGCTAGAGGCTGCACGGAGGTCTGCCGAGTGTTTTGCAAGAAGAGAAAGAAAGTTGTCCAAAACAGCTTGCAATCGAATGTTCATGTGAATAGAAAAGGCAGGAGAGTGGTCAGGAACTGTTTTCTCTCAGTTGGCAAGCTGCGCACACAATCGCAGTGTTGTAGAGCTTGTTTCATCACCTTTGCGAAGCTGCCGCTCTCTCCGGCTCCCGGAGACGAAGAAGCTGCTTCTTCGCGCAATGAAGATTCTGCCGCTCACAGTGCTCTGCGGTGTGCGCCTTCTGCCGAAAGAGGTCCGGGAGCTGTGCTTAGCTCTGCAGAGCACCGTACCTTCGTCTTTAGCCTCTCTTCTCGTCTACATCTTAGCAAAAAGCTTTTCCACTCTGTCTGGCTAGGAGAAACTGTGCCAGCACAAAAAACATCTCCCATCGTGTTCTAGAGGCTGCACGGAGGTCTGCCGAGTGTTTTGCAAGAAGAGAAAGAAAGTTGTTCAAAACAGCTTGCAATCGAATGTTCATGTGAATAGAAAAGGCAGGAGAGTGGTCAGGTACTGTTTTCTCTCAGTTGACAAACTGCGCACACAATCGCAGTGTTATACAGCATGTTTCATCACCTTTGCGAAGTTGCCGCTCTCTCCGGCTCCCGGAGACGAAGAAGCTACTTCTTCGCGCAAAGACGATTCTGCCGCTCACAGTGCTCTGCGGTGTGCGGCTTCTGCCGAAAGAGATCCGGGAGCGGTGCTTAGCTCTGCAGAGCACCGTACCTTCGTCTTTAACCTCTCTTCTCGTCTACATCTTAGCAAAAAGCTTTTCCACTATGTCTGGCAAGGAGAAACTGTGCCAGCACAAAAAACATCTCCCATCGAGTTCTAGAGGCTGCACGGAGGTCTGCCGAGTGTTTTGCAAGAAGAGAAAGAAAG
Organism: Melozone crissalis; assembly: GCF_028551555.1. NCBI lineage: Eukaryota > Metazoa > Chordata > Aves > Passeriformes > Passerellidae > Melozone > Melozone crissalis. The sequence continues at coordinate 8,018,339 of NW_026535896.1, read as the reverse complement.
TTGTCCAAAACAGCTTGCAATCGAATGTTCATGTGAATAGAAAAGGCAGGAGAGTGGTCAGGTACTGTTTTCTCTCAGTTGGCAAGCTGCGCACACACTCGCAGTCTTGTACAGCTTGTTTCATCACCTTTGCGAAGTTGCCGCTCTCTCCGGCTCCCGGAGACGAAGAAGCTGCTTCTTCGCGCAAAGACGATTCTGCCGCTCACAGTGCTCTGCGGTGTGCGCCTTCTGCCGAAAGAGACCAGGGAGCGGTGCTTAGCTCTACAGAGCACCGTACCTTCGTCTTTAGCCTCTCTTCTCGTCTACATCTTAGCAAAAAGCTTTTCCACTCTGTCTGGCAAGGACAAACTTTGCCAGCACAGAAAACATCTCCCATCGTGTTCTAGAGGCTGCACGGAGGTCTGCCGAGTGTTTTGCAAGAAGAGAAAGAAAGTTGTCCAAAACAGCTTGCAATCGAATGTTCATGTGAATAGAAAAGGCAGGAGAGTGGTCAGGTACTGTTTTCTCTCACTTGGCAAGCTGCGCACACAATCGCAGTCTTGTACAGCTTGTTTCATCACCTTTGCGAAGTTGCCGCTCTCTCCGGCTCCCGGAGACGAAGAAGCTGCTTCTTCGCGCAAAGACCATTCTGCCGCTCACAGTGCTCTGCTTAGTGCGCCTTCTGCCAAAGAGGCCAGGGAGCGGTGCTTAGCTCTGCAGAGCACCGTACCTTCGTCTTTAGCCTCTCTTCTCGTCTACATCTTAGCAAAAAGCTTTTCCACTCTGTCTGGCAAGGAGAAACTGTGCCAGCACAGAAAACATCTCCCATCGTGTTCTAGAGGCTGCACGGAGGTCTGCCGAGTGTTTTGCAAGAAGAGAAAGAAAGTTGTCCAAAACAGCTTGCAATCGAATGTTCATGTGAATAGAAAAGGCAGGAGAGTGGTCAGGTACTGTTTTCTCTCAGTTGGCAAGCTGCGCACACAATCGCAGTGTTGTACAGCTTGTTTCATCACCTTTGCGAAGTTGCCGCTCTCTCCGGCTCCCGGAGACGAAGAAGCTGCTTCTTCGCGCAAAGACGATTCTGCCGCTCACAGTGCTCTGCGGTGTGCGCCTTCTGCCGAAAGAGGCCAGGGAGCGGTGCTTAGCTCTGCAGAGAACCGTACCTTCGTCTTTAGCCTCTCTTCTCGTCTACATCTTAGCAAAAAGCTTTTCCACTCTGTCTGGCAAGGAGAAACTGTGCCAGCACAGAAAACATCTCCCATCGTGTTCTAGAGGCTGCACGGAGGTCTGCCGAGTGTTTTGCCAGAAAACAAAGAAAGTTGTCCAAAACAGCTTGCAATCGAATGTTCATGTGAATAGAAAAGGCAGGAGAGTGGTCAGGTACTGTTTTCTCTCAGTTGGCAAGCTGCGCACACAATCGCAGTGTTGTACAGCTTGTTTCATCACCTTTGCGAAGCTGCCGCTCTCTCCGGCTCCCGGAGACGAAGAAGCTGCTTCTTCGCGCAAAGACGATTCTGCCGCTCATAGTGCTCTGCACTGTGTGTCTTCTGCCGAAAGAGGTCCGGGAGCGGTGCTTAGCTCTGCAGAGCACCGTACCTTCGTCTTTAGCCTCTCTTCTCGTCTACATCTTAGCAAAAAGCTTTTCCACTCTGTCTGGCAAGGACAAACTGTGCCAGCACAGAAAACATCTCCCATCGTGTTCTAGAGGCTGCACGGAGGTCTGCCGAGTGTTTTGCAAGAAGAGGAAGAAAGTTGTCCAAAACAGCTTTCAATCGAATGTTCATGTGAATAGAAAAGGCAGGAGAGTGGTCAGGTACTGTTTTCTCTCAGTTGGCAAGCTGCGCACACAATCGCAGTGTTGTACAGCTTGTTTCATCACCTTTGCCAAGTTGCCGCTCTCTCCGGCTCCCGGAGACGAAGAAGCTGCTTCTTCGCGCAAAGACGATTCTGCCGCTCACAGTGCTCTGCGGTGTACGCCTTCTGCCGAAAGAGGCCCGGGAGCGGTGCTTAGCTCTGCAGAGCACCGTACCTTCGTCTTTAGCCTCTCTTCTCGTCTACATCTTAGCAAAAAGCTTTTCCACTCTGTCTGGCAAGGAGAAACTGTGCCAGCACAAAAAACATCTCCCATCGTGTTCTAGAGGCTGCACGGAGGTCTGCCGAGTGTTTTGCAAGAAGAGAAAGAAAGTTGTCCAAAACAGCTTGCAATCGAATGTTCATGTGAATAGAAAAGGCAGGAGAGTGGTCAGGTACTGTTTTCTCTCAGTTGGCAAGCTGCGCACACACTCGCAGTCTTGTACAGCTTGTTTCATCACCTTTGCGAAGTTGCCGCTCTCTCCGGCTCCCGGAGACGAAGAAGCTGCTTCTTCGCGCAAAGACGATTCTGCCGCTCACAGTGCTCTGCGGTGTGCGCCTTCTGCCGAAAGAGACCAGGGAGCGGTGCTTAGCTCTGCAGAGAACCGTACCTTCGTCTTTAGCCTCTCTTCTCGTCTACATCTTTGCAAAAAGCTTTTCCACTCTGTCTGGCAAGGAGAAACTGTGCCAGCACAGAAAACATCTCCCATCGTGTTCTAGAGGCTGCACGGAGGTCTGCCGAGTGTTTTGCAAGAAGAGAAAGAAAGTTGTCCAAAACAGCTTGCAATCGAATGTTCATGTGAATAGAAAAGGCAGGAGAGTGGTCAGGTACTGTTTTCTCTCAGTTGGCAAGCTGCGCACACACTCGCAGTCTTGTACAGCTTGTTTCATCACCTTTGCGAAGTTGCCGCTCTCTCCGCCTCCCGGAGACCAAGAAGCTGCTTCTTCGCGCAAAGACGATTCTGCCGCTCACAGTGCTCTGCGGTGTGCGCCTTCTGCCGAAAGAGGTCCGGGAGCGGTGCTTAGCTCTGCACTGCACCGTACCTTCGTCTTTAGCCTCTCTTCTCGTCTACATCTTAGCAAAAAGCTTTTCCACTCTGTCTGGCAAGGAGAAACTGTGCCAGCACAGAAAACATCTCCCATCGTGTTCTAGAGGCTGCACGGAGGTCTGCCGAGTGTTTTGCAAGAAGAGAAAGAAAGTTGTCCAAAACAGCTTGCAATCGAATGTTCATGTGAATAGAAAAGGCAGGAGAGTGGTCAGGTACTGTTTTCTCTCAGTTGGCAAGCTGCGCACACACTCGCAGTCTTGTACAGCTTGTTTCATCACCTTTGCCAAGTCGCCGCTCTCTCCGGCTCCCGGAGACCAAGAAGCTGCTTCTTCGCGCAAAGACGATTCTGCCGCTCACAGTGCTCTGCGGTGTGCGCCTTCTGCCGAAAGAGGTCCGGGAGCGGTGCTTAGCTCTGCACTGCACCGTACCTTCGTCTTTAGCCTCTCTTCTCGTCTACATCTTAGCAAAAAGCTTTTCCACTCTGTCTGGCAAGGAGAAACTTTGCCAGCACAGAAAACATCTCCCATCGTGTTCTAGAGGCTGCACGGAGGTCTGCCGAGTGTTTTGCAAGAAAACAAAGTAAGTTGTCCAAAACAGCTTGCAATCGAATGTTCATGTGAATAGAAAAGGCAGGAGAGTGGTCAGGTACTGTTTTCTCTCACTTGGCAAGCTGCGCACACAATCGCAGTCTTGTACAGCTTGTTTCATCACCTTTGCCAAGATGCCGCTCTATCCGGCTCCTGGAGACCAAGAAGCTGCTTCTTCGCGCAAAGACGATTCTGCCGCTCACAGTGCTCTGCGGAGTGCGCCTTCTGCCGAAAGAGGTCCGGGAGCGGTGCTTTGCTCTGCAGAGCACCGTACCTTCGTCTTTAGCCTCTCTTCTCGTCTACATCTTAGCAAAAAGCTTTTCCACTCTGTCTGGCAAGGAGAAACTGTGCCAGCACAAAAAACATCTCCCATCGTGTTCTAGAGGCTGCACGGAGGTCTGCCGAGTGTTTTGCAAGAAGAGAAAGAATGTTGTCCAAAACAGCTTGCAATCGAATGTTCATGTTAATAGAAAAGGCAGGAGAGTGGTCAGGTACTGTTTTCTCTCTCTTGGCAAGCTGCGCACACAATCGCAGTGTTGTACAGCTTGTTTCATCACCTTTGCGAAGTTGCCGCTCTCTCCGGCTCCCGGAGACGAAGAAGCTGCTTCTTCGCGCAAAGACGATTCTGCCGCTCACAGTGCTCTGCGGTGTGCGCCTTCTGCCGAAAGAGGCCAGGGAGCGGTGCTTAGCTCTGCAGAGCACCGTACCTTCGTCTTTAGCCTCTCTTCTCGTCTACATCTTAGCAAAAAGCTTTTCCACTCTGTCTGGCAAGGAGAAACTTTGCCAGCACAGAAAACATCTCCCATCGTGTTCTAGAGGCTGCACGGAGGTCTGCCGAGTGTTTTGCAAGAAGAGAAAGAAAGTTGTCCAAAACAGCTTGCAATCGAATGTTCATGTGAATAGAAAAGGCAGGAGAGTGGTCAGGTACTGTTTTCTCTCAGTTGGCAAGCTGCGCACACAATCGCAGTCTTGTACAGCTTGTTTCATCACCTTTCCCAAGTTGCCGCTCTCTCCGGCTCCCGGAGACGAAGAAGCTGCTTCTTCGCGCAAAGACGATTCTGCCGCTCACAGTGCTCTGCGGTGTGCGCCTTCTGCCGAAAGAGGTACGGGAGCGGTGCTTAGCTCTGCAGAGCACCGTACGTTCGTCTTTAGCCTCTCTTCTCGTCTACATCTTAGCAAAAAGCTTTTCCACTCTGTCTGGAAAGGAAAAACTTTGCCAGCACAGAAAACATCTCCCATCGTGTGCTAGAGGCTGCACGGAGGTCTGCCGAGTGTTTTGCAAGAAGAGAAAGAAAGTTGTCCAAAACAGCTTGCAATCGAATGTTCATGTGAATAGAAAAGGCAGGAGAGTGGTCAGGTACTGTTTTCTCTCAGTTGGCAAGCTGCGCACACAATCGCAGTGTTGTAGAGCTTGTTTCATCACCTTTGCGAAGCTGCCGCTCTCTCCGGCTCCCGGAGACGAAGAAGCTGCTTCTTCGCGCAATGACGATTCTGCCGCTCACAGTGCTCTGCGGTGTGCGCCTTCTGCCGAAAGAGGCCCGGGAGCGGTGCTTAGCTCTGCAGAGCACCGTACCTTCGTCTTTAGCCTCTCTTCTCGTCTACATCTTAGCAAAAAGCTTTTCCACTCTGTCTGGCAAGGAGAAACTTTGCCAGCACAGAAAACATCTCCCATCGTGTTCTAGAGGCTGCACGGAGGTCTGCCGAGTGTTTTGCAAGAAGAGAAAGAAAGTTGTCCAAAACAGCTTGCAATCGAATGTTCATGTGAATAGAAAAGGCAGGAGAGTGGTCAGGTACTGTTTTCTCTCAGTTGGCAAGCTGCGCACACAATCGCAGTGTTGTACAGCTTGTTTCATCACCTTTGCCAAGTTGCCGCTCTCTCCGGCTCCCGGAGACGAAGAAGCTGCTTCTTCGCGCAAAGACCATTCTGCCGCTCACAGTGCTCTGCTTTGTGCGCCTTCTGCCAAAGAGGCCAGGGAGCGGTGCTTAGCTCTGCAGAGCACCGTACCTTCGTCTTTAGCCTCTCTTCTCGTCTACATCTTAGCAAAAAGCTTTTCCACTCTGTCTGGCAAGGAGAAACTGTGCCAGCACAGAAAACATCTCCCATCGTGTTCTAGAGGCTGCACGGAGGTCTGCCGAGTGTTTTGCAAGAAGAGAAAGAAAGTTGTCCAAAACAGCTTGCAATCGTATGTTCATGTGAATAGAAAAGGCAGGAGAGTGGTCAGGTACTGCTTTCTCTCACTTGGCAAGCTGCGCACACAATCGCAGTGTTGTACAGCTTGTTTCATCACCTTTGCGAAGCTGCCGCTCTCTCCGGCTCCCGGAGACGAAGAAGCTGCTTCTTCGCGCAAAGACGATTCTGCCGCTCATAGTGCTCTGCACTGTGTGTCTTCTGCCGAAAGAGGCCCGGGAGCGGTGCTTAGCTCCGCAGAGCACCTTACCTTCGTCTTTAGCCTCTCTTCTCGTCTACATCTTAGCAAAAAGCTTTTCCACTCTGTCTGGCAAGGAGAAACTGTGCCAGCACAGAAAACATCTCCCATCGTGTTCTAGAGGCTGCACGGAGGTCTGCCGAGTGTTTTGCAAGAAGAGAAAGAAAGTTGTCCAAAACAGCTTGCAATCGAATGTTCATGTGATTAGAAAAGGCAGGAGAGTGGTCAGGTACTGTTTTCTCTCAGTTGGCAAGCTGCGCACACAATCGCAGTCTTGTACAGCTTGTTTCATCACCTTTGCCAAGTTGCCGCTCTCTCCGGCTCCCGGAGACGAAGAAGCTGCTTCTTCGCGCAAAGACGATTCTGACGCTCAAAGTGCTCTGCGGTGTGCGCCTTCTGCCGAAAGAGGTCCGGGAGCGGTGCTTAGCTCTGCAGAGCACCGTACCTTCGTCTTTAGCCTCTCTTCTCGTCTACATCTTAGCAAAAAGCTTTTCCACTCTGTCCGGCAAGGAGAAACTTTGCCAGCACAGAAAACATCTCCCATCGTGTTCTAGAGGCTGCACGGAGGTCTGCCGACTGTTTTGCAAGAAGAGAAAGAAAGTTGTCCAAAACAGTTTCCAATCGAATGTTCATGTGAATAGAAAAGGCAGGAGAGTGGTCAGGTACTGTTTTCTCTCAGGTGGCAAGCTGCGCACACAATCGCAGTGTTGTACAGCTTGTTTCATCACCTTTGCCAAGTTGCCGCTCTCTCCGGCTCCTGGAGACCAAGAAGCTGCTTCTTCGCGCAAAGACGATTCTGCCGCTCACAGTGCTCTGCGGTGTGCGCCTTCTGCCGAAAGAGGCCCGGGAGCTGTGCTTAGCTCTGCAGAGCACCGTACCTTCGTCTTTAGCCTCTCTTCTCGTCTACATCTTAGCAAAAAGCTTTTCCACTCTGTCTGGCAAGGAGAAACTGTGCCAGCACAGAAAACATCTCCCATCGTGTTCTAGAGGCTGCACGGAGGTCTGCCGAGTGTTTTGCAAGAAGAGAAAGAAAGTTGTCCAAAACAGCTTGCAATCGAATGTTCATGTGAATAGAAAAGGCAGGAGAGTGGTCAGGTACTGTTTTCTCTCAGTTGTCAACCTGCGCACACAATCGCAGTGTTGTACAGCTTGTTTCATCACCTTTGCGAAGTTGCCGCTCTCTCCGGCTCCCGGAGACCAAGAAGCTGCTTCTTCGCGCAAAGACGATTCTGCCGCTCACAGTGCTCTGCGGTGTGCGACTTCTGCCGAAAGAGGCCAGGGAGCGGTGCTTAGCTCTGCAGAGCACCATACCTTCGTCTTTAGCCTCTCTTCTCGTCTACATCTTAGCAAAAAGCTTTTCCACTCTGTCTGGCAAGGAGAAACTTTGCCAGCACAGAAAACATCTCCCATCGTGTGCTAGAGGCTGCACGGAGGTCTGCCGAGTGTTAGCAAGAAGAGAAAGAAAGTTGTCCAAAACAGCTTGCAATCGAATGTTCATGTGAATAGAAAAGGCAGGAGAGTGGTCAGGTACTGTTTTCTCTCAGTTGGCAAGCTGCGCACACAATCGCAGTGTTGTACAGCTTGTTTCATCACCTTTGCGAAGCTGCCGCTCTCTCCGGCTCCTGGAGACTAAGAAGCTGCTTCTTCGCGCAAAGACGATTCTGCCGCTCACAGTGCTCTGCGGTGTGCGCCTTCTCCCGAAAGAGATCCGGGAGCGCTGCTTAGCTCTGCAGAGCACCGTACCTTCGTCTTTAGCCTCTCTTCTCGTCTACATCTTAGCAAAAAGCTTTTCCACTCTGTCTGGCAAGGAGAAACTGTGCCAGCACAGAAAACATCTCCCATCGTGTTCTAGAGGCTGCACGGAGGTCTGCCGAGTGTTTTGCAAGAAGAGAAAGAAAGTTGTCCAAAACAGCTTGCAATCGAATGTTCATGTGAATAGAAAAGGCAGGAGAGTGGTCAGGTACTGTTTTCTCTCAGTTGGCAAGCTGCGCACACAATCGCAGTCTTGTACAGCTTGTTTCATCACCTTTGCGAAGTTGCCGCTCTCTCCGGCTCCCGGAGACGAAGAAGCTGCTTCTTCGCGCAAAGACGATTCTGCCGCTCACAGTGCTCTGCTTTGTGCGCCTTCTGCCAAAGAGGCCAGGGAGCGGTGCTTAGCTCTGCAGAGCACCGTACCTTCGTCTTTAGCCTCTCTTCTCGTCTACATCTTAGCAAAAAGCTTTTCCACTCTGTCTGGCAAGGAGAAACTGTGCCAGCACAGAAAACATCTCCCATCGTGTTCTAGAGGCTGCACGGAGGTCTGCCGACTGTTTTGCAAGAAGAGAAAGAAAGTTGTCCAAAACAGCTTGTAATCGTATGTTCATGTGAATAGAAAAGGCAGGAGAGTGGTCAGGTACTGCTTTCTCTCACTTGGCAAGCTGCGCACACAATCGCAGTGTTGTACAGCTTGTTTCATCACCTTTGCGAAGTTGCCGCTCTCTCCGGCTCCCGGAGACGAAGAAGCTGCTTCTTCGCGCAAAGACGATTCTGCCGCTCATAGTGCTCTGCACTGTGTGCCTTCTGCCGAAAGAGGCCCGGGAGCGGTGCTTAGCTCCGCAGAGCACCTTACCTTCGTCTTTAGCCTCTCTTCTCGTCTACATCTTAGCAAAAACCTTTTCCACTCTGTCTGGCAAGGAGAAACTGTGCCAGCACAGAAAACATCTCCCATCGTGTTCTAGAGGCTGCACGGAGGTCTGCCGAGTGTTTTGCAAGAAGAGAAAGAAAGTTGTCCAAAACAGCTTGCAATCGAATGTTCATGTGATTAGAAAAGGCAGGAGAGTGGTCAGGTACTGCTTTCTCTCACTTGGCAAGCTGCGCACACAATCGCAGTCTTGTACAGCTTGTTTCATCACCTTTGCCAAGTTGCCGCTCTCTCCGGCTCCCGGAGACGAAGAAGCTGCTTCTTCGCGCAAAGACGATTCTGACGCTCAAAGTGCTCTGCGGTGTGCGCCTTCTGCCGAAAGAGGTCCGGGAGCGGTGCTTAGCTCTGCAGAGCACCGTACCTTCGTCTTTAGCCTCTCTTCTCGTCTACATCTTAGCAAAAAGCTTTTCCACTCTGTCCGGCAAGGAGAAACTTTGCCAGCACAGAAAACATCTCCCTTCGTGTTCTAGAGGCTGCACGGAGGTCTGCCGAGTGTTTTGCAAGAAGAGAAAGAAAGTTGTCCAAAACAGCTTGCAATCGAATGTTCATGTGAATAGAAAAGGCAGGAGAGTGGTCAGGTACTGTTTTCTCTCAGGTGGCAAGCTGCGCACACAATCGCAGTGTTGTACAGCTTGTTTCATCACCTTTGCCAAGTTGCCGCTCTCTCCGGCTCCTGGAGACCAAGAAGCTGCTTCTTCGCGCAAAGACGATTCTGCCGCTCACAGTGCTCTGCGGTGTGCGCCTTCTGCCGAAAGAGGCCCGGGAGCGGTGCTTAGCTCTGCAGAGCACCGTACCTTCGTCTTTAGCCTCTCTTCTCGTCTACATCTTAGCAAAAAGCTTTTCCACTCTGTCTGGCAAGGAGAAACTTTGCCAGCACAGAAAACATCTCCCATCGTGTGCAAGAGGCTGCACGGAGGTCTGCCGAGTGTTAGCAAGAAGAGAAAGAAAGTTGTCCAAAACAGCTTGCAATCGAATGTTCATGTGAATAGAAAAGGCAGGAGAGTGCTCAGGTACTGTTTTCTCTCAGTTGGCAAGCTGCGCACACAATCGCAGTCTTGTACAGCTTGTTTCATCACCTTTGCGAAGCTGCCGCTCTCTCCGGCTCCCGGAGACTAAGAAGCTGCTTCTTCGCGCAAAGACGATTCTGCCGCTCACAGTGCTCTGCGGTGTGCGCCTTCTGCCGAAAGAGATTCGGGAGCGGTGCTTAGCTCTGCAGAGAACCGTACCTTCGTCTTTAGCCTCTCTTCTCGTCTACATCTTAGCAAAAAGCTTTTCCACTCTGTCTGGCAAGGAGAAACTGTGCCAGCACAAAAAACATCTCCCATCGTGTTCTAGAGGCTGCACGGAGGTCTGCCGAGTGTTTTGCAAGAAGAGAAAGAAAGTTGTCCAAAACAGCTTGCAATCGAATGTTCATGTGAATAGAAAAGGCAGGAGAGTGGTCAGGTACTGTTTTCTCTCAGTTGGCAAGCTGCGCACACAATCGCAGTCTTGTACAGCTTGTTTCATCACCTTTGCCAAGTTGCCGCTCTCTCCGGCTCCCGGAGACGAAGCAACTGCTTCTTCGCGCAAAGACGATTCTGACGCTCACAGTGCTCTGCGGTGTGCGCCTTCTGCCGAAAGAGGCCCGGGAGCGGTGCTTAGCTCTGCAGAGCACCGTACCTTCGTCTTTAGCCTCTCTTCTCGTCTACATCTTAGCAAAAAGCTTTTCCACTCTGTCTGGCAAGGAGAAACTTTGCCAGCACAGAAAACATCTCCCATCGTGTTCTAGAGGCTGCACGGAGGTCTGCCGAGTGTTTTGCAAGAAGAGAAAGAAAGTTGTCCAAAACAGCTTGCAATCGAATGTTCATGTGAATAGAAAAGGCAGGAGAGTGGTCAGGTACTGTTTTCTCTCAGTTGGCAAGCTGCGCACACAATCGCAGTGTTGTACAGCTTGTTTCATCACCTTTGCGAAGTTGCCGCTCTCTCCGGCTCCCGGAGACGAAGAAGCTGCCTCTTCGCGCAAAGACCATTCTGCCGCTCACAGTGCTCTGCTTTGTGCGCCTTCTGCCAAAGAGGCCAGGGAGCGGTGCTTAGCTCTGCAGAGCACCGTACCTTCGTCTTTAGCCTCTCTTCTCGTCTACATCTTAGCAAAAAGCTTTTCCACTCTGTCTGGCAAGGAGAAACTGTGCCAGCACAGAAAACATCTCCCATCGTGTTCTAGAGGCTGCACGGAGGTCTGCCGAGTGTTTTGCAAGAAGAGAAAGAAAGTTGTCCAAAACAGCTTGCAATCGTATGTTCATGTGAATAGAAAATGCAGGAGAGTGGTCAGGTACTGCTTTCTCTCACTTGGCAAGCTGCGCACACAATCGCAGTGTTGTACAGCTTGTTTCATCACCTTTGCGAAGCTGCCGCTCTCTCCGGCTCCCGGAGACGAAGAAGCTGCTTCTTCGCGCAAAGACGATTCTGCCGCTCACAGTGCTCTGCACTGTGTGTCTTCTGCCGAAAGAGGCCCGGGAGCGGTGCTTAGCTCCGCAGAGCACCTTACCTTCGTCTTTAGCCTCTCTTCTCGTCTACATCTTAGCAAAAAGCTTTTCCACTCTGTCTGGCTAGGAGAAACTGTGCCAGCACAAAAAACATCTCCCATCGTGTTCTAGAGGCTGCACGGAGGTCTGCCGAGTGTTTTGCAAGAAGAGAGAGAAAGTTGTCCAAAACAGCTTGCAATCGAATGTTCATGTGATTAGAAAAGGCAGGAGAGTGGTCAGGTACTGTTTTCTCTCAGTTGGCAAGCTGCGCACACAATCGCAGTCTTGTACAGCTTGTTTCATCACCTTTGCCAAGTTGCCGCTCTCTCCGGCTCCCGGAGACGAAGAAGCTGCTTCTTCGCGCAAAGACGATTCTGACGCTCAAAGTGCTCTGCGGTGTGCGCCTTCTGCCGAAAGAGGTCCGGGAGCGGTGCTTAGCTCTGCAGAGCACCGTACCTTCGTCTTTAGCCTCTCTTCTCGTCTACATCTTAGCAAAAAGCTTTTCCACTCTGTCCGGCAAGGAGAAACTTTGCCAGCACAGAAAACATCTCCCATCGTGTTCTAGAGGCTGCACGGAGGTCTGCCGAGTGTTTTGCAAGAAGAGAAAGAAAGTTGTCCAAAACAGCTTGCAATCGAATGTTCATGTGAATAGAAAAGGCAGGAGAGTGGTCAGGTACTGTTTTCTCTCAGTTGGCAAGCTGCGCACACAATCGCAGTGTTGTACAGCTTGTTTCATCACCTTTGCGAAGTTGCCGCTCTCTCCGGCTCCCGGAGACGAAGAAGCTGCTTCTTCGCGCAAAGACGATTCTGCCGCTCACAGTGCTCTGCGGTGTGCGCCTTCTGCCGAAAGAGGTCCGGGAGCGGTGCTTAGCTCTGCAGAGCACCGTACCTTCGTCTTTAGCCTCTCTTCTCGTCTACATCTTAGCAAAAAGCTTTTCCACTCTGTCTGGCAAGGAGAAACTGTGCCAGCACAGAAAACATCTCCCTTCGTGTTCTAGAGGCTGCACGGAGGTCTGCCGAGTGTTTTGCAAGAAGAGAAAGAAAGTTGTCCAAAACAGCTTGCAATCGAATGTTCATGTGAATAGAAAAGGCAGGAGAGTGGTCAGGTACTGTTTTCTCTCAGTTGGCAAGCTGCGCACACAATCGCAGTCTTGTACAGCTTTTTTCATCACCTTTGCGAAGCTGCCGCTCTCTCCGGCTCCCGGAGACGAAGAAGCTGCTTCTTCGCGCAAAGACGATTCTGCTGCTCACAGTGCTCTGCGGTGTGTGTCTTCTGCCGAAAGAGACCAGGGAGCGGTGCTTAGCTCTGCAGAGCACCGTACCTTCGTCTTTAGCCTCTCTTCTCGTCTACATCTTAGCAAAAAGCTTTTCCACTCTGTCTGGCAAGGAGAAACTGTGCCAGCACAGAAAACATCTCCCATCGTGTTCTAGAGGCTGCACGGAGGTCTGCCGAGTGTTTTGCAAGAAGAGAAAGAAAGTTGTCCAAAACAGCTTGCAATCGAATGTTCATGTGAATAGAAAAGGCAGGAGAGTGGTCAGGTAGTGTTTTCTCTCAGTTGGCAAGCTGCGCACACAATCGCAGTCTTGTACAGCTTGTTTCATCACCTTTGCGAAGTTGCCGCTCTCTCCGGCTCCCGGAGACGAAGAAGCTGCTTCTTCGCGCAAAGACGATTCTGCCGCTCACAGTGCTCTGCGGTGTGCGCCTTCTGCCGAAAGACGCCCGGGAGCGGTGCTTAGCTCTGCAGAGCACCTTACCTTCGTCTTTAGCCTCTCTTCTCGTCTACATCTTAGCAAAAAGCTTTTCCACTCTGTCTGGCTAGGAGAAACTGTGCCAGCACAAAAAACATCTCCCATCGTGTTCTAGAGGCTGCACGGAGGTCTGCCGAGTGTTTTGCAAGAAGAGAAAGAAAGTTGTTCAAAACAGCTTGCAATCGAATGTTCATGTGAATAGAAAAGGCAGGAGAGTGGTCAGGTACTGTTTTCTCTCAGTTGGGAATCTGCGCACACAATCGCAGTGTTGTACAGCTTTTTTCATCACCTTTGCGAAGTTGCCGCTCTCTCCGGCTCCCGGAGACGAAGAAGCTGCTTCTTCGCGCAAAGACGATTCTGCCGCTCACAGTGCTCTGCGGTGTGCGCCTTCTGCCGAAAGAGATTCGGGAGCGGTGCTTAGCTCTGCAGAGAACCGTACCTTCGTCTTTAGCCTCTCTTCTCGTCTACATCTTAGCAAAAAGCTTTTCCACTATGTCTGGCAAGGAGAAACTGTGCCAGCACAAAAAACATCTCCCATCGTGTTCTAGAGGCTGCACGGAGGTCTGCCGAGTGTTTTGCAAGAAGAGAAAGAAAGTTGTCCAAAACAGCTTGCAATCGAATGTTCATGTGAATAGAAAAGGCAGGAGAGTGGTCAGGTACTGTTTTCTCTCAGTTGGCAAGCTGCGCACACAATCGCAGTCTTGTACAGCTTGTTTCATCACCTTTGCGAAGTTGCCGCTCTCTCCGGCTCCCGGAGACGAAGAAGCTGCTTCTTCGCGCAAAGACGATTCTGCCGCTCACAGTGCTCTGCGGTGTGCGCCTTCTGCCGAAAGAGGTCCGGGAGCGGTGCTTAGCTCTGCAGAGGACCGTACCTTCGTCTTTAGCCTCTCTTCTCGTCTACATCTTAGCAAAAAGCTTTTCCACTCTGTCTGGCAATGAGAAACTGTGCCAGCACAGAAAACATCTCCCTTCGTGTTCTAGAGGCTGCACGGAGGTCTGCCGAGTGTTTTGCAAGAAGAGAAAGAAAGTTGTCCAAAACAGCTTGCAATCGAATGTTCATGTGAATAGAAAAGGCAGGAGAGTGGTCAGGTACTGTTTTCTCTCAGTTGGCAAGCTGCGCACACAATCGCAGTGTTGTACAGCTTGTTTCATCACCTTTGCGAAGTTGCCGCTCTCTCCGGCTCCCGGAGACCAAGAAGCTGCTTCTTCGCGCAAAGACGATTCTGCCGCTCACAGTGCTCTGCGGTGTGCGCCTTCTGCCGAAAGAGGTCCGGGAGCGGTGCTTAGCTCTGCAGAGCACCGTACCTTCGTCTTTAGCCTCTCTTCTCGTCTACATCTTAGCAAAAACCTTTTCCACTCTGTCTTTCAAGGAGAAACTGTGCCAGCACAGAAAACATCTCCCTTCGTGTTCTAGAGGCTGCACGGAGGTCTGCCGAGTGTTTTGCAAGAAGAGAAAGAAAGTTGTCCAAAACAGCTTGCAATCGAATGTTCATGTGAATAGAAAAGGCAGGAGAGTGGTCAGGTACTGTTTTCTCTCAGTTGGCAAGCTGCGCACACAATCGCAGTCTTGTACAGCTTGTTTCATCACCTTTGCCAAGTTGCCGCTCTCTCCGGCTCCCGGAGACCAAGAAGCTGCTTCTTCGCGCAAAGACGATTCTGCTGCTCACAGTGCTCTGCGGTGTGCGTCTTCTGCCGAAAGAGACCAGGGAGCGGTGCTTAGCTCTACAGAGCACCGTACCTTCGTCTTTAGCCTCTCTTCTCGTCTACATCTTAGCAAAAAGCTTTTCCACTCTGTCTGGCAAGGAGAAACTGTGCCAGCACAGAAAACATCTCCCATCGTGTTCTAGAGGCTGCACGGAGGTCTGCCGAGTGTTTTGCAAGAAGAGAAAGAAAGTTGTCCAAAACAGCTTCCAATCGAATGTTCATGTGAATAGAAAAGGCAGGAGAGTGGTCAGGTACTGTTTTCTCTCAGTTGGCAAGCTGCGCACACAATCGCAGTGTTGTACAGCTTGTTTCATCACCTTTGCGAAGCTGCCGCTCTCTCCGGCTCCCGGAGACGAAGAAGCTGCTTCTTCGTGCAAAGACGATTCTGCCGCTCACAGTGCTCTGCACTGTGTGTCTTCTGCCGAAAGACACCAGGGAGCGGTGCATAGCTCTGCAGAGCACCTTACCTTCGTCTTTAGCCTCTCTTCTCGTCTACATCTTAGCAAAAAGCTTTTCCACTATGTCTGGCAAGGAGAAACTGTGCCAGCACAAAAAACATCTCCCATCGTGTTCTAGAGGCTGCACGGAGGTCTGCCGAGTGTTTTGCAAGAAGAGAAAGAAAGTTGTCCAAAACAGCTTGCAATCGAATTTTCATGTGAATAGAAAAGGCAGGAGAGTGGTCAGGTACTGTTTTCTCTCAGTTGGCAAGCTGCGCACACAATCGCAGTCTTGTACAGCTTGTTTCATCACCTTTGCCAAGTTGCCGCTCTCTCCGGCTCCCGGAGACGAAGAAGCTGCTTCTTCGCGCAAAGACGATTCTGCCGCTCACAGTGCTCTGCGGTGTGCGCCTTCTGCCGAAAGAGGCCAGGGAGCGGTGCTTAGCTCTGCACTGCACCGTACCTTCGTCTTTAGCCTCTCTTCTCGTCTACATCTTAGCAAAAAGCTTTTCCACTCTGTCTGGCAAGGAGAAACTGTGCCAGCACAGAAAACATCTCCCTTCGTGTTCTAGAGGCTGCACGGAGGTCTGCCGAGTGTTTTGCAAGAAGAGAAAGAAAGTTGTCCAAAACAGCTTGCAATCGAATGTTCATGTGAATAGAAAAGGCAGGAGAGTGGTCAGGTACTGTTTTCTCTCAGTTGGCAAGCTGCGCACACAATCGCAGTGTTGTACAGCTTGTTTCATCACCTTTGCGAAGCTGCCGCTCTCTCCGGCTCCCGGAGACGGAGAAACTGCTTCTTCGCGCAAAGACGATTCTGCCGCTCACAGTGCTCTGCGGTGTGCGCCTTCTGCCGAAAGAGATCCGGGAGCGGTGCTTAGCTCTGCAGAGCACCGTACCTTCGTCTTTAGCCTCTCTTCTCGTCTACATCTTAGCAAAAAGCTTTTCCACTCTGTCTGGCAAGGAGAAACTGTTCCAGCACAGAAAACATCTCCCATCGTGTTCTAGAGACTGCACGGAGGTCTGCCGAGTGTTTTGCAAGAAGAGAAAGAAAGTTGTCCAAAACAGCTTGCAATCGAATGTTCATGTGAATAGAAAAGGCAGGAGAGTGGTCAGGTACTGTTTTCTCTCAGGTGGCAAGCTGCGCACACAATCGCAGTGTTATACAGCTTGTTTCATCACCTTTGCGAAGTTGCCGCTCTCTCCGGCTCCAGGAGACGAAGAAGCTGCTTCTTCGCGCAAAGACGATTCTGCCGCTCACATTGCTCTGCGGTGTGCGGCTTCTGCCGAAAAAGATCCGGGAGCGGTGCTTAGCTCTGCAGAGCACCCTACCATCCTCTTTAGCCTCTCTTCTCGTCTACATCTTAGCAAAAAGCTTTTCCACTATGTCTGGCAAGGAGAAACTGTGCCAGCACAGAAAACATCTCCCATCGTGTTCTAGAGGCTGCACGGAGGTCTGCCGAGTGTTTTGCAAGAAGAGAAAGAAAGTTGTCCAAAACAGCTTGCAATCGAATTTTCATGTGAATAGAAAAGGCAGGAGAGGGGTCAGGTACTGTTTTCTCTCAGTTGGCAAGCTGCGCACACAATCGCAGTCTTGTACAGCTTGTTTCATCACCTTTGCGAAGTTGCCGCTCTCTCCGGCTCCCGGAGACGAAGAAGCTGCTTCTTCGCGCAAAGACGATTCTGCCGCTCACAGTGCTCTGCGGTGTGCGCCTTCTGCCGAAAGAGGCCAGGGAGCGGTGCTTAGCTCTGCACTGCACCGTACCTTCGTCTTTAGCCTCTCTTCTCGTCTACATCTTAGCAAAAAGCTTTTCCACTCTGTCTGGCAAGGAGAAACTGTGCCAGCACAGAAAACATCTCCCTTCGTGTTCTAGAGGCTGTACGGAGGTCTGCCGAGTGTTTTGCAAGAAGAGAAAGAAAGTTGTCCAAAACAGCTTGCAATCGAATGTTCATGTGAATAGAAAAGGCAGGAGAGTGGTCAGGTACTGTTTTCTCTCAGTTGGCAAGCTGCGCACACAATCGCAGTGTTGTACAGCTTGTTTCATCACCTTTGCGAAGCTGCCGCTCTCTCCGGCTCCCGGAGACGAAGAAGCTGCTTCTTCGCGCAAAGACGATTCTGCTGCTCACAGTGCTCTGCGGGGTGTGTCTTCTGCCGAAAGAGGCCCGGGAGCGGTGCTTAGCTCTGCAGAGCACCATACCTTCGTCTTTAGCCTCTCTTCTCGTCTACATCTTAGCAAAAAGCTTTTCCACTCTGTCTGGCAAGGAGAAACTTTGCCAGCACAGAAAACATCTCCCATCGTGTGCTAGAGGCTGCACGGAGGTCTGCCGAGTGTTAGCAAGAAGAGAAAGAAAGTTGTCCAAAACAGCTTGCAATCGAATGTTCATGTGAATAGAAAAGGCAGGAGAGTGGTCAGGTACTGTTTTCTCTCAGTTGGCAAGCTGCGCACACAATCGCAGTGTTGTACAGCTTGTTTCATCACCTTTGCGAAGCTGCCGCTCTCTCCGGCTCCCGGAGACGAAGAAGCTGCTTCTTCGCGCAAAGACGATTCTGCCGCTCACAGTGCTCTGCGGTGTGCGCCTTCTGCCGAAAGAGATTCGGGCGCGGTGCTTAGCTCTGCAGAGAACCGTACCTTCGTCTTTAGCCTCTCTTCTCGTCTACATCTTAGCAAAAAGCTTTTCCACTATGTCTGGCAAGGAGAAACTGTGCCAGCACAAAAAACATCTCCCATCGTGTTCTAGAGGCTGCACGGAGGTCTGCCGAGTGTTTTGCAAGAAGAGAAAGAAAGTTGTCCAAAACAGCTTGCAATCGAATGTTCATGTGAATAGAAAAGGCAGGAGAGTGGTCAGGTACTGTTTTCTCTCAGGTGGCAAGCTGCGCACACAATCGCAGTCTTGTACAGCTTGTTTCATCACCTTTGCGAAGTTGCCGCTCTCTCCGGCTCCCGGAGACGAAGAAGCTGCTTCTTCGCGCAAAGACGATTCTGCCGCTCACAGTGCTCTGCGGTGTGCGCCTTCTGCCGAAAGAGGTCCGGGAGCGGTGCTTAGCTCTGCAGAGGACCGTACCTTCGTCTTTAGCCTCTCTTCTCGTCTACATCTTAGCAAAAAGCTTTTCCACTCTGTCTGGCAATGAGAAACTGTGCCAGCACAGAAAACATCTCCCTTCGTGTTCTAGAGGCTGCACGGAGGTCTGCCGAGTGTTTTGCAAGAAGAGAAAGAAAGTTGTCCAAAACAGCTTGCAATCGAATGTTCATGTGAATAGAAAAGGCAGGAGAGTGGTCAGGTACTGTTTTCTCTCAGTTGGCAAGCTGCGCACACAATCGCAGTGTTGTACAGCTTGTTTCATCACCTTTGCGAAGTTGCCGCTCTCTCCGGCTCCCGGAGACCAAGAAGCTGCTTCTTCGCGCAAAGACGATTCTGCCGCTCACAGTGCTCTGCGGTGTGCGCCTTCTGCCGAAAGAGGTCCGGGAGCGGTGCTTAGCTCTGCAGAGCACCGTACCTTCGTCTTTAGCCTCTCTTCTCGTCTACATCTTAGCAAAAACCTTTTCCACTCTGTCTTTCAAGGAGAAACTGTGCCAGCACAGAAAACATCTCCCTTCGTGTTCTAGAGGCTGCACGGAGGTCTGCCGAGTGTTTTGCAAGAAGAGAAAGAAAGTTGTCCAAAACAGCTTGCAATCGAATGTTCATGTGAATAGAAAAGGCAGGAGAGTGGTCAGGTACTGTTTTCTCTCAGTTGGCAAGCTGCGCACACAATCGCAGTCTTGTACAGCTTGTTTCATCACCTTTGCCAAGTTGCCGCTCTCTCCGGCTCCCGGAGACCAAGAAGCTGCTTCTTCGCGCAAAGACGATTCTGCTGCTCACAGTGCTCTGCGGTGTGCGTCTTCTGCCGAAAGAGACCAGGGAGCGGTGCTTAGCTCTACAGAGCACCGTACCTTCGTCTTTAGCCTCTCTTCTCGTCTACATCTTAGCAAAAAGCTTTTCCACTCTGTCTGGCAAGGAGAAACTGTGCCAGCACAGAAAACATCTCCCATCGTGTTCTAGAGGCTGCACGGAGGTCTGCCGAGTGTTTTGCAAGAAGAGAAAGAAAGTTGTCCAAAACAGCTTCCAATCGAATGTTCATGTGAATAGAAAAGGCAGGAGAGTGGTCAGGTACTGTTTTCTCTCAGTTGGCAAGCTGCGCACACAATCGCAGTGTTGTACAGCTTGTTTCATCACCTTTGCGAAGCTGCCGCTCTCTCCGGCTCCCGGAGACGAAGAAGCTGCTTCTTCGTGCAAAGACGATTCTGCCGCTCACAGTGCTCTGCACTGTGTGTCTTCTGCCGAAAGACACCAGGGAGCGGTGCATAGCTCTGCAGAGCACCTTACCTTCGTCTTTAGCCTCTCTTCTCGTCTACATCTTAGCAAAAAGCTTTTCCACTATGTCTGGCAAGGAGAAACTGTGCCAGCACAAAAAACATCTCCCATCGTGTTCTAGAGGCTGCACGGAGGTCTGCCGAGTGTTTTGCAAGAAGAGAAAGAAAGTTGTCCAAAACAGCTTGCAATCGAATTTTCATGTGAATAGAAAAGGCAGGAGAGTGGTCAGGTACTGTTTTCTCTCAGTTGGCAAGCTGCGCACACAATCGCAGTCTTGTACAGCTTGTTTCATCACCTTTGCGAAGTTGCCGCTCTCTCCGGCTCCCGGAGACGAAGAAGCTGCTTCTTCGCGCAAAGACGATTCTGCCGCTCACAGTGCTCTGCGGTGTGCGCCTTCTGCCGAAAGAGGCCCGGGAGCGGTGCTTAGCTCTGCACTGCACCGTACCTTCGTCTTTAGCCTCTCTTCTCGTCTACATCTTAGCAAAAAGCTTTTCCACTCTGTCTGGCAAGGAGAAACTGTGCCAGCACAGAAAACATCTCCCTTCGTGTTCTAGAGGCTGCACGGAGGTCTGCCGAGTGTTTTGCAAGAAGAGAAAGAAAGTTGTCCAAAACAGCTTGCAATCGAATGTTCATGTGAATAGAAAAGGCAGGAGAGTGGTCAGGTACTGTTTTCTCTCAGTTGGCAAGCTGCGCACACAATCGCAGTGTTGTACAGCTTGTTTCATCACCTTTGCGAAGCTGCCGCTCTCTCCGGCTCCCGGAGACGGAGAAACTGCTTCTTCGCGCAAAGACGATTCTGCCGCTCACAGTGCTCTGCGGTGTGCGCCTTCTGCCGAAAGAGATCCGGGAGCGGTGCTTAGCTCTGCAGAGCACCGTACCTTCGTCTTTAGCCTCTCTTCTCGTCTACATCTTAGCAAAAAGCTTTTCCACTCTGTCTGGCAAGGAGAAACTGTTCCAGCACAGAAAACATCTCCCATCGTGTTCTAGAGACTGCACGGAGGTCTGCCGAGTGTTTTGCAAGAAGAGAAAGAAAGTTGTCCAAAACAGCTTGCAATCGAATGTTCATGTGAATAGAAAAGGCAGGAGAGTGGTCAGGTACTGTTTTCTCTCAGGTGGCAAGCTGCGCACACAATCGCAGTGTTATACAGCTTGTTTCATCACCTTTGCGAAGTTGCCGCTCTCTCCGGCTCCAGGAGACGAAGAAGCTGCTTCTTCGCGCAAAGACGATTCTGCCGCTCACATTGCTCTGCGGTGTGCGGCTTCTGCCGAAAAAGATCCGGGAGCGGTGCTTAGCTCTGCAGAGCACCGTACCATCCTCTTTAGCCTCTCTTCTCGTCTACATCTTAGCAAAAAGCTTTTCCACTATGTCTGGCAAGGAGAAACTGTGCCAGCACAGAAAACATCTCCCATCGTGTTCTAGAGGCTGCACGGAGGTCTGCCGAGTGTTTTGCAAGAAGAGAAAGAAAGTTGTCCAAAACAGCTTGCAATCGAATTTTCATGTGAATAGAAAAGGCAGGAGAGGGGTCAGGTACTGTTTTCTCTCAGTTGGCAAGCTGCGCACACAATCGCAGTCTTGTACAGCTTGTTTCATCACCTTTGCGAAGTTGCCGCTCTCTCCGGCTCCCGGAGACGAAGAAGCTGCTTCTTCGCGCAAAGACGATTCTGCCGCTCACAGTGCTCTGCGGTGTGCGCCTTCTGCCGAAAGAGGCCAGGGAGCGGTGCTTAGCTCTGCACTGCACCGTACCTTCGTCTTTAGCCTCTCTTCTCGTCTACATCTTAGCAAAAAGCTTTTCCACTCTGTCTGGCAAGGAGAAACTGTGCCAGCACAGAAAACATCTCCCTTCGTGTTCTAGAGGCTGTACGGAGGTCTGCCGAGTGTTTTGCAAGAAGAGAAAGAAAGTTGTCCAAAACAGCTTGCAATCGAATGTTCATGTGAATAGAAAAGGCAGGAGAGTGGTCAGGTACTGTTTTCTCTCAGTTGGCAAGCTGCGCACACAATCGCAGTGTTGTACAGCTTGTTTCATCACCTTTGCGAAGCTGCCGCTCTCTCCGGCTCCCGGAGACGAAGAAGCTGCTTCTTCGCGCAAAGACGATTCTGCTGCTCACAGTGCTCTGCGGGGTGTGTCTTCTGCCGAAAGAGGCCCGGGAGCGGTGCTTAGCTCTGCAGAGCACCATACCTTCGTCTTTAGCCTCTCTTCTCGTCTACATCTTAGCAAAAAGCTTTTCCACTCTGTCTGGCAAGGAGAAACTTTGCCAGCACAGAAAACATCTCCCATCGTGTGCTAGAGGCTGCACGGAGGTCTGCCGAGTGTTAGCAAGAAGAGAAAGAAAGTTGTCCAAAACAGCTTGCAATCGAATGTTCATGTGAATAGAAAAGGCAGGAGAGTGGTCAGGTACTGTTTTCTCTCAGTTGGCAAGCTGCGCACACAATCGCAGTGTTGTACAGCTTGTTTCATCACCTTTGCGAAGCTGCCGCTCTCTCCGGCTCCAGGAGACTAAGAAGCTGCTTCTTCGCGCAAAGACCATTCTGCCGCTCACAGTGCTCTGCGGTGTGCGCCTTCTCCCGAAAGAGATCCGGGAGCTGTGCTTAGCTCTGCAGAGCACCGTACCTTCGTCTTTAGCCTCTCTTCTCGTCTCCATCTTAGCAAAAAGCTTTTCCACTATGTCTGGCAAGGAGAAACTGTGCCAGCACAGAAAACATCTCCCATCGTGTTCTAGAGGCTGCACACAGGTCTGCCGAGTGTTTTGCAAGAAGAGAAAGAAAGTTGTCCAAAACAGCTTGCAATCGAATGTTCATGTGAATAGAAAAGTCAGGAGAGTGGTCAGGTACTGTTTTCTCTCAGTTGGCAAGCTGCGCACACAATCGCAGTCTTGTACAGCTTGTTTCATCACCTTTGCGAAGTTGCCGCTCTCTCCGGCTCCCGGAGACGAAGAAGCTGCTTCTTCGCGCAAAGACGATTCTGCCGCTCACAGTGCTCTGCGGTGTGCGCCTTCTGCCGAAAGAGGTCCGGGAGCTGTGCTTAGCTCTGCAGAGCACCGTACCTTCGTCTTTAGCCTCTCTTCTCGTCTACATCTTAGCAAAAAGCTTTTCCACTCTGTCTGGCAAGGAGAAACTGTGCCAGCACAAAAAACATCTCCCATCGTGTTCTAGAGGCTGCACGGAGGTCTGCCGAGTGTTTTGCAAGAAGAGAAAGAAAGTTGTCCAAAACAGCTTGCAATCGAATTTTCATGTGAATAGAAAAGGCAGGAGAGGGGTCAGGTACTGTTTTCTCTCAGTTGGCAAGCTGCGCACACAATCGCAGTCTTGTACAGCTTGTTTCATCACCTTTGCCAAGTTGCCGCTCTCTCCGGCTCCCGGAGACGAAGAAGCTGCTTCTTCGCGCAAAGACGATTCTGCCGCTCACAGTGCTCTGCGGTGTGCGCCTTCTGCCGAAAGAGGCCAGGGAGCGGTGCTTAGCTCTGCACTGCACCGTACCTTCGTCTTTAGCCTCTCTTCTCGTCTACATCTTAGCAAAAAGCTTTTCCACTCTGTCTGGCAAGGAGAAACTGTGCCAGCACAGAAAACATCTCCCATCGTGTTCTAGAGGCTGCACGGAGGTCTGCCGAGTGTTTTGCAAGAAGAGAAAGAAAGTTGTCCAAAACAGCTTGCAATCGAATGTTCATGTGAATAGAAAAGGCAGGAGAGTGGTCAGGTACTGTTTTCTCTCAGGTGGCAAGCTGCGCACACAATCGCAGTGTTATACAGCTTGTTTCATCACCTTTGCGAAGTTGCCGCTCTCTCCGGCTCCAGGAGACGAAGAAGCTGCTTCTTCGCGCAAAGACGATTCTGCCGCTCACATTGCCCTGCGGTGTGCGGCTTCTGCCGAAAAAGATCCGGGAGCGGTGCTTAGCTCTGCAGAGCACCGTACCTTCCTCTTTAACCTCTCTTCTCGTCTACATCTTAGCAAAAAGCTTTTCCACTATGTCTGGCAAGGAGAAACTGTGCCAGCACAGAAAACATCTCCCATCGTGTTCTAGAGGCTGCACGGAGGTCTGCGGAGTGTTTTGCAAGAAGAGAAAGAAAGTTGTCCAAAACAGCTTGCAATCGAATTTTCATGTGAATAGAAAAGGCAGGAGAGGGGTCAGGTACTGTTTTCTCTCAGTTGGCAAGCTGCGCACACAATCGCAGTCTTGTACAGCTTGTTTCATCACCTTTGCGAAGTTGCCGCTCTCTCCGGCTCCCGGAGACGAAGAAGCTGCTTCTTCGCGCAAAGACGATTCTGCCGCTCACAGTGCTCTGCGGTGTGCGCCTTCTGCCGAAAGAGGCCAGGGAGCGGTGCTTAGCTCTGCACTGCACCGTACCTTCGTCTTTAGCCCCTTTCTCGTCTACATCTTAGCAAAAAGCTTTTCCACTCTGTCTGGCAAGGAGAAACTGTGCCAGCACAGAAAACATCTCCCTTCGTGTTCTAGAGGCTGCACGGAGGTCTGCCGAGTGTTTTGCAAGAAGAGAAAGAAAGTTGTCCAAAACAGCTTGCAATCGAATGTTCATGTGAATAGAAAAGGCAGGTGAGTGGTCAGGTACTGTTTTCTCTCAGTTGGCAAGCTGCGCACACAATCGCAGTGTTGTACAGCTTGTTTCATCACCTTTGCGAAGTTGCCGCTCTCTCCGGCTCCCGGAGACGAAGAAGCTGCTTCTTCGCGCAAAGACCATTCTGCCGCTCACAGTGCTCTGCTTTGTGCGCCTTCTTCCAAAGAGGCCAGGGAGCGGTGCTTAGCTCTGCAGAGCACCGTACCTTCGTCTTTAGCCTCTCTTCTAGTCTACATCTTAGCAAAAACCTTTTCCACTCTGTCTGGCAAGGAGAAACTGTGCCAGCACAGAAAACATCTCCCATCGTGTTCTAGAGGCTGCACGGAGGTCTGCCGAGTGTTTTGCAAGAAGAGAAAGAAAGTTGTCCAAAACAGCTTGCAATCGAATGTTCATGTGAATAGAAAAGGCAGGAGAGTGGTCAGGTACTGTTTTCTCTCAGTTGGCAAGCTGCGCACACAATCGCAGTGTTGTACAGCTTGTTTCATCACCTTTGCGAAGCTGCCGCTCTCTCCGGCTCCCGGAGACGAAGAAGCTGCTTCTTCGCGCAAAGACGATTCTGCCGCTCACAGTGCTCTGCACTGTGTGTCTTCTGCCGAAAGACACCAGGGAGCGGTGCATAGCTCTGCAGAGCACCTTACCTTCGTCTTTAGCCTCTCTTCTCGTCTACATCTTAGCAAAAAGCTTTTCCACTCTGTCTGGCAAGGAGAAACTGTGCCAGCACAGAAAACATCTCCCTTCGTGTTCTAGAGGCTGCACGGAGGTCTGCCGAGTGTTTTGCAAGAAGAGAAAGAAAGTTGTCCAAAACAGCTTGCAATCGAATGTTCATGTGAATAGAAAAGTCAGGAGAGTTGTCAGGTTCTGTTTTCTCTCAGTTGGCAAGCTGCGCACACAATCGCAGTGTTGTACAGCTTTTTTCATCACCTTTGCGAAGTTGCCGCTCTCTCCGGCTCCCGGAGACGAAGAAGCTGCTTCTTCGCGCAAAGACGATTCTGCCGCTCACAGTGCTCTGCGGTGTGCGCCTTCTGCCGAAAGAGGTCCGGGAGCGGTGCTTAGCTCTGCAGAGCACCGTACCTTCGTCTTTAGCCTCTCTTCTCGTCTACATCTTAGCAAAAAGCTTTTCCAATCTGTCTGGCAAGGAAAAACTGTTCCAGCACAGAAAACATCTCCCATCGTGTTCTAGAGACTGCACGGAGGTCTGCCGAGTGTTTTGCAAGAAGAGAAAGAAAGTTGTCCAAAACAGTTTGCAATCGAATGTTCATGTGAATAGAAAAGGCAGGAGAGTGGTCAGGTACTGTTTTCTCTCAGGTGGCAAGCTGCGCACACAATCGCAGTGTTATACAGCTTGTTTCATCACCTTTGCGAAGTTGCCGCTCTCTCCGGCTCCCGGAGACGAAGAAGCTGCTTCTTCGCGCAAAGACGATTCTGCCGCTCACATTGCTCTGCGGTGTGCGGCTTCTGCCGAAAAAGATCCGGGAGCGGTGCTTAGCTCTGCAGAGCACCGTACCATCCTCTTTAGCCTCTCTTCTCGTCTACATCTTAGCAAAAAGCTTTTCCACTATGTCTGGCAAGGAGAAACTGTGCCAGCACAGAAAACATCTCCCATCGTGTTCTAGAGGCTGCACGGAGGTCTGCCGAGTGTTTTGCAAGAAGAGAAAGAAAGTTGTCCAAAACAGCTTGCAATCGAATTTTCATGTGAATAGAAAAGGCAGGAGAGGGGTCAGGTACTGTTTTCTCTCAGTTGGCAAGCTGCGCACACAATCGCAGTGTTGTACAGCTTGTTTCATCACCTTTGCGAAGCTGCCGCTCTCTCCGGCTCCCGGAGACGAAGAAGCTGCTTCTTCGCGCAAAGACGATTCTGCCGCTCACAGTGCTCTGCGGTGTGCGCCTTCTGCCGAAAGAGGCCAGGGAGCGGTGCTTAGCTCTGCACTGCACCGTACCTTCGTCTTTAGCCTCTCTTCTCGTCTACATCTTAGCAAAAAGCTTTTCCACTCTGTCTGGCAAGGAGAAACTGTTCCAGCACAGAAAACATCTCCCTTCGTGTTCTAGAGGCTGCACGGAGGTCTGCCGAGTGTTTTGCAAGAAGAGAAAGAAGTTGTCCAAAACAGCTTGCAATCGAATGTTCATGTGAATAGAAAAGGCAGGAGAGTGGTCAGGTACTGTTTTCTCTCAGTTGGCAAGCTGCGCACAAAATCGCAGTGTTGTACAGCTTGTTTCATCACCTTTGCGAAGCTGCCGCTCTCTCCGGCTCCCGGAGACGAAGAAGCTGCTTCTTCGCGCAAAGACGATTCTGCTGCTCACAGTGCTCTGCGGGGTGTGTCTTCTGCCGAAAGAGGCCCGGGAGCGGTGCTTAGCTCTACAGAGCACCGTACCTTCGTCTTTAGCCTCTCTTCTCGTCTACATCTTAGCAAAAAGCTTTTCCACTCTGTCTGGCAAGGACAAACTTTGCCAGCACAGAAAACATCTCCCATCGTGTTCTAGAGGCTGCACGGAGGTCTGCCGAGTGTTTTGCAAGAAGAGAAAGAAAGTTGTCCAAAACAGCTTGCAATCGAATGTTCATGTGAATAGAAAAGGCAGGAGAGTGGTCAGGTTCTGTTTTCTCTCAGTTGGGAAGCTGCGCACACAATCGCAGTGTTGTACAGCTTTTTTCATCACCTTTGCGAAGTTGCCG
This sequence comes from Melozone crissalis, assembly GCF_028551555.1. Taxonomy (NCBI): domain Eukaryota; kingdom Metazoa; phylum Chordata; class Aves; order Passeriformes; family Passerellidae; genus Melozone; species Melozone crissalis. The sequence goes on along the minus strand of NW_026535896.1, from coordinate 7,991,794 downwards.
CTCTCTCCGGCTCCCGGAGACGAAGAAGCTGCTTCTTCGCGCAAAGACGATTCTGCCGCTCACAGTGCTCTGCGGTGTGCGCCTTCTGCCGAAAGAGGTCCGGGAGCGGTGCTTAGCTCTGCAGAGCACCGTACCTTCGTCTTTAGCCTCTCTTCTCGTCTACATCTTAGCAAAAAGCTTTTCCACTCTGTCTGGCAAGGAGAAACTGTGCCAGCACAGAAAACATCTCCCTTCGTGTTCTAAAGGCTGCACGGAGGTCTGCCGAGTGTTTTGCAAGAAGAGAAAGAAAGTTGTCCAAAACAGCTTGCAATCGAATGTTCATGTGAATAGAAAAGGCAGGAGAGTGGTCAGGTTCTGTTTTCTCTCAGTTGGGAAGCTGCGCACACAATCGCAGTGTTGTACAGCTTGTTTCATCACCTTTGCGAAGCTGCCGCTCTCCTCGGCTCCCGGAGACGAAGAAGCTGCTTCTTCGCGCAAAGACGATTCTGCCGCTCACAGTGCTCTGCGGTGTGCGCCTTCTGCCGAAAGAGGCCCGGGAGCGGTGCTTAGCTCTGCGGAGCACCGTACCGTCGTCTTTAGCCTCTCTTCTCGTCTACATCTTAGCAAAAAGCTTTTCCACTCTGTCTGGCAAGGAGAAACTTTGCCAGCACAGAAAACATCTCCCATCGTGTTCTAGAGGCTGCACGGAGGTCTGCCGAGTGTTTTGCAAGAAGAGAAAGAAAGTTGTCCAAAACAGCTTGCAATCGAATGTTCATGTGAATAGAAAAGGCAGGAGAGTGGTCAGGTACTGTTTTCTCTCAGTTGGCAAGCTGCGCACACAATCGCAGTGTTGTACAGCTTGTTTCATCACCTTTGCGAAGTTGCCGCTCTCTCCGGCTCCCGGAGACGAAGAAGCTGCTTCTTCGCGCAAAGACGATTCTGCCGCTCACAGTGCTCTGCGGTGTGCGCCTTCTGCCGAAAGAGGCCAGGGAGCGGTGCTTAGCTCTGCACTGCACCGTACCTTCGTCTTTAGCCTCTCTTCTCGTCTACATCTTAGCAAAAAGCTTTTCCACTCTGTCTGGCAAGGAGAAACTGTGCCAGCACAGAAAACATCTCCCTTCGTGTTCTAGAGGCTGCACGGAGGTCTGCCGAGTGTTTTGCAAGAAGAGAAAGAAAGTTGTCCAAAACAGCTTGCAATCGAATGTTCATGTGAATAGAAAAGGCAGGAGAGTGGTCAGGTACTGTTTTCTCTCACTTGGCAAGCTGCGCACACAATCGCAGTCTTGTACAGCTTGTTTCATCACCTTTGCGAAGCTGCCGCTCTCTCCGGCTCCCGGAGACGGAGAAACTGCTTCTTCGCGCAAAGACGATTCTGCTGCTCACAGTGCCCTGCGGTGTGTGTCTTCTGCCGAAAGAGACCAGGGAGCGGTGCTTAGCTTTACAGAGCACCGTACCTTCGTCTTTAGCCTCTCTTCTCGTCTACATCTTAGCAAAAAGCTTTTCCACTCTGTCTGGCAAGGAGAAACTGTGCCAGCACAGAAAACATCTCCCATCGTGTTCTAGAGGCTGCACGGAGGTCTGCCGAGTGTTTTGCAAGAAGAGAAAGAAAGTTGTCCAAAACAGCTTGCAATCGAATGTTCATGTGATTAGAAAAGGCAGGAGAGTGGTCAGGTACTGTTTTCTCTCAGTTGGCAAGCTGCGCACACAATCGCAGTCTTGTACAGCTTGTTTCATCACCTTTGCGAAGTTGCCGCTCTCTCCGGCTCCCGGAGACGAAGAAGCTGCTTCTTCGCGCAAAGACGATTCGGCCGCTCACAGTGCTCTGCGGTGTGCGCCTTCTGCCGAAAGAGACCAGGGAGCGGTGCTTAGCTCTGCAGAGCACCGTACCTTCGTCTTTAGCCTCTCTTCTCGTCTACATCTTAGCAAAAAGCTTTTCCACTCTGTCTGGCTAGGAGAAACTGTTCCAGCACAGAAAACATCTCCCATCGTGTTCTAGAGGCTGCACGGAGGTCTGCCGAGTGTTTTGCAAGAAGAGAAAGAAAGTTGTCCAAAACAGCTTGCAATCGAATGTTCATGTGAATAGAAAAGGCAGGAGAGGGGTCAGGTACTGTTTTCTCTCAGTTGGCAAGCTGCGCACACAATCGCAGTCTTGTACAGCTTGTTTCATCACCTTTGCGAAGTTGCCGCTCTCTCCGGCTCCCGGAGACGAAGAAGCTGCTTCTTCGCGCAAAGACGATTCTGCCGCTCACAGTGCTCTGCGGTGTGCGCCTTCTGCCGAAAGAGGCCCGGGAGCGGTGCTTAGCTCTGCACTGCACCGTACCTTCGTCTTTAGCCTCTCTTCTCGTCTACATCTTAGCAAAAAGCTTTTCCACTCTGTCTGGCAAGGAGAAACTGTGCAAGCACAGAAAACATCTCCCTTCGTGTTCTAGAGGCTGCACGGAGGTCTGCCGAGTGTTTTGCAAGAAGAGAAAGAAAGTTGTCCAAAACAGCTTGCAATCGAATGTTCATGTGAATAGAAAAGGCAGGAGAGTGGTCAGGTACTGTTTTCTCTCAGTTGGCAAGCTGCGCACACAATCGCAGTGTTGTACAGCTTGTTTCATCACCTTTGCGAAGCTGCCGCTCTCTCCGGCTCCCGGAGACGGAGAAACTGCTTCTTCGCGCAAAGACGATTCTGCTGCTCACAGTGCTCTGCGGTGTGTGTCTTCTGCCGAAAGAGACCAGGGAGCGGTGCTTAGCTTTACAGAGCACCGTACCTTCGTCTTTAGCCTCTCTTCTCGTCTACATCTTAGCAAAAAGCTTTTCCACTCTGTCTGGCAAGGAGAAACTGTTCCAGCACAGAAAACATCTCCCATCGTGTTCTAGAGGCTGCACGGAGGTCTGCGGAGTGTTTTGCAAGAAAACAAAGAAAGTTGTCCAAAACAGCTTGCAATCCAATGTTGATGAGATTAGAAAAGGCAGGAGAGTGGTCAGGTACTGTTTTCTCTCACTTGGCAAGCTGCGCACACAATCGCAGTGTTGTACAGCTAGTTTCATCACCTTTGCGAAGTTATCGCTCTCTCCGGCTCCCGGAGACGAAGAAGCTGCTTCTTCGCGCAAAGACGATTCTGCCGCTCCCAGTGCTCTGCGGTGTGCGCCTTCTGCCGAAAGAGGCCCGGGAGCGGTGCTTAGCTCTGCAGAGCACCGTACCTTCGTCTTTAGCCTCTCTTCTCGTCTACATCTTAGCAAAAAGCTTTTCCACTCTGTCTGGCAAGGAGAAACTTTGCCAGCACAGAAAACATCTCCCATCGTGTTCTAGAGGCTGCACGGAGGTCTGCCGAGTGTTTTGCAAGAAGAGAAAGAAAGTTGTCCAAAACAGCTTGCAATCGAATGTTCATGTGAATAGAAAAGGCAGGAGAGTGGTCAGGTACTGTTTTCTCTCAGTTGTCAACCTGCGCACACAATCGCAGTGTTGTACAGCTTGTTTCATCACCTTTGCCAAGTTGCCGCTCTCTCCGGCTCCCGGAGACGAAGAAGCTGCTTCTTCGCGCAAAGACGATTCTGCCGCTCACAGTGCTCTGCACTGTGTGTCTTCTGCCGAAAGATACCAGGGAGCGGTGCATAGCTCTGCACTGCACCGTACCTTCGTCTTTAGCCTCTCTTCTCGTCTACATCTTAGCAAAAAGCTTTTCCACTCTGTCTGGCATGGAGAAACTTTGCCAGCACAGAAAACATCTCCCATCGTGTTCTAGAGGCTGCACGGAGGTCTGCCGAGTGTTTTGCAAGAAGAGAAAGAAAGTTGTCCAAAACAGCTTGCAATCGAATGTTCATGTGAATAGAAAAGGCAGGAGAGTGGTCAGGTTCTGTTTTCTCTCAGTTGGGAAGCTGTGCACACAATCGCAGTGTTGTACAGCTTGTTTCATCACCTTTGCGAAGTTGCCGCTCTCTCCGGCTCCCGGAGACGAAGAAGCTGCTTCTTCGCGCAAAGACGAATCTGCCGCTCACAGTGCTCTGCGGTGTGCGCCTTCTGCCGAAAGAGGTCCGGGAGCGGTGCTTAGCTCTGCAGAGCACCGTACCTTCGTCTTTAGCCTCTCTTCTCGTCTCCATCTTAGCAAAACGCTTTTCCATTCTGTCTGGCAAGGAGAAACTGTGCCAGCACAGAAAACATCTCCCATCGTGTTCTAGAGGCTGCACGGAGGTCTGCCGAGTGTTTTGCAAGAAGAGAAAGAAAGTTGTCCAAAACAGCTTGCAATCGAATGTTCATGTGAATAGAAAAGGCAGGAGAGTGGTCAGGTACTGTTTTCTCTCAGGTGGCATGCTGCGCATACAATCGCAGTGTTGTACAGCTTGTTTCATCACCTTTGCCAAGTTGCCGCTCTCTCCGGCTCCGGGAGACGAAGAAGCTGCTTCTTCGCGCAAAGACGATTCTGCCGCTCACAGTGCTCTGCGGTGTGCGCCTTCTGCCGATAGAGCCCAGGGAGCGGTGCTTAGCTCTGCAGAGCACCGTACCTTCGTCTTTAGCCTCTCTTCTCGTCTACATCTTAGCAAAAAGCTTTTCCACTCTGTCTGGCAAGGAGAAACTGTTCCAGCACAGAAAACATCTCCCATCGTGTTCTAGAGGCTGCACGGAGGTCTGCGGAGTGTTTTGCAAGAAAACAAAGAAAGTTGTCCAAAACAGCTTGCAATCCAATGTTCATGTGATTAGAAAAGGCAGGAGAGTGGTCAGGTACTGTTTTCTCTCACTTGGCAAGCTGCGCACACAATCGCAGTGTTGTACAGCTAGTTTCATCACCTTTGCGAAGTTGCCGCTCTCTCCGGCTCCCGGAGACGAAGAAGCTGCTTCTTCGCGCAAAGACGATTCTGCCGCTCCCAGTGCTCTGCACTGTGTGTCTTCTGCCGAAAGACACCAGGGAGCGGTGCTTAGCTCTGCAGAGCACCTTACCTTCGTCTTTAGCCTCTCTTCTCGTCTACATCTTAGCAAAAAGCTTTTCCACTCTGTCTGGCATGGAGAAACTTTGCCAGCACAGAAAACATCTCCCATCGTGTTCTAGAGGCTGCACGGAGGTCTGCCGAGTGTTTTGCAAGAAGAGAAAGAAAGTTGTCCAAAACAGCTTGCAATCGAATGTTCATGTGAATAGAAAAGGCAGGAGAGTGGTCAGGGACTGCTTTCTCTCAGTTGGCAAGCTGCGCACACAATCGCAGTGTTGTACAGCTTGTTTCATCACCTTTGCGAAGTTGCCGCTCTCTCCGGCTCCCGGAGACGAAGAAGCTGCTTCTTCGCGCAAAGACGATTCTGCCGCTCACAGTGCTCTGCGGTGTGCGCCTTCTGCCGAAAGAGGTCCGGGAGCGGTGCTTAGCTCTGCAGAGCACCGTACCTTCGTCTTTAGCCTCTCTTCTCGTCTCCATCTTAGCAAAACGCTTTTCCACTCTGTCTGGCAAGGAGAAACTGTGCCAGCACAGAAAACATCTCCCATCGTGTTCTAGAGGCTGCACGGAGGTCTGCCGACTGTTTTGCAAGAAGAGAAAGAAAGTTGTCCAAAACAGCTTGCAATCGAATGTTCATGTGAATAGAAAAGGCAGGAGAGTGGTAAGGTACTGTTTTCTCTCAGGTGGCAAGCTGCGCACACAATCGCAGTGTTGTACAGCTTGTTTCATCACCTTTGCGAAGTTGCCGCTCTCTCCGGCTCCGGGAGACGAATAAGCTGCTTCTTCGCGCAAAGACGATTCTGCCGCTCACAGTGCTCTGCGGTGTGCGCCTTCTGCCGATAGAGCCCAGGGAGCGGTGCTTAGCTCTGCAGAGCACCGTACCTTCGTCTTTAGCCTCTCTTCTCGTCTACATCTTAGCAAAAAGCTTTTCCACTCTGTCTGGCAAGGAGAAACTGTGCCAGCACAGAAAACATCTCCCATCGTGTTCTAGAGGCTGCACGGAGGTCTGCGGAGTGTTTTGCAAGAAAACAAAAAAAGTTGTCCAAAACAGCTTGCAATCGAATGTTCATGTGAATAGAAAAGGCAGGAGAGTGGTCAGGTACTGTTTTCTCTCAGTTGGCAAGCTGCGCACACAATCGCAGTCTTGTACAGCTTGTTTCATCACCTTTGCGAAGTTGCCGCTCTCTCCGGCTCCCGGAGACGAAGAAGCTGCTTCTTCGCGCAAAGACGATTCGGCCGCTCACAGTGCTCTGCGGTGTGCGCCTTCTGCCGAAAGAGACCAGGGAGCGGTGCTTAGCTCTGCAGAGCACCGTACGTTCGTCTTTAGCCTCTCTTCTCGTCTACATCTTAGCAAAAAGCTTTTCCACTCTGTCTGGCAAGGAGAAACTGTGCCAGCACAGAAAACATCTCCCATCGTGTTCTAGAGGCTGCACGGAGGTCTGCCGAGTGTTTTGCAAGAAGAGAAAGAAAGTTGTCCAAAACAGCTTGCAATCGAATGTTCATGTGAATAGAAAAGGCAGGAGAGTGGTCAGGTACTGTTTTCTCTCAGTTGACGAGCTGCGCACACAATCGCAGTGTTGTACAGCTTGTTTCATCACCTTTGCGAAGCTGCCGCTCTCTCCGGCTCCCGGAGACGAAGAAGCTGCTTCTTCGCGCAAAGACGATTCTGCCGCTCATAGTGCTCTGCACTGTGTGTCTTCTGCCGAAAGAGGTCCGGGAGCGGTGCTTAGCTCTGCAGAGCACCGTACCTTCGTCTTTAGCCTCTCTTCTCGTCTACATCTTAGCAAAAAGCTTTTCCACTCTGTCTGGCAAGGAGAAACTGTTCCAGCACAGAAAACATCTCCCATCGTGTTCTAGAGGCTGCACGGTGGTCTGCGGAGTGTTTTGCAAGAAAACAAAGAAAGTTGTCCAAAACAGCTTGCAATCCAATGTTGATGTGATTAGAAAAGGCAGGAGAGTGGTCAGGTACTGTTTTCTCTCACTTGGCAAGCTGCGCACACAATCGCAGTGTTGTACAGCTAGTTTCATCACCTTTGCGAAGTTGCCGCTCTCTCCGGCTCCCGGAGACGAAGAAGCTGCTTCTTCGCGCAAAGACGATTCTGCCGCTCCCAGTGCTCTGCGGTGTGCGCCTTCTGCCGAAAGAGGCCCGGGAGCGGTGCTTAGCTCTGCAGAGCACCGTACCTTCGTCTTTAGCCTCTCTTCTCGTCTACATCTTAGCAAAAAGCTTTTCCACTCTGTCTGGCAAGGAGAAACTTTGCCAGCACAGAAAACATCTCCCATCGTGTTCTAGAGGCTGCACGGAGGTCTGCCGAGTGTTTTGCAAGAAGAGAAAGAAAGTTGTCCAAAACAGCTTGCAATCGAATGTTCATGTGAATAGAAAAGGCAGGAGAGTGGTCAGGTACTGTTTTCTCTCAGTTGGCAAGCTGCGCACACAATCGCAGTGTTGTACAGCTTGTTTCATCACCTTTGCCAAGTTGCCGCTCTCTCCGGCTCCCGGAGACGAAGAAGCTGCTTCTTCGCGCAAAGACGATTCTGCCGCTCACAGTGCTCTGCACTGTGTGTCTTCTGCCGAAAGAGGCCAGGGAGCGGTGCTTAGCTCTGCACTGCACCGTACCTTCGTCTTTAGCCTCTCTTCTCGTCTACATCTTAGCAAAATCTTTTCCACTCTGTCTGGCATGGAGAAACTTTGCCAGCACAGAAAACATCTCCCATCGTGTTCTAGAGGCTGCACGGAGTTCTGCCGAGTGTTTTGCAAGAAGAGAAAGAAAGTTGTCCAAAACAGCTTGCAATCGAATGTTCATGTGAATAGAAAAGGCAGGAGAGTGGTCAGGTTCTGTTTTCTCTCAGTTGGGAAGCTGCGCACACAATCGCAGTGTTGTACAGCTTTTTTCATCACCTTTGCGAAGTTGCCGCTCTCTCCGGCTCCCGGAGACGAAGAAGCTGCTTCTTCGCGCAAAGACGATTCTGCCGCTCACAGTGCTCTGCGGTGTGCGCCTTCTGCCGAAAGAGGTCCGGGAGCGGTGCTTAGCTCTGCAGAGCACCGTACCTTCGTCTTTAGCCTCTCTTCTCGTCTCCATCTTAGCAAAACGCTTTTCCACTCTGTCTGGCAAGGAGAAACTGTGCCAGCACAGAAAACATCTCCCATCGTGTTCTAGAGGCTGCACGGAGGTCTGCCGAGTGTTTTGCAAGAAGAGAAAGAAAGTTGTCCAAAACAGCTTGCAATCGAATGTTCATGTGAATAGAAAAGGCAGGAGAGTGGTCAGGTACTGTTTTCTCTCAGGTGGAAAGCTGCGCATACAATCGCAGTGTTGTACAGCTTGTTTCATCACCTTTGCCAAGTTGCCGCTCTCTCCGGCTCCGGGAGATGAAGAAGTTGCTTCTTCGCGCAAAGACGATTCTGCCGCTCACAGTGCTCTGCGGTGTGCGCCTTCTGCCGATAGAGCCCAGGGAGCGGTGCTTAGCTCTGCAGAGCACCGTACCTTCGTCTTTAGCCTCTCTTCTCGTCTACATCTTAGCAAAAAGCTTTTCCACTCTGTCTGGCAAGGAGAAACTGTTCCAGCACAGAAAACATCTCCCATCGTGTTCTAGAGGCTGCACGGAGGTCTGCGGAGTGTTTTGCAAGAAAACAAAGAAAGTTGTCCAAAACAGCTTGCAATCCAATGTTCATGTGATTAGAAAAGGCAGGAGAGTGGTCAGGTACTGTTTTCTCTCACTTGGCAAGCTGCGCACACAATCGCAGTGTTGTACAGCTAGTTTCATCACCTTTGCGAAGTTGCCGCTCTCTCCGGCTCCCGGAGACGAAGAAGCTGCTTCTTCGCGCAAAGACGATTCTGCCGCTCCCAGTGCTCTGCGGTGTGCGCCTTCTGCCGAAAGAGGCCCAGGAGCGGTGCTTAGCTCTGCAGAGCACCGTACCTTCGTCTTTAGCCTCTCTTCTCGTCTACATCTTAGCAAAAAGCTTTTCCACTCTGTCTGGCAAGGAGAAACTTTGCCAGCACAGAAAACATCTCCCATCGTGTTCTAGAGGCTGCACGGAGGTCTGCCGAGTGTTTTGCAAGAAGAGAAAGAAAGTTGTCCAAAACAGCTTGCAATCGAATGTTCATGTGAATAGAAAAGGCAGGAGAGTGGTCAGGTACTGTTTTCTCTCAGTTGGCAAGCTGCGCACACAATCGCAGTGTTGTACAGCTTGTTTCATCACCTTTGCCAAGTTGCCGCTCTCTCCGGCTCCCGGAGACGAAGAAGCTGCTTCTTCGCGCAAAGACGATTCTGCCGCTCACAGTGATCTGCACTGTGTGTCTTCTGCCGAAAGACACCAGGGAGCGGTGCATAGCTCTGCACTGCACCGTACCTTCGTCTTTAGCCTCTCTTCTCGTCTACATCTTAGCAAAAAGCTTTTCCACTCTGTCTGGCATGGAGAAACTTTGCCAGCACAGAAAACATCTCCCATCGTGTTCTAGAGGCTGCACGGAGGTCTGCCGAGTGTTTTGCAAGAAGAGAAAGAAAGTTGTCCAAAACAGCTTGCAATCGAATGTTCATGTGAATAGAAAAGGCAGGAGAGTGGTCAGGTACTGCTTTCTCTCAGTTGGCAAGCTGCGCACACAATCGCAGTGTTGTACAGCTTGTTTCATCACCTTTGCGAAGTTGCCGCTCTCTCCGGCTCCCGGAGACGAAGAAGCTGCTTCTTCGCGCAAAGACGATTCTGCCGCTCACAGTGCTCTGCGGTGTGCGCCTTCTGCCGAAAGAGGTCCGGGAGCGGTGCTTAGCTCTGCAGAGCACCGTACCTCCGTCTTTAGCCTCTCTTCTCGTCTCCATCTTCGCAAAACGCTTTTCCACTCTGTCTGGCAAGGAGAAACTGTGCCAGCACAGAAAACATCTCCCATCGTGTTCTAGAGGCTGCACGGAGGTCTGCCGACTGTTTTGCAAGAAGAGAAAGAAAGTTGTCCAAAACAGCTTGCAATCGAATGTTCATGTGAATAGAAAAGGCAGGAGAGTGGTCAGGTACTGTTTTCTCTCAGGTGGCAAGCTGCGCACACAATCGCAGTGTTGTACAGCTTGTTTCATCACCTTTGCCAAGTTGCCGCTCTCTCCGGCTCCGGGAGACGAAGAAGCTGCTTCTTCGCGCAAAGACGATTCTGCCGCTCACAGTGCTCTGCGGTGTGCGCCTTCTGCCGATAGAGCCCAGGGAGCGGTGCTTAGCTCTGCAGAGCACCGTACCTTCGTCTTTAGCCTCTCTTCTCGTCTACATCTTAGCAAAAAGCTTTTCCACTCTGTCTGGCAAGGAGAAACTGTTCCAGCAAAGAAAACATCTCCCATCGTGTTCTAGAGGCTGCACGGAGGTCTGCGGAGTGTTTTGCAAGAAAACAAAGGAAGTTGTCCAAAACAGCTTGCAATCCAATGTTCATGTGATTAGAAAAGGCAGGAGAGTGGTCAGGTACTGTTTTCTCTCACTTGGCAAGCTGCGCACACAATCGCAGTGTTGTACAGCTAGTTTCATCACCTTTGCGAAGTTGCCGCTCTCTCCGGCTCCCGGAGACGAAGAAGCTGCTTCTTCGCGCAAAGATGATTCTGCCGCTCCCAGTGCTCTGCGGTGTGCGCCTTCTGCCGAAAGAGGCCCGGGAGCGGTGCTTAGCTCTGCAGAGCACCGTACCTTCGTCTTTAGACTCTCTTCTCGTCTACATCTTAGCAAAAAGCTTTTCCACTCTGTCTGGCAAGGAGAAACTTTGCCAGCACAGAAAACATCTCCCATCGTGTTCTAGAGGCTGCACGGAGGTCTGCCGAGTGTTTTGCAAGAAGAGAAAGAAAGTTGTCCAAAACAGCTTGCAATCGAATGTTCATGTGAATAGAAAAGGCAGGAGAGTGGTCAGGTTCTGTTTTCTCTCAGTTGGGAAGCTGCGCACACAATCGCAGTGTTGTACAGCTTGTTTCATCACCTTTGCCAAGTTGCCGCTCTCTCCGGCTCCCGGAGACGAAGAAGCTGCTTCTTCGCGCAAAGACGATTCTGCCGCTCACAGTGCTCTGCACTGTGTGTCTTCTGCCGAAAGACACCAGGGAGCGGTGCATAGCTCTGCACTGCACCGTACCTTCGTCTTTAGCCTCTCTTCTCGTCTACATCTTTGCAAAAAGCTTTTCCACTCTGTCTGGCATGGAGAAACTTTGCCAGCACAGAAAACATCTCCCATCGTGTTCTAGAGGCTGCACGGAGGTCTGCCGAGTGTTTTGCAAGAAGAGAAAGAAAGTTGTCCAAAACAGCTTGCAATCGAATGTTCATGTGAATAGAAAAGGCAGGAGAGTGGTCAGGTTCTGTTTTCTCTCAGTTGGGAAGCTGCGCACACAATCGCAGTGTTGTACAGCTTGTTTCATCACCTTTGCCAAGTTGCCGCTCTCTCCGGCTCCCGGAGACGAAGAAGCTGCTTCTTCGCGCAAAGACGATTCTGCCGCTCACAGTGCTCTGCGGTGTGCGCCTTCTGCCGAAAGAGGTCCGGGAGCGGTGCTTAGCTCTGCAGAGCACCGTACCTTCGTCTTTAGCCTCTCTTCTCGTCTCCATCTTAGCAAAACGCTTTCCCACTCTGTCTGGCAAGGAGAAACTGTGCCAGCACAGAAAACATCTCCCATCGTGTTCTAGAGGCTGGACGGAGGTCTGCCGAGTGTTTTGCAAGAAGAGAAAGAAAGTTGTCCAAAACAGCTTGCAATCGAATGTTCATGTGAATAGAAAAGGCAGGAGAGTGGTCAGGTACTGTTTTCTCTCAGGTGGCAAGCTGCGCACACAATCGCAGTCTTGTACAGCTTGTTTCATCACCTTTCCCAAGTTGCGGCTCTCTCCGGCTCCCGGAGACGAAGAAGCTGCTTCTTCGCGCAAAGACGATTCTGCCGCTCACAGTGCTCTGCGGTGTGCGCCTTCTGCCGAAAGAGACCAGGGAGCGGTGCTTAGCTCTGCAGAGCACCGTACCTTCGTCTTTAGCCTCTCTTCTCGTCTACATCTTAGCAAAAAGCTTTTCCACTATGTCTGGCAAGGAGAAACTGTGCCAGCACAAAAAACATCTCCCATCGTGTTCTAGAGGCTGCACGGAGGTCTGCCGAGTGTTTTGCAAGAAGAGAAAGAAAGTTGTCCAAAACAGCTTGCAATCGAATGTTCATGTGAATAGAAAAGGCAGGAGAGTGGTCAGGTACTGTTTTCTCTCAGTTGGCAAGCTGCGCACACACTCGCAGTCTTGTACAGCTTGTTTCATCACCTTTGCGAAGTTGCCGCTCTCTCCGGCTCCCGGAGACGAAGAAGCTGCTTCTTCGCGCAAAGACGATTCTGCCGCTCACAGTGCTCTGCGGTGTGCGCCTTCTGCCGAAAGAGGCCAGGGAGCGGTGCTTAGCTCTGCACTGCACCGTACCTTCGTCTTTAGCCTCTCTTCTCGTCTACATCTTAGCAAAAAGCTTTTCCACTCTGTCTGGCAAGGACAAACTGTGCCAGCACAGAAAACATCTCCCTTCGTGTTCTAGAGGCTGCACGGAGGTCTGCCGAGTGTTTTGCAAGAAGAGAAAGAAAGTTGTCCAAAACAGCTTGCAATCGAATGTTCATGTGAATAGAAAAGGCAGGAGAGTGGTCAGGTACTGTTTTCTCTCAGTTGACGAGCTGCGCACACAATCGCAGTCTTTTACAGCTTGTTTCATCACCTTTGCGAAGCTGCCGCTCTCTCCGGCTCCCGGAGACGAAGAAGCTGCTTCTTCGCGCAAAGACGATTCTGCTGCTCACAGTGCTCTGCGGTGTGTGTCTTCTGCCGAAAGAGACCAGGGAGCGGTGCTTAGCTCTACAGAGCACCGTACCTTCGTCTTTAGCCTCTCTTCTCGTCTACATCTTAGCAAAAAGCTTTTCCACTCTGTCTGGCAAGGACAAACTTTGCCAGCACAGAAAACATCTCCCATCGTGTTCTAGAGGCTGCACGGAGGTCTGCCGAGTGTTTTGCAAGAAGAGAAAGAAAGTTGTCCAAAACAGCTTGCAATCGAATGTTCATGTGAATAGAAAAGGCAGGAGAGTGGTCAGGTACTGTTTTCTCTCAGTTGGCAAGCTGCGCACACAATCGCAGTGTTGTACAGCTTGTTTCATCACCTTTGCCAAGTTGCCGCTCTCTCCGGCTCCCGGAGACGAAGAAGCTGCTTCTTCGCGCAAAGACGATTCTGACGCTCACAGTGCTCTGCGGTGTGCGCCTTCTGCCGAAAGAGGTCCGGGAGCGGTGCTTAGCTCTGCAGAGCACCGTACCTTCGTCTTTAGCCTCTCTTCTCGTCTACATCTTAGCAAAAAGCTTTTCCACTCTGTCTGGCAAGGAGAAACTGTGCCAGCACAGAAAACATCTCCCATCGTGTTCTAGAGGCTGCACGGAGGTCTGCCGAGTGTTTTGCAAGAAGAGAAAGAAAGTTGTCCAAAACAGCTTGCAATCGAATGTTCATGTGAATAGAAAAGGCAGGAGAGTGGTCAGGTACTGTTTTCTCTCAGTTGGCAAGCTGCGCACACAATCGCAGTCTTGTACAGCTTGTTTCATCACCTATGCCAAGATGCCGCTCTCTCCGTCTCCTGGAGACCAAGAAGCTGCTTCTTCGCGCAAAGACGATTCTGACGCTCACAGTGCTCTGCGGTGTGCGCCTTCTGCCGAAAGAGATCCGGGAGCGGTGCTTAGCTCTGCAGAGCACCGTACCTTCGTCTTTAGCCTCTCTTCTCGTCTACATCTTAGCAAAAACCTTTTCCACTCTGTCTGGCAAGGAGAAACTTTGCCAGCACAGAAAACATCTCCCATCGTGTTCTAGAGGCTGCACGGAGGTCTGCCGAGTGTTTTGCAAGAAGAGAAAGAAAGTTGTCCAAAACAGCTTGCAATCGAATGTTCATGTGATTAGAAAAGGCAGTAGAGTGGTCGGGTACTGTTTTCTCTCAGTTGGCAAGCTGCGCACACAATCGCAGTGTTGTACAGCTTGTTTCATCACCTTTGCGAAGTTGCCGCTCTCTCCGGCTCCCGGAGACGAAGAAGCTGCTTCTTCGCGCAAAGACGATTCTGCCGCTCACAGTGCTCTGCTTTGTGCGCCTTCTGCCAAAGAGGCCAGGGAGCGGTGCTTAGCTCTGCAGAGCACCGTACCTTCGTCTTTAGCCTCTCTTCTCGTCTACATCTTAGCAAAAAGCTTTTCCACTCTGTCTGGCAAGGAGAAACTGTGCCAGCACAGAAAACATCTCCCATCGTGTTCTAGAGGCTGCACGGAGGTCTGCCGAGTGTTTTGCAAGAAGAGAAAGAAAGTTGTCCAAAACAGCTTGCAATCGAATGTTCATGTGAATAGAAAAGGCAGGAGAGTGGTCAGGTACTGTTTTCTCACAGTTGGCAAGCTGCGCACACAATCGCAGTGTTGTACAGCTTGTTTCATCACCTTTGCGAAGTTGCCGCTCTCTCCGGCTCCCGGAGACGAAGAAGCTGCTTCTTCGCGCAAAGACGATTCTGACGCTCACAGTGCTCTGCACTGTGTGTCTTCTGCCGAAAGAGGCCAGGGAGCGGTGCATAGCTCTGCAGAGCACCTTACCTTCGTCTTTAGCCTCTCTTCTCGTCTACATCTTAGCAAAAAGCTTTTCCACTCTGTCTGGCAAGGAGAAACTTTGCCAGCACAGAAAACATCTCCCATCGTGTTCTAGAAGCTGCACGGAGGTCTGCCGAGTGTTTTGCAAGAAGAGAAAGAAAGTTGTCCAAAACAGCTTGCAATCGAATGTTCATGTGAATAGAAAAGGCAGGAGAGTGGTCAGGTACTGCTTTCTCTCAGTTGGCAAGCTGCGCACACAATCGCAGTGTTGTACAGCTTGTTTCATCACCTTTGCCAAGTTGCCGCTCTCTCCGGCTGCCGGAGACGAAGAAGCTGCTTCTTCGCGCAAAGACGATTCTGCCGCTCAAAGTGCTCTGCGGTGTGCGCCTTCTGCCGAAAGAGGTCCGGGAGCGGTGCTTAGCTCTGCAGAGCACCGTACCTTCGTCTTTAGCCTCTCTTCTCGTCTACATCTTAGCAAAAAGCTTTTCCACTCTGTCTGGCAAGGAGAAACTGTGCCAGCACAGAAAACATCTCCCATCGTGTTCTAGAGGCTGCACGGAGGTCTGCCGAGTGTTTTGCAAGAAGAGAAAGAAAGTTGTCCAAAAAAACTTGCAATCGAATGTTCATGTGAATAGAAAAGGCAGGAGAGTGGTCAGGTACTGTTTTCTCTCAGTTGGCAAGCTGCGCACACAATCGCAGTCTTGTACAGCTTGTTTCATCACCTATGCCAAGATGCCGCTCTATCCGGCTCCTGGAGACCAAGAAGCTGCTTCTTCGCGCAAAGACGATTCTGCCGCTCACAGTGCTCTGCTGTGTGCGCCTTCTGCCGAAAGAGGTCCGGGAGCGGTGCTTAGCTCTGCAGAGCACCGTACCTTCGTCTTTAGCCTCTCTTCTCGTCTACATCTTAGCAAAAAGCTTTTCCACTCTGTCTGGCAAGGAGAAACTGTGCCAGCACAAAAAACATCTCCCATCGTGTTCTAGAGGCTGCACGGAGGTCTGCCGAGTGTTTTGCAAGAAGAGAAAGAAAGTTGTCCAAAACAGCTTGCAATCGAATGTTCATGTGAATAGAAAAGGCAGGAGAGTGGTCAGGTACTGTTTTCTCTCAGTTGGCAAGCTGCGCACACAATCGCAGTGTTATACAGCTTGTTTCATCACCTTTGCGAAGTTGCCGCTCTCTCCGGCTCCCGGAGACGAAGAAGCTGCTTCTTCGCGCAAAGACGATTCTGCCGCTCACAGTGCTCTGCGGTGTGCGCCTTCTGCCGAAAGAGACCAGGGAGCGGTGCTTAGCTCTACAGAGCACCGTACCTTCGTCTTTAGCCTCTCTTCTCGTCTACATCTTTGCAAAAAGCTTTTCCACTCTGTCTGGCAAGGAGAAACTGTGCCAGCACAGAAAACATCTCCCATCGTGTTCTAGAGGCTGCACGGAGGTCTGCCGAGTGTTTTGCAGGAATAGAAAGAAAGTTGTCCAAAACAGCTTGCAATCGAATGTTCATGTGAATAGAAAAGGCAGGAGAGTGGTCAGGTACTGTTTTCTCACAGTTGGCAAGCTGCGCACACAATCGCAGTGTTGTACAGCTTGTTTCATCACCTTTGCGAAGCTGCCGCTCTCTCCGGCTCCCGGAGACGAAGAAGCTGCTTCTTCGCGCAAAGACGATTCTGACGCTCACAGTGCTCTGCACTGTGTGTCTTCTGCCGAAAGAGGCCAGGGAGCGGTGCATAGCTCTGCAGAGCACCGTACCTTCGTCTTTAGCCTCTCTTCTCGTCTACATCTTAGCAAAAAGCTTTTCCACTCTGTCTGGCAAGGAGAAACTTTGCCAGCACAGAAAACATCTCCCATCGTGTTCTAGAGGCTGCACGGAGGTCTGCCGAGTGTTTTGCAAGAAGAGAAAGAAAGTTGTCCAAAACAGCTTTCAATCGTATGTTCATGTGAATAGAAAAGGCAGGAGAGTGGTCAGGTACTGCTTTCTCTCAGTTGGCAAGCTGCGCACACAATCGCAGTGTTGTACAGCTTGTTTCATCACCTTTGCGAAGTTGCCGCTCTCTCCGGCTCCCGGAGACGAAGAAGCTGCTTCTTCGCGCAAAGACGATTCTGCCGCTCACAGTGCTCTGCGGTGTGCGCCTTCTGCCGAAAGAGGTCCGGGAGCGGTGCTTAGCTCTGCAGAGCACCGTACCTTCGTCTTTAGCCTCTCTTCTCGTCTACATCTTAGCAAAAAGCTTTTCCACTCTGTCTGGCAAGGAGAAACTGTGCCAGCACAGAAAACATCTCCCATCGTGTTCTAGAGGCTGCACGGAGGTCTGCCGAGTGTTTTGCAAGAAGAGAAAGAAAGTTGTCCAAAACAGCTTGCAATCGAATGTTCATGTGAATAGAAAAGGCAGGAGAGTGGTCAGGTACTGTTTTCTCTCAGTTGGCAAGCTGCGCACACAATCGCAGTCTTGTACAGCTTGTTTCATCACCTTTGCGAAGCTGCCGCTCTATCCGGCTCCTGGAGACTAAGAAGCTGCTTCTTCGCGCAAAGACGATTCTGCCGCTCACAGTGCTCTGCGGAGTGCGCCTTCTGCCGAAAGAGGTCCGGGAGCGGTGCTTAGCTCTGCAGAGCACCGTACCTTCGTCTTTAGCCTCTCTTCTCGTCTACATCTTAGCAAAAAGCTTTTCCACTCTGTCTGGCAAGGAGAAACTGTGCCAGCACAAAAAACATCTCCCATCGTGTTCTAGAGGCTGCACGGAGGTCTGCCGAGTGTTTTGCAAGAAGAGAAAGAAAGTTGTCCAAAACAGCTTGCAATCGTATGTTCATGTGAATAGAAAAGGCAGGAGAGTGGTCAGGTACTGCTTTCTCTCAGTTGGCAAGCTGCGCACACAATCGCAGTGTTGTACAGCTTGTTTCATCACCTTTGCGAAGTTGCCGCTCTCTCCGGCTCCCGGAGACGAAGAAGCTGCTTCTTCGCGCAAAGACGATTCTGCCGCTCACAGTGCTCTGCGGTGTGCGCCTTCTGCCGAAAGAGGTCCGGGAGCGGTGCTTTGCTCTGCAGAGCACCGTACCTTTGTCTTTAGCCTCTCTTCTCGTCTACATCTTAGCAAAAAGCTTTTCCACTCTGTCTGGCAAGGAGAAACTGTGCCAGCACAGAAAACATCTCCCATCGTGTTCTAGAGGCTGCACGGAGGTCTGCCGAGTGTTTTGCAAGAAGAGAAAGAAAGTTGTCCAAAACAGCTTGCAATCGAATGTTCATGTGAATAGAAAAGGCAGGAGAGTGGTCAGGTACTGTTTTCTCTCAGTTGGCAAGCTGCGCACACAATCGCAGTCTTGTACAGCTTGTTTCATCACCTATGCCAAGATGCCGCTCTATCCGGCTCCCGGAGACGAAGAAACTGCTTCTTCGCGCAAAGACGATTCTGCCGCTCACAGTGCTCTGCGGAGTGCGCCTTCTGCCGAAAGAGGTCCGGGAGCGGTGCTTAGCTCTGCAGAGCACCGTACCTTCGTCTTTAGCCTCTCTTCTCGTCTACATCTTAGCAAAAAGCTTTTCCACTCTGTCTGGCAAGGAGAAACTGTGCCAGCACAAAAAACATCTCCCATCGTGTTCTAGAGGCTGCACGGAGGTCTGCCGAGTGTTTTGCAAGAAGAGAAAGAAAGTTGTCCAAAACAGCTTGCAATCGAATGTTCATGTGAATAGAAAAGGCAGGAGAGTGGTCAGGTACTGTTTTCTCTCAGTTGGCAAGCTGCGCACACAATCGCAGTGTTGTACAGCTTGTTTCATCACCTTTGCGAAGTTGCCGCTCTCTCCGGCTCCCGGAGACGAAGAAGCTGCTTCTTCGCGCAAAGACGATTCTGCCGCTCACAGTGCTCTGCTTTGTGCGCCTTCTGCCAAAGAGGCCAGGGAGCTGTGCTTAGCTCTGCAGAGCACCGTACCTTCGTCTTTAGCCTCTCTTCTCGTCTACATCTTAGCAAAAAGCTTTTCCACTCTGTCTGGCAAGGAGAAACTGTGCCAGCACAGAAAACATCTCCCATCGTGTTCTAGAGGCTGCACGGAGGTCTGCCGAGTGTTTTGCAAGAAGAGAAAGAAAGTTGTCCAAAACAGCTTGCAATCGAATGTTCATGTGAATAGAAAAGGCAGGAGAGTGGTCAGGGACTGTTTTCTCACAGTTGGCAAGCTGCGCACACAATCGCAGTGTTGTACAGCTTGTTTCATCACCTTTGCGAAGCTGCCGCTCTCTCCGGCTCCCGGAGACGAAGAAGCTGCTTCTTCGCGCAAAGACGATTCTGACGCTCACAGTGCTCTGCACTGTGTGTCTTCTGCCGAAAGAGGCCAGGGAGCGGTGCATAGCTCTGCAGAGCACCTTACCTTCGTCTTTAGCCTCTCTTCTCGTCTACATCTTAGCAAAAAGCTTTTCCACTCTGTCTGGCAAGGAGAAACTTTGCCAGCACAGAAAACATCTCCCATCGTGTTCTAGAGGCTGCACGGAGGTCTGCCGAGTGTTTTGCAAGAAGAGAAAGAAAGTTGTCCAAAACAGCTTGCAATCGTATGTTCATGTGAATAGAAAAGGCAGGAGAGTGGTCAGGTACTGCTTTCTCTCAGTTGGCAAGCTGCGCACACAATCGCAGTGTTGTACAGCTTGTTTCATCACCTTTGCGAAGTTGCCGCTCTCTCCGGCTCCCGGAGACGAAGAAGCTGCTTCTTCGCGCAAAGACGATTCTGCCGCTCACAGTGCTCTGCAGTGTGCGCCTTCTGCCGAAAGAGGTCCGGGAGCGGTGCTTAGCTCTGCAGAGCACCGTACCTTCGTCTTTAGCCTCTCTTCTCGTCTACATCTTAGCAAAATGCTTTTCCACTCTGTCTGGCAAGGAGAAACTGT
Organism: Melozone crissalis; assembly: GCF_028551555.1. Taxonomy (NCBI): domain Eukaryota; kingdom Metazoa; phylum Chordata; class Aves; order Passeriformes; family Passerellidae; genus Melozone; species Melozone crissalis. The sequence continues at coordinate 7,972,536 of NW_026535896.1, read as the reverse complement.
TCCAGCACAGAAAACATCTCCCATCGTGTTCTAGAGGCTGCACGGAGGTCTGCCGAGTGTTTTGCAGGAATAGAAAGAAAGTTGTCCAAAACAGCTTGCAATCGAATGTTCATGTGAATAGAAAAGGCAGGAGAGTGGTCAGGTACTGTTTTCTCTCAGTTGGCAAGCTGCGCACACAATCGCAGTCTTGTACAGCTTGTTTCATCACCTTTGCGAAGCTGCCGCTCTATCCGGCTCCTGGAGACCAAGAAGCTGCTTCTTCGCGCAAAGACGATTCTGCCGCTCACAGTCCTCTGCGGAGTGCGCCTTCTGCCGAAAGAGGTCCGGGAGCGGTGCTTAGCTCTGCAGAGCACCGTACCTTCGTCTTTAGCCTCTCTTCTCGTCTACATCTTAGCAAAAAGCTTTTCCACTCTGTCTGGCAAGGCGAAACTGTGCCAGCACAAAAAACATCTCCCATCGTGTTCTAGAGGCTGCACGGAGGTCTGCCGAGTGTTTTGCAAGAAGAGAAAGAAAGTTGTCCAAAACAGCTTGCAATCGTATGTTCATGTGAATAGAAAAGGCAGGAGAGTGGTCAGGTACTGCTTTCTCTCAGTTGGCAAGCTGCGCACACAATCGCAGTGTTGTACAGCTTGTTTCATCACCTTTGCGAAGTTGCCGCTCTCTCCGGCTCCCGGAGACGAAGAAGCTGCTTCTTCGCGCAAAGACGATTCTGCCGCTCACAGTGCTCTGCGGTGTGCGCCTTCTGCCGAAAGAGGTCCGGGAGCGTTGCTTAGCTCTGCAGAGCACCGTACCTTCGTCTTTAGCCTCTCTTCTCGTCTACATCTTAGCAAAAAGCTTTTCCACTCTGTCTGGCAAGGAGAAACTGTGCCAGCACAGAAAACATCTCCCATCGTGTTCTAGAGGCTGCACGGAGGTCTGCCGAGTGTTTTGCAAGAAGAGAAAGAAAGTTGTCCAAAGCAGCTTGCAATCGAATGTTCATGTGAATAGAAAAGGCAGGAGAGTGGTCAGGTACTGTTTTCTCTCAGTTGGCAAGCTGCGCACACAATCGCAGTCTTGTACAGCTTGTTTCATCACCTATGCCAAGATGCCGCTCTATCCGGCTCCTGGAGACCAAGAAGCTGCTTCTTCGCGCAAAGACGATTCTGCCGCTCACAGTGCTCTTCGGAGTGCGCCTTCTGCCGAAAGAGGTCCGGGAGCGGTGCTTAGCTCTGCAGAGCACCGTACCTTCGTCTTTAGCCTCTCTTCTCGTCTACATCTTAGCAAAAAGCTTTTCCACTATGTCTGGCAAGGAGAAACTGTGCCAGCACAAAAAACATCTCCCATCGTGTTCTAGAGGCTGCACGGAGGTCTGCCGAGTGTTTTGCAAGAAGAGAAAGAAAGTTGTCCAAAACAGCTTGCAATCGAATGTTCATGTTAATAGAAAAGGCAGGAGAGTGGTCAGGTACTGTTTTCTCTCAGTTGACAAACTGCGCACACAGTCGCAGTGTTATACAGCTTGTTTCATCACCTTTGCGAAGTTGCCACTCTCTCCGGCTCCCGGAGACGAAGAAGCTACTTCTTCGCGCAAAGACGATTCTGCCGCTCACAGTGCTCTGCGGTGTGCGCCTTCTGCCGAAAGAGATCCGGGAGCGGTGCTTCGCTCTGCAGAGCACCGTACCTTCGTCTTTAGCCTCTCTTCTCGTCTACATCTTAGCAAAAAGCTTTTCCACTATGTCTGGCAAGGAGAAACTGTGCCAGCACAAAAAACATCTCCCATCGTGTTCTAGAGGCTGCACGGAGGTCTGCCGAGTGTTTTGCAAGAAGAGAAAGAAAGTTGTCCAAAACAGCTTGCAATCGAATGTTCATGTGAATAGAAAAGGCAGGAGAATGGTCAGGTACTGTTTTCTCTCAGTTGACGAGCTGCGCACACAATCGCAGTGTTGTACAGCTTGTTTCATCACCTTTGCGAAGTTGCCGCTCTCTCCGGCTCCCGGAGACGAAGAAGCTGCTTCTTCGCGCAAAGACGATTCTGCCGCTCACAGTGCTCTGCGGTGTGCGCCTTCTGCCGAAAGAGACCAGGGAGCGGTGCTTAGCTCTACAGAGCACCGTACCTTCGTCTTTAGCCTCTCTTCTCGTCTACATCTTTGCAAAAAGCTTTTCCACTCTGTCTGGCAAGGAGAAACTGTGCCAGCACAGAAAACATCTCCCATCGTGTTCTAGAGGCTGCACGGAGGTCTGCCGAGTGTTTTGCAAGAAGAGAAAGAAAGTTGTCCAAAACAGCTTGCAATCGAATGTTCATGTGAATAGAAAAGGCAGGAGAGTGGTCAGGTACTGTTTTCTCTCAGTTGCCAAGCTGCGCACACAATCGCAGTGTTGTACAGCTTGTTTCATCACCTTTGCCAAGTTGCCGCTCTCTCCGGCTCCCGGAGACGAAGAAGCTGCTTCTTCGCGCAAAGACGATTCTGCCGCTCACAGTGCTCTGCGGTGTGCGCCTTCTGCCGAAAGAGGTCCGGGAGCGGTGCTTAGCTCTGCAGAGCACCGTACCTTCGTCTTTAGCCTCTCTTCTCGTCTCCATCTTAGCAAAAAGCTTTTCCACTCTGTCTGGCAAGGAGAAACTTTGCCAGCACAGAAAACATCTCCCATCGTGTTGCAGAGGCTGCACGGAGGTCTGCCGAGTGTTTTGCAAGAAAACAAAGAAAGTTGTCCAAAACAGCTTGCAATCGAATGTTCATGTGAATAGAAAAGGCAGGAGAGTGGTCAGGTACTGTTTTCTCACAGTTGCCAAGCTGCGCACACAATCGCAGTGTTGTACAGCTTGTTTCATCACCTTTGCAAAGTTGCCGCTCTCTCCTGCTCCCGGAGACGAAGAAGCTGCTTCTTCGCGCAAACACGATTCTGCCACTCACAGTGCTCTGCGGTGTGCGCCTTCTGCCGAAAGAGGTCCGGGAGCGGTGCTTAGCTCTGCAGAGCACCGTACCTTCGTCTTTAGCCTCTCTTCTCGTCTACATCTTAGCAAAAAGCTTTTCCACTCTGTCTGGCAAGGAGAAACTTTGCCAGCACAGAAAACATCTCCCATCGTGTTGTAGAGGCTGCACGGAGGTCTGCCGAGTGTTTTGCAAGAAAACAAAGAAAGTTGTCCAAAACAGCTTGCAATCGAATGTTCATGTGAATAGAAAAGGCAGGAGAGTGGTCAGGTACTGTTTTCTCTCAGTTGCCAAGCTGCGCACACAATCGCAGTCTTGTACAGCTTGTTTCATCACCTTTGCGAAGTTGCCGCTCTCTCCGGCTCCCGGAGACGAAGAAGCTGCTTCTTCGCGCAAAGACGATTCTGCCGCTCACAGTGCTCTGCGGTGTGCGCCTTCTGCCGATAGAGCCCAGGGAGCGGTGCTTAGCTCTGCAGAGCACCGTACCTTCGTCTTTAGCCTCTCTTCTCGTCTACATCTTTGCAAAAAGCTTTTCCACTCTGTCTGGCAAGGAGAAACTGTGCCAGCACAGAAAACATCTCCCATCGTGTTCTAGAGGCTGCACGGAGGTCTGCCGAGTGTTTTGCAAGAAGAGAAAGAAAGTTGTCCAAAACAGCTTGCAATCGAATGTTCATGTGAATAGAAAAGGCAGGAGAGTGGTCAGGTACTGTTTTCTCTCAGTTGGCAAGCTGCGCACACAATCGCAGTCTTGTACAGCTTGTTTCATCACCTTTGCGAAGTTGCCGCTCTCTCCGGCTCCCGGAGACGAAGAAGCTGCTTCTTCGCGCAAAGACGATTCTGCCGCTCACAGTGCTCTGCGGTGTGCGCCTTCTGCCGAAAGAGGTCCGGGAGCGGTGCTTAGCTCTGCAGAGCACCGTACCTTCGTCTTTAGCCTCTCTTCTCGTCTACATCTTAGCAAAAAGCTTTTCCACTCTGTCTGGCAAGGAGAAACTGTGCCAGCACAGAAAACATTTCCCATCGTGTTCTAGAGGCTGCACGGAGGTCTGCCGAGTGTTTTGCAAGAAGAGAAAGAAAGTTGTCCAAAACAGCTTGCAATCGAATGTTCATGTGAATAGAAAAGGCAGGAGAGTGGTCAGGTTCTGTTTTCTCTCAGTTGGCAAGCTGCGTACACAATCGCAGTGTTGTACAGCTTGTTTCATCACCTTTGCGAAGTTGCCGCTCTCTCCGGCTCCCGGAGACGAAGAAGCTGCTTCTTCGCGCAAAGACGATTCTGCCGCTCACAGTGCTCTGCGGTGTGCGCCTTCTGCCGAAAGAGGCCAGGGAGCGGTGCTTAGCTCTGCAGAGCACCGTACCTTCGTCTTTAGCCTCTCTTCTCGTCTCCATCTTAGCAAAACGCTTTTCCACTCTGTCTGGCAAGGAGAAACTGTGCCAGCACAGAAAACATCTCCCATCGTGTTCTAGAGGCTGCACGGAGGTCTGCCGAGTGTTTTGCCAGAAAACAAAGAAAGTTGTCCAAAACAGCTTGCAATCGAATGTTCATGTGAATAGAAAAGGCAGGAGAGTGGTCAGGTACTGTTTTCTCTCAGTTGGCAAGCTGCGCACACAATCGCAGTGTTGTACAGCTTGTTTCATCACCTTTGCGAAGCTGCCGCTCTCTCCGGCTCCCGGAGACGAAGAAGCTGCTTCTTCGCGCAAAGACGATTCTGCCGCTCACAGTGCTCTGCGGTGTGCGCCTTCTGCCGAAAGAGGTACGGGAGCGGTGCTTAGCTCTGCAGAGCACCGTACCTTCGTCTTTAGCCTCTCTTCTCGTCTACATCTTAGCAAAAAGCTTTTCCACTATGTCTGGCAAGGAGAAACTGTGCCAGCACAAAAAACATCTCCCATCGTGTTCTAGAGGCTGCACGGAGGTCTGCCGAGTGTTTTGCAAGAAGAGAAAGAAAGTTGTCCAAAACAGCTTGCAATCGAATGTTCATGTGAATAGAAAAGGCAGGAGAGTGGTCAGGTACTGTTTTCTCTCAGTTGTCAAGCTGCGCACACAATCGCAGTCTTGTACAGCTTGTTTCATCACCTTTGCGAAGCTGCCGCTCTCTCCGGCTCCCGGAGACGAAGAAGCTGCTTCTTCGCGCAAAGACGATTCTGCTGCTCACAGTGCTCTGCGGTGTGTGTCTTCTGCCGAAAGAGACCAGGGAGCGGTGCTTAGCTCTACAGAGCACCGTACCTTCGTCTTTAGCCTCTCTTCTCGTCTACATCTTTGCAAAAATCTTTTCCAATCTGTCTGGCAAGGACAAACTTTGCCAGCACAGAAAACATCTCCCATCGTGTTCTAGAGGCTGTACGGAGGTCTGCCGAGTGTTTTGCAAGAAGAGAAAGAAAGTTGTCCAAAACAGCTTGCAATCGAATGTTCATGTGAATAGAAAAGGCAGGAGAGTGGTCAGGTACTGTTTTCTCTCAGTTGGCAAGCTGCGCACACAATCGCAGTGTTGTACAGCTTGTTTCATCACCTTTGCCAAGTTGCCGCTCTCTCCGGCTCCCGGAGACGAAGAAGCTGCTTCTTCGCGCAAAGACGATTCTGACGCTCACAGTGCTCTGCGGTGTGCGCCTTCTGCCGAAAGAGATCCGGGAGCGGTGCTTAGCTCTGCAGAGCACCGTACCTTCGTCTTTAGCCTCTCTTCTCGTCTACATCTTAGCAAAAACCTTTTCCACTCTGTCTGGCAAGGAGAAACTGTGCCAGCACAGAAAACATCTCCCATCGTGTTCTAGAGGCTGCACGGAGGTCTGCCGAGTGTTTTGCAAGAAGAGAAAGAAAGTTGTCCAAAACAGCTTGCAATCGAATGTTCATGTGATTAGAAAAGGCAGTAGAGTGGTCGGGTACTGTTTTCTCTCAGTTGGCAAGCTGCGCACACAATCGCAGTGTTGTACAGCTTGTTTCATCACCTTTGCGAAGTTGCCGCTGTCTCCGGCTCCCGGAGACGAAGAAGCTGCTTCTTCGCGCAAAGACGATTCTGCCGCTCACAGTGCTCTGCTTTGTGCGCCTTCTTCCAAAGAGGCCAGGGAGCGGTGCTTAGCTCTGCAGAGCACCGTACCTTCGTCTTTAGCCTCTCTTCTCGTCTACATCTTAGCAAAAAGCTTTTCCACTCTGTCTGGCAAGGAGAAACTGTGCCAGCACAGAAAACATCTCCCATCGTGTTCTAGAGGCTGCACGGAGGTCTGCCGAGTGTTTTGCAAGAAGAGAAAGAAAGTTGTCCAAAACAGCTTGCAATCGAATGTTCATGTGAATAGAAAAGGCAGGAGAGTGGTCAGGTACTGTTTTCTCACAGTTGGCAAGCTGCGCACACAATCGCAGTGTTGTACAGCTTGTTTCATCACCTTTGCGAAGCTGCCGCTCTCTCCGGCTCCCGGAGACGAAGAAGCTGCTTCTTCGCGCAAAGACGATTCTGCCGCTCACAGTGCTCTGCGGTGTGCGCCTTCTGCCGAAAGAGACCAGGGAGCGGTGCTTAGCTCTACAGAGCACCGTACCTTCGTCTTTAGCCTCTCTTCTCGTCTACATCTTTGCAAAAAGCTTTTCCACTCTGTCTGGCAAGGAGAAACTGTGCCAGCACAGAAAACATCTCCCATCGTGTTCTAGAGGCTGCACGGAGGTCTGCCGAGTGTTTTGCAAGAAGAGAAAGAAAGTTGTCCAAAACAGCTTGCAATCGAATGTTCATGTGAATAGAAAAGGCAGGAGAGTGGTCAGGTACTGTTTTCTCTCAGTTGGCAAGCTGCGCACACAATCGCAGTGTTGTACAGCTTGTTTCATCACCTTTGCGAAGTTGCCGCTCTCTCCGGCTCCCGGAGACGAAGAAGCTGCTTCTTCGCGCAAAGACGATTCTGCCGCTCACAGTGCTCTGCTTTGTGCGCCTTCTGCCAAAGAGGCCAGGGAGCGGTGCTTAGCTCTGCAGAGCACCGTACCTTCGTCTTTAGCCTCTCTTCTCGTCTACATCTTTGCAAAAAGCTTTTCCACTCTGTCTGGCAAGGAGAAACTGTGCCAGCACAGAAAACATCTCCCATCGTGTTCTAGAGGCTGCACGGAGGTCTGCCGAGTGTTTTGCAAGAAGAGAAAGAAAGTTGTCCAAAACAGCTTGCAATCGAATGTTCATGTGAATAGAAAAGGCAGGAGAGTGGTCAGGTACTGTTTTCTCACAGTTGGCAAGCTGCGCACACAATCGCAGTGTTGTACAGCTTGTTTCATCACCTTTGCGAAGCTGCCGCTCTCTCCGGCTCCCGGAGACGAAGAAGCTGCTTCTTCGCGCAAAGACGATTCTGACGCTCACAGTGCTCTGCACTGTGTGTCTTCTGCCGAAAGAGGCCAGGGAGCGGTGCATAGCTCTGCAGAGCACCTTACCTTCGTCTTTAGCCTCTCTTCTCGTCTACATCTTAGCAAAAAGCTTTTCCACTCTGTCTGGCAAGGAGAAACTTTGCCAGCACAGAAAACATCTCCCATCGTGTTCTAGAAGCTGCACGGAGGTCTGCCGAGTGTTTTGCAAGAAGAGAAAGAAAGTTGTCCAAAACAGCTTGCAATCGTATGTTCATGTGAATAGAAAAGGCAGGAGAGTGGTCAGGTACTGCTTTCTCTCAGTTGGCAAGCTGCGCACACAATCGCAGTGTTGTACAGCTTGTTTCATCACCTTTGCGAAGTTGCCGCTCTCTCCGGCTCCCGGAGACGAAGAAGCTGCTTCTTCGCGCAAAGACGATTCTGCCGCTCACAGTGCTCTGCGGTGTGCGCCTTCTGCCGAAAGAGGTCCGGGAGCGGTGCTTAGCTCTGCAGAGCACCGTACCTTCGTCTTTAGCCTCTCTTCTCGTCTACATCTTAGCAAAAAGCTTTTCCACTCTGTCTGGCAAGGAGAAACTGTGCCAGCACAGAAAACATCTCCCATCGTGTTCTAGAGGCTGCACGGAGGTCTGCCGAGTGTTTTGCAAGAAGAGAAAGAAAGTTGTCCAAAACAGCTTGCAATCGAATTTTCATGTGAATAGAAAAGGCAGGAGAATGGTCAGGTACTGTTTTCTCTCAGTTGGCAAGCTGCGCACACAATCGCAGTCTTGTACAGCTTGTTTCATCACCTATGCCAAGATGCCGCTCTATCCGGCTCCTGGAGACCAAGAAGCTGCTTCTTCGCGCAAAGACGATTCTGCCGCTCACAGTGCTCTGCGGAGTGCGCCTTCTGCCGAAAGAGGTCCGGGAGCGGTGCTTAGCTCTGCAGAGCACCGTACCTTCGTCTTTAGCCTCTCTTCTCGTCTACATCTTAGCAAAAAGCTTTTCCACTCTGTCTGGCAAGGAGAAACTGTGCCAGCACAAAAAACATCTCCCATCGTGTTCTAGAGGCTGCACGGAGGTCTGCCGAGTGTTTTGCAAGAAGAGAAAGAAAGTTGTCCAAAACAGCTTGCAATCGAATGTTCATGTGAATAGAAAAGGCAGGAGAGTGGTCAGCTACTGCTTTCTCACAGTTGGCAAGCTGCGCATACAATCGCAGTGTTGTACAGCTTGTTTCATCACCTTTGCGAAGTTGCCGCTCTCTCCGGCTCCCGGAGACGAAGAAGCTGCTTCTTCGCGCAAAGACGATTCTGCCGCTCACAGTGCTCTGCGGTGTGCGCCTTCTGCCGAAAGAGACCAGGGAGCGGTGCTTAGCTCTACAGAGCACCGTACCTTCGTCTTTAGCCTCTCTTCTCGTCTACATCTTTGCAAAAAGCTTTTCCACTCTGTCTGGCAAGGAGAAACTGTGCCAGCACAGAAAACATCTCCCATCGTGTTCTAGAGGCTGCACGGAGGTCTGCCGAGTGTTTTGCAAGAAGAGAAAGAAAGTTGTCCAAAACAGCTTGCAATCGAATGTTCATGTGAATAGAAAAGGCAGGAGAGTGGTCAGGTACTGTTTTCTCTCAGTTGGCAAGCTGCGCACACAATCGCAGTGTTGTACAGCTTGTTTCATCACCTTTGCGAAGTTGCCGCTCTCTCCGGCTCCCGGAGACGAAGAAGCTGCTTCTTCGCGCAAAGACGATTCTGCCGCTCACAGTGCTCTGCGGTGTGCGCCTTCTGCCGAAAGAGGTCCGGGAGCGGTGCTTAGCTCTGCAGAGCACCGTACCTTCGTCTTTAGCCTCTCTTCTCGTCTCCATCTTAGCAAAAATCTTTTCCACTCTGTCTGGCAAGGAGAAACTTTGCCAGCACAGAAAACATCTCCCATCGTGTTCTAGAGGCTGCACGGAGGTCTGCCGAGTGTTTTGCAAGAAAACAAAGAAAGTTGTCCAAAACAGCTTGCAATCGAATGTTCATGTGAATAGAAAAGGCAGGAGAGTGGTCAGGTACTGTTTTCTCTCAGTTGGCAAGCTGCGCACACAATCGCAGTGTTGTACAGCTTGATTCATCACCTTTGCAAAGTTGCCGCTCTCTCCTGCTCCCGGAGACGAAGAAGCTGCTTCTTCGCGCAAAGACGATTCTGCCGCTCACAGTGCTCTGCGGTGTGCGCCTTCTGCCGAAAGAGGTCCGGGAGCGGTGCTTAGCTCTGCAGAGCACCGTACCTTCGTCTTTAGCCTCTCTTCTCGTCTACATCTTAGCAAAAAGCTTTTCCACTCTGTCTGGCAAGGAGAAACTTTGCCAGCACAGAAAACATCTCCCATCGTGTTGTAGAGGCTGCACGGAGGTCTGCCGAGTGTTTTGCAAGAAAACAAAGAAAGTTGTCCAAAACAGCTTGCAATCGAATGTTCATGTGAATAGAAAAGGCAGGAGAGTGGTCAGGTACTGCTTTCTCTCAGTTGCCAAGCTGCGCACACAATCGCAGTCTTGTACAGCTTGTTTCATCACCTTTGCGAAGTTGCCGCTCTCTCCGGCTCCCGGAGACGAAGAAGCTGCTTCTTCGCGCAAAGACGATTCTGCCGCTCACAGTGCTCTGCGGTGTGCGCCTTCTGCCGATAGAGCCCAGGGAGCGGTGCTTAGCTCTGCAGAGCACCGTACCTTCGTCTTTAGCCTCTCTTCTCGTCTACATCTTTGCAAAAAGCTTTTCCACTCTGTCTGGCAAGGAGAAACTGTGCCAGCACAGAAAACATCTCCCATCGTGTTCTAGAGGCTGCACGGAGGTCTGCCGAGTGTTTTGCAAGAAGAGAAAGAAAGTTGTCCAAAACAGCTTGCAATCGAATGTTCATGTGAATAGAAAAGGCAGGAGAGTGGTCAGGTACTGTTTTCTCTCAGTTGGCAAGCTGCGCACACAATCGCAGTGTTGTACAGCTTGTTTCATCACCTTTGCGAAGTTGCCGCTCTCTCCGGCTCCCGGAGACGAAGAAGCTGCTTCTTCGCGCAAAGACGATTCTGCCGCTCACAGTGCTCTGCGGTGTGCGCCTTCTGCCGAAAGAGGTCCGGGAGCGGTGCTTAGCTCTGCAGAGCACCGTACCTTCGTCTTTAGCCTCTCTTCTCGTCTACATCTTAGCAAAAAGCTTTTCCACTCTGTCTGGCAAGGAGAAACTGTGCCAGCACAGAAAACATTTCCCATCGTGTTCTAGAGGCTGCACGGAGGTCTGCCGAGTGTTTTGCAAGAAGAGAAAGAAAGTTGTCCAAAACAGCTTGCAATCGAATGTTCATGTGAATAGAAAAGGCAGGAGAGTGGTCAGGTTCTGTTTTCTCTCACTTGGCAAGCTGCGTACACAATCGCAGTGTTGTACAGCTTGTTTCATCACCTTTGCGAAGTTGCCGCTCTCTCCGGCTCCCGGAGACGAAGAAGCTGCTTCTTCGCGCAAAGACGATTCTGCCGCTCACAGTGCTCTGCGGTGTGCGCCTTCTGCCGAAAGAGGCCAGGGAGTGGTGCTTAGCTCTGCAGAGCACCGTACCTTCGTCTTTAGCCTCTCTTCTCGTCTCCGTCTTAGCAAAACGCTTTTCCACTCTGTCTGGCAAGGAGAAACTGTGCCAGCACCGAAAACATCTCCCATCGTGTTCTAGAGGCTGCACGGAGGTCTGCCGAGTGTTTTGCCAGAAAACAAAGAAAGTTGTCCAAAACAGCTTGCAATCGAATGTTCATGTGAATAGAAAAGGCAGGAGAGTGGTCAGGTACTGTTTTCTCTCAGTTGGCAAGCTGCGCACACAATCGCAGTGTTGTACAGCTTGTTTCATCACCTTTGCGAAGCTGCCGCTCTCTCCGGCTCCCGGAGACGAAGAAGCTGCTTCTTCGCGCAAAGACGATTCTGCCGCTCACAGTGCTCTGCGGTGTGCGCCTTCTGCCGAAAGAGGTACGGGAGCGGTGCTTAGCTCTGCAGAGCACCGTACCTTCGTCTTTAGCCTCTCTTCTCGTCTACATCTTAGCAAAAAGCTTTTCCACTATGTCTGGCAAGGAGAAACTGTGCCAGCACAAAAAACATCTCCCATCGTGTTCTAGAGGCTGCACGGAGGTCTGCCGAGTGTTTTGCAAGAAGAGAAAGAAAGTTGTCCAAAACAGCTTGCAATCGAATGTTCATGTGAATAGAAAAGGCAGGAGAGTGGTCAGGTACTGTTTTCTCTCAGTTGTCAAGCTGCGCACACAATCGCAGTCTTGTACAGCTTGTTTCATCACCTTTGCGAAGCTGCCGCTCTCTCCGGCTCCCGGAGACGAAGAAGCTGCTTCTTCGCGCAAAGACGATTCTGCTGCTCACAGTGCTCTGCGGTGTGTGTCTTCTGCCGAAAGAGACCAGGGAGCGGTGCTTAGCTCTACAGAGCACCGTACCTTCGTCTTTAGCCTCTCTTCTCGTCTACATCTTAGCAAAAAGCTTTTCCAATCTGTCTGGGAAGGACAAACTTTGCCAGCACAGAAAACATCTCCCATCGTGTTCTAGAGGCTGCACGGAGGTCTGCCGAGTGTTTTGCAAGAAGAGAAAGAAAGTTGTCCAAAACAGCTTGCAATCGAATGTTCATGTGAATAGAAAAGGCAGGAGAGTGGTCAGGTACTGTTTTCTCTCAGTTGGCAAGCTGCGCACACAATCGCAGTGTTGTACAGCTTGTTTCATCACCTTTGCCAAGTTGCCGCTCTCTCCGGCTCCCGGAGACGAAGAAGCTGCTTCTTCGCGCAAAGACGATTCTGACGCTCACAGTGCTCTGCGGTGTGCGCCTTCTGCCGAAAGAGATCCGGGAGCGGTGCTTAGCTCTGCAGAGCACCGTACCTTCGTCTTTAGCCTCTCTTCTCGTCTACATCTTAGCAAAAACCTTTTCCACTCTGTCTGGCAAGGAGAAACTTTGCCAGCACAGAAAACATCTCCCATCGTGTTCTAGAGGCTGCACGGAGGTCTGCCGAGTGTTTTGCAAGAAGAGAAAGAAAGTTGTCCAAAACAGCTTGCAATCGAATGTTCATGTGATTAGAAAAGGCAGTAGAGTGGTCGGGTACTGTTTTCTCTCAGTTGGCAAGCTGCGCACACAATCGCAGTGTTGTACAGCTTGTTTCATCACCTTTGCGAAGTTGCCGCTGTCTCCGGCTCCCGGAGACGAAGAAGCTGCTTCTTCGCGCAAAGACGATTCTGCCGCTCACAGTGCTCTGCTTTGTGCGCCTTCTTCCAAAGATACCAGGGAGCAGTGCTTAGCTCTGCAGAGTACCGTACCTTCGTCTTTAGCCTCTCTTCTCGTCTACATCTTAGCAAAAAGCTTTTCCACTCTGTCTGGCAAGGAGAAACTGTGCCAGCACAGAAAACATCTCCCATCGTGTTCTAGAGGCTGCACGGAGGTCTGCCGAGTGTTTTGCAAGAAGAGAAAGAAAGTTGTCCAAAACAGCTTGCAATCGAATGTTCATGTGAATAGAAAAGGCAGGAGAGTGGTCAGGTACTGTTTTCTCACAGTTGGCAAGCTGCGCACACAATCGCAGTGTTGTACAGCTTGTTTCATCACCTTTGTGAAGCTGCCGCTCTCTCCGGCTCCCGGAGACGAAGAAGCTGCTTCTTCGCGCAAAGACGATTCTGACGCTCACAGTGCTCTGCACTGTGTGTCTTCTGCCGGAAGAGGCCAGGGAGCGGTGCATAGCTCTGCAGAGCACCTTACCTTCGTCTTTAGCCTCTCTTCTCGTCTACATCTTAGCAAAAAGCTTTTCCACTCTGTCTGGCAAGGAGAAACTTTGCCAGCACAGAAAACATCTCCCATCGTGTTCTAGAAGCTGCACGGAGGTCTGCCGAGTGTTTTGCAAGAAGAGAAAGAAAGTTGTCCAAAACAGCTTGCAATCGTATGTTCATGTGAATAGAAAAGGCAGGAGAGTGGTCAGGTACTGCTTTCTCTCAGTTGGGAAGCTGCGCACACAATCGCAGTGTTGTACAGCTTGTTTCATCACCTTTGCGAAGTTGCCGCTCTCTCCGGCTCCCGGAGACGAAGAAGCTGCTTCTTCGCGCAAAGACGATTCTGCCGCTCACAGTGCTCTGCGGTGTGCGCCTTCTGCCGAAAGAGGTCCGGGAGCGGTGCTTAGCTCTGCAGAGCACCGTACCTTCGTCTTTAGCCTCTCTTCTCGTCTACATCTTAGCAAAAAGCTTTTCCACTCTGTCTGGCAAGGAGAAACTGTGCCAGCACAGAAAACATCTCCCATCGTGTTCTAGAGGCTGCACGGAGGTCTGCCGAGTGTTTTGCAAGAAGAGAAAGAAAGTTGTCCAAAACAGCTTGCAATCGAATGTTCATGTGAATAGAAAAGGCAGGAGAGTGGTCAGGTACTGTTTTCTCTCAGTTGGCAAGCTGCGCACACAATCGCAGTCTTGTACAGCTTGTTTCATCACCTATGCCAAGATGCCGCTCTATCCGGCTCCTGGAGACCAAGAAGCTGCTTCTTCGCGCAAAGACGATTCTGCCGCTCACAGTGCTCTGCGGAGTGCGCCTTCTGCCGAAAGAGGTCCGGGAGCGGTGCTTAGCTCTGCAGAGCACCGTACCTTCGTCTTTAGCCTCTCTTCTCGTCTACATCTTAGCAAAAAGCTTTTCCACTCTGTCTGGCAAGGAGAAACTGTGCCAGCACAAAAAACATCTCCCATCGTGTTCTAGAGGCTGCACGGAGGTCTGCCGAGTGTTTTGCAAGAAGAGAAAGAAAGTTGTCCAAAACAGCTTGCAATCGTATGTTCATGTGAATAGAAAAGGCAGGAGAGTGGTCAGGTACTGCTTTCTCTCAGTTGGCAAGCTGCGCACACAATCGCAGTGTTGTACAGCTTGTTTCATCACCTTTGCGAAGTTGCCGCTCTCTCCGGCTCCCGGAGACGAAGAAGCTGCTTCTTCGCGCAAAGACGATTCTGCCGCTCACAGTGCTCTGCGGTGTGCGCCTTCTGCCGAAAGAGGTCCGGGAGCGGTGCTTAGCTCTGCAGAGCACCGTACCTTCGTCTTTAGCCTCTCTTCTCGTCTACATCTTAGCAAAAAGCTTTTCCACTCTGTCTGGCAAGGAGAAACTGTGCCAGCACAGAAAACATCTCCCATCGTGTTCTAGAGGCTGCACGGAGGTCTGCCGAGTGTTTTGCAAGAAGAGAAAGAAAGTTGTCCAAAACAGCTTGCAATCGAATGTTCATGTGAATAGAAAAGGCAGGAGAGTGGTCAGGTACTGTTTTCTCTCAGTTGGCAAGCTGCGCACACAATCGCAGTCTTGTACAGCTTGTTTCATCACCTATGCCAAGATGGCGCTCTATCCGGCTCCTGGAGACCAAGAAGCTGCTTCTTCGCGCAAAGACGATTCTGCCGCTCACAGTGCTCTGCGGAGTGCGCCTTCTGCCGAAAGAGGTCCGGGAGCGGTGCTTAGCTCTGCAGAGCACCGTACCTTCGTCTTTAGCCTCTCTTCTCGTCTACATCTTAGCAAAAAGCTTTTCCACTCTGTCTGGCAAGGAGAAACTGTGCCAGCACAAAAAACATCTCCCATCGTGTTCTAGAGGCTGCACGGAGGTCTGCCGAGTGTTTTGCAAGAAGAGAAAGAAAGTTGTCCAAAACAGCTTGCAATCGTATGTTCATGTTAATAGAAAAGGCAGGAGAGTGGTCAGGTACTGTTTTCTCTCAGTTGGCAAGCTGCGCACACAATCGCAGTGTTATACAGCTTGTTTCATCACCTTTGCGAAGTTGCCGCTCTCTCCGGCTCCCGGAGACGAAGAAGCTACTTCTTCGCGCAAAGACGATTCTGCCGCTCACAGTGCTCTGCGGTGTGCGCCTTCTGCCGAAAGAGATCCGGGAGCGGTGCTTCGCTCTGCAGAGCACCGTACCTTCGTCTTTAGCCTCTCTTCTCGTCTACATCTTAGCAAAAAGCTTTTCCACTCTGTCTGGCAAGGAGAAACTGTGCCAGCACAAAAAACATCTCCCATCGTGTTCTAGAGGCTGCACGGAGGTCTGCCGAGTGTTTTGCAAGAAGAGAAAGAAAGTTGTCCAAAACAGCTTGCAATCGAATGTTCATGTGAATAGAAAAGGCAGGAGAATGGTCAGGTACTGTTTTCTCTCAGTTGACGAGCTGCGCACACAATCGCAGTGTTGTACAGCTTGTTTCATCACCTTTGCGAAGTTGCCGCTCTCTCCGGCTCCCGGAGACGAAGAAGCTGCTTCTTCGCGCAAAGACGATTCTGCCGCTCACAGTGCTCTGCGGTGTGCGCCTTCTGCCGAAAGAGACCAGGGAGCGGTGCTTAGCTCTACAGAGCACCGTACCTTCGTCTTTAGCCTCTCTTCTCGTCTACATCTTTGCAAAAAGCTTTTCCACTCTGTCTGGCAAGGAGAAACTGTGCCAGCACAGAAAACATCTCCCATCGTGTTCTAGAGGCTGCACGGAGGTCTGCCGAGTGTTTTGCAAGAAGAGAAAGAAAGTTGTCCAAAACAGCTTGCAATCGAATGTTCATGTGAATAGAA
The DNA here is from genome assembly GCF_028551555.1 of Melozone crissalis. Taxonomy (NCBI): domain Eukaryota; kingdom Metazoa; phylum Chordata; class Aves; order Passeriformes; family Passerellidae; genus Melozone; species Melozone crissalis. Next base: position 7,956,828 of record NW_026535896.1, on the reverse strand, counting down.
AAGGCAGGAGAGTGGTCAGGTACTGTTTTCTCTCAGTTGCCAAGCTGCGCACACAATCGCAGTGTTGTACAGCTTGTTTCATCACCTTTGCGAAGTTGCCGCTCTCTCCGGCTCCCGGAGACGAAGAAGCTGCTTCTTCGCGCAAAGACGATTCTGCCGCTCACAGTGCTCTGCTTTGTGCGCCTTCTGCCAAAGAGGCCAGGGAGCGGTGCTTAGCTCTGCAGAGCACCGTACCTTCGTCTTTAGCCTCTCTTCTCGTCTACATCTTAGCAAAAAGCTTTTCCACTCTGTCTGGCAAGGAGAAACTGTGCCAGCACAGAAAACATCTCCCATCGTGTTCTAGAGGCTGCACGGAGGTCTGCCGAGTGTTTTGCAAGAAGAGAAAGAAAGTTGTCCAAAACAGCTTGCAATCGAATGTTCATGTGAATAGAAAAGGCAGGAGAGTGGTCAGGTACTGTTTTCTCTCAGTTGGCAAGCTGCGCACACAATCGCAGTCTTGTACAGCTTGTTTCATCACCTTTGCGAAGCTGCCGCTCTCTCCGGCTCCCGGAGACGAAGAAGCTGCTTCTTCGCGCAAAGACGATTCTGACGCTCACAGTGCTCTGCACTGTGTGTCTTCTGCCGAAAGAGGCCAGGGAGCGGTGCATAACTCTGCAGAGCACCTTACCTTCGTCTTTAGCCTCTCTTCTCGTCTACATCTTAGCAAAAAGCTTTTCCACTCTGTCTGGAAAGGAGAAACTTTGCCAGCACAGAAAACATCTCCCATCGTGTTCTAGAAGCTGCACGGAGGTCTGCCGAGTGTTTTGCAAGAAGAGAAAGAAAGTTGTCCAAAACAGCTTGCAATCGTATGTTCATGTGAATAGAAAAGGCAGGAGAGTGGTCAGGTACTGCTTTCTCTCAGTTGGCAAGCTGCGCACACAATCGCAGTGTTGTACAGCTTGTTTCATCACCTTTGCGAAGTTGCCGCTCTCTCCGGCTCCCGGAGACGAAGAAGCTGCTTCTTCGCGCAAAGACGATTCTGCCGCTCACAGTGCTCTGCGGTGTGCGCCTTCTGCCGAAAGAGGTCCGGGAGCGGTGCTTAGCTCTGCAGAGCACCGTACCTTCGTCTTTAGCCTCTCTTCTCGTCTACATCTTAGCAAAAAGCTTTTCCACTCTGTCTGGCAAGGAGAAACTGTGCCAGCACAGAAAACATCTCCCATCGTGTTGTAGAGGCTGCACGGAGGTCTGCCGAGTGTTTTGCAAGAAGAGAAAGAAAGTTGTCCAAAACAGCTTGCAATCGAATTTTCATGTGAATAGAAAAGTCAGGAGAATGGTCAGGTACTGTTTTCTCTCAGTTGGCAAGCTGCGCACACAATCGCAGTCTTGTACAGCTTGTTTCATCACCTATGCCAAGATGCCGCTCTATCCGGCTCCTGGAGACCAAGAAGCTGCTTCTTCGCGCAAAGACGATTCTGCCGCTCACAGTGCTCTGCGGTGTGCGCCTTCTGCCGAAAGAGATCCGGGAGCGGTGCTTAGCTCTGCAGAGCACCGTACCTTCGTCTTTAGCCTCTCTTCTCGTCTACATCTTAGCAAAAACCTTTTCCACTCTGTCTGGCAAGGAGAAACTTTGCCAGCACAGAAAACATCTCCCATCGTGTTCTAGAGGCTGCACGGAGGTCTGCCGAGTGTTTTGCAAGAAGAGAAAGAAAGTTGTCCAAAACAGCTTGCAATCGAATGTTCATGTGAATAGAAAAGGCAGGAGAGTGGTCAGGTACTGTTTTCTCACAGTTGGCAAGCTGCGCACACAATCGCAGTGTTGTACAGCTTGTTTCATCACCTTTGCGAAGCTGCCGCTCTCTCCGGCTCCCGGAGACGAAGAAGCTGCTTCTTCGCGCAAAGACGATTCTGACGCTCACAGTGCTCTGCACTGTGTGTCTTCTGCCGAAAGAGTCCAGGGAGCGGTGCATAGCTCTGCAGAGCACCTTACCTTCGTCTTTAGCCTCTCTTCTCGTCTACATCTTAGCAAAAAGCTTTTCCACTCTGTCTGGCAAGGAGAAACTTTGCCAGCACAGAAAACATCTCCCATCGTGTTCTAGAAGCTGCACGGAGGTCTGCCGAGTGTTTTGCAAGAAGAGAAAGAAAGTTGTCCAAAACAGCTTGCAATCGTATGTTCATGTGAATAGAAAAGGCAGGAGAGTGGTCAGGTACTGCTTTCTCTCAGTTGGCAAGCTGCGCACACAATCGCAGTGTTGTACAGCTTGTTTCATCACCTTTGCGAAGTTGCCGCTCTCTCCGGCTCCCGGAGACGAAGAAGCTGCTTCTTCGCGCAAAGACGATTCTGCCGCTCACAGTGCTCTGCGGTGTGCGCCTTCTGCCGAAAGAGGTCCGGGAGCGGTGCTTAGCTCTGCAGAGCACCGTACCTTCGTCTTTAGCCTCTCTTCTCGTCTACATCTTAGCAAAAAGCTTTTCCACTCTGTCTGGCAAGGAGAAACTGTGCCAGCACAGAAAACATCTCCCATCGTGTTCTAGAGGCTGCACGGAGGTCTGCCGAGTGTTTTGCAAGAAGAGAAAGAAAGTTGTCCAAAACAGCTTGCAATCGAATGTTCATGTGAATAGAAAAGGCAGGAGAGTGGTCAGGTACTGTTTTCTCTCAGTTGGCAAGCTGCGCACACAATCGCAGTGTTGTACAGCTTGTTTCATCACCTATGCCAAGATGCCGCTCTATCCGGCTCCTGGAGACCAAGAAGCTGCTTCTTCGCGCAAAGACGATTCTGCCGCTCACAGTGCTCTGCGGAGTGCGCCTTCTGCCGAAAGAGGTCCGGGAGCGGTGCTTAGCTCTGCAGAGCACCGTACCTTCGTCTTTAGCCTCTCTTCTCGTCTACATCTTAGCAAAAAGCTTTTCCACTATGTCTGGCAAGGAGAAACTGTGCCAGCACAAAAAACATCTCCCATCGTGTTCTAGAGGCTGCAGGGAGGTCTGCCGAGTGTTTTGCAAGAAGAGAAAGAAAGTTGTCCAAAACAGCTTGCAATCGTATGTTCATGTGAATAGAAAAGGCAGGAGAGTGGTCAGGTACTGCTTTCTCTCAGTTGGCAAGCTGCGCACACAATCGCAGTGTTGTACAGCTTGTTTCATCACCTTTGCGAAGTTGCCGCTCTCTCCGGCTCCCGGAGACGAAGAAGCTGCTTCTTCGCGCAAAGACGATTCTGCCGCTCACAGTGCTCTGCGGTGTGCGCCTTCTGCCGAAAGAGGTCCGGGAGCGGTGCTTAGCTCTGCAGAGCACCGTACCTTCGTCTTTAGCCTCTCTTCTCGTCTACATCTTAGCAAAAAGCTTTTCCACTCTGTCTGGCAAGGCGAAACTGTGCCAGCACAGAAAACATCTCCCATCGTGTTCTAGAGGCTGCACGGAGGTCTGCCGAGTGTTTTGCAAGAAGAGAAAGAAAGTTGTCCAAAACAGCTTGCAATCGAATGTTCATGTGAATAGAAAAGGCAGGAGAGTGGTCAGGTACTGTTTTCTCTCAGTTGGCAAGCTGCGCACACAATCGCAGTCTTGTACAGCTTGTTTCATCACCTATGCCAAGATGCCGCTCTATCCGGCTCCTGGAGACCAAGAAGCTGCTTCTTCGCGCAAAGACGATTCTGCCGCTCACAGTGCTCTGCGGAGTGCGCCTTCTGCCGAAAGAGGTCCGGGAGCGGTGCTTAGCTCTGCAGAGCACCGTACCTTCGTCTTTAGCCTCTCTTCTCGTCTACATCTTAGCAAAAAGCTTTTCCACTCTGTCTGGCAAGGAGAAACTGTGCCAGCACAAAAAACATCTCCCATCGTGTTCTAGAGGCTGCACGGAGGTCTGCCGAGTGTTTTGCAAGAAGAGAAAGAAAGTTGTCCAAAACAGCTTGCAATCGAATGTTCATGTGAATAGAAAAGGCAGGAGAGTGGTCAGGTACTGTTTTCTCTCAGTTGGCAAGCTGCGCACACAATCGCAGTCTTGTACAGCTTGTTTCATCACCTATGCCAAGATGCCGCTCTATCCGGCTCCTGGAGACCAAGAAGCTGCTTCTTCGCGCAAAGACGATTCTGCCGCTCACAGTGCTCTGCGGAGTGCGCCTTCTGCCGAAAGAGGTCCGGGAGCGGTGCTTAGCTCTGCAGAGCACCGTACCTTCGTCTTTAGCCTCTCTTCTCGTCTACATCTTAGCAAAAAGCTTTTCCACTCTGTCTGGCAAGGAGAAACTGTGCCAGCACAAAAAACATCTCCCATCGTGTTCTAGAGGCTGCACGGAGGTCTGCCGAGTGTTTTGCAAGAAGAGAAAGAAAGTTGTCCAAAACAGCTTGCAATCGAATGTTCATGTTAATAGAAAAGGCAGGAGAGTGGTCAGGTACTGTTTTCTCTCAGTTGACAAACTGCGCACACAATCGCAGTGTTATACAGCTTGTTTCATCACCTTTGCGAAGTTGCCGCTCTCTCCGGCTCCCGGAGACGAAGAAGCTACTTCTTCGCGCAAAGACGATTCTGCCGCTCACAGTGCTCTGCGGTGTGCGCCTTCTGCCGAAAGAGATCCGGGAGCGGTGCTTCGCTCTGCAGAGCACCGTACCTTCGTCTTTAGCCTCTCTTCTCGTCTACATCTTAGCAAAAAGCTTTTCCACTATGTCTGGCAAGGAGAAACTGTGCCAGCACAAAAAACATCTCCCATCGTGTTCTAGAGGCTGCACGGAGGTCTGCCGAGTGTTTTGCAAGAAGAGAAAGAAAGTTGTCCAAAACAGCTTGCAATCGAATGTTCATGTGAATAGAAAAGGCAGGAGAATGGTCAGGTACTGTTTTCTCTCAGTTGACGAGCTGCGCACACAATCGCAGTGTTGTACAGCTTGTTTCATCACCTTTGCGAAGTTGCCGCTCTCTCCGGCTCCCGGAGACGAAGAAGCTGCTTCTTCGCGCAAAGACGATTCTGCCGCTCACAGTGCTCTGCGGTGTGCGCCTTCTGCCGAAAGAGACCAGGGAGCGGTGCTTAGCTCTACAGAGCACCGTACCTTCGTCTTTAGCCTCTCTTCTCGTCTACATCTTTGCAAAAAGCTTTTCCACTCTGTCTGGCAAGGAGAAACTGTGCCAGCACAGAAAACATCTCCCATCGTGTTCTAGAGGCTGCACGGAGGTCTGCCGAGTGTTTTGCAAGAAGAGAAAGAAAGTTGTCCAAAACAGCTTGCAATCGAATGTTCATGTGAATAGAAAAGGCAGGAGAGTGGTCAGGTTCTGTTTTCTCTCACTTGGAAAGCTGCGCACACAATCGCAGTGTTGTACAGCTTGTTTCATCACCTTTGCGAAGTTGCCGCTCTCTCCGGCTCCCGGAGACGAAGAAGCTGCTTCTTAGCGCAAAGACGATTCTGCCGCTCACAGTGCTCTGCTTTGTGCGCCTTCTGCCAAAGAGGCCAGGGAGCGGTGCTTAGCTCTGCAGAGCACCGTACCTTCGTCTTTAGCCTCTCTTCTCGTCTACATCTTAGCAAAAACCTTTTCCACTCTGTCTGGCAAGGAGAAACTGTGCCAGCACAGAAAACATCTCCCATCGTGTTCTAGAGGCTGCACGGAGGTCTGCCGAGTGTTTTGCAAGAAGAGAAAGAAAGTTGTCCAAAACAGCTTGCAATCGAATGTTCATGTGAATAGAAAAGGCAGGAGAGTGGTCAGGTACTGTTTTCTCTCAGTTGGCAAGCTGCGCACACAATCGCAGTGTTGTACAGCTTGTTTCATCACCTTTGCGAAGCTGCAGCTCTCTCCGGCTCCCGGAGACGAAGAAGCTGCTTCTTCGCGCAAAGACGATTCTGACGCTCACAGTGCTCTGCACTGTGTGTCTTCTGCCGAAAGAGGCCAGGGAGCGGTGCATAGCTCTGCAGAGCACCGTACCTTCGTCTTTAGCCTCTCTTCTCGTCTACATCTTAGCAAAAAGCTTTTCCACTCTGTCTGGCAAGGAGAAACTTTGCCAGCACAGAAAACATCTCCCATCGTGTTCTAGAAGCTGCACGGAGGTCTGCCGAGTGTTTTGCAAGAAGAGAAAGAAAGTTGTCCAAAACAGCTTGCAATCGTATGTTCATGTGAATAGAAAAGGCAGGAGAGTGGTCAGGTACTGCTTTCTCTCAGTTGGCAAGCTGCGCACACAATCGCTGTGTTGTACAGCTTGTTTCATCACCTTTGCGAAGTTGCCGCTCTCTCCGGCTCCCGGAGACGAAGAAGCTGCTTCTTCGCGCAAAGACGATTCTGCCGCTCACAGTGCTCTGCGGTGTGCGCCTTCTGCCGAAAGAGGTCCGGGAGCGGTGCTTAGCTCTGCAGAGCACCGTACCTTCGTCTTTAGCCTCTCTTCTCGTCTACATCTTAGCAAAAAGCTTTTCCACTCTGTCTGGCAAGGAGAAACTGTGCCAGCACAGAAAACATCTCCCATCGTGTTCTAGAGGCTGCACGGAGGTCTGCCGAGTGTTTTGCAAGAAGAGAAAGAAAGTTGTCCAAAACAGCTTGCAATCGAATGTTCATGTGAATAGAAAAGGCAGGAGAGTGGTCAGGTACTGTTTTCTCTCAGTTGGCAAGCTGCGCACACAATCGCAGTGTTGTACAGCTTGTTTCATCACCTATGCCAAGATGCCGCTCTATCCGGCTCCTGGAGACCAAGAAGCTGCTTCTTCGCGCAAAGACGATTCTGCCGCTCACAGTGCTCTGCGGAGTGCGCCTTCTGCCGAAAGAGGTCCGGGAGCGGTGCTTTGCTCTGCAGAGCACCGTACCTTCGTCTTTAGCCTCTCTTCTCGTCTACATCTTAGCAAAAAGCTTTTCCACTCTGTCTGGCAAGGAGAAACTGTGCCAGCACAAAAAACATCTCCCATCGTGTTCTAGAGGCTGCACGGAGGTCTGCCGAGTGTTTTGCAAGAAGAGAAAGAAAGTTGTCCAAAACAGCTTGCAATCGTATGTTCATGTGAATAGAAAAGGCAGGAGAGTGGTCAGGTTCTGTTTTCTCTCAGTTGGCAAGCTGCGCACACAATCGCAGTGTTGTACAGCTTGTTTCATCACCTTTGCCAAGTTGCCGCTCTCTCCGGCTCCCGGAGACGAAGAAGCTGCTTCTTCGCGCAAAGACGATTCTGCCGCTCACAGTGCTCTGCGGTGTGCGCCTTCTGCCGAAAGAGGTCCGGGAGCGGTGCTTAGCTCTGCAGAGCACCGTACCTTCGTCTTTAGCCTCTCTTCTCGTCTACATCTTAGCAAAAACCTTTTCCACTCTGTCTGGCAAGGAGAAACTGTGCCAGCACAGAAAACATCTCCCATCGTGTTCTAGAGGCTGCACGGAGGTCTGCCGAGTGTTTTGCAAGAAGAGAAAGAAAGTTGTCCAAAACAGCTTGCAATCGAATGTTCATGTGAATAGAAAAGGCAGGAGAGTGGTCAGGTACTGTTTTCTCTCAGTTGGCAAGCTGCGCACACAATCGCAGTGTTGTACAGCTTGTTTCATCACCTATGCCAAGATCCCGCTCTATCCGGCTCCTGGAGACCAAGAAGCTGCTTCTTCGCGCAAAGACGATTCTGCCGCTCACAGTGCTCTGCGGAGTGCGCCTTCTGCCGAAAGAGGTCCGGGAGCGGTGCTTAGCTCTGCAGAGCACCGTACCTTCGTCTTTAGCCTCTCTTCTCGTCTACATCTTAGCAAAAACCTTTTCCACTCTGTCTGGCAAGGAGAAACTGTGCCAGCACAAAAAACATCTCCCATCGTGTTCTAGAGGCTGCACGGAGGTCTGCCGAGTGTTTTGCAAGAAGAGAAAGAAAGTTGTCCAAAACAGCTTGCAATCGAATGTTCATGTTAATAGAAAAGGCAGGAGAGTGGTCAGGTACTGTTTTCTCTCAGTTGACAAACTGCGCACACAATCGCAGTGTTATACAGCTTGTTTCATCACCTTTGCGAAGTTGCCGCTCTCTCCGGCTCCCGGAGACGAAGAAGCTACTTCTTCGCGCAAAGACGATTCTGCCGCTCACAGTGCTCTGCGGTGTGCGCCTTCTGCCGAAAGAGATCCGGGAGCGGTGCTTCGCTCTGCAGAGCACCGTACCTTCGTCTTTAGCCTCTCTTCTCGTCTACATCTTAGCAAAAACCTTTTCCACTATGTCTGGCAAGGAGAAACTGTGCCAGCACAAAAAACATCTCCCATCGTGTTCTAGAGGCTGCACGGAGGTCTGCCGAGTGTTTTGCAAGAAGAGAAAGAAAGTTGTCCAAAACAGCTTGCAATCGAATGTTCATGTGAATAGAAAAGGCAGGAGAATGGTCAGGTACTGTTTTCTCTCAGTTGACGAGCTGCGCACACAATCGCAGTGTTGTACAGCTTGTTTCATCACCTTTGCCAAGTTGCCGCTCTCTCCGGCTCCCGGAGACGAAGAAGCTGCTTCTTCGCGCAAAGACGATTCTGCCGCTCACAGTGCTCTGCGGTGTGCGCCTTCTGCCGAAAGAGGTCCGGGAGCGGTGCTTAGCTCTGCAGAGCACCGTACCTTCGTCTTTAGCCTCTCTTCTCGTCTACATCTTAGCAAAAAGCTTTTCCACTCTGTCTGGCAAGGAGAAACTTTGCCAGCACAGAAAACATCTCCCATCGTGTTGTAGAGGCTGCACGGAGGTCTGCCGAGTGTTTTGCAAGAAAACAAAGAAAGTTGTCCAAAACAGCTTGCAATCGAATGTTCATGTGAATAGAAAAGGCAGGAGAGTGGTCAGGTACTGTTTTCTCTCAGTTGCCAAGCTGCGCACACAATCGCAGTCTTGTACAGCTTGTTTCATCACCTTTGCGAAGTTGCCGCCCTCTCCGGCTCCCGGAGACGAAGAAGCTGCTTCTTCGCGCAAAGACGATTCTGCCGCTCACAGTGCTCTGCGGTGTGCGCCTTCTGCCGATAGAGCCCAGGGAGCGGTGCTTAGCTCTGCAGAGCACCGTACCTTCGTCTTTAGCCTCTCTTCTCGTCTACATCTTTGCAAAAAGCTTTTCCACTCTGTCTGGCAAGGAGAAACTGTGCCAGCACAGAAAACATCTCCCATCGTGTTCTAGAGGCTGCACGGAGGTCTGCCGAGTGTTTTGCAAGAAGAGAAAGAAAGTTGTCCAAAACAGCTTGCAATCGAATGTTCATGTGAATAGAAAAGGCAGGAGAGTGGTCAGGTACTGTTTTCTCTCAGTTGCCAAGCTGCGCACACAATCGCAGTGTTGTACAGCTTGTTTCATCACCTTTGCGAAGTTGCCGCTCTCTCCGGCTCCCGGAGACGAAGAAGCTGCTTCTTCGCGCAAAGACGATTCTGCCGCTCACAGTGTTCTGCGGTGTGCGCCTTCTGCCGAAAGAGGTCCGGGAGTGGTGCTTAGCTCTGCAGAGCACCGTACCTTCGTCTTTAGCCTCTCTTCTCGTCTACATCTTAGCAAAAAGCTTTTCCACTCTGTCTGGCAAGGAGAAACTTTGCCAGCACAGAAAACATCTCCCATCGTGTTGTAGAGGCTGCACGGAGGTCTGCCGAGTGTTTTGCAAGAAAACAAAGAAAGTTGTCCAAAACAGCTTGCAATCGAATGTTCATGTGAATAGAAAAGGCAGGAGAGTGGTCAGGTACTGTTTTCTCTCAGTTGCCAAGCTGCGCACACAATCGCAGTCTTGTACAGCTTGTTTCATCACCTTTCCCAAGTTGCCGCTCTCTCCGGCTCCCGGAGACGAAGAAGCTGCTTCTTCGCGCAAAGACGATTCTGCCGCTCACAGTGCTCTGCGGTGTGCGCCTTCTGCCGATAGAGCCCAGGGAGCGGTGCTTAGCTCTGCAGAGCACCGTACCTTCGTCTTTAGCCTCTCTTCTCGTCTACATCTTTGCAAAAAGCTTTTCCACTCTGTCTGGCAAGGAGAAACTGTGCCAGCACAGAAAACATCTCCCATCGTGTTCTAGAGGCTGCACGGAGGTCTGCCGAGTGTTTTGCAAGAAGAGGAAGAAAGTTGTCCAAAACAGCTTTCAATCGAATGTTCATGTGAATAGAAAAGGAAGGAGAGTGGTCAGGTACTGTTTTCTCTCAGTTGGCAAGCTGCGCACACAATCGCAGTCTTCTACAGCTTGTTTCATCACCTTTCCCAAGTTGCGGCTCTCTCCGGCTCCCGGAGACGAAGAAGCTGCTTCTTCGCGCAAAGACGATTCTGCCGCTCACAGTGCTCTGCGGTGTGCGCCTTCTGCCGATAGAGCCCAGGGAGCGGTGCTTAGCTCTGCAGAGCACCGTACCTTCGTCTTTAGCCTCTCTTCTCGTCTACATCTTAGCAAAAAGCTTTTCCACTATGTCTGGCAAGGAGAAACTGTGCCAGCACAAAAAACATCTCCCATCGTGTTCTAGAGGCTGCACGGAGGTCTGCCGAGTGTTTTGCAAGAAGAGAAAGAAAGTTGTCCAAAACAGCTTGCAATCGAATGTTCATGTGAATAGAAAAGGCAGGAGAGTGGTCAGGTACTTTTTTCTCTCAGTTGGCAAGCTGCGCACACACTCGCAGTCTTGTACAGCTTGTTTCATCACCTTTGCGAAGTTGCCGCTCTCTCCGGCTCCCGGAGACGAAGAAGCTGCTTCTTCGCGCAAAGACGATTCTGCCGCTCACAGTGCTCTGCGGTGTGCGCCTTCTGCCGAAAGAGGCCAGGGAGCGGTGCTTTGCTCTGCACTGCACCGTACCTTCGTCTTTAGCCTCTCTTCTCGTCTACATCTTAGCAAAAAGCTTTTCCACTCTGTCTGGCAAGGACAAACTGTGCCAGCACAGAAAACATCTCCCTTCGTGTTCTAGAGGCTGCACGGCGGTCTGCCGAGTGTTTTGCAAGAAGAGAAAGAAAGTTGTCCAAAACAGCTTGCAATCGAATGTTCATGTGAATAGAAAAGGCAGGAGAGTGGTCAGGTACTGTTTTCTCTCAGTTGTCAAGCTGCGCACACAATCGCAGTGTTGTACAGCTAGTTTCATCACCTTTGCGAAGTTGCCGCTCTGTCCGGCTCCCGGAGACGAAGAAGCTGCTTCTTCGCGCAAAGACGATTCTGCTGCTCACAGTGCTCTGCGGTGTGTGTCTTCTGCCGAAAGAGACCAGGGAGCGGTGCTTAGCTCTACAGAGCACCGTACCTTCCTCTTTAGCCTCTCTTCTCGTCTACATCATAGCAAAAAGCTTTTCCACTCTGTCTGGCAAGGACAAACTTTGCCAGCACAGAAAACATCTCCCATCGTGTTCTAGAGGCTGCACGGAGGTCTGCCGAGTGTTTTGCAAGAAGAGAAAGAAAGTTGTCCAAAACAGCTTGCAATCGAATGTTCATGTGAATAGAAAAGGCAGGAGAGTGGTCAGGTACTGTTTTCTCTCAGTTGGCAAGCTGCGCACACAATCGCAGTCTTGTACAGCTTGTTTCATCACCTTTGCGAAGTTGCCGCTCTCTCCGGCTCCCGGAGACGAAGAAGCTGCTTCTTCCCCCAAAGACGATTCTGACGCTCACAGTGCTCTGCGGTGTGCGCCTTCTGCCGAAAGAGATCCGGGAGCGGTGCTTAGCTCTGCAGAGCACCGTACCTTCGTCTTTAGCCTCTCTTCTCGTCTACATCTTAGCAAAAACCTTTTCCACTCTGTCTGGCAAGGAGAAACTTTGCCAGCACAGAAAACATCTCCCATCGTGTTCTAGAGGCTGCACGGAGGTCTGCCGAGTGTTTTGCAAGAAGAGAAAGAAAGTTGTCCAAAACAGCTTGCAATCGAATGTTCATGTGATTAGAAAAGGCAGTAGAGTGGTCGGGTACTGTTTTCTCTCAGTTGGCAAGCTGCGCACACAATCGCAGTGTTGTACAGCTTGTTTCATCACCTTTGCGAAGTTGCCGCTCTCTCCGGCTCCCGGAGACGAAGAAGCTGCTTCTTCGCGCAAAGACGATTCTGCCGCTCACAGTGCTCTGCTTTGTGCGCCTTCTGCCAAAGAGGCCAGGGAGCGGTGCTTAGCTCTGCAGAGAACCGTACCTTCGTCTTTAGCCTCTCTTCTCGTCTACATCTTAGCAAAAACCTTTTCCACTCTGTCTGGCAAGGAGAAACTGTGCCAGCACAGAAAACATATCCCATCGTGTTCTAGAGGCTGCACGGAGGTCTGCCGAGTGTTTTGCAAGAAGAGAAAGAAAGTTGTCCAAAACAGCTTGCAATCGAATGTTCATGTGAATAGAAAAGGCAGGAGAGTGGTCAGGTACTGTTTTCTCACAGTTGGCAAGCTGCGCACACAATCGCAGTGTTGTACAGCTTGTTTCATCACCTTTGCGAAGCTGCCGCTCTCTCCGGCTCCCGGAGACGAAGAAGCTGCTTCTTCGCGCAAAGACGATTCTGACGCTCACAGTGCTCTGCGGTGTGTGTCTTCTGCCGAAAGAGGCCAGGGAGCGGTGCATAGCTCTGCAGAGCACCTTACCTTCGTCTTTAGCCTCTCTTCTCGTCTACATCTTAGCAAAAAGCTTTTCCACTCTGTCTGGCAAGGAGAAACTTTGCCAGCACAGAAAACATCTCCCATCGTGTTCTAGAAGCTGCACGGAGGTCTGCCGAGTGTTTTGCAAGAAGAGAAAGAAAGTTGTCCAAAACAGCTTGCAATCGTATGTTCATGTGAATAGAAAAGGCAGGAGAGTGGTCAGGTACTGCTTTCTCTCAGTTGGCAAGCTGCGCACACAATCGCAGTGTTGTACAGCTTGTTTCATCACCTTTGCGAAGTTGCCGCTCTCTCCGGCTCCCGGAGCCGAAGAAGCTGCTTCTTCGCGCAAAGACGATTCTGCCGCTCACAGTGCTCTGCGGTGTGCGCCTTCTGCCGAAAGAGGTCCGGGAGCGGTGCTTAGCTCTGCAGAGCACCGTACCTTCGTCTTTAGCCTCTCTTCTCGTCTACATCTTAGCAAAAACCTTATCCACTCTGTCTGGCAAGGAGAAACTGTGCCAGCACAGAAAACATCTCCCATCGTGTTCTAGAGGCTGCACGGAGGTCTGCCGAGTGTTTTGCAAGAAGAGAAAGAAAGTTGTCCAAAACAGCTTGCAATCGAATGTTCATGTTAATAGAAAAGGCAGGAGAGTGGTCAGGTACTGTTTTCTCTCAGTTGGCAAGCTGCGCACACAATCGCAGTCTTGTACAGCTTGTTTCATCACCTATGCCAAGATGCCGGTCTATCCGGCTCCTGGAGACCAAGAAGCTGCTTCTTCGCGCAAAGACGATTCTGCCGCTCACAGTGCTCTGCGGAGTGCGCCTTCTGCCGAAAGAGGTCCGGGAGCGGTGCTTAGCTCTGCAGAGCACCGTACCTTCGTCTTTAGCCTCTCTTCTCGTCTACATCTTAGCAAAAAGCTTTTCCACTCTGTCTGGCAAGGAGAAACTGTGCCAGCACAAAAAACATCTCCCATCGTGTTCTAGAGGCTGCACGGAGGTCTGCCGAGTGTTTTGCAAGAAGAGAAAGAAAGTTGTCCAAAACAGCTTGCAATCGAATGTTCATGTTAATAGAAAAGGCAGGAGAGTGGTCAGGTACTGTTTTCTCTCAGTTGACAAACTGCGCACACAATCGCAGTGTTACACAGCTTGTTTCATCACCTTTGCGAAGTTGCCGCTCTCTCCGGCTCCCGGAGATGAAGAAGCTGCTTCTTCGCGCAAAGACGATTCTGCCGCTCACAGTGCTCTGCGGTGTGCGCCTTCTGCCGAAGGAGATCCGGGAGCGGTGCTTCGCTCTGCAGAGCACCGTACCTTCGTCTTTAGCCTCTCTTCTCGTCTACATCTTAGCAAAAAGCTTTTCCACTATGTCTGGCAAGGAGAAACTGTGCCAGCACAAAAAACATCTCCCATCGTGTTCTAGAGGCTGCACGGAGGTCTGCCGAGTGTTTTGCAAGAAGAGAAAGAAAGTTGTCCAAAACAGCTTGCAATCGAATGTTCATGTGAATAGAAAAGGCAGGAGAATGGTCAGGTACTGTTTTCTCTCAGTTGACGAGCTGCGCACACAATCGCAGTCTTGTACAGCTTGTTTCATCACCTTTGCGAAGTTGCCGCTCTCTCCGGCTCCCGGAGACGAAGAAGCTGCTTCTTCGCGCAAAGACGATTCTGCCGCTCACAGTGCTCTGCGGTGTGCGCCTTCTGCCGAAAGAGACCAGGGAGCGGTGCTTAGCTCTACAGAGCACCGTACCTTCGTCTTTAGCCTCTCTTCTCGTCTACATCTTTGCAAAAAGCTTTTCCACTCTGTCTGGCAAGGAGAAACTGTGCCAGCACAGAAAACATCTCCCATCGTGTTCTAGAGGCTGCACGGAGGTCTGCCGAGTGTTTTGCAAGAAGAGAAAGAAAGTTGTCCAAAACAGCTTGCAATCGAATGTTCATGTGAATAGAAAAGGCAGGAGAGTGGTCAGGTACTGTTTTCTCACAGTTGGCAAGCTGCGCACACAATCGCAGTGTTGTACAGCTTGTTTCATCACCTTTGCGAAGTTGCCGCTCTCTCCGGCTCCCGGAGACGAAGAAGCTGCTTCTTCGCGCAAAGACGATTCTGCCGCTCACAGTGCTCTGCTTTGTGCGCCTTCTGCCAAAGAGGCCAGGGAGCGGTGCTTAGCTCTGCAGAGCACCGTACCTTCGTCTTTAGCCTCTCTTCTCGTCTACATCTTAGCAAAAACCTTTTCCACTCTGTCTGGCAAGGAGAAACTGTGCCAGCACAGAAAACATATCCCATCGTGTTCTAGAGGCTGCACGGAGGTCTGCCGAGTGTTTTGCAAGAAGAGAAAGAAAGTTGTCCAAAACAGCTTGCAATCGAATGTTCATGTGAATAGAAAAGGCAGGAGAGTGGTCAGGTACTGTTTTCTCTCAGTTGCCAAGCTGCGCACACAATCGCAGTGTTGTACAGCTTGTTTCATCACCTTTGCGAAGCTGCCGCTCTCTCCGGCTCCCGGAGACGAAGAAGCTGCTTCTTCGCGCAAAGACGATTCTGACGCTCACAGTGCTCTGCGGTGTGCGCCTTCTGCCGAAAGAGGTCCGGGAGCGGTGCTTAGCTCTGCAGAGCACCGTACCTTCGTCTTTAGCCTCTCTTCTCGTCTACATCTTAGCAAAAAGCTTTTCCACTCTGTCTGGCAAGGAGAAACTGTGCCAGCACAGAAAACATCTCCCATCGTGTTCTAGAGGCTGCACGGAGGTCTGCCGAGTGTTTTGCAAGAAGAGAAAGAAAGTTGTCCAAAACAGCTTGCAATCGAATGTTCATGTGAATAGAAAAGGCAGGAGAGTGGTCAGGTACTGTTTTCTCTCAGTTGCCAAGCTGCGCACACAATCGCAGTGTTGTACAGCTTGTTTCATCACCTTTGCGAAGTTGCCGCTCTCTCCGGCTCCCGGAGCCGAAGAAGCTGCTTCTTCGCGCAAAGACGATTCTGACGCTCACAGTGCTCTGCGGTGTGCGCCTTCTGCCGAAAGAGGCCCGGGAGCGGTGCTTAGCTCTGCAGAGCACCGTACCTTCGTCTTTAGCCTCTCTTCTCGTCTACATCTTAGCAAAAAGCTTTTCCACTCTGTCTGGCAAGGAGAAACTGTGCCAGCACAAAAAACATCTCCCATCGTGTTCTAGAGGCTGCACGGAGGTCTGCCGAGTGTTTTGCAAGAAGAGAAAGAAAGTTGTCCAAAACAGCTTGCAATCGAATGTTCATGTAAATAGAAAAGGCAGGAGAGTGGTCAGGTACTGTTTTCTCTCAGTTGGCAAACTGCGCACACAATCGCAGTGTTATACAGCTTGTTTCATCACCTATGCCAAGATGCCGCTCTATCCGGCTCCTGGAGACCAAGAAGCTGCTTCTTCGCGCAAAGACCATTCTGCCGCTCACAGTGCTCTGCGGAGTGCGCCTTCTGCCGAAAGAGGTCCGGGAGCGGTGCTTAGCTCTGCAGAGCACCGTACCTTCGTCTTTAGCCTCTCTTCTCGTCTACATCTTAGCAAAAAGCTTTTCCACTCTGTCTGGCAAGGAGAAACTGTGCCAGCACAAAAAACATCTCCCATCGTGTTCTAGAGGCTGCACGGAGGTCTGCCGAGTGTTTTGCAAGAAGAGAAAGAAAGTTGTCCAAAACAGCTTGCAATCGAATGTTCATGTAAATAGAAAAGGCAGGAGAGTGGTCAGGTACTGTTTTCTCTCAGTTGACAAACTGCACACACAATCGCAGTGTTATACAGCTTGTTTCATCACCTTTGCGAAGTTGCCGCTCTCTCCGGCTCCCGGAGACGAAGAAGCTGCTTCTTCGCGCAAAGACGATTCTGCCGCTCACAGTGCTCTGCGGTGTGCGCCTTCTGCCGAAGGAGATCCGGGAGCGGTGCTTCGCTCTGCAGAGCACCGTACCTTCGTCTTTAGCCTCTCTTCTCGTCTACATCTTAGCAAAAAGCTTTTCCACTATGTCTGGCAAGGAGAAAATGTGCCAGCACAAAAAACATCTCCCATCGTGTTCTAGAGGCTGCACGGAGGTCTGCCGAGTGTTTTGCAAGAAGAGAAAGAAAGTTGTCCAAAACAGCTTGCAATCGAATGTTCATGTGAATAGAAAAGGCAGGAGAATGGTCAGGTACTGTTTTCTCTCAGTTGACGAGCTGCGCACACAATCGCAGTGTTGTACAGCTTGTTTCATCACCTTTGCGAAGTTGCCGCTCTCTCCGGCTCCCGGAGACGAAGAAGCTGCTTCTTCGCGCAAAGACGATTCTGCCGCTCACAGTGCTCTGCGGTGTGCGCCTTCTGCCGAAAGAGACCAGGGAGCGGTGCTTAGCTCTACAGAGCACCGTACCTTCGTCTTTAGCCTCTCTTCTCGTCTACATCTTTGCAAAAAGCTTTTCCACTCTGTCTGGCAAGGAGAAACTGTGCCAGCACAGAAAACATCTCCCATCGTGTTCTAGAGGCTGCACGGAGGTCTGCCGAGTGTTTTGCAAGAAGAGAAATAAAGTTGTCCAAAACAGCTTGCAATCGAATGTTCATGTGAATAGAAAAGGCAGGAGAGTGGTCAGGTACTGTTTTCTCTCAGTTGCCAAGCTGCGCACACAATCGCAGTGTTGTACAGCTTGTTTCATCACCTTTGCGAAGTTGCCGCTCTCTCCGGCTCCCGGAGACGAAGAAGCTGCTTCTTCGCGCAAAGACGATTCTGCCGCTCCCAGTGCTCTGCGGTGTGCGCCTTCTGCCGAAAGAGGCCCGGGAGCGGTGCTTAGCTCTGCAGAGCACCGTACCTTCGTCTTTAGCCTCTCTTCTCGTCTACATCTTAGCAAAAAGCTTTTCCACTCTGTCTGGCAAGGAGAAACTGTGCCAGCACAGAAAACATCTCCCATCGTGTTCTAGAGGCTGCACGGAGGTCTGCCGAGTGTTTTGCAAGAAGAGAAAGAAAGTTGTCCAAAACAGCTTGCAATCGAATGTTCATGTGAATAGAAAAGGCAGGAGAGTGGTCAGGTACTGTTTTCTCTCAGGTGGCAAGCTGCGCACACAATCGCAGTGTTGTACAGCTTGTTTCATCACCTTTGCGAAGTTGCCGCTCTCTCCGGCTCCCGGAGACGAAGAAGCTGCTTCTTCGCGCAAAGACGATTCTGCCGCTCACTGTGCTCTGCACTGTGTGTCTTCTGCCGAAAGACACCAGGGAGCGGTGCATAGCTCTGCACTGCACCGTACCTTCGTCTTTAGCCTCTCTTCTCGTCTACATCTTAGCAAAAAGCTTTTCCACTCTGTCTGGCATGGAGAAACTTTGCCAGGACAGAAAACATCTCCCATCGTGTTCTAGAGGCTGCACGGAGGTCTGCCGAGTGTTTTGCAAGAAGAGAAAGAAAGTTGTCCAAAACAGCTTGCAATCGAATGTTCATGTGAATAGAAAAGGCAGGAGAGTGGTCAGGTTCTGTTTTCTCTCAGTTGGGAAGCTGCGCACACAATCGCAGTGTTGTACAGCTTGTTTCATCACCTTTGCGAAGTTGCCGCTCTCTCCGGCTCCCGGAGACGAAGAAGCTGCTTCTTCGCGCAAAGACGATTCTGCCGCTCACAGTGCTCTGCGGTGTGCGCCTTCTGCCGAAAGAGGTCCGGGAGCGGTGCTTAGCTCTGCAGAGCACCGTACCTTCGTCTTTAGCCTCTCTTCTCGTCTACATCTTAGCAAAAAGCTTTTCCACTCTGTCTGGCAAGGAGAAACTGTGCCAGCACAGAAAACATCTCCCATCGTGTTCTAGAGGCTGCACGGAGGTCTGCCGAGTGTTTTGCAAGAAGAGAAAGAAAGTTGTCCAAAACAGCTTGCAATCGAATGTTCATGTGAATAGAAAAGGCAGGAGAGTGGTCAGGTACTGTTTTCTCTCAGGTGGCAAGCTGCGCACACAATCGCAGTGTTGTACAGCTTGTTTCATCACCTTTGCCAAGTTGCCGCTCTCTCCGGCTCCCGGAGACGAAGAAGCTGCTTCTTCGCGCAAAGACGATTCTGCCGCTCACTGTGCTCTGTACTGTGTGTCTTCTGCCGAAAGACACCAGGGAGCGGTGCATAGCTCTGCACTGCACCGTACCTTCGTCTTTAGCCTCTCTTCTCGTCTACATCTTAGCAAAAAGCTTTTCCACTCTGTCTGGCATGGAGAAACTTTGCCAGGACAGAAAACATCTCCCATCGTGTTCTAGAGGCTGCACGGAGGTCTGCCGAGTGTTTTGCAAGAAGAGAAAGAAAGTTGTCCAAAACAGCTTGCAATCGAATGTTCATGTGAATAGAAAAGGCAGGAGAGTGGTCAGGTTCTGTTTTCTCTCAGTTGGGAAGCTGCGCACACAATCGCAGTGTTGTACAGCTTGTTTCATCACCTTTGCGAAGTTGCCGCTCTCTCCGGCTCCCGGAGACGAAGAAGCTGCTTCTTCGCGCAAAGACGATTCTGCCGCTCACAGTGTTCTGCGGTGTGCGCCTTCTGCCGAAAGAGGTCCGGGAGCGGTGCTTAGCTCTGCAGAGCACCGTACCTTCGTCTTTAGCCTCTCTTCTCGTCTCCATCTTAGCAAAACGCTTTTCCACTCTGTCTGGCAAGGAGAAACTGTGCCAGCACAGAAAACATCTCCCATCGTGTTCTAGAGGCTGCACGGAGGTCTGCCGAGTGTTTTGCAAGAAGAGAAAGAAAGTTGTCCAAAACAGCTTGCAATCGAATGTTCATGTGAATAGAAAAGGCAGGAGAGTGGTCAGGTACTGTTTTCTCTCACTTGGCAAGCTGCGCACACAATCGCAGTGTTGTACAGCTTGTTTCATCACCTTTGCCAAGTTGCCGCTCTCTCCGGCTCCGGGAGACGAAGAAGCTGCTTCTTCGCGCAAAGACGATTCTGCCGCTCACAGTGCTCTGCGGTGTGCGCCTTCTGCCGATAGAGCCCAGGGAGCGGTGCTTAGCTCTGCAGAGCACCGTACCTTCGTCTTTAGCCTCTCTTCTCGTCTACATCTTTGCAAAAAGCTTTTCCACTCTGTCTGGCAAGGAGAAACTGTGCCAGCACAGAAAACATCTCCCATCGTGTTCTAGAGGCTGCACGGAGGTCTGCCGAGTGTTTTGCAAGAAGAGAAAGAAAGTTGTCCAAAACAGCTTGCAATCGAATGTTCATGTGAATAGAAAAGGCAGGAGAGTGGTCAGGTACTGTTTTCTCTCAGTTGGCAAGCTGCGCACACAATCGCAGTGTTGTACAGCTTGTTTCATCACCTTTGCGAAGTTGCCGCTCTCTCCGGCTCCCGGAGACGAAGAAGCTGCTTCTTCGCGCAAAGACGATTCTGCCGCTCACAGTGCTCTGCGATGTGCGTCTTCTGCCGAAAGAGGTCCGGGAGCGGTGCTTTGCTCTGCAGAGCACCGTACCTTCGTCTTTAGCCTCTCTTCTCGTCTACATCTTAGCAAAAAGCTTTTCCACTCTGTCTGGCAAGGAGAAACTGTGCCAGCACAGAAAACATCTCCCATCGTGTTCTAGAGGCTGCACGGAGGTCTGCCGAGTGTTTTGCAAGAAGAGAAAGAAAGTTGTCCAAAACAGCTTGCAATCGAATGTTCATGTGAATAGAAAAGGCAGGAGAGTGGTCAGGTTCTGTTTTCTCTCACTTGGCAAGCTGCGTACACAATCGCAGTGTGGTACAGCTTGTTTCATCACCTTTGCGAAGTTGCCGCTCTCTCCGGCTCCCGGAGACGAAGAAGCTGGTTCTTCGCGCAAAGACGATTCTGCCGCTCACAGTGCTCTGCGGTGTGCGCCTTCTGCCGAAAGAGGCCAGGGAGCGGTGCTTAGCTCTGCAGAGAACCGTACCTTCGTCTTTAGCCTCTCTTCTCGTCTACATCTTAGCAAAAAGCTTTTCCACTCTGTCTGGCAAGGAGAAACTGTGCCAGCACAGAAAACATCTCCCTTCGTGTTCTAGAGGCTGCACGGAGGTCTGCCGAGTGTTTTGCCAGAAAACAAAGAAAGTTGTCCAAAACAGCTTGCAATCGAATGTTCATGTGAATAGAAAAGGCAGGAGAGTGGTCAGGTACTGTTTTCTCTCAGTTGGCAAGCTGCGCACACAATCGCAGTGTTGTACAGCTTGTTTCATCACCTTTGCGAAGCTGCCGCTCTCTCCGGCTCCCGGAGACGAAGAAGCTGCTTCTTCGCGCAAAGACGATTCTGCCGCTCATAGTGCTCTGCACTGTGTGTCTTCTGCCGAAAGAGGTCCGGGAGCGGTGCTTACCTCTGCAGAGCACCGTACCTTCGTCTTTAGCCTCTCTTCTCGTCTACATCTTAGCAAAAAGCTTTTCCACTCTGTCTGGCAAGGAGAAACTGTGCCAGCACAGAAAACATCTCCCATCGTGTTCTAGAGGCTGCACGGAGGTCTGCCGAGTGTTTTGCAAGAAGAGGAAGAAAGTTGTCCAAAACAGCTTTCAATCGAATGTTCATGTGAATAGAAAAGGAAGGAGAGTGGTCAGGTACTGTTTTCTCTCAGTTGGCAAGCTGCGCACACAATCGCAGTCTTCTACAGCTTGTTTCATCACCTTTGCGAAGTTGCGGCTCTCTCCGGCTCCCGGAGACGAAGAAGCTGCTTCTTCGCGCAAAGACGATTCTGCCGCTCACAGTGCTCTGCGGTGTGCGCCTTCTGCCGAAAGAGGTACGGGAGCGGTGCTTAGCTCTGCAGAGCACCGTACCTTCGTCTTTAGCCTCTCTTCTCGTCTACATCTTAGCAAAAAGCTTTTCCACTCTGTCTGGCAAGGAGAAACTTTGCCAGCACAGAAAACATCTCCCATCGTGTTCTAGAGGCTGCACGGAGGTCTGCCGAGTGTTTTGCAAGAAGAGAAAGAAAGTTGTCCAAAACAGCTTGCAATCGAATGTTCATGTGACTAGAAAAGGAAGGAGAGTGGTCAGGTTCTGTTTTCTCTCACTTGGCAAGCTGCGCACACAATCGCAGTGTTGTACAGCTTGTTTCATCACCTTTGCGAAGTTGCCGCTCTCTCCGGCTCCCGGAGACGAAGAAGCTGCTTCTTCGCGCAAAGACGATTCTGCCGCTCACAGTGCTCTGCTTTGTGCGCCTTCTGCCAAAGAGGCCAGGGAGCGGTGCTTAGCTCTGCAGAGCACCGTACCTTCGTCTTTAGCCTCTCTTCTCGTCTACATCTTAGCAAAAAGCTTTTCCACTCTGTCTGGCAAGTAGAAACTGTGCCAGCACAGAAAACATCTCCCATCGTGTTCTAGAGGCTGCACGGAGGTCTGCCGAGTGTTTTGCAAGAAGAGAAAGAAAGTTGTCCAAAACAGCTTGCAATCGAATGTTCATGTGAATAGAAAAGGCAGGAGAGTGGTCAGGTACTGTTTTCTCTCAGGTGGCAAGCTGCGCACACAATCGCAGTGTTGTACAGCTTGTTTCATCACCTTTGCGAAGCTGCCGCTCTCTCCGGCTCCCGGAGACGAAGAAGCTGCTTCTTCGCGCAAAGACGATTCTGACGCTCACAGTGCTCTGCACTGTGTGTCTTCTGCCGAAAGAGGCCAGGGAGCGGTGCATAGATCTGCAGAGCACCTTACCTTCGTCTTTAGCCTCTCTTCTCGTCTACATCTTAGCAAAAAGCTTTTCCACTCTGTCTGGCAAGGAGAAACTTTGCCAGCACAGAAAACATCTCCCATCGTGTTCTAGAAGCTGCACGGAGGTCTGCCGAGTGTTTTGCAAGAAGAGAAAGAAAGTTGTGCAAAACAGCTTGCAATCGTATGTTCATGTGAATAGAAAAGGCAGGAGAGTGGTCAGGTACTGCTTTCTCTCAGTTGGCAAGCTGCGCACACAATCGCAGTGTTGTACAGCTTGTTTCATCACCTTTGCGAAGTTGCCGCTCTCTCCGGCTCCCGGAGACGAAGAAGCTGCTTCTTCGCGCAAAGACGATTCTGCCGCTCACAGTGCTCTGCGGTGTGCGCCTTCTGCCGAAAGAGGTCCGGGAGCGGTGCTTAGCTCTGCAGAGCACCGTACCTTCGTCTTTAGCCTCTCTTCTCGTCTACATCTTAGCAAAAAGCTTTTCCACTCTGTCTGGCAAGGAGAAACTGTGCCAGCACAGAAAACATCTCCCATCGTGTTCTAGAGGCTGCACGGAGGTCTGCAGAGTGTTTTGCAAGAAGAGAAAGAAAGTTGTCCAAAACAGCTTGCAATCGAATGTTCATGTGAATAGAAAAGGCAGGAGAGTGGTCAGGTACTGTTTTCTCTCAGTTGGCAAGCTGCGCACACAATCGCAGTCTTGTACAGCTTGTTTCATCACCTATGCCAAGATGCCGCTCTATCCGGCTCCTGGAGACCAAGAAGCTACTTCTTCGCGCAAAGACGATTCTGCCGCTCACAGTGCTCTGCGGAGTGCGCCTTCTGCCGAAAGAGGTCCGGGAGCGGTGCTTAGCTCTGCAGAGCACCGTACCTTCGTCTTTAGCCTCTCTTCTCGTCTACATCTTAGCAAAAAGCATTTCCACTCTGTCTGGCAAGGAGAAACTGTGCCAGCACAAAAAACATCTCCCATCGTGTTCTAGAGGCTGCACGGAGGTCTGCCGAGTGTTTTGCAAGAAGAGAAAGAAAGTTGTCCAAAACAGCTTGCAATCGAATGTTCATGTTAATAGAAAAGGCAGGAGAGTGGTCAGGTACTGTTTTCTCTCAGTTGACAAACTGCGCACACAATCGCAGTGTTATACAGCTTGTTTCATCACCTTTGCGAAGTTGCCGCTCTCTCCGGCTCCCGGAGACGAAGAAGCTACTTCTTCGCGCAAAGACGATTCTGCCGCTCACAGTGCTCTGCGGTGTGCGCCTTCTGCCGAAAGAGATCCGGGAGCGGTGCTTCGCTCTGCAGAGCACCGTACCTTCGTCTTTAGCCTCTCTTCTCGTCTACATCTTAGCAAAAAGCTTTTCCACTCTGTCTGGCAAGGAGAAACTGTGCCAGCACAAAAAACATCTCCCATCGTGTGCTAGAGGCTGCACGGACGTCTGCCGAGTGTTTTGCAAGAAGAGAAAGAAAGTTGTCCAAAACAGCTTGCAATCGAATGTTCATGTGAATAGAAAAGGCAGGAGAATGGTCAGGTACTGTTTTCTCTCAGTTGACGAGCTGCGCACACAATCGCAGTGTTGTACAGCTTGTTTCATCACCTTTGCGAAGTTGCCGCTCTCTCCGGCTCCCGGAGACGAAGAAGCTGCTTCTTCGCGCAAAGACGATTCTGCCGCTCACAGTGCTCTGCGGTGTGCGCCTTCTGCCGAAAGAGACCAGGGAGCGGTGCTTAGCTCTACAGAGCACCGTACCTTCGTCTTTAGCCTCTCTTCTCGTCTACATCTTAGCAAAAAGCTTTTCCACTCTGTCTGGCAAGGACAAACTTTGCCAGCACAGAAAACATCTCCCATCGTGTTCTAGAGGCTGCACGGAGGTCTGCCGAGTGTTTTGCAAGAAGAGAAAGAAAGTTGTCCAAAACAGCTTGCAATCGAATGTTCATGTGAATAGAAAAGGCAGGAGAGTGGTCAGGTTCTGTTTTCTCTCAGTTGGCAAGCTGCGCACACAATCGCAGTCTTGTACAGCTTGTTTCATCACCTTTGCCAAGTTGCCGCTCTCTCCGGCTCCCGGAGACGAAGAAGCTGCTTCTTCGCGCAAAGACGATTCTGACGCTCACAGTGCTCTGCGGTGTGCGCCTTCTGCCGAAAGAGGCCCGGGAGCGGTGCTTAGCTCTGCAGAGCACCGTACCTTCGTCTTTAGCCTCTCTTCTCGTCTACATCTTAGCAAAAACCTTTTCCACTCTGTCTGGCAAGGAGAAACTTTGCCAGCACAGAAAACATCTCCCATCGTGTTCTAGAGGCTGCACGGAGGTCTGCCGAGTGTTTTGCAAGAAGAGAAAGAAAGTTGTCCAAAACAGCTTGCAATCGTATGTTCATGTGAATAGAAAAGGCAGGAGAGTGGTCAGGTACTGCTTTCTCTCAGTTGGCAAGCTGCGCACACAATCGCAGTGTTGTACAGCTTGTTTCATCACCTTTGCGAAGTTGCCGCTCTCTCCGGCTCCCGGAGACGAAGAAGCTGCTTCTTCGCGCAAAGACGATTCTGCCGCTCATAGTGCTCTGCACTGTGTGTCTTCTGCCGAAAGAGGCCCGGGAGCGGTGCTTAGCTCTGCAGAGCACCGTACCTTCGTCTTTAGCCTCTCTTCTCGTCTACATCTTAGCAAAAAGCTTTTCCACTCTGTCTGGCAAGGAGAAACTGTGCCAGCACAGAAAACATCTCCCATCGTGTTCTAGAGGCTGCACGGAGGTCTGCCGAGTGTTTTGCAAGAAGAGAAAGAAAGTTGTCCAAAACAGCTTGCAATCGAATGTTCATGTGAATAGAAAAGGCAGGAGAGTGGTCAGGTACTGTTTTCTCTCAGGTGGCAAGCTGCGCACACAATCGCAGTGTTGTACAGCTAGTTTCATCACCTTTGCGAAGTTGCCGCTCTGTCCGGCTCCCGGAGACGAAGAAGCTGCTTCTTCGCGCAAAGACGATTCTGCCGCTCACAGTGCTCTGCGGTGTGCGCCTTCTGCCGAAAGAGGTCCGGGAGCGGTGCTTAGCTCTGCAGAGCACCGTACCTTCGTCTTTAGCCTCTCTTCTCGTCTACATCTTAGCAAAAAGCTTTTCCACTCTGTCTGGCAAGGAGAAACTTTGCCAGCACAGAAAACATCTCCCATCGTGTTGTAGAGGCTGCACGGAGGTCTGCCAAGTGTTTTGCAAGAAAACAAAGAAAGTTGTCCAAAACAGCTTGCAATCGAATGTTCATGTGAATAGAAAAGGCAGGAGAGTGGTCAGGTACTGTTTTCTCTCAGTTGCCAAGCTGCGCACACACTCGCAGTCTTGTACAGCTTGTTTCATCACCTTTGCGAAGTTGCCGCTCTCTCCGGCTCCCGGAGACGAAGAAGCTGCTTCTTCGCGCAAAGACGATTCTGCCGCTCACAGTGCTCTGCGGTGTGCGCCTTCTGCGGAAAGAGGTCCGGGAGCGGTGCTTAGCTCTGCAGAGCACCGTACCTTCGTCTTTAGCCTCTCTTCTCGTCTACATCTTAGCAAAAAGCTTTTCCACTCTGTCTGGCAAGGAGAAACTGTGCCAGCACAGAAAACATCTCCCATCGTGTTCTAGAGGCTGCACGGAGGTCTGCCGAGTGTTTTGCAAGAAGAGAAAGAAAGTTGTCCAAAACAGCTTGCAATCGAATGTTCATGTGAATAGAAAAGGCAGGAGAGTGGTCAGGTACTGTTTTCTCTCAGTTGCCAAGCAGCGCACACAATCGCAGTGTTGTACAGCTTGTTTCATCACCTTTGCCAAGTTGCCGCTCTCTCCGGCTCCTGGAGACCAAGAAGCTGCTTCTTCGCGCAAAGACGATTCTGCCGCTCACAGTGCTCTGCACTGTGTGTCTTCTGCCGAAAGACACCAGGGAGCGGTGCATAGCTCTGCAGAGCACCTTACCTTCGTCTTTAGCCTCTCTTCTCGTCTACATCTTAGCAAAAAGCTTTTCCACTCTGTCTGGAAAGGACAAATTTGCCAGCACAGAAAACATCTCCCATCGTGTTCTAGAGGCTGCACGGAGGTCTGCCGAGTGTTTTGCAAGAAGAGAAAGAAAGTTGTTCAAAACAGCTTGCAATCGAATGTTCATGTGAATAGAAAAGGCAGGAGAGTGGTCGGGTACTGTTTTCTCTCAGTTGGCAAGCTGCGCACACAATCGCAGTCTTGTACAGCTTGTTTCATCACCTTTGCGAAGTTGCCGCTCTCTCCGGCTCCCGGAGACGAAGAAGCTGCTTCTTCGCGCAAAGACGATTCTGCCGCTCACAGTGCTCTGCACTGTGTGTCTTCTGCCGAAAGACACCAGGGAGCGGTGCATAGCTC
Source organism: Melozone crissalis (assembly GCF_028551555.1). Taxonomy (NCBI): domain Eukaryota; kingdom Metazoa; phylum Chordata; class Aves; order Passeriformes; family Passerellidae; genus Melozone; species Melozone crissalis. Next base: position 7,930,634 of record NW_026535896.1, on the reverse strand, counting down.
TGCAGAGCACCTTACCTTCGTCTTTAGCCTCTCTTCTCGTCTACATCTTAGCAAAAAGCTTTTCCACACTCTCTGGCAAGGAGAAACTGTGCCAGCACAGAAAACATCTCCCTTCGTGTTCTAGAGGCTGCACGGAGGTCTGCCGAGTGTTTTGCAAGAAGAGAAAGAAAGTTGTCCAAAACAGCTTGCAATCGAATGTTCATGTGAATAGAAAAGGCAGGAGAGTGGTCAGGTTCTGTTTTCTCTCAGTTGGGAAGCTGCGCACACAATCGCAGTGTTGTACAGCTTGTTTCATCACCTTTGCGAAGTTGCCGCTCTCTCCGGCTCCCGGAGACGAAGAAGCTGCTTCTTCGCGCAAAGACGATTCTGCCGCTCACAGTGCTCTGCGGTGTGCGCCTTCTGCCGAAAGAGGTCCGGGAGCGGTGCTTAGCTCTGCAGAGCACCGTACCTTCGTCTTTAGCCTCTCTTCTCGTCTACATCTTAGCAAAAAGCTTTTCCACTCTGTCTGGCAAGGAGAAACTGTGCCAGCACAGAAAACATCTCCCTTCGTGTTCTAGAGGCTGCACGGAGGTCTGCCGAGTGTTTTGCAAGAAGAGAAAGAAAGTTGTCCAAAACAGCTTGCAATCGAATTTTCATGTGAATAGAAAAGGCAGGAGAGGGGTCAGGTACTGTTTTCTCTCAGTTGGCAAGCTGCGCACACAATCGCAGTCTTGTACAGCTTGTTTCATCACCTTTGCGAAGTTGCCGCTCTCTCCGGCTCCCGGAGACGAAGAAGCTGCTTCTTCGCGCAAAGACGATTCTGCCGCTCACAGTGCTCTGCGGTGTGCGCCTTCTGCCGAAAGAGGCCAGGGAGCGGTGCTTAGCTCTGCACTGCACCGTACCTTCGTCTTTAGCCTCTCTTCTCGTCTAAATCTTAGCAAAAAGCTTTTCCACTCTGTCTGGCAAGGAGAAACTGTGCCAGCACAGAAAACATCTCCCTTCGTGTTCTAGAGGCTGCACGGAGGTCTGCCGAGTGTTTTGCAAGAAGAGAAAGAAAGTTGTCCAAAACAGCTTGCAATCGAATTTTCATGTGAATAGAAAAGGCAGGAGAGGGGTCAGGTACTGTTTTCTCTCAGTTGGCAAGCTGCGCACACAATCGCAGTCTTGTACAGCTTGTTTCATCACCTTTGCGAAGTTGCCGCTCTCTCCGGCTCCCGGAGACGAAGAAGCTGCTTCTTCGCGCAAAGACGATTCTGCCGCTCACAGTGCTCTGCGGTGTGCGCCTTCTGCCGAAAGAGGCCAGGGAGCGGTGCTTAGCTCTGCACTGCACCGTACCTTCGTCTTTAGCCTCTCTTCTCGTCTACATCTTAGCAAAAAGCTTTTCCACTCTGTCTGGCAAGGAGAAACTGTGCCAGCACAGAAAACATCTCCCTTCGTGTTCTAGAGGCTGCACGGAGGTCTGCCGAGTGTTTTGCAAGAAGAGAAAGAAAGTTGTCCAAAACAGCTTGCAATCGAATGTTCATGTGAATAGAAAAGGCAGGAGAGTGGTCAGGTACTGTTTTCTCTCAGTTGGCAAGCTGCGCACACAATCGCAGTGTTGTACAGCTTGTTTCATCACCTTTGCGAAGCTGCCGCTCTCTCCGGCTCCCGGAGACGGAGAAACTGCTTCTTCGCGCAAAGACGATTCTGCTGCTCACAGTGCTCTGCGGTGTGTGTCTTCTGCCGAAAGAGACCAGGGAGCGGTGCTTAGCTTTACAGAGCACCGTACCTTCGTCTTTAGCCTCTCTTCTCGTCTACATCTTAGCAAAAAGCTTTTCCACTCTGTCTGGCAAGGACAAACTTTGCCAGCACAGAAAACATCTCCCATCGTGTTCTAGAGGCTGCACGGAGGTCTGCCGAGTGTTTTGCAAGAAGAGAAAGAAAGTTGTCCAAAACAGCTTGCAATCGAATGTTCATGTGAATAGAAAAGGCAGGAGAGTGGTCAGGTACTGTTTTCTCTCAGTTGTCAAGCTGCGCACACAATCGCAGTGTTGTACAGCTTGTTTCATCACCTTTGCCAAGTTGCCGCTCTCTCCGGCTCCTGGAGACCAAGAAGCTGCTTCTTCGCGCAAAGATGATTCTGCCGCTCACAGTGCTCTGCACTGTGTGTCTTCTGCCGAAAGACACCAGGGAGCGGTGCATAGCTCTGCAGAGCACCTTACCTTCGTCTTTAGCCTCTCTTCTCGTCTACATCTTAGCAAAAAGCTTTTCCACTCTATCTGGCAAGGAGAAACTTTGCCAGCACAGAAAACATCTCCCATCGTTTTCTAGAGGCTGCACGGAGGTCTGCCGAGTGTTTTGCAAGAAGAGAAAGAAAGTTGTCCAAAACAGCTTGCAATCGAATGTTCATGTGAATAGAAAAGGCAGGAGAGTGGTCAGGTTCTGTTTTCTCTCAGTTGGGAAGCTGCGCACACAATCGCAGTGTTGTACAGCTTGTTTCATCACCTTTGCGAAGTTGCCGCTCTCTCCGGCTCCCGGAGACGAAGAAGCTGCTTCTTCACGCAAAGACGATTCTGCCGCTCACAGTGCTCTGCGGTGTGCGCCTTCTGCCGAAAGAGGCCAGGGAGCGGTGCTTAGCACTGCAGAGCACCGTACCTTCGTCTTTAGCCTCTCTTCTCGTCTACATCTTAGCAAAAAGCTTTTCCACTCTGTCTGGCAAGGAGAAACTGTTCCAGCACAGAAAATATCTCCCATCGTGTTCTAGAGACTGCACGGAGGTCTGCCGAGTGTTTTGCAAGAAGAGAAAGAAAGTTGTCCAAAACAGCTTGCAATCGAATGTTCATGTGAATAGAAAAGGCAGGAGAGTGGTCAGGTACTGTTTTCTCTCAGGTGGCAAGCTGCGCACACAATCGCAGTGTTATACAGCTTGTTTCATCACCTTTGCGAAGTTGCCGCTCTCTCCGGCTCCAGGAGACGAAGAAGCTGCTTCTTCGCGCAAAGACGATTCTGCCGCTCACATTGCTCTGCGGTGTGCGCCTTCTGCCGAAAGAGATCCGGGAGCGGTGCTTAGCTCTGCAGAGCACCGTACCTTCGTCTTTAGCCTCTCTTCTCGTCTACATCTTAGCAAAAAGCTTTTCCACTATGTCTGGCAAGGAGAAACTGTGCCAGCACAGAAAACATCTCCCATCGTGTTCTAGAGGCTGCACGGAGGTCTGCCGAGTGTTTTGCAAGAAGAGAAAGAAAGTTGTCCAAAACAGCTTGCAATCGAATTTTCATGTGAATAGAAAAGGCAGGAGAGGGGTCAGGTACTGTTTTCTCTCAGTTGGCAAGCTGCGCACACAATCGCAGTCTTGTACAGCTTGTTTCATCACCTTTGCGAAGTTGCCGCTCTCTCCGGCTCCCGGAGACGAAGAAGCTGCTTCTTCGCGCAAAGACGATTCTGCCGCTCACAGTGCTCTGCGGTGTGCGGCTTCTGCCGAAAGAAGCCCGGGAGCGGTGCTTAGCTCTGCACTGCACCGTACCTTCGTCTTTAGCCTCTCTTCTCGTCTACATCTTAGCAAAAAGCTTTTCCACTCTGTCTGGCAAGGAGAAACTGTGCCAGCACAGAAAACATCTCCCTTCGTGTTCTAGAGGCTGCACGGAGGTCTGCCGAGTGTTTTGCAAGAAGAGAAAGAAAGTTGTCCAAAACAGCTTGCAATCGAATGTTCATGTGAATAGAAAAGGCAGGAGAGTGGTCAGGTACTGTTTTCTCTCAGTTGGCAAGCTGCGCACACAATCGCAGTGTTGTACAGCTTGTTTCATCACCTTTGCGAAGCTGCCGCTCTCTCCGGCTCCCGGAGACGAAGAAGCTGCTTCTTCGCGCAAAGACGATTCTGCTGCTCACAGTGCTCTGCGGTGTGTGTCTTCTGCCGAAAGAGGCCCGGGAGCGGTGCTTAGCTCTACAGAGCACCGTACCTTCGTCTTTAGCCTCTCTTCTCGTCTACATCTTAGCAAAAAGCTTTTCCACTCTGTCTGGAAAGGACAAACTTTGCCAGCACAGAAAACATCTCCCATCGTGTTCTAGAGGCTGCACGGAGGTCTGCCGAGTGTTTTGCAAGAAGAGAAAGAAAGTTGTCCAAAACAGCTTGCAATCGAATGTTCATGTGAATAGAAAAGGCAGGAGAGTGGTCGGGTACTGTTTTCTCTCAGTTGGCAAGCTGCGCACACAATCGCAGTGTTGTACAGCTTGTTTCATCACCTTTGCGAAGTTGCCGCTCTCTCCGGCTCCCGGAGACGAAGAAGCTGCTTCTTCGCGCAAAGACGATTCTGCCGCTCACTGTGCTCTGCGGTGTGCGCCTTCTGCCGAAAGAGATCCGGGAGCGGTGCTTAGCTCTGCAGAGCACCGTACCTTCGTCTTTAGCCTCTCTTCTCGTCTACATCTTAGCAAAAACCTTTTCCACTCTGTCTGGCAAGGAGAAACTTTGCCAGCACAGAAAACATCTCCCATCGTGTTCTAGAGGCTGCACGGAGGTCTGCCGAGTGTTTTGCAAGAGAACAAAGAAAGTTGTCCAAAACAGCTTGCAATCGAATGTTCATGTGAATAGAAAAGGCAGGAGAGTGGTCAGGTAGTGTTTTCTCTCAGTTGGCAAGCTGCGCACACAATCGCAGTCTTGTACAGCTTGTTTCATCACCTTTGCGAAGTTGCCGCTCTCTCGGGCTCCCGGAGACGAAGAAGCTGCTTCTTCGCGCAAAGACGATTCTGCCGCTCACAGTGCTCTGCGGTGTGCGCCTTCTGCCGAAAGAGGCCAGGGAGCGGTGCTTAGCTCTGCAGAGCACCGTACCTCCGTCGTTAGCCTCTCTTCTCGTCTACATCTTAGCAAAAAGCTTTTCCACTCTGTCTGGCAAGGAGAAACTGTGCCAGCACAGAAAACATCTCCCATCGTGTTCTAGAGGCTGCACGGAGGTCTGCCGAGTGTTTTGCAAGAAGAGAAAGAAAGTTGTCCAAAACAGCTTGCAATCGAATGTTCATGTGAATAGAAAAGGCAGGAGAGTGGTCAGGTACTGTTTTCTCTCAGTTGACAAGCTGCGCACACAATCGCAGTGTTGTACAGCTTGTTTCATCACCTTTGCGAAGCTGCCGCTCTCTCCGGCTCCCGGAGACGAAGAAGCTGCTTCTTCGCGCAAAGACGATTCTGCCGCTCATAGTGCTCTGCACTGTGTGTCTTCTGCCGAAAGAGGCCCGGGAGCGGTGCTTAGCTCTGCAGAGCACCGTACCTTCGTCTTTAGCCTCTCTTCTCGTCTACATCTTAGCAAAAAGCTTTTCCACTCTGTCTGGCAAGGAGAAACTGTGCCAGCACAGAAAACATCTCCCATCGTGTTCTAGAGGCTGCACGGACGTCTGCCGAGTGTTTTGCAAGAAGAGAAAGAAAGTTGTCCAAAACAGCTTGCAATCGAATGTTCATGTGAATAGAAAAGGCAGGAGAGTGGTCAGGTACTGTTTTCTCTCAGTTGGCAAGCTGCGCACACAATCGCAGTGTTGTACAGCTAGTTTCATCACCTTTGCGAAGTTGCCGCTCTGTCCGGCTCCTGGAGACGAAGAAGCTGCTTCTTCGCGCAAAGACGATTCTGCCGCTCACAGTGCTCTGCGGTGTGCGCCTTCTGCCGAAAGAGGTCCGGGAGCGCTGCTTAGCTCTGCAGAGCACCGTACCTTCGTCTTTAGCCTCTCTTCTCGTCTACATCTTAGCAAAAAGCTTTTCCACTCTGTCTGGCAAGGAGAAACTTTGCCAGCACAGAAAACATCTCCCATCGTGTTCTAGAGGCTGCACGGAGGTCTGCCGAGTGTTTTGCAAGAAGAGAAAGAAAGTTGTCCAAAACAGCTTGCAATCGAATGTTCATGTGAATAGAAAAGGCAGGAGAGTGGTCAGGTACTGTTTTCTCTCAGTTGGCAAGCTGCGCACACAATCGCAGTGTTGTACAGCTTGTTTCATCACCTTTGCGAAGTTGCCGCTCTCTCCGGCTCCCGGAGACGAAGAAGCTGCTTCTTCGCGCAAAGACGATTCTGCCGCTCACAGTGCTCTGCACTGTGTGTCTTCTGCCGAAAGACACCAGGGAGCGGTGCATAGCTCTGCACTGCACCGTACCTTCGTCTTTAGCCTCTCTTCTCGTCTACATCTTAGCAAAAAGCTTTTCCACTCTGTCTGGCAAGGAGAAACTTTGCCAGCACAGAAAACATCTCCCATCGTGTTCTAGAGGCTGCACGCAGGTCTGCCGAGTGTTTTGCAAGAAGAGAAAGAAAGTTGTCCAAAACAGCTTGCAATCGAATGTTCATGTGATTAGAAAAGGCAGGAGAGTGGTCAGGTACTGTTTTCTCTCAGTTGTCAAGCTGCGCACACAATCGCAGTGTTGTACAGCTTGTTTCATCACCTTTGCGAAGTTGCCGCTCTCTCCGGCTCTGGTAGAAGAAGAAGCTGCTTCTTCGCGCAAAGAACATTCTGCCGCTCACAGTGCTCTGCGGTGTGCGCCTTCTGCCGATAGAGCCCAGGGAGCGGTGCTTAGCTCTGCAGAGCACCGTACTTTCGTCTTTAGCCTCTCTTCTCGTCTACATCTTAGCAAAAAGCTTTTCCACTCTGTCTGGCAAGGAGAAACTGTGCCAGCACAGAAAACATCTCCCTTCGTGTTCTAGAGGCTGCACGGAGGTCTGCCGAGTGTTTTGCAAGAAGAGAAAGAAAGTTGTCCAAAACAGCTTGCAATCAAATGTTCATGTGAATAGAAAAGGAAGGAGAGTGGTCAGGTACTGTTTTCTCTCAGTTGGCAAGCTGCGCACACAATCGCACTGTTGTACAGCTAGTTTCATCACCTTTGCGACGTTGCCGCTCTCTCCGGCTCCCGGAGACGAAGAAGCGGCTTCTTCGCGCAAAGACGATTCTGCCGCTCATAGTGCTCTGCACTGTGTGTCTTCTGCCGAAAGACACCAGGGAGCGGTGCATAGCTCTGCAGAGCACCTTACCTTCGTCTTTAGCCTCTCTTCTCGTCTACATCTTAGCAAAAAGCTTTTCCACTCTGTCTGGCAAGGAGAAACTGTGCCAGCACAGAAAACATCTCCCATCGTGTTCTAGAGGCTGCACGGAGGTCTGCCGAGTGTTTTGCAAGAAGAGAAAGAAAGTTGTCCAAAACAGCTTGCAATCGAATGTTCATGTGAATAGAAAAGGCAGGAGAGTGGTCAGGTACTGTTTTCTCTCAGGTGGCAAGCTGCGCACACAATCGCAGTGTTGTACAGCTTGTTTCATCACCTTTGCCAAGTTGCCGCTCTCTCCCGCTCCTGGAGACCAAGAAGCGGCTTCTTCGCGCAAAGACGATTCTGCCGCTCACAGTGCTCTGCACTGTGCGTCTTCTGCCGAAAGACACCAGGGAGCGGTGCATAGCTCTGCAGAGCACCGTACCTTCGTCTTTAGCCTCTCTTCTCGTCTACATCTTAGCAAAAAGCTTTTCCACTCTGTCTGGCAAGGAGAAACTGTGCCAGCACAGAAAACATCTCCCATCGTGTTCTAGAGACTGCACGGAGGTCTGCCGAGTGTTTTGCAAGAAAACAAAGAAAGTTGTCCAAAACAGCTTGCAATCGAATGTTCATGTGAATAGAAAAGGCAGGAGAGTGGTCAGGTACTGTTTTCTCTCAGGTCGCAAGCTGCGCACACAATCGCAGTGTTATACAGCTTGTTTCATCACCATTGCGAAGTTGCCGCTCTCTCCGGCTCCAGGAGACCAAGAAGCTGCTTCTTCGCGCAAAGACGATTCTGCCGCTCACATTGCTCTGCGGTGTGCGGCGTCTGCCGAAAAAGATCCGGGAGCGGTGCTTAGCTCTGCAGAGCACCGTACCTTCCTCTTTAGCCTCTCTTCTCGTCTACATCTTAGCAAAAACTTTTCCACTATGTCTGGCAAGGAGAAACTGTGCCAGCACAAAAAACATCTCCCATCGTGTTCTAGAGGCTGCACGGAGGTCTGCCGAGTGTTTTGCAAGAAGAGAAAGAAAGTTGTCCAAAACAGCTTGCAATCGAATTTTCATGTGAATAGAAAAGGCAGGAGAGGGGTCAGGTACTGTTTTCTCTCAGTTGGCAAGCTGCGCACACAATCGCAGTCTTGTACAGCTTGTTTCATCACCTTTGCGAAGTTGCCGCTCTCTCCGGCTCCCGGAGACGAAGAAGCAGCTTCTTCGCGCAAAGACGATTCTGCCGCTCACAGTGCTCTGCGGTGTGCGCCTTCTGCCGAAAGAGGCCAGGGAGCGGTGCTTAGCTCTGCACTGCACCGTACCTTCGTCTTTAGCCTCTCTTCTCGTCTACATCTTAGCAAAAAGCTTTTCCACTCTGTCTGGCAAGGAGAAACTGTGCCAGCACAGAAAACATCTCCCTTCGTGTTCTAGAGGCTGCACGGAGGTCTGCCGAGTGTTTTGCAAGAAGAGAAAGAAAGTTGTCCAAAACAGCTTGCAATCGAATGTTCATGTGAATAGAAAAGGCAGGAGAGTGGTCAGGTACTGTTTTCTCTCAGTTGGCAAGCTGCGCACACAATCGCAGTGTTGTACAGCTTGTTTCATCACCTTTGCGAAGTTGCCGCTCTCTCCGGCTCCCGGAGACGAAGAAGCTGCTTCTTCGCGCAAAGACGATTCTGCCCCTCACAGTGCTCTGTGGAGTGTGTCTTCTGCCGAAAGAGGCCCGGGAGCGGTGCTTAGCTCTACAGAGCACCGTACCTTCGTCTTTAGCCTCTCTTCTCGTCTACATCTTAGCAAAAAGCTTTTCCACTCTGTCTGGCAAGGAGAAACTGTGCCAGCACAGAAAACATCTCCCATCGTGTTCTAGAGGCTGCACGGAGGTCTGCCGAGTGTTTTGCAAGAAGAGAAAGAAAGTTGTCCAAAACAGCTTGCAATCGAATGTTCATGTGAATAGAAAAGGCAGGAGAGTGGTCGGGTACTGTTTTCTCTCAGTTGGCAAGCTGCGCACACAATCGCAGTGTTGTACAGCTTGTTTCATCACCTTTGCGAAGTTGCCGCTCTCTCCGGCTCCCGGAGACGAAGAAGCTGCTTCTTCCCCCAAAGACGATTCTGCCGCTCACAGTGCTCTGCGGTGTGCGGCTTCTGCCGAAAGAGGCCCGGGAGCGGTGCTTAGCTCTGCAGAGCACCGTACCTTCGTCTTTAGCCTCTCTTCTCGTCTACATCTTAGCAAAAAGCTTTTCCACTCTGTCTGGCAAGGAGAAAATTTGCCAGCACAGAAAACATCTCCCATCGTGTTCTAGAGGCTGCACGGAGGTCTGCGGAATGTTTTGCAAGAAAACAAAGAAAGTTGTCCAAAACAGCTTGCAATCGAATGTTCATGTGAATAGAAAAGGCAGGAGAGTGGTCAGGTACTGTTTTCTCTCAGTTGGCAAGCTGCGCACACAATCGCAGTCTTGTACAGCTTGTTTCATCACCTTTGCGAAGTTGCCGCTCTCTCCGGCTCCCGGAGACGAAGAAGCTGCTTCTTCGCGCAAAGACGATTCGGCCGCTCACAGTGCTCTGCGGTGTGCGCCTTCTGCCGAAAGAGACCAGGGAGCGGTGCTTAGCTCTGCAGAGCACCGTACGTTCGTCTTTAGCCTCTCTTCTCATCTACATCTTAGCAAAAAGCTTTTCCATTCTGTCTGGCAAGGAGAAACTGTGCCAGCACAGAAAACATCTCCCATCGTGTTCTAGAGGCTGCACGGAGGTCTGCCGAGTGTTTTGCAAGAAGAGAAAGAAAGTTGTCCAAAACAGCTTGCAATCGAATGTTCATGTGAATAGAAAAGGCAGGAGAGTGGTCAGGTACTCTTTTCTCTGAGTTGACGAGCTGCGCACGCAATCGCAGTGTTGTACATCTTGTTTCATCACCTTTGCGAAGCTGCCGCTCTCTCCGGCTCCCGGAGACGAAGAAGCTGCTTCTTCGCGCAAAGACGATTCTGCCGCTCATAGTGCTCTGCACTGTGTGTCTTCTGCCGAAAGAGGTCCGGGAGCGGTGCTTAGCTCTGCAGAGCACCGTACCTTCGTCTTTAGCCTCTCTTCTCGTCTACATCTTAGCAAAAAGCTTTTCCACTCTGTCTGGCAAGGACAAACTGTTCCAGTACAGAAAACATCTCCCATCGTGTTCTAGAGGCTGCACGGAGGTCTGCGGAGTGTTTTGCAAGAAAACAAAGAAAGTTGTCCAAAACAGCTTGCAATCCAATGTTCATGTGATTAGAAAAGGCAGGAGAGTGGTCAGGTACTGTTTTCTCTCACTTGGCAAGCTGCGCACACAATCGCAGTGTTGTACAGCTAGTTTCATCACCTTTGCGAAGTTGCCGCTCTGTCCGGCTCCCGGAGACGAAGAAGCTGCTTCTTCGCGCAAAGACGATTCTGCCGCTCACAGTGCTCTGCGGTGTGCGCCTTCTGCCGAAAGAGGTCCGGGAGCGGTGCTTAGCTCTGCAGAGCACCGTACCTTCGTCTTTAGCCTCTCTTCTCGTCTACATCTTAGCAAAAAGCTTTTCCACTCTGTCTGGCAAGGAGAAACTTTGCCAGCACAGAAAACATCTCCCATCGTGTTCTAGAGGCTGCACGGAGGTCTGCCGAGTGTTTTGCAAGAAGAGAAAGAAAGTTGTCCAAAACAGCTTGCAATCGAATGTTCATGTGAATAGAAAAGGCAGGAGAGTGGTCAGGTACTGTTTTCTCTCAGTTGGCAAGCTGCGCACACAATCGCAGTGTTGTACAGCTTGTTTCATCACCTTTGCCAAGTTGCCGCTCTCTCCGGCTCCCGGAGACGAAGAAGCTGCTTCTTCGCGCAAAGACGATTCTGCCGCTCACAGTGCTCTGCACTGTGTGTCTTCTGCCGAAAGACACCAGGGAGCGGTGCATAGCTCTGCAGAGCACCTTACCTTCGTCTTTAGCCTCTCTTCTCGTCTACATCTTAGCAAAAAGCTTTTCCACTCTGTCTGGCATGGAGAAACTTTGCCAGGACAGAAAACATCTCCCATCGTGTTCTAGAGGCTGCACGGAGGTCTGCCGAGTGTTTTGCAAGAAGAGAAAGAAAGTTGTCCAAAACAGCTTGCAATCGAATGTTCATGTGAATAGAAAAGGCAGGAGAGTGGTCAGGTTCTGTTTTCTCTCAGTTGGGAAGCTGCGCACACAATCGCAGTGTTGTACAGCTTGTTTCATCACCTTTGCGAAGTTGCCGCTCTCTCCGGCTCCCGGAGACGAAGAAGCTGCTTCTTCGCGCAAAGACGATTCTGCCGCTCACAGTGCTCTGCGGTGTGCGCCTTCTGCCGAAAGAGGTCCGGGAGCGGTCCTTAGCTCTGCAGAGCACCGTACCTTCGTCTTTAGCCTCTCTTCTCGTCTCCATCTTAGCAAAACGCTTTTCCACTCTGTCTGGCAAGGAGAAACTTTGCCAGCACAGAAAACATCTCCCATCGTGTTCTAGAGGCTGCACGGAGGTCTGCCGACTGTTTTGCAAGAAGAGAAAGAAAGTTGTCCAAAACAGCTTGCAATCGAATGTTCATGTGAATAGAAAAGGCAGGAGAGTGGTCAGGTACTGTTTTCTCTCAGGTGGCAAGCTGCGCACACAATCGCAGTGTTGTACAGCTTGTTTCATCACCTTTGCCAAGTTGCCGCTCTCTCCGGCTCCGGGAGACGAAGAAGCTGCTTCTTCGCGCAAAGACGATTCTGCCGCTCACAGTGCTCTGCGGTGTGCGCCTTCTGCCGATAGAGCCCAGGGAGCGGTGCTTAGCTCTGCAGAGCACCGTACCTTCGTCTTTAGCCTCTCTTCTCGTCTACATCTTAGCAAAAAGCTTTTCCACTCTGTCTGGCAAGGAGAAACTGTGCCAGCACAGAAAACATCTCCCATCGTGTTCTAGAGGCTGCACGGAGGTCTGCCGAGTGTTTTGCAAGAAGAGAAAGAAAGTTGTCCAAAACAGCTTGCAATCGAATGTTCATGTGAATAGAAAAGGCAGGAGAGTGGTCAGGTACTGTTTTCTCTCAGTTGGCAAGCTGCGCACACAATCGCAGTGTTGTACAGCTTGTTTCATCACCTTTGCCAAGTTGCCGCTCTCTCCGGCTCCCGGAGACGAAGAAGCTGCTTCTTCGCGCAAAGACGATTCTGCCGCTCACAGTGCTCTGCGGTGTGCGTCTTCTGCCGAAAGAGGTCCGGGAGCGGTGCTTAGCTCTGCAGAGCACCGTACCTTCCTCTTTAGCCTCTCTTCTCGTCTACATCTTAGCAAAAAGCTTTTCCACTCTGTCTGGCAAGGAGAAACTGTGCCAGCACAGAAAACATTTCCCATCGTGTTCTAGAGGCTGCACGGAGGTCTGCCGAGTGTTTTGCAAGAAGAGAAAGAAAGTTGTCCAAAACAGCTTGCAATCGAATGTTCATGTGAATAGAAAAGGCAGGAGAGTGGTCAGGTTCTGTTTTCTCTCACTTGGCAAGCTGCGTACACAATCGCAGTGTTGTACAGCTTGTTTCATCACCTTTGCGAAGTTGCCGCTCTCTCCGGCTCCCGGAGACGAAGAAGCTGCTTCTTCGCGCAAAGACGATTCTGCCGCTCACAGTGCTCTGCGGTGTGCGCCTTCTGCCGAAAGAGGCCAGGGAGCGGTGCTTAGCTCTGCAGAGAACCGTACCTTCGTCTTTAGCCTCTCTTCTCGTCTACATCTTAGCAAAAAGCTTTTCCACTCTGTCTGGCAAGGAGAAACTGTGCCAGCACAGAAAACATCTCCCATCGTGTTCTAGAGGCTGCACGGAGGTCTGCCGAGTGTTTTGCCAGAAAACAAAGAAAGTTGTCCAAAACAGCTTGCAATCGAATGTTCATGTGAATAGAAAAGGCAGGAGAGTGGTCAGGTACTGTTTTCTCTCAGTTGGCAAGCTGCGCACACAATCGCAGTGTTGTACAGCTTGTTTCATCACCTTTGCGAAGCTGCCGCTCTCTCCGGCTCCCGGAGACGAAGAAGCTGCTTCACGCAAAGACGATTCTGCCGCTCATAGTGCTCTGCACTGTGTGTCTTCTGCCGAAAGAGGCCAGGGAGCGGTGCTTAGCTCTGTACTGCACCGTACCTTCGTCTTTAGCCTCTCTTCTCGTCTACATCTTAGCAAAAAGCTTTTCCACTCTGTCTGGCAAGGAGAAACTGTGCCAGCACCGAAAACATCTCCCATCGTGTTCTAGAGGCTGCACGGAGGTCTGCCGAGTGTTTTGCAAGAAGAGAAAGAAAGTTGTCCAAAACAGCTTGCAATCGAATGTTCATGTGAATAGAAAAGGCAGGAGAGTGGTCAGGTACTGTTTTCTCTCAGTTGGCAAGCTGCGCACACACTCGCAATCTTGTACAGCTTGTTTCATCACCTTTGCGAAGTTGCCGCTCTCTCCGGCTCCCGGAGACGAAGAAGCTGCTTCTTCGCGCAAAGACGATTCTGCCGCTCACAGTGCTCTGCGGTGTGCGCGTTCTGCCGAAAGAGGCCCGGGAGCGGTGCTTAGCTCTGCACTGCACCGTACCTTCGTCTTTAGCCTCTCTTCTCGTCTACATCTTAGCAAAAAGCTTTTCCACTCTGTCTGGCAAGGACAAACTGTGCCAGCACAGAAAACATCTCCCTTCGTGTTCTAGAGGCTGCACGGAGGTCTGCCGAGTGTTTTGCAAGAAGAGAAAGAAAGTTGTCCAAAACAGCTTGCAATCGAATGTTCATGTGAATAGAAAAGCCAGCAGAGTGGTCAGGTACTGTTTTCTCTCAGTTGTCAAGCTGCGCACACAATCGCAGTCTTGTACAGCTTGTTTCATCACCTTTGCGAAGCTGCCGCTCTCTCCGTCTCCCGGAGACGAAGAAGCTGCTTCTTCGCGCAAAGACGATTCTGCTGCTGACAGTGCTCTGCGGTGTGTGTCTTCTGCCGAAAGAGACCAGGGAGCGGTGCATAGCTCTACAGAGCACCGTACCTTCGTCTTTAGCCTCTCTTCTCGTCTACATCTTAGCAAAAACCTTTCCACTCTGTCTGGCAAGGACAAAATTTGCCAGCACAGAAAACATCTCCCATCGTGTTCTAGAGGCTGCACGGAGGTCTGCCGAGTGTTTTGCAAGAAGAGAAAGAAAGTTGTCCAAAACAGCTTGCAATCGAATGTTCATGTGAATAGAAAAGGCAGGAGAGTGGTCAGGTACTGTTTTCTCTCAGTTGGCAAGCTGCGCACACAATCGCAGTGTTGTACAGCTTGTTTCATCACCTTTGCCAAGTTGCCGCTCTCTCCGGCTCCCGGAGACGAAGAAGCTGCTTCTTCGCGCAAAGACGATTCTGCCGCTCACAGTGCTCTGCGGTGTGCGTCTTCTGCCGAAAGAGATCCGGGAGCGGTGCTTAGCTCTGCAGAGCACCGTACCTTCGTCTTTAGCCTCTCTTCTCGTCTACATCTTAGCAAAAAGCTTTTCCACTCTGTCTGGCAAGGAGAAACTGTGCCAGCACAGAAAACATTTCCCATCGTGTTCTAGAGGCTGCACGGAGGTCTGCCGAGTGTTTTGCAAGAAGAGAAAGAAAGTTGTCCAAAACAGCTTGCAATCGAATGTTCATGTGAATAGAAAAGGCAGGAGAGTGGTCAGGTTCTGTTTTCTCTCACTTGGCAAGCTGCGTACACAATCGCAGTGTTGTACAGCTTGTTTCATCACCTTTGCGAAGTTGCCGCTCTCTCCGGCTCCCGGAGACGAAGAAGCTGCTTCTTCGCGCAAAGACGATTCTGCCGCTCACAGTGCTCTGCGGTGTGCGCCTTCTGCCGAAAGAGGCCAGGGAGCGGTGCTTAGCTCTGCAGAGAACCGTACCTTCGTCTTTAGCCTCTCTTCTCGTCTACATCTTAGCAAAAAGCTTTTCCACTCTGTCTGGCAAGGAGAAACTGTGCCAGCACAGAAAACATCTCCCATCGTGTTCTAGAGGCTGCACGGAGGTCTGCCGAGTGTTTTGCCAGAAAACAAAGAAAGTTGTCCAAAACAGCTTGCAATCGAATGTTCATGTGAATAGAAAAGGCAGGAGAGTGGTCAGGTACTGTTTTCTCTCAGTTGGCAAGCTGCGCACACAATCGCAGTGTTGTACAGCTTGTTTCATCACCTTTGCGAAGCTGCCGCTATCTCCGGCTCCCGGAGACGAAGAAGCTGCTTCACGCAAAGACGATTCTGCCGCTCATAGTGCTCTGCACTGTGTGTCTTCTGCCGAAAGAGGCCAGGGAGCGGTGCTTAGCTCTGTACTGCACCGTACCTTCGTCTTTAGCCTCTCTTCTCGTCTATATCTTAGCAAAAAGCTTTTCCACTATGTCTGGCAAGGAGAAACTGTGCCAGCACCGAAAACATCTCCCATCGTGTTCTAGAGGCTGCACGGAGGTCTGCCGAGTGTTTTGCAAGAAGAGAAAGAAAGTTGTCCAAAACAGCTTGCAATCGAATGTTCATGTGAATAGAAAAGGCAGGAGAGTGGTCAGGTACTGTTTTCTCTCAGTTGGCAAGCTGCGCACACACTCGCAGTCTTGTACAGCTTGTTTCATCACCTTTGCGAAGTTGCCGCTCTCTCCGGCTCCCGGAGACGAAGAAGCTGCTTCTTCGCGCAAAGACGATTCTGCCGCTCACAGTGCTCTGCGGTGTGCGCGTTCTGCCGAAAGAGGCCCGGGAGCGGTGCTTAGCTCTGCACTGCACCGTACCTTCGTCTTTAGCCTCTCTTCTCGTCTACATCTTAGCAAAAAGCTTTTCCACTCTGTCTGGCAAGGACAAACTGTGCCAGCACAGAAAACATCTCCCTTCGTGTTCTAGAGGCTGCACGGAGGTCTGCCGAGTGTTTTGCAAGAAGAGAAAGAAAGTTGTCCAAAACAGCTTGCAATCGAATGTTCATGTGAATAGAAAAGCCAGCAGAGTGGTCAGGTACTGTTTTCTCTCAGTTGTCAAGCTGCGCACACAATCGCAGTCTTGTACAGCTTGTTTCATCACCTTTGCGAAGCTGCCGCTCTCTCCGTCTCCCGGAGACGAAGAAGCTGCTTCTTCGCGCAAAGACGATTCTGCTGCTGACAGTGCTCTGCGGTGTGTGTCTTCTGCCGAAAGAGACCAGGGAGCGGTGCATAGCTCTACAGAGCACCGTACCTTCGTCTTTAGCCTCTCTTCTCGTCTACATCTTAGCAAAAATCTTTTCCACTCTGTCTGGCAAGGACAAAATTTGCCAGCACAGAAAACATCTCCCATCGTGTTCTAGAGGCTGCACGGAGGTCTGCCGAGTGTTTTGCAAGAAGAGAAAGAAAGTTGTCCAAAACAGCTTGCAATCGAATGTTCATGTGAATAGAAAAGGCAGGAGAGTGGTCAGGTACTGTTTTCTCTCAGTTGGCAAGCTGCGCACACAATCGCAGTGTTGTACAGCTTGTTTCATCACCTTTGCCAAGTTGCCGCTCTCTCCGGCTCCCGGAGACGAAGAAGCTGCTTCTTCGCGCAAAGATGATTCTGCCGCTCACAGTGCTCTGCGGTGTGCGTCTTCTGCCGAAAGAGGTCCGGGAGCGGTGCTTAGCTCTGCAGAGCACCGTACCTTCGTCTTTAGCCTCTCTTCTCGTCTACATCTTAGCAAAAAGCTTTTCCACTCTGTCTGGCAAGGAGAAACTTTGCCAGCACAGAAAACATTTCCCATCGTGTTCTAGAGGCTGCACGGAGGTCTGCCGAGTGTTTTGCAAGAAGAGAAAGAAAGTTGTCCAAAACAGCTTGCAATCGAATGTTCATGTGAATAGAAAAGGCAGGAGAGTGGTCAGGTTCTGTTTTCTCTCAGTTGGCAAGCTGCGCACACAATCGCAGTGTTGTACAGCTTGTTTCATCACCTTTGCCAAGTTGCCGCTCTCTCCGGCTCCCGGAGACGAAGAAGCTGCTTCTTCGCGCAAAGACGATTCTGACGCTCACAGTGCTCTGCGGTGTGCGCCTTCTGCCGAAAGAGATCCGGGAGCGGTGCTTAGCTCTGCAGAGCACCGTACCTTCGTCTTTAGCCTCTCTTCTCGTCTACATCTTAGCAAAAAGCTTTTCCACTCTGTCTGGCAAGGAGAAACTTTGCCAGCACAGAAAACATCTCCCATCGTGTTCTAGAGGCTGCACGGAGGTCTGCCGAGTGTTTTGCAAGAAGAGAAAGAAACTTGTCCAAAACAGCTTGCAATCGAATGTTCATGTGATTAGAAAAGGCAGGAGAGTGGTCGGGTACTGTTTTCTCTCAGTTGGCAAGCTGCGCACACAATCGCAGTGTTGTACAGCTAGTTTCATCACCTTTGCGAAGTTGCTGCTCTCTCCGGCTCCGGGAGACGAAGAAGCTGCTTCTTCGCGCAAAGACGATTCTGCCGCTCACAGTGCTCTGCGGTGTGCGCCTTCTGCCGATAGAGCCCAGGGAGCGGTGCTTAGCTCTGCAGAGCACCGTACCTTCGTCTTTAGCCTCTCTTCTCGTCTACATCTTTGCAAAAATCTTTTCCACTCTGTCTGGCAAGGAGAAACTGTGCCAGCACAGAAAACATCTCCCATCGTGTTCTAGAGGCTGCACGGAGGTCTGCCGAGTGTTTTGCAAGAAGAGAAAGAAAGTTGTCCAAAACAGCTTGCAATCGAATGTTCATGTGAATAGAAAAGGCAGGAGAGTGGTCAGGTACTGTTTTCTCTCAGTTGGCAAGCTGCGCACACAATCGCAGTGTTGTACAGCTTGTTTCATCACCTTTGCCAAGTTGCCGGTCTCTCCGGCTCCCGGAGACGAAGAAGCTGCTTCTTCGCGCAAAGACGATTCTGCCGCTCACAGTGCTCTGCGGTGTGCGTCTTCTGCCGAAAGAGGTCCGGGAGCGGTGCTTAGCTCTGCAGAGCACCGTACCTTCGTCTTTAGCCTCTCTTCTCGTCTACATCTTAGCAAAAAGCTTTTCCACTCTGTCTGGCAAGGAGAAACTGTGCCAGCACAGAAAACATTTCCCATCGTGTTCTAGAGGCTGCACGGAGGTCTGCCGAGTGTTTTGCAAGAAGAGAAAGAAAGTTGTCCAAAACAGCTTGCAATCGAATGTTCATGTGAATAGAAAAGGCAGGAGAGTGGTCAGGTTCTGTTTTCTCTCACTTGGCAAGCTGCGTACACAATCGCAGTGTTGTACAGCTTGTTTCATCACCTTTGCGAAGTTGCCGCTCTCTCCGGCTCCCGGAGACGAAGAAGCTGCTTCTTCGCGCAAAGACGATTCTGCCGCTCACAGTGCTCTGCGGTGTGCGCCTTCTGCCGAAAGAGGCCAGGGAGCGGTGCTTAGCTCTGCAGAGAACCGTACCTTCGTCTTTAGCCTCTCTTCTCGTCTACATCTTAGCAAAAAGCTTTTCCACTCTGTCTGGCAAGGAGAAACTGTGCCAGCACAGAAAACATCTCCCATCGTGTTCTAGAGGCTGCACGGAGGTCTGCCGAGTGTTTTGCCAGAAAACAAAGAAAGTTGTCCAAAACAGCTTGCAATCGAATGTTCATGTGAATAGAAAAGGCAGGAGAGTGGTCAGGTACTGTTTTCTCTCAGTTGGCAAGCTGCGCACACAATCGCAGTGTTGTACAGCTTGTTTCATCACCTTTGCGAAGCTGCCGCTCTCTCCGGCTCCCGGAGACGAAGAAGCTGCTTCTTCGCGCAAAGACGATTCTGCCGCTCATAGTGCTCTGCACTGTGTGTCTTCTGCCGAAAGAGGTCCGGGAGCGGTGCTTAGCTCTACAGAGCACCGTACCTTCGTCTTTAGCCTCTCTTCTCGTCTACATCTTAGCAAAAAGCTTTTCCACTCTGTCTGGCAAGGAGAAACTGTGCCAGCACAGAAAACATCTCCCATCGTGTTCTAGAGGCTGCACGGAGGTCTGCCGAGTGTTTTGCAAGAAGAGGAAGAAAGTTGTCCAAAACAGCTTTCAATCGAATGTTCATGTGAATAGAAAAGGAAGGAGAGTGGTCAGGTACTGTTTTCTCTCAGTTGGCAAGCTGCGCACACAATCGCAGTCTTCTACAGCTTGTTTCATCACCTTTCCCAAGTTGCGGCTCTCTCCGGCTCCCGGAGACGAAGAAGCTGCTTCTTCGCGCAAAGACGATTCTGCCGCTCACAGTGCTCTGCGGTGTGCGCCTTCTGCCGAAAGATTCCAGGGAGCGGTGCTTAGCTCTGTACTGCACCGTACCTTCGTCTTTAGCCTCTCTTCTCGTCTACATCTTAGCAAAAAGCTTTTCCACTATGTCTGGCAAGGAGAAACTGTGCCAGCACAAAAAACATCTCCCATCGTGTTCTAGAGGCTGCACGGAGGTCTGCCGAGTGTTTTGCAAGAAGAGAAAGAAAGTTGTCCAAAACAGCTTGCAATCGAATGTTCATGTGAATAGAAAAGGCAGGAGAGTGGTCAGGTACTGTTTTCTCTCAGTTGGCAAGCTGCGCACACACTCGCAGTCTTGTACAGCTTGTTTCATCACCTTTGCGAAGTTGCCGCTCTCTCCGGCTCCCGGAGACGAAGAAGCTGCTTCTTCGCGCAAAGACGATTCTGCCGCTCACAGTGCTCTGCGGTGTGCGCGTTCTGCCGAAAGAGGCCAGGGAGCGGTGCTTAGCTCTGCACTGCACCGTACCTTCGTCTTTAGCCTCTCTTCTCGTCTACATCTTAGCAAAAAGCTTTTCCACTCTGTCTGGCAAGGACAAACTGTGCCAGCACAGAAAACATCTCCCTTCGTGTTCTAGAGGCTGCACGGAGGTCTGCCGAGTGTTTTGCAAGAAGAGAAAGAAAGTTGTCCAAAACAGCTTGCAATCGAATGTTCATGTGAATAGAAAAGCCAGCAGAGTGGTCAGGTACTGTTTTCTCTCAGTTGTCAAGCTGCGCACACAATCGCAGTGTCGTACAGCTTGTTTCATCACCGTTGCGAAGCTGCCGCTCTCTCCGTCTCCCGGAGACGAAGAAGCTGCTTCTTCGCGCAAAGACGATTCTGCTGCTCACAGTGCTCTGCGGTGTGTGTCTTCTGCCGAAAGAGACCAGGGAGCGGTGCTTAGCTCTGCAGAGCACCGTACGTTCGTCTTTAGCCTCTCTTCTCGTCTACATCTTAGCAAAAAGCTTTTCCACTCTGTCTGGCAAGGAGAAACTTTGCCAGCACAGAAAACATCTCCCATCGTGTTCTAGAGGCTGCACGGAGGTCTGCCGAGTGTTTTGCAAGAAGAGAAAGAAAGTTGTCCAAAACAGCTTGCAATCGAATGTTCATGTGACTAGAAAAGGAAGGAGAGTGGTCAGGTACTGTTTTCTCTCAGTTGGCAAGCTGCGCACACAATCGCAGTGTTGTACAGCTTGTTTCATCACCTTTGCGAAGTTGCCGCTCTCTCCGGCTCCCGGAGACGAAGAAGCTGCTTCTTCGCGCAAAGACGATTCTGCCGCTCACAGTGCTCTGCTTTGTGCGCCTTCTGCCAAAGAGGCCAGGGAGCGGTGCTTAGCTCTGCAGAGCACCGTACCTTCGTCTTTAGCCTCTCTTCTCGTCTACATCTTAGCAAAAACCTTTTCCACTCTGTCTGGCAAGGAGAAACTGTGCCAGCACAGAAAACATCTCCCATCGTGTTCTAGAGGCTGCACGGAGGTCTGCCGAGTGTTTTGCAAGAAGAGAAAGAAAGTTGTCCAAAACAGCTTGCAATCGAATGTTCATGTGAATAGAAAAGGCAGGAGAGTGGTCAGGTACTGTTTTCTCACAGTTGGCAAGCTGCGCACACAATCGCAGTCTTCTACAGCTTGTTTCATCACCTTTGCGAAGCTGCCGCTCTCTCCGGCTCCCGGAGACGAAGAAGCTGCTTCTTCGCGCAAAGACGATTCTGCCGCTCACAGTGCTCTGCACTGTGTGTCTTCTGCCGAAAGAGGCCAGGGAGCTGTGCATAGCTCTGCAGAGCACCTTACCTTCGTCTTTAGCCTCTCTTCTCGTCTACATCTTAGCAAAAAGCTTTTCCACTCTGTCTGGCAAGGAGAAACTTTGCCAGCACAGAAAACATCTCCCATCGTGTTCTAGAAGCTGCACGGAGGTCTGCCGAGTGTTTTGCAAGAAGAGAAAGAAAGTTGTCCAAAACAGCTTGCAATCGTATGTTCATGTGAATAGAAAAGGCAGGAGAGTGGTCAGGTACTGCTTTCTCTCAGTTGGCAAGCTGCGCACACAATCGCAGTGTTGTACAGCTTGTTTCATCACCTTTGCGAAGTTGCCGCTCTCTCCGGCTCCCGGAGACGAAGAAGCTGCTTCTTCGCGCAAAGACGATTCTGCCACTCACAGTGCTCTGCGGTGTGCGCCTTCTGCCGAAAGAGGTCCGGGAGCGGTGCTTAGCTCTGCAGAGCACCGTACCTTCGTCTTTAGCCTCTCTTCTCGTCTACATCTTAGCAAAATCTTTTCCACACTCTCTGGCAAGGAGAAACTGTGCCAGCACAGAAAACATCTCCCATCGTGTTCTAGAGGCTGCACGGAGGTCTGCCGAGTGTTTTGCAAGAAGAGAAAGAAAGTTGTCCAAAACAGCTTGCAATCGAATGTTCATGTGAATAGAAAAGGCAGGAGAGTGGTCAGGTTCTGTTTTCTCTCAGTTGGCAAGCTGCGCACACAATCGCAGTGTTGTACAGCTTGTTTCATCACCTTTGCGAAGTTGCCGCTCTCTCCGGCTCCCGGAGACGAAGAAGCTGCTTCTTCGCGCAAAGACGATTCTGCCGCTCACAGTGCTCTGCGGTGTGCGCCTTCTGCCGAAAGAGGTCCGGGAGCGGTGCTTAGCTCTGCAGAGCACCGTACCTTCGTCTTTAGCCTCTCTTCTCGTCTCCATCTTAGCAAAACGCTTTTCCACTCTGTCTGGCAAGGAGAAACTGTGCCAGCACAGAAAACATCTCCCATCGTGTTCTAGAGGCTGCACGGAGGTCTGCCGAGTGTTTTGCAAGAAGAGAAAGAAAGTTGTCCAAAACAGCTTGCAATCGAATGTTCATGTGAATAGAAAAGGCAGGAGAGTGGTCAGGTACTGTTTTCTCTCAGGTGGCAAGCTGCGCACACAATCGCAGTGTTGTACAGCTTGTTTCATCACCTTTGCGAAGTTGCCGCTCTCTCCGGCTCCCGGAGACGAAGAAGCTGCTTCTTCGCGCAAAGACGATTCTGCCGCTCACAGTGCTCTGCACAGTGTGTCTTCTGCCGAAAGACACCAGGGAGCGGTGCATAGCTCTGCACTGCACCGTACCTTCGTCTTTAGCCTCTCTTCTCGTCTACATCTTAGCAAAAAGCTTTTCCACTCTGTCTGGCATGGAGAAACTTTGCCAGCACAGAAAACATCTCCCATCGTGTTCTAGAGGCTGCACGGAGGTCTGCCGAGTGTTGTGCAAGAAGAGAAAGAAAGTTGTCCAAAACAGCTTGCAATCGAATGTTCATGTGAATAGAAAAGGCAGGAGAGTGGTCAGGTTCTGTTTTCTCTCAGTTGGGAAGCTGCGCACACAATCGCAGTGTTGTACAGCTTGTTTCATCACCTTTGCGAAGTTGCCGCTCTCTCCGGCTCCCGGAGACGAAGAAGCTGCTTCTTCGCGCAAAGACGATTCTGCCGCTCATAGTGCTCTGCACTGTGTGTCTTCTGCCGAAAGAGGTCCGGGAGCGGTGCTTAGCTCTGCAGAGCACCGTACCTTCGTCTTTAGCCTCTCTTCTCGTCTACATCTTAGCAAAAAGCTTTTCCACTCTGTCTGGCAAGGAGAAACTGTGCCAGCACAGAAAACATCTCCCATCGTGTTCTAGAGGCTGCACGGAGGTCTGCCGAGTGTTTTGCAAGAAGAGGAAGAAAGTTGTCCAAAACAGCTTTCAATCGAATGTTCATGTGAATAGAAAAGGAAGGAGAGTGGTCAGGTACTGTTTTCTCTCAGTTGGCAAGCTGCGCACACAATCGCAGTCTTCTACAGCTTGTTTCATCACCTTTCCCAAGTTGCGGCTCTCTCCGGCTCCCGGAGACGAAGAAGCTGCTTCTTCGCGCAAAGACGATTCTGCCGCTCACAGTGCTCTGCGGTGTGCGCCTTCTGCCGAAAGATTCCAGGGAGCGGTGCTTAGCTCTGTACTGCACCGTACCTTCGTCTTTAGCCTCTCTTCTCGTCTACATCTTAGCAAAAAGCTTTTCCACTATGTCTGGCAAGGAGAAACTGTGCCAGCACAAAAAACATCTCCCATCGTGTTCTAGAGGCTGCACGGAGGTCTGCCGAGTGTTTTGCAAGAAGAGAAAGAAAGTTGTCCAAAACAGCTTGCAATCGAATGTTCATGTGAATAGAAAAGGCAGGAGAGTGGTCAGGTACTGTTTTCTCTCAGTTGGCAAGCTGCGCACACACTCGCAGTCTTGTACAGCTTGTTTCATCACCTTTGCGAAGTTGCCGCTCTCTCCGGCTCCCGGAGACGAAGAAGCTGCTTCTTCGCGCAAAGACGATTCTGCCGCTCACAGTGCTCTGCGGTGTGCGCGTTCTGCCGAAAGAGGCCAGGGAGCGGTGCTTAGCTCTGCACTGCACCGTACCTTCGTCTTTAGCCTCTCTTCTCGTCTACATCTTAGCAAAAAGCTTTTCCACTCTGTCTGGCAAGGACAAACTGTGCCAGCACAGAAAACATCTCCCTTCGTGTTCTAGAGGCTGCACGGAGGTCTGCCGAGTGTTTTGCAAGAAGAGAAAGAAAGTTGTCCAAAACAGCTTGCAATCGAATGTTCATGTGAATAGAAAAGCCAGCAGAGTGGTCAGGTACTGTTTTCTCTCAGTTGTCAAGCTGCGCACACAATCGCAGTGTCGTACAGCTTGTTTCATCACCGTTGCGAAGCTGCCGCTCTCTCCGTCTCCCGGAGACGAAGAAGCTGCTTCTTCGCGCAAAGACGATTCTGCTGCTCACAGTGCTCTGCGGTGTGTGTCTTCTGCCGAAAGAGACCAGGGAGCGGTGCTTAGCTCTGCAGAGAACCGTACCTTCGTCTTTAGCCTCTCTTCTCGTCTACATCTTAGCAAAAAGCTTTTCCACTCTGTCTGGCAAGGAGAAACTTTGCCAGCACAGAAAACATCTCCCATCGTGTTCTAGAGGCTGCACGGAGGTCTGCCGAGTGTTTTGCAAGAAGAGAAAGAAAGTTGTCCAAAACAGCTTGCAATCGAATGTTCATGTGACTAGAAAAGGAAGGAGAGTGGTCAGGTACTGTTTTCTCTCAGTTGGCAAGCTGCGCACACAATCGCAGTGTTGTACAGCTTGTTTCATCACCTTTGCGAAGTTGCCGCTCTCTCCGGCTCCCGGAGACGAAGAAGCTGCTTCTTCGCGCAAAGACGATTCTGCCGCTCACAGTGCTCTGCTTTGTGCGCCTTCTGCCAAAGAGGCCAGGGAGCGGTGCTTAGCTCTGCAGAGCACCGTACCTTCGTCTTTAGCCTCTCTTCTCGTCTACATCTTAGCAAAAACCTTTTCCACTCTGTCTGGCAAGGAGAAACTGTGCCAGCACAGAAAACATCTCCCATCGTGTTCTAGAGGCTGCACGGAGGTCTGCCGAGTGTTTTGCAAGAAGAGAAAGAAAGTTGTCCAAAACAGCTTGCAATCGAATGTTCATGTGAATAGAAAAGGCAGGAGAGTGGTCAGGTACTGTTTTCTCACAGTTGGCAAGCTGCGCACACAATCGCAGTCTTCTACAGCTTGTTTCATCACCTTTGCGAAGCTGCCGCTCTCTCCGGCTCCCGGAGACGAAGAAGCTGCTTCTTCGCGCAAAGACGATTCTGCCGCTCACAGTGCTCTGCACTGTGTGTCTTCTGCCGAAAGAGGCCAGGGAGCTGTGCATAGCTCTGCAGAGCACCTTACCTTCGTCTTTAGCCTCTCTTCTCGTCTACATCTTAGCAAAAAGCTTTTCCACTCTGTCTGGCAAGGAGAAACTTTGCCAGCACAGAAAACATCTCCCATCGTGTTCTAGAAGCTGCACGGAGGTCTGCCGAGTGTTTTGCAAGAAGAGAAAGAAAGTTGTCCAAAACAGCTTGCAATCGAATGTTCATGTGAATAGAAAAGGCAGGAGAGTGGTCAGGTACTGCTTTCTCTCAGTTGGCAAGCTGCGCACACAATCGCAGTGTTGTACAGCTTGTTTCATCACCTTTGCGAAGTTGCCGCTCTCTCCGGCTCCCGGAGACGAAGAAGCTGCTTCTTCGCGCAAAGACGATTCTGCCACTCACAGTGCTCTGCGGTGTGCGCCTTCTGCCGAAAGAGGTCCGGGAGCGGTGCTTAGCTCTGCAGAGCACCGTACCTTCGTCTTTAGCCTCTCTTCTCGTCTACATCTTAGCAAAATCTTTTCCACACTCTCTGGCAAGGAGAAACTGTGCCAGCACAGAAAACATCTCCCATCGTGTTCTAGAGGCTGCACGGAGGTCTGCCGAGTGTTTTGCAAGAAGAGAAAGAAAGTTGTCCAAAACAGCTTGCAATCGAATGTTCATGTGAATAGAAAAGGCAGGAGAGTGGTCAGGTTCTGTTTTCTCTCAGTTGGCAAGCTGCGCACACAATCGCAGTGTTGTACAGCTTGTTTCATCACCTTTGCGAAGTTGCCGCTCTCTCCGGCTCCCGGAGACGAAGAAGCTGCTTCTTCGCGCAAAGACGATTCTGCCGCTCACAGTGCTCTGCGGTGTGCGCCTTCTGCCGAAAGAGGTCCGGGAGCGGTGCTTAGCTCTGCAGAGCACCGTACCTTCGTCTTTAGCCTCTCTTCTCGTCTCCATCTTAGCAAAACGCTTTTCCACTCTGTCTGGCAAGGAGAAACTGTGCCAGCACAGAAAACATCTCCCATCGTGTTCTAGAGGCTGCACGGAGGTCTGCCGAGTGTTTTGCAAGAAGAGAAAGAAAGTTGTCCAAAACAGCTTGCAATCGAATGTTCATGTGAATAGAAAAGGCAGGAGAGTGGTCAGGTACTGTTTTCTCTCAGGTGGCAAGCTGCGCACACAATCGCAGTGTTGTACAGCTTGTTTCATCACCTTTGCGAAGTTGCCGCTCTCTCCGGCTCCCGGAGACGAAGAAGCTGCTTCTTCGCGCAAAGACGATTCTGCCGCTCACAGTGCTCTGCACAGTGTGTCTTCTGCCGAAAGACACCAGGGAGCGGTGCATAGCTCTGCACTGCACCGTACCTTCGTCTTTAGCCTCTCTTCTCGTCTACATCTTAGCAAAAAGCTTTTCCACTCTGTCTGGCATGGAGAAACTTTGCCAGCACAGAAAACATCTCCCATCGTGTTCTAGAGGCTGCACGGAGGTCTGCCGAGTGTTGTGCAAGAAGAGAAAGAAAGTTGTCCAAAACAGCTTGCAATCGAATGTTCATGTGAATAGAAAAGGCAGGAGAGTGGTCAGGTTCTGTTTTCTCTCA
Organism: Melozone crissalis; assembly: GCF_028551555.1. Taxonomy (NCBI): domain Eukaryota; kingdom Metazoa; phylum Chordata; class Aves; order Passeriformes; family Passerellidae; genus Melozone; species Melozone crissalis. The sequence continues at coordinate 7,904,418 of NW_026535896.1, read as the reverse complement.
GTTGGGAAGCTGCGCACACAATCGCAGTGTTGTACAGCTTGTTTCATCACCTTTGCGAAGTTGCCGCTCTCTCCGGCTCCCGGAGACGAAGAAGCTGCTTCTTCGCGCAAAGACGATTCTGCCGCTCACAGTGCTCTGCGGTGTGCGCCTTCTGCCGAAAGAGGTCCGGGAGCGGTGCTTAGCTCTGCAGAGCACCGTACCTTCGTCTTTAGCCTCTCTTCTCGTCTCCATCTTAGCAAAACGCTTTTCCACTCTGTCTGGCAAGGAGAAACTGTGCCAGCACAGAAAACATCTCCCATCGTGTTCTAGAGGCTGCACGGAGGTCTGCCGAGTGTTTTGCAAGAAGAGAAAGAAAGTTGTCCAAAACAGCTTGCAATCGAATGTTCATGTGAATAGAAAAGGCAGGAGAGTGGTCAGGTACTGTTTTCTCTCAGTTGGCAAGCTGCGCACACAATCGCAGTGTTGTACAGCTTGTTTCATCACCTTTGCCAAGTTGCCGCTCTCTCCGGCTCCGGGAGACGAAGAAGCTGCTTCTTCGCGCAAAGACGATTCTGCCGCTCACAGTGCTCTGCGGTGTGCGCCTTCTGCCGATAGAGCCCAGGGAGCGGTGCTTAGCTCTGCAGAGCACCGTACCTTCGTCTTTAGCCTCTCTTCTCGTCTACATCTTTGCAAAAAGCTTTTCCACTCTGTCTGGCAAGGAGAAACTGTGCCAGCACAGAAAACATCTCCCATCGTGTTCTAGAGGCTGCACGGAGGTCTGCCGAGTGTTTTGCAAGAAGAGAAAGAAAGTTGTCCAAAACAGCTTGCAATCGAATGTTCATGTGAATAGAAAAGGCAGGAGAGTGGTCAGGTACTGTTTTCTCTCAGTTGCCAAGCTGCGCACACAATCGCAGTCTTGTACAGCTTGTTTCATCACCTTTGCCAAGTTGCCGCTCTCTCCGGCTCCCGGAGACGAAGAAGCTGCTTCTTCGCGCAAAGATGATTCTGCCGCTCACAGTGCTCTGCGGTGTGCGTCTTCTGCCGAAAGAGGTCCGGGAGCGGTGCTTAGCTCTGCAGAGCACCGTACCTTCGTCTTTAGCCTCTCTTCTCGTCTACATCTTAGCAAAAAGCTTTTCCACTCTGTCTGGCAAGGAGAAACTGTGCCAGCACAGAAAACATTTCCCATCGTGTTCTAGAGGCTGCACGGAGGTCTGCCGAGTGTTTTGCAAGAAGAGAAAGAAAGTTGTCCAAAACAGCTTGCAATCGAATGTTCATGTGAATAGAAAAGGCAGGAGAGTGGTCAGGTTCTGTTTTCTCTCACTTGGCAAGCTGCGTACACAATCGCAGTGTTGTACAGCTTGTTTCATCACCTTTGCGAAGTTGCCGCTCTCTCCGGCTCCCGGAGACGAAGAAGCTGCTTCTTCGCGCAAAGACGATTCTGCCGCTCACAGTGCTCTGCGGTGTGCGCCTTCTGCCGAAAGAGGCCAGGGAGTGGTGCTTAGCTCTGCAGAGAACCGTACCTTCGTCTTTAGCCTCTCTTCTCGTCTACATCTTAGCAAAAAGCTTTTCCACTCTGTCTGGCAAGGAGAAACTGTGCCAGCACAGAAAACATCTCCCATCGTGTTCTAGAGGCTGCACGGAGGTCTGCCGAGTGTTTTGCCAGAAAACAAAGAAAGTTGTCCAAAACAGCTTGCAATCGAATGTTCATGTGAATAGAAAAGGCAGGAGAGTGGTCAGGTACTGTTTTCTCTCAGTTGGCAAGCTGCGCACACAATCGCAGTGTTGTACAGCTTGTTTCATCACCTTTGCGAAGCTGCCGCTCTCTCCGGCTCCCGGAGACGAAGAAGCTGCTTCTTCGCGCAAAGACGATTCTGCCGCTCACAGTGCTCTGCGGTGTGCGCCTTCTGCCGAAAGAGGCCAGGGAGCGGTGCTTAGCTCTGCACTGCACCGTACCTTCGTCTTTAGCCTCTCTTCTCGTCTACATCTTAGCAAAAAGCTTTTCCACTCTGTCTGGCAAGGAGAAACTGTGCCAGCACAGAAAACATCTCCCTTCGTGTTCTAGAGGCTGCACGGAGGTCTGCCGAGTGTTTTGCAAGAAGAGAAAGAAAGTTGTCCAAAACAGCTTGCAATCGAATGTTCATGTGAATAGAAAAGCCAGCAGAGTGGTCAGGTACTGTTTTCTCTCAGTTGTCAAGCTGCGCACACAATCGCAGTGTTGTACAGCTTGTTTCATCACCTTTGCGAAGCTGCCGCTCTCTCCGTCTCCCGGAGACGAAGAAGCTGCTTCTTCGCGCAAAGACGATTCTGCTGCTCACAGTGCTCTGCGGTGTGTGTCTTCTGCCGAAAGAGACCAGGGAGCGGTGCTTAGCTCTACAGAGCACCGTACCTTCGTCTTTAGCCTCTCTTCTCGTCTACATCTTAGCAAAAAGCTTTTCCACTCTGTCTGGCAAGGACAAACTTTGCCAGCACAGAAAACATCTCCCATCGTGTTCTAGAGGCTGCACGGAGGTCTGCCGAGTGTTTTGCAAGAAGAGAAAGAAAGTTGTCCAAAACAGCTTGCAATCGAATGTTCATGTGAATAGAAAAGGCAGGAGAGTGGTCAGGTACTGTTTTCTCTCAGTTGGCAAGCTGCGCACACAATCGCAGTGTTGTACAGCTTGTTTCATCACCTTTGCCAAGTTGGCGCTCTCTCCGGCTCCCGGAGACGAAGAAGCTGCTTCTTCGCGCAAAGACGATTCTGACGCTCACAGTGCTCTGCGGTGTGCGCCTTCTGCCGAAAGAGATCCGGGAGCGGTGCTTAGCTCTGCAGAGCACCGTACCTTCGTCTTTAGCCTCTCTTCTCGTCTACATCTTAGCAAAAAGCTTTCCACTCTGTCTGGCAAGGAGAAACTGTTCCAGCACAGAAAACATCTCCCATCGTGTTCTAGAGGCTGCACGGAGGTCTGCCGAGTGTTTTGCAAGAAGAGAAAGAAAGTTGTCCAAAACAGCTTGCAATCGAATGTTCATGTGATTAGAAAAGGCAGGAGAGTGGTCGGGTACTGTTTTCTCTCAGTTGGCAAGCTGCGCACACAATCGCAGTGTTGTACAGCTTGTTTCATCACCTTTGCGAAGTTGCCGCTCTCTCCGGCTCCGGGAGACGAAGAAGCTGCTTCTTCGCGCAAAGACGATTCTGCCGCTCACAGTGCTCTGCGGTGTGCGCCTTCTGCCGAAAGAGATCCGGGAGCGGTGCTTAGCTCTGCAGAGCACCGTACCTTCGTCTTTAGCCTCTCTTCTCGTCTACATCTTAGCAAAAAGCTTTTCCACTCTGTCTGGCAAGGAGAAAACTTTGCCAGCACAGAAAACATCTCCCATCGTGTTCTAGAGGCTGCACGGAGGTCTGCCGAGTGTTTTGCAAGAAGAGAAAGAAAGTTGTCCAAAACAGCTTGCAATCGAATGTTCATGTGACTAGAAAAGGAAGGAGAGTGGTCAGGTACTGTTTTCTCTCACTTGGCAAGCTGCGCACACAATCGCAGTGTTGTACAGCTTGTTTCATCACCTTTGCGAAGTTGCCGCTCTCTCCGGCTCCCGGAGACGAAGAAGCTGCGTCTTCGCGCAAAGACGATTCTGCCGCTCACAGTGCTCTGCTTTGTGCGCCTTGTGCCAAAGAGGCCAGGGAGCGGTGCTTAGCTCTGCAGAGCACCGTACCTTCGTCTTTAGCCTCTCTTCTCGTCTACATCTTAGCAAAAACCTTTTCCACTCTGTCTGGCAAGGAGAAACTGTGCCAGCACAGAAAACATCTCCCATCGTGTTCTAGAGGCTGCACGGAGGTCTGCCGAGTGTTTTGCAAGAAGAGAAAGAAAGTTGTCCAAAACAGCTTGCAATCGAATGTTCATGTGAATAGAAAAGGCAGGAGAGTGGTCAGGTACTGTTTTCTCACAGTTGGCAAGCTGCGCACACAATCGCAGTGTTGTACAGCTTGTTTCATCACCTTTGCGAAGCTGCCGCTCTCTCCGGCTCCCGGAGACGAAGAAGCTGCTTCTTCGCGCAAAGACGATTCTGACGCTCACAGTGCTCTGCACTGTGTGTCTTCTGCCGAAAGAGGCCAGGGAGCGGTGCATAGCTCTGCAGAGCACCTTACCTTCGTCTTTAGCCTCTCTTCTCGTCTACATCTTAGCAAAAAGCTTTTCCACTCTGTCTGGCAAGGAGAAACTTTGCCAGCACAGAAAACATCTCCCATCGTGTTCTAGAAGCTGCACGGAGGTCAGCCGAGTGTTTTGCAAGAAGAGAAAGAAAGTTGTCCAAAACAGCTTGCAATCGTATGTTCATGTGAATAGAAAAGGCAGGAGAGTGGTCAGGTACTGCTTTCTCTCAGTTGGCAAGCTGCGCACACAATCGCAGTCTTGTACAGCTTGTTTCATCACCTTTGCGAAGTTGCCGCTCTCTCCGGCTCCCGGAGACGAAGAAGCTGCTTCTTCGCGCAAAGACGATTCTGCCGCTCACAGTGCTCTGCGGTGTGCGCCTTCTGCCGAAAGAGGTCCGGGAGCGGTGCTTAGCTCTGCAGAGCACCGTACCTTCGTCTTTAGCCTCTCTTCTCCGTCTACATCTTAGCAAAAAGCTTTTCCACTCTGTCTGGCAAGGAGAAACTGTGCCAGCACAGAAAACATCTCCCATCGTGTTCTAGAGGCTGCACGGAGGTCTGCCGAGTGTTTTGCAAGAAGAGAAAGAAAGTTGTCCAAAACAGCTTGCAATCGAATGTTCATGTGAATAGAAAAGGCAGGAGAGTGGTCAGGTACTGTTTTCTCTCAGTTGGCAAGCTGCGCACACAATCGCAGTCTTGTACAGCTTGTTTCATCACCTATGCCAAGATGCCGCTCTATCCGGCTCCTGGAGACCAAGAAGCTGCTTCTTTGCGCAAAGACGATTCTGCCGCTCACAGTGCTCTGCGGAGTGCGCCTTCTGCCGAAAGAGGTCCGGGAGCGGTGCTTAGCTCTGCAGAGCACCGTACCTTCGTCTTTAGCCTCTCTTCTCGTCTACATCTTAGCAAAAAGCTTTTCCACTCTGTCTGGCAAGGAGAAACTGTGCCAGCACAAAAAACATCTCCCATCGTGTTCTAGAGGCTGCACGGAGGTCTGCCGAGTGTTTTGCAAGAAGAGAAAGAAAGTTGTCCAAAACAGCTTGCAATCGAATGTTCATGTTAATAGAAAAGGCAGGAGAGTGGTCAGGTACTGTTTTCTCTCAGTTGACAAACTGCGCACACAATCGCAGTGTTATACAGCTTGTTTCATCACCTTTGCGAAGTTGCCGCTCTCTCCGGCTCCCGGAGACGAAGAAGCTACTTCTTCGCGCAAAGACGATTCGGCCGCTCACAGTGCTCTGCGGTGTGCGCCTTCTGCCGAAAGAGATCCGGGGAGCGGTGCTTCGCTCTGCAGAGCACCGTACCTTCGTCTTTAGCCTCTCTTCTCGTCTACATCTTAGCAAAAAGCTTTTCCACTCTGTCTGGCAAGGAGAAACTGTGCCAGCACAGAAAACATCTCCCATCGTGTTCTAGAGGCTGCACGGAGGTCTGCCGAGTGTTTTGCAAGAAGAGAAAGAAAGTTGTCCAAAACAGCTTGCAATCGAATGTTCATGTGAATAGAAAAGGCAGGAGAGTGGTCAGGTACTGTTTTCTCTCAGTTGCCAAGCTGCGCACACAATCGCAGTGTTGTACAGCTTGTTTCATCACCTTTGCGAAGTTGCCGCTCTCTCCGGCTCCCGGAGACGAAGAAGCTGCTTCTTCGCGCAAAGACGATTCTGCCGCTCACAGTGCTCTGCGGTGTGCGCCTTCTGCCGAAAGAGGTCCGGGAGCGGTGCTTAGCTCTGCAGAGCACCGTACCTTCGTCTTTAGCCTCTCTTCTCGTCTACATCTTAGCAAAAAGCTTTTCCACTCTGTCTGGCAAGGAGAAACTTTGCCAGCACAGAAAACATCTCCCATCGTGTTGTAGAGGCTGCACGGAGGTCTGCCGAGTGTTTTGCAAGAAAACAAAGAAAGTTGTCCAAAACAGCTTGCAATCGAATGTTCATGTGAATAGAAAAGGCAGGAGAGTGGTCAGGTACTGTTTTCTCTCAGTTGCCAAGCTGCGCACACAATCGCAGTCTTGTACAGCTTGTTTCATCACCTTTGCGAAGTTGCCGCTCTCTCCGGCTCCCGGAGACGAAGAAGCTGCTTCTTCGCGCAAAGACGATTCTGCCGCTCACAGTGCTCTGCGGTGTGCGCCTTCTGCCGAAAGAGGTCCGGGAGCGGTGCTTAGCTCTGCAGAGCACCGTACCTTCGTCTTTAGCCTCTCTTCTCGTCTACATCTTAGCAAAAAGCTTTTCCACTCTGTCTGGCAAGGAGAAACTGTGCCAGCACAGAAAACATCTCCCATCGTGTTCTAGAGGCTGCACGGAGGTCTGCCGAGTGTTTTGCAAGAAGAGAAAGAAAGTTGTCCAAAACAGCTTGCAATCGAATGTTCATGTGATTAGAAAAGGCAGGAGAGTGGTCAGGTACTGTTTTCTCTCAGTTGCCAAGCTGCGCACACAATCGCAGTGTTGTACAGCTTGTTTCATCACCTTTGCGAAGTTGCCGCTCTCTCCGGCTCCCGGAGACGAAGAAGCTGCTTCTTCGCGCAAAGACGATTCTGACGCTCACAGTGCTCTGCGGTGTGCGCCTTCTGCCGAAAGAGGCCCGGGTGCGGTGCTTAGCTCTGCAGAGCACCGTACCTTCGTCTTTAGCCTCTCTTCTCGTCTACATCTTAGCAAAAAGCTTTTCCACTCTGTCTGGCAAGGAGAAACTGTGCCAGCACCGAAAACATCTCCCATCGTGTTCTAGAGGCTGCACGGACGTCTGCCGAGTGTTTTGCAAGAAGAGAAAGAAAGTTGTCCAAAACAGCTTGCAATCCAATGTTCATGTGATTAGAAAAGGCAGGAGAGTGGTCAGGTACTGTTTTCTCTCAGTTGGCAAGCTGCGCACACAATCGCAGTGTTGTACAGCTTGTTTCATCACCTTTGCGAAGTTGCCGCTCTGTCCGGCTCCCGGAGACGAAGAAGCTGCTTCTTCGCGCAAAGACGATTCTGCCGCTCACAGTGCTCTGCGGTGTGCGCCTTCTGCCGAAAGAGGTCCGGGAGCGGTGCTTAGCTCTGCAGAGCACCGTACCTTCGTCTTTAGCCTCTCTTCTCGTCTACATCTTAGCAAAAAGCTTTTCCACTCTGTCTGGCAAGGAGAAACTTTGCCAGCACAGAAAACATCTCCCATCGTGTTCTAGAGGCTGCACGCAGGTCTGCCGAGTGTTTTGCAAGAAGAGAAAGAAAGTTGTCCAAAACAGCTTGCAATCGAATGTTCATGTGATTAGAAAAGGCAGGAGAGTGGTCAGGTACTGTTTTCTCTCAGTTGTCAAGCTGCGCACACAATCGCAGTGTTGTACAGCTTGTTTCATCACCTTTGCGAAGTTGCCGCTCTCTCCGGCTCCGGGAGAAGAAGAAGGTGCTTCTTCGCGCAAAGACCATTCTGCCGCTCACAGTGCTCTGCGGGTGTGCGCCTTCTGCCGATAGAGCCCAGGGAGCGGTGCTTAGCTCTGCAGAGCACCGTACCTTCGTCTTTAGCCTCTCTTCTCGTCTACATCTTAGCAAAAAGCTTTTCCACTCTGTCTGGCAAGGAGAAACTGTGCCAGCACAAAAAACATCTCCCATCGTGTTCTAGAGGCTGCACGGAGGTCTGCCGAGTGTTTTGCAAGAAGAGAAAGAAAGTTGTCCAAAACAGCTTGCAATCGAATGTTCATGTGAATAGAAAAGGCAGGAGAGTGGTCAGGTACTGTTTTCTCTCAGTTGGCAAGCTGCGCACACAATCGCAGTGTTGTACAGCTTGTTTCATCACCTTTCCCAAGTTGCCGCTCTCTCCGCCTCCCGGAGACGAAGAAGCTGCTTCTTCGCGCAAAGACGATTCTGCCGCTCACAGTGCTCTGCGGATTGTGTCTTCTGCCGAAAGAGGCCCGGGAGCGGTGCTTAGCTCTGCAGAGCACCGTACCTTCGTCTTTAGCCTCTCTTCTCGTCTACATCTTAGCAAAAAGCTTTTCCACTCTGTCTGGCAAGGAGAAACTGTGCCAGCACAGAAAACATCTCCCATCGTGTTCTAGAGGCTGCACGGAGGTCTGCCGAGTGTTTTGCAAGAAGAGAAAGAAAGTTGTCCAAAACAGCTTGCAATCGAATGTTCATGTGAATAGAAAAGGCAGGAGAGTGGTCAGGTACTGTTTTCTCTCACTTGGCAAGCTGCGCACACAATCGCAGTGTTGTACAGCTTGTTTCATCACCTTTGCGAAGCTGCCGCTCTCTCCGGCTCCCGGAGACGAAGAAGCTGCTTCTTCGCGCAAAGACGGTTCTGCCGCTCACAGTGCTCTGCGGTGTGTGTCTTCTGCCGAAAGAGGCCAGGGAGCGGTGCATAGCTCTGCAGAGCACCTTACCTTCGTCTTTAGCCTCTCTTCTCGTCTACATCTTAGCAAAAAGCTTTTCCACTCTGTCTGGCAAGGAGAAACTTTGCCAGCACAGAAAACATCTCCCATCGTGTTCTAGAGGCTGCACGGAGGTCTGCCGAGTGTTTTGCAAGAATAGAAAGAAAGTTGTCCAAAACAGCTTGCAATCGTATGTTCATGTGAATAGAAAAGGCAGGAGAGTGGTCAGGTACTGCTTTCTCTCAGTTGGCAAGCTGCGCACACAATCGCAGTGTTGTACAGCTTGTTTCATCACCTTTGCGAAGTTGCCGCTCTCTCCGGCTCCCGGAGACGAAGAAGCTGCTTCTTCGCGCAAAGACGATTCTGCCGCTCATAGTGCTCTGCACTGTGTGTCTTCTGCCGAAAGAGGCCCGGGAGCGGTGCTTAGCTCTGCAGAGCACCGTACCTTCGTCTTTAGCCTCTCTTCTCGTCTACATCTTAGCAAAAAGCTTTTCCACTCTGTCTGGCAAGGAGAAACTGTGCCAGCACAGAAAACATCTCCCATCGTGTTCTAGAGGCTGCACGGATGTCTGCCGAGTGTTTTGCAAGAAGAGAAAGAAAGTTGTCCAAAACAGCTTGCAATCGAATGTTCATGTGAATAGAAAAGGCAGGAGAGTGGTCAGGTACTGTTTTCTCTCAGTTGCCAAGCTGCGCACACAATCGCAGTGTTGTACAGCTTGTTTCATCACCTTTGCGAAGTTGCCGCTCTCTCCGGCTCCCGGAGACGAAGAAGCTGCTTCTTCGCGCAAAGACGATTCTGCCGCTCACAGTGCTCTGCGGGTGTGCGCCTTCTGCCGAAAGAGGTCCGGGAGCGGTGCTTAGCTCTGCAGAGCACCGTACCTTCGTCTTTAGCCTCTCTTCTCGTCTACATCTTAGCAAAAAGCTTTTCCACTCTGTCTGGCAAGGAGAAACTTTGCCAGCACAGAAAACATCTCCCATCGTGTTCTAGAGGCTGCACGGAGGTCTGCCGAGTGTTTTGCAAGAAAACAAAGAAAGTTGTCCAAAACAGCTTGCAATCGAATGTTCATGTGAATAGAAAAGGCAGGAGAGTGGTCAGGTACTGTTTTCTCTCAGTTGCCAAGCTGCGCACACACTCGCAGTCTTGTACAGCTTGTTTCAATCACCTTTGCGAAGTTGCCGCTCTCTCCGGCTCCCGGAGACGAAGAAGCTGCTTCTTCGCGCAAAGACGATTCTGCCGCTCACAGTGCTCTGCGGTGTGCGCCTTCTGCCGAAAGAGGTCCGGGAGCGGTGCTTAGCTCTGCAGAGCACCGTACCTTCGTCTTTAGCCTCTCTTCTCGTCTACATCTTAGCAAAAAGCTTTTCCACTCTGTCTGGCAAGGAGAAACTGTGCCAGCACAGAAAACATCTCCCATCGTGTTCTAGAGGCTGCACGGAGGTCTGCCGAGTGTTTTGCAAGAAGAGAAAGAAAGTTGTCCAAAACAGCTTGCAATCGAATGTTCATGTGAATAGAAAAGGCAGGAGAGTGGTCAGGTACTGTTTTCTCTCAGTTGCCAAGCTGCGCACACAATCGCAGTGTTGTACAGCTTGTTTCATCACCTTTGCGAAGTTGCCGCTCTCTCCGGCTCCCCGGAGCCGAAGAAGCTGCTTCTTCGCGCAAAGACGATTCTGCCGCTCACAGTGCTCTGCGGTGTGCGCCTTCTGCCGAAAGAGGTCCGGGGAGCGGTGCTTAGCTCTGCAGAGCACCGTACCTTCGTCTTTAGCCTCTCTTCTCGTCTACATCTTAGCAAAAAGCTTTTCCACTCTGTCTGGCAAGGAGAAACTGTTCCAGCACAGAAAATATCTCCCATCGTGTTCTAGAGGCTGCACGGAGGTCTGCCGAGTGTTTTGCAAGAAGAGAAAGAAAGTTGTCCAAAACAGCTTGCAATCGAATGTTCATGTGAATAGAAAAGGCAGGAGAATGGTCAGGTACTGTTTTCTCTCAGTTGACGAGCTGCGCACACAATCGCAGTGTTGTACAGCTTGTTTCATCACCTTTGCGAAGTTGCCGCTCTCTCCGGCTCCCGGAGCCGAAGAAGCTGCTTCTTCGCGCAAAGACGATTCTGACGCTCACAGTGCTCTGCGGTGTGCGCCTTCTGCCGAAAGAGACCAGGGAGCGGTGCTTAGCTCTACAGAGCACCGTACCTTCGTCTTTAGCCTCTCTTCTCGTCTACATCTTAGCAAAAAGCTTTTCCACTCTGTCTGGCAAGGAGAAACTTTGCCAGCACAGAAAACATCTCCCATCGTGTTCTAGAGGCTGTACGGAGGTCTGCCGAGTGTTTTGCAAGAAGAGAAAGAAAGTTGTCCAAAACAGCTTGCAATCGAATGTTCATGTGAATAGAAAAGGCAGGAGAGTGGTCAGGTTCTGTTTTCTCTCAGTTGGCAAGCTGCGCACACAATCGCAGTCTTGTACAGCTTGTTTCATCACCTTTGCCAAGTTGCCGCTCTCTCCGGCTCCCGGAGACGAAGAAGCTGCTTCTTCGCGCAAAGACGATTCTGACGCTCACAGTGCTCTGCGGTGTGCGCCTTCTGCCGAAAGAGGCCCGGGAGCGGTGCTTAGCTCTGCAGAGCACCGTACCTTCGTCTTTAGCCTCTCTTCTCGTCTACATCTTAGCAAAAACCTTTTCCACTCTGTCTGGCAAGGAGAAACTTTGCCAGCACAGAAAACATCTCCCATCGTGTTCTAGAGGCTGCACGGAGGTCTGCCGAGTGTTTTGCAAGAAGAGAAAGAAAGTTGTCCAAAACAGCTTGCAATCGAATGTTCATGTGAATAGAAAACGAAGGAGAGGGGTCAGGTACTGTTTTCTCTCAGTTGGCAAGCTGCGCACACAATCGCAGTGTTGTACAGCTTGTTTCATCACCTTTGCGAAGTTGCCGCTCTCTCCGGCTCCCGGAGACGAAGAAGCTGCTTCTTCGCGCAAAGACGATTCTGCCGCTCACAGTGCTCTGCTTTGTGCGCCTTCTGCCAAAGAGGCCAGGGAGCGGTGCTTAGCTCTGCAGAGCACCGTACCTTCGTCTTTAGCCTCTCTTCTCGTCTACATCTTAGCAAAAAGCTTTTCCACTCTGTCTGGCAAGGAGAAACTGTGCCAGCACAGAAAACATCTCCCATCGTGTTCTAGAGGCTGCACGGAGGTCTGCCGAGTGTTTTGCAAGAAGGGAAAGAAAGTTGTCCAAAACAGCTTGCAATCGAATGTTCATGTGAATAGAAAAGGCAGGAGAGTGGTCAGGTACTGTTTTCTCTCAGTTGCCAAGCTGCGCACACAATCGCAGTGTTGTACAGCTTGTTTCATCACCTTTGCGAAGCTGCCGCTCTCTCCGGCTCCCGGAGACGAAGAAGCTGCTTCTTCGCGCAAAGACGGTTCTGCCGCTCACAGTGCTCTGCGGTGTGTGTCTTCTGCCGAAAGAGGCCAGGGAGCGGTGCATAGCTCTGCAGAGCACCTTACCTTCGTCTTTAGCCTCTCTTCTCGTCTACATCTTAGCAAAAAGCTTTTCCACTCTGTCTGGCAAGGAGAAACTTTGCCAGCACAGAAAACATCTCCCATCGTGTTCTAGAGGCTGCACGGAGGTCTGCCGAGTGTTTTGCAAGAAGAGAAAGAAAGTTGTCCAAAACAGCTTGCAATCGTATGTTCATGTGAATAGAAAAGGCAGGAGAGTGGTCAGGTACTGTTTTCTCTCAGTTGGCAAGCTGCGCACACAATCGCAGTGTTGTACAGCTTGTTTCATCACCTTTGCGAAGTTGCCGCTCTCTCCGGCTCCCGGAGACGAAGAAGCTGCTTCTTCGCGCAAAGACGATTCTGCCGCTCATAGTGCTCTGCACTGTGTGTCTTCTGCCGAAAGAGGCCCGGGAGCGGTGCTTAGCTCTGCAGAGCACCGTACCTTCGTCTTTAGCCTCTCTTCTCGTCTACATCTTAGCAAAAAGCTTTTCCACTCTGTCTGGCAAGGAGAAACTGTGCCAGCACAGAAAACATCTCCCATCGTGTTCTAGAGGCTGCACGGAGGTCTGCCGAGTGTTTTGCAAGAAGAGAAAGAAAGTTGTCCAAAACAGCTTGCAATCGAATGTTCATGTGAATAGAAAAGGCAGGAGAGTGGTCAGGTACTGTTTTCTCTCAGGTGGCAAGCTGCGCACACAATCGCAGTGTTGTACAGCTTGTTTCATCACCTTTGCGAAGTTGCCGCTCTCTCCGGCTCCCGGAGACGAAGAAGCTGCTTCTTCGCGCAAAGACGATTCTGCCGCTCACAGTGATCTGCGGTGTGCGCCTTCTGCCGAAAGAGGTCCGGGAGCGGTGCTTAGCTCTGCAGAGCACCGTACCTTCGTCTTTAGCCTCTCTTCTCGTCTACATCTTAGCAAAAAGCTTTTCCACTCTGTCTGGCAAGGAGAAACTTTGCCAGCACAGAAAACATCTCCCATCGTGTTGTAGAGGCTGCACGGAGGTCTGCCGAGTGTTTTGCAAGAAAACAAAGAAAGTTGTCCAAAACAGCTTGCAATCGAATGTTCATGTGAATAGAAAAGGCAGGAGAGTGGTCAGGTACTGTTTTCTCTCAGTTGCCAAGCTGCGCACACAATCGCAGTCTTGTACAGCTTGTTTCATCACCTTTGCGAAGTTGCCGCTCTCTCCGGCTCCCGGAGACGAAGAAGCTGCTTCTTCGCGCAAAGACGATTCTGCCGCTCACAGTGCTCTGCGGTGTGCGCCTTCGGCCGAAAGAGGTCCGGGAGCGGTGCTTAGCTCTGCAGAGCACCGTACCTTCGTCTTTAGCCTCTCTTCTCGTCTACATCTTAGCAAAAAGCTTTTCCACTCTGTCTGGCAAGGAGAAACTGTGCCAGCACAGAAAACATCTCCCATCGTGTTCTAGAGGCTGCACGGAGGTCTGCCGAGTGTTTTGCAAGAAGAGAAAGAAAGTTGTCCAAAACAGCTTGCAATTGAATGTTCATGTGAATAGAAAAGGCAGGAGAGTGGTCAGGTACTGTTTTCTCTCAGTTGCCAAGCTGCGCACACAATCGCAGTGTTGTACAGCTTGTTTCATCACCTTTGCGAAGTTGCCGCTCTCTCCGGCTCCCGGAGCCGAAGAAGCTGCTTCTTCGCGCAAAGACGATTCTGACGCTCACAGTGCTCAGCGGTGTGCGCCTTCTGCCGAAAGAGGCCCGGGTGCGGTGCTTAGCTCTGCAGAGCACCGTACCTTCGTCTTTAGCCTCTCTTCTCGTCTACATCTTAGCAAAAAGCTTTTCCACTCTGTCTGGCAAGGAGAAACTGTTCCAGCACAGAAAACATCTCCCATCGTGTTCTAGAGGCTGCACGGAGGTCTGCCGAGTGTTTTGCAAGAAGAGAAAGAAAGTTGTCCAAAACAGCTTGCAATCGAATGTTCATGTGATTAGAAAAGGCAGGAGAGTGGTCAGGTACTGTTTTCTCTCAGTTGGCAAGCTGCGCACACAATCGCAGTCTTGTACAGCTTGTTTCATCACCTTTCCCAAGTTGCCGCTCTCTCCGGCTCCCGGAGACGAAGAAGCTGCTTCTTCGCGCAAAGACGATTCTGCCGCTCACAGTGCTCTGCGGTGTGCGCCTTCTGCCGAAAGAGGTACGGGAACGGTGCTTAGCTCTGCAGAGCACCGTACCTCCGTCTTTAGCCTCTCTTCTCGTCTACATCTTAGCAAAAAGCTTTTCCACTCTGTCTGGCAAGGAGAAACTGTGCCAGCACAGAAAACATCTCCCATCGTGTTCTAGAGGCTGCACGGAGGTCTGCCGAGTGTTTTGCAAGAAGGGAAAGAAAGTTGTCCAAAACAGCTTGCAATCGAATGTTCATGTGAATAGAAAAGGCAGGAGAGTGGTCAGGTACTGTTTTCTCTCAGTTGCCAAGCTGCGCACACAATCGCAGTGTTGTACAGCTTGTTTCATCACCTTTGCGAAGCTGCCGCTCTCTCCGGCTCCCGGAGACGAAGAAGCTGCTTCTTCGCGCAAAGACGGTTCTGCCGCTCACAGTGCTCTGCGGTGTGTGTCTTCTGCCGAAAGAGGCCAGGGAGCGGTGCATAGCTCTGCAGAGCACCTTACCTTCGTCTTTAGCCTCTCTTCTCGTCTACATCTTAGCAAAAAGCTTTTCCACTCTGTCTGGCAAGGAGAAACTTTGCCAGCACAGAAAACATCTCCCATCGTGTTCTAGAGGCTGCACGGAGGTCTGCCGAGTGTTTTGCAAGAAGAGAAAGAAAGTTGTCCAAAACAGCTTGCAATCGTATGTTCATGTGAATAGAAAAGGCAGGAGAGTGGTCAGGTACTGTTTTCTCTCAGTTGGCAAGCTGCGCACACAATCGCAGTGTTGTACAGCTTGTTTCATCACCTTTGCGAAGTTGCCGCTCTCTCCGGCTCCCGGAGACGAAGAAGCTGCTTCTTCGCGCAAAGACGATTCTGCCGCTCATAGTGCTCTGCACTGTGTGTCTTCTGCCGAAAGAGGCCCGGGAGCGGTGCTTAGCTCTGCAGAGCACCGTACCTTCGTCTTTAGCCTCTCTTCTCGTCTACATCTTAGCAAAAAGCTTTTCCACTCTGTCTGGCAAGGAGAAACTGTGCCAGCACAGAAAACATCTCCCATCGTGTTCTAGAGGCTGCACGGAGGTCTGCCGAGTGTTTTGCAAGAAGAGAAAGAAAGTTGTCCAAAACAGCTTGCAATCGAATGTTCATGTGAATAGAAAAGGCAGGAGAGTGGTCAGGTACTGTTTTCTCTCAGGTGGCAAGCTGCGCACACAATCGCAGTGTTGTACAGCTTGTTTCATCACCTTTGCGAAGTTGCCGCTCTCTCCGGCTCCCGGAGACGAAGAAGCTGCTTCTTCGCGCAAAGACGATTCTGCCGCTCACAGTGATCTGCGGTGTGCGCCTTCTGCCGAAAGAGGTCCGGGAGCGGTGCTTAGCTCTGCAGAGCACCGTACCTTCGTCTTTAGCCTCTCTTCTCGTCTACATCTTAGCAAAAATCTTTTCCACTCTGTCTGGCAAGGAGAAACTTTGCCAGCACAGAAAACATCTCCCATCGTGTTGTAGAGGCTGCACGGAGGTCTGCCGAGTGTTTTGCAAGAAAACAAAGAAAGTTGTCCAAAACAGCTTGCAATCGAATGTTCATGTGAATAGAAAAGGCAGGAGAGTGGTCAGGTACTGTTTTCTCTCAGTTGCCAAGCTGCGCACACAATCGCAGTCTTGTACAGCTTGTTTCATCACCTTTGCGAAGTTGCCGCTCTCTCCGGCTCCCGGAGACGAAGAAGCTGCTTCTTCGCGCAAAGACGATTCTGCCGCTCACAGTGCTCTGCGGTGTGCGCCTTCGGCCGAAAGAGGTCCGGGAGCGGTGCTTAGCTCTGCAGAGCACCGTACCTTCGTCTTTAGCCTCTCTTCTCGTCTACATCTTAGCAAAAAGCTTTTCCACTCTGTCTGGCAAGGAGAAACTGTGCCAGCACAGAAAACATCTCCCATCGTGTTCTAGAGGCTGCACGGAGGTCTGCCGAGTGTTTTGCAAGAAGAGAAAGAAAGTTGTCCAAAACAGCTTGCAATCGAATGTTCATGTGAATAGAAAAGGCAGGAGAGTGGTCAGGTACTGTTTTCTCTCAGTTGCCAAGCTGCGCACACAATCGCAGTGTTGTACAGCTTGTTTCATCACCTTTGCGAAGTTGCCGCTCTCTCCGGCTGCCGGAGCCGAAGAAGCTGCTTCTTCGCGCAAAGACGATTCTGACGCTCACAGTGCTCAGCGGTGTGCGCCTTCTGCCGAAAGAGGCCCGGGTGCGGTGCTTAGCTCTGCAGAGCACCGTACCTTCGTCTTTAGCCTCTCTTCTCGTCTACATCTTAGCAAAAAGCTTTTCCACTCTGTCTGGCAAGGAGAAACTGTTCCAGCACAGAAAACATCTCCCATCGTGTTCTAGAGGCTGCACGGAGGTCTGCCGAGTGTTTTGCAAGAAGAGAAAGAAAGTTGTCCAAAACAGCTTGCAATCGAATGTTCATGTGATTAGAAAAGGCAGGAGAGTGGTCAGGTACTGTTTTCTCTCAGTTGGCAAGCTGCGCACACAATCGCAGTCTTGTACAGCTTGTTTCATCACCTTTGCCAAGTTGCCGCTCTCTCCGGCTCCCGGAGACGAAGAAGCTGCTTCTTCGCGCAAAGACGATTCTGCCGCTCACAGTGCTCTGCGGTGTGCGCCTTCTGCCGAAAGAGGTACGGGAACGGTGCTTAGCTCTGCAGAGCACCGTACCTCCGTCTTTAGCCTCTCTTCTCGTCTACATCTTAGCAAAAAGCTTTTCCACTCTGTCTGGAAAGGAAAAACTTTGCCAGCACAGAAAACATCTCCCATCGTGTGCTAGAGGCTGCACGGAGGTCTGCCGAGTGTTTTGCAAGAAGAGAAAGAAAGTTGTCCAAAACAGCTTGCAATCGAATGTTCATGTGAATAGAAAAGGCAGGAGAGTGGTCAGGTACTGTTTTCTCTCAGTTGGCAAGCTGCGCACACAATCGCAGTCTTGTACAGCTTGTTTCATCACCTTTGCGAAGCTGCCGCTCTCTCCGGCTCCCGGAGACGAAGAAGCTGCTTCTTCGCGCAATGACGATTCTGCCGCTCACAGTGCTCTGCGGTGTGCGCCTTCTGCCGAAAGAGGTCCGGGAGCGGTGCTTAGCTCTACAGAGCACCGTACCTTCGTCTTTAGCCTCTCTTCTCGTCTACATCTTAGCAAAAAGCTTTTCCACTCTGTCTGGCAAGGAGAATCTTTGCCAGCACAGAAAACATCTCCCATCGTGTTCTAGAGGCTGCACGGAGGTCTGCCGAGTGTTTTGCAAGAAGAGAAAGAAAGTTGTCCAAAACAGCTTGCAATCGTATGTTCATGTGAATAGAAAAGGCAGGAGAGTGGTCAGGTACTGCTTTCTCTCTGTTGGCAAGCTGCGCACACAATCGCAGTGTTGTACAGCTTGTTTCATCACCTTTGCGAAGTTGCCGCTCTCTCCGGCTCCCGGAGACGAAGAAGCTGCTTCTTCGCGCAAAGACGATTCTGCCGCTCATAATGCTCTGCACTGTGTGTCTTCTGCCGAAAGAGGCCCGGGAGCGGTGCTTAGCTCTGCAGAGCACCGTACCTTCGTCTTTAGCCTCTCTTCTCGTCTACATCTTAGCAAAAAGCTTTTCCACTCTGTCTGGCAAGGAGAAACTGTGCCAGCACAGAAAACATCTCCCATCGTGTTCTAGAGGCTGCACGGAGGTCTGCCGAGTGTTTTGCAAGAAGAGAAAGAAAGTTGTCCAAAACAGCTTGCAATCGAATGTTCATGTGAATAGAAAAGGCAGGAGAGTGGTCAGGTACTGTTTTCTCTCAGTTGCCAAGCTGCGCACACAATCGCAGTGTTGTACAGCTTGTTTCATCACCTTTGCGAAGTTGCCGCTCTCTCCGGCTCCAGGAGACGAAGAAGCTGCTTCTTCGCGCAAAGACGATTCTGCCGCTCACAGTGCTCTGCGGTGTGCGCCTTCTGCCGAAAGAGGTCCGGGAGCGGTGCTTAGCTCTGCAGAGCACCGTACCTTCGTCTTTAGCCTCTCTTCTCGTCTACATCTTAGCAAAAAGCTTTTCCACTCTGTCTGGCAAGGAGAAACTGTGCCAGCACAAAAAACATCTCCCATCGTGTTCTAGAGGCTGCACGGAGGTCTGCCGAGTGTTTTGCAAGAAGAGAAAGAAAGTTGTCCAAAACAGCTTGCAATCGAATGTTCATGTGAATAGAAAAGGCAGGAGAGTGGTCAGGTACTGTTTTCTCTCAGTTGCCAAGCTGCGCACACAATCGCAGTGTTGTACAGCTTGTTTCATCACCTTTGCGAAGTTGCCGCTCTCTCCGGCTCCCGGAGCCGAAGAAGCTGCTTCTTCGCGCAAAGACGATTCTGACGCTCACAGTGCTCTGCGGTGTGCGCCTTCTGCCGAAAGAGGCCCGGGTGCGGTGCTTAGCTCTGCAGAGCACCGTACCTTCGTCTTTAGCCTCTCTTCTCGTCTACATCTTAGCAAAAAGCTTTTCCACTCTGTCTGGCAAGGAGAAACTGTGCCAGCACAGAAAACATCTCCCATCGTGTGCTAGAGGCTGCACGGAGGTCTGCCGAGTGTTTTGCAAGAAGAGAAAGAAAGTTGTCCAAAACAGCTTGCAATCGAATGTTCATGTGAATAGAAAAGGCAGGAGAGTGGTCAGGTACTGTTTTCTCTCAGTTGGCAAGCTGCGCACACAATCGCAGTGTTGTACAGCTTGTTTCATCACCTTTGCGAAGCTGCCGCTCTCTCCGGCTCCCGGAGACGAAGAAGCTGCTTCTTCGCGCAATGACGATTCTGCCGCTCACAGTGCTCTGCGGTGTGCGCCTTCTGCCGAAAGAGGTCCGGGAGCGGTGCTTAGCTCTGCAGAGCACCGTACCTTCGTCTTTAGCCTCTCTTCTCGTCTACATCTTAGCAAAAAGCTTTTCCACTCTGTCTGGCAAGGAGAAACTGTGCCAGCACAGAAAACATCTCCCATCGTGTTCTAGAGGCTGCACGGAGGTCTGCCGAGTGTTTTGCAAGAAGAGAAAGAAAGTTGTCCAAAACAGCTTGCAATCGAATGTTCATGTGACTAGAAAAGGAAGGAGAGTGGTCAGGTACTGTTTTCTCTCTCTTGGCAAGCTGCGCACACAATCGCAGTGTTGTACAGCTTGTTTCATCACCTTTGCGAAGTTGCCGCTCTCTCCGGCTCCCGGAGACGAAGAAGCTGCTTCTTCGCGCAAAGACGATTCTGCCACTCACAGTGCTCTGCTTTGTGCGCCTTCTGCCAAAGAGGCCAGGGAGCGGTGCTTAGCTCTGCAGAGCACCGTACCTTCGTCTTTAGCCTCTCTTCTCGTCTACATCTTAGCAAAAAGCTTTTCCACTCTGTCTGGCAAGGAGAAACTTTGCCAGCACAGAAAACATCTCCCATCGTGTTCTAGAGGCTGCACGGAGGTCTGCCGAGTGTTTTGCAAGAAGAGAAAGAAAGTTGTCCAAAACAGCTTGCAATCGTATGTTCATGTGAATAGAAAAGGCAGGAGAGTGGTCAGGTACTGTTTTCTCTCAGTTGGCAAGCTGCGCACACAATCGCAGTGTTGTACAGCTTGTTTCATAACCTTTGCGAAGTTGCCGCTCTCTCCGGCTCCCGGAGACCAAGAAGCTGCTTCTTCGCGCAAAGACGGTTCTGCCGCTCACAGTGCTCTGCGGTGTGTGTCTTCTGCCGAAAGAGGCCAGGGAGCGGTGCATAGCTCTGCAGAGCACCTTACCTTCGTCTTTAGCCTCTCTTCTCGTCTACATCTTAGCAAAAAGCTTTTCCACTCTGTCTGGCAAGGAGAAACTTTGCCAGCACAGAAAACATCTCCCATCGTGTTCTAGAGGCTGCACGGAGGTCTGCCGAGTGTTTTGCAAGAAGAGAAAGAAAGTTGTCCAAAACAGCTTGCAATCGTATGTTCATGTGAATAGAAAAGGCAGGAGAGTGGTCAGGTACTGTTTTCTCTCAGTTGGCAAGCTGCGCACACAATCGCAGTGTTGTACAGCTTGTTTCATCACCTTTGCGAAGTTGCCGCTCTCTCCGGCTCCCGGAGACGAAGAAGCTGCTTCTTCGCGCAAAGACGATTCTGCCGCTCATAGTGCTCTGCACTGTGTGTCTTCTGCCGAAAGAGGCCCGGGAGCGGTGCTTAGCTCTGCAGAGCACCGTACCTTCGTCTTTAGCCTCTCTTCTCGTCTACATCTTAGCAAAAAGCTTTTCCACTCTGTCTGGCAAGGAGAAACTGTGCCAGCACAGAAAACATCTCCCATCGTGTTCTAGAGGCTGCACGGAGGTCTGCCGAGTGTTTTGCAAGAAGAGAAAGAAAGTTGTCCAAAACAGCTTGCAATCGAATGTTCATGTGAATAGAAAAGGCAGGAGAGTGGTCAGGTACTGTTTTCTCTCAGGTGGCAAGCTGCGCACACAATCGCAGTGTTGTACAGCTTGTTTCATCACCTTTGCGAAGTTGCCGCTCTCTCCGGCTCCCGGAGACGAAGAAGCTGCTTCTTCGCGCAAAGACGATTCTGCCGCTCACAGTGATCTGCGGTGTGCGCCTTCTGCCGAAAGAGGTCCGGGAGCGGTGCTTAGCTCTGCAGAGCACCGTACCTTCGTCTTTAGCCTCTCTTCTCGTCTACATCTTAGCAAAAAGCTTTTCCACTCTGTCTGGCAAGGAGAAACTTTGCCAGCACAGAAAACATCTCCCATCGTGTTGTAGAGGCTGCACGGAGGTCTGCCGAGTGTTTTGCAAGAAAACAAAGAAAGTTGTCCAAAACAGCTTGCAATCGAATGTTCATGTGAATAGAAAAGGCAGGAGAGTGGTCAGGTACTGTTTTCTCTCAGTTGCCAAGCTGCGCACACAATCGCAGTCTTGTACAGCTTGTTTCATCACCTTTGCGAAGTTGCCGCTCTCTCCGGCTCCCGGAGACGAAGAAGCTGCTTCTTCGCGCAAAGACGATTCTGCCGCTCACAGTGCTCTGCGGTGTGCGCCTTCGGCCGAAAGAGGTCCGGGAGCGGTGCTTAGCTCTGCAGAGCACCGTACCTTCGTCTTTAGCCTCTCTTCTCGTCTACATCTTAGCAAAAAGCTTTTCCACTCTGTCTGGCAAGGAGAAACTGTGCCAGCACAGAAAACATCTCCCATCGTGTTCTAGAGGCTGCACGGAGGTCTGCCGAGTGTTTTGCAAGAAGAGAAAGAAAGTTGTCCAAAACAGCTTGCAATCGAATGTTCATGTGAATAGAAAAGGCAGGAGAGTGGTCAGGTACTGTTTTCTCTCAGTTGCCAAGCTGCGCACACAATCGCAGTGTTGTACAGCTTGTTTCATCACCTTTGCGAAGTTGCCGCTCTCTCCGGCTCCCGGAGCCGAAGAAGCTGCTTCTTCGCGCAAAGACGATTCTGACGCTCAAAGTGCTCAGCGGTGTGCGCCTTCTGCCGAAAGAGGCCCGGGTGCGGTGCTTAGCTCTGCAGAGCACCGTACCTTCGTCTTTAGCCTCTCTTCTCGTCTACATCTTAGCAAAAAGCTTTTCCACTCTGTCTGGCAAGGAGAAACTGTTCCAGCACAGAAAACATCTCCCATCGTGTTCTAGAGGCTGCACGGAGGTCTGCCGAGTGTTTTGCAAGAAGAGAAAGAAAGTTGTCCAAAACAGATTGCAATCGAATGTTCATGTGATTAGAAAAGGCAGGAGAGTGGTCAGGTACTGTTTTCTCTCAGTTGGCAAGCTGCGCACACAATCGCAGTCTTGTACAGCTTGTTTCATCACCTTTCCCAAGTTGCCGCTCTCTCCGGCTCCCGGAGACGAAGAAGCTGCTTCTTCGCGCAAAGACGATTCTGCCGCTCACAGTGCTCTGCGGTGTGCGCCTTCTGCCGAAAGAGGTACGGGAACGGTGCTTAGCTCTGCAGAGCACCGTACCTCCGTCTTTAGCCTCTCTTCTCGTCTACATCTTAGCAAAAAGCTTTTCCACTCTGTCTGGAAAGGAAAAACTTTGCCAGCACAGAAAACATCTCCCATCGTGTGCTAGAGGCTGCACGGAGGTCTGCCGAGTGTTTTGCAAGAAGAGAAAGAAAGTTGTCCAAAACAGCTTGCAATCGAATGTTCATGTGAATAGAAAAGGCAGGAGAGTGGTCAGGTACTGTTTTCTCTCAGTTGGCAAGCTGCGCACACAATCGCAGTCTTGTACAGCTTGTTTCATCACCTTTGCGAAGCTGCCGCTCTCTCCGGCTCCCGGAGACGAAGAAGCTGCTTCTTCGCGCAATGACGATTCTGCCGCTCACAGTGCTCTGCGGTGTGCGCCTTCTGCCGAAAGAGGTCCGGGAGCGGTGCTTAGCTCTACAGAGCACCGTACCTTCGTCTTTAGCCTCTCTTCTCGTCTACATCTTAGCAAAAAGCTTTTCCACTCTGTCTGGCAAGGAGAATCTTTGCCAGCACAGAAAACATCTCCCATCGTGTTCTAGAGGCTGCACGGAGGTCTGCCGAGTGTTTTGCAAGAAGAGAAAGAAAGTTGTCCAAAACAGCTTGCAATCGTATGTTCATGTGAATAGAAAAGGCAGGAGAGTGGTCAGGTACTGCTTTCTCTCTGTTGGCAAGCTGCGCACACAATCGCAGTGTTGTACAGCTTGTTTCATCACCTTTGCGAAGTTGCCGCTCTCTCCGGCTCCCGGAGACGAAGAAGCTGCTTCTTCGCGCAAAGACGATTCTGCCGCTCATAATGCTCTGCACTGTGTGTCTTCTGCCGAAAGAGGCCCGGGAGCGGTGCTTAGCTCTGCAGAGCACCGTACCTTCGTCTTTAGCCTCTCTTCTCGTCTACATCTTAGCAAAAAGCTTTTCCACTCTGTCTGGCAAGGAGAAACTGTGCCAGCACAGAAAACATCTCCCATCGTGTTCTAGAGGCTGCACGGAGGTCTGCCGAGTGTTTTGCAAGAAGAGAAAGAAAGTTGTCCAAAACAGCTTGCAATCGAATGTTCATGTGAATAGAAAAGGCAGGAGAGTGGTCAGGTACTGTTTTCTCTCAGTTGCCAAGCTGCGCACACAATCGCAGTGTTGTACAGCTTGTTTCATCACCTTTGCGAAGTTGCCGCTCTCTCCGGCTCCAGGAGACGAAGAAGCTGCTTCTTCGCGCAAAGACGATTCTGCCGCTCACAGTGCTCTGCGGTGTGCGCCTTCTGCCGAAAGAGGTCCGGGAGCGGTGCTTAGCTCTGCAGAGCACCGTACCTTCGTCTTTAGCCTCTCTTCTCGTCTACATCTTAGCAAAAAGCTTTTCCACTCTGTCTGGCAAGGAGAAACTGTGCCAGCACAAAAAACATCTCCCATCGTGTTCTAGAGGCTGCACGGAGGTCTGCCGAGTGTTTTGCAAGAAGAGAAAGAAAGTTGTCCAAAACAGCTTGCAATCGAATGTTCATGTGAATAGAAAAGGCAGGAGAGTGGTCAGGTACTGTTTTCTCTCAGTTGCCAAGCTGCGCACACAATCGCAGTGTTGTACAGCTTGTTTCATCACCTTTGCGAAGTTGCCGCTCTCTCCGGCTCCCGGAGCCGAAGAAGCTGCTTCTTCGCGCAAAGACGATTCTGACGCTCACAGTGCTCTGCGGTGTGCGCCTTCTGCCGAAAGAGGCCCGGGTGCGGTGCTTAGCTCTGCAGAGCACCGTACCTTCGTCTTTAGCCTCTCTTCTCGTCTACATCTTAGCAAAAAGCTTTTCCACTCTGTCTGGCAAGGAGAAACTGTGCCAGCACAGAAAACATCTCCCATCGTGTGCTAGAGGCTGCACGGAGGTCTGCCGAGTGTTTTGCAAGAAGAGAAAGAAAGTTGTCCAAAACAGCTTGCAATCGAATGTTCATGTGAATAGAAAAGGCAGGAGAGTGGTCAGGTACTGTTTTCTCTCAGTTGGCAAGCTGCGCACACAATCGCAGTGTTGTAGAGCTTGTTTCATCACCTTTGCGAAGCTGCCGCTCTCTCCGGCTCCCGGAGACGAAGAAGCTGCTTCTTCGCGCAATGACGATTCTGCCGCTCACAGTGCTCTGCGGTGTGCGCCTTCTGCCGAAAGAGGTCCGGGAGCGGTGCTTAGCTCTGCAGAGCACCGTACCTTCGTCTTTAGCCTCTCTTCTCGTCTACATCTTAGCAAAAAGCTTTTCCACTCTGTCTGGCAAGGAGAAACTGTGCCAGCACAGAAAACATCTCCCATCGTGTTCTAGAGGCTGCACGGAGGTCTGCCGAGTGTTTTGCAAGAAGAGAAAGAAAGTTGTCCAAAACAGCTTGCAATCGAATGTTCATGTGACTAGAAAAGGAAGGAGAGTGGTCAGGTACTGTTTTCTCTCTCTTGGCAAGCTGCGCACACAATCGCAGTGTTGTACAGCTTGTTTCATCACCTTTGCGAAGTTGCCGCTCTCTCCGGCTCCCGGAGACGAAGAAGCTGCTTCTTCGCGCAAAGACGATTCTGCCACTCACAGTGCTCTGCTTTGTGCGCCTTCTGCCAAAGAGGCCAGGGAGCGGTGCTTAGCTCTGCAGAGCACCGTACCTTCGTCTTTAGCCTCTCTTCTCGTCTACATCTTAGCAAAAAGCTTTTCCACTCTGTCTGGCAAGGAGAAACTTTGCCAGCACAGAAAACATCTCCCATCGTGTTCTAGAGGCTGCACGGAGGTCTGCCGAGTGTTTTGCAAGAAGAGAAAGAAAGTTGTCCAAAACAGCTTGCAATCGTATGTTCATGTGAATAGAAAAGGCAGGAGAGTGGTCAGGTACTGTTTTCTCTCAGTTGGCAAGCTGCGCACACAATCGCAGTGTTGTACAGCTTGTTTCATAACCTTTGCGAAGTTGCCGCTCTCTCCGGCTCCCGGAGACCAAGAAGCTGCTTCTTCGCGCAAAGACGATTCTGCCGCTCATAGTGCTCTGCACTGTGTGTCTTCTGCCGAAAGAGGCCCGGGAGCGGTGCTTAGCTCTGCAGAGCACCGTACCTTCGTCTTTAGCCTCTCTTCTCGTCTACATCATAGCAAAAAGCTTTTCCACTCTGTCTGGCAAGGAGAAACTTTGCCAGCACAGAAAACATCTCCCATCGTGTTCTAGAGGCTGCACGGAGGTCTGCCGAGTGTTTTGCAAGAAGAGAAAGAAAGTTGTCCAAAACAGCTTGCAATCGAATGTTCATGTGAATAGAAAAGGCAGGAGAGTGGTCAGGTACTGTTTTCTCTCAGTTGCCAAGCTGCGCACACAATCGCAGTCTTGTACAGCTTGTTTCATCACCTTTGCGAAGTTGCCGCTCTCTCCGGCTCCCGGAGACGAAGAAGCTGCTTCTTCGCGCAAGGACGATTCTGCCGCTCACAGTGCTCTGCGGTGTGCGCCTTCTGCCGAAAGAGGTCCGGGAGCGGTGCTTAGCTCTGCAGAGCACCGTACCTTCGTCTTTAGCCTCTCTTCTCGTCTACATCTTAGCAAAAAGCTTTTCCACTCTGTCTGGCAAGGAGAAACTGTGCCAGCACAGAAAACATCTCCCATCGTGTTCTAGAGGCTGCACGGAGGTCTGCCGAGTGTTTTGCAAGAAGAGAAAGAAAGTTGTCCAAAACAGCTTGCAATCGAATGTTCATGTGAATAGAAAAGGCAGGAGAGTGGTCAGGTAATGTTTTCTCTCAGTTGCCAAGCTGCGCACACAATCGCAGTGTTGTACAGCTTGTTTCATCACCTTTGCCAAGTTGCCGCTCTCTCCGGCTCCCGGAGACGAAGAAGCTGCTTCTTCGCGCAAAGACGATTCTGACGCTCACAGTGCTCAGCGGTGTGCGCCTTCTGCCGAAAGAGGCCCGGGTGCGGTGCTTAGCTCTGCAGAGCACCGTACCTTCGTCTTTAGCCTCTCTTCTCGTCTACATCTTAGCAAAAAGCTTTTCCACTCTGTCTGGCAAGGAGAAACTGTTCCAGCACAGAAAACATCTCCCATCGTGTTCTAGAGGCTGCACGGAGGTCTGCCGAGTGTTTTGCAAGAAGAGAAAGAAAGTTGTCCAAAACAGCTTGCAATCGAATGTTCATGTGATTAGAAAAGGCAGGAGAGTGGTCAGGTACTGTTTTCTCTCAGTTGGCAAGCTGCGCACACAATCGCAGTCTTGTACAGCTTGTTTCATCACCTTTCCCAAGTTGCCGCTCTCTCCGGCTCCCGGAGACGAAGAAGCTGCTTCTTCGCGCAAAGACGATTCTGACGCTCACAGTGCTCTGCGGTGTGCGCCTTCTGCCGAAAGAGGTACGGGAACGGTGCTTAGCTCTGCAGAGCACCGTACCTCCGTCTTTAGCCTCTCTTCTCGTCTACATCTTAGCAAAAAGCTTTTCCACTCTGTCTGGAAAGGAAAAACTTTGCCAGCACAGAAAACATCTCCCATCGTGTGCTAGAGGCTGCACGGAGGTCTGCCGAGTGTTTTGCAAGAAGAGAAGGAAAGTTGTCCAAAACAGCTTGCAATCGAATGTTCATGTGAATAGAAAAGGCAGGAGAGTGGTCAGGTACTGTTTTCTCTTAGTTGGCAAGCTGCGCACACAATCGCAGTCTTGTACAGCTTGTTTCATCACCTTTGCGAAGCTGCCGCTCTCTCCGGCTCCCGGAGACGAAGAAGCTGCTTCTTCGCGCAATGACGATTCTGCCGCTCACAGTGCTCTGCGGTGTGCGCCTTCTGCCGAAAGAGGTCCGGGAGCGGTGCTTAGCTCTACAGAGCACCGTACCTTCGTCTTTAGCCTCTCTTCTCGTCTACATCTTAGCAAAAAGCTTTTCCACTCTGTCTGGCAAGGAGAAACTTTGCCAGCACAGAAAACATCTCCCATCGTGTTCTAGAGGCTGCACGGAGGTCTGCCGAGTGTTTTGCAAGAAGAGAAAGAAAGTTGTCCAAAACAGCTTGCAATCGTATGTTCATGTGAATAGAAAAGGCAGGAGAGTGGTCAGGTACTGCTTTCTCTCAGTTGGCAAGCTGCGCACACAATCGCAGTCTTGTACAGCTTGTTTCATCACCTTTGCGAAGTTGCCGCTCTCTCCGGCTCCCGGAGACGAAGAAGCTGCTTCTTCGCGCAAAGACGATTCTGCCGCTCATAATGCTCTGCACTGTGTGTCTTCTGCCGAAAGAGGCCCGGGAGCGGTGCTTAGCTCTGCAGAGCACCGTACCTTCGTCTTTAGCCTCTCTTCTCGTCTACATCTTAGCAAAAAGCTTTTCCACTCTGTCTGGCAAGGAGAAACTGTGCCAGCACAGAAAACATCTCCCATCGTGTTCTAGAGGCTGCACGGAGGTCTGCCGAGTGTTTTGCAAGAAGAGAAAGAAAGTTGTCCAAAACAGCTTGCAATCGAATGTTCATGTGAATAGAAAAGGCAGGAGAGTGGTCAGGTACTGTTTTCTCTCAGTTGCCAAGCTGCGCACACAATCGCAGTGTTGTACAGCTTGTTTCATCACCTTTGCGAAGTTGCCGCTCTCTCCGGCTCCCGGAGACGAAGAAGCTGCTTCTTCGCGCAAAGACGATTCTGCCGCTCACAGTGCTCTGCGGTGTGCGCCTTCTGCCGAAAGAGGTCCGGGAGCGGTGCTTAGCTCTGCAGAGCACCGTACCTTCGTCTTTAGCCTCTCTTCTCGTCTACATCTTAGCAAAAAGCTTTTCCACTCTGTCTGGCAAGGAGAAACTTTGCCAGCACAGAAAACATCTCCCATCGTTTTGTAGAGGCTGCACGGAGGTCTGCCGAGTGTTTTGCAAGAAGAGAAAGAAAGTTGTCCAAAACAGCTTGCAATCGAATGTTCATGTGAATAGAAAAGGCAGGAGAGTGGTCAGGTACTGTTTTCTCTCAGTTGCCAAGCTGCGCACACAATCGCAGTCTTGTACAGCTTGTTTCATCACCTTTGCGAAGTTGCCGCTCTCTCCGGCTCCCGGAGACGAAGAAGCTGCTTCTTCGCGCAAAGACGATTCTGCCGCTCACAGTGCTCTGCGGTGTGCGCCTTCTGCCGAAAGAGGTCCGGGAGCGGTGCTTAGCTCTGCAGAGCACCGTACCTTCGTCTTTAGCCTCTCTTCTCGTCTACATCTTAGCAAAAAGCTTTTCCACTCTGTCTGGCAAGGAGAAATTGTGCCAGCACAAAAAACATCTCCCATCGTGTTCTAGAGGCTGCACGGAGGTCTGCCGAGTGTTTTGCAAGAAGAGAAAGAAAGTTGTCCAAAACAGCTTGCAATCGAATGTTCATGTGAATAGAAAAGGCAGGAGAGTGGTCAGGTACTGTTTTCTCTCAGTTGGCAAGCTGCGCACACAATCGCAGTGTTGTACAGCTTGTTTCATCACCTTTGCGAAGTTGCCGCTCTCTCCGGCTCCCGGAGCCGAAGAAGCTGCTTCTTCGCGCAAAGACGATTCTGACGCTCACAGTGCTCTGCGGTGTGCGCCTTCTGCCGAAAGAGGCCCGGGTGCGGTGCTTAGCTCTGCAGAGCACCGTACCTTCGTCTTTAGCCTCTCTTCTCGTCTACATCTTAGCAAAAAGCTTTTCCACTCTGTCTGGCAAGGAGAAACTGTGCCAGCACAGAAAACATCTCCCATCGTGTGCTAGAGGCTGCACGGAGGTCTGCCGAGTGTTTTGCAAGAAGAGAAAGAAAGTTGTCCAAAACAGCTTGCAATCGAATGTTCATGTGAATAGAAAAGGCAGGAGAGTGGTCAGGTACTGTTTTCTCTCAGTTGGCAAGCTGCGCACACAATCGCAGTGTTGTAGAGCTTGTTTCATCACCTTTGCGAAGCTGCCGCTCTCTCCGGCTCCCGGAGACGAAGAAGCTGCTTCTTCGCGCAATGACGATTCTGCCGCTCACAGTGCTCTGCGGTGTGCGCCTTCTGCCGAAAGAGGTCCGGGAGCGGTGCTTAGCTCTGCAGAGCACCGTACCTTCGTCTTTAGCCTCTCTTCTCGTCTACATCTTAGCAAAAAGCTTTTCCACTCTGTCTGGCAAGGAGAAACTGTGCCAGCACAGAAAACATCTCCCATCGTGTTCTAGAGGCTGCACGGAGGTCTGCCGAGTGTTTTGCAAGAAGAGAAAGAAAGTTGTCCAAAACAGCTTGCAATCGAATGTTCATGTGACTAGAAAAGGAAGGAGAGTGGTCAGGTACTGTTTTCTCTCAGTTGGCAAGCTGCGCACACAATCGCAGTGTTGTACAGCTTGTTTCATCACCTTTGCGAAGTTGCCGCTCTCTCCGGCTCCTGGAGACGAAGAAGCTGCTTCTTCGCGCAAAGACGCTTCTGACGCTCACAGTGCTCTGCTTTGTGCGCCTTCTGCCAAAGAGGCCAGGGAGCGGTGCTTAGCTCTGCAGAGCACCGTACCTTCGTCTTTAGCCTCTCTTCTCGTCTACATCTTAGCAAAAAGCTTTTCCACTCTGTCTGGCAAGGACAAACTGTGCCAGCACAGAAAACATCTCCCTTCGTGTTCTAGAGGCTGCACGGAGGTCTGCCGAGTGTTTTGCAAGAAGAGAAAGAAAGTTGTCCAAAACAGCTTGCAATCGAATGTTCATGTGAATAGAAAAGGCAGGAGAGTGGTCAGGTACTGTTTTCTCTCAGTTGGCAAGCTGCGCACACAATCGCAGTGTTGTACAGCTTGTTTCATCACCTTTGCGAAGTTGCCGCTCTCTCCGGCTCCCGGAGACGAAGAAGCTGCTTCTTCGCGCAAAGACGATTCTGCCGCTCACAGTGCTCTGCGGTGTGCGCCTTCTGCCGAAAGAGGTCCGGGAGCGGTGCTTAGCTCTGCAGAGCACCGTACCTTCGTCTTTAGCCTCTCTTCTCGTCTACATCTTAGCAAAAAGCTTTTCCACTCTGTCTGGCAAGGAGAAACTGTGCCAGCACAGAAAACATCTCCCTTCGTGTTCTAGAGGCTGCACGGAGGTCTGCCGAGTGTTTTGCAAGAAGAGAAAGAAAGTTGTCCAAAACAGCTTGCAATCGAATGTTCATGTGAATAGAAAAGGCAGGAGAGTGGTCAGGTACTGTTTTCTCTCAGTTGGCAAGCTGCGCACACAATCGCAGTGTTGTACAGCTTGTTTCATCACCTTTGCGAAGTTGCCGCTCTCTCCGGCTCCCGGAGCCGAAGAAGCTGCTTCTTCGCGCAAAGACGATTCTGCCGCTCACAGTGCTCTGCGGTGTGCGCCTTCTGCCGAAAGAGGCCCGGGTGCGGTGCTTAGCTCTGCAGAGAACCGTACCTTCGTCTTTAGCCTCTCTTCTCGTCTACATCTTAGCAAAAAGCTTTTCCACTCTGTCTGGCAAGGAGAAACTGTTCCAGCACAGAAAACATCTCCCATCGTGTTCTAGAGGCTGCACGGAGGTCTGCCGAGTGTTTTGCAAGAAGAGAAAGAAAGTTGTCCAAAACAGCTTGCAATCGAATGTTCATGTGATTAGAAAAGGCAGGAGAGTGGTCAGGTACTGTTTTCTCTCAGTTGGCAAGCTGCGCACACAATCGCAGTGTTGTACAGCTTGTTTCATCACCTTTGCGAAGTTGCCGCTCTCTCCGGCTCCCGGAGACGAAGAAGCTGCTTCTTCGCACAAAGACGATTCTGCCGCTCACAGTGCTCTGCGGTGTGCGCCTTCTGCCGAAAGAGGTACGGGAGCGGTGCTTAGCTCTGCAGAGCACCGTACCTCCGTCTTTAGCCTCTCTTCTCGTCTACATCTTAGCAAAAAGCTTTTCCACTCTGTCTGGAAAGGAAAAACTTTGCCAGCACAGAAAACATCTCCCATCGTGTGCTAGAGGCTGCACGGAGGTCTGCCGAGTGTTTTGCAAGAAGAGAAAGAAAGTTGTCCAAAACAGCTTGCAATCGAATGTTCATGTGAATAGAAAAGGCAGGAGAGTGGTCAGGTACTGTTTTCTCTCAGTTGCCAAGCTGCGCACACAATCGCAGTCTTGTAGAGCTTGTTTCATCACCTTTGCGAAGCTGCCGCTCTCTCCGGCTCCCGGAGACGAAGAAGCTGCTTCTTCGCGCAATGACGATTCTGCCGCTCACAGTGCTCTGCGGTGTGCGCCTTCTGCCGAAAGAGGTCCGGGAGCGGTGCTTAGCTCTGCAGAGCACCGTACCTTCGTCTTTAGCCTCTCTTCTCGTCTACATCTTAGCAAAAAGCTTTTCCACTCTGTCTGGCTAGGAGAAACTGTGCCAGCACAAAAAACATCTCCCATCGTGTTCTAGAGGCTGCACGGAGGTCTGCCGAGTGTTTTGCAAGAAGAGAAAGAAAGTTGTTCAAAACAGCTTGCAATCGAATGTTCATGTTAATAGAAAAGGCAGGAGAGTGGTCAGGTACTGTTTTCTCTCAGTTGACAAACTGCGCACACAATCGCAGTGTTATACAGCTTGTTTCATCACCTTTGCGAAGTTGCCGCTCTCTCCGGCTCCCGGAGACGAAGAAGCTACTTCTTCGCGCAAAGACGATTCTGCCGCTCACAGTGCTCTGCGGTGTGCGGCTTCTGCCGAAAGAGATCCGGGATCGGTGCTTCGCTCTGCAGAGCACCGTACCTTCGTCTTTAGCCTCTCTTCTCGTCTACATCTTAGCAAAAACTTTTCCACTCTGTCTGGCAAGGAGAAACTGTGCCAGCACAAAAAACATCTCCCATCGTGTTCTAGAGGCTGCACGGAGGTCTGCCGAGTGTTTTGCAAGAAGAGAAAGAAAGTTGTCCAAAACAGCTTGCAATCGAATGTTCATGTGAATAGAAAAGGCAGGAGAATGGTCAGGTACTGTTTTCTCTCAGTTGACGAGCTGCGCACACAATCGCAGTGTTGTACAGCTTGTTTCATCACCTTTGCGAAGTTGCCGGTCTCTCCGGCTCCCGGAGACGAAGAAGCTGCTTCTTCGCGCAAAGACGATTCTGCCGCTCACAGTGCTCTGCGGTGTGCGCCTTCTGCCGAAAGAGACCAGGGAGCGGTGCTTAGCTCTACAGAGCACCGTACCTTCGTCTTTAGCCTCTCTTCTCGTCTACATCTTAGCAAAAAGCTTTTCCACTCTGTCTGGCAAGGACAAACTTTGCCAGCACAGAAAACATCTCCCATCGTGTTCTAGAGGCTGCACGGAGGTCTGCCGAGTGTTTTGCAAGAAGAGAAAGAAAGTTGTCCAAAACAGCTTGCAATCGTATGTTCATGTGAATAGAAAAGGCAGGAGAGTGGTCAGGTACTGTTTTCTCTCAGTTGGCAAGCTGCGCACACAATCGCAGTGTTGTACAGCTTGTTTCATCACCTTTGCCAAGTTGCCGCTCTCTCCGGCTCCCGGAGACGAAGAAGCTGCTTCTTCGCGCAAAGACGATTCTGACGCTCACAGTGCTCTGCGGTGTGCGCCTTCTGCCGAAAGAGGCCCGGGAGCGGTGCTTAGCTCTGCAGAGCACCGTACCTTCGTCTTTAGCCTCTCTTCTCGTCTACATCTTAGCAAAAAGCTTTTCCACTCTGTCTGGCAAGGACAAACTTTGCCAGCACAGAAAACATCTCCCATCGTGTTCTAGAGGCTGCACGGAGGTCTGCCGAGTGTTTTGCAAGAAGAGAAAGAAAGTTGTCCAAAACAGCTTGCAATCGAATGTTCATGTGAATAGAAAAGGCAGGAGAGTGGTCAGGTACTGTTTTCTCTCAGTTGGCAAGCTGCGCACACAATCGCAGTGTTGTACAGCTTGTTTCATCACCTTTGCGAAGCTGCCGCTCTCTCCGGCTCCCGGAGACGAAGAAGCTGCTTCTTCGCGCAATGACGATTCTGCCGCTCACAGTGCTCTGCGGTGTGCGCCTTCTGCCGAAAGAGGTCCGGGAGCGGTGCTTAGCTCTGCAGAGCACCGTACCTTCGTCTTTAGCCTCTCTTCTCGTCTACATCTTAGCAAAAAGCTTTTCCACTCTGTCTGGCTAGGAGAAACTGTGCCAGCACAAAAAACATCTCCCATCGTGTTCTAGAGGCTGCACGGAGGTCTGCCGAGTGTTTTGCAAGAAGAGAAAGAAAGTTGTTCAAAACAGCTTGCAATCGAATGTTCATGTTAATAGAAAAGGCAGGAGAGTGGTCAGGTACTGTTTTCTCTCAGTTGACAAACTGCGCACACAATCGCAGTGTTATACAGCTTGTTTCATCACCTTTGCGAAGTTGCCGCTCTCTCCGGCTCCCGGAGACGAAGAAGCTACTTCTTCGCGCAAAGACGATTCTGCCGCTCACAGTGCTCTGCGGTGTGCGGCTTCTGCCGAAAGAGATCCGGGAGCGGTGCTTCGCTCTGCAGAGCACCGTACCTTCGTCTTTAGCCTCTCTTCTCGTCTACATCTTAGCAAAAACTTTTCCACTCTGTCTGGCAAGGAGAAACTGTGCCAGCACAAAAAACATCTCCCATCGTGTTCTAGAGGCTGCACGGAGGTCTGCCGAGTGTTTTGCAAGAAGAGAAAGAAAGTTGTCCAAAACAGCTTGCAATCGAATGTTCATGTGAATAGAAAAGGCAGGAGAATGGTCAGGTACTGTTTTCTCTCAGTTGACGAGCTGCGCACACAATCGCAGTGTTGTACAGCTTGTTTCATCACCTTTGCGAAGTTGGCGCTCTCTCCGGCTCCCGGAGACGAAGAAGCTGCTTCTTCGCGCAAAGACGATTCTGCCGCTCACAGTGCTCTGCGGTGTGCGCCTTCTGCCGAAAGAGACCAGGGAGCGGTGCTTAGCTCTACAGAGCACCGTACCTTCGTCTTTAGCCTCTCTTCTCGTCTACATCTTAGCAAAAAGCTTTTCCGCTCTGTCTGGCAAGGACAAACTTTGCCAGCACAGAAAACATCTCCCATCGTGTTCTAGAGGCTGCACGGAGGTCTGCCGAGTGTTTTGCAAGAAGAGAAAGAAAGTTGTCCAAAACAGCTTGCAATCGTATGTTCATGTGAATAGAAAAGGCAGGAGAGTGGTCAGGTACTGTTTTCTCTCAGTTGGCAAGCTGCGCACACAATCGCAGTGTTGTACAGCTTGTTTCATCACCTTTGCCAAGTTGCCGCTCTCTCCGGCTCCCGGAGACGAAGAAGCTGCTTCTTCGCGCAAAGACGATTCTGACGCTCACAGTGCTCTGCGGTGTGCGCCTTCTGCCGAAAGAGGCCCGGGAGCGGTGCTTAGCTCTGCAGAGCACCGTACCTTCGTCTTTAGCCTCTCTTCTCGTCTACATCTTAGCAAAAAGCTTTTCCACTCTGTCTGGCAAAGAGAAACTTTGCCAGCACAGAAAACATCTCCCATCGTGTTCTAGAGGCTGCACGGAGGTCTGCCGAGTGTTTTGCAAGAAGAGAAAGAAAGTTGTCCAAAACAGCTTGCAATCGAATGTTCATGTGAATAGAAAAGGCAGGAGAGTGGTCAGGTACTGTTTTCTCTCAGTTGGCAAGCTGCGCACACAATCGCAGTGTTGTACAGCTTGTTTCATCACCTTTGCGAAGCTGCCGCTCTCTCCGGCTCCCGGAGACGAAGAAGCTGCTTCTTCGCGCAAAGACGGTTCTGCCGCTCACAGTGCTCTGTGGTGTGTGTCTTCTGCCGAAAGAGGCCAGGGAGCGGTGCATAGCTCTGCACTGCACCTTACCTTCGTCTTTAGCCTCTCTTCTCGTCTACATCTTAGCAAAAAGCTTTTCCACTCTGTCTGGCAAGGAGAAACTTTGCCAGCACAGAAAACATTTCCCATCGTGTTCTAGAGGCTGCACAGAGGTCTGCCGAGTTTTTTGCAAGAAAACAAAGAAAGTTGTCCAAAACAGCTTGCAATCGAATGTTCATGTGAATAGAAAAGGCAGGAGAGTGGTCAGGTACTGTTTTCTCTCACTTGGCAAGCTGCGCACACAATCGCAGTCTTGTACAGCTTGTTTCATCACCTTTGCCAAGATGCCGCTCTATCCGGCTCCTGGAGACCAAGAAGCTGCTTCTTCGCGCAAAGACGATTCTGCCGCTCACAGTGCTCTGCGGAGTGCGCCTTCTGCCGAAAGAGGTCCGGGAGCGGTGCTTAGCTCTGCAGAGCACCGTACCTTCGTCTTTAGCCTCTCTTCTCGTCTACATATTTGCAAAAAGCTTTTCCACTCTGTCTGGCAAGGAGAAACTGTGCCAGCACAAAAAACATCTCCCATCGTGTTCTAGAGGCTGCACGGAGGTCTGCCGAGTGTTTTGCAAGAAGAGAAAGAAAGTTGTCCAAAACAGCTTGCAATCGAATGTTCATGTGAATAGAAAAGGCAGGAGAGTGGTCAGGTATTGTTTTCTCTCTCTTGGCAAGCTGCGCACACAATCGCAGTGTTGTACAGCTTGTTTCATCACCTTTGCGAAGTTGCCGCTCTCTCCGGCTCCCGGAGACGAAGAAGCTGCTTCTTCGCGCAAAGACGATTCTGCCGCTCACAGTGCTCTGCGGTGTGCGCCTTCTGCCGAAAGAGGCCAGGGAGCGGTGCTTAGCTCTGCAGAGCACCGTACCTTCGTCTTTAGCCTCTCTTCTCGTCTACATCTTAGCAAAAAGCTTTTCCACTCTGTCTGGCAAGGACAAACTGTGCCAGCACAGAAAACATCTCCCTTCGTGTTCTAGAGGCTGCACGGAGGTCTGCCGAGTGTTTTGCAAGAAGAGAAAGAAAGTTGTCCAAAACAGCTTGCAATCGAATGTTCATGTGAATAGAAAAGGCAGGAGAGTGGTCAGGTACTGTTTTCTCTCAGTTGGCAAGCTGCGCACACAATCGCAGTGTTGTACAGCTTGTTTCATCACCTTTGCGAAGCTGCCGCTCTCTCCGGCTCCCGGAGCCGAAGAAGCTGCTTCTTCGCGCAAAGACGATTCTGCCGCTCACAGTGCTCTGCGGTGTGCGCCTTCTGCCGAAAGAGGCCTGGGTGCGGTGCTTAGCTCTGCAGAGCACCTTACCTTCGTCTTTAGCCTCTCTTCTCGTCTACATCTTAGCAAAAAGCTTTTCCACTCTGTCTGGCAAGGAGAAACTTTGCCAGCACAGAAAACATCTCCCATCGTGTCCTAGAGGCTGCACGGAGGTCTGCCGAGTGTTTTGCAAGAAGAGAAAGAAAGTTGTCCAAAACAGCTTGCAATCGAATGTTCATGTGAATAGAAAAGGCAGGAGAGTGGTCAGGTACTGTTTTCTCTCAGTTGCCAAGCTGCGCACACAATCGCAGTGTTGTACAGCTTGTTTCATCACCTTTGCGAAGTTGCCGCTCTCTCCGGCTCCCGGAGACGAAGAAGCTGCTTCTTCGCGCAAAGACGATTCTGCCGCTCACAGTGCTCTGCGGTGTGCGCCTTCTGCCGAAAGAGGTCCGGGAGCGGTGCTTAGCTCTGCAGAGCACCGTACCTTCGTCTTTAGCCTCTCTTCTCGTCTACATCTTAGCAAAAAGCTTTTCCACTCTGTCTGGCAAGGAGAAACTGTTCCAGCACAGAAAACATCTCCCATCGTGTTCTAGAGGCTGCACGGAGGTCTGCCGAGTGTTTTGCAAGAAGAGAAAGAAAGTTGTCCAAAACAGCTTGCAATCGAATGTTCATGTGATTAGAAAAGGCAGGAGAGTGGTCAGGTACTGTTTTCTCTCAGTTGGCAAGCTGCGCACACAATCGCAGTCTTGTACAGCTTGTTTCATCACCTTTCCCAAGTTGCCGCTCTCTCCGGCTCCCGGAGACGAAGAAGCTGCTTCTTCGCGCAAAGACGATTCTGCCGCTCACAGTGCTCTGCGGTGTGCGCCTTCTGCCGAAAGAGGTCCGGGAGCGGTGCTTAGCTCTGCAGAGCACCGTACCTCCGTCTTTAGCCTCTCTTCTCGTCTACATCTTAGCAAAAAGCTTTTCCACTCTGTCTGGAATGGAAAAACTTTGCCAGCACAGAAAACATCTCCCATCGTGTGCTAGAGGCTGCACGGAGGTCTGCCGAGTGTTTTGCAAGAAGAGAAAGAAAGTTGTCCAAAACAGCTTGCAATCGAATGTTCATGTGAATAGAAAAGGCAGGAGAGTGGTCAGGTACTGTTTTCTCTCAGTTGACAAACTGCGCACACAATCGCAGTGTTATACATCTTGTTTCATCACCTTTGCGAAGTTGCCGCTCTCTCCGGCTCCCGGAGACGAAGAAGCTACTTCTTCGCGCAAAGACGATTCTGCCGCTCACAGTGCTCTGCGGTGTGCGGCTTCTGCCGAAAGAGATCCGGGAGAGGTGCTTCGCTCTGCAGAGCACCGTACCTTCGTCTTTAGCCTCTCTTCTCGTCTACATCTTAGCAAAAAGCTTTTCCACTCTGTCTGGCAAGGAGAAACTTTGCCAGCACAGAAAACATCTCCCATCGTGTTCTAGAGGCTGCACGGAGGTCTGCCGAGTGTTTTGCAAGAAGAGAAAGAAAGTTGTCCAAAACAGCTTGCAATCGTAAGTTCATGTGAATAGAAAAGGCAGGAGAGTGGTCAGGTACTGTTTTCTCTCAGTTGGCAAGCTGCGCACACAATCGCAGTGTTGTACAGCTTGTTTCATCACCTTTGCCAAGTTGCCGCTCTCTCCGGCTCCCGGAGACGAAGAAGCTGCTTCTTCGCGCAAAGACGATTCTGACGCTCACAGTGCTCTGCGGTGTGCGCCTTCTGCCGAAAGAGGCCCGGGAGCGGTGCTTAGCTCTGCAGAGCACCGTACCTTCGTCTTTAGCCTCTCTTCTCGTCTACATCTTAGCAAAAAGCTTTTCCACTCTGTCTGGCAAGGAGAAACTTTGCCAGCACAGAAAACATCTCCCATCGTGTTCTAGAGGCTGCACGGAGGTCTGCCGAGTGTTTTGCAAGAAGAGAAAGAAAGTTGTCCAAAACAGCTTGCAATCGAATGTTCATGTGAATAGAAAAGGCAGGAGAGTGGTCAGGTACTGTTTTCTCTCAGTTGGCAAGCTGCGCACACAATCGCAGTGTTGTACAGCTTGTTTCATCACCTTTGCGAAGCTGCCGCTCTCTCCGGCTCCCGGAGAAGAAGAAGCTGCTTCTTCGCGCAAAGACGGTTCTGCCGCTCACAGTGCTCTGTGGTGTGTGTCTTCTGCCGAAAGAGGCCAGGGAGCGGTGCATAGCTCTGCAGAGCACCTTACCTTCGTCTTTAGCCTCTCTTCTCGTCTACATCTTAGCAAAAAGCTTTTCCACTCTGTCTGGCAAGGAGAAACTTTGCCAGCACAGAAAACATTTCCCATCGTGTTCTAGAGGCTGCACAGAGGTCTGCCGAGTTTTTTGCAAGAAAACAAAGAAAGTTGTCCAAAACAGCTTGCAATCGAATGTTCATGTGAATAGAAAAGGCAGGAGAGTGGTCAGGTACTGTTTTCTCTCACTTGGCAAGCTGCGCACACAATCGCAGTCTTGTACAGCTTGTTTCATCACCTTTGCGAAGTTGCCGCTCTCTCCGGCTCCCGGAGACGAAGAAGCTGCTTCTTCGCGCAAAGACGATTCTGACGCTCACAGTGCTCTGCGGTGTGCGCCTTCTGCCGAAAGAGGCCCGGGTGCGGTGCTTAGCTCTGCAGAGCACCGTACCTTCGTCTTTAGCCTCTCTTCTCGTCTACATCTTAGCAAAAAGCTTTTCCACTCTGTCTGGCAAGGAGAAACTGTTCCAGCACAGAAAACATCTCCCATCGTGTTCTAGAGGCTGCACGGAGGTCTGCCGAGTGTTTTGCAAGAAGAGAAAGAAAGTTGTCCAAAACAGCTTGCAATCGAATGTTCATGTGATTAGAAAAGGCAGGAGAGTGGTCAGGTACTGTTTTCTCTCAGTTGGCAAGCTGCGCACACAATCGCAATCTTGTACAGCTTGTTTCATCACCTTTCCCAAGTTGCCGCTCTCTCCGGCTCCCGGAGACGAAGAAGCTGCTTCTTCGCGCAAAGACGATTCTGCCGCTCACAGTGCTCTGCGGTGTGCGCCTTCTGCCGAAAGAGGTCCGGGAGCGGTGCTTAGCTCTGCAGAGCACCGTACCTCCGTCTTTAGCCTCTCTTCTCGTCTACATCTTAGCAAAAAGCTTTTCCACTCTGTCTGGAAAGGAAAAACTTTGCCAGCACAGAAAACATCTCCCATCGTGTGCTAGAGGCTGCACGGAGGTCTGCCGAGTGTTTTGCAAGAAGAGAAAGAAAGTTGTCCAAAACAGCTTGCAATCGAATGTTCATGTGAATAGAAAAGGCAGGAGAGTGGTCAGGTACTGTTTTCTCTCAGTTGACAAACTGCGCACACAATCGCAGTGTTATACAGCTTGTTTCATCACCTTTGCGAAGTTGCCGCTCTCTCCGGCTCCCGGAGACGAAGAAGCTACTTCTTCGCGCAAAGACGATTCTGCCGCTCACAGTGCTCTGCGGTGTGCGGCTTCTGCCGAAAGAGATCCGGGAGAGGTGCTTCGCTCTGCAGAGCACCGTACCTTCGTCTTTAGCCTCTCTTCTCGTCTACATCTTAGCAAAAAGCTTTTCCACTCTGTCTGGCAAGGAGAAACTTTGCCAGCACAGAAAACATCTCCCATCGTGTTCTAGAGGCTGCACGGAGGTCTGCCGAGTGTTTTGCAAGAAAACAAAGAAAGTTGTCCAAAACAGCTTGCAATCGAATGTTCATGTGAATAGAAAAGGCAGGAGAGTGGTCAGGTACTGTTTTCTCTCACTTGGCAA
The DNA here is from genome assembly GCF_028551555.1 of Melozone crissalis. Classification (NCBI taxonomy): domain Eukaryota; kingdom Metazoa; phylum Chordata; class Aves; order Passeriformes; family Passerellidae; genus Melozone; species Melozone crissalis. The sequence goes on along the minus strand of NW_026535896.1, from coordinate 7,865,007 downwards.
GCTGCGCACACAATCGCAGTGTTGTACAGCTTGTTTCATCACCTTTGCCAAGATGCCGCTCTATCCGGCTCCTGGAGACCAAGAAGCTGCTTCTTCGCGCAAAGACGATTCTGCCGCTCACAGTGCTCTGCGGAGTGCGCCTTCTGCCGAAAGAGGTCCGGGAGCGGTGCTTTGCTCTGCAGAGCACCGTACCTTCGTCTTTAGCCTCTCTTCTCGTCTACATCTTAGCAAAAAGCTTTTCCACTATGTCTGGCAAGGAGAAACTGTGCCAGCACAAAAAACATCTCCCATCGTGTTCTAGAGGCTGCACGGAGGTCTGCCGAGTGTTTTGCAAGAAGAGAAAGAAAGTTGTCCAAAACAGCTTGCAATCGAATGTTCATGTGAATAGAAAAGGCAGGAGAGTGGTCAGGTATTGTTTTCTCTCAGTTGCCAAGCTGCGCACACAATCGCAGTCTTGTACAGCTTGTTTCATCACCTTTGCGAAGTTGCCGCTCTCTCCGGCTCCCGGAGACGAAGAAGCTGCTTCTTCGCGCAAAGACGATTCTGCCGCTCACAGTGCTCTGCGGTGTGCGCCTTCTGCCGAAAGAGGCCAGGGAGCGGTGCTTAGCTCTGCACTGCACCGTACCTTCGTCTTTAGCCTCTCTTCTCGTCTACATCTTAGCAAAAAGCTTTTCCACTCTGTCTGGCAAGGACAAACTGTGCCAGCAGAGAAAACATCTCCCTTCGTGTTCTAGAGGCTGCACGGAGGTCTGCCGAGTGTTTTGCAAGAAGAGAAAGAAAGTTGTCCAAAACAGCTTGCAATCGAATGTTCATGTGAATAGAAAAGGCAGGAGAGTGGTCAGGTACTGTTTTCTCTCAGTTGGCAAGCTGCCCACACAATCGCAGTGTTGTACAGCTTGTTTCATCACCTTTGCCAAGTTGCCGCTCTCTCCGGCTCCCGGAGCCGAAGAAGCTGCTTCTTCGCGCAAAGACGATTCTGCCGCTCACAGAGCTCTGCGGTGTGCGCCTTCTGCCGAAAGAGGCCCGGGTGCGGTGCTTAGCTCTGCAGAGCACCGTACCTTCGTCTTTAGCCTCTCTTCTCGTCTACATCTTAGCAAAAAGCTTTTCCACTCTGTCTGGCAAGGAGAAACTGTTCCAGCACAGAAAACATCTCCCATCGTGTTCTAGAGGCTGCACGGAGGTCTGCCGAGTGTTTTGCAAGAAGAGAAAGAAAGTTGTCCAAAACAGCTTGCAATCGAATGTTCATGTGAATAGAAAAGGCAGGAGAGTGGTCAGGTACTGTTTTCTCTCAGTTGGCAAGCTGCGCACACAATCGCAGTGTTGTACAGCTTGTTTCATCACCTTTGCGACGTTGCCGCTCTCTCCGGCTCCGGGAGACGAAGAAGCTGCTTCTTCGCGCAAAGACGATTCTGCCGCTCACAGTGCTCTGCGGTGTGCGCCTTCTGCCGAAAGAGGTCCGGGAGCGGTGCTTAGCTCTGCAGAGAACCGTACCTTCGTCTTTAGCCTCTCTTCTCGTCTACATCTTAGCAAAAAGCTTTTCCACTCTGTCTGGCAAGGAGAAACTTTGCCAGCACAGAAAACATCTCCCATCGTGTTCTAGAGGCTGCACGGAGGTCTGCCGAGTGTTTTGCAAGAAGAGAAAGAAAGTTGTCCAAAACAGCTTGCAATCGAATGTTCATGTGAATAGAAAAGGCAGGAGAGTGGTCAGGTACTGTTTTCTCTCAGTTGCCAAGCTGCGCACACAATCGCAGTGTTGTACAGCTTGTTTCATCACCTTTGCGAAGTTGCCGCTCTCTCCGGCTCCCGGAGACGAAGAAGCTGCTTCTTCGCGCAAAGACGATTCTGCCGCTCACAGTGCTCTGCGGTGTGCGCCTTCTGCCGAAAGAGGTCCGGGAGCGGTGCTTAGCTCTGCAGAGCACCGTACCTTCGTCTTTAGCCTCTCTTCTCGTCTACATCTTAGCAAAAAGCTTTTCCACTCTGTCTGGCAAGGAGAAACTGTGCCAGAACAGAAAACATCTCCCATCGTGTTCTAGAGGCTGCACGGAGGTCTGCCGAGTGTTTTGCAAGAAGAGAAAGAAAGTTGTCCAAAACAGCTTGCAATCGAATGTTCATGTTAATAGAAAAGGCAGGAGAGTGGTCAGGTACTGTTTTCTCTCAGTTGCCAAGCTGCGCACACAATCGCAGTCTTGTACAGCTTGTTTCATCACCTTTGCGAAGTTGCCGCTCTCTCCGGCTCCCGGAGCCGAAGAAGCTGCTTCTTCGCGCAAAGACGATTCTGACGCTCACAGTGCTCTGCGGTGTGCGCCTTCTGCCGAAAGAGGCCCGGGTGCGGTGCTTAGCTCTGCAGAGCACCGTACCTTCGTCTTTAGCCTCTCTTCTCGTCTACATCTTAGCAAAAAGCTTTTCCACTCTGTCTGGCAAGGAGAAACTGTTCCAGCACAGAAAACATCTCCCATCGTGTTCTAGAGGCTGCACGGAGGTCTGCCGAGTGTTTTGCAAGAAGAGAAAGAAAGTTGTCCAAAACAGCTTGCAATCGAATGTTCATGTGATTAGAAAAGGCAGGAGAGTGGTCAGGTACTGTTTTCTCTCAGTTGGCAAGCTGCGCACACAATCGCAATCTTGTACAGCTTGTTTCATCACCTTTCCCAAGTTGCCGCTCTCTCCGGCTCCCGGAGACGAAGAAGCTGCTTCTTCGCGCAAAGACGATTCTGCCGCTCACAGTGCTCTGCGGTGTGCGCCTTCTGCCGAAAGAGGTCCGGGAGCGGTGCTTAGCTCTGCAGAGCACCGTACCTCCGTCTTTAGCCTCTCTTCTCGTCTACATCTTAGCAAAAAGCTTTTCCACTCTGTCTGGAAAGGAAAAACTTTGCCAGCACAGAAAACATCTCCCATCGTGTGCTAGAGGCTGCACGGAGGTCTGCCGAGTGTTTTGCAAGAAGAGAAAGAAAGTTGTCCAAAACAGCTTGCAATCGAATGTTCATGTGAATAGAAAAGGCAGGAGAGTGGTCAGGTACTGTTTTCTCTCAGTTGACAAACTGCGCACACAATCGCAGTGTTATACAGCTTGTTTCATCACCTTTGCGAAGTTGCCGCTCTCTCCGGCTCCCGGAGACGAAGAAGCTACTTCTTCGCGCAAAGACGATTCTGCCGCTCACAGTGCTCTGCGGTGTGCGGCTTCTGCCGAAAGAGATCCGGGAGAGGTGCTTCGCTCTGCAGAGCACCGTACCTTCGTCTTTAGCCTCTCTTCTCGTCTACATCTTAGCAAAAAGCTTTTCCACTCTGTCTGGCAAGGAGAAACTTTGCCAGCACAGAAAACATCTCCCATCGTGTTCTAGAGGCTGCACGGAGGTCTGCCGAGTGTTTTGCAAGAAAACAAAGAAAGTTGTCCAAAACAGCTTGCAATCGAATGTTCATGTGAATAGAAAAGGCAGGAGAGTGGTCAGGTACTGTTTTCTCTCACTTGGCAAGCTGCGCACACAATCGCAGTGTTGTACAGCTTGTTTCATCACCTTTGCCAAGATGCCGCTCTATCCGGCTCCTGGAGACCAAGAAGCTGCTTCTTCGCGCAAAGACGATTCTGCCGCTCACAGTGCTCTGCGGAGTGCGCCTTCTGCCGAAAGAGGTCCGGGAGCGGTGCTTTGCTCTGCAGAGCACCGTACCTTCGTCTTTAGCCTCTCTTCTCGTCTACATCTTAGCAAAAAGCTTTTCCACTATGTCTGGCAAGGAGAAACTGTGCCAGCACAAAAAACATCTCCCATCGTGTTCTAGAGGCTGCACGGAGGTCTGCCGAGTGTTTTGCAAGAAGAGAAAGAAAGTTGTCCAAAACAGCTTGCAATCGAATGTTCATGTGAATAGAAAAGGCAGGAGAGTGGTCAGGTATTGTTTTCTCTCAGTTGCCAAGCTGCGCACACAATCGCAGTCTTGTACAGCTTGTTTCATCACCTTTGCGAAGTTGCCGCTCTCTCCGGCTCCCGGAGACGAAGAAGCTGCTTCTTCGCGCAAAGACGATTCTGCCGCTCACAGTGCTCTGCGGTGTGCGCCTTCTGCCGAAAGAGGCCAGGGAGCGGTGCTTAGCTCTGCACTGCACCGTACCTTCGTCTTTAGCCTCTCTTCTCGTCTACATCTTAGCAAAAAGCTTTTCCACTCTGTCTGGCAAGGACAAACTGTGCCAGCAGAGAAAACATCTCCCTTCGTGTTCTAGAGGCTGCACGGAGGTCTGCCGAGTGTTTTGCAAGAAGAGAAAGAAAGTTGTCCAAAACAGCTTGCAATCGAATGTTCATGTGAATAGAAAAGGCAGGAGAGTGGTCAGGTACTGTTTTCTCTCAGTTGGCAAGCTGCCCACACAATCGCAGTGTTGTACAGCTTGTTTCATCACCTTTGCCAAGTTGCCGCTCTCTCCGGCTCCCGGAGCCGAAGAAGCTGCTTCTTCGCGCAAAGACGATTCTGCCGCTCACAGAGCTCTGCGGTGTGCGCCTTCTGCCGAAAGAGGCCCGGGTGCGGTGCTTAGCTCTGCAGAGCACCGTACCTTCGTCTTTAGCCTCTCTTCTCGTCTACATCTTAGCAAAAAGCTTTTCCACTCTGTCTGGCAAGGAGAAACTGTTCCAGCACAGAAAACATCTCCCATCGTGTTCTAGAGGCTGCACGGAGGTCTGCCGAGTGTTTTGCAAGAAGAGAAAGAAAGTTGTCCAAAACAGCTTGCAATCGAATGTTCATGTGAATAGAAAAGGCAGGAGAGTGGTCAGGTACTGTTTTCTCTCAGTTGGCAAGCTGCGCACACAATCGCAGTGTTGTACAGCTTGTTTCATCACCTTTGCGACGTTGCCGCTCTCTCCGGCTCCGGGAGACGAAGAAGCTGCTTCTTCGCGCAAAGACGATTCTGCCGCTCACAGTGCTCTGCGGTGTGCGCCTTCTGCCGAAAGAGGTCCGGGAGCGGTGCTTAGCTCTGCAGAGAACCGTACCTTCGTCTTTAGCCTCTCTTCTCGTCTACATCTTAGCAAAAAGCTTTTCCACTCTGTCTGGCAAGGAGAAACTTTGCCAGCACAGAAAACATCTCCCATCGTGTTCTAGAGGCTGCACGGAGGTCTGCCGAGTGTTTTGCAAGAAGAGAAAGAAAGTTGTCCAAAACAGCTTGCAATCGAATGTTCATGTGAATAGAAAAGGCAGGAGAGTGGTCAGGTACTGTTTTCTCTCAGTTGGCAAGCTGCGCACACAATCGCAGTGTTGTACAGCTTGTTTCATCACCTTTGCGAAGCTGCCGCTCTCTCCGGCTCCCGGAGACGAAGAAGCTGCTTCTTCGCGCAATGACGATTCTGCCGCTCACAGTGCTCTGCGGTGTGCGCCTTCTGCCGAAAGAGGTCCGGGAGCGGTGCTTAGCTCTGCAGAGCACCGTACCTTCGTCTTTAGCCTCTCTTCTCGTCTACATCTTAGCAAAAAGCTTTTCCACTCTGTCTGGCTAGGAGAAACTGTGCCAGCACAAAAAACATCTCCCATCGTGTTCTAGAGGCTGCACGGAGGTCTGCCGAGTGTTTTGCAAGAAGAGAAAGAAAGTTGTTCAAAACAGCTTGCAATCGAATGTTCATGTTAATAGAAAAGGCAGGAGAGTGGTCAGGTACTGTTTTCTCTCAGTTGACAAACTGCGCACACAATCGCAGTGTTATACAGCTTGTTTCATCACCTTTGCGAAGTTGCCGCTCTCTCCGGCTCCCGGAGACGAAGAAGCTACTTCTTCGCGCAAAGACGATTCTGCCGCTCACAGTGCTCTGCGGTGTGCGGATTCTGCCGAAAGAGATCCGGGAGCGGTGCTTCGCTCTGCAGAGCACCGTACCTTCGTCCTTAGCCTCTCTTCTCGTCTACATCTTAGCAAAAACCTTTTCCACTATGTCTGGCAAGGAGAAACTGTGCCAGCACAAAAAACATCTCCCATCGTGTTCTAGAGGCTGCACGGAGGTCTGCCGAGTGTTTTGCAAGAAGAGAAAGAAAGTTGTCCAAAACAGCTTGCAATCGAATGTTCATGTGAATAGAAAAGGCAGGAGAGTGGTCAGGTACTGTTTTCTCTCAGTTGGCAAGCTGCGCACACACTCGCAGTCTTGTACAGCTTGTTTCATCACCTTTGCGAAGTTGCCGCTCTCTCCGGCTCCCGGAGACGAGGAAGCTTCTTCTTCGCGCAAAGACGATTCTGCCGCTCACAGTGCTCTGCGGTGTGCGCCTTCTGCCGAAAGAGACCAGGGAGCGGTGCTTAGCTCTACAGAGCACCGTACCTTCGTCTTTAGCCTCTCTTCTCGTCTACATCTTAGCAAAAAGCTTTTCCACTCTGTCTGGCAAGGACAAACTTTGCCAGCACAGAAAACATCTCCCATCGTGTTCTAGAGGCTGCACGGAGGTCTGCCGAGTGTTTTGCAAGAAGAGAAAGAAAGTTGTCCACAACAGCTTGCAATCGAATGTTCATGTGAATAGAAAAGGCAGGAGAGTGGTCAGGTACTGTTTTCTCTCAGTTGGCAAGCTGCGCACACAATCGCAGTGTTGTACAGCTTGTTTCATCACCTTTGCCAAGTTGCCGCTCTCTCCGGCTCCCGGAGCCGAAGAAACTGCTTCTTCGCGCAAAGACGATTCTGCCGCTCACAGTGCTCTGCGGTGTGCGCCTTCTGCCGAAAGAGGCCCGGGTGCGGTGCTTAGCTCTGCAGAGCACCGTACCTTCGTCTTTAGCCTCTCTTCTCGTCTACATCTTAGCAAAAAGCTTTTCCACTCTGTCTGGCAAGGAGAAACTGTTCCAGCACAGAAAACATCTCCCATCGTGTTCTAGAGGCTGCACGGAGGTCTGCCGAGTGTTTTGCAAGAAGAGAAAGAAAGTTGTCCAAAACAGCTTGCAATCGAATGTTCATGTGAATAGAAAAGGCAGGAGAGTGGTCAGGTTCTGTTTTCTCTCAGTTGCCAAGCTGCGCACACAATCGCAGTGTTGTACAGCTTGTTTCATCACCTTTGCGACGTTGCCGCTCTCTCCGGCTCCGGGAGACGAAGAAGCTGCTTCTTCGCGCAAAGACGATTCTGACGCTCACAGTGCTCTGCGGTGTGCGCCTTCTGCCGAAAGAGGTCCGGGAGCGGTGCTTAGCTCTGCAGAGCACCTTACCTTCGTCTTTAGCCTCTCTTCTCGTCTACATCTTAGCAAAAAGCTTTTCCACTCTGTCTGGCAAGGAGAAACTTTGCCAGCACAGAAAACATCTCCCATCGTGTTGTAGAGGCTGCACGGAGGTCTGCCGAGTGTTTTGCAAGAAGAGAAAGAAAGTTGTCCAAAACAGCTTGCAATCGAATGTTCATGTGAATAGAAAAGGCAGGAGAGAGGTCAGGTACTGCTTTCTCTCAGTTGCCAAGCTGCGCACACAATCGCAGTCTTGTACAGCTTGTTTCATCACCTTTGCGAAGTTGCCGCTCTCTCCGGCTCCCGGAGACGAAGAAGCTGCTTCTTCGCGCAAAGACGATTCTGCCGCTCACAGTGCTCTGCGGTGTGCGCCTTCTGCCGAAAGAGGTCCGGGAGCGGTGCTTAGCTCTGCAGAGCACCGTACCTTCGTCTTTAGCCTCTCTTCTCGTCTACATCTTAGCAAAAAGCTTTTCCACTCTGTCTGGCAAGGAGAAACTGTGCCAGAACAGAAAACATCTCCCATCGTGTTCTAGAGGCTGCACGGAGGTCTGCCGAGTGTTTTGCAAGAAGAGAAAGAAAGTTGTCCAAAACAGCTTGCAATCGAATGTTCATGTGAATAGAAAAGGCAGGAGAGTGGTCAGGTACTGTTTTCTCTCAGTTGCCAAGCTGCGCACACAATCGCAGTCTTGTACAGCTTGTTTCATCACCTTTGCGAATTTGCCGCTCTCTCCGGCTCCCGGAGCCGAAGAAGCTGCTTCTTCGCGCAAAGACGATTCTGCCGCTCACAGTGCTCTGCGGTGTGCGCCTTCTGCCGAAAGAGGCCCGGGTGCGGTGCTTAGCTCTGCAGAGCACCGTACCTTCGTCTTTAGCCTCTCTTCTCGTCTACATCTTAGCAAAAAGCTTTTCCACTCTGTCTGGCAAGGAGAAACTGTTCCAGCACAGAAAACATCTCCCATCGTGTTCTAGAGGCTGCACGGAGGTCTGCCGAGTGTTTTGCAAGAAGAGAAAGAAAGTTGTCCAAAACAGCTTGCAATCGAATGTTCATGTGATTAGAAAAGGCAGGAGAGTGGTCAGGTACTGTTTTCTCTCAGTTGGCAAGCTGCGCACACAATCGCAGTCTTGTACAGCTTGTTTCATCACCTTTGCCAAGTTGCCGCTCTCTCCGGCTCCCGGAGACGAAGAAGCTGCTTCTTCGCGCAAAGACGATTCTGCCGCTCACAGTGCTCTGCGGTGTGCGCCTTCTGCCGAAAGAGGTACGGGAGCGGTGCTTAGCTCTGCAGAGCACCGTACCTCCGTCTTTAGCCTCTCTTCTCGTCTACATCTTAGCAAAAAGCTTTTCCACTCTGTCTGGCAAGGAAATACTTTGCCAGCACAGAAAACATCTCCCATCGTGTGCTAGAGGCTGCACGGAGGTCTGCCGAGTGTTTTGCAAGAAGAGAAAGAAAGTTGTCCAAAACAGCTTGCAATCGAATGTTCATGTGAATAGAAAAGGCAGGAGAGTGGTCAGGTACTGTTTTCTCTCAGTTGGCAAGCTGCGCACACAATCGCAGTGTTGTAGAGCTTGTTTCATCACCTTTGCGAAGCTGCCGCTCTCTCCGGCTCCCGGAGACGAAGAAGCTGCTTCTTCGCGCAATGACGATTCTGCCGCTCACAGTGCTCTGCGGTGTGCGCCTTCTGCCGAAAGAGGTCCGGGAGCGGTGCTTAGCTCTGCAGAGCACCGTACCTTCGTCTTTAGCCTCTCTTCTCGTCTACATCTTAGCAAAAAGCTTTTCCACTCTGTCTGGCATGGAGAAACTGTGCCAGCACAAAAAACATCTCCCATCGTGTTCTAGAGGCTGCACGGAGGTCTGCCGAGTGTTTTGCAAGAAGAGAAAGAAAGTTGTTCAAAACAGCTTGCAATCGAATGTTCATGTGAATAGAAAAGGCAGGAGAGTGGTCAGGTACTGTTTTCTCTCAGTTGACAAACTGCGCACACAATCGCAGTGTTATACAGCTTGTTTCATCACCTTTGCGAAGTTGCCGCTCTCTCCGGCTCCCGGAGACGAAGAAGGTACTTCTTCGCGCAAAGACGATTCTGCCGCTCACAGTGCTCTGCGGTGTGCGGCTTCTGCCGAAAGAGATCCGGGAGCGGTGCTTCGCTCTGCAGAGCACCGTACCTTCGTCTTTAGCCTCTCCTCTCGTCTACATCTTAGCAAAAAGCTTTTCCACTATGTCTGGCATGGAGAAACTTTGCCAGCACAGAAAACATCTCCCATCGTGTTCTAGAGGCTGCACGGAGGTCTGCCGAGTGTTTTGCAAGAAAACAAAAAAAGTTGTCCAAAACAGCTTGCAATCGAATGTTCATGTGAATAGAAAAGGCAGGAGAGTGGTCAGGTACTGTTTTCTCTCACTTGGCAAGCTGCGCACACAATCGCAGTGTTGTACAGCTTGTTTCATCACCTTTGCCAAGATGCCGCTCTATCCGGCTCCTGGAGACCAAGAAGCTGCTTCTTCGCGCAAAGACGATTCTGCCGCTCACAGTGCTCTGCGGAGTGCGCCTTCTGCCGAAAGAGGTCCGGGAGCGGTGCTTAGCTCTGCAGAGCACCGTACCTTCGTCTTTAGCCTCTCTTCTCGTCTACATCTTAGCAAAAAGCTTTTCCACTGTGCCTGGCAAGGAGAAACTGTGCCAGCACAGAAAACATCTCCCATCGTGTTCTAGAGGCTGCACGGAGGTCTGCCGAGTGTTTTGCAAGAAGAGAAAGAAAGTTGTCCAAAACAGCTTGCAATCGAATGTTCATGTGAATAGAAAAGGCAGGAGAGTGGTCAGGTATTGTTTTCTCTCAGTTGGCAAGCTGCGCACACAATCGCAGTGTTGTACAGCTTGTTTCATCACCTTTGCGAAGTTGCCGCTCTCTCCGGCTCCCGGAGACGAAGAAGCTGCTTCTTCGCGCAAAGACGATTCTGCCGCTCACAGTGCTCTGCGGTGTGCGCCTTCTGCCGAAAGAGGCCAGGGAGCGGTGCTTAGCTCTGCACTGCACCGTACCTTCGTCTTTAGCCTCTCTTCTCGTCTACATCTTAGCAAAAAGCTTTTCCACTCTGTCTGGCAAGGAGAAACTGTTCCAGCACAGAAAACATCTCCCATCGTGTTCTAGAGGCTGCACGGAGGTCTGCCGAGTGTTTTGCAAGAAGAGAAAGAAAGTTGTCCAAAACAGCTTGCAATCGAATGTTCATGTGATTAGAAAAGGAAGGAGAGTGGTCAGGTACTGTTTTCTCTCAGTTGGCAAGCTGCGCACACAATCGCAGTCTTGTACAGCTTGTTTCATCACCTTTGCCAAGTTGCCGCTCTCTCCGGCTCCCGGAGACGAAGAAGCTGCTTCTTCGCGCAAAGACGATTCTGCCGCTCACAGTGCTCTGCGGTGTGCGCCTTCTGCCGAAAGAGGTACGGGAGCGGTGCTTAGCTCTGCAGAGCACCGTACCTCCGTCTTTAGCCTCTCTTCTCGTCTACATCTTAGCAAAAAGCTTTTCCACTCTGTCTGGCAAGGAAAAACTTTGCCAGCACAGAAAACATCTCCCATCGTGTGCTAGAGGCTGCACGGAGGTCTGCCGAGTGTTTTGCAAGAAGAGAAAGAAAGTTGTCCAAAACAGCTTGCAATCGAATGTTCATGTGAATAGAAAAGGCAGGAGAGTGGTCAGGTACTGTTTTCTCTCAGTTGGCAAGCTGCGCACACAATCGCAGTGTTGTAGAGCTTGTTTCATCACCTTTGCGAAGCTGCCGCTCTCTCCGGCTCCCGGAGACGAAGAAGCTGCTTCTTCGCGCAATGACGATTCTGCCGCTCACAGTGCTCTGCGGTGTGCGCCTTCTGCCGAAAGAGGTCCGGGAGCGGTGCTTAGCTCTGCAGAGCACCGTACCTTCGTCTTTAGCCTCTCTTCTCGTCTACATCTTAGCAAAAAGCTTTTCCACTCTGTCTGGCATGGAGAAACTGTGCCAGCACAAAAAACATCTCCCATCGTGTTCTAGAGGCTGCACGGAGGTCTGCCGAGTGTTTTGCAAGAAGAGAAAGAAAGTTGTTCAAAACAGCTTGCAATCGAATGTTCATGTGAATAGAAAAGGCAGGAGAGTGGTCAGGTACTGTTTTCTCTCAGTTGACAAACTGCGCACACAATCGCAGTGTTATACAGCTTGTTTCATCACCTTTGCGAAGTTGCCGCTCTCTCCGGCTCCCGGAGACGAAGAAGGTACTTCTTCGCGCAAAGACGATTCTGCCGCTCACAGTGCTCTGCGGTGTGCGGCTTCTGCCGAAAGAGATCCGGGAGCGGTGCTTCGCTCTGCAGAGCACCGTACCTTCGTCTTTAGCCTCTCTTCTCGTCTACATCTTAGCAAAAAGCTTTTCCACTCTGTCTGGCATGGAGAAACTTTGCCAGCACAGAAAACATCTCCCATCGTGTTCTAGAGGCTGCACGGAGGTCTGCCGAGTGTTTTGCAAGAAAACAAAAAAAGTTGTCCAAAACAGCTTGCAATCGAATGTTCATGTGAATAGAAAAGGCAGGAGAGTGGTCAGGTACTGTTTTCTCTCACTTGGCAAGCTGCGCACACAATCGCAGTGTTGTACAGCTTGTTTCATCACCTTTGCCAAGATGCCGCTCTATCCGGCTCCTGGAGACCAAGAAGCTGCTTCTTCGCGCAAAGACGATTCTGCCGCTCACAGTGCTCGGCGGAGTGCGCCTTCTGCCGAAAGAGGTCCGGGAGCGGTGCTTAGCTCTGCAGAGCACCGTACCTTCGTCTTTAGCCTCTCTTCTCGTCTACATCTTAGCAAAAAGCTTTTCCACTGTGCCTGGCAAGGAGAAACTGTGCCAGCACAGAAAACATCTCCCATCGTGTTCTAGAGGCTGCACGGAGGTCTGCCGAGTGTTTTGCAAGAAGAGAAAGAAAGTTGTCCAAAACAGCTTGCAATCGAATGTTCATGTGAATAGAAAAGGCAGGAGAGTGGTCAGGTATTGTTTTCTCTCAGTTGGCAAGCTGCGCACACAATCGCAGTGTTGTACAGCTTGTTTCATCACCTTTGCGAAGTTGCCGCTCTCTCCGGCTCCCGGAGACGAAGAAGCTGCTTCTTCGCGCAAAGACGATTCTGCCGCTCACAGTGCTCTGCGGTGTGCGCCTTCTGCCGAAAGAGGCCAGGGAGCGGTGCTTAGCTCTGCACTGCACCGTACCTTCGTCTTTAGCCTCTCTTCTCGTCTACATCTTAGCAAAAAGCTTTTCCACTCTGTCTGGCAAGGACAAACTGTGCCAGCACAGAAAACATCTCCCTTCGTGTTCTAGAGGCTGCACGGAGGTCTGCCGAGTGTTTTGCAAGAAGAGAAAGAAAGTTGTCCAAAACAGCTTGCAATCGAATGTTCATGTGAATAGAAAAGGCAGGAGAGTGGTCAGGTACTGTTTTCTCTCAGTTGGCAAGCTGCGCACACAATCGCAGTGTTGTACAGCTTGTTTCATCACCTTTGCCAAGTTGCCGCTCTCTCCGGCTCCCGGAGCCGAAGAAGCTGCTTCTTCGCGCAAAGACGATTCTGCCGCTCACAGTGCTCTGCGGTGTGCGCCTTCTGCCGAAAGAGGTCCGGGAGCGGTGCTTAGCTCTGCAGAGCACCGTACCTTCGTCTTTAGCCTCTCTTCTCGTCTACATCTTAGCAAAAAGCTTTTCCACTCTGTCTGGCAAGGAGAAACTGTTCCAGCACAGAAAACATCTCCCATCGTGTTCTAGAGGCTGCACGGAGGTCTGCCGAGTGTTTTGCAAGAAGAGAAAGAAAGTTGTCCAAAACAGCTTGCAATCGAATGTTCATGTGAATAGAAAAGGCAGGAGAGTGGTCAGGTACTGTTTTCTCTCAGTTGCCAAGCTGCGCTCACAATCGCAGTGTTGTACAGCTTGTTTCATCACCTTTGCGACGTTGCCGCTCTCTCCGGCTCCGGGAGACGAAGAAGCTGCTTCTTCGCGCAAAGACGATTGTGACGCTCACAGTGCTCTGCGGTGTGCGCCTTCTGCCGAAAGAGGTCCGGGAGCGGTGCTTAGCTCTGCAGAGAACCGTACCTTCGTCTTTAGCCTCTCTTCTCGTCTACATCTTAGCAAAAAGCTTTTCCACTCTGTCTGGCAAGGAGAAACTTTGCCAGCACAGAAAACATCTCCCATCGTGTTGTAGAGGCTGCACGGAGGTCTGCCGAGTGTTTTGCAAGAAGAGAAAGAAAGTTGTCCAAAACAGCTTGCAATCGAATGTTCATGTGAATAGAAAAGGCAGGAGAGTGGTCAGGTACTGTTTTCTCTCAGTTGCCAAGCTGCGCACACAATCGCAGTCTTGTACAGCTTGTTTCATCACCTTTGCGAAGTTGCCGCTCTCTCCGGCTCCCGGAGACGAAGAAGCTGCTTCTTCGCGCAAAGACGATTCTGCCGCTCACAGTGCTCTGCGGTGTGCGCCTTCTGCCGAAAGAGGTCCGGGAGCGGTGCTTAGCTCTGCAGAGCACCGTACCTTCGTCTTTAGCCTCTCTTCTCGTCTACATCTTAGCAAAAAGCTTTTCCACTCTGTCTGGCAAGGAGAAACTGTGCCAGCACAGAAAACATCTCCCATCGTGTTCTAGAGGCTGCACGGAGGTCTGCCGAGTGTTTTGCAAGAAGAGAAAGAAAGTTGTCCAAAACAGCTTGCAATCGAATGTTCATGTGAATAGAAAAGGCAGGAGAGTGGTCAGGTACTGTTTTCTCTCAGTTGGCAAGCTGCGCACACAATCGCAGTGTTGTACAGCTTGTTTCATCACCTTTGCGAAGTTGCCGCTCTCTCCGGCTCCCGGAGCCGAAGAAGCTGCTTCTTCGCGCAAAGACGATTCTGCCGCTCACAGTGCTCTGCGGTGTGCGCCTTCTGCCGAAAGAGGCCCGGGTGCGGTGCTTAGCTCTGCAGAGCACCGTACCTTCGTCTTTAGCCTCTCTTCTCGTCTACATCTTAGCAAAAAGCTTTTCCACTCTGTCTGGCAAGGAGAAACTGTTCCAGCACAGAAAACATCTCCCATCGTGTTCTAGAGGCTGCACGGAGGTCTGCCGAGTGTTTTGCAAGAAGAGAAAGAAAGTTGTCCAAAACAGCTTGCAATCGAATGTTCATGTGATTAGAAAAGGCAGGAGAGTGGTCAGGTACTGTTTTCTCTCAGTTGGCAAGCTGCGCACACAATCGCAGTCTTGTACAGCTTGTTTCATCACCTTTGCCAAGTTGCCGCTCTCTCCGGCTCCCGGAGACGAAGAAGCTGCTTCTTCGCGCAAAGACGATTCTGCCGCTCACAGTGCTCTGCGGTGTGCGCCTTCTGCCGAAAGAGGTACGGGAGCGGTGCTTAGCTCTGCAGAGCACCGTACCTCCGTCTTTAGCCTCTCCTCTCGTCTACATCTTAGCAAAAAGCTTTTCCACTCTGTCTGGAAAGGAAAAACTTTGCCAGCACAGAAAACATCTCCCATCGTGTGCTAGAGGCTGCACGGAGGTCTGCCGAGTGTTTTGCAAGAAGAGAAAGAAAGTTGTCCAAAACAGCTTGCAATCGAATGTTCATGTGAATAGAAAAGGCAGGAGAGTGGTCAGGTACTGTTTTCTCTCAGTTGGCAAGCTGCGCACACAATCGCAGTGTTGTACAGCTTGTTTCATCACCTTTGCGAAGCTGCCGCTCTCTCCGGCTCCCGGAGACGAAGAAGCTGCTTCTTCGCGCAATGACGATTCTGCCGCTCACAGTGCTCTGCGGTGTGCGCCTTCTGCCGAAAGAGGTCCGGGAGCGGTGCTTAGCTCTGCAGAGCACCGTACCTTCGTCTTTAGCCTCTCTTCTCGTCTACATCTTAGCAAAAAGCTTTTCCACTCTGTCTGGCTAGGAGAAACTGTGCCAGCACAAAAATCATCTCCCATCGTGTTCTAGAGGCTGCACGGAGGTCTGCCGAGTGTTTTGCAAGAAGAGAAAGAAAGTTGTCCACAACAGCTTGCAATCGAATGTTCATGTGAATAGAAAAGGCAGGAGAGTGGTCAGGTACTGTTTTCTCTCAGTTGCCAAGCTGCGCACACAATCGCAGTCTTGTACAGCTTGTTTCATCACCTTTGCCAAGTTGCCGCTCTCTCCGGCTCCCGGAGACGAAGAAGCTGCTTCTTCGCGCAAAGACGATTCTGCCGCTCACAGTGCTCTGCGGTGTGCGCCTTCTGCCGAAAGAGGCCCGGGAGCGGTGCTTAGCTCTGCAGAGCACCGTACCTTCGTCTTTAGCCTCTCTTCTCGTCTACATCTTAGCAAAAAGCTTTTCCACTCTGTCTGGCAAGGAGAAACTTTGCCAGCACAGAAAACATCTCCCATCGTGTTCTAGAGGCTGCACGGAGGTCTGCCGAGTGTTTTGCAAGAAGAGAAAGAAAGTTCTCCAAAACAGCTTGCAATCGAATGTTCATGTGAATAGAAAAGGAAGGTGAGTGGTCAGGTACTGTTTTCTCTCTCTTGGCAAGCTGCGCACACAATCGCAGTGTTGTACAGCTTGTTTCATCACCTTTGCCAAGTTGCCGCTCTCTCCGGCTCCCGGAGACGAAGAAGCTGCTTCTTCGCGCAAAGACGATTCTGCCGCTCACAGTGCTCTGCTTTGTGCGCCTTCTGCCAAAGAGGCCAGGGAGCGGTGCTTAGCTCTGCAGAGCACCGTACCTTCGTCTTTAGCCTCTCTTCTCGTCTACATCTTAGCAAAAAGCTTTTCCACTCTGTCTGGCAAGGAGAAACTGTGCCAGCACAGAAAACATCTCCCATCGTGTTCTAGAGGCTGCACGGAGGTCTGCCGAGTGTTTTGCAAGAAGAGAAAGAAAGTTGTCCAAAACAGCTTGCAATCGAATGTTCATGTGAATAGAAAAGGCAGGAGAGTGGTCAGGTATTGTTTTCTCTCAGTTGGCAAGCTGCGCACACAATCGCAGTCTTGTACAGCTTGTTTCATCACCTTTGCGAAGTTGCCGCTCTCTCCGGCTCCCGGAGACGAAGAAGCTGCTTCTTCGCGCAAAGACGATTCTGCCGCTCACAGTGCTCTGCGGTGTGCGCCTTCTGCCGAAAGAGGTCCGGGAGCGGTGCATAGCTCTGCAGAGCACCGTACCTTCGTCTTTAGCCTCTCTTCTCGTCTACATCTTAGCAAAAAGCTTTTCCACTCTGTCTGGCAAGGAGAAACTGTGCCAGCACAGAAAACATCTCCCATCGTGTTCTAGAGGCTGCACGGAGGTCTGCCGAGTGTTTTGCAAGAAGAGAAAGAAAGTTGTCCAAAACAGCTTGCAATCGAATGTTCATGTGAATAGAAAAGGCAGGAGAGTGGTCAGGTACTGTTTTCTCTCCGTTGGCAAGCTGCGCACACAATCGCAGTCTTGTACAGCTTGTTTCATCACCTTTGCAAAGTTGCCCCTCTCTCCGGCTCCGGGAGACGAAGAAGCTGCTTCTTCGCGCAAAGACGATTCTGACGCTCACAGTGCTCTGCGGTGTGCGCCTTCTGCCGAAAGAGGCCAGGGAGCGGTGCTTAGCTCTGCAGAGCACCGTACGTTCGTCTTTAGTCTCTCTTCTCGTCTACATCTTAGCAAAAAGCTTTTCCACTCTGTCTGGCAAGGAGAAACTGTGCCAGCACAGAAAACATCTCCCATCGTGTTCTAGAGGCTGCACGGAGGTCTGCCGAGTGTTTTGCAAGAAGAGAAAGAAAGTTGTTCAAAACAGCTTGCAATCGAATGTTCATGTGATTAGAAAAGGCAGGAGAGTGGTCAGGTACTGTTTTCTCTCAGTTGGCAAGCTGCGCACACAATCGCAGTGTTGTACAGCTTGTTTCATCACCTTTGCCAAGTTGCCGCTCTCTCCGGCTCCCGGAGACGAAGAAGCTGCTTCTTCGCGCAAAGACGATTCTGCCGCTCACAGTGCTTTGCGGTGTGCGCCTTCTGCCGAAAGAGGTCCGGGAGCGGTGCTTAGCTCTGCAGAGCACCGTACCTTCGTCTTTAGCCTCTCTTCTCGTCTACATCTTAGCAAAAATCTTTTCCACTCTGTCCGGTAAGGAGAAACTTTGCCAGCACAGAAAACATCTCCCTTCGTATTCTAGAGGCTGCACGGAGGTCTGCCGAGTGTTTTGCAAGAAGAGAAAGAAAGTTGTCCAAAACAGCTTGCAATCGAATGTTCATGTGAATAGAAAAGGCAGGAGAGTGGTCAGGTACTGTTTTCTCTCAGGTGGCAAGCTGCGCACACAATCGCAGTGTTGTACAGCTTGTTTCATCACCTTTGCCAAGTTGCCGCTCTCTCCGGCTCCTGGAGACGAAGAAGCTGCTTCTTCGCGCAAAGACGATTCTGCCGCTCACAGTGCTCTGCGGTGTGCGCCTTCTGCCGAAAGAGGTCAGGGAGCGGTGCTTAGCTCTGCAGAGCACCTTACCTTCGTCTTTAGCCTCTCTTCTCGTCTACATCTTAGCAAAAAGCTTTTCCACTCTGTCTGGCAAGGAGAAACTGTGCCAGCACAGAAAACATCTCCCATCGTGTTCTAGAGACTGCACGGAGGTCTGCCGAGTGTTTTGCAAGAAGAGAAAGAAAGTTGTCCAAAACAGCTTGCAATCGAATGTTCATGTGAATAGAAAAGGCAGGAGAGTGGTCAGGTACTGTTTTCTCTCAGTTGGCAAGCTGCGCACACAATCGCAGTCTTGTACAGCTTGTTTCATCACCTTTGCGAAGCTGCCGCTCTCTCCGGCTCCCGGAGACGAAGAAGCTGCTTCTTCGCGCAAAGACGATTCTGACGCTCACAGTGCTCTGCGGTGTGTGTCTTCTGCCGAAAGAGACCAGGGAGCGGTGCTTAGCTCTGCAGAGCACCGTACGTTCGTCTTTAGCCTCTCTTCTCGTCTACATCTTAGCAAAAAGCTTTTCCACTCTGTCTGGCAAGGAGAAACTTTGCCAGCACAGAAAACATCTCCCATCGTGTTCTAGAGGCTGCACGGAGGTCTGCCGAGTATTTTGCAAGAAGAGAAAGAAAGTTGTCCAAAACAGCTTGCAATCGAATGTTCATGTGATTAGAAAAGGCAGGAGAGTGGTCAGGTACTGTTTTCTCTCAGTTGGCAAGCTGCGCACACAATCGCAGTCTTGTACAGCTTGTTTCATCACCTTTGCGAAGTTGCCGCTCTCTCCGGCTCCCGGAGACCAAGAAGCTGCTTCTTCGCGCAAAGACGATTCTGCCGCTCACAGTGCTCTGCGGTGTGCAGCTTCTGCCGAAAGAGGCCAGGGAGCGGTGCTTAGCTCTGCAGAGCACCATACCTTCGTCTTTTGCCTCTCTTCTCGTCTACATCTTAGCAAAAAGCTTTTCCACTCTGTCTGGCAAGGAGAAACTGTGCCAGCACAGAAAACATCTCCCATCGTGTTCTAGAGGCTGCACGGAGGTCTGCCGAGTGTTTTGCAAGAAAACAAAGAAAGTTGTCCAAAACAGCTTGCAATCGAATGTTCATGTGAATAGAAAAGGCAGGAGAGTGGTCAGGTACTGTTTTCTCTCACTTGGCAAGCTGCGCACACAATCGCAGTGTTGTACAGCTTGTTTCATCACCTTTGCGAAGTTGCCGCTCTCTCCGGCTCCCGGAGACGAAGAAGCTGCTTCTTCGCGCAAAGACGATTCTGCCGCTCACAGTGCTCTGCGGTGTGCGCCTTCTGCCGAAAGAGGTCCGGGAGCGGTGCTTAGCTCTGCAGAGCACCGTACCTTCGTCTTTAGCCTCTCTTCTCGTCTACATCTTAGCAAAAAGCTTTTCCACTCTGTCTGGCAAGGAGAAACTTTGCCAGCACAGAAAACATCTCCCATCGTGTTCTAGAGGCTGCACGGAGGTCTGCCGAGTGTTTTGCAAGAAGAGAAAGAAAGTTGTCCAAAACAGCTTGCAATCGAATGTTCATGTGAATAGAAAAGGCAGGAGAGTGGTCAGGTACTGTTTTCTCTCAGTTGGCAAGCTGCGCACACAATCGCAGTCTTGTACAGCTTGTTTCATCACCTTTGCGAAGTTGCCGCTCTCTCCGGCTCCCGGAGACGAAGAAGCTGCTTCTTCGCGCAAAGACCATTCTGCCGCTCACAGTGCTCTGCGGTGTGCGCCTTCTGCCGAAAGAGGTCCGGGAGCGGTGCTTAGCTCTGCAGAGCACCGTACCTTCGTCTTTAGCCTCTCTTCTCGTCTACATCTTAGCAAAAAGCTTTTCCACTCTGTCTGGCAAGGAGAAACTGTGCCAGCACAGAAAACATCTCCCATCGTGTTCTAGAGGCTGCACGGAGGTCTGCCGAGTGTTTTGCAAGAAGAGAAAGAAAGTTGTCCAAAACAGCTTGCAATCGAATGTTCATGTGAATAGAAAAGGCAGGAGAGTGGTCAGGTACTGTTTTCTCTCAGTTGCCAAGCTGCGCACACAATCGCAGTCTTGTACAGCTTGTTTCATCACCTTTGCGAAGTTGCCGCTCTCTCCGGCTCCCGGAGACGAAGAAGCTGCTTCTTCGCGCAAAGACGATTCTGCCGCTCACAGTGCTCTGCGGTGTGCGCCTTCTGCCGAAAGAGGTCCGGGAGCGGTGCTTAGCACTGCAGAGGACCGTACCTTCGTCTTTAGCCTCTCTTCTCGTCTACATCTTAGCAAAAAGCTTTTCCACTCTGTCTGGCAAGGAGAAACTGTGCCAGCACAGAAAACATCTCCCATCGTGTTCTAGAGGCTGCACGGAGGTCTGCCGAGTGTTTTGCAAGAAGAGAAAGAAAGTTGTCCAAAACAGCTTGCAATCGAATGTTCATGTGATTAGAAAAGGCAGGAGAGTGGTCAGGTACTGTTTTCTCTCAGTTGGCAAGCTGCGCACACAATCGCAGTGTTGTACAGCTTGTTTCATCACCTTTGCGAAGTTGCCGCTCTCTCCGGCTCCCGGAGACGAAGAAGCTGCTTCTTCGCGCAAAGACGATTCTGCCGCTCACAGTGCTCTGCGGTGTGCGCCTTCTGCCGAAAGAGGTACGGGAGCGGTGCTTAGCTCTGCAGAGCACCGTACATCCGTCTTTAGCCTCTCTTCTCGTCTACATCTTAGCAAAAAGCTTTTCCACTCTGTCTGGAAAGGAAAAACTTTGCCAGCACAGAAAACATCTCCCATCGTGTGCTAGAGGCTGCACGGAGGTCCGCCGAGTGTTTTGCAAGAAGAGAAAGAAAGTTGTCCAAAACAGCTTGCAATCGAATGTTCATGTGAATAGAAAAGGCAGGAGAGTGGTCAGGTACTGTTTTCTCTCAGTTGGCAATCTGCGCACACAATCGCAGTGTTGTAGAGCTTGTTTCATCACCTTTGCGAAGCTGCCGCTCTCTCCGGCTCCCGGAGACGAAGAAGCTGCTTCTTCGCGCAATGACGATTCTGCCGCTCACAGTGCTCTGCGGTGTGCGCCTTCTGCCGAAAGAGGTCCGGGAGCGGTGCTTAGCTCTGCAGAGGACCGTACCTTCGTCTTTAGCCTCTCTTCTCGTCTACATCTTAGCAAAAAGCTTTTCCACTCTGTCTGGCAAGGAGAAACTGTGCCAGCACAGAAAACATCTCCCATCGTGTTCTAGAGGCTGCACGGAGGTCTGCCGAGTGTTTTGCAAGAAGAGAAAGAAAGTTGTCCAAAACAGCTTGCAATCGAATGTTCATGTGATTAGAAAAGGCAGGAGAGTGGTCAGGTACTGTTTTCTCTCAGTTGGCAAGCTGCGCACACAATCGCAGTGTTGTACAGCTTGTTTCATCACCTTTGCGAAGTTGCCGCTCTCTCCGGCTCCCGGAGACGAAGAAGCTGCTTCTTCGCGCAAAGACGATTCTGCCGCTCACAGTGCTCTGCGGTGTGCGCCTTCTGCCGAAAGAGGTACGGGAGCGGTGCTTAGCTCTGCAGAGCACCGTACATCCGTCTTTAGCCTCTCTTCTCGTCTACATCTTAGCAAAAAGCTTTTCCACTCTGTCTGGAAAGGAAAAACTTTGCCAGCACAGAAAACATCTCCCATCGTGTGCTAGAGGCTGCACGGAGGTCCGCCGAGTGTTTTGCAAGAAGAGAAAGAAAGTTGTCCAAAACAGCTTGCAATCGAATGTTCATGTGAATAGAAAAGGCAGGAGAGTGGTCAGGTACTGTTTTCTCTCAGTTGGCAATCTGCGCACACAATCGCAGTGTTGTAGAGCTTGTTTCATCACCTTTGCGAAGCTGCCGCTCTCTCCGGCTCCCGGAGACGAAGAAGCTGCTTCTTCGCGCAATGACGATTCTGCCGCTCACAGTGCTCTGCGGTGTGCGCCTTCTGCCGAAAGAGGTCCGGGAGCGGTGCTTAGCTCTGCAGAGCACCGTACCGTCGTCTTTAGCCTCTCTTCTCGTCTACATCTTAGCAAAAAGCTTTTCCACTCTGTCTGGCTAGGAGAAACTGTGCCAGCACAAAAAACATCTCCCATCGTGTTCTAGAGGCTGCACGGAGGTCTGCCGAGTGTTTTGCAAGAAGAGAAAGAAAGTTGTCCAAAACAGCTTGCAATCGAATGTTCATGTGAATAGAAAAGGCAGGAGAGTGGTCAGGTACTGTTTTCTCTCAGTTGGCAAGCTGCGCACACACTCGCAGTGTTGTACAGCTTGTTTCATCACCTTTGCGAAGTTGCCGCTCTCTCCGGCTCCCGGAGACGAAGAAGCTGCTTCTTCGCGCAAAGACGATTCTGCCGCTCACAGTGCTCTGCGGTGTGCGCCTTCTGCCGAAAGAGGCCTGGGAGCGGTGCTTAGCTCTGCAGAGCACCGTACCTTCGTCTTTAGCCTCTCTTCTCGTCTACATCTTAGCAAAAAGCTTTTCCACTCTGTCTGGCAAGGAGAAACTTTGCCAGCACAGAAAACATCTCCCATCGTGTTCTAGAGGCTGCACGGAGGTCTGCCGAGTGTTTTGCAAGAAGAGAAAGAAAGTTCTCCAAAACAGCTTGCAATCGAATGTTCATGTGAATAGAAAAGGAAGGAGAGTGGTCAGGTACTGTTTTCTCTCTCTTGGCAAGCTGCGCACACAATCGCAGTGTTGTACAGCTTGTTTCATCACCTTTGCCAAGTTGCCGCTCTCTCCGGCTCCCGGAGACGAAGAAGCTGCTTCTTCGCGCAAAGACGATTCTGCCGCTCACAGTGCTCTGCTTTGTGCGCCTTCTGCCAAAGAGGCCAGGGAGCGGTGCTTAGCTCTGCAGAGCACCGTACCTTCGTCTTTAGCCTCTCTTCTCGTCTACATCTTAGCAAAAAGCTTTTCCACTCTGTCTGGCAAGGAGAAACTGTGCCAGCACAGAAAACATCTCCCATCGTGTTCTAGAGGCTGCACGGAGGTCTGCCGAGTGTTTTGCAAGAAGAGAAAGAAAGTTGTCCAAAACAGCTTGCAATCGAATGTTCATGTGAATAGAAAAGGCAGGAGAGTGGTCAGGTACTGTTTTCTCTCCGTTGGCAAGCTGCGCACACAATCGCAGTCTTGTACAGCTTGTTTCATCACCTTTGCAAAGTTGCCCCTCTCTCCGGCTCCGGGAGACGAAGAAGCTGCTTCTTCGCGCAAAGACGATTCTGACGCTCACAGTGCTCTGCGGTGTGCGCCTTCTGCCGAAAGAGGCCAGGGAGCGGTGCTTAGCTCTGCAGAGCACCGTACGTTCGTCTTTAGTCTCTCTTCTCGTCTACATCTTAGCAAAAAGCTTTTCCACTCTGTCTGGCAAGGAGAAACTGTGCCAGCACAGAAAACATCTCCCATCGTGTTCTAGAGGCTGCACGGAGGTCTGCCGAGTGTTTTGCAAGAAGAGAAAGAAAGTTGTTCAAAACAGCTTGCAATCGAATGTTCATGTGATTAGAAAAGGCAGGAGAGTGGTCAGGTACTGTTTTCTCTCAGTTGGCAAGCTGCGCACACAATCGCAGTGTTGTACAGCTTGTTTCATCACCTTTGCCAAGTTGCCGCTCTCTCCGGCTCCCGGAGACGAAGAAGCTGCTTCTTCGCGCAAAGACGATTCTGCCGCTCACAGTGCTTTGCGGTGTGCGCCTTCTGCCGAAAGAGGTCCGGGAGCGGTGCTTAGCTCTGCAGAGCACCGTACCTTCGTCTTTAGCCTCTCTTCTCGTCTACATCTTAGCAAAAAGCTTTTCCACTCTGTCCGGTAAGGAGAAACTTTGCCAGCACAGAAAACATCTCCCTTCGTATTCTAGAGGCTGCACGGAGGTCTGCCGAGTGTTTTGCAAGAAGAGAAAGAAAGTTGTCCAAAACAGCTTGCAATCGAATGTTCATGTGAATAGAAAAGGCAGGAGAGTGGTCAGGTACTGTTTTCTCTCAGGTGGCAAGCTGCGCACACAATCGCAGTGTTGTACAGCTTGTTTCATCACCTTTGCCAAGTTGCCGCTCTCTCCGGCTCCTGGAGACGAAGAAGCTGCTTCTTCGCGCAAAGACGATTCTGCCGCTCACAGTGCTCTGCGGTGTGCGCCTTCTGCCGAAAGAGGTCAGGGAGCGGTGCTTAGCTCTGCAGAGCACCGTACCTTCGTCTTTAGCCTCTCTTCTCGTCTACATCTTAGCAAAAAGCTTTTCCACTCTGTCTGGCAAGGAGAAACTGTGCCAGCACAGAAAACATCTCCCATCGTGTTCTAGAGACTGCACGGAGGTCTGCCGAGTGTTTTGCAAGAAGAGAAAGAAAGTTGTCCAAAACAGCTTGCAATCGAATGTTCATGTGAATAGAAAAGGCAGGAGAGTGGTCAGGTACTGTTTTCTCTCAGTTGGCAAGCTGCGCACACAATCGCAGTCTTGTACAGCTTGTTTCATCACCTTTGCGAAGCTGCCGCTCTCTCCGGCTCCCGGAGACGAAGAAGCTGCTTCTTCGCGCAAAGACGATTCTGACGCTCACAGTGCTCTGCGGTGTGTGTCTTCTGCCGAAAGAGACCAGGGAGCGGTGCTTAGCTCTGCAGAGCACCGTACGTTCGTCTTTAGCCTCTCTTCTCGTCTACATCTTAGCAAAAAGCTTTTCCACTCTGTCTGGCAAGGAGAAACTTTGCCAGCACAGAAAACATCTCCCATCGTGTTCTAGAGGCTGCACGGAGGTCTGCCGAGTATTTTGCAAGAAGAGAAAGAAAGTTGTCCAAAACAGCTTGCAATCGAATGTTCATGTGATTAGAAAAGGCAGGAGAGTGGTCAGGTACTGTTTTCTCTCAGTTGGCAAGCTGCGCACACAATCGCAGTCTTGTACAGCTTGTTTCATCACCTTTGCGAAGTTGCCGCTCTCTCCGGCTCCCGGAGACCAAGAAGCTGCTTCTTCGCGCAAAGACGATTCTGCCGCTCACAGTGCTCTGCGGTGTGCAGCTTCTGCCGAAAGAGGCCAGGGAGCGGTGCTTAGCTCTGCAGAGCACCATACCTTCGTCTTTTCCCTCTCTTCTCGTCTACATCTTAGCAAAAAGCTTTTCCACTCTGTCTGGCAAGGAGAAACTGTGCCAGCACAGAAAACATCTCCCATCGTGTTCTAGAGGCTGCACGGAGGTCTGCCGAGTGTTTTGCAAGAAAACAAAGAAAGTTGTCCAAAACAGCTTGCAATCGAATGTTCATGTGAATAGAAAAGGCAGGAGAGTGGTCAGGTACTGTTTTCTCTCACTTGGCAAGCTGCGCACACAATCGCAGTGTTGTACAGCTTGTTTCATCACCTTTGCGAAGTTGCCGCTCTCTCCGGCTCCCGGAGACGAAGAAGCTGCTTCTTCGCGCAAAGACGATTCTGCCGCTCACAGTGCTCTGCGGTGTGCGCCTTCTGCCGAAAGAGGTCCGGGAGCGGTGCTTAGCTCTGCAGAGCACCGTACCTTCGTCTTTAGCCTCTCTTCTCGTCTACATCTTAGCAAAAAGCTTTTCCACTCTGTCTGGCAAGGAGAAACTTTGCCAGCACAGAAAACATCTCCCATCGTGTTCTAGAGGCTGCACGGAGGTCTGCCGAGTGTTTTGCAAGAAGAGAAAGAAAGTTGTCCAAAACAGCTTGCAATCGAATGTTCATGTGAATAGAAAAGGCAGGAGAGTGGTCAGGTACTGTTTTCGCTCAGTTGGCAAGCTGCGCACACAATCGCAGTCTTGTACAGCTTGTTTCATCACCTTTGCGAAGTTGCCGCTCTCTCCGGCTCCCGGAGACGAAGAAGCTGCTTCTTCGCGCAAAGACGATTCTGCCGCTCACAGTGCTCTGCGGTGTGCGCCTTCTGCCGAAAGAGGTCCGGGAGCGGTGCTTAGCTCTGCAGAGCACCGTACCTTCGTCTTTAGCCTCTCTTCTCGTCTACATCTTAGCAAAAAGCTTTTCCACTCTGTCTGGCAAGGACAAACTGTGCCAGCACAGAAAACATCTCCCATCGTGTTCTAGAGGCTGCACGGAGGTCTGCCGAGTGTTTTGCAAGAAGAGAAAGAAAGTTGTCCAAAACAGCTTGCAATCGAATGTTCATGTGAATAGAAAAGGCAGGAGAGTGGTCAGGTACTGTTTTCTCTCAGTTGCCAAGCTGCGCACACAATCGCAGTCTTGTACAGCTTGTTTCATCACCTTTGCGAAGTTGCCGCTCTCTCCGGCTCCCGGAGACGAAGAAGCTGCTTCTTCGCGCAAAGACGATTCTGCCGCTCACAGTGCTCTGCGGTGTGCGCCTTCTGCCGAAAGAGGTCCGGGAGCGGTGCTTAGCACTGCAGAGGACCGTACCTTCGTCTTTAGCCTCTCTTCTCGTCTACATCTTAGCAAAAAGCTTTTCCACTCTGTCTGGCAAGGAGAAACTGTGCCAGCACAGAAAACATCTCCCATCGTGTTCTAGAGGCTGCACGGAGGTCTGCCGAGTGTTTTGCAAGAAGAGAAAGAAAGTTGTCCAAAACAGCTTGCAATCGAATGTTCATGTGAATAGAAAAGGCAGGAGAGTGGTCAGGTACTGTTTTCTCTCAGTTGGCAAGCTGCGCACACAATCGCAGTGTTGTACAGCTTGTTTCATCACCTTTGCCAAGTTGCCGCTCTCTCCGGCTCCCGGAGCCGAAGAAGCTGCTTCTTCGCGCAAAGACGATTCTGACACTCACAGTGCTCTGCGGTGTGCGCTTTCTGCCGAAAGAGGCCCGGGAGCGGTGCTTAGCTCTGCAGAGCACCGTACCTTCGTCTTTAGCCTCTCTTCTCGTCTACATCTTAGCAAAAAGCTTTTCCACTCTGTCTGGCAAGGAGAAACTGTGCCAGCACAGAAAACATCTCCCATCGTGTTCTAGAGGCTGCACGGAGGTCTGCCGAGTGTTTTGCAAGAAGAGAAAGAAAGTTGTCCAAAACAGCTTGCAATCGAATGTTCATGTGATTAGAAAAGGCAGGAGAGTGGTCAGGTACTGTTTTCTCTCAGTTGGCAAGCTGCGCACACAATCGCAGTGTTGTACAGCTTGTTTCATCACCTTTGCGAAGTTGCCGCTCTCTCCGGCTCCCGGAGACGAAGAAGCTGCTTCTTCGCGCAAAGACGATTCTGCCGCTCACAGTGCTCTGCGGTGTGCGCCTTCTGCCGAAAGAGGTACGGGAGCGGTGCTTAGCTCTGCAGAGCACCGTACCTCCGTCTTTAGCCTCTCTTCTCGTCTACATCTTAGCAAAAAGCTTTTCCACTCTGTCTGGAAAGGAAAAACTTTGCCAGCACAGAAAACATCTCCCATCGTGTGCTAGAGGCTGCACGGAGGTCCGCCGAGTGTTTTGCAAGAAGAGAAACAAAGTTGTCCAAAACAGCTTGCAATCGAATGTTCATGTGAATAGAAAAGGCAGGAGAGTGGTCAGGTACTGTTTTCTCTCAGTTGGCAATCTGCGCACACAATCGCAGTGTTGTAGAGCTTGTTTCATCACCTTTGCGAAGCTGCCGCTCTCTCCGGCTCCCGGAGACGAAGAAGCTGCTTCTTCGCGCAATGACGATTCTGCCGCTCACAGTGCTCTGCGGTGTGCGCCTTCTGCCGAAAGAGGTCCGGGAGCGGTGCTTAGCTCTGCAGAGCACCGTACCTTCGTCTTTAGCCTCTCTTCTCGTCTACATCTTAGCAAAAAGCTTTTCCACTCTGTCTGGCTAGGAGAAACTGTGCCAGCACAAAAAACATCTCCCATCGTGTTCTAGAGGCTGCACGGAGGTCTGCCGAGTGTTTTGCAAGAAGAGAAAGAAAGTTGTCCAAAACAGCTTGCAATCGAATGTTCATGTGAATAGAAAAGGCAGGAGAGTGGTCAGGTACTGTTTTCTCTCAGTTGGCAAGCTGCGCACACACTCGCAGTCTTGTACAGCTTGTTTCATCACCTTTGCGAAGTTGCCGCTCTCTCCGGCTCCCGGAGACGAAGAAGCTGCTTCTTCGCGCAAAGACTATTCTGCCGCTCACAGTGCTCTGCGGTGTGCGCCTTCTGCCGAAAGAGGCCTGGGAGCGGTGCTTAGCTCTGCAGAGCACCGTACCTTCGTCTTTAGCCTCTCTTCTCGTCTACATATTAGCAAAAAGCTTTTCCACTCTGTCTGGCAAGGAGAAACTGTGCCAGCACAGAAAACATCTCCCATCGTGTTCTAGAGGCTGCACGGAGGTCTGCCGAGTGTTTTGCAAGAAGAGAAAGAAAGTTGTCCAAAACAGCTTGCAATCGAATGTTCATGTGAATAGAAAAGGCCGGAGAGTGGTCAGGTACTGTTTTCTCTCTCTTGGCAAGCTGCGCACACAATCGCAGTGTTGTACAGCTTGTTTCATCACCTTTGCCAAGTTGCCGCTCTCTCCGGCTCCCGAAGACGAAGAAGCTGCTTCTTCGCGCAAAGACGATTCTGCCGCTCACAGTGCTCTGCGGTGTGCGCCTTCTGCCAAAGAGGCCAGGGAGCGGTGCTTAGCTCTGCAGAGCACCGTACCTTCGTCTTTAGCCTCTCTTCTCGTCTACATCTTAGCAAAAAGCTTTTCCACTCTGTCTGGCAAGGAGAAACTGTGCCAGCACAGAAAACATCTCCCATCGTGTTCTAGAGGCTGCACGGAGGTCTGCCGAGTGTTTTGCAAGAAGAGAAAGAAAGTTGTCCAAAACAGCTTGCAATCGAATGTTCATGTGAATAGAAAAGGCAGGAGAGTGGTCAGGTACTGTTTTCTCTCAGTTGGCAAGCTGCGCACACAATCGCAGTTTTGTACAGCTTGTTTCATCACCTTTGCGAAGCTGCCGCTCTCTCCGGCTCCCGGAGCCGAAGAAGCTGCTTCTTCGCGCAAAGACGATTCTGACGCTCACAGTGCTCTGCACTGTGTGTCTTTTGCCGAAAGAGGCCAGGGAGCGGTGCATAGCTCTGCAGAGCACCTTATCTTCGTCTTTAGCCTCTCTTCTCGTCTACATCTTAGCAAAAAGCTTTTCCACTCTGTCTGGCAAGGAGAAACTGTGCCAGCACAGAAAACATCTCCCATCGTGTTGTAGAGGCTGCACGGAGGTCTGCCGAGTGTTTTGCAAGAAGAGAAAGAAAGTTGTCCAAAACAGCTTGCAATCGTATGTTCATGTGAATAGAAAAGGCAGGAGAGTGGTCAGGTACTGCTTTCTCTCAGTTGGCAAGCTGCGCACACAATCGCAGTGTTGTACAGCTTGTTTCATCACCTTTGCCAAGTTGCCGCTCTGTCCGGCTCCCGGAGACGAAGAAGCTGCTTCTTCGCGCAAAGACGATTCTGCCGCTCACAGTGCTCTGCGGTGTGCGCCTTCTGCCGAAAGAGGTACGGGAGCGGTGCTTAGCTCTGCAGAGCACCGTACCTCCGTCTTTAGCCTCTCTTCTCGTCTACATCTTAGCAAAAAGCTTTTCCACTCTGTCTGGAAAGGAAAAACTTTGCCAGCACAGAAAACATTCCCCATCGTGTGCTAGAGGCTGCACGGAGGTCTGCCGAGTGTTTTGCAAGAAGAGAAAGAAAGTTGTCCAAAACAGCTTGCAATCGAATGTTCATGTGAATAGAAAAGGCAGGAGAGTGGTCAGGTACTGTTTTCTCTCAGTTGGCAAGCTGCGCACACAATCGCAGTGTTGTAGAGCTTGTTTCATCACCTTTGCGAAGCTGCCGCTCTCTCCGGCTCCCGGAGACGAAGAAGCTGCTTCTTCGCGCAAAGACGATTCTGCCGCTCACAGTGCTCTGCGGTGTGCGCCTTCTGCCGAAAGAGGTCCGGGAGCGGTGCTTAGCTCTGCAGAGCACCGTACCTTCGTCTTTAGCCTCTCTTCTCGTCTACATCTTAGCAAAAAGCTTTTCCACTCTGTCTGGCTAGGAGAAACTGTGCCAGCACAAAAAACATCTCCCATCGTGTTCTAGAGGCTGCACGGAAGTCTGCCGAGTGTTTTGCAAGAAGAGAAAGAAAGTTGTTCAAAACAGCTTGCAATCGAATGTTCATGTGAATAGAAAAGGCAGGAGAGTGGTCAGGTACTGTTTTCTCTCAGTTGACAAACTGCGCACACAATCGCAGTGTTATACAGCTTGTTTCATCACCTTTGCGAAGTTGCCGCTCTCTCCGGCTCCCGGAGACGAAGAAGCTACTTCTTCGCGCAAAGACGATTCTGCCGCTCACAGTGCTCTGCGGTGTGCGGCTTCTGCCGAAAGAGATCCGGGATCGGTGCTTTGCTCTGCAGAGCACCGTACCTTCGTCTTTAGCCTCTCTTCTCGTCTACATCTTAGCAAAAAGCTTTTCCACTATGTCTGGCAAGGAGAAACTGTGCCAGCACAAAAAACATCTCCCATCGTGTTCTAGAGGCTGCACGGAGGTCTGCCGAGTGTTTTGCAAGAAGACAAAGAAAGTTGTCCAAAACAGCTTGCAATCGAATGTTCATGTGAATAGAAAAGGCAGGAGAATGGTCAGGTACTGTTTTCTCTCAGTTGACGAGCTGCGCACACAATCGCAGTGTTGTACAGCTTGTTTCATCACCTTTGCGAAGTTGCCGCTCTCTCCGGCTCCCGGAGACGAAGAAGCTGCTTCTTCGCGCAAAGACGATTCTGCCGCTCACAGTGCTCTGCGGTGTGCGCCTTCTGCCGAAAGAGACCAGGGAGCGGTGCTTAGCTCTACAGAGCACCGTACCTTCGTCTTTAGCCTCTCTTCTCGTCTACATCTTAGCAAAAAGCTTTTCCACTCTGTCTGGCAAGGACAAACTTTGCCAGCACAGAAAACATCTCCCATCGTGTTCTAGAGGCTGCACGGAGGTCTGCCGAGTGTTTTGCAAGAAGAGAAAGAAAGTTGTCCAAAACAGCTTGCAATCGAATGTTCATGTGAATAGAAAAGGCAGGAGAGTGGTCAGGTACTGTTTTCTCTCAGTTGGCAAGCTGCGCACACAATCGCAGTGTTGTACAGCTTGTTTCATCACCTTTGCCAAGTTGCCGCTCTCTCCGGCTCCCGGAGACGAAGAAGCTGCTTATTCGCGCAAAGAGGATTCTGACGCTCACAGTGCTCTGCGGTGTGCGCCTTCTGCCGAAAGAGGCCCGGGAGCGGTGCTTAGCTCTGCAGAGCACCGTACCTTCGTCTTTAGCCTCTCTTCTCGTCTACATCTTAGCAAAAAGCTTTTCCACTCTGTCTGGCAAGGAGAAACTGTGCCAGCACACAAAACATCTCCCATCGTGTTCTAGAGGCTGCACGGAGGTCTGCCGAGTGTTTTGCAAGAAGAGAAAGAAAGTTGTCCAAAACAGCTTGCAATCGAATGTTCATGTGAATAGAAAAGGAAGGAGAGGGGTCAGGTACTGTTTTCTCTCTCTTGGCAAGCTGCGCACACAATCGCAGTCTTGTACAGCTTGTTTCATCACCTTTGCGAAGTTGCCGCTCTCTCCGGCTCCCGGAGACGAAGAAGCTGCTTCTTCGCCCAAAGACGATTCTGCCGCTCACAGTGCTCTGCTTTGTGCGCCTTCTGCCAAAGAGGCCAGGGAGCGGTGCTTAGCTCTGCAGAGCACCGTACCTTCGTCTTTAGCCTCTCTTCTCGTCTACATCTTAGCAAAAAGCTTTTCCACTCTGTCTGGCAAGGAGAAACTGTGCCAACACAGAAAACATCTCCCTTCGTGTTCTAGAGGCTGCACGGAGGTCTGCCGAGTGTTTTGCAAGAAGAGAAAGAAAGTTGTCCAAAACAGCTTGCAATCGAATGTTCATGTGAATAGAAAAGGCAGGAGAGTGGTCAGGTACTGTTTTCTCTCAGTTGGCAAGCTGCGCACGCAATCGCAGTGTTGTACAGCTTGTTTCATCACCTTTGCGAAGCTGCCGCTCTCTCCGGCTCCCGGAGACGAAGAAGCTGCTTCTTCGCGCAAAGACGGTTCTGCCGCTCACAGTGCTCTGCGGTGTGTGTCTTCTGCCGAAAGAGGCCAGGGAGCGGTGCATAGCTCTGCAGAGCACCTTACCTTCGTCTTTAGCCTCTCTTCTCGTCTACATCTTAGCAAAAAGCTTTTCCACTCTGTCTGGCAAGGAGAAACTTTGCCAGCACCGAAAACATCTCCCATCGTGTTCTA
The DNA here is from genome assembly GCF_028551555.1 of Melozone crissalis. NCBI lineage: Eukaryota > Metazoa > Chordata > Aves > Passeriformes > Passerellidae > Melozone > Melozone crissalis. The sequence goes on along the minus strand of NW_026535896.1, from coordinate 7,833,535 downwards.
GAGGCTGCACGGAGGTCTGCCGAGTGTTTTGCAAGAAGAGAAAGAAAGTTGTCCAAAACAGCTTGCAATCGTATGTTCATGTGAATAGAAAAGGCAGGAGAGTGGTCAGGTACTGCTTTCTCTCAGTTGGCAAGCTGCGCACACAATCGCAGTGTTGTACAGCTTGTTTCATCACCTTTGCCAAGTTGCCGCTCTCTCCGGCTCCCGGAGACGAAGAAGCTGCTTCTTCGCGCAAAGACGATTCTGCCGCTCATAGTGCTCTGCACTGTGTGTCTTCTGCCGAAAGAGGCCCGGGAGCGGTGCTTAGCTCTGCAGAGCACCGTACCTTCGTCTTTAGCCTCTCTTCTCGTCTACATCTTAGCAAAAAGCTTTTCCACTCTGTCTGGCAAGGAGAACCTTTGCCAGCACAGAAAACATCTCCCATCGTGTTCTAGAGGCTGCACGGAGGTCTGCCGAGTGTTTTGCAAGAAGAGAAAAAAGTTGTCCAAAACAGCTTGCAATCGAATGTTCATGTGAATAGAAAAGGCAGGAGAGTGGTCAGGTACTGTTTTCTCTCAGTTGCCAAGCTGCGCACACAATCGCAGTGTTGTACAGCTTGTTTCATCACCTTTGCGAAGTTGCCGCTCTCTCCGGCTCCCGGAGACGAAGAAGCTGCTTCTTCGCGCAAAGACGATTCTGCCGCTCACAGTGCTCTGCGGTGTGCGCCTTCTGCCGAAAGAGGTCCGGGAGGGGTGCTTAGCTCTGCAGAGCACCGTACCTTCGTCTTTAGCCTCTCTTCTCGTCTACATCTTAGCAAAAAGCTTTTCCACTCTGTCTGGCTAGGAGAAACTTTGCCAGCACAGAAAACATCTCCCATCGTGTTCTAGAGGCTGCACGGAGGTCTGCCGAGTGTTTTGCAAGAAAACAAAGAAAGTTGTCCAAAACAGCTTGCAATCGAATGTTCATGTGAATAGAAAAGGCAGGAGAGTGGTCAGGTACTGTTTTCTCTCACTTGGCAAGCTGCGCACACAATCGCAGTGTTGTACAGCTTGTTTCATCACCTTTGCCAAGATGCCGCTCTATCCGGCTCCTGGAGACCAAGAAGCTGCTTCTTCGCGCAAAGACGATTCTGCCGCTCACAGTGCTCTGCGGAGTGCGCCTTCTGCCGAAAGAGGTCCGGGAGCGGTGCTTAGCTCTGCAGAGCACCGTACCTTCGTCTTTAGCCTCTCTTCTCGTCTACATCTTTGCAAAAAGCTTTTCCACTCTGTCTGGCAAGGAGAAACTGTGCCAGCACAAAAAACATCTCCCATCGTGTTCTAGAGGCTGCACGGAGGTCTGCCGAGTGTTTTGCAAGAAGAGAAAGAAAGTTGTCCAAAACAGCTTGCAATCGAATGTTCATGTGAATAGAAAAGGCAGGAGAGTGGTCAGGTATTGTTTTCTCTCAGTTGGCAAGCTGCGCACACAATCGCAGTGTTGTACAGCTTGTTTCATCACCTTTGCGAAGTTGCCGCTCTCTCCGGCTCCCAAAGACGAAGCAGCTGCTTCTTCGCGCAAAGACGATTCTGCCGCTCACAGTGCTCTGCGGTGTGCGCCTTCTGCCGAAAGAGGCCCGGGAGCGGTGCTTAGCTCTGCAGAGCACCGTACCTTCGTCTTTAGCCTCTCTTCTCGTCTACATCTTTGCAAAAAGATTTTCCACTCTGTCTGGCAAGGAGAAACTGTGCCAGCACAGAAAACATCTCCCTTCGTGTTCTAGAGGCTGCACGGAGGTCTGCCGAGTGTTTTGCAAGAAGAGAAAGAAAGTTGTCCAAAACAGCTTGCAATCGAATGTTCATGTGAATAGAAAAGGCAGGAGAGTGGTCAGGTACTGTTTTCTCTCAGTTGGCAAGCTGCGCACACAATCGCAGTGTTGTACAGCTTGTTTCATCACCTTTGCCAAGTTGCCGCTCTCTCCGGCTCCCGGAGACGAAGAAGCTGCTTCTTCGCGCAAAGACGATTCTGACGCTCACAGTGCTCTGCGGTGTGCGCCTTCTGCCGAAAGAGGCCCGGGAGCGGTGCTTAGCTCTGCAGAGCACCGTACCTTCGTCTTTAGCCTCTCTTCTCGTCTACATCTTAGCAAAAAGCTTTTCCACTCTGTCTGGCAAGGAGAAACTGTGCCAGCACAGAAAACATCTCCCATCGTGTTCTAGAGGCTGCACGGAGGTCTGCCGAGTGTTTTGCAAGAAGAGAAAGAAAGTTGTCCAAAACAGCTTGCAATCGAATGTTCATGTGAATAGAAAAGGCAGGAGAGTGGTCAGGTACTGTTTTCTCTCAGTTGGCAAGCTGCGCACACAATCGCAGTGTTGTACAGCTTGTTTCATCACCTTTGCGAAGCTGCCGCTCTCTCCGGCTCCCGGAGACGAAGAAGCTGCTTCTTCGCGCAAAGACGATTCTGACGCTCACAGTGCTCTGCACTGTGTGTCTTTTGCCGAAAGAGGCCAGGGAGCGGTGCATAGCTCTGCAGAGCACCTTATCTTCGTCTTTAGCCTCTCTTCTCGTCTACATCTTAGCAAAAAGCTTTTCCACTCTGTCTGGCAAGGAGAAACTTTGCCAGCACAGAAAACATCTCCCATCGTGTTGTAGAGGCTGCACGGAGGTCTGCCGAATGTTTTGCAAGAAGAGAAAGAAAGTTGTCCAAAACAGCTTGCAATCGTATGTTCATGTGAATAGAAAAGGCAGGAGAGTGGTCAGGTATTGTTTTCTCTCAGTTGGCAAGCTGCGCACACAATCGCAGTGTTGTACAGCTTGTTTCATCACCTTTGCCAAGTTGCCGCTCTCTCCGGCTCCCGGAGACGAAGAAGCTGCTTCTTCGCGCAAAGACGATTCTGCCGCTCACAGTGCTCTGCGGTGTGCGCCTTCTGCCGAAAGAGGTACGGGAGCGGTGCTTAGCTCTGCAGAGCACCGTACCTCCGTCTTTAGCCTCTCTTCTCGTCTACATCTTAGCAAAAAGCTTTCCCACTCTGTCTGGCAAGGAGAAACTTTGCCAGCACAGAAAACATCTCCCATCGTGTGCTAGAGGCTGCACGGAGGTCTGCCGAGTGTTTTGCAAGAAGAGAAAGAAAGTTGTCCAAAACAGCTTGCAATCGAATGTTCATGTGAATAGAAAAGGCAGGAGAGTGGTCAGGTACTGTTTTCTCTCAGTTGGCAAGCTGCGCACACAATCGCAATGTTGTACAGCTTGTTTCATCACCTTTGCGAAGCTGCCGCTCTCTCCGGCTCCCGGAGACGAAGAAGCTGCTTCTTCGCGCAAAGACGATTCTGCCGCTCACAGTGCTCTGCGGTGTGCGCCTTCTGCCGAAAGAGGTCCGGGAGCGGTGCTTAGCTCTGCAGAGCACCGTACCTTCGTCTTTAGCCTCTCTTCTCGTCTACATCTTAGCAAAAAGCTTTTCCACTCTGTCTGGCTAGGAGAAACTGTGCCAGCACAAAAAACATCTCCCATCGTGTTCTAGAGGCTGCACGGAGGTCTGCCGAGTGTTTTGCAAGAAGAGAAAGAAAGTTGTTCAAAACAGCTTGCAATCGAATGTTCATGTTAATAGAAAAGGCAGGAGAGTGGTCAGGTACTGTTTTCTCTCAGTTGACAAACTGCGCACACAATCGCAGTGTTATACAGCTTGTTTCATCACCTTTGCGAAGTTGCCGCTCTCTCCGGCTCCCGGAGACGAAGAAGCTACTTCTTCGCGCAAAGACGATTCTGCCGCTCACAGTGCTCTGCGGTGTGCGGCTTCTGCCGAAAGAGATCCGGGATCGGTGCTTCGCTCTGCAGAGCACCGTACCTTCGTCTTTAGCCTCTCTTCTCGTCTACATCTTAGCAAAAAGCTTTTCCACTATGTCTGGCAAGGAGAAACTGTGCCAGCACAAAAAACATCTCCCATCGTGTTCTAGAGGCTGCACGGAGGTCTGCCGAGTGTTTTGCAAGAAGACAAAGAAAGTTGTCCAAAACAGCTTGCAATCGAATATTCATGTGAATAGAAAAGGCAGGAGAATGGTCAGGTACTGTTTTCTCTCAGTTGACGAGCTGCGCACACAATCGCAGTGTTGTACAGCTTGTTTCATCACCTTTGCGAAGTTGCCGCTCTCTCCGGCTCCCAGAGACGAAGAAGCTGCTTCTTCGCGCAAAGACGATTCTGCCGCTCACAGTGCTCTGCGGTGTGCGCCTTCTGCCGAAAGAGACCAGGGAGCGGTGCTTAGCTCTACAGAGCACCGTACCTTCGTCTTTAGCCTCTCTTCTCGTCTACATCTTAGCAAAAAGCTTTTCCACTCTGTCTGGCAAGGACAAACTTTGCCAGCACAGAAAACATCTCCCATCGTGTTCTAGAGGCTGCACGGAGGTCTGCCGAGTGTTTTGCAAGAAGAGAAAGAAAGTTGTCCAAAACAGCTTGCAATCGAATGTTCATGTGAATAGAAAAGGCAGGAGAGTGGTCAGGTACTGTTTTCTCTCAGTTGGCAAGCTGCGCACACAATCGCAGTGTTGTACAGCTTGTTTCATCACCTTTGCCAAGTTGCCGCTCTCTCCGGCTCCCGGAGACGAAGAAGCTGCTTCTTCGCGCAAAGACGATTCTGACGCTCACAGTGCTCTGCGGTGTGCGCCTTCTGCCGAAAGAGGCCCGGGAGCGGTGCTTAGCTCTGCAGAGCACCGTACCTTCGTCTTTAGCCTCTCTTCTCGTCTACATCTTAGCAAAAAGCTTTTCCACTCTGTCTGGCAAGGAGAAACTGTGCCAGCACACAAAACATCTCCCATCGTGTTCTAGAGGCTGCACGGAGGTCTGCCGAGTGTTTTGCAAGAAGAGAAAGAAAGTTGTCCAAAACAGCTTGCAATCGAATGTTCATGTGAATAGAAAAGGAAGGAGAGGGGTCAGGTACTGTTTTCTCTCTCTTGGCAAGCTGCGCACACAATCGCAGTGTTGTACAGCTTGTTTCATCACCTTTGCGAAGTTGCCGCTCTCTCCGGCTCCCGGAGACGAAGAAGCTGCTTCTTCGCCCAAAGACGATTCTGCCGCTCACAGTGCTCTGCTTTGTGCGCCTTCTGCCAAAGAGGCCAGGGAGCGGTGCTTAGCTCTGCAGAGCACCGTACCTTCGTCTTTAGCCTCTCTTCTCGTCTACATCTTAGCAAAAATCTTTTCCACTCTGTCTGGCAAGGAGAAACTGTGCCAACACAGAAAACATCTCCCACCGTGTTCTAGAGGCTGCACGGAGGTCTGCCGAGTGTTTTGCAAGAAGAGAAAGAAAGTTGTCCAAAACAGCTTGCAATCGAATGTTCATGTGAATAGAAAAGGCAGGAGAGTGGTCAGGTACTGTTTTCTCTCAGTTGGCAAGCTGCGCACACAATCGCAGTGTTGTACAGCTTGTTTCATCACCTTTGCGAAGCTGCCGCTCTCTCCGGCTCCCGGAGACGAAGAAGCTGCTTCTTCGCGCAAAGACGGTTCTGCCGCTCACAGTGCTCTGCGGTGTGTGTCTTCTGCCGAAAGAGGCCAGGGAGCGGTGCATAGCTCTGCAGAGCACCTTACCTTCGTCTTTAGCCTCTCTTCTCGTCTACATCTTAGCAAAAAGCTTTTCCACTCTGTCTGGCAAGGAGAAACTTTGCCAGCACCGAAAACATCTCCCATCGTGTTCTAGAGGCTGCACGGAGGTCTGCCGAGTGTTTTGCAAGAAGAGAAAGAAAGTTGTCCAAAACAGCTTGCAATCGTATGTTCATGTGAATAGAAAAGGCAGGAGAGTGGTCAGGTACTGCTTTCTCTCAGGTGGCAAGCTGCGCACACAATCGCAGTGTTGTACAGCTTGTTTCATCACCTTTGCCAAGATGCCGCTCTCTCCGGCTCCGGGAGACGAAGAAGCTGCTTCTTCGCGCAAAGACGATTCTGCCGCTCACAGTGCTCTGCGGAGTGCGCCTTCTGCCGAAAGAGGTCCGGGAGCGGTGCTTAGCTCTGCAGAGCACCGTACCTTCGTCTTTAGCCTCTCTTCTCGTCTACATCTTAGCAAAAAGCTTTTCCACTCTGTCTGGCAAGGAGAAACTTTGCCAGCACAGAAAACATCTCCCATCGTGTTCTGGAGGCTGCACGGAGGTCTGCCGAGTGTTTTGCAAGAAGAGAAAGAAAGTTGTCCAAAACAGCTTGCAATCGAATGTTCATGTGAATAGAAAAGGCAGGAGAGTGGTCAGGTATTGTTTTCTCTCAGTTGGCAAGCTGCGCACACAATCGCATTGTTGTACAGCTTGTTTCATCACCTTTGCGAAGTTGCCGCTCTCTCCGGCTCCCAAAGACGAAGAAGCTGCTTCTTCGCGCAAAGACGATTCTGCCGCTCACAGTGCTCTGCGGTGTGCGCCTTCTGCCGAAAGAGGCCCGGGAGCGGTGCTTAGCTCTGCAGAGCACCGTACCTTCGTCTTTAGCCTCTCTTCTCGTCTACATCTTAGCAAAAAGCTTTTCCACTCTGTCTGGCAAGGAGAAACTGTGCCAGCACAGAAAACATCTCCCTTCGTGTTCTAGAGGCTGCACGGAGGTCTGCCGAGTGTTTTGCAAGAAGAGAAAGAAAGTTGTCCAAAACAGCTTGCAATCGAATGTTCATGTGAATAGAAAAGGCAGGAGAGTGGTCAGGTACTGTTTTCTCTCAGTTGCCAAGCTGCGCACACAATCGCAGTGTTGTACAGCTTGTTTCATCACCTTTGCCAAGTTGCCGCTCTCTCCGGCTCCCGGAGCCGAAGAAGCTGCTTCTTCGCGCAAAGGCGATTCTGACGCTCACAGTGCTCTGCGGTGTGCGCCTTCTGCCGAAAGAGGCCCGGGTGCGGTGCTTAGCTCTGCAGAGCACCGTACCTTCGTCTTTAGCCTCTCTTCTCGTCTACATCTTAGCAAAAAGCTTTTCCACTCTGTCTGGCAAGGAGAAACTGTGCCAGCACAGAAAACATCTCCCATCGTGTTCTAGAGGCTGCACGGAGGTCTGCCGAGTGTTTTGCAAGAAGAGAAAGAAAGTTGTCCAAAACAGCTTGCAATCGAATGTTCATGTGAATAGAAAAGGCAGGAGAGTGGTCAGGTACTGTTTTCTCTCAGTTGGCAAGCTGCGCACACAATCGCAGTGTTGTACAGCTTGTTTCATCACCTTTGCGAAGTTTCCGCTCTCTCTGGCTCCCGGAGACGAAGAAGCTGCTTCTTCGCGCAAAGACGATTCTGCCGCTCACAGTGCTCTGCGGTGTGCGCCTTCTGCCGAAAGAGGTACGGGAGCGGTGCTTAGCTCTGCAGAGCACCGTACCTCCGTCTTTAGCCTCTCTTCTCGTCTACATCTTAGCAAAAAGCTTTTCCACTCTGTCTGGAAAGGAAAAACTTTGCCAGCACAGAAAACATCTCCCATCGTGTGCTAGAGGCTGCACGGAGGTCTGCCGAGTGTTTTGCAAGAAGAGAAAGAAAGTTGTCCAAAACAGCTTGCAATCGAATGTTCATGTGAATAGAAAAGGCAGGAGAGTGGTCAGGTACTGTTTTCTCTCAGTTGGCAAGCTGCGCACACAATCGCAGTGTTGTAGAGCTTGTTTCATCACCTTTGCGAAGCTGCCGCTCTCTCCGGCTCCCGGAGACGAAGAAGCTGCTTCTTCGCGTAATGACGATTCTGCCGCTCACAGTGCTCTGCGGTGTGCGCCTTCTGCCGAAAGAGGTCCGGGAGCGGTGCTTAGCTCTGCAGAGCACCGTACCTTCGTCTTTAGCCTCTCTTCTCGTCTACATCTTAGCAAAAAGCTTTTCCACTCTGTCTGGCAAGGACAAACTGTGCCAGCGCAGAAAACATCTCCCATCGTGTTCTAGAGGCTGCACGGAGGTCTGCCGAGTGTTTTGCAAGAAGAGAAAGAAAGTTGTCCAAAACAGCTTGCAATCGAATGTTCATGTGAATAGAAAAGGAAGGAGAGTGGTCAGGTACTGTTTTCTCTCTCTTGGCAAGCTGCGCACACAATCGCAGTTTTGTACAGCTTGTTTCATCACCTTTGCGAAGTTGCCGCTCTCTCCGGCTCCCGGAGACGAAGAAGCTGCTTCTTCGCGCAAAGACGATTCTGCCGCTCACAGTGCTCTGCTTTGTGCGCCTTCTGCCAAAGAGGCCAGGGAGCGGTGCTTAGCTCTGCAGAGCACCGTACCTTCGTCTTTAGCCTCTCTTCTCGTCTACATCTTAGCAAAAAGCTTTTCCACTCTGTCTGGCAAGGAGAAACTGTGCCAGCACAGAAAACATCTCCCATCGTGTTCTAGAGGCTGCACGGAGGTCTGCCGAGTGTTTTGCAAGAAGAGAAAGAAAGTTGTCCAAAACAGCTTGCAATCGAATGTTCATGTGAATAGAAAAGGCAGGAGAGTGGTCAGGTACTGTTTTCTCTCAGTTGGCAAGCTGCGCACACAATCGCAGTCTTGTACAGCTTGTTTCATCACCTTTGCCAAGATGCCGCTCTATCCGGCTCCTGGAGACCAAGAAGCTGCTTCTTCGCGCAAAGACGATTCTGCCGCTCACAGTGCTCTGCGGAGTGCGCCTTCTGCCGAAAGAGGCCAGGGAGCGGTGCTTAGCTCTGCAGAGCACCTTACCTTCGTCTTTAGACTCTCTTCTCGTCTACATCTTAGCAAAAAGCTTTTCCACTCTCTCTGGCAAGGACAAACTGTGCCAGCACAGAAAATATCTCCCTTCGTGTTCTAGAGGCTGCACGGAGGTCTGCCGAGTGTTTTGCAAGAAGAGAAAGAAAGTTGTCCAAAACAGCTTGCAATCGAATGTTCATGTGAATAGAAAAGCAGGAGAGTGGTCAGGTACTGTTTTCTCTCAGTTGGCAAGCTGCGCACACAATCGCAGTGTTGTACAGCTTGTTTCATCACCTTTGCGAAGTTGCCGCTCTCTCCGGCTCCCGGAGCCGAAGAAACTGCTTCTTCGCGCAAAGACGATTCTGACGCTCACAGTGCTCTGCGGTGTGCGCCTTCTGCTGAAAGAGGCCCGGGTGCGGTGCTTAGCTCTGCAGAGCACCGTACCTTCGTCTTTAGCCTCTCTTCTCGTCTACATCTTAGCAAAAAGCTTTTCCACTCTGTCTGGCAAGGAGAAACTGTTCCAGCACAGAAAACATCTCCCATCGTGTTCTAGAGGCTGCACGGAGGTCTGCCGAGTGTTTTGCAAGAAGAGAAAGAAAGTTGTCCAAAACAGCTTGCAATCGAATGTTCATGTGAATAGAAAAGGCAGGAGAGTGGTCAGGTTCTGTTTTCTCTCAGGTGGCAAGCTGCGCACACAATCGCAGTGTTGTACAGCTTGTTTCATCACCTTTGCGACGTTGCCGCACTCTCCGGCTCCGGGAGACGAAGAAGCTGCTTCTTCGCGCAAAGACGATTCTGACGCTCACAGTGCTCTGCGGTGTGCGCCTTCTGCCGAAAGAGGTCCGTGAGCGGTGCTTAGCTCTGCAGAGCACCGTACCTTCGTCTTTAGCCTCTCTTCTCGTCTACATCTTAGCAAAAAGCTTTTCCACTCTGTCTGGCAAGGACAAACTTTGCCAGCACAGAAAACATCTCCCATCGTGTTGTAGAGGCTGCACGGAGGTCTGCCGAGTGTTTTGCAAGAAGAGAAAGAAAGTTGTCCAAAACAGCTTGCAATCGAATGTTCATGTGAATAGAAAAGGCAGGAGAGTGGTCAGGTACTCTTTACACTCAGTTGCCAAGCTGCGCACACAATCGCAGTCTTGTACAGCTTGTTTCATCACCTTTGCGAAGTTGCCGCTCTCTCCGGCTCCCGGAGACGAAGAAGCTGCTTCTTCGCGCAAAGACGATTCTGCCGCTCACAGTGTTCTGCGGTGTGCGCCTTCTGCCGAAAGAGGTCCGGGAGCGGTGCATAGCTCTGCAGAGCACCGTACCTTCGTCTTTAGCCTCTCTTCTCGTCTACATCTTAGCAAAAAGCTTTTCCACTCTGTCTGGCAAGGAGAAACTGTGCCAGCACAGAAAACATCTCCCATCGTGTTCTAGAGGCTGCACGGAGGTCTGCCGAGTGTTTTGCAAGAAGAGAAAGAAAGTTGTCCAAAACAGCTTGCAATCGAATGTTCATGTGAATAGAAAAGGCAGGAGAGTGGTCAGGTACTGTTTTCTCTCCGTTGGCAAGCTGCGCACACAATCGCAGTGTTGTACAGCTTGTTTCATCACCTTTGCGAAGTTGCCCCTCTCTCCGGCTCCGGGAGACGAAGAAGCTGCTTCTTCGCGCAAAGACGATTCTGCCGCTCACAGTGCTCTGCGGTGTGCGCCTTCTGCCGAAAGACGCCCGGGAGCGGTGCTTAGCTCTGCAGAGCACCGTACGTTCGTCTTTAGCCTCTCTTCTCGTCTACATCTTAGCAAAAAGCTTTTCCACTCTGTCTGGCAAGGAGAAACTGTGCCAGCACAGAAAACATCTCCCATCGTGTTCTAGAGGCTGCACGGAGGTCTGCCGAGTGTTTTGCAAGAAGAGAAAGAAAGTTGTCCAAAACAGCTTGCAATCGAATGTTCATGTGAATAGAAAAGGCAGGAGAGTGGTCAGGTACTGTTTTCTCTCCGTTGGCAAACTGCGCACACAATCGCAGTGTTGTACAGCTTGTTTCATCACCTTTGCGAAGCTGCCGCTCTCTCCGGCTCCCGGAGACGAAGAAGCTGCTTCTTCGCGCAAAGACGATTCTGACGCTCATAGTGCTCTGCACTGCGTGTCTTCTGCCGAAAGAGGCCCGGGAGCGGTGCTTAGCTCCGCAGAGCACCTTACCTTCGTCTTTAGCCTCTCTTCTCGTCTACATCTTAGCAAAAAGCTTTTCCACTCTGTCTGGCAAGGAGAAACTGTGCCAGCACAGAAAACATCTCCCATCGTGTTCTAGAGGCTGCACGGAGGTCTGCCGAGTGTTTTGCAAGAAGAGAAAGAAAGTTGTCCAAAACAGCTTGCAATCGAATGTTCATGTGATTAGAAAAGGCAGGAGAGTGGTCAGGTACTGTTTTCTCTCAGTTGGCAAGCTGCGCACACAATCGCAGTGTTGTACAGCTTGTTTCATCACCTTTGCGAAGTTGCCGCTCTCTCCGGCTCCCGGAGACGAAGAAGCTGCTTCTTCGCGCAAAGACGATTCTGCCGCTCACAGTGCTCTGCGGTGTGCGCCTTCTGCCGAAAGAGGTCCGGGAGCGGTGCTTAGCTCTGCAGAGCACCGTACCTTCGTCTTTAGCCTCTCTTCTCGTCTACATCTTAGCAAAAAGCTTTTCCACTCTGTCTGGCAAGGAGAAACTGTTCCAGCACAGAAAACATCTCCCATCGTGTTCTAGAGGCTGCACGGAGGTCTGCCGAGTGTTTTGCAAGAAGAGAAAGAAAGTTGTCCAAAACAGCTTGCAATCGAATGTTCATGTGATTAGAAAAGGCAGGAGAGTGGTCAGGTACTGTTTTCTATCAGTTGGCAAGCTGCGCACACAATCGCAGTCTTGTACAGCTTGTTTCATCACCTTTGCGAAGTTGCCGCTCTCTCCGGCTCCCGGAGACCAAGAAGCTGCTTCTTCGCGCAAAGACGATTCTGCCGCTCACAGTGCTCTGCGGTGTGCGCCTTCTCCCGAAAGAGATCCGGGAGCGGTGCTTAGCTCTGCAGAGCACCGTACCTTCGTCTTTAGCCTCTCTTCTCGTCTACATCTTAGCAAAAAGCTTTTCCACTCTGTCTGGCAAGGAGAAACTTTGCCAGCACAGAAAACATCTCCCATCGTGTTCTAGAGGCTGCACGGAGGTCTGCCGAGTGTTTTGCAAGAAAACAAAGAAAGTTGTCCAAAACAGCTTGCAATCGAATGTTCATGTGAATAGAAAAGGCAGGAGAGTGGTCAGGTACTGTTTTCTCTCACTTGGCAAGCTGCGCACACAATCGCAGTGTTGTACAGCTTGTTTCATCACCTTTGCCAAGATGCCGCTCTATCCGGCTCCTGGAGACCAAGAAGCTGCTTCTTCGCGCAAAGACGATTCTGCCGCTCACAGTGCTCTGCGGAGTGCGCCTTCTGCCGAAAGAGGTCCGGGAGCGGTGCTTACCTCTGCAGAGCACCGTACCTTCGTCTTTAGCCTCTCTTCTCGTCTACATCTTTGCAAAAAGCTTTTCCACTCTGTCTGGCAAGGAGAAACTGTGCCAGCACAAAAAACATCTCCCATCGTGTTCTAGAGGCTGCACGGAGGTCTGCCGAGTGTTTTGCAAGAAGAGAAAGAAAGTTGTCCAAAACAGCTTGCAATCGAATGTTCATGTGAATAGAAAAGGCAGGAGAGTGGTCAGGTATTGTTTTCTCTCAGTTGGCAAGCTGCGCACACAATCGCAGTGTTGTACAGCTTGTTTCATCACCTTTGCGAAGTTGCCGCTCTCTCCGGCTCCCGGAGACGAAGAAGCTGCTTCTTCGCGCAAAGACGATTCTGCCGCTCACAGTGCTCTGCGGTGTGCGCCTTCTGCCGAAAGAGGCCAGGGAGCGGTGCTTAGCTCTGCACTGCACCGTACCTTCGTCTTTAGCCTCTCTTCTCGTCTACATCTTAGCAAAAAGCTTTTCCACTCTGTCTGGCAAGGAGAAACTGTTCCAGCACAGAAAACATCTCCCTTCGTGTTCTAGAGGCTGCACGGAGGTCTGCCGAGTGTTTTGCAAGAAGAGAAAGAAAGTTGTCCAAAACAGCTTGCAATCGAATGTTCATGTGAATAGAAAAGGCAGGAGAGTGGTCAGGTACTGTTTTCTCTCAGTTGGCAAGCTGCGCACACAATCGCAGTGTTGTACAGCTTGTTTCATCACCTTTGCCAAGTTGCCGCTCTCTCCGGCTCCCGGAGACGAAGAAGCTGCTTCTTCGCGCAAAGACGATTCTGCCGCTCACAGTGCTCTGCGGTGTGCGCCTTCTGCCGAAAGAGGTCCGGGAGCGGTGCTTACCTCTGCAGAGCACCGTACCTTCGTCTTTAGCCTCTCTTCTCGTCTACATCTTAGCAAAAAGCTTTTCCACTCTGTCTGGCAAGGAGAAACTTTGCCAGCACAGAAAACATCTCCCATCGTGTTGTAGAGGCTGCACGGAGGTCTGCCGAGTGTTTTGCAAGAAGAGAAAGAAAGTTGTCCAAAACAGCTTGCAATCGAATGTTCATGTGAATAGAAAAGGCAGGAGAGTGGTCAGGTACTGTTTTCTCTCAGTTGCCAAGCTGCGCACACAATCGCAGTCTTGTACAGCTTGTTTCATCACCTTTGCGAAGTTGCCGCTCTCTCCGGCTCCCGGAGACGAAGAAGCTGCTTCTTCGCGCAAAGACGATTCTGCCGCTCATAGTGCTCTGCACTGCGTGTCTTCTGCCGAAAGAGGCCCGGGAGCGGTGCTTAGCTCCGCAGAGCACCTTACCTTCGTCTTTAGCCTCTCTTCTCGTCTACATCTTAGCAAAAAGCTTTTCCACTCTGTCTGGCAAGGAGAAACTGTGCCAGCACAGAAAACATCTCCCATCGTGTTCTAGAGGCTGCACGGAGGTCTGCCGAGTGTTTTGCAAGAAGAGAAAGAAAGTTGTCCAAAACAGCTTGCAATCGAATGTTCATGTGATTAGAAAAGGCAGGAGAGTGGTCAGGTACTGTTTTCTCTCAGTTGGCAAGCTGCGCACACAATCGCAGTGTTGTACAGCTTGTTTCATCACCTTTGCGAAGTTGCCGCTCTCTCCGGCTCCCGGAGACGAAGAAGCTGCTTCTTCGCGCAAAGACGATTCTGCCGCTCACAGTGCTCTGCGGTGTGCGCCTTCTGCCGAAAGAGGTCCGGGAGCGGTGCTTAGCTCTGCAGAGCACCGTACCTTCGTCTTTAGCCTCTCTTCTCGTCTACATCTTAGCAAAAAGCTTTTCCACTCTGTCTGGCAAGGAGAAACTTTGCCAGCACAGAAAACATCTCCCATCGTGTTCTAGAGGCTGCACGGAGGTCTGCCGAGTGTTTTGCAAGAAAACAAAGAAAGTTGTCCAAAACAGCTTGCAATCGAATGTTCATGTGAATAGAAAAGGCAGGAGAGTGGTCAGGTACTGTTTTCTCTCACTTGGCAAGCTGCGCACACAATCGCAGTGTTGTACAGCTTGTTTCATCACCTTTGCCAAGATGCCGCTCTATCCGGCTCCTGGAGACCAAGAAGCTGCTTCTTCGCGCAAAGACGATTCTGCCGCTCACAGTGCTCTGCGGAGTGCGCCTTCTGCCGAAAGAGGTCCGGGAGCGGTGCTTAGCTCTGCAGAGCACCGTACCTTCGTCTTTAGCCTCTCTTCTCGTCTACATCTTTGCAAAAAGCTTTTCCACTCTGTCTGGCAAGGAGAAACTGTGCCAGCACAAAAAACATCTCCCATCGTGTTCTAGAGGCTGCACGGAGGTCTGCCGAGTGTTTTGCAAGAAGAGAAAGAAAGTTGTCCAAAACAGCTTGCAATCGAATGTTCATGTGAATAGAAAAGGCAGGAGAGTGGTCAGGTATTGTTTTCTCTCAGTTGGCAAGCTGCGCACACAATCGCAGTGTTCTACAGCTTGTTTCATCACCTTTGCGAAGTTGCCGCTCTCTCCGGCTCCCGGAGACGAAGAAGCTGCTTCTTCGCGCAAAGACGATTCTGCCGCTCACAGTGCTCTGCGGTGTGCGCCTTCTGCCGAAAGAGGCCAGGGAGCGGTGCTTAGCTCTGCACTGCACCGTACCTTCGTCTTTAGCCTCTCTTCTCGTCTACATCTTAGCAAAAAGCTTTTCCACTCTGTCTGGCAAGGAGAAACTGTTCCAGCACAGAAAACATCTCCCTTCGTGTTCTAGAGGCTGCACGGAGGTCTGCCGAGTGTTTTGCAAGAAGAGAAAGAAAGTTGTCCAAAACAGCTTGCAATCGAATGTTCATGTGAATAGAAAAGGCAGGAGAGTGGTCAGGTACTGTTTTCTCTCACTTGGCAAGCTGCGCACACAATCGCAGTGTTGTACAGCTTGTTTCATCACCTTTGCGAAGTTGCCGCTCTCTCCGGCTCCCGGAGACGAAGAAGCTGCTTCTTCGCGCAAAGACGATTCTGCCGCTCACAGTGCTCTGCGGTGTGCGCCTTCTGCCGAAAGAGGTCCGGGAGCGGTGCTTACCTCTGCAGAGCACCGTACCTTCGTCTTTAGCCTCTCTTCTCGTCTACATCTTAGCAAAAAGCTTTTCCACTCTGTCTGGCAAGGAGAAACTGTGCCAGCACAGAAAACATCTCCCATCGTGTTCTAGAGGCTGCACGGAGGTCTGCCGAGTGTTTTGCAAGAAGAGAAAGAAAGTTGTCCAAAACAGCTTGCAATCGAATGTTCATGTGAATAGAAAAGGCAGGAGAGTGGTCAGGTACTGTTTTCTCTCAGTTGCCAAGCTGCGCACACAATCGCAGTCTTGTACAGCTTGTTTCATCACCTTTGCGAAGTTGCCGCTCTCTCCGGCTCCCGGAGACGAAGAAGCTGCTTCTTCGCGCAAAGACGATTCTGCCGCTCACAGTGCTCTGCGGTGTGCGCCTTCTGCCGAAAGAGGTCCGGGAGCGGTGCTTAGCTCTGCAGAGCACCGTACCTTCGTCTTTAGCCTCTCTTCTTGTCTACATCTTATCAAAAAGCTTTTCCACTCTGCCTGGCAAGGAGAAACTGTGCCAGCACAGAAAACATCTCCCATCGTGTTCTAGAGGCTGCACGGAGGTCTGCCGAGTGTTTTGCAAGAAGAGAAAGAAAGTTGTCCAAAACAGCTTGCAATCGAATGTTCATGTGAATAGAAAAGGCAGGAGAGTGGTCAGGTACTGTTTTCTCTCAGTTGCCAAGCTGCGCACACAATCGCAGTGTTGTACAGCTTGTTTCATCACCTTTGCGAAGTTGCCGCTCTCTCCGGCTCCCGGAGCCGAAGAAGCTGCTTCTTCGCGCAAAGACGATTCTGACGCTCACAGTGCTCTGCGGTGTGCGCCTTCTGCCGAAAGAGGCCCGGGTGCGGTGCTTAGCTCTGCAGAGCACCGTACCTTCGTCTTTAGCCTCTCTTCTCGTCTACATCTTAGCAAAAAGCTTTTCCACTCTGTCTGGCAAGGAGAAACTGTTCCAGCACAGAAAACATCTCCCATCGTGTTCTAGAGGCTGCACGGAGGTCTGCCGAGTGTTTTGCAAGAAGAGAAAGAAAGTTGTCCAAAACAGCTTGCAATCGAATGTTCATGTGATTAGAAAAGGCAGGAGAGTGGTCAGGTACTGTTTTCTCTCAGTTGGCAAGCTGCGCACACAATCGCAGTGTTGTACAGCTTGTTTCATCACCTTTCCCAAGTTGCCGCTTTCTCCGGCTCCCGGAGACGAAGAAGCTGCTTCTTCGCGCAAAGACGATTCTGCCGCTCACAGTGCTCTGCGGTGTGCGCCTTCTGCCGAAAGAGGTACGGGAGCGGTGCTTAGCTCTGCAGAGCACCGTACCTTCGTCTTTAGCCTCTCTTCTCGTCTACATCTTAGCAAAAAGCTTTTCCACTCTGTCTGGCAAGGACAAACTTTGCCAGCACAAAAAACATCTCCCATCGTGTTCTAGAGGCTGCACGGAGGTCTGCCGAGTGTTTTGCAAGAAGAGAAAGAAAGTTGTCCACAACAGCTTGCAATCGAATGTTCATGTGAATAGAAAACGCAGGAGAGTGGTCAGGTACTGTTTTCTCTCAGTTGGCAAGCTGCGCACACAATCGCAGTGTTGTACAGCTTGTTTCATCACCTTTGCCAAGTTGCCGCTCTCTCCGGCTCCCGGAGACGAAGAAGCTGCTTCTTCGCGCAAAGACGATTCTGCCGCTCACAGTGCTCTGCGGTGTGCGCCTTCTGCCGAAAGAGGCCCGGGAGCGGTGCTTAGCTCTGCAGAGCACCGTACCTTCGTCTTTAGCCTCTCTTCTCGTCTACATCTTAGCAAAAAGCTTTTCCACTCTGTCTGGCAAGGAGAAACTGTGCCAGCACAAAAAACATCTCCCATCGTGTTCTAGAGGCTGCACGGAGTTCTGCCGAGTGTTTTGCAAGAAGAGAAAGAAAGTTGTCCAAAACAGCTTGCAATCGAATGTTCATGTGAATAGAAAAGGCAGGAGAGTGGTCAGGTATTGTTTTCTCTCAGTTGGCAAGCTGCGCACACAATCGCAGTGTTGTACAGCTTGTTTCATCACCTTTGCGAAGTTGCCGCTCTCTCCGGCTCCCGGAGACGAAGAAGCTGCTTCTTCGCGCAAAGACGATTCTGCCGCTCACAGTGCTCTGCGGTGTGCGCCTTCTGCCGAAAGAGGCCAGGGAGCGGTGCTTAGCTCTGCACTGCACCGTACCTTCGTCTTTAGCCTCTCTTCTCGTCTACATCTTAGCAAAAAGCTTTTCCACTCTGTCTGGCAAGGAGAAACTTTGCCAGCACAGAAAACATCTCCCATCGTGTTGTAGAGGCTGCACGGAGGTCTGCCGAGTGTTTTGCAAGAAGAGAAAGAAAGTTGTCCAAAACAGCTTGCAATCGAATGTTCATGTGAATAGAAAAGGCAGGAGAGTGGTCAGGTACTGTTTTCTCTCAGTTGCCAAGCTGCGCACACAATCGCAGTCTTGTACAGCTTGTTTCATCACCTTTGCGAAGTTGCCGCTCTCTCCGGCTCCCGGAGACGAAGAAGCTGCTTCTTCGCGCAAAGACGATTCTGCCGCTCACAGTGCTCTGCGGTGTGCGCCTTCTGCCGAAAGAGGTCCGGGAGCGGTGCTTAGCTCTGCAGAGCACCGTACCTTCGTCTTTAGCCTCTCTTCTTGTCTACATCTTATCAAAAAGCTTTTCCACTCTGCCTGGCAAGGAGAAACTGTGCCAGCACAGAAAACATCTCCCATCGTGTTCTAGAGGCTGCACGGAGGTCTGCCGAGTGTTTTGCAAGAAGAGAAAGAAAGTTGTCCAAAACAGCTTGCAATCGAATGTTCATGTGAATAGAAAAGGCAGGAGAGTGGTCAGGTACTGTTTTCTCTCAGTTGCCAAGCTGCGCACACAATCGCAGTGTTGTACAGCTTGTTTCATCACCTTTGCGAAGTTGCCGCTCTCTCCGGCTCCCGGAGCCGAAGAAGCTGCTTCTTCGCGCAAAGACGATTCTGACGCTCACAGTGTTCTGCGGTGTGCGCCTTCTGCCGAAAGAGGCCCGGGTGCGGTGCTTAGCTCTGCAGAGCACCGTACCTTCGTCTTTAGCCTCTCTTCTCGTCTACATCTTAGCAAAAAGCTTTTCCACTCTGTCTGGCAAGGAGAAACTGTTCCAGCACAGAAAACATCTCCCATCGTGTTCTAGAGGCTGCACGGAGGTCTGCCGAGTGTTTTGCAAGAAGAGAAAGAAAGTTGTCCAAAACAGCTTGCAATCGAATGTTCATGTGATTAGAAAAGGCAGGAGAGTGGTCAGGTACTGTTTTCTCTCAGTTGGCAAGCTGCGCACACAATCGCAGTGTTGTACAGCTTGTTTCATCACCTTTCCCAAGTTGCCGCTCTCTCCGGCTCCCGGAGACGAAGAAGCTGCTTCTTCGCGCAAAGACGATTCTGCCGCTCACAGTGCTCTGCGGTGTGCGCCTTCTGCCGAAAGAGGTACGGGAGCGGTGCTTAGCTCTGCAGAGCACCGTACCTTCGTCTTTAGCCTCTCTTCTCGTCTACATCTTAGCAAAAAGCTTTTCCACTCTGTCTGGCAAGGACAAACTTTGCCAGCACAAAAAACATCTCCCATCGTGTTCTAGAGGCTGCACGGAGGTCTGCCGAGTGTTTTGCAAGAAGAGAAAGAAAGTTGTCCACAACAGCTTGCAATCGAATGTTCATGTGAATAGAAAACGCAGGAGAGTGGTCAGGTACTGTTTTCTCTCAGTTGGCAAGCTGCGCACACAATCGCAGTGTTGTACAGCTTGTTTCATCACCTTTGCCAAGTTGCCGCTCTCTCCGGCTCCCGGAGACGAAGAAGCTGCTTCTTCGCGCAAAGACGATTCTGACGCTCACAGTGCTCTGCGGTGTGCGCCTTCTGCCGAAAGAGGCCCGGGAGCGGTGCTTAGCTCTGCAGAGCACCGTACCTTCGTCTTTAGCCTCTCTTCTCGTCTACATCTTAGCAAAAACCTTTTCCACTCTGTCTGGCAAGGAGAAACTTTGCCAGCACAGAAAACATCTCCCATCGTGTTCTAGAGGCTGCACGGAGGTCTGCCGAGTGTTTTGCAAGAAGAGAAAGAAAGTTCTCCAAAACAGCTTGCAATCGAATGTTCATGTTAATAGAAAAGGCAGGAGAGTGGTCAGGTACTGTTTTCTCTCTCTTGGCAAGCTGCGCACACAATCGCAGTGTTGTACAGCTTGTTTCATCACCTTTGCCAAGTTGCCGCTCTCTCCGGCTCCCGGAGACGAAGAAGCTGCTTCTTCGCGCAAAGACGATTCTGCCGCTCACAGTGCTCTGCGGTGTGCGCCTTCTGCCGAAAGAGGCCCGGGAGCGGTGCTTAGCTCTGCAGAGCACCGTACCTTCGTCTTTAGCCTCTCTTCTCGTCTACATCTTAGCAAAAAGCTTTTCCACTCTGTCTGGCAAGGAGAAACTTTGCCAGCACAGAAAACATCTCCCATCGTGTTCTAGAGGCTGCACGGAGGTCTGCCGAGTGTTTTGCAAGAAGAGAAAGAAAGTTGCCCAAAACAGCTTGCAATCGAATGTTCATGTGAATAGAAAAGGCAGGAGAGTTGTCAGGTACTGTTTTCTCTCACTTGGAGAGCTGCGCACACAATCGCAGTCTTGTACAGATTGTTTCATCACCTTTGCGAAGTTGCCGCTCTCTCCGGCTCCTGGAGACCAAGAAGCTGCTTCTTCGCGCAAAGACGATTCTGCCGCTCACAGTGCTCTGCGGAGTGCGCCTTCTGCCGAAAGAGGTCCGGGAGCGGTGCTTAGCTCTGCAGAGCACCGTACCTTCCTCTTTAGCCTCTCTTCTCGTCTACATCTTTGCAAAAAGCTTTTCCACTCTGTCTGGCAAGGAGAAACTGTGCCAGCACAAAAAACATCTCCCATCGTGTTCTAGAGGCTGCACGGAGGTCTGCCGAGTGTTTTGCAAGAAGAGAAAGAAAGTTGTCCAAAACAGCTTGCAATCGAATGTTCATGTGAATAGAAAAGGCAGGAGAGTGGTCAGGTACTGTTTTCTCTCACTTGGCAAGCTGCGCACACAATCGCAGTGTTGTACAGCTTGTTTCATCACCTTTGCCAAGATGCCGCTCTATCCGGCTCCTGGAGACCAAGAAGCTGCTTCTTCGCGCAAAGACGATTCTGCCGCTCACAGTGCTCTGCGGAGTGCGCCTTCTGCCGAAAGAGGTCCGGGAGCGGTGCTTAGCTCTGCAGAGCACCGTACCTTCGTCTTTAGCCTCTCTTCTCGTCTACATCTTTGCAAAAAGCTTTTCCACTCTGTCTGGCAAGGAGAAACTGTGCCAGCACAAAAAACATCTCCCATCGTGTTCTAGAGGCTGCACGGAGGTCTGCCGAGTGTTTTGCAAGAAGAGAAAGAAAGTTGTCCAAAACAGCTTGCAATCGAATGTTCATGTGAATAGAAAAGGCAGGAGAGTGGTCAGGTATTGTTTTCTCTCAGTTGGCAAGCTGCGCACACAATCGCAGTGTTGTACAGCTTGTTTCATCACCTTTGCGAAGTTGCCGCTCTCTCCGGCTCCCGGAGACGAAGAAGCTGCTTCTTCGCGCAAAGACGATTCTGCCGCTCACAGTGCTCTGCGGTGTGCGCCTTCTGCCGAAAGAGGTCCGGGAGCGGTGCTTAGCTCTGCAGAGCACCGTACCTTCGTCTTTAGCCTCTCTTCTCGTCTACATCTTAGCAAAAAGCTTTTCCACTCTGTCTGGCAAGGAGAAACTTTGCCAGCACAGAAAACATCTCCCATCGTGTTCTAGAGGCTGCACGGAGGTCTGCCGAGTGTTTTGCAAGAAAACAAAGAAAGTTGTCCAAAACAGCTTGCAATCGAATGTTCATGTGAATAGAAAAGGCAGGAGAGTGGTCAGGTACTGTTTTCTCTCAGTTGCCAAGCTGCGCACACAATCGCAGTGTTGTACAGCTTGTTTCATCACCTTTGCCAAGATGCCGCTCTATCCGGCTCCTGGAGACCAAGAAGCTGCTTCTTCGCGCAAAGACGATTCTGCCGCTCACAGTGCTCTGCGGAGTGCGCCTTCTGCCGAAAGAGGTCCGGGAGCGGTGCTTAGCTCTGCAGAGCACCGTACCTTCGTCTTTAGCCTCTCTTCTCGTCTACATCTTTGCAAAAACCTTTTCCACTCTGTCTGGCAAGGAGAAACTGTGCCAGCACAAAAAACATCTCCCATCGTGTTCTAGAGGCTGCACGGAGGTCTGCCGAGTGTTTTGCAAGAAGAGAAAGAAAGTTGTCCAAAACAGCTTGCAATCGAATGTTCATGTGAATAGAAAAGGCAGGAGAGTGGTCAGGTATTGTTTTCTCTCAGTTGGCAAGCTGCGCACACAATCGCAGTGTTGTACAGCTTGTTTCATCACCTTTGCGAAGTTGCCGCTCTCTCCGGCTCCCGGAGACGAAGAAGCTGCTTCTTCGCGCAAAGACGATTCTGCCGCTCACAGTGCTCTGCGGTGTGCGCCTTCTGCCGAAAGAGGCCAGGGAGCGGTGCTTAGCTCTGCACTGCACCGTACCTTCGTCTTTAGCCTCTCTTCTCGTCTACATCTTAGCAAAAAGCTTTTCCACTCTGTCTGGCAAGGAGAAACTGTTCCAGCACAGAAAACATCTCCCTTCGTGTTCTAGAGGCTGCACGGAGGTCTGCCGAGTGTTTTGCAAGAAGAGAAAGAAAGTTGTCCAAAACAGCTTGCAATCGAATGTTCATGTGAATAGAAAAGGCAGGAGAGTGGTCAGGTACTGTTTTCTCTCAGTTGGCAAGCTGCGCACACAATCGCAGTGTTGTACAGCTTGTTTCATCACCTTTGCGAAGTTGCCGCTCTCTCTGGCTCCCGGAGACGAAGAAGCTGCTTCTTCGCGCAAAGACGATTCTGCCGCTCACAGTGCTCTGCGGTGTGCGCCTTCTGCCGAAAGAGGTACGGGAGCGGTGCTTAGCTCTGCAGAGCACCGTACCTCCGTCTTTAGCCTCTCTTCTCGTCTACATCTTAGCAAAAAGCTTTTCCACTCTGTCTGGAAAGGAAAAACTTTGCCAGCACAGAAAACATCTCCCATCGTGTGCTAGAGGCTGCACGGAGGTCTGCCGAGTGTTTTGCAAGAAGAGAAAGAAAGTTGTCCAAAACAGCTTGCAATCGAATGTTCATGTGAATAGAAAAGGCAGGAGAGTGGTCAGGTACTGTTTTCTCTCAGTTGGCAAGCTGCGCACACAATCGCAGTGTTGTAGAGCTTGTTTCATCACCTTTGCGAAGCTGCCGCTCTCTCCGGCTCCCGGAGACGAAGAAGCTGCTTCTTCGCGTAATGACGATTCTGCCGCTCACAGTGCTCTGCGGTGTGCGCCTTCTGCCGAAAGAGGTCCGGGAGCGGTGCTTAGCTCTGCAGAGCACCGTACCTTCGTCTTTAGCCTCTCTTCTCGTCTACATCTTAGCAAAAAGCTTTTCCACTCTGTCTGGCAAGGACAAACTGTGCCAGCGCAGAAAACATCTCCCATCGTGTTCTAGAGGCTGCACGGAGGTCTGCCGAGTGTTTTGCAAGAAGAGAAAGAAAGTTGTCCAAAACAGCTTGCAATCGAATGTTCATGTGAATAGAAAAGGAAGGAGAGTGGTCAGGTACTGTTTTCTCTCTCTTGGCAAGCTGCGCACACAATCGCAGTGTTGTACAGCTTGTTTCATCACCTTTGCGAAGTTGCCGCTCTCTCCGGCTCCCGGAGACGAAGAAGCTGCTTCTTCGCGCAAAGACGATTCTGCCGCTCACAGTGCTCTGCTTTGTGCGCCTTCTGCCAAAGAGGCCAGGGAGCGGTGCTTAGCTCTGCAGAGCACCGTACCTTCGTCTTTAGCCTCTCTTCTCGTCTACATCTTAGCAAAAAGCTTTTCCACTCTGTCTGGCAAGGAGAAACTGTGCCAGCACAGAAAACATCTCCCATCGTGTTCTAGAGGCTGCACGGAGGTCTGCCGAGTGTTTTGCAAGAAGAGAAAGAAAGTTGTCCAAAACAGCTTGCAATCGAATGTTCATGTGAATAGAAAAGGCAGGAGAGTGGTCAGGTACTGTTTTCTCTCAGTTGGCAAGCTGCGCACACAATCGCAGTCTTGTACAGCTTGTTTCATCACCTTTGCCAAGATGCCGCTCTATCCGGCTCCTGGAGACCAAGAAGCTGCTTCTTCGCGCAAAGACGATTCTGCCGCTCACAGTGCTCTGCGGAGTGCGCCTTCTGCCGAAAGAGGCCAGGGAGCGGTGCTTAGCTCTGCAGAGCACCTTACCTTCGTCTTTAGACTCTCTTCTCGTCTACATCTTAGCAAAAAGCTTTTCCACTCTCTCTGGCAAGGACAAACTGTGCCAGCACAGAAAATATCTCCCTTCGTGTTCTAGAGGCTGCACGGAGGTCTGCCGAGTGTTTTGCAAGAAGAGAAAGAAAGTTGTCCAAAACAGCTTGCAATCGAATGTTCATGTGAATAGAAAAGCAGGAGAGTGGTCAGGTACTGTTTTCTCTCAGTTGGCAAGCTGCGCACACAATCGCAGTGTTGTACAGCTTGTTTCATCACCTTTGCGAAGTTGCCGCTCTCTCCGGCTCCCGGAGCCGAAGAAACTGCTTCTTCGCGCAAAGACGATTCTGACGCTCACAGTGCTCTGCGGTGTGCGCCTTCTGCTGAAAGAGGCCCGGGTGCGGTGCTTAGCTCTGCAGAGCACCGTACCTTCGTCTTTAGCCTCTCTTCTCGTCTACATCTTAGCAAAAAGCTTTTCCACTCTGTCTGGCAAGGAGAAACTGTTCCAGCACAGAAAACATCTCCCATCGTGTTCTAGAGGCTGCACGGAGGTCTGCCGAGTGTTTTGCAAGAAGAGAAAGAAAGTTGTCCAAAACAGCTTGCAATCGAATGTTCATGTGAATAGAAAAGGCAGGAGAGTGGTCAGGTTCTGTTTTCTCTCAGGTGGCAAGCTGCGCACACAATCGCAGTGTTGTACAGCTTGTTTCATCACCTTTGCGACGTTGCCGCACTCTCCGGCTCCGGGAGACGAAGAAGCTGCTTCTTCGCGCAAAGACGATTCTGACGCTCACAGTGCTCTGCGGTGTGCGCCTTCTGCCGAAAGAGGTCCGTGAGCGGTGCTTAGCTCTGCAGAGCACCGTACCTTCGTCTTTAGCCTCTCTTCTCGTCTACATCTTAGCAAAAAGCTTTTCCACTCTGTCTGGCAAGGACAAACTTTGCCAGCACAGAAAACATCTCCCATCGTGTTGTAGAGGCTGCACGGAGGTCTGCCGAGTGTTTTGCAAGAAGAGAAAGAAAGTTGTCCAAAACAGCTTGCAATCGAATGTTCATGTGAATAGAAAAGGCAGGAGAGTGGTCAGGTACTCTTTACACTCAGTTGCCAAGCTGCGCACACAATCGCAGTCTTGTACAGCTTGTTTCATCACCTTTGCGAAGTTGCCGCTCTCTCCGGCTCCCGGAGACGAAGAAGCTGCTTCTTCGCGCAAAGACGATTCTGCCGCTCACAGTGTTCTGCGGTGTGCGCCTTCTGCCGAAAGAGGTCCGGGAGCGGTGCATAGCTCTGCAGAGCACCGTACCTTCGTCTTTAGCCTCTCTTCTCGTCTACATCTTAGCAAAAAGCTTTTCCACTCTGTCTGGCAAGGAGAAACTGTGCCAGCACAGAAAACATCTCCCATCGTGTTCTAGAGGCTGCACGGAGGTCTGCCGAGTGTTTTGCAAGAAGAGAAAGAAAGTTGTCCAAAACAGCTTGCAATCGAATGTTCATGTGAATAGAAAAGGCAGGAGAGTGGTCAGGTACTGTTTTCTCTCCGTTGGCAAGCTGCGCACACAATCGCAGTGTTGTACAGCTTGTTTCATCACCTTTGCGAAGTTGCCCCTCTCTCCGGCTCCGGGAGACGAAGAAGCTGCTTCTTCGCGCAAAGACGATTCTGCCGCTCACAGTGCTCTGCGGTGTGCGCCTTCTGCCGAAAGACGCCCGGGAGCGGTGCTTAGCTCTGCAGAGCACCGTACGTTCGTCTTTAGCCTCTCTTCTCGTCTACATCTTAGCAAAAAGCTTTTCCACTCTGTCTGGCAAGGAGAAACTGTGCCAGCACAGAAAACATCTCCCATCGTGTTCTAGAGGCTGCACGGAGGTCTGCCGAGTGTTTTGCAAGAAGAGAAAGAAAGTTGTCCAAAACAGCTTGCAATCGAATGTTCATGTGAATAGAAAAGGCAGGAGAGTGGTCAGGTACTGTTTTCTCTCAGTTGCCAAGCTGCGCACACAATCGCAGTCTTGTACAGCTTGTTTCATCACCTTTGCGAAGCTGCCGCTCTCTCCGGCTCCCGGAGACGAAGAAGCTGCTTCTTCGCGCAAAGACGATTCTGACGCTCATAGTGCTCTGCACTGCGTGTCTTCTGCCGAAAGAGGCCCGGGAGCGGTGCTTAGCTCCGCAGAGCACCTTACCTTCGTCTTTAGCCTCTCTTCTCGTCTACATCTTAGCAAAAAGCTTTTCCACTCTGTCTGGCAAGGAGAAACTGTGCCAGCACAGAAAACATCTCCCATCGTGTTCTAGAGGCTGCACGGAGGTCTGCCGAGTGTTTTGCAAGAAGAGAAAGAAAGTTGTCCAAAACAGCTTGCAATCGAATGTTCATGTGATTAGAAAAGGCAGGAGAGTGGTCAGGTACTGTTTTCTCTCAGTTGGCAAGCTGCGCACACAATCGCAGTGTTGTACAGCTTGTTTCATCACCTTTGCGAAGTTGCCGCTCTCTCCGGCTCCCGGAGACGAAGAAGCTGCTTCTTCGCGCAAAGACGATTCTGCCGCTCACAGTGCTCTGCGGTGTGCGCCTTCTGCCGAAAGAGGTCCGGGAGCGGTGCTTAGCTCTGCAGAGCACCGTACCTTCGTCTTTAGCCTCTCTTCTCGTCTACATCTTAGCAAAAAGCTTTTCCACTCTGTCTGGCAAGGAGAAACTTTGCCAGCACAGAAAACATCTCCCATCGTGTTCTAGAGGCTGCACGGAGGTCTGCCGAGTGTTTTGCAAGAAAACAAAGAAAGTTGTCCAAAACAGCTTGCAATCGAATGTTCATGTGAATAGAAAAGGCAGGAGAGTGGTCAGGTACTGTTTTCTCTCACTTGGCAAGCTGCGCACACAATCGCAGTGTTGTACAGCTTGTTTCATCACCTTTGCCAAGATGCCGCTCTATCCGGCTCCTGGAGACCAAGAAGCTGCTTCTTCGCGCAAAGACGATTCTGCCGCTCACAGTGCTCTGCGGAGTGCGCCTTCTGCCGAAAGAGGTCCGGGAGCGGTGCTTAGCTCTGCAGAGCACCGTACCTTCGTCTTTAGCCTCTCTTCTCGTCTACATCTTTGCAAAAAGCTTTTCCACTCTGTCTGGCAAGGAGAAACTGTGCCAGCACAAAAAACATCTCCCATCGTGTTCTAGAGGCTGCACGGAGGTCTGCCGAGTGTTTTGCAAGAAGAGAAAGAAAGTTGTCCAAAACAGCTTGCAATCGAATGTTCATGTGAATAGAAAAGGCAGGAGAGTGGTCAGGTATTGTTTTCTCTCAGTTGGCAAGCTGCGCACACAATCGCAGTGTTCTACAGCTTGTTTCATCACCTTTGCGAAGTTGCCGCTCTCTCCGGCTCCCGGAGACGAAGAAGCTGCTTCTTCGCGCAAAGACGATTCTGCCGCTCACAGTGCTCTGCGGTGTGCGCCTTCTGCCGAAAGAGGCCAGGGAGCGGTGCTTAGCTCTGCACTGCACCGTACCTTCGTCTTTAGCCTCTCTTCTCGTCTACATCTTAGCAAAAAGCTTTTCCACTCTGTCTGGCAAGGAGAAACTGTTCCAGCACAGAAAACATCTCCCTTCGTGTTCTAGAGGCTGCACGGAGGTCTGCCGAGTGTTTTGCAAGAAGAGAAAGAAAGTTGTCCAAAACAGCTTGCAATCGAATGTTCATGTGAATAGAAAAGGCAGGAGAGTGGTCAGGTACTGTTTTCTCTCACTTGGCAAGCTGCGCACACAATCGCAGTGTTGTACAGCTTGTTTCATCACCTTTGCGAAGTTGCCGCTCTCTCCGGCTCCCGGAGACGAAGAAGCTGCTTCTTCGCGCAAAGACGATTCTGCCGCTCACAGTGCTCTGCGGTGTGCGCCTTCTGCCGAAAGAGGTCCGGGAGCGGTGCTTACCTCTGCAGAGCACCGTACCTTCGTCTTTAGCCTCTCTTCTCGTCTACATCTTAGCAAAAAGCTTTTCCACTCTGTCTGGCAAGGAGAAACTTTGCCAGCACAGAAAACATCTCCCATCGTGTTCTAGAGGCTGCACGGAGGTCTGCCGAGTGTTTTGCAAGAAGAGAAAGAAAGTTGTCCAAAACAGCTTGCAATCGAATGTTCATGTGAATAGAAAAGGCAGGAGAGTGGTCAGGTACTGTTTTCTCTCAGTTGCCAAGCTGCGCACACAATCGCAGTCTTGTACAGCTTGTTTCATCACCTTTGCGAAGTTGCCGCTCTCTCCGGCTCCCGGAGACGAAGAAGCTGCTTCTTCGCGCAAAGACGATTCTGCCGCTCACAGTGCTCTGCGGTGTGCGCCTTCTGCCGAAAGAGGTCCGGGAGCGGTGCTTAGCTCTGCAGAGCACCGTACCTTCGTCTTTAGCCTCTCTTCTTGTCTACATCTTATCAAAAAGCTTTTCCACTCTGCCTGGCAAGGAGAAACTGTGCCAGCACAGAAAACATCTCCCATCGTGTTCTAGAGGCTGCACGGAAGTCTGCCGAGTGTTTTGCAAGAAGAGAAAGAAAGTTGTCCAAAACAGCTTGCAATCGAATGTTCATGTGAATAGAAAAGGCAGGAGAGTGGTCAGGTACTGTTTTCTCTCAGTTGCCAAGCTGCGCACACAATCGCAGTGTTGTACAGCTTGTTTCATCACCTTTGCGAAGTTGCCGCTCTCTCCGGCTCCCGGAGCCGAAGAAGCTGCTTCTTCGCGCAAAGACGATTCTGACGCTCACAGTGCTCTGCGGTGTGCGCCTTCTGCCGAAAGAGGCCCGGGTGCGGTGCTTAGCTCTGCAGAGCACCGTACCTTCGTCTTTAGCCTCTCTTCTCGTCTACATCTTAGCAAAAAGCTTTTCCACTCTGTCTGGCAAGGAGAAACTGTTCCAGCACAGAAAACATCTCCCATCGTGTTCTAGAGGCTGCACGGAGGTCTGCCGAGTGTTTTGCAAGAAGAGAAAGAAAGTTGTCCAAAACAGCTTGCAATCGAATGTTCATGTGATTAGAAAAGGCAGGAGAGTGGTCAGGTACTGTTTTCTCTCAGTTGGCAAGCTGCGCACACAATCGCAGTGTTGTACAGCTTGTTTCATCACCTTTCCCAAGTTGCCGCTTTCTCCGGCTCCCGGAGACGAAGAAGCTGCTTCTTCGCGCAAAGACGATTCTGCCGCTCACAGTGCTCTGCGGTGTGCGCCTTCTGCCGAAAGAGGTACGGGAGCGGTGCTTAGCTCTGCAGAGCACCGTACCTTCGTCTTTAGCCTCTCTTCTCGTCTACATCTTAGCAAAAAGCTTTTCCACTCTGTCTGGCAAGGACAAACTTTGCCAGCACAAAAAACATCTCCCATCGTGTTCTAGAGGCTGCACGGAGGTCTGCCGAGTGTTTTGCAAGAAGAGAAAGAAAGTTGTCCACAACAGCTTGCAATCGAATGTTCATGTGAATAGAAAACGCAGGAGAGTGGTCAGGTACTGTTTTCTCTCAGTTGGCAAGCTGCGCACACAATCGCAGTGTTGTACAGCTTGTTTCATCACCTTTGCCAAGTTGCCGCTCTCTCCGGCTCCCGGAGACGAAGAAGCTGCTTCTTCGCGCAAAGACGATTCTGCCGCTCACAGTGCTCTGCGGTGTGCGCCTTCTGCCGAAAGAGGCCCGGGAGCGGTGCTTAGCTCTGCAGAGCACCGTACCTTCGTCTTTAGCCTCTCTTCTCGTCTACATCTTAGCAAAAAGCTTTTCCACTCTGTCTGGCAAGGAGAAACTGTGCCAGCACAAAAAACATCTCCCATCGTGTTCTAGAGGCTGCACGGAGTTCTGCCGAGTGTTTTGCAAGAAGAGAAAGAAAGTTGTCCAAAACAGCTTGCAATTGAATGTTCATGTGAATAGAAAAGGCAGGAGAGTGGTCAGGTATTGTTTTCTCTCAGTTGGCAAGCTGCGCACACAATCGCAGTGTTGTACAGCTTGTTTCATCACCTTTGCGAAGTTGCCGCTCTCTCCGGCTCCCGGAGACGAAGAAGCTGCTTCTTCGCGCAAAGACGATTCTGCCGCTCACAGTGCTCTGCGGTGTGCGCCTTCTGCCGAAAGAGGCCAGGGAGCGGTGCTTAGCTCTGCACTGCACCGTACCTTCGTCTTTAGCCTCTCTTCTCGTCTACATCTTAGCAAAAAGCTTTTCCACTCTGTCTGGCAAGGAGAAACTGTTCCAGCACAGAAAACATCTCCCTTCGTGTTCTAGAGGCTGCACGGAGGTCTGCCGAGTGTTTTGCAAGAAGAGAAAGAAAGTTGTCCAAAACAGCTTGCAATCGAATGTTCATGTGAATAGAAAAGGCAGGAGAGTGGTCAGGTACTGTTTTCTCTCACTTGGCAAGCTGCGCACACAATCGCAGTGTTGTACAGCTTGTTTCATCACCTTTGCGAAGTTGCCGCTCTCTCCGGCTCCCGGAGACGAAGAAGCTGCTTCTTCGCGCAAAGACGATTCTGCCGCTCACAGTGCTCTGCGGTGTGCGCCTTCTGCCGAAAGAGGTCCGGGAGCGGTGCTTACCTCTGCAGAGCACCGTACCTTCGTCTTTAGCCTCTCTTCTCGTCTACATCTTAGCAAAAAGCTTTTCCACTCTGTCTGGCAAGGAGAAACTTTGCCAGCACAGAAAACATCTCCCATCGTGTTGTAGAGGCTGCACGGAGGTCTGCCGAGTGTTTTGCAAGAAGAGAAAGAAAGTTGTCCAAAACAGCTTGCAATCGAATGTTCATGTGAATAGAAAAGGCAGGAGAGTGGTCAGGTACTGTTTTCTCTCAGTTGCCAAGCTGCGCACACAATCGCAGTCTTGTACAGCTTGTTTCATCACCTTTGCGAAGTTGCCGCTCTCTCCGGCTCCCGGAGACGAAGAAGCTGCTTCTTCGCGCAAAGACGATTCTGCCGCTCACAGTGCTCTGCGGTGTGCGCCTTCTGCCGAAAGAGGTCCGGGAGCGGTGCTTAGCTCTGCAGAGCACCGTACCTTCGTCTTTAGCCTCTCTTCTTGTCTACATCTTATCAAAAAGCTTTTCCACTCTGCCTGGCAAGGAGAAACTGTGCCAGCACAGAAAACATCTCCCATCGTGTTCTAGAGGCTGCACGGAGGTCTGCCGAGTGTTTTGCAAGAAGAGAAAGAAAGTTGTCCAAAACAGCTTGCAATCGAATGTTCATGTGAATAGAAAAGGCAGGAGAGTGGTCAGGTACTGTTTTCTCTCAGTTGCCAAGCTGCGCACACAATCGCAGTGTTGTACAGCTTGTTTCATCACCTTTGCGAAGTTGCCGCTCTCTCCGGCTCCCGGAGCCGAAGAAGCTGCTTCTTCGCGCAAAGACGATTCTGACGCTCACAGTGTTCTGCGGTGTGCGCCTTCTGCCGAAAGAGGCCCGGGTGCGGTGCTTAGCTCTGCAGAGCACCGTACCTTCGTCTTTAGCCTCTCTTCTCGTCTACATCTTAGCAAAAAGCTTTTCCACTCTGTCTGGCAAGGAGAAACTGTGCCAGCACAGAAAACATCTCCCATCGTGTTCTAGAGGCTGCACGGAGGTCTGCCGAGTGTTTTGCAAGAAGAGAAAGAAAGTTGTCCAAAACAGCTTGCAATCGAATGTTCATGTGATTAGAAAAGGCAGGAGAGTGGTCAGGTACTGTTTTCTCTCAGTTGGCAAGCTGCGCACACAATCGCAGTGTTGTACAGCTTGTTTCATCACCTTTCCCAAGTTGCCGCTCTCTCCGGCTCCCGGAGACGAAGAAGCTGCTTCTTCGCGCAAAGACGATTCTGCCGCTCACAGTGCTCTGCGGTGTGCGCCTTCTGCCGAAAGAGGTACGGGAGCGGTGCTTAGCTCTGCAGAGCACCGTACCTTCGTCTTTAGCCTCTCTTCTCGTCTACATCTTAGCAAAAAGCTTTTCCACTCTGTCTGGCAAGGACAAACTTTGCCAGCACAAAAAACATCTCCCATCGTGTTCTAGAGGCTGCACGGAGGTCTGCCGAGTGTTTTGCAAGAAGAGAAAGAAAGTTGTCCACAACAGCTTGCAATCGAATGTTCATGTGAATAGAAAACGCAGGAGAGTGGTCAGGTACTGTTTTCTCTCAGTTGGCAAGCTGCGCACACAATCGCAGTGTTGTACAGCTTGTTTCATCACCTTTGCCAAGTTGCCGCTCTCTCCGGCTCCCGGAGACGAAGAAGCTGCTTCTTCGCGCAAAGACGATTCTGACGCTCACAGTGCTCTGCGGTGTGCGCCTTCTGCCGAAAGAGGCCCGGGAGCGGTGCTTAGCTCTGCAGAGCACCGTACCTTCGTCTTTAGCCTCTCTTCTCGTCTACATCTTAGCAAAAACCTTTTCCACTCTGTCTGGCAAGGAGAAACTTTGCCAGCACAGAAAACATCTCCCATCGTGTTCTAGAGGCTGCACGGAGGTCTGCCGAGTGTTTTGCAAGAAGAGAAAGAAAGTTCTCCAAAACAGCTTGCAATCGAATGTTCATGTTAATAGAAAAGGCAGGAGAGTGGTCAGGTACTGTTTTCTCTCTCTTGGCAAGCTGCGCACACAATCGCAGTGTTGTACAGCTTGTTTCATCACCTTTGCCAAGTTGCCGCTCTCTCCGGCTCCCGGAGACGAAGAAGCTGCTTCTTCGCGCAAAGACGATTCTGCCGCTCACAGTGCTCTGCGGTGTGCGCCTTCTGCCGAAAGAGGCCCGGGAGCGGTGCTTAGCTCTGCAGAGCACCGTACCTTCGTCTTTAGCCTCTCTTCTCGTCTACATCTTAGCAAAAAGCTTTTCCACTCTGTCTGGCAAGGAGAAACTTTGCCAGCACAGAAAACATCTCCCATCGTGTTCTAGAGGCTGCACGGAGGTCTGCCGAGTGTTTTGCAAGAAGAGAAAGAAAGTTGCCCAAAACAGCTTGCAATCGAATGTTCATGTGAATAGAAAAGGCAGGAGAGTTGTCAGGTACTGTTTTCTCTCACTTGGCAAGCTGCGCACACAATCGCAGTCTTGTACAGATTGTTTCATCACCTTTGCGAAGTTGCCGCTCTCTCCGGCTCCTGGAGACCAAGAAGCTGCTTCTTCGCGCAAAGACGATTCTGCCGCTCACAGTGCTCTGCGGAGTGCGCCTTCTGCCGAAAGAGGTCCGGGAGCGGTGCTTAGCTCTGCAGAGCACCGTACCTTCCTCTTTAGCCTCTCTTCTCGTCTACATCTTTGCAAAAAGCTTTTCCACTCTGTCTGGCAAGGAGAAACTGTGCCAGCACAAAAAACATCTCCCATCGTGTTCTAGAGGCTGCACGGAGGTCTGCCGAGTGTTTTGCAAGAAGAGAAAGAAAGTTGTCCAAAACAGCTTGCAATCGAATGTTCATGTGAATAGAAAAGGCAGGAGAGTGGTCAGGTACTGTTTTCTCTCACTTGGCAAGCTGCGCACACAATCGCAGTGTTGTACAGCTTGTTTCATCACCTTTGCCAAGATGCCGCTCTATCCGGCTCCTGGAGACCAAGAAGCTGCTTCTTCGCGCAAAGACGATTCTGCCGCTCACAGTGCTCTGCGGAGTGCGCCTTCTGCCGAAAGAGGTCCGGGAGCGGTGCTTAGCTCTGCAGAGCACCGTACCTTCGTCTTTAGCCTCTCTTCTCGTCTACATCTTTGCAAAAAGCTTTTCCACTCTGTCTGGCAAGGAGAAACTGTGCCAGCACAAAAAACATCTCCCATCGTGTTCTAGAGGCTGCACGGAGGTCTGCCGAGTGTTTTGCAAGAAGAGAAAGAAAGTTGTCCAAAACAGCTTGCAATCGAATGTTCATGTGAATAGAAAAGGCAGGAGAGTGGTCAGGTATTGTTTTCTCTCAGTTGGCAAGCTGCGCACACAATCGCAGTGTTGTACAGCTTGTTTCATCACCTTTGCGAAGTTGCCGCTCTCTCCGGCTCCCGGAGACGAAGAAGCTGCTTCTTCGCGCAAAGACGATTCTGCCGCTCACAGTGCTCTGCGGTGTGCGCCTTCTGCCGAAAGAGGTCCGGGAGCGGTGCTTAGCTCTGCAGAGCACCGTACCTTCGTCTTTAGCCTCTCTTCTCGTCTACATCTTAGCAAAAAGCTTTTCCACTCTGTCTGGCAAGGAGAAACTTTGCCAGCACAGAAAACATCTCCCATCGTGTTCTAGAGGCTGCACGGAGGTCTGCCGAGTGTTTTGCAAGAAAACAAAGAAAGTTGTCCAAAACAGCTTGCAATCGAATGTTCATGTGAATAGAAAAGGCAGGAGAGTGGTCAGGTACTGTTTTCTCTCAGTTGCCAAGCTGCGCACACAATCGCAGTGTTGTACAGCTTGTTTCATCACCTTTGCCAAGATGCCGCTCTATCCGGCTCCTGGAGACCAAGAAGCTGCTTCTTCGCGCAAAGACGATTCTGCCGCTCACAGTGCTCTGCGGAGTGCGCCTTCTGCCGAAAGAGGTCCGGGAGCGGTGCTTAGCTCTGCAGAGCACCGTACCTTCGTCTTTAGCCTCTCTTCTCGTCTACATCTTTGCAAAAACCTTTTCCACTCTGTCTGGCAAGGAGAAACTGTGCCAGCACAAAAAACATCTCCCATCGTGTTCTAGAGGCTGCACGGAGGTCTGCCGAGTGTTTTGCAAGAAGAGAAAGAAAGTTGTCCAAAACAGCTTGCAATCGAATGTTCATGTGAATAGAAAAGGCAGGAGAGTGGTCAGGTATTGTTTTCTCTCAGTTGGCAAGCTGCGCACACAATCGCAGTGTTGTACAGCTTGTTTCATCACCTTTGCGAAGTTGCCGCTCTCTCCGGCTCCCGGAGACGAAGAAGCTGCTTCTTCGCGCAAAGACGATTCTGCCGCTCACAGTGCTCTGCGGTGTGCGCCTTCTGCCGAAAGAGGCCAGGGAGCGGTGCTTAGCTCTGCACTGCACCGTACCTTCGTCTTTAGCCTCTCTTCTCGTCTACATCTTAGCAAAAAGCTTTTCCACTCTGTCTGGCAAGGAGAAACTGTTCCAGCACAGAAAACATCTCCCTTCGTGTTCTAGAGGCTGCACGGAGGTCTGCCGAGTGTTTTGCAAGAAGAGAAAGAAAGTTGTCCAAAACAGCTTGCAATCGAATGTTCATGTGAATAGAAAAGGCAGGAGAGTGGTCAGGTACTGTTTTCTCTCACTTGGCAAGCTGCGCACACAATCGCAGTGTTGTACAGCTTGTTTCATCACCTTTGCGAAGTTGCCGCTCTCTCCGGCTCCCGGAGACGAAGAAGCTGCTTCTTCGCGCAAAGACGATTCTGCCGCTCACAGTGCTCTGCGGTGTGCGCCTTCTGCCGAAAGAGGTCCGGGAGCGGTGCTTACCTCTGCAGAGCACCGTACCTTCGTCTTTAGCCTCTCTTCTCGTCTACATCTTAGCAAAAAGCTTTTCCACTCTGTCTGGCAAGGAGAAACTTTGCCAGCACAGAAAACATCTCCCATCGTGTTGTAGAGGCTGCACGGAGGTCTGCCGAGTGTTTTGCAAGAAGAGAAAGAAAGTTGTCCAAAACAGCTTGCAATCGAATGTTCATGTGAATAGAAAAGGCAGGAGAGTGGTCAGGTACTGTTTTCTCTCAGTTGCCAAGCTGCGCACACAATCGCAGTCTTGTACAGCTTGTTTCATCACCTTTGCGAAGTTGCCGCTCTCTCCGGCTCCCGGAGACGAAGAAGCTGCTTCTTCGCGCAAAGACGATTCTGCCGCTCACAGTGCTCTGCGGTGTGCGCCTTCTGCCGAAAGAGGTCCGGGAGCGGTGCTTAGCTCTGCAGAGCACCGTACCTTCGTCTTTAGCCTCTCTTCTTGTCTACATCTTATCAAAAAGCTTTTCCACTCTGCCTGGCAAGGAGAAACTGTGCCAGCACAGAAAACATCTCCCATCGTGTTCTAGAGGCTGCACGGAGGTCTGCCGAGTGTTTTGCAAGAAGAGAAAGAAAGTTGTCCAAAACAGCTTGCAATCGAATGTTCATGTGAATAGAAAAGGCAGGAGAGTGGTCAGGTACTGTTTTCTCTCAGTTGCCAAGCTGCGCACACAATCGCAGTGTTGTACAGCTTGTTTCATCACCTTTGCGAAGTTGCCGCTCTCTCCGGCTCCCGGAGCCGAAGAAGCTGCTTCTTCGCGCAAAGACGATTCTGACGCTCACAGTGCTCTGCGGTGTGCGCCTTCTGCCGAAAGAGGCCCGGGTGCGGTGCTTAGCTCTGCAGAGCACCGTACCTTCGTCTTTAGCCTCTCTTCTCGTCTACATCTTAGCAAAAAGCTTTTCCACTCTGTCTGGCAAGGAGAAACTGTTCCAGCACAGAAAACATCTCCCATCGTGTTCTAGAGGCTGCACGGAGGTCTGCCGAGTGTTTTGCAAGAAGAGAAAGAAAGTTGTCCAAAACAGCTTGCAATCGAATGTTCATGTGATTAGAAAAGGCAGGAGAGTGGTCAGGTACTGTTTTCTCTCAGTTGGCAAGCTGCGCACACAATCGCAGTGTTGTACAGCTTGTTTCATCACCTTTCCCAAGTTGCCGCTCTCTCCGGCTCCCGGAGACGAAGAAGCTGCTTCTTCGCGCAAAGACGATTCTGCCGCTCACAGTGCTCTGCGGTGTGCGCCTTCTGCCGAAAGAGGTACGGGAGCGGTGCTTAGCTCTGCAGAGCACCGTACCTTCGTCTTTAGCCTCTCTTCTCGTCTACATCTTAGCAAAAAGCTTTTCCACTCTGTCTGGCAAGGACAAACTTTGCCAGCACAAAAAACATCTCCCATCGTGTTCTAGAGGCTGCACGGAGGTCTGCCGAGTGTTTTGCAAGAAGAGAAAGAAAGTTGTCCACAACAGCTTGCAATCGAATGTTCATGTGAATAGAAAACGCAGGAGAGTGGTCAGGTACTGTTTTCTCTCAGTTGGCAAGCTGCGCACACAATCGCAGTGTTGTACAGCTTGTTTCATCACCTTTGCCAAGTTGCCGCTCTCTCCGGCTCCCGGAGACGAAGAAGCTGCTTCTTCGCGCAAAGACGATTCTGACGCTCACAGTGCTCTGCGGTGTGCGCCTTCTGCCGAAAGAGGCCCGGGAGCGGTGCTTAGCTCTGCAGAGCACCGTACCTTCGTCTTTAGCCTCTCTTCTCGTCTACATCTTTGCAAAAAGCTTTTCCACTCTGTCTGGCAAGGAGAAACTGTGCCAGCACAAAAAACATCTCCCATCGTGTTCTAGAGGCTGCACGGAGGTCTGCCGAGTGTTTTGCAAGAAGAGAAAGAAAGTTGTCCAAAACAGCTTGCAATCGAATGTTCATGTGAATAGAAAAGGCAGGAGAGTGGTCAGGTATTGTTTTCTCTCAGTTGGCAAGCTGCGCACACAATCGCAGTGTTGTACAGCTTGTTTCATCACCTTTGCGAAGTTGCCGCTCTCTCCGGCTCCCGGAGACCAAGAAGCTGCTTCTTCGCGCAAAGACGATTCTGCCGCTCACAGTGCTCTGCGGTGTGCGCCTTCTGCCGAAAGAGGCCAGGGAGCGGTGCTTAGCTCTGCACTGCACCGTACCTTCGTCTTTAGCCTCTCTTCTCGTCTACATCTTAGCAAAAAGCTTTTCCACTCTGTCTGGCAAGGAGAAACTGTTCCAGCACAGAAAACATCTCCCTTCGTGTTCTAGAGGCTGCACGGAGGTCTGCCGAGTGTTTTGCAAGAAGAGAAAGAAAGTTGTCCAAAACAGCTTGCAATCGAATGTTCATGTGAATAGAAAAGGCAGGAGAGTGGTCAGGTACTGTTTTCTCTCACTTGGCAAGCTGCGCACACAATCGCAGTGTTGTACAGCTTGTTTCATCACCTTTGCCAAGTTGCCGCTCTCTCCGGCTCCCGGAGACGAAGAAGCTGCTTCTTCGCGCAAAGACGATTCTGCCGCTCACAGTGCTCTGCGGTGTGCGCCTTCTGCCGAAAGAGGCCCGGGAGCGGTGCTTAGCTCTGCAGAGCACCGTACCTTCATCTTTAGCCTCTCTTCTCGTCTACATCTTAGCAAAAAGCTTTTCCACTCTGTCTGGCAAGGAGAAACTTTGCCAGCACAGAAAACATCTCCCATCGTGTTCTAGAGGCTGCACGGAGGTCTGCCGAGTGTTTTGCAAGAAGAGAAAGAAAGTTGTCCAAAACAGCTTGCAATCGAATGTTCATGTGAATAGAAAAGGCAGGAGAGTGGTCAGGTACTGTTTTCTCTCAGTTGCCAAGCTGCGCACACAATCGCAGTCTTGTACAGATTGTTTCATCACCTTTGCGAAGTTGCCGCTCTCTCCGGCTCCTGGAGACCAAGAAGCTGCTTCTTCGCGCAAAGACGATTCTGCCGCTCACAGTGCTCTGCGGAGTGCGCCTTCTGCCGAAAGAGGTCCGGGAGCGGTGCTTAGCTCTGCAGAGCACCGTACCTTCCTCTTTAGCCTCTCTTCTCGTCTACATCTTTGCAAAAAGCTTTTCCACTCTGTCTGGCAAGGAGAAACTGTGCCAGCACAAAAAACATCTCCCATCGTGTTCTAGAGGCTGCACGGAGGTCTGCCGAGTGTTTTGCAAGAAGAGAAAGAAAGTTGTCCAAAACAGCTTGCAATCGAATGTTCATGTGAATAGAAAAGGCAGGAGAGTGGTCAGGTACTGTTTTCTCTCAGTTGGCAAGCTGCGCACACAATCGCAGTGTTGTACAGCTTGTTTCATCACCTTTGCCAAGATGCCGCTCTATCCGGCTCCTGGAGACCAAGAAGCTGCTTCTTCGCGCAAAGACGATTCTGCCGCTCACAGTGCTCTGCGGAGTGCGCCTTCTGCCGAAAGAGGTCCGGGAGCGGTGCTTAGCTCTGCAGAGCACCGTACCTTCGTCTTTAGCCTCTCTTCTCGTCTACATCTTTGCAAAAAGCTTTTCCACTCTGTCTGGCAAGGAGAAACTGTGCCAGCACAAAAAACATCTCCCATCGTGTTCTAGAGGCTGCACGGAGGTCTGCCGAGTGTTTTGCAAGAAGAGAAAGAAAGTTGTCCAAAACAGCTTGCAATCGAATGTTCATGTGAATAGAAAAGGCAGGAGAGTGGTCAGGTATTGTTTTCTCTCAGTTGGCAAGCTGCGCACACAATCGCAGTGTTCTACAGCTTGTTTCATCACCTTTGCGAAGTTGCCGCTCTCTCCGGCTCCCGGAGACGAAGAAGCTGCTTCTTCGCGCAAAGACGATTCTGCCGCTCACAGTGCTCTGCGGTGTGCGCCTTCTGCCGAAAGAGGTCCGGGAGCGGTGCTTAGCTCTGCAGAGCACCGTACCTTCGTCTTTAGCCTCTCTTCTCGTCTACATCTTAGCAAAAAGCTTTTCCACTCTGTCTGGCAAGGAGAAACTTTGCCAGCACAGAAAACATCTCCCATCGTGTTCTAGAGGCTGCACGGAGGTCTGCCGAGTGTTTTGCAAGAAAACAAAGAAAGTTGTCCAAAACAGCTTGCAATCGAATGTTCATGTGAATAGAAAAGGCAGGAGAGTGGTCAGGTACTGTTTTCTCTCAGTTGCCAAGCTGCGCACACAATCGCAGTGTTGTACAGCTTGTTTCATCACCTTTGCCAAGATGCCGCTCTATC
The DNA here is from genome assembly GCF_028551555.1 of Melozone crissalis. NCBI lineage: Eukaryota > Metazoa > Chordata > Aves > Passeriformes > Passerellidae > Melozone > Melozone crissalis. The sequence continues at coordinate 7,794,806 of NW_026535896.1, read as the reverse complement.
CGGCTCCTGGAGACCAAGAAACTGCTTCTTCGCGCAAAGACGATTCTGCCGCTCACAGTGCTCTGCGGAGTGCGCCTTCTGCCGAAAGAGGTCCGGGAGCGGTGCTTAGCTCTGCAGAGCACCGTACCTTCGTCTTTAGCCTCTCTTCTCGTCTACATCTTTGCAAAAACCTTTTCCACTCTGTCTGGCAAGGAGAAACTGTGCCAGCACAAAAAACATCTCCCATCGTGTTCTAGAGGCTGCACGGAGGTCTGCCGAGTGTTTTGCAAGAAGAGAAAGAAAGTTGTCCAAAACAGCTTGCAATCGAATGTTCATGTGAATAGAAAAGGCAGGAGAGTGGTCAGGTATTGTTTTCTCTCAGTTGGCAAGCTGCGCACACAATCGCAGTGTTGTACAGCTTGTTTCATCACCTTTGCGAAGTTGCCGCTCTCTCCGGCTCCCGGAGACGAAGAAGCTGCTTCTTCGCGCAAAGACGATTCTGCCGCTCACAGTGCTCTGCGGTGTGCGCCTTCTGCCGAAAGAGGCCAGGGAGCGGTGCTTACCTCTGCAGAGCACCGTACCTTCGTCTTTAGCCTCTCTTCTCGTCTACATCTTAGCAAAAAGCTTTTCCACTCTGTCTGGCAAGGAGAAACTTTGCCAGCACAGAAAACATCTCCCATCGTGTTGTAGAGGCTGCACGGAGGTCTGCCGAGTGTTTTGCAAGAAGAGAAAGAAAGTTGTCCAAAACAGCTTGCAATCGAATGTTCATGTGAATAGAAAAGGCAGGAGAGTGGTCAGGTACTGTTTTCTCTCAGTTGCCAAGCTGCGCACACAATCGCAGTCTTGTACAGCTTGTTTCATCACCTTTGCGAAGTTGCCGCTCTCTCCGGCTCCCGGAGACGAAGAAGCTGCTTCTTCGCGCAAAGACGATTCTGCCGCTCACAGTGCTCTGCGGTGTGCGCCTTCTGCCGAAAGAGGTCCGGGAGCGGTGCTTAGCTCTGCAGAGCACCGTACCTTCGTCTTTAGCCTCTCTTCTTGTCTACATCTTATCAAAAAGCTTTTCCACTCTGCCTGGCAAGGAGAAACTGTGCCAGCACAGAAAACATCTCCCATCGTGTTCTAGAGGCTGCACGGAGGTCTGCCGAGTGTTTTGCAAGAAGAGAAAGAAAGTTGTCCAAAACAGCTTGCAATCGAATGTTCATGTGAATAGAAAAGGCAGGAGAGTGGTCAGGTACTGTTTTCTCTCAGTTGCCAAGCTGCGCACACAATCGCAGTGTTGTACAGCTTGTTTCATCACCTTTGCGAAGTTGCCGCTCTCTCCGGCTCCCGGAGCCGAAGAAGCTGCTTCTTCGCGCAAAGACGATTCTGACGCTTACAGTGCTCTGCGGTGTGCGCCTTCTGCCGAAAGAGGCCCGGGTGCGGTGCTTAGCTCTGCAGAGCACCGTACCTTCGTCTTTAGCCTCTCTTCTCGTCTACATCTTAGCAAAAAGCTTTTCCACTCTGTCTGGCAAGGAGAAACTGTTCCAGCATAGAAAACATCTCCCATCGTGTTCTAGAGGCTGCACGGAGGTCTGCCGAGTGTTTTGCAAGAAGAGAAAGAAAGTTGTCCAAAACAGCTTGCAATCGAATGTTCATGTGATTAGAAAAGGCAGGAGAGTGGTCAGGTACTGTTTTCTCTCAGTTGGCAAGCTGCGCACACAATCGCAGTGTTGTACAGCTTGTTTCATCACCTTTGCAACGTTGCCGCTCTCTCCGGCTCCCGGAGACGAAGAAGCTGCTTCTTCGCGCAAAGACGATTCTGACGCTCACAGTGCTCTGCGGTGTGCGCCTTCTGCCGAAAGAGGTACGGGAGCGGTGCTTAGCTCTGCAGAGCACCGTACCTTCGTCTTTAGCCTCTCTTCTCGTCTACATCTTAGCAAAAAGCTTTTCCACTCTGTCTGGCAAGGACAAACTTTGCCAGCACCGAAAACATCTCCCATCGTGTTCTAGAGGCTGCACGGAGGTCTGCCGAGTGTTTTGCAAGAAGAGAAAGAAAGTTGTCCACAACAGCTTGCAATCGAATGTTCATGTGAATAGAAAACGCAGGAGAGTGGTCAGGTACTGTTTTCTCTCAGTTGGCAAGCTGCGCACACAATCGCAGTGTTGTACAGCTTGTTTCATCACCTTTGCCAAGTTGCCGCTCTCTCCGGCTCCCGGAGACGAAGAAGCTGCTTCTTCGCGCAAAGACGATTCTGACGCTCACAGTGCTCTGCGGTGTGCGCCTTCTGCCGAAAGAGGCCCGGGAGCGGTGCTTAGCTCTGCAGAGCACCGTACCTTCGTCTTTAGCCTCTCTTCTCGTCTACATCTTTGCAAAAAGCTTTTCCACTCTGTCTGGCAAGGAGAAACTGTGCCAGCACAAAAAACATCTCCCATCGTGTTCTAGAGGCTGCACGGAGGTCTGCCGAGTGTTTTGCAAGAAGAGAAAGAAAGTTGTCCAAAACAGCTTGCAATCGAATGTTCATGTGAATAGAAAAGGCAGGAGAGTGGTCAGGTATTGTTTTCTCTCAGTTGGCAAGCTGCGCACACAATCGCAGTGTTGTACAGCTTGTTTCATCACCTTTGCGAAGTTGCCGCTCTCTCCGGCTCCCGGAGACGAAGAAGCTGCTTCTTCGCGCAAAGACGATTCTGCCGCTCACAGTGCTCTGCGGTGTGCGCCTTCTGCCGAAAGAGGCCAGGGAGCGGTGCTTAGCTCTGCACTGCACCGTACCTTCGTCTTTAGCCTCTCTTCTCGTCTACATCTTAGCAAAAAGCTTTTCCACTCTGTCTGGCAAGGAGAAACTGTTCCAGCACAGAAAACATCTCCCTTCGTGTTCTAGAGGCTGCACGGAGGTCTGCCGAGTGTTTTGCAAGAAGAGAAAGAAAGTTGTCCAAAACAGCTTGCAATCGAATGTTCATGTGAATAGAAAAGGCAGGAGAGTGGTCAGGTACTGTTTTCTCTCACTTGGCAAGCTGCGCACACAATCGCAGTGTTGTACAGCTTGTTTCATCACCTTTGCCAAGTTGCCGCTCTCTCCGGCTCCCGGAGACGAAGAAGCTGCTTCTTCGCGCAAAGACGATTCTGCCGCTCACAGTGCTCTGCGGTGTGCGCCTTCTGCCGAAAGAGGTCCGGGAGCGGTGCTTACCTCTGCAGAGCACCGTACCTTCGTCTTTAGCCTCTCTTCTCGTCTACATCTTAGCAAAAAGCTTTTCCACTCTGTCTGGCAAGGAGAAACTTTGCCAGCACAGAAAACATCTCCCATCGTGTTCTAGAGGCTGCACGGAGGTCTGCCGAGTGTTTTGCAAGAAGAGAAAGAAAGTTGTCCAAAACAGCTTGCAATCGAATGTTCATGTGAATAGAAAAGGCAGGAGAGTGGTCAGGTACTTTTTTCTCTCAGTTGCCAAGCTGCGCACACAATCGCAGTCTTGTACAGCTTGTTTCATCACCTTTGCGAAGTTGCCGCTCTCTCCGGCTCCCGGAGACGAAGAAGCTGCTTCTTCGCGCAAAGACGATTCTGCCGCTCACAGTGCTCTGCGGTGTGCGCCTTCTGCCGAAAGAGGTCCGGGAGCGGTGCTTAGCTCTGCAGAGCACCGTACCTTCGTCTTTAGCCTCTCTTCTTGTCTACATCTTATCAAAAAGCTTTTCCACTCTGCCTGGCAAGGAGAAACTGTGCCAGCACAGAAAACATCTCCCATCGTGTTCTAGAGGCTGCACGGAGGTCTGCCGAGTGTTTTGCAAGAAGAGAAAGAAAGTTGTCCAAAACAGCTTGCAATCGAATGTTCATGTGAATAGAAAAGGCAGGAGAGTGGTCAGGTACTGTTTTCTCTCAGTTGCCAAGCTGCGCACACAATCGCAGTGTTGTACAGCTTGTTTCATCACCTTTGCGAAGTTGCCGCTCTCTCCGGCTCCCGGAGCCGAAGAAGCTGCTTCTTCGCGCAAAGACGATTCTGACGCTCACAGTGCTCTGCGGTGTGCGCCTTCTGCCGAAAGAGGCCCGGGTGCGGTGCTTAGCTCTGCAGAGCACCGTACCTTCGTCTTTAGCCTCTCTTCTCGTCTACATCTTAGCAAAAAGCTTTTCCACTCTGTCTGGCAAGGAGAAACTGTTCCAGCACAGAAAACATCTCCCATCGTGTTCTAGAGGCTGCACGGAGGTCTGCCGAGTGTTTTGCAAGAAGAGAAAGAAAGTTGTCCAAAACAGCTTGCAATCGAATGTTCATGTGATTAGAAAAGGCAGGAGAGTGGTCAGGTACTGTTTTCTCTCAGTTGGCAAGCTGCGCACACAATCGCAGTGTTGTACAGCTTGTTTCATCACCTTTCCCAAGTTGCCGCTCTCTCCGGCTCCCGGAGACGAAGAAGCTGCTTCTTCGCGCAAAGACGATTCTGCCGCTCACAGTGCTCTGCGGTGTGCGCCTTCTGCCGAAAGAGGTACGGGAGCGGTGCTTAGCTCTGCAGAGCACCGTACCTTCGTCTTTAGCCTCTCTTCTCGTCTACATCTTAGCAAAAAGCTTTTCCACTCTGTCTGGCAAGGACAAACTTTGCCAGCACAAAAAACATCTCCCATCGTGTTCTAGAGGCTGCACGGAGGTCTGCCGAGTGTTTTGCAAGAAGAGAAAGAAAGTTGTCCACAACAGCTTGCAATCGAATGTTCATGTGAATAGAAAACGCAGGAGAGTGGTCAGGTACTGTTTTCTCTCAGTTGGCAAGCTGCGCACACAATCGCAGTGTTGTACAGCTTGTTTCATCACCTTTGCCAAGTTGCCGCTCTCTCCGGCTCCCGGAGACGAAGAAGCTGCTTCTTCGCGCAAAGACGATTCTGACGCTCACAGTGCTCTGCGGTGTGCGCCTTCTGCCGAAAGAGGCCCGGGAGCGGTGCTTAGCTCTGCAGAGCACCGTACCTTCGTCTTTAGCCTCTCTTCTCGTCTACATCTTAGCAAAAACCTTTTCCACTCTGTCTGGCAAGGAGAAACTTTGCCAGCACAGAAAACATCTCCCATCGTGTTCTAGAGGCTGCACGGAGGTCTGCCGAGTGTTTTGCAAGAAGAGAAAGAAAGTTCTCCAAAACAGCTTGCAATCGAATGTTCATGTTAATAGAAAAGGCAGGAGAGTGGTCAGGTACTGTTTTCTCTCTCTTGGCAAGCTGCGCACACAATCGCAGTGTTGTACAGCTTGTTTCATCACCTTTGCCAAGTTGCCGCTCTCTCCGGCTCCCGGAGACGAAGAAGCTGCTTCTTCGCGCAAAGACGATTCTGCCGCTCACAGTGCTCTGCGGTGTGCGCCTTCTGCCGAAAGAGGCCCGGGAGCGGTGCTTAGCTCTGCAGAGCACCTTACCTTCGTCTTTAGCCTCTCTTCTCGTCTACATCTTAGCAAAAAGCTTTTCCACTCTGTCTGGCAAGGAGAAACTGTGCCAGCACAGAAAACATCTCCCATCGTGTTCTAGAGGCTGCACGGAGGTCTGCCGAGTGTTTTGCAAGAAGAGAAAGAAAGTTGTCCAAAACAGCTTGCAATCGAATATTCATGTGAATAGAAAAGGCAGGAGAGTGGTCAGGTACTGTTTTCTCTCACTTGGCAAGCTGCGCACACAATCGCAGTCTTGTACAGATTGTTTCATCACCTTTGCGAAGTTGCAGCTCTCTCCGGCTCCTGGAGACCAAGAAGCTGCTTCTTCGCGCAAAGACGATTCTGCCGCTCACAGTGCTCTGCGGAGTGCGCCTTCTGCCGAAAGAGGTCCGGGAGCGGTGCTTAGCTCTGCAGAGCACCGTACCTTCGTCTTTAGCCTCTCTTCTCGTCTACATCTTTGCAAAAAGCTTTTCCACTCTGTCTGGCAAGGAGAAACTGTGCCAGCACAAAAAACATCTCCCATCGTGTTCTAGAGGCTGCACGGAGGTCTGCCGAGTGTTTTGCAAGAAGAGAAAGAAAGTTGTCCAAAACAGCTTGCAATCGAATGTTCATGTGAATAGAAAAGGCAGGAGAGTGGTCAGGTACTGTTTTCTCTCAGTTGCCAAGCTGCGCACACAATCGCAGTGTTGTACAGCTTGTTTCATCACCTTTGCGAAGTTGCCGCTCTGTCCGGCTCCCGGAGACGAAGAAGCTGCTTCTTCGCGCAAAGACGATTCTGCCGCTCACAGTGCTCTGCGGTGTGCGCCTTCTGCCGAAAGAGGCCAGGGAGCGGTGCTTAGCTCTGCACTGCACCGTACCTTCGTCTTTAGCCTCTCTTCTCGTCTACATCTTAGCAAAAAGCTTTTCCACTCTGTCTGGCAAGGAGAAACTGTTCCAGCACAGAAAACATCTCCCTTCGTGTTCTAGAGGCTGCACGGAGGTCTGCCGAGTGTTTTGCAAGAAGAGAAAGAAAGTTGTCCAAAACAGCTTGCAATCGAATGTTCATGTGAATAGAAAAGGCAGGAGAGTGGTCAGGTACTGTTTTCTCTCACTTGGCAAGCTGCGCACACAATCGCAGTGTTGTACAGCTTGTTTCATCACCTTTGCGAAGTTGCCGCTCTCTCCGGCTCCCGGAGACGAAGAAGCTGCTTCTTCGCGCAAAGACGATTCTGCCGCTCACAGTGCTCTGCGGTGTGCGCCTTCTGCCGAAAGAGGTCCGGGAGCGGTGCTTACCTCTGCAGAGCACCGTACCTTCGTCTTTAGCCTCTCTTCTCGTCTACATCTTAGCAAAAAGCTTTTCCACTCTGTCTGGCAAGGAGAAACTTTGCCAGCACAGAAAACATCTCCCATCGTGTTGTAGAGGCTGCACGGAGGTCTGCCGAGTGTTTTGCAAGAAGAGAAAGAAAGTTGTCCAAAACAGCTTGCAATCGAATGTTCATGTGAATAGAAAAGGCAGGAGAGTGGTCAGGTACTGTTTTCTCTCAGTTGCCAAGCTGCGCACACAATCGCAGTCTTGTACAGCTTGTTTCATCACCTTTGCGAAGTTGCCGCTCTCTCCGGCTCCCGGAGACGAAGAAGCTGCTTCTTCGCGCAAAGACGATTCTGCCGCTCACAGTGCTCTGCGGTGTGCGCCTTCTGCCGAAAGAGGTCCGGGAGCGGTGCTTAGCTCTGCAGAGCACCGTACCTTCGTCTTTAGCCTCTCTTCTTGTCTACATCTTATCAAAAAGCTTTTCCACTCTGCCTGGCAAGGAGAAACTGTGCCAGCACAGAAAACATCTCCCATCGTGTTCTAGAGGCTGCACGGAGGTCTGCCGAGTGTTTTGCAAGAAGAGAAAGAAAGTTGTCCAAAACAGCTTGCAATCGAATGTTCATGTGAATAGAAAAGGCAGGAGAGTGGTCAGGTACTGTTTTCTCTCAGTTGCCAAGCTGCGCACACAATCGCAGTGTTGTACAGCTTGTTTCATCACCTTTGCGAAGTTGCCGCTCTCTCCGGCTCCCGGAGCCGAAGAAGCTGCTTCTTCGCGCAAAGACGATTCTGACGCTCACAGTGCTCTGCGGTGTGCGCCTTCTGCCGAAAGAGGCCCGGGTGCGGTGCTTAGCTCTGCAGAGCACCGTACCTTCGTCTTTAGCCTCTCTTCTCGTCTACATCTTAGCAAAAAGCTTTTCCACTCTGTCTGGCAAGGAGAAACTGTTCCAGCACAGAAAACATCTCCCATCGTGTTCTAGAGGCTGCACGGAGGTCTGCCGAGTGTTTTGCAAGAAGAGAAAGAAAGTTGTCCAAAACAGCTTGCAATCGAATGTTCATGTGAATAGAAAAGGCAGGAGAGTGGTCAGGTACTGTTTTCTCTCAGTTGCCAAGCTGCGCACACAATCGCAGTGTTGTACAGCTTGTTTCATCACCTTTCCCAAGTTGCCGCTCTCTCCGGCTCCCGGAGACGAAGAAGCTGCTTCTTCGCGCAAAGACGATTCTGCCGCTCACAGTGCTCTGCGGTGTGCGCCTTCTGCCGAAAGAGGTACGGGAGCCGTGCTTAGCTCTGCAGAGCACCGTACCTCCGTCTTTAGCCTCTCTTCTCGTCTACATCTTAGCAAAAAGCTTTTCCACTCTGTCTGGAAAGGAAAAACTTTGCCAGCACAGAAAACATCTCCCATCGTGTGCTAGAGGCTGCACGGAGGTCTGCCGAGTGTTTTGCAAGAAGAGAAAGAAAGTTGTCCAAAACAGCTTGCAATCGAATGTTCATGTGAATAGAAAAGGCAGGAGAGTGGTCAGGTACTGTTTTCTCTCAGTTGGCAAGCTGCGCACACAATCGCAGTGTTGTAGAGCTTGTTTCATCACCTTTGCGAAGCTGCCGCTCTCTCCGGCTCCCGGAGACGAAGAAGCTGCTTCTTCGCGCAATGACGATTCTGCCGCTCACAGTGCTCTGCGGTGTGCGCCTTCTGCCGAAAGAGGTCCGGGAGCGGTGCTTAGCTCTGCAGAGCACCGTACCTTCGTCTTTAGCCTCTCTTCTCGTCTACATCTTAGCAAAAAGCTTTTCCACTCTGTCTGGCAAGGAGAAACTTTGCCAGCACAGAAAACATCTCCCATCGTGTTCTAGAGGCTGCACGGAGGTCTGCCGAGTGTTTTGCAAGAAGAGAAAGAAAGTTCTCCAAAACAGCTTGCAATCGAATGTTCATGTTAATAGAAAAGGCAGGAGAGTGGTCAGGTACTGTTTTCTCTCTCTTGGCAAGCTGTGCACACAATCGCAGTGTTGTACAGCTTGTTTCATCACCTTTGCCAAGTTGCCGCTCTCTCCGGCTCCCGGAGACGAAGAAGCTGCTTCTTCGCGCAAAGACGATTCTGCCGCTCACAGTGCTCTGCGGTGTGCGCCTTCTGCCGAAAGAGGCCCGGGAGCGGTGCTTAGCTCTGCAGAGCACCTTACCTTCGTCTTTAGCCTCTCTTCTCGTCTACATCTTAGCAAAAAGCTTTTCCACTCTGTCTGGCAAGGAGAAACTGTGCCAGCACAGAAAACATCTCCCATCGTGTTCTAGAGGCTGCACGGAGGTCTGCCGAGTGTTTTGCAAGAAGAGAAAGAAAGTTGTCCAAAACAGCTTGCAATCGAATGTTCATGTGAATAGAAAAGGCAGGAGAGTGGTCAGGTACTGTTTTCTCTCACTTGGCAAGCTGCGCACACAATCGCAGTCTTGTACAGATTGTTTCATCACCTTTGCGAAGTTGCCGCTCTCTCCGGCTCCTGGAGACCAAGAAGCTGCTTCTTCGCGCAAAGACGATTCTGCCGCTCACAGTGCTCTGCGGAGTGCGCCTTCTGCCGAAAGAGGTCCGGGAGCGGTGCTTAGCTCTGCAGAGCACCGTACCTTCGTCTTTAGCCTCTCTTCTCGTCTACATCTTTGCAAAAAGCTTTTCCACTCTGTCTGGCAAGGAGAAACTGTGCCAGCACAAAAAACATCTCCCATCGTGTTCTAGAGGCTGCACGGAGGTCTGCCGAGTGTTTTGCAAGAAGAGAAAGAAAGTTGTCCAAAACAGCTTGCAATCGAATGTTCATGTGAATAGAAAAGGCAGGAGAGTGGTCAGGTATTGTTTTCTCTCAGTTGGCAAGCTGCGCACACAATCGCAGTGTTGTACAGCTTGTTTCATCACCTTTGCGAAGTTGCCGCTCTGTCCGGCTCCCGGAGACGAAGAAGCTGCTTCTTCGCGCAAAGACGATTCTGCCGCTCACAGTGCTCTGCGGTGTGCGCCTTCTGCCGAAAGAGGCCAGGGAGCGGTGCTTAGCTCTGCACTGCACCGTACCTTCGTCTTTAGCCTCTCTTCTCGTCTACATCTTAGCAAAAAGCTTTTCCACTCTGTCTGGCAAGGAGAAACTGTGCCAGCACAGAAAACATCTCCCTTCGTGTTCTAGAGGCTGCACGGAGGTCTGCCGAGTGTTTTGCAAGAAGAGAAAGAAAGTTGTCCAAAACAGCTTGCAATCGAATGTTCATGTGAATAGAAAAGGCAGGAGAGTGGTCAGGTTCTGTTTTCTCTCAGTTGGCAAGCTGCGCACACAATCGCAGTGTTGTACAGCTTGTTTCATCACCTTTGCAACGTTGCCGCTCTCTCCGGCTCCCGGAGACGAAGAAGCTGCTTCTTCGCGCAAAGACGATTCTGACGCTCACAGTGCTCTGCTTTGTGCGCCTTCTGCCGAAAGAGGTCCGGGAGCGGTGCTTAGCTCTGCAGAGAACCGTACCTTCGTCTTTAGCCTCTCTTCTCGTCTACATCTTAGCAAAAAGCTTTTCCACTCTGTCTGGCAAGGAGAAACTTTGCCAGCACAGAAAACATCTCCCATCGTGTTGTAGAGGCTGCACGGAGGTCTGCCGAGTGTTTTGCAAGAAGAGAAAGAAAGTTGTCCAAAACAGCTTGCAATCGAATGTTCATGTGAATAGAAAAGGCAGGAGAGTGGTCAGGTACTGTTTTCTCTCAGTTGCCAAGCTGCGCACACAATCGCAGTCTTGTACAGCTTGTTTCATCACCTTTGCGAAGTTGCCGCTCTCTCCGGCTCCCGGAGACCAAGAAGCTGCTTCTTCGCGCAAAGACGATTCTGCCGCTCACAGTGCTCTGCGGTGTGCGCCTTCTGCCGAAAGAGGCCAGGGAGCGGTGCTTAGCTCTGCACTGCACCGTACCTTCGTCTTTAGCCTCTCTTCTCGTCTACATCTTAGCAAAAAGCTTTTCCACTCTGTCTGGCAAGGAGAAACTGTTCCAGCACAGAAAACATCTCCCATCGTGTTCTAGAGGCTGCACGGAGGTCTGCCGAGTGTTTTGCAAGAAGAGAAAGAAAGTTGTCCAAAACAGCTTGCAATCGAATGTTCATGTGAATAGAAAAGGCAGGAGAGTGGTCAGGTTCTGTTTTCTCTCAGTTGGCAAGCTGCGCACACAATCGCAGTGTTGTACAGCTTGTTTCATCACCTTTGCGACGTTGCCGCTCTCTCCGGCTCCGGGAGACGAAGAAGCTGCTTCTTCGCGCAAAGACGATTCTGCCGCTCACAGTGCTCTGCGGTGTGCGCCTTCTGCCGAAAGAGGTCCGGGAGCGGTGCTTAGCTCTGCAGAGAACCGTACCTTCGTCTTTAGCCTCTCTTCTCGTCTACATCTTAGCAAAAATCTTTTCCACTCTGTCTGGCAAGGAGAAAATTTGCCAGCACAGAAAACATTTCCCATCGTGTTCTAGAGGCTGCACGGAGGTCTGCCGAGTGTTTTGCAAGAAGAGAAAGAAAGTTGTCCAAAACAGCTTGCAATCGAATGTTCATGTGAATAGAAAAGGCAGGAGAGTGGTCAGGTACTGTTTTCTCTCCGTTGCCAAGCTGCGCACACAATCGCAGTCTTGTACAGCTTGTTTCATCACCTTTGCGAAGTTGCCGTTCTCTCCGGCTCCCGGAGACGAAGAAGCTGCTTCTTCGCGCAAAGACGATTCTGCCGCTCACAGTGCTCTGCGGTGTGCGCCTTCTGCCGAAAGAGGTCCGGGAGCGGTGCTTAGCTCTGCAGAGCACCGTACCTTCGTCTTTAGCCTCTCTTCTCGTCTACATCTTAGCAAAAAGCTTTTCCACTCTGTCTGGCAAGGAGAAACTGTGCCAGCACAGAAAACATCTCCCATCGTGTTCTAGAGGCTGCACGGAGGTCTGCCGAGTGTTTTGCAAGAAGAGAAAGAAAGTTGTCCAAAACAGCTTGCAATCGAATGTTCATGTGAATAGAAAAGGCAGGAGAGTGGTCAGGTACTGTTTTCTCTCAGGTGGCAAGCTGCGCACACAATCGCAGTGTTGTACAGCTTTTTTCATCACCTTTGCCAAGTTGCCGCTCTCTCTGGCTCCTGGAGACCAAGAAGCTGCTTCTTCGCGCAAAGACGATTCTGCCGCTCACAGTGCTCTGCGGTGTGCGCCTTCTGCCGAAAGAGGTCCGTGAGCGGTGCTTAGCTCTGCAGAGCACCGTACCTTCGTCTTTAGCCTCTCTTCTCGTCTACATCTTAGCAAAAAGCTTTTCCACTCCGTCTGGCAAGGAGAAACTGTGCCAGCACAGAAAACATCTCCCATCGTGTTCTAGAGACTGCACGGAGGTCTGCCGAGTGTTTTGCAAGAAGAGAAAGAAAGTTGTCCAAAACAGCTTGCAATCGAATGTTCATGTGAATAGAAAAGGCAGGAGAGTGGTCAGGTACTGTTTTCTCTCAGTTGGCAAGCTGCGCACACAATCGCAGTGTTGTACAGCTTGTTTCATCACCTTTGCGAAGCTGCCGCTCTCTCCGGCTCCCGGAGACGAAGAAGCTGCTTCTTCGCGCAAAGACGATTCTGCTGCTCACAGTGCTCTGCGGTGTGTGTCTTCTGCCGAAAGAGACCAGGGAGCGGTGCTTAGCTCTGCAGAGCACCGTACCTTCGTCTTTAGCCTCTCTTCTCGTCTACATCTTAGCAAAAAGCTTTTCCACTCTGTCTGGCAAGGAGAAACTGTGCCAGCACAGAAAACATCTCCCATCGTGTTCTAGAGGCTGCACGGAGGTCTGCCGAGTGTTTTGCAAGAAGAGAAAGAAAGTTGTCCAAAACAGCTTGCAATCGAATGTTCATGTGATTAGAAAAGGCAGGAGAGTGGTCAGGTACTGTTTTCTCTCAGTTGGCAAGCTGCGCACACAATCGCAGTCTTGTACAGCTTGTTTCATCACCTTTGCCAAGTTGCCGCTCTCTCCGGCTCCCGGAGACGAAGAAGCTGCTTCTTCGCGCAAAGACGATTCTGCCGCTCACAGTGCTCTCTGGTGTGCGGCTTCTGCCGAAAGAGGCCAGGGAGCGGTGCTTAGCTCTGCAGAGCACCATACCTTCGTCTTTAGCCTCTCTTCTCGTCTACATCTTAGCAAAAAGCTTTTCCACTCTGTCTGGCAAGGAGAAACGTTGCCAGCACAGAAAACATCTCCCATCGTGTGCTAGAGGCTGCACGGAGGTCTGCCGAGTGTTTTGCAAGAAGAGAAAGAAAGTTGTCCAAAACAGCTTGCAATCGAATGTTCATGTGAATAGAAAAGGCAGGAGAGTGGTCAGGTATTGTTTTCTCTCAGTTGGCAAGCTGCGCACACAATCGCAGTGTTGTACAGCTTGTTTCATCACCTTTGCCAAGTTGCCGCTCTCTCCGGCTCCCGGAGACGAAGAAGCTGCTTCTTCGCGCAAAGACGATTCTGCCGCTCACAGTGCTCTGCGGTGTGCGCCTTCTGCCGAAAGAGGCCAGGGAGCGGTGCTTAGCTCTGCACTGCACCGTACCTTCGTCTTTAGCCTCTCTTCTCGTCTACATCTTAGCAAAAAGCTTTTCCCCTCTGTCTGGCAAGGACAAACTGTGCCAGCACAGAAAACATCTCCCTTCGTGTTCTAGAGGCTGCACGGAGGTCTGCCGAGTGTTTTGCAAGAAGAGAAAGAAAGTTGTCCAAAACAGCTTGCAATCGAATGTTCATGTGAATAGAAAAGGCAGGAGAGTGGTCAGGTACTGTTTTCTCTCAGTTGCCAAGCTGCGCACACAATCGCAGTGTTGTACAGCTTGTTTCATCACCTTTGCGAAGTTGCCGCTCTCTCCGGCTCCCGGAGCCGAAGAAACTGCTTCTTCGCGCAAAGACGATTCTGGCGCTCACAGTGCTCTGCGGTGTGCGCCTTCTGCTGAAAGAGGCCCGGGTGCGGTGCTTAGCTCTGCAGAGCACCGTACCTTCGTCTTTAGCCTCTCTTCTCGTCTACATCTTAGCAAAAAGCTTTTCCACTCTGTCTGGCAAGGAGAAACTGTGCCAGCACAGAAAACATCTCCCATCGTGTTCTAGAGGCTGCACGGAGGTCTGCCGAGTGTTTTGCAAGAAGAGAAAGAAAGTTGTTCAAAACAGCTTGCAATCGAATGTTCATGTGAATAGAAAAGGCAGTAGAGTGGTCAGGTACTGTTTTCTCTCCGTTGGCAAACTGCGCACACAATCGCAGTGTTGTACAGCTTGTTTCATCACCTTTGCGAAGTTGCCGTTCTCTCCGGCTCCCGGAGACGAAGAAGCTGCTTCTTCGCGCAAAGACGATTCTGCCGCTCACAGTGCTCTGCGGTGTGCGCCTTCTGCCGAAAGAGGTCCGTGAGCGGTGCTTAGCTCTGCAGAGCACCGTACCTTCGTCTTTAGCCTCTCTTCTCGTCTACATCTTTGCAAAAAGCTTTTCCACTCTGTCTGGCAAGGAGAAACTGTGCCAGCACAGAAAACATCTCCCATCGTGTTCTAGAGGCTGCACGGAGGTCTGCCGAGTGTTTTGCAAGAAGAGAAAGAAAGTTGTCCAAAACAGCTTGCAATCGAATGTTCATGTGAATAGAAAAGGCAGGAGAGTGGTCAGGTACTGTTTTCTCTCAGTTGCCAAGCTGCGCACACAATCGCAGTGTTGTACAGCTTGTTTCATCACCTTTGCCAAGTTGCCGCTCTCTCCGGCTCCTGGAGACGAAGAAGCTGCTTCTTCGCGCAAAGACGATTCTGCCGCTCACAGTGCTCTGCGGTGTGCGCCTTCTGCCGAAAGAGGCCAGGGAGCGGTGCTTAGCTCTGCAGAGCACCGTACCTTCGTCTTTAGCCTCTCTTCTCGTCTACATCTTAGCAAAAAGCTTTTCCACTCTGTCTGGCAAGGAGAAACTGTGCCAGCACAGAAAACATCTCCCATCGTGTTCTAGAGGCTGCACGGAGGTCTGCCGAGTGTTTTGCAAGAAAACAAAGAAAGTTGTCCAAAACAGCTTGCAATCGAATGTTCATGTGATTAGAAAAGGCAGGAGAGTGGTCAGGTACTGTTTTCTCTCATTTGGCAAGCTGCGCACACAATCGCTGTCTTGTACAGCTTGTTTCATCACCTTTGCGAAGTTGCCGCTCTCTCCGGCTCCCGGAGACCAAGAAGCTGCTTCTTCGCGCAAAGACGATTCTGCCGCTCACAGTGCTCTGCGGTGTGCGGCTTCTGCCGAAAGAGGCCAGGGAGCGGTGCTTAGCTCTGCAGAGCACCATACCTTCGTCTTTAGCCTCTCTTCTCGTCTACATCTTAGCAAAAAGCTTTTCCACTCTGTCTGGCAAGGAGAAACTTTGCCAGCACAGAAAACATCTCCCATCGTGTGCTAGAGGCTGCACGGAGGTCTGCCGAGTGTTTTGCAAGAAGAGAAAGAAAGTTGTCCAAAACAGCTTGCAATCGAATGTTCATGTGAATAGAAAAGGCAGGAGAGTGGTCAGGTACTGTTTTCTCTCAGTTGGCAAGCTGCGCACACAATCGCAGTGTTGTACAGCTTGTTTCATCACCTTTGCGAAGCTGCCGCTCTCTCCGGCTCCCGGAGACGAAGAAGCTGCTTCTTCGCGCAAAGACGATTCTGCTGCTCACAGTGCTCTGCGGTGTGTGTCTTCTGCCGAAAGAGACCAGGGAGCGGTGCTTAGCTCTGCAGAGCACCGTACCTTCGTCTTTAGCCTCTCTTCTCGTCTACATCTTAGCAAAAAGCTTTTCCACTCTGTCTGGCAAGGAGAAACTGTGCCAGCACAGAAAACATCTCCCATCGTGTTCTAGAGGCTGCACGGAGGTCTGCCGAGTGTTTTGCAAGAAGAGAAAGAAAGTTGTCCAAAACAGCTTGCAATCGAATGTTCATGTGATTAGAAAGGCAGGAGAGTGGTCAGGTACTGTTTTCTCTCAGTTGGCAAGCTGCGCACACAATCGCAGTCTTGTACAGCTTGTTTCATCACCTTTGCCAAGTTGCCGCTCTCTCCGGCTCCCGGAGACGAAGAAGCTGCTTCTTCGCGCAAAGACGATTCTGCCGCTCACAGTGCTCTGCGGTGTGCGGCTTCTGCCGAAAGAGGCCAGGGAGCGGTGCTTAGCTCTGCAGAGCACCATACCTTCGTCTTTAGCCTCTCTTCTCGTCTACATCTTAGCAAAAAGCTTTTCCACTCTGTCTGGCAAGGAGAAACGTTGCCAGCACAGAAAACATCTCCCATCGTGTGCTAGAGGCTGCACGGAGGTCTGCCGAGTGTTTTGCAAGAAGAGAAAGAAAGTTGTCCAAAACAGCTTGCAATCGAATGTTCATGTGAATAGAAAAGGCAGGAGAGTGGTCAGGTATTGTTTTCTCTCAGTTGGCAAGCTGCGCACACAATCGCAGTGTTGTACAGCTTGTTTCATCACCTTTGCGAAGTTGCCGCTCTGTCCGGCTCCCGGAGACGAAGAAGCTGCTTCTTCGCGCAAAGACGATTCTGCCGCTCACAGTGCTCTGCGGTGTGCGCCTTCTGCCGAAAGAGGCCAGGGAGCGGTGCTTAGCTCTGCACTGCACCGTACCTTCGTCTTTAGCCTCTCTTCTCGTCTACATCTTAGCAAAAAGCTTTTCCACTCTGTCTGGCAAGGAGAAACTGTTCCAGCACAGAAAACATCTCCCTTCGTGTTCTAGAGGCTGCACGGAGGTCTGCCGAGTGTTTTGCAAGAAGAGAAAGAAAGTTGTCCAAAACAGCTTGCAATCGAATGTTCATGTGAATAGAAAAGGCAGGAGAGTGGTCAGGTACTGTTTTCTCTCAGTTGGCAAGCTGCGCACACAATCGCAGTGTTGTACAGCTTGTTTCATCACCTTTGCGAAGTTGCCGCTCTCTCCGGCTCCCGGAGCCGAAGAAACTGCTTCTTCGCGCAAAGACGATTCTGACGCTCACAGTGCTCTGCGGTGTGCGCCTTCTGCTGAAAGAGGCCCGGGTGCGGTGCTTAGCTCTGCAGAGCACCGTACCTTCGTCTTTAGCCTCTCTTCTCGTCTACATCTTAGCAAAAAGCTTTTCCACTCTGTCTGGCAAGGAGAAACTGTTCCAGCACAGAAAACATCTCCCATCGTGTTCTAGAGGCTGCACGGAGGTCTGCCGAGTGTTTTGCAAGAAGAGAAAGAAAGTTGTCCAAAACAGCTTGCAATCGAATGTTCATGTGAATAGAAAAGGCAGGAGAGTGGTCAGGTTCTGTTTTCTCTCAGTTGGCAAGCTGCGCACACAATCGCAGTGTTGTACAGCTTGTTTCATCACCTTTGCGACGTTGCCGCTCTCTCCGGCTCCGGGAGACGAAGAAGCTGCTTCTTCGCGCAAAGACGATTCTGACGCTCACAGTGCTCTGCTTTGTGCGCCTTCTGCCGAAAGAGGTCCGGGAGCGGTGCTTAGCTCTGCAGAGAACCGTACCTTCGTCTTTAGCCTCTCTTCTCGTCTACATCTTAGCAAAAAGCTTTTCCACTCTGTCTGGCACGGAGAAACTGTGCCAGCACAGAAAACATCTCCCATCGTGTTGTAGAGGCTGCACGGAGGTCTGCCGAGTGTTTTGCAAGAAGAGAAAGAAAGTTGTCCAAAACAGCTTGCAATCGAATGTTCATGTGAATAGAAAAGGCAGGAGAGTGGTCAGGTACTGTTTTCTCTCCGTTGGCAAACTGCGCACACAATCGCAGTGTTGTACAGCTTGTTTCATCACCTTTGCGAAGTTGCCGTTCTCTCCGGCTCCCGGAGACGAAGAAGCTGCTTCTTCGCGCAAAGACGATTCTGCCGCTCACAGTGCTCTGCGGTGTGCGCCTTCTGCCGAAAGAGGTCCGTGAGCGGTGCTTAGCTCTGCAGAGCACCGTACCTTCGTCTTTAGCCTCTCTTCTCGTCTACATCTTTGCAAAAAGCTTTTCCACTCTGTCTGGCAAGGAGAAACTGTGCCAGCACAGAAAACATCTCCCATCGTGTTCTAGAGGCTGCACGGAGGTCTGCCGAGTGTTTTGCAAGAAGAGAAAGAAAGTTGTCCAAAACAGCTTGCAATCGAATGTTCATGTGAATAGAAAAGGCAGGAGAGTGGTCAGGTACTGTTTTCTCTCAGTTGGCAAGCTGCGCACACAATCGCAGTCTTGTACAGCTTGTTTCATCACCTTTGCGAAGCTGCCGCTCTCTCCGGCTCCCGTAGACGAAGAAGCTGCTTCTTCGCGCAAAGACGATTCTGCCGCTCACAGTGCTCTGCGGTGTGTGTCTTCTGCCGAAAGAGACCAGGGAGCGGTGCTTAGCTCTGCAGAGCACCGTACGTTCGTCTTTAGCCTCTCTTCTCGTCTACATCTTAGCAAAAAGCTTTTCCACTCTGTCTGGCAAGGAGAAACTGTGCCAGCACAGAAAACATCTCCCATCGTGTTCTAGAGGCTGCACGGAGGTCTGCCGAGTGTTTTGCAAGAAAACAAAGAAAGTTGTCCAAAACAGCTTGCAATCGAATGTTCATGTGATTAGAAAAGGCAGGAGAGTGGTCAGGTACTGTTTTCTCTCAGTTGGCAATCTGCGCACACAATCGCAGTCTTGTACAGCTTGTTTCATCACCTTTGCGAAGTTGCCGCTCTCTCCGGCTCCCGGAGACCAAGAAGCTGCTTCTTCGCGCAAAGACGATTCTGCCGCTCACAGTGCTCTGCGGTGTGCGGCTTCTGCCGAAAGAGGCCAGGGAGCGGTGCTTAGCTCTGCAGAGCACCATACCTTCGTCTTTAGCCTCTCTTCTCGTCTACATCTTAGCAAAAAGCTTTTCCACTCTGTCTGGCAAGGAGAAACTTTGCCAGCACAGAAAACATCTCCCATCGTGTGCTAGAGGCTGCACGGAGGTCTGCCGAGTGTTTTGCAAGAAGAGAAAGAAAGTTGTCCAAAACAGCTTGCAATCGAATGTTCATGTGAATAGAAAAGGCAGGAGAGTGGTCAGGTACTGTTTTCTCTCAGTTGGCAAGCTGCGCACACAATCGCAGTGTTGTACAGCTTGTTTCATCACCTTTGCGAAGTTGCCGCTCTGTCCGGCTCCCGGAGACGAAGAAGCTGCTTCTTCGCGCAAAGACGATTCTGCCGCTCACAGTGCTCAGCGGTGTGCGCCTTCTGCCGAAAGAGGTCCGGGAGCGGTGCTTAGCTCTGCAGAGAACCGTACCTTCGTCTTTAGCCTCTCTTCTCGTCTACATCTTAGCAAAAAGCTTTTCCACTCTGTCTGGCAAGGAGAAACTGTGCCAGCACAGAAAACATCTCCCATCGTGTTCTAGAGGCTGCACAGAGGTCTGCCGAGTGTTTTGCAAGAAAACAAAGAAAGTTGTTCAAAACAGCTTGCAATCGAATGTTCATGTGAATAGAAAAGGCAGGAGAGTGGTTAGGTACTGTTTTCTCTCACTTGGCAAGCTGCGCACACAATCGCAGTGTTGTACAGCTTGTTTCATCACCTTTGCGAAGCTGCCGCTCTCTCCGGCTCCCGGAGACGAAGAAGCTGCTTCTTCGCGCAAAGACGATTCTGCCGCTCATAGTGCTCTGCACTGTGTGTCTTCTGCCGAAAGAGGCCCGGGAGCGGTGCTTAGCTCCGCAGAGCACCTTACCTTCGTCTTTAGCCTCTCTTCTCGTCTACATCTTAGCAAAAACCTTTTCCACTCTGTCTGGCAAGGAGAAACTGTGCCAGCACAGAAAACATCTCCCATCGTGTTCTAGAGGCTGCACGGAGGTCTGCCGAGTGTTTTGCAAGAAGAGAAAGAAAGTTGTCAAAAACAGCTTGCAATCGAATGTTCATGTGATTAGAAAAGGCAGGAGAGTGGTCAGGTACTGTTTTCTCTCAGTTGGCAAGCTGCGCACACAATCGCAGTGTTGTACAGCTTGTTTCATCACCTTTGCCAAGTTGCCGCTCTCTCCGGCTCCCGGAGACGAAGAAGCTGCTTCTTCGCGCAAAGACGATTCTGCCGCTCACAGTGCTCTGCGGTGTGCCCCTTCTGCCGAAAGAGGTCCGGGAGCGGTGCTTAGCTCTGCAGAGCACCGTACCTTCGTCTTTAGCCTCTCTTCTCGTCTACATCTTAGCAAAAAGCTTTTCCACTCTGTCCGGCAAGGAGAAATTTTGCCAGCACAGAAAACATCTCCCTTCGTATTCTAGAGGCTGCACGGAGGTCTGCCGAGTGTTTTGCAAGAAGAGAAAGAAAGTTGTCCAAAACAGCTTGCAATCGAATGTTCATGTGAATAGAAAAGGCAGGAGAGTGGTCAGGTACTGTTTTCTCTCAGGTGGCAAGCTGCGCACACAATCGCAGTGTTGTACAGCTTGTTTCATCACCTTTGCCAAGTTGCCGCTCTCTCCGGCTGCTGGAGACCAAGAAGCTGCTTCTTCGCGCAAAGACGATTCTGCCGCTCACAGTGCTCTGCGGTGTGTGCCTTCTGCCGAAAGAGGTCCGTGAGCGGTGCTTAGCTCTGCAGAGCACCGTACCTTCGTCTTTAGCCTCTCTTCTCGTCTACATCTTAGCAAAAAGCTTTTCCACTCTGTCTGGCAAGGAGAAACTGTGCCAGCACAGAAAACATCTCCCATCGTGTCCTAGAGACTGCACGGAGGTCTGCCGAGTGTTTTGCAAGAAGAGAAAGAAAGTTGTCCAAAACAGCTTGCAATCGAATGTTCATGTGAATAGAAAAGGCAGGAGAGTGGTCAGGTACTGTTTTCTCTCAGTTGGCAAGCTGCGCACACAATCGCAGTCTTGTACAGCTTGTTTCATCACCTTTGCGAAGCTGCCGCTCTCTCCGGCTCCCGGAGACTAAGAAGCTGCTTCTTCGCGCAAAGACGATTCTGCTGCTCACAGTGCTCTGCGGTGTGTGTCTTCTGCCGAAAGAGACCAGGGAGCGGTGCTTAGCTCTGCAGAACACCGTACGTTCGTCTTTAGCCTCTCTTCTCGTCTACATCTTAGCAAAAAGCTTTTCCACTCTGTCTGGCAAGGAGAAACTGTGCCAGCACAGAAAACATCTCCCATCGTGTTCTAGAGACTGCACGGAGGTCTGCCGAGTGTTTTGCAAGAAGAGAAAGAAAGTTGTCAAAAAAAGCTTGCAATCGAATGTTCATGTGAATAGAAAAGGCAGGAGAGTGGTCAGGTACTGTTTTCTCTCAGTTGGCAAGCTGCCCAAACAATCGCAGTGTTGTACAGCTTGTTTCATCACCTTTGCGAAGTTGCCGCTCTCTCCGGCTCCCGGAGACGAAGAAGCTGCTTCTTCGCGCAAAGACGATTCTGCCGCTCACAGTGCTCTGCGGTGTGCGCCTTCTGCCGAAAGAGGTCCGGGAGCGGTGCTTAGCTCTGCAGAGCACCGTACCTTCGTCTTTAGCCTCTCTTCTCGTCTACATCTTAGCAAAAAGCTTTTCCACTCTGTCTGGCTAGGAGAAACTGTGCCAGCACAAAAAACATCTCCCATCGTGTTCTAGAGGCTGCACGGAGGTCTGCCGAGTGTTTTGCAAGAAGAGAAAGAAAGTTGTTCAAAACAGCTTGCAATCGAATGTTCATGTGAATAGAAAAGGCAGGAGAGTGGTCAGGTACTGTTTTCTCTCAGTTGACAAACTGCGCACACAATCGCAGTGTTATACAGCTTGTTTCATCACCTTTGCGAAGTTGCCGCTCTCTCCGGCTCCCGGAGACGAAGAAGCTGCTTCTTCGCGCAAAGACGATTCTGCCGCTCACAGTGCTCTGCGGTGTGCGGCTTCTGCCGAAAGAGATTCGGGAGCGGTGCTTTGCTCTGCAGAGAACCGTACCTTCGTCTTTAGCCTCTCTTCTCGTCTACATCTTAGCAAAAAGCTTTTCCACTCTGTCTGGCAAGGAGAAACTGTGCCAGCACAAAAAACATCTCCCATCGTGTTCTAGAGGCTGCACGGAGGTCTGCCGAGTGTTTTGCAAGAAGAGAAAGAAAGTTGTCCAAAACAGCTTGCAATCGAATGTTCATGTGAATAGAAAAGGCAGGAGAGTGGTCAGGTACTGTTTTCTCTCAGTTGGCAAGCTGCGCACACAATCGCAGTCTTGTACAGCTTGTTTCATCACCTTTGCGAAGTTGCCGCTCTCTCCGGCTCCCGGAGACGAAGAAGCTGCTTCTTCGCGCAAAGACGATTCTGACGCTCACAGTGCTCTGCGGTGTGCGCCTTCTGCCGAAAGAGGTCCGGGAGCGGTGCTTAGCTCTGCAGAGGACCGTACCTTCGTCTTTAGCCTCTCTTCTCGTCTACATCTTAGCAAAAAGCTTTTCCACTCTGTCTGGCAAGGAGAAACTGTGCCAGCACAGAAAACATCTCCCTTCGTGTTCTAGAGGCTGCACGGAGGTCTGCCGAGTGTTTTGCAAGAAGAGAAAGAAAGTTGTCCAAAACAGCTTGCAATCGAATGTTCATGTGAATAGAAAAGGCAGGAGAGTGGTCAGGTACTGTTTTCTCTCCGTTGGCAAGCTGCGCACACAATCGCAGTCTTGTACAGCTTGTTTCATCACCTTTGCGAAGTTGCCCCTCTCTCCGGCTCCGGGAGACGAAGAAGCTGCTTCTTCGCGCAAAGACGATTCTGCCGCTCACAGTGCTCTGCGGTGTGCGCCTTCTGCCTAAAGAGGCCAGGGAGCGGTGCTTAGCTCTGCAGAGCACCGTACGTTCGTCTTTAGCCTCTCTTCTCGTCTACATCTTAGCAAAAAGCTTTTCCACTCTGTCTGGCAAGGAGAAACTGTGCCAGCACAGAAAACATCTCCCATCGTGTTCTAGAGGCTGCACGGAGGTCTGCCGAGTGTTTTGCAAGAAGAGAAAGAAAGTTGTTCAAAACAGCTTGCAATCGAATGTTCATGTGAATAGAAAAGGCAGTAGAGTGGTCAGGTACTGTTTTCTCTCCGTTGGCAAACTGCGCACACAATCGCAGTGTTGTACAGCTTGTTTCATCACCTTTGCGAAGTTGCCGTTCTCTCCGGCTCCCGGAGACGAAGAAGCTGCTTCTTCGCGCAAAGACGATTCTGCCGCTCACAGTGCTCTGCGGTGTGCGCCTTCTGCCGAAAGAGGTCCGTGAGCGGTGCTTAGCTCTGCAGAGCACCGTACCTTCGTCTTTAGCCTCTCTTCTCGTCTACATCTTTGCAAAAAGCTTTTCCACTCTGTCTGGCAAGGAGAAACTGTGCCAGCACAGAAAACATCTCCCATCGTGTTCTAGAGGCTGCACGGAGGTCTGCCGAGTGTTTTGCAAGAAGAGAAAGAAAGTTGTCCAAAACAGCTTGCAATCGAATGTTCATGTGAATAGAAAAGGCAGGAGAGTGGTCAGGTACTGTTTTCTCTCAGTTGGCAAGCTGCGCACACAATCGCAGTCTTGTACAGCTTGTTTCATCACCTTTGCGAAGCTGCCGCTCTCTCCGGCTCCCGTAGACGAAGAAGCTGCTTCTTCGCGCAAAGACGATTCTGCCGCTCACAGTGCTCTGCGGTGTGTGTCTTCTGCCGAAAGAGACCAGGGAGCGGTGCTTAGCTCTGCAGAGCACCGTACGTTCGTCTTTAGCCTCTCTTCTCGTCTACATCTTAGCAAAAAGCTTTTCCACTCTGTCTGGCAAGGAGAAACTGTGCCAGCACAGAAAACATCTCCCATCGTGTTCTAGAGGCTGCACGGAGGTCTGCCGAGTGTTTTGCAAGAAAACAAAGAAAGTTGTCCAAAACAGCTTGCAATCGAATGTTCATGTGATTAGAAAAGGCAGGAGAGTGGTCAGGTACTGTTTTCTCTCAGTTGGCAATCTGCGCACACAATCGCAGTCTTGTACAGCTTGTTTCATCACCTTTGCGAAGTTGCCGCTCTCTCCGGCTCCCGGAGACCAAGAAGCTGCTTCTTCGCGCAAAGACGATTCTGCCGCTCACAGTGCTCTGCGGTGTGCGGCTTCTGCCGAAAGAGGCCAGGGAGCGGTGCTTAGCTCTGCAGAGCACCATACCTTCGTCTTTAGCCTCTCTTCTCGTCTACATCTTAGCAAAAAGCTTTTCCACTCTGTCTGGCAAGGAGAAACTTTGCCAGCACAGAAAACATCTCCCATCGTGTGCTAGAGGCTGCACGGAGGTCTGCCGAGTGTTTTGCAAGAAGAGAAAGAAAGTTGTCCAAAACAGCTTGCAATCGAATGTTCATGTGAATAGAAAAGGCAGGAGAGTGGTCAGGTACTGTTTTCTCTCAGTTGGCAAGCTGCGCACACAATCGCAGTGTTGTACAGCTTGTTTCATCACCTTTGCGAAGTTGCCGCTCTGTCCGGCTCCCGGAGACGAAGAAGCTGCTTCTTCGCGCAAAGACGATTCTGCCGCTCACAGTGCTCAGCGGTGTGCGCCTTCTGCCGAAAGAGGTCCGGGAGCGGTGCTTAGCTCTGCAGAGAACCGTACCTTCGTCTTTAGCCTCTCTTCTCGTCTACATCTTAGCAAAAAGCTTTTCCACTCTGTCTGGCAAGGAGAAACTGTGCCAGCACAGAAAACATCTCCCATCGTGTTCTAGAGGCTGCACAGAGGTCTGCCGAGTGTTTTGCAAGAAAACAAAGAAAGTTGTTCAAAACAGCTTGCAATCGAATGTTCATGTGAATAGAAAAGGCAGGAGAGTGGTTAGGTACTGTTTTCTCTCACTTGGCAAGCTGCGCACACAATCGCAGTGTTGTACAGCTTGTTTCATCACCTTTGCGAAGCTGCCGCTCTCTCCGGCTCCCGGAGACGAAGAAGCTGCTTCTTCGCGCAAAGACGATTCTGCCGCTCATAGTGCTCTGCACTGTGTGTCTTCTGCCGAAAGAGGCCCGGGAGCGGTGCTTAGCTCCGCAGAGCACCTTACCTTCGTCTTTAGCCTCTCTTCTCGTCTACATCTTAGCAAAAACCTTTTCCACTCTGTCTGGCAAGGAGAAACTGTGCCAGCACAGAAAACATCTCCCATCGTGTTCTAGAGGCTGCACGGAGGTCTGCCGAGTGTTTTGCAAGAAGAGAAAGAAAGTTGTCAAAAACAGCTTGCAATCGAATGTTCATGTGATTAGAAAAGGCAGGAGAGTGGTCAGGTACTGTTTTCTCTCAGTTGGCAAGCTGCGCACACAATCGCAGTGTTGTACAGCTTGTTTCATCACCTTTGCCAAGTTGCCGCTCTCTCCGGCTCCCGGAGACGAAGAAGCTGCTTCTTCGCGCAAAGACGATTCTGCCGCTCACAGTGCTCTGCGGTGTGCCCCTTCTGCCGAAAGAGGTCCGGGAGCGGTGCTTAGCTCTGCAGAGCACCGTACCTTCGTCTTTAGCCTCTCTTCTCGTCTACATCTTAGCAAAAAGCTTTTCCACTCTGTCCGGCAAGGAGAAATTTTGCCAGCACAGAAAACATCTCCCTTCGTATTCTAGAGGCTGCACGGAGGTCTGCCGAGTGTTTTGCAAGAAGAGAAAGAAAGTTGTCCAAAACAGCTTGCAATCGAATGTTCATGTGAATAGAAAAGGCAGGAGAGTGGTCAGGTACTGTTTTCTCTCAGGTGGCAAGCTGCGCACACAATCGCAGTGTTGTACAGCTTGTTTCATCACCTTTGCCAAGTTGCCGCTCTCTCCGGCTGCTGGAGACCAAGAAGCTGCTTCTTCGCGCAAAGACGATTCTGCCGCTCACAGTGCTCTGCGGTGTGTGCCTTCTGCCGAAAGAGGTCCGTGAGCGGTGCTTAGCTCTGCAGAGCACCGTACCTTCGTCTTTAGCCTCTCTTCTCGTCTACATCTTAGCAAAAAGCTTTTCCACTCTGTCTGGCAAGGAGAAACTGTGCCAGCACAGAAAACATCTCCCATCGTGTCCTAGAGACTGCACGGAGGTCTGCCGAGTGTTTTGCAAGAAGAGAAAGAAAGTTGTCCAAAACAGCTTGCAATCGAATGTTCATGTGAATAGAAAAGGCAGGAGAGTGGTCAGGTACTGTTTTCTCTCAGTTGGCAAGCTGCGCACACAATCGCAGTCTTGTACAGCTTGTTTCATCACCTTTGCGAAGCTGCCGCTCTCTCCGGCTCCCGGAGACTAAGAAGCTGCTTCTTCGCGCAAAGACGATTCTGCTGCTCACAGTGCTCTGCGGTGTGTGTCTTCTGCCGAAAGAGACCAGGGAGCGGTGCTTAGCTCTGCAGAACACCGTACGTTCGTCTTTAGCCTCTCTTCTCGTCTACATCTTAGCAAAAAGCTTTTCCACTCTGTCTGGCAAGGAGAAACTTTGCCAGCACAGAAAACATCTCCCATCGTGTTCTAGAGGCTGCACGGAGGTCTGCCGAGTGTTTTGCAAGAAGAGAAAGAAAGTTGTCCAAAACAGCTTGCAATCGAATGTTCATGTGATTAGAAAAGGCAGGAGAGTGGTCAGGTACTGTTTTCTCTCAGTTGGCAAGCTGCGCACACAATCGCAGTGTTGTACAGCTTGTTTCATCACCTTTGCGAAGCTGCCGCTCTCTCCGGCTCCCGGAGACTAAGAAGCTGCTTCTTCGCGCAAAGACGATTCTGCCGCTCACAGTGCTCTGCGGTGTGCGCCTTCTCCCGAAAGAGATCCGGGAGCTGTGCTTAGCTCTGCAGAGCACCGTACCTTCGTCTTTAGCCTCTCTTCTCGTCTACATCTTAGCAAAAAGCTTTTCCACTCTGTCTGGCAAGGAGAAACTGTGCCAGCACAGAAAACATCTCCCATCGTGTTCTAGAGACTGCACGGAGGTCTGCCGAGTGTTTTGCAAGAAGAGAAAGAAAGTTGTCAAAAAAAGCTTGCAATCGAATGTTCATGTGAATAGAAAAGGCAGGAGAGTGGTCAGGTACTGTTTTCTCTCAGTTGGCAAGCTGCCCAAACAATCGCAGTGTTGTACAGCTTGTTTCATCACCTTTGCGAAGTTGCCGCTCTCTCCGGCTCCCGGAGACGAAGAAGCTGCTTCTTCGCGCAAAGACGATTCTGCCGCTCACAGTGCTCTGCGGTGTGCGCCTTCTGCCGAAAGAGGTCCGGGAGCGGTGCTTAGCTCTGCAGAGCACCGTACCTTCGTCTTTAGCCTCTCTTCTCGTCTACATCTTAGCAAAAAGCTTTTCCACTCTGTCTGGCTAGGAGAAACTGTGCCAGCACAAAAAACATCTCCCATCGTGTTCTAGAGGCTGCACGGAGGTCTGCCGAGTGTTTTGCAAGAAGAGAAAGAAAGTTGTTCAAAACAGCTTGCAATCGAATGTTCATGTGAATAGAAAAGGCAGGAGAGTGGTCAGGTACTGTTTTCTCTCAGTTGACAAACTGCGCACACAATCGCAGTGTTATACAGCTT
This sequence comes from Melozone crissalis, assembly GCF_028551555.1. Lineage (NCBI taxonomy): Eukaryota > Metazoa > Chordata > Aves > Passeriformes > Passerellidae > Melozone > Melozone crissalis. The sequence goes on along the minus strand of NW_026535896.1, from coordinate 7,767,994 downwards.
GTTTCATCACCTTTGCGAAGTTGCCGCTCTCTCCGGCTCCCGGAGACGAAGAAGCTGCTTCTTCGCGCAAAGACGATTCTGCCGCTCACAGTGCTCTGCGGTGTGCGGCTTCTGCCGAAAGAGATTCGGGAGCGGTGCTTTGCTCTGCAGAGAACCGTACCTTCGTCTTTAGCCTCTCTTCTCGTCTACATCTTAGCAAAAAGCTTTTCCACTCTGTCTGGCAAGGAGAAACTGTGCCAGCACAAAAAACATCTCCCATCGTGTTCTAGAGGCTGCACGGAGGTCTGCCGAGTGTTTTGCAAGAAGAGAAAGAAAGTTGTCCAAAACAGCTTGCAATCGAATGTTCATGTGAATAGAAAAGGCAGGAGAGTGGTCAGGTACTGTTTTCTCTCAGTTGGCAAGCTGCGCACACAATCGCAGTCTTGTACAGCTTGTTTCATCACCTTTGCGAAGTTGCCGCTCTCTCCGGCTCCCGGAGACGAAGAAGCTGCTTCTTCGCGCAAAGACGATTCTGACGCTCACAGTGCTCTGCGGTGTGCGCCTTCTGCCGAAAGAGGTCCGGGAGCGGTGCTTAGCTCTGCAGAGGACCGTACCTTCGTCTTTAGCCTCTCTTCTCGTCTACATCTTAGCAAAAAGCTTTTCCACTCTGTCTGGCAAGGAGAAACTGTGCCAGCACAGAAAACATCTCCCTTCGTGTTCTAGAGGCTGCACGGAGGTCTGCCGAGTGTTTTGCAAGAAGAGAAAGAAAGTTGTCCAAAACAGCTTGCAATCGAATGTTCATGTGAATAGAAAAGGCAGGAGAGTGGTCAGGTACTGTTTTCTCTCAGTTGGCAAGCTGCGCACACAATCGCAGTGTTGTACAGCTTGTTTCATCACCTTTGCGAAGTTGCCGCTCTCTCCGGCTCCCGGAGACCAAGAAGCTGCTTCTTCGCGCAAAGACGATTCTGCTGCTCACAGTGCTCTGCGGTGTGTGTCTTCTGCCGAAAGAGACCAGGGAGCGGTGCTTACCTCTACAGAGCACCGTACCTTCGTCTTTAGCCTCTCTTCTCGTCTACATCTTAGCAAAAAGCTTTTCCACTCTGTCTGGCAAGGACAAACTTTGCCAGCACAGAAAACATCTCCCATCGTGTTCTAGAGGCTGCACGGAGGTCTGCCGAGTGTTTTGCAAGAAGAGAAAGAAAGTTGTCCAAAACAGCTTGCAATCGAATGTTCATGTGAATAGAAAAGGCAGGAGAGTGGTCAGGTACTGTTTTCTCTCAGTTGGCAAGCTGCGCACACAATCGCAGTGTTGTACAGTTTGTTTCATCACCTTTGCGAAGTTGCCGCTCTCTCCGGCTCCCGGAGTCCAAGAAGCTGCTTCTTCGCGCAAAGACGATTCTGCCGCTCACAGTGCTCTGCGGTGTGCGCCTTCTGCCGAAAGAGGTCCGGGAGCGGTGCTTAGCTCTGCAGAGCACCGTACGTTCGTCTTTAGCCTCTCTTCTCGTCTACATCTTAGCAAAAAGCTTTTCCACTCTGTCTGGCAAGGAGAAACTTTGCCAGCACAGAAAACATCTCCCATCGTGTTCTAGAGGCTGCACGGAGGTCTGCCGAGTGTTTTGCAAGAAGAGAAAGAAAGTTGTCAAAAACAGCTTGCAATCGAATGTTCATGTGAATAGAAAAGGCAGGAGAGTGGTCAGGTACTGTTTTCTCTCAGTTGGCAAGCTGCGCACACAATCGCAGTGTTGTACAGCTTGTTTCATCACCTTTGCGAAGCTGCCGCTCTCTCCGGCTCCCGGAGACGAAGAAGCTGCTTCTTCGCGCAAAGACGATTCTGCCGCTCACAGTGCTCTGCACTGTGTGTCTTCTGCCGAAAGACACCAGGGAGCGGTGCATAGCTCTGCAGAGCACCTTACCTTCGTCTTTAGCCTCTCTTCTCGTCTACATCTTAGCAAAAAGCTTTTCCACTCTGGCTGGCAAGGAGAAACTGTGCCAGCACAGAAAACATCTCCCTTCGTGTTCTAGAGGCTGCACGGAGGTCTGCCGAGTGTTTTGCAAGAAGAGAAAGAAAGTTGTCCAAAACAGCTTGCAATCGAATGTTCATGTGAATAGAAAAGGCAGGAGAGTGGTCAGGTTCTGTTTTCTCTCAGTTGGGAAGCTGCGCACACAATCGCAGTGTTGTACAGCTATTTTCATCACCTTTGCGAAGTTGCCGCTCTCTCCGGCTCCCGGAGACGAAGAAGCTGCTTCTTCGCGCAAAGACGATTCTGCCACTCACAGTGCTCTGCGGTGTGCGCCTTCTGCCGAAAGAGGTCCGTGAGCGGTGCTTAGCTCTGCAGAGCACCGTACCTTCGTCTTTAGCCTCTCTTCTCGTCTACATCTTAGCAAAAAGCTTTTCCACTCTGTCTGGCAAGGAGAAACTGTGCCAGCACAGAAAACATCTCCCATCGTGTTCTAGAGACTGCACGGAGGTCTGCCGAGTGTTTTGCAAGAAGAGAAAGAAAGTTGTCCAAAACAGCTTGCAATCGAATGTTCATGTGAATAGAAAAGGCAGGAGAGTGGTCAGGTACTGTTTTCTCTCAGGTGGCAAGCTGCGCACACAATCGCAGTGTTGTACAGCTTGTTTCATCACCTTTGCCAAGTTGCCGCTCTCTCCGGCTGCTGGAGACCAAGAAGCTGCTTCTTCGCGCAAAGACGATTCTGCCGCTCACAGTGCTCTGCGGTGTGCGCCTTCTGCCGAAAGAGGTCCGTGAGCGGTGCTTAGCTCTGCAGAGCACCGTACCTTCGTCTTTAGCCTCTCTTCTCGTCTACATCTTAGCAAAAAGCTTTTCCACTCTGTCTGGCTAGGAGAAACTGTGCCAGCACAGAAAACATCTCCCATCGTGTCCTAGAGACTGCACGGAGGTCTGCCGAGTGTTTTGCAAGAAGAGAAAGAAAGTTGTCCAAAACAGCTTGCAATCGAATGTTCATGTGAATAGAAAAGGCAGGAGAGTGGTCAGGTACTGTTTTCTCTCAGTTGGCAAGCTGCGCACACAATCGCAGTCTTGTACAGCTTGTTTCATCACCTTTGCGAAGCTGCCGCTCTCTCCGGCTCCCGGAGACTAAGAAGCTGCTTCTTCGCGCAAAGACGATTCTGCTGCTCACAGTGCTCTGCGGTGTGTGTCTTCTGCCGAAAGAGACCAGGGAGCGGTGCTTAGCTCTGCAGAGCACCGTACGTTCGTCTTTAGCCTCTCTTCTCGTCTACATCTTAGCAAAAAGCTTTTCCACTCTGTCTGGCAAGGAGAAACTGTGCCAGCACAGAAAACATCTCCCATCGTGTTCTAGAGGCTGCACGGAGGTCTGCCGAGTGTTTTGCAAGAAGAGAAAGAAAGTTGTCCAAAACAGCTTGCAATCGAATGTTCATGTGATTAGAAAAGGCAGGAGAGTGGTCAGGTACTGTTTTCTCTCAGTTGGCAAGCTGCGCACACAATCGCAGTCTTGTACAGCTTGTTTCATCACCTTTGCGAAGTTGCCGCTCTCTCCGGCTCCCGGAGACCAAGAAGCTGCTTCTTCGCGCAAAGACGATTCTGCCGCTCACAGTGCTCTGCGGTGTGCGCCTTCTGCCGAAAGAGGTCCGGGAGCGGTGCTTAGCTCTGCAGAGCACCGTACCTTCGTCTTTAGCCTCTCTTCTCGTCTAAATCTTAGCAAAAAGCTTTTCCACTCTGTCTGGCAAGGAGAAACTGTGCCAGCACAGAAAAAATCTCCCATCGTGTTCTAGATGCTGCACGGAGGTCTGCCGAGTGTTTTGCAAGAAGAGAAAGAAAGTTGTCCAAAACAGCTTCCAATCGAATGTTCATGTGAATAGAAAAGGCGGGAGAGTGGTCAGGTACTGTTTTCTCTCAGTTGGCAAGCTGCGCACACAATCGCAGTCTTGTACAGCTTGTTTCATCACCTATGCGAAGCTGCCGCTCTCTCCGGCTCCCGGAGACGAAGAAGCTGCTTCTTCGCGCAAAGACGATTCTGACGCTCACAGTGCTCTGCGGTGTGCGCCTTCTGCCGAAAGAGGTCCGGGAGCGGTGCTTAGCTCTGCAGAGGACCGTACCTTCGTCTTTAGCCTCTCTTCTCGTCTACATCTTAGCAAAAAGCTTTTCCACTCTGTCTGGCAAGGAGAAACTGTGCCAGCACAGAAAACATCTCCCTTCGTGTTCTAGAGGCTGCACGGAGGTCTGCCGAGTGTTTTGCAAGAAGAGAAAGAAAGTTGTCCAAAACAGCTTGCAATCGAATGTTCATGTGAATAGAAAAGGCAGGAGAGTGGTCAGGTACTGCTTTCTCTCACTTGGCAAGCTGCGCACACAATCGCAGTGTTGTAGAGCTTGTTTCATCACCTTTGCGAAGCTGCCGCTCTCTCCGGCTCCCGGAGACGAAGAAGCTGCTTCTTCGCGCAATGACGATTCTGCCGCTCACAGTGCTCTGCGGTGTGTTTCTTCTGCCGAAAGAGACCAGGGAGCGGTGCTTAGCTCTGCAGAGCACCGTACGTTCGTCTTTAGCCTCTCTTCTCGTCTACATCTTAGCAAAAAGCTTTTCCACTCTGTCTGGCAAGGAGAAACTGTGCCAGCACAGAAAACATCTCCCTTCGTGTTCTAGAGGCTGCACGGAGGTCTGCCGAGTGTTTTGCAAGAAGAGAAAGAAAGTTGTCCAAAACAGCTTGCAATCGAATGTTCATGTGAATAGAAAAGGCAGGAGAGTGGTCAGGTACTGTTTTCTCTCAGGTGGCAAGCTGCGCACACAATCGCAGTCTTGTACAGCTTGTTTCATCACCTTTGCCAAGTTGCCGCTCTCTCCGGCTGCTGGAGACCAAGAAGCTGCTTCTTCGCGCAAAGACGATTCTGCCGCTCACAGTGCTCTGCGGTGTGCGCCTTCTGCCGAAAGAGGTCCGTGAGCGGTGCTTAGCTCTGCAGAGCACCGTACCTTCGTCTTTAGCCTCTCTTCTCGTCTACATCTTAGCAAAAAGCTTTTCCACTCTGTCTGGCTAGGAGAAACTGTGCCAGCACAGAAAACATCTCCCATCGTGTCCTAGAGACTGCACGGAGGTCTGCCGAGTGTTTTGCAAGAAGAGAAAGAAAGTTGTCCAAAACAGCTTGCAATCGAATGTTCATGTGAATAGAAAAGGCAGGAGAGTGGTCAGGTACTGTTTTCTCTCAGTTGGCAAGCTGCGCACACAATCGCAGTCTTGTACAGCTTGTTTCATCACCTTTGCGAAGCTGCCGCTCTCTCCGGCTCCCGGAGACTAAGAAGCTGCTTCTTCGCGCAAAGACGATTCTGCTGCTCACAGTGCTCTGCGGTGTGTGTCTTCTGCCGAAAGAGACCAGGGAGCGGTGCTTAGCTCTGCAGAGCACCGTACGTTCGTCTTTAGCCTCTCTTCTCGTCTACATCTTAGCAAAAAGCTTTTCCACTCTGTCTGGCAAGGAGAAACTGTGCCAGCACAGAAAACATCTCCCATCGTGTTCTAGAGGCTGCACGGAGGTCTGCCGAGTGTTTTGCAAGAAGAGAAAGAAAGTTGTCCAAAACAGCTTGCAATCGAATGTTCATGTGATTAGAAAAGGCAGGAGAGTGGTCAGGTACTGTTTTCTCTCAGTTGGCAAGCTGCGCACACAATCGCAGTCTTGTACAGCTTGTTTCATCACCTTTGCGAAGTTGCCGCTCTCTCCGGCTCCCGGAGACCAAGAAGCTGCTTCTTCGCGCAAAGACGATTCTGCCGCTCACAGTGCTCTGCGGTGTGCGCCTTCTGCCGAAAGAGGTCCGGGAGCGGTGCTTAGCTCTGCAGAGCACCGTACCTTCGTCTTTAGCCTCTCTTCTCGTCTAAATCTTAGCAAAAAGCTTTTCCACTCTGTCTGGCAAGGAGAAACTGTGCCAGCACAGAAAAAATCTCCCATCGTGTTCTAGATGCTGCACGGAGGTCTGCCGAGTGTTTTGCAAGAAGAGAAAGAAAGTTGTCCAAAACAGCTTCCAATCGAATGTTCATGTGAATAGAAAAGGCGGGAGAGTGGTCAGGTACTGTTTTCTCTCAGTTGGCAAGCTGCGCACACAATCGCAGTCTTGTACAGCTTGTTTCATCACCTATGCGAAGCTGCCGCTCTCTCCGGCTCCCGGAGACGAAGAAGCTGCTTCTTCGCGCAAAGACGATTCTGACGCTCACAGTGCTCTGCGGTGTGCGCCTTCTGCCGAAAGAGGTCCGGGAGCGGTGCTTAGCTCTGCAGAGGACCGTACCTTCGTCTTTAGCCTCTCTTCTCGTCTACATCTTTGCAAAAAGCTTTTCCACTCTGTCTGGCAAGGAGAAACTGTGCCAGCACAGAAAACATCTCACATCGTGTTCTAGAGGCTGCACGGAGGTCTGCCGAGTGTTTTGCAAGAAGAGAAAGAAAGTTGTCCAAAACAGCTTGCAATCGAATGTTCATGTGAATAGAAAAGGCAGGAGAGTGGTCAGGTACTGCTTTCTCTCACTTGGCAAGCTGCGCACACAATCGCAGTGTTGTAGAGCTTGTTTCATCACCTTTGCGAAGCTGCCGCTCTCTCCGGCTCCCGGAGACGAAGAAGCTGCTTCTTCGCGCAATGACGATTCTGCCGCTCACAGTGCTCTGCGGTGTGTGTCTTCTGCCGAAAGAGACCAGGGAGCGGTGCTTAGCTCTGCAGAGCACCGTACGTTCGTCTTTAGCCTCTCTTCTCGTCTACATCTTAGCAAAAAGCTTTTCCACTCTGTCTGGCAAGGACAAACTTTGCCAGCACAGAAAACATCTCCCATCGTGTTCTAGAGGCTGCACGGAGGTCTGCCGAGTGTTTTGCAAGAAGAGAAAGAAAGTTGTCCACAACAGCTTGCAATCGAATGTTCATGTGAATAGAAAAGGCAGGAGAGTGGTCAGGTACTGTTTTCTCTCAGTTGGCAAGCTGCGCACACAATCGCAGTGTTGTACAGCTTGTTTCATCACCTTTGCCAAGTTGCCGCTCTCTCCGGCTCCCGGAGACCAAGAAGCTGCTTCTTCGCGCAAAGACGATTCTGCCGCTCACAGTGCTCTGCGGTGTGCGCCTTCTGCCGAAAGAGGCCAGGGAGCGGTGCTTAGCTCTGCAGAGCACCGTACCTTCGTCTTTAGCCTCTCTTCTCGTCTACATCTTAGCAAAAAGCTTTTCCACTCTGTCCGGCAAGGAGAAACTTTGCCAGCACAGAAAACATCTCCCATCGTGTTCTAGAGGCTGCACGGAGGTCTGCTGAGTGTTTTGCAAGAAGAGAAAGAAAGTTGTCCAAAACAGCTTGCAATCGAATGTTCATGTGATTAGAAAAGGCAGGAGAGTGGTCAGGTACTGTTTTCTCTCAGTTGGCAAGCTGCGCACACAATCGCAGTCTTGTACAGCTTGTTTCATCACCTTTGCCAAGTTGCCGCTCTCTCCGGCTGCTGGAGACCAAGAAGCTGCTTCTTCGCGCAAAGACGATTCTGCCGCTCACAGTGCTCTGCGGTGTGCGCCTTCTGCCGAAAGAGGTCCGGGAGCGGTGCTTAGCTCTGCAGAGCACCGTACCTTCGTCTTTAGCCTCTCTTCTCGTCTACATCTTAGCAAAAAGCTTTTCCACTCTGTCTGGCAAGGAGAAACAGTGCCAGCACAGAAAACATCTCCCATCGTGTCCTAGAGACTGCACGGAGGTCTGCCGAGTGTTTTGCAAGAAGAGAAAGAAAGTTGTCCAAAACAGCTTGCAATCGAATGTTCATGTGAATAGAAAAGGCAGGAGAGTGGTCAGGTACTGTTTTCTCTCAGTTGGCAAGCTGCGCACACAATCGCAGTCTTGTACAGCTTGTTTCATCACCTTTGCGAAGCTGCCGCTCTCTCCGGCTCCCGGAGACTAAGAAGCTGCTTCTTCGCGCAAAGACGATTCTGCTTCTCACAGTGCTCTGCGGTGTGTGTCTTCTGCCGAAAGAGACCAGGGAGCGGTGCTTAGCTCTGCAGAGCACCGTACGTTCGTCTTTAGCCTCTCTTCTCGTCTACATCTTAGCAAAAAGCTTTTCCACTCTGTCTGGCAAGGAGAAACTTTGCCAGCACAGAAAACATCTCCCATCGTGTTCTAGAGGCTGCACGGAGGTCTGCCGAGTGTTTTGCAAGAAGAGAAAGAAAGTTGTCCAAAACAGCTTGCAATCGAATGTTCATGTGATTAGAAAAGGCAGGAGAGTGGTCAGGTACTGTTTTCTCTCAGTTGGCAAGCTGCGCACACAATCGCTGTGTTGTACAGCTTGTTTCATCACCTTTGCGAAGTTGCCGCTCTCTCCGGCTCCCGGAGACGAAGAAGCTGCTTCTTCGCGCAAAGACGATTCTGCCGCTCACAGTGCTCTGCGGTGTGCGCCTTCTGCCGAAAGAGGTCCGGGAGCGGTGCTTAGCTCTGCAGAGCACCGTACCTTCGTCTTTAGCCTCTCTTCTCGTCTACATCTTAGCAAAAAGCTTTTCCACTCTGTCTGGCAAGGAGAAACTGTGCCAGCACAGAAAACATCTCCCATCGTGTTCTAGAGGCTGCACGGAGGTCTGCCGAGTGTTTTGCAAGAAGAGAAAGAAAGTTGTCCAAAACAGCTTGCAATCGAATGTTCATGTGAATAGAAAAGGCAGGAGAGTGGTCAGGTACTGTTTTCTCTCAGTTGGCAAGCTGCGCACACAATCGCAGTGTTGTACAGCTTGTTTCATCACCTTTGCGAAGTTGCCGCTCTCTCCGGCTCCCGGAGACGAAGAAGCTGCTTCTTCGCGCAAAGACGATTCTGCCGCTCACAGTGCTCTGCGGTGTGCGCCTTCTGCCGAAAGAGGTCCGGGAGCGGTGCTTAGCTCTGCAGAGGACCGTACCTTCGTCTTTAGCCTCTCTTCTCGTCTACATCTTAGCAAAAAGCTTTTCCACTCTGTCTGGAAAGGAGAAACTGTGCCAGCACAGAAAACATCTCCCTTCGTGTTCTAGAGGCTGCACGGAGGTCTGCCGAGTGTTTTGCAAGAAGAGAAAGAAAGTTGTCCAAAACAGCTTGCAATCGAATGTTCATGTGAATAGAAAAGGCAGGAGAGTGGTCAGGTACTGTTTTCTCTCAGTTGGCAAGCTGCGCACACAATCGCAGTGTTGTACAGCTTGTTTCATCACCTTTGCGAAGTTGCCGCTCTCTCCGGCTCCCGGAGACCAAGAAGCTGCTTCTTCGCGCAAAGACGATTCTGCTGCTCACAGTGCTCTGCGGTGTGTGTCTTCTGCCGAAAGAGACCAGGGAGCGGTGCTTAGCTCTACAGAGCACCGTACCTTCGTCTTTAGCCTCTCTTCTCGTCTACATCTTAGCAAAAAGCTTTTCCACTCTGTCTGGCAAGGAGAAACTTTGCCAGCACAGAAAACATCTCCCATCGTGTTCTAGAGGCTGCACGGAGGTCTGCCGAGTGTTTTGCAAGAAGAGAAAGAAATTTGTCCAAAACAGCTTGCAATCGAATGTTCATGTGATTAGAAAAGGCAGGAGAGTGGTCAGGTACTGTTTTCTCTCAGTTGGCAAGCTGCGCACACAATCGCAGTGTTGTACAGTTTGTTTCATCACCTTTGCGAAGTTGCCGCTCTCTCCGGCTCCCGGAGACCAAGAAGCTGCTTCTTCGCGCAAAGACGATTCTGCCGCTCACAGTGCTCTGCGGTGTGCGCCTTCTGCCGAAAGAGGTCCGGGAGCGGTGCTTAGGTCGGCTGAGCACCGTACGTTCGTCTTTAGCCTCTCTTCTCGTCTACATCTTAGCAAAAAGCTTTTCCACTATGTCTGGCAAGGAGAAACTGTGCCAGCACAGAAAACATCTCCCATCGTGTTCTAGAGGCTGCACGGAGGTCTGCCGAGTGTTTTGCAAGAAGAGAAAGAAAGTTGTCCAAAACAGCTTGCAATCGAATGTTCATGTGAATAGAAAAGGCAGGAGAGTGGTCAGGTACTGTTTTCTCTCACTTGGCAAGCTGCGCACACCATCGCAGTGTTGTACAGCTTGTTTCATCACCTTTGCGAAGCTGCCGCTCTCTCCGGCTCCCGGAGACGAAGAAGCTGCTTCTTCGCGCAAAGACGATTCTGCCGCTCACAGTGCTCTGCACTGTGTGTCTTCTGCCGAAAGACACCAGGGAGCGGTGCATAGCTCTGCAGAGCACCTTACCTTCGTCTTTAGCCTCTCTTCTCGTCTACATCTTAGCAAAAAGCTTTTCCACTCTGGCTGGCAAGGAGAAACTGTGCCAGCACAGAAAGCATCTCCCTTCGTGTTCTAGAGGCTGCACGGAGGTCTGCCGAGTGTTTTGCAAGAAGAGAAAGAAAGTTGTCCAAAACAGCTTGCAATCGAATGTTCATGTGAATAGAAAAGGCAGGAGAGTGGTCAGGTTCTGTTTTCTCTCAGTTGGGAAGCTGCGCACACAATCGCAGTGTTGTACAGCTTTTTTCATCACCTTTGCGAAGTTGCCGCTCTCTCCGGCTCCCGGAGACGAAGAAGCTGCTTCTTCGCGCAAAGACGATTCTGCCGCTCACAGTGCTCTGCGGTGTGCGCCTTCTGCCGAAAGAGGTCCGGGAGCGGTGCTTAGCTCTGCAGAGCACCGTACCTTCGTCTTTAGCCTCTCTTCTCGTCTACATCTTAGCAAAAAGCTTTTCCACTCTGTCTGGCAAGGAGAAACTTTGCCAGCACAGAAAACATCTCCCATCGTGTTCTAGAGGCTGCACGGAGGTCTGCCGAGTGTTTTGCAAGAAGAGAAAGAAAGTTGTCCAAAACAGCTTGCAATCGAATGTTCATGTGATTAGAAAAGGCAGGAGAGTGGTCAGGTACTGTTTTCTCTCAGTTGCCAAGCTGCGCACACAATCGCAGTGTTGTACAGCTTGTTTCATCACCTTTGCCAAGTTGCCGCTCTCTCCGGCTCCCGGAGACCAAGAAGCTGCTTCTTCGCGCAAAGACGATTCTGCCGCTCACAGTGCTCTGCGGTGTGCGCCTTCTGCCGAAAGAGGTCCGGGAGCGGTGCTTAGCTCTGCAGAGCACCGTACCTTCGTCTTTAGCCTCTCTTCTCGTCTACATCTTAGCAAAAAGCTTTTCCACTCTGTCTGGCAAGGAGAAACTGTTCCAGCACAGAAAACATCTCCCATCGTGTTCTAGATGCTGCATGGAGGTCTGCCGAGTGTTTTGCAAGAAGAGAAAGAAAGTTGTCCAAAACAGCTTGCAATCGAATGTTCATGTGAATAGAAAAGGCGGGAGAGTGGTCAGGTACTGTTTTCTCTCAGTTGGCAAGCTGCGCACACAATCGCAGTGTTGTACAGCTTGTTTCATCACCTATGCGAAGCTGCCGCTCTCTCCGGCTCCCGGAGACGAAGAAGCTGCTTCTTCGCGCAAAGACGATTCTGACGCTCACAGTGCTCTGCGGTGTGCGCCTTCTGCCGAAAGAGGTCCGGGAGCGGTGCTTAGCTCTGCAGTGGACCGTACCTTCGTCTTTAGCCTCTCTTCTCGTCTACATCTTAGCAAAAAGCTTTTCCACTCTGTCTGGCAAGGAGAAACTGTGCCAGCACAGAAAACATCTCCCTTCGTGTTCTAGAGGCTGCACGGAGGTCTGCCGAGTGTTTTGCAAGAAGAGAAAGAAAGTTGTCCAAAACAGCTTGCAATCGAATGTTCATGTGAATAGAAAAGGCAGGAGAGTGGTCAGGTACTGCTTTCTCTCACTTGGCAAGCTGCGCACACAATCGCAGTGTTGTAGAGCTTGTTTCATCACCTTTGCGAAGCTGCCGCTCTCTCCGGCTCCCGGAGACGAAGAAGCTGCTTCTTCGCGCAATGACGATTCTGCCGCTCACAGTGCTCTGCGGTGTGCGCCTTCTGCCGAAAGAGACCAGGGAGCGGTGCTTAGCTCTACAGAGCACCGTACCTTCGTCTTTAGCCTCTCTTCTCGTCTACATCTTAGCAAAAAGCTTTTCCACTCTGTCTGGCAAGGACAAACTTTGCCAGCACAGAAAACATCTCCCATCGTGTTCTAGAGGCTGCACGGAGGTCTGCCGAGTGTTTTGCAAGAAGAGAAAGAAAGTTGTCCACAACAGCTTGCAATCGAATGTTCATGTGAATAGAAAAGGCAGGAGAGTGGTCAGGTACTGTTTTCTCTCAGTTGGCAAGCTGCGCACACAATCGCAGTGTTGTACAGCTTGTTTCATCACCTTTGCCAAGTTGCCGCTCTCTCCGGCTCCCGGAGACCAAGAAGCTGCTTCTTCGCGCAAAGACGATTCTGCCGCTCACAGTGCTCTGCGGTGTGCGCCTTCTGCCGAAAGAGATCCGGGAGCGGTGCTTAGCTCTGCAGAGCACCGTACCTTCGTCTTTAGCCTCTCTTCTCGTCTAAATCTTAGCAAAAAGCTTTTCCACTCTGTCTGGCAAGGAGAAACTGTGCCAGCACAGAAAACATCTCCCATCGTGTTCTAGATGCTGCACGGAGGTCTGCCGAGTGTTTTGCAAGAAGAGAAAGAAAGTTGTCCAAAACAGCTTGCAATCGAATGTTCATGTGAATAGAAAAGGCGGGAGAGTGGTCAGGTACTGTTTTCTCTCAGTTGGCAAGCTGCGCACACAATCGCAGTGTTGTACAGCTTGTTTCATCACCTATGCGAAGCTGCCGCTCTCTCCGGCTCCCGGAGACGAAGAAGCTGCTTCTTCGCGCAAAGACGATTCTGACGCTCACAGTGCTCTGCGGTGTGCGCCTTCTGCCGAAAGAGGTCCGGGAGCGGTGCTTAGCTCTGCAGAGGACCGTACCTTCGTCTTTAGCCTCTCTTCTCGTCTACATCTTAGCAAAAAGCTTTTCCACTCTGTCTGGCAAGGAGAAACTGTGCCAGCACAGAAAACATCTCCCTTCGTGTTCTAGAGGCTGCACGGAGGTCTGCCGAGTGTTTTGCAAGAAGAGAAAGAAAGTTGTCCAAAACAGCTTGCAATCGAATGTTCATGTGAATAGAAAAGGCAGGAGAGTGGTCAGGTACTGCTTTCTCTCACTTGGCAAGCTGCGCACACAATCGCAGTGTTGTAGAGCTTGTTTCATCACCTTTGCGAAGCTGCCGCTCTCTCCGGCTCCCGGAGACGAAGAAGCTGCTTCTTCGCGCAATGACGATTCTGCCGCTCACAGTGCTCTGCGGTGTGCGCCTTCTGCCGAAAGAGACCAGGGAGCGGTGCTTACCTCTACAGAGCACCGTACCTTCGTCTTTAGCCTCTCTTCTCGTCTACATCTTAGCAAAAAGCTTTTCCACTCTGTCTGGCAAGGACAAACTTTGCCAGCACAGAAAACATCTCCCATCGTGTTCTAGAGGCTGCACGGAGGTCTGCCGAGTGTTTTGCAAGAAGAGAAAGAAAGTTGTCCACAACAGCTTGCAATCGAATGTTCATGTGAATAGAAAAGGCAGGAGAGTGGTCAGGTACTGTTTTCTCTCAGTTGGCAAGCTGCGCACACAATCGCAGTGTTGTACAGCTTGTTTCATCACCTTTGCCAAGTTGCCGCTCTCTCCGGCTCCCGGAGACGAAGAAGCTGCTTCTTCGCGCAAAGACGATTCTGCCGCTCACAGTGCTCTGCGGTGTGCGCCTTCTGCCGAAAGAGGTCCGGGAGCGGTGCTTAGCTCTGCAGAGCACCGTACCTTCGTCTTTAGCCTCTCTTCTCGTCTACATCTTAGCAAAAAGCTTTTCCACTCTGTCCGGCAAGGAGAAACTGTGCCAGCACATAAAACATCTCCCTTCGTATTCTAGAGGCTGCACGGAGGTCTGCCGAGTGTTTTGCAAGAAGAGAAAGAAGGTTGTCCAAAACAGCTTGCAATCGAATATTCATGTGAATAGAAAAGGCAGGAGAGTGGTCAGGTACTGTTTTCTCTCAGGTGGCAAGCTGCGCACACAATCGCAGTGTTGTACAGCTTGTTTCATCACCTTTGCGACGTTGCCGCTCTCTCCGGCTGCTGGAGACGAAGAAGCTGCTTCTTCGCGCAAAGACGATTCTGCCGCTCACAGTGCTCTGCGGTGTGCGCCTTCTGCCGAAAGAGGTCCGTGAGCGGTGCTTAGCTCTGCAGAGCACCGTACCTTCGTCTTTAGCCTCTCTTCTCGTCTACATCTTAGCAAAAAGCTTTTCCACTCTGTCTGGCAAGGAGAAACTGTGCCAGCAAAGAAAACATCTCCCATCGTGTCCTAGAGACTACACGGAGGTCTGCCGAGTGTTTTGCAAGAAGAGAAAGAAAGTTGTCCAAAACAGCTTGCAATCGAATGTTCATGTGAATAGAAAAGGCAGGAGAGTGGTCAGGTACTGTTTTCTCTCAGTTGGCAAGCTGCGCACACAATCGCAGTCTTGTACAGCTTGTTTCATCACCTTTGCGAAGCTGCCGCTCTCTCCGGCTCCCGGAGACTAAGAAGCTGCTTCTTCGCGCAAAGACGATTCTGCTGCTCACAGTGCTCTGCGGTGTGTGTCTTCTGCCGAAAGAGACCAGGGAGCGGTGCTTAGCTCTGCAGAGCACCGTACGTTCGTCTTTAGCCTCTCTTCTCGTCTACATCTTAGCAAAAAGCTTTTCCACTCTGTCTGGCAAGGAGAAACTTTGCCAGCACAGAAAACATCTCCCATCGTGTTCTAGAGGCTGTACGGAGGTCTGCCGAGTGTTTTGCAAGAAGAGAAAGAAAGTTGTCCAAAACAGCTTGCAATCGAATGTTCATGTGATTAGAAAAGGCAGGAGAGTGGTCAGGTACTGTTTTCTCTCAGTTGGCAAGCTGCGCACACAATCGCAGTCTTGTACAGCTTGTTTCTTCACCTTTGCGAAGTTGCCGCTCTCTCCGGCTCCCGGAGACCAAGAAGCTGCTTCTTCGCGCAAAGACGATTCTGCCGCTCACAGTGCTCTGCGGTGTGCGCCTTCTGCCGAAAGAGGTCCGGGAGCGGTGCTTAGCTCTGCAGAGGACCGTACCTTCGTCTTTAGCCTCTCTTCTCGTCTACATCTTAGCAAAAAGCTTTTCCACTCTGTCTGGCAAGGAGAAACTGTGCCAGCACAGAAAACATCTCCCTTCGTGTTCTAGAGGCTGCACGGAGGTCTGCCGAGTGTTTTGCAAGAAGAGAAAGAAAGTTGTCCAAAACAGCTTGCAATCGAATGTTCATGTGAATAGAAAAGGCAGGAGAGTGGCCAGGTACTGTTTTCTCTCAGTTGGCAAGCTGCGCACACAATCGCAGTGTTGTACAGCTTGTTTCATCACCTTTGCGAAGTTGCCGCTCTCTCCGGCTCCCGGAGACCAAGAAGCTGCTTCTTCGCGCAAAGACGATTCTGCTGCTCACAGTGCTCTGCGGTGTGTGTCTTCTGCCGAAAGAGACCAGGGAGCGGTGCTTAGCTCTACAGAGCACCGTACCTTCGTCTTTAGCCTCTCTTCTCGTCTACATCTTAGCAAAAAGCTTTTCCACACTGTCTGGCAAGGACAAATTTTGCCAGCACAGAAAACATCTCCCATCGTGTTCTAGAGGCTGCACGGAGGTCTGCCGAGTGTTTTGCAAGAAGAGAAAGAAAGTTGTCCAAAACAGCTTGCAATCGAATGTTCATGTGAATAGAAAAGGCAGGAGAGTGGTCAGGTACTGTTTTCTCTCAGTTGGCAAGCTGCGCACACAATCGCAGTGTTGTACAGTTTGTTTCATCACCTTTGCGAAGTTGCCGCTCTCTCCGGCTCCCGGAGACCAAGAAGCTGCTTCTTCGCGCAAAGACGATTCTGCCGCTCACAGTGCTCTGCGGTGTGCGCCTTCTGCCGAAAGAGGTCCGGGAGCGGTGCTTAGCTCTGCAGAGAACCGTACCTTCGTCTTTAGCCTCTCTTCTCGTCTACATCTTAGCAAAAAGCTTTTCCACTCTGTCTGGCAAGGAGAAACTGTGCCAGCACAGAAAACATCTCCCATCGTGTTCTAGAGGCTGCACGGAGGTCTGCCGAGTGTTTTGCAAGAAGAGAAAGAAAGTTGTCCAAAACAGCTTCCAATCGAATGTTCATGTGAATAGAAAAGGCGGGAGAGTGGTCAGGTACTGTTTTCTCTCAGTTGGCAAGCTGCGCACACAATCGCAGTGTTGTACAGCTTGTTCCATCACCTATGCGAAGCTGCCGCTCTCTCCGGCACCCGGAGACGAAGAAGCTGCTTCTTCGCGCAAAGACGATTCTGCCGCTCACAGTGCTCTGCGGTGTGCGCCTTCTGCCGAAAGAGGTCCGGGAGCGGTGCTTAGCTCTGCAGGGCACCGTACCTTCGTCTTTAGCCTCTCTTCTCGTCTACATCTTAGCAAAAAGCTTTTCCACTCTGTCTGGCAAGGAGAAACTGTGCCAGCACAGAAAACATCTCCCATCGTGTTCTAGAGACTGCACGGAGTTCTGCCGAGTGTTTTGCAAGAAGAGAAAGAAAGTTGTCCAAAACAGCTTGCAATCGAATGTTCATGTGAATAGAAAAGGCAGGAGAGTGGTCAGGTACTGTTTTCTCTCAGTTGCCAAGCTGCGCACACAATCGCAGTCTTGTACAGCTTGTTTCATCACCTTTGCGAAGCTGCCGCTCTCTCCGGCTCCCGGAGACGAAGAAGCTGCTTCTTCGCGCAAAGACGATTCTGCTGCTCACAGTGCTCTGCGGTGTGTGTCTTCTGCCGAAAGAGACCAGGGAGCGGTGCTTAGCTCTGCAGAGCACCGTACGTTCGTCTTTAGCCTCTCTTCTCGTCTACATCTTAGCAAAAAGCTTTTCCACTCTGTCTGGCAAGGAGAAACTTTGCCAGCACAGAAAACATCTCCCATCGTGTGCTAGAGGCTGCACGGAGGTCTGCCGAGTGTTAGCAAGAAGAGAAAGAAAGTTGTCCAAAACAGCTTGCAATCGAATGTTCATGTGAATAGAAAAGGCAGGAGAGTGGTCAGGTACTGTTTTCTCTCAGTTGGCAAGCTGCGCACACAATCGCAGTGTTGTACAGCTTGTTTCATCACCTTTGCGAAGCTGCCGCTCTCTCCGGCTCCCGGAGACTAAGAAGCTGCTTCTTCGCGCAAAGACGATTCTGCCGCTCACAGTGCTCTGCGGTGTGCGCCTTCTCCCGAAAGAGATCCGGGAGCGGTGCTTAGCTCTGCAGAGCACCGTACCTTCGTCTTTAGCCTCTCTTCTCGTCTACATCTTAGCAAAAAGCTTTTCCACTCTGTCTGGCAAGGAGAAACTGTGCCAGCACAGAAAACATCTCCCATCGTGTTCTAGAGACTGCACGGAGGTCTGCCGAGTGTTTTGCAAGAAGAGAAAGAAAGTTGTCAAAAACAGCTTGCAATCGAATGTTCATGTAAATAGAAAAGGCAGGAGAGTGGTCAGGTACTGTTTTCTCTCAGTTGGCAAGCTGCGCACACAATCGCAGTGTTGTACAGCTTGTTTCATCACCTTTGCGAAGTTGCCGCTCTCTCCGGCTCCCGGAGACGAAGAAGCTGCTTCTTCGCGCAAAGACGATTCTGCCGCTCACAGTGCTCTGCGGTGTGCGCCTTCTGCCGAAAGAGGTCCGGGAGCGGTGCTTAGCTCTGCAGAGCACCGTACCTTCGTCTTTAGCCTCTCTTCTCGTCTACATCTTAGCAAAAAGCTTTTCCACTCTGTCTGGCTAGGAGAAACTGTGCCAGCACAGAAAACATCTCCCATCGTGTTCTAGAGGCTGCACGGAGGTCTGCCGAGTGTTTTGCAAGAAGAGAAAGAAAGTTGTTCAAAACAGCTTGCAATCGAATGTTCATGTGAATAGAAAAGGCAGGAGAGTGGTCAGGTACTGTTTTCTCTCAGTTGACAAACTGCGCACACAATCGCAGTGTTATACAGCTTGTTTCATCACCTTTGCGAAGTTGCCGCTCTCTCCGGCTCCCGGAGACGAAGAAGCTGCTTCTTCGCGCAAAGACGATTCTGCCGCTCACAGTGCTCTGCGGTGTGCGGCTTCTGCCGAAAGAGGCCAGGGAGCGGTGCTTAGCTCTGCAGAGAACCGTACCTTCGTCTTTAGCCTCTCTTCTCGTCTACATCTTAGCAAAAAGCTTTTCCACTCTGTCTGGCAAGGAGAAACTGTGCCAGCACAAAAAACATCTCCCATCGTGTTCTAGAGGCTGCACGGAGGTCTGCCGAGTGTTTTGCAAGAAGAGAAAGAAAGTTGTCCAAAACAGCTTGCAATCGAATGTTCATGTGAATAGAAAAGGCAGGAGAGTGGTCAGTTACTGTTTTCTCTCAGTTGGCAAGCTGCGCACACAATCGCAGTCTTGTACAGCTTGTTTCATCACCTTTCCCAAGTTGCCGCTCTCTCCGGCTCCGGGAGACGAAGAAGCTGCTTCTTCGCGCAAAGACGATTCTGACGCTCACAGTGCTCTGCGGTGTGCGCCTTCTGCCGAAAGAGGTCCGGGAGCGGTGCTTAGCTCTGCAGAGCACCGTACCTTCGTCTTTAGCCTCTCTTCTCGTCTACATCTTAGCAAAAAGCTTTTCCACTCTGTCTGGCAAGGAGAAACTGTGCCAGCACACAAAACATCTCCCTTCGTGTTCTAGAGGCTGCACGGAGGTCTGCCGAGTGTTTTGCAAGAAGAGAAAGAAAGTTGTCCAAAACAGCTTGCAATCGAATGTTCATGTGAATAGAAAAGGCAGGAGAGTGGTCAGGTACTGTTTTCTCTCAGTTGGCAAGCTGCGCACACAATCGCAGTGTTGTACAGCTTGTTTCATCACCTTTGCCAAGTTGCCGCTCTCTCCGGCTCCCGGAGACCAAGAAGCTGCTTCTTCGCGCAAAGACGATTCTGCTGCTCACAGTGCTCTGCGGTGTGTGTCTTCTGCCGAAAGAGACCAGGGAGCGGTGCTTAGCTCTACAGAGCACCGTACCTTCGTCTTTAGCCTCTCTTCTCGTCTACATCTTAGCAAAAAGCTTTTCCACTCTGTCTGGCAAGGAGAAACTGTGCCAGCACAGAAAACATCTCCCATCGTGTTCTAGAGGCTGCACGGAGGTCTGCCGAGTGTTTTGCAAGAAGAGAAAGAAAGTTGTCCAAAACAGCTTGCAATCGAATGTTCATGTGAATAGAAAAGGCAGGAGAGTGGTCAGGTACTGTTTTCTCTCAGTTGGCAAGCTGCGCACACAATCGCAGTGTTGTACAGCTTGTTTCATCACCTTTGCGAAGTTGCCGCTCTCTCCGGCTCCCGGAGACCAAGAAGCTGCTTCTTCGCGCAAAGACGATTCTGCCGCTCACAGTGCTCTGCGGTGTGCGCCTTCTGCCGAAAGAGGTCCGGGAGCGGTGCTTAGCTCTGCAGAGCACCGTACGTTCGTCTTTAGCCTCTCTTCTCGTCTACATCTTAGCAAAAAGCTTTTCCACTCTGTCTGGCAAGGAGAAACTGTGCCAGCACAGAAAACATCTCCCATCGTGTTGTAGAGGCTGCACGGAGGTCTGCCGAGTGTTTTGCAAGAAGAGAAAGAAAGTTGTCCAAAACAGCTTGCAATCGAATGTTCATGTGAATAGAAAAGGCAGGAGAGTGGTCAGGTACTGTTTTCTCTCACTTGGCAAGCTGCGCACACAATCGCAGTGTTGTACAGCTTGTTTCATCACCTTTGCGAAGCTGCCGCTCTCTCCGGCTCCCGGAGACGAAGAAGCTGCTTCTTCGCGCAAAGAAGATTCTGCTGCTCACAGTGCTCTGCGGTGTGTGTCTTCTGCCGAAAGACACCAGGGAGCGGTGCATAGCTCTGCAGAGCACCTTACCTTCGTCTTTAGCCTCTCTTCTCGTCTACATCTTAGCAAAAAGCTTTTCCACTCTGTCTGGCAAGGAGAAACTTTGCCAGCACAGAAAACATCTCCCATCGTGTTCTAGAGGCTGCACGGAGGTCTGCCGAGTGTTTTGCAAGAAGAGGAAGAAAGTTGTCCAAAACAGCTTGCAATCGAATATTCATGTGATTAGAAAAGGCAGGAGAGTGGTCAGGTACTGTTTTCTCTCAGTTGGCAAGCTGCGCACACAATCGCAGTGTTGTACAGCTTGTTTCATCACCTTTGCGAAGCTGCCGCTCTCTCCGGCTCCCGGAGACTAAGAAGCTGCTTCTTCGCGCAAAGACGATTCTGCCGCTCACAGTGCTCTGCGGTGTGCGCCTTCTCCCGAAAGAGATCCGGGAGCGGTGCTTAGCTCTGCAGAGCACCGTACCTTCGTCTTTAGCCTCTCTTCTCGTCTACATCTTAGCAAAAAGCTTTTCCACTCTGTCTGGCAAGGAGAAACTGTGCCAGCACAGAAAACATCTCCCATCGTGTTCTAGAGACTGCACGGAGGTCTGCCGAGTGTTTTGCAAGAAGAGAAAGAAAGTTGTCAAAAACAGCTTGCAATCGAATGTTCATGTGAATAGAAAAGGCAGGAGAGTGGTCAGGTACTGTTTTCTCTCAGTTGGCAAGCTGCGCACACAATCGCAGTGTTGTACAGCTTGTTTCATCACCTTTGCGAAGTTGCCGCTCTCTCCGGCTCCCGGAGACGAAGAAGCTGCTTCTTCGCGCAAAGACGATTCTGCCGCTCACAGTGCTCTGCGGTGTGCGCCTTCTGCCGAAAGAGGTCCGGGAGCGGTGCTTAGCTCTGCAGAGAACCGTACCTTCGTCTTTAGCCTCTCTTCTCGTCTACATCTTAGCAAAAAGCTTTTCCACTCTGTCTGGCCAGGAGAAACTGTGCCAGCACAAAAAACATCTCCCATCGTGTTCTAGAGGCTGCACGGAGGTCTGCCGAGTGTTTTGCAAGAAGAGAAAGAAAGTTGTTCAAAACAGCTTGCAATCGAATGTTCATGTGAATAGAAAAGGCAGGAGAGTGGTCAGGTACTGTTTTCTCTCAGTTGACAAACTGCGCACACAATCGCAGTGTTATACAGCTTGTTTCATCACCTTTGCGAAGTTGCCGCTCTCTCCGGCTCCCGGAGACGAAGAAGCTGCTTCTTCGCGCAAAGACGATTCTGCCGCTCACAGTGCTCTGCGGTGTGCGCCTTCTGCCGAAAGAGGCCAGGGAGCGGTGCTTAGCTCTGCAGAGAACCGTACCTTCGTCTTTAGCCTCTCTTCTCGTCTACATCTTAGCAAAAAGCTTTTCCACTCTGTCTGGCAAGGAGAAACTGTGCCAGCACAAAAAACATCTCCCATCGTGTTCTAGAGGCTGCACGGAGGTCTGCCGAGTGTTTTGCAAGAAGAGAAAGAAAGTTGTCCAAAACAGCTTGCAATCGAATGTTCATGTGAATAGAAAAGGCAGGAGAGTGGTCAGGTACTGTTTTCTCTCAGTTGGCAAGCTGCGCACACAATCGCAGTCTTGTACAGCTTGTTTCATCACCTTTGCGAAGTTGCCGCTCTCTCCGGCTCCGGGAGACGAAGAAGCTGCTTCTTCGCGCAAAGACGATTCTGACGCTCACAGTGCTCTGCGGTGTGCGCCTTCTGCCGAAAGAGGTCCGGGAGCGGTGCTTAGCTCTGCAGAGCACCGTACCTTCGTCTTTAGCCTCTCTTCTCGTCTACATCTTAGCAAAAAGCTTTTCCACTCTGTCTGGCAAGGAGAAACTGTGCCAGCACAGAAAACATCTCCCTTCGTGTTCTAGAGGCTGCACGGAGGTCTGCCAAGTGTTTTGCAAGAAGAGAAAGAAAGTTGTCCAAAACAGCTTGCAATCGAATGTTCATGTGAATAGAAAAGGCAGGAGAGTGGTCAGGTACTGTTTTCTCTCAGTTGGCAAGCTGCGCACACAATCGCAGTGTTGTACAGCTTGTTTCATCACCTATGCGAAGTTGCCGCTCTCTCCGGCTCCCGGAGACCAAGAAGCTGCTTCTTCGCGCAAAGACGATTCTGCTGCTCACAGTGCTCTGCGGTGTGTGTCTTCTGCCGAAAGAGACCAGGGAGCGGTGCTTAGCTCTACAGAGCACCGTACCTTCGTCTTTAGCCTCTCTTCTCGTCTACATCTTAGCAAAAAGCTTTTCCACTCTGTCTGGCAAGGACAAACTTTGCCAGCACAGAAAACATCTCCCATCGTGTTCTAGAGGCTGCACGGAGGTCTGCCGAGTGTTTTGCAAGAAGAGAAAGAAAGTTGTCCAAAACAGCTTGCAATCGAATGTTCATGTGAATAGAAAAGGCAGGAGAGTGGTCAGGTTCTGTTTTCCCTCAGTTGGGAAGCTGCGCACACAATCGCAGTGTTGTACAGGTTTTTTCATCACCTTTGCGAAGTTGCCGCTCTCTCCGGCTCCCGGAGACGAAGAAGCTGCTTCTTCGCGCAAAGACGATTCTGCCGCTCACAGTGCTCTGCGGTGTGCGCCTTCTGCCGAAAGAGGTCCGGGAGCGGTGCTTAGCTCTGCAGAGCACCGTACCTTCGTCTTTAGCCTCTCTTCTCGTCTAAATCTTAGCAAAAAGCTTTTCCACTCTGTCTGGCAAGGAGAAACTGTGCCAGCACGGAAAACATCTCCCATCGTGTTCTAGATGCTGCACGGAGGTCTGCCGAGTGTTTTGCAAGAAGAGAAAGAAAGTTGTCCAAAACAGCTTCCAATGGAATGTTCATGTGAATAGAAAAGGCGGGAGAGTGGTCAGGTACTGTTTTCTCTCAGTTGGCAAGCTGCGCACACAATCGCAGTGTTGTACAGCTTGTTTCATCACCTATGCGAAGGTGCCGCTCTCTCCGGCTCCCGGAGACGAAGAAGCTGCTTCTTCGCGCAAAGACGATTCTGACGCTCACAGTGCTCTGCGGTGTGCGCCTTCTGCCGAAAGAGGTCCGGGAGCGGTGCTTAGCTCTGCGGAGCACCGTACCTTCGTCTTTAGCCTCTCTTCTCGTCTACATCTTAGCAAAAAGCTTTTCCACTCTGTCTGGCAAGGAGAAACTGTGCCAGCACAGAAAACATCTCCCATCGTGTTCTAGAGGCTGCACGGAGGTCTGCCGAGTTTTTTGCAAGAAGAGAAAGAAAGTTGTCCAAAACAGCTTGCAATCGAATGTTCATGTGAATAGAAAAGGCAGGAGAGTGGTCAGGTACTGTTTTCTCTCAGTTGGCAAGCTGCGCACACAATCGCAGTGTTGTAGAGCTTGTTTCATCACCTTTGCGAAGCTGCCGCTCTCTCCGGCTCCCGGAGACGAAGAAGCTGCTTCTTCGCGCAATGACGATTCTGCCGCTCACAGTGCTCTGCGGTGTGCGCCTTCTGCCGAAAGAGACCAGGGAGCGGTGCTTAGCTCTACAGAGCACCGTACCTTCGTCTTTAGCCTCTCTTCTCGTCTACATCTTAGCAAAAAGCTTTTCCACTCTGTCTGGCAAGGACAAACTTTGCCAGCACAGAAAACATCTCCCATCGTGTTCTAGAGGCTGCACGGAGGTCTGCCGAGTGTTTTGCAAGAAGAGAAAGAAAGTTGTCCACAACAGCTTGCAATCGAATGTTCATGTGAATAAAAAAGGCAGGAGAGTGGTCAGGTACTGTTTTCTCTCACTTGGCAAGCTGCGCACACAATCGCAGTGTTGTACAGCTTTTTTCATCACCTTTGCGAAGCTGCCGCTCTCTCCGGCTCCCGGAGACGCAGAAGCTGCTTCTTCGCGCAAAGACGATTCTGACGCTCACAGTGCTCTGCACTGTGTGTCTTTTGCCGAAAGAGGCCAGGGAGCGGTGCATAGCTCTGCAGAGCACCTTACCTTCGTCTTTAGCCTCTCTTCTCGTCTACATCTTAGCAAAAAGCTTTTCCACTCTGTCTGGCAAGGAGAAACTTTGCCAGCACAGAAAACATCTCCCATCGTGTTCTAGAGGCTGCACGGAGGTCTGCCGAGTGTTTTGCAAGAAGAGAAAGAAAGTTGTCCAAAACAGCTTGCAATCGTATGTTCATGTGAATAGAAAAGGCAGGAGAGTGGTCAGGTACTGCTTTCTCTCAGTTGGCAAGCTGCGCACACAATCGCAGTGTTGTACAGCTTGTTTCATCACCTTTGCGAAGTTGCCGCTCTCTCCGGCTCCCGGAGACGAAGAAGCTGCTTCTTCGCGCAAAGACGATTCTGCCGCTCATAGTGCTCTGCACTGTGTGTCTTCTGCCGAAAGAGGCCCGGGAGCGGTGCTTAGCTCTGCAGAGCACCTTACCTTCGTCTTTAGCCTCTCTTCTCGTCTACATCTTAGCAAAAAGCTTTTCCACTCTGTCTGGCAAGGAGAAACTGTGCCAGCACAGAAAACATCTCCCTTCGTGTTCTAGAGGCTGCACGGAGGTCTGCCGAGTGTTTTGCAAGAAGAGAAAGAAAGTTGTCCAAAACAGCTTGCAATCGAATGTTCATGTGATTAGAAAAGGCAGGAGAGTGGTCAGGTACTGTTTTCTCTCAGTTGGCAAGCTGCGCACACAATCGCAGTGTTGTACAGCTTGTTTCATCACCTTTGCCAAGTTGCCGCTCTCTCCGGCTCCCGGAGACGAAGAAGCTGCTTCTTCGCGCAAAGACGATTCTGCCGCTCACAGTGCTCTGCGGTGTGCGCCTTCTGCCGAAAGAGGTCCGGGAGCGGTGCTTAGCTCTGCAGAGCACCGTACCTTCGTCTTTAGCCTCTCTTCTCGTCTACATCTTAGCAAAAAGCTTTTCCACTCTGTCTGGCAAGGAGAAACTTTGCCAGCACAGAAAACATCTCCCATCGTGTTGTAGAGGCTGCACGGAGGTCTGCCGAGTGTTTTGCAAGAAGAGAAAGAAAGTTGTCCAAAACAGCTTGCAATCGAATGTTCATGTGAATAGAAAAGGCAGGAGAGTGGTCAGGTACTGTTTTCACTCAGTTGCCAAGCTGCGCACACAATCGCAGTCTTGTACAGCTTGTTTCATCACCTTTGCGAAGTTGCCGCTCTCTCCGGCTCCCGGAGACGAAGAAGCTGCTTCTTCGCGCAAAGACGATTCTGCCGCTCACAGTGCTCTGCGGTGTGCGCCTTCTGCCGAAAGAGGTCCGTGAGGGGTGCTTAGCTCTGCAGAGCACCGTACCTTCGTCTTTAGCCTCTCTTCTCGTCTACATCTTAGCAAAAAGCTTTTCCACTCTGTCTGGCAAGGAGAAACTGTGCCAGCACAGAAAACATCTCCCATCGTGTTCTAGAGGCTGCACGGAGGTCTGCCGAGTGTTTTGCAAGAAAACAAAGAAAGTTGTTCAAAACAGCTTGCAATCGAATGTTCATGTGAATAGAAAAGGCAGGAGAGTGGTTAGGTTCTGTTTTCTCTCACTTGGCAAGCTGCGCACACAATCGCAGTGTTGTACAGCTTGTTTCATCACCTTTGCGAAGCTGCCGCTCTCTCCGGCTCCCGGAGACGAAGAAGCTGCTTCTTCGCGCAAAGACGATTCTGCCGCTCATAGTGCTCTGCACGGTGTGTCTTCTGCCGAAAGAGGCCCGGGAGCGGTGCTTAGCTCCGCAGAGCACCTTACCTTCGTCTTTAGCCTCTCTTCTCATCTACATCTTAGCAAAAAGCTTTTCCACTCTGTCTGGCAAGGAGAAACTGTGCCAGCACAGAAAACATCTCCCATCGTGTTCTAGAGGCTGCACGGAGGTCTGCCGAGTGTTTTGCAAGAAGAGAAAGAAAGTTGTCCAAAACAGCTTGCAATCGAATGTTCATGTGATTAGAAAAGGCAGGAGAGTGGTCAGGTACTGTTTTCTCTCAGTTGGCAAGCTGCGCACACAATCGCAGTGTTGTACAGCTTGTTTCATCACCTTTGCCAAGTTGCCGCTCTCTCCGGCTCCCGGAGACGAAGAAGCTGCTTCTTCGCGCAAAGACGATTCTGCCGCTCACAGTGCTCTGCGGTGTGCGCCTTCTGCCGAAAGAGGTCCGGGAGCGGTGCTTAGCTCTGCAGAGCACCGTACCTTCGTCTTTAGCCTCTCTTCTCGTCTACATCTTAGCAAAAAGCTTTTCCACTCTGTCTGGCAAGGAGAAACTGTGCCAGCACAGAAAACATCTCCCATCGTGTTGTAGAGGCTGCACGGAGGTCTGCCGAGTGTTTTGCAAGAAGAGAAAGAAAGTTGTCCAAAACAGCTTGCAATCGAATGTTCATGTGAATAGAAAAGGCAGGAGAGTGGTCAGGTACTCTTTTCACTCAGTTGCCAAGCTGCGCACACAATCGCAGTCTTGTACAGCTTGTTTCATCACCTTTGCGAAGTTGCCGCTCTCTCCGGCTCCCGGAGACGAAGAAGCTGCTTCTTCGCGCAAAGACGATTCTGCCGCTCACAGTGCTCTGCGGTGTGCGCCTTCTGCCGAAAGAGGTCCGGGAGCGGTGCTTAGCTCTGCAGAGCACCGTACCTTCGTCTTTAGCCTCTCTTCTCGTCTACATCTTAGCAAAAAGCTTTTCCACTCTGTCTGGCAAGGAGAAACTGTGCCAGCACAGAAAACATCTCCCATCGTGTTGTAGAGGCTGCACGGAGGTCTGCCGAGTGTTTTGCAAGAAGAGAAAGAAAGTTGTCCAAAACAGCTTGCAATCGAATGTTCATGTGAATAGAAAAGGCAGGAGAGTGGTCAGGTACTGTTTCCTCTCCGTTGGCAAGCTGCGCACACAATCGCAGTCTTGTACAGATTGTTTCATCACCTTTGCGAAGTTGCCCCTCTCTCCGGCTCCGGGAGACGAAGAAGCTGCTTCTTCGCGCAAAGACGATTCTGCCGCTCACAGTGCTCTGCGGTGAGCGCCTTCTGCCGAAAGACGCCCGGGAGCGGTGCTTAGCTCTGCAGAGCACCGTACCTTCGTCTTTAGCCTCTCTTCTCGTCTACATCTTAGCAAAAAGCTTTTCCACTCTGTCTGGCAAGGAGAAACTGTGCCAGCACAGAAAACATCTCCCATCGTGTTCTAGAGGCTGCACGGAGGTCTGCCGAGTGTTTTGCAAGAAGAGAATGAAAGTTGTTCAAAACAGCTTGCAATCGAATGTTCATGTGAATAGAAAAGGCAGGAGAGTGGTCAGGTACTGTTTTCTCTCCGTTGGCAAACTGCGCACACAATCGCAGTGTTGTACAGCTTGTTTCATCACCTTTGCGAAGTTGCCGTTCTCTCCGGCTCCCGGAGACGAAGAAGCTGCTTCTTCGCGCAAAGACGATTCTGCCGCTCACAGTGCTCTGCGGTGTGCGCCTTCTGCCGAAAGAGGTCCGTGAGCGGTGCTTAGCTCTGCAGAGCACCGTACCTTCGTCTTTAGCCTCTCTTCTCGTCTACATCTTAGCAAAAAGCTTTTCCACTCTGTCTGGCAAGGAGAAACTGTTCCAGCACAGAAAACATCTCCCATCGTGTTCTAGAGGCTGCACGGAGGTCTGCCGAGTGTTTTGCAAGAAAACAAAGAAAGTTGTTCAAAACAGCTTGTAATCGAATGTTCATGTGAATAGAAAAGGCAGGAGAGTGGTTAGGTTCTGTTTTCTCTCACTTGGCAAGCTGCGCACACAATCGCAGTGTTGTACAGCTTGTTTCATCACCTTTGCGAAGCTGCCGCTCTCTCCGGCTCCCGGAGACGAAGAAGCTGCTTCTTCGCGCAAAGACGATTCTGCCGCTCATAGTGCTCTGCACTGTGTGTCTTCTGCCGGAAGAGGCCCGGGAGCGGTGCTTAGCTCCGCAGAGCACCTTACATTCGTCTTTAGCCTCTCTTCTCGTCTACATCTTAGCAAAAAGCTTTTCCACTCTGTCTGGCAAGGAGAAACTGTGCCAGCACAGAAAACATCTCCCATCGTGTTCTAGAGGCTGCACGGAGGTCTGCCGAGTGTTTTGCAAGAAGAGAAAGAAAGTTGTCCAAAACAGCTTGCAATCGAATGTTCATGTGAATAGAAAAGGCAGGAGAGTGGTCAGGTACTGTTTTCTCTCAGTTGGCAAGCTGCGCACACAATCGCAGTGTTGTACAGCTTGTTTCATCACCTTTGCCAAGTTGCCGCTCTCTCCGGCTCCTGGAGACCAAGAAGCTGC
Organism: Melozone crissalis; assembly: GCF_028551555.1. Taxonomy (NCBI): domain Eukaryota; kingdom Metazoa; phylum Chordata; class Aves; order Passeriformes; family Passerellidae; genus Melozone; species Melozone crissalis. The sequence goes on along the minus strand of NW_026535896.1, from coordinate 7,740,225 downwards.
TTCTTCGCGCAAAGACGATTCTGCCGCTCACAGTGCTCTGCGGTGTGTGTCTTCTGCCGAAGGAGACCAGGGAGCGGTGCTTAGCTCTGCAGAGCACCGTACCTTCGTCTTTAGCCTCTCTTCTCGTCTACATCTTAGCAAAAAGCTTTTCCACTCTGTCTGGCAAGGAGAAACTTTGCCAGCACAGAAAACATCTCCCATCGTGTTCTAGAGGCTGCACGGAGGTCTGCCGAGTGTTTTGCAAGAAGAGAAAGAAAGTTGTCCAAAACAGCTTGCAATCGAATGTTCATGTGAATAGAAAAGGCAGGAGAGTGGTCAGGTACTCTTTTCACTCAGTTGGCAAGCTGCGCACACAATCGCAGTGTTGTACAGCTTGTTTCATCACCTTTGCGAAGTTGCCGCTCTCTCCGGCTCCCGGAGACGAAGAAGCTGCTTCTTCGCGCAAAGACGATTCTGCCGCTCACAGTGCTCTGCGGTGTGCGCCTTCTGCCGAAAGAGGTCCGGGAGCGGTGCATAGCTCTGCAGAGCACCGTACCTTCGTCTTTAGCCTCTCTTCTCGTCTACATCTTAGCAAAAAGCTTTTCCACTCTGTCTGGCAAGGAGAAACTGTGCCAGCACAGAAAACATCTCCCATCGTGTTCTAGAGGCTGCACGGAGGTCTGCCGAGTGTTTTGCAAGAAGAGAAAGAAAGTTGTCCAAAACAGCTTGCAATCGAATGTTCATGTGAATAGAAAAGGCAGGAGAGTGGTCAGGTACTGTTTTCTCTCCGTTGCCAAGCTGCGCACACAATCGCAGTCTTGTACAGATTGTTTCATCACCTTTGCGAAGTTGCCCCTCTCTCCGGCTCCGGGAGACGAAGAAGCTGCTTCTTCGCGCAAAGACGATTCTGCCGCTCACAGTGCTCTGCGGTGTGCGCCTTCTGCCGAAAGACGCCCGGGAGCGGTGCTTAGCTCTGCAGAGCACCGTACGTTCGTCTTTAGCCTCTCTTCTCGTCTACATCTTAGCAAAAAGCTTTTCCACTCTGTCTGGCAAGGAGAAACTGTGCCAGCACAGAAAACATCTCCCATCGTGTTCTAGAGGCTGCACGGAGGTCTGCCGAGTGTTTTGCAAGAAGAGAAAGAAAGTTGTTCAAAACAGATTGCAATCGAATGTTCATGTGAATAGAAAAGGCAGGAGAGTGGTCAGGTACTGTTTTCTCTCCGTTGGCAAACTGCGCACACAATCGCAGTGTTGTACAGCTTGTTTCATCACCTTTGCGAAGTTGCCGTTCTCTCCGGCTCCCGGAGACGAAGAAGCTGCTTCTTCGCGCAAAGACGATTCTGCCGCTCACAGTGCTCTGCGGTGTGCGCCTTCTGCCGAAAGAGGCCCGGGAGCGGTGCTTAGCTCTGCAGAGCACCGTACCTTCGTCTTTAGCCTCTCTTCTCGTCTACATCTTAGCAAAAAGCTTTTCCACTCTGTCTGGCAAGGAGAAACTGTGCCAGCACAGAAAACATCTCCCATCGTGTTCTAGAGGCTGCACGGAGGTCTGCCGAGTGTTTTGCAAGAAAACAAAGAAAGTTGTTCAAAACAGCTTGCAATCGAATGTTCATGTGAATAGAAAAGGCAGGAGAGTGGTTAGGTTCTGTTTTCTCTCAGTTGGCAAGCTGCGCACACAATCGCAGTGTTGTACAGCTTGTTTCATCACCTTTGCGAAGTTGCCGCTCTCTCCGGCTCCCGGAGACGAAGAAGCTGCTTCTTCGCGCAAAGACGATTCTGCCGCTCATAGTGCTCTGCACTGTGTGTCTTCTGCCGAAAGAGGCCCGGGAGCGGTGCTTAGCTCCGCAGAGCACCTTACCTTCGTCTTTAGCCTCTCTTCTCGTCTACATCTTAGCAAAAAGCTTTTCCACTCTGTCTGGAAAGGAGAAACTGTGCCAGCACAGAAAACATCTCCCATCGTGTTCTAGAGGCTGCACGGAGGTCTGCCGAGTGTTTTGCAAGAAGAGAAAGAAAGTTGTCCAAAACAGCTTGCAATCGAATGTTCATGTGATTAGAAAAGGCAGGAGAGTGGTCAGGTACTGTTTTCTCTCAGTTGGCAAGCTGCGCACACAATCGCAGTGTTGTACAGCTTGTTTCATCACCTTTGCCAAGTTGCCGCTCTCTCCGGCTCCCGGAGACGAAGAAGCTGCTTCTTCGCGCAAAGACGATTCTGCCGCTCATAGTGCTCTGCACTGTGTGTCTTCTGCCGAAAGAGGCCCGGGAGCGGTGCTTAGCTCCGCAGAGCACCTTACCTTCGTCTTTAGCCTCTCTTCTCGTCTACATCTTAGCAAAAAGCTTTTCCACTCTGTCTGGCAAGGAGAAACTGTGCCAGCACAGAAAACATCTCCCATCGTGTTCTAGAGGCTGCACGGAGGTCTGCCGAGTGTTTTGCAAGAAGAGAAAGAAAGTTGTCCAAAACAGCTTGCAATCGAATGTTCATGTGATTAGAAAAGGCAGGAGAGTGGTCAGGTACTGTTTTCTCTCAGTTGGCAAGCTGCGCACACAATCGCAGTGTTGTACAGCTTGTTTCATCACCTTTGCCAAGTTGCCGCTCTCTCCGGCTCCCGGAGACGAAGAAGCTGCTTCTTCGCGCAAAGACGATTCTGCCGCTCACAGTGCTCTGCGGTGTGCGCCTTCTGCCGAAAGAGGTCCGGGAGCGGTGCTTAGCTCTGCAGAGCACCGTACCTTCGTCTTTAGCCTCTCTTCTCGTCTACATCTTAGCAAAAAGCTTTTCCACTCTGTCTGGCAAGGAGAAACTTTGCCAGCACAGAAAACGTCTCCCTTCGTTCTAGAGGCTGCACGGAGGTCTGCCGAGTGTTTTGCAAGAAGAGAAAGAAAGTTGTCCAAAACAGCTTGCAATCGAATGTTCATGTGAATAGAAAAGGCAGGAGAGTGGTCAGGTACTGTTTTCTCTCAGTTGGCAAGCTGCGCACACAATCGCAGTGTTGTACAGCTTGTTTCATCACCTTTGCCAAGTTGCCGCTCTCTCCGGCTCCGGGAGACGAAGAAGCTGCTTCTTCGCGCAAAGACGATTCTGACGCTCACAGTGCTCTGCGGTGTGCGCCTTCTGCCGAAAGAGGTCCGGGAGCGGTGCTTAGCTCTGCAGAGCACCGTACGTTCGTCTTTAGCCTCTCTTCTCGTCTACATCTTAGCAAAAAGCTTTTCCACTCTGTCTGGCAAGGAGAAACTTTGCCAGCACAGAAAAGATCTCCCATCGTGTGCTAGAGGCTGCACGGAGGTCTGCCGAGTGTTTTGCAAGAAGAGAAAGAAAGTTGTCAAAAACAGCTTGCAATCGAATGTTCATGTGAATAGAAAAGGCAGGAGAGTGGTCAGGTACTGTTTTCTCTCAGTTGCCAAGCTGCGCACACAATCGCAGTCTTGTACAGCTTGTTTCATCACCTTTGCGAAGCTGCCGCTCTCTCCGGCTCCCGGAGACGAAGAAGCTGCTTCTTCGCGCAAAGACGATTCTGCCGCTCACAGTGCTCTGCGGTGTGCGCCTTCTGCCGAAAGAGGTCCGGGAGCGGTGCTTAGCTCTGCAGAGCACCGTACGTTCGTCTTTAGCCTCTCTTCTCGTCTACATCTTAGCAAAAAGCTTTTCCACTCTGTCTGGCAAGGAGAAACTGTGCCAGCACAGAAAACATCTCCCATCGTGTTCTAGAGGCTGCACGGAGGTCTGCCGAGTGTTTTGCAAGAAGAGAAAGAAAGTTGTCCAAAACAGCTTGCAATCGAATGTTCATGTGAATAGAAAAGGCAGGAGAGTGGTCAGGTACTGTTTTCTCTCAGTTGGCAAGCTGCGCACACAATCGCAGTGTTGTACAGCTTGTTTCATCACCTTTGCGAAGTTGCCGCTCTCTCCGGCTCCCGGAGCCGAAGAAGCTGCTTCTTCGCGCAAAGACGATTCTGACGCTCACAGTGCTCTGCGGTGTGCGCCTTCTGCCGAAAGAGGCCCGGGTGCGGTGCTTAGCTCTGCAGAGCACCGTACCTTCGTCTTTAGCCTCTCTTCTCGTCTACATCTTAGCAAAAAGCTTTTCCACTCTGTCTGGCAAGGAGAAACTGTTCCAGCACAGAAAACATCTCCCATCGTGTTCTAGAGGCTGCACGGAGGTCTGCCGAGTGTTTTGCAAGAAGAGAAAGAAAGTTGTCCAAAACAGCTTGCAATCGAATGTTCATGTGAATAGAAAAGGCAGGAGAGTGGTCAGGTACTGTTTTCTCTAAGTTGCCAAGCTGCGCACACAATCGCAGTCTTGTACAGCTTGTTTCATCACCTTTGCGAAGTTGCCGCTCTCTCCGGCTCCCGGAGACGAAGAAGCTGCTTCTTCGCGCAAAGACGATTCTGCCGCTCACAGTGCTCTGCGGTGTGCGCCTTCTGCCGAAAGAGGTCCGGGAGCGGTGCATAGCTCTGCAGTGCACCGTACCTTCGTCTTTAGCCTCTCTTCTCGTCTACATCTTAGCAAAAAGCTTTTCCACTCTGTCTGGCAAGGAGAAACTGTGCCAGCACAGAAAACATCTCCCATCGTGTTCTAGAGGCTGCACGGAGGTCTGCCGAGTGTTTTGCAAGAAGAGAAAGAAAGTTGTCCAAAACAGCTTCCAATCGAATGTTCATGTGAATAGAAAAGGCAGGAGAGTGGTCAGGTACTGTTTTCTCTCAGTTGGCAAGCTGCGCACACAATCGCAGTCTTGTACAGCTTGTTTCATCACCTTTGCGAAGTTGCTCCTCTCTCCGTCTCCCGGAGACGAAGTAGCTGCTTCTTCGCGCAAAGACGATTCTGCCGCTCACAGTGCTCTGCGGTGTGCGCCTTCTGCCGAAAGAGGCCAGGGAGCGGTGCTTAGCTCTGCAGAGCACCGTACGTTCGTCTTTAGCCTCTCTTCTCGTCTACATCTTAGCAAAAAGCTTTTCCACTCTGTCTGGCAAGGAGAAACTGTGCCAGCACAGAAAACATCTCCCATCGTGTTCTAGAGGCTGCATGGAGGTCTGCCGAGTGTTTTGCAAGAAGAGAAAGAAAGTTGTTCAAAACAGCTTGCAATCGAATGTTCATGTGAATAGAAAAGGCAGGAGAGTGGTCAGGTACTGTTTTCTATCCGTTGGCAAACTGCGCACACAATCGCAGTGTTGTACAGCTTGTTTCATCACCTTTGCGAAGTTGCCGTTCTCTCCGGCTCCCGGAGACGAAGAAGCTGCTTCTTCGCGCAAAGACGATTCTGCCGCTCACAGTGCTCTGCGGTGTGCGCCTTCTGCCGAAAGAGGTCCGTGAGCGGTGCTTAGCTCTGCAGAGCACCGTACCTTCGTCTTTAGCCTCTCTTCTCGTCTACATCTTAGCAAAAAGCTTTTCCACTCTGTCTGGCAAGGAGAAACTGTGCCAGCACAGAAAACATCTCCCATCGTGTTGTAGAGGCTGCACGGAGGTCTGCCGAGTGTTTTGCAAGAAGAGAAAGAAAGTTGTCCAAAACAGCTTGCAATCGAATGTTCATGTGAATAGAAAAGGCAGGAGAGTGGTCAGGTACTGTTTTCTCTCAGTTGCCAAGCTGCGCACACAATCGCAGTGTTGTACAGCTTGTTTCATCACCTTTGCCAAGTTGCCGCTCTCTCCGGCTCCTGGAGACCAAGGATCTGCTTCTTCGCGCAAAGACGATTCTGCCGCTCACAGTGCTCTGCGGTGTGCGCCTTCTGCCGAAAGAGGTCCGGGAGCGGTGCTTAGCTCTGCAGAGCACCGTACCTTCGTCTTTAGCCTCTCTTCTCGTCTACATCTTAGCAAAAAGCTTTTCCACTCTGTCTGGCAAGGAGAAACTGTGCCAGCACAGAAAACATCTCCCATGGTGTTCTAGAGACTGCACGGAGGTCTGCCGAGTGTTTTGCAAGAAGAGAAAGAAAGTTGTCCAAAACAGCTTGCAATCGAATGTTCATGTGAATAGAAAAGGCAGGAGAGTGGTCAGGTACTGTTTTCTCTCAGTTGGCAAGCTGCGCACACAATCGCAGTGTTGTACAGCTTGTTTCATCACCTTTGCGAAGCTGCCGCTCTCTCCGGCTCCCGGAGACGAAGAAGCTGCTTCTTCGCGCAAAGACGATTCTGCTGCTCACAGTGCTCTGCGGTGTGTGTCTTCTGCCGAAAGAGGCCAGGGAGCGGTGCTTAGCTCTGCAGAGAACCGTACCTTCGTCTTTAGCCTCTCTTCTCGTCTACATCTTAGCAGAAAGCTTTTCCACTCTGTCTGGCAAGGAGAAACTGTGCCAGCACAGAAAACATCTCCCATCGTGTTCTAGAGGCTGCACGGAGGTCTGCCGAGTGTTTTGCAAGAAGAGAAAGAAAGTTGTCCAAAACAGCTTGCAATCGAATGTTCATGTGAATAGAAAAGGCAGGAGAGTGGTCAGGTACTGTTTTCTCTCAGTTGGCAAGCTGCGCACACAATCGCAGTCTTGTACAGCTTGTTTCATCACCTTTGCGAAGTTGCTCCTCTCTCCGGCTCCCGGAGACGAAGTAGCTGCTTCTTCGCGCAAAGACGATTCTGCCGCTCACAGTGCTCTGCGGTGTGCGCCTTCTGCCGAAAGAGGCCAGGGAGCGGTGCTTAGCTCTGCAGAGCACCGTACGTTCGTCTTTAGCCTCTCTTCTCGTCTACATCTTATCAAAAAGCTTTTCCACTCTGTCTGGCAAGGAGAAACTGTGCCAGCACAGAAAACATCTCCCATCGTGTTCTAGAGGCTGCACGGAGGTCTGCCGAGTGTTTTGCAAGAAGAGAAAGAAAGTTGTTCAAAACAGCTTGCAATCGAATGTTCATGTGAATAGAAAAGGCAGGAGAGTGGTCAGGTACTGTTTTCTCTCCGTTGGCAAACTGCGCACACAATCGCAGTGTTGTACAGCTTGTTTCATCACCTTTGCGAAGTTGCCGTTCTCTCCGGCTCCCGGAGACGAAGAAGCTGCTTCTTCGCGCAAAGACGATTCTGACGCTCACAGTGCTCTGCGGTGTGCGCCTTCTGCCGAAAGAGGTCCGTGAGCGGTGCTTAGCTCTGCAGAGCACCGTACCTTCGTCTTTAGCCTCTCTTCTCGTCTACATCTTAGCAAAAAGCTTTTCCACTCTGTCTGGCAAGGACAAACTGTGCCAGCACAGAAAACATCTCCCATCGTGTTCTAGAGGCTGCACGGAGGTCTGCCGAGTGTTTTGCAAGAAGAGAAAGAAAGTTGTCCAAAACAGCTTGCAATCGAATGTTCATGTGAATAGAAAAGGCAGGAGAGTGGTCAGGTACTGTTTTCTCTCAGTTGGCAAGCTGCGCACACAATCGCAGTGTTGTACAGCTTGTTTCATCACCTTTGCCAAGTTGCCGCTCTCTCCGGCTCCTGGAGACCAAGAAGCTGCTTCTTCGCGCAAAGACGATTCTGCCGCTCACAGTGCTCTGCGGTGTGCGCCTTCTGCCGAAAGAGGTCCGTGAGCGGTGCTTAGCTCTGCAGAGCACCGTACCTTCGTCTTTAGCCTCTCTTCTCGTCTACATCTTAGCAAAAAGCTTTTCCACTCTGTCTGGCAAGGAGAAACTGTGCCAGCACAGAAAACATCTCCCATCGTGTTCTAGAGACTGCACGGAGGTCTGCCGAGTGTTTTGCAAGAAGAGAAAGAAAGTTGTCCAAAACAGCTTGCAATCGAATGTTCATGTGAATAGAAAAGGCAGGAGAGTGGTCAGGTACTGTTTTCTCTCAGTTGCCAAGCTGCGCACACAATCGCAGTGTTGTACAGCTTGTTTCATCACCTTTGCGAAGCTGCCGCTCTCTCCGGCTCCCGGAGACGAAGAAGCTGCTTCTTCGCGCAAAGACGATTCTGCTGCTCACAGTGCTCTGCGGTGTGTGTCTTCTGCCGAAAGAGACCAGGGAGCGGTGCTTAGCTCTGCAGAGCACCGTACCTTCGTCTTTAGCCTCTCTTCTCGTCTACATCTTAGCAAAAACTATTCCACTCTGTCTGGCAAGGAGAAACTTTGCCAGCACAGAAAACATCTCCCATCGTGTTCTAGAGGCTGCACGGAGGTCTGCCGAGTGTTTTGCAAGAAGAGAAAGAAAGTTGTCCAAAACAGCTTGCAATCGAATGTTCATGTGATTAGAAAAGGCAGGAGAGTGGTCAGGTACTGTTTTCTCTCAGTTGGCAAGCTGCGCACACAATCGCAGTCTTGTACAGCTTGTTTCATCACCTTTGCGAAGTTGCCGCTCTCTCCGGCTCCCGGAGACCAAGAAGCTGCTTCTTCGCGCAAAGACGATTCTGCCGCTCACAGTGCTCTGCGGTGTGCGGCTTCTGCCGAAAGAGGCCAGGGAGCGGTGCTTAGCTCTGCAGAGCACCATACCTTCGTCTTTAGCCTCTCTTCTCATCTACATCTTAGCAAAAAGCTTTTCCACTCTGTCTGGCAAGGACAAACTTTGCCAGCACAGAAAACATCTCCCATCGTGTGCTAGAGGCTGCACGGAGGTCTGCCGAGTGTTTTGCAAGAAGAGAAAGAAAGTTGTCCAAAACAGCTTGCAATCGAATGTTCATGTGAATAGAAAAGGCAGGAGAGTGGTCAGGTACTGTTTTCTCTCAGTTGGCAAGCTGCGCACACAATCGCAGTGTTGTACAGCTTGTTTCATCACCTTTGCGAAGTTGCCGCTCTCTCCGGCTCCCGGAGCCGAAGAAACTGCTTCTTCGCGCAAAGACGATTCTGACGCTCACAGTGCTCTGCTTTGAGCGCCTTCTGCCGAAAGAGGTCCGGGAGCGGTGCTTAGCTCTGCAGAGAACCGTACCTTCGTCTTTAGCCTCTCTTCTCGTCTACATATTAGCAAAAACCTTTTCCACTCTGTCTGGCAAGGAGAAACTGTGCCAGCACAGAAAACATCTCCCATCGTGTTGTAGAGGCTGCACGGAGGTCTGCCGAGTGTTTTGCAAGAAGAGAAAGAAAGTTGTCCAAAACAGCTTGCAATCGAATGTTCATGTGAATAGAAAAGGCAGGAGAGTGGTCAGGTACTGTTTTCTCTCAGTTGCCAAGCTGCGCACACAATCGCAGTGTTGTACAGCTTGTTTCATCACCTTTGCGAAGTTGCCGCTCTCTCCGGCTCCCGGAGACGAAGAAGCTGCTTCTTCGCGCAAAGACGATTCTGCCGCTCACAGTGCTCTGCGGTGTGCGCCTTCTGCCGAAAGAGGTCCGGGAGCGGTGCATAGCTCTGCAGAGCACCGTACCTTCGTCTTTAGCCTCTCTTCTCGTCTACATCTTAGCAAAAAGCTTTTCCACTCTGTCTGGCAAGGAGAAACTGTGCCAGCACAGAAAACATCTCCCATCGTGTTCTAGAGGCTGCACGGTGGTCTGCCGAGTGTTTTGCAAGAAGAGAAAGAAAGTTGTCCAAAACAGCTTGCAATCGAATGTTCATGTGAATAGAAAAGGCAGGAGAGTGGTCAGGTACTGTTTTCTCTCAGTTGGCAAGCTGCGCACACAATCGCAGTCTTGTACAGCTTGTTTCATCACCTTTGCGAAGTTGCCCCTCTCTCTGGCTCCGGGAGACGAAGAAGCTGCTTCTTCGCGCAAAGACGATTCTGCCGCTCACAGTGCTCTGCGGTGTGCGCCTTCTGCCGAAAGAGGCCAGGGAGCGGTGCTTAGCTCTGCAGAGCACCGTACGTTCGTCTTTAGCCTCTCTTCTCGTCTACATCTTAGCAAAAAGCTTTTCCACTCTGTCTGGCAAGGAGAAACTGTGCCAGCACAGAAAACATCTCCCATCGTGTTCTAGAGGCTGCACGGAGGTCTGCCGAGTGTTTTGCAAGAAGAGAAAGAAAGTTGTTCAAAACAGCTTGCAATCGAATGTTCATGTGAATAGAAAAGGCAGGAGAGTGGTCAGGTACTGTTTTCTCTCCGTTGGCAAACTGCGCACACAATCGCAGTGTTGTACAGCTTGTTTCATCACCTTTGCGAAGTTGCCGTTCTCTCCGGCTCCAGGAGACGAAGAAGCTGCTTCTTCGCGCAAAGACGATTCTGCCGCTCACAGTGCTCTGCGGTGTGCGCCTTCTGCCGAAAGAGGTCCGGGAGCGGTGCTTAGCTCTGCAGAGCACCGTACCTTCGTCTTTAGCCTCTCTTCTCGTCTACATCTTAGCAAAAAGCTTTTCCACTCTGTCTGGCAAGGAGAAACTGTGCCAGCAGAGAAAAAATCTCCCATCGTGTTCTAGAGGCTGCACGGAGGTCTGCCGAGTGTTTTGCAAGAAGAGAAAGAAAGTTGTCCAAAACAGCTTGCAATCGAATGTTCATGTGAATAGAAAAGGCAGGAGAGTGGTCAGGTACTGTTTTCTCTCAGTTGGCAAGCTGCGCACACAATCGCAGTGTTGTACAGCTTGTTTCATCACCTTTGCCAAGTTGCCGCTCTCTCCGGCTCCTGGAGACCAAGAAGCTGCTTCTTCGCGCAAAGACGATTCTGCCGCTCACAGTGCTCTGCGGTGTGCGCCTTCTGCCGAAAGAGGCCAGGGAGCGGTGCTTAGCTCTGCAGAGCACCGTACCTTCGTCTTTAGCCTCTCTTCTCGTCTACATCTTAGCAAAAAGCTTTTCCACTCTGTCTGGCAAGGAGAAACTGTGCCAGCACAGAAAACATCTCCCATCGTGTTCTAGAGACTGCACGGAGGTCTGCCGAGTGTTTTGCAAGAAGAGAAAGAAAGTTTTCCAAAACAGCTTGCAATCGAATGTTCATGTGAATAGAAAAGGCAGGAGAGTGGTCAGGTACTGTTTTCTCTCAGTTGGCAAGCTGCGCACACAATCGCAGTCTTGTACAGCTTGTTTCATCACCTTTGCGAAGCTGCCGCTCTCTCCGGCTCCCGGAGACGAAGAAGCTGCTTCTTCGCGCAAAGACGATTCTGCCGCTCACAGTGCTCTGCGGTGTGCGGCTTCTGCCGAAAGAGGCCAGGGAGCGGTGCTTAGCTCTGCAGAGCACCATACCTTCGTCTTTAGCCTCTCTTCTCGTCTACATCTTAGCAAAAAGCTTTTCCACTCTGTCTGGCAAGGAGAAACTTTGCCAGCACAGAAAACATCTCCCATCGTGTGCTAGAGGCTGCACGGAGGTCTGCCGAGTGTTTTGCAAGAAGAGAAAGAAAGTTGTCCAAAACAGCTTGCAATCGAATGTTCATGTGAATAGAAAAGGCAGGAGAGTGGTCAGGTATTGTTTTCTCTCAGTTGGCAAGCTGCGCACAAAATCGCAGTGTTGTACAGCTTGTTTCATCACCTTTGCGAAGTTGCCGCTCTCTCCGGCTCCCGGAGACGAAGAAGCTGCTTCTTCGCGCAAAGACGATTCTGCCGCTCACAGTGCTCTGCGGTGTGCGCCTTCTGCCGAAAGAGGCCAGGGAGCGGTGCTTAGCTCTGCACTGCACCGTACCTTCGTCTTTAGCCTCTCTTCTCGTCTACATCTTAGCAAAAAGCTTTTCCACTCTGTCTGGCAAGGACAAACTGTGCCAGCACAGAAAACATCTCCCTTAGTGTTCTAGAGGCTGCACGGAGGTCTGCCGAGTGTTTTGCAAGAAGAGAAAGAAAGTTGTCCAAAACAGCTTGCAATCGAATGTTCATGTGAATAGAAAAGGCAGGAGAGTGGTCAGGTACTGTTTTCTCTCAGTTGGCAAGCTGCGCACACAATCGCAGTGTTGTACAGCTTGTTTCATCACCTTTGCGAAGTTGCCGCTCTCTCCGGCTCCCGGAGCCGAAGAAACTGCTTCTTCGCGCAAAGACGATTCTGACGCTCACAGTGCTCTGCTTTGTGCGCCTTCTGCCGAAAGAGGTCCGGGAGCGGTGCTTAGCTCTGCAGAGAACCGTACCTTCGTCTTTAGCCTCTCTTCTCGTCTACATCTTAGCAAAAACCTTTTCCACTCTGTCTGGCAAGGAGAAACTGTGCCAGCACAGAAAACATCTCCCATCGTGTTGTAGAGGCTGCACGGAGGTCTGCCGAGTGTTTTGCAAGAAGAGAAAGAAAGTTGTCCAAAACAGCTTGCAATCGAATGTTCATGTGAATAGAAAAGGCAGGAGAGTGGTCAGGTACTGTTTTCTCTCAGTTGCCAAGCTGCGCACACAATCGCAGTGTTGTACAGCTTGTTTCATCACCTTTGCGAAGTTGCCGCTCTCTCGGGCTCCCGGAGACGAAGAAGCTGCTTCTTCGCGCAAAGACGATTCTGCCGCTCACAGTGCTCTGCGGTGTGCGCCTTCTGCCGAAAGAGGTCCGGGAGCGGTGCATAGCTCTGCAGAGCACCGTACCTTCGTCTTTAGCCTCTCTTCTCGTCTACATCTTAGCAAAAAGCTTTTCCACTCTGTCTGGCAAGGAGAAACTCTGCCAGCACAGAAAACATCTCCCATCGTGTTCTAGAGGCTGCACGGTGGTCTGCCGAGTGTTTTGCAAGAAGAGAAAGAAAGTTGTCCAAAACAGCTTGCAATCGAATGTTCATGTGAATAGAAAAGGCAGGAGAGTGGTCAGGTACTGTTTTCTCTCCGTTGGCAAGCTGCGCACACAATCGCAGTGTTGTACAGCTTGTTTCATCACCTTTGCGAAGTTGCCCCTCTCTCCGGCTCCGGGAGACGAAGAAGCTGCTTCTTCGCGCAAAGACGATTCTGCCGCTCACAGTGCTCTGCGGTGTGCGCCTTCTGCCGAAAGAGGCCAGGGAGCGGTGCTTAGCTCTGCAGAGCACCGTACGTTCGTCTTTAGCCTCTCTTCTCGTCTACATCTTAGCAAAAAGCTTTTCCACTCTGTCTGGCAAGGAGAAACTGTGCCAGCACAGAAAACATCTCCCATCGTGTTCTAGAGGCTGCACGGAGGTCTGCCGAGTGTTTTGCAAGAAGAGAAAGAAAGTTGTTCAAAACAGCTTGCAATCGAATGTTCATGTGAATAGAAAAGGCAGGAGAGTGGTCAGGTACTGTTTTCTCTCCGTTGGCAAACTGCGCACACAATCGCAGTGTTGTACAGCTTGTTTCATCACCTTTGCGAAGTTGCCGTTCTCTCCGGCTCCAGGAGACGAAGAAGCTGCTTCTTCGCGCAAAGACGATTCTGCCGCTCACAGTGCTCTGCGGTGTGCGCCTTCTGCCGAAAGAGGTCCGTGAGCGGTGCTTAGCTCTGCAGAGCACCGTACCTTCGTCTTTAGCCTCTCTTCTCGTCTACATCTTAGCAAAAAGCTTTTCCACTCTGTCTGGCAAGGAGAAACTGTGCCAGCACAGAAAACATCTCCCATCGTGTTCTAGAGGCTGCACGGAGGTCTGCCGAGTGTTTTGCAAGAAGAGAAAGAAAGTTGTCCAAAACAGCTTGCAATCGAATGTTCATGTGAATAGAAAAGGCAGGAGAGTGGTCAGGTACTGTTTTCTCTCAGTTGGCAAGCTGCGCACACAATCGCAGTGTTGTACAGCTTGTTTCATCACCTTTGCCAAGTTGCCGCTCTCTCCGGCTCCTGGAGACCAAGAAGCTGCTTCTTCGCGCAAAGACGATTCTGCCGCTCACAGTGCTCTGCGGTGTGCGCCTTCTGCCGAAAGAGGCCAGGGAGCGGTGCTTAGCTCTGCAGAGCACCGTACCTTCGTCTTTAGCCTCTCTTCTCGTCTACATCTTAGCAAAAAGCTTTTCCACTCTGTCTGGCAAGGAGAAACTGTGCCAGCACAGAAAACATCTCCCATCGTGTTCTAGAGACTGCACGGAGGTCTGCCGACTGTTTTGCAAGAAGAGAAAGAAAGTTTTCCAAAACAGCTTGCAATCGAATGTTCATGTGAATAGAAAAGGCAGGAGAGTGGTCAGGTACTGTTTTCTCTCAGTTGGCAAGCTGCGCACACAATCGCAGTCTTGTACAGCTTGTTTCATCACCTTTGCGAAGCTGCCGCTCTCTCCGGCTCCCGGAGACGAAGAAGCTGCTTCTTCGCGCAAAGACGATTCTGCTGCTCACAGTGCTCTGCGGTGTGTGTCTTCTGCCGAAAGAGACCAGGAAGCGGTGCTTAGCTCTGCAGAGCACCGTACGTTCGTCTTTAGCCTCTCTTCTCGTCTACATCTTAGCAAAAAGCTTTTCCACTCTGTCTGGCAAGGAGAAACTGTGCCAGCACAGAAAACATCTCCCATCGTGTTCTAGAGGCTGCACGGAGGTCTGCCGAGTGTTTTGCAAGAAGAGAAAGAAAGTTGTCCAAAACAGCTTGCAATCGAATGTTCATGTGATTAGAAAAGGCAGGAGAGTGGTCAGGTACTGTTTTCTCTCAGTTGGCAAGCTGCGCACACAATCGCAGTGTTGTACAGCTTGTTTCATCACCTTTGCGAAGTTGCCGCTCTCTCCGGCTCCCGGAGACGAAGAAGCTGCTTCTTCGCGCAAAGACGATTCTGCCGCTCACAGTGCTCTGCGGTGTGCGGCTTCTGCCGAAAGAGGCCAGGGAGCGGTGCTTAGCTCTGCAGAGCACCATACCTTCGTCTTTAGCCTCTCTTCTCGTCTACATCTTAGCAAAAAGCTTTTCCACTCTGTCTGGCAAGGAGAAACTTTGCCAGCACAGAAAACATCTCCCATCGTGTGCTAGAGGCTGCACGGAGGTCTGCCGAGTGTTTTGCAAGAAGAGAAAGAAAGTTGTCCAAAACAGCTTGCAATCGAATGTTCATGTGAATAGAAAAGGCAGGAGAGTGGTCAGGTACTGTTTTCTCTCAGTTGGCAAGCTGCGCACACAATCGCAGTCTTGTACAGCTTGTTTCATCACCTTTGCCAAGTTGCCGCTCTCTCCGGCTCCCGGAGACGAAGAAGCTGCTTCTTCGCGCAAAGACGATTCTGCCGCTCACAGTGCTCTGCGGTGTGCGCCTTCTCCCGAAAGAGATCCGGGAGCGGTGCTTAGCTCTGTACTGCACCGTACCTTCGTCTTTAGCCTCTCTTCTCGTCTACATCTTAGCAAAAAGCTTTTCCACTCTGTCTGGCAAGGAGAAACTGTGCCAGCACAGAAAACATCTCCCATCGTGTTCTAGAGACTGCACGGAGGTCTGCCGAGTGTTTTGCAAGAAGAGAAAGAAAGTTGTCCAAAACAGCTTGCAATCGAATGTTCATGTGAATAGAAAAGGCAGGAGAGTGGTCAGGTACTGTTTTCTCTCAGTTGGCAAGCTGCGCACACAATCGCAGTCTTGTACAGCTTGTTTCATCACCTTTGCGAAGCTGCCGCTCTCTCCGGCTCCCGGAGACGAAGAAGCTGCTTCTTCGCGCAAAGACGATTCTGCTGTCCACAGTGCTCTGCGGTGTGTGTCTTCTGCCGAAAGAGACCAGGGAGCGGTGCTTAGCTCTGCAGAGCACCGTACGTTCGTCTTTAGCCTCTCTTCTCGTCTACATCTTAGCAAAAAGCTTTTCCACTCTGTCTGGCAAGGAGAAACTTTGGCAGCACAGAAAACATCTCCCATCGTGTTCTAGAGGCTGCACGGAGGTCTGCCGAGTGTTTTGCAAGAAGAGAAAGAAAGTTGTCCAAAACAGCTTGCAATCGAATGTTCATGTGATTAGAAAAGGCAGGAGAGTGGTCAGGTACTGTTTTCTCTCAGTTGGCAAGCTGCGCACACAATCGCAGTCTTGTACAGCTTGTTTCATCACCTTTGCTAAGTTGCCGCTCTCTCCGGCTCCCGGAGACCAAGAAGCTGCTTCTTCGCGCAAAGACGATTCTGCCGCTCACAGTGCTCTGCGGTGTGCGGCTTCTGCCGAAAGAGGCCAGGGAGCGGTGCTTAGCTCTGCAGAGCACCATACCTTCGTCTTTAGCCTCTCTTCTCGTCTACATCTTAGCAAAAAGCTTTTCCACTCTGTCTGGCAAGGAGAAACTTTGCCAGCACAGAAAACATCTCCCATCGTGTGCTAGAGGCTGCACGGAGGTCTGCCGAGTGTTAGCAAGAAGAGAAAGAAAGTTGTCCAAAACAGCTTGCAATCGAATGTTCATGTGAATAGAAAAGGCAGGAGAGTGGTCAGGTACTGTTTTCTCTCAGTTGGCAAGCTGCGCACACAATCGCAGTGTTGTACAGCTTGTTTCATCACCTTTGCGAAGCTGCCGCTCTCTCCGGCTCCCGGAGACTAAGAAGCTGCTTCTTTGCGCAAAGACGATTCTGCCGCTCACAGTGCTCTGCGGTGTGCGCCTTCTCCCGAAAGAGATCCGGGAGCGGTGCTTAGCTCTGCAGAGCACCGTACCTTCGTCTTTAGCCTCTCTTCTCGTCTACATCTTAGCCAAAAACTTTTCCACTCTGTCTGGCAAGGAGAAACTGTGCCAGCACAGAAAACATCTCCCATCGTGTTCTAGAGACTGCACGGAGGTCTGCCGAGTGTTTTGCAAGAAGAGAAAGAAAGTTGTCCAAAACAGCTTGCAATCGAATGTTCATGTGAATAGAAAAGGCAGGAGAGTGGTCAGGTACTGTTTTCTCTCAGTTGGCAAGCTGCGCACACAATCGCAGTGTTGTACAGCTTGTTTCATCACCTTTGCGAAGTTGCCGCTCTCTCAGGCTCCCGGAGCCGAAGAATCTGCTTCTTCGCGCAAAGACGATTCTGCCGCTCACAGTGCTCTGCGGTGTGCGCCTTCTGCCGAAAGAGGTCCGGGAGCGGTGCTTAGCTCTGCAGAGCACCGTACCTTCGTCTTTAGCCTCTCTTCTCGTCTACATCTTTGCAAAAAGCTTTTCCACTCTGTCTGGCTAGGAGAAACTGTGCCAGCACAAAAAACATCTCCCATCGTGTTCTAGAGGCTGCACGGAGGTCTGCCGAGTGTTTTGCAAGAAGAGAAAGAAAGTTGTTCAAAACAGCTTGCAATCGAATGTTCATGTTAATAGAAAAGTCAGGAGAGTGGTCAGGTACTGTTTTCTCTCAGTTGACAAACTGCGCACACAATCGCAGTGTTATACAGCTTGTTTCATCACCTTTGCGAAGTTGCCGCTCTCTCCGGCTCCCGGAGACGAAGAAGCTGCTTCTTCGCGCAAAGACGATTCTGCCGCTCACAGTGCTCTGCGGTGTGCGGCTTCTGCCGAAAGAGATTCGGGAGCGGTGCTTAGCTCTGCAGAGCACCTTACCTTCGTCTTTAGCCTCTCTTCTCGTCTACATCTTAGCAAAAAGCTTTTCCACTCTGTCTGGCAAGGAGAAACTGTGCCAGCACAGAAAACATCTCCCTTCGTGTTCTAGAGGCTGCACGGAGGTCTGCCGAGTGTTTTGCAAGAAGAGAAAGAAAGTTGTCCAAAACAGCTTGCAATCGAATGTTCATGTGAATAGAAAAGGCAGGAGAGTGGTCAGGTACTGTTTTCTCTCAGTTGGCAAGCTGCGCACACAATCGCAGTGTTGTACAGCTTGTTTCATCACCTTTGCGAAGTTGCCGCTCTCTCCGGCTCCCGGAGACCAAGAAGCTGCTTCTTCGCGCAAAGACGATTCTGCTGCTCACAGTGCTCTGCGGTGTGTGTCTTCTGCCGAAAGAGACCAGGGAGCGGTGCTTAGCTCTACAGAGCACCGTACCTTCGTCTTTAGCCTCTCTTCTCGTCTACATCTTAGCAAAAAGCTTTTCCACTCTGTCTGGCAAGGAGAAACTTTGCCAGCACAGAAAACATCTCCCATCGTGTTCTAGAGGCTGCACGGAGGTCTGCCGAGTGTTTTGCAAGAAGAGAAAGAAAGTTGTCCAAAACAGCTTGCAATCGAATGTTCATGTGAATAGAAAAGGCAGGAGAGTGGTCAGGTACTGTTTTCTCTCAGTTGGCAAGCTGCGCACACAATCGCAGTCTTGTACAGCTTGTTTCATCACCTTTGCGAAGTTGCCGCTCTCTCCGGCTCCCGGAGACCAAGAAGCTGCTTCTTCGCGCAAAGACGATTCTGCCGCTCACAGTGCTCTGCGGTGTGCGCCTTCTGCCGAAAGAGGTCCGGGAGCGGTGCTTAGCTCTGCAGAGCACCGTACCTTCGTCTTTAGCCTCTCTTCTCGTCTACATCTTAGCAAAAAGCTTTTCCACTCTGTCTGGCAAGGAGAAACTGTGCCAGCACAGAAAACATCTCCCATCGTGTTCTAGAGGCTGCACGGAGGTCTGCCGAGTGTTTTGCAAGAAGAGAAAGAAAGTTGTCCAAAACAGCTTGCAATCGAATGTTCATGGGAATAGAAAAGGCAGGAGAGTGGTCAGGTACTGTTTTCTCTCAGTTGGCAAGCTGCGCACACAATCGCAGTGTTGTACAGCTTGTTTCATCACCTTTGCGAAGCTGCCGCTCTCTCCGGCTCCCGGAGACGAAGAAGCTGCTTCTTCGCGCAAAGACGATTCTGCCGCTCACAGTGCTCTGCACTGTGTGTCTTCTGCCGAAAGACACCAGGGAGCGGTGCATAGCTCTGCAGAGCACCTTACCTTCGTCTTTAGCCTCTCTTCTCGTCTACATCTTAGCAAAAAGGTTTTCCACTCTGGCTGGCAAGGAGAAACTGTGCCAGCACAGAAAACTTCTCCCTTCGTGTTCTAGAGGCTGCACGGAGGTCTGCCGAGTGTTTTGCAAGAAGAGAAAGAAAGTTGTCCAAAACAGCTTGCAATCGAATGTTCATGTGAATAGAAAAGGCAGGAGAGTGGTCAGGTTCTGTTTTCTCTCAGTTGGGAAGCTGCGCACACAATCGCAGTGTTGTACAGCTTTTTTCATCACCTTTGCGAAGTTGCCGCTCTCTCCGGCTCCCGGAGACGAAGAAGCTGCTTCTTCGTGCAAAGACGATTCTGCCGCTCACAGTGCTCTGCGGTGTGCGCCTTCTGCCGAAAGAGGTCCGGGAGCGGTGCTTAGCTCTGCAGAGCACCGTACCTTCGTCTTTAGCCTCTCTTCTCGTCTAAATCTTAGCAAAAAGCTTTTCCACTCTGTCTGGCAAGGAGAAACTGTGCCAGCACAGAAAACATCTCCCATCGTGTTCTAGATGCTGCACGGAGGTCTGCCGAGTGTTTTGCAAGAAGAGAAAGAAAGTTGTCCAAAACAGCTTCCAATCGAATGTTCATGTGAATAGAAAAGGCGGGAGAGTGGTCAGGTACTGTTTTCTCTCAGTTGGCAAGCTGCGCACACAATCGCAGTGTTGTACAGCTTGTTTCATCACCTATGCGAAGCTGCCGCTCTCTCCGGCTCCCGGAGACGAAGAAGCTGCTTCTTCGCGCAAAGACGATTCTGACGCTCACAGTGCTCTGCGGTGTGCGCCTTCTGCCGAAAGAGGTCCGGGAGCGGTGCTTAGCTCTGCAGAGCACCGTACCTTCGTCTTTAGCCTCTCTTCTCGTCTACATCTTAGCAAAAAGCTTTTCCACTCTGTCTGGCAAGGACAAACTTTGCCAGCACAGAAAACATCTCCCATCGTGTTCTAGAGGCTGCACGGAGGTCTGCCGAGTGTTTTGCAAGAAGAGAAAGAAAGTTGTCCACAACAGCTTGCAATCGAATGTTCATGTGAATAGAAAAGGCAGGAGAGTGGTCAGGTACTGTTTTCTCTCAGTTGGCAAGCTGCGCACACAATCGCAGTGTTGTACAGCTTGTTTCATCACCTTTGCGAAGCTGCCGCTCTCTCCGGCTCCCGGAGACGCAGAAGCTGCTTCTTCGCGCAAAGACGATTCTGACGCTCACAGTGCTCTGCACTGTGTGTCTTTTGCCGAAAGAGGCCAGGGAGCGGTGCATAGCTCTGCAGAGCACCTTACCTTCGTCTTTAGCCTCTCTTCTCGTCTACATCTTAGCAAAAAGCTTTTCCACTCTGTCTGGCAAGGAGAAACTTTGCCAGCACAGAAAACATCTCCCATCGTGTTCTAGAGGCTGCACAGAGGTCTGCCGAGTGTTTTGCAAGAAGAGAAAGAAAGTTGTCCAAAACAGCTTGCAATCGTATGTTCATGTGAATAGAAAAGGCAGGAGAGTGGTCAGGTACTGCTTTCTCTCAGTTGGCAAGCTGCGCACACAATCGCAGTCTTGTACAGCTTGTTTCATCACCTTTGCGAAGTTGCCGCTCTCTCCGGCTTCCGGAGACGAAGAAGCTGCTTCTTCGCGCAAAGACGATTCTGCCGCTCATAGTGCTCTGCACTGTGTGTCTTCTGCCGAAAGAGGCCCGGGAGCGGTGCTTAGCTCTGCAGAGCACCTTACCTTCGTCTTTAGCCTCTCTTCTCGTCTACATCTTAGCAAAAAGCTTTTCCACTCTCTCTGGCAAGGACAAACTGTGCCAGCACAGAAAACATCTCCCTTCGTGTTCTAGAGGCTGCACGGAGGTCTGCCGAGTGTTTTGCAAGAAGAGAAAGAAAGTTGTCCAAAACAGCTTGCAATCGAATGTTCATGTGAATAGAAAAGGCAGGAGAGTGGTCAGGTACTGTTTTCTCTCAGTTGGCAAGCTGCGCACACAATCGCAGTGTTGTACAGCTTGTTTCATCACCTTTGCGAAGTTGCCGCTCTCTCCGGCTCCCGGAGCCGAAGAAACAGCTTCTTCGCGCAAAGACGATTCTGACGCTCACAGTGCTCTGCGGTGTGCGCCTTCTGCTGAAAGAGGCCCGGGTGCGGTGCTTAGCTCTGCAGAGCACCGTACCTTCGTCTTTAGCCTCTCTTCTCGTCTACATCTTAGCAAAAAGCTTTTCCACTCTGTCTGGCAAGGAGAAACTGTGCCAGCACAGAAAACATCTCCCATCGTGTTCTAGAGGCTGCACGGAGGTCTGCCGAGTGTTTTGCAAGAAGAGAAAGAAAGTTGTCCAAAACAGCTTGCAATCGAATGTTCATGTGAATAGAAAAGGCAGGAGAGTGGTCAGGTTCTGTTTTCTCTCAGGTGGCAAGCTGCGCACACAATCGCAGTGTTGTACAGCTTGTTTCATCACCTTTGCGACGTTGCCGCTCTCTCCGGCTCCGGGAGACGAAGAAGCTGCTTCTTCGCGCAAAGACGATTCTGACGCTCACAGTGCTCTGCGGTGTGCGCCTTCTGCCGAAAGAGGTCCGGGAGCGGTGCTTAGCTCTGCAGAGCACCGTACCTTCGTCTTTAGCCTCTCTTCTCGTCTACATCTTAGCAAAAAGCTTTTCCACTCTGTCTGGCAAGGAGAAACTTTGCCAGCACAGAAAACATTTCCCATTGTGTGCTAGAGGCTGCACGGAGGTCTGCCGAGTGTTTTGCAAGAAGAGAAAGAAAGTTGTCCAAAACAGCTTGCAATCGAATGTTCATGTGAATAGAAAAGGCAGGAGAGTGGTCAGGTACTCTTTTCACTCAGTTGGCAAGCTGCGCACACAATCGCAGTCTTGTACAGCTTGTTTCATCACCTTTGCGAAGTTGCCGCTCTCTCCGGCTCCCGGAGACGAAGAAGCTGCTTCTTCGCGCAAAGACGATTCTGCCGCTCACAGTGCTCTGCGGTGTGCGCCTTCTGCCGAAAGAGGTCCGTGAGCGGTGCTTAGCTCTGCAGAGCACCGTACCTTCGTCTTTAGCCTCTCTTCTCGTCTACATCTTAGCAAAAAGCTTTTCCACTCTGTCTGGCAAGGAGAAACTTTGCCAGCACAGAAAACATCTCCCATCGTGTTCTAGAGGCTGCACGGAGGTCTGCCGAGTGTTTTGCAAGAAAACAAAGAAAGTTGTTCAAAACAGCTTGCAATCGAATGTTCATGTGAATAGAAAAGGCAGGAGAGTGGTTAGGTTCTGTTTTCTCTCACTTGGCAAGCTGCGCACACAATCGCAGTCTTGTACAGCTTGTTTCATCACCTTTGCGAAGCTGCCGCTCTCTCCGGCTCCCGGAGACGAAGAAGCTGCTTCTTCGCGCAAAGACGATTCTGCCGCTCATAGTGCTCTGCACTGTGTGTCTTCTGCCGAAAGAGGCCCGGGAGCGGTGCTTAGCTCCGCAGAGCACCTTACCTTCGTCTTTAGCCTCTCTTCTCGTCTACATCTTAGCAAAAAGCTTTTCCACTCTGTCTGGCAAGGAGAAACTGTGCCAGCACAGAAAACATCTCCCTTCGTATTCTAGAGGCTGCACGGAGGTCTGCCGAGTGTTTTGCAAGAAGAGAAAGAAAGTTGTCCAAAACAGCTTGCAATCGAATGTTCATGTGAATAGAAAAGGCAGGAGAGTGGTCAGGTACTGTTTTCTCTCAGGTGGCAAGCTGCGCACACAATCGCAGTGTTGTACAGCTTGTTTCATCACCTTTGCCAAGTTGCCGCTCTCTCCGGCTCCTGGAGACCAAGAAGCTGCTTCTTCGCGCAAAGACGATTCTGCTGCTCACAGTGCTCTGCGGTGTGTGTCTTCTGCCGAAGGAGACCAGGGAGCGGTGCTTAGCTCTGCAGAGCACCGTACGTTCGTCTTTAGCCTCTCTTCTCGTCTACATCTTAGCAAAAAGCTTTTCCACTCTGTCTGGCAAGGAGAAACTTTGCCAGCACAGAAAACATCTCCCATCGTGTTCTAGAGGCTGCACGGAGGTCTGCCGAGTGTTTTGCAAGAAGAGAAAGAAAGTTGTCCAAAACAGCTTGCAATCGAATGTTCATGTGATTAGAAAAGGCAGGAGAGTGGTCAGGTACTGTTTTCTCTCAGTTGGCAAGCTGCGCACACAATCGCAGTCTTGTACAGCTTGTTTCATCACCTTTGCGAAGTTGCCGCTCTCTCCGGCTCCCGGAGACCAATGCTTCTTCGCGCAAAGACGATTCTGCCGCTCACAGTGCTCTGCGGAGTGCGCCTTCTGCCGAAAGAGGTCCGGGAGCGGTGCTTAGCTCTGCAGAGCACCGTACCTTCGTCTTTAGCCTCTCTTCTCGTCTACATCTTAGCAAAAAGCTTTTCCACTCTGTCTGGCAAGGAGAAACTGTGCCAGCACAGAAAACATCTCCCATCGTGTTCTAGAGGCTGCACGGAGGTCTGCCGAGTGTTTTGCAAGAAGAGAAAGAAAGTTGTCCAAAACAGCTTGCAATCGAATGTTCATGTGAATAGAAAAGGCAGGAGAGTGGTCAGGTACTGTTTTCTCTCAGTTGGCAAGCTGCGCACACAATCGCAGTGTTGTACAGCTTGTTTCATCACCTTTGCCAAGTTGCCGCTCTCTCCGGCTCCTGGAGACGAAGAAGCTGCTTCTTCGCGCAAAGACGATTCTGCCGCTCACAGTGTTCTGCGGTGTGCGCCTTCTGCCGAAAGAGGCCAGGGAGCGGTGCTTAGCTCTGCACTGCACCGTACCTTCGTCTTTAGCCTCTCTTCTCGTCTACATCTTAGCAAAAAGCTTTTCCACTCTGTCTGGCAAGGACAAACTGTGCCAGCACAGTAAACATCTCCCTTCGTGTTCTAGAGGCTGCACGGAGGTCTGCCGAGTGTTTTGCAAGAAGAGAAAGAAAGTTGTCCAAAACAGCTTGCAATCGAATGTTCATGTGAATAGAAAAGGCAGGAGAGTGGTCAGGTACTGTTTTCTCTCAGTTGGCAAGCTGCGCACACAATCGTAGTGTTGTACAGCTTGTTTCATCACCTTTGCCAAGTTGCCGCTCTCTCCGGCTCCCGGAGCCGAAGAAGCTGCTTCTTCGCGCAAAGACGATTCTGACGCTCACAGTGCTCTGCGGTGTGCGCCTTCTGCCGAAAGAGGCCCGGGTGCGGTGCTTAGCTCTGCACTGCACCGTACCTTCGTCTTTAGCCTCTCTTCTCGTCTACATCTTAGCAAAAAGCTTTTCCACTCTGTCTGGCAAGGAGAAACTGTTCCAGCACAGAAAACATCTCCCATCGTGTTCTAGAGGCTGCACGGAGGTCTGCCGAGTGTTTTGCAAGAAGAGAAAGAAAGTTGTCCAAAACAGCTTGCAATCGAATGTTCATGTGAATAGAAAAGGCAGGAGAGTGGTCAGGTTCTGTTTTCTCTCAGTTGGCAAGCTGCGCACACAATCGCAGTGTTGTACAGCTTGTTTCATCACCTTTGCGACGTTGCCGCTCTCTCCGGCTCCGGGAGACGAAGAAGCTGCTTCTTCGCGCAAAGACGATTCTGACGCTCACAGTGCTCTGCGGTGTGCGCCTTCTGCCGAAAGAGGTCCGGGAGCGGTGCTTACCTCTGCAGAGAACCGTACCTTCGTCTTTAGCCTCTCTTCTCGTCTACATCTTAGCAAAAAGCTTTTCCACTCTGTCTGGCAAGGAGAAACTGTGCCAGCACAGAAAACATCTCCCATCGTGTTGTAGAGGCTGCACGGAGGTCTGCCGAGTGTTTTGCAAGAAGAGAAAGAAAGTTGTCCAAAACAGCTTGCAATCGAATGTTCATGTGAATAGAAAAGGCAGGAGAGTGGTCAGGTACTGTTTTCTCTCAGTTGCCAAGCTGCGCACACAATCGCAGTCTTGTACAGCTTGTTTCATCACCTTTGCGAAGTTGCCGCTCTCTCCGGCTCCCGGAGACGAAGAAGCTGCTTCTTCGCGCAAAGACGATTCTGCCGCTCACAGTGCTCTGCGGTGTGCGCCTTCTGCCGAAAGAGGTCCGGGAGCGGTGCTTAGCTCTGCAGAGCACCGTACCTTCGTCTTTAGCCTCTCTTCTCGTCTACATCTTAGCAAAAAGCTTTTCCACTCTGTCTGGCAAGGAGAAACTGTGCCAGCACACAAAACATCTCCCATCGTGTTCTAGAGACTGCACGGAGGTCTGCCGAGTGTTTTGCAAGAAGAGAAAGAAAGTTGTCCAAAACAGCTTGCAATCGAATGTTCATGTGAATAGAAAAGGCAGGAGAGTGGTCAGGTACTGTTTTCTCTCAGTTGCCAAGCTGCGCACACAATCGCAGTCTTGTACAGCTTTTTTCATCACCTTTGCGAAGTTGCCGCTCTCTCCGGCTCCCGGAGACGAAGAAGCTGCTTCTTCGCGCAAAGACGATTCTGACGCTCACAGTGCTCTGCGGTGTGCGCCTTCTGCCGAAAGAGGCCCGGCAGCGGGGCGTAGCTCTGCAGAGCACCGTACCTTCGTCTTTAGCCTCTCTTCTCGTCTACATCTTAGCAAAAAGCTTTTCCACTCTGTCTGGCAAGGAGAAACTGTTCCAGCACAGAAAACATCTCCCATCGTGTTCTAGAGGCTGCACGGAGGTCTGCCGAGTGTTTTGCAAGAAGAGAAAGAAAGTTGTCCAAAACAGCTTGCAATCGAATGTTCATGTGATTACAAAAGGCAGGAGAGTGGTCAGGTACTGTTTTCTCTCAGTTGGCAAGCTGCGCACACAATCGCAGTGTTGTACAGCTTGTTTCATCACCTTTCCCAAGTTGCCGCTCTCTCCGGCTCCCGGAGACGAAGAAGCTGCTTCTTCGCGCAAAGACGATTCTGCCGCTCACAGTGCTCTGCGGTGTGCGCCTTCTGCCGAAAGAGGTACGGGAGCGGTGCTTAGCTCTGCAGAGCACCGTACCTCCGTCTTTAGCCTCTCTTCTCGTCTACATCTTAGCAAAAAGCTTTTCCACTCTGTCTGGAAAGGAATAACTTTGCCAGCACAGAAAACATCTCCCATCGTGTTCTAGAGGCTGCACGGAGGTCTGCCGAGTGTTTTGCAAGAAGAGAAAGAAAGTTGTCCAAAACAGCTTGCAATCGAATGTTCATGTGAATAGAAAAGGCAGGAGAGTGGTCAGGTACTGTTTTCTCTCAGTTGGCAAGCTGCGCACACAATCGCAGTGTTGTAGAGCTTGTTTCATCACCTTTGCGAAGCTGCCGCTCTCTCCGGCTCCCGGAGACGAAGAAGCTGCTTCTTCGCGCAATGACGATTCTGCCGCTCACAGTGCTCTGCGGTGTGCGCCTTCTGCCGAAAGAGGTCCGGGAGCGGTGCTTAGCTCTGCAGAGCGCCGTACCTTCGTCTTTAGCCTCTCTTCTCGTCTACATCTTAGCAAAAAGCTTTTCCACTCTGTCTGGCAAGGACAAACTGTTCCAGCACAAAAAACATCTCCCATCGTGTTCTAGAGGCTGCACGGAGGTCTGCCGAGTGTTTTGCAAGAAGAGAAAGAAAGTTGTCCACAACAGCTTGCAATCGAATGTTCATGTGAATAGAAAAGGCAGGAGAGTGGTCAGGTACTGTTTTCTCTCAGTTGGCAAGCTGCGCACACAATCGCAGTGTTGTACAGCTTGTTTCATCACCTTTGCGAAGTTGCCGCTCTCTCCGGCTCCCGGAGACGAAGAAGCTGCTTCTTCGCGCAAAGACGATTCTGACGCTCACAGTGCTCTGCGGTGTGCGCCTTCTGCCGAAAGAGGCCCGGGAGCGGTGCTTAGCTCTGCAGAGCACCGTACCTTCGTCTTTAGCCTCTCTTCTCGTCTACATCTTAGCAAAAACCTTTTCCACTCTGTCTGGCAAGGAGAAACTTTGCCAGCACAGAAAACATCTCCCATCGTGTTCTAGAGGCTGCACGGAGGTCTGCCGAGTGTTTTGCAAGAAGAGAAAGAAAGTTCTCCAAAACAGCTTGCAATCGAATGTTCATGTGAATAGAAAAGGAAGGAGAGTGGTCAGGTACTGTTTTCTCTCTCTTGGCAAGCTGCGCACACAATCGCAGTGTTGTACAGCTTGTTTCATCACCTTTGCCAAGTTGCCGCTCTCTCCGGCTCCCGGAGACGAAGAAGCTGCTTCTTCGCGCAAAGACGATTCTGCCGCTCATAGTGGTCTGCACTGTGTGTCTTCTGCCGAAAGAGGCCCGGGAGCGGTGCTTAGCTCTGCAGAGCACCTTACCTTCGTCTTTAGCCTCTCTTCTCGTCTACATCTTAGCAAAAAGCTTTTCCACTCTGTCTGGCAAGGAGAAACTGTGCCAGCACAGAAAACATCTCCCATCGTGTTCTAGAGGCTGCACGGAGGTCTGCCGAGTGTTTTGCAAGAAAACAAAGAAAGTTGTCCAAAACAGCTTGCAATCGAATGTTCATGTGAATAGAAAAGGCAGGAGAGTGGTCAGGTACTGTTTTCTCTCACTTGGCAAGCTGCGCACACAATCGCAGTGTTGTACAGCTTGTTTCATCACCTTTGCCAAGATGCCGCTCTATCCGGCTCCTGGAGACCAAGAAGCTGCTTCTTCGCGCAAAGACGATTCTGCCGCTCACAGTGCTCTGCGGAGTGCGCCTTCTGCCGAAAGAGGTCCGGGAGCGGTGCTTAGCTCTGCAGAGCACCGTACCTTCGTCTTTAGCCTCTCTTCTCGTCTACATCTTTGCAAAAAGCTTTTCCACTCTGTCTGGCAAGGAGAAACTGTGCCAGCACAAAAAACATCTCCCATCGTGTTCTAGAGGCTGCACGGAGGTCTGCCGAGTGTTTTGCAAGAAGAGAAAGAAAGTTGTCCAAAACAGCTTGCAATCGAATGTTCATGTGAATAGAAAAGGCAGGAGAGTGGTCAGGTATTGTTTTCTCTCCGTTGGCAAGCTGCGCACACAATCGCAGTCTTGTACAGCTTGTTTCATCACCTTTGCGAAGTTGCCGCTCTGTCCGGCTCCCGGAGACGAAGAAGCTGCTTCTTCGCGCAAAGACGATTCTGCCGCTCACAGTGCTCTGCGGTGTGCGCCTTCTGCCGAAAGAGGCCAGGGAGCGGTGCTTAGCTCTGCACTGCACCGTACCTTCGTCTTTAGCCTCTCTTCTCGTCTACATCTTAGCAAAAAGCTTTTCCACTCTGTCTGGCAAGGACAAACTGTGCCAGCACAGAAAACATCTCCCTTCGTGTTCTAGAGGCTGCACGGAGGTCTGCCGAGTGTTTTGCAAGAAGAGAAAGAAAGTTGTCCAAAACAGCTTGCAATCGAATGTTCATGTGAATAGAAAAGGCAGGAGAGTGGTCAGGTACTGTTTTCTCTCACTTGGCAAGCTGCGCACACAATCGCAGTGTTGTACAGCTTGTTTCATCACCTTTGCGAAGTTGCCGCTCTCTCCGGCTCCCGGAGACGAAGAAACAGCTTCTTCGCGCAAAGACGATTCTGACGCTCACAGTGCTCTGCGGTGTGCGCCTTCTGCTGAAAGAGGCCCGGGTGCGGTGCTTAGCTCGGCAGAGCACCGTACCTTCGTCTTTAGCCTCTCTTCTCGTCTACATCTTAGCAAAAAGCTTTTCCACTCTGTCTGGCAAGGAGAAACTGTGCCAGCACAGAAAACATCTCCCATCGTGTTGTAGAGGCTGCACGGAGGTCTGCCGAGTGTTTTGCAAGAAGAGAAAGAAAGTTGTCCAAAACAGCTTGCAATCGAATGTTCATGTGAATAGAAAAGGCAGGAGAGTGGTCAGGTTCTGTTTTCTCTCAGTTGGCAAGCTGCGCACACAATCGCAGTGTTGTATAGCTTGTTTCATCACCTTTGCGACGTTGCCGCTCTCTCCGGCTCCGGGAGACGAAGAAGCTGCTTCTTCGCGCAAAGACGATTCTGACGCTCACAGTGCTCTGCGGTGTGCGCCTTCTGCCGAAAGAGGTCCGGGAGCGGTGCTTAGCTCTGCAGAGAACCGTACCTTCGTCTTTAGCCTCTCTTCTCGTCTACATCTTAGCAAAAAGCTTTTCCACTCTGTCTGGCTAGGAGAAACTTTGCCAGCACAGAAAACATCTCCCATCGTGTTGTAGAGGCTGCACGGAGGTCTGCCGAGTGTTTTGCAAGAAGAGAAAGAAAGTTGTCCAAAACAGCTTGCAATCGAATGTTCATGTGAATAGAAAAGGCAGGAGAGTGGTCAGGTACTGTTTTCTCTCAGTTGCCAAGCTGCGCACACAATCGCAGTCTTGTACAGCTTGTTTCATCACCTTTGCGAAGTTGCCGCTCTCTCCGGCTCCCGGAGACGAAGAAGCTGCTTCTTCGCGCAAAGACGATTCTGCCGCTCACAGTGCTCTGCGGTGTGCGCCTTCTGCCGAAAGAGGTCCGGGAGCGGTGCATAGCTCTGCAGAGCACCGTACCTTCGTCTTTAGCCTCTCTTCTCGTCTACATCTTAGCAAAAAGCTTTTCCACTCTGTCTGGCAAGGAGAAACTGTGCCAGCACAGAAAACATCTCCCATCGTGTTCTAGAGGCTGCACGGAGGTCTGCCGAGTGTTTTGCAAGAAGAGAAAGAAAGTTGTCCAAAACAGCTTCCAATCGAATGTTCATGTGAATAGAAAAGGCAGGAGAGTGGTCAGGTACTGTTTTCTCTCAGTTGGCAAGCTGCGCACACAATCGCAGTCTTGTACAGCTTGTTTCATCACCTTTGCGAAGTTGCCCCTCTCTCCGGCTCCGGGAGACGAAGAAGCTGCTTCTTCGCGCAAAGACGATTCTGCCGCTCACAGTGCTCTGCGGTGTGCGCCTTCTGCCGAAAGAGGTCCGGGAGCGGTGCTTAGCTCTGCAGAGCACCGTACCTTCGTCTTTAGCCTCTCTTCTCGTCTACATCTTAGCAAAAAGCTTTTCCACTCTCTCTGGCAAGGAGAAACTGTGCCAGCACAGAAAACATCTCCCATCGTGTTCTAGAGGCTGCACGGAGGTCTGCCGAGTGTTTTGCAAGAAGAGAAAGAAAGTTGTCCAAAACAGCTTGCAATCGAATGTTCATGTGAATAGAAAAGGCAGGAGAGTGGTCAGGTACTGTTTTCTCTCAGTTGGCAAGCCGAGCACACAATCGCAGTCTTGTACAGCTTGTTTCATCACCTTTGCGAAGTTGCCGCTCTCTCCGGCTCCCGGAGACGAAGAAGCTGCTTCTTCGCGCAAAGACGATTCTGCCGCTCACAGTGCTCTGCGGTGTGCGTCTTCTGCCGAAAGAGTTCCGGGAGCGGTGCTTAGCTCTGCAGAGCACCGTACCTTTGTCTTTAGCCTCTCTTCTCGTCTACATCTTAGCAAAAAGCTTTTCCACTCTGTCTGGCAAGGAGAAACTGTGCCAGCACAGAAAACATCTCCCATCGTGTTCTAGAGGCTGCACGGAGGTCTGCCGAGTGTTTTGCAAGAAGAGAAAGAAAGTTGTCCAAAACAGCTTGCAATCGAATGTTCATGTGAATAGAAAAGGCAGGAGAGTGGTCAGGTTCTGTTTTCTCTCAGTTGGCAAGCTGCGCACACAATCGCAGTGTTGTACAGCTTGTTTCATCACCTTTGCCAAGTTGCCGATCTCTCCGGCTCCGGGAGACGAAGAAGCTGCTTCTTCGCGCAAAGACAATTCTGCTGCTCACAGTGCTCTGCGGTGTGCGCCTTCTGCCGAAAGAGGCCAGGGAGCGGTGCTTAGCTCTGCAGAGAACCGTACCTTCGTCTTTAGCCTCTCTTCTCGTCTACATCTTAGCAAAAAGCTTTTCCACTCTGTCTGGCAAGGAGAAACTGTGCCAGCACAGAAAACATCTCCCATCGTGTTCTAGAGGCTGCACGGAGGTCTGCCGAGTGTTTTGCAAGAAGAGAAAGAAAGTTGTCCATAACAGCTTGCAATCGAATGTTCATGTGAATAGAAAAGGCAGGAGAGTGGTCAGGTACTGTTTTCTCTCAGTTGGCAAGCTGCGCACACAATCGCAGTGTTGTACAGCTTGTTTCATCACCTTTGCGAAGTTGCCGCTCTCTCCGGCTCCCGGAGACGAAGAAGCTGCTTCTTCGCGCAAAGACGATTCTGCTGCTCACAGTGCTCTGCGGTGTGCGCCTTCTGCCGAAAGAGACCAGGGAGCGGTGCTTAGCTCTACAGAGCACCGTACCTTCGTCTTTAGCCTCTCTTCTCGTCTACATCTTAGCAAAAAGCTTTTCCACTCTGTCTGGCAAGGAGAAACTTTGCCAGCACAGAAAACATCTCCCATCGTGTTCTAGAGGCTGCACGGAGGTCTGCCGAGTGTTTTGCAAGAAGAGAAAGAAAGTTGTCCAAAACAGCTTGCAATCGAATGTTCATGTGAATAGAAAAGGCAGGAGAGTGGTCAGGTACTGTTTTCTCTCAGTTGGCAAGCTGCGCACACAATCGCAGTGTTGTAGAGCTTGTTTCATCACCTTTGCGAAGCTGCCGCTCTCTCCGGCTCCCGGAGATGAAGAAGCTGCTTCTTCGCGCAATGACGATTCTGCCGCTCACAGTGCTCTGCGGTGTGCGCCTTCTGCCGAAAGAGGTCCGGGAGCGGTGCTTAGCTCTGCAGAGCGCCGTACCTTCGTCTTTAGCCTCTCTTCTCGTCTACATCTTAGCAAAAAGCTTTTCCACTCTGTCTGGCAAGGACAAACTGTTCCAGCACAAAAAACATCTCCCATCGTGTTCTAGAGGCTGCACGGAGGTCTGCCGAGTGTTTTGCAAGAAGAGAAAGAAAGTTGTCCACAACAGCTTGCAATCGAATGTTCATGTGAATAGAAAAGGCAGAAGAGTGGTCAGGTACTGTTTTCTCTCAGTTGGCAAGCTGCGCACACAATCGCAGTGTTGTACAGCTTGTTTCATCACCTTTGCGAAGTTGCCGCTCTCTCCGGCTCCCGGAGACGAAGAAGCTGCTTCTTCGCGCAAAGACGATTCTGACGCTCACAGTGCTCTGCGGTGTGCGCCTTCTGCCGAAAGAGGCCCGGGAGCGGTGCTTAGCTCTGCAGAGCACCGTACCTTCGTCTTTAGCCTCTCTTCTCGTCTACATCTTAGCAAAAACCTTTTCCACTCTGTCTGGCAAGGAGAAACTTTGCCAGCACAGAAAACATCTCCCATCGTGTTCTAGAGGCTGCACGGAGGTCTGCCGAGTGTTTTGCAAGAAGAGAAAGAAAGTTCTCCAAAACAGCTTGCAATCGAATGTTCATGTGAATAGAAAAGGAAGGAGAGTGGTCAGGTACTGTTTTCTCTCTCTTGGCAAGCTGCGCACACAATCGCAGTGTTGTACAGCTTGTTTCATCACCTTTGCCAAGTTGCCGCTCTCTCCGGCTCCCGGAGACGAAGAAGCTGCTTCTTCGCGCAAAGACGATTCTGCCGCTCATAGTGGTCTGCACTGTGTGTCTTCTGCCGAAAGAGGCCCGGGAGCGGTGCTTAGCTCTGCAGAGCACCTTACCTTCGTCTTTAGCCTCTCTTCTCGTCTACATCTTAGCAAAAAGCTTTTCCACTCTGTCTGGCAAGGAGAAACTGTGCCAGCACAGAAAACATCTCCCATCGTGTTCTAGAGGCTGCACGGAGGTCTGCCGAGTGTTTTGCAAGAAAACAAAGAAAGTTGTCCAAAACAGCTTGCAATCGAATGTTCATGTGAATAGAAAAGGCAGGAGAGTGGTCAGGTACTGTTTTCTCTCACTTGGCAAGCTGCGCACACAATCGCAGTGTTGTACAGCTTGTTTCATCACCTTTGCCAAGATGCCGCTCTATCCGGCTCCTGGAGACCAAGAAGCTGCTTCTTCGCGCAAAGACGATTCTGACGCTCACAGTGCTCTGCGGTGTGCGCCTTCTGCTGAAAGAGGCCCGGGTGCGGTGCTTAGCTCTGCAGAGCACCGTACCTTCGTCTTTAGCCTCTCTTCTCGTCTACATCTTAGCAAAAAGCTTTTCCACTCTGTCTGGCAAGGAGAAACTGTTCCAGCACAGAAAACATCTCCCATCGTGTTCTAGAGGCTGCACGGAGGTCTGCCGAGTGTTTTGCAAGAAGAGAAAGAAAGTTGTCCAAAACAGCTTGCAATCGAATGTTCATGTGAATAGAAAAGGCAGGAGAGTGGTCAGGTTCTGTTTTCTCTCAGTTGGCAAGCTGCGCACACAATCGCAGTGTTGTATAGCTTGTTTCATCACCTTTGCGACGTTGCCGCTCTCTCCGGCTCCGGGAGACGAAGAAGCTGCTTCTTCGCGCAAAGACGATTCTGACGCTCACAGTGCTCTGCGGTGTGCGCCTTCTGCCGAAAGAGGTCCGGGAGCGGTGCTTAGCTCTGCAGAGAACCGTACCTTCGTCTTTAGCCTCTCTTCTCGTCTACATCTTAGCAAAAAGCTTTTCCACTCTGTCTGGCTAGGAGAAACTTTGCCAGCACAGAAAACATCTCCCATCGTGTTGTAGAGGCTGCACGGAGGTCTGCCGAGTGTTTTGCAAGAAGAGAAAGAAAGTTGTCCAAAACAGCTTGCAATCGAATGTTCATGTGAATAGAAAAGGCAGGAGAGTGGTCAGGTACTGTTTTCTCTCAGTTGCCAAGCTGCGCACACAATCGCAGTCTTGTACAGCTTGTTTCATCACCTTTGCGAAGTTGCCGCTCTCTCCGGCTCCCGGAGACGAAGAAGCTGCTTCTTCGCGCAAAGACGATTCTGCCGCTCACAGTGCTCTGCGGTGTGCGCCTTCTGCCGAAAGAGGTCCGGGAGCGGTGCATAGCTCTGCAGAGCACCGTACCTTCGTCTTTAGCCTCTCTTCTCGTCTACATCTTAGCAAAAAGCTTTTCCACTCTGTCTGGCAAGGAGAAACTGTGCCAGCACAGAAAACATCTCCCATCGTGTTCTAGAGGCTGCACGGAGGTCTGCCGAGTGTTTTGCAAGAAGAGAAAGAAAGTTGTCCAAAACAGCTTCCAATCGAATGTTCATGTGAATAGAAAAGGCAGGAGAGTGGTCAGGTACTGTTTTCTCTCAGTTGGCAAGCTGCGCACACAATCGCAGTCTTGTACAGCTTGTTTCATCACCTTTGCGAAGTTGCCCCTCTCTCCGGCTCCGGGAGACGAAGAAGCTGCTTCTTCGCGCAAAGACGATTCTGCCGCTCACAGTGCTCTGCGGTGTGCGCCTTCTGCCGAAAGAGGTCCGGGAGCGGTGCTTAGCTCTGCAGAGCACCGTACCTTCGTCTTTAGCCTCTCTTCTCGTCTACATCTTAGCAAAAAGCTTTTCCACTCTCTCTGGCAAGGAGAAACTGTGCCAGCACAGAAAACATCTCCCATCGTGTTCTAGAGGCTGCACGGAGGTCTGCCGAGTGTTTTGCAAGAAGAGAAAGAAAGTTGTCCAAAACAGCTTGCAATCGAATGTTCATGTGAATAGAAAAGGCAGGAGAGTGGTCAGGTACTGTTTTCTCTCAGTTGGCAAGCCGAGCACACAATCGCAGTCTTGTACAGCTTGTTTCATCACCTTTGCGAAGTTGCCGCTCTCTCCGGCTCCCGGAGACGAAGAAGCTGCTTCTTCGCGCAAAGACGATTCTGCCGCTCACAGTGCTCTGCGGTGTGCGTCTTCTGCCGAAAGAGTTCCGGGAGCGGTGCTTAGCTCTGCAGAGCACCGTACCTTTGTCTTTAGCCTCTCTTCTCGTCTACATCTTAGCAAAAAGCTTTTCCACTCTGTCTGGCAAGGAGAAACTGTGCCAGCACAGAAAACATCTCCCATCGTGTTCTAGAGGCTGCACGGAGGTCTGCCGAGTGTTTTGCAAGAAGAGAAAGAAAGTTGTCCAAAACAGCTTGCAATCGAATGTTCATGTGAATAGAAAAGGCAGGAGAGTGGTCAGGTTCTGTTTTCTCTCAGTTGGCAAGCTGCGCACACAATCGCAGTGTTGTACAGCTTGTTTCATCACCTTTGCCAAGTTGCCGCTCTCTCCGGCTCCGGGAGACGAAGAAGCTGCTTCTTCGCGCAAAGACGATTCTGCTGCTCACAGTGCTCTGCGGTGTGCGCCTTCTGCCGAAAGAGGCCAGGGAGCGGTGCTTAGCTCTGCAGAGAACCGTACCTTCGTCTTTAGCCTCTCTTCTCGTCTACATCTTAGCAAAAAGCTTTTCCACTCTGTCTGGCAAGGAGAAACTGTGCCAGCACAGAAAACATCTCCCATCGTGTTCTAGAGGCTGCACGGAGGTCTGCCGAGTGTTTTGCAAGAAGAGAAAGAAAGTTGTCCATAACAGCTTGCAATCGAATGTTCATGTGAATAGAAAAGGCAGGAGAGTGGTCAGGTACTGTTTTCTCTCAGTTGGCAAGCTGCGCACACAATCGCAGTGTTGTACAGCTTGTTTCATCACCTTTGCGAAGTTGCCGCTCTCTCCGGCTCCCGGAGACGAAGAAGCTGCTTCTTCGCGCAAAGACGATTCTGCTGCTCACAGTGCTCTGCGGTGTGTGTCTTCTGCCGAAAGAGACCAGGGAGCGGTGCTTAGCTCTACAGAGCACCGTACCTTCGTCTTTAGCCTCTCTTCTCGTCTACATCTTAGCAAAAAGCTTTTCCACTCTGTCTGGCAAGGAGAAACTTTGCCAGCACAGAAAACATCTCCCATCGTGTTCTAGAGGCTGCACGGAGGTCTGCCGAGTGTTTTGCAAGAAGAGAAAGAAAGTTGTCCAAAACAGCTTGCAATCGAATGTTCATGTGAATAGAAAAGGCAGGAGAGTGGTCAGGTACTGTTTTCTCTCAGTTGGCAAGCTGCGCACACAATCGCAGTGTTGTAGAGCTTGTTTCATCACCTTTGCCAAGTTGCCGCTCTCTCCGGCTCCCGGAGACGAAGAAGCTGCTTCTTCGCGCAAAGACGATTCTGACGCTCACAGTGCTCTGCGGTGTGCGCCTTCTGCCGAAAGAGGCCCGGGAGCGGTGCTTAGCTCTGCAGAGCACCGTACCTTCGTCTTTAGCCTCTCTTCTCGTCTACATCTTAGCAAAAAGCTTTTCCACTATGTCTGGCAAGGAGAAACTGTGCCAGCACAAAAAACATCTCCCATCGTGTTCTAGAGGCTGCACGGAGGTCTGCCGAGTGTTTTGCAAGAAGAGAAAGAAAGTTGTCCAAAACAGCTTGCAATCGAATGTTCATGTGAATAGAAAAGGCAGGAGAGTGGTCAGGTACTGTTTTCTCTCAGTTGCCAAGCTGCGCACACAATCGCAGTGTTGTAGAGCTTGTTTCATCACCTTTGCCAAGTTGCCGCTCTCTCCGGCTCCCGGAGACGAAGAAGCTGCTTCTTCGCGCAAAGACGATTCTGACGCTCACAGTGCTCTGCGGTGTGCGGCTTCTGCCGAAAGAGGCCAGGGAGCGGTGCTTAGCTCTGCAGAGCACCGTACCTTCGTCTTTAGCCTCTCTTCTCGTCTACATCTTTGCAAAAACCTTTTCCACTCTGTCTGGCAAGGAGAAAATTTGCCAGCACAGAAAACATCTCCCATCGTGTTCTAGAGGCTGCACGGAGGTCTGCCGAGTGTTTTGCAAGAAGAGAAAGAAAGTTGTCCAAAACAGCTTGCAATCGAATGTTCATGTGAATAGAAAAGGCTGGAGAGTGGTCAGGTACTGTTTTCTCTCAGTTGGCAAGCTGCGCACACAATCGCAGTGTTGTAGAGCTTGTTTCATCACCTTTGCGAAGTTGCCGCTCTCTCCGGCTCCGGGAGACGAAGAAGCTGCTTCTTCGCGCAAAGACGATTCTGCCGCTCACAGTGCTCTGCGGTGTGCGCCTTCTGCCGAAAGAGATCCGGGAGCGGTGCTTAGCTCTGCAGAGCACCGTACCTTCGTCTTTAGCCTCTCTTCTCGTCTACATCTTAGCAAAAAGCTTTTCCACTCTGTCTGGCAAGGAGAAACTTTGCCAGAACAGAAAACATCTCCCATCGTGTTCTATAGGCTGCACGGAGGTCTGCCGAGTGTTTTGCAAGAAGAGAAAGAAAGTTGTCCAAAACAGCTTGCAATCGAATGTTCATGTGAATAGAAAAGGCAGGAGAGTGGTCAGGTTCTGTTTTCTCTCAGTTGGCAAGCTGCGCACACAATCGCAGTGTTGTACAGCTTGTTTTATCACCTTTGCGAAGTTGCCGCTCTCTCCGGCTCCGGGAGACGAAGAAGCTGCTTCTTCGCGCAAAGACAATTCTGCTGCTCACAGTGCTCTGCGGTGTGCGCCTTCTGCCGAAAGAGGCCAGGGAGCGGTGCTTAGCTCTGCAGAGAACCGTACCTTCGTCTTTAGCCTCTCTTCTCGTCTACATCTTAGCAAAAAGCTTTTCCACTCTGTCTGGCAAGGAGAAACTGTGCCAGCACAGAAAACATCTCCCATCGTGTTCTAGAGGCTGCACGGAGGTCTGCCGAGTGTTTTGCAAGAAGAGAAAGAAAGTTGTCCAAAACAGCTTGCAATCGAATGTTCATGTCAATAGAAAAGGCAGGAGAGTGGTCAGGTACTGTTTTCTCTCCGTTGCCAAGCTGCGCACACAATCGCAGTCTTGTACAGCTTGTTTCATAACCTTTGCGAAGCTGCCGCTCTCTCCGGCTCCCGGAGATGAAGAAGCTGCTTCTTCGCGCAAAGACGATTCTGCCGCTCATAGTGCTCTGCACTGTGTGTCTTCTGCCGAAAGAGGTCCGGGAGCGGTGCTTACCTCTGCAGAGCACCGTACCTTCGTCTTTAGCCTCTCTTCTCGTCTACATCTTAGCAAAAAGCTTTTCCACTCTGTCTGGCAAGGAGAAACTGTGCCAGCACAGAAAACATCTCCCATCGTGTTCTAGAGGCTGCACGGAGGTCTGCCGAGTGTTTTGCAAGAAGAGAAAGAAAGTTGTCCAAAACAGCTTGCAATCGAATGTTCATGTGAATAGAAAAGGCAGGAGAGTGGTCAGGTACTGTTTTCTCTCAGTTGGCAAGCTGCGCACACACTCGCAGTCTTGTACAGCTTGTTTCATCACCTTTGCGAAGTTGCCGCTCTCTCCGGCTCCCGGAGACGAAGAAGCTGCTTCTTCGCGCAAAGACGATTCTGACGCTCACAGTGCTCTGCGGTGTGCGCCTTCTGCCGAAAGAGGCCAGGGAGCGGTGCTTAGCTCTGCAGAGCACCGTACCTTCGTCTTTAGCCTCTCTTCTCGTCTACATCTTAGCAAAAAGCTTTTCCACTCTGTCTGGCAAGGAGAAACTGTGCCAGCACAGAAAACATCTCCCATCGTGTTCTAGAGGCTGCACGGAGGTCTGCCGAGTGTTTTGCAAGAAGAGAAAGAAAGTTGTCCATAACAGCTTGCAATCGAATGTTCATGTGAATAGAAAAGGCAGGAGAGTGGTCAGGTACTGTTTTCTCTCAGTTGGCAAGCTGCGCACACAATCGCAGTGTTGTACAGCTTGTTTCATCACCTTTGCGAAGTTGCCGCTCTCTCCGGCTCCCGGAGACGAAGAAGCTGCTTCTTCGCGCAAAGACGATTCTGCTGCTCACAGTGCTCTGCGGTGTGTGTCTTCTGCCGAAAGAGACCAGGGAGCGGTGCTTAGCTCTACAGAGCACCGTACCTTCGTCTTTAGCCTCTCTTCTCGTCTACATCTTAGCAAAAAGCTTTTCCACTCTGTCTGGCAAGGAGAAACTTTGCCAGCACAGAAAACATCTCCCATCGTGTTCTAGAGGCTGCACGGAGGTCTGCCGAGTGTTTTGCAAGAAGAGAAAGAAAGTTGTCCAAAACAGCTTGCAATCGAATGTTCATGTGAATAGAAAAGGCAGGAGAGTGGTCAGGTACTGTTTTCTCTCAGTTGGCAAGCTGCGCACACACTCGCAGTCTTGTACAGCTTGTTTCATCACCTTTGCGAAGTTGCCGCTCTCTCCGGCTCCCGGAGACGAAGAAGCTGCTTCTTCGCGCAAAGACGATTCTGCCGCTCACAGTGCTCTGCGGTGTGCGACTTCTGCCGAAAGAGGCCAGGGAGCGGTGCTTAGCTCTGCACTGCACCGTACCTTCGTCTTTAGCCTCTCTTCTCGTCTACATCTTAGCAAAAAGCTTTTCCACTCTGTCTGGCAAGGAGAAACTGTGCCAGCACAGAAAACATCTCCCATCGTGTTCTAGAGGCTGCACGGAGGTCTGCCGAGTGTTTTGCAAGAAGAGAAAGAAAGTTGTCCATAACAGCTTGCAATCGAATGTTCATGTGAATAGAAAAGGCAGGAGAGTGGTCACGTAATGTTTTCTCTCAGTTGGCAAGCTGCGCACACAATCGCAGTGTTGTACAGCTTGTTTCATCACCTTTGCGAAGTTGCCGCTCTCTCCGGCTCCCGGAGACCAAGAAGCTGCTTCTTCGCGCAAAGACGATTCTGCTGCTCACAGTGCTCTGCAGTGTGTGTCTTCTGCCGAAAGAGACCAGGGAGCGGTGCTTAGCTCTACAGAGCACCGTACCTTCGTCTTTAGCCTCTCTTCTCGTCTACATCTTAGCAAAAAGCTTTTCCACTCTGTCTGGCAAGGAGTCACTTTGCCAGCACAGAAAACATCTCCCATCGTGTGCTAGAGGCTGCACGGAGGTCGGCCGAGTGTTTTGCAAGAAGAGAAAGAAAGTTGTCCAAAACAGCTTGCAATCGAATGTTCATGTGAATAGAAAAGGCAGGAGAGTGGTCAGGTACTGTTTTCTCTCAGTTGGCAAGCTGCGCACACAATCGCAGTGTTGTACAGCTTGTTTCATCACCTTTGCCAAGTTGCCGCTCTCTCCGGCTCCCGGAGACGAAGAAGCTGCTTCTTCGCGCAAAGACGATTCTGACGCTCACAGTGCTCTGCGGTGTGCGCCTTCTGCCAAAAGAGGCCCGGGAGCGGTGCTTAGCTCTGCAGAGCACCGTACCTTCGTCTTTAGCCTCTCTTCTCGTCTACATCTTAGCAAAAAGCTTTTCCACTCTGTCTGGCAAGGAGAAACTGTGCCAGCACAGAAAACATCTCCCATCGTGTTCTAGAGGCTGCACGGAGGTCTGCCGAGTGTTTTGCAAGAAGAGAAAGAAAGTTGTCCAAAACAGCTTGCAATCGAATGTTCATGTGAATAGAAAAGGCAGGAGAGTGGTCAGGTTCTGTTTTCTCTCAGTTGGCAAGCTGCGCACACAATCGCAGTGTTGTACAGCTTGTTTCATCACCTTGCGAAGTTGCCGCTCTCTCCGGCTCCCGGAGACGAAGAAGCTGCTTCTTCGCGCAAAGACGATTCTGCCGCTCACAGTGCTCTGCGGTGTGCGCCTTCTGCCGAAAGAGGTCCGGGAGCGGTGCTTAGCTCTGCAGAGCACCGTACCTTCGTCTTTAGCCTCTCTTCTCGTCTCCATCTTAGCAAAACGCTTTTCCACTCTGTCTGGCGAGGAGAAACTGTGCCAGCACAGAAAACATCTCCCTTCGTGTTCTAGAGGCTGCACGGAGGTCTGCCGACTGTTTTGCAAGAAGAGAAAGAAAGTTGTCCAAAACAGCTTGCAATCGAATATTCATGTGAATAGAAAAGGCAGGAGAGTGGTCAGGTACTGTTTTCTCTCAGGTGGCAAGCTGCGCACACAATCGCAGTGTTGTACAGCTTGTTTCATCACCTTTGCCAAGTTGCCGCTCTCTCCGGCTCCTGGAGACCAAGAAGCTGCTTCTTCGCGCAAAGACGATTCTGCCGCTCACAGTGCTCTGCGGTGTGCGCCTTCTGCCGAAAGAGGTCCGTGAGCGGTGCTTAGCTCTGCAGAGCACCGTACCTTCGTCTTTAGCCTCTCTTCTCGTCTACATCTTAGCAAAAAGCTTTTCCACTCTGTCTGGCAAGGAGAAACTGTTCCAGCACAGAAAACATCTCCCATCGTGCTCTGGAGACTGCACGGAGGTCTGCCGAGTGTTTTGCAAGAAGAGAAAGAAAGTTGTCCAAAACAGCTTGCAATTGAATGTTCATGTGAATAGAAAAGGCAGGAGAGTGGTCAGGTACTGTTTTCTCTCAGTTGGCAAGCTGCGCACACAATCGCAGTCTTGTACAGCTTGTTTCATCACCTTTGCGAAGCTGCCGCTCTCTCCGGCTCCGGGAGAAGAAGAAGCTGCTTCTTCGCGCAAAGACCATTCTGCCGCTCACAGTGCTCTGCGGTGTGCGCCTTCTGCCGATAGAGCCCAGGGAGCGGTGCTTAGCTCTGCACTGCACCGTACCTTCGTCTTTAGCCTCTCTTCTCGTCTACATCTTTGCAAAAAGCTTTTCCACTCTGTCTGGCAAGGAGAAACTGTGCCAGCACAGAAAACATCTCCCATCGTGTTCTAGAGGCTGCACGGAGGTCTGCCGAGTGTTTTGCAAGAAGAGAAAGAAAGTTGTCCAAAACAGCTTGCAATCGAATGTTCATGTGAATAGAAAAGGAAGGAGAGTGGTCAGGTACTGTTTTCTCTCAGTTGGCAAGCTGCGCACACAATCGCAGTGTTGTACAGCTAGTTTCATCACCTTTGCGAAGTTGCCGCTCTCTCCGGCTCCCGGAGACGAAGAAGCTGCTTCTTCGCGCAAAGACGATTCTGCCGCTCATAGTGCTCTGCACTGTGTGTCTTCTGCCGAAAGACACCAGGGAGCGGAGCATAGCTCTGCAGAGCACCTTACCTTCGTCTTTAGCCTCTCTTCTCGTCTACATCTTAGCAAAAAGCTTTTCCACTCTGTCTGGCAAGGAGAAACTGTGCCAGCACAGAAAACATCTCCCATCGTGTTCTAGAGGCTGCACGGAGGTCTGCCGAGTGTTTTGCAAGAAGAGAAAGAAAGTTGTCCAAAACAGCTTGCAATCGAATGTTCATGTGAATAGAAAAGGCAGGAGAGTGGTCAGGTACTGTTTTCTCTCAGTTGGCAAGCCGAGCACACAATCGCAGTCTTGTACAGCTTGTTTCATCACCTTTGCCAAGTTGCCGCTCTCTCCGGCTCCCGGAGACGAAGAAGCTGCTTCTTCGCGCAAAGACGATTCTGCCGCTCACAGTGCTCTGCGGTGTGCGTCTTCTGCCGAAAGAGGTCCGGGAGCGGTGCTTACCTCTGCAGAGCACCGTACCTTCGTCTTTAGCCTCTCTTCTCGTCTACATCTTAGCAAAAAGCTTTTCCACTCTGTCTGGCAAGGAGAAACTGTGCCAGCACAGAAAACATCTCCCATCGTGTTCTAGAGGCTGCACGGAGGTCTGCCGAGTGTTTTGCAAGAAGAGAAAGAAAGTTGTCCAAAACAGCTTGCAATCGAATGTTCATGTGAATAGAAAAGGCAGGAGAGTGGTCAGGTACTGTTTTCTCTCAGTTGGCAAGCCGAGCACACAATCGCAGTCTTGTACAGCTTGTTTCATCACCTTTGCGAAGTTGCCACTCTCTCCGGCTCCCGGAGACGAAGAAGCTGCTTCTTCGCGCAAAGACGATTCTGCCGCTCACAGTGCTCTGCGGTGTGCGTCTTCTGCCGAAAGACGCCCGGGAGCGGTGCTTAGCTCTGCAGAGAACCGTACCTTCGTCTTTAGCCTCTCTTCTCGTCTACATCTTAGCAAAAAGCTTTTCCACTCTGTCTGGCAAGGAGAAACTGTGCCAGCACAGAAAACATCTCCCATCGTGTTCTAGAGGCTGCACGGAGGTCTGCCGAGTGTTTTGCAAGAAGAGAAAGAAAGTTGTCCAAAACAGCTTGCAATCGAATGTTCATGTGAATAGAAAAGGCAGGAGAGTGGTCAGGTACTGTTTTCTCTCAGTTGGCAAGCTGCGCACACAATCGCAGTGTTGTACAGCTTGTTTCATCACCTTTGCGAAGTTGCCGCTCTCTCCGGCTCCCGGAGACGAAGAAGCTGCTTCTTCGCGCAAAGACGATTCTGCCGCTCACAGTGCTCTGCGGTGTGCGTCTTCTGCCGAAAGAGGCCAGGGAGCGGTGCTTAGCTCTGCAGAGAACCGTACCTTCGTCTTTAGCCTCTCTTCTCGTCTACATCTTAGCAAAAAGCTTTTCCACTCTGTCTGGCAAGGAGAAACTGTGCCAGCACAGAAAACATCTCCCATCGTGTTCTAGAGGCTGCACGGAGGTCTGCCGAGTGTTTTGCAAGAAGAGAAAGAAAGTTGTCCAAAACAACTTGCAATCGAATGTTCATGTGAATAGAAAAGGCAGGAGAGTGGTCAGGTACTGTTTTCTCTCAGTTGGCAAGCTGCGCACACAATCGCAGTGTTGTACAGCTTGTTTCATCACCTTTGCGAAGTTGCCGCTCTCTCCGGCTCCGGGAGACGAAGAAGCTGCTTCTTCGCGCAAAGACGATTCTGCCGCTCACAGTGCTCTGCGGTGTGCGCCTTCTGCCGAAAGAGATCCGGGAGCGGTGCTTAGCTCTGCAGAGCACCGTACCTTCGTCTTTAGCCTCTCTTCTCGTCTACATCTTAGCAAAAAGCTTTTCCACTCTGTCTGGCAAGGAGAAACTTTGCCAGCACAGAA
This sequence comes from Melozone crissalis, assembly GCF_028551555.1. Lineage (NCBI taxonomy): Eukaryota > Metazoa > Chordata > Aves > Passeriformes > Passerellidae > Melozone > Melozone crissalis. Next base: position 7,697,612 of record NW_026535896.1, on the reverse strand, counting down.
AACATCTCCCATCGTGTTCTAGAGGCTGCACGGAGGTCTGCCGAGTGTTTTGCAAGAAGAGAAAGAAAGTTGTCCAAAACAGCTTGCAATCGAATGTTCATGTGAATAGAAAAGGAAGGAGAGTGGTCAGGTACTGTTTTCTCTCTCTTGGCAAGCTGCGCACACCATCGCAGTCTTGTACAGCTTGTTTCATCACCTTTGCGAAGTTGCCGCTCTCTCCGGCTCCCGGAGACGAAGAAGCTGCTTCTTCGCGCAAAGACGATTCTGCCGCTCACAGTGCTCTGCTTTGTGCGCCTTCTGCCAAAGAGGCCAGGGAGCGGTGCTTAGCTCTGCAGAGCACCGTACCTTCGTCTTTAGCCTCTCTTCTCGTCTACATCTTAGCAAAAAGCTTTTCCACTCTGTCTGGCAAGGAGAAACTGTGCCAGCACAGAAAACATCTCCCATCGTGTTCTAGAGGCTGCACGGAGGTCTGCCGAGTGTTTTGCAAGAAGAGAAAGAAAGTTGTCCAAAACAGCTTGCAATCGAATGTTCATGTGAATAGAAAAGGCAGGAGAGTGGTCAGGTACTGTTTTCTCTCAGTTGGCAAGCTGCGCACACAATCGCAGTGTTGTACAGCTTGTTTCATCACCTTTGCGAAGCTGCCGCTCTCTCCGGCTCCCGGAGACGAAGAAGCTGCTTCTTCGCGCAAAGACGATTCTGACGCTCACAGTGCTCTGCACTGTGTGTCTTCTACCGAAAGAGGCCAGGGAGCGGTGCATAGCTCTGCAGAGCACCTTACCTTCGTCTTTAGCCTCTCTTCTCGTCTACATCTTAGCAAAAAGCTTTTCCACTCTGTCTGGCAAGGAGAAACTTTGCCAGCACAGAAAACATCTCCCATCGTGTTCTAGAGGCTGCACGGAGGTCTGCCGAGTGTTTTGCAAGAAGAGAAAGAAAGTTGTCCAAAACAGCTTGCAATCGTATGTTCATGTGAATAGAAAAGGCAGGAGAGTGGTCAGGTACTGCTTTCTCTCAGTTGGCAAGCTGCGCACACAATCGCAGTGTTGTACAGCTTGTTTCATCACCTTTGCCAAGTTGCCGCTCTCTCCGGCTCCCGGAGACGAAGAAGCTGCTTCTTCGCGCAAAGACGATTCTGCCGCTCATAGTGCTCTGCACTGTGTGTCTTCTGCCGAAAGAGGCCCGGGAGCGGTGCTTAGCTCTGAAGAGCACCTTACCTTCGTCTTTAGCCTCTCTTCTCGTCTACATCTTAGCAAAAAGCTTTTCCACTCTGTCTGGCAAGGAGAAACTGTGCCAGCACAGAAAACATCTCCCATCGTGTTCTACAAGCTGCACGGAGGTCTGCCGAGTGTTTTGCAAGAAGAGAAAGAAAGTTGTCCAAAACAGCTTGCAATCGAATGTTCATGTGATTAGAAAAGGCAGGAGAGTGGTCAGGTACTGTTTTCTCTCTCTTGGCAAGCTGCGCACACAATCGCAGTGTTGTACAGCTTGTTTCATCACCTTTGCGAAGTTGCCGCTCTCTCCGGCTCCCGGAGACGAAGAAGCTGCTTCTTCGCGCAAAGACGATTCTGCCGCTCACAGTGCTCTGCGGTGTGCGCCTTCTGCCGAAAGACGCCCGGGAGCGGTTCTTAGCTCTGCAGAGCACCGTACCTTCGTCTTTAGCCTCTCTTCTCGTCTACATCTTAGCAAAAAGCTTTTCCACTCTGTCTGGCAAGGAGAACCTTTGCCAGCACAGAAAACATCTCCCATCGTGTTCTAGAGGCTGCACGGAGGTCTGCCGAGTGTTTTGCAAGAAAACAAAGAAAGTTATCCAAAACAGCTTGCAATCGAATGTTCATGTGAATAGAAAAGGAAGGAGAGTGGTCAGGTACTGTTTTCTCTCAGTTGGCAAGCTGCGCACACCATCGCAGTCTTGTACAGCTTGTTTCATCACCTTTGCCAAGATGCCGCTCTATCCGGCTCCTGGAGACCAAGAAGCTGCTTCTTCGCGCAAAGACTATTCTGCCGCTCACAGTGCTCTGCGGAGTGCGCCTTCTGCCGAAAGAGGTCCGGGAGCGGTGCCTAGCTCTGCAGAGCACCGTACCTTCGTCTTTAGCCTCTCTTCTCGTCTACATCTTAGCAAAAAGCTTTTCCACTCTGTCTGGCAAGGAGAAACTGTGCCAGCACACAAAACATCTCCCATCGTGTTCTAGAGGCTGCACGGAGGTCTGCCGAGTGTTTTGCAAGAAGAGAAAGAAAGTTGTCCAAAACAGCTTGCAATCGAATGTTCATGTGAATAGAAAAGGCAGGAGAGTGGTCAGGTACTGTTTTCTCTCAGTTGGCAAGCTGCGCACACAATCGCAGTGTTGTACAGCTTGTTTCATCACCTTTGCGAAGTTGCCGCTCTCTCCGGCTCCCGGAGATGAAGAAGCTGCTTCTTCGCGCAAAGACGATTCTGCCGCTCACAGTGCTCTGCGGTGTGCGCCTTCTGCCGAAAGAGGCCAGGGAGCGGTGCTTAGCTCTGCACTGCACCGTACCTTCGTCTTTAGCCTCTCTTCTAGCTTACATCTTAGCAAAAAGCTTTTCCACTCTGTCTGGCAAGGAGAAACTGTGCCAGCACCGAAAACATCTCCCTTCGTGTTCTAGAGGCTGCACGGAGGTCTGCCGAGTGTTTTGCAAGAAGAGAAAGAAAGTTGTCCAAAACAGCTTGCAATCGAATGTTCAAGTGAATAGAAAAGGCAGGAGAGTGGTCAGGTTCTGTTTTCTCTCAGTTGGGAAGCTGCGCACACAATCGCAGTGTTGTACAGCTTGTTTCATCACCTTTGCGAAGTTGCCGCTCTCTCCGGCTCCCGGAGCCGAAGAAGCTGCTTCTTCGCGCAAAGACGATTCTGCCGCTCACAGTGCTCTGCGGTGTGCGCCTTCTGCCGAAAGAGGCCCGGGTGCGGTGCTTAGCTCTGCAGAGCACCGTACCTTCGTCTTTAGCCTCTCTTCTCGTCTACATCTTAGCAAAAAGCTTTTCCACTCTGTCTGGCAAGGAGAAACTGTTCCAGCACAGAAAACATCTCCCATCGTGTTCTAGAGGCTGCACGGAGGTCTGCCGAGTGTTTTGCAAGAAGAGAAAGAAAGTTGTCCAAAACAGCTTGCAATCGAATGTTCATGTGATTAGAAAAGGCAGGAGAGTGGTCAGGTACTGTTTTCTCTCAGTTGGCAAGCTGCGCACACACTCGCAGTCTTGTACAGCTTGTTTCATCACCTTTCCCAAGTTGCCGCTCTCTCCGGCTCCCGGAGACGAAGAAGCTGCTTCTTCGCGCAAAGACGATTCTGCCCCTCACAGTGCTCTGCGGTGTGCGCCTTCTGCCGAAAGAGGTACGGGAGTGGTGCTTAGCTCTGCAGAGCACCGTACCTCCGTCTTCAGCCTCTCTTCTCGTCTACATCTTAGCAAAAAGCTTTTCCACTCTGTCTGGAAAGGAAAAACTTTGCAAGCACAGAAAACATCTCCCATCGTGTTCTAGAGGCTGCACGGAGGTCTGCCGAGTGTTTTGCAAGAAGAGAAAGAAAGTTGTCCAAAACAGCTTGCAATCGAATGTTCATGTGAATAGAAAAGGCAGGAGAGTGGTCAGGTACTGTTTTCTCTCAGTTGGCAAGCTGCGCACACAATCGCAGTGTTGTACAGCTTGTTTCATCACCTTTGCGAAGCTGCCGCTCTCTCCGGCTCCCGGAGACGAAGAAGCTGCTTCTTCGCGCAATGACGATTCTGCCGCTCACAGTGCTCTGCGGTGTGCGCCTTCTGCCGAAAGAGGTCCGGGAGCGGTGCTTAGCTCTGCAGAGCACCGTACCTTCGTCTTTAGCCTCTCTTCTCGTCTACATCTTAGCAAAAAGCTTTTCCACTCTGTCTGGCTAGGAGAAACTGTGCCAGCACAAAAAACATCTCCCATCGTGTTCTAGAGGCTGCACGGAGGTCTGCCGAGTGTTTTGCAAGAAGAGAAAGAAAGTTGTTCAAAACAGCTTGCAATCGAATGTTCATGTTAATAGAAAAGGCAGGAGAGTGGTCAGGTATTGTTTTCTCTCAGTTGACACACTGCGCACACAATCGCAGTGTTATACAGCTTGTTTCATCACCTTTGCGAAGTTGCCGCTCTCTCCGGCTCCCGGAGACGAAGAAGCTACTTCTTCGCGCAAAGACGATTCTGCCGCTCTCAGTGCTCTGCGGTGTGCGGCTTCTGCCGAACGAGATCCGGGAGCGGTGCTTCGCTCTGCAGAGCACCGTACCTTCGTCTTTAGCCTCTCTTCTCGTCTACATCTTAGCAAAAACATTTTCCACTATGTCTGGCAAGGAGAAACTGTGCCAGCACAAAAAACATCTCCCATCGTGTTCTAGAGGCTGCACGGAGGTCTGCCGAGTGTTTTGCAAGAAGAGAAAGAAAGTTGTCCAAAACAGCTTGCAATCGAATGTTCATGTGAATAGAAAAGGCAGGAGAGTGGTCAGGTACTGTTTTCTCTCAGTTGGCAAGCAGCGCACACACTCGCAGTCTTGTACAGCTTGTTTCATCACCTTTGCGAAGTTGCCGCTCTCTCCGGCTCCCGGAGACGAAGAAGCTGCTTCTTCGCGCAAAGACGATTCTGCCGCTCACAGTGCTCTGCGGTGTGCGCCTTCTGCCGAAAGAGGCCAGGGAGCGGTGCTTAGCTCTGCACTGCACCGTAACTTCGTCTTTAGCCTCTCTTCTCGTCTACATCTTAGCAAAAAGCTTTTCCACTCTGTCTGGCAAGGAGAAACTGTGCCAGCACAGAAAACATCTCCCATCGTGTTCTAGAGGCTGCACGGAGGTCTGCCGAGTGTTTTGCAAGAAGAGAAAGAAAGTTGTCCAAAACAGCTTGCAATCGAATGTTCATGTGACTAGAAAAGGCAGGAGAGTGGTCAGGTACTGTTTTCTCTCAGTTGGCAAGCTGCGCACACAATCGCAGTGTTGTACAGCTTGTTTCATCACCTTTGCGAAGTTGCCGCTCTCTCCGGCTCCCGGAGACGAAGAAGCTGCTTCTTCGCGCAAAGACGATTCTGCCGCTCACAGTGCTCTGCGGTGTGTGTCTTCTGCCGAAAGAGACCAGGGAGCGGTGCTTAGCTCTACAGAGCACCGTACCTTCGTCTTTAGCCTCTCTTCTCGTCTACATCTTAGGAAAAAGCTTTTCCACTCTGTCTGGAAAGGAGAAACTGTGCCAGCACAGAAAACATCTCCCATCGTGTTCTAGAGGCTGCACGGAGGTCTGCCGAGTGTTTTGCAAGAAGAGAAAGAAAGTTGCCCAAAACAGCTTGCAATCGAATGTTCATGTGAATAGAAAAGGCAGGAGAGTGGTCAGGTACTGTTTTCTCTCAGTTGGCAAGCTGCGCACACAATCGCAGTGTTGTACAGCTTGTTTCATCACCTTTCCCAAGTTGCCGCTCTCTCCGGCTCCCGGAGACCAAGAAGCTGCTTCTTCGCGCAAAGACGATTCTGACGCTCATAGTGCTCTGCACTGTGTGTCTTCTGCCGAAAGAGGCCCGTGAGCGGTGCTTAGCTCTGCAGAGCACCTTACCTTCGTCTTTAGCCTCTCTTCTCGTCTACATCTTAGCAAAAAGCTTTTCCACTCTGTCTGGCTAGGAGAAACTGTGCCAGCACAGAAAACATCTCCCATCGTGTTCTAGAGGCTGCACGGAGGTCTGCCGAGTGTTTTGCAAGAAGAGAAAGAAAGTTGTCCAAAACAGCTTGCAATCGAATGTTCATGTGAATAGAAAAGGCAGGAGAGTGGTCAGGTTCTGTTTTCTCTCAGTTTGCAAGCTGCGCACACAATCGCAGTGTTGTACAGCTTGTTTCATCACCTTTGCGATGTTGCCGCTCTCTCCGGCTCCCGGAGACGAAGAAGCTGCTTCTTCGCGCAAAGACGATTCTGCCGCTCACAGTGCTCTGCGGTGTGCGCCTTCTGCCGAAAGAGGTCCGGGAGCGGTGCTTAGCTCTGCAGAGCACCGTACCTTCGTCTTTAGCCTCTCTTCTCGTCTACATCTTAGCAAAAAGCTTTTCCACTCTGTCTGGCAAGGAGAAACTGTGCCAGCACAAAAAACATCTCCCATCGTGTTCTAGAGGCTGCACGGAGGTCTGCCGAGTGTTTTGCAAGAAGAGAAAGAAAGTTGTCCAAAACAGCTTCCAATCGAATGTTCATGTGAATAGAAAAGGCAGGAGAGTGGTCAGGTACTGTTTTCTCTCAGTTGGCAAGCTGCGCACACAATCGCAGTCTTGTACAGCTTGCTTCATCACCTTTGCGAAGTTGCCGCTCTCTCCGGCTCCGGGAGACCAAGAAGCTGCTTCTTCGCGCAAAGACGATTCTGCTGCTCACAGTGCTCTGCAGTGTGTGTCTTCTGCCGAAAGAGACCAGGGAGCGGTGCTTAGCTCTACAGAGCACCGTACCTTCGTCTTTAGCCTCTCTTCTCGTCTACATCTTAGCAAAAAGCTTTTCCACTCTGTCTGGCAAGGACAAACTTTGCCAGCACAGAAAACATCTCCCATCGTGTTCTAGAGGCTGCACGGAGGTCGGCCGAGTGTTTTGCAAGAAGAGAAAGAAAGTTGTCCAAAACAGCTTGCAATCGAATGTTCATGTGAATAGAAAAGGCAGGAGAGTGGTCAGGTACTGTTTTCTCTCAGTTGGCAAGCTGCGCACACAATCGCAGTGTTGTACAGCTTGTTTCATCACCTTTGCCAAGTTGCCGCTCTCTCCGGCTCCCGGAGACGAAGAAGCTGCTTCTTCGCGCAAAGACGATTCTGACGCTCACAGTGCTCTGCGGTGTGCGCCTTCTGCCAAAAGAGGCCCGGGAGCGGTGCTTAGCTCTGCAGAGCACCGTACCTTCGTCTTTAGCCTCTCTTCTCGTCTACATCTTAGCAAAAAGCTTTTCCACTCTGTCTGGCAAGGAGAAACTGTGCCAGCACAGAAAACATCTCCCATCGTGTTCTAGAGGCTGCACGGAGGTCTGCCGAGTGTTTTGCAAGAAGAGAAAGAAAGTTGTCCAAAACAGCTTGCAATCGAATGTTCATGTGAATAGAAAAGGCAGGAGAGTGGTCAGGTTCTGTTTTCTCTCAGTTGGGAAGCTGCGCACACAATCGCAGTGTTGTACAGCTTGTTTCATCACCTTGCGAAGTTGCCGCTCTCTCCGGCTCCCGGAGACGAAGAAGCTGCTTCTTCGCGCAAAGACGATTCTGCCGCTCACAGTGCTCTGCGGTGTGCGCCTTCTGCCGAAAGAGGTCCGGGAGCGGTGCTCAGCTCTGCAGAGCACCGTACCTTCGTCTTTAGCCTCTCTTCTCGTCTACATCTTAGCAAAACGCTTTTCCACTCTGTCTGGCGAGGAGAAACTGTGCCAGCACAGAAAACATCTCCCTTCGTGTTCTAGAGGCTGCACGGAGGTCTGCCGACTGTTTTGCAAGAAGAGAAAGAAAGTTGTCCAAAACAGCTTGCAATCGAATATTCATGTGAATAGAAAAGGCAGGAGAGTGGTCAGGTACTGTTTTCTCTCAGGTGGCAAGCTGCGCACACAATCGCAGTGTTGTACAGCTTGTTTCATCACCTTTGCCAAGTTGCCGCTCTCTCCGGCTCCTGGAGACCAAGAAGCTGCTTCTTCGCGCAAAGACGATTCTGCCGCTCACAGTGCTCTGCGGTGTGCGCCTTCTGCCGAAAGAGGTCCGTGAGCGGTGCTTAGCTCTGCAGAGCACCGTACCTTCGTCTTTAGCCTCTCTTCTCGTCTACATCTTAGCAAAAAGCTTTTCCACTCTGTCTGGCAAGGAGAAACTGTTCCAGCACAGAAAACATCTCCCATCGTGCTCTGGAGACTGCACGGAGGTCTGCCGAGTGTTTTGCAAGAAGAGAAAGAAAGTTGTCCAAAACAGCTTGCAATCGAATGTTCATGTGAATAGAAAAGGCAGGAGAGTGGTCAGGTACTGTTTTCTCTCAGTTGGCAAGCTGCGCACACAATCGCAGTCTTGTACAGCTTGTTTCATCACCTTTGCGAAGCTGCCGCTCTCTCCGGCTCCGGGAGAAGAAGAAGCTGCTTCTTCGCGCAAAGACCATTCTGCCGCTCACAGTGCTCTGCGGTGTGCGCCTTCTGCCGATAGAGCCCAGGGAGCGGTGCTTAGCTCTGCAGAGCACCGTACCTTCGTCTTTAGCCTCTCTTCTCGTCTACATCTTTGCAAAAAGCTTTTCCACTCTGTCTGGCAAGGAGAAACTGTGCCAGCACAGAAAACATCTCCCATCGTGTTCTAGAGGCTGCACGGAGGTCTGCCGAGTGTTTTGCAAGAAGAGAAAGAAAGTTGTCCAAAACAGCTTGCAATCGAATGTTCATGTGAATAGAAAAGGAAGGAGAGTGGTCAGGTACTGTTTTCTCTCAGTTGGCAAGCTGCGCACACAATCGCAGTGTTGTACAGCTAGTTTCATCACCTTTGCGAAGTTGCCGCTCTCTCCGGCTCCCGGAGACGAAGAAGCTGCTTCTTCGCGCAAAGACGATTCTGCCGCTCATAGTGCTCTGCACTGTGTGTCTTCTGCCGAAAGACACCAGGGAGCGGAGCATAGCTCTGCAGAGCACCTTACCTTCGTCTTTAGCCTCTCTTCTCGTCTACATCTTAGCAAAAAGCTTTTCCACTCTGTCTGGCAAGGAGAAACTGTGCCAGCACAGAAAACATCTCCCATCGTGTTCTAGAGGCTGCACGGAGGTCTGCCGAGTGTTTTGCAAGAAGAGAAAGAAAGTTGTCCAAAACAGCTTGCAATCGAATGTTCATGTGAATAGAAAAGGCAGGAGAGTGGTCAGGTACTGTTTTCTCTCAGTTGGCAAGCCGAGCACACAATCGCAGTCTTGTACAGCTTGTTTCATCACCTTTGCCAAGTTGCCGCTCTCTCCGGCTCCCGGAGACGAAGAAGCTGCTTCTTCGCGCAAAGACGATTCTGCCGCTCACAGTGCTCTGCGGTGTGCGTCTTCTGCCGAAAGAGGTCCGGGAGCGGTGCTTACCTCTGCAGAGCACCGTACCTTCGTCTTTAGCCTCTCTTCTCGTCTACATCTTAGCAAAAAGCTTTTCCACTCTGTCTGGCAAGGAGAAACTGTGCCAGCACAGAAAACATCTCCCATCGTGTTCTAGAGGCTGCACGGAGGTCTGCCGAGTGTTTTGCAAGAAGAGAAAGAAAGTTGTCCAAAACAGCTTGCAATCGAATGTTCATGTGAATAGAAAAGGCAGGAGAGTGGTCAGGTACTGTTTTCTCTCAGTTGGCAAGCCGAGCACACAATCGCAGTCTTGTACAGCTTGTTTCATCACCTTTGCGAAGTTGCCACTCTCTCCGGCTCCCGGAGACGAAGAAGCTGCTTCTTCGCGCAAAGACGATTCTGCCGCTCACAGTGCTCTGCGGTGTGCGTCTTCTGCCGAAAGACGCCCGGGAGCGGTGCTTAGCTCTGCAGAGAACCGTACCTTCGTCTTTAGCCTCTCTTCTCGTCTACATCTTAGCAAAAAGCTTTTCCACTCTGTCTGGCAAGGAGAAACTGTGCCAGCACAGAAAACATCTCCCATCGTGTTCTAGAGGCTGCACGGAGGTCTGCCGAGTGTTTTGCAAGAAGAGAAAGAAAGTTGTCCAAAACAGCTTGCAATCGAATGTTCATGTGAATAGAAAAGGCAGGAGAGTGGTCAGGTACTGTTTTCTCTCAGTTGGCAAGCTGCGCACACAATCGCAGTGTTGTACAGCTTGTTTCATCACCTTTGCGAAGTTGCCGCTCTCTCCGGCTCCCGGAGACGAAGAAGCTGCTTCTTCGCGCAAAGACGATTCTGCCGCTCACAGTGCTCTGCGGTGTGCGTCTTCTGCCGAAAGAGGCCAGGGAGCGGTGCTTAGCTCTGCAGAGAACCGTACCTTCGTCTTTAGCCTCTCTTCTCGTCTACATCTTAGCAAAAAGCTTTTCCACTCTGTCTGGCAAGGAGAAACTGTGCCAGCACAGAAAACATCTCCCATCGTGTTCTAGAGGCTGCACGGAGGTCTGCCGAGTGTTTTGCAAGAAGAGAAAGAAAGTTGTCCAAAACAACTTGCAATCGAATGTTCATGTGAATAGAAAAGGCAGGAGAGTGGTCAGGTACTGTTTTCTCTCAGTTGGCAAGCTGCGCACACAATCGCAGTGTTGTACAGCTTGTTTCATCACCTTTGCGAAGTTGCCGCTCTCTCCGGCTCCGGGAGACGAAGAAGCTGCTTCTTCGCGCAAAGACGATTCTGCCGCTCACAGTGCTCTGCGGTGTGCGCCTTCTGCCGAAAGAGATCCGGGAGCGGTGCTTAGCTCTGCAGAGCACCGTACCTTCGTCTTTAGCCTCTCTTCTCGTCTACATCTTAGCAAAAAGCTTTTCCACTCTGTCTGGCAAGGAGAAACTTTGCCAGCACAGAAAACATCTCCCATCGTGTTCTAGAGGCTGCACGGAGGTCTGCCGAGTGTTTTGCAAGAAGAGAAAGAAAGTTGTCCAAAACAGCTTGCAATCGAATGTTCATGTGAATAGAAAAGGAAGGAGAGTGGTCAGGTACTGTTTTCTCTCTCTTGGCAAGCTGCGCACACCATCGCAGTCTTGTACAGCTTGTTTCATCACCTTTGCGAAGTTGCCGCTCTCTCCGGCTCCCGGAGACGAAGAAGCTGCTTCTTCGCGCAAAGACGATTCTGCCGCTCACAGTGCTCTGCTTTGTGCGCCTTCTGCCAAAGAGGCCAGGGAGCGGTGCTTAGCTCTGCAGAGCACCGTACCTTCGTCTTTAGCCTCTCTTCTCGTCTACATCTTAGCAAAAAGCTTTTCCACTCTGTCTGGCAAGGAGAAACTGTGCCAGCACACAAAACATCTCCCATCGTGTTCTAGAGGCTGCACGGAGGTCTGCCGAGTGTTTTGCAAGAAGAGAAAGAAAGTTGTCCCAAACAGCTTGCAATCGAATGTTCATGTGAATAGAAAAGGCAGGAGAGTGGTCAGGTACTGTTTTCTCTCAGTTGGCAAGCTGCGCACACAATCGCAGTGTTGTACAGCTTGTTTCATCACCTTTGCGAAGCTGCCGCTCTCTCCGGCTCCCGGAGACGAAGAAGCTGCTTCTTCGCGCAAAGACGATTCTGACGCTCACAGTGCTCTGCACTGTGTGTCTTCTACCGAAAGAGGCCAGGGAGCGGTGCATAGCTCTGCAGAGCACCTTACCTTCGTCTTTAGCCTCTCTTCTCGTCTACATCTTAGCAAAAAGCTTTTCCACTCTGTCTGGCAAGGAGAAACTTTGCCAGCACAGAAAACATCTCCCATCGTGTTCTAGAGGCTGCACGGAGGTCTGCCGAGTGTTTTGCAAGAAGAGAAAGAAAGTTGTCCAAAACAGCTTGCAATCGTATGTTCATGTGAATAGAAAAGGCAGGAGAGTGGTCAGGTACTGTTTTCTCTCAGTTGGCAAGCTGCGCACACAATCGCAGTGTTGTACAGCTTGTTTCATCACCTTTGCGAAGCTGCCGCTCTCTCCGGCTCCCGGAGACGAAGAAGCTGCTTCTTCGCGCAAAGACGATTCTGCCGCTCATAGTGCTCTGCACTGTGTGTCTTCTGCCGAAAGAGGCCCGGGAGCGGTGCTTAGCTCTGAAGAGCACCGTACCTTCGTCTTTAGCCTCTCTTCTCGTCTACATCTTAGCAAAAAGCTTTTCCACTCTGTCTGGCAAGGAGAAACTGTGCCAGCACAGAAAACATCTCCCATCGTGTTCTACAAGCTGCACGGAGGTCTGCCGAGTGTTTTGCAAGAAGAGAAAGAAAGTTGTCCAAAACAGCTTGCAATCGAATGTTCATGTGATTAGAAAAGGCAGGAGAGTGGTCAGGTACTGTTTTCTCTCTCTTGGCAAGCTGCGCACACAATCGCAGTGTTGTACAGCTTGTTTCATCACCTTTGCGAAGTTGCCGCTCTCTCCGGCTCCCGGAGACGAAGAAGCTGCTTCTTCGCGCAAAGACGATTCTGCCGCTCACAGTGCTCTGCGGTGTGCGCCTTCTGCCGAAAGACGCCCGGGAGCGGTTCTTAGCTCTGCAGAGCACCGTACCTTCGTCTTTAGCCTCTCTTCTCGTCTACATCTTAGCAAAAAGCTTTTCCACTCTGTCTGGCAAGGAGAACCTTTGCCAGCACAGAAAACATCTCCCATCGTGTTCTAGAGGCTGCACGGAGGTCTGCCGAGTGTTTTGCAAGAAAACAAAGAAAGTTATCCAAAACAGCTTGCAATCGAATGTTCATGTGAATAGAAAAGGAAGGAGAGTGGTCAGGTACTGTTTTCTCTCAGTTGGCAAGCTGCGCACACAATCGCAGTCTTGTACAGCTTGTTTCATCACCTTTGCCAAGATGCCGCTCTATCCGGCTCCTGGAGACCAAGAAGCTGCTTCTTCGCGCAAAGACTATTCTGCCGCTCACAGTGCTCTGCGGAGTGCGCCTTCTGCCGAAAGAGGTCCGGGAGCGGTGCCTAGCTCTGCAGAGCACCGTACCTTCGTCTTTAGCCTCTCTTCTCGTCTACATCTTAGCAAAAAGCTTTTCCTCTCTGTCTGGCAAGGAGAAACTGTGCCAGCACACAAAACATCTCCCATCGTGTTCTAGAGGCTGCACGGAGGTCTGCCGAGTGTTTTGCAAGAAGAGAAAGAAAGTTGTCCAAAACAGCTTGCAATCGAATGTTCATGTGAATAGAAAAGGCAGGAGAGTGGTCAGGTACTGTTTTCTCTCAGTTGGCAAGCTGCGCACACAATCGCAGTGTTGTACAGCTTGTTTCATCACCTTTGCGAAGTTGCCGCTCTCTCCGGCTCCCGGAGATGAAGAAGCTGCTTCTTCGCGCAAAGACGATTCTGCCGCTCACAGTGCTCTGCGGTGTGCGCCTTCTGCCGAAAGAGGCCAGGGAGCGGTGCTTACCTCTGCACTGCACCGTACCTTCGTCTTTAGCCTCTCTTCTAGCTTACATCTTAGCAAAAAGCTTTTCCACTCTGTCTGGCAAGGAGAAACTGTGCCAGCACCGAAAACATCTCCCTTCGTGTTCTAGAGGCTGCACGGAGGTCTGCCGAGTGTTTTGCAAGAAGAGAAAGAAAGTTGTCCAAAACAGCTTGCAATCGAATGTTCAAGTGAATAGAAAAGGCAGGAGAGTGGTCAGGTTCTGTTTTCTCTCAGTTGGGAAGCTGCGCACACAATCGCAGTGTTGTACAGCTTGTTTCATCACCTTTGCGAAGTTGCCGCTCTCTCCGGCTCCCGGAGCCGAAGAAGCTGCTTCTTCGCGCAAAGACGATTCTGCCGCTCACAGTGCTCTGCGGTGTGCGCCTTCTGCCGAAAGAGGCCCGGGTGCGGTGCTTAGCTCTGCAGAGCACCGTACCTTCGTCTTTAGCCTCTCTTCTCGTCTACATCTTAGCAAAAAGCTTTTCCACTCTGTCTGGCAAGGAGAAACTGTTCCAGCACAGAAAACATCTCCCATCGTGTTCTAGAGGCTGCACGGAGGTCTGCCGAGTGTTTTGCAAGAAGAGAAAGAAAGTTGTCCAAAACAGCTTGCAATCGAATGTTCATGTGATTAGAAAAGGCAGGAGAGTGGTCAGGTACTGTTTTCTCTCAGTTGGCAAGCTGCGCACACACTCGCAGTCTTGTACAGCTTGTTTCATCACCTTTCCCAAGTTGCCGCTCTCTCCGGCTCCCGGAGACGAAGAAGCTGCTTCTTCGCGCAAAGACGATTCTGCCCCTCACAGTGCTCTGCGGTGTGCGCCTTCTGCCGAAAGAGGTACGGGAGTGGTGCTTAGCTCTGCAGAGCACCGTACCTCCGTCTTCAGCCTCTCTTCTCGTCTACATCTTAGCAAAAAGCTTTTCCACTCTGTCTGGAAAGGAAAAACTTTGCAAGCACAGAAAACATCTCCCATCGTGTTCTAGAGGCTGCACGGAGGTCTGCCGAGTGTTTTGCAAGAAGAGAAAGAAAGTTGTCCAAAACAGCTTGCAATCGAATGTTCATGTGAATAGAAAAGGCAGGAGAGTGGTCAGGTACTGTTTTCTCTCAGTTGGCAAGCTGCGCACACAATCGCAGTGTTGTACAGCTTGTTTCATCACCTTTGCGAAGCTGCCGCTCTCTCCGGCTCCCGGAGACGAAGAAGCTGCTTCTTCGCGCAATGACGATTCTGCCGCTCACAGTGCTCTGCGGTGTGCGCCTTCTGCCGAAAGAGGTCCGGGAGCGGTGCTTAGCTCTGCAGAGCACCGTACCTTCGTCTTTAGCCTCTCTTCTCGTCTACATCTTAGCAAAAAGCTTTTCCACTCTGTCTGGCTAGGAGAAACTGTGCCAGCACAAAAAACATCTCCCATCGTGTTCTAGAGGCTGCACGGAGGTCTGCCGAGTGTTTTGCAAGAAGAGAAAGAAAGTTGTTCAAAACAGCTTGCAATCGAATGTTCATGTTAATAGAAAAGGCAGGAGAGTGGTCAGGTATTGTTTTCTCTCAGTTGACACACTGCGCACACAATCGCAGTGTTATACAGCTTGTTTCATCACCTTTGCGAAGTTGCCGCTCTCTCCGGCTCCCGGAGACGAAGAAGCTACTTCTTCGCGCAAAGACGATTCTGCCGCTCTCAGTGCTCTGCGGTGTGCGGCTTCTGCCGAACGAGATCCGGGAGCGGTGCTTCGCTCTGCAGAGCACCGTACCTTCGTCTTTAGCCTCTCTTCTCGTCTACATCTTAGCAAAAAGATTTTCCACTATGTCTGGCAAGGAGAAACTGTGCCAGCACAAAAAACATCTCCCATCGTGTTCTAGAGGCTGCACGGAGGTCTGCCGAGTGTTTTGCAAGAAGAGAAAGAAAGTTGTCCAAAACAGCTTGCAATCGAATGTTCATGTGAATAGAAAAGGCAGGAGAGTGGTCAGGTACTGTTTTCTCTCAGTTGGCAAGCAGCGCACACACTCGCAGTCTTGTACAGCTTGTTTCATCACCTTTGCGAAGTTGCCGCTCTCTCCGGCTCCCGGAGACGAAGAAGCTGCTTCTTCGCGCAAAGACGATTCTGCCGCTCACAGTGCTCTGCGGTGTGCGCCTTCTGCCGAAAGAGGCCAGGGAGCGGTGCTTAGCTCTGCACTGCACCGTAACTTCGTCTTTAGCCTCTCTTCTCGTCTACATCTTAGCAAAAAGCTTTTCCACTCTGTCTGGCAAGGAGAAACTGTGCCAGCACAGAAAACATCTCCCATCGTGTTCTAGAGGCTGCACGGAGGTCTGCCGAGTGTTTTGCAAGAAGAGAAAGAAAGTTGTCCAAAACAGCTTGCAATCGAATGTTCATGTGACTAGAAAAGGCAGGAGAGTGGTCAGGTACTGTTTTCTCTCAGTTGGCAAGCTGCGCACACAATCGCAGTGTTGTACAGCTTGTTTCATCACCTTTGCGAAGTTGCCGCTCTCTCCGGCTCCCGGAGACGAAGAAGCTGCTTCTTCGCGCAAAGACGATTCTGCCGCTCACAGTGCTCTGCGGTGTGTGTCTTCTGCCGAAAGAGACCAGGGAGCGGTGCTTAGCTCTACAGAGCACCGTACCTTCGTCTTTAGCCTCTCTTCTCGTCTACATCTTAGGAAAAAGCTTTTCCACTCTGTCTGGAAAGGAGAAACTGTGCCAGCACAGAAAACATCTCCCATCGTGTTCTAGAGGCTGCACGGAGGTCTGCCGAGTGTTTTGCAAGAAGAGAAAGAAAGTTGTCCAAAACAGCTTGCAATCGAATGTTCATGTGAATAGAAAAGGCAGGAGAGTGGTCAGGTACTGTTTTCTCTCAGTTGGCAAGCTGCGCACACAATCGCAGTGTTGTACAGCTTGTTTCATCACCTTTCCCAAGTTGCCGCTCTCTCCGGCTCCCGGAGACCAAGAAGCTGCTTCTTCGCGCAAAGACGATTCTGACGCTCATAGTGCTCTGCACTGTGTGTCTTCTGCCGAAAGAGGCCCGTGAGCGGTGCTTAGCTCTGCAGAGCACCTTACCTTCGTCTTTAGCCTCTCTTCTAGCTTACATCTTAGCAAAAAGCTTTTCCACTCTGTCTGGCAAGGAGAAACTGTGCCAGCACAGAAAACATCTCCCATCGTGTTCTAGAGGCTGCACGGAGGTCTGCCGAGTGTTTTGCAAGAAGAGAAAGAAAGTTGTCCAAAACAGCTTGCAATCGAATGTTCATGTGAATAGAAAAGGCAGGAGAGTGGTCAGGTTCTGTTTTCTCTCAGTTTGCAAGCTGCGCACACAATCGCAGTGTTGTACAGCTTGTTTCATCACCTTTGCGAAGTTGCCGCTATCTCCGGCTCCGGGAGACGAAGAAGCTGCTTCTTCGCGCAAAGACGGTTCCGCCGCTCACAGTGCTCTGCGGTGTGCGCCTTCTGCCGAAAGAGGCCAGGGAGCGGTGCTTGGCTCTGCAGAGAACCGTACCTTCGTCTTTAGCCTCTCTTCTCGTCTACATCTTAGCAAAAAGCTTTTCCACTCTGTCTGGCAAGGAGAAACTGTGCCAGCACAGAAAACATCTCCCATCGTGTTCTAGAGGCTGCACGGAGGTCTGCCGAGTGTTTTGCAAGAAGAGAAAGAAAGTTGTCCAAAACAGCTTGCAATCGAATGTTCATGTGAATAGAAAAGGCAGGAGAGTGGTCAGGTACTGTTTTCTCTCAGTTGGCAAGCTGCGCACACAATCACAGTGTTGTACAGCTTGTTTCATAACCTTTGCGAAGCTGCCGCTCTCTCCGGCTCCCGGAGACGAAGAAGCTGCTTCTTCGCGCAAAGACGATTCTGCCGCTCATAGTGCTCTGCACTGTGTGTCTTCTGCCGAAAGAGGTCCGGGAGCGGTGCTTAGCTCTGCAGAGCACCGTACCTTCGTCTTTAGCCTCTCTTCTCGTCTACATCTTAGCAAAAAGCTTTTCCACTCTGTCTGGCAAGGAGAAACTATTCCAGCACAGAAAACATCTCCCATCGTGTTCTAGAGGCTGCACGGAGGTCTGCCGAGTGTTTTGCAAGAAGAGAAAGAAAGTTGTCCAAAACAGCTTGCAATCGAATGTTCATGTGAATAGAAAAGGCAGGAGAGTGGTCAGGTTCTGTTTTCTCTCAGTTGGCAAGCTGCGCACACAATCGCAGTGTTGTACAGCTTGTTTCATCACCTTTGCGATGTTGCCGCTCTCTCCGGCTCCCGGAGACGAAGAAGCTGCTTCTTCGCGCAAAGACGATTCTGCCGCTCACAGTGCTCTGCGGTGTGCGCCTTCTGCCGAAAGAGGTCCGGGAGCGGTGCTTAGCTCTGCAGAGCACCGTACCTTCGTCTTTAGCCTCTCTTCTCGTCTACATCTTAGCAAAAAGCTTTTCCACTCTGTCTGGCAAGGAGAAACTGTGCCAGCACAAAAAACATCTCCCATCGTGTTCTAGAGGCTGCACGGAGGTCTGCCGAGTGTTTTGCAAGAAGAGAAAGAAAGTTGTCCAAAACAGCTTCCAATCGAATGTTCATGTGAATAGAAAAGGCAGGAGAGTGGTCAGGTACTGTTTTCTCTCAGTTGGCAAGCTGCGCACACAATCGCAGTCTTGTACAGCTTGCTTCATCACCTTTGCGAAGTTGCCCCTCTCTCCGGCTCCGGGAGACGAAGAAGCTGCTTCTTCGCGCAAAGACGATTCTGCCGCTCACAGTGCTCTGCGGTGTGCGCCTTCTGCCGAAAGAGGCCAGGGAGCGGTGCTTAGCTCTGCAGAGAACCGTACCTTCGTCTTTAGCCTCTCTTCTCGTCTACATCTTAGCAAAAAGCTTTTCCACTCTGTCTGGCAAGGAGAAACTGTGCCAGCACAGAAAACATCTCCCATCGTGTTCTAGAGGCTGCACGGAGGTCTGCCGAGTGTTTTGCAAGAAGAGAAAGAAAGTTGTCCAAAACAGCTTGCAATCGAATGTTCATGTGAATAGAAAAGGCAGGAGAGTGGTCAGGTACTGTTTTCTCTCAGTTGGCAAGCTGCGCACACAATCGCAGTGTTGTACAGCTTGTTTCATCACCTTTGCCAAGTTGCCGCTCTCTCCGGCTCCCGGAGACGAAGAAGCTGCTTTTTCGCGCAAAGACGATTCTGCCGCTCACAGTGCTCTGCGGTGTGCGCCTTCTGCCGAAAGAGGCCCGGGTGCGGTGCTTAGCTCTGCAGAGCACCGTACCTTCGTCTTTAGCCTCTCTTCTCGTCTACATCTTAGCAAAAAGCTTTTCCACTCTGTCTGGCAAGGAGAAACTATTCCAGCACAGAAAACATCTCCCATCGTGTTCTAGAGGCTGCACGGAGGTCTGCCGAGTGTTTTGCAAGAAGAGAAAGAAAGTTGTCCAAAACAGCTTGCAATCGAATGTTCATGTGAATAGAAAAGGCAGGAGAGTGGTCAGGTTCTGTTTTCTCTCAGTTGGCAAGCTGCGCACACAATCGCAGTGTTGTACAGCTTGTTTCATCACCTTTGCGAAGTTGCCGCTCTCTCCGGCTCCGGGAGACGAAGAAGCTGCTTCTTCGCGCAAAGACGATTCTGACGCTCACAGTGCTCTGCGGTGTGTGTCTTCTGCCGAAAGAGGTCCGGGAGCGGTGCTTAGCTCTGCAGAGAACCGTACCTTCGTCTTTAGCCTCTCTTCTCGTCTACATCTTAGCAAAAAGCTTTTCCACTCTGTCTGGCAAGGAGAAACTGTGCCAGCACAGAAAACATCTCCCATCGTGCTGTAGAGGCTGCACGGAGGTCTGCCGAGTGTTTTGCAAGAAGAGAAAGAAAGTTGTCCAAAACAGCTTGCAATCGAATGTTCATGTGAATAGAAAAGGCAGGAGAGTGGTCAGGTACTGTTTTCTCTCAGTTGCCAAGCTGCGCACACAATCGCAGTCTTGTACAGCTTGTTTCATCACCTTTCCCAAGTTGCCGCTCTCTCCGGCTCCCGGAGACGAAGAAGCTGCTTCTTCGCGCAAAGACGATTCTGCCGCTCACAGTGCTCTGCGGTGTGCGCCTTCTGCCGAAAGAGGTCCGGGAGCGGTGCTTAGCTCTGCAGAGCACCGTACCTTCGTCTTTAGCCTCTCTTCTCGTCTACATCTTAGCAAAAAGCTTTTCCACTCTGTCTGGCAAGGAGAAACTGTGCCAGCACAAAAAACATCTCCCATCGTGTTCTAGAGGCTGCACGGAGGTCTGCCGAGTGTTTTGCAAGAAGAGAAAGAAAGTTGTCCAAAACAGCTTGCAATCGAATGTTCATGTGAATAGAAAAGGCAGGAGAGTGGTCAGGTACTGTTTTCTCTCAGTTGGCAAGCTGCGCACACAATCGCAGTCTTGTACAGCTTGTTTCATCACCTTTGCGAAGTTGCCCCTCTCTCCGGCTCCGGGAGACGAAGAAGCTGCTTCTTCGCGCAAAGACGATTCTGCCGCTCACAGTGCTCTGCGGTGTGCGCCTTCGGCCGAAAGAGGCCAGGGAGCGGTGCTTAGCTCTGCAGAGCACTGTACGTTCGTCTTTAGCCTCTCTTCTCGTCTACATCTTAGCAAAAATCTTTTCCACTCTGTCTGGCAAGGAGAAACTGTGCAGCACAGAAAACATCTCCCATCGTGTTCTAGAGGCTGCACGGAGGTCTGCCGAGTGTTTTGCAAGAAGAGAAAGAAAGTTGTCCAAAACAGCTTGCAATCGAATGTTCATGTGATTAGAAAAGGCAGGAGAGTGGTCAGGTACTGTTTTCTCTCAGTTGGCAAGCTGCGCACACAATCGCAGTCTTGTACAGTCTGTTTCATCACCTTGCGAAGTTGCCGCTCTCTCCGGCTCCCGGAGACGAAGAAGCTGCTTCTTCGCGCAAAGACGATTCTGCCGCTCACAGTGCTCTGCGGTGTGCGCCTTCTGCCGAAAGAGGTCCGGGAGCGGTGCTTAGCTCTGCAGAGCACCGTACCTTCGTCTTTAGCCTCTCTTCTCGTCTCCATCTTAGCAAAACGCTTTTCCACTCTGTCTGGCAAGGAGAAACTGTGCCAGCACAGAAAACATCTCCCATCGTGTTCTAGAGGCTGCACGGAGGTCTGCCGAGTGTTTTGCAAGAAGAGAAAGAAAGTTGTCCAAAACAGCTTGCAATCGAATGTTCATGTCAATAGAAAAGGCAGGAGAGTGGTCAGGTATTGTTTTCTCTCAGTTGGCAAGCTGCGCACACAATCGCAGTGTTGTACAGCTTGTTTCATCACCTTTGCGAAGTTGCCGCTCTCTCCGGCTCCCGGAGACGAAGAAGCTGCTTCTTCGCGCAAAGACGATTCTGCCGCTCACAGTGCTCTGCGGTGTGCGCCTTCTGCCGAAAGAGGCCAGGGAGCGGTGCTTAGCTCTGCAGAGCACCGTACCTTCGTCTTTAGCCTCTCTTCTCGTCTACATCTTAGCAAAAAGCTTTTCCACTCTGTCTGGCAAGGAGAAACTGTGCCAGCACAGAAAACATCTCCCATCGTGTTCTAGAGGCTGCACGGAGGTCTGCCGAGTGTTTTGCAAGAAGAGAAAGAAAGTTGTCCAAAACAGCTTGCAATCGAATGTTCATGTGAATAGAAAAGGCAGGAGAGTGGTCAGGTACTGTTTTCTCTCAGTTGGCAAGCTGCGCACACAATCGCAGTGTTGTACAGCTTGTTTCATCACCTTTGCCAAGTTGCCGCTCTCTCCGGCTCCCGGAGACGAAGAAGCTGCTTCTTCGCGCAAAGACGATTCTGCCGCTCACAGTGCTCTGCGGTGTGCGCCTTCTGCCGAAAGAGGCCCGGGTGCGGTGCTTAGCTCTGCAGAGCACCGTACCTTCGTCTTTAGCCTCTCTTCTCGTCTACATCTTAACAAAAAGCTTTTCCACTCTGTCTGGCAAGGAGAAACTATTCCAGCACAGAAAACATCTCCCATCGTGTTCTAGAGGCTGCACGGAGGTCTGCCGAGTGTTTTGCAAGAAGAGAAAGAAAGTTGTCCAAAACAGCTTGCAATCGAATGTTCATGTGAATAGAAAAGGCAGGAGAGTGGTCAGGTTCTGTTTTCTCTCAGTTGGCAAGCTGCGCACACAATCGCAGTGTTGTACAGCTTGTTTCATCACCTTTGCGAAGTTGCCGCTCTCTCCGGCTCCGGGAGACGAAGAAGCTGCTTCTTCGCGCAAAGACGATTCTGACGCTCACAGTGCTCTGCGGTGTGCGCCTTCTGCCGAAAGAGGTCCGGGAGCGGTGCTTAGCTCTGCAGAGAACCGTACCTTCGTCTTTAGCCTCTCTTCTCGTCTACATCTTAGCAAAAAGCTTTTCCACTCTGTCTGGCAAGGAGAAACTGTGCCAGCACAGAAAACATCTCCCATCGTGCTGTAGAGGCTGCACGGAGGTCTGCCGAGTGTTTTGCAAGAAGAGAAAGAAAGTTGTCCAAAACAGCTTGCAATCGAATGTTCATGTGAATAGAAAAGGCAGGAGAGTGGTCAGGTACTGTTTTCTCTCAGTTGCCAAGCTGCGCACACAATCGCAGTCTTGTACAGCTTGTTTCATCACCTTTCCCAAGTTGCCGCTCTCTCCGGCTCCCGGAGACGAAGAAGCTGCTTCTTCGCGCAAAGACGATTCTGCCGCTCACAGTGCTCTGTGGTGTGCGCCTTCTGCCGAAAGAGGTCCGGGAGCGGTGCTTAGCTCTGCAGAGCACCGTACCTTCGTCTTTAGCCTCTCTTCTCGTCTACATCTTAGCAAAAAGCTTTTCCACTCTGTCTGGCAAGGAGAAACTGTGCCAGCACAAAAAACATCTCCCATCGTGTTCTAGAGGCTGCACGGAGGTCTGCCGAGTGTTTTGCAAGAAGAGAAAGAAAGTTGTCCAAAACAGCTTGCAATCGAATGTTCATGTGAATAGAAAAGGCAGGAGAGTGGTCAGGTACTGTTTTCTCTCAGTTGGCAAGCTGCGCACACAATCGCAGTCTTGTACAGCTTGTTTCATCACCTTTGCGAAGTTGCCCCTCTCTCCGGCTCCGGGAGACGAAGAAGCTGCTTCTTCGCGCAAAGACGATTCTGCCGCTCACAGTGCTCTGCGGTGTGCGCCGTCGGCCGAAAGAGGCCAGGGAGCGGTGCTTAGCTCTGCAGAGCACTGTACGTTCGTCTTTAGCCTCTCTTCTCGTCTACATCTTAGCAAAAAGCTTTTCCACTCTGTCTGGCAAGGAGAAACTGTGCCAGCACAGAAAACATCTCCCATCGTGTTCTAGAGGCTGCACGGAGGTCTGCCGAGTGTTTTGCAAGAAGAGAAAGAAAGTTGTCCAAAACAGCTTGCAATCGAATGTTCATGTGATTAGAAAAGGCAGGAGAGTGGTCAGGTACTGTTTTCTCTCAGTTGGCAAGCTGCGCACACAATCGCAGTCTTGTACAGTCTGTTTCATCACCTTGCGAAGTTGCCGCTCTCTCCGGCTCCCGGAGACGAAGAAGCTGCTTCTTCGCGCAAAGACGATTCTGCCGCTCACAGTGCTCTGCGGTGTGCGCCTTCTGCCGAAAGAGGTCCGGGAGCGGTGCTTAGCTCTGCAGAGCAC
This sequence comes from Melozone crissalis, assembly GCF_028551555.1. Taxonomy (NCBI): domain Eukaryota; kingdom Metazoa; phylum Chordata; class Aves; order Passeriformes; family Passerellidae; genus Melozone; species Melozone crissalis. The sequence goes on along the minus strand of NW_026535896.1, from coordinate 7,675,194 downwards.
CGTACCTTCGTCTTTAGCCTCTCTTCTCGTCTCCATCATAGCAAAACGCTTTTCCACTCTGTCTGGCAAGGAGAAACTGTGCCAGCACAGAAAACATCTCCCATCGTGTTCTAGAGGCTGCACGGAGGTCTGCCGACTGTTTTGCAAGAAGAGAAAGAAAGTTGTCCAAAACAGCTTGCAATCGAATGTTCATGTGAATAGAAAAGGCAGGAGAGTGGTCAGGTACTGTTTTCTCTCAGGTGGCAAGCTGCGCACACAATCGCAGTGTTGTACAGCTTGTTTCATCACCTTTGCCAAGTTGCCGCTCTCTCCGGCTCCTGGAGACCAAGAAGCTGCTTCTTCGCGCAAAGACGATTCTGCCGCTCACAGTGCTCTGCGGTGTGCGCCTTCTGCCGAAAGAGGTCCGGGAGCGGTGCTTAGCTCTGCAGAGCACCGTACCTTCGTCTTTAGCCTCTCTTCTCGTCTACATCTCAGCAAAAAGCTTTTCCACTCTGTCTGGCAAGGAGAAACTTTGCCAGCACAGAAAACATCTCCCATCGTGCTCTAGAGGCTGCACGGAGGTCTGCCGAGTGTTTTGCAAGAAGAGAAAGAAAGTTGTCCAAAACAGCTTGCAATCGAATGTTCATGTGAATAGAAAAGGCAGGAGAGTGGTCAGGTACTGTTTTCTCTCAGTTGGCAAGCTGCGCACACAATCGCAGTCTTGTACTGCTTGTTTCATCACCTTTGCGAAGCTGCCGCTCTCTCCGGCTCCGGGAGACGAAGAAGCTGCTTCTTCGCGCAAAGACGATTCTGCCGCTCACAGTGCTCTGCGGTGTGCGCCTTCTGCCGATAGAGCCCAGGGAGCGGTGCTTAGCTCTGCAGAGCACCGTACCTTCGTCTTTAGCCTCTCTTCTCGTCTACATCTTTGCAAAAAGCTTTTCCACTCTGTCTGGCAAGGAGAAACTGTGCCAGCACAGAAAACATCTCCCATCGTGTTCTAGAGGCTGCACGGAGGTCTGCCGAGTGTTTTGCAAGAAGAGAAAGAAAGTTGTCCAAAACAGCTTGCAATCGAATGTTCATGTCAATAGAAACGCAGGAGAGTGGTCAGGTATTGTTTTCTCTCAGTTGGCAAGCTGCGCACACAATCGCAGTGTTGTACAGCTTGTTTCATCACCTTTGCGAAGTTGCCGCTCTCTCCGGCTCCCGGAGACGAAGAAGCTGCTTCTTCGCGCAAAGACGATTCTGCCGCTCACAGTGCTCTGCGGTGTGCGCCTTCTGCCGAAAGAGGCCAGGGAGCGGTGCTTAGCTCTGCAGAGCACCGTACCTTCGTCTTTAGCCTCTCTTCTCGTCTACACCTTAGCAAAAAGCTTTTCCACTCTGTCTGGCAAGGAGAAACTGTGCCAGCACAGAAAACATCTCCCATCGTGTTCTAGAGGCTGCACGGAGGTCTGCCGAGTGTTTTGCAAGAAGAGAAAGAAAGTTGTCCAAAACAGCTTGCAATCGAATGTTCATGTGAATAGAAAAGGCAGGAGAGTGGTCAGGTACTGTTTTCTCTCAGTTGGCAAGCTGCGCACACAATCGCAGTGTTGTACAGCTTGTTTCATCACCTTTGCCAAGTTGCCGCTCTCTCCGGCTCCCGGAGACGAAGAAGCTGCTTCTTCGCGCAAAGACGATTCTGCCGCTCACAGTGCTCTGCGGTGTGCGCCTTCTGCCGAAAGAGGCCCGGGTGCGGTGCTTAGCTCTGCAGAGCACCGTACCTTCATCTTTAGCCTCTCTTCTCGTCTACATTTTAGCAAAAAGCTTTTCCACTCTGTCTGGCAAGGAGAAACTATTCCAGCACAGAAAACATCTCCCATCGTGTTCTAGAGGCTGCACGGAGGTCTGCCGAGTGTTTTGCAAGAAGAGAAAGAAAGTTGTCCAAAACAGCTTGCAATCGAATGTTCATGTGAATAGAAAAGGCAGGAGAGTGGTCAGGTTCTGTTTTCTCTCAGTTGGCAAGCTGCGCACACAATCGCAGTGTTGTACAGCTTGTTTCATCACCTTTGCGAAGTTGCCGCTCTCTCCGGCTCCGGGAGACGAAGAAGCTGCTTCTTCGCGCAAAGACGATTCTGACGCTCACAGTGCTCTGCGGTGTGCGCCTTCTGCCGAAAGAGGTCCGGGAGCGGTGCTTAGCTCTGCAGAGAACCGTACCTTCGTCTTTAGCCTCTCTTCTCGTCTACATCTTAGCAAAAAGCTTTTCCACTCTGTCTGGCAAGGAGAAACTGTGCCAGCACAGAAAACATCTCCCATCGTGCTGTAGAGGCTGCACGGAGGTCTGCCGAGTGTTTTGCAAGAAGAGAAAGAAAGTTGTCCAAAACAGCTTGCAATCGAATGTTCATGTGAATAGAAAAGGCAGGAGAGTGGTCAGGTACTGTTTTCTCTGAGTTGCCAAGCTGCGCACACAATCGCAGTCTTGTACAGCTTGTTTCATCACCTTTGCCAAGTTGCCGCTCTCTCCGGCTCCCGGAGACGAAGAAGCTGCTTCTTCGCGCAAAGACGATTCTGCCGCTCACAGTGCTCTGCAGTGTGCGCCTTCTGCCGAAAGAGGTCCGGGAGCGGTGCTTAGCTCTGCAGAGCACCGTACCTTCGTCTTTAGCCTCTCTTCTCGTCTACATCTTAGCAAAAAGCTTTTCCACTCTGTCTGGCAAGGAGAAACTGTGCCAGCACAAAAAACATCTCCCATCGTGTTCTAGAGGCTGCACGGAGGTCTGCCGAGTGTTTTGCAAGAAGAGAAAGAAAGTTGTCCAAAACAGCTTGCAATCGAATGTTCATGTGAATAGAAAAGGCAGGAGAGTGGTCAGGTACTGTTTTCTCTCAGTTGGCAAGCTGCGCACACAATCGCAGTCTTGTACAGCTTGTTTCATCACCTTTGCGAAGTTGCCCCTCTCTCCGGCTCCGGGAGACGAAGAAGCTGCTTCTTCGCGCAAAGACGATTCTGCCGCTCACAGTGCTCTGCGGTGTGCGCCTTCGGCCGAAAGAGGCCAGGGAGCGGTGCTTAGCTCTGCAGAGCACTGTACGTTCGTCTTTAGCCTCTCTTCTCGTCTACATCTTAGCAAAAAGCTTTTCCACTCTGTCTGGCAAGGAGAAACTGTGCCAGCACAGAAAACATCTCCCATCGTGTTCTAGAGGCTGCACGGAGGTCTGCCGAGTGTTTTGCAAGAAGAGAAAGAAAGTTGTCCAAAACAGCTTGCAATCGAATGTTCATGTGATTAGAAAAGGCAGGAGAGTGGTCAGGTACTGTTTTCTCTCAGTTGGCAAGCTGCGCACACAATCGCAGTCTTGTACAGTCTGTTTCATCACCTTGCGAAGTTGCCGCTCTCTCCGGCTCCCGGAGACGAAGAAGCTGCTTCTTCGCGCAAAGACGATTCTGCCGCTCACAGTGCTCTGCGGTGTGCGCCTTCTGCCGAAAGAGGTCCGGGAGCGGTGCTTAGCTCTGCAGAGCACCGTACCTTCGTCTTTAGCCTCTCTTCTCGTCTCCATCTTAGCAAAACGCTTTTCCACTCTGTCTGGCAAGGAGAAACTGTGCCAGCACAGAAAACATCTCCCATCGTGTTCTAGAGGCTGCACGGAGGTCTGCCGAGTGTTTTGCAAGAAGAGAAAGAAAGTTGTCCAAAACAGCTTGCAATCGAATGTTCATGTGAATAGAAAAGGCAGGAGAGTGGTCAGGTACTGTTTTCTCTCAGTTGGCAAGCTGCGCACACAATCGCAGTCTTGTACTGCTTGTTTCATCACCTTTGCGAAGCTGCCGCTCTCTCGGGCTCCGGGAGAAGAAGAAGCTGCTTCTTCGCGCAAAGACGATTCTGCTGCTCACAGTGCTCTGCGGTGTGCGCCTTCTGCCGATAGAGCCCAGGGAGCGGTGCTTAGCTCTGCAGAGCACCGTACCTTCGTCTTTAGCCTCTCTTCTCGTCTACATCTTAGCAAAAAGCTTTTCCACTCTGTCTGGCAAGGACAAACTGTGCCAGCACAGAAAACATCTCCCATCGTGTTCTAGAGGCTGCACGGAGGTCTGCCGAGTGTTTTGCAAGAAGAGAAAGAAAGTTGTCCAAAACAGCTTGCAATCGAATGTTCATGTGATTAGAAAAGGCAGGAGAGTGGTCAGGTATTGTTTTCTCTCAGTTGGCAAGCTGCGCACACAATCGCAGTGTTGTACAGCTTGTTTCATCACCTTTGCGAAGTTGCCGCTCTCTCCGGCTCCCGGAGACGAAGAAGCTGCTTCTTCGCGCAAAGACGATTCTGCCGCTCACAGTGCTCTGCGGTGTGCGCCTTCTGCCGAAAGAGGCCAGGGAGCGGTGCTTAGCTCTGCAGAGCACCGTACCTTCGTCTTTAGCCTCTCTTCTCGTCTACATCTTAGCAAAAAGCTTTTCCACTCTGTCTGGCAAGGAGAAACTGTGCCAGCACAGAAAACATCTCCCATCGTGTTCTAGAGGCTGCACGGAGGTCTGCCGAGTGTTTTGCAAGAAGAGAAAGAAAGTTGTCCAAAACAGCTTGCAATCGAATGTTCATGTGAATAGAAAAGGCAGGAGAGTGGTCAGGTACTGTTTTCTCTCAGTTGCCAAGCTGCGCACACAATCGCAGTCTTGTACAGCTTGTTTCATCACCTTTGCCAAGTTGCCGCTCTCTCCGGCTCCCGGAGACGAAGAAGCTGCTTCTTCGCGCAAAGACGATTCTGCCGCTCACAGTGCTCTGCGGTGTGCGCCTTCTGCCGAAAGAGGCCCGTGTGCGGTGCTTAGCTCTGCAGAGCACCGTACCTTCGTCTTTAGCCTCTCTTCTCGTCTACATCTTAGCAAAAAGCTTTTCCACTCTGTCTGGCAAGGAGAAACTATTCCAGCACAGAAAACATCTCCCATCGTGTTCTAGAGGCTGCACGGAGGTCTGCCGAGTGTTTTGCAAGAAGAGAAAGAAAGTTGTCCAAAACAGCTTGCAATCGAATGTTCATGTGAATAGAAAAGGCAGGAGAGTGGTCAGGTTCTGTTTTCTCTCAGTTGGCAAGCTGCGCACACAATCGCAGTGTTGTACAGCTTGTTTCATCACCTTTGCGAAGTTGCCGCTCTCTCCGGCTCCGGGAGACGAAGAAGCTGCTTCTTCGCGCAAAGACGATTCTGACGCTCACAGTGCTCTGCGGTGCGCGCCTTCTGCCGAAAGAGGTCCGGGAGCGGTGCTTAGCTCTGCAGAGAACCGTACCTTCGTCTTTAGCGTCTCTTCTCGTCTACATCTTAGCAAAAAGCTTTTCCACTCTGTCTGGCAAGGAGAAACTGTGCCAGCACAGAAAACATCTCCCATCGTGCTGTAGAGGCTGCACGGAGGTCTGCCGAGTGTTTTGCAAGAAGAGAAAGAAAGTTGTCCAAAACAGCTTGCAATCGAATGTTCATGTGAATAGAAAAGGCAGGAGAGTGGTCAGGTACTGTTTTCTCTCAGTTGCCAAGCTGCGCACACAATCGCAGTCTTGTACAGCTTGTTTCATCACCTTTCCCAAGTTGCCGCTCTCTCCGGCTCCCGGAGACGAAGAAGCTGCTTCTTCGCGCAAAGACGATTCTGCCGCTCACAGTGCTCTGCGGTGTGCGCCTTCTGCCGAAAGAGGTCCGGGAGCGGTGCTTAGCTCTGCAGAGCACCGTACCTTCGTCTTTAGCCTCTCTTCTCGTCTACATCTTAGCAAAAAGCTTTTCCACTCTGTCTGGCAAGGAGAAACTGTGCCAGCACAAAAAACATCTCCCATCGTGTTCTAGAGGCTGCACGGAGGTCTGCCGAGTGTTTTGCAAGAAGAGAAACAAAGTTGTCCAAAACAGCTTGCAATCGAATGTTCATGTGAATAGAAAAGGCAGGAGAGTGGTCAGGTACTGTTTTCTCTCAGTTGGCAAGCTGCGCACACAATCGCAGTCTTGTACAGCTTGTTTCATCACCTTTGCGAAGTTGCCCCTCTCTCCGGCTCCGGGAGACGAAGAAGCTGCTTCTTCGCGCAAAGACGATTCTGCCGCTCACAGTGCTCTGCGGTGTGCGCCTTCGGCCGAAAGAGGCCAGGGAGCGGTGCTTAGCTCTGCAGAGCACTGTACGTTCGTCTTTAGCCTCTCTTCTCGTCTACATCTTAGCAAAAAGCTTTTCCACTCTGTCTGGCAAGGAGAAACTGTGCCAGCACAGAAAACATCTCCCATCGTGTTCTAGAGGCTGCACGGAGGTCTGCCGAGTGTTTTGCAAGAAGAGAAAGAAAGTTGTCCATAACAGCTTGCAATCGAATGTTCAAGTGAATAGAAAAGGCAGGAGAGTGGTCAGGTTCTGTTTTCTCTCAGTTGGGAAGCTGCGCACACAATCGCAGTGTTGTACAGCTTGTTTCATCACCTTTGCGAAGTGTCCGCTCTCTCCGGCTCCCGGAGCCGAAGAAGCTGCTTCTTCGCGCAAAGACGATTCTGCCGCTCACAGTGCTCTGCGGTGTGCGCCTTCTGCCGAAAGAGGCCCGGGTGCGGTGCTTAGCTCTGCAGAGCACCGTACCTTCGTCTTTAGCCTCTCTTCTCGTCTACATCTTAGCAAAAAGCTTTTCCACTCTGTCTGGCAAGGAGAAACTGTTCCAGCACAGAAAACATCTCCCATCGTGTTCTAGAGGCTGCACGGAGGTCTGCCGAGTGTTTTGCAAGAAGAGAAAGAAAGTTGTCCAAAACAGCTTGCAATCGAATGTTCATGTGATTAATAAAGGCAGGAGAGTGGTCAGGTACTGTTTTCTCTCACTTGGCAAGCTGCGCACACAATCGCAATGTTGTACAGCTTGTTTCATCACCTTTCCCAAGTTGCCGCTCTCTCCGGCTCCCGGAGACGAAGAAGCTGCTTCTTCGCGCAAAGACGATTCTGCCGCTCACAGTGCTCTGCGGTGTGCGCCTTCTGCCGAAAGAGGTCCGGGAGCGGTGCTTAGCTCTGCAGAGCACCGTACCTTCGTCTTTAGCCTCTCTTCTCGTCTACACCTTAGCAAAAAGCTTTTCCACTCTGTCTGGCTAGGAGAAACTGTGCCAGCACAAAAAACATCTCCCATCGTGTTCTAGAGGCTGCACGGAGGTCTGCCGAGTGTTTTGCAAGAAGAGAAAGAAAGTTGTTCAAAACAGCTTGCAATCGAATGTTCATGTTAATAGAAAAGGCAGGAGAGTGGTCAGGTATTGTTTTCTCTCATTTGACAAACTGCGCACACAATCGCAGTGTTATACAGCTTGTTTCATCACCTTTGCGAAGTTGCCGCTCTCTCCGGCTCCCGGAGACGAAGAAGCTACTTCTTCGCGCAAAGACGATTCTGCCGCTCACAGTGCTCTGCGGTGTGCGGCTTCTGCCGAAAGAGATCCGGGAGCGGTGCTTCGCTCTGCAGAGCACCGTACCTTCGTCTTTAGCCTCTCTTCTCGTCTACATCTTAGCAAAAAGCTTTTCCACTCTGTCTGGCAAGGAGAAACTGTGCCATCACAAAAAACATCTCCCATCGTGTTCTAGAGGCTGCACGGAGGTCTGCCGAGTGTTTTGCAAGAAGAGAAAGAAAGTTGTCCAAAACAGCTTGCAATCGAATGTTCATGTGAATAGAAAAGGCAGGAGAGTGGTCAGGTACTGTTTTCTCTCAGTTGCCAAGCTGCGCACACAATCGCAGTGTTGTACAGCTTGTTTCATCACCTTTCCCAAGTTGCCGCTCTCTCCGGCTCCCGGAGACGAAGAAGCTGCTTCTTCGCGCAAAGACGATTCTGACGCTCATAGTGCTCTGCACTGTGTGTCTTCTGCCGAAAGAGGTCTGGGAGCGGTGCTTAGCTCTGCAGAGCACCTTACCTTCGTCTTTAGCCTCTCTTCTCGTCTACATCTTAGCAAAAAGCTTTTCCACTCTGCCTGGCAAGGAGAAACTTTGCCAGCACAGAAAACATCTCCCATCGTGTTCTAGAGGCTGCACGGAGGTCTGCCGAGTGTTTTGCAAGAAGAGAAAGAAAGTTGTCCAAAACAGCTTGCAATCGAATGTTCATGTGAATAGAAAAGGCAGGAGAGTGGTCAGGTACTGTTTTCTCTCAGTTGGCAAGCTGCGCACACAATCGCAGTGTTGTACAGCTAGTTTCATCACCTTTGCCAAGTTGCCGCTCTCTCCGGCTCCCGCAGACGAAGAAGCTGCTTCTTCGCGCAAAGAAGATTCTGACGCTCATAGTGCTCTGCACTGTGTTTCTTCTGCCGAAAGAGGCCAGGGAGCGGTGCTTAGCTCTGCAGAGCACCTTACCTTCGTCTTTAGCCTCTCTTCTCGTCTACATCTTAGCAAAAAGCTTTTCCACTCTGTCTGGCAAGGAGAAACTGTGCCAGCACAGAAAACATCTCCCATCGTGTTCTAGAGGCTGCACGGAGGTCTGCCGAGTGTTTTGCAAGAAGAGAAAGAAAGTTGTCCATAACAGCTTGCAATCGAATGTTCATGTGAATAGAAAAGGCAGGAGAGTGGTCAGGTACTGTTTTCTCTCAGTTGGCAAGCTGCGCACACAATCGCAGTGTTGTACAGCTTGTTTCATCACCTTAGCCAAGTTGCCGCTCTCTCCGGCTCCCGGAGACGAAGAAGCTGCTTCTTCGCGCAAAGACGATTCTGACGCTCACAGTGCTCTGCGGTGTGCGCCTTCTGCCGAAAGAGGTCCGGGAGCGGTGCTTAGCTCTGCAGAGCACCGTACCTTCGTCTTTAGCCTCTCTTCTCGTCTACATCTTAGCAAAAAGCTTTTCCACTCTGTCTGGCAAGGACAAACTTTGCCAGCACAGAAAACATCTCCCATCGTGTTCTAGAGGCTGCACGGATGTCTGCCGAGTGTTTTGCAAGAAGAGAAAGAAAGTTGTCCAAAACAGCTTGCAATCGAATGTTCATGTGATTAGAAAAGGCAGGAGAGTGGTCGGGTACTGTTTTCTCTCAGTTGGCAAGCTGCGCACACAATCGCAGTGTTGTACAGCTTGTTTCATCACCTTTGCCAAGTTGCCGCTCTCTCCGGCTCCCGGAGACGAAGAAGCTGCTTCTTCGCGCAAAGACGATTCTGCCGCTCACAGTGCTCTGCGGTGTGCGCCTTCTGCCGAAAGAGGCCAGGGAGCGGTGCTTACCTCTGCACTGCACCGTACCTTCGTCTTTAGCCTCTCTTCTAGCTTACATCTTAGCAAAAAGCTTTTCCACTCTGTCTGGCAAGGAGAAACTGTGCCAGCACAGAAAACATCTCCCTTCGTGTTCTAGAGGCTGCACGGAGGTCTGCCTAGTGTTTTGCAAGAAGAGAAAGAAAGTTGTCCATAACAGCTTGCAATCGAATGTTCAAGTGAATAGAAAAGGCAGGAGAGTGGTCAGGTTCTGTTTTCTCTCAGTTGGGAAGCTGCGCACACAATCGCAGTGTTGTACAGCTTGTTTCATCACCTTTGCGAAGTGTCCGCTCTCTCCGGCTCCCGGAGCCGAAGAAGCTGCTTCTTCGCGCAAAGACGATTCTGCCGCTCACAGTGCTCTGCGGTGTGCGCCTTCTGCCGAAAGAGGTCCGGGAGCGGTGCTTAGCTCTGCAGAGCACCGTACCTTCGTCTTTAGCCTCTCTTCTCGTCTACACCTTAGCAAAAAGCTTTTCCACTCTGTCTGGCTAGGAGAAACTGTGCCAGCACAAAAAACATCACCCATCGTGTTCTAGAGGCTGCACGGAGGTCTGCCGACTGTTTTGCAAGAAGAGAAAGAAAGTTGTTCAAAACAGCTTGCAATCGAATGTTCATGTTAATAGAAAAGGCAGGAGAGTGGTCAGGTATTGTTTTCTCTCATTTGACAAACTGCGCACACAATCGCAGTGTTATACAGCTTGTTTCATCACCTTTGCGAAGTTGCCGCTCTCTCCGGCTCCCGGAGACGAAGAAGCTGCTTCTTCGCGCAAAGACGATTCTGCCGCTCACAGTGCTCTGCGGTGTGCGCCTTCTGCCGAAAGAGATCCGGGAGCGGTGCTTCGCTCTGCAGAGCACCGTACCTTCGTCTTTAGCCTCTCTTCTCGTCTACATCTTAGCAAAAAGCTTTTCCACTATGTCTGGCAAGGAGAAACTGTGCCATCACAAAAAACATCTCCCATCGTGTTCTAGAGGCTGCACGGAGGTCTGCCGAGTGTTTTGCAAGAAGAGAAAGAAAGTTGTCCAAAACAGCTTGCAATCGAATGTTCATGTGAATAGAAAAGGCAGGAGAGTGGTCAGGTACTGTTTTCTCTCAGTTGGCAAGCAGCGCACACACTCGCAGTCTTGTACAGCTTGTTTCATCACCTTTGCGAAGTTGCCGCTCTCTCCGGCTCCCGGAGACGAAGAAGCTGCTTCTTCGCGCAAAGACGATTCTGCCGCTCACAGTGCTCTGCGGTGTGCGCCTTCTGCCGAAAGAGGCCAGGGAGCGGTGCTTAGCTCTGCACTGCACCGTACCTTCGTCTTTAGCCTCTCTTCTCGTCTACATCTTAGCAAAAAGCTTTTCCACTCTGTCTGGCAAGGAGAAACTGTGCCAGCACAGAAAACATCTCCCATCGTGTTCTAGAGGCTGCACGGAGGTCTGCCGAGTGTTTTGCAAGAAGAGAAAGAAAGTTGTCCAAAACAGCTTGCAATCGAATGTTCATGTGAATAGAAAAGGCAGGAGAGTGGTCAGGTACTGTTTTCTCTCAGTTGGCAAGCTGCGCACACAATCGCAGTGTTGTACAGCTTGTTTCATCACCTTTGCGAAGTTGCCGCTCTCTCCGGCTCCCGGAGACGAAGAAGCTGCTTCTTCGCGCAAAGACGATTCTGCCGCTCACAGTGCTCTGCGGTGTGTGTCTTCTGCCGAAAGAGACCAGGGAGCGGTGCTTAGCTCTACAGAGCACCGTACCTTCGTCTTTAGCCTCTCTTCTCGTCTACACCTTAGCAAAAAGCTTTTCCACTCTGTCTGGCAAGGAGAAACTGTGCCAGCACAGAAAACATCTCCCATCGTGTTCTAGAGGCTGCACGGAGGTCTGCCGAGTGTTTTGCAAGAAGAGAAAGAAAGTTGTCCAAAACAGCTTGCAATCGAATGTTCATGTGAATAGAAAAGGCAGGAGAGTGGTCAGGTTCTGTTTTCTCTCAGTTGGCAAGCTGCGCACACAATCGCAGTGTTGTACAGCTTGTTTCATCACCTTTGCGAAGTTGCCGCTATCTCCGGCTCCGGGAGACGAAGAAGCTGCTTCTTCGCGCAAAGACGATTCTGCCGCTCACAGTGCTCTGCGGTGTGCGCCTTCTGCCGAAAGAGGCCCGGGAGCGGTGCTTGGCTCTGCAGAGAACCGTACCTTCGTCTTTAGCCTCTCTTCTCGTCTACATCTTAGCAAAAAGCTTTTCCACTATGTCTGGCAAGGAGAAACTTTGCCAGCACAGAAAACATCTCCCATCGTGTTCTAGAGGCTGCACGGAGGTCTGCCGAGTGTTTTGCCAGAAAACAAAGAAAGTTGTCCACAACAGCTTGCAATCGAATGTTCATGTGAATAGAAAAGGCAGGAGAGTGGTCAGGTACTGTTTTCTCTCAGTTGGCAAGCTGCGCACACAATCGCAGTGTTGTACAGCTTGTTTCATAACCTTTGCGAAGCTGCCGCTCTCTCCGGCTCCCGGAGACGAAGAAGCTGCTTCTTCGCGCAAAGACGATTCTGCCGCTCATAGTGCTCTGCACTGTGTGTCTTCTGCCGAAAGAGGTCCGGGAGCGGTGCTTACCTCTTCAGAGCACCGTACCTTCGTCTTTAGCCTCTCTTCTCGTCTACATCTTAGCAAAAAGCTTTTCCACTCTGTCTGGCAAGGAGAAACTGTGCCAGCACAGAAAACATCTCCCATCGTGTTCTAGAGGCTGCACGGAGGTCTGCCGAGTGTTTTGCAAGAAGAGAAAGAAAGTTGTCCAAAACAGCTTGCAATCGAATGTTCATGTGAATAGAAAAGGAAGGAGAGTGGTCAGGTACTGTTTTCTCTCCGTTGCCAAGCTGCGCACACAATCGCAGTCTTGTACAGCTTGTTTCATCACCTTTCCCAAGTTGCCGCTCTCTCCGGCTCCCGGAGACGAAGAAGCTGCTTCTTCGCGCAAAGACGATTCTGCCGCTCACAGTGCTCTGCGGTGTGCGCCTTCTGCCGAAAGAGGTACGGGAGCGGTGCTTAGCTCTGCAGAGCACCGTATCTTCGTCTTTAGCCTCTCTTCTCGTCTACATCTTAGCAAAAAGCTTTTCCACTCTGTCTGGAAAGGAAAAACTTTGCCAGCACAGAAAACATCTCCCATCGTGTTCTAGAGGCTGCACGGAGGTCTGCCGAGTGTTTTGCAAGAAGAGAAAGAAAGTTGTCCAAAACAGCTTGCAATCGAATGTTCATGTGAATAGAAAAGGCAGGAGAGTGGTCAGGTACTGTTTTCTCTCACTTGGCAAGCTGCGCACACAATCGCAGTGTTGTAGAGCTTGTTTCATCACCTTTGCGAAGCTGCCGCTCTCTCCGGCTCCCGGAGACGAAGAAGCTGCTTCTTCGCGCAATGACGATTCTGCCGCTCACAGTGCTCTGCGGTGTGCGCCTTCTGCCGAAAGAGGTCCGGGAGCGGTGCTTAGCTCTGCAGAGCACCGTACCTTCGTCTTTAGCCTCTCTTCTCGTCTACATCTTAGCAAAAAGCTTTTCCACTCTGTCTGGCAAGGAGAAACTGTGCCAGCACAGAAAACATCTCCCATCGTGTTCTAGAGGCTGCACGGAGGTCTGCCGAGTGTTTTGCAAGAAGAGAAAGAAAGTTGTCCAAAACAGCTTGCAATCGAATTTTCATGTGATTAGAAAAGGCAGGAGAGTGGTCAGGTACTGTTTTCTCTCAGTTGGCAAGCTGCGCACACAATCGCAGTGTTGTACAGCTTGTTTCATCACCTTTGCGAAGTTGCCGCTCGCTCCGGCACCCGGAGACGAAGAAGCTGCTTCTTCGCGCAAAGACGATTCTGCCGCTCACAGTGCTCTGCGGAGTGCGCCTTCTGCCGAAAGAGGTCCGGGAGCGGTGCTTAGCTCTGCAGAGCACCGTACCTTCGTCTTTAGCCTCTCTTCTCGTCTACATCTTAGCAAAAAGCTTTTCCACTCTGTCTGGCAAGGAGAAACTTTGCCAGCACAGAAAACATCTCCCATCGTGTTCTAGAGGCTGCACGGAGGTCTGCCGAGTGTTTTGCAAGAAAACAAAGAAAGTTGTCCAAAACAGCTTGCAATCGAATGGTCATGTGAATAGAAAAGGCAGGAGAGTGGTCAGGTACTGTTTTCTCTCAGTTGCCAAGCTGCGCACACAATCGCAGTCTTGTACAGCTTGTTTCATCACCTTTGCCAAGATGCCGGTCATCCGGCTCCTGGAGACCAAGAAGCTGCTTCTTCGGGCAAAGACGATTCTGCCGCTCACAGTGCTCTGCGGAGTGCGCCTTCTGCCGAAAGAGGTCCGGGAGCGGTGCTTAGCTCTGCAGAGCACCGTACCTTCGTCTTTAGCCTCTCTTCTCGTCTACATCTTTGCAAAAAGCTTTTCCACTCTGTCTGGCAAGGAGAAACTGTGCCAGCACAAAAAACATCTCCCATCGTGTTCTAGAGGCTGCACGGAGGTCTGCCGAGTGTTTTGCAAGAAGAGAAAGAAAGTTGTCCAAAACAGCTTGCAATCGAATGTTCATGTGAATAGAAAAGGCAGGAGAGTGGTCAGGTACTGTTTTCTCTCAGTTGGCAAGCTGCGCACACAATCGCAGTCTTGTACAGTCTGTTTCATCACCTTGCGAAGTTGCCGCTCTCTCCGGCTCCCGTAGACGAAGAAGCTGATTCTTCGCGCAAAGACGATTCTGCCGCTCACAGTGCTCTGCGGTGTGCGCCTTCTGCCGAAAGAGGTCCGGGAGCGGTGCTTAGCTCTGCAGAGCACCGTACCTTCGTCTTTAGCCTCTCTTCTCGTCTCCATCTTAGCAAAACGCTTTTCCACTCTGTCTGGCAAGGAGAAACTGTGCCAGCACAGAAAACATCTCCCATCGTGTTCTAGAGGCTGCACGGAGGTCTGCCGACTGTTTTGCAAGAAGAGAAAGAAAGTTGTCCAAAACAGCTTGCAATCGAATGTTCATGTGAATAGAAAAGGCAGGAGAGTGGTCAGGTACTCTTTTCTCTCAGTTGACAAACTGCGCACACAATCGCAGTGTTATACAGCTTGTTTCATCACCTTTGCGAAGTTGCCGCTCTCTCCGGCTCCCGGAGACGAAGAAGCTACTTCTTCGCGCAAAGACGATTCTGCCGCTCACAGTGCTCTGCGGTGTGCGGCTTCTGCCGAAAGAGATCCGGGAGCGGTGCTTCGCTCTGCAGAGCACCGTACCTTCGTCTTTAGCCTCTCTTCTCGTCTACATCTTTGCAAAAAGCTTTTCCACTATGTCTGGCAAGGAGAAACTGTGCCAGCACAAAAAACATCTCCCATCGTGTTCTAGAGGCTGCACGGAGGTCTGCCGAGTGTTTTGCAAGAAGAGAAAGAAAGTTGTCCAAAACAGATTGCAATCGAATGTTCATGTGAATAGAAAAGGCAGGAGAGTGGTCAGGTACTGTTTTCTCTCAGTTGGCAAGCTGCGCACACAATCGCAGTGTTGTACAGCTAGTTTAATCACCTTTCCCAAGTTGCCGCTCTCTCCGGCTCCCGGAGACGAAGAAGCTGCTTCTTCGCGCAAAGACGATTCTGACGCTCATAGTGCTCTGCACTGTGTGTCTTCTGCCGAAAGAGGTCTGGGAGCGGTGCTTAGCTCTGCAGAGCACCTTACCTTCGTCTTTAGCCTCTCTTCTCGTCTACATCTTAGCAAAAAGCTTTTCCACTCTGCCTGGCAAGGAGAAACTTTGCCAGCACAGAAAACATCTCCCATCGTGTTCTAGAGGCTGCACGGAGGTCTGCCGAGTGTTTTGCAAGAAGAGAAAGAAAGTTGTCCAAAACAGCTTGCAATCGAATGTTCATGTGAATAGAAAAGGCAGGAGAGTGGTCAGGTACTGTTTTCTCTCAGTTGGCAAGCTGCGCACACAATCGCAGTGTTGTACAGCTAGTTTCATCACCTTTGCCAAGTTGCCGCTCTCTCCGGCTCCCGGAGACGAAGAAGCTGCTTCTTCGCGCAAAGACGATTCTGACGCTCATAGTGCTCTGCACTGTGTGTCTTCTGCCGAAAGAGGCCAGGGAGCGGTGCTTAGCTCTGCAGAGCACCTTACCTTCGTCTTTAGCCTCTCTTCTCGTCTACATCTTAGCAAAAAGCTTTTCCACTCTGCCTGGCAAGGAGAAACTGTGCCAGCACAGAAAACATCTCCCATCGTGTTCTAGAGGCTGCACGGAGGTCTGCCGAGTGTTTTGCAAGAAGAGAAAGAAAGTTGTCCATAACAGCTTGCAATCGAATGTTCATGTGAATAGAAAAGGCAGGAGAGTGGTCAGGTACTGTTTTCTCTCAGTTGGCAAGCTGCGCACACAATCGCAGTGTTGTACAGCTTGTTTCATCACCTTTGCCAAGTTGCCGCTCTCTCCGGCTCCCGGAGACGAAGAAGCTGCTTCTTCGCGCAAAGACGATTCTGCCGCTCACAGTGCTCTGCGGTGTGCGCCTTCTGCCGAAAGAGGTCCGGGAGCGGTGCTTAGCTCTGCAGAGCACCGTACCTTCGTCTTTAGCCTCTCTTCTCGTCTACATCTTAGCAAAAAGCTTTTCCACTCTGTCTGGCAAGGACAAACTTTGCCAGCACAGAAAACATCTCCCATCGTGTTCTAGAGGCTGCACGGATGTCTGCCGAGTGTTTTGCAAGAAGAGAAAGAAAGTTTTCCAAAACAGCTTGCAATCGAATGTTCATGTGATTAGAAAAGGCAGGAGAGTGGTCGGGTACTGTTTTCTCTCAGTTGGCAAGCTGCGCACACAATCGCAGTGTTGTACAGCTTGTTTCAGCACCTTTGCGAAGTTGCCGCTCTCTCCGGCTCCCGGAGACGAAGAAGCTGCTTCTTCGCGCAAAGACGATTCTGCCGCTCACAGTGCTCTGCGGTGTGCGCCTTCTGCCGAAAGAGGCCAGGGAGCGGTGCTTACCTCTGCACTGCACCGTACCTTCGTCTTTAGCCTCTTTCTAGCTTACATCTTAGCAAAAAGCTTTTCCAATCTGTCTGGCAAGGAGAAACTGTGCCAGCACAGAAAACATCTCCCTTCGTGTTCTAGAGGCTGCACGGAGGTCTGCCGAGTGTTTTGCAAGAAGAGAAAGAAAGTTGTCCATAACAGCTTGCAATCGAATGTTCAAGTGAATAGAAAAGGCAGGAGAGTGGTCAGGTTCTGTTTTCTCTCAGTTGGGAAGCTGCGCACACAATCGCAGTGTTGTACAGCTTGTTTCATCACCTTTGCGAAGTGTCCGCTCTCTCCGGCTCCCGGAGCCGAAGAAGCTGCTTCTTCGCGCAAAGACGATTCTGCCGCTCACAGTGCTCTGCGGTGTGCGCCTTCTGCCGAAAGAGGCCCGGGTGCGGTGCTTAGCTCTGCAGAGCACCGTACCTTCGTCTTTAGCCTCTCTTCTCGTCTACATCTTAGCAAAAAGCTTTTCCACTCTGTCTGGCAAGGAGAAACTGTTCCAGCACAGAAAACATCTCCCATCGTGTTCTAGAGGCTGCACGGAGGTCTGCCGAGTGTTTTGCAAGAAGAGAAAGAAAGTTGTCCAAAACAGCTTGCAATCGAATGTTCATGTGATTAGAAAAGGCAGGAGAGTGGTCAGGTACTGTTTTCTCTCACTTGGCAAGCTGCGCACACAATCGCAATGTTGTACAGCTTGTTTCATCACCTTTCCCAAGTTGCCGCTCTCTCCGGCTCCCGGAGACGAAGAAGCTGCTTCTTCGCGCAAAGACGATTCTGCCGCTCACAGTGCTCTGCGGTGTGCGCCTTCTGCCGAAAGAGGTCCGGGAGCGGTGCTTAGCTCTGCAGAGCACCGTACCTTCGTCTTTAGCCTCTCTTCTCGTCTACACCTTAGCAAAAAGCTTTTCCACTCTGTCTGGCTAGGAGAAACTGTGCCAGCACAAAAAACATCTCCCATCGTGTTCTAGAGGCTGCACGGAGGTCTGCCGAGTGTTTTGCAAGAAGAGAAAGAAAGTTGTTCAAAACAGCTTGCAATCGAATGTTCATGTTAATAGAAAAGGCAGGAGAGTGGTCAGGTATTGTTTTCTCTCATTTGACAAACTGCGCACACAATCGCAGTGTTATACAGCTTGTTTCATCACCTTTGCGAAGTTGCCGCTCTCTCCGGCTCCCGGAGACGAAGAAGCTACTTCTTCGCGCAAAGACGATTCTGCCGCTCACAGTGCTCTGCGGTGTGCGGCTTCTGCCGAAAGAGATCCGGGAGCGGTGCTTCGCTCTGCAGAGCACCGTACCTTCGTCTTTAGCCTCTCTTCTCGTCTACATCTTAGCAAAAAGCTTTTCCACTCTGTCTGGCAAGGAGAAACTGTGCCATCACAAAAAACATCTCCCATCGTGTTCTAGAGGCTGCACGGAGGTCTGCCGAGTGTTTTGCAAGAAGAGAAAGAAAGTTGTCCAAAACAGCTTGCAATCGAATGTTCATGTGAATAGAAAAGGCAGGAGAGTGGTCAGGTACTGTTTTCTCTCAGTTGCCAAGCTGCGCACACAATCGCAGTGTTGTACAGCTAGTTTAATCACCTTTCCCAAGTTGCCGCTCTCTCCGGCTCCCGGAGACGAAGAAGCTGCTTCTTCGCGCAAAGACGATTCTGACGCTCATAGTGCTCTGCACTGTGTGTCTTCTGCCGAAAGAGGTCTGGGAGCGGTGCTTAGCTCTGCAGAGCACCTTACCTTCGTCTTTAGCCTCTCTTCTCGTCTACATCTTAGCAAAAAGCTTTTCCACTCTGCCTGGCAAGGAGAAACTTTGCCAGCACAGAAAACATCTCCCATCGTGTTCTAGAGGCTGCACGGAGGTCTGCCGAGTGTTTTGCAAGAAGAGAAAGAAAGTTGTCCAAAACAGCTTGCAATCGAATGTTCATGTGAATAGAAAAGGCAGGAGAGTGGTCAGGTACTGTTTTCTCTCAGTTGGCAAGCTGCGCACACAATCGCAGTGTTGTACAGCTAGTTTCATCACCTTTGCCAAGTTGCCGCTCTCTCCGGCTCCCGCAGACGAAGAAGCTGCTTCTTCGCGCAAAGAAGATTCTGACGCTCATAGTGCTCTGCACTGTGTTTCTTCTGCCGAAAGAGGCCAGGGAGCGGTGCTTAGCTCTGCAGAGCACCTTACCTTCGTCTTTAGCCTCTCTTCTCGTCTACATCTTAGCAAAAAGCTTTTCCACTCTGCCTGGCAAGGAGAAACTGTGCCAGCACAGAAAACATCTCCCATCGTGTTCTAGAGGCTGCACGGAGGTCTGCCGAGTGTTTTGCAAGAAGAGAAAGAAAGTTGTCCATAACAGCTTGCAATCGAATGTTCATGTGAATAGAAAAGGCAGGAGAGTGGTCAGGTACTGTTTTCTCTCAGTTGGCAAGCTGCGCACACAATCGCAGTGTTGTACAGCTTGTTTCATCACCTTAGCCAAGTTGCCGCTCTCTCCGGCTCCCGGAGACGAAGAAGCTGCTTCTTCGCGCAAAGACGATTCTGACGCTCACAGTGCTCTGCGGTGTGCGCCTTCTGCCGAAAGAGGTCCGGGAGCGGTGCTTAGCTCTGCAGAGCACCGTACCTTCGTCTTTAGCCTCTCTTCTCGTCTACATCTTAGCAAAAAGCTTTTCCACTCTGTCTGGCAAGGAGAAACTTTGCCAGCACAGAAAACATCTCCCATCGTGTTCTAGAGGCTGCACGGATGTCTGCCGAGTGTTTTGCAAGAAGAGAAAGAAAGTTGTCCAAAACAGCTTGCAATCGAATGTTCATGTGATTAGAAAAGGCAGGAGAGTGGTCGGGTACTGTTTTCTCTCAGTTGGCAAGCTGCGCACACAATCGCAGTGTTGTACAGCTTGTTTCATCACCTTTGCCAAGTTGCCGCTCTCTCCGGCTCCCGGAGACGAAGAAGCTGCTTCTTCGCGCAAAGACGATTCTGCCGCTCACAGTGCTCTGCGGTGTGCGCCTTCTGCCGAAAGAGGCCAGGGAGCGGTGCTTACCTCTGCACTGCACCGTACCTTCGTCTTTAGCCTCTCTTCTAGCTTACATCTTAGCAAAAAGCTTTTCCACTCTGTCTGGCAAGGAGAAACTGTGCCAGCACAGAAAACATCTCCCTTCGTGTTCTAGAGGCTGCACGGAGGTCTGCCGAGTGTTTTGCAAGAAGAGAAAGAAAGTTGTCCATAACAGCTTGCAATCGAATGTTCAAGTGAATAGAAAAGGCAGGAGAGTGGTCAGGTTCTGTTTTCTCTCAGTTGGGAAGCTGCGCACACAATCGCAGTGTTGTACAGCTTGTTTCATCACCTTTGCGAAGTGTCCGCTCTCTCCGGCTCCCGGAGCCGAAGAAGCTGCTTCTTCGCGCAAAGACGATTCTGCCGCTCACAGTGCTCTGCGGTGTGCGCCTTCTGCCGAAAGAGGTCCGGGAGCGGTGCTTAGCTCTGCAGAGCACCGTACCTTCGTCTTTAGCCTCTCTTCTCGTCTACATCTTAGCAAAAAGCTTTTCCACTCTGTCTGGCTAGGAGAAACTGTGCCAGCACAAAAAACATCACCCATCGTGTTCTAGAGGCTGCACGGAGGTCTGCCGACTGTTTTGCAAGAAGAGAAAGAAAGTTGTTCAAAACAGCTTGCAATCGAATGTTCATGTTAATAGAAAAGGCAGGAGAGTGGTCAGGTATTGTTTTCTCTCATTTGACAAACTGCGCACACAATCGCAGTGTTATACAGCTTGTTTCATCACCTTTGCGAAGTTGCCGCTCTCTCCGGCTCCCGGAGACGAAGAAGCTGCTTCTTCGCGCAAAGACGATTCTGCCGCTCACAGTGCTCTGCGGTGTGCGCCTTCTGCCGAAAGAGATCCGGGAGCGGTGCTTCGCTCTGCAGAGCACCGTACCTTCGTCTTTAGCCTCTCTTCTCGTCTACATCTTAGCAAAAAGCTTTTCCACTATGTCTGGCAAGGAGAAACTGTGCCATCACAAAAAACATCTCCCATCGTGTTCTAGAGGCTGCACGGAGGTCTGCCGAGTGTTTTGCAAGAAGAGAAAGAAAGTTGTCCAAAACAGCTTGCAATCGAATGTTCATGTGAATAGAAAAGGCAGGAGAGTGGTCAGGTACTGTTTTCTCTCAGTTGGCAAGCAGCGCACACACTCGCAGTCTTGTACAGCTTGTTTCATCACCTTTGCGAAGTTGCCGCTCTCTCCGGCTCCCGGAGACGAAGAAGCTGCTTCTTCGCGCAAAGACGATTCTGCCGCTCACAGTGCTCTGCGGTGTGCGCCTTCTGCCGAAAGAGGCCAGGGAGCGGTGCTTAGCTCTGCACTGCACCGTACCTTCGTCTTTAGCCTCTCTTCTCGTCTACATCTTAGCAAAAAGCTTTTCCACTCTGTCTGGCAAGGAGAAACTGTGCCAGCACAGAAAACATCTCCCATCGTGTTCTAGAGGCTGCACGGAGGTCTGCCGAGTGTTTTGCAAGAAGAGAAAGAAAGTTGTCCAAAACAGCTTGCAATCGAATGTTCATGTGAATAGAAAAGGCAGGAGAGTGGTCAGGTACTGTTTTCTCTCAGTTGGCAAGCTGCGCACACAATCGCAGTGTTGTACAGCTTGTTTCATCACCTTTGCGAAGTTGCCGCTCTCTCCGGCTCCCGGAGACGAAGAAGCTGCTTCTTCGCGCAAAGACGATTCTGCCGCTCACAGTGCTCTGCGGTGTGTGTCTTCTGCCGAAAGAGACCAGGGAGCGGTGCTTAGCTCTACAGAGCACCGTACCTTCGTCTTTAGCCTCTCTTCTCGTCTACACCTTAGCAAAAAGCTTTTCCACTCTGTCTGGCAAGGAGAAACTGTGCCAGCACAGAAAACATCTCCCATCGTGTTCTAGAGGCTGCACGGAGGTCTGCCGAGTGTTTTGCAAGAAGAGAAAGAAAGTTGTCCAAAACAGCTTGCAATCGAATGTTCATGTGAATAGAAAAGGCAGGAGAGTGGTCAGGTTCTGTTTTCTCTCAGTTGGCAAGCTGCGCACACAATCGCAGTGTTGTACAGCTTGTTTCATCACCTTTGCGAAGTTGCCGCTATCTCCGGCTCCGGGAGACGAAGAAGCTGCTTCTTCGCGCAAAGACGATTCTGCCGCTCACAGTGCTCTGCGGTGTGCGCCTTCTGCCGAAAGAGGCCCGGGAGCGGTGCTTGGCTCTGCAGAGAACCGTACCTTCGTCTTTAGCCTCTCTTCTCGTCTACATCTTAGCAAAAAGCTTTTCCACTATGTCTGGCAAGGAGAAACTTTGCCAGCACAGAAAACATCTCCCATCGTGTTCTAGAGGCTGCACGGAGGTCTGCCGAGTGTTTTGCCAGAAAACAAAGAAAGTTGTCCACAACAGCTTGCAATCGAATGTTCATGTGAATAGAAAAGGCAGGAGAGTGGTCAGGTACTGTTTTCTCTCAGTTGGCAAGCTGCGCACACAATCGCAGTGTTGTACAGCTTGTTTCATAACCTTTGCGAAGCTGCCGCTCTCTCCGGCTCCCGGAGACGAAGAAGCTGCTTCTTCGCGCAAAGACGATTCTGCCGCTCATAGTGCTCTGCACTGTGTGTCTTCTGCCGAAAGAGGTCCGGGAGCGGTGCTTACCTCTTCAGAGCACCGTACCTTCGTCTTTAGCCTCTCTTCTCGTCTACATCTTAGCAAAAAGCTTTTCCACTCTGTCTGGCAAGGAGAAACTGTGCCAGCACAGAAAACATCTCCCATCGTGTTCTAGAGGCTGCACGGAGGTCTGCCGAGTGTTTTGCAAGAAGAGAAAGAAAGTTGTCCAAAACAGCTTGCAATCGAATGTTCATGTGAATAGAAAAGGCAGGAGAGTGGTCAGGTACTGTTTTCTCTCACTTGGCAAGCTGCGCACACAATCGCAGTGTTGTAGAGCTTGTTTCATCACCTTTGCGAAGCTGCCGCTCTCTCCGGCTCCCGGAGACGAAGAAGCTGCTTCTTCGCGCAATGACGATTCTGCCGCTCACAGTGCTCTGCGGTGTGCGCCTTCTGCCGAAAGAGGTCCGGGAGCGGTGCTTACCTCTGCAGAGCACCGTACCTTCGTCTTTAGCCTCTCTTCTCGTCTACATCTTAGCAAAAAGCTTTTCCACTCTGTCTGGCAAGGAGAAACTGTGCCAGCACAGAAAACATCTCCCATCGTGTTCTAGAGGCTGCACGGAGGTCTGCCGAGTGTTTTGCAAGAAGAGAAAGAAAGTTGTCCAAAACAGCTTGCAATCGAATTTTCATGTGATTAGAAAAGGCAGGAGAGTGGTCAGGTACTGTTTTCTCTCAGTTGGCAAGCTGCGCACACAATCGCAGTGTTGTACAGCTTGTTTCATCACCTTTGCGAAGTTGCCGCTCGCTCCGGCACCCGGAGACGAAGAAGCTGCTTCTTCGCGCAAAGACGATTCTGCCGCTCACAGTGCTCTGCGGTGTGCGCCTTCTGCCGAAAGAGGTCCGGGAGCGGTGCTTAGCTCTGCAGAGCACCGTACCTTCGTCTTTAGCCTCTCTTCTCGTCTACATCTTAGCAAAAAGCTTTTCCACTCTGTCTGGCAAGGAGAAACTGTGCCAGCACAGAAAACATCTCCCATCGTGTTCTAGAGGCTGCACGGAGGTCTGCCGAGTGTTTTGCAAGAAAACAAAGAAAGTTGTCCAAAACAGCTTGCAATCGAATGGTCATGTGAATAGAAAAGGCAGGAGAGTGGTCAGGTACTGTTTTCTCTCAGTTGCCAAGCTGCGCACACAATCGCAGTCTTGTACAGCTTGTTTCATCACCTTTGCCAAGATGCCGGTCATCCGGCTCCTGGAGACCAAGAAGCTGCTTCTTCGGGCAAAGACGATTCTGCCGCTCACAGTGCTCTGCGGAGTGCGCCTTCTGCCGAAAGAGGTCCGGGAGCGGTGCTTAGCTCTGCAGAGCACCGTACCTTCGTCTTTAGCCTCTCTTCTCGTCTACATCTTTGCAAAAAGCTTTTCCACTCTGTCTGGCAAGGAGAAACTGTGCCAGCACAAAAAACATCTCCCATCGTGTTCTAGAGGCTGCACGGAGGTCTGCCGAGTGTTTTGCAAGAAGAGAAAGAAAGTTGTCCAAAACAGCTTGCAATCGAATGTTCATGTGATTAGAAAAGGCAGGAGAGTGGTCAGGTATTGTTTTCTCTCAGTTGGCAAGCTGCGCACACAATCGCAGTGTTGTACAGCTTGTTTCATCACCTTTGCGAAGTTGCCGCTCTCTCCGGCTCCCGGAGACGAAGAAGCTGCTTCTTCGCGCAAAGACGATTCTGCCGCTCACAGTGCTCTGCTTTGTGCGCCTTCTGCCGAAAGAGGCCAGGGAGCGGTGCTTAGCTCTGCACTGCACCGTACCTTCGTCTTTAGCCTCTCTTCTCGTCTACATCTTAGCAAAAAGCTTTTCCACTCTGTCTGGCAAGGAGAAACTTTGCCAGCACAGAAAACATCTCCCTTCGTGTTCTAGAGGCTGCACGGTGGTCTGCCGAGTGTTTTGCAAGAAGAGAAAGAAAGTTGTCCAAAACAGCTTGCAATCGAATGTTCATGTGAATAGAAAAGGCAGGAGAGTGGTCAGGTACTGTTTTCTCTCAGTTGGCAAGCTGCGCACACAATCGCAGTGTTGTACAGCTTGTTTCATCACCTTTGCGAAGTTGCCGCTCTCTCCGGCTCCCGGAGCCGAAGAAGCTGCTTCTTCGCGCAAAGACGATTCTGACGCTCACAGTGCTCTGCGGTGTGCGCCTTCTGCCGAAAGAGGCCCGGGTGCGGTGCTTAACTCTGCAGAGCACCGTACCTTCGACTTTAGCCTCTCTTCTCGTCTACATCTTAGCAAAAAGCTTTTCCACTCTGTCTGGCAAGGAGAAACTTTGCCAGCACAGAAAACATCTCCCATCGTGTTCTAGAGGCTGCACGGAGGTCTGCCGAGTGTTTTGCAAGAAGAGAAAGAAAGTTGTCCAAAACAGCTTGCAATCGAATGTTCATGTGAATAGAAAAGGCAGGAGAGTGGTCAGGTTCTGTTTTCTCTCAGTTGGCAAGCTGCGCACACAATCGCAGTGTTGTACAGCTTGTTTCATCACCTTTGCGAAGTTGCCGCTCTCTCCGGCTCCGGGAGACGAAGAAGCTGCTTCTTCGCGCAAAGACGATTCTGCCGCTCACAGTGCTCTGCGGAGTGCGCCTTCTGCCGAAAGAGGTCCGGGAGCGGTGCTTAGCTCTGCAGAGAACCGTACCTTCGTCTTTAGCCTCTCTTCTCGTCTACATCTTAGCAAAAAGCTTTTCCACTCTGTCTGGCAAGGAGAAACTTTGCCAGCACAGAAAACATCTCCCATCGTGCTGTAGAGGCTGCACGGAGGTCTGCCGAGTGTTTTGCAAGAAGAGAAAGAAAGTTGTCCAAAACAGCTTGCAATCGAATGTTCATGTGAATAGAAAAGGCAGGAGAGTGGTCAGGTACTGTTTTCTCTCAGTTGCCAAGCTGCGCACACAATCGCAGTCTTGTACAGCTTGTTTCATCACCTTTGCGAAGTTGCCGCTCTCTCCGGCTCCCGGAGACGAAGAAGCTGCTTCTTCGCGCAAAGACGATTCTGCCGCTCACAGTGCTCTGCGGTGTGCGCCTTCTGCCGAAAGAGGTCCGGGAGCGGTGCTTAGCTCTGCACTGCACCGTACCTTCGTCTTTAGCCTCTCTTCTCGTCTACATCTTAGCAAAAAGCTTTTCCACTCTGTCTGGCAAGGAGAAACTGTGCCAGCACAAAAAACATCTCCCATCGTGTTCTAGAGGCTGCACGGAGGTCTGCCGAGTGTTTTGCAAGAAGAGAAAGAAAGTTGTCCAAAACAGCTTGCAATCGAATGTTCATGTGAATAGAAAAGGCAGGAGAGTGGTCAGGTACTGTTTTCTCTCAGTTGGCAAGCTGCGCACACAATCGCAGTCTTGTACAGCTTGTTTCATCACCTTTGCGAAGTTGCCCCTCTCTCCGGCTCCGGGAGATGAAGAAGCTGCTTCTTCGCGCAAAGACGATTCTGCCGCTCACAGTGCTCTGCGGTGTGCGCCTTCTGCCGAAAGAGGCCAGGGAGCGGTGCTTAGCTCTGCAGAGCACTGTACGTTCGTCTTTAGCCTCTCTTCTCGTCTACATCTTAGCAAAAAGCTTTTCCACTCTGTCTGGCAAGGAGAAACTGTGCCAGCACAGAAAACATCTCCCATCGTGTTCTAGAGACTGCACGGAGGTCTGCCGAGTGTTTTGCAAGAAGAGAAAGAAAGTTGTCCAAAACAGCTTGCAATCGAATGTTCATGTGAATAGAAAAGGAAGGAGAGTGGTCAGGTACTGTTTTCTCTCAGTTGGCAAGCTGCGCACACAATCGCAGTGTTGTACAGCTTGTTTCATCACCTTTGCCAAGTTGCCGCTCTCTCCGGCTCCCGGAGCCGAAGAAGCTGCTTCTTCGCGCAAAGACGATTCTGCCGCTCACAGTGCTCTGCGGTGTGCGCCTTCTGCCGAAAGAGGTCCGGGAGCGGTGCTTAGCTCTGCAGAGTACCGTACCTTCGTCTTTAGCCTCTCTTCTCGTCTACATCTTAGCAAAAAGCATTTCCACTCTGTCCGGCAAGGAGAAACTTTGCCAGCACAGAAAACATCTCCCTTCGTGTTCTAGAGGCTGCACGGAGGTCTGCCGAGTGTTTTGCAAGAAGAGAAAGAAAGTTGTCCAAAACAGCTTGCAATCGAATGTTCATGTGAATAGAAAAGGCAGGAGAGTGGTCAGGTACTGTTTTCTCTCAGTTGCCAAGCTGCGCACACAATCGCAGTGTTGTAGAGCTTGTTTCATCACCTTTGCGAAGCTGCCGCTCTCTCCGGCTCCCGGAGACGAAGAAGCTGCTTATTCGCGCAATGAAGATTCTGCCGCTCACAGTGCTCTGCGGTGTGCGCCTTCTGCCGAAAGAGGTCCGGGAGCGGTGCTTAGCTCTGCAGAGCACCGTACCTTCGTCTTTAGCCTCTCTTCTCGTCTACATCTTAGCAAAAAGCTTTTCCACTCTGTCTGGCTAGGAGAAACTGTGCCAGCACAAAAAACATCTCCCATCGTGTTCTAGAGGCTGCACGGAGGTCTGCCGAGTGTTTTGCAAGAAGAGAAAGAAAGTTGTTCAAAACAGCTTGCAATCGAATGTTCATGTTAATAGAAAAGGCAGGAGAGTGGTCAGGTACTGTTTTCTCTCACTTGGCAAGCTGCGCACACAATCGCAGTGTTATACAGCTTGTTTCATCACCTTTGCGAAGTTGCCGCTCTCTCCGGCTCCCGGAGACGAAGAAGCTACTTCTTCGCGCAAAGACGATTCTGCCGCTCACAGTGCTCTGCGGTGTGCGGCTTCTGACGAAAGAGACCAGGGAGCGGTGCTTCGCTCTGCAGAGCACCGTACCTTCGTCTTTAGCCTCTCTTCTCGTCTACATCTTAGCAAAAAGCTTTTCCACTATGTCTGGCAAGGAGAAACTGTGCCAGCACAAAAAACATCTCCAATCGTGTTCTAGAGGCTGCACGGAGGTCTGCCGAGTGTTTTGCAAGAAGAGAAAGAAAGTTGTCCAAAACAGCTTGCAATTGAAAGTTCATGTGAATAGAAAAGGCAGGAGAGTGGTCAGGTACTGTTTTCTCTCAGTTGGCAAGCTGCGCACACACTCGCAGTCTTGTACAGCTTGTTTCATCACTTTGCCAAGTTGCCGCTCTCTCCGGCTCCCGGAGACGAAGAAGCTGCTTCTTCGCGCAAAGACGATTCTGCCGCTCACAGTGCTCTGCGGTGTGCGCCTTCTGCCGAAAGAGACCAGGGAGCGGTGCTTAGCTCTGCACTGCACCGTACCTTCGTCTTTAGCCTCTCTTCTCGTCTACATCTTAGCAAAAAGCTTTTCCACTCTGTCTGGCAAGGAGAAACTGTGCCAGCACAGAAAACATCTCCCATCGTGTTCTAGAGGCTGCACGGAGGTCTGCCGAGTGTTTTGCAAGAAGAGAAAGAAAGTTGTCCAAAACAGCTTGCAATCGAATGTTCATGTGAATAGAAAAGGCAGGAGAGTGGTCAGGTACTGTTTTCTCTCAGTTGGCAAGCTGCGCACACAATCGCAGTGTTGTACAGCTTGTTTCATCACCTTTGCGAAGCTGCCGCTCTCTCCGGCTCCCGGAGACGAAGAAGCTGCTTCTTCGCGCAAAGACGATTCTGCTGCTCACAGTGCTCTGCGGTGTGTGTCTTCTGCCGAAAGAGACCAGGGAGCGGTGCTTAGCTCCACAGAGCACCGTACCTTCGTCTTTAGCCTCTCTTTTCGGCTACATCTTAGCAAAAAGCTTTTCCACTCTGTCTGGCAAGGACAAACTTTGCCAGCACAGAAAACATCTCCCATCGTGTTCTAGAGGCTGCACGGAGGTCTGCCGAGTGTTTTGCAAGAAGAGAAAGAAAGTTGTCCAAAACAGCTTGCAATCGAATGTTCATGTGAATAGAAAAGGCAGGAGAGTGGTCAGGTACTGTTTTCTCTCAGTTGGCAAGCTGCGCACACAATCTCAGTGTTGTACAGCTTGTTTCATCACCTTTGCGAAGTTGCCGCTCTCTCCGGCTCCGGGAGACGAAGAAGCTGCTTCTTCGCGCAAAGACGATTCTGCCGCTCACAGTGCTCTGCGGTGTGCGCCTTCTGCCGAAAGAGATCCGGGAGCGGTGCTTAGCTCTGCAGAGCACCGTACCTTCGTCTTTAGCCTCTCTTCTCGTCTACATCTTAGCAAAAAGCTTTTCCACTCTGTCTGGCAAGGAGAAACTTTGCCAGCACAGAAAACATCTCCCATCGTGTTCTAGAGGCTGCACGGAGGTCTGCCGAGTGTTTTGCAAGAAGAGAAAGAAAGTTGTCCAAAACAGCTTGCAATCGAATGTTCATGTGAATAGAAAAGGAAGGAGAGTGGTCAGGTACTGTTTTCTCTCTCTTGGCAAGCTGCGCACACAATCGCAGTGTTGTACAGCTTGTTTCATCACCTTTCCCAAGTTGCCGCTCTCTCCGGCTCCCGGAGACGAAGAAGCTGCTTCTTCGCGCAAAGACGATTCTGCCGCTCACAGTGCTCTGCGGTGTGCGCCTTCTGCCAAAGCGGCCAGGGAGCGGTGCTTAGCTCTGCAGAGCACCGTACCTTCGTCTTTACCCTCTCTTCTCGTCTACATCTTAGCAAAAAGCTTTTCCACTCTGTCTGGCAAGGAGAAACTGTTCCAGCACAGAAAACATCTCCCATCGTGTTCTAGAGGCTGCACGGAGGTCTGCCGAGTGTTTTGCAAGAAGAGAAAGAAAGTTGTCCAAAACAGCTTCCAATCGAATGTTCATGTGAATAGAAAAGGCAGGAGAGTGGTCAGGTACTGTTTTCTCTCAGTTGGCAAGCTGCGCACACAATCGCAGTGTTGTACAGCTTGTTTCATCACCTTTGCGAAGTTGCCGCTCTCTCCGGCTCCCGGAGCCGAAGAAGCTGCTTCTTCGCGCAAAGACGATTCTGACGCTCACAGTGCTCTGCGGTGTGCGCCTTCTGCCGAAAGAGGCACGGGTGCGGTGCTTAGCTCTGCAGAGCACCGTACCTTCGTCTTTAGCCTCTCTTCTCGTCTACATCTTAGCAAAAAGCTTTTCCACTCTGTCTGGCAAGGAGAAACTGTGCCAGCACAGAAAACATCTCCCATCGTGTTCTAGAGGCTGCACGGAGGTCTGCCGAGTGTTTTGCAAGAAGAGAAAGAAAGTTGTCCAAAACAGCTTGCAATCGAATGTTCATGTGATTAGAAAAGGCAGGAGAGTGGTCAGGTACTGTTTTCTCTCAGTTGGCAAGCTGCGCACACAATCGCAGTCTTGTACAGCTTGTTTCATCACCTTTCCCAAGTTGCCGCTCTCTCCGGCTCCCGGAGACGAAGAAGGTGCTTCTTCGCGCAAAGACGATTCTGCCGCTCACAGTGCTCTGCGGTGTGCGCCTTCTGCCGAAAGAGGCCAGGGAGCGGTGCTTAGCTCTGCAGAGCACCGTACCTCCGTCTTTAGCCTCTCTTCTCGTCTACATCTTAGCAAAAAGCTTTTCCACTCTGTCTGGCTAGGAGAAACTGTGCCAGCACAAAAAACATCTCCCATCGTGTTCTAGAGGCTGCACGGAGGTCTGCCGAGTGTTTTGCAAGAAGAGAAAGAAAGTTGTTCAAAACAGCTTGCAATCGAATGTTCATGTGAATAGAAAAGGCAGGAGAGTGGTCAGGTACTGTTTTCTCTCAGTTGACAAACTGCGCACACAATCGCAGTGTTATACAGCTTGTTTCATCACCTTTGCGAAGTTGCCGCTCTCTCCGGCTCCCGGAGACGAAGAAGCTACTTCTTCGCGCAAAGACGATTCTGCCGCTCACAGTGCTCTGCGGTGTGCGGCTTCTCCCGAAAGAGATCCGGGAGCGGTGCTTCGCTCTGCAGAGCACCGTACATTCGTCTTTAGCCTCTCTTCTCGTCTACATCTTAGCAAAAAGCTTTTCCACTATGTCTGGCAATGAGAAACTGTGCCAGCACAAAAAACATCTCCCATCGTGTTCTAGAGTCTGCACGGAGGTCTGCCGAGTGTTTTGCAAGAAGAGAAAGAAAGTTGTCCAAAACAGCTTGCAATCGAATGTTCATGTGAATAGAAAAGGCAGGAGAGTGGTCAGGTACTGTTTTCTCTCAGTTGGCAAGCTGCGCACACACTCGCAGTGTTGTACAGCTTGTTTCATCACCTTTGCGAAGTTGCCGCTCTCTCCGGCTCCCGGAGACGAAGAAGCGGCTTCTTCGCGCAAAGACGATTCTGCCGCTCACAGTGCTCTGCGGTGTGCGCCTTCTGCCGAAAGAGACCAGGGAGCGGTGCTTAGCTCTACAGAGCACCGTACCTTCGTCTTTAGCCTCTCTTCTCGTCTACATCTTAGCAAAAATCTTTTCCACTCTGTCTGGCAAGGACAAACTTTGCCAGCACAGAAAACATCTCCCATCGTGTTCTAGAGGCTGCACGGAGGTCTGCCGAGTGTTTTGCAAGAAGAGAAAGAAAGTTGTCCAAAACAGCTTGCAATCGAATGTTCATGTGAATAGAAAAGGAAGGAGAGTGGTCAGGTACTGTTTTCTCTCAGTTGGCAAGCTGCGCACACAATCGCAGTGTTGTACAGCTTGTTTCATCACCTTTGCGAAGTTGCCGCTCTCTCCGGCTCCCGGAGACGAAGAAGCTGCTTCTTCGCGCAAAGACGATTCTGCCGCTCACAGTGCTCTGCGGTGTGCGCCTTCTGCCGAAAGAGGCCCGGGAGCGGTGCTTAGCTCTGCAGAGCACCGTACCTTCGTCTTTAGCCTCTCTTCTCGTCTACATCTTAGCAAAAAGCTTTTCCACTCTGTCTGGCAAGGAGAAACTTTGCCAGCACAGAAAACATCTCCCATCGTGTTCTAGAGGCTGCACGGAGGTCTGCCGAGTGTTTTGCAAGAAGAGAAAGAAAGTTGTCCAAAACAGCTTGCAATCGAATGTTCATGTGAATAGAAAAGGAAGGAGAGTGGTCAGGTACTGTTTTCTGTCTCTTGGCAAGCTGCGCACACAATCGCAGTGTTGTACAGCTTGTTTCATCACCTTTGCGAAGTTGCCGCTCTCTCCGGCTCCCGGAGACGAAGAAGCTGCTTCTTCGCCCAAAGACGATTCTGCCGCTCACAGTGCTCTGCTTTGTGCGCCTTCTGCCAAAGAGGCCAGGGAGCGGTGCTTAGCTCTGCAGAGCACCGTACCTTCGTCTTTAGCCTCTCTTCTCGTCTACATCTTAGCAAAAAGCTTTTCCACTCTGTCTGGCAAGGAGAAACTTTGCCAGCACAGAAAACATCTCCCATCGTGTTCTAGAGGCTGCACGGAGGTCTGCCGAGTGTTTTGCAAGAAGAGAAAGAAAGTTGTCCAAAACAGCTTGCAATCGAATGTTCATGTGAATAGAAAAGGCAGGAGAGTGGTCAGGTACTGTTTTCTCTCAGTTGGCAAGCTGCGCACACAATCGCAGTGTTGTACAGCTTGTTTCATCACCTTTGCGAAGCTGCCGCTCTCTCCGGCTCCCGGAGACGAAGAAGCTGCATCTTCGCGCAAAGACGATTCTGACGCTCACAGTGCTCTGCACTGTGTGTCTTCTGCCGAAAGAGGCCAGGGAGCGGTGCATAGCTCTGCAGAGCACCTTACCTTCGTCTTTAGCCTCTCTTCTCGTCTACATCTTAGCAAAAACCTTTTCCACTCTGTCTGGCAAGGAGAAACTGTGCCAGCACAGAAAACATCTCCCATCGTGTTCTAGAGGCTGCACGGAGGTCTGCCGAGTGTTTTGCAAGAAGAGAAAGAAAGTTGTCCAAAACAGCTTGCAATCGTATGTTCATGTGAATAGAAAAGGCAGGAGAGTGGTCAGGTACTGCTTTCTCTCAGTTGGCAAGCTGCGCACACAATCGCAGTGTTGTACAGCTTGTTTCATCACCTTTGCGAAGTTGCCGCTCTCTCCGGCTCCCGGAGACGAAGAAGCTGCTTCTTCGCGCAAAGACGATTCTGACGCTCACAGTGCTCTGCACTGTGTGTCTTCTGCCGAAAGAGGCCCGGGAGCGGTGCTTAGCTCTGCAGAGCACCTTACCTTCGTCTTTAGCCTCTCTTCTCGTCTACATCTTAGCAAAAAGCTTTTCCACTCTGTCTGGCTAGGAGAAACTGTGCCAGCACAGAAAACATCTCCCATCGTGTTCTAGAGGCTGCACGGAGGTCTTCCGAGTGTTTTGCCAGAAAACAAAGAAAGTTTTCCAAAACAGCTTGCAATCGAATGTTCATGTGAATAGAAAAGGCAGGAGAGTGGTCAGGTACTGTTTTCTCTCAGTTGGCAAGCTGCGCACACAATCGCAGTGTTGTACAGCTTGTTTCATCACCTTTGCGAAGTTGCCGCTCTCTCCGGCACCCGGAGACGAAGAAGCTGCTTCTTCGCGCAAAGACGATTCTGCCGCTCACAGTGCTCTGCGGTGTGCGCCTTCTGCCGAAAGAGGTCCGGGAGCGGTGCTTAGCTCTGCAGAGCACCGTACCTTCGTCTTTAGCCTCTCTTCTCGTCTACATCTTAGCAAAAAGCTTTTCCACTCTGTCTGGCAAGGAGAAACTTTGCCAGCACAGAAAACATCTCCCATCGTGTTCTAGAGGCTGCACGGAGGTCTGCCGAGTGTTTTGCAAGAAAACAAAGAAAGTTGTCCAAAACAGCTTGCAATCGAATGTTCATGTGAATAGAAAAGGCAGGAGAGTAGTCAGGTACTGTTTTCTCTCAGTTGGCAAGCTGCGCACACAATCGCAGTCTTGTACAGCTTGTTTCATCACCTTTGCCAAGATGCCGCTCTATCCGGCTCCTGGAGACCAAGAAGCTGCTTCTTCGCGCAAAGACGATTCTGCCGCTCACAGTGCTCTGCGGAGTGCGCCTTCTGCCGAAAGAGGTCCGGGAGCGGTGCTTAGCTCTGCAGAGCACCGTACCTTCGTCTTTAGCCTCTCTTCTCGTCTACATCTTAGCAAAAAGCTTTTCCACTCTGTCTGGCAAGGAGAAACTGTGCCAGCACAAAAAACATCTCCCATCGTGTTCTAGAGGCTGCACGGAGGTCTGCCGAGTGTTTTGCAAGAAGAGAAAGAAAGTTGTCCAAAACAGCTTGCAATCGAATGTTCATGTGAATAGAAAAGGCAGGAGAGTGGTCAGGTATTGTTTTCTCTCAGTTGGCAAGCTGCGCACCCAATCGCAGTGTTGTACAGCTTGTTTCATCACCTTTGCGAAGTTGCCGCTCTCTCCGGCTCCCGGAGACGAAGAAGCTGCTTCTTCGCGCAAAGACGATTCTGACGCTCACAGTGCTCTGCGGTGTGCGCCTTCTGCCGAAAGAGGCCAGGGAGCGGTGCTTAGCTGTGCACTGCACCGTACCTTCGTCTTTAGCCTCTCTTCTCGTCTACATCTTAGCAAAAAGCTTTTCCACTCTGTCTGGCAAGGAGAAACTGTGCCAGCACAGAAAACATCTCCCTTCGTGTTCTAGAGGCTGCACGGAGGTCTGCCGAGTGTTTTGCAAGAAGAGAAAGAAAGTTGTCCAAAACAGCTTGCAATCGAATGTTCATGTGAATAGAAAAGGCAGGAGAGTGGTCAGGTACTGTTTTCTCTCAGTTGGCAAGCTGCGCACACAATCGCAGTGTTGTACAGCTTGTTTCATCACCTTTCCCAAGTTGCCGCTCTCTCCGGCTCCCGGAGACGAAGAAGCTGCTTCTTCGCGCAAAGACGATTCTGCCGCTCACAGTGCTCTGCGGTGTGCGCCTTCTGCCGAAAGAGGCCCGGGAGCGGTGCTTAGCTCTGCAGAGCACCGTACCTTCGTCTTTAGCCTCTCTTCTCGTCTACATCTTAGCAAAAAGCTTTTCCACTCTGTCTGGCAAGGAGAAACTTTGCCAGCACAGAAAACATCTCCCATCGTGTTCTAGAGGCTGCACGGAGGTCTTCCGAGTGTTTTGCCAGAAAACAAAGAAAGTTTTCCAAAACAGCTTGCAATCGAATGTTCATGTGATTAGAAAAGGCAGGAGAGTGGTCAGGTACTGTTTTCTCTCAGTTGGCAAGCTGCGCACACAATCGCAGTGTTGTACAGCTTGTTTCATCACCTTTGCGAAGTTGCCGCTCTCTCCGGCACCCGGAGACGAAGAAGCTGCTTCTTCGCGCAAAGACGATTCTGCCGCTCACAGTGCTCTGCGGTGTGCGCCTTCTGCCGAAAGAGGTCCGGGAGCGGTGCTTAGCTCTGCAGAGCACCGTACCTTCGTCTTTAGCCTCTCTTCTCGTCTACATCTTAGCAAAAAGCTTTTCCACTCTGTCTGGCAAGGAGAAACTGTGCCAGCACAGAAAACATCTCCCATCGTGTTCTAGAGGCTGCACGGAAGTCTGCCGAGTGTTTTGCAAGAAAACAAAGAAAGTTGTCCAAAACAGCTTGCAATCGAATGTTCATGTGAATAGAAAAGGCAGGAGAGTGGTCAGGTACTGTTTTCTCTCAGTTGGCAAGCTGCGCACACAATCGCAGTCTTGTACAGCTTGTTTCATCACCTTTGCCAAGATGCCGCTCTATCCGGCTCCTGGAGACCAAGAAGCTGCTTCTTCGCGCAAAGACGATTCTGCCGCTCACAGTGCTCTGCGGAGTGCGCCTTCTGCCGAAAGAGGTCCGGGAGCGGTGCTTAGCTCTGCAGAGCACCGTACCTTCGTCTTTAGCCTCTCTTCTCGTCTACATCTTTGCAAAAAGCTTTTCCACTCTCTCTGGCAAGGAGAAACTGTGCCAGCACAAAAAACATCTCCCATCGTGTTCTAGAGGCTGCACGGAGGTCTGCCGAGTGTTTTGCAAGAAGAGAAAGAAAGTTGTCCTAAACAGCTTGCAATCGAATGTTCATGTGAATAGAAAAGGCAGGAGAGTGGTCAGGTATTGTTTTCTCTCAGTTGCAAGCTGCGCACACAATCGCAGTGTTGTACAGCTTGTTTCATCACCTTTGCGAAGTTGCCGCTCTCTCCGGCTCCCGGAGACGAAGAAGCTGCTTCTTCGCGCAAAGACGATTCTGACGCTCACAGTGCTCTGCGGTGTGCGCCTTCTGCCGAAAGAGGCCAGGGAGCGGTGCGTAGCTCTGCACTGCACCGTACCTTCGTCTTTAGCCTCTCTTCTCGTCTACATCTTAGCAAAAATCTTTTCCACTCTGTCTGGCAAGGACAAACTGTGCCAGCACAGAAAACATCTCCCTTCGTGTTCTAGAGGCTGCACGGAGGTCTGCCGAGTGTTTTGCAAGAAGAGAAAGAAAGTTGTCCAAAACAGCTTGCAATCGAATGTTCATGTGAATAGAAAAGGCAGGAGAGTGGTCAGGTACTGTTTTCTCTCACTTGGCAAGCTGCGCACACAATCGCAGTGTTGTACAGCTTGTTTCATCACCTTTGCGAAGTTGCCGCTCTCTCCGGCTCCCGGAGACGAAGAAGCTGCTTCTTCGCGCAAAGACGATTCTGCCGCTCACAGTGCTCTGCGGTGTGCGCCTTCTGCCGAAAGAGGCCCGGGAGCGGTGCTTAACTCTGCAGAGCACCGTACCTTCGTCTTTAGCCTCTCTTCTCGTCTACATCTTAGCAAAAACCTTTTCCACTCTGTCTGGCAAGGAGAAACTTTGCCAGCACAGAAAACATCTCCCATCGTGTTCTAGAGGCTGCACGGAGGTCTGCCGAGTGTTTTGCAAGAAGAGAAAGAAAGTTGTCCAAAACAGCTTGCAATCGAATGTTCATGTGAATAGAAAAGGAAGGAGAGTGGTCAGGTACTGTTTTCTCTCACTTGGCAAGCTGCGCACACAATCGCAGTGTTGTACAGCTTGTTTCATCACCTTTGCGAAGTTGCCGCTCTCTCCGGCTCCGGGAGACGAAGAAGCTGCTTCTTCGCGCAAAGACGATTCTGCCGCTCACAGTGCTCTGCGGAGTGCGCCTTCTGCCGAAAGAGGTCCGGGAGCGGTGCTTAGCTCTGCAGAGAACCGTACCTTCGTCTTTAGCCTCTCTTCTCGTCTACATCTTAGCAAAAAGCTTTTCCACTCTGTCTGGCAAGGAGAAACTTTGCCAGCACAGAAAACATCTCCCATCGTGCTGTAGAGGCTGCACGGAGGTCTGCCGAGTGTTTTGCAAGAAGAGAAAGAAAGTTGTCCAAAACAGCTTGCAATCGAATGTTCATGTGAATAGAAAAGGCAGGAGAGTGGTCAGGTACTGTTTTCTCTCAGTTGCCAAGCTGCGCACACAATCGCAGTCTTGTACAGCTTGTTTCATCACCTTTGCGAAGTTGCCGCTCTCTCCGGCTCCCGGAGACGAAGAAGCTGCTTCTTCGCGCAAAGACGATTCTGCCGCTCACAGTGCTCTGCGGTGTGCGCCTTCTGCCGAAAGAGGTCCGGGAGCGGTGCTTAGCTCTACAGAGCACCGTACCTTCGTCTTTAGCCTCTCTTCTCGTCTACATCTTAGCAAAAATCTTTTCCACTCTGTCTGGCAAGGACAAACTTTGCCAGCACAGAAAACATCTCCCATCGTGTTCTAGAGGCTGCACGGAGGTCTGCCGAGTGTTTTGCAAGAAGAGAAAGAAAGTTGTCCAAAACAGCTTGCAATCGAATGTTCATGTGAATAGAAAAGGCAGGAGAGTGGTCAGGTACTGTTTTCTCTCACTTGGCAAGCTGCGCACACAATCGCAGTGTTGTACAGCTTGTTTCATCACCTTTGCGAAGTTGCCGCTCTCTCCGGCTCCCGGAGACGAAGAAGCTGCTTCTTCGCGCAAAGACGATTCTGACGCTCACAGTGCTCTGCGGTGTGCGCCTTCTGCCGAAAGAGGCCCGGGAGCGGTGCTTAACTCTGCAGAGCACCGTACCTTCGTCTTTAGCCTCTCTTCTCGTCTACATCTTAGCAAAAACCTTTTCCACTCTGTCTGGCAAGGAGAAACTTTGCCAGCACAGAAAACATCTCCCATCGTGTTCTAGAGGCTGCACGGAGGTCTGCCGAGTGTTTTGCAAGAAGAGAAAGAAAGTTGTCCAAAACAGCTTGCAATCGAATGTTCATGTGAATAGAAAAGGAAGGAGAGTGGTCAGGTACTGTTTTCTCTCACTTGGCAAGCTGCGCACACAATCGCAGTGTTGTACAGCTTGTTTCATCACCTTTGCGAAGTTGCCGCTCTCTCCGGCTCCGGGAGACGAAGAAGCTGCTTCTTCGCGCAAAGACGATTCTGCCGCTCACAGTGCTCTGCGGAGTGCGCCTTCTGCCGAAAGAGGTCCGGGAGCGGTGCTTAGCTCTGCAGAGAACCGTACCTTCGTCTTTAGCCTCTCTTCTCGTCTACATCTTAGCAAAAAGCTTTTCCACTCTGTCTGGCAAGGAGAAACTTTGCCAGCACAGAAAACATCTCCCATCGTGCTGTAGAGGCTGCACGGAGGTCTGCCGAGTGTTTTGCAAGAAGAGAAAGAAAGTTGTCCAAAACAGCTTGCAATCGAATGTTCATGTGAATAGAAAAGGCAGGAGAGTGGTCAGGTACTGTTTTCTCTCAGTTGCCAAGCTGCGCACACAATCGCAGTCTTGTACAGCTTGTTTCATCACCTTTGCGAAGTTGCCGCTCTCTCCGGCTCCCGGAGACGAAGAAGCTGCTTCTTCGCGCAAAGACGATTCTGCCGCTCACAGTGCTCTGCGGTGTGCGCCTTCTGCCGAAAGAGGTCCGGGAGCGGTGCTTAGCTCTGCACTGCACCGTACCTTCGTCTTTAGCCTCTCTTCTCGTCTACATCTTAGCAAAAAGCTTTTCCACTCTGTCTGGCAAGGAGAAACTGTGCCAGCACAAAAAACATCTCCCATCGTGTTCTAGAGGCTGCACGGAGGTCTGCCGAGTGTTTTGCAAGAAGAGAAAGAAAGTTGTCCAAAACAGCTTGCAATCGAATGTTCATGTGAATAGAAAAGGCAGGAGAGTGGTCAGGTACTGTTTTCTCTCAGTTGGCAAGCTGCGCACACAATCGCAGTCTTGTACAGCTTGTTTCATCACCTTTGCGAAGTTGCCCCTCTCTCCGGCTCCGGGAGACGAAGAAGCTGCTTCTTCGCGCAAAGACGATTCTGCCGCTCACAGTGCTCTGCGGTGTGCGCCTTCTGCCGAAAGAGGCCAGGGAGCGGTGCTTAGCTCTGCACTGCACCGTACCTTCGTCTTTAGCCTCTCTTCTCGTCTACATCTTTGCAAAAAGCTTTTCCACTCTGTCTGGCAAGGAGAAACTGTGCCAGCACAGAAAACATCTCCCTTCGTGTTCTAGAGGCTGCACGGAGGTCTGCCGAGTGTTTTGCAAGAAGAGAAAGAAAGTTGTCCAAAACAGCTTGCAATCGAATGTTCATGTGAATAGAAAAGGCAGGAGAGTGGTCAGGTACTGTTTTCTCTCAGTTGGCAAGCTGCGCACACAATCGCAGTGTTGTACAGCTTGTTTCATCACCTTTGCGAAGCTGCCGCTCTCTCCGGCTCCCGGAGACGAAGAAGCTGCTTCTTCGCGCAAAGACGATTCTGCTGCTCACAGTGCTCTGCGGTGTGTGTCTTCTGCCGAAGAGGCCCGGGAGCGGTGCTTAGCTCTACAGAGCACCGTACCTTCGTCTTTAGCCTCTCTTCTCGTCTACATCTTAGCAAAAAGCTTTTCCACTCTGTCTGGCAAGGAGAAACTTTGCCAGCACAGAAAACATCTCCCATCGTGTTGTAGAGGCTGCACGGAGGTCTGCCGAGTGTTTTGCAAGAAGAGAAAGAAAGTTGTCCAAAACAGCTTGCAATCGAATATTCATGTGAATAGAAAAGGAAGGAGAGTGGTCAGGTACTGTTTTCTCTCAGTGGGCAAGCTGCGCACACAATCGCAGTGTTGTACAGCTTGTTTCATCACCTTTGCGAAGTTGCCGCTCTCTCCGGCTCCCGGAGACGAAGAAGCTGCTTCTTCGCGCAAAGACGATTCTGACGCTCACAGTGCTCTGCGGTGTGCGCCTTCTGCCGAAAGAGGCCCGGGAGCGGTGCTTAACTCTGCAGAGCACCGTACCTTCGTCTTTAGCCTCTCTTCTCGTCTACATCTTAGCAAAAACCTTTTCCACTCTGTCTGGCAAGGAGAAACTTTGCCAGCACAGAAAACATCTCCCATCGTGTTCTAGAGGCTGCACGGAGGTCTGCCGAGTGTTTTGCAAGAAGAGAAAGAAAGTTGTCCAAAACAGCTTGCAATCGAATGTTCATGTGAATAGAAAAGGAAGGAGAGTGGTCAGGTACTGTTTTCTCTCACTTGGCAAGCTGCGCACACAATCGCAGTGTTGTACAGCTTGTTTCATCACCTTTGCGAAGTTGCCGCTCTCTCCGGCTCCGGGAGACGAAGAAGCTGCTTCTTCGCGCAAAGACGATTCTGCCGCTCACAGTGCTCTGCGGAGTGCGCCTTCTGCCGAAAGAGGTCCGGGAGCGGTGCTTAGCTCTGCAGAGAACCGTACCTTCGTCTTTAGCCTCTCTTCTCGTCTACATCTTAGCAAAAAGCTTTTCCACTCTGTCTGGCAAGGAGAAACTTTGCCAGCACAGAAAACATCTCCCATCGTGCTGTAGAGGCTGCACGGAGGTCTGCCGAGTGTTTTGCAAGAAGAGAAAGAAAGTTGTCCAAAACAGCTTGCAATCGAATGTTCATGTGAATAGAAAAGGCAGGAGAGTGGTCAGGTACTGTTTTCTCTCAGTTGCCAAGCTGCGCACACAATCGCAGTCTTGTACAGCTTGTTTCATCACCTTTGCGAAGTTGCCGCTCTCTCCGGCTCCCGGAGACGAAGAAGCTGCTTCTTCGCGCAAAGACGATTCTGCCGCTCACAGTGCTCTGCGGTGTGCGCCTTCTGCCGAAAGAGGCCAGGGAGCGGTGCTTAGCTCTGCACTGCACCGTACCTTCGTCTTTAGCCTCTCTTCTCGTCTACATCTTTGCAAAAAGCTTTTCCACTCTGTCTGGCAAGGAGAAACTGTGCCAGCACAGAAAACATCTCCCTTCGTGTTCTAGAGGCTGCACGGAGGTCTGCCGAGTGTTTTGCAAGAAGAGAAAGAAAGTTGTCCAAAACAGCTTGCAATCGAATGTTCATGTGAATAGAAAAGGCAGGAGAGTGGTCAGGTACTGTTTTCTCTCAGTTGGCAAGCTGCGCACACAATCGCAGTGTTGTACCGCTTGTTTCATCACCTTTGCGAAGCTGCCGCTCTCTCCGGCTCCCGGAGACGAAGAAGCTGCTTCTTCGCGCAAAGACGATTCTGCTGCTCACAGTGCTCTGCGGTGTGTGTCTTCTGCCGAAAGAGGCCCGGGAGCGGTGCTTAGCTCTACAGAGCACCGTACCTTCGTCTTTAGCCTCTCTTCTCGTCTACATCTTAGCAAAAAGCTTTTCCACTCTGTCTGGCAAGGAGAAACTTTGCCAGCACAGAAAACATCTCCCATCGTGTTGTAGAGGCTGCACGGAGGTCTGCCGAGTGTTTTGCAAGAAGAGAAAGAAAGTTGTCCAAAACAGCTTGCAATCGAATATTCATGTGAATAGAAAAGGAAGGAGAGTGGTCAGGTACTGTTTTCTCTCAGTTGGCAAGCTGCGCACACAATCGCAGTGTTGTACAGCTTGTTTCATCACCTTTGCGAAGTTGCCGCTCTCTCCGGCTCCCGGAGACGAAGAAGCTGCTTCTTCGC
Organism: Melozone crissalis; assembly: GCF_028551555.1. NCBI lineage: Eukaryota > Metazoa > Chordata > Aves > Passeriformes > Passerellidae > Melozone > Melozone crissalis. Next base: position 7,635,025 of record NW_026535896.1, on the reverse strand, counting down.
GCAAAGACGATTCTGCCGCTCACAGTGCTCTGCGGTGTGCGCCTTCTGCCGAAAGAGGCCCGGGAGCGGTGCTTAACTCTGCAGAGCACCGTACCTTCGTCTTTAGCCTCTCTTCTCGTCTACATCTTAGCAAAAACCTTTTCCACTCTGTCTGGCAAGGAGAAACTTTGCCAGCACAGAAAACATCTCCCATCGTGTTCTAGAGGCTGCACGGAGGTCTGCCGAGTGTTTTGCAAGAAGAGAAAGAAAGTTGTCCAAAACAGCTTGCAATCGAATGTTCATGTGAATAGAAAAGGCAGGAGAGTGGTCAGGTACTGTTTTCTCTCAGTTGGCAAGCTGCGCACACAATCGCAGTGTTGTACAGCTTGTTTCATCACCTTTGCGAAGCTGCCGCTCTCTCCGGCTCCCGGAGACGAAGAAGCTGCTTCTTCGCGCAAAGACGATTCTGCTGCTCACAGTGCTCTGCGGTGTGTGTCTTCTGCCGAAAGAGGCCCGGGAGCGGTGCTTAGCTCTACAGAGCACCGTACCTTCGTCTTTAGCCTCTCTTCTCGTCTACATCTTAGCAAAAAGCTTTTCCACTCTGTCTGGCAAGGAGAAACTTTGCCAGCACAGAAAACATCTCCCATCGTGTTGTAGAGGCTGCACGGAGGTCTGCCGAGTGTTTTGCAAGAAGAGAAAGAAAGTTGTCCAAAACAGCTTGCAATCGAATATTCATGTGAATAGAAAAGGAAGGAGAGTGGTCAGGTACTGTTTTCTCTCAGTTGGCAAGCTGCGCACACAATCGCAGTGTTGTACAGCTTGTTTCATCACCTTTGCGAAGTTGCCGCTCTCTCCGGCTCCCGGAGACGAAGAAGCTGCTTCTTCGCGCAAAGACGATTCTGACGCTCACAGTGCTCTGCGGTGTGCGCCTTCTGCCGAAAGAGGCCCGGGAGCGGTGCTTAACTCTGCAGAGCACCGTACCTTCGTCTTTAGCCTCTCTTCTCGTCTACATCTTAGCAAAAACCTTTTCCACTCTGTCTGGCAAGGAGAAACTTTGCCAGCACAGAAAACATCTCCCATCGTGTTCTAGAGGCTGCACGGAGGTCTGCCGAGTGTTTTGCAAGAAGAGAAAGAAAGTTGTCCAAAACAGCTTGCAATCGAATGTTCATGTGAATAGAAAAGGAAGGAGAGTGGTCAGGTACTGTTTTCTCTCACTTGGCAAGCTGCGCACACAATCGCAGTGTTGTACAGCTTGTTTCATCACCTTTGCGAAGTTGCCGCTCTCTCCGGCTCCGGGAGACGAAGAAGCTGCTTCTTCGCGCAAAGACGATTCTGCCGCTCACAGTGCTCTGCGGAGTGCGCCTTCTGCCGAAAGAGGTCCGGGAGCGGTGCTTAGCTCTGCAGAGAACCGTACCTTCGTCTTTAGCCTCTCTTCTCGTCTACATCTTAGCAAAAAGCTTTTCCACTCTGTCTGGCAAGGAGAAACTTTGCCAGCACAGAAAACATCTCCCATCGTGCTGTAGAGGCTGCACGGAGGTCTGCCGAGTGTTTTGCAAGAAGAGAAAGAAAGTTGTCCAAAACAGCTTGCAATCGAATGTTCATGTGAATAGAAAAGGCAGGAGAGTGGTCAGGTACTGTTTTCTCTCAGTTGCCAAGCTGCGCACACAATCGCAGTCTTGTACAGCTTGTTTCATCACCTTTGCGAAGTTGCCGCTCTCTCCGGCTCCCGGAGACGAAGAAGCTGCTTCTTCGCGCAAAGACGATTCTGCCGCTCACAGTGCTCTGCGGTGTGCGCCTTCTGCCGAAAGAGGTCCGGGAGCGGTGCTTAGCTCTGCACTGCACCGTACCTTCGTCTTTAGCCTCTCTTCTCGTCTACATCTTAGCAAAAAGCTTTTCCACTCTGTCTGGCAAGGAGAAACTGTGCCAGAACAGAAAACATCTCCCATCGTGTTCTAGAGGCTGCACGGAGGTCTGCCGAGTGTTTTGCAAGAAGAGAAAGAAAGTTGTCCAAAACAGCTTGCAATCGAATATTCATGTGAATAGAAAAGGCAGGAGAGTGGTCAGGTACTGTTTTCTCTCAGTTGGCAAGCTGCGCACACAATCGCAGTCTTGTACAGCTTGTTTCATCACCTTTGCGAAGTTGCCCCTCTCTCCGGCTCCGGGAGACGAAGAAGCTGCTTCTTCGCGCAAAGACGATTCTGCCGCTCACAGTTCTCTGCGGTGTGCGCCTTCTGCCGAAAGAGGCCAGGGAGCGGTGCTTAGCTCTGCAGAGCACCGTACCTTCGTCTTTAGCCTCTCTTCTCGTCTACATCTTAGCAAAAAGCTTTTCCACTCTGTCTGGCTAGGAGAAACTGTGCCAGCACAAAAAACATCTCCCATCGTGTTCTAGAGGCTGCACGGAGGTCTGCCGAGTGTTTTGCAAGAAGAGAAAGAAAGTTGTTCAAAACAGCTTGCAATCGAATGTTCATGTTAATAGAAAAGGCAGGAGAGTGGTCAGGTACTGTTTTCTCTCACTTGGCAAGCTGCGCACACAATAGCAGTGTTATACAGCTTGTTTCATCACCTTTGCGAAGTTGCCGCTCTCTCCGGCTCCCGGAGACGAAGAAGCTACTTCTTCGCGCAAAGACGATTCTGCCGCTCACAGTGCTCTGCGGTGTGCGGCTTCTGACGAAAGAGACCAGGGAGCGGTGCTTCGCTCTGCAGAGCACCGTACCTTCGTCTTTAGCCTCTCTTCTCGTCTACATCTTAGCAAAAAGCTTTTCCACTCTGTCTGGCAAGGAGAAACTGTGCCAGCACAAAAAACATCTCCAATCGTGTTCTAGAGGCTGCACGGAGGTCTGCCGAGTGTTTTGCAAGAAGAGAAACAAAGTTGTCCAAAACAGCTTGCAATTGAAAGTTCATGTGAATAGAAAAGGCAGGAGAGTGGTCAGGTACTGTTTTCTCTCAGTTGGCAAGCTGCGCACACACTCGCAGTCTTGTACAGCTTGTTTCATCACCTTTGCCAAGTTGCCGCTCTCTCCGGCTCCCGGAGACGAAGAAGCTGCTTCTTCGCGCAAAGACGATTCTGCCGCTCACAGTGCTCTGCGGTGTGCGCCTTCTGCCGAAAGAGACCAGGGAGCGGTGCTTAGCTCTGCACTGCACCGTACCTTCGTCTTTAGCCTCTCTTCTCGTCTACATCTTAGCAAAAAGCTTTTCCACTCTGTCTGGCAAGGAGAAACTGTGCCAGCACAGAAAACATCTCCCATCGTGTTCTAGAGGCTGCACGGAGGTCTGCCGAGTGTTTTGCAAGAAGAGAAAGAAAGTTGTCCAAAACAGCTTGCAATCGAATGTTCATGTGAATAGAAAAGGCAGGAGAGTGGTCAGGTACTGTTTTCTCTCAGTTGGCAAGCTGCGCACACAATCGCAGTGTTGTACAGCTTGTTTCATCACCTTTGCGAAGCTGCCGCTCTCTCCGGCTCCCGGAGGCGAAGAAGCTGCTTCTTCGCGCAAAGACGATTCTGCTGCTCACAGTGCTCTGCGGTGTGTGTCTTCTGCCGAAAGAGACCAGGGAGCGGTGCTTAGCTCCACAGAGCACCGTACCTTCGTCTTTAGCCTCTCTTTTCGGCTACATCTTAGCAAAAATCTTTTCCACTCTGTCTGGCAAGGACAAACTTTGCCAGCACAGAAAACATCTCCCATCGTGTTCTAGAGGCTGCACGGAGGTCTGCCGAGTGTTTTGCAAGAAGAGAAAGAAAGTTGTCCAAAACAGCTTGCAATCGAATGTTCATGTGAATAGAAAAGGCAGGAGAGTGGTCAGGTACTGTTTTCTCTCAGTTGGCAAGCTGCGCACACAATCGCAGTGTTGTACAGCTTGTTTCATCACCTTTGCGAAGTTGCCGCTCTCTCCGGCTCCGGGAGACGAAGAAGCTGCTTCTTCGCGCAAAGACGATTCTGCCGCTCACAGTGCTCTGCGGTGTGCGCCTTCTGCCGAAAGAGATCCGGGAGCGGTGCTTAGCTCTGCAGAGCACCGTACCTTCGTCTTTAGCCTCTCTTCTCGTCTACATCTTAGCAAAAAGCTTTTCCACTCTGTCTGGCAAGGAGAAACTGTTCCAGCACAGAAAACATCTCCCATCGTGTTCTAGAGGCTGCACGGAGGTCTGCCGAGTGTTTTGCAAGAAGAGAAAGAAAGTTGTCCAAAACAGCTTCCAATCGAATGTTCATGTGAATAGAAAAGGCAGGAGAGTGGTCAGGTACTGTTTTCTCTCAGTTGGCAAGCTGCGCACACAATCGCAGTGTTGTACAGCTTGTTTCATCACCTTTGCGAAGTTGCCGCTCTCTCCGGCTCCCGGAGACGAAGAAGCTGCTTCTTCGCGCAAAGACGATTCTGACGCTCACAGTGCTCTGCGGTGTGCGCCTTCTGCCGAAAGAGGCACGGGTGCGGTGCTTAGCTCTGCAGAGCACCGTACCTTCGTCTTTAGCCTCTCTTCTCGTCTACATCTTAGCAAAAAGCTTTTCCACTCTGTCTGGCAAGGAGAAACTGTGCCAGCACAGAAAACATCTCCCATCGTGTTCTAGAGGCTGCACGGAGGTCTGCCGAGTGTTTTGCAAGAAGAGAAAGAAAGTTGTCCAAAACAGCTTGCAATCGAATGTTCATGTGATTAGAAAAGGCAGGAGAGTGGTCAGGTACTGTTTTCTCTCAGTTGCCAAGCTGCGCACACAATCGCAGTCTTGTACAGCTTGTTTCATCACCTTTCCCAAGTTGCCGCTCTCTCCGGCTCCCGGAGACGAAGAAGGTGCTTCTTCGCGCAAAGACGATTCTGCCGCTCACAGTGCTCTGCGGTGTGCGCCTTCTGCCGAAAGAGGCCAGGGAGCGGTGCTTAGCTCTGCAGAGCACCGTACCTCCGTCTTTAGCCTCTCTTCTCGTCTACATCTTAGCAAAAAGCTTTTCCACTCTGTCTGGCTAGGAGAAACTGTGCCAGCACAAAAAACATCTCCCATCGTGTTCTAGAGGCTGCACGGAGGTCTGCCGAGTGTTTTGCAAGAAGAGAAAGAAAGTTGTTCAAAACAGCTTGCAATCGAATGTTCATGTGAATAGAAAAGGCAGGAGAGTGGTCAGGTACTGTTTTCTCTCAGTTGACAAACTGCGCACACAATCGCAGTGTTATACAGCTTGTTTCATCACCTTTGCGAAGTTGCCGCTCTCTCCGGCTCCCGGAGACGAAGAAGCTACTTCTTCGCGCAAAGACGATTCTGCCGCTCACAGTGCTCTGCGGTGTGCGGCTTCTCCCGAAAGAGATCCGGGAGCGGTGCTTCGCTCTGCAGAGCACCGTACATTCGTCTTTAGCCTCTCTTCTCGTCTACATCTTAGCAAAAAGCTTTTCCACTATGTCTGGCAAGGAGAAACTGTGCCAGCACAAAAAACATCTCCCATCGTGTTCTAGAGGCTGCACGGAGGTCTGCCGAGTGTTTTGCAAGAAGAGAAAGAAAGTTGTCCAAAACAGCTTGCAATCGAATGTTCATGTGAATAGAAAAGGCAGGAGAGTGGTCAGGTACTGTTTTCTCTCAGTTGGCAAGCTGCGCACACACTCGCAGTGTTGTACAGCTTGTTTCATCACCTTTGCGAAGTTGCCGCTCTCTCCGGCTCCCGGAGACGAAGAAGCGGCTTCTTCGCGCAAAGACGATTCTGCCGCTCACAGTGCTCTGCGGTGTGCGCCTTCTGCCGAAAGAGGCCCGGGAGCGGTGCTTAGCTCTACAGAGCACCGTACCTTCGTCTTTAGCCTCTCTTCTCGTCTACATCTTAGCAAAAAGCTTTTCCACTCTGTCTGGCAAGGAGAAACTGTGCCAGCACAAAAAACATCTCCCATCGTGTTCTAGAGGCTGCACGGAGGTCTGCCGAGTGTTTTGCAAGAAGAGAAAGAAAGTTGTCCAAAACAGCTTGCAATCGAATGTTCATGTGAATAGAAAAGGAAGGAGAGTGGTCAGGTACTGTTTTCTCTCAGTTGCCAAGCTGCGCACACAATCGCAGTGTTGTACAGCTTGTTTCATCACCTTTGCCAAGTTGCCGCTCTCTCCGGCTCCCGGAGACGAAGAAGCTGCTTCTTCGCGCAAAGACGATTCTGCCGCTCACAGTGCTCTGCGGTGTGCGCCTTCTGCCGAAAGAGGCCCGGGAGCGGTGCTTAGCTCTGCAGAGCACCGTACCTTCGTCTTTAGCCTCTCTTCTCGTCTACATCTTAGCAAAAAGCTTTTCCACTCTGTCTGGCAAGGAGAAACTTTGCCAGCACAGAAAACATCTCCCATCGTGTTCTAGAGGCTGCACGGAGGTCTGCCGAGTGTTTTGCAAGAAGAGAAAGAAAGTTGTCCAAAACAGCTTGCAATCGAATGTTCATGTGAATAGAAAAGGAAGGAGAGTGGTCAGGTACTGTTTTCTGTCTCTTGGCAAGCTGCGCACACAATCGCAGTGTTGTACAGCTTGTTTCATCACCTTTGCGAAGTTGCCGCTCTCTCCGGCTCCCGGAGACGAAGAAGCTGCTTCTTCGCCCAAAGACGATTCTGCCGCTCACAGTGCTCTGCTTTGTGCGCCTTCTGCCAAAGAGGCCAGGGAGCGGTGCTTAGCTCTGCAGAGCACCGTACCTTCGTCTTTAGCCTCTCTTCTCGTCTACATCTTAGCAAAAAGCTTTTCCACTCTGTCTGGCAAGGAGAAACTTTGCCAGCACAGAAAACATCTCCCATCGTGTTCTAGAGGCTGCACGGAGGTCTGCCGAGTGTTTTGCAAGAAGAGAAAGAAAGTTGTCCAAAACAGCTTGCAATCGAATGTTCATGTGAATAGAAAAGGCAGGAGAGTGGTCAGGTACTGTTTTCTCTCAGTTGGCAAGCTGCGCACACAATCGCAGTGTTGTACAGCTTGTTTCATCACCTTTGCGAAGCTGCCGCTCTCTCCGGCTCCCGGAGACGAAGAAGCTGCTTCTTCGCGCAAAGACGATTCTGACGCTCACAGTGCTCTGCACTGTGTGTCTTCTGCCGAAAGAGGCCAGGGAGCGGTGCATAGCTCTGCAGAGCACCTTACCTTCGTCTTTAGCCTCTCTTCTCGTCTACATCTTAGCAAAAACCTTTTCCACTCTGTCTGGCAAGGAGAAACTGTGCCAGCACAGAAAACATCTCCCATCGTGTTCTAGAGGCTGCACGGAGGTCTGCCGAGTGTTTTGCAAGAAGAGAAAGAAAGTTGTCCAAAACAGCTTGCAATCGTATGTTCATGTGAATAGAAAAGGCAGGAGAGTGGTCAGGTACTGCTTTCTCTCAGTTGGCAAGCTGCGCACACAATCGCAGTGTTGTACAGCTTGTTTCATCACCTTTGCGAAGCTGCCGCTCTCTCCGGCTCCCGGAGACGAAGAAGCTGCTTCTTCGCGCAAAGACGATTCTGACGCTCACAGTGCTCTGCACTGTGTGTCTTCTGCCGAAAGAGGCCCGGGAGCGGTGCTTAGCTCTGCAGAGCACCTTACCTTCGTCTTTAGCCTCTCTTCTCGTCTACATCTTAGCAAAAAGCTTTTCCACTCTGTCTGGCAAGGAGAAACTGTGCCAGCACAGAAAACATCTCCCATCGTGTTCTAGAGGCTGCACGGAGGTCTTCCGAGTGTTTTGCCAGAAAACAAAGAAAGTTTTCCAAAACAGCTTGCAATCGAATGTTCATGTGATTAGAAAAGGCAGGAGAGTGGTCAGGTACTGTTTTCTCTCAGTTGGCAAGCTGCGCACACAATCGCAGTGTTGTACAGCTTGTTTCATCACCTTTGCGAAGTTGCCGCTCTCTCCGGCACCCGGAGACGAAGAAGCTGCTTCTTCGCGCAAAGACGATTCTGCCGCTCACAGTGCTCTGCGGTGTGCGCCTTCTGCCGAAAGAGGTCCGGGAGCGGTGCTTAGCTCTGCAGAGCACCGTACCTTCCTCTTTAGCCTCTCTTCTCGTCTACATCTTAGCAAAAAGCTTTTCCACTCTGTCTGGCAAGGAGAAACTTTGCCAGCACAGAAAACATCTCCCATCGTGTTCTAGAGGCTGCACGGAGGTCTGCCGAGTGTTTTGCAAGAAAACAAAGAAAGTTGTCCAAAACAGCTTGCAATCGAATGTTCATGTGAATAGAAAAGGCAGGAGAGTAGTCAGGTACTGTTTTCTCTCAGTTGGCAAGCTGCGCACACAATCGCAGTCTTGTACAGCTTGTTTCATCACCTTTGCCAAGATGCCGCTCTATCCGGCTCCTGGAGACCAAGAAGCTGCTTCTTCGCGCAAAGACGATTCTGCCGCTCACAGTGCTCTGCGGAGTGCGCCTTCTGCCGAAAGAGGTCCGGGAGCGGTGCTTAGCTCTGCAGAGCACCGTACCTTCGTCTTTAGCCTCTCTTCTCGTCTACATCTTTGCAAAAAGCTTTTCCACTCTGTCTGGCAAGGAGAAACTGTGCCAGCACAAAAAACATCTCCCATCGTGTTCTAGAGGCTGCACGGAGGTCTGCCGAGTGTTTTGCAAGAAGAGAAAGAAAGTTGTCCAAAACAGCTTGCAATCGAATGTTCATGTGAATAGAAAAGGCAGGAGAGTGGTCAGGTATTGTTTTCTCTCAGTTGGCAAGCTGCGCACCCAATCGCAGTGTTGTACAGCTTGTTTCATCACCTTTGCGAAGTTGCCGCTCTCTCCGGCTCCCGGAGACGAAGAAGCTGCTTCTTCGCGCAAAGACGATTCTGACGCTCACAGTGCTCTGCGGTGTGCGCCTTCTGCCGAAAGAGGCCAGGGAGCGGTGCTTAGCTCTGCACTGCACCGTACCTTCGTCTTTAGCCTCTCTTCTCGTCTACATCTTAGCAAAAAGCTTTTCCACTCTGTCTGGCAAGGAGAAACTGTGCCAGCACAGAAAACATCTCCCTTCGTGTTCTAGAGGCTGCACGGAGGTCTGCCGAGTGTTTTGCAAGAAGAGAAAGAAAGTTGTCCAAAACAGCTTGCAATCGAATGTTCATGTGAATAGAAAAGGCAGGAGAGTGGTCAGGTACTGTTTTCTCTCAGTTGGCAAGCTGCGCACACAATCGCAGTGTTGTACAGCTTGTTTCATCACCTTTCCCAAGTTGCCGCTCTCTCCGGCTCCCGGAGACGAAGAAGCTGCTTCTTCGCGCAAAGACGATTCTGCCGCTCACAGTGCTCTGCGGTGTGCGCCTTCTGCCGAAAGAGGCCCGGGAGCGGTGCTTAGCTCTGCAGAGCACCGTACCTTCGTCTTTAGCCTCTCTTCTCGTCTACATCTTAGCAAAAAGCTTTTCCACTCTGTCTGGCAAGGAGAAACTTTGCCAGCACAGAAAACATCTCCCATCGTGTTCTAGAGGCTGCACGGAGGTCTTCCGAGTGTTTTGCCAGAAAACAAAGAAAGTTTTCCAAAACAGCTTGCAATCGAATGTTCATGTGAATAGAAAAGGCAGGAGAGTGGTCAGGTACTGTTTTCTCTCAGTTGGCAAGCTGCGCACACAATCGCAGTGTTGTACAGCTTGTTTCATCACCTTTGCGAAGTTGCCGCTCTCTCCGGCACCCGGAGACGAAGAAGCTGCTTCTTCGCGCAAAGACGATTCTGCCGCTCACAGTGCTCTGCGGTGTGCGCCTTCTGCCGAAAGAGGTCCGGGAGCGGTGCTTAGCTCTGCAGAGCACCGTACCTTCGTCTTTAGCCTCTCTTCTCGTCTACATCTTAGCAAAAAGCTTTTCCACTCTGTCTGGCAAGGAGAAACTTTGCCAGCACAGAAAACATCTCCCATCGTGTTCTAGAGGCTGCACGGAGGTCTGCCGAGTGTTTTGCAAGAAAACAAAGAAAGTTGTCCAAAACAGCTTGCAATCGAATGTTCATGTGAATAGAAAAGGCAGGAGAGTGGTCAGGTACTGTTTTCTCTCAGTTGGCAAGCTGCGCACACAATCGCAGTCTTGTACAGCTTGTTTCATCACCTTTGCCAAGATGCCGCTCTATCCGGCTCCTGGAGACCAAGAAGCTGCTTCTTCGCGCAAAGACGATTCTGCCGCTCACAGTGCTCTGCGGAGTGCGCCTTCTGCCGAAAGAGGTCCGGGAGCGGTGCTTAGCTCTGCAGAGCACCGTACCTTCGTCTTTAGCCTCTCTTCTCGTCTACATCTTTGCAAAAAGCTTTTCCACTCTCTCTGGCAAGGAGAAACTGTGCCAGCACAAAAAACATCTCCCATCGTGTTCTAGAGGCTGCACGGAGGTCTGCCGAGTGTTTTGCAAGAAGAGAAAGAAAGTTGTCCTAAACAGCTTGCAATCGAATGTTCATGTGAATAGAAAAGGCAGGAGAGTGGTCAGGTATTGTTTTCTCTCAGTTGCAAGCTGCGCACACAATCGCAGTGTTGTACAGCTTGTTTCATCACCTTTGCGAAGTTGCCGCTCTCTCCGGCTCCCGGAGACGAAGAAGCTGCTTCTTCGCGCAAAGACGATTCTGACGCTCACAGTGCTCTGCGGTGTGCGCCTTCTGCCGAAAGAGGCCAGGGAGCGGTGCTTAGCTCTGCACTGCACAGTACCTTCGTCTTTAGCCTCTCTTCTCGTCTACATCTTAGCAAAAATCTTTTCCACTCTGTCTGGCAAGGACAAACTGTGCCAGCACAGAAAACATCTCCCTTCGTGTTCTAGAGGCTGCACGGAGGTCTGCCGAGTGTTTTGCAAGAAGAGAAAGAAAGTTGTCCAAAACAGCTTGCAATCGAATGTTCATGTGAATAGAAAAGGCAGGAGAGTGGTCAGGTACTGTTTTCTCTCAGTTGGCAAGCTGCGCACACAATCGCAGTGTTGTACAGGTTGTTTCATCACCTTTGCGAAGTTGCCGCTCTCTCCGGCTCCCGGAGACGAAGAAGCTGCTTCTTCGCGCAAAGACGATTCTGCCGCTCACAGTGCTCTGCGGTGTGCGCCTTCTGCCGAAAGAGACCAGGGAGCGGTGCTTAGCTCTACAGAGCACCGTACCTTCGTCTTTAGCCTCTCTTCTCGTCTACATCTTAGCAAAAATCTTTTCCACTCTGTCTGGCAAGGACAAACTTTGCCAGCACAGAAAACATCTCCCATCGTGTTCTAGAGGCTGCACGGAGGTCTGCCGAGTGTTTTGCAAGAAGAGAAAGAAAGTTGTCCAAAACAGCTTGCAATCGAATGTTCATGTGAATAGAAAAGGAAGGAGAGTGGTCAGGTACTGTTTTCTCTCACTTGGCAAGCTGCGCACACAATCGCAGTCTTGTACAGCTTGTTTCATCACCTTTGCGAAGTTGCCGCTCTCTCCGGCTCCCGGAGACGAAGAAGCTGCTTCTTCGCGCAAAGACGATTCTGACGCTCACAGTGCTCTGCGGTGTGCGCCTTCTGCCGAAAGAGGCCCGGGAGCGGTGCTTAACTCTGCAGAGCACCGTACCTTCGTCTTTAGCCTCTCTTCTCGTCTACATCTTAGCAAAAACCTTTTCCACTCTGTCTGGCAAGGAGAAACTTTGCCAGCACAGAAAACATCTCCCATCGTGTTCTAGAGGCTGCACGGAGGTCTGCCGAGTGTTTTGCAAGAAGAGAAAGAAAGTTGTCCAAAACAGCTTGCAATCGAATGTTCATGTGAATAGAAAAGGAAGGAGAGTGGTCAGGTACTGTTTTCTCTCACTTGGCAAGCTGCGCACACAATCGCAGTGTTGTACAGCTTGTTTCATCACCTTTGCGAAGTTGCCGCTCTCTCCGGCTCCCGGAGACGAAGAAGCTGCTTCTTCGCGCAAAGACGATTCTGCCGCTCACAGTGCTCTGCTTTGTGCGCCTTCTGCCAAAGAGGCCAGGGAGCGGTGCTTAGCTCTGCAGAGCACCGTACCTTCGTCTTTAGCCTCTCTTCTCGTCTACATCTTAGCAAAAAGCTTTTCCACTCTGTCTGGCAAGGAGAAACTGTGCCAGCACAGAAAACATCTCCCATCGTGTTCTAGAGGCTGCACGCAGGTCTGCCGAGTGTTTTGCAAGAAGAGAAAGAAAGTTGTCCAAAACAGCTTGCAATCGAATGTTCATGTGAATAGAAAAGGCAGGAGAGTGGTCAGGTACTGTTTTCTCTCAGTTGGCAAGCTGCGCACACAATCGCAGTGTTGTACAGCTTGTTTCATCACCTTTGCGAAGCTGCCGCTCTCTCCGGCTCCCGGAGGCGAAGAAGCTGCTTCTTCGCGCAAAGACGATTCTGACGCTCACAGTGCTCTGCACTGTGTGTCTTCTGCCGAAAGAGGCCAGGGAGCGGTGCATAGCTCTGCAGAGCACCTTACCTTCGTCTTTAGCCTCTCTTCTCGTCTACATCTTAGCAAAAAGCTTTTCCACTCTGTCTGGCAAGGAGAAACTTTGCCAGCACAAAAAACATCTCCCATCGTGTTCTCGAGGCTGCACGGAGGTCTGCCGAGTGTTTTGCAAGAAGAGAAAGAAAGTTGTCCAAAACAGCTTGCAATCGTATGTTCATGTGAATAGAAAAGGCAGGAGAGTGGTCAGGTACTGCTTTCTCTCAGTTGGCAAGCTGCGCACACAATCGCAGTGTTGTACAGCTTGTTTCATCACCTTTGCGAAGTTGCCGCTCTCTCCGGCTCCCGGAGACGAAGAAGCTGCTTCTTCGCGCAAAGACGATTCTGCCGCTCATAGTGCTCTGCACTGTGTGTCTTCTGCCGAAAGAGGCCCGGGAGCGGTGCTTAGCTCTGCAGAGAACCTTACCTTCGTCTTTAGCCTCTCTTCTCGTCTACATCTTAGCAAAAAGCTTTTCCACTCTGTCTGGCAAGGAGAAACTGTGCCAGCACAGAAAACATCTCCCATCGTGTTCTAGAGGCTGCACGGAGGTCTGCCGAGTGTTTTGCCAGAAAACAAAGAAAGTTTTCCAAAACAGCTTGCAATCGAATGTTCATGTGATTAGAAAAGGCAGGAGAGTGGTCAGGTACTGTTTTCTCTCAGTTGCCAAGCTGCGCACACAATCGCAGTGTTGTACAGCTTGTTTCATCACCTTTGCGAAGTTGCCGCTCTCTCCGGCACCCGGAGACGAAGAAGCTGCTTCTTCGCGCAAAGACGATTCTGCCGCTCACAGTGCTCTGCGGTGTGCGCCTTCTGCCGAAAGAGGTCCGGGAGCGGTGCTTAGCTCTGCAGAGCACCGTACCTTCGTCTTTAGCCTCTCTTCTCGTCTACATCTTAGCAAAAAGCTTTTCCACTCTGTCTGGCAAGGAGAAACTTTGCCAGCACAGAAAACATCTCCCATCGTGTTCTAGAGGCTGCACGGAGGTCTGCCGAGTGTTTTGCAAGAAAACAAAGAAAGTTGTCCAAAACAGCTTGCAATCGAATGTTCATGTGAATAGAAAAGGCAGGAGAGTGGTCAGGTACTGTTTTCTCTCAGTTGGCAAGCTGCGCACACAATCGCAGTCTTGTACAGCTTCTTTCATCACCTTTGGCAAGATGCCGCTCTATCCGGCTCCTGGAGACCAAGAAGCTGCTTCTTCGCGCAAAGACGATTCTGCCGCTCACAGTGCTCTGCGGAGTGCGCCTTCTGCCGAAAGAGGCCCGGGAGCGGTGCTTAGCTCTGCAGAGCACCGTACCTTCGTCTTTAGCCTCTCTTCTCGTCTACATCTTTGCAAAAAGCTTTTCCACTCTCTCTGGCAAGGAGAAACTGTGCCAGCACAAAAAACATCTCCCATCGTGTTCTAGAGGCTGCACGGAGGTCTGCCGAGTGTTTTGCAAGAAGAGAAAGAAAGTTGTCCAAAACAGCTTGCAATCGAATGTTCATGTGAATAGAAAAGGCAGGAGAGTGGTCAGGTATTGTTTTCTCTCAGTTGGCAAGCTGCGCACACAATCGCAGTGTTGTACAGCTTGTTTCATCACCTTTGCGAAGTTGCCGCTCTCTCCGGCTCCCGGAGACGAAGAAGCTGCTTCTTCGCGCAAAGACGATTCTGCCGCTCACAGTGCTCTGCGGTGTGCGCCTTCTGCCGAAAGAGGTCCGGGAGCGGTGCTTAGCTCTGCACTGCACCGTACCTTCGTCTTTAGCCTCTCTTCTCGTCTACATCTTAGCAAAAAGCTTTTCCACTCTGTCTGGCAAGGACAAACTGTGCCAGCACAGAAAACATCTCCCTTCGTGTTCTAGAGGCTGCACGGAGGTCTGCCGAGTGTTTTGCAAGAAGAGAAAGAAAGTTGTCCAAAACAGCTTGCAATCGAATGTTCATGTGAATAGAAAAGGCAGGAGAGTGGTCAGGTACTGTTTTCTCTCAGTTGGCAAGCTGCGCACACAATCGCAGTCTTGTACAGCTTGTTTCATCACCTTTCCCAAGTTGCCGCTCTCTCCGGCTCCCGGAGCCGAAGAAGCTGCTTCTTCGCGCAAAGACGATTCTGACGCTCACAGTGCTCTGCGGTGTGCGCCTTCTGCCGAAAGAGGCCCGGGTGCGGTGCTTAGCTCTGCAGAGCACCGTACCTTCGTCTTTAGCCTCTCTTCTCGTCTACATCTTAGCAAAAAGCTTTTCCACTCTGTCTGGCAAGGAGAAACTGTTCCAGCATAGAAAACATCTCCCATCGTGTTCTAGAGGCTGCACGGAGGTCTGCCGAGTGTTTTGCAAGAAGAGAAAGAAAGTTGTCCAAAACAGCTTGCAATCGAATGTTCATGTGAATAGAAAAGGCAGGAGAGTGGTCAGGTTATGTTTTCTCTCAGTTGGCAAGCTGCGCACACAATCGCAGTGTTGTACAGCTTGTTTCATCACCTTTGCGACGTTGCCGCTCTCTCCGGCTCCGGGAGACGAAGAAGCTGCTTCTTCGCGCAAAGACGATTCTGACGCTCACAGTGCTCTGCGGTGTGCGCCTTCTGCCGAAAGAGGTCCGGGAGCGGTGCTTAGCTCTGCAGAGAACCGTACCTTCGTCTTTAGCCTCTCTTCTCGTCTACATCTTAGCAAAAAGCTTTTCCACTCTGTCTGGCAAGGAGAAACTTTGCCAGCACAGAAAACATCTCCCATCGTGTTGTAGAGGCTGCACGGAGGTCTGCCGAGTGTTTTGCAAGAAGAGAAAGAAAGTTGTCCAAAACAGCTTGCAATCGAATGTTCATGTGAATAGAAAAGGCAGGAGAGTGGTCAGGTACTGTTTTCTCTCCGTTGCCAAGCTGCGCACACAATCGCAGTCTTGTACAGCTTGTTTCATCACCTTTGCGAAGTTGCCGCTCTCTCCGGCTCCCGGAGACCAAGAAGCTGCTTCTTCGCGCAAAGACGATTCTGCCGCTCACAGTTCTCTGCGGTGTGCGCCTTCTGCCGAAAGAGGTCCGGGAGCGGTGCTTAGCTCTGCAGAGCACCGTACCTTCGTCTTTAGCCTCTCTTCTCGTCTACATCTTAGCAAAAAGCTTTTCCACTCTGTCTGGCAAGGAGAAACTGTGCCAACACAGAAAACATCTCCCATCGTGTTCTAGCGGCTGCACGGAGGTCTGCCGAGTGTTTTGCAAGAAGAGAAAGAAAGTTGTCCAAAACAGCTTGCAATCGAATGTTCATGTGAATAGAAAAGGCAGGAGAGTGGTCAGGTACTGTTTTCTCTCAGTTGGCAAGCTGCGCACACAATCGCAGTCTTGTACAGCTTGTTTCATCACCTTTGCGAAGTTGCCCCTCTCTCCGGCTCCGGGAGACGAAGAAGCTGCTTCTTCGCGCAAAGACGATTCTGCCGCTCACAGTGCTCTGCGGTGTGCGCCTTCTGCCGAAAGAGGCCAGGGAGCGGTGCTTAGCTCTGCAGAGCACTGTACGTTCGTCTTTAGCCTCTCTTCTCGTCTACATCTTAGCAAAAAGCTTTTCCACTCTGTCTGGCAAGGAGAAACTGTGCCAGCACAGAAAACATCTCCCATCGTGTTCTAGAGGCTGCACGGAGCTCTGCCGAGTGTTTTGCAAGAAGAGAAAGAAAGTTGTCCAAAACAGCTTGCAATCGAATGTTCATGTGAATAGAAAAGGCAGGAGAGTGGTCAGGTACTGTTTTCTCTCCGTTGGCAAACTGCGCACACAATCGCAGTGTTGTACAGCTTGTTTCATCACCTTTGCGAAGTTGCCGTTCTCTCCGGCTCCCGGAGACGAAGAAGCTGCTTCTTCGCGCAAAGACGATTCTGCCGCTCACAGTTCTCTGCGGTGTGCGCCTTCTGCCGAAAGAGGTCCGGGAGCGGTGCTTACCTCTGCAGAGCACCGTACCTTCGTCTTTAGCCTCTCTTCTCGTCTACATCTTAGCAAAAAGCTTTTCCACTCTGTCTGGCAAGGAGAAACTGTGCCAGCACAGAAAACATCTCCCATCGTGTTCTAGAGGCTGCACGGAGGTCTGCCGAGTGTTTTGCAAGAAGAGAAAGAAAGTTGTCCAAAACAGCTTGCAATCGAATGTTCATGTGATTAGAAAAGGCAGGAGAGTGGTCAGGTACTGTTTTCTCTCAGTTGGCAAGCTGCGCACACAATCGCAGTGTTGTAGAGCTTGTTTCATCACCTTTGCCAAGTTGCCGCTCTCTCTGGCTCCCGGAGACGAAGAAGCTGCTTCTTCGCGCAAAGACGATTCTGCTGCTCACAGTGCTCTGCGGTGTGCGCCTTCTGCCGAAAGAGATCCGTGAGCGGTGCTTAGCTCTGCAGAGCACCGTACCTTCGTCTTTAGCCTCTCTTCTCATCTACATCTTAGCAAAAAGCTTTTCCACTCTGTCTGGCAAGGAGAAACTGTGCCAGCACAAAAAACATCTCCCATCGTGTTCTAGAGGCTGCACGGAGGTCTGCCGAGTGTTTTGCAAGAAGAGAAAGAAAGTTGTCCAAAACAGCTTGCAATCGAATGTTCATGTGAATAGAAAAGGCAGGAGAGTGGTCAGGTACTGTTTTCTCTCAGTTGGCAAGCTGCGCACACACTCGCAGTCTTGTACAGCTTGTTTCATCAGCTTTGCGAAGTTGCCGCTCTCTCCGGCTCCCGGAGACGAAGAAGCTGCTTCTTCGCGCAAAGACGATTCTGCCGCTCACAGTGCTCTGCGGTGTGCGCCTTCTGCCGAAAGAGGCCAGGGAGCGGTGCTTAGCTCTGCACTGCACCGTACCTTCGTCTTTAGCCTCTCTTCTCGTCTACATCTTAGCAAAAAGCTTTTCCACTCTGTCTGGCAAGGACAAACTGTGCCAGCACAGAAAACATCTCCCATCGTGTTCTAGAGGCTGCACGGAGGTCTGCCGAGTGTTTTGCAAGAAGAGAAAGAAAGTTGTCCAAAACAGCTTGCAATCGAATGTTCATGTGAATAGAAAAGGCAGGAGAGTGGTCAGGTACTGTTTTCTCTCACTTGGCAAGCTGCGCACACAATCGCAGTGTTGTACAGCTTGTTTCATCACCTTTGCGAAGCTGCCGCTCTCTCCGGCTCCCGGAGACGAAGAAGCTGCTTCTTCGCGCAAAGACGATTCTGCTGCTCACAGTGCTCTGCGGTGTGTGTCTTCTGCCGAAAGAGACCAGGGAGCGGTGCTTACCTCTACAGAGCACCGTACCTTCGTCTTTAGCCTCTCTTCTCGTCTACATCTTAGCAAAAAGCTTTTCCACTCTGTCTGGCAAGGAGAAACTTTGCCAGCACAGAAAACATCTCCAATCGTGTTCTAGAGGCTGCACGGAGGTCTGCCGAGTGTTTTGCAAGAAGAGAAAGAAAGTTGTCCAAAACAGCTTGCAATCGAATGTTCATGTTAATAGAAAAGGCAGGAGAGTGGTCATGTTCTGTTTTCTCTCAGTTGGCAAGCTGCGCACACAATCGCAGTCTTGTACAGCTTGTTTCATCACCTTTGCCAAGTTGCCGCTCTCTCCGGCTCCCGGAGACGAAGAAGCTGCTTCTTCGCGCAAAGACGATTCTGCCGCTCACAGTGCTCTGCGGTGTGCGCCTTCTGCCGAAAGAGATCCGGGAGCGGTGCTTAGCTCTGCAGAGCACCGTACCTTCGTCTTTAGCCTCTCTTCTCGTCTACATCTTAGCAAAAAGCTTTTCCACTCTGTCTGGCAAGGAGAAACTTTGCCAGCACAGAAAACATCTCCCATCGTGTTCTAGAGGCTGCACGGAGGTCTGCCGAGTGTTTTGCAAGAAGAGAAAGAAAGTTGTCCAAAACAGCTTGCAATCGAATGTTCATGTGATTAGAAAAGGCAGGAGAGTGGTCAGGTATTGTTTTCTCTCAGTTGGCAAGCTGCGCACACAATCGCAGTGTTGTAGAGCTTGTTTCATCTCCTTTGCCAAGTTGCCGCTCTCTCCGGCTCCGGGAGAGGAAGAAGCTGCTTCTTCGCGCAAAGACGATTCTGCCGCTCACAGTGCTCTGCGGTGTGCGCCTTCTCCCGAAAGAGATCCGGGAGCGGTGCTTAGCTCTGCAGAGCACCGTACCTTCGTCTTTAGCCTCTCTTCTCGTCTACATCTTAGCAAAAAGCTTTTCCACTCTGTCTGGCAAGGAGAAACTTTGCCAGCACAGAAAACATCTCCCATCGTGTTCTAGAGGCTGCACGGAGGTCTGCCGAGTGTTTTGCAAGAAGAGAAAGAAAGTTGTCCAAAACAGCTTGCAATCGAATATTCATGTGAATAGAAAAGGCAGGAGAGTGGTCAGGTACTGTTTTCTCTCTCTTGGCAAGCTGCGCACACAATCGCAGTGTTGTACAGCTTGTTTCATCACCTTTGCGAAGTTGCCGCTCTCTCCGGCTCCCGGAGACGAAGAAGCTGCTTCTTCGCGCAAAGACGATTCTGCCGCTCACAGTGCTCTGCTTTGTGCGCCTTCTGCCAAAGAGGCCAGGGAGCGGTGCTTAGCTCTGCAGAGCACCGTACCTTCGTCTTTAGCCTCTCTTCTCGTCTACATCTTAGCAAAAACCTTTTCCACTCTGTCTGGCAAGGAGAAACTGTGCCACCACAGAAAACATCTCCCATCGTGTTCTAGAGGCTGCACGGAGGTCTTCCGAGTGTTTTGCCAGAAAACAAAGAAATTTTTCGAAAACAGCTTGCAATCGAATGTTCATGTGAATAGAAAAGGCAGGAGAGTGGTCAGGTACTGTTTTCTCTCAGTTGGCAAGCTGCGCACACAATCGCAGTGTTGTACAGCTTGTTTCATCACCTTTGTGAAGTTGCCGCTCTCTCCGGCACCCGGAGACGAAGAAGCTGCTTCTTCGCGCAAAGACGATTCTGCCGCTCACAGTGCTCTGCGGTGTGCGCCTTCTGCCGAAAGAGGTCCGGGAGCGGTGCTTAGCTCTGCAGAGCACCGTACCTTCGTCTTTAGCCTCTCTTCTCGTCTACATCTTAGCAAAAAGCTTTTCCACTCTGTCTGGCAAGGAGAAACTTTGCCAGCACAGAAAACATCTCCCATCGTGTTCTAGAGGCTGCACGGAGGTCTGCCGAGTGTTTTGCAAGAAAACAAAGAAAGTTGTCCAAAACAGCTTGCAATCGAATGTTCATGTGAATAGAAAAGGCAGGAGAGTGGTCAGGTACTGTTTTCTCTCAGTTGGCAAGCTGCGCACACAATCGCAGTCTTGTACAGCTTGTTTCATCACCTTTGCCAAGATGCCGCTCTATCCGGCTCCTGGAGACCAAGAAGCTGCTTCTTCGCGCAAAGACGATTCTGCTGCTCACAGTGCTCTGCGGAGTGCGCCTTCTGCCGAAAGAGGTCCGGGAGCGGTGCTTAGCTCTGCAGAGCACCGTACCTTCGTCTTTAGCCTCTCTTCTCGTCTACATCTTAGCAAAAAGCTTTTCAACTCTGTCTGGCAAGGAGAAACTGTGCCAGCACAAAAAACATCTCCCATCGTGTTCTAGAGGCTGCACGGAGGTCTGCCGAGTGTTTTGCAAGAAGAGAAAGAAAGTTGTCCAAAACAGCTTGCAATCGAATGTTCATGTGAATAGAAAAGGCAGGAGAGTGGTCAGGTACTGTTTTCTCTCAGTTGGCAAGCTGCACACACAATCGCAGTGTTGTACAGCTTGTTTCATCACCTTTGCGAAGTTGCCGCTCTCTCCGGCTCCCGGAGACGAAGAAGCTGCTTCTTCGCGCAAAGACGATTCTGCCGCTCACAGTGCTCTGCGGTGTGCGCCTTCTGCCGAAAGAGACCAGGGAGCGGTGCTTAGCTCTACAGAGCACCGTACCTTCGTCTTTAGCCTCTCTTCTCGTCTACATCTTAGCAAAAATCTTTTCCACTCTGTCTGGCAAGGAGAAACTTTGCCAGCACAGAAAACATCTCCCATCGTGTTCTAGAGGCTGCACGGAGGTCTGCCGAGTGTTTTGCAAGAAGAGAAAGAAAGTTGTCCAAAACAGCTTGCAATCGAATGTTCATGTGAATAGAAAAGGAAGGAGAGTGGTCAGGTACTGTTTTCTCTCAGTTGGCAAGCTGCGCACACAATTGCAGTGTTGTACAGCTTGTTTCATCACCTTTGCCAAGTTGCCGCTCTCTCCGGCTCCCGGAGACGAAGAAGCTGCTTCTTCGCGCAAAGACGATTCTGACGCTCACAGTGATCTGCGGTGTGCGCCTTCTGCCGAAAGAGGCCCGGGAGCGGTGCTTAACTCTGCAGAGCACCGTACCTTCGTCTTTAGCCTCTCTTCTCGTCTACATATTAGCAAAAACCTTTTCCACTCTGTCTGGCAAGGAGAAACTTTGCCAGCACAGAAAACATCTCCCATCGTGTTCTAGAGGCTGCACGGAGGTCTGCCGAGTGTTTTGCAAGAAGAGAAAGAAAGTTGTCCAAAACAGCTTGCAATCGAATGTTCATGTGAATAGAAAAGGAAGGAGAGTGGTCAGGTACTGTTTTCTCTCACTTGGCAAGCTGCGCACACAATCGCAGTGTTGTACAGCTTGTTTCATCACCTTTGCGAAGTTGCCGCTCTCTCCGGCTCCCGGAGACGAAGAAGCTGCTTCTTCGCGCAAAGACGATTCTGCCGCTCACAGTGCTCTGCTTTGTGCGCCTTCTGCCAAAGAGGCCAGGGAGCGGTGCTTAGCTCTGCAGAGCACCGTACCTTCGTCTTTAGCCTCTCTTCTCGTCTACATCTTAGCAAAAACCTTTTCCACTCTGTCTGGCAAGGAGAAACTGTGCCAGCACAGAAAACATCTCCCATCGTGTTCTAGAGGCTGCACGGAGGTCTGCCGAGTGTTTTGCAAGAAGAGAAACAAAGTTGTCCAAAACAGCTTGCAATTGAATGTTCATGTGAATAGAAAAGGCAGGAGAGTGGTCAGGTACAGCTTTCTCTCCGTTGCCAAGCTGCGCACACAATCGCAGTGTTGTACAGCTTGTTTCATCACCTTTGCGAAGCTGCCGCTCTCTCCGGCTCCCGGAGACGAAGAAGCTGCTTCTTCGCGCAAAGACGATTCTGACGCTCACAGTGCTCTGCACTGTGTGTCTTCTGCCGAAAGAGGCCAGGGAGCGGTGCATAGCTCTGCAGAGCACCTTACCTTCGTCTTTAGCCTCTCTTCTCGTCTACATCTTAGCAAAAAGCTTTTCCACTCTGTCTGGCAAGGTGAAACTTTGCCAGCACAAAAAACATCTCCCATCGTGTTCTAGAGGCTGCACGGAGGTCTGCCGAGTGTTTTGCAAGAAGAGAAAGAAAGTTGTCCAAAACAGCTTGCAATCGTATGTTCATGTGAATAGAAAAGGCAGGAGAGTGGTCAGGTACTGCTTTCTCTCACTTGGCAAGCTGCGCACACAATCGCAGTGTTGTACAGCTTGTTTCATCACCTTTGCGAAGTTGCCGCTCTCTCCGGCTCCCGGAGACGAAGAAGCTGCTTCTTCGCGCAAAGACGATTCTGCCGCTCATAGTGCTCTGCACTGTGTGTCTTCTGCCGAAAGAGGCCCGGGAGCGGTGCTTAGCTCTGCAGAGCACCTTACCTTCGTCGTTAGCCTCTCTTCTCGTCTACATCTTAGCAAAAAGCTTTTCCACTCTGTCTGGCAAGGAGAAACTGTGCCAGCACAGAAAACATCTCCCATCGTGTTCTAGAGGCTGCACGGAGGTCTGCCGAGTGTTTTGCCAGAAAACAAAGAAAGTTTTCCAAAACAGCTTGCAATCGAATGTTCATGTGATTAGAAAAGGCAGGAGAGTGGTCAGGTACTGTTTTCTCTCAGTTGCCAAGCTGCGCACACAATCGCAGTGTTGTACAGCTTGTTTCATCACCTTTGCGAAGTTGCCGCTCTCTCCGGCACCCGGAGACGAAGAAGCTGCTTCTTCGCGCAAAGACGATTCTGCCGCTCACAGTGCTCTGCGGTGTGCGCCTTCTGCCGAAAGAGGTCCGGGAGCGGTGCTTAGCTCTGCAGAGCACCGTACCTTCGTCTTTAGCCTCTCTTCTCGTCTACATCTTAGCAAAAAGCTTTTCCACTCTGTCTGGCAAGGAGAAACTTTGCCAGCACAGAAAACATCTCCCATCGTGTTCTAGAGGCTGCACGGAGGTCTGCCGAGTGTTTTGCAAGAAAATAAAGAAAGTTGTCCAAAACAGCTTGCAATCGAATGTTCATGTGAATAGAAAAGGCAGGAGAGTGGTCAGGTACTGTTTTCTCTCAGTTGGCAAGCTGCGCACACAATCGCAGTCTTGTACAGCTTGTTTCATCACCTTTGCCAAGATGCCGCTCTATCCGGCTCCTGGAGACCAAGAAGCTGCTTCTTCGCGCAAAGACGATTCTGCCGCTCACAGTGCTCTGCGGAGTGCGCCTTCTGCCGAAAGAGGCCCGGGAGCGGTGCTTAGCTCTGCAGAGCACCGTACCTTCGTCTTTAGCCTCTCTTCTCGTCTACATCTTTGCAAAAAGCTTTTCCACTCTCTCTGGCAAGGAGAAACTGTGCCAGCACAAAAAACATCTCCCATCGTGTTCTAGAGGCTGCACGGAGGTCTGCCGAGTGTTTTGCAAGAAGAGAAAGAAAGTTGTCCAAAACAGCTTGCAATCGAATGTTCATGTGAATAGAAAAGGCAGGAGAGTGGTCAGGTATTGTTTTCTCTCAGTTGGCAAGCTGCGCACACAATCGCAGTGTTGTACAGCTTGTTTCATCACCTTTGCGAAGTTGCCGCTCTCTCCGGCTCCCGGAGACGAAGAAGCTGCTTCTTCGCGCAAAGACGATTCTGCCGCTCACAGTGCTCTGCGGTGTGCGCCTTCTGCCGAAAGAGGCCAGGGAGCGGTGCTTAGCTCTGCACTGCACCGTACCTTCGTCTTTAGCCTCTCTTCTCGTCTACATCTTAGCAAAAAGCTTTTCCACTCTGTCTGGCAAGGACAAACTGTGCCAGCACAGAAAACATCTCCCTTCGTGTTCTAGAGGCTGCACGGAGGTCTGCCGAGTGTTTTGCAAGAAGAGAAAGAAAGTTGTCCAAAACAGCTTGCAATCGAATGTTCATGTGAATAGAAAAGGCAGGAGAGTGGTCAGGTACTGTTTTCTCTCAGTTGGCAAGCTGCGCACACAATCGCAGTCTTGTACAGCTTGTTTCATCACCGTTGCCAAGTTGCCGCTCTCTCCGGCTCCCGGAGACGAAGAAGCTGCTTCTTCGCGCAAAGACGATTCTGCCGCTCACAGTGCTCTGCGGTGTGCGCCTTCTGCCGAAAGAGGTCCGGGAGCGGTGCTTAGCTCTGCAGAGAACCGTACCTTCGTCTTTAGCCTCTCTTCTCGTCTACATCTTAGCAAAAAGCTTTTCCACTCTGTCTGGCAAGGAGAAACTTTGCCAGCACAGAAAACATCTCCCATCGTGTTCTAGAGGCTGCACGGAGGTCTGCCGAGTGTTTTGCAAGAAGAGAAAGAAAGTTGTCCAAAACAGCTTGCAATCGAATGTTCATGTGAATAGAAAAGGCAGGAGAGTGGTCAGGTACTGTTTTCTCTCAGTTGGCAAGCTGCGCACACAATCGCAGTCTTGTACAGCTTGTTTCATCACCTTTGCCAAGTTGCCGCTCTCTCCGGCTCCCGGAGACGAAGAAGCTGCTTCTTCGCGCAAAGACGATTCTGCCGCTCACAGTGCTCTGCGGTGTGCGCCTTCTGCCGAAAGAGGTCCGGGAGCGGTGCTTAGCTCTGCAGAGAACCGTACCTTCGTCTTTAGCCTCTCTTCTCGTCTACATCTTAGCAAAAAGCTTTTCCACTCTGTCTGGCAAGAAGAAACTTTGCCAGCACAGAAAACATCTCCCATCGTGTTCTAGAGGCTGCACGGAGGTCTGCCGAGTGTTTTGCAAGAAGAGAAAGAAAGTTGTCCAAAACAGCTTGCAATCGAATGTTCATGTGAATAGAAAAGGCAGGAGAGTGGTCAGGTACTGTTTTCTCTCCGTTGCCAAGCTGCGCACACAATCGCAGTCTTGTACAGCTTGTTTCATCACCTTTGCGAAGTTGCCGCTCTCTCCGGCTCCCGGAGACGAAGAAGCTGCTTCTTCGCGCAAAGACGATTCTGCCGCTCACAGTTCTCTGCGGTGTGCGCCTTCTGCCGAAAGAGGTCCGGGAGCGGTGCTTAGCTCTGCAGAGCACCGTACCTTCGTCTTTAGCCTCTCTTCTCGTCTACATCTTAGCAAAAAGCTTTTCCACTCTGTCTGGCAAGGAGAAACTGTGCCAACACAGAAAACATCTCCCATCGTGTTCTAGCGGCTGCACGGAGGTCTGCCGAGTGTTTTGCAAGAAGAGAAAGAAAGTTGTCCAAAACAGCTTCCAATCGAATGTTCATGTGAATAGAAAAGGCAGGAGAGTGGTCAGGTACTGTTTTCTCTCAGTTGGCAAGCTGCGCACACAATCGCAGTCTTGTACAGCTTGTTTCATCACCTTTGCGAAGTTGCCCCTCTCTCCGGCTCCGGGAGACGAAGAAGCTGCTTCTTCGCGCAAAGACGATTCTGCCGCTCACAGTGCTCTGCGGTGTGCGCCTTCTGCCGAAAGAGGCCAGGGAGCGGTGCTTAGCTCTGCAGAGCACTGTACGTTCGTCTTTAGCCTCTCTTCTCGTCTACATCTTAGCAAAAAGCTTTTCCACTCTGTCTGGCAAGGAGAAACTGTGCCAGCACAGAAAACATCTCCCATCGTGTTCTAGAGGCTGCACGGAGGT
Organism: Melozone crissalis; assembly: GCF_028551555.1. NCBI lineage: Eukaryota > Metazoa > Chordata > Aves > Passeriformes > Passerellidae > Melozone > Melozone crissalis. Next base: position 7,610,131 of record NW_026535896.1, on the reverse strand, counting down.
CTGCCGAGTGTTTTGCAAGAAGAGAAAGAAAGTTGTCCAAAACAGCTTGCAATCGAATGTTCATGTGAATAGAAAAGGCAGGAGAGTGGTCAGGTACTGTTTTCTCTCCGTTGGCAAACTGCGCACACAATCGCAGTGTTGTACAGCTTGTTTCATCACCTTTGCGAAGTTGCCGTTCTCTCCGGCTCCCGGAGACGAAGAAGCTGCTTCTTCGCGCAAAGACGATTCTGCCGCTCACAGTTCTCTGCGGTGTGCGCCTTCTGCCGAAAGAGGTCCGGGAGCGGTGCTTACCTCTGCAGAGCACCGTACCTTCGTCTTTAGCCTCTCTTCTCGTCTACATCTTAGCAAAAAGCTTTTCCACTCTGTCTGGCAAGGAGAAACTGTGCCAGCACAGAAAACATCTCCCATCGTGTTCTAGAGGCTGCACGGAGGTCTGCCGAGTGTTTTGCAAGAAGAGAAAGAAAGTTGTCCAAAACAGCTTGCAATCGAATGTTCATGTGATTAGAAAAGGCAGGAGAGTGGTCAGGTACTGTTTTCTCTCAGTTGGCAAGCTGCGCACACAATCGCAGTGTTGTAGAGCTTGTTTCATCACCTTTGCCAAGTTGCCGCTCTCTCCGGCTCCCGGAGACCAAGAAGCTGCTTCTTCGCGCAAAGACGATTCTGCCGCTCACAGTGCTCTGCGGTGTGCGCCTTCTCCCGAAAGAGATCCGGGAGCGGTGCTTTGCTCTGCAGAGCACCGTACCTTCGTCTTTAGCCTCTCTTCTCGTCTACATCTTAGCAAAAAGCTTTTCCACTCTGTCTGGCAAGGAGAAACTGTGCCAGCACAGAAAACATCTCCCATCGTGTTCTAGAGGCTGCACGGAGGTCTGCCGAGTGTTTTGCAAGAAGAGAAAGAAAGTTGTCCAAAACAGCTTGCAATCGAATGGTCATGTGAATAGAAAAGGCAGGAGAGTGGTCAGGTACTGTTTTCTCTCAGTTGGCAAGCTGCGCACACACTCGCAGTCTTGTACAGCTTGTTTCATCACCTTTGCGAAGTTGCCACTCTCTCCGGCTCCCGGAGACGAAGAAGCTGCTTCTTCGCGCAAAGACGATTCTGCCGCTCACAGTGCTCTGCGGTGTGCGCCTTCTGCCGAAAGAGGCCCGGGAGCGGTGCTTAGCTCTGCAGAGCACCGTACCTTCGTCTTTAGCCTCTCTTCTCGTCTACATCTTAGCAAAAAGCTTTTCCACTCTGTCTGGCAAGGAGAAACTGTGCCAGCACAGAAAACATCTCCCATCGTGTTCTAGAGGCTGCACGGAGGTCTGCCGAGTGTTTTGCAAGAAGAGAAAGAAAGTTGTCCAAAACAGCTTGCAATCGAATGTTCATGTGAATAGAAAAGGCAGGAGAGTGGTCAGGTACTGTTTTCTCTCAGTTGGCAAGCTGCGCACACAATCGCAGTGTTGTACAGCTTGTTTCATCACCTTTGCGAAGCTGCCGCTCTCTCCGGCTCCCGGAGACGAAGAAGCTGCTTCTTCGCGCAAAGACGATTCTGCTGCTCACAGTGCTCTGCGGTGTGTGTCTTCTGCCGAAAGAGACCAGGGAGCGGTGCTTAGCTCTACAGAGCACCGTACCTTCGTCTTTAGCCTCTCTTCTCGTCTACATCTTAGCAAAAAGCTTTTCCACTCTGTCTGGCAAGGAGAAACTTTGCCAGCACAGAAAACATCTCCAATCGTGTTCTAGAGGCTGCACGGAGGTCTGCCGAGTGTTTTGCAAGAAGAGAAAGAAAGTTGTCCAAAACAGCTTGCAATCGAATGTTCATGTGAATAGAAAAGGCAGGAGAGTGGTCAGGTACTGTTTTCTCTCAGTTGGCAAGCTGCGCACACAATCGCAGTGTTGTACAGCTTGTTTCATCACCTTTGCCAAGTTGCCGCTCTCTCCGGCTCCCGGAGACGAAGAAGCTGCTTCTTCGCGCAAAGACGATTCTGACGCTCACAGTGCTCTGCGGTGTGCGCCTTCTGCCGAAAGAGGTCCGGGAGCGGTGCTTAGCTCTGCAGAGCACCGTACCTTCGTCTTTAGCCTCTCTTCTCGTCTACATCTTAGCAAAAACCTTTTCCACTCTGTCTGGCAAGGAGAAACTTTGCCAGCACAGAAAACATCTCCCATCGTGTTCTAGAGGCTGCACGGATGTCTGCCGAGTGTTTTGCAAGAAGAGAAAGAAAGTTGTCCAAAACAGCTTGCAATCGAATGTTCATGTGATTAGAAAAGGCAGGAGAGTGGTCGGGTACTGTTTTCTCTCAGTTGGCAAGCTGCGCACACAATCGCAGTCTTGTACAGCTTGTTTCAGCACCTTTGCGAAGTTGCCGCTCTCTCCGGCTCCCGGAGACGAAGAAGCTGCTTCTTCGCGCAAAGACGATTCTGCCGCTCACAGTGCTCTGCGGTGTGCGCCTTCTGCCGAAAGAGGCCAGGGAGCGGTGCTTACCTCTGCACTGCACCGTACCTTCGTCTTTAGCCTCTCTTCTAGCTTACATCTTAGCAAAAAGCTTTTCCACTCTGTCTGGCAAGGAGAAACTGTGCCAGCACAGAAAACATCTCCCTTCGTGTTCTAGAGGCTGCACGGAGGTCTGCCTAGTGTTTTGCAAGAAGAGAAAGAAAGTTGTCCAAAACAGCTTGCAATCGAATGTTCAAGTGAATAGAAAAGGCAGGAGAGTGGTCAGGTTCTGTTTTCTCTCAGTTGGCAAGCTGCGCACACAATCGCAGTGTTGTACAGCTTGTTTCATCACCTTTGCGAAGTGTCCGCTCTCTCCGGCTCCCGGAGCCGAAGAAGCTGCTTCTTCGCGCAAAGACGATTCTGCCGCTCACAGTGCTCTGCGGTGTGCGCCTTCTGCCGAAAGAGGCCCGGGTGCGGTGCTTAGCTCTGCACTGCACCGTACCTTCGTCTTTAGCCTCTCTTCTCGTCTACATCTTAGCAAAAAGCTTTTCCACTCTGTCTGGCAAGGAGAAACTGTTCCAGCACAGAAAACATCTCCCATCGTGTTCTAGAGGCTGCACGGAGGTCTGCCGAGTGTTTTGCAAGAAGAGAAAGAAAGTTGTCCAAAACAGCTTGCAATCGAATGTTCATGTGATTAGAAAAGGCAGGAGAGTGGTAAGGTACTGTTTTCTCTCACTTGGCAAGCTGCGCACACAATCGCAATGTTGTACAGCTTGTTTCATCACCTTTCCCAAGTTGCCGCTCTCTCCGGCTCCCGGAGACGAAGAAGCTGCTTCTTCGCGCAAAGACGATTCTGCCGCTCACAGTGCTCTGCGGTGTGCGCCTTCTGCCGAAAGAGGTACGGGAGCGGTGCTTAGCTCTGCAGAGCACCGTACCTCCGTCTTTAGCCTCTCTTCTCGTCTACATCTTAGCAAAAAGCTTTTCCACTCTGTCTGGAAAGGAAAAACTTTGCCAGCACAGAAAACATCTCCCATCGTGTTCTAGAGGCTGCACGGAGGTCTGCCGAGTGTTTTGCAAGAAGAGAAAGAAAGTTGTCCAAAACAGCTTGCAATCGAATGTTCATGTGAATAGAAAAGGCAGGAGAGTGGTCAGGTTCTGTTTTCTCTCAGTTGGCAAGCTGCGCACACAATCGCAGTGTTGTACAGCTTGTTTCATCACCTTTGCGAAGCTGCCGCTCTCTCCGGCTCCCGGAGACGAAGAAGCTGCTTCTTCGCGCAAAGACGATTCTGCCGCTCACAGTTCTCTGCGGTGTGCGCCTTCTGCCGAAAGAGGTCCGGGAGCGGTGCTTAGCTCTGCAGAGCACCGTACCTTCGTCTTTAGCCTCTCTTCTCGTCTACATCTTAGCAAAAAGCTTTTCCACTCTGTCTGGCAAGGAGAAACTGTGCCAGCACAAAAAACATCTCCCATCGTGTTCTAGAGGCTGCACGGAGGTCTGCCGAGTGTTTTGCAAGAAGAGAAAGAAAGTTGTCCAAAACAGCTTGCAATCGAATGTTCATGTGAATAGAAAAGGCAGGAGAGTGGTCAGGTACTGTTTTCTCTCAGTTGGCAAGCTGCGCACACAATCGCAGTCTTGTACAGCTTGTTTCATCACCTTTGCGAAGTTGCCCCTCTCTCCGGCTCCGGGAGACGAAGAAGCTGCTTCTTCGCGCAAAGACGATTCTGCCGCTCACAGTGCTCTGCGGTGTGCGCCTTCTGCCGAAAGAGGCCAGGGAGCGGTGCTTAGCTCTGCAGAGCACTGTACGTTCGTCTTTAGCCTCTCTTCTCGTCTACATCTTAGCAAAAAGCTTTTCCACTCTGTCTGGCAAGGAGAAACTGTGCCAGCACAGAAAACATCTCCCATCGTGTTCTAGAGGCTGCACGGAGGTCTGCCGAGTGTTTTGCAAGAAGAGAAAGAAAGTTGTCCAAAACAGCTTGCAATCGAATGTTCATGTGAATAGAAAAGGAAGGAGAGTGGTCAGGTACTGTTTTCTCTCAGTTGGCAAGCTGCGCACACAATCGCAGTGTTGTACAGCTTGTTTCATCACCTTTGCCAAGTTGCCGCTCTCTCCGGCTCCCGGAGCCGAAGAAGCTGCTTCTTCGCGCAAAGACGATTCTGCCGCTCACAGTGCTCTGCGGTGTGCGCCTTCTGCCGAAAGAGGTCCGGGAGCGGTGCTTAGCTCTGCAGAGTACCGTACCTTCGTCTTTAGCCTCTCTTCTCGTCTACATCTTAGCAAAAAGCTTTTCCACTCTGTCCGGCAAGGAGAAACTTTGCCAGCACAGAAAACATCTCCCTTCGTGTTCTAGAGGCTGCACGGAGGTCTGCCTAGTGTTTTGCAAGAAGAGAAAGAAAGTTGTCCAAAACAGCTTGCAATCGAATGTTCATGTGAATAGAAAAGGCAGGAGAGTGGTCAGGTACTGTTTTCTCTCACTTGGCAAGCTGCGCACACAATCGCAGTGTTGTAGAGCTTGTTTCATCACCTTTGCGAAGCTGCCGCTCTCTCCGGCTCCCGGAGACGAAGAAGCTGCTTATTCGCGCAATGAAGATTCTGCCGCTCACAGTGCTCTGCGGTGTGCGCCTTCTGCCGAAAGAGGTCCGGGAGCGGTGCTTAGCTCTGCAGAGCACCGTACCTTCGTCTTTAGCCTCTCTTCTCGTCTACATCTTAGCAAAAAGCTTTTCCACTCTCTCTGGCTAGGAGAAACTGTGCCAGCACAAAAAACATCTCCCATCGTGTTCTAGAGGCTGCACGGAGGTCTGCCGAGTGTTTTGCAAGAAGAGAAAGAAAGTTGTTCAAAACAGCTTGCAATCGAATGTTCATGTGAATAGAAAAGGCAGGAGAGTGGTCAGGTACTGTTTTCTCTCACTTGGCAAGCTGCGCACACAATCGCAGTGTTATACAGCTTGTTTCATCACCTTTGCGAAGTTGCCGCTCTCTCCAGCTCCCGGAGACGAAGAAGCTACTTCTTCGCGCAAAGACGATTCTGCCGCTCACAGTGCTCTGCGGTGTGCGGCTTCTGACGAAAGAGACCAGGGAGCGGTGCTTCGCTCTGCAGAGCACCGTACCTTCGTCTTTAGCCTCTCTTCTCGTCTACATCTTAGCAAAAACCTTTTCCACTATGTCTGGCAAGGAGAAACTGTGCCAGCACAAAAAACATCTCCAATCGTGTTCTAGAGGCTGCACGGAGGTCTGCCGAGTGTTTTGCAAGAAGAGAAAGAAAGTTGTCCAAAACAGCTTGCAATCGAATGTTCATGTGAATAGAAAAGGCAGGAGAGTGGTCAGGTACTGTTTTCTCTCAGTTGGCAAGCTGCGCACACAATCGCAGTGTTGTACAGCTTGTTTCATCACCTTTGCGAAGCTGCCGCTCTCTCCGGCTCCCGGAGACGAAGAAGCTGCTTCTTCGCGCAAAGACGATTCTGACGCTCACAGTGCTCTGCACTGTGTGTCTTCTGCCGAAAGAGACCAGGGAGCGGTGCTTAGCTCTGCAGAGCACCGAACCTTCGTCTTTAGCCTCTCTTCTCGTCTACATCTTAGCAAAAAGCTTTTCCACTCTGTCTGGCAAGGAGAAACTGTGCCAGCACAGAAAACATCTCCCATCGTGTTCTAGAGGCTGCACGGAGGTCTGCCGAGTGTTTTGCAAGAAGAGAAAGAAAGTTGTCCAAAACAGCTTGCAATCGTATGTTCATGTGAATAGAAAAGGCAGGAGAGTGGTCAGGTACTGCTTTCTCTCAGTTGGCAAGCTGCGCACACAATCGCAGTGTTGTACAGCTTGTTTCATCACCTTTGCCAAGATGCCGCTCTATCCGGCTCCTGGAGACCAAGAACCTGCTTCTTCGCGCAAAGACGATTCTGCCGCTCACAGTGCTCTGCGGAGTGCGCCTTCTGCCGAAAGAGGTCCGGGAGCGGTGCTTAGCTCTGCAGAGCACCGTACCTTCGTCTTTAGCCTCTCTTCTCGTCTACATCTTAGCAAAAAGCTTTTCCACTCTGTCTGGCAAGGAGAAACTGTGCCAGCACAGAAAACATCTCCCATCGTGTTCTAGAGGCTGCACGGAGGTCTGCCGAGTGTTTTGCAAGAAGAGAAAGAAAGTTGTCCAAAACAGCTTGCAATCGAATGTTCATGTGAATAGAAAAGGCAGGAGAGTGGTCAGGTACTGTTTTCTCTCAGTTGGCAAGCTGCGCACACAATCGCAGTGTTGTACAGCTTGTTTCATCACCTTTGCCAAGTTGCCGCTCTCTCCGGCTCCCGGAGACGAAGAAGCTGCTTCTTCGCGCAAAGACGATTCTGACGCTCACAGTGCTCTGCGGTGTGCGCCTTCTGCCGAAAGAGGTCCGGGAGCGGTGCTTAGCTCTGCAGAGCACCGTACCTTCGTCTTTAGCCTCTCTTCTCGTCTACATCTTAGCAAAAACCTTTTCCACTCTGTCTGGCAAGGAGAAACTTTGCCAGCACAGAAAACATCTCCCATCGTGTTCTAGAGGCTGCACGGATGTCTGCCGAGTGTTTTGCAAGAAGAGAAAGAAAGTTGTCCAAAACAGCTTGCAATCGAATGTTCATGTGATTTGAAAAGGCAGGAGAGTGGTCGGGTACTGTTTTCTCTCAGTTGGCAAGCTGCGCACACAATCGCAGTGTTGTACAGCTTGTTTCAGCACCTTTGCGAAGTTGCCGCTCTCTCCGGCTCCCGGAGACGAAGAAGCTGCTTCTTCGCGCAAAGACGATTCTGCCGCTCACAGTGCTCTGCGGTGTGCGCCTTCTGCCGAAAGAGGCCAGGGAGCGGTGCTTACCTCTGCACTGCACCGTACCTTCGTCTTTAGCCTCTCTTCTAGCTTACATCTTAGCAAAAAGCTTTTCCACTCTGTCTGGCAAGGAGAAACTGTGCCAGCACAGAAAACATCTCCCTTCGTGTTCTAGAGGCTGCACGGAGGTCTGCCTAGTGTTTTGCAAGAAGAGAAACAAAGTTGTCCAAAACAGCTTGCAATCGAATGTTCAAGTGAATAGAAAAGGCAGGAGAGTGGTCAGGTTCTGTTTTCTCTCAGTTGGCAAGCTGCGCACACAATCGCAGTGTTGTACAGCTTGTTTCATCACCTTTGCCAAGTTGCCGCTCTCTCCGGCTCCCGGAGACGAAGAAGCTGCTTCTTCGCGCAAAGACGATTCTGCCGCTCACAGTGCTCTGCGGTGTGCGTCTTCTGCCGAAAGAGGTCCGGGAGCGGTGCTTAGCTCTGCAGAGCACCGTACCTTTGTCTTTAGCCTCTCTTCTCGTCTACACCTTAGCAAAAAGCTTTTCCACTCTGTCTGGCAAGGAGAAACTGTGCCAGCACAGAAAACATCTCCCATCGTGTTCTAGAGGCTGCACGGAGGTCTGCCGAGTGTTTTGCAAGAAGAGAAAGAAAGTTGTCCAAAACAGCTTGCAATCGAATGTTCATGTGAATAGAAAAGGCAGGAGAGTGGTCAGGTTCTGTTTTCTCTCAGTTGGCAAGCTGCGCACACAATCGCAGTGTTGTACAGCTTGTTTCATCACCTTTGCGAAGTTGCCGCTATCTCCGGCTCCGGGAGACGAAGAAACTGCTTCTTCGCGCAAAGACGATTCTGCCGCTCACAGTGCTCTGCGGTGTGCGCCTTCTGCCGAAAGAGGCCAGGGAGCGGTGCTTGGCTCTGCAGAGAACCGTACCTTCGTCTTTAGCCTCTCTTCTCGTCTACATCTTAGCAAAAAGCTTTTCCACTATGTCTGGCAAGGAGAAACTGTGCCAGCACAGAAAACATCTCCCATCGTGTTCTAGAGGCTGCACGGAGGTCTGCCGAGTGTTTTGCCAGAAAACAAAGAAAGTTGTCCAAAACAGCTTGCAATCGAATGTTCATGTGAATAGAAAAGGCAGGAGAGTGGTCAGGTACTGTTTTCTCTCAGTTGGCAAGCTGCGCACACAATCGCAGTGTTGTACAGCTTGTTTCATAACCTTTGCGAAGCTGCCGCTCTCTCCGGCTCCCGGAGACGAAGAAGCTGCTTCTTCGCGCAAAGACGATTCTGCCGCTCATAGTGCTCTGCACTGTGTGTCTTCTGCCGAAAGAGGTCCGGGAGCGGTGCTTACCTCTTCAGAGCACCGTACCTTCGTCTTTAGCCTCTCTTCTCGTCTACATCTTAGCAAAAAGCTTTTCCACTCTGTCTGGCAAGGAGAAACTGTGCCAGCACAGAAAACATCTCCCATCGTGTTCTAGAGGCTGCACGGAGGTCTGCCGAGTGTTTTGCAAGAAGAGAAAGAAAGTTGTCCAAAACAGCTTGCAATCGAATGTTCATGAGAATAGAAAAGGAAGGAGAGTGGTCAGGTACTGTTTTCTCTCCGTTGCCAAGCTGCGCACACAATCGCAGTCTTGTACAGCTTGTTTCATCACCTTTCCCAAGTTGCCGCTCTCTCCGGCTCCCGGAGACGAAGAAGCTGCTTCTTCGCGCAAAGACGATTCTGCCGCTCACAGTGCTCTGCGGTGTGCGCCTTCTGCCGAAAGAGGTACGGGAGCGGTGCTTAGCTCTGCAGAGCACCGTATCTTCGTCTTTAGCCTCTCTTCTCGTCTACATCTTAGCAAAAATCTTTTCCACTCTGTCTGGAAAGGAAAAACTTTGCCAGCACAGAAAACATCTCCCATCGTGTGCTAGAGGCTGCACGGAGGTCTGCCGAGTGTTTTGCAAGAAGAGAAAGAAAGTTGTCCAAAACAGCTTGCAATCGAATGTTCATGTGAATAGAAAAGGCAGGAGAGTGGTCAGGGACTGTTTTCTCTCACTTGGCAAGCTGCGCACACAATCGCAGTGTTGTAGAGCTTGTTTCATCACCTTTGCGAAGCTGCCGCTCTCTCCGGCTCCCGGAGACGAAGAAGCTGCTTCTTCGCGCAATGACGATTCTGCCGCTCACAGTGCTCTGCGGTGTGCGCCTTCTGCCGAAAGAGGTCCGGGAGCGGTGCTTAGCTCTGCAGAGCACCGTACCTTCGTCTTTAGCCTCTCTTCTCGTCTACATCTTAGCAAAAAGCTTTTCCACTCTGTCTGGCAAGGAGAAACTTTGCCAGCACAGAAAACATCTCCCATCGTGTTCTAGAGGCTGCACGGAGGTCTGCCGAGTGTTTTGCAAGAAAACAAAGAAAGTTGTCCAAAACAGCTTGCAATCGAATGGTCATGTGAATAGAAAAGGCAGGAGAGTGGTCAGGTACTGTTTTCTCTCACTTGGCAAGCTGCGCACACAATCGCAGTCTTGTACAGCTTGTTTCATCACCTTTGCCAAGATGCCGGTCATCCGGCTCCTGGAGACCAAGAAGCTGCTTCTTCGGGCAAAGACGATTCTGCCGCTCACAGTGCTCTGCGGAGTGCGCCTTCTGCCGAAAGAGGTCCGGGAGCGGTGCTTAGCTCTGCAGAGCACCGTACCTTCGTCTTTAGCCTCTCTTCTCGTCTACATCTTTGCAAAAAGCTTTTCCACTCTGTCTGGCAAGGAGAAACTGTGCCAGCACAAAAAACATCTCCCATCGTGTTCTAGAGGCTGCACGGAGGTCTGCCGAGTGTTTTGCAAGAAGAGAAAGAAAGTTGTCCAAAACAGCTTGCAATCGAATGTTCATGTGATTAGAAAAGGCAGGAGAGTGGTCAGGTATTGTTTTCTCTCAGTTGGCAAGCTGCGCACACAATCGCAGTGTTGTACAGCTTGTTTCATCACCTTTGCGAAGTTGCCGCTCTCTCCGGCTCCCGGAGACGAAGAAGCTGCTTCTTCGCGCAAAGACGATTCTGCCGCTCACAGTGCTCTGCTTTGTGCGCCTTCTGCCGAAAGAGGCCAGGGAGCGGTGCTTAGCTCTGCACTGCACCGTACCTTCGTCTTTAGCCTCTCTTCTCGTCTACATCTTAGCAAAAAGCTTTTCCACTCTGTCTGGCAAGGAGAAACTGTGCCAGCACAGAAAACATCTCCCTTCGTGTTCTAGAGGCTGCACGGTGGTCTGCCGAGTGTTTTGCAAGAAGAGAAAGAAAGTTGTCCAAAACAGCTTGCAATCGAATGTTCATGTGAATAGAAAAGGCAGGAGAGTGGTCAGGTACTGTTTTCTCTCAGTTGGCAAGCTGCGCACACAATCGCAGTGTTGTACAGCTTGTTTCATCACCTTTGCCAAGTTGCCGCTCTCTCCGGCTCCCGGAGCCGAAGAAGCTGCTTCTTCGCGCAAAGACGATTCTGACGCTCACAGTGCTCTGCGGTGTGCGCCTTCTGCCGAAAGAGGCCCGGGTGCGGTGCTTAGCTCTGCAGAGCTCCGTACCTTCGACTTTAGCCTCTCTTCTCGTCTACATCTTAGCAAAAAGCTTTTCCACTCTGTCTGGCAAGGAGAAACTTTGCCAGCACAGAAAACATCTCCCATCGTGTTCTAGAGGCTGCACGGAGGTCTGCCGAGTGTTTTGCAAGAAGAGAAAGAAAGTTGTCCAAAACAGCTTGCAATCGAATGTTCATGTGAATAGAAAAGGCAGGAGAGTGGTCAGGTTCTGTTTTCTCTCAGTTGGCAAGCTGCGCACACAATCGCAGTGTTGTACAGCTTGTTTCATCACCTTTGCGAAGTTGCCGCTCTCTCCGGCTCCGGGAGACGAAGAAGCTGCTTCTTCGCGCAAAGACGATTCTGCCGCTCACAGTGCTCTGCGGAGTGCGCCTTCTGCCGAAAGAGGTCCGGGAGCGGTGCTTAGCTCTGCAGAGCACCGTACCTTGGTCTTTAGCCTCTCTTCTCGTCTACATCTTAGCAAAAAGCTTTTCCACTCTGTCTGGCAAGGAGAAACTTTGCCAGCACAGAAAACATCTCCCATCGTGCTGTAGAGGCTGCACGGAGGTCTGCCGAGTGTTTTGCAAGAAGAGAAAGAAAGTTGTCCAAAACAGCTTGCAATCGAATGTTCATGTGAATAGAAAAGGCAGGAGAGTGGTCAGGTACTGTTTTCTCTCAGTTGCCAAGCTGCGCACACAATCGCAGTCTTGTACAGCTTGTTTCATCACCTTTGCGAAGTTGCCACTCTCTCCGGCTCCCGGAGACGAAGAAGCTGCTTCTTCGCGCAAAGACGATTCTGCCGCTCACAGTTCTCTGCGGTGTGCGCCTTCTGCCGAAAGAGGTCCGGGAGCGGTGCTTAGCTCTGCAGAGCACCGTACCTTCGTCTTTAGCCTCTCTTCTCGTCTACATCTTAGCAAAAAGCTTTTCCACTCTGTCTGGCAAGGAGAAACTGTGCCAGCACAAAAAACATCTCCCATCGTGTTCTAGAGGCTGCACGGAGGTCTGCCGAGTGTTTTGCAAGAAGAGAAAGAAAGTTGTCCAAAACAGCTTGCAATCGAATGTTCATGTGAATAGAAAAGGCAGGAGAGTGGTCAGGTTCTGTTTTCTCTCAGTTGGCAAGCTGCGCACACAATCGCAGTGTTGTACAGCTTGTTTCATCACCTTTGCGAAGTTGCCGCTATCTCCGGCTCCGGGAGACGAAGAAACTGCTTCTTCGCGCAAAGACGATTCTGCCGCTCACAGTGCTCTGCGGTGTGCGCCTTCTGCCGAAAGAGGCCAGGGAGCGGTGCTTGGCTCTGCAGAGAACCGCACCTTCGTCTTTAGCCTCTCTTCTCGTCTACATCTTAGCAAAAAGCTTTTCCACTATGTCTGGCAAGGAGAAACTGTGCCAGCACAGAAAACATCTCCCATTGTGTTCTAGAGGCTGCACGGAGGTCTGCCGAGTGTTTTGCAAGAAGAGAAAGAAAGTTGTCCAAAACAGCTTGCAATCGAATGTTCATGTGAATAGAAAAGGAAGGAGAGTGGTCAGGTACTGTTTTCTCTCCGTTGCCAAGCTGCGCACACAATCGCAGTGTTGTACAGCTTGTTTCATCACCTTTCCCAAGTTGCCGCTCTCTCCGGCTCCCGGAGACGAAGAAGCTGCTTCTTCGCGCAAAGACGATTCTGCCGCTCACAGTGCTCTGCGGTGTGCGCCTTCTGCCGAAAGAGGTACGGGAGCGGTGCTTAGCTCTGCAGAGCACCGTATCTTCGTCTTTAGACTCTCTTCTCGTCTACATCTTAGCAAAAAGCTTTTCCACTCTGTCTGGAAAGGAAAAACTTTGCCAGCACAGAAAACATCTCCCATCGTGTGCTAGAGGCTGCACGGAGGTCTGCCGAGTGTTTTGCAAGAAGAGAAAGAAAGTTGTCCAAAACAGCTTGCAATCGAATGTTCATGTGAATAGAAAAGGCAGGAGAGTGGTCAGGTACTGTTTTCTCTCACTTGGCAAGCTGCGCACACAATCGCAGTGTTGTAGAGCTTGTTTCATCACCTTTGCGAAGCTGCCGCTCTCTCCGGCTCCCGGAGACGAAGAAGCTGCTTCTTCGCGCAATGACGATTCTGCCGCTCACAGTGCTCTGCGGTGTGCGCCTTCTGCCGAAAGAGGTCCGGGAGCGGTGCTTAGCTCTGCAGAGCACCGTACCTTCGTCTTTAGCCTCTCTTCTCGTCTACATCTTAGCAAAAAGCTTTTCCACTCTGTCTGGCAAGGAGAAACTTTGCCAGCACAGAAAACATCTCCCATCGTGTTCTAGAGGCTGCACGGAGGTCTGCCGAGTGTTTTGCAAGAAAACAAAGAAAGTTGTCCAAAACAGCTTGCAATCGAATGGTCATGTGAATAGAAAAGGCAGGAGAGTGGTCAGGTACTGTTTTCTCTCACTTGGCAAGCTGCGCACACAATCGCAGTCTTGTACAGCTTGTTTCATCACCTTTGCCAAGATGCCGGTCATCCGGCTCCTGGAGACCAAGAAGCTGCTTCTTCGGGCAAAGACGATTCTGCCGCTCACAGTGCTCTGCGGAGTGCGCCTTCTGCCGAAAGAGGTCCGGGAGCGGTGCTTAGCTCTGCAGAGCACCGTACCTTCGTCTTTAGCCTCTCTTCTCGTCTACATCTTTGCAAAAAGCTTTTCCACTCTGTCTGGCAAGGAGAAACTGTGCCAGCACAAAAAACATCTCCCATCGTGTTCTAGAGGCTGCACGGAGGTCTGCCGAGTGTTTTGCAAGAAGAGAAAGAAAGTTGTCCAAAACAGCTTGCAATCGAATGTTCATGTGATTAGAAAAGGCAGGAGAGTGGTCAGGTATTGTTTTCTCTCAGTTGGCAAGCTGCGCACACAATCGCAGTGTTGTACAGCTTGTTTCATCACCTTTGCGAAGTTGCCGCTCTCTCCGGCTCCCGGAGACGAAGAAGCTGCTTCTTCGCGCAAAGACGATTCTGCCGCTCACAGTGCTCTGCTTTGTGCGCCTTCTGCCGAAAGAGGCCAGGGAGCGGTGCTTAGCTCTGCACTGCACCGTACCTTCGTCTTTAGCCTCTCTTCTCGTCTACATCTTAGCAAAAAGCTTTTCCACTCTGTCTGGCAAGGAGAAACTGTGCCAGCACAGAAAACATCTCCCTTCGTGTTCTAGAGGCTGCACGGTGGTCTGCCGAGTGTTTTGCAAGAAGAGAAAGAAAGTTGTCCAAAACAGCTTGCAATCGAATGTTCATGTGAATAGAAAAGGCAGGAGAGTGGTCAGGTACTGTTTTCTCTCAGTTGGCAAGCTGCGCACACAATCGCAGTGTTGTACAGCTTGTTTCATCACCTTTGCCAAGTTGCCGCTCTCTCCGGCTCCGGAGCCGAAGAAGCTGCTTCTTCGCGCAAAGACGATTCTGACGCTCACAGTGCTCTGCGGTGTGCGCCTTCTGCCGAAAGAGGCCCCGGGTGCGGTGCTTAGCTCTGCAGAGCTCCGTACCTTCGACTTTAGCCTCTCTTCTCGTCTACATCTTAGCAAAAAGCTTTTCCACTCTGTCTGGCAAGGAGAAACTTTGCCAGCACAGAAAACATCTCCCATCGTGTTCTAGAGGCTGCACGGAGGTCTGCCGAGTGTTTTGCAAGAAGAGAAAGAAAGTTGTCCAAAACAGCTTGCAATCGAATGTTCATGTGAATAGAAAAGGCAGGAGAGTGGTCAGGTTCTGTTTTCTCTCAGTTGGCAAGCTGCGCACACAATCGCAGTGTTGTACAGCTTGTTTCATCACCTTTGCGAAGTTGCCGCTCTCTCCGGCTCCCGGAGACGAAGAAGCTGCTTCTTCGCGCAAAGACGATTCTGCCGCTCACAGTTCTCTGCGGTGTGCGCCTTCTGCCGAAAGAGGTCCGGGAGCGGTGCTTAGCTCTGCAGAGCACCGTACCTTCGTCTTTAGCCTCTCTTCTCGTCTACATCTTAGCAAAAAGCTTTTCCACTCTGTCTGGCAAGGAGAAACTGTGCCAGCACAAAAAACATCTCCCATCGTGTTCTAGAGGCTGCACGGAGGTCTGCCGAGTGTTTTGCAAGAAGAGAAAGAAAGTTGTCCAAAACAGCTTGCAATCGAATGTTCATGTGAATAGAAAAGGCAGGAGAGTGGTCAGGTACTGTTTTCTCTCAGTTGGCAAGCTGCGCACACAATCGCAGTCTTGTACAGCTTGTTTCATCACCTTTGCGAAGTTGCCCCTCTCTCGGCTCCGGGAGACGAAGAAGCTGCTTCTTCGCGCAAAGACGATTCTGCCGCTCACAGTGCTCTGCGGTGTGCGCCTTCTGCCGAAAGAGGCCAGGAGCGGTGCTTAGCTCTGCAGAGCACTGTACGTTCGTCTTTAGCCTCTCTTCTAGTCTACATCTTAGCAAAAAGCTTTTCCACTCTGTCTGGCAAGGAGAAACTGTGCCAGCACAGAAAACATCTCCCATCGTGTTCTAGAGGCTGCACGGAGGTCTGCCGAGTGTTTTGCAAGAAGAGAAAGAAAGTTGTCCAAAACAGCTTGCAATCGAATGTTCATGTGAATAGAAAAGGAAGGAGAGTGGTCAGGTACTGTTTTCTCTCAGTTGGCAAGCTGCGCACACAATCGCAGTGTTGTACAGCTTGTTCATCACCTTTGCCAAGTTGCCGCTCTCTCCGGCTCCCGGAGCCGAAGAAGCTGCTTCTTCGCGCAAAGACGATTCTGCCGCTCACAGTGCTCTGCGGTGTGCGCCTTCTGCCGAAAGAGGTCCGGGAGCGGTGCTTAGCTCTGCAGAGTACCGTACCTTCGTCTTTAGCCTCTCTTCTCGTCTACATCTTAGCAAAAAGCTTTTCCACTCTGTCCGGCAAGGAGAAACTTTGCCAGCACAGAAAACATCTCCCTTCGTGTTCTAGAGGCTGCACGGAGGTCTGCCTAGTGTTTTGCAAGAAGAGAAAGAAAGTTGTCCCAAAACAGCTTGCAATCGAATGTTCATGTGAATAGAAAAGGCAGGAGAGTGGTCAGGTACTGTTTTCTCTCACTTGGCAAGCTGCGCACACAATCGCAGTGTTGTAGAGCTTGTTTCATCACCTTTGCGAAGCTGCCGCTCTCTCCGGCTCCGGAGACGAAGAAGCTGCTTATTCGCGCAATGAAGATTCTGCCGCTCACAGTGCTCTGCGGTGTGCGCCTTCTGCCGAAAGAGGTCCGGGAGCGGTGCTTAGCTCTGCAGAGCACCGTACCTTCGTCTTTAGCCTCTCTTCTCGTCTACATCTTAGCAAAAAGCTTTTCCACTCTGTCTGGCTAGGAGAAACTGTGCCAGCACAAAAAACATCTCCCATCGTGTTCTAGAGGCTGCACGGAGGTCTGCCGAGTGTTTTGCAAGAAGAGAAGAAAGGTTGTTCAAAACAGCTTGCAATCGAATGTTCATGTGAATAGAAAAGGCAGGAGAGTGGTCAGGTACTGTTTTCTCTCACTTGGCAAGCTGCGCACACAATCGCAGTGTTATACAGCTTGTTTCATCACCTTTGCGAAGTTGCCGCTCTCTCCAGCTCCCGGAGACGAAGAAGCTACTTCTTCGCGCAAAGACGATTCTGCCGCTCACAGTGCTCTGCGGTGTGCGGCTTCTGACGAAAGAGACCAGGGAGCGGTGCTTCGCTCTGCAGAGCACCGTACCTTCGTCTTTAGCCTCTCTTCTCGTCTACATCTTAGCAAAAACCTTTTCCACTATGTCTGGCAAGGAGAAACTGTGCCAGCACAAAAAACATCTCCAATCGTGTTCTAGAGGCTGCACGGAGGTCTGCCGAGTGTTTTGCAAGAAGAGAAAGAAAGTTGTCCAAAACAGCTTGCAATCGAATGTTCATGTGAATAGAAAAGGCAGGAGAGTGGTCAGGTACTGTTTTCTCTCAGTTGGCAAGCTGCGCACACAATCGCAGTGTTGTACAGCTTGTTTCATCACCTTTGCGAAGCTGCCGCTCTCTCCGGCTCCCGGAGACGAAGAAGCTGCTTCTTCGCGCAAAGACGATTCTGACGCTCACAGTGCTCTGCACTGTGTGTCTTCTGCCGAAAGAGACCAGGGAGCGGTGCTTAGCTCTGCAGAGCACCGAACCTTCGTCTTTAGCCTCTCTTCTCGTCTACATCTTAGCAAAAAGCTTTTCCACTCTGTCTGGCAAGGAGAAACTGTGCCAGCACAGAAAACATCTCCCATCGTGTTCTAGAGGCTGCACGGAGGTCTGCCGAGTGTTTTGCAAGAAGAGAAAGAAAGTTGTCCAAAACAGCTTGCAATCGTATGTTCATGTGAATAGAAAAGGCAGGAGAGTGGTCAGGTACTGCTTTCTCTCAGTTGGCAAGCTGCGCACACAATCGCAGTGTTGTACAGCTTGTTTCATCACCTTTGCCAAGATGCCGCTCTATCCGGCTCCTGGAGACCAAGAAGCTGCTTCTTCGCGCAAAGACGATTCTGCCGCTCACAGTGCTCTGCGGAGTGCGCCTTCTGCCGAAAGAGGTCCGGGAGCGGTGCTTAGCTCTGCAGAGCACCGTACCTTCGTCTTTAGCCTCTCTTCTCGTCTACATCTTAGCAAAAAGCTTTTCCACTCTGTCTGGCAAGGAGAAACTGTGCCAGCACAGAAAACATCTCCCATCGTGTTCTAGAGGCTGCACGGAGGTCTGCCGAGTGTTTTGCAAGAAGAGAAAGAAAGTTGTCCAAAACAGCTTGCAATCGAATGTTCATGTGAATAGAAAAGGCAGGAGAGTGGTCAGGTACTGTTTTCTCTCAGTTGGCAAGCTGCGCACACAATCGCAGTGTTGTACAGCTTGTTTCATCACCTTTGCCAAGTTGCCGCTCTCTCCGGCTCCCGGAGACGAAGAAGCTGCTTCTTCGCGCAAAGACGATTCTGCCGCTCACAGTGCTCTGCGGTGTGCGCCTTCTGCCGAAAGAGGCCAGGGAGCGGTGCTTAGCTCTGCACTGCACCGTACCTTCGTCTTTAGCCTCTCTTCTCGTCTACATCTTAGCAAAAAGCTTTTCCACTCTGTCTGGCAAGGACAAACTGTGCCAGCACAAAAAACATCTTCCTTCGTGTTCTAGAGGCTGCACGGAGGTCTGCCGAGTGTTTTGCAAGAAGAGAAAGAAAGTTGTCCAAAACAGCTTGCAATCGAATGTTCATGTGAATAGAAAAGGCAGGAGAGTGGTCAGGTACTGTTTTCTCTCAGTTGGCAAGCTGCGCACACAATCGCAGTGTTGTACAGCTTGTTTCATCACCTTTGCGAAGTTGCCGCTCTCTCCGGCTCCCGGAGCCGAAGAAGCTGCTTCTTCGCGCAAAGACGATTCTGACGCTCACAGTGCTCTGCGGTGTGCGCCTTCTGCCGAAAGAGGCACGGGTGCGGTGCTTAGCTCTGCAGAGCACCGTACCTTCGTCTTTAGCCTCTCTTCTCGTCTACATCTTAGCAAAAAGCTTTTCCACTCTGTCTGGCAAGGAGAAACTGTGCCAGCACAGAAAACATCTCCCATCGTGTTCTAGAGGCTGCACGGAGGTCTGCCGAGTGTTTTGCAAGAAGAGAAAGAAAGTTGTCCAAAACAGCTTGCAATCGAATGTTCATGTGATTAGAAAGGCAGGAGAGTGGTCAGGTACTGTTTTCTCTCAGTTGGCAAGCTGCGCACACAATCGCAGTCTTGTACAGCTTGTTTCATCACCTTTCCCAAGTTGCCGCTCTCTCCGGCTCCCGGAGACGAAGAAGGTGCTTCTTCGCGCAAAGACGATTCTGCCGCTCACAGTGCTCTGCGGTGTGCGCCTTCTGCCGAAAGAGGCCAGGGAGCGGTGCTTAGCTCTGCAGAGCACCGTTACCCTCCGTCTTTAGCCTCTCTTCTCGTCTACATCTTAGCAAAAAGCTTTTCCACTCTGTCTGGCAAGGAGAAACTGTGCCAGCACAAAAACATCTCCCATCGTGTTCTAGAGGCTGCACGGAGGTCTGCCGAGTGTTTTGCAAGAATAGAAAGAAAGTTGTTCAAAACAGCTTGCAATCGAATGTTCATGTGAATAGAAAAGGCAGGAGAGTGGTCAGGTACTGTTTTCTCTCAGTTGACAAACTGCGCACACAATCGCAGTGTTATACAGCTTGTTTCATCACCTTTGCCAAGTTGCCGCTCTCTCCGGCTCCCGGAGACGAAGAAGCTACTTCTTCGCGCAAAGACGATTCTGCCGCTCACAGTGCTCTGCGGTGTGCGGCTTCTCCCGAAAGAGATCCGGGAGCGGTGCTTCGCTCTGCAGAGCACCGTACCTTCGTCTTTAGCCTCTCTTCTCGTCTACATCTTTGCAAAAAGCTTTTCCACTCTGTCTGGCAAGGAGAAACTGTGCCAGCACAAAAAACATCTCCCATCGTGTTCTAGAGGCTGCACGGAGGTCTGCCGAGTGTTTTGCAAGAAGAGAATGAAAGTTGTCCAAAACAGCTTGCAATCGAATGTTCATGTGAATAGAAAAGGCAGGAGAGTGGTCAGGTACTGTTTTCTCTCAGTTGGCAAGCTGCGCACACACTCGCAGTCTTGTACAGCTTGTTTCATCACCTTTGCGAAGTTGCCGCTCTCTCCGGCTCCCGGAGACGAAGAAGCGGCTTCTTCGCGCAAAGACGATTCTGCCGCTCACAGTGCTCTGCGGTGTGCGCCTTCTGCCGAAAGAGACCAGGGAGCGGTGCTTAGCTCTACAGAGCACCGTACTTCGTCTTTAGCCTCTCTTCTCGTCTACATCTTAGCAAAAATCTTTTCCACTCTGTCTGGCAAGGACAAACTTTGCCAGCACAGAAAACATCTCCCATCGTGTTCTAGAGGCTGCACGGAGGTCTGCCGAGTGTTTTGCAAGAAGAGAAAGAAAGTTGTCCAAAACAGCTTGCAATCGAATGTTCATGTGAATAGAAAAGGAAGGAGAGTGGTCAGGTACTGTTTTCTCTCAGTTGGCAAGCTGCGCACACAATCGCAGTGTTGTACAGCTTGTTTCATCACCTTTGCCAAGTTGCCGCTCTCTCCGGCTCCCGGAGACGAAGAAGCTGCTTCTTCGCGCAAAGACGATTCTGCCGCTCACAGTGCTCTGCGGTGTGCGCCTTCTGCCGAAAGAGGCCCGGGAGCGGTGCTTAGCTCTGCAGAGCACCGTACCTTCGTCTTTAGCCTCTCTTCTCGTCTACATCTTAGCAAAAAGCTTTTCCACTCTGTCTGGCAAGGAGAAACTTTGCCAGCACAGAAAACATCTCCCATCGTGTTCTAGAGGCTGCACGGAGGTCTGCCGAGTGTTTTGCAAGAAGAGAAAGAAAGTTGTCCAAAACAGCTTGCAATCGAATGTTCATGTGAATAGAAAAGGAAGGAGAGTGGTCAGGTACTGTTTTCTGTCTCTTGGCAAGCTGCGCACACAATCGCAGTGTTGTACAGCTTGTTTCATCACCTTTGCGAAGTTGCCGCTCTCTCCGGCTCCCGGAGACCAAGAAGCTGCTTCCTTCGCGCAAAGACGATTCTGCCGCTCACAGTGCTCTGCTTTGTGCGCCTTCTGCCAAAGAGGCCAGGCAGGGAGCGGTGCTTAGCTCTGCAGAGCACCGTACCTTCGTCTTTAGCCTCTCTTCTCGTCTACATCTTAGCAAAAAGCTTTTCCACTCTGTCTGGCAAGGAGAAACTTTGCCAGCACAGAAAACATCTCCCATCGTGTTCTAGAGGCTGCACGGAGGTCTGCCGAGTGTTTTGCAAGAAGAGAAAGAAAGTTGTCCAAAACAGCTTGCAATCGAATGTTCATGTGAATAGAAAAGGCAGGAGAGTGGTCAGGTACTGTTTTCTCTCAGTTGGCAAGCTGCGCACACAATCGCAGTGTTGTACAGCTTGTTTCATCACCTTTGCGAAGCTGCCGCTCTCTCCGGCTCCCGGAGACGAAGAAGCTGCTTCTTCGCGCAAAGACGATTCTGACGCTCACAGTGCTCTGCACTGTGTGTCTTCTGCCGAAAGAGGCCAGGGAGCGGTGCATAGCTCTGCTGAGCACCTTACCTTCGTCTTTAGCCTCTCTTCTCGTCTACATCTTAGCAAAAAGCTTTTCCACTCTGTCTGGCAAGGAGAAACTGTGCCAGCACAGAAAACATCTCCCATCGTGTTCTAGAGGCTGCACGGAGGTCTGCCGAGTGTTTTGCAAGAAGAGAAAGAAAGTTGTCCAAAACAGCTTGCAATCGTATGTTCATGTGAATAGAAAAGGCAGGAGAGTGGTCAGGTACTGCTTTCTCTCAGTTGGCAAGCTGCGCACACAATCGCAGTGTTGTACAGCTTGTTTCATCACCTTTGCCAAGTTGCCGCTCTCTCCGGCTCCCGGAGACGAAGAAGCTGCTTCTTCGCGCAAAGACGATTCTGACGCTCACAGTGCTCTGCACTGTGTGTCTTCTGCCGAAAGAGGCCCGGGAGCGGTGCTTAGCTCTGCAGAGCACCTTACCTTCGTCTTTAGCCTCTCTTCTCGTCTACATCTTAGCAAAAAGCTTTTCCACTCTGTCTGGCAAGGAGAAACTGTGCCAGCACAGAAAACATCTCCCATCGTGTTCTAGAGGCTGCACGGAGGTCTTCCGAGTGTTTTGCCAGAAAACAAAGAAAGTTTTCCAAAACAGCTTGCAATCGAATGTTCATGTGATTAGAAAAGGCAGGAGAGTGGTCAGGTACTGTTTTCTCTCAGTTGGCAAGCTGCGCACACAATCGCAGTGTTGTACAGCTTGTTTCATCACCTTTGCGAAGTTGCCGCTCTCTCCGGCACCCGGAGACGAAGAAGCTGCTTCTTCGCGCAAAGACGATTCTGCCGCTCACAGTGCTCTGCGGTGTGCGCCTTCTGCCGAAAGAGGTCCGGGAGCGGTGCTTAGCTCTGCAGAGCACCGTACCTTCGTCTTTAGCCTCTCTTCTCGTCTACATCTTAGCAAAAAGCTTTTCCACTCTGTCTGGCAAGGAGAAACTTTGCCAGCACAGAAAACATCTCCCATCGTGTTCTAGAGGCTGCACGGAGGTCTGCCGAGTGTTTTGCAAGAAAACAAAGAAAGTTGTCCAAAACAGCTTGCAATCGAATGTTCATGTGAATAGAAAAGGCAGGAGAGTGGTCAGGTACTGTTTTCTCTCAGTTGGCAAGCTGCGCACACAATCGCAGTCTTGTACAGCTTGTTTCATCACCTTTGCCAAGATGCCGCTCTATCCGGCTCCTGGAGACCAAGAAGCTGCTTCTTCGCGCAAAGACGATTCTGCCGCTCACAGTGCTCTGCGGAGTGCGCCTTCTGCCGAAAGAGGTCCGGGAGCGGTGCTTAGCTCTGCAGAGCACCGTACCTTCGTCTTTAGCCTCTCTTCTCGTCTACATCTTTGCAAAAAGCTTTTCCACTCTCTCTGGCAAGGAGAAACTGTGCCAGCACAAAAAACATCTCCCATCGTGTTCTAGAGGCTGCACGGAGGTCTGCCGAGTGTTTTGCAAGAAGAGAAAGAAAGTTGTCCAAAACAGCTTGCAATCGAATGTTCATGTGAATAGAAAAGGCAGGAGAGTGGTCAGGTATTGTTTTCTCTCAGTGGGCAAGCTGCGCACACAATCGCAGTGTTGTACAGCTTGTTTCATCACCTTTGCCAAGTTGCCGCTCTCTCCGGCTTCCGGAGACGAAGAAGCTGCTTCTTCGCGCAAAGACGATTCTGACGCTCACAGTGCTCTGCGGTGTGCGCCTTCTGCCGAAAGAGGCCAGGGAGCGGTGCTTAGCTCTGCACTGCACCGTACCTTCGTCTTTAGCCTCTCTTCTCGTCTACATCTTAGCAAAAAGCTTTTCCACTCTGTCTGGCAAGGAGAAACTGTGCCAGCACAGAAAACATCTCCCTTCGTGTTCTAGAGGCTGCACGGAGGTCTGCCGAGTGTTTTGCAAGAAGAGAAAGAAAGTTGTCCAAAACAGCTTGCAATCGAATGTTCATGTGAATAGAAAAGGCAGGAGAGTGGTCAGGTACTGTTTTCTCTCAGTTGGCAAGCTGCGCACACAATCGCAGTGTTGTACAGCTTGTTTCATCACCTTTCCCAAGTTGCCGCTCTCTCCGGCTCCCGGAGACGAAGAAGCTGCTTCTTCGCGCAAAGACGATTCTGCCGCTCACAGTGCTCTGCGGTGTGCGCCTTCTGCCGAAAGAGACCAGGGAGCGGTGCTTAGCTCTACAGAGCACCGTACCTTCATCTTTAGCCTCTCTTCTCGTCTACATCTTAGCAAAAATCTTTTCCACTCTGTCTGGCAAGGACAAACTTTGCCAGCACAGAAAACATCTCCCATCGTGTTCTAGAGGCTGCACGGAGGTCTGCCGAGTGTTTTGCAAGAAGAGAAAGAAAGTTGTCCAAAACAGCTTGCAATCGAATGTTCATGTGAATAGAAAAGGAAGGAGAGTGGTCAGGTACTGTTTTCTCTCAGTTGGCAAGCTGCGCACACAATCGCAGTGTTGTACAGCTTGTTTCATCACCTTTGCCAAGTTGCCGCTCTCTCCGGCTCCCGGAGACGAAGAAGCTGCTTCTTCGCGCAAAGACGATTCTGACGCTCACAGTGCTCTGCGGTGTGCGCCTTCTGCCGAAAGAGGCCCGGGAGCGGTGCTTAACTCTGCAGAGCACCGTACCTTCGTCTTTAGCCTCTCTTCTCGTCTACATCTTAGCAAAAAGCTTTTCCACTCTGTCTGGCAAGGAGAAACTTTGCCAGCACAGAAAACATCTCCCATCGTGTTCTAGAGGCTGCACGGAGGTCTGCCGAGTGTTTTGCAAGAAGAGAAAGAAAGTTGTCCAAAACAGCTTGCAATCGAATGTTCATGTGAATAGAAAAGGCAGGAGAGTGGTCAGGTACTGTTTTCTCTCACTTGGCAAGCTGCGCACACAATCGCAGTGTTGTACAGCTTGTTTCATCACCTTTGCGAAGTTGCCGCTCTCTCCGGCTCCCGGAGACGAAGAAGCTGCTTCTTCGCGCAAAGACGATTCTGCCGCTCACAGTGCTCTGCTTTGTGCGCCTTCTGACAAAGAGGTCCGGGAGCGGTGCTTAGCTCTGCAGAGCACCGTACCTTCGTCTTTAGCCTCTCTTCTCGTCTACATCTTAGCAAAAAGCTTTTCCACTCTGTCTGGCAAGGAGAAACTGCCAGCACTGAAAACATCTCCCATCGTGTTCTAGAGGCTGCACGGAGGTCTGCCGAGTGTTTTGCAAGAAGAGAAAGAAAGTTGTCCAAAACAGCTTGCAATCGAATGTTCATGTGAATAGAAAAGGCAGGAGAGTGGTCAGGTACTGTTTTCTCTCCGTTGCCAAGCTGCGCACACAATCGCAGTGTTGTACAGCTTGTTTCATCACCTTTGCGAAGCTGCCGCTCTCTCCGGCTCCCGGAGACGAAGAAGCTGCTTCTTCGCGCAAAGACGATTCTGACGCTCACAGTGCTCTGCACTGTGTGTCTTCTGCCGAAAGAGGCCAGGGAGCGGTGCATAGCTCTGCAGAGCACCTTACCTTCGTCTTTAGCCTCTCTTCTCGTCTACATCTTAGCAAAAAGCTTTTCCACTCTGTCTGGCAAGGAGAAACTTTGCCAGCACAAAAAACATCTCCCATCGTGTTCTAGAGGCTGCACGGAGGTCTGCCGAGTGTTTTGCAAGAAGAGAAAGAAAGTTGTCCAAAACAGCTTGCAATCGTATGTTCATGTGAATAGAAAAGGCAGGAGAGTGGTCAGGTACTGCTTTCTCTCAGTTGGCAAGCTGCGCACACAATCGCAGTGTTGTACAGCTTGTTTCATCACCTTTGCGAAGTTGCCGCTCTCTCCGGCTCCCGGAGACGAAGAAGCTGCTTCTTCGCGCAAAGACGATTCTGCCGCTCATAGTGCTCTGCACTGTGTGTCTTCTGCCGAAAGAGGCCCGGGAGCGGTGCTTAGCTCTGCAGAGCACCTTACCTTCGTCTTTAGCCTCTCTTCTCGTCTACATCTTAGCAAAAAGCTTTTCCACTCTGTCTGGCAAGGAGAAACTGTGCCAGCACCGAAAACATCTCCCATCGTGTTCTAGAGGCTGCACGGAGGTCTGCCGAGTGTTTTGCCAGAAAACAAAGAAAGTTGTCCAAAACAGCTTGCAATCGAATGTTCATGTGATTAGAAAAGGCAGGAGAGTGGTCAGGTACTGTTTTCTCTCAGTTGCCAAGCTGCGCACACAATCGCAGTGTTGTACAGCTTGTTTCATCACCTTTGCGAAGTTGCCGCTCTCTCCGGCACCCGGAGACGAAGAAGCTGCTTCTTCGCGCAAAGAAGATTCTGCCGCTCACAGTGCTCTGCGGTGTGCGCCTTCTGCCGAAAGAGGTCCGGGAGCGGTGCTTAGCTCTGCAGAGCACCGTACCTTCGTCTTTAGCCTCTCTTCTCGTCTACATCTTAGCAAAAAGCTTTTCCACTCTGTCTGGCAAGGAGAAACTTTGCCAGCACAGAAAACATCTCCCATCGTGTTCTAGAGGCTGCACGGAGGTCTGCCGAGTGTTTTGCAAGAAAACAAAGAAAGTTGTCCAAAACAGCTTGCAATCGAATGTTCATGTGAATAGAAAAGGCAGGAGAGTGGTCAGGTACTGTTTTCTCTCAGTTGGCAAGCTGCGCACACAATCGCAGTCTTGTACAGCTTGTTTCATCACCTTTGCCAAGATGCCGCTCTATCCGGCTCCTGGAGACCAAGAAGCTGCTTCTTCGCGCAAAGACGATTCTGCCGCTCACAGTGCTCTGCAGAGTGCGCCTTCTGCCGAAAGAGGCCCGGGAGCGGTGCTTAGCTCTGCAGAGCACCGTACCTTCGTCTTTAGCCTCTCTTCTCGTCTACATCTTTGCAAAAAGCTTTTCCACTCTGTCTGGCAAGGAGAAACTGTGCCAGCACAAAAAACATCTCCCATCGTGTTCTAGAGGCTGCACGGAGGTCTGCCGAGTGTTTTGCAAGAAGAGAAAGAAAGTTGTCCAAAACAGCTTGCAATCGAATGTTCATGTGAATAGAAAAGGCAGGAGAGTGGTCAGGTATTGTTTTCTCTCAGTTGGCAAGCTGCGCACACAATCGCAGTGTTGTACAGCTTGTTTCATCACCTTTGCGAAGTTGCCGCTCTCTCCGGCTCCCGGAGACGAAGAAGCTGCTTCTTCGCGCAAAGACGATTCTGCCGCTCACAGTGCTCTGCGGTGTGCGCCTTCTGCCGAAAGAGGCCAGGGAGCGGTGCTTAGCTCTGCGGAGCACCGTACCGTCGTCTTTAGCCTCTCTTCTCGTCTACATCTTAGCAAAAAGCTTTTCCACTCTGTCTGGCAAGGACAAACTGTGCCAGCACAGAAAACATCTCCCTTCGTGTTCTAGAGGCTGCACGGAGGTCTGCCGAGTGTTTTGCAAGAAGAGAAAGAAAGTTGTCCAAAACAGCTTGCAATCGAATGTTCATGTGAATAGAAAAGGCAGGAGAGTGGTCAGGTACTGTTTTCTCTCAGTTGGCAAGCTGCGCACACAATCGCAGTCTTGTACAGCTTGTTTCATCACCTTTCCCAAGTTGCCGCTCTCTCCGGCTCCCGGAGCCGAAGAAGCTGCTTCTTCACGCAAAGACGATTCTGACGCTCACAGTGCTCTGCGGTGTGCGCCTTCTGCCGAAAGAGGTCCGGGAGCGGTGCTTAGCTCTGCAGAGCACCGTACCTTCGTCTTTAGCCTCTCTTCTCGTCTACATCTTAGCAAAAAGCTTTTCCACTTTGTCTGGCAAGGAGAAACTGTTCCAGCACAGAAAACATCTCCCATCGTGTTCTAGAGGCTGCACGGAGGTCTGCCGAGTGTTTTGCAAGAAGAGAAAGAAAGTTGTCCAAAACAGCTTGCAATCGAATGTTCATGTGAATAGAAAAGGCAGGAGAGTGGTCAGGTTCTGTTTTCTCTCAGTTGGCAAGCTGCGCACACAATCGCAGTGTTGTACAGCTTGTTTCATCACCTTTGCGACGTTGCCGCTCT
The DNA here is from genome assembly GCF_028551555.1 of Melozone crissalis. NCBI lineage: Eukaryota > Metazoa > Chordata > Aves > Passeriformes > Passerellidae > Melozone > Melozone crissalis. Next base: position 7,583,544 of record NW_026535896.1, on the reverse strand, counting down.
CTCCGGCTCCGGGAGACGAAGAAGCTGCTTCTTCGCGCAAAGACGATTCTGCCGCTCACAGTGCTCTGCGGTGTGCGCCTTCTGCCGAAAGAGGTCCGGGAGCGGTGCTTAGCTCTGCAGAGAACCGTACCTTCGTCTTTAGCCTCTCTTCTCGTCTACATCTTAGCAAAAAGCTTTTCCACTCTGTCTGGCAAGGAGAAACTGTGCCAACACAGAAAACATCTCCCATCGTGTTCTAGCGGCTGCACGGAGGTCTGCCGAGTGTTTTGCAAGAAGAGAAAGAAAGTTGTCCAAAACAGCTTCCAATCGAATGTTCATGTGAATAGAAAAGGCAGGAGAGTGGTCAGGTACTGTTTTCTCTCAGTTGGCAAGCTGCGCACACAATCGCAGTCTTGTACAGCTTGTTTCATCACCTTTGCGAAGTTGCCCCTCTCTCCGGCTCCGGGAGACGAAGAAGCTGCTTCTTCGCGCAAAGACGATTCTGCCGCTCACAGTGCTCTGCGGTGTGCGCCTTCTGCCGAAAGAGGCCAGGGAGCGGTGCTTAGCTCTGCAGAGCACTGTACGTTCGTCTTTAGCCTCTCTTCTCGTCTACATCTTAGCAAAAAGCTTTTCCACTCTGTCTGGCAAGGAGAAACTGTGCCAGCACAGAAAACATCTCCCATCGTGTTCTAGAGGCTGCACGGAGGTCTGCCGAGTGTTTTGCAAGAAGAGAAAGAAAGTTGTCCAAAACAGCTTGCAATCGAATGTTCATGTGAATAGAAAAGGCAGGAGAGTGGTCAGGTACTGTTTTCTCTCCGTTGGCAAACTGCGCACACAATCGCAGTGTTGTACAGCTTGTTTCATCACCTTTGCGAAGTTGCCGTTCTCTCCGGCTCCCGGAGACGAAGAAGCTGCTTCTTCGCGCAAAGACGATTCTGCCGCTCACAGTTCTCTGCGGTGTGCGCCTTCTGCCGAAAGAGGTCCGGGAGCGGTGCTTACCTCTGCAGAGCACCGTACCTTCGTCTTTAGCCTCTCTTCTCGTCTACATCTTAGCAAAAAGCTTTTCCACTCTGTCTGGCAAGGAGAAACTGTGCCAGCACAGAAAACATCTCCCATCGTGTTCTAGAGGCTGCACGGAGGTCTGCCGAGTGTTTTGCAAGAAGAGAAAGAAAGTTGTCCAAAACAGCTTGCAATCGAATGTTCTTGTGATTAGAAAAGGCAGGAGAGTGGTCAGGTACTGTTTTCTCTCAGTCGGCAAGCTGCGCACACAATCGCAGTGTTGTAGAGCTTGTTTCATCACCTTTGCCAAGTTGCCGCTCTCTCCGGCTCCCGGAGACGAAGAAGCTGCTTCTTCGCGCAAAGACGATTCTGCCGCTCACAGTGCTCTGCGGTGTGCGCCTTCTGCCGAAAGAGATCCGGGAGCGGTGCTTTGCTCTGCAGAGCACCGTACCTTCGTCTTTAGCCTCTCTTCTCGTCTACATCTTAGCAAAAAGCTTTTCCACTCTGTCTGGCAAGGAGAAACTGTGCCAGCACAGAAAACATCTCCCATCGTGTTCTAGAGGCTGCACGGAGGTCTGCCGAGTGTTTTGCAAGAAGAGAAAGAAAGTTGTCCAAAACAGCTTGCAATCGAATGTTCATGTGAATAGAAAAGGCAGGAGAGTGGTCAGGTACTGTTTTCTCTCAGTTGGCAAGCTGCGCACACACTCGCAGTCTTGTACAGCTTGTTTCATCACCTTTGCGAAGTTGCCGCTCTCTCCGGCTCCCGGAGACGAAGAAGCTGCTTCTTCGCGCAAAGACTATTCTGCCGCTCACAGTGCTCTGCGGTGTGCGCCTTCTGCCGAAAGAGGCCAGGGAGCGGTGCTTAGCTCTGCACTGCACCGTACCTTCGTCTTTAGCCTCTCTTCTCGTCTACATCTTAGCAAAAAGCTTTTCCACTCTGTCTGGCAAGGAGAAACTGTGCCAGCACAGAAAACATCTCCCATCGTGTTCTAGAGGCTGCACGGAGGTCTGCCGAGTGTTTTGCAAGAAGAGAAAGAAAGTTGTCCAAAACAGCTTGCAATCGAATGTTCATGTGAATAGAAAAGGCAGGAGAGTGCTCAGGTACTGTTTTCTCTCAGTTGGCAAGCTGCGCACACAATCGCAGTGTTGTACAGCTTGTTTCATCACCTTTGCGAAGCTGCCGCTCTCTCCGGCTCCCGGAGACGAAGAAGCTGCTTCTTCGCGCAAAGACGATTCTGCCGCTCACAGTGCTCTGCGGTGTGTGCCTTCTGCCGAAAGAGGCCCGGGAGCGGTGCTTAGCTCTGCAGAGCACCGTACCTTCGTCTTTAGCCTCTCTTCTCGTCTACATCTTTGCAAAAAGCTTTTCCACTCTGTCTGGCAAGGAGAAACTTTGCCAGCACAGAAAACATCTCCCATCGTGTTCTAGAGGCTGCACGGAGGTCTGCCGAGTGTTTTGCAAGAAGAGAAAGAAAGTTGTCCAAAACAGCTTGCAATCGAATGTTCATGTGATTAGAAAAGGCAGGAGAGTGGTCATGTTCTGTTTTCTCTCAGTTGGCAAGCTGCGCACACAATCGCAGTGTTGTACAGCTTGTTTCATCACCTTTGCCAAGTTGCCGCTCTCTCCGGCTCCCGGAGACGAAGAAGCTGCTTCTTCGCGCAAAGACGATTCTGCCGCTCACAGTGCTCTGCGGTGTGCGCCTTCTGCCGAAAGAGATCCGGGAGCGGTGCTTAGCCCTGCAGAGCACCGTACCTTCGTCTTTAGCCTCTCTTCTCGTCTACATCTTAGCAAAAACTTTTCCACTCTGTCTGGCAAGGAGAAAGTTTGCCAGCACAGAAAACATCTCCCATCGTGTTCTAGAGGCTGCACGGAGGTCTGCCGAGTGTTTTGCAAGAAGAGAAAGAAAGTTGTCCAAAACAGCTTGCAATCGAATGTTCATGTGATTAGAAAAGGCAGGAGAGTGGTCAGGTATTGTTTTCTCTCAGTTGGCAAGCTGCGCACACAATCGCAGTGTTGTACATCTTGTTTCATCTCCTTTGCCAAGTTGCCGCTCTCTCCGGCTCCGGGAGAGGAAGAAGCTGCTTCTTCGCGCAAAGACGATTCTGCCGCTCACAGTGCTCTGCGGTGTGCGCCTTCTGCCGAAAGAGATCCGGGAGCGGTGCTTAGCTCTGCAGAGCACCGTACCTTCGTCTTTAGCCTCTCTTCTCGTCTACATCTTAGCAAAAAGCTTTTCCACTCTGTCTGGCAAGGAGAAACTTTGCCAGCACAGAAAACATCTCCCATCGTGTTCTAGAGGCTGCACGGAGGTCTGCCGAGTGTTTTGCAAGAAGAGAAAGAAAGTTGTCCAAAACAGCTTGCAATCGAATGTTCATGTGAATAGAAAAGGCAGGAGAGTGGTCAGGTACTGTTTTCTCTCTCTTGGCAAGCTGCGCACACAATCGCAGTGTTGTACAGCTTGTTTCATCACCTTTGCGAAGTTGCCGCTCTCTCCGGCTCCCGGAGACGAAGAAGCTGCTTCTTCGCGCAAAGACGATTCTGCCGCTCACAGTGCTCTGCTTTGTGCGCCTTCTGCCAAAGAGGCCAGGGAGCGGTGCTTAGCTCTGCAGAGCACCGTACCTTCGTCTTTAGCCTCTCTTCTCGTCTACATCTTAGCAAAAAGCTTTTCCACTCTGTCTGGCAAGGAGAAACTGTGCCAGCACAGAAAACATCTCCCATCGTGTTCTAGAGGCTGCACGGAGGTCTTCCGAGTGTTTTGCCAGAAAACAAAGAAAGTTTTCCAAAACAGCTTGCAATCGAATGTTCATGTGATTAGAAAAGGCAGGATAGTGGTCAGGTACTGTTTTCTCTCAGTTGGCAAGCTGCGCACACAATCGCAGTGTTGTACAGCTTGTTTCATCACCTTTGCGAAGTTGCCGCTCTCTCCGGCACCCGGAGACGAAGAAGCTGCTTCTTCGCGCAAAGACGATTCTGCCGCTCACAGTGCTCTGCGGTGTGCGCCTTCTGCCGAAAGAGGTCCGGGAGCGGTGCTTAGCTCTGCAGAGCACCGTACCTTCGTCTTTAGCCTCTCTTCTCGTCTACATCTTAGCAAAAAGCTTTTCCACTCTGTCTGGCAAGGAGAAACTTTGCCAGCACAGAAAACATCTCCCATCGTGTTCTAGAGGCTGCACGGAGGTCTGCCGAGTGTTTTGCAAGAAAACAAAGAAAGTTGTCCAAAACAGCTTGCAATCGAATGTTCATGTGAATAGAAAAGGCAGGAGAGTGGTCAGGTACTGTTTTCTCTCAGTTGGCAAGCTGCGCACACAATCGCAGTCTTGTACAGCTTGTTTCATCACCTTTGCCAAGATGCCGCTCTATCCGGCTCCTGGAGACCAAGAAGCTGCTTCTTCGCGCAAAGACGATTCTGCCGCTCACAGTGCTCTGCGGAGTGCGCCTTCTGCCGAAAGAGGTCCGGGAGCGGTGCTTAGCTCTGCAGAGCACCGTACCTTCGTCTTTAGCCTCTCTTCTCGTCTACATCTTAGCAAAAAGCTTTTCCACTCTGTCTGGAAAGGAGAAACTGTGCCAGCACAAAAAACATCTCCCATCGTGTTCTAGAGGCTGCACGGAGGTCTGCCGAGTGTTTTGCAAGAAGAGAAAGAAAGTTGTCCAAAACAGCTTGCAATCGAATGTTCATGTGAATAGAAAAGGCAGGAGAGTGGTCAGGTATTGTTTTCTCTCAGTTGGCAAGCTGCGCACACAATCGCAGTGTTGTACAGCTTGTTTCATCACCTTTGCGAAGTTGCCGCTCTCTCCGGCTCCCGGAGACGAAGAAGCTGCTTCTTCGCGCAAAGACGATTCTGACGCTCACAGTGCTCTGCGGTGTGCGCCTTCTGCCGAAAGAGGCCAGGGAGCGGTGCTTAGCTCTGCACTGCACCGTACCTTCGTCTTTAGCCTCTCTTCTCGTCTACATCTTAGCAAAAAGCTTTTCCACTCTGTCTGGCAAGGAGAAACTGTGCCAGCACAGAAAAAATCTCCCTTCGTGTTCTAGAGGCTGCACGGAGGTCTGCCGAGTGTTTTGCAAGAAGAGAAAGAAAGTTGTCCAAAACAGCTTGCAATCGAATGTTCATGTGAATAGAAAAGGCAGGAGAGTGGTCAGGTACTGTTTTCTCTCAGTTGGCAAGCTGCGCACACAATCGCAGTGTTGTACAGCTTGTTTCATCACCTTTGCCAAGTTGCCGCTCTCTCCGGCTCCCGGAGCCGAAGAAGCTGCTTCTTCGCGCAAAGACGATTCTGCCGCTCACAGTGCTCTGCGGTGTGCGCCTTCTGCCGAAAGAGACCAGGGAGCGGTGCTTAGCTCTACAGAGCACCGTACCTTCGTCTTTAGCCTCTCTTCTCGTCTACATCTTAGCAAAAATCTTTTCCACTCTGTCTGGCAAGGACAAACTTTGCCAGCACAGAAAACATCTCCCATCGTGTTCTAGAGGCTGCACGGAGGTCTGCCGAGTGTTTTGCAAGAAGAGAAAGAAAGTTGTCCAAAACAGCTTGCAATCGAATGTTCATGTGAATAGAAAAGGAAGGAGAGTGGTCAGGTACTGTTTTCTCTCAGTTGGCAAGCTGCGCACACAATCGCAGTGTTGTACAGCTTGTTTCATCACCTTTGCCAAGTTGCCGCTCTCTCCGGCTCCCGGAGACGAAGAAGCTGCTTCTTCGCGCAAAGACGATTCTGACGCTCACAGTGCTCTGCGGTGTGCGCCTTCTGCCGAAAGAGGCCCGGGAGCGGTGCTTAACACTGCAGAGCACCGTACCTTCGTCTTTAGCCTCTCTTCTCGTCTACATCTTAGCAAAAAGCTTTTCCACTCTGTCTGGCAAGGAGAAACTTTGCCAGCACAGAAAACATCTCCCATCGTGTTCTAGAGGCTGCACGGAGGTCTGCCGAGTGTTTTGCAAGAAGAGAAAGAAAGTTGTCCAAAACAGCTTGCAATCGAATGTTCATGTGAATAGAAAAGGCAGGAGAGTGGTCAGGTACTGTTTTCTCTCAGTTGCCAAGCTGCGCACACAATCGCAGTCTTGTACAGCTTGTTTCATCACCTTTCCCAAGTTGCCGCTCTCTCCGGCTCCCGGAGACGAAGAAGCTGCTTCTTCGCGCAAAGACGATTCTGCCGCTCACAGTGCTCTGCTTTGTGCGCCTTCTGCCAAAGAGGCCAGGGAGCGGTGCTTAGCTCTGCAGAGCACCGTACCTTCGTCTTTAGCCTCTCTTCTCGTCTACATCTTAGCAAAAACCTTTTCCACTCTGTCTGGCAAGGAGAAACTGTGCCAGCACAGAAAACATCTCCCATCGTGTTCTAGAGGCTGCACGGAGGTCTGCCGAGTGTTTTGCAAGAAGAGAAAGAAAGTTGTCCAAAACAGCTTGCAATCGAATGTTCATGTGAATAGAAAAGGCAGGAGAGTGGTCAGGTACTGTTTTCTCTCCGTTGCCAAGCTGCGCACACAATCGCAGTGTTGTACAGCTTGTTTCATCACCTTTGCGAAGCTGCCGCTCTCTCCGGCTCCCGGAGACGAAGAAGCTGCTTCTTCGCGCAAAGACGATTCTGACGCTCACAGTGCTCTGCACTGTGTGTCTTCTGCCGAAAGAGGCCAGGGAGCGGTGCATAGCTCTGCAGAGCACCTTACCTTCGTCTTTAGCCTCTCTTCTCGTCTACATCTTAGCAAAAAGCTTTTCCACTCTGTCTGGCAAGGAGAAACTTTGCCAGCACAAAAAACATCTCCCATCGTGTTCTAGAGGCTGCACGGAGGTCTGCCGAGTGTTTTGCAAGAAGAGAAAGAAAGTTTTCCAAAACAGCTTGCAATCGTATGTTCATGTGAATAGAAAAGGCAGGAGAGTGGTCAGGTACTGCTTTCTCTCAGTTGGCAAGCTGCGCACACAATCGCAGTCTTGTACAGCTTGTTTCATCACCTTTGCGAAGTTGCCGCTCTCTCCGGCTCCCGGAGACGAAGAAGCTGCTTCTTCGCGCAAAGACGATTCTGCCGCTCATAGTGCTCTGCACTGTGTGTCTTCTGCCGAAAGAGGCCCGGGAGCGGTGCTTAGCTCTGCAGAGCACCTTACCTTCGTCTTTAGCCTCTCTTCTCGTCTACATCTTAGCAAAAAGCTTTTCCACTCTGTCTGGCAAGGAGAAACTGTGCCAGCACAGAAAACATCTCCCATCGTGTTCTAGAGGCTGCACGGAGGTCTGCCGAGTGTTTTGCCAGAAAACAAAGAAAGTTTTCCAAAACAGCTTGCAATCGAATGTTCATGTGATTAGAAAAGGCAGGAGAGTGGTCAGGTACTGTTTTCTCTCAGTTGCCAAGCTGCGCACACAATCGCAGTGTTGTACAGCTTGTTTCATCACCTTTGCGAAGTTGCCGCTCTCTCCGGCACCCGGAGACGAAGAAGCTGCTTCTTCGCGCAAAGACGATTCTGCCGCTCACAGTGCTCTGCGGTGTGCGCCTTCTGCCGAAAGAGGTCCGGGAGCGGTGCTTAGCTCTGCAGAGCACCGTACCTTCGTCTTTAGCCTCTCTTCTCGTCTACATCTTAGCAAAAAGCTTTTCCACTCTGTCTGGCAAGGAGAAACTTTGCCAGCACAGAAAACATCTCCCATCGTGTTCTAGAGGCTGCACGGAGGTCTGCCGAGTGTTTTGCAAGAAAACAAATAAAGTTGTCCAAAACAGCTTGCAATCGAATGTTCATGTGAATAGAAAAGGCAGGAGAGTGGTCAGGTACTGTTTTCTCTCAGTTGGCAAGCTGCGCACACAATCGCAGTCTTGTACAGCTTGTTTCATCACCTTTGCCAAGATGCCGCTCTATCCGGCTCCTGGAGACCAAGAAGCTGCTTCTTCGCGCAAAGACGATTCTGCCGCTCACAGTGCTCTGCGGAGTGCGCCTTCTGCCGAAAGAGGCCCGGGAGCGGTGCTTAGCTCTGCAGAGCACCGTACCTTCGTCTTTAGCCTCTCTTCTCGTCTACATCTTTGCAAAAAGCTTTTCCACTCTCTCTGGCAAGGAGAAACTGTGCCAGCACAAAAAACATCTCCCATCGTGTTCTAGAGGCTGCACGGAGGTCTGCCGAGTGTTTTGCAAGAAGAGAAAGAAAGTTGTCCAAAACAGCTTGCAATCGAATGTTCATGTGAATAGAAAAGGCAGGAGAGTGGTCAGGTATTGTTTTCTCTCAGTTGGCAAGCTGCGCACACAATCGCAGTGTTGTACAGCTTGTTTCATCACCTTTGCGAAGTTGCCGCTCTCTCCGGCTCCCGGAGACGAAGAAGCTGCTTCTTCGCGCAAAGACGATTCTGCCGCTCACAGTGCTCTGCGGTGTGCGCCTTCTGCCGAAAGAGGCCAGGGAGCGGTGCTTAGCTCTGCACTGCACCGTACCTTCGTCTTTAGCCTCTCTTCTCGTCTACATCTTAGCAAAAACCTTTTCCACTCTGTCTGGCAAGGACAAACTGTGCCAGCACAGAAAACATCTCCCTTCGTGTTCTAGAGGCTGCACGGAGGTCTGCCGAGTGTTTTGCAAGAAGAGAAAGAAAGTTGTCCAAAACAGCTTGCAATCGAATGTTCATGTGAATAGAAAAGGCAGGAGAGTGGTCAGGTACTGTTTTCTCTCAGTTGGCAAGCTGCGCACACAATCGCAGTCTTGTACAGCTTGTTTCATCACCTTTGCGAAGCTGCCGCTCTCTCCGGCTCCCGGAGACTAAGAAGCTGCTTCTTCGCGCAAAGACGATTCTGACGCTCACAGTGCTCTGCGGTGTGCGCCTTCTGCCGAAAGAGGCCCGGGTGCGGTGCTTAGCTCTGCAGAGCACCGTACCTTCGTCTTTAGCCTCTCTTCTCGTCTACATCTTAGCAAAACGCTTTTCCACTCTGTCTGGCAAGGAGAAACTGTTCCAGCACAGAAAACATCTCCCATCGTGTTCTAGAGGCTGCACGGAGGTCTGCCGAGTGTTTTGCAAGAAGAGAAAGAAAGTTGTCCAAAACAGCTTGCAATCGAATGTTCATGTGAATAGAAAAGGCAGGAGAGTGGTCAGGTTCTGTTTTCTCTCAGTTGGCAAGCTGCGCACACAATCGCAGTGTTGTACAGCTTGTTTCATCACCTTTGCGACGTTGCCGCTCTCTCCGGCTCCGGGAGACGAAGAAGCTGCTTCTTCGCGCAAAGACGATTCTGCCGCTCACAGTGCTCTGCGGTGTGCGCCTTCTGCCGAAAGAGGTCCGGGAGCGGTGCTTAGCTCTGCAGAGAACCGTACCTTCGTCTTTAGCCTCTCTTCTCGTCTACATCTTAGCAAAAAGCTTTTCCACTCTGTCTGGCAAGGAGAAACTGTGCCAGCACAGAAAACATCTCCCATCGTGTTGTAGAGGCTGCACGGAGGTCTGCCGAGTGTTTTGCAAGAAGAGAAAGAAAGTTGTCCAAAACAGCTTGCAATCGAATGTTCATGTGAATAGAAAAGGCAGGAGAGTGGTCAGGTACTGTTTTCTCTCCGTTGCCAAGCTGCGCACACAATCGCAGTCTTGTACAGCTTGTTTCATCACCTTTGCGAAGTTGCCGCTCTCTCCGGCTCCCGGAGACGAAGAAGCTGCTTCTTCGCGCAAAGACGATTCTGCCGCTCACAGTTCTCTGCGGTGTGCGCATTCTGCCGAAAGAGGTCCGGGAGCGGTGCTTAGCTCTGCAGAGCACCGTACCTTCGTCTTTAGCCTCTCTTCTCGTCTACATCTTAGCAAAAAGCTTTTCCACTCTGTCTGGCAAGGAGAAACTGTGCCAACACAGAAAACATCTCCCATCGTGTTCTAGCGGCTGCACGGAGGTCTGCCGAGTGTTTTGCAAGAAGAGAAAGAAAGTTGTCCAAAACAGCTTCCAATCGAATGTTCATGTGAATAGAAAAGGCAGGAGAGTGGTCAGGTACTGTTTTCTCTCAGTTGGCAAGCTGCGCACACAATCGCAGTCTTGTACAGCTTGTTTCATCACCTTTGCGAAGTTGCCCCTCTCTCCGGCTCCGGGAGACGAAGAAGCTGCTTCTTCGCGCAAAGACGATTCTGCTGCTCACAGTGCTCTGCGTTGTGTGTCTTCTGCCGAAAGAGACCAGGGAGCGGTGCTTAGCTCTACAGAGCACCGTACCTTCGTCTTTAGCCTCTCTTCTCGTCTACATCTTAGCAAAAAGCTTTTCCACTCTGTCTGGCAAGGAGAAACTTTGCCAGCACAGAAAACATCTCCAATCGTGTTCTAGAGGCTGCACGGAGGTCTGCCGAGTGTTTTGCAAGAAGAGAAAGAAAGTTGTCCAAAACAGCTTGCAATCGAATGTTCATGTGAATAGAAAAGGCAGGAGAGTGGTCATGTTCTGTTTTCTCTCAGTTGGCAAGCTGCGCACACAATCGCAGTGTTGTACAGCTTGTTTCATCACCTTTGCCAAGTTGCCGCTCTCTCCGGCTCCCGGAGACGAAGAAGCTGCTTCTTCGCGCAAAGACGATTCTGCCGCTCACAGTGCTCTGCGGTGTGCGCCTTCTGCCGAAAGAGATCCGGGAGCGGTGCTTAGCTCTGCAGAGCACCGTACCTTCGTCTTTAGCCTCTCTTCTCGTCTACATCTTAGCAAAAAGCTTTTCCACTCTGTCTGGCAAGGAGAAACTTTGCCAGCACAGAAAACATCTCCCATCGTGTTCTAGAGGCTGCACGGAGGTCTGCCGAGTGTTTTGCAAGAAGAGAAAGAAAGTTGTCCAAAACAGCTTGCAATCGAATGTTCATGTGATTAGAAAAGGCAGGAGAGTGGTCAGGTATTGTTTTCTCTCAGTTGGCAAGCTGCGCACACAATCGCAGTGTTGTACAGCTTGTTTCATCTCCTTTGCGAAGTTGCCGCTCTCTCCGGCTCCCGGAGACGAAGAAGCTGCTTCTTCGCGCAAAGACGATTCTGCCGCTCACAGTGCTCTGCTTTGTGCGCCTTCTGCCAAAGAGGCCAGGGAGCGGTGCTTAGCTCTGCAGAGCACCGTACCTTCGTCTTTAGCCTCTCTTCTCGTCTACATCTTAGCAAAAACCTTTTCCACTCTGTCTGGCAAGGAGAAACTGTGCCACCACAGAAAACATCTCCCATCGTGTTCTAGAGGCTGCACGGAGGTCTGCCGAGTGTTTTGCAAGAAGAGAAAGAAAGTTGTCCAAAACAGCTTGCAATCGAATGTTCATGTGAATAGAAAAGGCAGGAGAGTGCTCAGGTACTGTTTTCTCTCAGTTGGCAAGCTGCGCACACAATCGCAGTGTTGTACAGCTTGTTTCATCACCTTTGCGAAGCTGCCGCTCTCTCCGGCTCCCGGAGACGAAGAAGCTGCTTCTTCGCGCAAAGACGATTCTGCCGCTCACAGTGCTCTGCGGTGTGTGCCTTCTGCCGAAAGAGGCCCGGGAGCGGTGCTTAGCTCTGCAGAGCACCGTACCTTCGTCTTTAGCCTCTCTTCTCGTCTACATCTTTGCAAAAAGCTTTTCCACTCTGTCTGGCAAGGAGAAACTTTGCCAGCACAGAAAACATCTCCCATCGTGTTCTAGAGGCTGCACGGAGGTCTGCCGAGTGTTTTGCAAGAAGAGAAAGAAAGTTGTCCAAAACAGCTTGCAATCGAATGTTCATGTGATTAGAAAAGGCAGGAGAGTGGTCAGGTATTGTTTTCTCTCAGCTGGCAAGCTGCGCACACAATCGCAGTGTTGTACAGCTTGTTTCATCACCTTTGCCAAGTTGCCGCTCTCTCCGGCTCCGGGAGACGAAGAAGCTGCTTCTTCACGCAAAGACGATTCTGCCGCTCACAGTGCTCTGCGGTGTGTGTCTTCTGCCGAAAGAGGCCCGGGAGCGGTGCTTAGCTCTGCAGAGCACCTTACCTTCGTCTTTAGCCTCTCTTCTCGTCTACATCTTAGCAAAAAGCTTTTCCACTCTGTCTGGCAAGGAGAAACTGTGCCAGCACAGAAAACATCTCCCATCGTGTTCTAGAGGCTGCACGGAGGTCTGCCGAGTGTTTTGCAAGAAGAGAAAGAAAGTTGTCCAAAACAGCTTGCAATCGTATGTTCATGTGAATAGAAAAGGCAGGAGAGTGGTCAGGTACTGTTTTCTCTCTCTTGGCAAGCTGCGCACACAATCGCAGTGTTGTACAGCTTGTTTCATCACCTTTGCGAAGTTGCCGCTCTCTCCGGCTCCCGGAGCCGAAGAAGCTGCTTCTTCGCGCAAAGACGATTCTGACGCTCACAGTGCTCTGCGGTATGTGTCTTCTGCCGAAAGAGGCCCGGGAGCGGTGCTTAGCTCTGCAGAGCACCGTACCTTCGTCTTTAGCCTCTCTTCTCGTCTACATCTTAGCAAAAACTTTATCCACTCTGTCTGGCAAGGAGAAACTTTGCCAGCACAGAAAACATCTCCCATCGTGTTCTAGAGGCTGCACGGAGGTCTGCCGAGTGTTTTGCAAGAAGAGAAAGAAAGTTGTCCAAAACAGCTTGCAATCGAATGTTCATGTGAATAGAAAAGGCAGGAGAGTGGTCAGGTACTGTTTTCTCTCAGTTGGCAAGCTGCGCACACAATCGCAGTGTTGTACAGCTTGTTTCATCACCTTTGCGAAGTTGCCGCTCTCTCCGGCTCCCGGAGACGAAGAAGCTGCTTCTTCGCGCAAAGACGATTCTGCCGCTCACAGTGCTCTGCGGTGTGCGCCTTCTGCCGAAAGAGATCCGGGAGCGGTGCTTAGCTCTGCAGTGCACCGTACCTTCGTCTTTAGCCTCTCTTCTCGTCTACATCTTAGCAAAAAGCTTTTCCACTCTGTCTGGCAAGGAGAAACTGTGCCAGCACAGAAAACATCTCCCATCGTGTTCTAGAGACTGCACGGAGGTCTGCCGAGTGTTTTGCAAGAAGAGAAAGAAAGTTGTCCAAAACAGCTTGCAATCGAATGTTCATGTGAATAGAAAAGGCAGGAGAGTGGTCAGGTACTGTTTTCTCTCAGGTGGCAAGCTGCGCACACAATCGCAGTGTTATACAGCTTGTTTCATCACCTTTGCGAAGTTGCCGCTCTCTCCGGCTCCAGGAGACGAAGAAGCTGCTTCTTCGCGCAAAGACGATTCTGCCGCTCACATTGCTCTGCGGTGTGCGGCTTCTGCCGAAAAAAGATCCGGGAGCGGTGCTTAGCTCTGCAGAGCACCGTACCTTCCTCTTTAGCCTCTCTTCTCGTCTACATCTTAGCAAAAAGCTTTTCCACTCTGTCTGGCAAGGAGAAACTTTGCCAGCACAGAAAACATCTCCCATCGTGTTCTAGAGGCTGCACGGAGGTCTGCCGAGTGTTTTGCAAGAAGAGAAAGAAAGTTGTCCAAAACAGCTTGCAATCGAATGTTCATGTGAATAGAAAAGGCAGGAGAGTGGTCAGGTACTGTTTTCTCTCAGGTGGCAAGCTGCGCACACAATCGCAGTGTTGTACAGCTTGTTTCATCACCTTTGCCAAGTTGCCGCTCTCTCCGGCTCCTGGACACCAAGAAGCTGCTTCTTCGCGCAAAGACGATTCTGCCGCTCACAGTGCTCTGCACTGTGTGTCTTCTGCCGAAAGACACCAGGGAGCGGTGCATAGCTCTGCACTGCACCGTACCTTCGTCTTTAGCCTCTCTTCTCGTCCACATCTTAGCAAAAAGCTTTTCCACTCTGTCTGGCAAGGAGAAACTTTGCCAGCACAGAAAACATCTCCCATCGTGTTCTAGAGACTGCACGGAGGTCTGCCGAGTGTTTTGCAAGAAAACAAAGAAAGTTGTCCAAAACAGCTTGCAATCGAATGTTCATGTGAATAGAAAAGGCAGGAGAGTGGTCAGGTACTGTTTTCTCTCAGTTGGCAAGCTGCGCACACAATCGCAGTCTTGTACAGCTTGTTTCATCACCTTTGCGAAGCTGCCGCTCTCTCCGGCTCCGGGAGAAGAAGAAGCTGCTTCTTCGCGCAAAGACCATTCTGCCGCTCACAGTGCTCTGCGGTGTGCGCCTTCTGCCGATAGAGCCCAGGGAGCGGTGCTTAGCTCTGCAGAGCACCGTACCTTCGTCTTTAGCCTCTCTTCTCGTCTACATCTTAGCAAAAAGCTTTTCCACTCTGTCTGGCAAGGAGAAACTGTGCCAGCACAGAAAACATCTCCCTTCGTGTTCTAGAGGCTGCACGGAGGTCTGCCGAGTGTTTTGCAAGAAGAGAAAGAAAGTTGTCTAAAACAGCTTGCAATCAAATGTTCATGTGAATAGAAAAGGCAGGAGAGTGGTCAGGTACTGTTTTCTCTCTGTTGGCAAGCTGCGCACACAATCGCAGTGTTGTACAGCTAGTTTCATCACCTTTGCGAAGTTGCCGCTCTCTCCGGCTCCCGGAGACGAAGAAGCGGCTTCTTCGCGCAAAGACGATTCTGCCGCTCATAGTGCTCTGCACTGTGTGTCTTCTGCCGAAAGACACCAGGGAGCGGAGCATAGCTCTGCAGAGCACCTTACCTTCGTCTTTAGCCTCTCTTCTCGTCTACATCTTAGCAAAAAGCTTTTCCACTCTGTCTGGCAAGGAGAAACTGTGCCAGCACAGAAAACATCTCCCATCGTGTTCTAGAGGCTGCACGGAGGTCTGCCGAGTGTTTTGCAAGAAGAGAAAGAAAGTTGTCCAAAACAGCTTGCAATCGAATGTTCATGTGAATAGAAAAGGCAGGAGAGTGGTCAGGTACTGTTTTCTCTCAGTTGGCAAGCTGCGCACACAATCGCAGTCTTGTACAGCTTGTTTCATCACCTTTGCGAAGTTGCCGCTCTCTCCGGCTCCCGGAGACGAAGAAGCTGCTTCTTCGCGCAAAGACGATTCTGCCGCTCACAGTGCTCTGCGGTGTGCGTCTTCTGCCAAAAGAGGTCCGGGAGCGGTGCTTAGCTCTGCAGAGCACCGTACCTTTGTCTTTAGCCTCTCTTCTCGTCTACATATTAGCAAAAAGCTTTTCCACTCTGTCTGGCAAGGAGAAACTGTGCCACCACAGAAAACATCTCCCATCGTGTTCTAGAGGCTGCACGGAGGTCTGCCGAGTGTTTTGCAAGAAGAGAAAGAAAGTTGTCCAAAACAGCTTGCAATCGAATGTTCATGTGAATAGAAAAGGCAGGAGAGTGGTCAGGTACTGTTTTCTCTCCGTTGGCAAGCTGCGCACACAATCGCAGTGTTGTACAGCTTGTTTCATCACCTTTGCGAAGTTGCCGCTCTCTCCGGCTCCGGGAGACGAAGAAGCTGCTTCTTCGCGCAAAGACGATTCTGCCGCTCACAGTGCTCTGCGGTGTGCGCCTTCTGCCGAAAGAGGCCAGGGAGCGGTGCTTAGCTCTGCAGAGAACCGTACCTTCGTCTTTAGCCTCTCTTCTCGTCTACATCTTAGCAAAAAGCTTTTCCACTCTGTCTGGCAAAGAGAAACTGTGCCATCACAGAAAACATCTCCCATCGTGTTCTAGAGGCTGCACGGAGGTCTGCCGAGTGTTTTGCCAGAAAACAAAGAAAGTTGTCCAAAACAGCTTGCAATCGAATGTTCATGTGAATAGAAAAGGCAGGAGAGTGGTCAGGTACTCTTTTCTCTCAGTTGGCGAGCTGCGCACACAATCGCAGTGTTGTACAGCTTGTTTCATCACCTTTGCGAAGCTGCCGCTCTCTCCGGCTCCCGGAGACGAAGAAGCTGCTTCTTCGCGCAAAGACGATTCTGCCGCTCATAGTGCTCTGCACTGTGTGTCTTCTGCCGAAAGAGGTCCGGGAGCGGTGCTTAGCTCTGCAGAGCACCGTACCTTCGTCTTTAGCCTCTCTTCTCGTCTACATCTTAGCAAAACGCTTTTCCACTCTGTCTGGCAAGGAGAAACTGTTCCAGCACAGAAAACATCTCCCATCGTGTTCTAGAGGCTGCACGGAGGTCTGCCGAGTGTTTTGCAAGAAGAGAAAGAAAGTTGTCCAAAACAGCTTGCAATCGAATGTTCATGTGAATAGAAAAGGCAGGAGAGTGGTCAGGTTCTGTTTTCTCTCAGTTGGCAAGCTGCGCACACAATCGCAGTGTTGTACAGCTTGTTTCATCACCTTTGCGACGTTGCCGCTCTCTCCGGCTCCGGGAGACGAAGAAGCTGCTTCTTCGCGCAAAGACGATTCTGCCGCTCACAGTGCTCTGCGGTGTGCGCCTTCTGCCGAAAGAGGTCCGGGAGCGGTGCTTAGCTCTGCAGAGAACCGTACCTTCGTCTTTAGCCTCTCTTCTCGTCTACATCTTAGCAAAAAGCTTTTCCACTCTGTCTGGCAAGGAGAAACTGTGCCAGCACAGAAAACATCTCCCATCGTGTTGTAGAGGCTGCACGGAGGTCTGCCGAGTGTTTTGCAAGAAGAGAAAGAAAGTTGTCCAAAACAGCTTGCAATCGAATGTTCATGTGATTAGAAAAGGCAGGAGAGTGGTCAGGTATTGTTTTCTCTCAGTTGGCAAGCTGCGCACACAATCGCAGTGTTGTACAGCTTGTTTCATCACCTTTGCCAAGTTGCCGCTCTCTCCGGCTCCGGGAGACGAAGAAGCTGCTTCTTCACGCAAAGACGATTCTGCCGCTCACAGTGCTCTGCGGTGTGTGTCTTCTGCCGAAAGAGGCCCGGGAGCGGTGCTTAGCTCTGCAGAGCACCTTACCTTCGTCTTTAGCCTCTCTTCTCGTCTACATCTTAGCAAAAAGCTTTTCCACTCTGTCTGGCAAGGAGAAACTGTGCCAGCACAGAAAACATCTCCCATCGTGTTCTAGAGGCTGCACGGAGGTCTGCCGAGTGTTTTGCAAGAAGAGAAAGAAAGTTGTCCAAAACAGCTTGCAATCGAATGTTCATGTGAATAGAAAAGGCAGGAGAGTGGTCAGGTACTGTTTTCTCTCTCTTGGCAAGCTGCGCACACAATCGCAGTGTTGTACAGCTTGTTTCATCACCTTTGCGAAGTTGCCGCTCTCTCCGGCTCCCGGAGCCGAAGAAGCTGCTTCTTCGCGCAAAGACGATTCTGACGCTCACAGTGCTCTGCGGTATGTGTCTTCTACCGAAAGAGGCCCGGGAGCGGTGCTTAGCTCTGCAGAGCACCGTACCTTCGTCTTTAGCCTCTCTTCTCGTCTACATCTTAGCAAAAACTTTATCCACTCTGTCTGGCAAGGAGAAACTTTGCCAGCACAGAAAACATCTCCCATCGTGTTCTAGAGGCTGCACGGAGGTCTGCCGAGTGTTTTGCAAGAAGAGAAAGAAAGTTGTCCAAAACAGCTTGCAATCGAATGTTCATGTGAATAGAAAAGGCAGGAGAGTGGTCAGGTACTGTTTTCTCTCAGTTGGCAAGCTGCGCACACAATCGCAGTGTTGTACAGCTTGTTTCATCACCTTTGCGAAGTTGCCGCTCTCTCCGGCTCCCGGAGACGAAGAAGCTGCTTCTTCGCGCAAAGACGATTCTGCCGCTCACAGTGCTCTGCGGTGTGCGCCTTCTGCCGAAAGAGGTCCGGGAGCGGTGCTTAGCTCTGCAGTGCACCGTACCTTCGTCTTTAGCCTCTCTTCTCGTCTACATCTTAGCAAAAAGCTTTTCCACTCTGTCTGGCAAGGAGAAACTGTGCCAGCACAGAAAACATCTCCCATCGTGTTCTAGAGACTGCACGGAGGTCTGCCGAGTGTTTTGCAAGAAGAGAAAGAAAGTTGTCCAAAACAGCTTGCAATCGAATGTTCATGTGAATAGAAAAGGCAGGAGAGTGGTCAGGTACTGTTTTCTCTCAGGTGGCAAGCTGCGCACACAATCGCAGTGTTATACAGCTTGTTTCATCACCTTTGCGAAGTTGCCGCTCTCTCCGGCTCCAGGAGACGAAGAAGCTGCTTCTTCGCGCAAAGACGATTCTGCCGCTCACATTGCTCTGCGGTGTGCGGCTTCTGCCGAAAAAAGATCCGGGAGCGGTGCTTAGCTCTGCAGAGCACCGTACCTTCCTCTTTAGCCTCTCTTCTCGTCTACATCTTAGCAAAAAGCTTTTCCACTCTGTCTGGCAAGGAGAAACTTTGCCAGCACAGAAAACATCTCCCATCGTGTTCTAGAGGCTGCACGGAGGTCTGCCGAGTGTTTTGCAAGAAGAGAAAGAAAGTTGTCCAAAACAGCTTGCAATCGAATGTTCATGTGAATAGAAAAGGCAGGAGAGTGGTCAGGTACTGTTTTCTCTCAGGTGGCAAGCTGCGCACACAATCGCAGTGTTGTACAGCTTGTTTCATCACCTTTGCCAAGTTGCCGCTCTCTCCGGCTCCTGGACACCAAGAAGCTGCTTCTTCGCGCAAAGACGATTCTGCCGCTCACAGTGCTCTGCACTGTGTGTCTTCTGCCGAAAGACACCAGGGAGCGGTGCATAGCTCTGCACTGCACCGTACCTTCGTCTTTAGCCTCTCTTCTCGTCCACATCTTAGCAAAAAGCTTTTCCACTCTGTCTGGCAAGGAGAAACTGTGCCAGCACAGAAAACATCTCCCATCGTGTTCTAGAGACTGCACGGAGGTCTGCCGAGTGTTTTGCAAGAAAACAAAGAAAGTTGTCCAAAACAGCTTGCAATCGAATGTTCATGTGAATAGAAAAGGCAGGAGAGTGGTCAGGTACTGTTTTCTCTCAGTTGGCAAGCTGCGCACACAATCGCAGTGTTGTACAGCTTGTTTCATCACCTTTGCGAAGCTGCCGCTCTCTCCGGCTCCGGGAGAAGAAGAAGCTGCTTCTTCGCGCAAAGACGATTCTGCCGCTCACAGTGCTCTGCGGTGTGCGCCTTCTGCCGATAGAGCCCAGGGAGCGGTGCTTAGCTCTGCAGAGCACCGTACCTTCGTCTTTAGCCTCTCTTCTCGTCTACATCTTAGCAAAAAGCTTTTCCACTCTGTCTGGCAAGGAGAAACTGTGCCAGCACAGAAAACATCTCCCTTCGTGTTCTAGAGGCTGCACGGAGGTCTGCCGAGTGTTTTGCAAGAAGAGAAAGAAAGTTGTCCAAAACAGCTTGCAATCAAATGTTCATGTGAATAGAAAAGGCAGGAGAGTGGTCAGGTACTGTTTTCTCTCTGTTGGCAAGCTGCGCACACAATCGCAGTGTTGTACAGCTAGTTTCATCACCTTTGCGAAGTTGCCGCTCTCTCCGGCTCCCGGAGACGAAGAAGCGGCTTCTTCGCGCAAAGACGATTCTGCCGCTCATAGTGCTCTGCACTGTGTGTCTTCTGCCGAAAGACACCAGGGAGCGGAGCATAGCTCTGCAGAGCACCTTACCATCGTCTTTAGCCTCTCTTCTCGTCTACATCTTAGCAAAAAGCTTTTCCACTCTGTCTGGCAAGGAGAAACTGTGCCAGCACAGAAAACATCTCCCATCGTGTTCTAGAGGCTGCACGGAGGTCTGCCGAGTGTTTTGCAAGAAGAGAAAGAAAGTTGTCCAAAACAGCTTGCAATCGAATGTTCATGTGAATAGAAAAGGCAGGAGAGTGGTCAGGTACTGTTTTCTCTCAGTTGGCAAGCTGCGCACACAATCGCAGTCTTGTACAGCTTGTTTCATCACCTTTGCGAAGTTGCCGCTCTCTCCGGCTCCCGGAGACGAAGAAGCTGCTTCTTCGCGCAAAGACGATTCTGCCGCTCACAGTGCTCTGCGGTGTGCGTCTTCTGCCAAAAGAGGTCCGGGAGCGGTGCTTAGCTCTGCAGAGCACCGTACCTTTGTCTTTAGCCTCTCTTCTCGTCTACATATTAGCAAAAAGCTTTTCCACTCTGTCTGGCAAGGAGAAACTGTGCCAGCACAGAAAACATCTCCCATCGTGTTCTAGAGGCTGCACGGAGGTCTGCCGAGTGTTTTGCAAGAAGAGAAAGAAAGTTGTCCAAAACAGCTTGCAATCGAATGTTCATGTGAATAGAAAAGGCAGGAGAGTGGTCAGGTACTGTTTTCTCTCCGTTGGCAAGCTGCGCACACAATCGCAGTGTTGTACAGCTTGTTTCATCACCTTTGCGAAGTTGCCGCTCTCTCCGGCTCCGGGAGACGAAGAAGCTGCTTCTTCGCGCAAAGACGATTCTGCCGCTCACAGTGCTCTGCGGTGTGCGCCTTCTGCCGAAAGAGGCCAGGGAGCGGTGCTTAGCTCTGCAGAGAACCGTACCTTCGTCTTTAGCCTCTCTTCTCGTCTACATCTTAGCAAAAAGCTTTTCCACTCTGTCTGGCAAAGAGAAACTGTGCCATCACAGAAAACATCTCCCATCGTGTTCTAGAGGCTGCACGGAGGTCTGCCGAGTGTTTTGCCAGAAAACAAAGAAAGTTGTCCAAAACAGCTTGCAATCGAATGTTCATGTGAATAGAAAAGGCAGGAGAGTGGTCAGGTACTGTTTTCTCTCAGTTGGCGAGCTGCGCACACAATCGCAGTGTTGTACAGCTTGTTTCATCACCTTTGCGAAGCTGCCGCTCTCTCCGGCTCCCGGAGACGAAGAAGCTGCTTCTTCGCGCAAAGACGATTCTGCCGCTCATAGTGCTCTGCACTGTGTGTCTTCTGCCGAAAGAGGTCCGGGAGCGGTGCTTAGCTCTGCAGAGCACCGTACCTTCGTCTTTAGCCTCTCTTCTCGTCTACATCTTAGCAAAACGCTTTTCCACTCTGTCTGGCAAGGAGAAACTGTTCCAGCACAGAAAACATCTCCCATCGTGTTCTAGAGGCTGCACGGAGGTCTGCCGAGTGTTTTGCAAGAAGAGAAAGAAAGTTGTCCAAAACAGCTTGCAATCGAATGTTCATGTGAATAGAAAAGGCAGGAGAGTGGTCAGGTTCTGTTTTCTCTCAGTTGGCAAGCTGCGCACACAATCGCAGTGTTGTACAGCTTGTTTCATCACCTTTGCGACGTTGCCGCTCTCTCCGGCTCCGGGAGACGAAGAAGCTGCTTCTTCGCGCAAAGACGATTCTGCCGCTCACAGTGCTCTGCGGTGTGCGCCTTCTGCCGAAAGAGGTCCGGGAGCGGTGCTTAGCTCTGCAGAGAACCGTACCTTCGTCTTTAGCCTCTCTTCTCGTCTACATCTTAGCAAAAAGCTTTTCCACTCTGTCTGGCAAGGAGAAACTGTGCCAGCACAGAAAACATCTCCCATCGTGTTGTAGAGGCTGCACGGAGGTCTGCCGAGTGTTTTGCAAGAAGAGAAAGAAAGTTGTCCAAAACAGCTTGCAATCGAATGTTCATGTGAATAGAAAAGGCAGGAGAGTGGTCAGGTACTGTTTTCTCTCCGTTGCCAAGCTGCGCACACAATCGCAGTCTTGTACAGCTTGTTTCATCACCTTTGCGAAGTTGCCGCTCTCTCCGGCTCCCGGAGACGAAGAAGCTGCTTCTTCGCGCAAAGACGATTCTGCCGCTCACAGTTCTCTGCGGTGTGCGCCTTCTGCCGAAAGAGGTCCGGGAGCGGTGCTTAGCTCTGCAGAGCACCGTACCTTCGTCTTTAGCCTCTCTTCTCGTCTACATCTTAGCAAAAAGCTTTTCCACTCTGTCTGGCAAGGAGAAACTGTGCCAACACAGAAAACATCTCCCATCGTGTTCTAGCGGCTGCACGGAGGTCTGCCGAGTGTTTTGCAAGAAGAGAAAGAAAGTTGTCCAAAACAGCTTCCAATCGAATGTTCATGTGAATAGAAAAGGCAGGAGAGTGGTCAGGTACTGTTTTCTCTCAGTTGGCAAGCTGCGCACACAATCGCAGTCTTGTACAGCTTGTTTCATCACCTTTGCGAAGTTGCCCCTCTCTCCGGCTCCGGGAGACGAAGAAGCTGCTTCTTCGCGCAAAGACGATTCTGCCGCTCACAGTGCTCTGCGTTGTGTGTCTTCTGCCGAAAGAGACCAGGGAGCGGTGCTTAGCTCTGCAGAGCACCGTACCTTCGTCTTTAGCCTCTCTTCTCGTCTACATCTTAGCAAAAAGCTTTTCCACTCTGTCTGGCAAGGAGAAACTTTGCCAGCACAGAAAACATCTCCAATCGTGTTCTAGAGGCTGCACGGAGGTCTGCCGAGTGTTTTGCAAGAAGAGAAAGAAAGTTGTCCAAAACAGCTTGCAATCGAATGTTCATGTGAATAGAAAAGGCAGGAGAGTGGTCATGTTCTGTTTTCTCTCAGTTGGCAAGCTGCGCACACAATCGCAGTGTTGTACAGCTTGTTTCATCACCTTTGCCAAGTTGCCGCTCTCTCCGGCTCCCGGAGACGAAGAAGCTGCTTCTTCGCGCAAAGACGATTCTGCCGCTCACAGTGCTCTGCGGTGTGCGCCTTCTGCCGAAAGAGATCCGGGAGCGGTGCTTAGCTCTGCAGAGCACCGTACCTTCGTCTTTAGCCTCTCTTCTCGTCTACATCTTAGCAAAAAGCTTTTCCACTCTGTCTGGCAAGGAGAAACTTTGCCAGCACAGAAAACATCTCCCATCGTGTTCTAGAGGCTGCACGGAGGTCTGCCGAGTGTTTTGCAAGAAGAGAAAGAAAGTTGTCCAAAACAGCTTGCAATCGAATGTTCATGTGATTAGAAAAGGCAGGAGAGTGGTCAGGTATTGTTTTCTCTCAGTTGGCAAGCTGCGCACACAATCGCAGTGTTGTACAGCTTGTTTCATCTCCTTTGCGAAGTTGCCGCTCTCTCCGGCTCCCGGAGACGAAGAAGCTGCTTCTTCGCGCAAAGACGATTCTGCCGCTCACAGTGCTCTGCTTTGTGTGCCTTCTGCCAAAGAGGCCAGGGAGCGGTGCTTAGCTCTGCAGAGCACCGTACCTTCGTCTTTAGCCTCTCTTCTCGTCTACATCTTAGCAAAAACCTTTTCCACTCTGTCTGGCAAGGAGAAACTGTGCCACCACAGAAAACATCTCCCATCGTGTTCTAGAGGCTGCACGGAGGTCTGCCGAGTGTTTTGCAAGAAGAGAAAGAAAGTTGTCCAAAACAGCTTGCAATCGAATGTTCATGTGAATAGAAAAGGCAGGAGAGTGCTCAGGTACTGTTTTCTCTCAGTTGGCAAGCTGCGCACACAATCGCAGTGTTGTACAGCTTGTTTCATCACCTTTGCGAAGCTGCCGCTCTCTCCGGCTCCCGGAGACGAAGAAGCTGCTTCTTCGCGCAAAGACGATTCTGCCGCTCACAGTGCTCTGCGGTGTGTGCCTTCTGCCGAAAGAGGCCCGGGAGCGGTGCTTAGCTCTGCAGAGCACCGTACCTTCGTCTTTAGCCTCTCTTCTCGTCTACATCTTTGCAAAAAGCTTTTCCACTCTGTCTGGCAAGGAGAAACTTTGCCAGCACAGAAAACATCTCCCATCGTGTTCTAGAGGCTGCACGGAGGTCTGCCGAGTGTTTTGCAAGAAGAGAAAGAAAGTTGTCCAAAACAGCTTGCAATCGAATGTTCATGTGATTAGAAAAGGCAGGAGAGTGGTCAGGTATTGTTTTCTCTCAGTTGGCAAGCTGCGCACACAATCGCAGTGTTGTACAGCTTGTTTCATCACCTTTGCCAAGTTGCCGCTCTCTCCGGCTCCGGGAGACGAAGAAGCTGCTTCTTCACGCAAAGACGATTCTGCCGCTCACAGTGCTCTGCGGTGTGTGTCTTCTGCCGAAAGAGGCCCGGGAGCGGTGCTTAGCTCTGCAGAGCACCTTACCTTCGTCTTTAGCCTCTCTTCTCGTCTACATCTTAGCAAAAAGCTTTTCCACTCGGTCTGGCAAGGAGAAACTGTGCCAGCACAGAAAACATCTCCCATCGTGTTCTAGAGGCTGCACGGAGGTCTGCCGAGTGTTTTGCAAGAAGAGAAAGAAAGTTGTCCAAAACAGCTTGCAATCGAATGTTCATGTGAATAGAAAAGGCAGGAGAGTGGTCAGGTACTGTTTTCTCTCTCTTGGCAAGCTGCGCACACAATCGCAGTGTTGTACAGCTTGTTTCATCACCTTTGCGAAGTTGCCGCTCTCTCCGGCTCCCGGAGCCGAAGAAGCTGCTTCTTCGCGCAAAGACGATTCTGACGCTCACAGTGCTCTGCGGTATGTGTCTTCTGCCGAAAGACGCCCGGGAGCGGTGCTTAGCTCTGCAGAGCACCGTACCTTCGTCTTTAGCCTCTCTTCTCGTCTACATCTTAGCAAAAACTTTATCCACTCTGTCTGGCAAGGAGAAACTTTGCCAGCACAGAAAACATCTCCCATCGTGTTCTAGAGGCTGCACGGAGGTCTGCCGAGTGTTTTGCAAGAAGAGAAAGAAAGTTGTCCAAAACAGCTTGCAATCGAATGTTCATGTGAATAGAAAAGGCAGGAGAGTGGTCAGGTACTGTTTTCTCTCAGTTGGCAAGCTGCGCACACAATCGCAGTGTTGTACAGCTTGTTTCATCACCTTTGCGAAGTTGCCGCTCTCTCCGGCTCCCGGAGACGAAGAAGCTGCTTCTTCGCGCAAAGACGATTCTGCCGCTCACAGTGCTCTGCGGTGTGCGCCTTCTGCCGAAAGAGATCCGGGAGCGGTGCTTAGCTCTGCAGTGCACCGTACCTTTGTCTTTAGCCTCTCTTCTCGTCTACATCTTAGCAAAAAGCTTTTCCACTCTGTCTGGCAAGGAGAAACTGTGCCAGCACAGAAAACATCTCCCATCGTGTTCTAGAGACTGCACGGAGGTCTGCCGAGTGTTTTGCAAGAAGAGAAAGAAAGTTGTCCAAAACAGCTTGCAATCGAATGTTCATGTGAATAGAAAAGGCAGGAGAGTGGTCAGGTACTGTTTTCTCTCAGGTGGCAAGCTGCGCACACAATCGCAGTGTTATACAGCTTGTTTCATCACCTTTGCGAAGTTGCCGCTCTCTCCGGCTCCAGGAGACGAAGAAGCTGCTTCTTCGCGCAAAGACGATTCTGCCGCTCACATTGCTCTGCGGTGTGCGGCTTCTGCCGAAAAAATATCCGGGAGCGGTGCTTAGCTCTGCAGAGCACCGTACCTTCCTCTTTAGCCTCTCTTCTCGTCTACATCTTAGCAAAAAGCTTTTCCACTCTGTCTGGCAAGGAGAAACTTTGCCAGCACAGAAAACATCTCCCATCGTGTTCTAGAGGCTGCACGGAGGTCTGCCGAGTGTTTTGCAAGAAGAGAAAGAAAGTTGTCCAAAACAGCTTGCAATCGAATGTTCATGTGAATAGAAAAGGCAGGAGAGTGGTCAGGTACTGTTTTCTCTCAGGTGGCAAGCTGCGCACACAATCGCAGTGTTGTACAGCTTGTTTCATCACCTTTGCCAAGTTGCCGCTCTCTCCGGCTCCTGGACACCAAGAAGCTGCTTCTTCGCGCAAAGACGATTCTGCCGCTCACAGTGCTCTGCACTGTGTGTCTTCTGCCGAAAGACACCAGGGAGCGGTGCATAGCTCTGCACTGCACCGTACCTTCGTCTTTAGCCTCTCTTCTCGTCCACATCTTAGCAAAAAGCTTTTCCACTCTGTCTGGCAAGGAGAAACTGTGCCAGCACAGAAAACATCTCCCATCGTGTTCTAGAGACTGCACGGAGGTCTGCCGAGTGTTTTGCAAGAAAACAAAGAAAGTTGTCCAAAACAGCTTGCAATCGAATGTTCATGTGAATAGAAAAGGCAGGAGAGTGGTCAGGTACTGTTTTCTCTCAGTTGGCAAGCTGCGCACACAATCGCAGTGTTGTACAGCTTGTTTCATCACCTTTGCGAAGCTGCCGCTCTCTCCGGCTCCGGGAGAAGAAGAAGCTGCTTCTTCGCGCAAAGACGATTCTGCCGCTCACAGTGCTCTGCGGTGTGCGCCTTCTGCCGATAGAGCCCAGGGAGCGGTGCTTAGCTCTGCAGAGCACCGTACCTTCGTCTTTAGCCTCTCTTCTCGTCTACATCTTAGCAAAAAGCTTTTCCACTCTGTCTGGCAAGGAGAAACTGTGCCAGCACAGAAAACATCTCCCTTCGTGTTCTAGAGGCTGCACGGAGGTCTGCCGAGTGTTTTGCAAGAAGAGAAAGAAAGTTGTCCAAAACAGCTTGCAATCAAATGTTCATGTGAATAGAAAAGGCAGGAGAGTGGTCAGGTACTGTTTTCTCTCTGTTGGCAAGCTGCGCACACAATCGCAGTGTTGTACAGCTAGTTTCATCACCTTTGCGAAGTTGCCGCTCTCTCCGGCTCCCGGAGACGAAGAAGCGGCTTCTTCGCGCAAAGACGATTCTGCCGCTCATAGTGCTCTGCACTGTGTGTCTTCTGCCGAAAGACACCAGGGAGCGGAGCATAGCTCTGCAGAGCACCTTACCTTCGTCTTTAGCCTCTCTTCTCGTCTACATCTTAGCAAAAAGCTTTTCCACTCTGTCTGGCAAGGAGAAACTGTGCCAGCACAGAAAACATCTCCCATCGTGTTCTAGAGGCTGCACGGAGGTCTGCCGAGTGTTTTGCAAGAAGAGAAAGAAAGTTGTCCAAAACAGCTTGCAATCGAATGTTCATGTGAATAGAAAAGGCAGGAGAGTGGTCAGGTACTGTTTTCTCTCAGTTGGCAAGCTGCGCACACAATCGCAGTCTTGTACAGCTTGTTTCATCACCTTTGCGAAGTTGCCGCTCTCTCCGGCTCCCGGAGACGAAGAAGCTGCTTCTTCGCGCAAAGACGATTCTGCCGCTCACAGTGCTCTGCGGTGTGCGTCTTCTGCCGAAAGAGGTCCGGGAGCGGTGCTTAGCTCTGCAGAGCACCGTACCTTTGTCTTTAGCCTCTCTTCTCGTCTACATATTAGCAAAAAGCTTTTCCACTCTGTCTGGCAAGGAGAAACTGTGCCAGCACAGAAAACATCTCCCATCGTGTTCTAGAGGCTGCACGGAGGTCTGCCGAGTGTTTTGCAAGAAGAGAAAGAAAGTTGTCCAAAACAGCTTGCAATCGAATGTTCATGTGAATAGAAAAGGCAGGAGAGTGGTCAGGTACTGTTTTCTCTCCGTTGGCAAGCTGCGCACACAATCGCAGTGTTGTACAGCTTGTTTCATCACCTTTGCGAAGTTGCCGCTCTCTCCGGCTCCGGGAGACGAAGAAGCTGCTTCTTCGCGCAAAGACGATTCTGCCGCTCACAGTGCTCTGCGGTGTGCGCCTTCTGCCGAAAGAGGCCAGGGAGCGGTGCTTAGCTCTGCAGAGAACCGTACCTTCGTCTTTAGCCTCTCTTCTCGTCTACATCTTAGCAAAAAGCTTTTCCACTCTGTCTGGCAAAGAGAAACTGTGCCATCACAGAAAACATCTCCCATCGTGTTCTAGAGGCTGCACGGAGGTCTGCCGAGTGTTTTGCCAGAAAACAAAGAAAGTTGTCCAAAACAGCTTGCAATCGAATGTTCATGTGAATAGAAAAGGCAGGAGAGTGGTCAGGTACTGTTTTCTCTCAGTTGGCGAGCTGCGCACACAATCGCAGTGTTGTACAGCTTGTTTCATCACCTTTGCGAAGCTGCCGCTCTCTCCGGCTCCCGGAGACGAAGAAGCTGCTTCTTCGCGCAAAGACGATTCTGCCGCTCATAGTGCTCTGCACTGTGTGTCTTCTGCCGAAAGAGGTCCGGGAGCGGTGCTTAGCTCTGCAGAGCACCGTACCTTCGTCTTTAGCCTCTCTTCTCGTCTACATCTTAGCAAAAAGCTTTCCCACTCTGTCTGGCAAGGAGAAACTGTGCCAGCACAGAAAACATCTCCCATCGTGTTCTAGAGGCTGCACGGAGGTCTGCCGAGTGTTTTGCAAGAAGAGGAAGAAAGTTGTCCAAAACAGCTTGCAATCGAATGTTCATGTGAATAGAAAAGGAAGGAGAGTGGTCAGGTACTGTTTTCTCTCTCTTGGCAAGCTGCGCACACAATCGCAGTCTTGTACAGCTTGTTTCATCACCTTTCCCAAGTTGCTGCTCTCTCCGGCTCCCGGAGACGAAGAAGCTGCTTCTTCGCGCAAAGACGATTCTGCCGCTCACAGTGCTCTGCGGTGTGCGCCTTCTGCCGAAAGAGGTACGGGAGCGGTGCTTAGCTCTGAAGAGCACCGTACCTCCGTCTTTAGCCTCTCTTCTCGTCTACATCTTAGCAAAAAGCTTTTCCACTCTGTCTGGAAAGGAAAAACTTTGCCAGCACAGAAAACATCTCCCATCGTGTTCTAGAGGCTGCACGGAGGTCTGCCGAGTGTTTTGCAAGAAGAGAAAGAAAGTTGTCCAAAACAGCTTGCAATCGAATGTTCATGTGAATAGAAAAGGCAGGAGAGTGGTCAGGTTCTGTTTTCTCTCAGTTGGCAAGCTGCGCACACAATCGCAGTGTTGTAGAGCTTGTTTCATCACCTTTGCGAAGCTGCCGCTCTCTCCAGCTCCCGGAGACGAAGAAGCTACTTCTTCGCGCAAAGACGATTCTGCCGCTCACAGTGCTCTGCGGTGTGCGCCTTCTGCCGAAAGAGGTCCGGGAGCGGTGCTTAGCTCTGCAGAGCACCGTACCTTCGTCTTTAGCCTCTCTTCTCGTCTACATCTTAGCAAAAAGCTTTTCCACTCTGTCTGGCTAGGAGAAACTGTGCCAGCACAAAAAACATCTCCCATCGTGTTCTAGAGGCTGCACGGAGGTCTGCCGAGTGTTTTGCAAGAAGAGAAAGAAAGTTGTTCAAAACAGCTTGCAATCGAATGTTCATGTTAATAGAAAAGGCAGGAGAGTGGTCAGGTACTGTTTTCTCTCAGTTGCCAAGCTGCGCACACAATCGCAGTGTTATACAGCTTGTTTCATCACCTTTGCGAAGTTGCCGCTCTCTCCGGCTCCCGGAGACGAAGAAGCTACTTCTTCGCGCAAAGACGATTCTGCCGCTCACAGTGCTCTGCGGTGTGCGGCTTCTGCCGAAAGAGATCCGGGAGCGGTGCTTCGGTCTGCAGAGCACCGTACCTTCGTCTTTAGCCTCTCTTCTCGTCTACATCTTAGCAAAAAGCTTTTCCACTCTGTCTGGCAAGGAGAAACTGTGCCAGCACAGAAAACATCTCCCATCGTGTTCTAGAGGCTGCACGGAGGTCTGCCGAGTGTTTTGCAAGAAGAGAAAGAAAGTTGTCCAAAACAGCTTGCAATCAAATGTTCATGTGAATAGAAAAGTCAGGAGAGTGGTCAGGTACTGTTTTCTCTCAGTTGGCAAGCTGCGCACACACTCGCAGTCTTGTACAGCTTGTTTCATCACCTTTGCGAAGTTGCCGCTCTCTCCGGCTCCCGGAGAAGAAGAAGCTGCTTCTTCGCGCAAAGACGATTCTGCCGCTCACAGTGCTCTGCGGTGTGCGCCTTCTGCCGAAAGAGGCCAGGGAGCGGTGCTTAGCTCTGCACTGCACCGTACCTTCGTCTTTAGCCTCTCTTCTCGTCTACATCTTAGCAAAAAGCTTTTCCACTCTGTCTGGCAAGGAGAAACTGTGCCAGCACAGAAAACATCTCCCATCGTGTTCTAGAGGCTGCACGGAGGTCTGCCGAGTGTTTTGCAAGAAGAGAAAGAAAGTTGTCCAAAACAGCTTGCAATCGAATGTTCATGTGAATAGAAAAGGCAGGAGAGTGGTCAGGTACTGTTTTCTCTCAGTTGGCAAGCTGCGCACACAATCGCAGTGTTGTACAGCTTGTTTCATCACCTTTGCGAAGCTGCCGCTCTCTCCGGCTCCCGGAGACGAAGAAGCTGCTTCTTCGCGCAAAGACGATTCTGCTGCTCACAGTGCTCTGCGGTGTGTGTCTTCTGCCGAAAGAGACCAGGGAGCGGTGCTTAGCTCTGCAGAGCAGCGTACATTCGTCTTTAGCCTCTCTTCTCGTCTACATCTTAGCAAAAAGCTTTTCCACTCTGTCTGGCAAGGACAAACTGTGCCAGCACAAAAAACATCTCCCTTCGTGTTCTAGAGGCTGCACGGAGGTCTGCCGAGTGTTTTGCAAGAAGAGAAAGAAAGTTGTCCAAAACAGCTTGCAATCGAATGTTCATGTGAATAGAAAAGGCAGGAGAGTGGTCAGGTACTGTTTTCTCTCAGTTGGCAAGCTGCGCACACAATCGCAGTGTTGTAGAGCTTGTTTCATCACCTTTGCCAAGTTGCCGCTCTCTCCGGCTCCCGGAGACGAAGAAGCTGCTTCTTCGCGCAAAGACGATTCTGACGCTCACAGTGCTCTGCGGTGTGCGCCTTCTGCCGAAAGAGGCCCGGGAGCGGTGCTTAGCTCTGCAGAGCACCGTACCTTCGTCTTTAGCCTCTCTTCTCGTCTACATCTCAGCAAAACGCTTTTCCACTCTGTCTGGCAAGGAAAAACTTTGCCAGCACAGAAAACATCTCCCATCGTGTTCTAGAGGCTGCACGGAGGTCTGCCGAGTGTTTTGCAAGAAGAGAAAGAAAGTTGTCCAAAACAGATGGCAATCGAATGTTCATGTGAATAGAAAAGGCAGGAGAGTGGTCAGGTACTGTTTTCTCTCAGTCGGCAAGCTGCGCACACAATCGCAGTCTTGTACAGCTTGTTTCATCACCTTTGCGAAGTTGCCACTCTCTCCGGCTCCCGGAGACGAAGAAGCTGCTTCTTCGCGCAAAGACGATTCTGCCGCTCACAGTGCTCTGCGGTGTGCGCCTTCTGCCGAAAGAGATCCGGGAGCGGTGCTTAGCTCTGCAGAGCACCGTACCTTCGTCTTTAGCCTCTCTTCTCGTCTACATCTTAGCAAAAACCTTTTCCACTGTGTCTGGCAAGGAGAAACTGTTCCAGCACAGAAAACATCTCCCATCGTGTTCTAGAGACTGCACGGAGGTCTGCCGAGTGTTTTGCAAGAAGAGAAAGAAAGTTGTCCAAAACAGCTTGCAATCGAATGTTCATATGAATAGAAAAGGCAGGAGAGTGGTCAGGTACTGTTTTCTCTCAGGTGGCAAGCTGCGCACACAATCGCAGTGTTATACAGCTTGTTTCATCACATTTGCGAAGTTGCCGCTCTCTCCGGCTCCAGGAGACGAAGAAGCTGCTTCTTCGCGCAAAGACGATTCTGCCGCTAACATTGCTCTGCGGTGTGCGGCTTCTGCCGAAAAAGATCCGGGAGCGGTGCTTAGCTCTGCAGAGCACCGTACCTTCCTCTTTAGCCTCTCTTCTCGTCTACATCTTAGCAAAAAGCTTTTCCACTATGTCTGGCAAGGAGAAACTGTGCCAGCACAGAAAACATCTCCCATCGTGTTCTAGAGGCTGCACGGAGGTCTGCCGAGTGTTTTGCAAGAAGAGAAAGAAAGTTGTCCAAAACAGCTTGCAATCGAATGTTCATGTGAATAGAAAAGGCAGGAGAGGGGTCAGGTTCTGTTTTCTCTCAGTTGGAAAGCTGCGCACACAATCGCAGTCTTGTACAGCTTGTTTCATCACCTTTGCGAAGTTGCCGCTCTCTCCGGCTCCCGGAGACGAAGAAGCTGCTTCTTCGCGCAAAGACGATTCTGCCGCTCACAGTGCTCTTCGGTGTGCGCCTTCTGCCGAAAGAGGTCCGGGAGCGGTGCTTAGCTCTGCAGAGCACCGTACCTTCGTCTTTAGCCTCTCTTCTCGTCTACATCTTAGCAAAAAGCTTTTCCACTCTGTCTGGCAAGGAGAAACTGTGCCAGCACAGAAAACATCTCCCTTCGTGTTCTAGAGGCTGCACGGAGGTCTGCCGAGTGTTTTGCAAGAAGAGAAAGAAAGTTGTCCAAAACAGCTTCCAATCGAATGTTCATGTGAATAGAAAAGGCAGGAGAGTGGTCAGGTACTGTTTTCTCTCAGTTGACGAGCTGCGCACACAATCGCAGTGTTGTACAGCTTGTTTCATCACCTTTGCGAAGCTGCCGCTCTCTCCGGCTCCCGGAGACGAAGAAGCTGCTTCTTCGCGCAAAGACGATTCTGCCGCTCATAGTGCTCTGCACTGTGTGTCTTCTGCCGAAAGAGGCCCGGGAGAGGTGCTTAGCTCTGCAGAGCACCGTACCTTCGTCTTTAGCCTCTCTTCTCGTCTACATCTTAGCAAAAAGCTTTTCCACTCTGTCTGGCAAGGAGAAACTGTGCCAGCACAGAAAACATCTCCCATCGTGTTCTAGAGGCTGCACGGAGGTCTGCCGAGTGTTTTGCAAGAAGAGAAAGAAAGTTGTCCAAAACAGCTTGCAATCGAATGTTCATGTGAATAGAAAAGGCAGGAGAGTGGTCAGGTACTGTTTTCTCTCAGTTGGCAAGCTGCGCACACAATCGCAGTGTTGTACAGCTTGTTTCATCACCTTTGCGAAGTTGCCGCTCTCTCCGGCTCCCGGAGACGAAGAAGCTGCTTCTTCGCGCACAGACGATTCTGCCGCTCACAGTGCTCTGCGGTGTGCGCCTTCTGCCGAAAGAGCCCCGGGAGCGGTGCTTAGCTCTGCAGAGCACCGTACCTTCGTCTTTAGCCTCTCTTCTCGTCTACATCTTAGCAAAAAGCTTTTCCACTCTGTCTGGCAAGGACAAACTTTGCCAGCACAGAAAACATCTCCCATCGTGTTCTAGAGGCTGCACGGAGGTCTGCCGAGTGTTCTGCAAGAAGAGAAAGAAAGTTGTCCAAAACAGCTTGCAATCGAATGTTCATGTGAATAGAAAAGGCAGGAGAGTGGTCAGGTACTGTTTTCTCTCAGGTGGCAAGCTGCGCACACAATCGCAGTGTTGTACAGCTTGTTTCATCACCTTTGCCAAGTTGCCGCTCTCTGTGGCTCGGGGAGACGAAGAAGCTGCTTCTTCGCGCAAAGACGATTCTGCCGCTCACAGTGCTCTGCACTGTGTGTCTTCTGCCGAAAGACACCAGGGAGCGGCGCATAGCTCTGCACTGCACCGTACCTTCGTCTTTAGCCTCTCTTCTCGTCTACATCTTAGCAAAAATCTTTTCCACTCTGTCTGGCAAGGAGAAACTTTGCCAGCACAGAAAACATCTCCCATTGTGTTCTAGAGGCTGCACGGAGGTCTGCCGAGTGTTTTGCAAGAAGAGAAAGAAAGTTGTCCAAAACAGCTTGCAATCGAATGTTCATGTGAATAGAAAAGGCAGGAGAGTGGTCAGGTTCTGTTTTCTCTCAATTGGGAAGCTGCGCACACAATCGCAGTGTTGTACAGCTTGTTTCATCACCTTTGCGAAGCTGCCGCTCTCTACGGCTTCCGGAGACGAAGAAGCTGCTTCTTCGCGCAAAGACGATTCTGCCGCTCACAGTGCTCTGCGGTGTGCGCCTTCTGCCGAAAGAGGTCCGGGAGCGGTGCTTAGCTCTGCAGAGCACGTAACCTTCGTCTTTAGCCTCTCTTCTCGTCTCCATCTTAGCAAAACGCTTTTCCACTCTGTCTGGCAAGGAGAAACTGTGCCAGCACAGAAAACATCTCCCATCGTGTTCTAGAGGCTGCACGGAGGTCTGCCGAGTGTTTTGCAAGAAGAGAAAGAAAGTTGTCCAAAACAGCTTGCAATCGAATGTTCATGTGAATAGAAAAGGCAGGAGAGGGGTCAGGTACTGTTTTCTCTCAGTTGGCAAGCTGCGCACACAATCGCAGTGTTGTACAGCTTGTTTCATCACCTTTGCGAAGCTGCCGCTCTCTCCGGCTCCGGGAGAGAAGAAGCGGCTTCTTCGCGCAAAGACGATTCTCCCGCTCATAGTGCTCTGCACTGTGTGTCTTCTGCCGAAAGACACCAGGGAGCGGCGCTTACCTCTGCACTGCACCGTACCTTCGTCTTTAGCCTCTCTTCTAGCTTACATCTTAGCAAAAAGCTTTTCCACTCTGTCTGGCAAGGACAAACTGTGCCAGCACAGAAAACATCTCCCTTCGTGTTCTAGAGGCTGCACGGAGGTCTGCCGAGTGTTTTGCAAGAAGAGGAAGAAAGTTGTCCAAAACAGCTTGCAATCGAATGTTCATGTGAATAGAAAAGGCAGGAGAGTGGTCAGGTACTGTTTTCTCTCTCTTGGCAAGCTGCGCACACAATCGCAGTCTTGTACAGCTTGTTTCATCACCTTTCCCAAGTTGCCGCTCTCTCCGGCTCCCGGAGACGAAGAAGCTGCTTCTTCGCGCAAAGACGATTCTGCCGCTCACAGTGCTCTGCGGTGTGCGCCTTCTGCCGAAAGAGGTACGGGAGCGGTGCTTAGCTCTGCAGAGCACCGTACCTCCGTCTTTAGCCTCTCTTCTCGTCTACATCTTAGCAAAAAGCTTTTCCACTCTGTCTGGAAAGGAAAAACTTTGCCAGCACAGAAAACATCTCCCATCGTGTTCTAGAGGCTGCACGGAGGTCTGCCGAGTGTTTTGCAAGAAGAGAAAGAAAGTTGTCCAAAACAGCTTGCAATCGAATGTTCATGTGAATAGAAAAGGAAGGAGAGGGGTCAGGTTCTGTTTTCTCTCAGGTGGCAAGCTGCGCACACAATCGCAGTGTTGTAGAGCTTGTTTCATCACCTTTGCGAAGCTGCCGCTCTCTCCGGCTCCCGGAGACGAAGAAGCTACTTCTTCGCGCAAAGACGATTCTGCCGCTCACAGTGCTCTGCGGTGTGCGCCTTCTGCCGAAAGAGGTCCGGGAGCGGTGCTTAGCTCTGCAGAGCACCGTACCTTCGTCTTTAGCCTCTCTTCTCGTCTACATCTTAGCAAAAAGCTTTTCCACTCTGTCTGGCTAGGAGAAACTGTGCCAGCACAAAAAACATCTCCCATCGTGTTCTAGAGGCTGCACGGAGGTCTGCCGAGTGTTTTGCAAGAAGAGAAAGAAAGTTGTTCAAAACAGCTTGCAATCGAATGTTCATGTGAATAGAAAAGGCAGGAGAGTGGTCAGGTACTGTTTTCTCTCAGTTGCCAAGCTGCGCACACAATCGCAGTGTTATACAGCTTGTTTCATCACCTTTGCGAAGTTGCCGCTCTCTCCGGCTCCCGGAGACGAAGAAGCTACTTCTTCGCGCAAAGACGATTCTGCCGCTCACAGTGCTCTGCGGTGTGCGGCTTCTGCCGAAAGAGATCCGGGAGCGGTGCTTCGGTCTGCAGAGCACCGTACCTTCGTCTTTAGCCTCTCTTCTCGTCTACATCTTAGCAAAAAGCTTTTCCACTCTGTCTGGCAAGGAGAAACTGTGCCAGCACAAAAAACATCTCCCATCGTGTTCTAGAGGCTGCACGGAGGTCTGCCGAGTGTTTTGCAAGAAGAGAAAGAAAGTTGTCCAAAACAGCTTGCAATCAAATGTTCATGTGAATAGAAAAGGCAGGAGAGTGGTCAGGTACTGTTTTCTCTCAGTTGGCAAGCTGCGCACACACTCGCAGTCTTGTACAGCTTGTTTCATCACCTTTGCGAAGTTGCCGCTCTCTCCGGCTCCCGGAGAAGAAGAAGCTGCTTCTTCGCGCAAAGACGATTCTGCCGCTCACAGTGCTCTGCGGTGTGCGCCTTCTGCCGAAAGAGGCCAGGGAGCGGTGCTTAGCTCTGCACTGCACCGTACCTTCGTCTTTAGCCTCTCTTCTCGTCTACATCTTAGCAAAAAGCTTTTCCACTCTGTCTGGCAAGGAGAAACTGTGCCAGCACAGAAAACATCTCCCATCGTGTTCTAGAGGCTGCACGGAGGTCTGCCGAGTGTTTTGCAAGAAGAGAAAGAAAGTTGTCCAAAACAGCTTGCAATCGAATGTTCATGTGAATAGAAAAGGCAGGAGAGTGGTCAGGTACTGTTTTCTCTCAGTTGGCAAGCTGCGCACACAATCGCAGTGTTGTACAGCTTGTTTCATCACCTTTGCGAAGCTGCCGCTCTCTCCGGCTCCCGGAGACGAAGAAGCTGCTTCTTCGCGCAAAGACGATTCTGCTGCTCACAGTGCTCTGCGGTGTGTGTCTTCTGCCGGAAGAGACCAGGGAGCGGTGCTTAGCTCTGCAGAGCACCGTACCTTCGTCTTTAGCCTCTCTTCTCGTCTACATCTTAGCAAAAAGCTTTTCCACTCTGTCTGGCAAGGAGAAACTGTGCCAGCACAAAAAACATCTCCCTTCGTGTTCTAGAGGCTGCACGGAGGTCTGCCGAGTGTTTTGCAAGAAGAAAAGGAAGTTGTCCAAAACAGCTTGCAATCGAATGTTCATGTGAATAGAAAAGGCAGGAGAGTGGTCAGGTACTGTTTTCTCTCAGTTGGCAAGCTGCGCACACAATCGCAGTGTTGTAGAGCTTGTTTCATCACCTTTGCCAAGTTGCCGCTCTCTCCGGCTCCCGGAGACGAAGAAGCTGCTTCTTCGCGCAAAGACGATTCTGACGCTCACAGTGCTCTGCGGTGTGCGCCTTCTGCCGAAAGAGGCCCGGGAGCGGTTCTTAGCTCTGCAGAGCGCCGTACCTTCGTCTTTAGCCTCTCTTCTCGTCTACATCTCAGCAAAACGCTTTTCCACTCTGTCTGGCAAGGAAAAACTTTGCCAGCACAGAAAACATCTCCCATCGTGTTCTAGAGGCTGCACGGAGGTCTGCCGAGTGTTTTGCAAGAAGAGAAAGAAAGTTGTCCAAAACAGCTTGCAATCGAATGTTCATGTGAATAGAAAAGGCAGGAGAGTGGTCAGGTACTGTTTTCTCTCAGTTGGCAAGCTGCGCACACAATCGCAGTGTTGTACAGCTTGTTTCATCACCTTTGCGAAGTTGCCGCTC
This sequence comes from Melozone crissalis, assembly GCF_028551555.1. NCBI lineage: Eukaryota > Metazoa > Chordata > Aves > Passeriformes > Passerellidae > Melozone > Melozone crissalis. The sequence goes on along the minus strand of NW_026535896.1, from coordinate 7,547,177 downwards.
TCTCCGGCTCCCGGAGACGAAGAAGCTGCTTCTTCGCGCAAAGACGATTCTGCCGCTCACAGTGCTCTGCGGTGTGCGCCTTCTGCCGAAAGAGATCCGGGAGCGGTGCTTAGCTCTGCAGAGCACCGTACCTTCGTCTTTAGCCTCTCTTCTCGTCTACATCTTAGCAAAAACCTTTTCCACTCTGTCTGGCAAGGAGAAACTGTTCCAGCACAGAAAACATCTCCCATCGTGTTCTAGAGACTGCACGGAGGTCTGCCGAGTGTTTTGCAAGAAGAGAAAGAAAGTTGTCCAAAACAGCTTGCAATCGAATGTTCATATGAATAGAAAAGGCAGGAGAGTGGTCAGGTACTGTTTTCTCTCAGGTGGCAAGCTGCGCACACAATCGCAGTGTTATACAGCTTGTTTCATCACCTTTGCGAAGTTGCCGCTCTCTCCGGCTCCAGGAGACGAAGAAGCTGCTTCTTCGCGCAAAGACGATTCTGCCGCTCACATTGCTCTGCGGTGTGCGGCTTCTGCCGAAAAAGATCCGGGAGCGGTGCTTAGCTCTGCAGAGCACCGTACCTTCCTCTTTAGCCTCTCTTCTCGTCTACATCTTAGCAAAAAGCTTTTCCACTATGTCTGGCAAGGAGAAACTGTGCCAGCACAGAAAACATCTCCCATCGTGTTCTAGAGGCTGCACGGAGGTCTGCCGAGTGTTTTGCAAGAAGAGGAAGAAAGTTGTCCAAAACAGCTTGCAATCGAATGTTCATGTGAATAGAAAAGGCAGGAGAGGGGTCAGGTTCTGTTTTCTCTCAGTTGGAAAGCTGCGCACACAATCGCAGTCTTGTACAGCTTGTTTCATCACCTTTGCGAAGTTGCCGCTCTCTCCGGCTCCCGGAGACGAAGAAGCTGCTTCTTCGCGCAAAGACGATTCTGCCGCTCACAGTGCTCTGCGGTGTGCGCCTTCTGCCGAAAGAGGTCCGGGAGCGGTGCTTACCTCTGCAGAGCACCGTACCTTCGTCTTTAGCCTCTCTTCTCGTCTACATCTTAGCAAAAAGCTTTTCCACTCTGTCTGGCAAGGAGAAACTGTGCCAGCACAGAAAACATCTCCCTTCGTGTTCTAGAGGCTGCACGGAGGTCTGCCGAGTGTTTTGCAAGAAGAGAAAGAAAGTTGTCCAAAACAGCTTGCAATCGAATGTTCATGTGAATAGAAAAGGCAGGAGAGTGGTCAGGTACTGTTTTCTCTGAGTTGACGAGCTGCGCACACAATCGCAGTGTTGTACAGCTTGTTTCATCACCTTTGCGAAGCTGCCGCTCTCTCCGGCTCCCGGAGACGAAGAAGCTGCTTCTTCGCGCAAAGACGATTCTGCCGCTCATAGTGCTCTGCACTGTGTGTCTTCTGCCGAAAGAGGCCCGGGAGAGGTGCTTAGCTCTGCAGAGCACCGTACCTTCGTCTTTAGCCTCTCTTCTCGTCTACATCTTAGCAAAACGCTTTTCCACTCTGTCTGGCAAGGAGAAACTGTGCCAGCACAGAAAACATCTCCCATCGTGTTCTAGAGGCTGCACGGAGGTCTGCCGAGTGTTTTGCAAGAAGAGAAAGAAAGTTGTCCAAAACAGCTTGCAATCGAATGTTCATGTTAATAGAAAAGGCAGGAGAGTGGTCAGGTACTGTTTTCTCTCAGTTGGCAAGCTGCGCACACAATCGAAGTGTTGTACAGCTTGTTTCATCACCTTTGCGAAGTTGCCGCTCTCTCCGGCTCCCGGAGACGAAGAAGCTGCTTCTTCGCGCACAGACGATTCTGCCGCTCACAGTGCTCTGCGGTGTGCGCCTTCTGCCGAAAGAGCCCCGGGAGCGGTGCTTAGCTCTGCAGAGCACCGTACCTTCGTCTTTAGCCTCTCTTCTCGTCTACATCTTAGCAAAAAGCTTTTCCACTCTGTCTGGCAAGGACAAACTTTGCCAGCACAGAAAACATCTCCCATCGTGTTCTAGAGGCTGCACGGAGGTCTGCCGAGTGTTTTGCAAGAAGAGAAAGAAAGTTGTCCAAAACAGCTTGCAATCGAATGTTCATGTGAATAGAAAAGGCAGGAGAGTGGTCAGGTACTGTTTTCTCTCAGGTGGCAAGCTGCGCACACAATCGCAGTGTTGTACAGCTTGTTTCATCACCTTTGCCAAGTTGCCGCTCTCTGTGGCTCGGGGAGACGAAGAAGCTGCTTCTTCGCGCAAAGACGATTCTGCCGCTCACAGTGCTCTGCACTGTGTGTCTTCTGCCGAAAGACACCAGGGAGCGGCGCATAGTTCTGCACTGCACCGTACCTTCGTCTTTAGCCTCTCTTCTCGTCTACATCTTAGCAAAAATCTTTTCCACTCTGTCTGGCAAGGAGAAACTTTGCCAGCACAGAAAACATCTCCCATTGTGTTCTAGAGGCTGCACGGAGGTCTGCCGAGTGTTTTGCAAGAAGAGAAAGAAAGTTGTCCAAAACAGCTTGCAATCGAATGTTCATGTGAATAGAAAAGGCAGGAGAGTGGTCAGGTTCTGTTTTCTCTCAATTGGGAAGCTGCGCACACAATCGCAGTGTTGTACAGCTTGTTTCATCACCTTTGCGAAGTTGCCGCTATCTCCGTCTCCGGGAGACGAAGAAGCTGCTTCTTCGCGCAAAGACGATTCTGCCGCTCACAGTGCTCTGCGGTGTGCGCCTTCTGCCGAAAGAGGCCAGGGAGCTGTGCTTGGCTCTGCAGAGAACCGTACCTTCGTCTTTAGCCTCTCTTCTCGTCTACATCTTAGCAAAAAGCTTTTCCACTCTGTCTGGCAAGGAGAAACTGTGCCAGCACAGAAAACATCTCCCTTCGTGTTCTAGAGGCTGCACGGAGGTCTGCCGAGTGTTTTGCAAGAAGAGAAAGAAAGTTGTCCAAAACAGCTTGCAATCGAATGTTCATGTGAATAGAAAAGGCAGGAGAGTGGTCAGGTACTGTTTTCTCTGAGTTGACGAGCTGCGCACACAATCGCAGTGTTGTACAGATTGTTTCATCACCTTTGCGAAGCTGCCGCTCTCTCCGGCTCCCGGAGACGAAGAAGCTGCTTCTTCGCGCAAAGACGATTCTGCCGCTCACAGTGCTCTGCGGTGTGCGCCTTCTGCCGAAAGAGCCCCGGGAGCGGTGCTTAGCTCTGCAGAGCACCGTACCTTCGTCTTTAGCCTCTCTTCTCGTCTACATCTTAGCAAAAAGCTTTTCCACTCTGTCTGGCAAGGACAAACTTTGCCAGCACAGAAAACATCTCCCATCGTGTTCTAGAGGCTGCACGGAGGTCTGCCGAGTGTTTTGCAAGAAGAGAAAGAAAGTTGTCCAAAACAGCTTTCAATCGAATGTTCATGTGAATAGAAAAGGCAGGAGAGTGGTCAGGTACTGTTTTCTCTCAGGTGGCAAGCTGCGCACACAATCGCAGTGTTGTACAGCTTGTTTCATCACCTTTGCCAAGTTGCCGCTCTCTGTGGCTCGGGGAGACGAAGAAGCTGCTTCTTCGCGCAAAGACGATTCTGCCGCTCACAGTGCTCTGCACTGTGTGTCTTCTGCCGAAAGACACCAGGGAGCGGCGCATAGCTCTGCACTGCACCGTACCTTCGTCTTTAGCCTCTCTTCTCGTCTACATCTTAGCAAAAATCTTTTCCACTCTGTCTGGCAAGGAGAAACTTTGCCAGCACAGAAAACATCTCCCATTGTGTTCTAGAGGCTGCACGGAGGTCTGCCGAGTGTTTTGCAAGAAGAGAAAGAAAGTTGTCCAAAACAGCTTGCAATCGAATGTTCATGTGAATAGAAAAGGCAGGAGAGTGGTCAGGTTCTGTTTTCTCTCAATTGGGAAGCTGCGCACACAATCGCAGTGTTGTACAGCTTGTTTCATCACCTTTGCGAAGCTGCCGCTCTCTACGGCTTCCGGAGACGAAGAAGCTGCTTCTTCGCGCAAAGACGATTCTGCCGCTCACAGTGCTCTGCGGTGTGCGCCTTCTGCCGAAAGAGATCCGGGAGCGGTGCTTAGCTCTGCAGAGCACGTAACCTTCGTCTTTAGCCTCTCTTCTCGTCTCCATCTTAGCAAAACGCTTTTCCACTCTGTCTGGCAAGGAGAAACTGTGCCAGCACAGAAAACATCTCCCATCGTGTTCTAGAGGCTGCACGGAGGTCTGCCGAGTGTTTTGCAAGAAGAGAAAGAAAGTTGTCCAAAACAGCTTGCAATCGAATTTTCATGTGAATAGAAAAGGCAGGAGAGTGGTCAGGTACTGTTTTCTCTCAGTTGGCAAGCTGCGCACACAATCGCAGTGTTGTACAGCTTGTTTCATCACCTTTGCGAAGCTGCCGCTCTCTCCGGCTCCGGGAGAGAAGAAGCGGCTTCTTCGCGCAAAGACGATTCTCCCGCTCATAGTGCTCTGCACTGTGTGTCTTCTGCCGAAAGACACCAGGGAGCGGCGCTTACCTCTGCACTGCACCGTACCTTCGTCTTTAGCCTCTCTTCTAGCTTACATCTTAGCAAAAAGCTTTTCCACTCTGTCTGGCAAGGACAAACTGTGCCAGCACAGAAAACATCTCCCTTCGTGTTCTAGAGGCTGCACGGAGGTCTGCCGAGTGTTTTGCAAGAAGAGAAAGAAAGTTGTCCAAAACAGCTTGCAATCGAATGTTCATGTGAATAGAAAAGGCAGGAGAGTGGTCAGGTTCTGTTTTCTCTCAGTTGGCAACCTGCGCACACAATCGCAGTGTTGTACAGCTTGTTTCATCACCTTTGCGAAGTTGCCGCTCTCTCCGGCTCCCGGAGACGAAGAAGCTGCTTCTTCGCGCAAAGACGATTCTGCCGCTCACACTGCTCTGCGGTGTGCGCCTTCTGCCGAAAGAGGCCCGGGTGCGGTGCTTAGCTCTGCAGAGCACCGTACCTTCGTCTTTAGCCTCTCTTCTCGTCTACATCTTAGCAAAAAGCTTTTCCACTCTGTCTGGCAAGGAGAAACTGTTCCAGCACAGAAAACATCTCCCTTCGTGTTCTAGAGGCTGCACGGAGGTCTGCCGAGTGTTTTGCAAGAAGAGAAAGAAAGTTGTCCAAAACAGCTTGCAATCGAATTTTCATGTGAATAGAAAAGGCAGGAGAGTGGTCAGGTACTGTTTTCTCTCAGTTGGCAAGCTGCGCACACAATCGCAGTCTTGTACAGCTTGTTTCATCACCTTTCCCAAGTTGCCGCTCTCTCCGGCTCCCGGAGACGAAGAAGCTGCTTCTTCGCGCAAAGACGATTCTGCCGCTCACAGTGCTCTGCGGTGTGCGCCTTCTGCCGAAAGAGGTCCGGGAGCGGTGCTTAGCTCTGCAGAGCACCGTACCTTCGTCTTTAGCCTCTCTTCTCGTCTACATCTTAGCAAAAAGCTTTTCCACTCTGTCTGGAAAGGAAAAACTTTGCCAGCACAGAAAACATCTCCCATCGTGTGCTAGAGGCTGCACGGAGGTCTGCCGAGTGTTTTGCAAGAAGAGAAAGAAAGTTGTCCAAAACAGCTTGCAATCGAATGTTCATGTGAATAGAAAAGGCAGGAGAGTGGTCGGGTACTGTTTTCTCTCAGTTGGCAAGCTGCGCACACAATCGCAGTGTTGTACAGCTTGTTTCATCACCTTTGCGAAGTTGCCGCTCTGTCCGGCTCCCGGAGACGAAGAAGCTGCTTCTTCGCGCAAAGACGATTCTGCCGCTCACAGTGCTCTGCGGTGTGCGTCTTCTGCCGAAAGAGGTCCGGGAGCGGTGCTTAGCTCTGCAGAGCACCGTACCTTTGTCTTTAGCCTCTCTTCTCGTCTACATCTTAGCAAAAAGCTTTTCCACTCTGTCTGGCAAGGAGAAACTGTGCCAGCACAGAAAACATCTCCCTTCGTGTTCTAGAGGCTGCACGGAGGTCTGCCGAGTGTTTTGCAAGAAGAGAAAGAAAGTTGTCCAAAACAGCTTGCAATCGAATGTTCATGTGAATAGAAAAGGCAGGAGAGTGGTCAGGTTCTGTTTTCTCTCAGTTGGCAAGCTGCGCACACAATCGCAGTGTTGTACAGCTTGTTTCATCACCTTTGCGAAGTTGCCGCTATCTCCGTCTCCGGGAGACGAAGAAGCTGCTTCTTTGCGCAAAGACGATTCTGCCGCTCACAGTGCTCTGCGGTGTGCGCCTTCTGCCGAAAGAGGCCAGGGAGCTGTGCTTGGCTCTGCAGAGAACCGTACCTTCGTCTTTAGCCTCTCTTCTCGTCTACATCTTAGCAAAAAGCTTTTCCACTCTGTCTGGCAAGGAGAAACTGTGCCAGCACAGAAAACATCTCCCATCGTGTTCTAGAGGCTGCACGGAGGTCTGCCGAGTGTTTTGCCAGAAAACAAAGAAAGTTGTCCAAAACAGCTTGCAATCGAATGTTCATGTGAATAGAAAAGGCAGGAAAGTGGTCAGGTACTGTTTTCTCTCAGTTGGCAAGCTGCGCACACAATCGCAGTGTTGTACAGCTTGTTTCATCACCTTTCCCAAGTTGCCGCTCTCTCCGGCTCCCGGAGACGAAGAAGCTGCTTCTTCGCGCAAAGACGATTCTGCCGCTCATAGTGCTCTGCACTGTGTGTCTTCTGCCGAAAGAGGTCCGGGAGCGGTGCTTACCTCTGCAGAGCACCGTACCTTCGTCTTTAGCCTCTCTTCTCGTCTACATCTTAGCAAAAAGCTTTTCCACTCTGTCTGGCAAGGAGAAACTGTGCCAGCACAGAAAACATCTCCCATCGTGTTCTAGAGGCTGCACGGAGGTCTGCCGAGTGTTTTGCAAGAAGAGGAAGAAAGTTGTCCAAAACAGCTTGCAATCGAATGTTCATGTGAATAGAAAAGGAAGGAGAGTGGTCAGGTACTGTTTTCTCTCAGTTGGCAAGCTGCGCACACAATCGCAGTCTTGTACAGCTTGTTTCATCACCTTTCCCAAGTTGCCGCTCTCTCCGGCTCCCGGAGACGAAGAAGCTGCTTCTTCGCGCAAAGACGATTCTGCCGCTCACAGTGCTCTGCGGTGTGCGCCTTCTGCCGAAAGAGGTCCGGGAGCGGTGCTTAGCTCTGCAGAGCACCGTATCTTCGTCTTTAGCCTCTCTTCTCGTCTACATCTTAGCAAAAAGCTTTTCCACTCTGTCTGGAAAGGAAAAACTTTGCCAGCACAGAAAACATCTCCCATCGTGTGCTAGAGGCTGCACGGAGGTCTGCCGAGTGTTTTGCAAGAAGAGAAAGAAAGTTGTCCAAAACAGCTTGCAATCGAATGTTCATGTTAATAGAAAAGGCAGGAGAGTGGTCAGGTACTGTTTCCTCTCAGTTGGAAAGCTGCGCACACAATCGCAGTGTTGTACAGCTTGTTTCATCACCTTTGCGAAGTTGCCGCTCTCTCCGGCTCCCGGAGACGAAGAAGCTGCTTCTTCGCCGAAAGACGATTCTGCCGCTCACAGTGCTCTGCGGTGTGCGCCTTCTGCCGAAAGAGGCCAGGGAGCGGTGCTTAGCTCTGCAGAGCACCGTACGTTCGTCTTTAGCCTCTCTTCTCGTCTACATCTTAGCAAAAAGCTTTTCCACTCTGTCTGGCAAGGAGAAACTGTGCCAGCACAGAAAACATCTCCCTTCGTGTTCTAGAGGCTGCACGGAGGTCTGCCGAGTGTTTTGCAAGAAGAGAAAGAAAGTTGTCCAAAACAGATTGCAATCGAATGTTCATGTGAATAGAAAAGGCAGGAGAGTGGTCAGGTACTGTTTTCTCTCAGTTGACGAGCTGCGCACACAATCGCAGTCTTGTACAGCTTGTTTCATCACCTTTGCCAAGATGCCGCTCTCTCCGGCTCCCGGAGACGAAGAAGCTGCTTCTTCGCGCAAAGACGATTCTGCCGCTCATAGTGCTCTGCACTGTGTGTCTTCTGCCGAAAGAGGCCCGGGAGCGGTGCTTAGCTCTGCAGAGCACCGTACCTTCGTCTTTAGCCTCTCTTCTCGTCTACATCTTTGCAAAAAGCTTTTCCACTCTGTCTGGCAAGGAGAAACTGTGCCAGCACAGAAAACATCTCCCTTCGTGTTCTAGAGGCTGCACGGAGGTCTGCCGAGTGTTTTGCAAGAAGAGAAAGAAAGTTGTCCAAAACAGCTTGCAATCAAATGTTCATGTGAATAGAAAAGGCAGGAGAGTGGTCAGGTACTGTTTTCTCTCAGTTGGCAAGCTGCGCACACAATCGCAGTGTTGTACAGCTAGTTTCATCACCTTTGCGAAGTTGTCGCTCTCTCCGGCTCCCGGAGACCAAGAAGCGGCTTCTTCGCGCAAAGATGATTCTGCCGCTCATAGTGCTCTGCACCGTGTGTCTTCTGCCGAAAGACACCAGGGAGCGGAGCATAGCTCTGCAGAGCACCGTACCTTTGTCTTTAGCCTCTCTTCTCGTCTACATCTTAGCAAAAAGCTTTTCCACTCTGTCTGGCAAGGAGAAACTGTGCCAGCACAGAAAACATCTCCCATCGTGTTCTAGAGGCTGCACGGAGGTCTGCCGAGTGTTTTGCAAGAAGAGAAAGAAAGTTGTCCAAAACAGCTTGCAATCGAATGTTCATGTGAATAGAAAAGGCAGGAGAGTGGTCAGGTTCTGTTTTCTCTCAGTTGGCAAGCTGCGCACACAATCGCAGTGTTGTACAGCTTGTTTCATCACCTTTGCGAAGTTGCCGCTCTCTCCGGCTCCGGGAGACGAAGAAGCTGCTTCTTCGCGCAAAGACGATTCTGCCGCTCACAGTGCTCTCCGGTGTGCGCCTTCTGCCGAAAGAGGCCAGGGAGCGGTGCTTAGCTCTGCAGAGAACCGTACCTTCGTCTTTAGCCTCTCTTCTCGTCTACATCTTAGCAAAAAGCTTTTCCACTCTGTCTGGCAAGGAGAAACTGTGCCAGCACAGAAAACATCTCCCATCGTGTTCTAGAGGCTGCACGGAGGTCTGCCGAGTGTTTTGCCAGAAGAGAAAGAAAGTTGTCCAAAACAGCTTGCAATCGAATGTTCATGTGAATAGAAAAGGCAGGAGAGTGGTCAGGTACTGTTTTCTCTCAGTTGGCAAGCTGCGCACACAATCGCAGTGTTGTACAGCTTGTTTCATCACCTTTGCGAAGCTGCCGCTCTCTCCGGCTCCCGGAGACGAAGAAGCTGCTTCTTCGCGCAAAGACGATTCTGCCGCTCATAGTGCTCTGCACTGTGTGTCTTCTGCCGAAAGAGGTCCGGGAGCGGTGCTTAGCTCTGCAGAGCACCGTACCTTCGTCTTTAGCCTCTCTTCTCGTCTACATCTTAGCAAAAAGCTTTCCCACTCTGTCTGGCAAGCAGAAACTGTGCCAGCACAGAAAACATCTCCCATCGTGTTCTAGAGGCTGCACGGAGGTCTGCCGAGTGTTTTGCAAGAAGAGAAAGAAAGTTGTCCAAAACAGCTTGCAATCGAATGTTCATGTGAATAGAAAAGGCAGGAGAGTGGTCAGGTTCTGTTTTCTCTTAGTTGGCAAGCTGCACACACAATCGCAGTGTTGTACAGCTTGTTTCATCACCTTTGCGAAGTTGCCGCTCTCTCCGGCTCCCGGAGACGAAGAAGCTGCTTCTTCGCGCAAAGACGATTCTGCCGCTCACAGTGCTCTGCGGTGTGTGTCTTCTGCCGAAAGAGACCAGGGAGCGGTGCTTAGCTCTGCAGAGCACCGTACCTTCGTCTTTAGCCTCTCTTCTCGTCTCCATCTTAGCAAAACGCTTTTCCACTCTGTCTGGCAAGGAGAAACTGTGCCAGCACAGAAAACATCTCCCATCGTGTTCTAGAGGCTGCACGGAGGTCTGCCGACTGTTTTGCAAGAAGAGAAAGAAAGTTGTCCAAAACAGCTTGCAATCGAATGTTCATGTGAATAGAAAAGGCAGGAGAGTGGTCAGGTACTGTTTTCTCTCAGTTGGCAAGCTGCGCACACAATCGCAGTCTTGTACAGCTTGTTTCATCACCTTTGCCAAGTTGCCGCTCTCTCCGGCTCCCGGAGACCAAGAAGCTGCTTCTTCGCGCAAAGACGATTCTGCCGCTCACAGTGCTCTGCGGTGTGCGCCTTCTGCCGAAACACGTCCGGGATCGGTGCTTAGCTCTGCAGAGCACCGTACCTTCGTCTTTAGCCTCTCTTCTCGTCTACATCTTAGCAAAAAGCTTTTCCACTCTGTCTGGCAAGGAGAAACTGTGCCAGCACAGAAAACATCTCCCATCGTGTTCTAGAGACTGCACGGAGGTCTGCCGAGTGTTTTGCAAGAAGAGAAAGAAAGTTGTCAAAAACAGCTTGCAATCGAATGTTCATGTGAATAGAAAAGGCAGGAGAGTGGTCGGGTACTGTTTTCTCTCAGTTGGCAAGCTGCGCACACAATCGCAGTGTTGTACAGCTTGTTTCATCACCTTTGCGAAGCTGCCGCTCTCTCCGGCTCCGGGAGAAGAAGAAGCTGCTTCTTCGCGCAAAGACGATTCTGCCGCTCACAGTGCTCTGCGGTGTGCGCCATCTGCCGATAGAGCCCAGGGAGCGGTGCTTAGCTCTGCAGAGCACCGTACCTTCGTCTTTAGCCTCTCTTCTCGTCTACATCTTTGCAAAAAGCTTTTCCACTCTGTCTGGCAAGGAGAAACTGTGCCAGCACAGAAAACATCTCCCTTCGTGTTCTAGAGGCTGCACGGAGGTCTGCCGAGTGTTTTGCAAGAAGAGAAAGAAAGTTGTCCAAAACAGCTTGCAATCAAATGTTCATGTGAATAGAAAAGGCAGGAGAGTGGTCAGGTACTGTTTTCTCTCAGTTGGCAAGCTGCGCACACAATCGCAGTGTTGTACAGCTAGTTTCATCACCTTTGCGAAGTTGTCGCTCTCTCCGGCTCCCGGAGACCAAGAAGCGGCTTCTTCGCGCAAAGACGATTCTGCCGCTCATAGTGCTCTGCACTGTGTGTCTTCTGCCGAAAGACACCAGGGAGCGGAGCATAGCTCTGCAGAGCACCTTACTTTCGTCTTTAGCCTCTCTTCTCGTCTACATCTTAGCAAAAAGCTTTTCCACTCTGTCTGGCAAGGAGAAACTGTGCCAGCACAGAAAACATCTCCCATCGTGTTCTAGAGGCTGCACGGAGGTCTGCCGAGTGTTTTGCAAGAAGAGAAAGAAAGTTGTCCAAAACAGCTTGCAATCGAATGTTCATGTGAATAGAAAAGGCAGGAGAGGGGTCAGGTACTGTTTTCTCTCAATTGGCAAGCTGCGCACACAATCGCAGTCTTGTACAGCTTGTTTCATCACCTTTGCGAAGTTGCCGCTCTCTCCGGCTCCCGGAGACGAAGAAGCTGCTTCTTCGCGCAAAGACGATTCTGCCGCTCACAGTGCTCTGCGGTGTGCGTCTTCTGCCGAAAGAGGTCCGGGAGCGGTGCTTAGCTCTGCAGAGCACCGTACCTTTGTCTTTAGCCTCTCTTCTCGTCTACATCTTAGCAAAAAGCTTTTCCACTCTGTCTGGCAAGGAGAAACTGTGCCAGCACAGAAAACATCTCCCATCGTGTTCTAGAGGCTGCACGGAGGTCTGCCGAGTGTTTTGCAAGAAGAGAAAGAAAGTTGTCCAAAACAGCTTGCAATCGAATGTTCATGTGAATAGAAAAGGCAGGAGAGTGGTCAGGTTCTGTTTTCTCTCAGTTGGCAAGCTGCGCACACAATCGCAGTGTTGTACAGCTTGTTTCATCACCTTTGCGAAGTTGCCGCTCTCTCCGGCTCCGGGAGACGAAGAAGCTGCTTCTTCGCGCAAAGACGATTCTGCCGCTCACAGTGCTCTGCGGTGTGCGCCTTCTGCCGAAAGAGGCCAGGGAGCGGTGCTTAGCTCTGCAGAGAACCGTACCTTCGTCTTTAGCCTCTCTTCTCGTCTACATCTTAGCAAAAAGCTTTTCCACTCTGTCTGGCAAGGAGAAACTGTGCCAGCACAGAAAACATCTCCCATCGTGTTCTAGAGGCTGCACGGAGGTCTGCCGAGTGTTTTGCCAGAAGAGAAAGAAAGTTGTCCAAAACAGCTTGCAATCGAATGTTCATGTGAATAGAAAAGGCAGGAGAGTGGTCAGGTACTGTTTTCTCTCAGTTGGCAAGCTGCGCACACAATCGCAGTGTTGTACAGCTTGTTTCATCACCTTTGCGAAGCTGCCGCTCTCTCCGGCTCCCGGAGACGAAGAAGCTGCTTCTTCGCGCAAAGACGATTCTGCCGCTCATAGTGCTCTGCACTGTGTGTCTTCTGCCGAAAGAGGTCCGGGAGCGGTGCTTAGCTCTGCAGAGCACCGTACCTTCGTCTTTAGCCTCTCTTCTCGTCTACATCTTAGCAAAAAGCTTTCCCACTCTGTCTGGCAAGGAGAAACTGTGCCAGCACAGAAAACATCTCCCATCGTGTTCTAGAGGCTGCACGGAGGTCTGCCGAGTGTTTTGCAAGAAGAGAAAGAAAGTTGTCCAAAACAGCTTGCAATCGAATGTTCATGTGAATAGAAAAGGAAGGAGAGTGGTCAGGTACTGTTTTCTCTCAGTTGGCAAGCTGCGCACACAATCGCAGTCTTGTACAGCTTGTTTCATCACCTTTCCCAAGTTGCCGCTCTCTCCGGCTCCCGGAGACGAAGAAGCTGCTTCTTCGCGCAAAGACGATTCTGCCGCTCACAGTGCTCTGCGGTGTGCGCCTTCTGCCGAAAGAGGTACGGGAGCGGTGCTTAGCTCTGCAGAGCACCGTACCTCCGTCTTTAGCCTCTCTTCTCGTCTACATCTTAGCAAAAAGCTTTTCCACTCTGTCTGGAAAGGAAAAACTTTGCCAGCACAGAAAACATCTCCCATCGTGTTCTAGAGGCTGCACGGAGGTCTGCCGAGTGTTTTGCAAGAAGAGAAAGAAAGTTGTCCAAAACAGCTTGCAATCGAATGTTCATGTGAATAGAAAAGGCAGGAGAGGGGTCAGGTTCTGTTTTCTCTCAGTTGGCAAGCTGCGCACACAATCGCAGTGTTGTACAGCTTGTTTCATCACCTTTGCGAAGCTGCCGCTCTCTCCGGCTCCCGGAGACGAAGAAGCTGCTTCTTCGCGCAAAGACGATTCTGCCGCTCACAGTGCTCTGCGGTGTGCGCCTTCTGCCGAAAGAGGTCCGGGAGCGGTGCTTAGCTCTGCAGAGCACCGTACCTTCGTCTTTAGCCTCTCTTCTCGTCTACATCTTAGCAAAAAGCTTTTCCACTCTGTCTGGCTAGGAGAAACTGTGCCAGCACAAAAAATATCTCCCATCGTGTTCTAGAGGCTGCACGGAGGTCTGCCGAGTGTTTTGCAAGAAGAGAAAGAAAGTTGTTCAAAACAGCTTGCAATCGAATGTTCATGTTAATAGAAAAGGCAGGAGAGTGGTCAGGTACTGTTTTCTCTCAGTTGCCAAGCTGCGCACACAATCGCAGTGTTATACAGCTTGTTTCATCACCTTTGCGAAGTTGCCGCTCTCTCCGGCTCCCGGAGACGAAGAAGCTACTTCTTCGCGCAAAGACGATTCTGCCGCTCACAGTGCTCTGCGGTGTGCGGCTTCTGCCGAAAGAGATCCGGGAGCGGTGCTTCGGTCTGCAGAGCACCGTACCTTCGTCTTTAGCCTCTCTTCTCGTCTACATCTTAGCAAAAAGCTTTTCCACTATGTCTGGCAAGGAGAAACTGTGCCAGCACAAAAAACATCTCCCATCGTGTTCTAGAGGCTGCACGGAGGTCTGCCGAGTGTTTTGCAAGAAGAGAAAGAAAGTTGTCCAAAACAGCTTGCAATCGAATGTTCATGTGAATAGAAAAGGCAGGAGAGTGGTCAGGTACTGTTTTCTCTCAGTTGGCAAGCTGCGCACACACTCGCAGTCTTGTACAGCTTGTTTCATCACCTTTGCGAAGTTGCCGCTCTCTCCGGCTCCCGGAGACGAAGAAGCTGCTTCTTCGCGCAAAGACGATTCTGCCGCTCACAGTGCTCTGCGGTGTGCGCCTTCTGCCGAAAGAGGCCAGGGAGCGGTGCTTAGCTCTGCACTGCACCGTACCTTCGTCTTTAGCCTCTCTTCTCGTCTACATCTTAGCAAAAAGCTTTTCCACTCTGTCTGGCAAGGAGAAACTGTGCCAGCACAGAAAACATCTCCCATCGTGTTCTAGAGGCTGCACGGAGGTCTGCCGAGTGTTTTGCAAGAAGAGAAAGAAAGTTGTCCAAAACAGCTTGCAATCGAATGTTCATGTGAATAGAAAAGGCAGGAGAGTGGTCAGGTACTGTTTTCTCTCAGTTGGCAAGCTGCGCACACAATCGCAGTGTTGTACAGCTTGTTTCATCACCTTTGCGAAGCTGCCGCTCTCTCCGGCTCCCGGAGACGAAGAAGCTGCTTCTTCGCGCAAAGACGATTCTGCTGCTCACAGTGCTCTGCGGTGTGTGTCTTCTGCCGAAAGAGACCAGGGAGCGGTGCTTAGCTCTACAGAGCACCGTACCTTCGTCTTTAGCCTCTCTTCTCGTCTACATCTTAGCAAAAAGCTTTTCCACTCTGTCTGGCAAGGAGAAACTGTGCCAGCACAAAAAACATCTCCCTTCGTGTTCTAGAGGCTGCACGGAGGTCTGCCGAGTGTTTTGCAAGAAGAGAAAGAAAGTTGTCCAAAACAGCTTGCAATCGAATGTTCATGTTAATAGAAAAGGCAGGAGAGTGGTCAGGTACTGTTTTCTCTCAGTTGCCAAGCTGCGCACACAATCGCAGTGTTATACAGCTTGTTTCATCACCTTTGCGAAGTTGCTGCTCTCTCCGGCTCCCGGAGACGAAGAAGCTACTTCTTCGCGCAAAGACGATTCTGCCGCTCACAGTGCTCTGCGGTGTGCGGCTTCTGCCGAAAGAGATCCGGGAGCGGTGCTTCGGTCTGCAGAGCACCGTACCTTCGTCTTTAGCCTCTCTTCTCGTCTACATCTTAGCAAAAAGCTTTTCCACTATGTCTGGCAAGGAGAAACTGTGCCAGCACAAAAAACATCTCCCATCGTGTTCTAGAGGCTGCACGGAGGTCTGCCGAGTGTTTTGCAAGAAGAGAAAGAAAGTTGTCCAAAACAGCTTGCAATCGAATGTTCATGTGAATAGAAAAGGCAGGAGAGTGGTCAGGTACTGTTTTCTCTCAGTTGGCAAGCTGCGCACACACTCGCAGTCTTGTACAGCTTGTTTCATCACCTTTGCGAAGTTGCCGCTCTCTCCGGCTCCCGGAGACGAAGAAGCTGCTTCTTCGCGCAAAGACGATTCTGCCGCTCACAGTGCTCTGCGGTGTGCGCCTTCTGCCGAAAGAGGCCAGGGAGCGGTGCTTAGCTCTGCACTGCACCGTACCTTCGTCTTTAGCCTCTCTTCTCGTCTACATCTTTGCAAAAAGCTTTTCCACTCTGTCTGGCAAGGAGAAACTGTGCCAGCACAGAAAACATCTCCCATCGTGTTCTAGAGGCTGCACGGAGGTCTGCCGAGTGTTTTGCAAGAAGAGAAAGAAAGTTGTCCAAAACAGCTTGCAATCGAATGTTCATGTGAATAGAAAAGGCAGGAGAGTGGTCAGGTACTGTTTTCTCTCAGTTGCCAAGCTGCGCACACAATCGCAGTGTTGTACAGCTTGTTTCATCACCTTTGCGAAGTTGCCGCTCTCTCCGGCTCCGGGAGACGAAGAAGCTGCTTCTTCGCGCAAAGACGATTCTGCCGCTCACAGTGCTCTGCGGTGTGCGCCTTCTGCCGAAAGAGGCCAGGGAGCGGTGCTTAGCTCTGCAGAGAACCGTACCTTCGTCTTTAGCCTCTCTTCTCGTCTACATCTTAGCAAAAAGCTTTTCCACTCTGTCTGGCAAGGAGAAACTGTGCCAGCACAGAAAACATCTCCCATCGTGTTCTAGAGGCTGCACGGAGGTCTGCCGAGTGTTTTGCCAGAAGAGAAAGAAAGTTGTCCAAAACAGCTTGCAATCGAATGTTCATGTGAATAGAAAAGGCAGGAGAGTGGTCAGGTACTGTTTTCTCTCAGTTGGCAAGCTGCGCACACAATCGCAGTGTTGTACAGCTTGTTTCATCACCTTTGCGAAGCTGCCGCTCTCTCCGGCTCCCGGAGACGAAGAAGCTGCTTCTTCGCGCAAAGACGATTCTGCCGCTCATAGTGCTCTGCACTGTGTGTCTTCTGCCGAAAGAGGTCCGGGAGCGGTGCTTAGCTCTGCAGAGCACCGTACCTTCGTCTTTAGCCTCTCTTCTCGTCTACATCTTAGCAAAAAGCTTTCCCACTCTGTCTGGCAAGGAGAAACTGTGCCAGCACAGAAAACATCTCCCATCGTGTTCTAGAGGCTGCACGGAGGTCTGCCGAGTGTTTTGCAAGAAGAGGAAGAAAGTTGTCCAAAACAGCTTGCAATCGAATGTTCATGTGAATAGAAAAGGAAGGAGAGTGGTCAGGTACTGTTTTCTCTCAGTTGGCAAGCTGCGCACACAATCGCAGTCTTGTACAGCTTGTTTCATCACCTTTCCCAAGTTGCCGCTCTCTCCGGCTCCCGGAGACGAAGAAGCTGCTTCTTCGCGCAAAGACGATTCTGCCGCTCACAGTGCTCTGCGGTGTGCGCCTTCTGCCGAAAGAGGTACGGGAGCGGTGCTTAGCTCTGCAGAGCACCGTACCTCCGTCTTTAGCCTCTCTTCTCGTCTACATCTTAGCAAAAAGCTTTTCCACTCTGTCTGGAAAGGAAAAACTTTGCCAGCACAGAAAACATCTCCCATCGTGTTCTAGAGGCTGCACGGAGGTCTGCCGAGTGTTTTGCAAGAAGAGAAAGAAAGTTGTCCAAAACAGCTTGCAATCGAATGTTCATGTGAATAGAAAAGGCAGGAGAGTGGTCAGGTTCTGTTTTCTCTCAGTTGGCAAGCTGCGCACACAATCGCAGTGTTGTACAGCTTGTTTCATCACCTTTGCGAAGCTGCCGCTCTCTCCGGCTCCCGGAGACGAAGAAGCTGCTTCTTCGCGCAAAGACGATTCTGCCGCTCACAGTGCTCTGCGGTGTGCGCCTTCTGCCGAAAGAGGTCCGGGAGCGGTGCTTAGCTCTGCAGAGCACCGTACCTTCGTCTTTAGCCTCTCTTCTCGTCTACATCTTAGCAAAAAGCTTTTCCACTCTGTCTGGATAGGGGAAACTGTGCCAGCACAAAAAACATCTCCCATCGTGTTCTAGAGGCTGCACGGAGGTCTGCCGAGTGTTTTGCAAGAAGAGAAAGAAAGTTGTTCAAAACAGCTTGCAATCGAATGTTCATGTTAATAGAAAAGGCAGGAGAGTGGTCAGGTACTGTTTTCTCTCAGTTGCCAAGCTGCGCACACAATCGCAGTGTTATACAGCTTGTTTCATCACCTTTGCGAAGTTGCCGCTCTCTCCGGCTCCCGGAGACGAAGAAGCTACTTCTTCGCGCAAAGACGATTCTGCCGCTCACAGTGCTCTGCGGTGTGCGGCTTCTGCCGAAAGAGATCCGGGAGCGGTGCTTCGGTCTGCAGAGCACCGTACCTTCGTCTTTAGCCTCTCTTCTCGTCTACATCTTAGCAAAAAGCTTTTCCACTATGTCTGGCAAGGAGAAACTGTGCCAGCACAAAAAACATCTCCCATCGTGTTCTAGAGGCTGCACGGAGGTCTGCCGAGTGTTTTGCAAGAAGAGAAAGAAAGTTGTCCAAAACAGCTTGCAATCGAATGTTCATGTGAATAGAAAAGGCAGGAGAGTGGTCAGGTACTGTTTTCTCTCAGTTGGCAAGCTGCGCACACACTCGCAGTCTTGTACAGCTTGTTTCATCACCTTTGCGAAGTTGCCGCTCTCTCCGGCTCCCGGAGACGAAGAAGCTGCTTCTTCGCGCAAAGACGATTCTGCCGCTCACAGTGCTCTGCGGTGTGCGCCTTCTGCCGAAAGAGGCCAGGGAGCGGTGCTTAGCTCTGCACTGCACCGTACCTTCGTCTTTAGCCTCTCTTCTCGTCTACATCTTAGCAAAAAGCTTTTCCACTCTGTCTGGCAAGGAGAAACTGTGCCAGCACAGAAAACATCTCCCATCGTGTTCTAGAGGCTGCACGGAGGTCTGCCGAGTGTTTTGCAAGAAGAGAAAGAAAGTTGTCCAAAACAGCTTGCAATCGAATGTTCATGTGAATAGAAAAGGCAGGAGAGTGGTCAGGTACTGTTTTCTCTCAGTTGGCAAGCTGCGCACACAATCGCAGTGTTGTACAGCTTGTTTCATCACCTTTGCGAAGCTGCCGCTCTCTCCGGCTCCCGGAGACGAAGAAGCTGCTTCTTCGCGCAAAGACGATTCTGCTGCTCACAGTGCTCTGCGGTGTGTGTCTTCTGCCGAAAGAGACCAGGGAGCGGTGCTTAGCTCTACAGAGCACCGTACCTTCGTCTTTAGCCTCTCTTCTCGTCTACATCTTAGCAAAAAGCTTTTCCACTCTGTCTGGCAAGGAGAAACTGTGCCAGCACAAAAAACATCTCCCTTCGTGTTCTAGAGGCTGCACGGAGGTCTGCCGAGTGTTTTGCAAGAAGAGAAAGAAAGTTGTCCAAAACAGCTTGCAATCGAATGTTCATGTTAATAGAAAAGGCAGGAGAGTGGTCAGGTACTGTTTTCTCTCAGTTGCCAAGCTGCGCACACAATCGCAGTGTTATACAGCTTGTTTCATCACCTTTGCGAAGTTGCCGCTCTCTCCGGCTCCCGGAGACGAAGAAGCTACTTCTTCGCGCAAAGACGATTCTGCCGCTCACAGTGCTCTGCGGTGTGCGGCTTCTGCCGAAAGAGATCCGGGAGCGGTGCTTCGGTCTGCAGAGCACCGTACCTTCGTCTTTAGCCTCTCTTCTCGTCTACATCTTAGCAAAAAGCTTTTCCACTATGTCTGGCAAGGAGAAACTGTGCCAGCACAAAAAACATCTCCCATCGTGTTCTAGAGGCTGCACGGAGGTCTGCCGAGTGTTTTGCAAGAAGAGAAAGAAAGTTGTCCAAAACAGCTTGCAATCGAATGTTCATGTGAATAGAAAAGGCAGGAGAGTGGTCAGGTACTGTTTTCTCTCAGTTGGCAAGCTGCGCACACACTCGCAGTCTTGTACAGCTTGTTTCATCACCTTTGCGAAGTTGCCGCTCTCTCCGGCTCCCGGAGACGAAGAAGCTGCTTCTTCGCGCAAAGACGATTCTGCCGCTCACAGTGCTCTGCGGTGTGCGCCTTCTGCCGAAAGAGGCCAGGGAGCGGTGCTTAGCTCTGCACTGCACCGTACCTTCGTCTTTAGCCTCTCTTCTCGTCTACATCTTAGCAAAAAGCTTTTCCACTCTGTCTGGCAAGGAGAAACTGTGCCAGCACTGAAAACATCTCCCATCGTGTTCTAGAGGCTGCACGGAGGTCTGCCGAGTGTTTTGCAAGAAGAGAAAGAAAGTTGTCCAAAACAGCTTGCAATCGAATGTTCATGTGAATAGAAAAGGCAGGAGAGTGGTCAGGTACTGTTTTCTCTCAGTTGGCAAGCTGCGCACACAATCGCAGTGTTGTACAGCTTGTTTCATCACCTTTGCGAAGCTGCCGCTCTCTCCGGCTCCCGGAGACGAAGAATCTGCTTCTTCGCGCAAAGACGATTCTGCTGCTCACAGTGCTCTGCGGTGTGTGTCTTCTGCCGAAAGAGAACAGGGAGCGGTGCTTAGCTCTACAGAGCACCGTACCTTCGTCTTTAGCCTCTCTTCTCGTCTACATCTTAGCAAAAAGCTTTTCCACTCTGTCTGGCAAGGAGAAACTGTGCCAGCACAAAAAACATCTCCCTTCGTCTTCTAGAGGCTGCACGGAGGTCTGCCGAGTGTTTTGCAAGAAGAGAAAGAAAGTTGTCCAAAACAGCTTGCAATCGAATGTTCATGTGAATAGAAAAGGCAGGAGAGTGGTCAGGTACTGTTTTCTCTCAGTTGGCAAGCTGCGCACACAATCGCAGTGTTGTAGAGCTTGTTTCATCACCTTTGCCAAGTTGCCGCTCTCTCCGGCTCCCGGAGACGAAGAAGCTGCTTCTTCGCGCAAAGACGATTCTGACGCTCACAGTGCTCTGCGGTGTGCGCCTTCTGCCGAAAGAGGCCCGGGAGCGGTGCTTAGCTCTGCAGAGCACCGTACCTTCGTCTTTAGCCTCTCTTCTCGTCTCCATCTCAGCAAAACGCTTTTCCACTCTGTCTGGAAAGGAAAAACTTTGCCAGCACAGAAAACATCTCCCATCGTGTTCTAGAGGCTGCACGGAGGTCTGCCGAGTGTTTTGCAAGAAGAGAAAGAAAGTTGTCCAAAACAGCTTGCAATCGAATGTTCATGTGAATAGAAAAGGCAGGAGAGTGGTCAGGTACTGTTTTCTCTCAGTTGGCAAGCTGCGCACACAATCGCAGTGTTGTACAGCTTGTTTCATCACCTTTGCGAAGTTGCCGCTCTCTCCGGCTCCCGGAGACGAAGAAGCTGCTTCTTCGCGCAAAGACGATTCTGCCGCTCACAGTGCTCTGCGGTGTGCGCCTTCTGCCGAAAGAGATCCGGGAGCGGTGCTTAGCTCTGCAGAGCACCGTACCTTCGTCTTTAGCCTCTCTTCTCGTCTACATCTTAGCAAAAATCTTTTCCACTCTGTCTGGCAAGGAGAAACTGTTCCAGCACAGAAAACATCTCCCATCGTGTTCTAGAGACTGCACGGAGGTCTGCCGAGTGTTTTGCAAGAAGAGAAAGAAAGTTGTCCAAAACAGCTTGCAATCGAATGTTCATGTGAATAGAAAAGGCAGGAGAGTGGTCAGGTACTGTTTTCTCTCAGGTGGCAAGCTGCGCACACAATCGCAGTGTTATACAGCTTGTTTCATCACCTTTGCGAAGTTGCCGCTCTCTCCGGCTCCAGGAGACGAAGAAGCTGCTTCTTCGCGCAAAGACGATTCTGCCGCTCACATTGCTCTGCGGTGTGCGGCTTCTGCCGAAAAAGATCCGGGAGCGGTGCTTAGCTCTGCAGAGCACCGTACCTTCCTCTTTAGCCTCTCTTCTCGTCTACATCTTAGCAAAAAGCTTTTCCACTATGTCTGGCAAGGAGAAACTGTGCCAGCACAGAAAACATCTCCCATCGTGTTCTAGAGGCTGCACGGAGGTCTGCCGAGTGTTTTGCAAGAAGAGAAAGAAAGTTGTCCAAAACAGCTTGCAATCGAATGTTCATGTGAATAGAAAAGGCAGGAGAGGGGTCAGGTTCTGTTTTCTCTCAGTTGGAAAGCTGCGCACACAATCGCAGTCTTGTACAGCTTGTTTCATCACCTTTGCGAAGTTGCCGCTCTCTCCGGCTCCCGGAGACGAAGAAGCTGCTTCTTCGCGCAAAGACGATTCTGCCGCTCACAGTGCTCTGCGGTGTGCGCCTTCTGCCGAAAGAGGCCAGGGAGAGGTGCTTAGCTCTGCAGAGCACCGTACCTTCGTCTTTAGCCTCTCTTCTCGTCTACATCTTAGCAAAAAGCTTTTCCACTCTGTCTGGCAAGGACAAACTTTGCCAGCACAGAAAACATCTCCCATCGTGTTCTAGAGGCTGCACGGAGGTCTGCCGAGTGTTTTGCAAGAAGAGAAAGAAAGTTGTCCAAAACAGCTTGCAATCGAATGTTCATGTGAATAGAAAAGGCAGGAGAGTGGTCAGGTACTGTTTTCCCTCTGGTGGCAAGCTGCGCACACAATCGCAGTGTTGTACAGCTTGTTTCATCACCTTTGCCAAGTTGCCGCTCTCTGTGGCTCGGGGAGACGAAGAAGCTGCTTCTTCGCGCAAAGACGATTCTGCCGCTCACAGTGCTCTGCACTGTGTGTCTTCTGCCGAAATACACCAGGGAGCGGCGCATAGCTCTGCACTGCACCGTACCTTCGTCTTTAGCCTCTCTTCTCGTCTACATCTTAGCAAAAATCTTTTCCACTCTGTCTGGCAAGGAGAAACTTTGCCAGCACAGAAAACATCTCCCATTGTGTTCTAGAGGCTGCACGGAGGTCTGCCGAGTGTTTTGCAAGAAGAGAAAGAAAGTTGTCCAAAACAGCTTGCAATCGAATGTTCATGTGAATAGAAAAGGCAGGAGAGTGGTCAGGTTCTGTTTTCTCTCAGTTGGGAAGCTGCGCACACAATCGCAGTGTTGTACAGCTTGTTTCATCACCTTTGCGAAGCTGCCGCTCTCTACGGCTTCCAGAGACGAAGAAGCTGCTTCTTCGCGCAAAGACGATTCTGCCGCTCACAGTGCTCTGCGGTGTGCGCCTTCTGCCGAAAGAGATCCGGGAGCGGTGCTTAGCTCTGCAGAGCACCGTACCTCCGTCTTTAGCCTCTCTTCTCGTCTCCATCTTAGCAAAACGCTTTTCCAATCTGTCTGGCAAGGAGAAACTGTGCCAGCACAGAAAACATCTCCAATCGTGTTCTAGAGGCTGCACGGAGGTCTGCCGAGTGTTTTGCAAGAAGAGAAAGAAAGTTGTCCAAAACAGCTTGCAATCGAATGTTCATGTGAATAGAAAAGGCAGGAGAGTGGTCAGGTACTGTTTTCTCTCAGTTGGCAAGCTGCGCACACAATCGCAGTGTTGTACAGCTTGTTTCATCACCTTTGCGAAGCTGCCGCTCTCTCCGGCTCCGGGAGAGAAGAAGCGGCTTCTTCGCGCAAAGACGATTCTGCCGCTCATAGTGATCTGCACTGTGTGTCTTCTGCCGAAAGACACCAGGGAGCGGCGCTTACCTCTGCACTGCACCGTACCTTCGTCTTTAGCCTCTCTTCTAGCTTACATCTTAGCAAAAAGCTTTTCCACTCTGTCTGGCAAGGACAAACTGTGCCAGCACAGAAAACATCTCCCTTCGTGTTCTAGAGGCTGCACGGAGGTCTGCCGAGTGTTTTGCAAGAAGAGAAAGAAAGTTGTCCAAAACAGCTTGCAATCGAATGTTCATGTGGATAGAAAAGGCAGGAGAGTGGTCGGGTACTGTTTTCTCTCAGTTGGCAAGCTGCGCACACAATCGCAGTGTTGTACAGCTTGTTTCATCACCTTTGCGAAGTTGCCGCTCTCTCCGGCTCCCGGAGACGAAGAAGCTGCTTCTTCGCGCAAAGACGATTCTGCCGCTCACAGTGCTCTGCGGTGTGCGTCTTCTGCCGAAAGAGGTCCGGGAGCGGTGCTTAGCTCTGCAGAGCACCGTACCTTTGCCTTTAGCCTCTCTTCTCGTCTACATCTTAGCAAAAAGTTTTTCCACTCTGTCTGGCAAGGAGAAACTGTGCCAGCACAGAAAACATCTCCCATCGTGTTCTAGAGGCTGCACGGAGGTCTGCCGAGTGTTTTGCAAGAAGAGAAAGAAAGTTGTCCAAAACAGCTTGCAATCGAATGTTCATGTGAATAGAAAAGGCAGGAGAGTGGTCAGGTTCTGTTTTCTCTCACTTGGCAAGCTGCGCACACAATCGCAGTGTTGTACAGCTTGTTTCATCACCTTTGCGAAGTTGCCGCTATCTCCGGCTCCGGGAGACGAAGAAGCTGCTTCTTCGCGCAAAGACGATTCTGCCACTCACAGTGCTCTGCGGTGTGCGCCTTCTGCCGAAAGAGGCCAGGGAGCTGTGCTTGGCTCTGCAGAGAACCGTACCTTCGTCTTTAGCCTCTCTTCTCGTCTACATCTTAGCAAAAAGCTTTTCCACTCTGTCTGGCAAGGAGAAACTGTGCCAGCACAGAAAACATCTCCCATCGTGTTCTAGAGGCTGCACGGAGGTCTGCCGAGTGTTTTGCCAGAAAACAAAGAAAGTTGTCCAAAACAGCTTGCAATCGAATGTTCATGTGAATAGAAAAGGCAGGAGAGTGGTCAGGTACTGTTTTCTCTCAGTTGGCAAGCTGCGCACACAATCGCAGTGTTGTACAGCTTGTTTCATAACCTTTGCGAAGCTGCCGCTCTCTCCGGCTCCCGGAGACGAAGAAGCTGCTTCTTCGCGCAAAGACGATTCTGCCGCTCATAGTGCTCTGCACTGTGTGTCTTCTGCCGAAAGAGGTCCGGGAGCGGTGCTTACCTCTGCAGAGCACCGTACCTTCTTCTTTAGCCTCTCTTCTCGTCTACATCTTAGCAAAAAGCTTTTCCACTCTGTCTGGCAAGGAGAAACTGTGCCAGCACAGAAAACATCTCCCATCGTGTTCTAGAGGCTGCACGGAGGTCTGCCGAGTGTTTTGCAAGAAGAGGAAGAAAGTTGTCCAAAACAGCTTGCAATCGAATGTTCATGTGAATAGAAAAGGAAGGAGAGTGGTCAGGTACTGTTTTCTCTCAGTTGGCAAGCTGCGCACACAATCGCAGTCTTGTACAGCTTGTTTCATCACCTTTCCCAAGTTGCCGCTCTCTCCGGCTCCCGGAGACGAAGAAGCTGCTTCTTCGCGCAAAGACGATTCTGCCGCTCACAGTGCTCTGCGGTGTGCGCCTTCTGCCGAAAGAGGCCAGGGAGCGGTGCTTAGCTCTGCAGAGCACCGTATCTTCGTCTTTAGCCTCTCTTCTCGTCTACATCTTAGCAAAAAGCTTTTCCACTCTGTCTGGAAAGGAAAAACTTTGCCAGCACAGAAAACATCTCCCATCGTGTGCTAGAGGCTGCACGGAGGTCTGCCGAGTGTTTTGCAAGAAGAGAAAGAAAGTTGTCCAAAACAGCTTGCAATCGAATGTTCATGTGAATAGAAAAGGCCGGAGAGTGGTCAGGTACTGTTTTCTCTCACTTGGCAAGCTGCGCACACAATCGCAGTGTTGTAGAGCTTGTTTCATCACCTTTGCGAAGCTGCCGCACTCTCCGGCTCCCGGAGACGAAGAAGCTTCTTCTTCGCGCAATGACGATTCTGCCGCTCACAGTGCTCTCCGGTGTGCGCCTTCTGCCGAAAGAGGTCCGGGAGCGGTGCTTAGCTCTGCAGAGCACCGTACCTTCGTCTTTAGCCTCTCTTCTCGTCTACATCTTAGCAAAAAGCTTTTCCAATCTGTCTGGCTAGGAGAAACTGTGCCAGCACAAAAAACATCTCCCATCGTGTTCTAGAGGCTGCACGGAGGTCTGCCGAGTGTTTTGCAAGAAGAGAAAGAAAGTTGTCCAAAACAGCTTGCAATCGAATGTTCATGTGAATAGAAAAGGCAGGAGAGTGGTCAGGTACTGTTTTCTCTCCGTTGCCAAGCTGCGCACACAATCGCAGTCTTGTACAGCTTGTTTCATCACCTTTGCGAAGTTGCCGCTCTCTCCGGCTCCCGGAGCCGAAGAAGCTGCTTCTTCGCGCAAAGACGATTCTGCCGCTCACAGTGCTCTGCGGTGTGCGCCTTCTGCCGAAAGAGGCCCGGGTGCGGTGCTTAGCTCTGCAGAGCACCGTACCTTCGTCTTTAGCCTCTCTTCTTGTCTACATCTTAGCAAAAAGCTTTTCCACTGTGTCTGGCAAGGAGAAACTGTGCCAGCACAGAAAACATCTCCCATCGTGTTCTAGAGGCTGCACGGAGGTCTGCCGAGTGTTTTGCAAGAAGAGAAAGAAAGTTGTCCAAAACAGCTTGCAATCGAATGTTCATGTGAATAGAAAAGGCAGGAGAGTGGTCAGGTACTGTTTTCTCTCAGTTGGCAAGCTGCGCACACAATCGCAGTCTTGTACAGCTTGTTTCATCACCTTTGCGAAGTTGCCCCTCTCTCCGGCTCCGGGAGACGAAGAAGCTGCTTCTTCGCGCAAAGACGATTCTGCCGCTCACAGTGCTCTGCGGTGTGCGCCTTCTGCCGAAAGAGGCCAGGGAGCGGTGCTTAGCTCTGCAGAGCACTGTACGTTCGTCTTTAGCCTCTCTTCTCGTCTACATCTTAGCAAAAAGCTTTTCCACTCTGTCTGGCAAGGAGAAACTGTGCCAGCACAGAAAACATCTCCCATCGTGTTCTAGAGGCTGCACGGAGGTCTGCCAAGTGTTTTGCAAGAAGAGAAAGAAAGTTGTCCAAAACAGCTTGCAATCGAATGTTCATGTGATTAGAAAAGGCAGGAGAGTGGTCAGGTACTGTTTTCTCTCAGTTGGCAAGCTGCGCACACAATCGCAGTGTTGTACAGCTTGTTTCATCACCTTTGCAAGGTTGCCGCTCTCTCCGGCTCCCGGAGCCGAAGAAGCTGCTTCTTCGCGCAAAGACGATTCTGCCGCTCACAGTGCTCTGCGGTGTGCGCCTTCTGCCGAAAGAGGTCCGGGAGCGGTGCTTAGCTCTGCAGAGCACCTTACCTTCGTCTTTAGCCTCTCTTCTCGTCTACATCTTAGCAAAAAGCTTTTCCACTCTGTCCGGCAAGGAGAAACTTTGCCAGCACAGAAAACATCTCCCTTCGTGTTCTAGAGGCTGCACGGAGGTCTGCCGAGTGTTTTGCAAGAAGAGAAAGAAAGTTGTCCAAAACAGCTTGCAATCGAATGTTCATGTGAATAGAAAAGGCAGGAGAGTGGTCAGGTTCTGTTTTCTCTCACTTGGCAAGCTGCGCACACAATCGCAGTGTTGTAGAGCTTGTTTCATCACCTTTGCGAAGCTGCCGCTCTCTCCGGCTCCCGGAGACGAAGAAGCTGCTTATTCGCTCAATGACGATTCTGCCGCTCACAGTGCTCTGCGGTGTGCGCCTTCTGCCGAAAGAGGTCCGGGAGCAGTGCTTAGCTCTGCAGAGCACCGTACCTTCGTCTTTAGCCTCTCTTCTCGTCTACATCTTAGCAAAAAGCTTTTCCACTCTGTCTGGCTAGGAGAAACTGTGCCAGCACAAAAAACATCTCCCATCGTGTTCTAGAGTCTGCACGGAGGTCTGCCGAGTGTTTTGCAAGAAGAGAAAGAAAGTTGTTCAAAACAGCTTGCAATCGAATGTTCATGTTAATAGAAAAGGCAGGAGAGTGGTCAGGTTCTGTTTTCTCTCAGTTGGCAAGCTGCGCACACAATCGCAGTGTTATACAGCTTGTTTCATCACCTTTGCGAAGTTGCCGCTCTCTCCGGCTCCCGGAGACGAAGAAGCTACTTCTTCGCGCAAAGACGATTCTGCCGCTCACAGTGCTCTGCGGTGTGCGGCTTCTGCCGAAAGAGACCAGGGAGCGGTGCTTCGCTCTGCAGAGCACCGTACCTTCGTCTTTAGCCTCTCTTCTCGTCTACATCTTAGCAAAAAGCTTTTCCACTATGTCTGGCAAGGAGAAACTGTGCCAGCACAAAAAACATCTCCAATCGTGTTCTAGAGGCTGCACGGAGGTCTGCCGAGTGTTTTGCAAGAAGAGAAAGAAAGTTGTCCAAAACAGCTTGCAATCGAATGTTCATGTGAATAGAAAAGGCAGGAGAGTGGTCAGGTACTGTTTTCTCTCAGTTGGCAAGCTGCGCACACACTCGCAGTCTTGTACAGCTTGTTTCATCACCTTTCCCAAGTTGCCGCTCTCTCCGGCTCCCGGAGACGAAGAAGCTGCTTCTTCGCGCAAAGACGATTCTGCCGCTCACAGTGCTCTGCGGTGTGCGCCTTCTGCCGAAAGAGACCAGGGAGCGGTGCTTAGCTCTGCACTGCACCGTACCTTCGTCTTTAGCCTCTCTTCTCGTCTACATCTTAGCAAAAAGCTTTTCCACTCTGTCTGGCAAGGAGAAACTGTGCCAGCACAGAAAACATCTCCCATCGTGTTCTAGAGGCTGCACGGAGGTCTGCCGAGTGTTTTGCAAGAAGAGAAAGAAAGTTGTCCAAAACAGCTTGCAATCGAATGTTCATGTGAATAGAAAAGGCAGGAGAGTGGTCAGGTACTGTTTTCTCTCAGTTGGCAAGCTGCGCACACAATCGCAGTGTTGTATAGCTTGTTTCATCACCTTTGCGAAGCTGCCGCTCTCTCCGGCTCCCGGAGACGAAGAAGCTGCTTCTTCGCGCAAAGACGATTCTGCTGCTCACAGTGCTCTGCGGTGTGTGTCTTCTGCCGAAAGAGACCAGGGAGCGGTGCTTAGCTCTGAAGAGCACCGTACCTTCGTCTTTAGCCTCTCTTCTCGTCTACATCTTAGCAAAAAGCTTTTCCACTCTGTCTGGCAAGGAGAAACTGTGCCAGCACAGAAAACATCTCCCATCGTGTTCTAGAGGCTGCATGGAGGTCTGCCGAGTGTTCTGCAAGAAGAGAAAGAAAGTTGTCCAAAACAGCTTGCAATCGAATGTTCATGTGAATAGAAAAGGCAGGAGAGTGCTCAGGTACTGTTTTCTCTCAGTTGGCAAGCTGCGCACACAATCGCAGTGTTGTACAGCTTGTTTCATCACCTTTGCCAAGTCGCCGCTCTCTCCGGCTCCCGGAGACGAAGAAGCGGCTTCTTCGCGCAAAGACGATTCTGCCGCTCACAGTGCTCTCCGGTGTGCGGCGTCTGCCGAAAGAGGCCCGGGAGCGGGGCTTATCTCTGCAGAGCACCGTACCTTCGTCTTTAGCGTCTCTTCTCGCCTACATCTTTGCAAAAAGTTTTTCCACTGTGTCTGGCAAGGAGAAACTGTGCCAGCACAAAAAACATCTCCCATCGTGTTCTAGAGTCTGCACGGAGGTCTGCCGAGTGTTTTGCAAGAAGAGAAAGAAAGTTGTCCAAAACAGCTTGCAATTGAATGTTCATGTGAATAGAAAAGGCAGGAGAGTGGTCAGGTCCTTTTTTCTCTCACTTGGCAAGCTGCGCACACAATCGCAGTGTTGTACATCTTGTTTCATCACCTTTGCGAAGTTGCCGCTCTCTCCGGCTCCCGGAGACGAAGAAGCTACTTCTTCGCGCAAAGACGATTCTGCCGCTCACAGTGCTCTCCGGTGTGCGTCTTCTGCCGAAAGAGGCCCGGGAGCGGTGCTTATCTCTGCAGAGCACCGTACCTTCGTCTTTAGCCTCTCTTCTCGTCTACATCTTAGCAAAAAGCTTTTCCACTCTGTCTGGCAAGGAGAAACTTTGCCAGCACAGAAAACATCTCCCATCGTGTTCTAGAGGCTGCACGGAGGTCTGCCGAGTGTTTTGCAAGAAGAGAAAGAAAGTTGTCCAAAACAGCTTGCAATCGAATGTTCATGTGAATAGAAAAGGCAGGAGAGTGGTCAGGTACTGTTTTCTCTCAGTTGGCAAGCTGCGCACACAATCGCAGTGCTGTACAGCTTGTTTCATCACCTTTCCGAAGTTGCCGCTCTCTCCGGCTCCCGGAGGCGAACAAGCTGCTTCTTCGCGCAAAGACGATTGTGCTGCTCACAGTGCTCTGCGGTGTGCGTCTTCTGCCGAAAGAGGCCCGGGAGCGGTGCTTAGCCTTGCAGAGCACCGTACCTTCGTCTTTAGCGTCTCTTCTCGTCTACATCTTAGCAAAATGCTTTTCCACTGTGTCTGGCAAGGAGAAACTGTGCCAGCACAGAAAACATCTCCCATCGTGTTCTAGAGGCTGCACGGAGGTCTGCCGAGTGTTCTGCAAGAAGAGAAAGAAAGTTGTCCAAAACAGCTTGCAATCGAATGTTCATGTGAATAGAAAAGGCAGGAGAGTGCTCAGGTACTGTTTTCTCTCAGTTGGCAAGCTGCGCACACAATCGCAGTGTTGTACAGCTTGTTTCATCACCTTTGCGAAGTTGCCGCTCTCTCTGGCTCCCGGAGACGAAAAAGCTGCTTCTTCGCGCAGAGACGATTCTGCTGCTCACAGTGCTCTGCGGTGTGTGTCTTCTGCCGAAAGAGGCCCGGGACCGGTGCTTATCTCTGCAGAGCACCGTATTTCGTCTTTAGCGTCTCTTCTCGTCTACATCTTAGCAAAAAGCTTTTCCACTCTGTCTGGCAAGGAGAAACTGTGCCAGCACAGAAAACATCTCCCATCGGTTCTAGAACTTGCACGGAGGTCTGCGGAATGTTTTGCAAGAAGAGAAAGAAAGTTGTCCAAAACAGCTTGCAATCGAATGTTCATGTGATTAGAAAAGGCAGGAGAGAGGTCAGGTACTGTTTTCTCTCAGTTGGCAAGCTGCGCACACAATCACAGTGTTGTACAGCTTGTTTCATCACCTTTGCGAAGTTGCCGCTCTCTCCGGCTCCCGGAGGCGAAGAAGCGGCTTCATCGCGCAAAGACGATTCTGCCGCTCACAGTGCTCTCCGGTGTGCGTCTTCTGCCGAAAGAAGCCCGAGAGCGGGGCTTAGCCTTGCAGAGCACCTTACCTTCGTCTTTACCGTCTCTTCTTGTCTACATCTTAGCAAAAAGCTTTTCCACTCTGTCTGGCAAGGAGCAACTGTGCCAGCACAGAAAACATCTCCCATCGTGTTCTAGAGGCTGCACGGAGGTCTGCCGAGTGTTTTGCAAGAAGAGAAAGGAAGTTGTCCAAAACAGCTAGCAATCGTATGTTCATGTGATTAGAAAAGGCAGGAGAGTGGTCAGGTACTGTTTTCTCTCAGTTGGCAAGCTACGCACACAATCGCAGTGTTTTACAGCTTGTTGCATCACCTTTGCGAAGTTGCCGCTCTCTCCGGCTCCCGGAGGTGTAGAAGCGGCTTCTTCGCGCAAAGACGATTCTGCCGCTCACAGTGCTCTCCGATGTGCGGCTTCTGCTTAAAGAGGCAAGAGAGAGCGGGGCTTAGCTCTGCAGAGCACCGTACCTTGCTCTTTTGCGTCCCTTCTCATCTCGATCTAAGCAAAAAGCTTTTCCACTGTGTCTGTCAAGGAGAAACTGTGCCAGCACAGAAAACATCTCCCATTGTGGTCTAGAGGCTGCACGGAGGTCTGCCGAGTGTTTTGCAAGAAGAGAAAGAAAGTTGTCCAAAACAGCTTGCAATCGAATGTTCATGTGAATAGTAAAGGCAGGAGAGTGGTCAGGTACTGTTTTCTCTCAGTTGGCAAGTTGCGCACACAATCGCAGTGTTGTACAGCTTGTTTCATCACCTTGGTGAAGTTGCCGCTCTCTCCGGCTCCCGGAGGCGAAGAAGCGGCTTCTTCGCGCAAAGACGATTCTGCCGCTCACAGTGCTCTCCGGTGTGCGGCTTCTGCCGAAAGAAGCCCGAGAGCGGGGCTTAGCCTTGCACAGCACCGTTCCTTCGTCTTTAGTCTCTCTTCTCGTCTACATCTTAGCAAAAAGCTTTTCCACTGTGTCTGGCTAGGAGAAACTGTGCCAGCACAGAAAACATCTCCCATCGTGTTCTAGAGCTTGCAGAGGGGTCAGCCATATGTTTTGCAAGAAGAGAAAGAAAGTTGTCCAAAACAGCTTGCAATCGAATGTTCATGTGAATAGAAAAGGCAGGAGAGTGGTCAGGTACTGTTTTCTCTCAGTTGGCAAGCGGCGCACACAATCGCAGTGTTGTACAGATTGTTTCATCAGCTTTGCCAAGCAGCCGCTCTCTCCGGCTCCCGGAGGCGAAGAAGCGTCTTCTTCGCGCAAAGACGATTCTCCCGCTCACAGTGCTCTGCGGTGTGCGTCTTCTGCCGAAAGTAGCCCGGGAGCGGGACATAGCCGTGCAGAGCACCGTACCTTCGTCTTTAGCGTCTCTTCTCGTCTACATCTTAGCCAAAAGCTTTTCCACTCTGTCTGGCAAGGAGAAACTGTGCCAGCACAAAAAACATCTCCCATCGTGTTCTAGAGGCTGCACGGAGGTCTGCCGAGTGTTTTGCAAGAAGAGAAAGAAAGTTGTCCAAAACAGCTTGCAATCGAATGTTCATGTGATTAGAAAAGGCAGGAGAGTGGTCAGGTACTGTTTTCTCTCAGTTGACAAGCTGCGCACACAATCGCAGTGTTGTACAGCTTGTTTCATCACCTTTGCGAAGTTGCCGCTCTCTCCGGCTCCCGGAGGCGAAGGAGCGGCTTCTTCGCGCAAAGACGATTCTGCCGCTCACAGTGCTCTCCGGTGTGCGTCTTCTGCCGAAAGAGGCCCGGGAGCGGTGGTTATCTCTGCAGAGCACCGGACCTTCGTCTTTAGCCCCTCTTCTCGTCTACATCTTAGCAAAATCTTTTCCACTCTGTCTGGCTAGGAGCAACTGTGCCAGCACAGAAAACATCTCCCATCGTGTTCTAGAGCTTGCACGGAGGTCTGCCGAGTGTTTTGCAAGAAGAGAAAGAAAGTTGTCCAAAACAGCTTGCAATCGAATATTCATGAGAATAGAAAAGGCAGGAGAGTGGTCAGGTACTGTTTTCTCTCAGTTGGCAAGCTGCGCACACAATCGCAGTGTTGTACAGCTTGTTTCATCACCTTTGCGAAGTTTCTGCTGTCTCCGTCTCCCGGAGGCGAAGAAGAGGCTTCTTCGCGCAAAGACGATTCTGCCGCTCACACTGCTCTCCGGTGTGCGGATTCTGCCGAAAGACGCCCGGGAGCGGCGCTTACCTCTGCAGAGCACCGTACCTTCGTCTTTAGCCTCTCTTCTCGTCTGCATCTTAGCAAAAAGTTTTTCCACTCTGTCTGGCAAGGAGCAACTGTGCCAGCACAGAAAACATCTCCCATCGTGTTCTAGAGGCTGCACGGAGGTCTGCCGAGTGTTTTGCAAGAAGAGAAAGAAAGTTGTCCAAAACAGCTTGCAATCGAATGTTCATGTGAATAGAAAAGGCAGGAGAGTGGTCAGGTACTGTTTTCTCTCACTTGGCAAGTTGCGCACACAATCGCAGTGTTGTACAGCTTGTTTCATCACCTATGCCAAGTTGCCGCTCTCTCCGGCTCCCGGAGGCGAAGAAGCGGCTTCTTCGCGCAAAGACGATTCTGCCGCTCACAGTGCTCTCCGGTGTGCGGCTTCTGCCGAAAGACGCCAGGGAGCGGTGCATAGCTCTGCAGAGCGCCCTACCTTCGTCTTTAGCGTCTCTTCTCGTCTACATCTTAGCAAAAAGCTTTTCCACTCTGTCTGGCAAGGAGAAACTGTGCCAGCACACAAAACATCTCCCATCGTGTTCTTGAAGCTGCACGGAGGTCTGCCGAGTGTTTTGCAAGAAGAGAAAGAAAGTTGTACAAAACAGCTTGCAATCGAATGTTCATGTGAATAGTAAAGGCAGGAGAGTGGTCAGGTACTGTTTTCTCTCAGTTGGCAAGCTGCGCACACAATCGCAGTGTTGTACAGCTTGTTTCATCACCTTTGCGAAGTTGCCGCTCTCTCCGGCTTCCGGAGGCGAAGAAGCGGCTTCTTCGCGCAAAGACGATTGTGCCGCTCACAGTGCTCTCCGGTGTGCGGCTTCTGCCGAAGAGGCCCGGGAGCGGTGCTTATCTCTGCAGAGCACCGTATTTCGTCTTTTGCGTCTCTTCTCGTCTACATCTTAGCAAAAAGCTTTTCCAATCCGTCTGGCAAGGAGAAACTGTGCCAGCACAAAAAATATCTCCCATCGTGTTCTAGAGGCTGCACGGAGGTCTGCCGAGTGTTTTGCAAGAAGAGAAAGAAAGTTGTCCAAAACAGCTGGCAATCGAATGTTCATGTGAATAGAAAAGGCAGAAGAGTGGTCAGGTACTGTTTTCTCTCAGTTGGCAAGCTGCGCACACAATCGCAGTGTTGTACAGCTTGTTTCATCACCTTTGCGAAGCTGCCGCTCTCTCCGGCTCCCGGAGACGAAGAAGCTGCTTCTTCGCGCAAAGACGATTCTGCCGCTCACAGTGCTCTGCGGTGTGCGTCTTCTGCCGATAGAAGCCCAAGAGCGGGGCTTAGCCTTGCTGAGCACCGTACCGTCGTCTTTAGCCTCTCTTCTCGTCTACATCTTAGCAAAAAGCTTTTCCACTCTGACTGGCAAGGAGAAACTGTGCCAGCACAGAAAACATCTCCCATCGTGTTCTAGAGGCTGCACGGAGGTCTGCCGAGTGTTTTGCAAGAAGAGAAAGATAGTTGTCCAAAACAGCTTGCAATCGAATGTTGATGTGAATAGTAAAGGCAGGAGAGAGGTCAGGTACTGTTTTCTCTCTGGTGGCAAGCTGCGCACACAATCGCAGTGCTGTACAGCTTATTTCATCACCTTTGCGAAGTTGCCGCTGTCTCCAGTTCCCGGAGGCGAAGAAGCGGCTTCTCCGCGCAAAGACGATTCTGCCGCTCACAGTGCTCTCCGGTGTGCGGCTTCTGCGTAAAGAGGCAAGAGAGAGTGGGCCTTAGCTCTGCAGAGCCCCGTACCTTGGTCTTTTGCGTCCCTTCTCGTCTACATCTAAGCAAAAAGCTTTTCCACTCTGTCTGGCAAGGAGAAACTGTGCCAGCACAGAAAACATCTCCCATCGCGGTCTAGAGCTTGCACGGAGGTCTGCCGAGTGTTTTGCAAGAAGAGAAAGAACGTTGTCCAAAACAGCTTGCAATCGAATGTTCATGTGATTAGAAAAGGCAGGAGAGTGGTCAGGTACTGTTTTCTCTCACTTGGCAAGCTGCGCACACATTCGCAGTGTTGTACAGCTTGTTTCATCACCTTTGCCAAGTTGCCGCTCTCTCCGGCTCCCGGAGGCGAAGAAGCACCTTCTTCGTGCAAAGACGATTCTGCCGCTCACAGTGCTCTCCAGTGTGCGGCTTCTGCTTAAAGAGGCCCGGGAGCGTGGCTTAGCTCTGCAGAGCACCGTACCTTTGTCTTTAGCCCCTCTTCTCTTCTACATCTTAGCAAAAAGCTTTTCCACTGTGTCTGGCAAGGAGAAACTGTGCCAGCACAGAAAACATCTCCCATCGTGTTCTAGAGGCTGCACGGAGGTCTGCCGAGTGTTTTGCAAGAAGAGAAAGAAAGTTGTCCAAAACAGCTTGCAATCGAATGTTCATGTGAATAGAAAAGGCAGGAGAGTGGTCAGGTCCTTTTTTCTCTCACTTGGCAAGCTGCGCACACAATCGCAGTGTTGTACAGCTTGTTTCATCACCTTTGCGAAGTTGCCGCTCTCTCCGGCTCCCGGAGACGAAGAAGCTGCTTCTTTGCGCAAAGACGATTCTGCCGCTCACAGTGCTCTCTGGTGTGCGCCTTCTGCCGAAAGAGGCCCGGGAGAGGTGCTTAGCTCTGCAGAGCACCGTACCTTCGTCTTTAGCGTCTCTTCTCGTCTACATCTTAGCAAAAAGCTTTTCCACTGTGTCTGGCAAGGAGAAACTGTGCCAGCACAGAAAACATCTCCCATCGTGTTCTAGAGGCTGCACGGAGGTCTGCCGAGTGTTTTGCAAGAAGAGAAAGAAAGTTGTCCAAAAGAGCTTGCAATCGAATGTTCATGTGAATAGAAAAGGCAGGAGAGTGGTCAGGTACTGTTTTCTCTCACTTGGCAAGCTGCGCACAAAATCGCAGTGTTGTACAGCTTGTTTCATCACCTTTGCGAAGTTGCCTCTCTCTCCGGCTCCCGGAGGCGAACAAGCTGCTTTTTCGAGCAAAGACGATTCTGCCGCTCACAGTGCTCTCCGGTGTGCGGATTCTGCCGAAAGAGGCCCGGGAGCGGTGCTTAGCTCTGCAGAGCACCGTACCTTCGTCTTTAGCCTCTCTTCTCGTCTACATCTTAGCAAAAAGCTTTTCCACTCTGTCTGGCAAGGAGAAACTGTGCCAGCACAAAAAACATCTCCCATCGTGTTCTAGAGGCTGCACGGAGGTCTGCCGAGTGTTCTGCAAGAAGAGAAAGAAAGTTGTCCAAAACAGCTTGCAATCGAATGTTCATGTGAATAGAAAAGGCAGGAGAGAGGTCAGGTACTGTTTTCTCTCACTTGGCAAGCTGCGCACACAATCGCAGTGGTGTACAGCTTGTTTCATCACCTTTGCCAAGTTGCCGCTCTCTCCGGCTCCCGGAGGCGCAGAAGCGGCTTCTTCGCGCAAAGACGATTCTGCCGCTCACAGTGCTCTCCGGTGTGCGGATTCTGCCGAAAGAGGCCCGGGAGCGGTGCTTAGCTCTGCAGAGCACCGTACCTTCGTCTTTAGCGTCTCCACTCTGTCTACATCTTAGCAAAAAGCTTTTCCACTGTGTCTGGCAAGGAGAAACTGTGCCAGCACAGAAAACATCTCCCATCGTGTTCTAGAGGCTGCACGGAGGTCTGCCGAGTGTTTTGCAAGAAGAGAAAGAAAGTTGTCCAAAACAGCTTGCAACCGAATGTTCATGTGAATAGAAAAGGCAGGAGAGTGGTCAGGTACTGTTTTCTCTCACTTGGCAAGCTGCGCACACAATCGCAGTGTTGTACAGCTTATTTCATCACCTTTGCCAAGTTGCCGCTCTCTCCGGCTCCCGGAGGCGCAGAAGCGGCTTCTTCGCGCAGAGACGATTGTGCCGCTCACAGTGCTCTCCGGTGTGCGGCTTCTGCCGAAAGAGGCCCGGGAGCGGTGCTTAGCTCTGCAGAGCATCGTACCTTCGTCTTTAGCGTCTCTTCTCGTCTACATCTTAGCAAAAAGCTTTTCCACTCTGTCTGGCAAGGAGAAACTGTGCCAGCACAGAAAACATCTCCCATCGTGTTCTAGAGGCTGCACGGAGGTCTGCCGAGTGTTTTGCAAGAAGAGAAAGAAAGTTGTCCAAAACAGCTTGCAATCGAATGTTCATGTGAATAGAAAAGGCAGGAGAGTGGTCAGGTACTGTTTTCTCTCACTTGGCAAGCTGCGCACACAATCGCAGTGGTGTACAGCTTGTTTCATCACCTTTGCGAAGTTGCCGCTCTCTCCGGCTCCCGGAGACGAAGAAGCTGCTTCTTCGCGCAAAGACGATTCTGCCGCTCACAGTGCTCTCCGGTGTGCGGATTCTGCCGAAAGAGGCCCGGGAGCGGTGCTTAGCTCTGCAGAGCACCGTACCTTCGTCTTTAGCGTCTCCACTCTGTCTACATCTTAGCAAAAAGCTTTTCCACTGTGTCTGGCAAGGAGAAACTGTGCCAGCACAGAACACATCTCCCATTGTTGTCTAGACGCTGCACGGAGGTCTGCCGAGTGTTTTGCAAGAAGAGAAAGAAAGTTGTCCAAAACAGCTTGCAATCGAATGTTCATGTGAATAGAAAAGGCAGGAGAGTGGTCAGGTACTGTTTTCTCTCAGTTGGCAACCTGCGCACACAATCGCAGTGTTGTACAGCTTGTTTCATCACCTTTGCGAAGTTTCCGCTGTCTCCGTCTCCCGGAGGCGAAGAAGAGGCTTCTTCGCGCAAAGACGATTCTGCCGCTCACAGTGCTCTCCGGTGTGCGGCTTCTGCCGAAAGACGCCCGGGAGCGCCGCTTAGCTCTGCAGAGCACCGTATGTTCGTCTTTAGCCTCTCTTCTGGTCTGCATATTAGCAAAAAGCTTTTCCACTCTGTCTGGCAAGGAGGAACTGTGCCAGCACAGAAAACATCTCCCATCGTGTTCTAGAGGCTGCACGGAGGTCTGCCGAGTGTTTTGCAAGAAGAGAAAGAAAGTTGTCCAAAACAGCTTGCAATCGAATGTTCATGTGAATAGAAAAGGCAGGAGAGTGGTCAGGTACTGTTTTCTCTCAGTTGGCAAGTTGCGCACACAATCGCAGTGTTGTACAGCTTGTTTCATCACCTTTGCCAAGTTGCCGCTCTCTCCGGCTCCCGGAGGCGAAGAAGAGGCTTCTTCGCGCAAAGACGATTCTGCCGCTCACAGTGCTCTCCGGTGTGCGGCTTCTGCCGAAAGACGCCTGGGAGCGGTGCATAGCTCTGCAGAGCGCCCTATCTTCGTCTTTAGCGTCTCTTCTCGTCTACATCTTAGCAAAAAGCTTTTCCACTGTGTTTGGCAAGGAGAAAATGTGCCAGCACACAAAACATCTCTCATCGTGTTCTTGAAGCTGCACGGAGGTCTGCCGAGTGTTTTGCAAGAAGAGAAAGAAAGTTGTCCAAAACAGCTTGCAATCGAATGTTAATGCGATTAGAAACGGCAGGAGAGTGGTCAGGTACTGTTTTCTCTCAGTTGGCAAGCTGCGCACACAATCGCAGTGTTGTACAGCTTGTTTCATCACCTTTGCCAAGTTGCCGCTCTCTCCGGCTCCCGGAGGTGGAGAAGCGGCTTCTTCGCCCAAAGACGATTCTGCCGCTCACAGTGCTCTGCAGTGTGTGTCTTCTGCCCAAATAGGCCCGGGAGCGGTGCTTAGCTCTGCAGAGCACCGTACCTTCGTCTTTAGCCTCTCTTCTAGTCTACATCTTAGCAAAAAGCTTTTCCACTCTGTCTGGCTTGGAGAAACTGTGCCAGCACAGAAAACATCTCCCATCGTGTTCTAGAGGCTGCACGGAGGTCTGCCGAGTGTTTTGCAAGAAGAGAAAGAAAGTTGTCCAAAACAGCTTCCAATCGAATGTTCATGTGAATAGAAAAGGCAGGAGAGTGGTCAGGTACTGTTTTCTCTCAGTTGGCAAGCTGCGCACACAATCGCAGTGTTGTACAGCTTGTTTCATCACCTTTGCGAAGCTGCCGCTCTCTCCGGCTCCCGGAGGCGAAGAAGCGGCTTGTTCGCGCAAAGACGATTCTGCCGCTCACAGTGCTCTGCGGTGTGCGGCTTCTGCCGAAAGAGGCCCGGGAGCAGAGCTTAGCTCTGCAGAGCACCGTACCTTCGTCTTTAGCCTCTCTTCTCGTCTACATCGTAGCATAAAGCGTTTCCATCGTGTCTGGCAAGGAGAAACTGTGCCAGCAGAGAAAACATCTCCCATCGTGTTCTAGAGGCTGCACGGAGGTCTGCGGAATGTTTTGCAAGAAGAGAAAGAAAGTTGTCCAAAACAGCTTGCAATCGAATGTTCATGTGAATAGGAAAGGCAGGAGACGGGTCAGGTACTGTTTTCTCTCACTTGGCAAGCTGCGCACACAATCGCAGTGTTGTACAGCTTATTTCATCACCTTTGCGAAATTGCCGCTCTCTTCGGCTCCCGGAGGTGAAGAAGCGGCTTCTTCGCGCAAAGACGATTGTGCCGCTCACAGTGCTCTCCGGTGTGCGGCTTCTGCCGAAAGAGGCCCGGGAGCGGTGCATAGCTCTTCAGAGCACCCTACCTCGTCTTTAGCGTCTCTTCTCGTCTACATCTTAGCAAAAAGCTTTTCCACTCTGTCTGGCAAGGAGAAACTGTGCCAGCACAGAAAACATCTCCCATCGTGTTCTTGAAGCTGCACGGAGGTCTGCCGAGTGTTTTGCAAGAAGAGAAAGAAAGTTGTCCAAAACAGCTTGCAATCGAATGTTCATGTGAATAGAAAAGGCAGGAGAGTGATCAGGTACTGTTTTCTCTCAGTTGGCAAGTTGCGCACACAATCGCAGTGTTGTACAGCTTGTTGCATCACCTTTGCGAAGTTGCCGCTCTCTCCGGCTCCCGGAGGCGAAGAAGCGGCTTCTTCGCGCAAAGACGATTCTGCCGCTCAGAGTGCTCTGCAGTGTGTGTCTTCTGCCCAAATAGGCCCGGGAGCGGTGCTTAGCTCTGCAGAGCATCGTACCTTCGTCTTTAGCGTCTCTTCTCGTCTACATCTTAGCAAAAAGCTTTTCCACTGTGTCTGGCAAGGACAAACTGTGCCAGCACAGAAAACATCTCCCATCGTGTTCTAGAGGCTGCACGGAGGTCTGCCGAGTGTTTTGCAAGAAGAGAAAGAAAGTTGTCCAAAACAGCTTGCAATCGAATGTTCATGTGAATAGAAAAGGCAGGAGAGTGGTCAGGTACTGTTTTCTCTCAGTTGGCAAGTTGCGCACACAATCGCAGTGTTGTACAGCTTGTTTCATGACCTTTGCGAAGTTGCCGCTCTCTCCGGCTCCCGGAGACGAAGAAGCTGCTTCTTCGCGCAAAGACGATTCTGCCGCTCACAGTGCTCTGCGGTGTGCGTCTTCTGCCGAAAGAAGCCCGAGAGCGGGGCTTAGCCTTGCAGAGCACCGTACCTTCGTCTTTACCGTCTCTTCTCGTCTACATCTTAGCAAAAAGCTTTTCCACTCTGTCTGGCTAGGAGAAACTGTGCCAGCACAGAAAACATCTCCCATCGTGTTCTAGAGGCTGCACGGAGGTCTGCCGAGTGTTTTGCAAGAAGAGAAAGAAAGTTGTCCAAAACAGCTTGCAATCGAATGTTCATGTGAATAGAAAAGGCAGGAGAGTGGTCAGGTACTGTTTTCTCTCAGTTGGCAAGCTGCGCACACAATCGCAGTGTTGTACAGCTTGTTTCATCACCTTTGCCAAGTTGCCGCTCTCTTCGGCTCCCGGAGGTGAAGAAGCGGCTTCTTCGCGCAAAGACGATTCTGCCGCTCACAGTGCTCTGCGGTGTGCGGCTTCTGCCGAAAGAGGCCCGGGAGCGGTGCTTATCTCTGCAGAGCACCGTATTTCGTCTTTAGCGTCTCTTCTCGTCTACGTCTTAGCAAAAGCTTTTCCAATCTGTCTGGCAAGGAGAAACTGTGCCAGCACAGACACCATCTCCCATCGTGTTCTAGAGCTTGCACGGAGGTCTGCGGAATGTTTTGCAAGAATAGAAAGAAAGTTGTCCAAAACAGCTTGCAATCGAATGTTCATGTGATTAAAAAAGGCAGGAGAGTGGTCAGGTACTGTTTTCTCTCAGTTGGCAAGCTGCGCACACAATCGCAGTGTAGTACAGCTTGTTTCATCACCTTTGCGAAGCTGCCGCTCACTCCGGCTCCCGGAGACGAAGAAGCTGCTTCTTCGCGCAAAGACGATTCTGCTGCTCACAGTGCTCTGCGGTGTGTGTCTTCTGCCGAAAGAGACCAGGGAGCGGTGCTTAGCTCTGAAGAGCACCGTACCTTCGTCTTTAGCCTCTCTTCTCGTCTACATCTTAGCAAAAAGCTTTTCCACTCTGTCTGGCAAGGAGAAACTGTGCCAGCACAGAAAACATCTCCCATCGTGTTCTAGAGGCTGCATGGAGGTCTGCCGAGTGTTCTGCAAGAAGAGAAAGAAAGTTGTCCAAAACAGCTTGCAATCGAATGTTCATGTGAATAGAAAAGGCAGGAGAGTGGTCAGGTACTGTTTTCTCTCAGTTGGCAAGCTGCGCACACAATCGCAGTGTTGTACAGCTTGTTTCATCACCTTTGCCAAGTTGCCGCTCTCTTCGGCTCCCGGAGGCGAAGAAGCGGCTTCTTCGCGCAAAGACGATTCTGCCGCTCACAGTGCTCTCCGGTGTGCGGATTCTGCCGAAAGAGGCCCGGGAGCGGTGCTTAGCTCTGCAGAGCACCTTACCTTCGTCTTTAGCGTCTCCACTCTGTCTACATCTTAGCAAAAAGCTTTTCCACTGTGTCTGGCAAGGAGAAACTGTGCCAGCACAGAAAACATCTCCCATCGTGTTCTAGAGGCTGCACGGAGGTGTGCCGAGTGTTTTGCAAGAAGAGAAAGAAAGTTGTCCAAAACAGCTTGCAATCGAATGTTCATGTGAATAGAAAAGGCAGGAGAGTGGTCAGGTACTGTTTTCTCTCACTTGTCAAGCTGCGCACACAATCGCAGTGTTGTACAGCTTGTTTCATCACCTTTGCCAAGTTGCCGCTCTCTAAGGCTCTCGGAGGCGAAGAAGCTGCTTCTTCGCGCAAAGACGATTGTGCCGCTCACAGTGCACTGCGCTGTGCGGCTTCTGCCGAAACAGGCCCCGGAGCGGTGCTTAACTCTGCAGAGCATCGTACCTTCGTCTTTAGCGTCTCTTCTCGTCTACATCTTAGCAAAAAGCTTTTCCACTGTGTCTGGCAAGGAGAAACTGTGCCAGCACAGAAAACATCTCCCATCGTGTTCTAGAGGCTGCACGGAGGTCTGCCGAGTGTTTTGCAAGAAGAGAAAGAAAGTTGTCCAAAACAGCTTGCAACCGAATGTTCATGTGAATAGAAAAGGCAGGAGAGTGGTCAGGTACTGTTTTCTCTCACTTGGCAAGCTGCGCACACAATCGCAGTGTTGTACAGCTTATTTCATCACCTTTGCAAGTTGCCGCTCTCTCCGGCTCCCGGAGGCGCAGAAGCGGCTTCTTCGCGCAAAGACGATTGTGCCGCTCACAGTGCTCTCCGGTGTGCGGCTTCTGCCGA
Source organism: Melozone crissalis (assembly GCF_028551555.1). Taxonomy (NCBI): domain Eukaryota; kingdom Metazoa; phylum Chordata; class Aves; order Passeriformes; family Passerellidae; genus Melozone; species Melozone crissalis. Next base: position 7,505,524 of record NW_026535896.1, on the reverse strand, counting down.
AAGAGGCCCGGGAGCTGTGCTTAGCTCTGCAGAGCATCGTACCTTCGTCTTTAGACTCTCTTCTAGTCTACATCATAGCAAAAAGCTTTTCCACTCTGTCTGGCAAGGAGAAACTGTGCCAGCACAGAAAACATCTCCCATCGTGTTCTAGAGGCTGCACGGAGGTCTGCCGAGTGTTTTGCAAGAAGAGAAAGAAAGTTGTCCAAAACAGCTTCCAATCGAATGTTCATGTGAATAGAAAAGGCAGGAGAGTGGTCAGGTACTGTTTTCTCTCAGTTGGCAAGTTGCGCACACAATCGCAGTGGTGTACAGCTTGTTTCATCACCTTTGCGAAGTTGCCGCTCTCTCCGGCTCCCGGAGGCGAAGAAGCTGCTTCTTCGCGCAAAGACGATTCTGCCGCTCACAGTGCTCTGCGGTGTGCGTCTTCTGCCGAAAGAAGCCCGAGAGCGGGGCTTAGCCTTGCAGAGCACCGTACCTTCGTCTTTACCGTCTCTTCTCGTCTACATCTCAGCAAAAAGCTTTTCCACTCTGTCTGGCTTGGAGAAACTGTGCCAGCACAGAAAACATCTCCAATCGTGTTCTAGAGGCTGCACGGAGGTCTGCCGAGTGTTTTGCAAGAAGAGAAAGAAAGTTGTCCAAAAGAGCTTGCAATCGAATGTTCATGCGAATAGAAAAGGCAGGAGAGTGGTCAGGTACTGTTTTCTCTCAGTTGGCAAGCTGCGCACACAATCGCAGTGTTGTACAGCTTGTTTCATCACCTTTGCGAAGTTGCCGCTCTCTCCGGCTCCCGGAGGCGAACAAGCTGCTTTTTCGGGCAAAGACGATTGTGCCGCTCACAGTGCTCTCCGGTGTGCGGATTTTGCCGAAAGAGGCCCGGGAGCGGTGCTTAGCTCTGCAGAGCACCGTACCTTCGTCTTTAGCGTCTCCACTCTGTCTACATCTTAGCAAAAAGCTTTTCCACTCTGTCTGGCAAGGAGAAACTGTGCCAGCACAGAAAACATCTCCCATCGTGTTCTAGAGGCTGCACGGAGGTCAGCCATATGTTTTGCAAGAAGAGAAAGAAAGTTGTCCAAAACAGCTTGCAATCGAATGTTCATGTGAATAGAAAAGGCAGGAGAGTGGTCAGGTACTGTTTTCTCTCAGTTGGCAAGCTGCGCACACAATCGCAGTGTTGTACAGCTTGTTTCATCACCTTTGCCAAGTTGCCGCTCTCTTCGGCTCCCGGAGGTGAAGAAGCGGCTTCTTCGCGCAAAGACGATTCTGCCGCTCACAGTGCTCTCCGGTGTGCAGCTTCTGCCGAAAGAGGCCCGGGAGCGGTGCTTATCTCTGCAGAGCACCGTATTTCGTCTTTAGCGTCTCTTCTCGTCTACGTCTTAGCAAAAAGCTTTTCCACTCTGTCTGGCAAGGAGAAACTGTGCCAGCACAGAAAACATCTCCCATCGTGTTCTAGAGCTTGCACGGAGGTCTGCGGAATGTTTTGCAAGAAGAGAAAGAAAGTTGTCCAAAACAGCTTGCAATCGAATGTTCATGTGAATAGAAAAGGCAGGAGAGTGGTCAGGTACTGTTTTCTCTCAGTTGGCAAGCTGCGCACACAATCGCAGTGTTGTACAGCTTGTTTCATCACCTTTGCGAAGTTGCCGCTCTCTCCGGCTCCCGGAGTCGAAGAAGCGGCTTCTTCGCGCAAAGACGATTGTGCCGCTCACAGTGCTCTCCGGTGTGCGGCTTCTGCCGAAAGAAGCCCGAGAGCGGGGCTTAGCCTTGCAGAGCACCGTACCTTCGTCTTTAGCCTCTCTTCTCGTCTGCATCTTAGCAAAAAGCTTTTCCACTCTGTCTGGCAAGGAGAAACTGTGCCAGCACAGAAAACATCTCCCATCCAGTTCTAGAGGCTGCACGGAGGTCTGCCGAGTGTTTTGCAAGAAGAGAAAGAAAGTTGTCCAAAACAGCTTGCAATCGAATGTTCATGTGAATAGAAAAGGCAGGAGAGTGGTCAGGTACTGTTTTCTCTCACTTGGCAAGCTGCGCACACAATCGCAGTGGTGTACAGCTTGTTTCATCACCTTTGCGAAGTTGCCGCTCTCTCCGGCTCCCGGAGGCGCAGAAGCGGCTTTTTCGCGCAAAGACGATTCTGCCGCTCACAGTGCTCTCCGGTGTGCGGATTCTGCCGAAAGAGGCCCGGGAGCGGTGCTTAGCTCTGCAGAGCACCGTACCTTCGTCTTTAGCGTCTCCACTCTGACTACATCTTAGCAAAAAGCTTTTCCACTGTGTCTGGCAAGGAGAAACTGTGCCAGCACAGAAAACATCTCCCATTGTGGTCTAGAGGCTGCACGGAGGTCTGCCGAGTGTTTTGCAAGAAGAGAAAGAAAGTTGTCCAAAACAGCTTCCAATCGAATGTTCATGTGAATAGAAAAGGCAGGAGAGTGGTCAGGTACTGTTTTCTCTCAGTTGGCAAGTTGCGCACACAATCGCAGTGTTGTACAGCTTGTTTCATCACCTTTGCGAAGTTGCCGCTCTCTCCGGCTCCCGGAGGCGAAGAAGCTGCTTCTTCGCGCAAAGACGATTCTGCCGCTCACAGTGCTCTCCGGTGTGCGTCTTCTGCCGAAAGAAGCCCGAGAGCGGGGCTTATCCTTGCACAGCACCGTTCCTTCGTCTTTAGTCTCTCTTCTCGTCTACATCTTAGCAAAAAGCTTTTCCACTCTGTCTGGCAAGGAGAAACTGTGACAGCACAAAAAACATCTCCCATCGTGTTCTAGAGCTTGCAGAGAGGTCAGCCATATGTTTTACAAGAAGAGAAAGAAAGTTGTCCAAAACAGCATGCAATCGAATGTTCATGTGATTAGAAAAGGCAGGAGAGTGGTCAGGTACTGTTTTCTCTCAGTTGGCAAGCTGCGCATACAATCGCAGTGTTGTACAGATGGTTTCATCACCTTTTCCAAGCTGCCGCTCTCTCCGGCTTCCGGAGGCGAAGAAGCGTCTTCTTCGCGCAAAGACGATTCTCCCGCTCACAGTGCTCTCCGGTGTGCGTCTTCTGCCGAAAGTAGCCCGGGAGTGGGACATAGCCGTGCAGAGCACCGTACCTTCGTCTTTAGCGTCTCTTCTCGTCTACATCTTAGCAAAAAGCTTTTCCACTGTGTCTGGCAAGGAGAAACTGTGCCAGCACAGAAAACATCTCCCATCGTGTTCTAGAGGCTGCACGGAGGTCTGCCGAGTGTTTTGCAAGAAGAGAAAGAAAGTTGTCCCAAACAGCTTGCAATCGAATGTTCATGTGAATAGAAAAGGCAGAAGAGTGGTCAGGTACTGTTTTCTCTCAGTTGGCAAGCTGCGCACACAATCGCAGTGTTGTACAGCTTGTTTCATCACCTTTGCGAAGCTGCCGCTCTCTCCGGCTCCCGGAGACGAAGAAGCTGCTTCTTCGCGCAAAGACGATTCTGCCGCTCACAGTGCTCTGCGGTGTGCGTCTTCTGCCGATAGAAGCCCGAGAGCGGGGCTTAGCCTTGCAGAGCACCGTACCGTCGTCTTTAGCCTCTCTTCTCGTCTACATCTTAGCAAAAAGCTTTTCCACTCTGACTGGCAAGGAGAAACTGTGCCAGCACAGAAAACATCTCCCATCGTGTTCTAGAGGCTGCACGGAGGTCTGCCGAGTGTTTTGCAAGAAGAGAAAGATAGTTGTCCAAAACAGCTTGCAATCGAATGTTGATGTGAATAGTAAAGGCAGGAGAGAGGTCAGGTACTGTTTTCTCTCACTTGGCAAGCTGCGCACACAATCGCAGTGCTGTACAGCTTATTTCATCACCTTTGCGAAGTTGCCGCTGTCTCCAGTTCCCGGAGGCGTAGAAGCGGCTTCTCCGCGCAAAGACGATTCTGCCGCTCACAGTGCTCTCCGGTGTGCGGCTTCTGCGTAAAGAGGCAAGAGAGAGCGGGCCTTAGCTCTGCAGAGCCCCGTACCTTGGTCTTTTGCGTCCCTTCTCGTCTACATCTAAGCAAAAAGCTTTTCCACTCTGTCTGGCAAGGAGAAACTGTGCCAGCACAGAAAACATCTCCCATCGTGGTCTAGAGCTTGCACGGAGGTCTGCCGAGTGTTTTGCAAGAAGAGAAAGAACGTTGTCCAAAACAGCTTGCAATCGAATGTTCATGTGATTAGAAAAGGCAGGAGAGTGGTCAGGTACTGTTTTCTCTCACTTGGCAAGCTGCGCACACATTCGCAGTGTTGTACAGCTTGTTTCATCACCTTTGCCAAGTTGCCGCTCTCTCCGGCTCCCGGAGGCGAAGAAGCACTTTCTTCGTGCAAAGACGATTCTGCCGCTCACAGTGCTCTCCAGTGTGCGGCTTCTGCTTAAAGAGGCCCGGGAGCGTGGCTTAGCTCTGCAGAGCACCGTACCTTTGTCTTTAGCCCCTCTTCTCTTCTACATCTTAGCAAAAAGCTTTTCCACTGTGTCTGGCAAGGAGAAACTGTGCCAGCACAGAAAACATCTCCCATCGTGTTCTAGAGGCTGCACGGAGGTCTGCCGAGTGTTTTGCAAGAAGAGAAAGAAAGTTGTCCAAAACAGCTTGCAATCGAATGTTCATGTGAATAGAAAAGGCAGGAGAGTGGTCAGGTCCTTTTTTCTCTCAGTTGGCAAGCTGCGCACACAATCGCAGTGTTGTACAGCTTGTTTCATCACCTTTGCGAAGTTGCCGCTCTCTCCGGCTCCCGGAGACGAAGAAGCTGCTTCTTTGCGCAAAGACGATTCTGCCGCTCACAGTGCTCTCTGGTGTGCGCCTTCTGCCGAAAGAGGCCCGGGAGAGGTGCTTAGCTCTGCAGAGCACCGTACCTTCGTCTTTAGCGTCTCTTCTCGTCTACATCTTAGCAAAAAGCTTTTCCACTGTGTCTGGCAAGGAGAAACTGTGCCAGCACAGAAAACATCTCCCATCGTGTTCTAGAGGCTGCACGGAGGTCTGCCGAGTGTTTTGCAAGAAGAGAAAGAAAGTTGTCCAAAAGAGCTTGCAATCGAATGTTCATGTGAATAGAAAAGGCAGGAGAGTGGTCAGGTACTGTTTTCTCTCACTTGGCAAGCTGCGCACAAAATCGCAGTGTTGTACAGCTTGTTTCATCACCTTTGCGATGTTGCCTCTCTCTCCGGCTCCCGGAGGCGAACAAGCTGCTTTTTCGAGCAAAGACGATTCTGCCGCTCACAGTGCTCTCCGGTGTGCGGATTCTGCCGAAAGAGGCCCGGGAGCGGTGCTTAGCTCTGCAGAGCACCGTACCTTCGTCTTTAGCCTCTCTTCTCGTCTACATCTTAGCAAAAAGCTTTTCCACTCTGTCTGGCAAGGAGAAACTGTGCCAGCACAAAAAACATCTCCCATCGTGTTCTAGAGGCTGCACGGAGGTCTGCCGAGTGTTCTGCAAGAAGAGAAAGAAAGTTGTCCAAAACAGCTTGCAATCGAATGTTCATGTGAATAGAAAAGGCAGGAGAGAGGTCAGGTACTGTTTTCTCTCACTTGGCAAGCTGCGCACACAATCGCAGTGGTGTACAGCTTGTTTCATCACCTTTGCCAAGTTGCCGCTCTCTCCGGCTCCCGGAGGCGCAGAAGCTGCTTCTTCGCGCAAAGACGATTCTGCCGCTCACAGTGCTCTCCGGTGTGCGGATTCTGCCGAAAGAGGCCCGGGAGCGGTGCTTAGCTCTGCAGAGCACCGTACCTTCGTCTTTAGCGTCTCCACTCTGTCTACATCTTAGCAAAAAGCTTTTCCACTGTGTCTGGCAAGGAGAAACTGTGCCAGCACAGAAAACATCTCCCATCGTGTTCTAGAGGCTGCACGGAGGTCTGCCGAGTGTTTTGCAAGAAGAGAAAGAAAGTTGTCCAAAACAGCTTGCAATCGAATGTTCATGTGAATAGAAAAGGCAGGAGAGTGGTCAGGTACTGTTTTCTCTCACTTGGCAAGCTGCGCACACAATCGCAGTGTTGTACAGCTTATTTCATCACCTTTGCCAAGTTGCCGCTCTCTCCGGCTCCCGGAGGCGCAGAAGCGGCTTCTTCGCGCAGAGACGATTGTGCCGCTCACAGTGCTCTCCGGTGTGCGGCTTCTGCCGAAAGAGGCCCGGGAGCGGTGCTTAGCTCTGCAGAGCATCGTACCTTCGTCTTTAGCGTCTCTTCTCGTCTACATCTTAGCAAAAAGCTTTTCCACTCTGTCTGGCAAGGAGAAACTGTGCCAGCACAGAAAACATCTCCCATCGTGTTCTAGAGGCTGCACGGAGGTCTGCCGAGTGTTTTGCAAGAAGAGAAAGAAAGTTGTCCAAAACAGCTTGCAATCGAATGTTCATGTGAATAGAAAATGCAGGAGAGTGGTCAGGTACTGTTTTCTCTCAGTTGGCAAGTTGCGCACACAATCGCAGTGGTGTACAGCTTGTTTCATCACCTTTGCCAAGTTGCCGCTCTCTCCGGCTCCCGGAGGCGAAGAAGCGGCTTCTTCGCGCAAAGACGATTCTGCCGCTCACAGTGCTCTGCGGTGTGCGTCTTCTGCCGAAAGAAGCCCGAGAGCGGGGCTTAGCCTTGCAGAGCACCGTACCTTCGTCTTTACCGTCTCTTCTCGTCTACATCTTAGCAAAAAGCTTTTCCACTCTGTCTGGCTAGGAGAAACTGTGCCAGCACAGAAAACATCTCCAATCGTGTTCTAGAGGCTGCACGGAGGTCAGCCATATGTTTTGCAAGAAGAGAAAGAAAGTTGTCCAAAACAGCTTGCAATCGAATGTTCATGTGAATAGAAAAGGCAGGAGAGTGGTCAGGTACTGTTTTCTCTCACTTGGCAAGCTGCGCACACAATCGCAGTGTTGTACAGCTTGTTTCATCACCTTTGCCAAGTTGCCGCTCTCTTCGGCTCCCGGAGGTGAAGAAGCGGCTTCTTCGCGCAAAGACGATTCTGCCGCTCACAGTGCTCCCCGGTGTGCAGCTTCTGCCGAAAGAGGCCCGGGAGCGCTGCTTATCTCTGCAGAGCACCGTATTTCGTCTTTAGCGTCTCTTCTCGTCTACGTCTTAGCAAAAAGCTTTTCCACTCTGTCTGGCAAGGAGAAACTGTGCCAGCACAGAAAACATCTCCCATCGTGTTCTAGAGCTTGCACGGAGGTCTGCGGAATGTTTTGCAAGAAGAGAAAGAAAGTTGTCCAAAACAGCTTGCAATCGAATGTTCATGTGATTAGAAAAGGCAGGAGAGTGGTCAGGTACTGTTTTCTCTCAGTTGGCAAGCTGCGCACACAATCGCAGTGTTGTACAGCTTGTTTCATCACCTTTGCGAAGTTGCCGCTCTCTCCGGCTCCCGGAGGCGAAGAAGCGGCTTCTTCGCGCAAAGACGATTCTGCCGCTCACAGTGCTCTGCGGTGTGCGGCTTCTGCCGAAAGAAGCCCGAGAGCGGGGCTTAGACTTGCAGAGCACCGTACCTTCGTCTTTAGCCTCTCTTCTCGTCTACATCTTAGCAAAAAGCTTTTCCACTCTGTCTGGCAAGGAGAAACTGTGCCAGCACAGAAAACATCTCCCATCCAGTTCTAGAGGCTGCACGGAGGTCTGCCGAGTGTTTTGCAAGAAGAGAAAGAAAGTTGTCCAAAACAGCTTGCAATCGAATGTTCATGTGAATAGAAAAGGCAGGAGAGTGGTCAGGTACTGTTTTCTCTCACTTGGCAAGCTGCGCACACAATCGCAGTGGTGTACAGCTTGTTTCATCACCTTTGCGAAGTTGCCGCTCTCTCCGGCTCCCGGAGACGAAGAAGCTGCTTCTTCGCGCAAAGACGATTCTGCCGCTCACAGTGCTCTCCGGTGTGCGGATTCTGCCGAAAGAGGCCCGGGAGCGGTGCTTAGCTCTGCAGAGCACCGTACCTTCGTCTTTAGCGTCTCCACTCTGTCTACATCTTAGCAAAAAGCTTTTCCACTGTGTCTGGCAAGGAGAAACTGTGCCAGCACAGAACACATCTCCCATTGTTGTCTAGACGCTGCACGGAGGTCTGCCGAGTGTTTTGCAAGAAGAGAAAGAAAGTTGTCCAAAACAGCTTGCAATCGAATGTTCATGAGAATAGAAAAGGCAGGAGAGTGGTCAGGTACTGTTTTCTCTCAGTTGGCAACCTGCGCACACAATCGCAGTGTTGTACAGCTTGTTTCATCACCTTTGCGAAGTTTCCGCTGTCTCCGTCTCCCGGAGGCGAAGAAGAGGCTTCTTCGCGCAAAGACGATTCTGCCGCTCACAGTGCTCTCCGGTGTGCGGCTTCTGCCGAAAGACGCCCGGGAGCGCCGCTTAGCTCTGCAGAGCACCGTATGTTCGTCTTTAGCCTCTCTTCTGGTCTGCATCTTAGCAAAAAGCTTTTCCACTCTGTCTGGCAAGGAGGAACTGTGCCAGCACAGAAAACATCTCCCATCGTGTTCTAGAGGCTGCACGGAGGTCTGCCGAGTGTTTTGCAAGAAGAGAAAGAAAGTTGTCCAAAACAGCTTGCAATCGAATGTTCATGTGAATAGAAAAGGCAGGAGAGTGGTCAGGTACTGTTTTCTCTCAGTTGGCAAGTTGCGCACACAATCGCAGTGTTGTACAGCTTGTTTCATCACCTTTGCCAAGTTGCCGCTCTCTCCGGCTCCCGGAGGCGAAGAAGAGGCTTCTTCGCGCAAAGACGATTCTGCCGCTCACAGTGCTCTGTAGTGTGTGTCTTCTGCCCAAATAGGCCCGGGAGCGGCGCTTAGCTCTGCAGAGCACCGTACCTTCGTCTTTAGCCTCTCTTCTAGTCTACATCTTAGCAAAAAGCTTTTCCAATCTGTCTGGCTAGGAGAAACTGTGCCAGCACAGAAAACATCTCCCATCGTGTTCTAGAGGCTGCACGGAGGTCTGCCGAGTGTTTTGCAAGAAGAGAAAGAAAGTTGTCCAAAACAGCTTGCAATCGAATGTTCATGTGAATAGAAAAGGCAGGAGAGTGGTCAGGTACTGTTTTCTCTCAGTTGGCAAGCTGCGCACACAATCGCAGTGTTGTACAGCTTGTTTCATCACCTTTGCGAAGCTGCCGCTCTCTCCGGCTCCCGGAGGCGAAGAAGCGGCTTGTTCGCGCAAAGACGATTCTGCCGCTCACAGTGCTCTGCGGTGTGCGGCTTCTGCCGAAAGAGGCCCGGGAGCAGAGCTTAGCTCTGCAGAGCACCGTACCTTCGTCTTTAGCCTCTCTTCTCGTCTACATCGTAGCATAAAGCGTTTCCATCGTGTCTGGCAAGGAGAAACTGTGCAGGCAGAGAAAACATCTCCCATCGTGTTCTAGAGGCTGCACGGAGGTCTGAGGAATGTTTTGCAAGAAGAGAAAGAAAGTTGTCCAAAACAGCTTGCAATCGAATGTTCATGTGAATAGGAAAGGCAGGAGACGGGTCAGGTACTGTTTTCTCTCACTTGGCAAGCTGCGCACACAATCGCAGTGTTGTACAGCTTATTTCATCACCTTTGCGAAATTGCCGCTCTCTTCGGCTCCCGGAGGTGAAGAAGCGGCTTCTTCGCGCAAAGACGATTGTGCCGCTCACAGTGCTCTCCGGTGTGCGGCTTCTGCCGAAAGAGGCCCGGGAGCGGTGCATAGCTCTTCAGAGCACCCTACCTCGTCTTTAGCGTCTCTTCTCGTCTACATCTTAGCAAAAAGCTTTTCCACTCTGTCTGGCAAGGAGAAACTGTGCCAGCACAGAAAACATCTCCCATCGTGTTCTTGAAGCTGCACGGAGGTCTGCCGAGTGTTTTGCAAGAAGAGAAAGAAAGTTGTCCAAAACAGCTTGCAATCGAATGTTCATGTGAATAGAAAAGGCAGGAGAGTGATCAGGTACTGTTTTCTCTCAGTTGGCAAGTTGCGCACACAATCGCAGTGTTGTACAGCTTGTTGCATCACCTTTGCGAAGTTGCCGCTCTCTCCGGCTCCCGGAGGCGAAGAAGCGGCTTCTTCGCGCAAAGACGATTCTGCCGCTCAGAGTGCTCTGCAGTGTGCGTCTTCTGCCCAAATAGGCCCGGGAGCGGTGCTTAGCTCTGCAGAGCACCGTACCTTCGTCTTTAGCGTCTCTTCTCGTCTACATCTTAGCAAAAAGCTTTTCCACTGTGTCTGGCAAGGACAAACTGTGCCAGCACAGAAAACATCTCCCATCGTGTTCTAGAGGCTGCACGGAGGTCTGCCGAGTGTTTTGCAAGAAGAGAAAGAAAGTTGTCCAAAACAGCTTCCAATCGAATGTTCATGTGAATAGAAAAGGCAGGAGAGTGGTCAGGTACTGTTTTCTCTCAGTTGGCAAGTTGCGCACACAATCGCAGTGTTGTACAGCTTGTTTCATGACCTTTGCGAAGTTGCCGCTCTCTCCGGCTCCCGGAGACGAAGAAGCTGCTTCTTCGCGCAAAGACGATTCTGCCGCTCACAGTGCTCTGCGGTGTGCGTCTTCTGCCGAAAGAAGCCCGAGAGCGGGGCTTAGCCTTGCAGAGCACCGTACCTTCGTCTTTACCGTCTCTTCTCGTCTACATCTTAGCAAAAAGCTTTTCCACTCTGTCTGGCTAGGAGAAACTGTGCCAGCACAGAAAACATCTCCCATCGTGTTCTAGAGGCTGCACGGAGGTCTGCCGAGTGTTTTGCAAGAAGAGAAAGAAAGTTGTCCAAAACAGCTTGCAATCGAATGTTCATGTGAATAGAAAAGGCAGGAGAGTGGTCAGGTACTGTTTTCTCTCAGTTGGCAAGCTGCGCACACAATCGCAGTGTTGTACAGCTTGTTTCATCACCTTTGCCAAGTTGCCGCTCTCTTCGGCTCCCGGAGGTGAAGAAGCGGCTTCTTCGCGCAAAGACGATTCTGCCGCTCACAGTGCTCTCCGGTGTGCGGCGTCTGCCGAAAGAGGCCCGGGAGCGGTGCTTAGCTCTGCAGAGCACCGTATTTCGTCTTTAGCGTCTCTTCTCGTCTACGTCTTAGCAAAAGCTTTTCCACTGTGTCTGGCAAGGAGAAACTGTGCCAGCACAGACACCATCTCCCATCGTGTTCTAGAGCTTGCACGGAGGTCTGCGGAATGTTTTGCAAGAATAGAAAGAAAGTTGTCCAAAACAGCTTGCAATCGAATGTTCATGTGATTAAAAAAGGCAGGAGAGTGGTCAGGTACTGTTTTCTCTCAGTTGGCAAGCTGCGCACACAATCGCAGTGTTGTACAGCTTGTTTCATCACCTTTGCGAAGTTGCCGCTCTCTCCGGCTCCCGGAGGCGAAGAAGCGGCTTCTTCGCGCAAAGACGATTGTGCCGCTCACAGTGCTCTCCGGTGTGCGTCTTCTGCCGAAAGAAGCCCGAGAGCGGGGCTTAGCCTTGCAGAGCACCGTACCTTCGTCTTTACCGTCTCTTCTCGTCTACATCTTAGCAAAAAGTTTTTCCACTCTGTCTGGCAAGGAGAAACTGTGCCAGCACAGAAAACATCTCCCATCCAGTTCTAGAGGCTGCACGGAGGTCTGCCGAGTGTTTTGCAAGAAGAGAAAGAAAGTTGTCCAAAACAGCTTGCAATCGAATGTTCATGTGAATAGAAAAGGCAGGAGAGTGGTCAGGTACTGTTTTCTCTCACTTGGCAAGCTGCGCACACAATCGCAGTGGTGTACAGCTTGTTTCATCACCTTTGCGAAGTTGCCGCTCTCTCTGGCTCCCGGCGGCGCAGAAGCGGCTTCTTCGTGCAAAGACGATTCTGCCGCTCACAGTGCTCTCCGGTGTGCGGATTCTGCCGAAAGAGGCCCGGGAGCGGTGCTTAGCTCTGCAGAGCACCTTACCTTCGTCTTTAGCGTCTCCACTCTGTCTACATCTTAGCAAAAAGCTTTTCCACTGTGTCTGGCAAGGAGAAACTGTGCCAGCACAGAAAACATCTCCCATCGTGTTCTAGAGGCTGCACGGAGGTGTGCCGAGTGTTTTGCAAGAAGAGAAAGAAAGTTGTCCAAAACAGCTTGCAATCGAATGTTCATGTGAATAGAAAAGGCAGGAGAGTGGTCAGGTACTGTTTTCTCTCACTTGGCAAGCTGCGCACACAATCGCAGTGTTGTACAGCTTGTTTCATCACCTTTGCCAAGTTGCCGCTCTCTAAGGCTCTCGGAGGCGAAGAAGCTGCTTCTTCGCGCAAAGACGATTGTGCCGCTCACAGTGCACTGCGCTGTGCGGCTTCTGCCGAAACAGGCCCGGGAGCGGTGCTTATCTCTGCAGAGCATCGTACCTTCGTCTTTAGCGTCTCTTCTCGTCTACATCTTAGCAAAAAGCTTTTCCACTGTGTCTGGCAAGGAGAAACTGTGCCAGCACAGAAAACATCTCCCATCGTGTTCTAGAGGCTGCACGGAGGTCTGCCGAGTGTTTTGCAAGAAGAGAAAGAAAGTTGTCCAAAACAGCTTGCAACCGAATGTTCATGTGAATAGAAAAGGCAGGAGAGTGGTCAGGTACTGTTTTCTCTCACTTGGCAAGCTGCGCACACAATCGCAGTGTTGTACAGCTTATTTCATCACCTTTGCAAGTTGCCGCTCTCTCCGGCTCCCGGAGGCGCAGAAGCGGCTTCTTCGCGCAAAGACGATTGTGCCGCTCACAGTGCTCTCCGGTGTGCGGCTTCTGCCGAAAGAGGCCCGGGTGCGGTGCTTAGCTCTGCAGAGCATCGTACCTTCGTCTTTAGACTCTCTTCTAGTCTACATCATAGCAAAAAGCTTTTCCACTCTGTCTGGCAAGGAGAAACTGTGCCAGCACAGAAAACATCTCCAATCGTGTTCTAGAGGCTGCACGGATGTCTGCCGAGTGTTTTGCAAGAAGAGAAAGAAAGTTGTCCAAAACAACTTGCAATCGAATGTTCATGTGAATAGAAAAGGCAGGAGAGTGGTCAGGTACTGTTTTCTCTCACTTGGCAAGCTGTGCACACAATCGCAGTCTTGTACAGCTTGTTTCATCACCTTTGCGAAGTTGCCGCTCTCTCCGGCTCCCGGAGGCGAAGAAGCGGCTTCTTCGCGCAAAGACGATTCTGCCGCTCACAGTGCTCTCCGGTGTGCGTCTTCTGCCGAAAGAGGCCCGGGAGCGGTGCTTAGCTCTGCAGAGCACCGTACTTTCGTCTTTAGCGTCTCCACTCTGTCTACATCTTAGCAAAAAGCTTTTCCACTGTGTCTGGCAAGGAGAAACTGTACCAGCACAGAAAACATCTCCCATCGTGTTCTAGAGGCTGCACGGAGGTCAGCCATATGTTTTGCAAGAAGAGAAAGAAAGTTGTCCAAAACAGCTTGCAATCGAATGTTCATGTGAATAGAAAAGGCAGGAGAGTGGTCAGGTACTGTTTTCTCTCACTTGGCAAGCTGCGCACACAATCGCAGTGTTGTACAGCTTGTTTCATCACCTTTGCCAAGTTGCCGCTCTCTTCGGCTCCCGGAGGTGAAGAAGCGGCTTCTTCGCGCAAAGACGATTCTGCCGCTCACAGTGCTCTCCGGTGTGCAGCTTCTGCCGAAAGAGGCCCGGGAGCGGTGCTTATCTCTGCAGAGCACCGTATTTCGTCTTTAGCGTCTCTTCTCGTCTACGTCTTAGCAAAAAGCTTTTCCACTGTGTCTGGCAAGGAGAAACTGTGCCAGCACAGAAAACATCTCCCATCGTGTTCTAGAGGCTGCACGGAGGTCTGCCGAGTGTTTTGCAAGAAGAGAAAGAAAGTTGTCCAAAACAGCTTCCAATCGAATGTTCATGTGAATAGAAAAGGCAGGAGAGTGGTCAGGTACTGTTTTCTCTCAGTTGGCAAGTTGCGCACACAATCGCAGTGGTGTACAGCTTGTTTCATCACCTTTGCGAAGTTGCCGCTCTCTCCGGCTCCCGGAGGCGAAGAAGCTGCTTCTTCGCGCAAAGAAGATTCTGCCGCTCACAGTGCTCTGCGGTGTGCGTCTTCTGCCGAAAGAAGCCCGAGAGCGGGGCTTAGCCTTGCAGAGCGCCGTACCTTCGTCTTTACCGTCTCTTCTCGTCTACATCTCAGCAAAAAGCTTTTCCACTCTGTCTGGCTTGGAGAAACTGTGCCAGCACAGAAAACATCTCCAATCGTGTTCTAGAGGCTGCACGGAGGTCTGCCGAGTGTTTTGCAAGAAGAGAAAGAAAGTTGTCCAAAACAGCTTGCAATCGAATGTTCATGTGAATAGAAAAGGCAGGAGAGTGGTCAGGTACTGTTTTCTCTCAGTTGGCAAGCTGCGCACACAATCGCAGTGTTGTACAGCTTGTTTCATCACCTTTGCGAAGTTGCCGCTCTCTCCGGCTCCCGGAGGCGAACAAGCTGCTTTTTCGAGCAAAGACGATTGTGCCGCTCACAGTGCTCTCCGGTGTGCGGATTCTGCCGAAAGAGGCCCGGGAGCGGTGCTTAGCTCTGCAGAGCACCGTACCTTCGTCTTTAGCGTCTCCACTCTGTCTACATCTTAGCAAAAAGCTTTTCCACTGTGTCTGGCAAGGAGAAACTGTGCCAGCACAGAAAACATCTCCCATCGTGTTCTAGAGGCTGCACGGAGGTCAGCCATATGTTTTGCAAGAAGAGAAAGAAAGTTGTCCAAAACAGCTTGCAATCGAATGTTCATGTGAATAGAAAAGGCAGGAGAGTGGTCAGGTACTGTTTTCTCTCAGTTGGCAAGCTGCGCACACAATCGCAGTGTTGTACAGCTTGTTTCATCACCTTTGCCAAGTTGCCGCTCTCTTCGGCTCCCGGAGGTGAAGAAGCGGCTTCTTCGCGCAAAGAAGATTCTGCCGCTCACAGTGCTCTCCGGTGTGCAGCTTCTGCCGAAAGAGGCCCGGGAGCGGTGCTTATCTCTGCAGAGCACCGTATTTCGTCTTTAGCGTCTCTTCTCGTCTACGTCTTAGCAAAAAGCTTTTCCACTCTGTCTGGCAAGGAGAAACTGTGCCAGCACAGAAAACATCTCCCATCGTGTTCTAGAGCTTGCACGGAGGTCTGCGGAATGTTTTGCAAGAAGAGAAAGAAAGTTGTCCAAAACAGCTTGCAATCGAATGTTCATGTGAATAGAAAAGGCAGGAGAGTGGTCAGGTACTGTTTTCTCTCAGTTGGCAAGCTGCGCACACAATCGCAGTGTTGTACAGCTTGTTTCATCACCTTTTCCAAGCTGCCGCTCTCTCCGGCTTGCGGAGGCGAAGAAGCGTCTTCTTCGCGCAAAGACGATTCTCCCGCTCACAGTGCTCTCCGGTGTGCATCTTCTGCCGAAAGTAGCCCGGGAGTGGGACATAGCCGTGCAGAGCACCGTACCTTCGTCTTTAGCGTCTCTTCTCGTCTACATCTTAGCCAAAAGCTTTTCCACTCTGTCTGGCAAGGAGAAAATGTGCCAGCACAGAAAACATCTCCCATCGTGTTCTAGAGGCTGCACGGAGGTCTGCCGAGTGTTTTGCAAGAAGAGAAAGAAAGTTGTCCCAAACAGCTTGCAATCGAATGTTCATGTGAATAGAAAAGGCAGGAGAGTGGTCAGGTACTGTTTTCTCTCACTTGGCAAGCTGCGCACACAATCGCAGTGTTGTACAGCTTGTTTCATCACCTTTGCCAAGTTGCCGCTCTCTCCGGCTCCCGGAGACGAAGAAGCTGCTTCTTCGCGCAAAGACGATTCTGCCGCTCACAGTGCTCTCCGGTGTGCGTCTTCTGCCGAAAGAGGCCCGGGAGCGGTGCTTAGCTCTGCAGAGCACCGTACCTTCGTCTTTAGCCTCTCTTCTCGTCTACATCTTAGCAAAAAGCTTTTCCACTCTGTCTGGCAAGGAGAAACTGTGCCAGCACAGAAAACATCTCCCATCGTGTTCTAGAGGCTGCACGGAGGTCTGCCGAGTGTTTTGCAAGAAGAGAAAGAAAGTTGTCCAAAACAGCTTGCAATCGAATGTTCATGTGAATAGAAAAGGCAGGAGAGTGGTCAGGTACTGTTTTCTCTCACTTGGCAAGCTGCGCACACAATCGCAGTGTTGTACAGCTTGTTTCATCACCTTTGCCAAGTTGCCGCTCTCTCCGGCTCCCGGAGGCGAAGAAGCTGCTTCTTCGCGCAAAGACGATTCTGCCGCTCACAGTGCTCTCCGGTGTGCGCCTTCTGCTTAAAGAGGCAAGAGAGAGCGGGGCTTAGCTCTGCAGAGCACCGTACCTTGGTCTTTTGCGTCCCTTCTCATCTACATCTAAGCAAAAACCTTTTCCACTGTGTCTGGCAAGGAGAAACTGTGCCAGCACAGAAAACATCTCCCATCCAGTTCTAGAGGCTGCACGGAGGTCTGCCGAGTGTTTTGCAAGAAGAGAAAGAAAGTTGTCCAAAACAGCTTGCAATCGAATGTTCATGTGAATAGTAAAGGCAGGAGAGTGGTCAGGTACTGTTTTCTCTCAGTTGGCAAGCTGCGCACACAATCGCAGTGTTGTACACCTTGTTTCATCACCTTTGCGAAGTTGCCGCTCTCTCCGGCTCCCGGAGACGAAGAAGCTGCTTCTTCGCGCAAAGACGATTGTGCCGCTAACAGTGCTCTGCGGTGTGCGTCTTCTGCTGAAAGAGGCCCGGGAGCTGTGCTTAGCTCTGCAGAGCACCGTACCTTCGTCTTTAGCCTCTCTTCTCGTCTACATATGAGCAAAAAGCTTTTCCACTCTGTCTGGCAAGGAGAAACTGTGCCAGCACAAAAAACATCTCCCATCGTGTTCTAGAGGCTGCACGGAGGTCTGCCGAGTGTTTTGCAAGAAGAGAAAGAAAGTTGTCCAAAACAGCTTGCAATCGAATGTTCATGTGAATAGAAAAGGCAGGAGAGTGGTCAGGTACTGTTTTCTCTCAGTTGGCAAGCTGCGCACACAATCGCAGTGTTGTACAGCTTGTTTCATCACCTTTGCGAAGCTGCCGCTCTGTCCGGCTCCCGGAGACGAAGAAGCTGCTTCTTCGCGCAAAGACGATTCTGGCGCTCACAGTGGTCTGCGGTGTGCGACTTCTGCCGAAAGACGCCCGGGAGCGCTGCTTAGCTCCGCAGAGCACCGTACCTTCGTCTTTAGCCTCTCTTCCCGTCTACATCTTAGCAAAAAGCTTTTCCACTCTGTCTGGCTAGGAGAAACTGTGCCAGCACAGAAAACATCTGCCATCGTGTTCTAAAAGCTGCACGGAGGTCTGCCGAGTGTTTTGCAAGAAGAGAAAGAAAGTTGTCCAAAACAGCTTGCAATCGAATGTTCATGTGAATAGAAAAGGCAGGAGAGTGGTCAGGTACTGTTTTCTCTCAGTTGGCAAGCTGCGCACACAATCGCAGTGTTGTACAGCTTGTTTCATCACCTTTGCGAAGCTGCCGCTCTCTCCGGCTCCCGGAGACGAAGAAGCTGCTTCTTCGCGCAAAGACGATTCTGCCGCTCACAGTGCTCTGCGGTGTGCGCCTTCTGCCGAAAGAGATCCGGGAGCGGTGCTTAGCTCTGCAGAGCACCGTACCTTCGTCTTTAGCCTCTCTTCTCGTCTACATCTTAGCAAAAAGCTTTTCCACTCTGTCTGGCAAGGAGAAACTGTGCCAGCACAGAAAACTTCTCCCATCGTGTTCTAGAAGCTGCACGGAGGTGTGCCGAGTGTTTTTCAAGAAGAGAAAGAAAGTTGTCCAAAACAGCTTGTAATCGAATGTTCATGTGAATAGAAAAGGCAGGAGAGTGGTCAGGTACTGTTTTCTCTCCGTTGGCATGCTGCGCACACAATCGCAGTGTTGTACACCTTGTTTCATCACCTTTGCGAAGTTGCCGCTCTCTCCGGCTCCCGGAGGCGAAGAAGCTGCTTCTTCGCGCAAAGACGATTCTGCCGCTCACAGTGCTCTGCGGTGTGCGGATTCTGCCGAAGGACGCCCAGGAGCGGTGCTTAGCTCTGCAGAGCACCGTACCTTCGTCTTTAGCCTCTCTTCTCGTCTACATCTCAGCAGAAAGCTTTTCCACTCTGTCTGGCAAGGAGAAACTGTGCCAGCACAGAAAACATCTCCCATCGTGTTCTAGAAGCTGCACGGAGGTCTGCCGAGTGTTTTGCAGGAAGAGAAAGAAAGTTGTCCAAAACAGCTTGCAATCGAATGTTCATGTGAATAGAAAAGGCAGGAGAGTGGTCAGGTACTGTTTTCTCTCAGTTGGCAAGCTGCGCACACAATCGCAGTGTTGTACAGCTTGTTTCATCACCTTTGCGAAGTTGCCGCTCTCTCCGGCTCCCGGAGGCGAACAAGCTGCTTTTTCGAGCAAAGACGATTGTGCCGCTCACAGTGCTCTCCGGTGTGCGGATTCTGCCGAAAGAGGCCCGGGAGCGGTGCTTAGCTCTGCAGAGCACCGTACCTTCGTCTTTAGCGTCTCCACTCTGTCTACATCTTAGCAAAAAGCTTTTCCACTGTGTCTGGCAAGGAGAAACTGTGCCAGCACAGAAAACATCTCCCATCGTGTTCTAGAGGCTGCACGGAGGTCAGCCATATGTTTTGCAAGAAGAGAAAGAAAGTTGTCCAAAACAGCTTGCAATCGAATGTTCATGTGAATAGAAAAGGCAGGAGAGTGGTCAGGTACTGTTTTCTCTCACTTGGCAAGCTGCGCACACAATCGCAGTGTTGTACAGCTTGTTTCATCACCTTTGCCAAGTTGCCGCTCTCTTCGGCTCCCGGAGGTGAAGAAGCGGCTTCTTCGCGCAAAGACGATTCTGCCGCTCACAGTGCTCTCCGGTGTGCAGCTTCTGCCGAAAGAGGCCCGGGAGCGGTGCTTATCTCTGCAGAGCACCGTATTTCGTCTTTAGCGTCTCTTCTCGTCTACGTCTTAGCAAAAAGCTTTTCCACTCTGTCTGGCAAGGAGAAAGTGTGCCAGCACAGAAAACATCTCCCATCGTGTTCTAGAGCTTGCACGGAGGTCTGCGGAATGTTTTGCAAGAAGAGAAAGAAAGTTGTCCAAAACAGCTTGCAATCGAATGTTCATGTGATTAGAAAAGGGAGGAGAGTGGTCAGGTACTGTTTTCTCTCAGTTGGCAAGCTGCGCACACAATCGCAGTGTTGTACAGCTTGTTTCATCACCTTTGCGAAGTTGCCGCTCTCTCCGGCTCCCGGAGGCGAAGAAGCGGCTTCTTCGCGCAAAGACGATTCTGCCGCTCACAGTGCTCTCCGGTGTGCGGCTTCTGCCGAAAGAAGCCCGAGAGCGGGGCTTAGCCTTGCAGAGCACCGTACCTTCGTCTTTAGCCTCTCTTCTCGTCTACATCTTAGCAAAAAGCTTTTCCACTCTGTCTGGCAAGGAGAAACTGTGCCAGCACAGAAAACATCTCCCATCCAGTTCTAGAGGCTGCACGGAGGTCTGCCGAGTGTTTTGCAAGAAGAGAAAGAAAGTTGTCCAAAACAGCTTGCAATCGAATGTTCATGTGAATAGAAAAGGCAGGAGAGTGGTCAGGTACTGTTTTCTCTCACTTGGCAAGGTGCGCACACAATCGCAGTGGTGTACAGCTTGTTTCATCACCTTTGCGAAGTTGCCGCTCTCTCCGGCTCCCGGAGACGAAGAAGCTGCTTCTTCGCGCAAAGACGATTCTGCCGCTCACAGTGCTCTCCGGTGTGCGGATTCTGCCGAAAGAGGCCCGGGAGCGGTGCTTAGCTCTGCAGAGCACCGTACCTTCGTCTTTAGCGTCTCCACTCTGTCTACATCTTAGCAAAAAGCTTTTCCACTGTGTCTGGCAAGGAGAAACTGTGCCAGCACAGAAAACATCTCCCATTGTGGTCTAGAGGCTGCACGGAGGTCTGCCGAGTGTTTTGCAAGAAGAGAAAGAAAGTTGTCCAAAACAGCTTGCAATCGAATGTTCATGTGAATAGAAAAGGCAGGAGAGTGGTCAGGTACTGTTTTCTCTCAGTTGGCAAGTTGCGCACACAATCGCAGTGTTGTACAGCTTGTTTCATCACCTTTGCGAAGTTGCCGCTCTCTTCGGCTCCCGGAGGTGAAGAAGCGGCTTCTTCGCGCAAAGAAGATTCTGCCGCTCACAGTGCTCTCCGGTGTGCAGCTTCTGCCGAAAGAGGCCCGGGAGCGGTGCTTATCTCTGCAGAGCACCGTATTTCGTCTTTAGCGTCTCTTCTCGTCTACGTCTTAGCAAAAAGCTTTTCCACTCTGTCTGGCAAGGAGAAACTGTGCCAGCACAGAAAACATCTCCCATCGTGTTCTAGAGCTTGCACGGAGGTCTGCGGAATGTTTTGCAAGAAGAGAAAGAAAGTTGTCCAAAACAGCTTGCAATCGAATGTTCATGTGAATAGAAAAGGCAGGAGAGTGGTCAGGTACTGTTTTCTCTCAGTTGGCAAGCTGCGCACACAATCGCAGTGTTGTACAGCTTGTTTCATCACCTTTTCCAAGCTGCCGCTCTCTCCGGCTTGCGGAGGCGAAGAAGCGTCTTCTTCGCGCAAAGACGATTCTCCCGCTCACAGTGCTCTCCGGTGTGCATCTTCTGCCGAAAGTAGCCCGGGAGTGGGACATAGCCGTGCAGAGCACCGTACCTTCGTCTTTAGCGTCTCTTCTCGTCTACATCTTAGCCAAAAGCTTTTCCACTCTGTCTGGCAAGGAGAAAATGTGCCAGCACAGAAAACATCTCCCATCGTGTTCTAGAGGCTGCACGGAGGTCTGCCGAGTGTTTTGCAAGAAGAGAAAGAAAGTTGTCCCAAACAGCTTGCAATCGAATGTTCATGTGAATAGAAAAGGCAGGAGAGTGGTCAGGTACTGTTTTCTCTCACTTGGCAAGCTGCGCACACAATCGCAGTGTTGTACAGCTTGTTTCATCACCTTTGCCAAGTTGCCGCTCTCTCCGGCTCCCGGAGACGAAGAAGCTGCTTCTTCGCGCAAAGACGATTCTGCCGCTCACAGTGCTCTCCGGTGTGCGTCTTCTGCCGAAAGAGGCCCGGGAGCGGTGCTTAGCTCTGCAGAGCACCGTACCTTCGTCTTTAGCCTCTCTTCTCGTCTACATCTTAGCAAAAAGCTTTTCCACTCTGTCTGGCAAGGAGAAACTGTGCCAGCACAGAAAACATCTCCCATCGTGTTCTAGAGGCTGCACGGAGGTCTGCCGAGTGTTTTGCAAGAAGAGAAAGAAAGTTGTCCAAAACAGCTTGCAATCGAATGTTCATGTGAATAGAAAAGGCAGGAGAGTGGTCAGGTACTGTTTTCTCTCACTTGGCAAGCTGCGCACACAATCGCAGTGTTGTACAGCTTGTTTCATCACCTTTGCCAAGTTGCCGCTCTCTCCGGCTCCCGGAGGCGAAGAAGCTGCTTCTTCGCGCAAAGACGATTCTGCCGCTCACAGTGCTCTCCGGTGTGCGCCTTCTGCTTAAAGAGGCAAGAGAGAGCGGGGCTTAGCTCTGCAGAGCACCGTACCTTGGTCTTTTGCGTCCCTTCTCATCTACATCTAAGCAAAAACCTTTTCCACTGTGTCTGGCAAGGAGAAACTGTGCCAGCACAGAAAACATCTCCCATCCAGTTCTAGAGGCTGCACGGAGGTCTGCCGAGTGTTTTGCAAGAAGAGAAAGAAAGTTGTCCAAAACAGCTTGCAATCGAATGTTCATGTGAATAGTAAAGGCAGGAGAGTGGTCAGGTACTGTTTTCTCTCAGTTGGCAAGCTGCGCACACAATCGCAGTGTTGTACACCTTGTTTCATCACCTTTGCGAAGTTGCCGCTCTCTCCGGCTCCCGGAGACGAAGAAGCTGCTTCTTCGCGCAAAGACGATTGTGCCGCTAACAGTGCTCTGCGGTGTGCGTCTTCTGCTGAAAGAGGCCCGGGAGCTGTGCTTAGCTCTGCAGAGCACCGTACCTTCGTCTTTAGCCTCTCTTCTCGTCTACATATGAGCAAAAAGCTTTTCCACTCTGTCTGGCAAGGAGAAACTGTGCCAGCACAAAAAACATCTCCCATCGTGTTCTAGAGGCTGCACGGAGGTCTGCCGAGTGTTTTGCAAGAAGAGAAAGAAAGTTGTCCAAAACAGCTTGCAATCGAATGTTCATGTGAATAGAAAAGGCAGGAGAGTGGTCAGGTACTGTTTTCTCTCAGTTGGCAAGCTGCGCACACAATCGCAGTGTTGTACAGCTTGTTTCATCACCTTTGCGAAGCTGCCGCTCTGTCCGGCTCCCGGAGACGAAGAAGCTGCTTCTTCGCGCAAAGACGATTCTGGCGCTCACAGTGGTCTGCGGTGTGCGACTTCTGCCGAAAGACGCCCGGGAGCGCTGCTTAGCTCCGCAGAGCACCGTACCTTCGTCTTTAGCCTCTCTTCCCGTCTACATCTTAGCAAAAAGCTTTTCCACTCTGTCTGGCTAGGAGAAACTGTGCCAGCACAGAAAACATCTGCCATCGTGTTCTAAAAGCTGCACGGAGGTCTGCCGAGTGTTTTGCAAGAAGAGAAAGAAAGTTGTCCAAAACAGCTTGCAATCGAATGTTCATGTGAATAGAAAAGGCAGGAGAGTGGTCAGGTACTGTTTTCTCTCAGTTGGCAAGCTGCGCACACAATCGCAGTGTTGTACAGCTTGTTTCATCACCTTTGCGAAGCTGCCGCTCTCTCCGGCTCCCGGAGACGAAGAAGCTGCTTCTTCGCGCAAAGACGATTCTGCCGCTCACAGTGCTCTGCGGTGTGCGCCTTCTGCCGAAAGAGATCCGGGAGCGGTGCTTAGCTCTGCAGAGCACCGTACCTTCGTCTTTAGCCTCTCTTCTCGTCTACATCTTAGCAAAAAGCTTTTCCACTCTGTCTGGCAAGGAGAAACTGTGCCAGCACAGAAAACTTCTCCCATCGTGTTCTAGAAGCTGCACGGAGGTGTGCCGAGTGTTTTTCAAGAAGAGAAAGAAAGTTGTCCAAAACAGCTTGTAATCGAATGTTCATGTGAATAGAAAAGGCAGGAGAGTGGTCAGGTACTGTTTTCTCTCCGTTGGCATGCTGCGCACACAATCGCAGTGTTGTACACCTTGTTTCATCACCTTTGCGAAGTTGCCGCTCTCTCCGGCTCCCGGAGGCGAAGAAGCTGCTTCTTCGCGCAAAGACGATTCTGCCGCTCACAGTGCTCTGCGGTGTGCGGATTCTGCCGAAGGACGCCCAGGAGCGGTGCTTAGCTCTGCAGAGCACCGTACCTTCGTCTTTAGCCTCTCTTCTCGTCTACATCTCAGCAGAAAGCTTTTCCACTCTGTCTGGCAAGGAGAAACTGTGCCAGCACAGAAAACATCTCCCATCGTGTTCTAGAAGCTGCACGGAGGTCTGCCGAGTGTTTTGCAGGAAGAGAAAGAAAGTTGTCCAAAACAGCTTGCAATCGAATGTTCATGTGAATAGAAAAGGCAGGAGAGTGGTCAGGTACTGTTTTCTCTCAGTTGGCAAGCTGCGCACACAATCGCAGTGTTGTACAGCTTGTTTCATCACCTTTGCGAAGTTGCCGCTCTCTCCGGCTCCCGGAGGCGAACAAGCTGCTTTTTCGAGCAAAGACGATTGTGCCGCTCACAGTGCTCTCCGGTGTGCGGATTCTGCCGAAAGAGGCCCGGGAGCGGTGCTTAGCTCTGCAGAGCACCGTACCTTCGTCTTTAGCGTCTCCACTCTGTCTACATCTTAGCAAAAAGCTTTTCCACTGTGTCTGGCAAGGAGAAACTGTGCCAGCACAGAAAACATCTCCCATCGTGTTCTAGAGGCTGCACGGAGGTCAGCCATATGTTTTGCAAGAAGAGAAAGAAAGTTGTCCAAAACAGCTTGCAATCGAATGTTCATGTGAATAGAAAAGGCAGGAGAGTGGTCAGGTACTGTTTTCTCTCACTTGGCAAGCTGCGCACACAATCGCAGTGTTGTACAGCTTGTTTCATCACCTTTGCCAAGTTGCCGCTCTCTTCGGCTCCCGGAGGTGAAGAAGCGGCTTCTTCGCGCAAAGACGATTCTGCCGCTCACAGTGCTCTCCGGTGTGCAGCTTCTGCCGAAAGAGGCCCGGGAGCGGTGCTTATCTCTGCAGAGCACCGTATTTCGTCTTTAGCGTCTCTTCTCGTCTACGTCTTAGCAAAAAGCTTTTCCACTCTGTCTGGCAAGGAGAAAGTGTGCCAGCACAGAAAACATCTCCCATCGTGTTCTAGAGCTTGCACGGAGGTCTGCGGAATGTTTTGCAAGAAGAGAAAGAAAGTTGTCCAAAACAGCTTGCAATCGAATGTTCATGTGATTAGAAAAGGGAGGAGAGTGGTCAGGTACTGTTTTCTCTCAGTTGGCAAGCTGCGCACACAATCGCAGTGTTGTACAGCTTGTTTCATCACCTTTGCGAAGTTGCCGCTCTCTCCGGCTCCCGGAGGCGAAGAAGCGGCTTCTTCGCGCAAAGACGATTCTGCCGCTCACAGTGCTCTCCGGTGTGCGGCTTCTGCCGAAAGAAGCCCGAGAGCGGGGCTTAGCCTTGCAGAGCACCGTACCTTCGTCTTTAGCCTCTCTTCTCGTCTACATCTTAGCAAAAAGCTTTTCCACTCTGTCTGGCAAGGAGAAACTGTGCCAGCACAGAAAACATCTCCCATCCAGTTCTAGAGGCTGCACGGAGGTCTGCCGAGTGTTTTGCAAGAAGAGAAAGAAAGTTGTCCAAAACAGCTTGCAATCGAATGTTCATGTGAATAGAAAAGGCAGGAGAGTGGTCAGGTACTGTTTTCTCTCACTTGGCAAGGTGCGCACACAATCGCAGTGGTGTACAGCTTGTTTCATCACCTTTGCGAAGTTGCCGCTCTCTCCGGCTCCCGGAGACGAAGAAGCTGCTTCTTCGCGCAAAGACGATTCTGCCGCTCACAGTGCTCTCCGGTGTGCGGATTCTGCCGAAAGAGGCCCGGGAGCGGTGCTTAGCTCTGCAGAGCACCGTACCTTCGTCTTTAGCGTCTCCACTCTGTCTACATCTTAGCAAAAAGCTTTTCCACTGTGTCTGGCAAGGAGAAACTGTGCCAGCACAGAAAACATCTCCCATTGTGGTCTAGAGGCTGCACGGAGGTCTGCCGAGTGTTTTGCAAGAAGAGAAAGAAAGTTGTCCAAAACAGCTTGCAATCGAATGTTCATGTGAATAGAAAAGGCAGGAGAGTGGTCAGGTACTGTTTTCTCTCAGTTGGCAAGTTGCGCACACAATCGCAGTGTTGTACAGCTTGTTTCATCACCTTTGCGAAGTTGCCGCTCTCTCCGGCTCCCGGAGGCGAAGAAGCTGCTTCTTCGCGCAAAGACGATTCTGCCGCTCACAGTGCTCTCCGGTGTGCGTCTTCTGCCGAAAGAAGCCCGAGAGCGGGGCTTAGCCTTGCACAGCACCGTTCCTTCGTCTTTAGTCTCTCTTCTCGTCTACATCTTAGCAAAAAGCTTTTCCACTCTGTCTGGCAGGGAGAAACTGTGCCAGCACAGAAAACATCTCCCATCGAGTTCTAGAGCTTGCAGAGAGGTCAGCCATATGTTTTGCAAGAAGAGAAAGAAAGTTGTCCAAAACAGCTTGCAATCGAATGTTCATGTGATTAGAAAAGGCAGGAGAGTGGTCAGGTACTGTTTTCTCTCAGTTGGCAAGCTGCGCACACAATCGCAGTGTTGTACAGATTGTTTCATCACCTTTTCCAAGCTGCCGCTCTCTCCGGCTTCCGGAGGCGAAGAAGAGTCTTCTTCGCGCAAAGACGATTCTCCCGCTCACAGTGCTCTCCGGTGTGCGTCTTCTGCCGAAAGTAGCCCGGGAGTGGGACATAGCCGTGCAGAGCACCGTACCTTCGTCTTTAGCGTCTCTTCTCGTCTACATCTTAGCCAAAAGCTTTTCCACTCTGTCTGGCAAGGAGAAACTGTGCCAGCACAGAAAACATCTCCCATCGTGTTCTAGAGGCTGCACGGAGGTGTGCCGAGTGTTTTGCAAGAAGAGAAAGAAAGTTGTCCCAAACAGCTTGCAATCGAATGTTCATGTGAATAGAAAAGGCAGGAGAGTGGTCAGGTACTGTTTTCTCTCAGTTGGCAAGCTGCGCACACAATCGCAGTGTTGTACAGCTTGTTTCATCACCTTTGCCAAGTTGCCGCTCTCTCCGGCTCCCGGAGACGAAGAAGCGGCTTCTTCGCGCAAAGACGATTCTGCCGCTCACAGTGCTCTCCGGTGTGCGTCTTCTGCCGAAAGAGGCCCGGGAGCGGTGCTTAGCTCTGCAGAGCACCGTACCTTCGTCTTTAGCCTCTCTTCTCGTCTACATCTTAGCAAAAAGCTTTTCCACTCTGTCTGGCAAGGAGAAACTGTGCCAGCACAGAAAACATCTCCCATCGTGTTCTAGAGGCTGCACGGAGGTCTGCCGAGTGTTTTGCAAGAAGAGAAAGAAAGTTGTCCAAAACAGCTTGCAATCGAATGTTCATGTGATTAGAAAAGCCAGGAGAGTGGTCAGGTACTGTTTTCTCTCACTTGGCAAGCTGCGCACACAATCGCAGTGTTGTACAGCTTGTTTCATCACCTTTGCCAAGTTGCCGCTCTCTCCGGCTCCCGGAGGCGAAGAAGCTGCTTCTTCGCGCAAAGACGATTCTGCCGCTCACAGTGCTCTCCGGTGTGCGGCTTCTGCTTAAAGAGGCAAGAGAGAGCGGGGCTTAGCTCTGCAGAGCACCGTACCTTGGTCTTTTGCGTCCCTTCTCATCTACATCTAAGCAAAAAGCTTTTCCACTGTGTCTGGCAAGGAGAAACTGTGCCAGCACAGAAAACATCTCCCATCGTGTTCTAGAGGCTGCACGGAGGTCTGCCGAGTGTTTTGCAAGAAGAGAAAGAAAGTTGTCCAAAACAGCTTGCAATCGAATGTTCATGTGAATAGAAAAGGCAGGAGAGTGGTCAGGTACTGTTTTCTCTCAGTTGGCAAGCTGCGCACACAATCGCAGTGTTGTACAGCTTGTTTCATCACCTTTGCGAAGTTGCCGCTCTCTCCGGCTCCCGGAGACGAAGAAGCTGCTTCTTCGCGCAAAGACGATTGTGCCGCTAACAGTGCTCTGCGGTGTGCGTCTTCTGCTGAAAGAGGCCCGGGAGCTGTGCTTAGCTCTGCAGAGCACCGTACCTTCGTCTTTAGCCTCTCTTCTCGTCTACATCTGAGCAAAAAGCTTTTCCACTCTGTCTGGCAAGGAGAAACTGTGCCAGCACAAAAAACATCTCCCATCGTGTTCTAGAGGCTGCACGGAGGTCTGCCGAGTGTTTTGCAAGAAGAGAAAGAAAGTTGTCCAAAACAGCTTGCAATCGAATGTTCATGTGAATAGAAAAGGCAGGAGAGTGGTCAGGTACTGTTTTCTCTCAGTTGGCAAGCTGCGCACACAATCGCAGTGTTGTACAGCTTGTTTCATCACCTTTGCGAAGCTGCCGCTCTGTCCGGCTCCCGGAGACATAGAAGCTGCTTCTTCGCGCAAAGACGATTCTGCCGCTCACAGTGGTCTGCGGTGTGCGACTTCTGCCGAAAGACGCCCGGGAGCGCTGCTTAGCTCCGCAGAGCACCGTACCTTCGTCTTTAGCCTCTCTTCCCGTCTACATCTTAGCAAAAAGCTTTTCCACTCTGTCTGTCTAGGAGAAACTGTGCCAGCACAGAAAACATCTGCCATCGTGTTCTAAAAGCTGCACGGAGGTCTGCCGAGTGTTTTGCAAGAAGAGAAAGAAAGTTGTCCAAAACAGCTTGCAATTGAATGTTCATGTGAATAGAAAAGGCAGGAGAGTGGTCAGGTACTGTTTTCTCTCAGTTGGCAAGCTGCGCACACAATCGCAGTGTTGTACAGCTTGTTTCATCACCTTTGCCAAGCTGCCGCTCTCTCCGGCTCCCGGAGACGAAGAAGCTGCTTCTTCGCGCAAAGACGATTCTGCCGCTCACAGTGCTCTGCGGTGTGCGCCTTCTGCCGAAAGAGGCCCGGGAGCGGTGCTTAGCTCTGCAGAGCACCGTACCTTCGTCTTTAGCCTCTCTTCTCGTCTACATCTTAGCAAAAAGCTTTTCCACTCTGTCTGGCAAGGAGAAACTGTGCCAGCACAGAAAACATCTCCCATCGTGTTCTAGAAGCTGCACGGAGGTCTGCCGAGTGTTTTGCAAGAAGAGAAAGAAAGTTGTCCAAAACAGCTTGTAATCGAATGATCATGTGAATAGAAAAGGCAGGAGAGTGGTCAGGTACTGTTTTCTCTCAGTTGGCAAGCTGCGCACACAATCGCAGTGTTGTACACCTTGTTTCATCACCTTTGCGAAGTTGCCGCTCTCTCCGGCTCCCGGAGGCGAAGAAGCTGCTTCTTCGCGCAAAGACGATTCTGCCGCTCACAGTGCTCTGCGGTGTGCGCCTTCTGCCGAAGGACGCCCAGGAGCGGTGCTTAGCTCCGCAGAGCACCGTACCTTCGTCTTTAGCCTCTCTTCTCGTCTACATCTCAGCAGAAAGCTTTTCCACTCTGTCTGGCAAGGAGAAACTGTGCCAGCACAGAAAACATCTCCCATCGTGTTCTAGAAGCTGCACGGAGGTCTGCCGAGTGTTTTGCAGGAAGAGAAAGAAAGTTGTCCAAAACAGCTTGCAATCGAATGTTCATGTGAATAGAAAAGGCAGGAGAGTGGTCAGGTACTGTTTTCTCTCACTTGGCAAGCTGCGCACACAATCGCAGTGTTGTACAGCTTGTTGCATCACCTTTGCGAAGTTGCCGCTCTCTCCGGCTCCCGGAGACGAAGAAGCTGCTTCTTCGCGCAAAGACGATTCTGCCGCTCACAGTGCTCTGCAGTGTGCGTCTTCTGTCGAAAGAGGCCCGGGATCTATGCTTAGCTCTGCAGATCACCGTACCTTCGTCTTTAGCCTCTCTTCTCGTCTACATCTCAACAGAAAGCTTTTCCACTCTCTCTGGCAAGGAGAAACTGTGCCAGCACAGAAAACATCTCCCATCGTGTTCTAGAGGCTGCACGGAGGTCTGCCGAGTGTTTTGCAAGAAAAGAAAGAAAGTTGTGCAAAACAGCTTGCAATCGAATGTTCATGTGAATAGAAAAGGCAGGAGAGTGGTCAGGTACTGTTTTCTCTCAGTTGGCAAGCTGCGCACACAATCGCAGTGTTATACAGCTTGTTTCATCACCTTTGCGAAGTTGCCGCTCTCTCCGGCTCCCGGAGGAGAAGAAGCGGCTTCTTCGCGCAAAGACGATTCTGCCGCTCACAGTGCTCTAAGGTGTGCGGCTTCTGCCAAAGGACGCCCAGGAGCGGGGCTTAGCTCTGCAGAGCACCGTACCTTCGTCTTTAGCCTCTCTTCTCGTCTACATCTTAGCAAAAAGCTTTTCCACTCTGTCTGGCAAGGAGAAACTGTGCCAGCACAAAAAACATCTCCCATCGTGTTCTAGAGGCTGCACGGAGGTCTGCCGAGTGTTTTGCAAGAAGAGAAAGAAAGTTGTCCAAAACAGCTTGCAATCGAATGTTCATGTGAATAGAAAAGGCAGGAGAGTGGTCAGGTACTGTTTTCTCTCACTTGGCAAGCTGCGCACACAATCGCAGTCTTGTACAGCTTGTTTCATCACCTTTGCCAAGCTGCCGCTCTCTCCGGCTCCCGGAAACGAAGAAGCTGCTTCTTCGCGCAAAGACGATTCTGCCGCTCACAGTGCTCTGCGGTGTGCGCCTTCTTCCGAAAGAGGCCCGGGAGCGGTGCTTAGCTCTGCAGAGCACCGTACCTTCGTCTTTAGCCTCTCTTCTCGTCTACATCTCAGCAAAAAGCTTTTCCACTCTGTCTGGCAAGGAGAAACTGTGCCAGCACAGAAAACATCTCCCATCGTGTTCTAGAGGCTGCACGGAGGTCTGCCGAGTGTTTTGCAAGAAGAGAAAGAAAGTTGTCCAAAACAGCTTGCAATCGAATGTTCATGTGAATAGAAAAGGCAGGAGAGTGGTCAGGTACTGTTTTCTCTCAGTTGGCAAGCTGCGCACACAATCGCAGTGTTGTACAGCTTGTTTCATCACCTTTGCGAAGCTGCCGCTCTCTCCGGCTCCCTGAGGCGAAGAAGCTGCTTCTTCGCGCAAAGACGATTCTGCCGCTCACAGTGCTCTGCGGTGTGCGCCTTCTGCCGAAAGAGGCCCGGGAGCGGTGCTTAGCTCTGCAGAGCACCGTACCTTCGTCTTTAGCCTCTCTTCTCGTCTACATCTTAGCAAAAAGCTTTTCCACTCTGTCTGGCAAGGAGAAACTGTGCCAGCACAGAAAACATCTCCCATCGTGTTCTACAAGCTGCACGGAGGTCTGCCGAGTGTTTTGCAAGAAGAGAAAGAAAGTTGTCCAAAACAGCTTGCAATCGAATGTTCATGTGAATAGAAAAGGCAGGAGAGTGGTCAGGTACTGTTTTCTCTCAGTTGGCAAGCTGCGCACACAATCGCAGTGTTGTACAGCTTGTTTCATCACCTTTGCGAAGCTGCCGCTCTCTCCGGCTCCCGGAGACGAAGAAGCTGCTTCTTCGCGCAAAGACGATTCTGCCGCTCACAGTGCTCTGCGGTGTGCGGCTTCTGCCGAAAGAGGCCCGGGAGCGGTGCTTAGCTCTGCAGAGCACCGTACCTTTGTCTTTAGCCTCTCTTCTCGTCTACATCTTAGCAAAAAGCTTTTCCACTCTGTCTGGCAAGGAGAAACTGTGCCAGCACAGAAAACATCAGCTGGTATGGAGGGTGAATTAGCAGCAGCAGCCAGGTGTCTGGCCAGGAGAATTTGCTTCAATGGATTTTGATCTCCTGGATCTTTTGAAGATCTGCTTCAGCCCTCTTTGTCAAACACCACCTTGAAAGCGTGCTAAACAATTTTTCAGGCTATGGATCACATGAAGAAATACTTTCTGGTGTCCCTACTGGGCCATATGCTCTTTATTCTCTCCCTCAGCTTCTCCAGCACCTCTCATCTCTTTCACATCAGCTATCTTCAAGGTCCACAGGCTACTTTTCACAGAATCTTCAGGCATGATGCAGTAAGAATGATGAATAGAACAGAGCCGGGATCAATTTTCCACTTTGGATGAAATGCACTCTGCACACAAATCCAAGGAGAAGGTGTTGCCCCGATGCCCAGAAAAACTTCCACTACTACCAGTGCTCTACGTCAACCGCAACTAACTCTGAAAGAAAAGCTTTTTCTCTGAGAGCATCTGAGAGGTTTGCATGAAGCACTGATATCTGACAGATGCAATTTTGAATAGGAGAGGAAAAAGAAAATGGCAGGAAGTTTTTCATGTTACTGCTTTCAATTTTAAATTCCATGCACTTTTTCAAAACTTGTCAGCTCAAATGCCCATCAACATCTTTTAGTCACCTGTAAGTCAGTATTCATCTAAAATGTGCTTCAAATCAAAAGAATGTCAAATTTGCACTCCAAGTTTCTATGCCTAGATTGATGATTTCCTACACATATGAGATGAAAGGAAGGCCTTTTTTACTGTGGGAGTGCTGGAACACTGGAACAGGTTGCCCAGAGAAGTTGTGGCTGTCCCATGCCTGAAAGTACTCAAGGTCAGCTTGGACGGGGCTTGGAGCAGCAACAAAGGAGAATCTTGATGGTAGAGAAACAAAGTTGGACTATAGAAGAAACTGGGCTTGAAGGATAGGAGCAAGTTTTCTCTCAGCTCTTGGGGTCAATTCAAAGTTGTACAAAATGACATTTATCTGTGATGTTCACTACTGTAACAGAAAGCTTCATGAAAACTGTACAGAAAATAGCAAATTTTAAAAGAGATAAGAATTACAGCATAAAATCCATGGGATGGGTTACAGCATGAGACACTCTCTAAGAGAAAATCTCTGTCTTTCAGCACCTCATCATGGTAAGATTTCATGAAGTGCCAAAGAAGGCGGCAAAATATCATTTGGGATATTACTGACTGGAGTTCAGCCTGGCCATCAGTAGGAATTGGGTTTGAACATCATGTAGATATACCACACACACTTTCCCTTCACTGAAAAATTCCTGTTTACAATGCATAAGCAATTGAGGATCAAAATGGATTGAAAGCATCTTAAACATGTCAAGTATTTCATTGTAGATGATCTGTGATCCAAATACTTCTTCCACCTTAGAGAGGGACAGAACAATTCTTCCATATCACGATGGTTTAAAATTCTATCAAGCAATGTTTTGTGCTGAAAAGATCTCACCTATTTTTTTCTGTTTTTCAAAGAAAATATTCCTAGACATACAAGACATGAGAACTAAGTAATTGAAAAGAAACAAATGAAATGAAAATGATTTGTAAATGGAATGAAATGAAAAGCTGTCTTTTAAATAGGAGCTAAATGTTCAACAGAATTTTTGTACCAGGCATTTGAACAATTGCACCAGCTCCTTTGCCCATAAAGAGAGGCATTTAGCATTTCAGTCTTTTCCAAGGTGTTCATGATCTGCTATGCTGATCTCTGTGTGTGCCTAGGTGTGTGTGGAAGGGGGGGCATGTGAACGGGAGTGTGTAGGTTTGCTTAACCCTTGTTGTGGCAGATTCATGTCTCCGCTCCACATTTTGTTTTAGAAAGGTCACACAGTGTGGATATGAAGTTTGCTTTTAACAAGAGATCAATTCCCAAACCATCCATTTGACTCTACCTTATAAATCATGTGCTTTGTTGCATATTTGATCAAACATACTTTCAAGCCAGATGGAGGAAGGAGAATGTGGGAATCCCTCCACTGTCTTGCGACTTTTATGCAAGTAGGTTTTCAAGAAAATCATCCTTTCTCTTTTCAATATGTCTGGAACAGGCATGATGGTGGTGTCAACCTGTTGGAGTTTTTCTTGCTGGGAGAAGTTGTACAAAAGGATTGGTTTTTCCATTGAGCAGTTAGTGAAACCAGCGCAGGAATACACTGGAAATTCAACTGGGGGTTCCTTTTCCCCGCAGACTACTTCCAGAACGAGCTTGTCTGCTGAAGCTGACTCTTTTGCTCTCTTTTTGTTTCTTTCCTATTTTCTTGGCTTCTTTGCCACTATCTAGACAAATTTGGATCCTTTTTCCCAACTCAAATGGTTTCAATAGTCTGATAGTGATAATACATTTTTACAAGGAATTTTTAAAATCTTTCCTCCAGTTAAGAAAGTCAAGGACTTAGGTCTTTTTCTTCCCTTATCAATATTGCAATGAAATTGAGAAATAAAGACCAACTCTGTATTTTTGTTTTTAACCCAAGTAGATGATTCCCTTCCATTCATCCATTTTGTGGACCAATATTTGCCATTCTGATGTCAGTTGTCACTTCTTAACAGTAGACATTCTGTGACTATGTTGACAACACTTTGGGTGAAGATCCTAACTGGTCTTAGATACACATAGGGAGAAATTTGCTCAGCCAGTGTCAGTCTAATGCACGCGTATCAGAAGATCTTTCTATAGCTGGGAATTTTCCCCTGAAAGGGATTCAGTTAGGGAAGAGATACTTGTCCCAGAGTTTTATATTCTTCTTGAACACTGCTTAAGGAACTTAGATCCCATGTCCATTTGGATCTCTGTCTGCACAGAACTTTGTCATGCCAGTGCTTGAAGTGCATCTCCAAGAGAATTCACTAGCACAGAACGACTGAGAGTGGAAGGGCTTGGTGGGGCTAACCAGATCCAACCCCCCTGCTAAACCAGGATACCTAGAGCCTCTTGCCCAGGATTCTATCTGGGTGTACTTTTAATGTCTTCAAAGATCCAGGCTCCACAGTCTTTCTGGGCAGTCTGTGCCATGGTTCAGTCACCCTCACATTAAAAAATCTTTTGGTGATGTTCAAAGGCAATCTCCGGTATTTCAGAGTGTACCCACTGCCTCTTGTCTTTTCACTCAGCATCACTGAAAAGACACTGGTTCCCCCCCCTTAGCATTATTGCTTCCAGTATGTATGTGTGCTGCCATGCAGAGAAATGCCAAAAACCTCCCTGAGGCCCGGGCAGTCAAAATTCCGTTCATCGACCAGTCGATTCATCAGAGGAGTTTAAAAAGATGTTCAGAACAAAATTCCCCCGGAAAATCCATGCTGACGACCTGAGTTTGCTGTACTTCATGTGCCGGGCTAGGCTTTCCAGGAATAGCTGCTCCATAAACTTCCTGGAGATAAAACACAGGCTGGCTGGTTCGGAATCTTCCGAGCACACCTAATTGCCTTCTTTGAAGATAGGTGTCATTTGCTTTCATCCAGTCTTTAGCCTCTCTTCTCGTCTACATCTTAGCAAAAAGCTTTTCCACTCTGTCTGGCAAGGAGAAACTGTGCCAGCACAGAAAACATCTCCCATCGTGTTCTAGAAGCTGCACGGAGGTCTGCCGAGTGTTTTGCAAGAAGAGAAAGAAAGTTGTCCAAAAAAGCTTCCAATCGAGAGTTCATGTGATTAGAAACGGCAGGAGTATGATCAGGTACTGTTTTCTCTCAGTTGGCAAGCTGCGCACACAATCGCAGTGTTGTACAGCTTGTTTCATCACCTTGGCGAAGCTGCCGCTCTCTCCGGCTCCCGGAGACGAAGAAGCGGCTTCTTCGCGCAAAGACGATTCTCCCGCTCACAGTGCTCTGCGGAGTGCGGCTTCTGCCGAAAGAGGCCCGGGAGCGGTGCTTAGCTCTGCAGAGCACCGTACCTTCGTCTTTATCCTCTCTTCTCGTCTACATCTGAGCAAAAAGCTTTTCCACTGTGTCTGGCAAGGAGAAACTGTGCCAGGACAGAAAACATCTCCCATCGTGTTCTAGAAGCTGCACGGAGGTCTGCCGAGTGTTTTGCAAGACGAGAAAGAAAGTTGTCCAAAACAGCTTCCAATCGAATGTTCATGTGATTAGAAATGGCCGGAGAGTGGTCAGGTACTGTTTTCTCTCAGTTGGCAATCTGCGCACACAATCGCAGTGTTGTACAGGGAGAAGTTGTACAAAAGGATTGGTTTTTCCATTGAGCAGTTAGTGAAACCAGCGCAGGAATACACTGGAAATTCAACTGGGGGTTCCTTTTCCCCGCAGACTACTTCCAGAACGAGCTTGTCCGCTGAAGCTGACTCTTTTGCTCTCTTTTTGTTTCTTTCCTATTTTCTTGGCTTCTTTGCCACTATCTAGACAAATTTGGATCCTTTTTCCCAACTCAAATGGTTTCAATAGTCTGATAGTGATAATACATTTTTACAAGGAATTTTTAAAATCTTTCCTCCAGTTAAGAAAGTCAAGGACTTAGGTCTTTTTCTTCCCTTATCAATATTGCAATGAAATTGAGAAATAAAGACCAACTCTGTATTTTTGTTTTTAACCCAAGTAGATGATTCCCTTCCATTCATCCATTTTGTGGACCAATATTTGCCATTCTGATGTCAGTTGTCACTTCTTAACAGTAGACATTCTGTGACTATGTTGACAACACTTTGGGTGAAGATCCTAACTGGTCTTAGATACACATAGGGAGAAATTTGCTCAGCCAGTGTCAGTCTAATGCACGCGTATCAGAAGATCTTTCTATAGCTGAGAATTTTCCCCTGAAAGGGATTCAGTTAGGGGAGAGATACTTGTCCCTAACGAGTTTTATATTCTTGCCCCTAAAGAGTTTTATATGCTTCTTGAACACTGCTTAAGGAATTTAGGTCCCATGTCCATTTGGATCTGTGTCTGCGCAGAACTTTGTCATGCCAGTGCTTGAAGTGCATCTCCAAGAGAATTCACTAGTACAGAACGACTGAGAGTGGAAAGGGTTGGTGGGGCTAACCAGATCCAACCCCCCTGCTAAACCAGGATACCTAGAGCCTCTTGCCCAGGATTCTATCTGGGTGTACTTTTAATGTCTTCAAAGATTCAGGCTCCACAGTCTTTCTGGGCAGTCTGTGCCATGGTTCAGTCACCCTCACATTAAAAAATCTTTTGGTGATGTTCAAAGGCAATCTCCGGTATTTCAGAGTGTACCCACTGCCTCTTGTCTTTTCACTCAGCATCACTGAAAAGACACTGGTTCCCTCCCCTTAGCATTATTGCTTCCAGTATGTATGTGTGCTGCCATGCAGAGAAATGCCAAAAACCTCCCTGAGGCCCAGGCAGTCAAAATTCCGTTCATCGACCAGTCGATTCATCAGAGGAGTTTAAAAAGATGTTCAGCACAAAATTCCCCCGGAAAATCCATGCTAACGACCTGAGTTTGCCGTACTTCATGTGCCGGGCAAGGCTTTCCAGGAATAGCTGCTCCATAAATTTCCTGGAGATAAAAAACAGGCTGGCTGGTTCGGACTCTTCCGAGCACACCTAATTGCCTTCTTTGAAGATAGGTGTCATTTGCTTTCATCCAGTCTTTAGCGTCTCTACTCGTCTACATCTTAGCAAAAAGCTTTTCCACTCTGTCTGGCAAGGAGAAACTGTGCCAGCACAGAAAACATCTCCCATCGTCTTCTAGAGCTTGCACGGAGGTCTGCGAAGTGTTTTGCAAGAAGAGAAAGAAAGTTGTCAAAACAGCTTCCAATCCAATGTTCATGTGAATAGAAAAGGCAGGAGAGTGGTCAGGTACTGTTTTCTCTCAGTTGGCAAGCTGCGCACACAATCGCAGTGTTGTATAGCTTGTTTCATCACCTTTGCGAAGCTGCCGCTCTCTCCGGCTCCCGGCGACGAAGAAGCTGCTTCTTCGCGCAAAGACGATTCTGCCGCTCACAGTGCTCTGCGGTGTGCGGCTTCTGCCGAAAGAGGCCCGGGAGCGGTGCTAAGCTCTGCAGAGCCCCGTATCTTCGTCTTTAGCCTCTCTTCTCGTCTACATCTTAGCAAAAAGCTTTTCCACTCTGTCTGGCAAGGAGAAACTGTGCCAGCACAGAAAACATCTCCCATCGTGTTCTAGAGGCTGCACGGAGGTCTGCCGAGTGTTTTGCCAGAAGAGAAAGAAAGTTGTCCAAAACAGCTTGCAATCGAATGTTCA
Organism: Melozone crissalis; assembly: GCF_028551555.1. Taxonomy (NCBI): domain Eukaryota; kingdom Metazoa; phylum Chordata; class Aves; order Passeriformes; family Passerellidae; genus Melozone; species Melozone crissalis. Next base: position 7,468,859 of record NW_026535896.1, on the reverse strand, counting down.
TGTGAATAGAAAAGGCAGGAGAGTGGTCAGGTACTGTTTTCTCTCAGTTGGCAAGCTGCGCACACAATCGCAGTGTTGTACAGCTTGTTTCATGACCTTTGCGAAGTTGCCGCTCTCTCCGACTCCCGGAGACGAAGAAGCTGCTTCTTCGCGCAAAGACGATTCTGCCGCTCACAGTGCTCTGCGGTGTGCGCCTTCTGCCGAAAGACGACCGGGAGCGGTGCTTAGCTCTGCAGAGCACTGTACCTTCGTCTTTAGCCTCTCTTCTCGTCTACATCTCAGCAGAAAGCTTTTCCACTCTCTCTGGCAAGGAGAAACTGTGCCAGCACAGAAAACATCTCCCATCGTGTTGTAGAGGCTGCACGGAGGTCTGCCGAGTGTTTTGCAAGAAAAGAAAGAAAGTTGTGCAAAACAGCTTGCAATCGAATGTTCATGTGAATAGAAAAGGCAGGAGAGTGTTCAGATACTGTTTTCTCTCAGTTGGCAAGCTGCGCACACAATCGCAGTGTTGTACAGCTTGTTTCATCACCTTTGCGAAGTTGCCGCTCTCTCCGGCTCCCGGAGGAGAAGAAGCGGCTTCTTCGCGCAATGACGATTCTGCCGCTCACAGTGCTCTAAGGTGTGCGGCTTCTGCCGAAGGACGCCCAGGAGCGGGGCTTAGCTCTGCATAGCACCGTACCTTCATCTTTAGTCTCTCTTCTCGTCTACATCTTAGCAAAAAGCTTTTCCACTCTGTCTGGCAAGGAGAAACTGTGCCAGCACAGAAAATATCTCCCATCGTGTTCTAGAGGCTGCACGGAGGTCTGCCGAGTGTTTTGCAAGAAGAGAAAGAAAGTTGTCCAAAACAGCTTGCAATCGAATGTTCATGTGAATAGAAAAGGCAGGAGAGTGGTCAGGTACTGTTTTCTCTCAGTTGGCAAGCTGCGCACACAATCGCAGTGTTGTACAGCTTGTTTCATCACCTTTGCCAAGCTGCCGCTCTCTCCGGCTCCCGGAAACGAAGAAGCTGCTTCTTCGCGCAAAGACGATTCTGCCGCTCACAGTGCTCTGCGGTGTGCAGCTTCTGCCGAAAGAGGCCCGGGAGCGGTGCTTAGCTCTGCAGAGCACCGTACCTTCGTCTTTAGCCTCTCTTCTCGTCTACATCTCAGCAAAAACTTTTCCACTCTGTCTGGCAAGGAGAAACTGTGCCAGCACAAAAAACATCTCCCATCGTGTTCTAGAGGCTGCACAGAGGTCTGCCGAGTGTTTTGCAAGAAGAGAAAGAAAGTTGTCCAAAACAGCTTGCAATCGAATGTTCATGTGAATAGAAAAGGCAGGAGAGTGGTCAGGTACTGTTTTCTCTCACTTGGCAAGCTGCGCACACAATCGCAGTGTTGTACAGCTTGTTTCATCACCTTTGCGAAGTTGCCGCTCTCTCCGGCTCCCGGAGACGAAGAAGCTGCTTCTTCGCGCAAAGACGATTCTGCCACTCACAGTGCTCTGCAGTGTGTGTCTTCTGTCGAAAGAGGCCCGGGAGCTATGCTTAGCTCTGCAGATCACCGTACCTTCGTCTTTAGCCTCTCTTCTCGTCTACATCTCAGCAAAAACTTTTCCACTCTCCCTGGCAAGAAGAAACTGTGCCAGCACAGAAAACATCTCCCATCGTGTTCTAGAGGCTGCACCGAGGTCTGCCGAGTGTTTTGCAAGAAGAGAAAGAAAGTTGTCCAAAACAGCTTGCAATCGAATGTTCATGTGAATAGAAAAGGCAGGAGAGTGGTCAGGTACTGTTTTCTCTCAGTTGGCAAGCTGCGCACACAATCGCAGTGTTGTACAGCTTGTTTCATGACCTTTGCGAGGTTGCGGCTCTCTCCGGCTCCCGGAGACGAAGAAGCTGCTTCTTCGCGCAAAGACGATTCTGCCGCTCACAGTGCTCTCCGGTGTGCGGCTTCTGCCGAAAGAGGCCCGGGAGCGGTGCTTATCTCTACAGAGCACCGTATTTCGTCTTTAGCGTCTCTTCTCGTCTACGTCTTAGCAAAAAGCTTTTCCACTCTGTCTGGCAAGGAGAAACTGTGCCAGCACAGAAAACATCTCCCATCGTGTTCTAGAGCTTGCACGGAGGTCTGCCGAGTGTTTTGCAAGAAGAGAAAGAAAGTTGTCCAAAACAGCTTGCAATCGAATGTTCATGTGATTAGAAAAGGCAGGAGAGTGGTCAGGTACTGTTTTCTCTCAGTTGGCATCTGCGCACTCAATCGCAGTGTTGTACAGCTTGTTTCATCACCTTTGCGAAGTTGCCACTCTCTCCGGCTCCCGGAGGCGAAGGAGCGGCTTCTTCGGGCAAAGACGATTCTGCCGCTCACAGTGCTCTGCGGTGTGCGTCTTCTGCCGAAAGAAGCCCGAGAGCGGGGCTTAGCCTTGCAGAGCACCGTACCTTCGTCTTTACCGTCTCTTCTCGTCTACATCTTAGCAAAAAGCTTTTCCACTCTGTCTGGCTAGGAGAAACTGTGCCAGCACAGAAAACATCTCCCATCGTGTTCTAGAGGCTGCACGGAGGTCTGCCGAGTGTTTTGCAAGAAGAGAAAGAAAGTTGTCCAAAACAGCTTCCAATCGAATGTTCATGTGAATAGAAAAGGCAGGAGAGTGGTCAGGTACTGTTTTCTCTCAGTTGGCAAGCTGCGCACACAATCGCAGTGTTGTACAGCTTGTTTCATCACCTTTGCGAAGTTGCCGCTCTCTCCGGCTCCCGGAGGCGAACAAGCTGCTTCTTCGAGCAAAGACGATTGTGCCGCTCACAATGCTCTGCGGTGTGCGTCTTCTGCCGATAGAAGCCCGAGAGCGGGGCTTAGCCTTGCAGAGCACCGTACCGTCGTCTTTAGCCTCTCTTCTCGTCTACATCTTAGCAAAAAGCTTTTCCACTGTGTCTGGCAAGGAGAAACTGTGCCAGCACAGAAAACATCTCCCATCGTGTTCTAGAGGCTGCACGGAGGTCAGCCATATGTTTTGCAAGAAGAGAAAGAAAGTTGTCCAAAACAGCTTGCAATCGAATGTTCATGTGAATAGAAAAGGCAGGAGAGTGGTCAGGTACTGTTTTCTCTCAGTTGGCAAGCTGCGCACACAATCACAGTGTTGTACAGCTTGTTTCATCACCTTTGCCAAGTTGCCGCTCTCTTCGGCTCCCGGAGGTGAAGAAGCGGCTTCTTCGCGCAAAGACGATTCTGCCGCTCACAGTGCTCTCCGGTGTGCGGCTTCTGCAGAAAGAGGCCCGGGAGCGGTGCTTATCTCTGCAGAGCACCGTATTTCGTCTTTAGCGTCTCTTCTCGTCTACGTCTTAGCAAAAAGCTTTTCCAATCTGTCTGGCAAGGAGAAACTGTGCCAGCACAGAAAACATCTCCCATCGTGTTCTAGAGCTTGCACGGAGGTCTGCGGAATGTTTTGCAAGAAGAGAAAGAAAGTTGTCCAAAACAGCTTGCAATCGAATGTTCATTTGATTAGAAAAGGCAGGAGAGTGGTCAGGTACTGTTTTCTCTCAGTTGGCAAGCTGCGCACACAATCGCAGTGTTGTACAGCTTGTTTCATCACCTTTGCCAAGTTGCCGCTCTCTCCGGCTCCCGGAGGCGAAGAAGCGGCTTCTTCGCGCAAAGACGATTCTGCGGCTCAGAGTGCTCTCCGGTGTGCGTCTTCTGCCGAAAGAAGCCCGAGAGCGGGGCTTAGCCTTGCAGAGCGCCGTACCTTCGTCTTTACCGTCTCTTCTCGTCTACATCTTAGCAAAAAGCTTTTCCACACTGTCTGGCAAGGAGAAACTGTGCCAGCACAGAAAACATCTCCCATCCAGTTCTAGAGGCTGCACGGAGGTCTGCCGAGTGTTTTGCAAGAAGAGAAAGAAAGTTGTCCAAAACAGCTTGCAATCGAATGTTCATGTGAATAGAAAAGGCAGGAGAGTGGTCAGGTACTGTTTTCTCTCACTTGGCAAGCTGCGCACACATTCGCAGTGGTGTACAGCTTGTTTCATCACCTTTGCGAAGTTGCCGCTCTCTCCGGCTCCCGGAGGCGCAGAAGCGGCTTCTTCGCGCAAAGACGATTCTGCCGCTCACAGTGCTCTCCGGTGTGCGGATTCTGCCGAAAGAGGCCCGGGAGCGGTGCTTAGCTCTGCAGAGCACCGTACCTTCGTCTTTAGCGTCTCCACTCTGTCTACATCTTAGCAAAAAGCTTTTCCACTGTGTCTGGCAAGGAGAAACTGTGCCAGCACAGAAAACATCTCCCATCGTGTTCTAGAGGCTGCACGGAGGTCTGCCGAGTGTTTTGCAAGAAGAGAAAGAACGTTGTCCAAAACAGCTTGCAATCGAATGTTCATGTGATTAGAAAAGGCAGGAGAGTGGTCAGGTACTGTTTTCTCTCAGTTGGCAAGCTGCGCACACAATCGCAGTGTTGTACAGCCTGTTTCATCACCTTTGCGAAGTTGCCGCTCTCTCCGGCTCCCGGAGGCGAAGAAGCGGCTTCTTCGCGCAAAGACGATTCTGCCGCTCGCAGTGCTCTCCGGTGTGCGGATTCTGCCGAAAGAGGCCCGGGAGCGGTGCTTAGCTCTGCAGAGCATAGTACCTTCGTCTTTAGCGTCTCTTCTCGTCTACATCTTAGCAAAAAGCTTTTCCACTGTGTCTGGCAAGGAGAAACTGTGCCAGCACAGAAAACATCTCCCATCGTGTTCTAGAGGCTGCACGCAGGTCTGCCGAGTGTTTTGCAAGAAGAGAAAGAAAGTTGTCCAAAACAGCTAGCAATCGAATGTTCATGTGATTAGAAAAGGCAGGAGAGTGGTCAGGTACTGTTTTCTCTCAGTTGGCAAGCTGCGCACACAATCGCAGTGTTGTACAGCTTGTTGCATCACCTTTGCGAAGTTGCCGCTCTCTCCGGCTCCCGGAGGAGAAGAAGCGGCTTCTTCGCGCAAAGACGATTATGCCGCTCACAGTGCTCTCCGGTGTGCGGCTTCTGCTTAAAGAGGCAAGAGAGAGCGGTGCTTAGCTCTGCAGAGCACCGTACCTTGGTCTTTTGCGTCCCTTCTCATCTACATCTAAGCAAAAAGCTTTTCCAATGTGTCTGGCAAGGAGAAACTGTGCCAGCACAAAAAACATCTCCCATCGTGTTCTAGAGGCTGCACAGAGGTCTGCCGAGTGTTTTGCAAGAAGAGAAAGAAAGTTGTCCAAAACAGCTTGCAATCGAATGTTCATGTGAATAGTAAAGGCAGGAGAGTGGTCAGGTACTGTTTTCTCTCAGTTGGCAAGTTGCGCACACAATCGCAGTGTTGTACAGCTTGTTTCATCACCTTTGCGAAGTTGCCGCTCTCTCCGGCTCCCGGAGGCAAAGAAGCGGCTTCTTCGCGCAAAGACGATTCTGCCGCTCACAGTGCTCTCCGGTGTGCGTCTTGTGCCGACAGAAGCCCGATGCGGGGCTTAGCCTTGCAGAGAACCGTTCCTTCGTCTTTAGTCTCTCTTCTCGTCTACATCTTAGCAAAAAGCTTTTCTACTCTGTCTGGCAAGCAGAAACTGTGCCAGCACAGAAAACATCTCCCATCGTGTTCTAGAGCTGGCAGAGAGGTCAGCCATATGTTTTGCAAGAAGAGAAAGAAAGTTGTCCAAAACAGCTTGCAATCGAATGTTCATGTGATTAGAAAAGGCAGGAGAGTGGTCAGGTACTGTTTTCTCTCAGTTGGCAACCTGCGCACACAATCGCAGTGTTGTACAGATTGTTTCATCACCTTTTCCAAGCTGCCGCTCTCTCCGGCTCCCGGAGGCGAAGAAGCGTCTTCTTCGTGCAAAGACGATTCTGCCGCTCACAGTGCTCTCTGGTGTGCGGCTTCTGCCGAAAGTACCCCGGAGCGGGACATAGCAGTGCAGAGCACCGTACCTTCGTCTTTAGCGTCTCTTCTCGTCTACATCTTAGCCAAAATCTTTTCCACTCTGTCTGGCAAGGAGAAACTGTGCCAGCACAGAAAACATCTCCCATCGTGTTCTAGAGGCTGCACGGAGGTCTGCCGAGTGTTTTGCAAGAAGAGAAAGAAAGTTGTCCAAAACAGCTTGCAATCGAATGTTCATGTGAATAGAAAAGGCAGGAGAGTGGTCAGGTACTGTTTTCTCTCAGTTGGCAAGCTGCGCACACAATCGCAGTGTTGTACAGCTTGTTTCATCACCTTTGCCAAGTTGCCGCTCTCTCCGGCTCCCGGAGGCGAAGAAGCGGCTTCTTCGCGCAAAGACGATTCTGCCGCTCACAGTGCTCTCCGGTGTGCGGCTTCTGCCGAAAGAGGCCCGGGAGCGGTGCTTAGCTCTGCAGAGCACCGTACCTTCGTCTTTAGCCTCTCTTCTCGTCTACATCTCAGCAAAAACTTTTCCACTCTGTCTGGCAAGGAGAAACTGTGCCAGCACAAAAAACATCTCCCATCGTGTTCTAGAGGCTGCACAGAGGTCTGCCGAGTGTTTTGCAAGAAGAGAAAGAAAGTTGTCCAAAACAGCTTGCAATCGAATGTTCATGTGAATAGAAAAGGCAGGAGAGTGGTCAGGTACTGTTTTCTCTCACTTGGCAAGCTGCGCACACAATCGCAGTGTTGTACAGCTTGTTTCATCACCTTTGCGAAGTTGCCGCTCTCTCCGGCTCCCGGAGACGAAGAAGCTGCTTCTTCGCGCAAAGACGATTCTGCCACTCACAGTGCTCTGCAGTGTGTGTCTTCTGTCGAAAGAGGCCCGGGAGCTATGCTTAGCTCTGCAGATCACCGTACCTTCGTCTTTAGCCTCTCTTCTCGTCTACATCTCAGCAAAAACTTTTCCACTCTCCCTGGCAAGAAGAAACTGTGCCAGCACAGAAAACATCTCCCATCGTGTTCTAGAGGCTGCACCGAGGTCTGCCGAGTGTTTTGCAAGAAGAGAAAGAAAGTTGTCCAAAACAGCTTGCAATCGAATGTTCATGTGAATAGAAAAGGCAGGAGAGTGGTCAGGTACTGTTTTCTCTCAGTTGGCAAGCTGCGCACACAATCGCAGTGTTGTACAGCTTGTTTCATGACCTTTGCGAGGTTGCGGCTCTCTCCGGCTCCCGGAGACGAAGAAGCTGCTTCTTCGCGCAAAGACGATTCTGCCGCTCACAGTGCTCTCCGGTGTGCGGCTTCTGCCGAAAGAGGCCCGGGAGCGGTGCTTATCTCTACAGAGCACCGTATTTCGTCTTTAGCGTCTCTTCTCGTCTACGTCTTAGCAAAAAGCTTTTCCACTCTGTCTGGCAAGGAGAAACTGTGCCAGCACAGAAAACATCTCCCATCGTGTTCTAGAGCTTGCACGGAGGTCTGCCGAGTGTTTTGCAAGAAGAGAAAGAAAGTTGTCCAAAACAGCTTGCAATCGAATGTTCATGTGATTAGAAAAGGCAGGAGAGTGGTCAGGTACTGTTTTCTCTCAGTTGGCATCTGCGCACTCAATCGCAGTGTTGTACAGCTTGTTTCATCACCTTTGCGAAGTTGCCACTCTCTCCGGCTCCCGGAGGCGAAGGAGCGGCTTCTTCGGGCAAAGACGATTCTGCCGCTCACAGTGCTCTGCGGTGTGCGTCTTCTGCCGAAAGAAGCCCGAGAGCGGGGCTTAGCCTTGCAGAGCACCGTACCTTCGTCTTTACCGTCTCTTCTCGTCTACATCTTAGCAAAAAGCTTTTCCACTCTGTCTGGCTAGGAGAAACTGTGCCAGCACAGAAAACATCTCCCATCGTGTTCTAGAGGCTGCACGGAGGTCTGCCGAGTGTTTTGCAAGAAGAGAAAGAAAGTTGTCCAAAACAGCTTCCAATCGAATGTTCATGTGAATAGAAAAGGCAGGAGAGTGGTCAGGTACTGTTTTCTCTCAGTTGGCAAGCTGCGCACACAATCGCAGTGTTGTACAGCTTGTTTCATCACCTTTGCGAAGTTGCCGCTCTCTCCGGCTCCCGGAGGCGAACAAGCTGCTTCTTCGAGCAAAGACGATTGTGCCGCTCACAATGCTCTGCGGTGTGCGTCTTCTGCCGATAGAAGCCCGAGAGCGGGGCTTAGCCTTGCAGAGCACCGTACCGTCGTCTTTAGCCTCTCTTCTCGTCTACATCTTAGCAAAAAGCTTTTCCACTGTGTCTGGCAAGGAGAAACTGTGCCAGCACAGAAAACATCTCCCATCGTGTTCTAGAGGCTGCACGGAGGTCAGCCATATGTTTTGCAAGAAGAGAAAGAAAGTTGTCCAAAACAGCTTGCAATCGAATGTTCATGTGAATAGAAAAGGCAGGAGAGTGGTCAGGTACTGTTTTCTCTCAGTTGGCAAGCTGCGCACACAATCACAGTGTTGTACAGCTTGTTTCATCACCTTTGCCAAGTTGCCGCTCTCTTCGGCTCCCGGAGGTGAAGAAGCGGCTTCTTCGCGCAAAGACGATTCTGCCGCTCACAGTGCTCTCCGGTGTGCGGCTTCTGCAGAAAGAGGCCCGGGAGCGGTGCTTATCTCTGCAGAGCACCGTATTTCGTCTTTAGCGTCTCTTCTCGTCTACGTCTTAGCAAAAAGCTTTTCCAATCTGTCTGGCAAGGAGAAACTGTGCCAGCACAGAAAACATCTCCCATCGTGTTCTAGAGCTTGCACGGAGGTCTGCGGAATGTTTTGCAAGAAGAGAAAGAAAGTTGTCCAAAACAGCTTGCAATCGAATGTTCATTTGATTAGAAAAGGCAGGAGAGTGGTCAGGTACTGTTTTCTCTCAGTTGGCAAGCTGCGCACACAATCGCAGTGTTGTACAGCTTGTTTCATCACCTTTGCCAAGTTGCCGCTCTCTCCGGCTCCCGGAGGCGAAGAAGCGGCTTCTTCGCGCAAAGACGATTCTGCGGCTCAGAGTGCTCTCCGGTGTGCGTCTTCTGCCGAAAGAAGCCCGAGAGCGGGGCTTAGCCTTGCAGAGCGCCGTACCTTCGTCTTTACCGTCTCTTCTCGTCTACATCTTAGCAAAAAGCTTTTCCACACTGTCTGGCAAGGAGAAACTGTGCCAGCACAGAAAACATCTCCCATCCAGTTCTAGAGGCTGCACGGAGGTCTGCCGAGTGTTTTGCAAGAAGAGAAAGAAAGTTGTCCAAAACAGCTTGCAATCGAATGTTCATGTGAATAGAAAAGGCAGGAGAGTGGTCAGGTACTGTTTTCTCTCACTTGGCAAGCTGCGCACACATTCGCAGTGGTGTACAGCTTGTTTCATCACCTTTGCGAAGTTGCCGCTCTCTCCGGCTCCCGGAGGCGCAGAAGCGGCTTCTTCGCGCAAAGACGATTCTGCCGCTCACAGTGCTCTCCGGTGTGCGGATTCTGCCGAAAGAGGCCCGGGAGCGGTGCTTAGCTCTGCAGAGCACCGTACCTTCGTCTTTAGCGTCTCCACTCTGTCTACATCTTAGCAAAAAGCTTTTCCACTGTGTCTGGCAAGGAGAAACTGTGCCAGCACAGAAAACATCTCCCATCGTGTTCTAGAGGCTGCACGGAGGTCTGCCGAGTGTTTTGCAAGAAGAGAAAGAACGTTGTCCAAAACAGCTTGCAATCGAATGTTCATGTGATTAGAAAAGGCAGGAGAGTGGTCAGGTACTGTTTTCTCTCAGTTGGCAAGCTGCGCACACAATCGCAGTGTTGTACAGCCTGTTTCATCACCTTTGCGAAGTTGCCGCTCTCTCCGGCTCCCGGAGGCGAAGAAGCGGCTTCTTCGCGCAAAGACGATTCTGCCGCTCGCAGTGCTCTCCGGTGTGCGGATTCTGCCGAAAGAGGCCCGGGAGCGGTGCTTAGCTCTGCAGAGCATAGTACCTTCGTCTTTAGCGTCTCTTCTCGTCTACATCTTAGCAAAAAGCTTTTCCACTGTGTCTGGCAAGGAGAAACTGTGCCAGCACAGAAAACATCTCCCATCGTGTTCTAGAGGCTGCACGCAGGTCTGCCGAGTGTTTTGCAAGAAGAGAAAGAAAGTTGTCCAAAACAGCTAGCAATCGAATGTTCATGTGATTAGAAAAGGCAGGAGAGTGGTCAGGTACTGTTTTCTCTCAGTTGGCAAGCTGCGCACACAATCGCAGTGTTGTACAGCTTGTTGCATCACCTTTGCGAAGTTGCCGCTCTCTCCGGCTCCCGGAGGAGAAGAAGCGGCTTCTTCGCGCAAAGACGATTATGCCGCTCACAGTGCTCTCCGGTGTGCGGCTTCTGCTTAAAGAGGCAAGAGAGAGCGGTGCTTAGCTCTGCAGAGCACCGTACCTTGGTCTTTTGCGTCCCTTCTCATCTACATCTAAGCAAAAAGCTTTTCCAATGTGTCTGGCAAGGAGAAACTGTGCCAGCACAAAAAACATCTCCCATCGTGTTCTAGAGGCTGCACAGAGGTCTGCCGAGTGTTTTGCAAGAAGAGAAAGAAAGTTGTCCAAAACAGCTTGCAATCGAATGTTCATGTGAATAGTAAAGGCAGGAGAGTGGTCAGGTACTGTTTTCTCTCAGTTGGCAAGTTGCGCACACAATCGCAGTGTTGTACAGCTTGTTTCATCACCTTTGCGAAGTTGCCGCTCTCTCCGGCTCCCGGAGGCAAAGAAGCGGCTTCTTCGCGCAAAGACGATTCTGCCGCTCACAGTGCTCTCCGGTGTGCGTCTTGTGCCGACAGAAGCCCGATGCGGGGCTTAGCCTTGCAGAGAACCGTTCCTTCGTCTTTAGTCTCTCTTCTCGTCTACATCTTAGCAAAAAGCTTTTCTACTCTGTCTGGCAAGCAGAAACTGTGCCAGCACAGAAAACATCTCCCATCGTGTTCTAGAGCTGGCAGAGAGGTCAGCCATATGTTTTGCAAGAAGAGAAAGAAAGTTGTCCAAAACAGCTTGCAATCGAATGTTCATGTGATTAGAAAAGGCAGGAGAGTGGTCAGGTACTGTTTTCTCTCAGTTGGCAACCTGCGCACACAATCGCAGTGTTGTACAGATTGTTTCATCACCTTTTCCAAGCTGCCGCTCTCTCCGGCTCCCGGAGGCGAAGAAGCGTCTTCTTCGTGCAAAGACGATTCTGCCGCTCACAGTGCTCTCTGGTGTGCGGCTTCTGCCGAAAGTACCCCGGAGCGGGACATAGCAGTGCAGAGCACCGTACCTTCGTCTTTAGCGTCTCTTCTCGTCTACATCTTAGCCAAAATCTTTTCCACTCTGTCTGGCAAGGAGAAACTGTGCCAGCACAGAAAACATCTCCCATCGTGTTCTAGAGGCTGCACGGAGGTCTGCCGAGTGTTTTGCAAGAAGAGAAAGAAAGTTGTCCAAAACAGCTTGCAATCGAATGTTCATGTGAATAGAAAAGGCAGGAGAGTGGTCAGGTACTGTTTTCTCTCAGTTGGCAAGCTGCGCACACAATCGCAGTGTTGTACAGCTTGTTTCATCACCTTTGCCAAGTTGCCGCTCTCTCCGGCTCCCGGAGGCGAAGAAGCGGCTTCTTCGCGCAAAGACGATTCTGCCGCTCACAGTGCTCTCCGGTGTGCGGCTTCTGCCGAAAGAGGCCCGGGAGCGGTGCTTAGCTCTGCAGAGCACCGTACCTTCGTCTTTACCGTCTCTTCTCGTCTACATCTTAGCAAAAAGCTTTTCCACTCTGTCTGGCAAGGAGAAACTGTGCCAGCACAAAAAACATCTCCCATCGTGTTCTAGAGGCTGCACGGAGGTCTGCCGAGTGTTTTGCAAGAAGAGAAAGAAAGTTGTCCAAAACAGCTTGCAATCGAATGTTCATGTGAATAGAAAAGGCAGGAGAGTGGTCAGGTACTGTTTTCTCTCACTTGGCAAGCTGCGCACACAATCGCAGTGTTGTACAGCTTGTTTCATCACCTTTGCCAAGTTGCCGCTCTCTCCGGCTCCCGGAGGCGAAGAAGCTGCTTCTTCGCGCAAAGACGATTCTGCCGCTCACAGTGCTCTCCGGTGTGCGGCTTCTACAGAAAGACGCCTGGGAGCGGGGCTTAGCTCTGCACAGCACCATACCTTCGTCTTTAGCCTCTCTTCATGGCTACATCTTAGCAAAAAGTTTTCCACTCTGTCTGGCAAGGAGAAACTGTGCCAGCACAGAAAACATCTCCCATCGTGTTCTAGAGGCTGCACGGAGGTCTGCCGAGTGTTTTGCAAGAAGAGAAAGAAAGTTGTCCAAACCAGCTTGCAATCGAATGTTCATGTGAATAGAAAAGGCAGGAGAGTGGTCAGGTACTGTTTTCTCTCAGTTGGCAAGCTGCGCACACAATCGCAGTGTTGTACAGCTTGTTTCATCACCTTTGCGAAGTTGCTGCTCTCTCCGGCTCCCGGAGGCGAAGAAGCGGCTTCTTCACGCAAAGACGATTCTGCCGCTCACAGTGCTCTCCGGTGTGCGGCTTCTGCCGAAAGAGGCCCGGGAGCGGTGCTTAGCTCTGCAGAGCACCGTACCTTCGTCTTTAGCCTCTCTTCTCGTCTACATCTCAGCAAAAAGCTTTTCCAATCTGTCTGGCAAGGAGAAACTGTGCCAGCACAGAAAACATCTCCCATCGTGTTCTAGAGGCTGCACGGAGGTCTGCCGAGTGTTTGGCAAGAAGAGAAAGAAAGTTGTCCAAAACAGCTTGCAATCGAATGTTCATGTGAATAGTAAAGGCAGGAGAGTGGTCAGGTACTGTTTTCTCTCAGTTGGCATCTGCGCACTCAATCGCAGTGTTGTACAGCTTGTTTCATCACCTTTGCGAAGTTGCCGCTCTCTCCGGCTCCCGGAGGCGAAGGAGCGGCTTCTTCGAGCAAAGACGATTCTGCCGCTCACAGTGCTCTCCGGTGTGCGTCTTCTGCCGAAAGAAGCCCGGGAGCGGGGCTTAGCCTTGCAGAGCACCGTACCTTCGTCTTTACCGTCTCTTCGCGTCTACATCTTAGGAAAGGGCTTTTCCACTCTGTCTGGCAAGGAGAAACTGTGCCAGCACAGAAAACATCTCCCATCGTGTTCTAGAGGCTGACGGAGGTATGCCGAGTGTTTTGCAAGAAGAGAAAGAAAGTTGTCCAAAACAGCTTGCAATCGAATGTTCATGTGAATAGAAAAGGCAGGAGAGTGGTCAGGTACTGTTTTCTCTCAGTTGGCAAGCTGCGCACACAATCGCAGTAGTGTACAGCTTGTTTCATCACCTTTGCGAAGTTGCCGCTCTCTCCGGCTCCCGGAGACGAAGAAGCGGCTTCTTCGGGCAAAGACGATTCTGCCGCTCACAGTGCTCTGCGGTGTGCGTCTTCTGCCGAAAGAAGCCCGAGAGCGGGGCTTAGCCTTGCAGAGCACCGTACCTTCGTCTTTACCGTCTCTTCTCGTCTACATCTTAGCAAAAAGCTTTTCCACTCTGTCTGGCTAGGAGAAACTGTGCCAGCACAGAAAACATCTCACATCGTGTTCTAGAGTCTGCACGGAAGTCTGCCGAGTGTTTTGCAAGAAGAGAAAGAAAGTTGTCCAAAACAGCTTGCAATCGAATGTTCATGTGAATAGAAAAGGCAGGAGAGTGGTCAGGTACTGTTTTCTCTCAGTTGGCAAGCTGCGCACACAATCGCAGTGTTGTACAGCTTGTTTCATCACCTTTGCGAAGCTGCCGCTCTCTCCGGCTCCCGGAGTCGAAGAAGCTGCTTCTTCGCGCAAAGACGATTCTGCCGCTCACAGTGCTCTGCGGTGTGCGGCTTCTGCCGAAAGAGGCCCGGGAACGGTGCTTAGCTCTGCAGAGCACCGTACCTTCGTCTTTAGCCTCTCTTCTCCTCTACATCTTAGCAAAAAGCTTTTCCACTGTGTCTGGCAAGGAGAAACTGTGCCAGCACAGAAAACATATCCCATCGTGTTCTAGAGGCTGCACGGAGGTCTGCCGAGTGTTTGGCAAGAAGAGAAAGAAAGTTGTCCAAAACAGCTTGCAATCGAATGTTCATGTGATTAGAAAAGGCAGGAGAGTGGTCAGGTACTGTTTTCTCTCAGTTGGCAAGCTGCGCACACAATCGCAGTGTTGTACAGCTTGTTTCATCACCTTTGCGAAGTTGCCGCTCTCTCCGGCTCCCTGAGGCGAACAAGCTGCTTCTTCGAGCAAAGACGATTGTGCCGCTCACAATGCTCTGCGGTGTGCGTCTTCTGCCGATAGAAGACCGAGAGCGGGGCTTAGCCTTGCAGAGCACCGTACCGTCGTCTTTAGCCTCTCTTCTCGTCTACATCTTAGCAAAAAGCTTTTCCACTGTGTCTGGCAAGGAGAAACTGTGCCAGCACAGAAAACATCTCCCATCGTGTTCTAGAGCTTGCACGGAGGTCTGCGGAATGTTTTGCAAGAAGAGAAAGAAAGTTGTCCAAAACAGCTTGCAATCGAATGTTCATGTGAATAGAAAAGGCAGGAGAGTGGTCAGGTACTGTTTTCTCTCACTTGGCAAGCTGCGCACACAATCGCAGTGTTGTACAGCTTGTTTCATCACCTTTGCCAAGTTGCCGCTCTCTTCGGCTCCCGGAGGTGAAGAAGCGGCTTCTTCGCGCAAAGACGATTCTGCCGCTCACAGTGCTCTCCGGTGTGCGGCTTCTGCCGAAAGAGGCCCGGGAGCGGTGCTTATCTCTGCAGAGCACCGTATTTCGTCTTTAGCGTCTCTTCTCGTCTACGTCTTAGCAAAAAGCTTTTCCACTCTGTCTGGCAAGGAGAAACTGTGCCAGCACAGAAAACATCTCCCATCGTGTTCTAGAGCTTGCACGGAGGTCTGCGGAATGTTTTGAAAGAAGAGAAAGAAAGTTGTCCAAAACAGCTTGCAATCGAATGTTCATTTGATTAGAAAAGGCAGGAGAGTGGTCAGGTACTGTTTTCTCTCACTTGGCAAGCTGCGCACACAATCGCAGTGTTGTACAGCTTGTTTCATCACCTTTGCGAAGTTGCCGCTCTCTCCGGCTCCCGGAGGCGAAGAAGCGGCTTCTTCGCGCAAAGACGATTCTGCCGCTCACAGTGCTCTCCGGTGTGCGTTTCTGCCGAAAGAAGACCGAGAGCGGGGCTCAGCCTTGCAGAGCACCGTACCTTCGTCTTTACCGTCTCTTCTCGTCTATATCTTCGCAAAAAGCTTTTCCACACTGTCTGGCAAGGAGAAACTGTGCCAGCACAGAAAACATCTCCCATCCAGTTCTAGAGGCTGCACGGAGGTCTGCCGAGTGTTTTGCAAGAAGAGAAAGAAAGTTGTCCAAAACAGCTTGCAATCGAATGTTCATGTGAATAGAAAAGGCAGGAGAGTGGTCAGGTACTGTTTTCTCTCACTTGGCAAGCTGCGCACACATTCGCAGTGGTGTACAGCTTGTTTCATCACCTTTGCGAAGTTGCCGCTCTCTCCGGCTCCCGGAGGCGCAGAAGCGGCTTCTTCGCGCAAAGACGATTCTGCCGCTCACAGTGCTCTCCGGTGTGCGGCTTCTGCCGAAAGAGGCCCGGGAGCGGTGCTTAGCTCTGCAGAGCACCGTACCTTCGTCTTTAGCGTCTCCACTCTGTCTACATCTTAGCAAAAAGCTTTTCCACTGTGTCTGGCAAGGAGAAACTGTGCCAGCACAGAAAACATCTCCCATCGTGTTCTAGAGGCTGCACGGAGGTCTGCCGAGTGTTTTGCAAGAAGAGAAAGAACGTTGTCCAAAACAGCTTGCAATCGAATGTTCATGTGATTAGAAAAGGCAGGAGAGTGGTCAGGTACTGTTTTCTCTCAGTTGGCAAGCTGCGCACACAATCGCAGTGTTGTACAGCTTGTTTCATCACCTTTGCGAAGTTGCCGCTCTCTCCGGCTCCCGGAGGCGAAGAAGCGGCTTCTTCGCGCAAAGACGATTCTGCCGCTCGCAGTGCTCTCCGGTGTGCGTCTTCTGCCGAAAGAGGCCCGGGAGCGGTGCTTAGCTCTGCAGAGCACTGTACCTTCGTCTTTAGCCTCTCTTCTCGTCTACATCTTAGCAAAAAGCTTTTCCACTCTGTCTGGCAAGGAGAAACTGTGCCAGCACAGAAAACATCTCCCATCGTGTTCTAGAGGCTGCACGGAGGTCTGCCGAGTGTTTTGCAAGAAGAGAAAGAAAGTTGTCCAAAACAGCTTGCAATCGAATGTTCATGTGAATAGAAAAGGCAGGAGAGTGGTCAGGTACTGTTTTCTCTCACTTGGCAAGCTGCGCACACAATCGCAGTGTTGTACAGCTTGTTTCATCACCTTTGCGAAGTTGCCGCTCTCTTCGGCTCCCGGAGGTGAAGAAGCGGCTTCTTCGCGCAAAGACGATTGTGCCGCTCACAGTGCTCTCCGGTGTGCGGCTACTGCCGAAAGAGGCCCGGGAGCGGTGCTTATCTACGCAGAGCACCGTATTTCGTCTTTAGCGTCTCTTCTCGTCTACGTCTTTGCAAAAAGCTTTTCCACTCTGTCTGGCAAGGAGAAACTGTGCCAGCACAGAAAACATCTCCCATCGTGTTCTAGAGCTTGCACGGAGGTCTGCGGAATGTTTTGCAAGAAGAGAAAGAAAGTTGTCCAAAACAGCTTGCAATCGAATGTTCATGTGATTAGAAAAGGCAGGAGAGTGGTCAGGTACTGTTTTCTCTCACTTGGCAAGCTGCGCACACAATCGCAGTGTTGTACAGCTTGTTTCATCACCTTTGCGAAGTTGCCGCTCTCTCCGGCTCCCGGAGGCGAAGAAGCGGCTTCTTCGCGCAAAGACGATTCTGCCGCTCACAGTGCTCTCCGGTGTGCGGCTTCTGCCGAAAGAAGCCCGAGAGCGGGGCTTAGCCTTGCAGAGCACCGTACCTTCGTCTTTACCGTCTCTTCTCGTCTACATCTTAGCAAAAAGCTTTTCCACTCTGTCTGCCAAGGAGAAACTGTGCCAGCACAGAAAATATCTCCCATCGTGTTCTAGAGGCTGCACGGAGGTCTGCCGAGTGTTTTGCAAGAAGAGAAAGAAAGTTGTCCAAAACAGCTTGCAATCGAATGTTCATGTGATTAGAAAAGGCAGGAGAGTGGTCAGGTACTGTTTTCTCTCACTTGGCAAGCTGCGCACACAATCGCAGTGTTGTACAGCTTGTTTCATCACCTTTGCGAAGTTGCCGCTCTCTCCGGCTCCCGGAGGCGAAGAAGCGGCTTCTTCGAGCAAACACGATTCTGCCGCTCGCAGTGCTCTCCGGTGTGCGTCTTCTGCCGAAAGAGGCCCGGGAGCGGTGCTTAGCTCTGCAGAGCATAGTACCTTCGTCTTTAGCGTCTCTTCTCGTCTACGTCTTAGCAAAAAGCTTTTCCACTGTGTCTGGCAAGGAGAAACTGTGCCAGCACAGAAAACATCTCCCATCGTGTTCTAGAGGCTGCACGCAGGTCTGCCGAGTGTTTTGCAAGAAGAGAAAGAAAGTTGTCCAAAACAGCTAGCAATCGAATGTTCATGTGATTAGAAAAGGCAGGAGAGTGGTCAGGTACTGTTGTCTCTCAGTTGGCAAGCTGCGCACACAATCGCAGTGTTGTACAGCTTGTTGCATCACCTTTGCGAAGTTGCCGCTCTCTCCGGCTCCCGGAGGCGAAGAAGCGGCTTCTTCGCGCAAAGACGATTCTGCCGCTCGCAGTGCTCTCCGGTGTGCGTCTTCTGCCGAAAGAAGCCCGATGCGGGGCTTAGCCTTGCAGAGCACCGTTCCTTCGTCTTTAGTCTCTCTTCTCGTCTACATCTTAGCAAAAAGCTTTTCTACTCTGTCTGGCAAGCAGAAACTGTGCCAGCACAGAAAACATCTCCCATCGTGTTCTAGAGCTGGCAGAGAGGTCAGCCATATGTTTTGCAAGAAGAGAAAGAAAGTTGTCCAAAACAGCTTGCAATCGAATGTTCATGTGAATAGAAAAGGCAGGAGAGTGGTCAGGTACTGTTTTCTCTCAGTTGGCAAGCTGCGCACACAATCGCAGTGTTGTACAGCTTGTTTCATCACCTTTGCGAAGTTGCCGCTCTCTCCGGCTCCCGGAGGCGAAGAAGCGGCTTCTTCGCGCAAAGACGATTCTGCCGCTCACAGTGCTCTCCGGTGTGCGTCTTCTGCCGAAAGAGGCCCGGGAGCGGTGCTTAGCTCTGCAGAGCACCGTACCTTCGTCTTTAGCCTCTCTTCTCGTCTACATCTTAGCAAAAAGCTTTTCCACTCTGTCTGGCAAGGAGAAACTGTGCCAGCACAGAAAACATCTCCCATCGTGTTCTAGAGGCTGCACGGAGGTCTGCCGAGTGTTTTGCAAGAAGAGAAAGAAAGTTGTCCAAAACAGCTTGCAATCGAATGTTCATGTGAATAGAAAAGGCAGGAGAGTGGTCAGGTACTGTTTTCTCTCACTTGGCAAGCTGCGCACACAATCGCATTGTTGTACAGCTTGTTTCATCACCTTTGCCAAGTTGCCGCTCTCTTCGGGTCCCGGAGGTGAAGAAGCGGCTTCTTCGCGCAAAGACGATTGTGCTGCTCACAGTGCTCTCCGGTGTGCGGCTACTGCCGAAAGAGGCCCGGGAGCGGTGCTTATCTACGCAGAGCACCGTATTTCGTCTTTAGCGTCTCTTCTCGTCTACGTCTTTGCAAAAAGCTTTTCCACTCTGTCTGGCAAGGAGAAACTGTGCCAGCACAGAAAACATCTCCCATCGTGTTCTAGAGCTTGCACGGAGGTCTGCGGAATGTTTTGCAAGAAGAGAAAGAAAGTTGTCCAAAACAGCTTGCAATCGAATGTTCATGTGAATAGAAAAGGCAGGAGAGTGGTCAGGTACTGTTTTCTCTCAGTTGGCAAGCTGCGCACACAATCGCAGTGTTGTACAGCTTGTTTCATCACCTTTGCGAAGTTGCCGCTCTCTCCGGCTCCCGGAGACGAAGAAGCTGCTTCTTCGCGCAAAGACGATTCTGCCGCTCGCAGTGCTCTCCGGTGTGCGTCTTCTGCCGAAAGAGGCCCGGGAGCGGTGCTTAGCTCTGCAGAGCATCGTACCTTCGTCTTTAGCGTCTCTTCTCGTCTACATCTTAGCAAAAAGCTTTTCCACTCTGTCTGGCAAGGAGAAACTGTGCCAGCACAGAAAACATCTCCCATCGTGTTCTAGAGGCTGCACGGAGGTCTGCCGAGTGTTTTGCAAGAAGAGAAAGAAAGTTGTCCAAAACAGCTAGCAATCGAATGTTCATGTGATTAGAAAAGGCAGGAGAGTGGTCAGGTACTGTTTTCTCTCAGTTGGCAAGCTGCGCACACAATCGCAGTGTTGTACAGCTTGTTGCATCACCTTTGCGAAGTTGCCGCTCTCTCCGGCTCCCGGAGGAGAAGAAGCGGCTTCTTCGCGCAAAGACGATTCTGCCGCTCACAGTGCTCTCCGGTGTGCGGCTTCTGCTTAAAGAGGCAAGAGAGAGCGGTGCTTAGCTCTGCAGAGCACCGTACCTTGGTCTTTTGCGTCCCTTCTCATCTACATCTAAGCAAAAAGCTTTTCCACTGTGTCTGGCAAGGAGAAACTGTGCCAGCACAGAAAACATCTCCCATTGTGGTCTAGAGGCTGCACGGAGGTCTGCCGAGTGTTTTGCAAGAAGAGAAAGAAAGTTGTCCAAAACAGCTTGCAATCGAATGTTCATGTGAATAGTAAAGGCAGGAGAGTGGTCAGGTACTGTTTTCTCTCAGTTGGCAAGTTGCGCACACAATCACAGTGTTGTACAACTTGTTTCATCACCTTTGCGAAGTTGCCGCTCTCTCCGGCTCCCGGAGGCGAAGAAGCGGCTTCTTCGCGCAAAGACGATTCTGCCGCTCACAGGGCTCTCCGGTGTGCGTCTTGTGCCGAAAGAAGCCCGATGCGGGGCTTAGCCTTGCAGAGCACCGTTCCTTCGTCTTTAGTCTCTCTTCTCGTCTACATCTTAGCAAAAAGCTTTTCTACTCTGTCTGGCAAGGAGAAACTGTGCCAGCACAGAAAACATCTCCCATCGTGTTCTAGAGCTGGCAGAGAGGTCAGCCATATGTTTTGCAAGAAGAGAAAGAAAGTTGTCCAAAACAGCTTGCAATCGAATGTTCATGTGATTAGAAAAGGCAGGAGAGTGGTCAGGTACTGTTTTCTCTAAGTTGGCAACCTGCGCACACAATCGCAGTGTTGTACAGATTGTTTCATCACCTTTTCCAAGCTGCCGCTCTCTCCGGCTCCCGGAGGCGAAGAAGCGTCTTCTTCGTGCAAAGACTATTCTGCCGCTCACAGTGCTCTCCGGTGTGCGGCTTCTGCCGAAAGAGGCCCGGGAGCGGTGCTTAGCTCTGTAGAGCACCGTACCTTCGTCTTTAGCCTCTCTTCTCGTCTACATCTCAGCAAAATTTTTCCACTCTCTCTGGCAAGGAGAAACTGTGCCAGCACAGAAAACATCTCCCATCGTGTTCTAGAGGCTGCACGGAGGTCTGCCGAGTGTTTTGCAAGAAGAGAAAGAAAGTTGTGCAAAACAGCTTGCAATCGAATGTTCATGTGAATAGAAAAGGCAGGAGAGTGGTCAGGTACTGTTTTCTCTCAGTTGGCAACTGCGCACTCAATCGCAGTGTTGTACAGCTTGTTTCATCACCTTTGCGAAGTTGCCGCTCTCTCTGGCTCCCGGAGGCGAAGGAGCGGCTTCTTCGAGCAAAGACGATTCTGCCGTTTACAGTGCTCTCCGGTGTGCGTCTTCTGCCGAAAGAAGCCCGGGAGCGGGGCTTAGCCTTGCAGAGCACCGTACCTTCGTCTTTACCGTCTCTTCTCGTCTACATCTTAGGAAAGGGCTTTTCCACTCTGTCTGGCAAGGAGAAACTGTGCCAGCACAGAAAACATCTCCCATCGTGTTCTAGAGGCTGACGGAGGTCTGCCGAGTGTTTTGCAAGAAGAGAAAGAAAGTTGTCCAAAACAGCTTGCCATCGAATGTTCATGTGAATAGAAAAGGCAGGAGAGTGGTCAGGTACTGTTTTCTCTCAGTTGGCAAGCTGCGCACACAATCGCAGTAGTGTACAGCTTGTTTCATCACCTTTGCGAAGTTGCCGCTCTCTCCGGCTCCCGGAGACGAAGAAGCGGCTTCTTCGGGCAAAGACGATTCTGCCGCTCACAGTGCTCTGCGGTGTGCGTCTTCTGCCGAAAGAAGCCCGAGAGCGGGGCTTAGCCTTGCAGAGCACCGTACCTTCGTCTTTACCGTCTCTTCTCGTCTACATCTTAGCAAAAAGCTTTTCCACTCTGTCTGGATAGGAGAAACTGTGCCAGCACAGAAAACATCTCCCATCGTGTTCTAGAGGCTGCACGGAGGTCTGCCGAGTGTTTTGCAAGAAGAGAAAGAAAGTTGTCCAAAACAGCTTGCAATCGAATGTTCATGTGAATAGAAAAGGCAGGAGAGTGGTCAGGTACTGTTTTCTCTCAGTTGGCAAGCTGCGCACACAATCGCAGTGTTGTACAGCTTGTTTCATCACCTTTGAGAAGCTGCCGCTCTCTCCGGCTCCCGGAGGCGAACAAGCTGCTTCTTCGAGCAAAGACGATTGTGCCGCTCACAATGCTCTGCGGTGTGCGTCTTCTGCCGATAGAAGCCCGAGAGCGGGGCTTAGCCTTGCAGAGCACCGTACCGTCGTCTTTAGCCTCTCTTCTCGTCTACATCTTAGCAAAAAGCTTTTCCATTGTGTCTGGCAAGGAGAAACTGTGCCAGCACAGAAAACATCTCCCATCGTGTTCTAGAGGCTGCACGGAGGTCAGCCATATGTTTTGCAAGAAGAGAAAGAAAGTTGTCCAAAACAGCTTGCAATCGAATGTTCATGTGAATAGAAAAGGCAGGAGAGTGGTCAGGTACTGTTTTCTCTCACTTGGCAAGCTGCGCACACAATCGCAGTGTTGTACAGCTTGTTTCATCACCTTTGAGAAGCTGCCGCTCTCTCCGGCTCCCGGAGGCGAACAAGCTGCTTCTTCGAGCAAAGACGATTGTGCCGCTCACAATGCTCTGCGGTGTGCGTCTTCTGCCGATAGAAGCCCGAGAGCGGGGCTTAGCCTTGCAGAGCACCGTACCGTCGTCTTTAGCCTCTCTTCTCGTCTACATCTTAGCAAAAAGCTTTTCCATTGTGTCTGGCAAGGAGAAACTGTGCCAGCACAGAAAACATCTCCCATCGTGTTCTAGAGGCTGCACGGAGGTCAGCCATATGTTTTGCAAGAAGAGAAAGAAAGTTGTCCAAAACAGCTTGCAATCGAATGTTCATGTGAATAGAAAAGGCAGGAGAGTGGTCAGGTACTGTTTTCTCTCACTTGGCAAGCTGCGCACACAATCGCAGTGTTGTACAGCTTGTTTCATCACCTTTGCCAAGTTGCCGCTCTCTTCGGCTCCCGGAGGTGAAGAAGCGGCTTCTTCGCGCAAAGACGATTCTGCCGCTCACAGTGCTCTCCGGTGTGCGGCTTCTGCCGAAAGAGGCCCGGGAGCGGTGCTTATCTCTGCAGAGCACCGTATTTCGTCTTTAGCCTCTCTTCTCGTCTACGTCTTAGCAAAAAGCTTTTCCACTCTGTCTGGCAAGTAGAAACTGTGCCAGCACAGAAAACATCTCCCATCGTGTTCTAGAGCTTGCACGGAGGTCTGCGGAATGTTTTGCAAGAAGAGAAAGAAAGTTGTCCAAAACAGCTTGCAATCGAATGTTCATTTGATTAGAAAAGGCAGGAGAGTGGTCAGGTACTGTTTTCTCTCAGTTGGCAAGCTGCGCACACAATCGCAGTGTTGTACAGCTTGTTTCATCACCTTTGCGAAGTTGCCGCTCTCTCCGGCTCCCGGAGGCGAAGAAGCGGCTTCTTCGCGCAAAGACGATTCTGCCGCTCACAGTGCTCTGCGGTGTGCGCCTTCTGCCGAAAGAGGCCCGGGAGCGGTGCTTTGCTCTGCAGAGCACCGTACCTTCGTCTTTAGCGTCTCCACTGTGTCTACATCTTAGCAAAAAGCTTTTCCACTGTGTCTGGCAAGGAGAAACTGTGCCAGCACAGAAAACATCTCCCATCGTGTTCTAGAGGCTGCACGGAGGTCTGCCGAGTGTTTTGCAAGAAGAGAAAGAAAGTTGTCCAAAACAGCTTGCAATCGAATGTTCATGTGATTAGAAAAGGCAGGAGAGTGGTCAGGTACTGTTTTCTCTCAGTTGGCAAGCTGCGCACACAATCGCAGTGTTGTACAGCTTGTTTCATCACCTTTGCGAAGTTGCCGCTCTCTCCGGCTCCCGGAGGCGAAGAAGCTGCTTCTTCGCGCAAAGACGATTCTGCCGCTCGCAGTGCTCTCCGGTGTGCGTCTTCTGCCGAAAGAGGCCCGGGAGCGGTGCTTAGCTCTGCAGAGCATCGTACCTTCGTCTTTAGCCTCTCTTCTCGTCTACATCTTAGCAAAAAGCTTTTCCACTGTGTCTGGCAAGGAGAAACTGTGCCAGCACAGAAAACATCTCCCATCGTCTTCTAGAGGCTGCACGGAGGTCTGCCGAGTGTTTTGCAAGAAGAGAAAGAAAGTTGTCCAAAACAGCTAGCAATCGAATGTTCATGTGAATAGAAAAGGCAGGAGAGTGGTCAGGTACTCTTTTCTCTCAGTTGGCAAGCTGCGCACACAATCGCAGTGTTGTACAGCTTGTTTCATCACCTTTGCGAAGTTGCCGCTCTCTCCGGCTCCCGGAGGCGAACAAGCTGCTTCTTCGAGCAAAGACGATTGTGCCGCTCACAATGCTCTGCGGTGTGCGTCTTCTGCCGGTAGAAGCCCGAGAGCGGGGCTTAGCCTTGCAGAGCACCGTACCGTCGTCTTTAGCGTCTCTTCTCGTCTACATCTTAGCAAAAAGCTTTTCCATTGTGTCTGGCAAGGAGAAACTGTGCCAGCACAGAAAACATCTCCCATCGTGTTCTAGAGGCTGCACGGAGGTCAGCCATATGTTTTGCAAGAAGAGAAAGAAAGTTGTCCAAAACAGCTTGCAATCGAATGTTCATGTGAATAGAAAAGGCAGGAGAGTGGTCAGGTACTGTTTTCTCTCACTTGGCAAGCTGCGCACACAATCGCAGTGTTGTACAGCTTGTTTCATCACCTTTGCCAAGTTGCCGCTCTCTTCGGCTCCCGGAGGTGAAGAAGCGGCTTCTTCGCGCAAAGACGATTCTGCCGCTCACAGTGCTCTCCGGTGTGCGGCTTATGCCGAAAGAGGCCCGGGAGCGGTGCTTATCTCTGCAGAGCACCGTATTTCGTCTTTAGCCTCTCTTCTCGTCTACGTCTTAGCAAAAAGCTTTTCCACTCTGTCTGGCAAGGAGAAACTGTGCCAGCACAGAAAACATCTCCCATCGTGTTCTAGAGCTTGCACGGAGGTCTGCGGAATGTTTTGCAAGAAGAGAAAGAAAGTTGTCCAAAACAGCTTGCAATCGAATGTTCATTTGATTAGAAAAGGCAGGAGAGTGGTCAGGTACTGTTTTCTCTCAGTTGGCAAGCTGCGCACACAATCGCAGTGTTGTACAGCTTGTTTCATCACCTTTGCGAAGTTGCCGCTCTCTCCGGCTCCCGGAGGCGAAGAAGCGGCTTCTTCGCGCAAAGACGATTCTGCCGCTCACAGTGCTCTGCGGTGTGCGCCTTCTGCCGAAAGAGGCCCGGGAGCGGTGCTTTGCTCTGCAGAGCACCGTACCTTCGTCTTTAGCGTCTCCACTGTGTCTACATCTTAG
This sequence comes from Melozone crissalis, assembly GCF_028551555.1. NCBI lineage: Eukaryota > Metazoa > Chordata > Aves > Passeriformes > Passerellidae > Melozone > Melozone crissalis. The sequence goes on along the minus strand of NW_026535896.1, from coordinate 7,444,347 downwards.
CAAAAAGCTTTTCCACTGTGTCTGGCAAGGAGAAACTGTGCCAGCACAGAAAACATCTCCCATCGTGTTCTAGAGGCTGCACGGAGGTCTGCCGAGTGTTTTGCAAGAAGAGAAAGAAAGTTGTCCAAAACAGCTTGCAATCGAATGTTCATGTGATTAGAAAAGGCAGGAGAGTGGTCAGGTACTGTTTTCTCTCAGTTGGCAAGCTGCGCACACAATCGCAGTGTTGTACAGCTTGTTTCATCACCTTTGCGAAGTTGCCGCTCTCTCCGGCTCCCGGAGGCGAAGAAGCTGCTTCTTCGCGCAAAGACGATTCTGCCGCTCGCAGTGCTCTCCGGTGTGCGTCTTCTGCCGAAAGAGGCCCGGGAGCGGTGCTTAGCTCTGCAGAGCTTCGTACCTTCGTCTTTAGCCTCTCTTCTCGTCTACATCTTAGCAAAAAGCTTTTCCACTGTGTCTGGCAAGGAGAAAGTGTGCCAGCACAGAAAACATCTCCCATCGTCTTCTAGAGGCTGCACGGAGGTCTGCCGAGTGTTTTGCAAGAAGAGAAAGAAAGTTGTCCAAAACAGCTAGCAATCGAATGTTCATGTGATTAGAAAAGTCAGGAGAGTGGTCAGGTACTGTTTTCTCTCAGTTGGCAAGCTGCGCACACAATCGCAGTGTTGTACAGCTTGTTGCATCACCTTTGCGAAGTTGCCGCTCTCTCCGGCTCCCGGAGGAGAAGAAGCAGCTTCTTCGCGCAAAGACGATTCTGCCGCTCACAGTGCTCTCCGGTGTGCGGCTTCTGCTTAAAGAGGCAAGAGAGAGCGGGGCTTAGCTCTGCAGAGCACCGTACCTTGGTCTTTTGCGTCCCTTCTCATCTACATCTAAGCAAAAAGCTTTTCCACTCTGTCTGGCAAGGAGAAACTGTGCCAGCACAGAAAACATCTCCCATCGTGGTCTAGAGGCTGCACGGAGGTCTGCCGAGTGTTTTGCAAGAAGAGAAAGAAAGTTGTCCAAAACAGCTTGCAATCGAATGTTCATGTGAATAGTAAAGGCAGGAGAGTGGTCAGGTACTGTTTTCTCTCAGTTGGCAAGCTGCGCACACAATCGCAGTGTTGTACAGCTTGTTTCATCACCTTTGCGAAGTTGCCGCTCTCTCCGGCTCCCGGAGACGAAGAAGCTGCTTCTTCGCGCAAAGACGATTCTGCCGCTAACAGTGCTCTGCGGTGTGTGTCTTCTGCTGAAAGAGGCCCGGGAGCTGTGCTTAGCTCTGCAGAGCACCGTACCTTCGTCTTTAGCCTCTCTTCTCGTCTACATCTGAGCAAAAAGCTTTTCCACTCTGTCTGGCAAGGAGAAACTGTGCCAGCACAAAAAACATCTCCCATCGTGTTCTAGAGGCTGCACGGAGGTCTGCCGAGTGTTTTGGAAGAAGAGAAAGAAAGTTGTCCAAAACAGCTTGCAATCGAATGTTCATGTGAATAGAAAAGGCAGGAGAGTGGTCAGGTACTGTTTTCTCTCACTTGGCAAGCTGCGCACACAATCGCAGTGTTGTACAGCTTGTTTCATCACCTTTGCGAAGCTGCCGCTCTGTCCGGCTCCCGGAGACGAAGAAGCTGCTTCTTCGCGCAAAGACGATTCTGCCGCTCACAGTGGTCTGCGGTGTGCGACTTCTGCCGAAAGACGCCCGGGAGCGGTGCTTAGCTCCGCAGAGCACCGTACCTTCGTCTTTAGCCTCTCTTCTCGTCTACATCATAGCAAAAAGCTTTTCCACTCTGTCTGGCTAGGAGAAACTGTGCCAGCACAGAAAACATCTGCCATCGTGTTCTAGAAGCTGCACGGAGGTCTGCCGAGTGTTTTGCAAGAAGAGAAAGAAAGTTGTCCAAAACAGCTTGCAATCGAATGTTCATGTGAATAGAAAAGGCAGGAGAGTGGTCAGGTACTGTTTTCTCTCACTTGGCAAGCTGCGCACACAATCGCAGTGTTGTACAGCTTGTTTCATCACCTTTGCGAAGCTGCCGCTCTCTCCGGCTCCCGGAGACGAAGAAGCTGCTTCTTCGCGCAAAGACGATTCTGCCGCTCACAGTGCTCTGCGGTGTGCGGCTTCTGCCGAAAGAGGCCCGGGAGCGGTGCTTAGCTCTGCAGAGCACCGTACCTTCGTCTTTAGCCTCTCTTCTCGTCTACATCTTAGCAAAAAGCTTTTCCACTCTGTCTGGCAAGGAGAAACTGTGCCAGCACAGAAAACATCAGCTGGTATGGAGGGTGAATTAGCAGCAGCAGCCAGGTGTCTGGCCAGGAGAATTTGCTTCAATGGATTTTGATCTCCTGGATCTTTTGAAGATCTGCTTCAGCCCTCTTTGTCAAACACCACCTTGAAAGCGTGCTAAACAATTGTTCAGGCTATGGATCACATGAAGAAATACTTTCTGGTGTCCCTACTGGGCCATATGCTCTTTATTCTCTCCCTCAGCTTCTCCAGCACCTCTCATCTCTTTCACATCAGCTATCTTCAAGGTCCACAGGCTACTTTTCACAGAATCTTCAGGCCTGATGCAGTAAGAATGATGAATAGAACAGAGCCGGGATCAATTTTCCACTTTGGATGAAATGCACTCTGCACACAAATCCAAGGAGAAGGTGTTGCCCCGATGCCCAGAAAAACTTCCACTACTACCAGTGCTCTACGTCAACCGCAACTAAGTCTGAAAGAAAAGCTTTTTCTCTGAGAGCATCTGAGAGGTTTGCATGAAGCACTGATATCTGACAGATGCAATTTTGAATAGGAGAGGAAAAAGAAAATGGCAGGAAGTTTTTCATGTTACTGCTTTCAATTTTAAATTCCATGCACTTTTTCAAAACTTGTCAGCTCAAATGCCCATCAACATCTTTTAGTCACCTGTAAGTCAGTATTCATCTAAAATGTGCTTCAAATCAAAAGAATGTCAAATTTGCACTCCAAGTTTCTATGCCTAGATTGATGATTTCCTACACATATGAGATGAAAGGAAGGCCTTTTTTACTGTGGGAGTGCTGGAACACTGGAACAGGTTGCCCAGAGAAGTTGTGGCTGTCCCATGCCTGAAAGTACTCAAGGTCAGCTTGGACGGGGCTTGGAGCAGCAACAAAGGAGAATCTTGATGGTAGAGAAACAAAGTTGGACTATAGAAGAAACTGGGCTTGAAGGATAGGAGCAAGTTTTCTCTCAGCTCTTGGGGTCAATTCAAAGTTGTACAAAATGACATTTATCTGTGATGTTCACTACTGTAACAGAAAGCTTCATGAAAACTGTACAGAAAATAGCAAATTTTAAAAGAGATAAGAATTACAGCATAAAATCCATGGGATGGGTTACAGCATGAGACACTCTCTAAGAGAAAATCTCTGTCTTTCAGCACCTCATCATGGTAAGATTTCATGAAGTGCCAAAGAAGGCGGCAAAATATCATTTGGGATATTACTGACTGGAGTTCAGCCTGGCCATCAGTAGGAATTGGGTTTGAACATCATGTAGATATACCACACACACTTTCCCTTCACTGAAAAATTCCTGTTTACAATGCATAAGCAATTGAGGATCAAAATGGATTGAAAGCATCTTAAACATGTCAAGTATTTCATTGTAGATGATCTGTGATCCAAATACTTCTTCCACCTTAGAGAGGGACAGAACAATTCTTCCATATCACGATGGTTTAAAATTCTATCAAGCAATGTTTTGTGCTGAAAAGATCTCACCTATTTTTTTCTATTTTTCAAAGAAAATATTCCTAGACATACAAGACATGAGAACTAAGTAATTGAAAAGAAACAAATGAAATGAAAATGATTTGTAAATGGAATGAAATGAAAAGCTGTCTTTTAAATAGGAGCTAAATGTTCAACAGAATTTTTGTACCAGGCATTTGAACAATTGCACCAGCTCCTTTGCCCATAAAGAGAGGCATTTAGCATTTCAGTCTTTTCCAAGGTGTTCATGATCTGCTATGCTGATCTCTGTGTGTGCCTAGGTGTGTGTGGAAGGGGGGGCATGTGAACGGGAGTGTGTAGGTTTGCTTAACCCTTGTTGTGGCAGATTCATGTCTCCGCTCCACATTTTGTTTTAGAAAGGTCACACAGTGTGGATATGAAGTTTGCTTTTAACAAGAGATCAATTCCCAAACCATCCATTTGACTCTACCTTATAAATCATGTGCTTTGTTGCATATTTGATCAAACATACTTTCAAGCCAGATGGAGGAAGGAGAATGTGGGAATCCCTCCACTGTCTTGCGACTTTTATGCAAGTAGGTTTTCAAGAAAATCATCCTTTCTCTTTTCAATATGTCTGGAACAGGCATGATGGTGGTGTCAACCTGTTGGAGTTTTTCTTGCTGGGAGAAGTTGTACAAAAGGATTGGTTTTTCCATTGAGCAGTTAGTGAAACCAGTGCAGGAATACACTGGAAATTCAACTGGGGGTTCCTTTTCCCCGCAGACTACTTCCAGAACGAGCTTGTCCGCTGAAGCTGACTCTTTTGCTCTCTTTTTGTTTCTTTCCTATTTTCTTGGCTTCTTTGCCACTATCTAGACAAATTTGGATCCTTTTTCCCAACTCAAATGGTTTCAATAGTCTGATAGTGATAATACATTTTTACAAGGAATTTTTAAAATCTTTCCTCCAGTTAAGAAAGTCAAGGACTTAGGTCTTTTTCTTCCCTTATCAATATTGCAATGAAATTGAGAAATAAAGACCAACTCTGTATTTTTGTTTTTAACCCAAGTAGATGATTCCCTTCCATTCATCCATTTTGTGGACCAATATTTGCCATTCTGATGTCAGTTGTCACTTCTTAACAGTAGACATTCTGTGACTATGTTGACAACACTTTGGGTGAAGATCCTAACTGGTCTTAGATACACATAGGGAGAAATTTGCTCAGCCAGTGTCAGTCTAATGCATGCGTATCAGAAGATCTTTCTATAGCTGGGAATTTTCCCCTGAAAGGGATTCAGTTAGGGAAGAGATACTTGTCCCAGAGTTTTATATTCTTCTTGAACACTGCTTAAGGAACTTAGATCCCATGTCCATTTGGATCTCTGTCTGCACAGAACTTTGTCATGCCAGTGCTTGAAGTGCATCTCCAAGAGAATTCACTAGCACAGAACGACTGAGAGTGGAAGGGCTTGGTGGGGCTAACCAGATCCAACCCCCCTGCTAAACCAGGATACCTAGAGCCTCTTGCCCAGGATTCTATCTGGGTGTACTTTTAATGTCTTCAAAGATCCAGGCTCCACAGTCTTTCTGGGCAGTCTGTGCCATGGTTCAGTCACCCTCACATTAAAAAATCTTTTGGTGATGTTCAAAGGCAATCTCCGGTATTTCAGAGTGTACCCACTGCCTCTTGTCTTTTCACTCAGCATCACTGAAAAGACACTGGTTCCCCCCCCTTAGCATTATTGCTTCCAGTATGTATGTGTGCTGCCATGCAGAGAAATGCCAAAAACCTCCCTGAGGCCCGGGCAGTCAAAATTCCGTTCATCGACCAGTCGATTCATCAGAGGAGTTTAAAAAGATGTTCAGAACAAAATTCCCCCGGAAAATCCATGCTGACGACCTGAGTTTGCTGTACTTCATGTGCCGGGCTAGGCTTTCCAGGAATAGCTGCTCCATAAACTTCCTGGAGATAAAAAACAGGCTGGCTGGTTCGGAATCTTCCGAGCACACCTAATTGCCTTCTTTGAAGATAGGTGTCATTTGCTTTCATCCAGTCTTTAGCCTCTCTTCTCGTCTACATCTTAGCAAAAAGCTTTTCCACTCTGTCTGGCAAGGAGAAACTGTGCCAGCACAGAAAACATCTCCCATCGTGTTCTAGAAGCTGCACGGAGGTCTGCCGAGTGTTTTGCAAGACGAGAAAGAAAGTTGTCCAAAACAGCTTCCAATCGAATGTTCATGTGATTAGAAATGGCCGGAGAGTGGTCAGGTACTGTTTTCTCTCAGTTGGCAATCTGCGCACACAATCGCAGTGTTGTACAGCGAGAAGTTGTACAAAAGGATTGGTTTTTCCATTGAGCAGTTAGTGAAACCAGCGCAGGAATACACTGGAAATTCAACTGGGGGTTCCTTTTCCCCGCAGACTACTTCCAGAACGAGCTTGTCCGCTGAAGCTGACTCTTTTGCTCTCTTTTTGTTTCTTTCCTATTTTCTTGGCTTCTTTGCCACTATCTAGACAAATTTGGATCTTTTTTCCCAACTCAAATGGTTTCAATAGTCTGATAGTGATAATACATTTTTACAAGGAATTTTTAAAATCTTTCCTCCAGTTAAGAAAGTCAAGGACTTAGGTCTTTTTCTTCCCTTATCAATATTGCAATGAAATTGAGAAATAAAGACCAACTCTGTATTTTTGTTTTTAACCCAAGTAGATGATTCCCTTCCATTCATCCATTTTGTGGACCAATATTTGCCATTCTGATGTCAGTTGTCACTTCTTAACAGTAGACATTCTGTGACTATGTTGACAACACTTTGGGTGAAGATCCTAACTGGTCTTAGATACACATAGGGAGAAATTTGCTCAGCCAGTGTCAGTCTAATGCACGCGTATCAGAAGATCTTTCTATAGCTGAGAATTTTCCCCTGAAAGGGATTCAGTTAGGGGAGAGATACTTGTCCCTAATGAGTTTTATATTCTTGCCCCTAAAGAGTTTTATATGCTTCTTGAACACTGCTTAAGGAACTTAGGTCCCATGTCCATTTGGATCTGTGTCTGCGCAGAACTTTGTCATGCCAGTGCTTGAAGTGCATCTCCAAGAGAATTCACTAGCACAGAACGACTGAGAGTGGAAAGGGTTGGTGGGGCTAACCAGATCCAACCCCCCTGCTAAACCAGGATACCTAGAGCCTCTTGCCCAGGATTCTATCTGGGTGTACTTTTAATGTCTTCAAAGATTCAGGCTCCACAGTCTTTCTGGGCAGTCTGTGCCATGGTTCAGTCACCCTCACATTAAAAAATCTTTTGGTGATGTTCAAAGGCAATCTCCGGTATTTCAGAGTGTACCCACTGCCTCTTGTCTTTTCACTCAGCATCACTGAAAAGACACTGGTTCCCTCCCCTTAGCATTATTGCTTCCAGTATGTATGTGTGCTGCCATGCAGAGAAATGCCAAAAACCTCCCTGAGGCCCAGGCAGTCAAAATTACGTTCATCGACCAGTCGATTCATCAGAGGAGTTTAAAAAGATGTTCAGAACAAAATTCCCCCGGAAAATCCATGCTAACGACCTGAGTTTGCCGTACTTCATGTGCCGGGCAAGGCTTTCCAGGAATAGCTGCTCCATAAACTTCCTGGAGATAAAAAACAGGCTGGCTGGTTCGGACTCTTCCGAGCACACCTAATTGCCTTCTTTGAAGATAGGTGTCATTTGCTTTCATCCAGTCTTTAGCGTCTCTACTCGTCTACATCTTAGCAAAAAGCTTTTCCACTCTGTCTGGCAAGGAGAAACTGTGCCAGCACAGAAAACATCTCCCATCGTCTTCTAGAGCTTGCACGGAGGTCTGCGAAGTGTTTTGCAAGAAGAGAAAGAAAGTTGTCAAAACAGCTTCCAATCCAATGTTCATGTGAATAGAAAAGGCAGGAGAGTGGTCAGGTACTGTTTTCTCTCAGTTGGCAAGCTGCGCACACAATCGCAGTGTTGTATAGCTTGTTTCATCACCTTTGCGAAGCTGCCGCTCTCTCCGGCTCCCGGCGACGAAGAAGCTGCTTCTTCGCGCAAAGACGATTCTGCCGCTCACAGTGCTCTGCGGTGTGCGGCTTCTGCCGAAAGACGCCCGGGAGCGGTGCTAAGCTCTGCAGAGCCCCGTACCTTCGTCTTTAGCCTCTCTTCTCGTCTACATCTTAGCAAAAAGCTTTTCCACTCTGTCTGGCAAGGAGAAACTGTGCCATCACAGAAAACATCTCCCATCGTGTTCTAGAAGCTGCACGGAGGTCTGCCGAGTGTTTTGCAAGAAGAGAAAGAAAGTTGTCCAAAACAGCTTGCAATCGAATGTTCATGTGAATAGAAAAGGCAGGAGAGTGGTCAGGTACTGTTTTCTCTCAGTCGGCAAGCTGCGCACACAATCGCAGTGTTGTACAGCTTGTTTCATGACCTTTGCGAAGTTGCCGCTCTCTCCGGCTCCCGGAGACGAAGAAGCTGCTTCTTCGCGCAAAGACGATTCTGCCGCTCACAGTGCTCTGCGGTGTGCGCCTTCTGCCGAAAGAGGCCCGGGAGCGGTGCTTAGCTCTGCAGAGCACCGTACCTTCGTCTTTAGCCTCTCTTCTCGTCTACATCTCAGCAGAAAGCTTTTCCACTCTCTCTGGCAAGGAGAAACTGTGCCAGCACAGAAAACATCTCCCATCGTGTTCTAGAGGCTGCACGGAGGTCTGCCGAGTGTTTTGCAAGAAGAGAAAGAAAGTTGTCCAAAACAGCTTGCAATCGAATGTTCATGTGAATAGAAAAGGCAGGAGAGTGGTCAGGTACTGTTTTCTCTCAGTTGGCAAGCTGCGCACACAATCGCAGTGTTGTACAGCTTGTTTCATCACCTTTGCGAAGTTGCCGCTCTCTCCGGCTCCCGGAGACGAAGAAGCTGCTTCTTCACGCAAAGACGATTCTGCCGCTCACAGTGCTCTGCGGTGTGCGCCTTCTGCCGAAAGAGGCCCGGAAGCGGTGCTTATCTCTGCAGAGCACCGTATTTCGTCTTTAGCGTCTCTTCTCGTCTACGTCTTAGCAAAAAGCTTTTCCACTCTGTCTGGCAAGGAGAAACTGTGCCAGCACAGAAAACATCTCCCATCGTGTTCTAGAGCTTGCACGGAGGTCTGCCGAGTGTTTTGCAAGAAGAGAAAGAAAGTTGTCCAAAACAGCTTGCAATCGAATGTTCATGTGATTAGAAAAGGCAGGAGAGTGGTCAGGTACTGTTTTCTCTCAGTTGGCATCTGCGCACTCAATCGCAGTGTTGTACAGCTTGTTTCATCACCTTTGCGAAGTTGCCGCTCTCTCCGGCTCCCGGAGGCGAAGGAGCGGCTTCTTCGAGCAAAGACGATTCTGCCGCTCACAGTGCTCTCCGGTGTGCGTCTTCTGCCGAAAGAAGCCCGGGAGCGGGGCTTAGCCTTGCAGAGCACCGTACCTTCGTCTTTAGCCTCTCTTCTCGTCTACATCTTAGCAAAAAGCTTTTCCACTCTGTCTGGCAAGGAGAAACTGTGCCAGCACAGAAAACATCTCCCATCGTGTTCTAGAGCTTGCACGGAGGTCTGCCGAGCGTTTTGCAAGAAGAGAAAGAAAGTTGTCCAAAACAGCTTGCAATCGAATGTTCATGTGAATAGAAAAGGCAGGAGAGTGGTCAGGTACTGTTTTCTCTCACTTGGCAAGCTGCGCACACAATCGCAGTGTTGTACAGCTTGTTTCATCACCTTTGCGAAGTTGCCGCTCTCTCCGGCTCCCGGAGGCAAAGAAGCTGCTTCTTCGGGCAAAGACGATTGTGCCGCTCACAATGCTCTGCGGTGTGCGTCTTCTGCCGATAGAAGCCCGAGAGCGGGGCTTAGCCTTGCAGAGCACCGTACCGTCGTCTTTAGCCTCTCTTCTCGTCTACATCTTAGCAAAAAGCTTTTCCACTGTGTCTGGCAAGGAGAAACTGTGCCAGCACAGAAAACATCTCCCATCGTGTTCTAGAGGCTGCACGGAGGTCTGCTGAGTGTTTTGCAAGAAGAGAAAGAAAGTTGTCCAAAACAGCTTGCAATCGAATGTTCATGTGAATAGAAAAGGCAGGAGAGTGGTCAGGTACTGTTTTCTCTCAGTTGGCAAGCTGCGCACACAATCGCAGTGTTGTACAGCTTGTTTCATCACCTTTGCGAAGTTGCCGCTCTCTCCGGCTCCCGGAGGCGAAGAAGCTGCTTCTTCGCGCAAAGACGATTCTGCCGCTCACAGTGCTCTGCGGTGTGTGTCTTCTGCTGAAAGAGGCCCGGGAGCTGTGCTTAGCTCTGCAGAGCACCGTACCTTCGTCTGAAGCGTCTCTTCTCGTCTACTTCTGAGCAAAAAGCTTTTCCACTGTGTCTGGCAAGGAGAAACTGTGCCAGCACAAAAAACATCTCCCATCGTGTTCTAGAGGCTGCACGGAGGTCTGCCGAGTGTTTTGCAAGAAGAGAAAGAAAGTTGTCCAAAACAGCTTCCAATCGAATGTTCATGTGAATAGAAAAGGCAGGAGAGTGGTCAGGTACTGTTTTCTCTCAGTTGGCAAGCTGCGCACACAATCGCAGTGTTGTACAGCTTGTTTCATCACCTTTGAGAAGCTGCCGCTCTCTCCGGCTCCCGGAGGCGAAGAAGCTGCTTCTTCGCGCAAAGACGATTCTGCCGCTCACAGTGCTCTGCGGTGTGCGCCTTCTGCCGAAAGAGGCCCGGGAGCGGTGCTTAGCTCTGCAGAGCACCGTACCTTCGTCTTTAGCCTCTCTTCTCGTCTACATCTTAGCAAAAAGCTTTTCCACTCTGTCTGGCAAGGAGAAACTGTGCCACCACAGAAAACATCTCCCATCGTGTTCTAGAAGCTGCACGGAGGTCTGCCGAGTGTTTTGCAAGAAGAGAAAGAAAGTTGTCCAAAACAGCTTGCAATCGAATGTTCATGTGAATAGAAAAGGCAGGAGAGTGGTCAGGTACTGTTTTCTCTCACTTGGCAAGCTGCGCACACAATCGCAGTGTTGTACAGCTTATTTCATCACCTTTGCGAAGCTGCCGCTCTCTCCGGCTCCCGGAGACGAAGAAGCTGCTTCTTCGCGCAAAGACGATTCTGCCGCTCACAGTGCTCTGCGGTGTGCGGCTTCTGCCGAAAGAGGCCCGGGAGCGGTGCTTAGCTCTGCAGAGCACCGTACCTTCGTCTTTAGCCTCTCTTCTCGTCTACATCTTAGCCAAAAGCTTTTCCACTCTGTCTGGCAAGTAGAAACTGTGCCAGCACAGAAAACATCAGCTGGTATGGAGGGTGAATTAGCAGCAGCAGCCAGGTGTCTGGCCAGGAGAATTTGCTTCAATGGATTTTGATCTCCTGGATCTTTTGAAGATCTGCTTCAGCCCTCTTTGTCAAACACCACCTTGAAAGCGTGCTAAACAATTGTTCAGGCTATGGATCACATGAAGAAATACTTTCTGGTGTCCCTACTGGGCCATATGCTCTTTATTCTCTCCCTCAGCTTCTCCAGCACCTCTCATCTCTTTCACATCAGCTATCTTCAAGGTCCACAGGCTACTTTTCACAGAATCTTCAGGCCTGATGCAGTAAGAATGATGAATAGAACAGAGCCGGGATCAATTTTCCACTTTGGATGAAATGCACTCTGCACACAAATCCAAGGAGAAGGTGTTGCCCCGATGCCCAGAAAAACTTCCACTACTACCAGTGCTCTACGTCAACCGCAACTAAGTCTGAAAGAAAAGCTTTTTCTCTGAGAGCATCTGAGAGGTTTGCATGAAGCACTGATATCTGACAGATGCAATTTTGAATAGGAGAGGAAAAAGAAAATGGCAGGAAGTTTTTCATGTTACTGCTTTCAATTTTAAATTCCATGCACTTTTTCAAAACTTGTCAGCTCAAATGCCCATCAACATCTTTTAGTCACCTGTAAGTCAGTATTCATCTAAAATGTGCTTCAAATCAAAAGAATGTCAAATTTGCACTCCAAGTTTCTATGCCTAGATTGATGATTTCCTACACATATGAGATGAAAGGAAGGCCTTTTTTACTGTGGGAGTGCTGGAACACTGGAACAGGTTGCCCAGAGAAGTTGTGGCTGTCCCATGCCTGAAAGTACTCAAGGTCAGCTTGGACGGGGCTTGGAGCAGCAACAAAGGAGAATCTTGATGGTAGAGAAACAAAGTTGGACTATAGAAGAAACTGGGCTTGAAGGATAGGAGCAAGTTTTCTCTCAGCTCTTGGGGTCAATTCAAAGTTGTACAAAATGACATTTATCTGTGATGTTCACTACTGTAACAGAAAGCTTCATGAAAACTGTACAGAAAATAGCAAATTTTAAAAGAGATAAGAATTACAGCATAAAATCCATGGGATGGGTTACAGCATGAGACACTCTCTAAGAGAAAATCTCTGTCTTTCAGCACCTCATCATGGTAAGATTTCATGAAGTGCCAAAGAAGGCGGCAAAATATCATTTGGGACATTACTGACTGGAGTTCAGCCTGGCCATCAGTAGGAATTGGGTTTGAACATCATGTAGATATACCACACACACTTTCCCTTCACTGAAAAATTCCTGTTTACAATGCATAAGCAATTGAGGATCAAAATGGATTGAAAGCATCTTAAACATGTCAAGTATTTCATTGTAGATGATCTGTGATCCAAATACTTCTTCCACCTTAGAGAGGGACAGAACAATTCTTCCATATCACGATGGTTTAAAATTCTATCAAGCAATGTTTTGTGCTGAAAAGATCTCACCTATTTTTTTCTATTTTTCAAAGAAAATATTCCTAGACATACAAGACATGAGAACTAAGTAATTGAAAAGAAACAAATGAAATGAAAATGATTTGTAAATGGAATGAAATGAAAAGCTGTCTTTTAAATAGGAGCTAAATGTTCAACAGAATTTTTGTACCAGGCATTTGAACTATTGCACCAGCTCCTTTGCCCATAAAGAGAGGCATTTAGCATTTCAGTCTTTTCCAAGGTGTTCATGATCTGCTATGCTGATCTCTGTGTGTGCCTAGGTGTGTGTGGAAGGGGGGGCATGTGAACGGGAGTGTGTAGGTTTGCTTAACCCTTGTTGTGGCAGATTCATGTCTCCGCTCCACATTTTGTTTTAGAAAGGTCACACAGTGTGGATATGAAGTTTGCTTTTAACAAGAGATCAATTCCCAAACCATCCATTTGACTCTACCTTATAAATCATGTGCTTTGTTGCATATTTGATCAAACATACTTTCAAGCCAGATGGAGGAAGGAGAATGTGGGAATCCCTCCACTGTCTTGCGACTTTTATGCAAGTAGGTTTTCAAGAAAATCATCCTTTCTCTTTTCAATATGTCTGGAACAGGCATGATGGTGGTGTCAACCTGTTGGAGTTTTTCTTGCTGGGAGAAGTTGTACAAAAGGATTGGTTTTTCCATTGAGCAGTTAGTGAAACCAGCGCAGGAATACACTGGAAATTCAACTGGGGGTTCCTTTTCCCCGCAGACTACTTCCAGAACGAGCTTGTCCGCTGAAGCTGACTCTTTTGCTCTCTTTTTGTTTCTTTCCTATTTTCTTGGCTTCTTTGCCACTATCTAGACAAATTTGGATCCTTTTTCCCAACTCAAATGGTTTCAATAGTCTGATAGTGATAATACATTTTTACAAGGAATTTTTAAAATCTTTCCTCCAGTTAAGAAAGTCAAGGACTTAGGTCTTTTTCTTCCCTTATCAATATTGCAATGAAATTGAGAAATAAAGACCAACTCTGTATTTTTGTTTTTAACCCAAGTAGATGATTCCCTTCCATTCATCCATTTTGTGGACCAATATTTGCCATTCTGATGTCAGTTGTCACTTCTTAACAGTAGACATTCTGTGACTATGTTGACAACACTTTGGGTGAAGATCCTAACTGGTCTTAGATACACATAGGGAGAAATTTGCTCAGCCAGTGTCAGTCTAATGCACGCGTATCAGAAGATCTTTCTATAGCTGGGAATTTTCCCCTGAAAGGGATTCAGTTAGGGAAGAGATACTTGTCCCAGAGTTTTATATTCTTCTTGAACACTGCTTAAGGAACTTAGATCCCATGTCCATTTGGATCTCTGTCTGCACAGAACTTTGTCATGCCAGTGCTTGAAGTGCATCTCCAAGAGAATTCACTAGCACAGAACGACTGAGAGTGGAAGGGCTTGGTGGGGCTAACCAGATCCAACCCCCCTGCTAAACCAGGATACCTAGAGCCTCTTGCCCAGGATTCTATCTGGGTGTACTTTTAATGTCTTCAAAGATCCAGGCTCCACAGTCTTTCTGGGCAGTCTGTGCCATGGTTCAGTCACCCTCACATTAAAAAATCTTTTGGTGATGTTCAAAGGCAATCTCCGGTATTTCAGAGTGTACCCACTGCCTCTTGTCTTTTCACTCAGCATCACTGAAAAGACACTGGTTCCCCCCCCTTAGCATTATTGCTTCCAGTATGTATGTGTGCTGCCATGCAGAGAAATGCCAAAAACCTCCCTGAGGCCCGGGCAGTCAAAATTCCGTTCATCGACCAGTCGATTCATCAGAGGAGTTTAAAAAGATGTTCAGCACAAAATTCCCCCGGAAAATCCATGCTGACGACCTGAGTTTGCTGTACTTCATGTGCCGGGCTAGGCTTTCCAGGAATAGCTGCTCCATAAACTTCCTGGAGATAAAAAACAGGCTGGCTGGTTCGGAATCTTCCGAGCACACCTAATTGCCTTCTTTGAAGATAGGTGTCATTTGCTTTCATCCAGTCTTTAGCCTCTCTTCTCGTCTACATCTTAGCAAAAAGCTTTTCCACTCTGTCTGGCAAGGAGAAACTGTGCCAGCACAGAAAACATCTCCCATCGTGTTCTAGAAGCTGCACGGAGGTCTGCCGAGTGTTTTGCAAGAAGAGAAAGAAAGTTGTCCAAAAAAGCTTCCAATCGAGAGTTCATGTGATTAGAAACGGCAGGAGAGTGGTCAGGTACTGTTTTCTCTCAGTTGGCAAGCTGCGCACACAATCGCAGTGTTGTACAGCTTGTTTCATCACCTTGGCGAAGCTGCCGCTCTCTCCGGCTCCCGGAGGCGAAGAAGCGGCTTCTTCGCGCAAAGACGATTCTCCCGCTCACAGTGCTCTGCGGAGTGCGGCTTCTGCCGAAAGAGGCCCGGGAGCGGTGCTTAGCTCTGCAGAGCACCGTAACTTCGTCTTTAGCCTCTCTTCTCGTCTACATCTGAGCAAAAAGCTTTTCCACTGTGTCTGGCAAGGAGAAACTGTGCCAGCACAGAAAACATCTCCCATCGTGTTCTAGAAGCTGCACGGAGGTCTGCCGAGTGTTTTGCAAGACGAGAAAGAAAGTTGTCCAAAACAGCTTCCAATCGAATGTTCATGTGATTAGAAATGGCCGGAGAGTGGTCAGGTACTGTTTTCTCTCAGTTGGCAATCTGCGCACACAATCGCAGTGTTGTACAGGGAGAAGTTGTACAAAAGGATTGGTTTTTCCATTGAGCAGTTAGTGAAACCAGCGCAGGAATACACTGGAAATTCAACTGGGGGTTCCTTTTCCCCGCAGACTACTTCCAGAACGAGCTTGTCCGCTGAAGCTGACTCTTTTGCTCTCTTTTTGTTTCTTTCCTATTTTCTTGGCTTCTTTGCCACTATCTAGACAAATTTGGATCTTTTTTCCCAACTCAAATGGTTTCAATAGTCTGATAGTGATAATACATTTTTACAAGGAATTTTTAAAATCTTTCCTCCAGTTAAGAAAGTCAAGGACTTAGGTCTTTTTCTTCCCTTATCAATATTGCAATGGAATTGAGAAATAAAGACCAACTCTGTATTTTTGTTTTTAACCCAAGTAAATGATTCCCTTCCAATCATCCATTTTGTGGACCAATATTTGCCATTCTGATGTCAGTTGTCACTTCTTAACAGTAGACATTCTGTGACTATGTTGACAACACTTTGGGTGAAGATCCTAACTGGTCTTAGATACACATAGGGAGAAATTTGCTCAGCCAGTGTCAGTCTAATGCACGCGTATCAGAAGATCTTTCTATAGCTGAGAATTTTCCCCTGAAAGGGATTCAGTTAGGGGAGAGATACTTGTCCCTAACGAGTTTTATATTCTTGCCCCTAAAGAGTTTTATATGCTTCTTGAACACTGCTTAAGGAACTTAGGTCCCATGTCCATTTGGATCTGTGTCTGCGCAGAACTTTGTCATGCCAGTGCTTGAAGTGCATCTCCAAGAGAATTCACTAGCACAGAACGACTGAGAGTGGAAAGGGTTGGTGGGGCTTACCAGATCCAACCCCCCTGCTAAACCAGGATACCTAGAGCCTCTTGCCCAGGATTCTATCTGGGTGTACTTTTAATGTCTTCAAAGATTCAGGCTCCACAGTCTTTCTGGGCAGTCTGTGCCATGGTTCAGTCACCCTCACATTAAAAAATCTTTTGGTGATGTTCAAAGGCAATCTCCGGTATTTCAGAGTGTACCCACTGCCTCTTGTCTTTTCACTCAGCATCACTGAAAAGACACTGGTTCCCTCCCCTTAGCATTATTGCTTCCAGTATGTATGTGTGCTGCCATGCAGAGAAATGCCAAAAACCTCCCTGAGGCCCGGGCAGTCAAAATTCCGTTCATCGACCAGTCGATTCATCAGAGGAGTTTAAAAAGATGTTCAGCACAAAATTCCCCCGGAAAATCCATGCTGACGACCTGAGTTTGCCGTACTTCATGTGCCGGGCAAGGCTTTCCAGGAATAGCTGCTCCATAAACTTCCTGGAGATAAAAAACAGGCTGGCTGGTTCGGACTCTTCCGAGCACACCTAATTGCCTTCTTTGAAGATAGGTGTCATTTGCTTTCATCCAGTCTTTAGCGTCTCTACTCGTCTACATCTTAGCAAAAAGCTTTTCCACTCTGTCTGGCAAGGAGAAACTGTGCCAGCACAGAAAACATCTCCCATCGTCTTCTAGAGCTTGCACGGAGGTCTGCGAAGTGTTTTGCAAGAAGAGAAAGAAAGTTGTCAAAACAGCTTCCAATCCAATGTTCATGTGAATAGAAAAGGCAGGAGAGTGGTCAGGTACTGTTTTCTCTCAGTTGGCAAGCTGCGCACACAATCGCAGTGTTGTATAGCTTGTTTCATCACCTTTGCCAAGCTGCCGCTCTCTCCGGCTCCCGGAGACGAAGAAGCTGCTTCTTCGCGCAAAGACGATTCTGCCGCTCACAGCGCTCTGCGGTGTGCGGCTTCTGCCGAAAGACGCCCGGGAGCGGTGCTTAGCTCTGCAGAGCCCCGTACCTTCGTCTTTAGCCTCTCTTCTCGTCTACATCTCAGCAGAAAGCTTTTCCACTCTCTCTGGCAAGGAGAAACTGTGCCAGCACAGAAAACATCTCCCATCGTGTTCTAGAGGCTGCACGGAGGTCTGCCGAGTGTTTTGCAAGAAAAGAAAGAAAGTTGTGCAAAACAGCTTGCAATCGAATGTTCATGTGAATAGAAAAGGCAGGAGAGTGTTCAGGTACTGTTTTCTCTCAGTTGGCAAGCTGCGCACACAATCGCAGTGTTGTACAGCTTGTTTCATCACCTTTGCGAAGTTGCCGCTCTCTCCGGCTCCCGGAGGAGAAGAAGCGGCTTCTTCGCGCAAAGACGATTCTGCCGCTCACAGTGCTCTAAGGTGTGCGGCTTCTGCCGAAGGACGCCCAGGAGCGGGGCTAGCTCTGCATAGCACCGTACCTTCATCTTTAGCCTCTCTTCTCGTCTACATCTTAGCAAAAAGCTTTTCCACTCTGTCTGGCAAGGAGAAACTGTGCCAGCACAGAAAACATCTCCCATCGTGTTCTAGAGGCTGCACGGAGGTCTGCCGAGTGTTTTGCAAGAAGAGAAAGAAAGTTGTCCAAAACAGCTTGCAATCGAATATTCATGTGAATAGAAAAAGCAGGAGAGTGGTCAGGTACTGTTTCTCTCACTTGGCAAGCTGCGCACACAATCGCAGTGTTGTACAGCTTGTTTCATCACCTTTGCCAAGCTGCCGCTCTCTCCGGCTCCCGGAAACGAAGAAGCTGCTTCTTCGCGCAAAGACGATTCTGCCGCTCACAGTGCTCTGCGGTGTGCGCCTTCTGCCGAAAGAGGCCCGGGAGCGGTGCTTAGCTCTGCAGAGCACCGTACCTTCGTCTTTAGCCTCTCTTCTCGTCTACATCTTAGCAAAAAGCTTTTCCACTCTGTCTGGCAAGGAGAAACTGTGCCAGCACAGAAAACATCTCCCATCGTGTTCTAGAGGCTGCACAGAGGTCTGCCGAGTGTTTTGCAAGAAGAGAAAGAAAGTTGTCCAAAACAGCTTGCAATCGAATGTTCATGTGAATAGAAAAGGCAGGAGAGTGGTCAGGTACTGTTTTCTCTCAGTTGGCAAGCTGCGCACACAATCGCAGTGTTGTACAGCTTGTTTCATCACCTTTGCGAAGTTGCCGCTCTCTCCGGCTCCCGGAGGCGAAGAAGCTGCTTCTTCGCGCAAAGACGATTCTGCCGCTCACAGTGCTCTGCAGTGTGTGTCTTCTGTCGAAAGAGGCCCGGGAGCTATGCTTAGCTCTGCAGATCACCGTACCTTCGTCTTTAGCCTCTCTTCTCGTCTACATCTCAGCAGAAAGCTTTTCCACTCTCTCTGGCAAGGAGAAACTGTGCCAGCACAGAAAACATCTCCCATCGTGTTCTAGAGGCTGCACGGAGGTCTGCCGAGTGTTTTGCAAGAAGAGAAAGAAAGTTGTCCAAAACAGCTTGCAATCGAATGTTCATGTGAATAGAAAAGGCAGGAGAGTGGTCAGGTACTGTTTTCTCTCAGTCGACAAGCTGCGCACACAATCGCAGTGTTGTACAGCTTGTTTCATCACCTTTGCGAAGTTGCCGCTCTCTCCGGCTCCCGGAGACGAAGAAGCTGCTTCTTCGCGCAAAGACGATTCCGCCGCTCACAGTGCTCTGCAGTGTGAGTCTTGTGCCGAAAGAGGCCCGGGAGCTGTGCTTAGCTCTGCAGAGCACCGTACCTTCGTTTTTAGCCTCTCTTCTCGTCTACATCTTAGCAAAAAGCTTTTCCACTGTGTCTGGCAAGGAGAAACTGTGCCAGCACAGAAAACATCTCCCATCGTGTTCTAGAGGCTGCACCGAGGTCTGCCGAGTGTTTTGCAGGAAGAGAAAGAAAGTTGTCCAAAACAGCTTGCAATGGAATGTTCATGTGAATAGAAAAGGCAGGAGAGTGGTCAGGTACTGTTTTCTCTCACTTGGCAAGCTGCGCACACAATCGCAGTGTTGTACAGCTTGTTTCATCACCTTTGCGAAGTTGCCGCTCTCTCCGGCTCCCGGAGGCGAAGAAGCTGCTTCTTCGCGCAAAGACGATTCTGCCGCTCACAGTGCTCTGCAGTGTGTGTCTTCTGTCGAAAGAGGCCCGGGAGCTATGCTTAGCTCTGCAGATCACCGTACCTTCGTCTTTAGCCTCTCTTCTCGTCTACATCTCAGCAGAAAGCTTTTCCACTCTCTCTGGCAAGGAGAAACTGTGCCAGCACAGAAAACATCTCCCATCGTGTTCTAGAGGCTGCACGGAGGTCTGCCGAGTGTTTTGCAAGAAGAGAAAGAAAGTTGTCCAAAACAGCTTGCAATCGAATGTTCATGTGTATAGAAAAGGCAGGAGAGTGGTCAGGTACTGTTTTCTCTCAGTCGGCAAGCTGCGCACACAATCGCAGTGTTGTACAGCTTGTTTCATCACCTTTGCGAAGTTGCTGCTCTCTCCGGCTCCCGGAGACGAAGAAGCTGCTTCTTCGCGCAAAGACGATTCCGCCGCTCACAGTGCTCTGCAGTGTGAGTCTTGTGCCGAAAGAGGCCCGGGAGCTGTGCTTAGATCTGCAGAGCACCGTACCTTCGTCTTTAGCCTCTCTTCTCGTCTACATCTTAGCAAAAAGCTTTTCCACTGTGTCTGGCAAGGAGAAACTGTGCCAGCACAGAAAACATCTCCCATCGTGTTCTAGAGGCTGCACCGAGGTCTGCCGAGTGTTTTGCAAGAAGAGAAAGAAAGTTGTCCAAAACAGCTTGCAATCGAATGTTCATGTGAATAGAAAAGGCAGGAGAGTGGTCAGGTACTGTTTTCTCTCACTTGGCAAGCTGCGCACACAATCGCAGTGTTGTACAGCTTGTTTCATCACCTTTGCCAAGCTGCCGCTCTCTCCGGCTCCCGGAAACGAAGAAGCTGCTTCTTCGCGCAAAGACGATTCTGCCGCTCACAGTGCTCTGCGGTGTGCGCCTTCTGCCGAAAGACGCCCGGGAGCGGTGCTGAGCTCTGCAGAGCACCGTATCTTCGTCTTTAGCCTCTCTTCTCGTCTACATCGTAGCAAAAAGCTTTTCCACTCTGTCTGGCAAGGAGAAACTGTGCCAGCACAGAAAACATCTCCCATCGTGTTCTAGAAGCTGCACGAAGGTCTGCCGAGTGTTTTGCAAGAAGAGAAAGAAAGTTGTCCAAAACAGCTTGCAATCGAATGTTCATGTGAATAGAAAAGGCAGGAGAGTGGTCAGGTACATTCTTCTCTCAGTTGGCAAGCTGCGCACACAATCGCAGTGTTGTACAGCTTGTTTCATCACCTTTGCGAAGCTGCCGCTCTGTCCGGCTCCCGGAGACGAAGAAGCTGCTTCTTCGCGCAAAGACGATTCTGCCGCTCACAGTGCTCTCCGGTGTGCGCCTTCTGCCGAAAGAGGCCCAGGAGCGGTGCTTAGCTCTGCAGAGCACCGTACCTTCGTCTTTAGCCTCTCTTCTCGTCTACATCTTAGCAAAAAGCTTTTCCACTGTGTCTGGCAAGGAGAAACTGTGCCAGCACAGAAAACATCTCCCATCGTGTTCTAGAGGCTGCACGGAGGTCTGCCGAGTGTTTTGCAAGAAGAGAAAGAAAGTTGTCCAAAACAGCTTGCAATCGAATGTTCATGTGAATAGAAAAGGCAGGAGAGTGGTCAGGTACTGTTTTCTCTCAGTTGGCAAGCTGCGCACACAATCGCAGTGTTGTACAGCTTGTTGCATCACCTTTGCGAAGCTGCCGCTCTCTCCGGCTCCCGGAGACGAAGAAGCTGCTTCTTCGCGCAAAGACGATTCTGCCGCTCACAGTGCTCTGCAGTGTGCGGCTTCTGCCGAAAGAGGCCTGGGAGCGGTGCTTAGCTCTGCAGAGCACCGTACCTTCGTCTTTAGCCTCTCTTCTCGTCTACATCTTAGCAAAAAGCTTTTCCACTCTGTCTGGCAAGGAGAAACTGTGCCAGCACAGAAAACATCAGCTGGTATGGAGGGTGAATTAGCAGCAGCAGCCAGGTGTCTGGCCAGGAGAATTTGCTTCAATGGATTTTGATCTCCTGGATCTTTTGAAGATCTGCTTCAGCCCTCTTTGTCAAACACCACCTTGAAAGCGTGCTAAACAATTGTTCAGGCTATGGATCACATGAAGAAATACTTTCTGGTGTCCCTACTGGGCCATATGCTCTTTATTCTCTCCCTCAGCTTCTCCAGCACCTCTCATCTCTTTCACATCAGCTATCTTCAAGGTCCACAGGCTACTTTTCACAGAATCTTCAGGCCTGATGCAGTAAGAATGATGAATAGAACAGAGCCGGGATCAATTTTCCACTTTGGATGAAATGCACTCTGCACACAAATCCAAGGAGAAGGTGTTGCCCCGATGCCCAGAAAAACTTCCACTACTACCAGTGCTCTACGTCAACCGCAACTAACTCTGAAAGAAAAGCTTTTTCTCTGAGAGCATCTGAGAGGTTTGCATGAAGCACTGATATCTGACAGATGCAATTTTGAATAGGAGAGGAAAAAGAAAATGGCAGGAAGTTTTTCATGTTACTGCTTTCAATTTTAAATTCCATGCACTTTTTCAAAACTTGTCAGCTCAAATGCCCATCAACATCTTTTAGTCACCTGTAAGTCAGTATTCATCTAAAATGTGCTTCAAATCAAAAGAATGTCAAATTTGCACTCCAAGTTTCTATGCCTAGATTGATGATTTCCTACACATATGAGATGAAAGGAAGGCCTTTTTTACTGTGGGAGTGCTGGAACACTGGAACAGGTTGCCCAGAGAAGTTGTGGCTGTCCCATGCCTGAAAGTACTCAAGGTCAGCTTGGACGGGGCTTGGAGCAGCAACAAAGGAGAATCTTGATGGTAGAGAAACAAAGTTGGACTATAGAAGAAACTGGGCTTGAAGGATAGGAGCAAGTTTTCTCTCAGCTCTTGGGGTCAATTCAAAGTTGTACAAAATGACATTTATCTGTGATGTTCACTACTGTAACAGAAAGCTTCATGAAAACTGTACAGAAAATAGCAAATTTTAAAAGAGATAAGAATTACAGCATAAAATCCATGGGATGGGTTACAGCATGAGACACTCTCTAAGAGAAAATCTCTGTCTTTCAGCACCTCATCATGGTAAGATTTCATGAAGTGCCAAAGAAGGCGGCAAAATATCATTTGGGACATTACTGACTGGAGTTCAGCCTGGCCATCAGTAGGAATTGGGTTTGAACATCATGTAGATATACCACACACACTTTCCCTTCACTGAAAAATTCCTGTTTACAATGCATAAGCAATTGAGGATCAAAATGGATTGAAAGCATCTTAAACATGTCAAGTATTTCATTGTAGATGATCTGTGATCCAAATACTTCTTCCACCTTAATGAGGGACAGAACAATTCTTCCATATCACGATGGTTTAAAATTCTATCAAGCAATGTTTTGTGCTGAAAAGATCTCACCTATTTTTTTCTATTTTTCAAAGAAAATATTCCTAGACATACAAGACATGAGAACTAAGTAATTGAAAAGAAACAAATGAAATGAAAATGATTTGTAAATGGAATGAAATGAAAAGCTGTCTTTTAAATAGGAGCTAAATGTTCAACAGAATTTTTGTACCAGGCATTTGAACAATTGCACCAGCTCCTTTGCCCATAAAGAGAGGCATTTAGCATTTCAGTCTTTTCCAAGGTGTTCATGATCTGCTATGCTGATCTCTGTGTGTGCCTAGGTGTGTGTGGAAGGGGGGGCATGTGAACGGGAGTGTGTAGGTTTGCTTAACCCTTGTTGTGGCAGATTCATGTCTCCGCTCCACATTTTGTTTTAGAAAGGTCACACAGTGTGGATATGAAGTTTGCTTTTAACAAGAGATCAATTCCCAAACCATCCATTTGACTCTACCTTATAAATCATGTGCTTTGTTGCATATTTGATCAAACATACTTTCAAGCCAGATGGAGGAAGGAGAATGTGGGAATCCCTCCACTGTCTTGCGACTTTTATGCAAGTAGGTTTTCAAGAAAATCATCCTTTCTCTTTTCAATATGTCTGGAACAGGCATGATGGTGGTGTCAACCTGTTGGAGTTTTTCTTGCTGGGAGAAGTTGTACAAAAGGATTGGTTTTTCCATTGAGCAGTTAGTGAAACCAGCGCAGGAATACACTGGAAATTCAACTGGGGGTTCCTTTTCCCCGCAGACTACTTCCAGAACGAGCTTGTCCGCTGAAGCTGACTCTTTTGCTCTCTTTTTGTTTCTTTCCTATTTTCTTGGCTTCTTTGCCACTATCTAGACAAATTTGGATCCTTTTTCCCAACTCAAATGGTTTCAATAGTCTGATAGTGATAATACATTTTTACAAGGAATTTTTAAAATCTTTCCTCCAGTTAAGAAAGTCAAGGACTTAGGTCTTTTTCTTCCCTTATCAATATTGCAATGAAATTGAGAAATAAAGACCAACTCTGTATTTTTGTTTTTAACCCAAGTAGATGATTCCCTTCCATTCATCCATTTTGTGGACCAATATTTGCCATTCTGATGTCAGTTGTCACTTCTTAACAGTAGACATTCTGTGACTATGTTGACAACACTTTGGGTGAAGATCCTAACTGGTCTTAGATACACATAGGGAGAAATTTGCTCAGCCAGTGTCAGTCTAATGCACGCGTATCAGAAGATCTTTCTATAGCTGGGAATTTTCCCCTGAAAGGGATTCAGTTAGGGAAGAGATACTTGTCCCAGAGTTTTATATTCTTCTTGAACACTGCTTAAGGAACTTAGATCCCATGTCCATTTGGATCTCTGTCTGCACAGAACTTTGTCATGCCAGTGCTTGAAGTGCATCTCCAAGAGAATTCACTAGCACAGAACGACTGAGAGTGGAAGGGCTTGGTGGGGCTAACCAGATCCAACCCCCCTGCTAAACCAGGATACCTAGAGCCTCTTGCCCAGGATTCTATCTGGGTGTACTTTTAATGTCTTCAAAGATCCAGGCTCCACAGTCTTTCTGGGCAGTCTGTGCCATGGTTCAGTCACCCTCACATTAAAAAATCTTTTGGTGATGTTCAAAGGCAATCTCCGGTATTTCAGAGTGTACCCACTGCCTCTTGTCTTTTCACTCAGCATCACTGAAAAGACACTGGTTCCCCCCCCTTAGCATTATTGCTTCCAGTATGTATGTGTGCTGCCATGCAGAGAAATGCCAAAAACCTCCCTGAGGCCCGGGCAGTCAAAATTCCGTTCATCGACCAGTCGATTCATCAGAGGAGTTTAAAAAGATGTTCAGAACAAAATTCCCCCGGAAAATCCATGCTGACGACCTGAGTTTGCTGTACTTCATGTGCCGGGCTAGGCTTTCCAGGAATAGCTGCTCCATAAACTTCCTGGAGATAAAAAACAGGCTGGCTGGTTCAAACTCTTCTGAGCACACCTAATTGCCTTCTTTGAAGATAGGTGTCATTTGCTTTCATCCAGTCTTTAGCCTCTCTTCTCGTCTACATCTTAGCAAAAAGCTTTTCCACTCTGTCTGGCAAGGAGAAACTGTGCCAGCACAGAAAACATCTCCCATCGTGTTCTAGAAGCTGCACGGAGGTCTGCCGAGTGTTTTGCAAGAAGAGAAAGAAAGTTGTCCAAAAAAGCTTCCAATCGAGAGTTCATGTGATTAGAAACGGCAGGAGAGTGGTCAGGTACTGTTTTCTCTCAGTTGGCAAGCTGCGCACACAATCGCAGTGTTGTACAGCTTGTTTCATCACCTTGGCGAAGCTGCCGCTCTCTCCGGCTCCCGGAGACGAAGAAGCTACTTCTTCGCGCAAAGACGATTCTGCCGCTCACAGTGCTCTGCGGTGTGCGGCTTCTGCCGAAAGAGATCCGGGAGCGGTGCTTCGCTCTGCAGAGCACCGTACCTTCGTCTTTAGCCTCTCTTCTCGTCTACATCTGAGCAAAAAGCTTTTCCACTGTGTCTGGCAAGGAGAAACTGTGCCAGCACAGAAAACATCTCCCATCGTGTTCTAGAAGCTGCACGGAGGTCTGCCGAGTGTTTTGCAAGACGAGAAAGAAAGTTGTCCAAAACAGCTTCCAATCGAATGTTCATGTGATTAGAAATGGCCGGAGAGTGGTCAGGTACTGTTTTCTCTCAGTTGGCAATCTGCGCACACAATCGCAGTGTTGTACAGCGAGAAGTTGTACAAAAGGATTGGTTTTTCCATTGAGCAGTTAGTGAAACCAGCGCAGGAATACACTGGAAATTCAACTGGGGGTTCCTTTTCCCCGCAGACTACTTCCAGAACGAGCTTGTCCGCTGAAGCTGACTCTTTTGCTCTCTTTTTGTTTCTTTCCTATTTTCTTGGCTTCTTTGCCACTATCTAGACAAATTTGGATCTTTTTTCCCAACTCAAATGGTTTCAATAGTCTGATAGTGATAATACATTTTTACAAGGAATTTTTAAAATCTTTCCTCCAGTTAAGAAAGTCAAGGACTTAGGTCTTTTTCTTCCCTTATCAATATTGCAATGAAATTGAGAAATAAAGACCAACTCTGTATTTTTGTTTTTAACCCAAGTAGATGATTCCCTTCCATTCATCCATTTTGTGGACCAATATTTGCCATTCTGATGTCAGTTGTCACTTCTTAACAGTAGACATTCTGTGACTATGTTGACAACACTTTGGGTAAAGATCCTAACTGGTCTTAGATACACATAGGGAGAAATTTGCTCAGCCAGTGTCAGTCTAATGCACGCGTATCAGAAGATCTTTCTATAGCTGAGAATTTTCCCCTGAAAGGGATTCAGTTAGGGGAGAGATACTTGTCCCTAACGAGTTTTATATTCTTGCCCCTAAAGAGTTTTATATGCTTCTTGAACACTGCTTAAGGAACTTAGGTCCCATGTCCATTTGGATCTGTGTCTGCGCAGAACTTTGTCATGCCAGTGCTTGAAGTGCATCTCCAAGAGAATTCACTAGCACAGAACGACTGAGAGTGGAAAGGGTTGGTGGGGCTAACCAGATCCAACCCCCCTGCTAAACCAGGATACCTAGAGCCTCTTGCCCAGGATTCTATCTGGGTGTACTTTTAATGTCTTCAAAGATTCAGGCTCCACAGTCTTTCTGGGCAGTCTGTGCCATGGTTCAGTCACCCTCACATTAAAAATTCTTTTGGTGATGTTCAAAGGCAATCTCCGGTATTTCAGAGTGTACCCACTGCCTCTTGTCTTTTCACTCAGCATCACTGAAAAGACACTGGTTCCCTCCCCTTAGCATTAATGCTTTCAGTATGTATGTGTGCTGCCATGCAGAGAAATGCCAAAAACCTCCCTGAGGCCCAGGCAGTCAAAATTACGTTCATCGACCAGTCGATTCATCAGAGGAGTTTAAAAAGATGTTCAGCACAAAATTCCCCCGGAAAATCCATGCTAAAGACCTGAGTTTGCCGTACTTCATGTGCCGGGCAAGGCTTTCAAGGAATAGCTGCTCCATAAACTTCCTGGAGATAAAAAACAGGCTGGCTGGTTCGGACTCTTCCGAGCACACCTAATTGCCTTCTTTGAAGATAGGTGTCATTTGCTTTCATCCAGTCTTTAGCGTCTCTACTCGTCTACATCTTAGCAAAAAGCTTTTCCACTCTGTCTGGCAAGGAGAAACTGTGCCAGCACAGAAAACATCTCCCATCGTCTTCTAGAGCTTGCACGGAGGTCTGCGAAGTGTTTTGCAAGAAGAGAAAGAAAGTTGTCAAAACAGCTTCCAATCCAATGTTCATGTGAATAGAAAAGGCAGGAGAGTGGTCAGGTACTGTTTTCTCTCAGTTGGCAAGCTGCGCACACAATCGCAGTGTTGTATAGCTTGTTTCATCACCTTTGCGAAGCTGCCGCTCTCTCCGGCTCCCGGCGACGAAGAAGCTGCTTCTTCGCGCAAAGACGATTCTGCCGCTCACAGTGCTCTGCGGTGTGCGGCTTCTGCCGAAAGACGCCCGGGAGCGGTGCTAAGCTCTGCAGAGCCCCGTACCTTCGTCTTTAGCCTCTCTTCTCGTCTACATCTTAGCAAAAAGCTTTTCCACTCTGTCTGGCAAGGAGAAACTGTGCCATCACAGAAAACATCTCCCATCGTGTTCTAGAAGCTGCACGGAGGTCTGCCGAGTGTTTTGCAAGAAGAGAAAGAAAGTTGTCCAAAACAGCTTGCAATCGAATGTTCATGTGAATAGAAAAGGCAGGAGAGTGGTCAGGTACTGTTTTCTCTCAGTCGGCAAGCTGCGCACACAATCGCAGTGTTGTACAGCTTGTTTCATGACCTTTGCGAAGTTGCCGCTCTCTCCGGCTCCCGGAGACGAAGAAGCTGCTTCTTCGCGCAAAGACGATTCTGCCGCTCACAGTGCTCTGCGGTGTGCGCCTTCTGCCGAAAGAGGCCCGGGAGCGGTGCTTAGCTCTGCAGAGCACCGTACCTTCGTCTTTAGCCTCTCTTCTCGTCTACATCTCAGCAGAAAGCTTTTCCACTCTCTCTGGCAAGGAGAAACTGTGCCAGCACAGAAAACATCTCCCATCGTGTTCTAGAGGCTGCACGGAGGTCTGCCGAGTGTTTTGCAAGAAGAGAAAGAAAGTTGTCCAAAACAGCTTGCAATCGAATGTTCATGTGAATAGAAAAGGCAGGAGAGTGGTCAGGTACTGTTTTCTCTCAGTTGGCAAGCTGCACACACAATCGCAGTGTTGTACAGCTTGTTTCATCACCTTTGCGAAGTTGCCGCTCTCTCCGGCTCCCGGAGACGAAGAAGCTGCTTCTTCGCGCAAAGACGATTCTGCCGCTCACAGTGCTCTCCAGTGTGCGGCTTCTGCCGAAAGAGGCCCGGAAGCGGTGCTTATCTCTGCAGAGCACCGTATTTCGTCTTTAGCGTCTCTTCTCGTCTACGTCTTAGCAAAAAGCTTTTCCACTCTGTCTGGGAAGGAGAAACTGTGCCAGCACAGAAAACATCTCCCATCGTGTTCTAGAGCTTGCACGGAGGTCTGCCGAGTGTTTTGCAAGAAGAGAAAGAAAGTTGTCCAAAACAGCTTGCAATCGAATGTTCATGTGAATAGAAAAGGCAGGAGAGTGGTCAGGTACTGTTTTCTCTCAGTTGGCATCTGCGCACTCAATCGCAGTGTTGTACAGCTTGTTTCATCACCTTTGCGAAGTTGCCGCTCTCTCCGGCTCCCGGAGGCGAAGGAGCGGCTTCTTCGAGCAAAGACGATTCTGCCGCTCACAGTGCTCTCCGGTGTGCGTCTTCTGCCGAAAGAAGCCCGGGAGCGGGGCTTAGCCTTGCAGAGCACCGTACCTTCGTCTTTAGCCTCTCTTCTCGTCTACATCTTAGCAAAAAGCTTTTCCACTCTGTCTGGCAAGGAGAAACTGTGCCAGCACAGAAAACATCTCCCATCGTGTTCTAGAGCTTGCACAGAGGTCTGCCGAGCGTTTTGCAAGAAGAGAAAGAAAGTTGTCCAAAACAGCTTGCAATCGAATGTTCATGTGAATAGAAAAGGCAGGAGAGTGGTCAGGTACTGTTTTCTCTCAGTTGGCAAGCTGCGCACACAATCGCAGTGTTGTACAGCTTGTTTCATCACCTTTGCGAAGTTGCCGCTCTCTCCGGCTCCCGGAGGCGAAGAAGCTGCTTCTTCGGGCAAAGACGATTGTGCCGCTCACAATGCTCTGCGGTGTGCGTCTTCTACCGATAGAAGCCCGAGAGCGGGGCTTAGCCTTGCAGAGCACCGTACCGTCGTCTTTAGCCTCTCTTCTCGTCTACATCTTAGCAAAAAGCTTTCCACTGTGTCTGGCAAGGAGAAACTGTGCCAGCACAGAAAACATCTCCCATCGTGTTCTAGAGGCTGCACCGAGGTCTGCCGAGTGTTTTGCAAGAAGAGAAAGAAAGTTGTCCAAAACAGCTTGCAATCGAATGTTCATGTGAATAGAAAAGGCAGGAGAGTGGTCAGGTACTGTTTTCTCTCAGTCGGAGAGCTGCGCACACAATCGCAGTGTTGTACAGCTTGTTTCATCACCTTTGCCAAGTTGACGCTCTCTTCGGCTCCCGGAGGTGATGAACCGGCTTCTTCGCGCAAAGACGATTCTGCCGCTCACAGTGCTCTCCGGTGTGCGTCTTCTGCCGAAAGAGGCCCGGGAGCGGTGCTTAGCTCTGCAGAGCATAGTACCTTCGTCTTTAGCGTCTCTTCTCGTCTACATCTTAGCAAAAAGCTTTTCCACTGTGTCTGGCAAGGAGAAACTGTGCCAGCACAGAAAACATCTCCCATCATGTCCTAGAGGCTGCACGGAGGTCTGCCGAGTGTTTTGCAAGAAGAGAAAGAAAGTTGTCCAAAACAGCTAGCAATCGAATGTTCATGTGATTAGAAAAGGCAGGAGAGTGGTCAGGTACTGTTTTCTCTCACTTGGCAAGCTGCGCACACAATCGCAGTGTTGTACAGCTTGTTTCATCACCTTTGCGAAGTTGCCGCTCTCTCCGGCTCCCGGAGGAGAAGAAGCGGCTTCTTCGCGCAAAGACGATTCTGCCGCTCACAGTGCTCTCCGGTGTGCGGCTTCTGCTTAAAGAGGCAAGAGAGAGCGGTGCTTAGCTCTGCAGAGCACCGTACCTTGGTCTTTTGCATCCCTTCTCATCTACATCTAAGCAAAAAGCTTTTCCACTGTGTCTGGCAAGGAGAAACTGTGCCAGCACAGAAAACATCTCCCATTGTGGTCTAGAGGCTGCACGGAGGTCTGCCGAGTGTTTTGCAAGAAGAGAAAGAAAGTTGTCCAAAACAGCTTGCAATCGAATGTTCATGTGAATAGTAAAGGCAGGAGAGTGGTCAGGTACTGTTTTCTCTCAGTTGGCAAATTGCGCACACAATCGCAGTGTTGTACAGCTTGTTTCATCACCTTTGCGAAGTTGCCGCTCTCTCCGGCTCCCGGAGGCGAAGAAGCGGCTTCTTCGCGCAAAGACGATTCTGCCGCTCACAGTGCTCTCCGGTGTGCGTCTTCTGCCGAAAGAAGCCCGAGAGCGGGGCTTAGCCTTGCACAGCACCGTTCCTTCGTCTTTAGTCTCTCTTCTCGTCTACATCTTAGCAAAAAGCTTTTCCACTCTGTCTGGCAAGGAGAAACTGTGCCAGCACAGAAAACATCTCCCATCGTGTTCTAGAGCTTGCAGAGAGGTCAGCCATATGTTTTGCAAGAAGAGAAAGAAAGTTGTCCAAAACAGCTTGCAATCGAATGTTCATGTGATTAGAAAAGGCAGGAGAGTGGTCAGGTACTGTTTTCTCTCAGTTGGCAAGCTGCGCACACAATCGCAGTGTTGTACAGATTGTTTCATCACCTTTTCCAAGCTGCCGCTCTCTCCGGCTCCCGGAGGCGAAGAAGCGTCTTCTTCGCGCAAAGACGATTCTCCCGCTCACAGTGCTCTCCGGTGTGCGTCTTCTGCCGAAAGTAGCCCGGGAGCGGGACATAGCAGTGCAGAGCACCGTACCTTCGTCTTTAGCCTCTCTTCTCGTCTACATCTCAGCAGAAAGCTTTTCCACTCTCTCTGGCAAGGAGAAACTGTGCCAGCACAGAAAACATCTCCCATCGTGTTCTAGAGGCTGACGGAGGTCTGCCGAGTGTTTTGCAAGAAGAGAAAGAAAGTTGTCCAAAACAGCTTGCAATCGAATGTTCATGTGAATAGAAAAGGCAGGAGAGTGGTCAGGTACTGTTTTCTCTCACTTGGCAAGCTGCGCACACAATCGCAGTGTTGTACAGCTTGTTTCATCACCTTTGCGAAGTTGCCGCTCTCTACGGCTCCCGGAGGCGAAGAAGCGACTTCTTCGCGCAAAGACGATTCTGCCGCTCACAGTGCTCTGCGGTGTGCGGCTTCTGCCGAAAGAGGCCCGGGAGCGGTGCTTAGCTCTGCAGAGAACCGTACCGTCGTCTTTAGCCTCTCTTCTCGTCTACATCTTAGCAAAAAGCTTTTCCACTCTGTCTGGCAAGGAGAAACTGTGCCAGCACAGAAAACATCTCCCATCGTGTTCTAGAGGCTGCACGGAGGTCTGCCGAGTGTTTTGCAAGAAGAGAAAGAAAGTTGTCCAAAACAGCTTGCAATCGAATGTTCATGTGAATAGAAAAGGCAGGAGAGTGGTCAGGTACTGTTTTCTCTCACTTGGCAAGCTGCGCACACAATCGCAGTGTTGTACAGCTTGTTTCATCACCTTTGCGAAGTTGCCGCTCTCTCCGGCTCCCGGAGGCGAACAAGCTGCTTCTTCGAGCAAAGACGATTCTGCCGCTCACAATGCTCTGCGGTGTGCGTCTTCTGCCGATAGAAGCCCGAGAGCGGGGCTTAGCCTTGAAGAGCACCGTACCGTCGTCTTTAGCCTCTCTTCTCGTCTACATCTTAGCAAAAAGCTTTTCCACTGTGTCTGGCAAGGAGAAACTTTGCCAGCACAGAAAACATCTCCCATCGTGTTCTAGAGGCTGCACGGAGGTCAGCCATATGTTTTGCAAGAAGAGAAAGAAAGTTGTCCAAAACAGCTTGCAATCGAATGTTCATGTGAATAGAAAAGGCAGGAGAGTGGTCAGGTACTGTTTTCTCTCACTTGGCAAGCTGCGCACACAATCGCAGTGTTGTACAGCTTGTTTCATCACCTTTGCCAAGTTGCCGCTCTCTTCGGCTCCCGGAGGTGAAGAAGCGGCTTCTTCGCGCAAAGACGATTCTGCCGCTCACAGTGCTCTCCAGTGTGCGACTTCTGCCGAAAGAGGCCCGGGAGCGGTGCTTATCTCTGCAGAGCACCGTATTTCGTCTTTAGCCTCTCTTCTCGTCTACGTCTTAGCAAAAAGCTTTTCCACTCTGTCTGGCAAGGAGAAACTGTGCCAGCACAGAAAACATCTCCCATCGTGTTCTAGAGCTTGCACGGAGGTGTGCCGAGTGTTTTGCAAGAAGAGAAAGAAAGTTGTCCAAAACAGCTTGCAATCGAATGTTCATTTGATTAGAAAAGGCAGGAGAGTGGTCAGGTACTGTTTTCTCTCAGTTGGCAAGCTGCGCACACAATCGCAGTGTTGTACAGCTTGTTTCATCACCTTTGCGAAGTTGCCGCTCTCTCCGGCTCCCGGAGGCGAAGAAGCGGCTTCTTCGCGCAAAGACGATTCTGCCGCTCACAGTGCTCTCCGGTGTGCGGATTCAGCCGAAAGAGGCCCGGGAGCGGTGCTTAGCTCTGCAGAGCACCGTACCTTCGTCTTTAGCGTCTCCACTGTGTCTACATCTTAGCAAAAAGCTTTTCCACTGTGTCTGGCAAGGAGAAATTGTGCCAGCACAGAAAACATCTCCCATCGTGTTCTAGAGGCTGCACGGAGGTCTGCCGAGTGTTTTGCAAGAAGAGAAAGAAAGTTGTCCAAAACAGCTTGCAATCGAATGTTCATGTGATTAGAAAAGGCAGGAGAGTGGTCAGGTACTGTTTTCTCTCAGTTGGCAAGCTGCGCACACAATCGCAGTGTTGTACAGCTTGTTTCATCACCTTTGCGAAGTTGCTGCTCTCTCCGCCTCCCGGAGGCGAAGAAGCGGCTTCTTCGCGCAAAGACGATTCTGCCGCTCGCAGTGCTCTCCGGTGTGCGTCTTCTGCCGAAAGAGGCCCGGGAGCGGTGCTTAGCTCTGCAGAGCATAGTACCTTCGTCTTTAGCGTCTCTTCTCGTCTACATCTTAGCAAAAAGCTTTTCCACTCTGTCTGGCAAGGAGAAACTGTGCCAGCACAGAAAACATCTCCCATCGTGTTCTAGAGGCTGCACGGAGGTCTGCCGAGTGTTTTGCGAGAAGAGAAAGAAAGTTGTCCAAAACAGCTAGCAATCGAATGTTCATGTGAATAGAAAAGGCAGGAGAGTGGTCAGGTACTGTTTTCTCTCACTTGGCAAGCTGCGCACACAATCGCAGTGTTGTACAGCTTGTTTCATCACCTTTGCGAAGCTGCCGCTCTCTCCGGCTCCCGGAGACGAAGAAGCGGCTTCTTCGCGCAAAGACGATTCTGCCGCTCACAGTGCTCTCCGGTGTGCGGCTTCTGCTTAAAGAGGCAAGAGAGAGCGGTGCTTAGCTCTGCAGAGCACCGTACCTTGGTCTTTTGCGTCCCTTCTCATCTACATCTAAGCAAAAAGCTTTTCCACTGTGTCTGGCAAGGAGAAACTGTGCCAGCACAGAAAACATCTCCCATTGTGGTCTAGAGGCTGCACGGAGGTCTGCCGAGTGTTTTGCAAGAAGAGAAAGAAAGTTGTCCAATACAGCTAGCAATCGAATGTTCATGTGAATAGTAAAGGCAGGAGAGTGGTCAGGTACTGTTTTCTCTCAGTTGGCAAATTGCGCACACAATCGCAGTGTTGTACAGCTTGTTTCATCACCTTTGCGAAGTTGCCGCTCTCTCCGGCTCCCGGAGGCGAAGAAGCGGCTTCTTCGCGCAAAGACGATTCTGCCGCTCACAGTGCTCTCCGGTGTGCGTCTTCTGCCGAAAGAAGCCCGAGAGCGGGGCTTAGCCTTGCACAGCACCGTTCCTTCGTCTTTAGTCTCTCTTCTCGTCTACATCTTAGCAAAAAGCTTTTCCACTCTGTCTGGCAAGGAGAAACTGTGCCAGCACAGAAAACATCTCCCATCGTGTTCTAGAGCTTGCAGAGAGGTCAGCCATATGTTTTGCAAGAAGAGAAAGAAAGTTGTCCAAAACAGCTTGCAATCGAATGTTCATGTGATTAGAAAAGGCAGGAGAGTGGTCAGGTACTGTTTTCTCTCAGTTGGCAAGCTGCGCACACAATCGCAGTGTTGTACAGATTGTTTCATCACCTTTTCCAAGCTGCCGCTCTCTCCGGCTCCCGGAGGCGAAGAAGCGTCTTCTTCGCGCAAAGACGATTCTCCCGCTCACAGTGCTCTCCGGTGTGCGTCTTCTGCCGAAAGTAGCCCGGGAGCGGGACATAGCAGTGCAGAGCACCGTACCTTCGTCTTTAGCCTCTCTTCTCGTCTACATCTCAGCAGAAAGCTTTTCCACTCTCTCTGGCAAGGAGAAACTGTGCCAGCACAGAAAACATCTCCCATCGTGTTCTAGAGGCTGACGGAGGTATGCCGAGTGTTTTGCAAGAAGAGAAAGAAAGTTGTCCAAAACAGCTTGCAATCGAATGTTCATGTGAATAGAAAAGGCAGGAGAGTGGTCAGGTACTGTTTTCTCTCACTTGGCAAGCTGCGCACACAATCGCAGTGTTGTACAGCTTGTTTCATCACCTTTGCGAAGTTGCCGCTCTCTACGGCTCCCGGAGGCGAAGAAGCGACTTCTTCGCGCAAAGACGATTCTGCCGCTCACAGTGCTCTGCGGTGTGCGGCTTCTGCCGAAAGAGGCCCGGGAGCGGTGCTTAGCTCTGCAGAGAACCGTACCGTCGTCTTTAGCCTCTCTTCTCGTCTACATCTTAGCAAAAAGCTTTTCCACTCTGTCTGGCAAGGAGAAACTGTGCCAGCACAGAAAACATCTCCCATCGTGTTCTAGAGGCTGCACGGAGGTCTGCCGAGTGTTTTGCAAGAAGAGAAAGAAAGTTGTCCAAAACAGCTTGCAATCGAATGTTCATGTGAATAGAAAAGGCAGGAGAGTGGTCAGGTACTGTTTTCTCTCACTTGGCAAGCTGCGCACACAATCGCAGTGTTGTACAGCTTGTTTCATCACCTTTGCGAAGTTGCCGCTCTCTCCGGCTCCCGGAGGCGAACAAGCTGCTTCTTCGAGCAAAGACGATTCTGCCGCTCACAATGCTCTGCGGTGTGCGTCTTCTGCCGATAGAAGCCCGAGGGCGGGGCTCAGCCTTGAAGAGCACCGTACCGTCGTCTTTAGCCTCTCTTCTCGTCTACATCTTAGCAAAAAGCTTTTCCACTGTGTCTGGCAAGGAGAAACTTTGCCAGCACAGAAAACATCTCCCATCGTGTTCTAGAGGCTGCACGGAGGTCAGCCATATGTTTTGCAAGAAGAGAAAGAAAGTTGTCCAAAACAGCTTGCAATCGAATGTTCATGTGAATAGAAAAGGCAGGAGAGTGGTCAGGTACTGTTTTCTCTCACTTGGCAAGCTGCGCACACAATCGCAGTGTTGTACAGCTTGTTTCATCACCTTTGCCAAGTTGCCGCTCTCTTCGGCTCCCGGAGGTGAAGAAGCGGCTTCTTCGCGCAAAGACGATTCTGCCGCTCACAGTGCTCTCCAGTGTGCGACTTCTGCCGAAAGAGGCCCGGGAGCGGTGCTTATCTCTGCAGAGCACCGTATTTCGTCTTTAGCCTCTCTTCTCGTCTACGTCTTAGCAAAAAGCTTTTCCACTCTGTCTGGCAAGGAGAAACTGTGCCAGCACAGAAAACATCTCCCATCGTGTTCTAGAGCTTGCACGGAGGTGTGCCGAGTGTTTTGCAAGAAGAGAAAGAAAGTTGTCCAAAACAGCTTGCAATCGAATGTTCATTTGATTAGAAAAGGCAGGAGAGTGGTCAGGTACTGTTTTCTCTCAGTTGGCAAGCTGCGCACACAATCGCAGTGTTGTACAGCTTGTTTCATCACCTTTGCGAAGTTGCCGCTCTCTCCGGCTCCCGGAGGCGAAGAAGCGGCTTCTTCGCGCAAAGACGATTCTGCCGCTCACAGTGCTCTCCGGTGTGCGGATTCAGCCGAAAGAGGCCCGGGAGCGGTGCTTAGCTCTGCAGAGCACCGTACCTTCGTCTTTAGCGTCTCCACTGTGTCTACATCTTAGCAAAAAGCTTTTCCACTGTGTCTGGCAAGGAGAAATTGTGCCAGCACAGAAAACATCTCCCATCGTGTTCTAGAGGCTGCACGGAGGTCTGCCGAGTGTTTTGCAAGAAGAGAAAGAAAGTTGTCCAAAACAGCTTGCAATCGAATGTTCATGTGATTAGAAAAGGCAGGAGAGTGGTCAGGTACTGTTTTCTCTCAGTTGGCAAGCTGCGCACACAATCGCAGTGTTGTACAGCTTGTTTCATCACCTTTGCGAAGTTGCTGCTCTCTCCGCCTCCCGGAGGCGAAGAAGCGGCTTCTTCGCGCAAAGACGATTCTGCCGCTCGCAGTGCTCTCCGGTGTGCGTCTTCTGCCGAAAGAGGCCCGGGAGCGGTGCTTAGCTCTGCAGAGCATAGTACCTTCGTCTTTAGCGTCTCTTCTCGTCTACATCTTAGCAAAAAGCTTTTCCACTCTGTCTGGCAAGGAGAAACTGTGCCAGCACAGAAAACATCTCCCATCGTGTTCTAGAGGCTGCACGGAGGTCTGCCGAGTGTTTTGCGAGAAGAGAAAGAAAGTTGTCCAAAACAGCTAGCAATCGAATGTTCATGTGAATAGAAAAGGCAGGAGAGTGGTCAGGTACTGTTTTCTCTCACTTGGCAAGCTGCGCACACAATCGCAGTGTTGTACAGCTTGTTTCATCACCTTTGCGAAGCTGCCGCTCTCTCCGGCTCCCGGAGACGAAGAAGCGGCTTCTTCGCGCAAAGACGATTCTGCCGCTCACAGTGCTCTCCGGTGTGCGGCTTCTGCTTAAAGAGGCAAGAGAGAGCGGTGCTTAGCTCTGCAGAGCACCGTACCTTGGTCTTTTGCGTCCCTTCTCATCTACATCTAAGCAAAAAGCTTTTCCACTGTGTCTGGCAAGGAGAAACTGTGCCAGCACAGAAAACATCTCCCATTGTGGTCTAGAGGCTGCACGGAGGTCTGCCGAGTGTTTTGCAAGAAGAGAAAGAAAGTTGTCCAATACAGCTAGCAATCGAATGTTCATGTGAATAGTAAAGGCAGGAGAGTGGTCAGGTACTGTTTTCTCTCAGTTGGCAAATTGCGCACACAATCGCAGTGTTGTACAGCTTGTTTCATCACCTTTGCGAAGTTGCCGCTCTCTCCGGCTCCCGGAGGCGAAGAAGCGGCTTCTTCGCGCAAAGACGATTCTGCCGCTCACAGTGCTCTCCGGTGTGCGTCTTCTGCCGAAAGAAGCCCGAGAGCGGGGCTTAGCCTTGCACAGCACCGTTCCTTCGTCTTTAGTCTCTCTTCTCGTCTACATCTTAGCAAAAAGCTTTTCCACTCTGTCTGGCAAGGAGAAACTGTGCCAGCACAGAAAACATCTCCCATCGTGTTCTAGAGCTTGCAGAGAGGTCAGCCATATGTTTTGCAAGAAGAGAAAGAAAGTTGTCCAAAACAGCTTGCAATCGAATGTTCATGTGATTAGAAAAGGCAGGAGAGTGGTCAGGTACTGTTTTCTCTCAGTTGGCAAGCTGCGCACACAATCGCAGTGTTGTACAGATTGTTTCATCACCTTTTCCAAGCTGCCGCTCTCTCCGGCTCCCGGAGGCGAAGAAGCGTCTTCTTCGCGCAAAGACGATTCTCCCGCTCACAGTGCTCTCCGGTGTGCGTCTTCTGCCGAAAGTAGCCCGGGAGCGGGACATAGCAGTGCAGAGCACCGTACCTTCGTCTTTAGCCTCTCTTCTCGTCTACATCTCAGCAGAAAGCTTTTCCACTCTCTCTGGCAAGGAGAAACTGTGCCAGCACAGAAAACATCTCCCATCGTGTTCTAGAGGCTGACGGAGGTATGCCGAGTGTTTTGCAAGAAGAGAAAGAAAGTTGTCCAAAACAGCTTGCAATCGAATGTTCATGTGAATAGAAAAGGCAGGAGAGTGGTCAGGTACTGTTTTCTCTCACTTGGCAAGCTGCGCACACAATCGCAGTGTTGTACAGCTTGTTTCATCACCTTTGCGAAGTTGCCGCTCTCTACGGCTCCCGGAGGCGAAGAAGCGACTTCTTCGCGCAAAGACGATTCTGCCGCTCACAGTGCTCTGCGGTGTGCGGCTTCTGCCGAAAGAGGCCCGGGAGCGGTGCTTAGCTCTGCAGAGAACCGTACCGTCGTCTTTAGCCTCTCTTCTCGTCTACATCTTAGCAAAAAGCTTTTCCACTCTGTCTGGCAAGGAGAAACTGTGCCAGCACAGAAAACATCTCCCATCGTGTTCTAGAGGCTGCACGGAGGTCTGCCGAGTGTTTTGCAAGAAGAGAAAGAAAGTTGTCCAAAACAGCTTGCAATCGAATGTTCATGTGAATAGAAAAGGCAGGAGAGTGGTCAGGTACTGTTTTCTCTCACTTGGCAAGCTGCGCACACAATCGCAGTGTTGTACAGCTTGTTTCATCACCTTTGCGAAGTTGCCGCTCTCTCCGGCTCCCGGAGGCGAACAAGCTGCTTCTTCGAGCAAAGACGATTCTGCCGCTCACAATGCTCTGCGGTGTGCGTCTTCTGCCGATAGAAGCCCGAGAGCGGGGCTTAGCCTTGAAGAGCACCGTACCGTCGTCTTTAGCCTCTCTTCTCGTCTACATCTTAGCAAAAAGCTTTTCCACTGTGTCTGGCAAGGAGAAACTTTGCCAGCACAGAAAACATCTCCCATCGTGTTCTAGAGGCTGCACGGAGGTCAGCCATATGTTTTGCAAGAAGAGAAAGAAAGTTGTCCAAAACAGCTTGCAATCGAATGTTCATGTGAATAGAAAAGGCAGGAGAGTGGTCAGGTACTGTTTTCTCTCACTTGGCAAGCTGCGCACACAATCGCAGTGTTGTACAGCTTGTTTCATCACCTTTGCCAAGTTGCCGCTCTCTTCGGCTCCCGGAGGTGAAGAAGCGGCTTCTTCGCGCAAAGACGATTCTGCCGCTCACAGTGCTCTCCAGTGTGCGACTTCTGCCGAAAGAGGCCCGGGAGCGGTGCTTATCTCTGCAGAGCACCGTATTTCGTCTTTAGCCTCTCTTCTCGTCTACGTCTTAGCAAAAAGCTTTTCCACTCTGTCTGGCAAGGAGAAACTGTGCCAGCACAGAAAACATCTCCCATCGTGTTCTAGAGCTTGCACGGAGGTGTGCCGAGTGTTTTGCAAGAAGAGAAAGAAAGTTGTCCAAAACAGCTTGCAATCGAATGTTCATTTGATTAGAAAAGGCAGGAGAGTGGTCAGGTACTGTTTTCTCTCAGTTGGCAAGCTGCGCACACAATCGCAGTGTTGTACAGCTTGTTTCATCACCTTTGCGAAGTTGCCGCTCTCTCCGGCTCCCGGAGGCGAAGAAGCGGCTTCTTCGCGCAAAGACGATTCTGCCGCTCACAGTGCTCTCCGGTGTGCGGATTCAGCCGAAAGAGGCCCGGGAGCGGTGCTTAGCTCTGCAGAGCACCGTACCTTCGTCTTTAGCGTCTCCACTGTGTCTACATCTTAGCAAAAAGCTTTTCCACTGTGTCTGGCAAGGAGAAATTGTGCCAGCACAGAAAACATCTCCCATCGTGTTCTAGAGGCTGCACGGAGGTCTGCCGAGTGTTTTGCAAGAAGAGAAAGAAAGTTGTCCAAAACAGCTTGCAATCGAATGTTCATGTGATTAGAAAAGGCAGGAGAGTGGTCAGGTACTGTTTTCTCTCAGTTGGCAAGCTGCGCACACAATCGCAGTGTTGTACAGCTTGTTTCATCACCTTTGCGAAGTTGCTGCTCTCTCCGCCTCCCGGAGGCGAAGAAGCGGCTTCTTCGCGCAAAGACGATTCTGCCGCTCGCAGTGCTCTCCGGTGTGCGTCTTCTGCCGAAAGAGGCCCGGGAGCGGTGCTTAGCTCTGCAGAGCATAGTACCTTCGTCTTTAGCGTCTCTTCTCGTCTACATCTTAGCAAAAAGCTTTTCCACTCTGTCTGGCAAGGAGAAACTGTGCCAGCACAGAAAACATCTCCCATCGTGTTCTAGAGGCTGCACGGAGGTCTGCCGAGTGTTTTGCGAGAAGAGAAAGAAAGTTGTCCAAAACAGCTAGCAATCGAATGTTCATGTGAATAGAAAAGGCAGGAGAGTGGTCAGGTACTGTTTTCTCTCACTTGGCAAGCTGCGCACACAATCGCAGTGTTGTACAGCTTGTTTCATCACCTTTGCGAAGCTGCCGCTCTCTCCGGCTCCCGGAGACGAAGAAGCGGCTTCTTCGCGCAAAGACGATTCTGCCGCTCACAGTGCTCTCCGGTGTGCGGCTTCTGCTTAAAGAGGCAAGAGAGAGCGGTGCTTAGCTCTGCAGAGCACCGTACCTTGGTCTTTTGCGTCCCTTCTCATCTACATCTAAGCAAAAAGCTTTTCCACTGTGTCTGGCAAGGAGAAACTGTGCCAGCACAGAAAACATCTCCCATTGTGGTCTAGAGGCTGCACGGAGGTCTGCCGAGTGTTTTGCAAGAAGAGAAAGAAAGTTGTCCAAAACAGCTAGCAATCGAATGTTCATGTGATTAGAAAAGGCAGGAGAGTGGTCAGGTACTGTTTTCTCTCACTTGGCAAGCTGCGCACACAATCGCAGTGTTGTACAGCTTGTTTCATCACCTTTGCGAAGCTGCCGCTCTCTCCGGCTCCCGGAGACGAAGAAGCTGCTTCTTCGCGCAAAGACGATTCTGCCGCTCACAGTGCTCTGCGGTGTGCGGCTTCTGCCGAAAGAGGCCCGGGAGCGGTGCTTAGCTCTGCAGAGCACCGTACCTTCGTCTTTAGCCTCTCTTCTCGTCTACATCTTAGCCAAAAGCTTTTCCACTCTGTCTGGCAAGGAGAAACTGTGCCAGCACAGAAAACATCAGCTGGTATGGAGGGTGAATTAGCAGCAGTAGCCAGGTGTCTGGCCAGGAGAATTTGCTTCAATGGATTTTGATCTCCTGGATCTTTTGAAGATCTGCTTCAGCCCTCTTTGTCAAACACCACCTTGAAAGCGTGCTAAACAATTGTTCAGGCTATGGATCACATGAAGAAATACTTTCTGGTGTCCCTACTGGGCCATATGCTCTTTATTCTCTCCCTCAGCTTCTCCAGCACCTCTCATCTCTTTCACATCAGCTATCTTCAAGGTCCACAGGCTACTTTTCACAGAATCTTCAGGCCTGATGCAGTAAGAATGATGAATAGAACAGAGCCGGGATCAATTTTCCACTTTGGATGAAATGCACTCTGCACACAAATCCAAGGAGAAGGTGTTGCCCCGATGCCCAGAAAAACTTCCACTACTACCAGTGCTCTACGTCAACCGCAACTAAGTCTGAAAGAAAAGCTTTTTCTCTGAGAGCATCTGAGAGGTTTGCATGAAGCACTGATATCTGACAGATGCAATTTTGAATAGGAGAGGAAAAAGAAAATGGCAGGAAGTTTTTCATGTTACTGCTTTCAATTTTAAATTCCATGCACTTTTTCAAAACTTGTCAGCTCAAATGCCCATCAACATCTTTTAGTCACCTGTAAGTCAGTATTCATCTAAAATGTGCTTCAAATCAAAAGAATGTCAAATTTGCACTCCAAGTTTCTATGCCTAGATTGATGATTTCCTACACATATGAGATGAAAGGAAGGCCTTTTTTACTGTGGGAGTGCTGGAACACTGGAACAGGTTGCCCAGAGAAGTTGTGGCTGTCCCATGCCTGAAAGTACTCAAGGTCAGCTTGGACGGGGCTTGGAGCAGCAACAAAGGAGAATCTTGATGGTAGAGAAACAAAGTTGGACTATAGAAGAAACTGGGCTTGAAGGATAGGAGCAAGTTTTCTCTCAGCTCTTGGGGTCAATTCAAAGTTGTACAAAATGACATTTATCTGTGATGTTCACTACTGTAACAGAAAGCTTCATGAAAACTGTACAGAAAATAGCAAATTTTAAAAGAGATAAGAATTACAGCATAAAATCCATGGGATGGGTTACAGCATGAGACACTCTCTAAGAGAAAATCTCTGTCTTTCAGCACCTCATCATGGTAAGATTTCATGAAGTGCCAAAGAAGGCGGCAAAATATCATTTGGGATATTACTGACTGGAGTTCAGCCTGGCCATCAGTAGGAATTGGGTTTGAACATCATGTAGATATACCACACACACTTTCCCTTCACTGAAAAATTCCTGTTTACAATGCATAAGCAATTGAGGATCAAAATGGATTGAAAGCATCTTAAACATGTCAAGTATTTCATTGTAGATGATCTGTGATCCAAATACTTCTTCCACCTTAGAGAGGGACAGAACAATTCTTCCATATCACGATGGTTTAAAATTCTATCAAGCAATGTTTTGTGCTGAAAAGATCTCACCTATTTTTTTCTGTTTTTCAAAGAAAATATTCCTAGACATACAAGACATGAGAACTAAGTAATTGAAAATAAACAAATTAAATGAAAATGATTTGTAAATGGAATGAAATGAAAAGCTGTCTTTTAAATAGGAGCTAAATGTTCAACAGAATTTTTGTACCAGGCATTTGAACAATTGCACCAGCTCCTTTGCCCATAAAGAGAGGCATTTAGCATTTCAGTCTTTTCCAAGGTGTTCATGATCTGCTATGCTGATCTCTGTGTGTGCCTAGGTGTGTGTGGAAGGGGGGGCATGTGAACGGGAGTGTGTAGGTTTGCTTAACCCTTGTTGTGGCAGATTCATGTCTCCGCTCCACATTTTGTTTTAGAAAGGTCACACAGTGTGGATA
This sequence comes from Melozone crissalis, assembly GCF_028551555.1. Taxonomy (NCBI): domain Eukaryota; kingdom Metazoa; phylum Chordata; class Aves; order Passeriformes; family Passerellidae; genus Melozone; species Melozone crissalis. Next base: position 7,401,977 of record NW_026535896.1, on the reverse strand, counting down.
TGAAGTTTGCTTTTAACAAGAGATCAATTCCCAAACCATCCATTTGACTCTACCTTATAAATCATGTGCTTTGTTGCATATTTGATCAAACATACTTTCAAGCCAGATGGAGGAAGGAGAATGTGGGAATCCCTCCACTGTCTTGCGACTTTTATGCAAGTAGGTTTTCAAGAAAATCATCCTTTCTCTTTTCAATATGTCTGGAACAGGCATGATGGTGGTGTCAACCTGTTGGAGTTTTTCTTGCTGGGAGAAGTTGTACAAAAGGATTGGTTTTTCCATTGAGCAGTTAGTGAAACCAGTGCAGGAATACACTGGAAATTCAACTGGGGGTTCCTTTTCCCCGCAGACTACTTCCAGAACGAGCTTGTCCGCTGAAGCTGACTCTTTTGCTCTCTTTTTGTTTCTTTCCTATTTTCTTGGCTTCTTTGCCACTATCTAGACAAATTTGGATCCTTTTTCCCAACTCAAATGGTTTCAATAGTCTGATAGTGATAATACATTTTTACAAGGAATTTTTAAAATCTTTCCTCCAGTTAAGAAAGTCAAGGACTTAGGTCTTTTTCTTCCCTTATCAATATTGCAATGAAATTGAGAAATAAAGACCAACTCTGTATTTTTGTTTTTAACCCAAGTAGATGATTCCCTTCCATTCATCCATTTTGTGGACCAATATTTGCCATTCTGATGTCAGTTGTCACTTCTTAACAGTAGACATTCTGTGACTATGTTGACAACACTTTGGGTGAAGATCCTAACTGGTCTTAGATACACATAGGGAGAAATTTGCTCAGCCAGTGTCAGTCTAATGCACGCGTATCAGAAGATCTTTCTATAGCTGGGAATTTTCCCCTGAAAGGGATTCAGTTAGGGAAGAGATACTTGTCCCAGAGTTTTATATTCTTCTTGAACACTGCTTAAGGAACTTAGATCCCATGTCCATTTGGATCTCTGTCTGCACAGAACTTTGTCATGCCAGTGCTTGAAGTGCATCTCCAAGAGAATTCACTAGCACAGAACGACTGAGAGTGGAAGGGCTTGGTGGGGCTAACCAGATCCAACCCCCCTGCTAAACCAGGATACCTAGAGCCTCTTGCCCAGGATTCTATCTGGGTGTACTTTTAATGTCTTCAAAGATCCAGGCTCCACAGTCTTTCTGGGCAGTCTGTGCCATGGTTCAGTCACCCTCACATTAAAAAATCTTTTGGTGATGTTCAAAGGCAATCTCCGGTATTTCAGAGTGTACCCACTGCCTCTTGTCTTTTCACTCAGCATCACTGAAAAGACACTGGTTCCCCCCCCTTAGCATTATTGCTTCCAGTATGTATGTGTGCTGCCATGCAGAGAAATGCCAAAAACCTCCCTGAGGCCCGGGCAGTCAAAATTCCGTTCATCGACCAGTCGATTCATCAGAGGAGTTTAAAAAGATGTTCAGAACAAAATTCCCCCGGAAAATCCATGCTGACGACCTGAGTTTGCTGTACTTCATGTGCCGGGCTAGGCTTTCCAGGAATAGCTGCTCCATAAACTTCCTGGAGATAAAAAACAGGCTGGCTGGTTCGGAATCTTCCGAGCACACCTAATTGCCTTCTTTGAAGATAGGTGTCATTTGCTTTCATCCAGTCTTTAGCCTCTCTTCTCGTCTACATCTTAGCAAAAAGCTTTTCCACTCTGTCTGGCAAGGAGAAACTGTGCCAGCACAGAAAACATCTCCCATCGTGTTCTAGAGGCTGCACGCAGGTCTGCCGAGTGTTTTGCAAGAAGAGAAAGAAAGTTGTCCAAAAAAGCTTCCAATCGAGAGTTCATGTGATTAGAAACGGCAGGAGAGTGGTCAGGTACTGTTTTCTCTCAGTTGGCAAGCTGCGCACACAATCGCAGTCTTGTACAGCTTGTTTCATCACCTTGGCGAAGCTGCCGCTCTCTCCGGCTCCCGGAGACGAAGAAGCGGCTTCTTCGCGCAAAGACGATTCTCCCGCTCACAGTGCTCTGCGGAGTGCGGCTTCTGCCGAAAGAGGCCCGGGAGCGGTGCTTAGCTCTGCAGAGCACCGTACCTTCGTCTTTAGCCTCTCTTCTCGTCTACATCTGAGCAAAAAGCTTTTCCACTGTGTCTGGCAAGGAGAAACTGTGCCAGCACAGAAAACATCTCCCATCGTGTTCTAGAAGCTGCACGGAGGTCTGCCGAGTGTTTTGCAAGACGAGAAAGAAAGTTGTCCAAAACAGCTTCCAATCGAATGTTCATGTGATTAGAAATGGCCGGAGAGTGGTCAGGTACTGTTTTCTCTCAGTTGGCAATCTGCGCACACAATCGCAGTGTTGTACAGGGAGAAGTTGTACAAAAGGATTGGTTTTTCCATTGAGCAGTTAGTGAAACCAGCGCAGGAATACACTGGAAATTCAACTGGGGGTTCCTTTTCCCCGCAGACTACTTCCAGAACGAGCTTGTCCGCTGAAGCTGACTCTTTTGCTCTCTTTTTGTTTCTTTCCTATTTTCTTGGCTTCTTTGCCACTATCTAGACAAATTTGGATCTTTTTTCCCAACTCAAATGGTTTCAATAGTCTGATAGTGATAATACATTTTTACAAGGAATTTTTAAAATCTTTCCTCCAGTTAAGAAAGTCAAGGACTTAGGTCTTTTTCTTCCCTTATCAATATTGCAATGAAATTGAGAAATAAAGACCAACTCTGTATTTTTGTTTTTAACCCAAGTAGATGATTCCCTTCCATTCATCCATTTTGTGGACCAATATTTGCCATTCTGATGTCAGTTGTCACTTCTTAACAGTAGACATTCTGTGACTATGTTGACAACACTTTGGGTGAAGATCCTAACTGGTCTTAGATACACATAGGGAGAAATTTGCTCAGCCAGTGTCAGTCTAATGCACGCGTATCAGAAGATCTTTCTATAGCTGAGAATTTTCCCCTGAAAGGGATTCAGTTAGGGGAGAGATACTTGTCCCTAACGAGTTTTATATTCTTGCCCCTAAAGAGTTTTATATGCTTCTTGAACACTGCTTAAGGAACTTAGGTCCCATGTCCATTTGGATCTGTGTCTGCGCAGAACTTTGTCATGCCAGTGCTTGAAGTGCATCTCCAAGAGAATTCACTAGCACAGAACGACTGAGAGTGGAAAGGGTTGGTGGGGCTAACCAGATCCAACCCCCCTGCTAAACCAGGATACCTAGAGCCTCTTGCCCAGGATTCTATCTGGGTGTACTTTTAATGTCTTCAAAGATTCAGGCTCCACAGTCTTTCTGGGCAGTCTGTGCCATGGTTCAGTCACCCTCACATTAAAAAATCTTTTGGTGATGTTCAAAGGCAATCTCCGGTATTTCAGAGTGTACCCACTGCCTCTTGTCTTTTCACTCAGCATCACTGAAAAGACACTGGTTCCCTCCCCTTAGCATTATTGCTTCCAGTATGTATGTGTGCTGCCATGCAGAGAAATGCCAAAAACCTCCCTGAGGCCCGGGCAGTCAAAATTCCGTTCATCGACCAGTCGATTCATCAGAGGAGTTTAAAAAGATGTTCAGCACAAAATTCCCCCGGAAAATCCATGCTGACGACCTGAGTTTGCCGTACTTCATGTGCCGGGCAAGGCTTTCCAGGAATAGCTGCTCCATAAACTTCCTGGAGATAAAAAACAGGCTGGCTGGTTCGGACTCTTCCGAGCACACCTAATTGCCTTCTTTGAAGATAGGTGTCATTTGCTTTCATCCAGTCTTTAGCGTCTCTACTCGTCTACATCTTAGCAAAAAGCTTTTCCACTCTGTCTGGCAAGGAGAAACTGTGCCAGCACAGAAAACATCTCCCATCGTCTTCTAGAGCTTGCACGGAGGTCTGCGAAGTGTTTTGCAAGAAGAGAAAGAAAGTTGTCAAAACAGCTTCCAATCCAATGTTCATGTGAATAGAAAAGGCAGGAGAGTGGTCAGGTACTGTTTTCTCTCAGTTGGCAAGCTGCGCACACAATCGCAGTGTTGTATAGCTTGTTTCATCACCTTTGCCAAGCTGCCGCTCTCTCCGGCTCCCGGAGACGAAGAAGCTGCTTCTTCGCGCAAAGACGATTCTGCCGCTCACAGCGCTCTGCGGTGTGCGGCTTCTGCCGAAAGACGCCCGGGAGCGGTGCTTAGCTCTGCAGAGCCCCGTACCTTCGTCTTTAGCCTCTCTTCTCGTCTACATCTCAGCAGAAAGCTTTTCCACTCTCTCTGGCAAGGAGAAACTGTGCCAGCACAGAAAACATCTCCCATCGTGTTCTAGAGGCTGCACGGAGGTCTGCCGAGTGTTTTGCAAGAAAAGAAAGAAAGTTGTGCAAAACAGCTTACAATCGAATGTTCATGTGAATAGAAAAGGCAGGAGAGTGTTCAGGTACTGTTTTCTCTCAGTTGGCAAGCTGCGCACACAATCGCAGTGTTGTACAGCTTGTTTCATCACCTTTGCGAAGTTGCCGCTCTCTCCGGCTCCCGGAGGAGAAGAAGCGGCTTCTTCGCGCAAAGACGATTCTGCCGCTCACAGTGCTCTAAGGTGTGCGGCTTCTGCCGAAGGAAGCCCAGGAGCGGGGCTTAGCTCTGCATAGCACCGTACCTTCATCTTTAGCCTCTCTTCTCGTCTACATCTTAGCAAAAGCTTTTCCACTCTGTCTGGCAAGGAGAAACTGTGCCAGCACAGAAAATATCTCCCATCGTGTTCTAGAGGCTGCACGGAGGTCTGCCGAGTGTTTTGCAAGAAGAGAAAGAAAGTTGTCCAAAACAGCTTGCAATCGAATGTTCATGTGAATAGAAAAGGCAGGAGAGTGGTCAGGTACTGTTTCTCTCACTTGGCAAGCTGCGCACACAATCGCAGTGTTGTACAGCTTGTTTCATCACCTTTACCAAGCTGCCGCTCTCTCCGGCTCCCGGAAACGAAGAAGCTGCTTCTTCGCGCAAAGACGATTCTGCCGCTCACAGTGCTCTGCGGTGTGCGCCTTCTGCCGAAAGAGGCCCGGGAGCGGTGCTTAGCTCTGCAGAGCACCGTACCTTCGTCTTTAGCCTCTCTTCTCGTCTACATCTTAGCAAAAAGCTTTTCCACTCTGTCTGGCAAGGAGAAACTGTGCCAGCACAGAAAACATCTCCCATCGTGTTCTAGAGGCTGCACAGAGGTCTGCCGAGTGTTTTGCAAGAAGAGAAAGAAAGTTGTCCAAAACAGCTTGCAATCGAATGTTCATGTGAATAGAAAAGGCAGGAGAGTGGTCAGGTACTGTTTTCTCTCAGTTGGCAAGCTGCGCACACAATCGCAGTGTTGTACAGCTTGTTTCATCACCTTTGCGAAGTTGCCGCTCTCTCCGGCTCCCGGAGGCGAAGAAGCTGCTTCTTCGCGCAAAGACGATTCTGCCGCTCACAGTGCTCTGCAGTGTGTGTCTTCTGTCGAAAGAGGCCCGGGAGCTATGCTTAGCTCTGCAGATCACCGTACCTTCGTCTTTAGCCTCTCTTCTCGTCTACATCTCAGCAGAAAGCTTTTCCACTCTCTCTGGCAAGGAGAAACTGTGCCAGCACAGAAAACATCTCCCATCGTGTTCTAGAGGCTGCACAGAGGTCTGCCGAGTGTTTTGCAAGAAGAGAAAGAAAGTTGTCCAAAACAGCTTGCAATCGAATGTTCATGTGAATAGAAAAGGCAGGAGAGTGGTCAGGTACTGTTTTCTCTCAGTCGGCAAGCTGCGCACACAATCGCAGTGTTGTACAGCTTGTTTCATCACCTTTGCGAAGTTGCCGCTCTCTCCGGCTCCCGGAGACGAAGAAGCTGCTTCTTCGCGCAAAGACGATTCCGCCGCTCACAGTGCTCTGCAGTGTGAGTCTTGTGCCGAAAGAGGCCCGGGAGCTGTGCTTAGCTCTGCAGAGCACCGTACCTTCGTCTTTAGCCTCTCTTCTCGTCTACATCTTAGCAAAAAGCTTTTCCACTCTGTCTGGCAAGGAGAAACTGTGCCAGCACAGAAAACATCTCCCATCGTGTTCTAGAGGCTGCACCGAGGTCTGCCGAGTGTTTTGCAAGAAGAGAAAGAAAGTTGTCCAAAACAGCTTGCAATCGAATGTTCATGTGAATAGAAAAGGCAGGAGAGTGGTCAGGTACTGTTTTCTCTCACTTGGCAAGCTGCGCACACAATCGCAGTGTTGTACAGCTTGTTTCATCACCTTTGCCAAGCTGCCGCTCTGTCCGGCTCCCGGAGACGAAGAAGCTGCTTCTTCGCGCAAAGACGATTCTGCCGCTCACAGTGCTCTGCGGTGTGCGCCTTCTGCCGAAAGACGCCCGGGAGCGGTGCTGAGCTCTGCAGAGCACCGTATCTTCGTCTTTAGCCTCTCTTCTCGTCTACATCGTAGCAAAAAGCTTTTCCACTCTGTCTGGCAAGGAGAAACTGTGCCAGCACAGAAAACATCTCCCATCGTGTTCTAGAAGCTGCACGAAGGTCTGCCGAGTGTTTTGCAAGAAGAGAAAGAAAGTTGTCCAAAACAGCTTGCAATCGAATGTTCATGTGAATAGAAAAGGCAGGAGAGTGGTCAGGTACATTCTTCTCTCAGTTGGCAAGCTGCGCACACAATCGCAGTGTTGTACAGCTTGTTTCATCACCTTTGCGAAGTTGCCGCTCTCTCCGGCTCCCGGAGACGAAGAAACTCTTCTTCGCGCAAAGACGATTCTGCCGCTCACAGTGCTCTGCACTGTGTGTCTTCTGCCGAAAGAGGCCCGGGAGGTGTGCTTAGCTCTGCAGAGCACCGTAACTTCGTCTTTAGCCTCTCTTCTCGTCTACATCTTAGCAAAAAGCTTTTCCACTCTGTCTGGCAAGGAGAAACTGTGCCAGCACAGAAAACATCTCCCATCGTGTTCTAGAGGCTGCACGGAGGTCTGCCGAGTGTGTTGCAAGAAGAGAAAGAAAGTTGTCCAAAACAGCTTGCAATCGAATGTTCATGTGAATAGAAAAGGCAGGAGAGTGGTCAGGTACATTTTTCTCTCAGTTGGCAAGCTGCGCACACAATCGCAGTGTTGTACAGCTTGTTTCATCACCTTTGCGAAGCTGCCGCTCTCTCCGGCTCCCGGAGACGAAGAAGCTGCTTCTTCGCGCAAAGACGATTCTGCCGCTCACAGTGCTCTGCGGTGTGCGCCTTCTGCCGAAAGAGGCCCAGGAGCGGTGCTTAGCTCTGCAGAGCACCGTACCTTCGTCTTTAGCCTCTCTTCTCATCTACATCTTAGCAAAAAGCTTTTCCACTGTGTCTGGCAAGGAGAAACTGTGCCAGCACAGAAAACATCTCCCATCGTGTTCTAGAGGCTGCACGGAGGTCTGCCGAGTGTTTTGCAAGAAGAGAAAGAAAGTTGTCCAAAACAGCTTGCAATCGAATGTTCATGTGAATAGAAAAGGCAGGAGAGTGGTCAGGTACATTTTTCTCTCAGTTGGCAAGCTGCGCACACAATCGCAGTGTTGTACAGCTTGTTTCATCACCTTTGCGAAGCTGCCGCTCTGTCCGGCTCCCGGAGACGAAGAAGCTGCTTCTTCGCGCAAAGACGATTCTGCCGCTCACAGTGCTCTCCGGTGTGCGCCTTCTGCCGAAAGAGGCCCAGGAGCGGTGCTTAGCTCTGCAGAGCACCGTACCTTCGTCTTTAGCCTCTCTTCTCGTCTACATCTTAGCAAAAAGCTTTTCCACTCTGTCTGGCAAGGAGAAACTGTGCCAGCACACAAAACATCTCCCATCGTGTTCTAGAGGCTGCACGGAGGTCTGCCGAGTGTTTGGCAAGAAGAGAAAGAAAGTTTTCCAAAACAGCTTGCAATCGAATGTTCATGTGAATAGAAAAGGCAGGAGAGTGGTCAGGTACTGTTTTCTCTCAGTTGGCAAGCTGCGCACACAATCGCAGTGTTGTACAGCTTGTTGCATCACCTTTGCCAAGCTGCCGCTCTCTCCGGCTCCCGGAGACGAAGAAGCTGCTTCTTCGCGCAAAGACGATTCTGCCGCTCACAGTGCTCTGCGGTGTGCGGCTTCTGCCGAAAGAGGCCCGGGAGCGGTGCTTAGCTCTGCAGAGCACCGTACCTTCGTCTTTAGCCTCTCTTCTCGTCTACATCTTAGCAAAAAGCTTTTCCACTCTGTCTGGCAAGGAGAAACTGTGCCAGCACAGAAAACATCAGCTGGTATGGAGGGTGAATTAGCAGCAGCAGCCAGGTGTCTGGCCAGGAGAATTTGCTTCAATGGATTTTGATCTCCTGGATCTTTTGAAGATCTGCTTCAGCCCTCTTTGTCAAACACCACCTTGAAAGCGTGCTAAACAATTGTTCAGGCTATGGATCACATGAAGAAATACTTTCTGGTGTCCCTACTGGGCCATATGCTCTTTATTCTCTCCCTCAGCTTCTCCAGCACCTCTCATCTCTTTCACATCAGCTATCTTCAAGGTCCACAGGCTACTTTTCACAGAATCTTCAGGCCTGATGCAGTAAGAATGATGAATAGAACAGAGCCGGGATCAATTTTCCACTTTGGATGAAATGCACTCTGCACACAAATCCAAGGAGAAGGTGTTGCCCCGATGCCCAGAAAAACTTCCACTACTACCAGTGCTCTACGTCAACCGCAACTAAGTCTGAAAGAAAAGCTTTTTCTCTGAGAGCATCTGAGAGGTTTGCATGAAGCACTGATATCTGACAGATGCAATTTTGAATAGGAGAGGAAAAAGAAAATGGCAGGAAGTTTTTCATGTTACTGCTTTCAATTTTAAATTCCATGCACTTTTTCAAAACTTGTCAGCTCAAATGCCCATCAACATCTTTTAGTCACCTGTAAGTCAGTATTCATCTAAAATGTGCTTCAAATCAAAAGAATGTCAAATTTGCACTCCAAGTTTCTATGCCTAGATTGATGATTTCCTACACATATGAGATGAAAGGAAGGCCTTTTTTACTGTGGGAGTGCTGGAACACTGGAACAGGTTGCCCAGAGAAGTTGTGGCTGTCCCATGCCTGAAAGTACTCAAGGTCAGCTTGGACGGGGCTTGGAGCAGCAACAAAGGAGAATCTTGATGGTAGAGAAACAAAGTTGGACTATAGAAGAAACTGGGCTTGAAGGATAGGAGCAAGTTTTCTCTCAGCTCTTGGGGTCAATTCAAAGTTGTACAAAATGACATTTATCTGTGATGTTCACTACTGTAACAGAAAGCTTCATGAAAACTGTACAGAAAATAGCAAATTTTAAAAGAGATAAGAATTACAGCATAAAATCCATGGGATGGGTTACAGCATGAGACACTCTCTAAGAGAAAATCTCTGTCTTTCAGCACCTCATCATGGTAAGATTTCATGAAGTGCCAAAGAAGGCGGCAAAATATCATTTGGGATATTACTGACTGGAGTTCAGCCTGGCCATCAGTAGGAATTGGGTTTGAACATCATGTAGATATACCACACACACTTTCCCTTCACTGAAAAATTCCTGTTTACAATGCATAAGCAATTGAGGATCAAAATGGATTGAAAGCATCTTAAACATGTCAAGTATTTCATTGTAGATGATCTGTGATCCAAATACTTCTTCCACCTTAGAGAGGGACAGAACAATTCTTCCATATCACGATGGTTTAAAATTCTATCAAGCAATGTTTTGTGCTGAAAAGATCTCACCTATTTTTTTCTGTTTTTCAAAGAAAATATTCCTAGACATACAAGACATGAGAACTAAGTAATTGAAAAGAAACAAATTAAATGAAAATGATTTGTAAATGGAATGAAATGAAAAGCTGTCTTTTAAATAGGAGCTAAATGTTCAACAGAATTTTTGTACCAGGCATTTGAACAATTGCACCAGCTCCTTTGCCCATAAAGAGAGGCATTTAGCATTTCAGTCTTTTCCAAGGTGTTCATGATCTGCTATGCTGATCTCTGTGTGTGCCTAGGTGTGTGTGGAAGGGGGGGCATGTGAACGGGAGTGTGTAGGTTTGCTTAACCCTTGTTGTGGCAGATTCATGTCTCCGCTCCACATTTTGTTTTAGAAAGGTCACACAGTGTGGATATGAAGTTTACTATCAACAAGAGATCAATTCCCAAACCATCCATTTGACTCTACCTTATAAATCATGTGCTTTGTTGCATATTTGATCAAACATACTTTCAAGCCAGATGGAGGAAGGAGAATGTGGGAATCCCTCCACTGTCTTGCGACTTTTATGCAAGTAGGTTTTCAAGAAAATCATCCTTTCTCTTTTCAATATGTCTGGAACAGGCATGATGGTGGTGTCAACCTGTTGGAGTTTTTCTTGCTGGGAGAAGTTGTACAAAAGGATTGGTTTTTCCATTGAGCAGTTAGTGAAACCAGCGCAGGAATACACTGGAAATTCAACTGGGGGTTCCTTTTCCCCGCAGACTCCTTCCAGAACGAGCTTGTCCGCTGAAGCTGACTCTTTTGCTCTCTTTTTGTTTCTTTCCTATTTTCTTGGCTTCTTTGCCACTATCTAGACAAATTTGGATCTTTTTTCCCAACTCAAATGGTTTCAATAGTCTGATAGTGATAATACATTTTTACAAGGAATTTTTAAAATCTTTCCTCCAGTTAAGAAAGTCAAGGACTTAGGTCTTTTTCTTCCCTTATCAATATTGCAATGAAATTGAGAAATAAAGACCAACTCTGTATTTTTGTTTTTAACCCAAGTAGATGATTCCCTTCCATTCATCCATTTTGTGGACCAATATTTGCCATTCTGATGTCAGTTGTCACTTCTTAACAGTAGACATTCTGTGACTATGTTGACAACACTTTGGGTGAAGATCCTAACTGGTCTTAGATACACATAGGGAGAAATTTGCTCAGCCAGTGTCAGTCTAATGCACGCGTATCAGAAGATCTTTCTATAGCTGGGAATTTTCCCCTGAAAGGGATTCAGTTAGGGAAGAGATACTTGTCCCAGAGTTTTATATTCTTCTTGAACACTGCTTAAGGAACTTAGATCCCATGTCCATTTGGATCTCTGTCTGCACAGAACTTTGTCATGCCAGTGCTTGAAGTGCATCTCCAAGAGAATTCACTAGCACAGAACGACTGAGAGTGGAAGGGCTTGGTGGGGCTAACCAGATCCAACCCCCCTGCTAAACCAGGATACCTAGAGCCTCTTGCCCAGGATTCTATCTGGGTGTACTTTTAATGTCTTCAAAGATCCAGGCTCCACAGTCTTTCTGGGCAGTCTGTGCCATGGTTCAGTCACCCTCACATTAAAAAATCTTTTGGTGATGTTCAAAGGCAATCTCCGGTATTTCAGAGTGTACCCACTGCCTCTTGTCTTTTCACTCAGCATCACTGAAAAGACACTGGTTCCCCCCCCTTAGCATTATTGCTTCCAGTATGTATGTGTGCTGCCATGCAGAGAAATGCCAAAAACCTCCCTGAGGCCCGGGCAGTCAAAATTCCGTTCATCGACCAGTCGATTCATCAGAGGAGTTTAAAAAGATGTTCAGAACAAAATTCCCCCGGAAAATCCATGCTGACGACCTGAGTTTGCTGTACTTCATGTGCCGGGCTAGGCTTTCCAGGAATAGCTGCTCCATAAACTTCCTGGAGATAATAAACAGGCTGGCTGGTTCGGAATCTTCCGAGCACACCTAATTGCCTTCTTTGAAGATAGGTGTCATTTGCTTTCATCCAGTCTTTAGCCTCTCTTCTCGTCTACATCTTAGCAAAAAGCTTTTCCACTCTGTCTGGCAAGGAGAAACTGTGCCAGCACAGAAAACATCTCCCATCGTGTTCTAGAAGCTGCACGGAGGTCTGCCGAGTGTTTTGCAAGAAGAGAAAGAAAGTTGTCCAAAAAAGCTTCCAATCGAGAGTTCATGTGATTAGAAACGGCAGGAGAGTGGTCAGGTACTGTTTTCTCTCAGTTGGCAAGCTGCGCACACAATCGCAGTGTTGTACAGCTTGTTTCATCACCTTGGCGAAGCTGCCGCTCTCTCCGGCTCCCGGAGACGAAGAAGCGGCTTCTTCGCGCAAAGACGATTCTCCCGCTCACAGTGCTCTGCGGAGTGCGGCTTCTGCCGAAAGAGGCCCGGGAGCGGTGCTTAGCTCTGCAGAGCACCGTACCTTCGTCTTTAGCCTCTCTTCTCGTCTACATCTGAGCAAAAAGCTTTTCCACTCTGTCTGGCAAGGAGAAACTGTGCCAGCACAGAAAACATCTCCCATCGTGTTCTAGAAGCTGCACGGAGGTCTGCCGAGTGTTTTGCAAGACGAGAAAGAAAGTTGTCCAAAACAGCTTCCAATCGAATGTTCATGTGATTAGAAATGGCCGGAGAGTGGTCAGGTACTGTTTTCTCTCAGTTGGCAATCTGCGCACACAATCGCAGTGTTGTACAGGGAGAAGTTGTACAAAAGGATTGGTTTTTCCATTGAGCAGTTAGTGAAACCAGCGCAGGAATACACTGGAAATTCAACTGGGGGTTCCTTTTCCCCGCAGACTACTTCCAGAACGAGCTTGTCCGCTGAAGCTGACTCTTTTGCTCTCTTTTTGTTTCTTTCCTATTTTCTTGGCTTCTTTGCCACTATCTAGACAAATTTGGATCTTTTTTCCCAACTCAAATGGTTTCAATAGTCTGATAGTGATAATACATTTTTACAAGGAATTTTTAAAATCTTTCCTCCAGTTAAGAAAGTCAAGGACTTAGGTCTTTTTCTTCCCTTATCAATATTGCAATGAAATTGAGAAATAAAGACCAACTCTGTATTTTTGTTTTTAACCCAAGTAGATGATTCCCTTCCATTCATCCATTTTGTGGACCAATATTTGCCATTCTGATGTCAGTTGTCACTTCTTAACAGTAGACATTCTGTGACTATGTTGACAACACTTTGGGTGAAGATCCTAACTGGTCTTAGATACACATAGGGAGAAATTTGCTCAGCCAGTGTCAGTCTAATGCACGCGTATCAGAAGATCTTTCTATAGCTGAGAATTTTCCCCTGAAAGGGATTCAGTTAGGGGAGAGATACTTGTCCCTAACGAGTTTTATATTCTTGCCCCTAAAGAGTTTTATATGCTTCTTGAACACTGCTTAAGGAACTTAGGTCCCATGTCCATTTGGATCTGTGTCTGCGCAGAACTTTGTCATGCCAGTGCTTGAAGTGCATCTCCAAGAGAATTCACTAGCACAGAACGACTGAGAGTGGAAAGGGTTGGTGGGGCTAACCAGATCCAACCCCCCTGCTAAACCAGGATACCTAGAGCCTCTTGCCCAGGATTCTATCTGGGTGTACTTTTAATGTCTTCAAAGATTCAGGCTCCACAGTCTTTCTGGGCAGTCTGTGCCATGGTTCAGTCACCCTCACATTAAAAAATCTTTTGGTGATGTTCAAAGGCAATCTCCGGTATTTCAGAGTGTACCCACTGCCTCTTGTCTTTTCACTCAGCATCACTGAAAAGACACTGGTTCCCTCCCCTTAGCATTATTGCTTCCAGTATGTATGTGTGCTGCCATGCAGAGAAATGCCAAAAACCTCCCTGAGGCCCAGGCAGTCAAAATTACGTTCATCGACCAGTCGATTCATCAGAGGAGTTTAAAAAGATGTTCAGCACAAAATTCCCCCGGAAAATCCATGCTGACGACCTGAGTTTGCCGTACTTCATGTGCCGGGCAAGGCTTTCCAGGAATAGCTGCTCCATAAACTTCCTGGAGATAAAAAACAGGCTGGCTGGTTCGGACTCTTCCGAGCACACCTAATTGCCTTCTTTGAAGATAGGTGTCATTTGCTTTCATCCAGTCTTTAGCGTCTCTACTCGTCTACATCTTAGCAAAAAGCTTTTCCACTCTGTCTGGCAAGGAGAAACTGTGCCAGCACAGAAAACATCTCCCATCGTCTTCTAGAGCTTGCACGGAGGTCTGCGAAGTGTTTTGCAAGAAGAGAAAGAAAGTTGTCAAAACAGCTTCCAATCCAATGTTCATGTGAATAGAAAAGGCAGGAGAGTGGTCAGGTACTGTTTTCTCTCAGTTGGCAAGCTGCGCACACAATCGCAGTGTTGTATAGCTTGTTTCATCACCTTTGCGAAGTTGCCGCTCTCTCCGGCTCCCGGAGACGAAGAAGCTGCTTCTTCGCGCAAAGACGATTCTGCCGCTCACAGTGCTCTGCGGTGTGCGGCTTCTGCCGAAAGACGCCCGGGAGCGGTGCTTAGCTCTGCAGAGCCCCGTACCTTCATCTTTAGCCTCTCTTCTCGTCTACATCTTAGCAAAAAGCTTTTCCACTGTGTCTGGCAAGGAGAAACTGTGCCATCACAGAAAACATCTCCCATCGTGTTCTAGAGGCTGCACGGAGGTCTGCCGAGTGTTTGGCAAGAAGAGAAAGAAAGTTGTCCAAAACAGCTTGCAATCGAATGTTCATGTGAATAGAAAAGGCAGGAGAGTGGTCAGGTACTGTTTTCTCTCAGTTGGCAAGCTGCGCACACAATCGCAGTGTTGTACAGCTTGTTTCATCAGCTTTGCGAAGTTGCCGCTCTCTCCGGCTCCCGGAGACGAAGAAGCTGCTTCTTCGCGCAAAGACGATTCTGCCGCTCACAGTGCTCTGCGGTGTGCGCCTTCTGCCGAAAGACGACCGGGAGCGGTGCTTAGCTCTGCAGAGCACCGTACCTTCGTCTTTAGCCTCTCTTCTCGTCTACATCTCAGCAGAAAGCTTTTCCACTCTCTCTGGCAAGGAGAAACTGTGCCAGCACAGAAAACATCTCCCATCGTGTTCTAGAGGCTGCACGGAGGTCTGCCGAGTGTTTTGCAAGAAAAGAAAGAAAGTTGTGCAAAACAGCTTGCAATCGAATGTTCATGTGAATAGAAAAGGCAGGAGAGTGTTCAGGTACTGTTTTCTCTCAGTTGGCAAGCTGCGCACACAATCGCAGTGTTGTACAGCTTGTTTCATCACCTTTGCGAAGTTGCCGCTCTCTCCAACTCCCGGAGGAGAAGAAGCGGCTTCTTCGCGCAAAGACGATTCTGCCGCTCACAGTGCTCTAAGGTGTGCGGCTTCTGCCGAAGGACGCCCAGGAGCGGGGCTTAGCTCTGCATAGCACCGTACCTTCATCTTTAGCCTCTCTTCTCGTCTACATCTCAGCAGAAAGCTTTTCCACTCTGTCTGGCAAGGAGAAACTGTGCCAGCACAGAAAACATCTCCCATCGTGTTCTAGAGGCTGCACGGAGGTCTGCCGAGTGTTTTGCAAGAAGAGAAAGAAAGTTGTCCAAAACAGCTTGCAATCGAATGTTCATGTGAATAGAAAAGGCAGGAGAGTGGTCAGGTACTGTTTTCTCTCATTTGGCAAGCTGCGCACACAATCGCAGTGTTGTACAGCTTGTTTCATCACCTTTGCGAAGTTGCCGCTCTGTCCGGCTCCCGGAGACGAAGAAGCTGCTTCTTCGCGCAAAGACGATTCTGCCGCTCACAGTGCTCTGCAGTGTGAGTCTTGTGCCGAAAGAGGCCCGGGAGCTGTGCTTAGCTCTGCAGAGCACCGTACCTTCGTCTTTAGCCTCTCTTCTCGTCTACATCTTAGCAAAAAGCTTTTCCACTCTGTCTGGCAAGGAGAAACTGTGCCAGCACAGAAAACATCTCCCATCGTGTTCTAGAGGCTGCACCGAGGTCTGCCGAGTGTTTTGCAAGAAGAGAAAGAAAGTTGTACAAAACAGCTTGCAATCGAATGTTCATGTGAATAGAAAAGGCAGGAGAGTGGTCAGGTACTGTTTTCTCTCACTTGGCAAGCTGCGCACACAATCGCAGTGTTGTACAGCTTGTTTCATCACCTTTGCCAAGCTGCCGCTCTGTCCGGCTCCCGGAGACGAAGAAGCTGCTTCTTCGCGCAAAGACGATTCTGCCGCTCACAGTGCTCTGCGGTGTGCGACTTCTGCCGAAAGACGCCCGGGAGCGGTGCTGAGCTCTGCAGAGCACCGTATCTTCGTCTTTAGCCTCTCTTCTCGTCTACATCGTAGCAAAAAGCTTTTCCACTCTGTCTGGCAAGGAGAAACTGTGCCAGCACAGAAAACATCTCCCATCGTGTTCTAGAAGCTGCACGAAGGTCTGCCGAGTGTTTTGCAAGAAGAGAAAGAAAGTTGTCCAAAACAGCTTGCAATCGAATGTTCATGTGAATAGAAAAGGCAGGAGAGTGGTCAGGTACATTCTTCTCTCAGTTGGCAAGCTGCGCACACAATCGCAGTGTTGTACAGCTTGTTCATCACCTTTGCGAAGTTGCCGCTCTCTCCGGCTCCCGGAGACGAAGAAGCTGCTTCTTTGCGCAAAGACGATTCTGCCGCTCACAGTGCTCTGCACTGTGTGTCTTCTGCCGAAAGAGGCCCGGGAGGTGTGCTTAGCTCTGCAGAGCACCGTACCTTCGTCTTTAGCCTCTCTTCTCGTCTACATCTGAGCAAAAAGCTTTTCCACTCTGTCTGGCAAGGAGAAATTGTGCCAGCACAGAAAACATCTCCCATCGTGTTCTAGAGGCTGCACGGAGGTCTGCCGAGTGTGTTGCAAGAAGAGAAAGAAAGTTGTCCAAAACAGCTTGCAATCGAATGTTCATGTGAATAGAAAAGGCAGGAGAGTGGTCAGGTACTGTTTTCTCTCAGTTGGCAAGCGGCGCACACAATCGCAGTGTTGTACAGCTTGTTTCATCACCTTTGCGAAGTTGCCGCTCTCTCCGGCTCCCGGAGACGAAGAAGCTGCTTCTTCGCGCAAAGACGATTCTGCCGCTCACAGTGCTCTGCAGTGTGAGTCTTGTGCCGAAAGAGGCCCGGGAGCTGTGCTTAGCTCTGCAGAGCACCGTACCTTCGTCTTTAGCCTCTCTTCTAGTCTACATCTTAGCAAAAAGCTTTTCCACTTTGTCTGGCAAGGAGAAACTGTGCCAGCACAGAAAACATCTCCCATCGTGTTCTAGAGGCTGCACCGAGGTCTGCCGAGTGTTTTGCAAGAAGAGAAAGAAAGTTGTCCAAAACAGCTTGCAATCGAATGTTCATGTGAATAGAAAAGGCAGGAGAGTGGTCAGGTACTGTTTTCTCTCACTTGGCAAGCTGCGCACACAATCGCAGTGTTGTACAGCTTGTTTCATCACCTTTGCCAAGCTGCCGCTCTGTCCGGCTCCCGGAGACGAAGAAGCTGCTTCTTCGCGCAAAGACGATTCTGCCGCTCACAGTGCTCTGCGGTGTGCGGCTTCTGCCGAAAGACGCCCGGGAGCGGTGCTGAGCTCTGCAGAGCACCGTATCTTCGTCTTTAGCCTCTCTTCTCGTGTACATCGTAGCAAAAAGCTTTTCCACTCTGTCTGGCAAGGAGAAACTGTGCCAGCACAGAAAACATCTCCCATCGTGTTCTAGAAGCTGCACGAAGGTCTGCCGAGTGTTTTGCAAGAAGAGAAAGAAAGTTGTCCAAAACAGCTTGCAATCGAATGTTCATGTGAATAGAAAAGGCAGGAGAGTGGTCAGGTACATTCTTCTCTCAGTTGGCAAGCTGCGCACACAATCGCAGTGTTGTACAGCTTGTTTCATCACCTTTGCGAAGTTGCCGCTCTCTCCGGCTCCCGGAGACGAAGAAGCTGCTTCTTCACGCAAAGACGATTCTGCCGCTCACAGTGCTCTGCACTGTGTGTCTTCTGCCGAAAGAGGCCCGGGAGGTGTGCTTAGCTCGGCAGAGCACCGTAACTTCGTCTTTAGCCTCTCTTCTCGTCTACATCTTAGCAAAAAGCTTTTCCACTGTGTCTGGCAAGGAGAAATTGTGCCAGCACAGAAAACATCTCCCATCGTGTTCTAGAGGCTGCACGGAGGTCTGCCGAGTGTGTTTTGCAAGAAGAGAAAGAAAGTTGTCCAAAACAGCTTGCAATCGAATGTTCATGTGAATAGAAAAGGCAGGAGAGTGGTCAGGTACATTTTTCTCTCAGTTGGCAAGCTGCGCACACAATCGCAGTGTTGTACAGCTTGTTTCATCACCTTTGCGAAGCTGCCGCTCTCTCCGGCTCCCGGAGACGAAGAAGCTGCTTCTTCGCGCAAAGACGATTCTGCCGCTCACAGTGCTCTGCGGTGTGCGCCTTCTGCCGAAAGAGGCCCAGGAGCGGTGCTTAGCTCTGCAGAGCACCGTACCTTCGTCTTTAGCCTCTCTTCTCGTCTACATCTTAGCAAAAAGCTTTTCCACTGTGTCTGGCAAGGAGAAACTGTGCCAGCACACAAAACATCTCCCATCGTGTTCTAGAGGCTGCACGGAGGTCTGCCGAGTGTTTTGCAAGAAGAGAAAGAAAGTTGTCCAAAACAGCTTGCAATCGAATGTTCATGTGAATAGAAAAGGCAGGAGAGTGGTCAGGTACTGTTTTCTCTCAGTTGGCAAGCTGCGCACACAATCGCAGTGTTGTACAGCTTGTTTCATCACCTTTGCGAAGCTGCCGCTCTGTCCGGCTCCCGGAGACGAAGAAGCTGCTTCTTCGCGCAAAGACGATTCTGCTGCTCACAGTGCTCTGCGGTGTGCGCCTTCTGCCGAAAGAGGCCCAGGAGCGGTGCTTAGCTCTGCAGAGCACCGTACCTTCGTCTTTAGCCTCTCTTCTCGTCTACATCTTAGCAAAAAGCTTTTCCACTCTGTCTGGCAAGGAGAAACTGTGCCAGCACACAAAACATCTCCCATCGTGTTCTAGAGGCTGCACGGAGGTCTGCCGAGTGTTTTGCAAGAAGAGAAAGAAAGTTGTCCAAAACAGCTTGCAATCGAATGTTCATGTGAATAGAAAAGGCAGGAGAGTGGTCAGGTACTGTTTTCTCTCAGTTGGCAAGCTGCGCACACAATCGCAGTGTTGTACAGGTTGTTTCATCACCTTTGCCAAGCTGCCGCTCTCTCCGGCTCCTGGAGACGAAGAAGCTGCTTCTTCGCGCAAAGACGATTCTGCCGCTCACAGTGCTCTGCGGTGTGCGCCTTCTGCCGAAAGAGGCCCGGGAGCGGTGCTTAGCTCTGCAGAGCACCGTACCTTCGTCTTTAGCCTCTCTTCTCGTCTACATCTGAGCAAAAAGCTTTTCCACTGTGTCTGGCAAGGAGAAACTGTGCCAGCACAGAAAACATCAGCTGGTATGGTGGGTGAATTAGCAGCAGCAGCAAGGTGACTGGCCAGGAGAATTTGCTTCAATGGATTTTGATCTCCTGGATCTTTTGAAGATCTGCTTCAGCCCTCTTTGTCAAACACCACCTTGAAAGGGTGCTAAACAATTGTTCAGGCTATGGATCACATGAAGAAATACTTTCTGGTGTCCCTAATGGGCCATATGCTCTTTATTCTCTCCCTCAGCTTCTCCAGCACCTCTCATCTCTTTCACATCAGCTATCTTCAAGGTCCACAGGCTACTTTTCACAGAATCTTCAGGCCTGATGCAGTAAGAATGATGAATAGAACAGAGCCGGGATCAATTTTCCACTTTGGATGAAATGCACTCTGCACACAAATCCAAGGAGAAGGTGTTGCCCCGATGCCCAGAAAAACTTCCACTACTACCAGTGCTCTACGTCAACCGCAACTAAGTCTGAAAGAAAAGCTTTTTCTCTGAGAGCATCTGAGAGGTTTGCATGAAGCACTGATATCTGACAGATGCAATTTTGAATAGGAGAGGAAAAAGAAAATGGCAGGAAGTTTTTCATGTTACTGCTTTCAATTTTAAATTCCATGCACTTTTTCAAAACTTGTCAGCTCAAATGCCCATCAACATCTTTTAGTCACCTGTAAGTCAGTATTCATCTAAAATGTGCTTCAAATCAAAAGAATGTCAAATTTGCACTCCAAGTTTCTATGCCTAGATTGATGATTTCCTACACATATGAGATGAAAGGAAGGCCTTTTTTACTGTGGGAGTGCTGGAACACTGGAACAGGTTGCCCAGAGAAGTTGTGGCTGTCCCATGCCTGAAAGTACTCAAGGTCAGCTTGGACGGGGCTTGGAGCAGCAACAAAGGAGAATCTTGATGGTAGAGAAACAAAGTTGGACTATAGAAGAAACTGGGCTTGAAGGATAGGAGCAAGTTTTCTCTCAGCTCTTGGGGTCAATTCAAAGTTGTACAAAATGACATTTATCTGTGATGTTCACTACTGTAACAGAAAGCTTCATGAAAACTGTACAGAAGATAGCAAATTTTAAAAGAGATAAGAATTACAGCATAAAATCGATGGGATGGGTTACAGCATGAGACACTCTCTAAGAGAAAATCTCTGTCTTTCAGCACCTCATCATGGTAAGATTTCATGAAGTGCCAAAGAAGGCGGCAAAATATCATTTGGGACATTACTGACTGGAGTTCAGCCTGGCCATCAGTAGGAATTGGGTTTGAACATCATGTAGATATACCACACACACTTTCCCTTCACTGAAAAATTCCTGTTTACAATGCATAAGCAATTGAGGATCAAAATGGATTGAAAGCATCTTAAACATGTCAAGTATTTCATTGTAGATGATCTGTGATCCAAATACTTCTTCCACCTTAGAGAGGGACAGAACAATTCTTCCATATCACGATGGTTTAAAATTCTATCAAGCAATGTTTTGTGCTGAAAAGATCTCACCTATTTTTTTCTATTTTTCAAAGAAAATATTCCTAGACATACAAGACATGAGAACTAAGTAATTGAAAAGAAACAAATGAAATGAAAATGATTTGTAAATGGAATGAAATGAAAAGCTGTCTTTTAAATAGGAGCTAAATGTTCAACAGAATTTTTGTACCAGGCATTTGAACAATTGCACCAGCTCCTTTGCCCATAAAGAGAGGCATTTAGCATTTCAGTCTTTTCCAAGGTGTTCATGATCTGCTATGCTGATCTCTGTGTGTGCCTAGGTGTGTGTGGAAGGGGGGGCATGTGAACGGGAGTGTGTAGGTTTGCTTAACCCTTGTTGTGGCAGATTCATGTCTCCGCTCCACATTTTGTTTTAGAAAGGTCACACAGTGTGGATATGAAGTTTGCTTTTAACAAGAGATCAATTCCCAAACCATCCATTTGACTCTACCTTATAAATCATGTGCTTTGTTGCATATTTGATCAAACATACTTTCAAGCCAGATGGAGGAAGGAGAATGTGGGAATCCCTCCACTGTCTTGCGACTTTTATGCAAGTAGGTTTTCAAGAAAATCATCCTTTCTCTTTTCAATATGTCTGGAACAGGCATGATGGTGGTGTCAACCTGTTGGAGTTTTTCTTGCTGGGAGAAGTTGTACAAAAGGATTGGTTTTTCCATTGAGCAGTTAGTGAAACCAGCGCAGGAATACACTGGAAATTCAACTGGGGGTTCCTTTTCCCCGCAGACTCCTTCCAGAACGAGCTTGTCCGCTGAAGCTGACTCTTTTGCTCTCTTTTTGTTTCTTTCCTATTTTCTTGGCTTCTTTGCCACTATCTAGACAAATTTGGATCTTTTTTCCCAACTCAAATGGTTTCAATAGTCTGATAGTGATAATACATTTTTACAAGGAATTTTTAAAATCTTTCCTCCAGTTAAGAAAGTCAAGGACTTAGGTCTTTTTCTTCCCTTATCAATATTGCAATGAAATTGAGAAATAAAGACCAACTCTGTATTTTTGTTTTTAACCCAAGTAGATGATTCCCTTCCATTCATCCATTTTGTGGACCAATATTTGCCATTCTGATGTCAGTTGTCACTTCTTAACAGTAGACATTCTGTGACTATGTTGACAACACTTTGGGTGAAGATCCTAACTGGTCTTAGATACACATAGGGAGAAATTTGCTCAGCCAGTGTCAGTCTAATGCACGCGTATCAGAAGATCTTTCTATAGCTGGGAATTTTCCCCTGAAAGGGATTCAGTTAGGGAAGAGATACTTGTCCCAGAGTTTTATATTCTTCTTGAACACTGCTTAAGGAACTTAGATCCCATGTCCATTTGGATCTCTGTCTGCACAGAACTTTGTCATGCCAGTGCTTGAAGTGCATCTCCAAGAGAATTCACTAGCACAGAACGACTGAGAGTGGAAGGGCTTGGTGGGGCTAACCAGATCCAACCCCCCTGCTAAACCAGGATACCTAGAGCCTCTTGCCCAGGATTCTATCTGGGTGTACTTTTAATGTCTTCAAAGATCCAGGCTCCACAGTCTTTCTGGGCAGTCTGTGCCATGGTTCAGTCACCCTCACATTAAAAAATCTTTTGGTGATGTTCAAAGGCAATCTCCGGTATTTCAGAGTGTACCCACTGCCTCTTGTCTTTTCACTCAGCATCACTGAAAAGACACTGGTTCCCCCCCCTTAGCATTATTGCTTCCAGTATGTATGTGTGCTGCCATGCAGAGAAATGCCAAAAACCTCCCTGAGGCCCGGGCAGTCAAAATTCCGTTCATCGACCAGTCGATTCATCAGAGGAGTTTAAAAAGATGTTAAGAACAAAATTCCCCCGGAAAATCCATGCTGACGACCTGAGTTTGCTGTACTTCATGTGCCGGGCTAGGCTTTCCAGGAATAGCTGCTCCATAAACTTCCTGGAGATAAAAAACAGGCTGGCTGGTTCGGAATCTTCCGAGCACACCTAATTGCCTTCTTTGAAGATAGGTGTCATTTGCTTTCATCCAGTCTTTAGCCTCTCTTCTCATCTACATCTTAGCAAAAAGCTTTTCCACTCTGTCTGGCAAGGAGAAACTGTGCCAGCACAGAAAACATCTCCCATCGTGTTCTAGAAGCTGCACGGAGGTCTGCCGAGTGTTTTGCAAGAAGAGAAAGAAAGTTGTCCAAAAAAGCTTCCAATCGAGAGTTCATGTGATTAGAAACGGCAGGAGAGTGGTCAGGTACTGTTTTCTCTCAGTTGGCAAGCTGCGCACACAATCGCAGTGTTGTACAGCTTGTTTCATCACCTTGGCGAAGCTGCCGCTCTCTCCGGCTCCCGGAGACGAAGAAGCGGCTTCTTCGCGCAAAGACGATTCTCCCGCTCACAGTGCTCTGCGGAGTGCGGCTTCTGCCGAAAGAGGCCCGGGAGCGGTGCTTAGCTCTGCAGAGCACCGTACCTTCGTCTTTAGCCTCTCTTCTCGTCTACATCTGAGCAAAAAGCTTTTCCACTGTGTCTGGCAAGGAGAAACTGTGCCAGCACAGAAAACATCTCCCATCGTGTTCTAGAAGCTGCACGGAGGTCTGCCGAGTGTTTTGCAAGACGAGAAAGAAAGTTGTCCAAAACAGCTTCCAATCGAATGTTCATGTGATTAGAAATGGCCGGAGAGTGGTCAGGTACTGTTTTCTCTCAGTTGGCAATCTGCGCACACAATCGCAGTGTTGTACAGGGAGAAGTTGTACAAAAGGATTGGTTTTTCCATTGAGCAGTTAGTGAAACCAGCGCAGGAATACACTGGAAATTCAACTGGGGGTTCCTTTTCCCCGCAGACTACTTCCAGAACGAGCTTGTCCGCTGAAGCTGACTCTTTTGCTCTCTTTTTGTTTCTTTCCTATTTTCTTGGCTTCTTTGCCACTATCTAGACAAATTTGGATCTTTTTTCCCAACTCAAATGGTTTCAATAGTCTGATAGTGATAATACATTTTTACAAGGAATTTTTAAAATCTTTCCTCCAGTTAAGAAAGTCAAGGACTTAGGTCTTTTTCTTCCCTTATCAATATTGCAATGAAATTGAGAAATAAAGACCAACTCTGTATTTTTGTTTTTAACCCAAGTAGATGATTCCCTTCCATTCATCCATTTTGTGGACCAATATTTGCCATTCTGATGTCAGTTGTCACTTCTTAACAGTAGACATTCTGTGACTATGTTGACAACACTTTGGGTGAAGATCCTAACTGGTCTTAGATACACATAGGGAGAAATTTGCTCAGCCAGTGTCAGTCTAATGCACGCGTATCAGAAGATCTTTCTATAGCTGGGAATTTTCCCCTGAAAGGGATTCAGTTAGGGGAGAGATACTTGTCCCTAACGAGTTTTATATTCTTGCCCCTAAAGAGTTTTATATGCTTCTTGAACACTGCTTAAGGAACTTAGGTCCCATGTCCATTTGGATCTGTGTCTGCGCAGAACTTTGTCATGCCAGTGCTTGAAGTGCATCTCCAAGAGAATTCACTAGCACAGAACGACTGAGAGTGGAAAGGGTTGGTGGGGCTAACCAGATCCAACCCCCCTGCTAAACCAGGATACCTAGAGCCTCTTGCCCAGGATTCTATCTGGGTGTACTTTTAATGTCTTCAAAGATTCAGGCTCCACAGTCTTTCTGGGCAGTCTGTGCCATGGTTCAGTCACCCTCACATTAAAAAATCTTTTGGTGATGTTCAAAGGCAATCTCCGGTATTTCAGAGTGTACCCACTGCCTCTTGTCTTTTCACTCAGCATCACTGAAAAGACACTGGTTCCCTCCCCTTAGCATTATTGCTTCCAGTATGTATGTGTGCTGCCATGCAGAGAAATGCCAAAAACCTCCCTGAGGCCCAGGCAGTCAAAATTCCGTTCATCGACCAGTCGATTCATCAGAGGAGTTTAAAAAGATGTTCAGCACAAAATTCCCCCGGAAAATCCATGCTGACGACCTGAGTTTGCCGTACTTCATGTGCCGGGCAAGGCTTTCCAGGAATAGCTGCTCCATAAACTTCCTGGAGATAAAAAACAGGCTGGCTGGTTCGGACTCTTCCGAGCACACCTAATTGCCTTCTTTGAAGATAGGTGTCATTTGCTTTCATCCAGTCTTTAGCGTCTCTACTCGTCTACATCTTAGCAAAAAGCTTTTCCACTCTGTCTGGCAAGGAGAAACTGTGCCAGCACAGAAAACATCTCCCATCGTCTTCTAGAGCTTGCACGGAGGTCTGCGAAGTGTTTTGCAAGAAGAGAAAGAAAGTTGTCAAAACAGCTTCCAATCCAATGTTCATGTGAATAGAAAAGGCAGGAGAGTGGTCAGGTACTGTTTTCTCTCAGTTGGCAAGCTGCGCACACAATCGCAGTGTTGTATAGCTTGTTTCATCACCTTTGCGAAGTTGCCGCTCTCTCCGGCTCCCGGAGACGAAGAAGCTGCTTCTTCGCGCAAAGACGATTCTGCCGCTCACAGTGCTCTGCGGTGTGCGGCTTCTGCCGAAAGACGCCCGGGAGCGGTGCTTAGCTCTGCAGAGCCCCGTACCTTCATCTTTAGCCTCTCTTCTCGTCTACATCTTAGCAAAAAGCTTTTCCACTGTGTCTGGCAAGGAGAAACTGTGCCATCACAGAAAACATCTCCCATCGTGTTCTAGAGGCTGCACGGAGGTCTGCCGAGTGTTTGGCAAGAAGAGAAAGAAAGTTGTCCAAAACAGCTTGCAATCGAATGTTCATGTGAATAGAAAAGGCAGGAGAGTGGTCAGGTACTGTTTTCTCTCAGTTGGCAAGCTGCGCACACAATCGCAGTGTTGTACAGCTTGTTTCATCACCTTTGCGAAGTTGCCGCTCTCTCCGGCTCCCGGAGACGAAGAAGCGGCTTCTTCGCGCAAAGACGATTCTGCCGCTCACAGTGCTCTGCGGTGTGCGCCTTCTGCCGAAAGACGACCGGGAGCGGTGCTTAGCTCTGCAGAGCACCGTACCTTCGTCTTTAGCCTCTCTTCTCGCCTACATCTCAGCAGAAAGCTTTTCCACTCTCTCTGGCAAGGAGAAACTGTGCCAGCACAGAAAACATCTCCCATCGTGTTCTAGAGGCTGCACAGAGGTCTGCCGAGTGTTTTGCAAGAAGAGAAAGAAAGTTGTGCAAAACAGCTTGCAATCGAATGTTCATGTGAATAGAAAAGGCAGGAGAGTGTTCAGGTACTGTTTTCTCTCAGTTGGCAAGCTGCGCACACAATCGCAGTGTTGTACAGCTTGTTTCATCACCTTTGCGAAGTTGCCGCTCTCTCCAACTCCCGGAGGAGAAGAAGCGGCTTCTTCGCGCAAAGACGATTCTGCCGCTCACAGTGCTCTGCGGTGTGCGGCTTCTGCCGAAGGACGCCCAGGAGCGGGGCTTAGCTCTGCATAGCACCGTACCTTCATCTTTAGCCTCTCTTCTCGTCTACATCTTAGCAAAAAGCTTTTCCACTCTGTCTGGCAAGGAGAAACTGTGCCAGCACAGAAAATATCTCCCATCGTGTTCTAGAGGCTGCACGGAGGTCTGCCGAGTGTTTTGCAAGAAGAGAAAGAAAGTTGTCCAAAACAGCTTGCAATCGAATGTTCATGTGAATAGAAAAGGCAGGAGAGTGGTCAGGTACTGTTTTCTCTCAGTTGGCAAGCTGCGCACACAATCGCAGTGTTGTACAGCTTGTTTCATCACCTTTGCCAAGCTGCCGCACTCTCCGGCTCCCGGAAACGAAGAAGCTGCTTCTTCGCGCAAAGACGATTCTGCCGCTCACAGTGCTCTGCGGTGTGCGCCTTCTGCCGAAAGAGGCCCGGGAGCTGTGCTTAGCTCTGCAGAGCACCGTACCTTCGTCTTTAGCCTCTCTTCTCGTCTACATCTCAGCAAAAAGCTTTTCCACTGTGTCTGGCAAGGAGAAACTGTGCCAGCACAGAAAACATCTCCCATCGTGTTCTAGAGGCTGCACAGAGGTCTGCCGAGTGTTTTGCAAGAAGAGAAAGAAAGTTGTCCAAAACAGCTTGCAATCGAATGTTCATGTGAATAGAAAAGGCAGGAGAGTGGTCAGGTACTGTTTTCTCTCAGTTGGCAAGCTGCGCACACAATCGCAGTGTTGTACAGCTTGTTTCATCACCTTTGCGAAGTTGCCGCTCTCTCCGGCTCCCGGAGGCGAAGAAGCTGCTTCTTCGCGCAAAGACGATTCTGCCGCTCACAGTGCTCTGCAGTGTGTGTCTTCTGTCGAAAGAGGCCCGGGAGCTATGCTTAGCTCTGCAGAGCACCGTACCTTCGTCTTTAGCCTCTCTTCTCGTCTACAACTCAGCAGAAAGCTTTTCCACTCTGTCTGGCAAGGAGAAACTGTGCCAGCACAGAAAACATCTCCCATCGTGTTCTAGAGGCTGCACGGAGGTCTGCCGAGTGTTTTGCAAGAAGAGAAAGAAAGTTGTCCAAAACAGCTTGCAATCGAATATTCATGTGAATAGAAAAGGCAGGAGAGTGGTCAGGTACTGTTTTCTCTCATTTGGCAAGCTGCGCACACAATCGCAGTGTTGTACAGCTTGTTTCATCACCTTTGCGAAGTTGCCGCTCTGTCCGGCTCCCGGAGACGAAGAAGCTGCTTCTTCGCGCAAAGACGATTCTGCCGCTCACAGTGCTCTGCAGTGTGAGTCTTGTGCCGAAAGAGGCCCGGGAGCTGTGCTTAGCTCTGCAGAGCACCGTACCTTCGTCTTTAGCCTCTCTTCTCGTCTACATCTTAGCAAAAAGCTTTTCCACTGTGTCTGGCAAGGAGAAACTGTGCCAGCACAGAAAACATCTCCCATCGTGTTCTAGAGGCTGCACCGAGGTCTGCCGAGTGTTTTGCAAGAAGAGAAAGAAAGTTGTCCAAAACAGCTTGCAATCGAATGTTCATGTGAATAGAAAAGGCAGGAGAGTGGTCAGGTACTGTTTTCTCTCACTTGGCAAGCTGCGCACACAATCGCAGTGTTGTACAGCTTGTTTCATCACCTTTGCCAAGCTGCCGCTCTGTCCGGCTCCCGGAGACGAAGAAGCTGCTTCTTCGCGCAAAGACGATTCTGCCGCTCACAGTGCTCTGCGGTGTGCGACTTCTGCCGAAAGACGCCCGGGAGCGGTGCTGAGCTCTGCAGAGCACCGTATCTTCGTCTTTAGCCTCTCTTCTCGTCTACATCGTAGCAAAAAGCTTTTCCACTCTGTCTGGCAAGGAGAAACTGTGCCAGCACAGAAAACATCTCCCATCGTGTTCTAGAAGCTGCACGAAGGTCTGCCGAGTGTTTTGCAAGAAGAGAAAGAAAGTTGTCCAAAACAGCTTGCAATCGAATGTTCATGTGAATAGAAAAGGCAGGAGAGTGGTCAGGTACATTCTTCTCTCAGTTGGCAAGCTGCGCACACAATCGCAGTGTTGTACAGCTTGTTTCATCACCTTTGCGAAGTTGCCGCTCTCTCCGGCTCCCGGAGACGAAGAAGCTGCTTCTTCGCGCATAGACGATTCTGCCGCTCACAGTGCTCTGCACTGTGTGTCTTCTGCCGAAAGAGGCCCGGGAGGTGTGCTTAGCTCTGCAGAGCACCGTACCTTCGTCTTTAGCCTCTCTTCTCGTCTACATCTGAGCAAAAAGCTTTTCCACTCTGTCTGGCAAGGAGAAATTGTGCCAGCACAGAAAACATCTCCCATCGTGTTCTAGAGGCTGCACGGAGGTCTGCCGAGTGTGTTGCAAGAAGAGAAAGAAAGTTGTCCAAAACAGCTTGCAATCGAATGTTCATGTGAATAGAAAAGGCAGGAGAGTGGTCAGGTACTGTTTTCTCTCAGTTGGCAAGCTGCGCACACAATCGCAGTGTTGTACAGCTTGTTTCATCACCTTTGCGAAGTTGCCGCTCTCTCCGGCTCCCGGAGACGAAGAAGCTGCTTCTTCGCGCAAAGACGATTCTGCCGCTCACAGTGCTCTGCAGTGTGAGTCTTGTGCCGAAAGAGGCCCGGGAGCTGTGCTTAGCTCTGCAGAGCACCGTACCTTCGTCTTTAGCCTCTCTTCTAGTCTACATCTTCGCAAAAAGCTTTTCCACTTTGTCTGGCAAGGAGAAACTGTGCCAGCACAGAAAACATCTCCCATCGTATTCTAGAGGCTGCACCGAGGTCTGCCGAGTGTTTTGCAAGAAGAGAAAGAAAGTTGTCCAAAACAGCTTGCAATCGAATGTTCATGTGAATAGAAAAGGCAGGAGAGTGGTCAGGTACTGTTTTCTCTCACTTGGCAAGCTGCGCACACAATCGCAGTGTTGTACAGCTTGTTTCATCACCTTTGCCAAGCTGCCGCTCTCTCCGGCTCCCGGAGACGAAGAAGCTGCTTCTTCGCGCAAAGACGATTCTGCCGCTCACAGTGCTCTGCGGTGTGCGGCTTCTGCCGAAAGACGCCCGGGAGCGGTGCTGAGCTCTGCAGAGCACCGTATCTTCGTCTTTAGCCTCTCTTCTCGTCTACATCTTAGCAAAAAGCTTTTCCACTCTGTCTGGCAAGGAGAAACTGTGCCAGCACAGAAAACATCTCCCATCGTGTTCTAGAAGCTGCACGAAGGTCTGCCGAGTGTTTTGCAAGAAGAGAAAGAAAGTTGTCCAAAACAGCTTGCAATCGAATGTTCATGTGAATAGAAAAGGCAGGAGAGTGGTCAGGTACATTCTTCTCTCAGTTGGCAAGCTGCGCACACAATCGCAGTGTTGTACAGCTTGTTTCATCACCTTTGCGAAGTTGCCGCTCTCTCCGGCTCCCGGAGACGAAGAAGCTGCTTCTTCGCGCAAAGACGATTCTGCCGCTCACAGTGCTCTGCACTGTGTGTCTTCTGCCGAAAGAGGCCCGGGAGGTGTGCTTAGCTCGGCAGAGCACCGTAACTTCGTCTTTAGCCTCTCTTCTCGTCTACATCTTAGCAAAAAGCTTTTCCAGTGTGTCTGGCAAGGAGAAATTTTGCCAGCACAGAAAACATCTCCCATCGTGTTCTAGAGGCTGCACGGAGGTCTGCCGAGTGTGTTTTGCAAGAAGAGAAAGAAAGTTGTCCAAAACAGCTTGCAATCGAATGTTCATGTGAATAGAAAAGGCAGGAGAGTGGTCAGGTACATTTTTCTCTCAGTTGGCAAGCTGCGCACACAATCGCAGTGTTGTACAGCTTGTTTCATCACCTTTGCGAAGTTGCCGCTCTCTCCGGCTCCCGGAGACGAAGAAGCTGCTTCTTCGCGCAAAGACGATTCTGCCGCTCACAGTGCTCTGCAGTGTGAGTCTTGTGCCGAAAGAGGCCCGGGAGCTGTGCTTAGCTCTGCAGAGCACCGTACCTTCGTCTTTAGCCTCTCTTCTCGTCTACATCTTAGCAAAAAGCTTTTCCACTGTGTCTGGCAAGGAGAAACTGTGCCAGCACAGAAAACATCTCCCATCGTGTTCTAGAGGCTGCACCGAGGTCTGCCGAGTGTTTTGCAAGAAGAGAAAGAAAGTTGTCCAAAACAGCTTGCAATCGAATGTTCATGTGAATAGAAAAGGCAGGAGAGTGGTCAGGTACTGTTTTCTCTCACTTGGCAAGCTGCGCACACAATCGCAGTGTTGTACAGCTTGTTTCATCACCTTTGCCAAGCTGCCGCTCTGTCCGGCTCCCGGAGACGAAGAAGCTGCTTCTTCGCGCAAAGACGATCCTGCCGCTCACAGTGCTCTGCGGTGTGCGACTTCTGCCGAAAGACGCCCGGGAGCGGTGCTGAGCTCTGCAGAGCACCGTATCTTCGTCTTTAGCCTCTCTTCTCGTCTACATCGTAGCAAAAAGCTTTTCCACTCTGTCTGGCAAGGAGAAACTGTGCCAGCACAGAAAACATCTCCCATCGTGTTCTAGAAGCTGCACGAAGGTCTGCCGAGTGTTTTGCAAGAAGAGAAAGAAAGTTGTCCAAAACAGCTTGCAATCGAATGTTCATGTGAATAGAAAAGGCAGGAGAGTGGTCAGGTACATTCTTCTCTCAGTTGGCAAGCTGCGCACACAATCGCAGTGTTGTACAGCTTGTTTCATCACCTTTGCGAAGTTGCCGCTCTCTCCGGCTCCCGGAGACGAAGAAGCTGCTTCTTCGCGCATAGACGATTCTGCCGCTCACAGTGCTCTGCACTGTGTGTCTTCTGCCGAAAGAGGCCCGGGAGGTGTGCTTAGCTCTGCAGAGCACCGTACCTTCGTCTTTAGCCTCTCTTCTCGTCTACATCTGAGCAAAAAGCTTTTCCACTCTGTCTGGCAAGGAGAAATTGTGCCAGCACAGAAAACATCTCCCATCGTGTTCTAGAGGCTGCACGGAGGTCTGCCGAGTGTGTTGCAAGAAGAGAAAGAAAGTTGTCCAAAACAGCTTGCAATCGAATGTTCATGTGAATAGAAAAGGCAGGAGAGTGGTCAGGTACTGTTTTCTCTCAGTTGGCAAGCTGCGCACACAATCGCAGTGTTGTACAGCTTGTTTCATCACCTTTGCGAAGTTGCCGCTCTCTCCGGCTCCCGGAGACGAAGAAGCTGCTTCTTCGCGCAAAGACGATTCTGCCGCTCACAGTGCTCTGCAGTGTGAGTCTTGTGCCGAAAGAGGCCCGGGAGCTGTGCTTAGCTCTGCAGAGCACCGTACCTTCGTCTTTAGCCTCTCTTCTAGTCTACATCTTAGCAAAAAGCTTTTCCACTTTGTCTGGCAAGGAGAAACTGTGCCAGCACAGAAAACATCTCCCATCGTATTCTAGAGGCTGCACCGAGGTCTGCCGAGTGTTTTGCAAGAAGAGAAAGAAAGTTGTCCAAAACAGCTTGCAATCGAATGTTCATGTGAATAGAAAAGGCAGGAGAGTGGTCAGGTACTGTTTTCTCTCACTTGGCAAGCTGCGCACACAATCGCAGTGTTGTACAGCTTGTTTCATCACCTTTGCCAAGCTGCCGCTCTCTCCGGCTCCCGGAGACGAAGAAGCTGCTTCTTCGCGCAAAGACGATTCTGCCGCTCACAGTGCTCTGCGGTGTGCGGCTTCTGCCGAAAGACGCCCGGGAGCGGTGCTGAGCTCTGCAGAGCACCGTATCATCGTCTTTAGCCTCTCTTCTCGTCTACATCGTAGCAAAAAGCTTTTCCACTCTGTCTGGCAAGGAGAAACTGTGCCAGCACAGAAAACATCTCCCATCGTGTTCTAGAAGCTGCACGAAGGTCTGCCGAGTGTTTTGCAAGAAGAGAAAGAAAGTTGTCCAAAACAGCTTGCAATCGAATGTTCATGTGAATAGAAAAGGCAGGAGAGTGGTCAGGTACATTCTTCTCTCAGTTGGCAAGCTGCGCACACAATCGCAGTGTTGTACAGCTTGTTTCATCACCTTTGCGAAGTTGCCGCTCTCTCCGGCTCCCGGAGACGAAGAAGCTGCTTCTTCGCGCAAAGACGATTCTGCCGCTCACAGTGCTCTGCACTGTGTGTCTTCTGCCGAAAGAGGCCCGGGAGGTGTGCTTAGCTCGGCAGAGCACCGTAACTTCGTCTTTAGCCTCTCTTCTCGTCTACATCTTAGCAAAAAGCTTTTCCACTGTGTCTGGCAAGGAGAAATTGTGCCAGCACAGAAAACATCTCCCATCGTGTTCTAGAGGCTGCACGGAGGTCTGCCGAGTGTGTTTTGCAAGAAGAGAAAGAAAGTTGTCCAAAACAGCTTGCAATCGAATGTTCATGTGAATAGAAAAGGCAGGAGAGTGGTCAGGTACATTTTTCTCTCAGTTGGCAAGCTGCGCACACAATCGCAGTGTTGTACAGCTTGTTTCATCACCTTTGCGAAGTTGCCGCTCTCTCCGGCTCCCGGAGACGAAGAAGCTGCTTCTTCGCGCAAAGACGATTCTGCCGCTCACAGTGCTCTGCGGTGTGCGCCTTCTGCCGAAAGAGGCCCAGGAGCGGTGCTTAGCTCTGCAGAGCACCGTACCTTCGTCTTTAGCCTCTCTTCTCGTCTACATCTTAGCAAAAAGCTTTTCCACTGTGTCTGGCAAGGAGAAACTGTGCCAGCACACAAAACATCTCCCATCGTGTTCTAGAGGCTGCACGGAGGTCTGCCGAGTGTTTTGCAAGAAGAGAAAGAAAGTTGTCCAAAACAGCTTGCAATCGAATGTTCATGTGAATAGAAAAGGCAGGAGAGTGGTCAGGTACATTTTTCTCTCAGTTGGCAAGCTGCGCACACAATCGCAGTGTTGTACAGCTTGTTTCATCACCTTTGCGAAGCTGCCGCTCTGTCCGGCTCCCGGAGACGAAGAAGCTGCTTCTTCGCGCAAAGACGATTCTGCCGCTCACAGTGCTCTGCGGTGTGCGCCTTCTGCCGAAAGAGGCCCGGGAGCGGTGCTTAGCTCTGCAGAGCACCGTACCTTCGTCTTTAGCCTCTCTTCTCGTCTACATCTTAGCAAAAAGCTTTTCCACTCTGTCTGGCAAGGAGAAACTGTGCCAGCACACAAAACATCTCCCATCGTGTTCTAGAGGCTGCACGGAGGTCTGCCGAGTGTTTTCCAAGAAGAGAAAGAAAGTTGTCCAAAACAGCTTGCAATCGAATGTTCATGTGAATAGAAAAGGCAGGAGAGTGGTCAGGTACTGTTTTCTCTCACTTGGCAAGCTGCGCACACAATCGCAGTGTTGTACAGCTTGTTTCATCACCTTTGCCAAGCTGCCGCTCTCTCCGGCTCCCGGAGACGAAGAAGCTGCTTCTTCGCGCAAAGACGATTCTGCCGCTCACAGTGCTCTGCGGTGTGCGCCTTCTGCCGAAAGAGGCCCGGGAGCGGTGCTTAGCTCTGCAGAGCACCGTACCTTCGTCTTTAGCCTCTCTTCTCGTCTACATCTGAGCAAAAAGCTTTTCCACTGTGTCTGGCAAGGAGAAACTGTGCCAGCACAGAAAACATCAGCTGGTATGGTGGGTGAATTAGCAGCAGCAGCAAGGTGACTGGCCAGGAGAATTTGCTTCAATGGATTTTGATCTCCTGGATCTTTTGAAGATCTGCTTCAGCCCTCTTTGTCAAACACCACCTTGAAAGGGTGCTAAACAATTGTTCAGGCTATGGATCACATGAAGAAATACTTTCTGGTGTCCCTACTGGGCCATATGCTCTTTATTCTCTCCCTCAGCTTCTCCAGCACCTCTCATCTCTTTCACATCAGCTATCTTCAAGGTCCACAGGCTACTTTTCACAGAATCTTCAGGCCTGATGCAGTAAGAATGATGAATAGAACAGAGCCGGGATCAATTTTCCACTTTGGATGAAATGCACTCTGCACACAAATCCAAGGAGAAGGTGTTGCCCCGATGCCCAGAAAAACTTCCACTACTACCAGTGCTCTACGTCAACCGCAACTAAGTCTGAAAGAAAAGCTTTTTCTCTGAGAGCATCTGAGAGGTTTGCATGAAGCACTGATATCTGACAGATGCAATTTTGAATAGGAGAGGAAAAAGAAAATGGCAGGAAGTTTTTCATGTTACTGCTTTCAATTTTAAATTCCATGCACTTTTTCAAAACTTGTCAGCTCAAATGCCCATCATCATCTTTTAGTCACCTGTAAGTCAGTATTCATCTAAAATGTGCTTCAAATCAAAAGAATGTCAAATTTGCACTCCAAGTTTCTATGCCTAGATTGATGATTTCCTACACATATGAGATGAAAGGAAGGCCTTTTTTACTGTGGGAGTGCTGGAACACTGGAACAGGTTGCCCAGAGAAGTTGTGGCTTTCCCATGCCTGAAAGTACTCAAGGTCAGCTTGGACGGGGCTTGGAGCAGCAACAAAGGAGAATCTTGATGGTAGAGAAACAAAGTTGGACTATAGAAGAAACTGGGCTTGAAGGATAGGAGCAAGTTTTCTCTCAGCTCTTGGGGTCAATTCAAAGTTGTACAAAATGACATTTATCTGTGATGTTCACTACTGTAACAGAAAGCTTCATGAAAACTGTACAGAAGATAGCAAATTTTAAAAGAGATAAGAATTACAGCATAAAATCGATGGGATGGGTTACAGCATGAGACACTCTCTAAGAGAAAATCTCTGTCTTTCAGCACCTCATCATGGTAAGATTTCATGAAGTGCCAAAGAAGGCGGCAAAATATCATTTGGGACATTACTGACTGGAGTTCAGCCTGGCCATCAGTAGGAATTGGGTTTGAACATCATGTAGATATACCACACACACTTTCCCTTCACTGAAAAATTCCTGTTTACAATGCATAAGCAATTGAGGATCAAAATGGATTGAAAGCATCTTAAACATGTCAAGTATTTCACTGTAGATGATCTGTGATCCAAATACTTCTTCCACCTTAGAGAGGGACAGAACAATTCTTCCATATCACGATGGTTTAAAATTCTATCAAGCAATGTTTTGTGCTGAAAAGATCTCACCTATTTTTTTCTATTTTTCAAAGAAAATATTCCTAGACATACAAGACATGAGAACTAAGTAATTGAAAAGAAACAAATGAAATGAAAATGATTTGTAAATGGAATGAAATGAAAAGCTGTCTTTTAAATAGGAGCTAAATGTTCAACAGAATTTTTGTACCAGGCATTTGAACAATTGCACCAGCTCCTTTGCCCATAAAGAGAGGCATTTAGCATTTCAGTCTTTTCCAAGGTGTTCATGATCTGCTATGCTGATCTCTGTGTGTGCCTAGGTGTGTGTGGAAGGGGGGGCATGTGAACGGGAGTGTGTAGGTTTGCTTAACCCTTGTTGTGGCAGATTCATGTCTCCGCTCCACATTTTGTTTTAGAAAGGTCACACAGTGTGGATATGAAGTTTGCTTTTAACAAGAGATCAATTCCCAAACCATCCATTTGACTCTACCTTATAAATCATGTGCTTTGTTGCATATTTGATCAAACATACTTTCAAGCCAGATGGAGGAAGGAGAATGTGGGAATCCCTCCACTGTCTTGCGACTTTTATGCAAGTAGGTTTTCAAGAAAATCATCCTTTCTCTTTTCAATATGTCTGGAACAGGCATGATGGTGGTGTCAACCTGTTGGAGTTTTTCTTGCTGGGAGAAGTTGTACAAAAGGATTGGTTTTTCCATTGAGCAGTTAGTGAAACCAGCGCAGGAATACACTGGAAATTCAACTGGGGGTTCCTTTTCCCCGCAGACTACTTCCAGAACGAGCTTGTCCGCTGAAGCTGACTCTTTTGCTCTCTTTTTGTTTCTTTCCTATTTTCTTGGCTTCTTTGCCACTATCTAGACAAATTTGGATCCTTTTTCCCAACTCAAATGGTTTCAATAGTCTGATAGTGATAATACATTTTTACAAGGAATTTTTAAAATCTTTCCTCCAGTTAAGAAAGTCAAGGACTTAGGTCTTTTTCTTCCCTTATCAATATTGCAATGAAATTGAGAAATAAAGACCAACTCTGTATTTTTGTTTTTAACCCAAGTAGATGATTCCCTTCCATTCATCCATTTTGTGGACCAATATTTGCCATTCTGATGTCAGTTGTCACTTCTTAACAGTAGACATTCTGTGACTATGTTGACAACACTTTGGGTGAAGATCCTAACTGGTCTTAGATACACATAGGGAGAAATTTGCTCAGCCAGTGTCAGTCTAATGCACGCGTATCAGAAGATCTTTCTGTAGCTGGGAATTTTCCCCTGAAAGGGATTCAGTTAGGGAAGAGATACTTGTCCCAGAGTTTTATATTCTTCTTGAACACTGCTTAAGGAACTTAGATCCCACGTCCATTTGGATCTCTGTCTGCACAGAACTTTGTCATGCCAGTGCTTGAAGTGCATCTCCAAGAGAATTCACTAGCACAGAACGACTGAGAGTGGAAGGGCTTGGTGGGGCTAACCAGATCCAACCCCCCTGCTAAACCAGGATACCTAGAGCCTCTTGCCCAGGATTCTATCTGGGTGTACTTTTAATGTCTTCAAAGATCCAGGCTCCACAGTCTTTCTGGGCAGTCTGTGCCATGGTTCAGTCACCCTCACATTAAAAAATCTTTTGGTGATGTTCAAAGGCAATCTCCGGTATTTCAGAGTGTACCCACTGCCTCTTGTCTTTTCACTCAGCATCACTGAAAAGACACTGGTTCCCCCCCCTTAGCATTATTGCTTCCAGTATGTATGTGTGCTGCCATGCAGAGAAATGCCAAAAACCTCCCTGAGGCCCAGGCAGTCAAAATTCCGTTCATCGACCAGTCGATTCATCAGAGGAGTTTAAAAAGATGTTCAGAACAAAATTCCCCCGGAAAATCCATGCTGACGACCTGAGTTTGCTGTACTTCATGTGCCGGGCAAGGCTTTCCAGGAATAGCTGCTCCATAAACTTCCTGGAGATAAAAAACAGGCTGGCTGGTTCGGACTCTTCCGAGCACACCTAATTGCCTTCTTTGAAGATAGGTGTCATTTGCTTTCATCCAGTCTTTAGCGTCTCTTCTCGTCTACATCTTAGCAAAAAGCTTTTCCACTCTGTCTGGCAAGGAGAAACTGTGCCAGCACAGAAAACATCTCCCATCGTGTTCTACAAGCTGCACGGAGGTCTGCCTAGTGTTTTGCAAGAAGAGAAAGAAAGTTGTCCAAAACAGCTTGCAATCGAATGTTCATGTGAATAGAAAAGGCAGTAGAGTGGTCAGGTACTGTTTTCTCTCAGTTGGCAAGCTGCGCACACAATCGCAGTGTTGTACAGCTTGTTTCATCACCTTTGCGAAGCTGCCGCTCTGTCCGGCTCCCGGAGACGAAGAAGCTGCTTCCTCGCGCAAAGACGATTCTGCCGCTCACAGTGCTCTGCGGTGTGCGCCTTCTGCCGAAAGAGGCCCGGGAGCGGTGCTTAGCTCTGCAGAGCACCGTACCTTCGTCTTTAGCCTCTCTTCTCGTCTACATCTCAGCAAAAAGGTTTTCCACTCTGTCTGGCAAGGAGAAACTGTGCCAGCACAGAAAACATCTCCCATCGTGTTCTAGAGGCTGCACGGAGGTCTGCCGAGTGTTTTGCAAGAAGAGAAAGAAAGTTGTCCAAAACAGCTTGCAATCGAATGTTCATGTGAATAGAAAAGGCAGGAGAGTGGTCAGGTACTGTTTTCTCTCACTTGGCAAGCTGCGCACACAATCGCAGTGTTGTACAGCTTGTTTCATCACCTTTGCGAAGTTGCCGCTCTCTCCGGCTCCCGGAGACGAAGAGGCTGCTTCTTCGCGCAAAGACGATTCTGCCGCTAACAGTGCTCTGCAGTGTGTGTCTTCTGTCGAAAGAGGCCAGGGAGCTATGCTTAGCTCTGCAGATCACCGTACCTTCGTCTTTAGCCTCTCTTCTCGTCTACATCTCAGCAGAAAGCTTTTCCACTCTCTCTGGCAAGGAGAAACTGTGCCAGCACAGAAAACATCTCCCATCGTGTTCTAGAGGCTGCACGGAGGTCTGCCGAGTGTTTTGCCAGAAGAGAAAGAAAGTTGTCCAAAACAGCTTGAAATCGAATGTTCATGTGAATAGAAAAGGCAGGAGAGTGGTCAGGTACTGTTTTCTCTCAGTTGGCAAGCTGCGCACACAATCGCAGTGTTGTACAGCTTGTTTCATCACCTTTGCGAAGTTGCTGCTCTCTCCGGCTCCCGGAGACGAAGAAGCTGCTTCTTCGCGCAAAGACGATTCTGCCGCTCACAGTGCTCTGCGGTGTGCGCCTTCTGCCGAAAGAGGTCCGGCAGCGGTGCTTAGCTCTGCAGAGCACCGTACCTTCGTCTTTAGCCTCTCTTCTCGTCTACATCTCAGCAAAAAGGTTTTCCACTCTGTCTGGCAAGGAGAAACTGTGCCAGCACAGAAAACATCTCCCATCGTGTTCTAGAGGCTGCACGGAGGTCTGCCGAGTGTTTGGCAAGAAAAGAAAGAAAGTTGTGCAAAACACCTTGCAATCGAATGTTCATGTGAATAGAAAAGGCAGGAGAGTGTTCAGGTACTGTTTTCTCTCAGTTGGCAAGCTGCGCACACAATCGCAGTGTTGTACACCTTCTTTCATCACCTTTGCGAAGTTGCCGCTCTCTCCGGCTCCCGGAGGAGAAGAAGCGACTTCTTCGCGCAAAGACGATTCTGCCGCTCACAGTGCTCTAAGGTGTGCGGCTTCTGCCGAAGGACGTCCAGGAGCGGGGCTTAGCTCTGCAGAGCACCGTACCTTCGTCTTTAGCCTCTCTTCTCGTCTACATCTTAGCAAAAAGCTTTTCCACTGTGTCTGGCAAGGAGAAACTGTGCCAGCACAGAAAACATCTCCCATCGTGTTCTAGAGGCTGCACGGAGGTCTGCCGAGTCTTTTGCAAGAAGAGAAAGAAAGTTGTCCAAAACAGCTTGCAATCGAATGTTCATGTGAATAGAAAAGGCAGGAGAGTGGTCAGGTAATGTTTTCTCTCAGTTGGCAAGCTGCGCACACAATCGCAGTGTTGTACAGCTTGTTTCATCACCTTTGCGAAGCTGCCGCTCTCTCCGGCTCCCGGAGACGAAGAAGCTGCTTCTTCGCGCAAAGACGATTCTGCCGCTCACAGTGCTCTGCAGTGTGTGTCTTCTGTCGAAAGAGGCCCGGGAGCTATGCTTAGCTGTGCAGAGCACCGTACCTTCGTCTTTAGCCTCTCTTCTCGTCTACATCTCAGCAGAAAGCTTTTCCACTCTGTCTGGCAAGGAGAAACTGTGCCAGCACACAAAACATCTCCCATCGTGTTCTAGAGCTTGCACGGAGGTCTGCGGAATGTTTTGCAAGAAGAGAAAGAAAGTTGTCCAAAACAGCTTGCAATCGAATGTTCATGTGAATAGAAAAGGCAGGAGAGTGGTCAGGTACTGTTTTCTCTCAGTTGGCAAGCTGCGCACACAATCGCAGTGTTGTACAGCTTGTTTCATCACCTTTGCGAAGTTGCCGCTCTCTCCGGCTCCCGGAGACGAAGAAGCTGCTTCTTCGCGCAAAGACGATTCTGCCGCTCACAGTGCT
The DNA here is from genome assembly GCF_028551555.1 of Melozone crissalis. Lineage (NCBI taxonomy): Eukaryota > Metazoa > Chordata > Aves > Passeriformes > Passerellidae > Melozone > Melozone crissalis. Next base: position 7,362,583 of record NW_026535896.1, on the reverse strand, counting down.
CTGCAGTGTGTGTCTTCTGCTGAAAGAGGCCCGGGAGCTGTGCTTAGCTCTGCAGAGCACCGTACCTTCGTCTGAAGCGTCTCTTCTCGTCTACATCTGAGCAAAAAGCTTTTCCACTGTGTCTGGCAAGGAGAAACTGTGCCAGCACAGAAAACATCTCCCATCGTGTTCTAGAGGCTGCACGGAGGTCTGCCGAGTGTTTTGCAAGAAGAGAAAGAAAGTTGTCCAAAACAGCTTGCAATCGAATGTTCATGTGAATAGAAAAGGCAGGAGAGTGGTCAGGTACTGTTTTCTCTCAGTTGGCAAGCTGCGCACACAATCGCAGTGTTGTACAGCTTGTTTCATCACCTTTGCGAAGTTGCCGCTCTCTTCGGCTCCCGGAGACGAAGAAGCTGCTTCTTCGCGCAAAGACGATTCTGCCGCTCACAGTGGTTTGCGGTGTGCAACTTCTACCGAAAGACGCCCGGGAGCGGTGCTTAGCTCTGCAGAGCACCGTACCTTCATCTTTAGCCTCTCTTCTCGTCTACATCATAGCAAAAAGCTTTTCCACTCTGTCTGGCAAGGAGAAACTGTGCCAGCACAGAAAACATCTCCCATCATGTTCTAGAAGCTGCACGGAGGTCTGCCGAGTGTTTTGCAAGAAGAGAAAGAAAGTTGTCCAAAACAGCTTCCAATCGAATGTTCATGTGAATTGAAAAGGCAGGAGAGTGGTCAGGTACTGTTTTCTCTCAGTTGGCAAGCTGCGCACACAATCGCAGTGTTGTACAGCTTGTTTCATCACCTTTGCGAAGTTGCCGCTCTCTCCGGCTCCCGGAGGCGAAGAAGCTGCTTCTTCGCGCATAGACGATTCTGCCGCTCACAGTGCTCTGCTGTGTGTGTCTTCTGCCGAAAGAGGCCCGGGAGGTGTGCTTAGCTCTGCAGAGCACCGTAACTTCGTCTTTAGCCTCTCTTCTCGTCTACATCTAAGCAAAAAGCTTTTCCACTCTGTCTGGCAAGGAGAAACTGTGCCAGCACAGAAAACATCTCCCATCGTGTTCTAGAGGCTGCACGGAGGTCTGCCGAGTGTGTTGCAAGAAGAGAAAGAAAGTTGTCCAAAACAGCTTGCAATCGAATGTTCATGTGAATAGAAAAGGCAGGAGAGTGGTCAGGTACATTTTTCTCTCAGTTGGCAAGCTGCGCACACAATCGCAGTGTTGTACAGCTTGTTTCATCACCTTTGCGAAGCTGCCGCTCTGTCCGGCTCCCGGAGACGAAGAAGCTGCTTCTTCGCGCAAAGACGATTCTGCCGCTCACAGTGCTCTGCGGTGTGCGCCTTCTGCCGAAAGAGGCCCAGGAGCGGTGCTTAGCTCTGCAGAGCACCGTACCTTCGTCTTTAGCGTCTCTTCTCGTCTACATCTTAGCAAAAAGCTTTTCCACTCTGTCTGGCAAGGAGAAACTGTGCCAGCACACAAAACATCTCCCATCGTGTTCTAGAGGCTGCACGGAGGTCTGCCGAGTGTTTTGCAAGAAGAGAAAGAAAGTTGTCCAAAACAGCATCCAATCGAATGTTCATGTGAATTGAAAAGGCAGGAGAGTGGTCAGGTACTGTTTTCTCTCAGTTGGCAAGCTGCGCACACAATCGCAGTGTTGTACAGCTTGTTTCATCACCTTTGCGAAGCTGCCGCTCTGTCCGGCTCCCGGAGACGAAGAAGCTGCTTCTTCGCGCAAAGACGATTCTGCCGCTCACAGTGCTCTGCGGTGTGCGGCTTCTGCCGAAAGAGGCCCGGGAGCGGTGCTTAGCTCTGCAGAGCACCGTACCTTCGTCTTTAGACTCTCTTCTCGTCTACATCTGAGCAAAAAGCTTTTCCACTGTGTCTGGCAAGGAGAAACTGTGCCAGCACAGAAAACATCAGCTGGTATGGTGGGTGAATTAGCAGCAGCAGCAAGGTGACTGGCCAGGAGAATTTGCTTCAATGGATTTTGATCTCCTGGATCTTTTGAAGATCTGCTTCAGCCCTCTTTGTCAAACACCACCTTGAAAGGGTGCTAAACAATTGTTCAGGCTATGGATCACATGAAGAAATACTTTCTGGTGTCCCTACTGGGCCATATGCTCTTTATTCTCTCCCTCAGCTTCTCCAGCACCTCTCATCTCTTTCACATCAGCTATCTTCAAGGTCCACAGGCTACTTTTCACAGAATCTTCAGGCCTGATGCAGTAAGAATGATGAATAGAACAGAGCCGGGATCAATTTTCCACTTTGGATGAAATGCACTCTGCACACAAATCCAAGGAGAAGGTGTTGCCCCGATGCCCAGAAAAACTTCCACTACTACCAGTGCTCTACGTCAACCGCAACTAAGTCTGAAAGAAAAGCTTTTTCTCTGAGAGCATCTGAGAGGTTTGCATGAAGCACTGATATCTGACAGATGCAATTTTGAATAGGAGAGGAAAAAGAAAATGGCAGGAAGTTTTTCATGTTACTGCTTTCAATTTTAAATTCCATGCACTTTTTCAAAACTTGTCAGCTCAAATGCCCATCAACATCTTTTAGTCACCTGTAAGTCAGTATTCATCTAAAATGTGCTTCAAATCAAAAGAATGTCAAATTTGCACTCCAAGTTTCTATGCCTAGATTGATGATTTCCTACACATATGAGATGAAAGGAAGGCCTTTTTTACTGTGGGAGTGCTGGAACACTGGAACAGGTTGCCCAGAGAAGTTGTGGCTGTCCCATGCCTGAAAGTACTCAAGGTCAGCTTGGACGGGGCTTGGAGCAGCAACAAAGGAGAGTCTTGATGGTAGAGAAACAAAGTTGGACTATAGAAGAAACTGGGCTTGAAGGATAGGAGCAAGTTTTCTCTCAGCTCTTGGGGTCAATTCAAAGTTGTACAAAATGACATTTATCTGTGATGTTCACTACTGTAACAGAAAGCTTCATGAAAACTGTACAGAAGATAGCAAATTTTAAAAGAGATAAGAATTACAGCATAAAATCGATGGGATGGGTTACAGCATGAGACACTCTCTAAGAGAAAATCTCTGTCTTTCAGCACCTCATCATGGTAAGATTTCATGAAGTGCCAAAGAAGGCGGCAAAATATCATTTGGGACATTACTGACTGGAGTTCAGCCTGGCCATCAGTAGGAATTGGGTTTGAACATCATGTAGATATACCACACACACTTTCCCTTCACTGAAAAATTCCTGTTTACAATGCATAAGCAATTGAGGATCAAAATGGATTGAAAGCATCTTAAACATGTCAAGTATTTCATTGTAGATGATCTGTGATCCAAATACTTCTTCCACCTTAGAGAGGGACAGAACAATTCTTCCATATCACGATGGTTTAAAATTCTATCAAGCAATGTTTTGTGCTGAAAAGATCTCACCTATTTTTTTCTATTTTTCAAAGAAAATATTCCTAGACATACAAGACATGAGAACTAAGTAATTGAAAAGAAACAAATGAAATGAAAATGATTTGTAAATGGAATGAAATGAAAAGCTGTCTTTTAAATAGGAGCTAAATGTTCAACAGAATTTTTGTACCAGGCATTTGAACTATTGCACCAGCTCCTTTGCCCATAAAGAGAGGCATTTAGCATTTCAGTCTTTTCCAAGGTGTTCATGATCTGCTATGCTGATCTCTGTGTGTGCCTAGGTGTGTGTGGAAGGGGGGGCATGTGAACGGGAGTGTGTAGGTTTGCTTAACCCTTGTTGTGGCAGATTCATGTCTCCGCTCCACATTTTGTTTTAGAAAGGTCACACAGTGTGGATATGAAGTTTGCTTTTAACAAGAGATCAATTCCCAAACCATCCATTTGACTCTACCTTATAAATCATGTGCTTTGTTGCATATTTGATCAAACATACTTTCAAGCCAGATGGAGGAAGGAGAATGTGGGAATCCCTCCACTGTCTTGCGACTTTTATGCAAGTAGGTTTTCAAGAAAATCATCCTTTCTCTTTTCAATATGTCTGGAACAGGCATGATGGTGGTGTCAACCTGTTGGAGTTTTTCTTGCTGGGAGAAGTTGTACAAAAGGATTGGTTTTTCCATTGAGCAGTTAGTGAAACCAGCGCAGGAATACACTGGAAATTCAACTGGGGGTTCCTTTTCCCCGCAGACTACTTCCAGAACGAGCTTGTCCGCTGAAGCTGACTCTTTTGCTCTCTTTTTGTTTCTTTCCTATTTTCTTGGCTTCTTTGCCACTATCTAGACAAATTTGGATCCTTTTTCCCAACTCAAATGGTTTCAATAGTCTGATAGTGATAATACATTTTTACAAGGAATTTTTAAAATCTTTCCTCCAGTTAAGAAAGTCAAGGACTTAGGTCTTTTTCTTCCCTTATCAATATTGCAATGAAATTGAGAAATAAAGACCAACTCTGTATTTTTGTTTTTAACCCAAGTAGATGATTCCCTTCCATTCATCCATTTTGTGGACCAATATTTGCCATTCTGATGTCAGTTGTCACTTCTTAACAGTAGACATTCTGTGACTATGTTGACAACACTTTGGGTGAAGATCCTAACTGGTCTTAGATACACATAGGGAGAAATTTGCTCAGCCAGTGTCAGTCTAATGCACGCGTATCAGAAGATCTTTCTGTAGCTGGGAATTTTCCCCTGAAAGGGATTCAGTTAGGGAAGAGATACTTGTCCCAGAGTTTTATATTCTTCTTGAACACTGCTTAAGGAACTTAGATCCCACGTCCATTTGGATCTCTGTCTGCACAGAACTTTGTCATGCCAGTGCTTGAAGTGCATCTCCAAGAGAATTCACTAGCACAGAACGACTGAGAGTGGAAGGGCTTGGTGGGGCTAACCAGATCCAACCCCCCTGCTAAACCAGGATACCTAGAGCCTCTTGCCCAGGATTCTATCTGGGTGTACTTTTAATGTCTTCAAAGATCCAGGCTCCACAGTCTTTCTGGGCAGTCTGTGCCATGGTTCAGTCACCCTCACATTAAAAAATCTTTTGGTGATGTTCAAAGGCAATCTCCGGTATTTCAGAGTGTACCCACTGCCTCTTGTCTTTTCACTCAGCATCACTGAAAAGACACTGGTTCCCCCCCCTTAGCATTATTGCTTCCAGTATGTATGTGTGCTGCCATGCAGAGAAATGCCAAAAACCTCCCTGAGGCCCAGGCAGTCAAAATTCCGTTCATCGACCAGTCGATTCATCAGAGGAGTTTAAAAAGATGTTCAGAACAAAATTCCCCCGGAAAATCCATGCTGACGACCTGAGTTTGCCGTACTTCATGTGCCAGGCAAGGCTTTCCAGGAATAGCTGCTCCATAAACTTCCTGGAGATAAAAAACAGGCTGGCTGGTTCAAACTCTTCTGAGCACACCTAATTGCCTTCTTTGAAGATAGGTGTCATTTGCTTTCATCCAGTCTTTAGCGTCTCTTCTCGTCTACATCTTAGCAAAAAGCTTTTCCACTCTGTCTGGCAAGGAGAAACTGCTCCAGCACAGAAAACATCTCCCATCGTGTTCTAGAGGCTGCACGGAGGTCTGCCGAGTGTTTTGCAAGAAGAGAAAGAAAGTTGTCCAAAACAGCTTGCAATCGAATGTTCATGTGAATAGAAAAGGCAGGAGAGTGGTCAGGTACTGTTTTCTCTCAGTTGGCAAGCTGCGCACACAATCGCAGTGTTGTACAGCTTGTTTCATCACCTTTGCGAAGCTGCCGCTCTGTCCGGCTCCCGGAGACGAAGAAGCTGCTTCTTCGCGCAAAGACGATTCTGCCGCTCACAGTGCTCTGCGGTGTGCGACTTCTGCCGAAAGACGCCCGGGAGCGGTGCTTAGCTCTGCAGAGCACCGTACCTTCGTCTTTAGCCTCTCTTCTCGTCTACATCGTAGCAAAAAGCTTTTCCACTCTGTCTGGCAAGGAGAAACTGTGCCAGCACAGAAAACATCTCCCATCGTGTTCTAGAAGCTGCACGGAGGTCTGCCGAGTGTTTTCCAAGAAGAGAAACAAAGTTGTCCAAAAGAGCATCCAATATGTGAATTGAAAAGGCAGGAGAGTGGTCAGGTACTGTTTTCTCTCAGTTGGCAAGCTGCGCACACAATCGCAGTGTTGTACAGCTTGTTTCATCACCTTTGCGAAGTTGCCGCTCTCTTCGGCTCCCGGAGACGAAGAAGCTGCTTCTTCGCGCAAAGACGATTCTGCCGCTCACAGTGCTCTAAGGTGTGTGTCTTCTGCCGAAAGAGGCCCAGGAGGTGTGCTTAGCTCTGCAGAGCACCGTAACTTCGTCTTTAGCCTCTCTTCTCGTCTACATCTTAGCAAAAAGCTTTTCCACTGTGTCTGGCAAGGAGAAACTGTGCCAGCATAGAAAACATCTCCCATCGTGTTCTAGAGGCTGCACGGAGGTCTGCCGAGTGTGTTGCAAGAAGAGAAAGAAAGTTGTCCAAAACAGCTTGCAATCGAATGTTCATGTGAATAGAAAAGGCAGGAGAGTGGTCAGGTACTGTTTTCTCTCAGTTGGCAAGCTGCACACACAATCGCAGTGTTGTACAGCTTGTTTCATCACCTTTGCCAAGCTGCCGCTCTCTCCGTCTTCCGGCGACGAAGAAGCTGCTTCTTCGCGCAAAGACGATTCTGGCGCTCACAGTGCTCTGCGGTGTGCGCCTTCTGCCGAAAGAGGCCCAGGAGCGGTGCTTAGCTCTGCAGAGCACCGTACCTTCGTCTTTAGCCTCTCTTCTCGTCTACATCTCAGCAGAAAGCTTTTCCACTCTGTCTGGCAAGGAGAAACTGTGCCAGCACAGAAAACATCTCCCATCGTGTTCTACAAGCTGCACGGAGGTCTGCCGAGTGTTTTGCAAGAAGAGAAAGAAAGTTGTCCAAAACAGCATCCAATCGAATGTTCATGTGAATTGAAAAGGCAGGAGAGTGGTCAGGTACTGTTTTCTCTCAGTTGGCAAGCTGCGCACACAATCGCAGTGTTGTACAGCTTGTTTCATCACCTTTGCGAAGTTGCCGCTCTCTTCGGCTCCCGGAGACGAAGAAGCTGCTTCTTCGCGCAAAGACGATTCTGCCGCTCACAGTGCTCTGCGGTGTGCGGCTTCTGCCGAAAGAGGCCCGGGAGCGGTGCTTAGCTCTGCAGAGCACCGTACCTTCGTCTTTAGACTCTCTTCTCGTCTACATCTTAGCAAAAAGCTTTTCCACTCTGTCTGGCAAGGAGAAACTGTGCCAGCACAGAAAACATCAGCTGGTATGGTGGGTGAATTAGCAGCAGCAGCAAGGTGACTGGCCAGGAGAATTTGCTTCAATGGATTTTGATCTCCTGGATCTTTTGAAGATCTGCTTCAGCCCTCTTTGTCAAACACCACCTTGAAAGGGTGCTAAACAATTGTTCAGGCTATGGATCACATGAAGAAATACTTTCTGGTGTCCCTACTGGGCCATATGCTCTTTATTCTCTCCCTCAGCTTCTCCAGCACCTCTCATCTCTTTCACATCAGCTATCTTCAAGGTCCACAGGCTACTTTTCACAGAATCTTCAGGCCTGATGCAGTAAGAATGATGAATAGAACAGAGCCGGGATCAATTTTCCACTTTGGATGAAATGCACTCTGCACACAAATCCAAGGAGAAGGTGTTGCCCCGATGCCCAGAAAAACTTCCACTACTACCAGTGCTCTACGTCAACCGCAACTAAGTCTGAAAGAAAAGCTTTTTCTCTGAGAGCATCTGAGAGGTTTGCATGAAGCACTGATATCTGACAGATGCAATTTTGAATAGGAGAGGAAAAAGAAAATGGCAGGAAGTTTTTCATGTTACTGCTTTCAATTTTAAATTCCATGCACTTTTTCAAAACTTGTCAGCTCAAATGCCCATCAACATCTTTTAGTCACCTGTAAGTCAGTATTCATCTAAAATGTGCTTCAAATCAAAAGAATGTCAAATTTGCACTCCAAGTTTCTATGCCTAGATTGATGATTTCCTACACATATGAGATGAAAGGAAGGCCTTTTTTACTGTGGGAGTGCTGGAACACTGGAACAGGTTGCCCAGAGAAGTTGTGGCTGTCCCATGCCTGAAAGTACTCAAGGTCAGCTTGGACGGGGCTTGGAGCAGCAACAAAGGAGAATCTTGATGGTAGAGAAACAAAGTTGGACTATAGAAGAAACTGGGCTTGAAGGATAGGAGCAAGTTTTCTCTCAGCTCTTGGGGTCAATTCAAAGTTGTACAAAATGACATTTATCTGTGATGTTCACTACTGTAACAGAAAGCTTCATGAAAACTGTACAGAAGATAGCAAATTTTAAAAGAGATAAGAATTACAGCATAAAATCCATGGGATGGGTTGCAGCATGAGACACTCTCTAAGAGAAAATCTCTGTCTTTCAGCACCTCATCATGGTAAGATTTCATGAAGTGCCAAAGAAGGCGGCAAAATATCATTTGGGACATTACTGACTGGAGTTCAGCCTGGCCATCAGTAGGAATTGGGTTTGAACATCATGTAGATATACCACACACACTTTCCCTTCACTGAAAAATTCCTGTTTACAATGCATAAGCAATTGAGGATCAAAATGGATTGAAAGCATCTTAAACATGTCAAGTATTTCATTGTAGATGATCTGTGATCCAAATACTTCTTCCACCTTAGAGAGGGACAGAACAATTCTTCCATATCACGATGGTTTAAAATTCTATCAAGCAATGTTTTGTGCTGAAAAGATCTCACCTATTTTTTTCTATTTTTCAAAGAAAATATTCCTAGACATACAAGACATGAGAACTAAGTAATTGAAAAGAAACAAATGAAATGAAAATGATTTGTAAATGGAATGAAATGAAAAGCTGTCTTTTAAATAGGAGCTAAATGTTCAACAGAATTTTTGTACCAGGCATTTGAACTATTGCACCAGCTCCTTTGCCCATAAAGAGAGGCATTTAGCATTTCAGTCTTTTCCAAGGTGTTCATGATCTGCTATGCTGATCTCTGTGTGTGCCTAGGTGTGTGTGGAAGGGGGGGCATGTGAACGGGAGTGTGTAGGTTTGCTTAACCCTTGTTGTGGCAGATTCATGCCTCCGCTCCACATATTGTTTTAGAAAGGTCACACAGAGTGGATATGAAGTTTACTATCAACAAGAGATCAATTCCCAAACCATCCATTTGACTCTACCTTATAAATCATGTGCTTTGTTGCATATTTGATCAAACATACTTTCAAGCCAGATGGAGGAAGGAGAATGTGGGAATCCCTCCACTGTCTTGCGACTTTTATGCAAGTAGGTTTTCAAGAAAATCATCCTTTCTCTTTTCAATATGTCTGGAACAGGCATGATGGTGGTGTCAACCTGTTGGAGTTTTTCTTGCTGGGAGAAGTTGTACAAAAGGATTGGTTTTTCCATTGAGCAGTTAGTGAAACCAGCGCAGGAATACACTGGAAATTCAACTGGGGGTTCCTTTTCCCCGCAGACTCCTTCCAGAACGAGCTTGTCCGCTGAAGCTGACTCTTTTGCTCTCTTTTTGTTTCTTTCCTATTTTCTTGGCTTCTTTGCCACTATCTAGACAAATTTGGATCTTTTTTCCCAACTCAAATGGTTTCAATAGTCTGATAGTGATAATACATTTTTACAAGGAATTTTTAAAATCTTTCCTCCAGTTAAGAAAGTCAAGGACTTAGGTCTTTTTCTTCCCTTATCAATATTGCAATGAAATTGAGAAATAAAGACCAACTCTGTATTTTTGTTTTTAACCCAAGTAGATGATTCCCTTCCATTCATCCATTTTGTGGACCAATATTTGCCATTCTGATGTCAGTTGTCACTTCTTAACAGTAGACATTCTGTGACTATGTTGACAACACTTTGGGTGAAGATCCTAACTGGTCTTAGATACACATAGGGAGAAATTTGCTCAGCCAGTGTCAGTCTAATGCACGCGTATCAGAAGATCTTTCTGTAGCTGGGAATTTTCCCCTGAAAGGGATTCAGTTAGGGAAGAGATACTTGTCCCAGAGTTTTATATTCTTCTTGAACACTGCTTAAGGAACTTAGATCCCATGTCCATTTGGATCTCTGTCTGCACAGAACTTTGTCATGCCAGTGCTTGAAGTGCATCTCCAAGAGAATTCACTAGCACAGAACGACTGAGAGTGGAAGGGCTTGGTGGGGCTAACCAGATCCAACCCCCCTGCTAAACCAGGATACCTAGAGCCTCTTGCCCAGGATTCTATCTGGGTGTACTTTTAATGTCTTCAAAGATCCAGGCTCCACAGTCTTTCTGGGCAGTCTGTGCCATGGTTCAGTCACCCTCACATTAAAAAATCTTTTGGTGATGTTCAAAGGCAATCTCCGGTATTTCAGAGTGTACCCACTGCCTCTTGTCTTTTCACTCAGCATCACTGAAAAGACACTGGTTCCCTCCCCTTAGCATTATTGCTTCCAGTATGTATGTGTGCTGCCATGCAGAGAAATGCCAAAAACCTACCTGAGGCCCAGGCAGTCAAAATTCCGTTCATCGACCAGTCGATTCATCAGAGGAGTTTAAAAAGATGTTCAGAACAAAATTCCCCCGGAAAATCCATGCTGACGACCTGAGTTTGCCGTACTTCATGTGCCGGGCAAGGCTTTCCAGGAATAGCTGCTCCATAAACTTCCTGGAGATAAAAAACAGGCTGGCTGGTTCGGACTCTTCCGAGCACACCTAATTGCCTTCTTTGAAGATAGGTGTCATTTGCTTTCATCCAGTCTTTAGCGTCTCTTCTCGTCTACATCTTAGCAAAAAGCTTTTCCACTATGTCTGGCAAGGAGAAACTGTGCCAGCACAGAAAACATCTCCCATCGTGTTCTAGAGCTTGCACGGAGGTCTGCCGAGTGTTTTGCAAGAAGAGAAAGAAAGTTGTCCAAAACAGCTTGCAATCGAATGTTCATTTGAATAGAAAAGGCAGGAGAGTGGTCAGGTACTGTTTTCTCTCAGTTGGCAAGCTGCGCACACAATCGCAGTGTTGTACAGCTTGTTTCATCACCTTTGCGAAGTTGCCGCTCTCTCAGGCTCCCGGAGGCGAAGAAGTGGCTTCTTCGCGCAAAGACGATTCTGCCGCTCACAGTGCTCTGCGGTGTGCGGCTTCAGCCGAAAGAAGCCCGGGAGCAGAGCTTACCTCCGCAGAGCACCGTACCTTCGTCTTTAGCGTCTCTTCTCGTCTACATCTTAGCAAAAAGCTTTTCCACTATGTCTGGCAAGGAGAAACTGTGCCAGCACAGAAAACATCTCCCATCGTGTTCTAGAAGCTGCACGGAGGTCTGCCAAGTGTTTTGCAAGAAGAGAAAGAAAGTTGTCCAAAACAGCTTGCAATCGAATGTTCATTTGAATAGAAAAGGCAGGAGAGTGGTCAGGTATTATTTTCTCTCAGTTGGCAAGCTGCGCACACAATCGCAGTGTTGTACAGCTTGTTTCATCACCTTGGCGAAGCTGCCGCTCTCTCCGGCTCCCGGAGGCCAAGAAGCGGCTTCTTCGCGCAAAGACGATTCTGCCGCTCACAGTGCTCTGCGGAGTGCGGCTTCTGCCGAAAGACGCCCGGGAGCGGCGCTTAGCTCAGGACAGCATCGTACCTTCGTCTTTAGCCTCTCTTATCGTCTACATCTCAGCAAAAAGCTTTTCCACTGTGTCTGGCAAGGAGAAACTGTGCCAGCACAGAAAACATCTCCCATCGTCTTCTAGACCATGCACCGAGGTCTGCCGAGTGTGTTGCAAGAAGAGAAAGAAAGTTGTCCAAAACAGCTTGCAATCGAATATTCATGTGATTAGAAAAGGTAGGAGAGTGGTCAGGTACTGTTTTCTCTCAGTTGGCAAGCTGCGCACACAATCGCAGTGTTGTACAGCTTGTTTCATCACCTTTGCCAAGCTGCTGCTCTCTTCGTCTCCCAGAGGCCAAGAAGCGGCTTCTTCGCGCAAAGACGATTCTGCCGCTCACAGTGCTCTGCGGATTGCGGCTTCTGCCGAAAGACGCCCGGGAGCGGCGCTGAGCTCCGGACAGCATCGTACCTTCGTCTTTAGCGTCTCTTCTCCTCTACATCTCAGCAAAAAGCTTTTCCACTATGTCTGGCAAGGAGAAACTGTGCCAGCACAGAAAACATCTCCCATCGTCTTCTAGAGCTTGCACGGAGGTCTGCCGAGTGTTTTGCAAGAAGAGAAAGAAAGTTGTCCAAAACAGCTTGCAATCGAATGTTCATGTGAATAGAAAAGGCAGGAGAGTGGTCAGGTACTGTTTTCTCTCAGTCGGAAAGCTGTGCACACAATCGCAGTGTTGTACAGCTTGTTTCTTCACCTTGGCGAAGCCGCCGCTCTCTCCGGCTCCCGGAGGCCAAGAAGCGGCTTCTTTGCGCAACGACGATTGTGCCGCTCACAGCGCTCTGCGGAGGGCGGCTTCCGCCGAAAGGCGCCCGGGAGCGGCGCTTAGCTCCGGACAGCATCGTACCTTCGTCTTTAGCGTCTCTTCTCGTCTACATCTTAGCAAAAAGCTTTTCCACTGTGTCTGGCTAGGAGAAACGGTGCCAGCACAGAAAACATCTCCCATCGTGTTCTAGAGCTTGCACGGAGGTCTGCCGAGTGTTTTGCAAGAAGAGAAAGACAGTTGTCCAAAACAGCTTGCAATCGAATATTCATGTGATTAGAAAAGGCAGGAGAGTGGTCAGGTACTGTTTTCTCTCAGTTGGCAAGCTGCGCACACAATCGCAGTGTTGTACAGCTTGCTTCTTCACCTTTGCCAAGCTGCCGCTCTCTCCGGCTCCCGGAGGCCAAAAAGCGGCTTCTTCGCGCAAAGACGATTCTGCCGCTCACAGTGCTCAGCGAAGTGCGGCTTCGACCGAAAGACACCCGGGAACGGCGCTTAGCTCCGGACAGCATCGTACTTTCGTCTTTAGCGTCTCTTCTCGTCTACATCTTAGCAAAAAGCTTTTCCACTCTGTCTGGCAAGGAGAAACTGTGCCAGCACAGAAAACATCTCCCATCGTGTTCTAGAGCTTGCACGGAGGTCTGCCGAGTGTTTTGCAAGAAGAGAAAGAAAGTTGTCCAAAACAGCTTGCAATCGAATATTCATGTGATTAGAAAAGGCAGGAGAGTGGTCAGGTACTGTTTTCTCTCAGTTGGCAAGCTGCGCACACAATCGCAGTGTTGTACAGCTTGCTTCTTCACCTTTGCCAAGCTGCCGCTCTCTCCGGCTCCCGGAGGCCAAGAAGCGGCTTCTTTGCGCAAAGACGATGGTGCCGCTCACAGCGCACTGCGGAGGGCGGCTTCCGCCGAAAGACGCCCGGGAGCGGCGCTTAGCTCCGGACAGCATCGTACCTTCGTCTTTAGCGTCTGTTCTCGTCTACATCTTAGCAAAAAGCTTTTCCACTATGTCTGGCAAGGAGAAACTGTGCCAGTACAGAAATCATCTCCCATCGTGTTCTAGAGCTTGCACGGAGGTCTGCCGAGTGTTTTGCAAGAAGAGAAAGAAAGTTGTCCAGAACAGCTTGCAATCGAATATTCATTCTATTAGAAAAGGCAGGAGAGTGGTCAGGCACTGTTTTCTCTCAGTTGGCAAGCTGCGCACACAATCGCAGTGTTGTACAGCTTTCTTCTTCACCTTTGCCAAGCTGCCGCTCTCTCCGGCTCCCGGAGGCCAAGAAGCGGCTTCTTCGCGCAAAGACAATTCTGCCGCTCACAGTGCTCTGCGGAGTGCGGCTTCTGTCGAAAGACGCCCGGGAGCGGGGCTTCGGTCCGGACAGCATCGTACCTTCGTCTTTAGCGTCTCTTCTCGTCTACATCTTAGCAAAAAGCTTTTCCACTATGTCTGGCAAGGAGAAACTGTGCCAGCACAGAAAACATCTCCCATCGTCTTCTAGAGCTTGCACGGAGGTCTGCCGAATGTTTTGCAAGAAGAGAAAGACAGTTGTCCAAAACAGCTTGCAATCGAATATTCATGTGATTAGAAAAGGCAGGAGAGTGGTCAGGTACTGTTTTCTCTCAGTTGGCAAGCTGCACACACAATCGCAGTGTTGTACAGCTTGCTTCTTCACCTTTGCCAAGCTGCCGCTCTCTCCGGCTCCCGGGTGCCAAGAAGCGGCTTCTTCGCGCAAAGAAGATTCTGCCGCTCACAGTGCTCTGCGGAGTGCGGCTTCTGCCGAAAGACGCCCGGGAGCGCCACTTGGCTCCGCACAGCATCGTAGCTTCGTCTTTAGCGTCTCTTCTCGTCTACATCTTAGCAAAAAGCTTTTCCACTCTGTCTGGCAAGGAGAAACTCTGCCAGCACTGAAAACATCTCCCATCGTGTTCTAGAGCTTGCATGGAGGTCTGCCGAGTGTTTTGCAAGAAGAGAAAGAAAGTTGACCAAAACGGCTTGCAATCGAATATTCATGTGATTAGAAAATGCAGGAGAGTGGTCAGATACTGTTTTCTCTCAGTTGGCAGGCTGCGCACACAATCGCAGTGTTGTACAGCTTGCTTCTTCACCTTGGCGAAGCTGCCGCTCTCTCCGGCTCCCGGAGGCCAAGAAGCGGCTTCTTCGCGCAAAGACGATTCTGCCGTTCACAGTGCTCTGCGGAGTGCGGCTTCTGCCGAAAGACGCCCGGGAGCGGCGCTCACCTCCGGAGAGCACCGTACCTTCGTCTTTAGCGTCTCTTCTCGTCTACGTCTTAGCAAAAAGCTTTTCCACTCTGTCTGGCAAGGAGAAACTCTGCCAGCACTGAAAACATCTCCCATCGTGTTCTAGAGCTTGCACGGAGGTCTGCCGAGTGTTTTGCAAGAAGAGAAAGAAAGTTGTCCAAAACAGCTTGCAATCGAATATTCATGTGAATAGAAAAGGCAGGAGAGTGGTCAGATACTGTTTTCTCTCAGTTGGCAGGCTGCGCACACAATCGCAGTGTTGTACAGCTTGCTTCTTCACCTTTGCGAAGCTGCCGCTCTCTCAGGCTCCCGGAGGCGAAGAAGCGGATAATTCGCGCAAAGACGATTCTGCCGCTCACAGTGCTCAGCGAAGTGCGGCTTGGACCGAAAGACGCCCAGGAGCGGCGCTTAGCTCCCGACAGCATCGTACCTTCATCTTTTTCGTCTCTTCTCGTCTACATCTTAGCAAAAAGCTTTTTCACTATGTCTGGCAAGGAGAAACTGTGCCAGTACAGAAAACATCTCCCGTTGTGTTCTAGAGCTTGCACGGAGGTCTGCCGAGTGTTTTGCAAGAAGAGAAAGAAAGTTGTCCAAAACAGCTTGCAATCGAATATTCATGTGATTAGAAAAGGCAGGAGAGTGGTCAGGTACTGTTTTCTCTCAGTTGGCAAGTTGCGCACACAATCGCAGTGTTGTACAGCTTGTTTCATCACCTTTGCGAAGTTGCCGCTCTCTCAGGCTCCCGGAGGCGAAGAAGCGGCTTCTTCGCGCAAAGACGATTCTGCCGCTCACAGTGCTCTGTGGTTTGCGGCTTCTGCCGAAAGAGGCCCGGGAGCGGCGCTTAGCTCCGGAGAGCACCGTACCTTCGTCTTTAGCCTCTCTTCTCGTCTACATCTTAGCAAAAAGCTTTTCCACTGTGTCTGGAAAGGAGAAACTGTGCCAGCACAGAAAACATCTCCTATCGTCTTCTAGAGCTTGCACGGAGGTCTGCCGAGTGTTTTGCAAGAAGAGAAAGAAAATTGTCCAAAACAGCTTCCAATCGAATATTCATGTGTTTAGAAAAGGCAGGAGAGTGGTCAGGTACTGTTTTCTCTCAGTTGGCAAGCTGCGCACACAATCGCAGTGTTGTACAGCTTTCTTCTTCACCTTTGCCAAGCTGCCGCTCTCTCCGGCTCCCGGAGGCCAAGAAGCGGCTTCTTCGCGCAAAGACGATTCTGCCGCTCACAGTGCTCTGCGGAGTGCGGCTTGGACCGAAAGACGCCCAGGAGCGGCGCTTAGCTCCCGACAGCATCGTACCTTCATCTTTTTCGTCTCTTCTCGTCTACATCTTAGCAAAAAGCTTTTTCACTATGTCTGGCAAGGAGAAACTGTGCCAGTACAGAAAACATCTCCCGTTGTGTTCTAGAGCTTGCACGGAGGTCTGCCGAGTGTTTTGCAAGAAGAGAAAGAAAGTTGTCCAAAACAGCTTGCAATCGAATATTCATGTGATTAGAAAAGGCAGGAGAGTGGTCAGGTACTGTTTTCTCTCAGTTGGCAAGTTGCGCACACAATCGCAGTGTTGTACAGCTTGTTTCATCACCTTTGCGAAGTTGCCGCTCTCTCAGGCTCCCGGAGGCGAAGAAGCGGCTTCTTCGCGCAAAGACGATTCTGCCGCTCACAGTGCTCTGTGGTTTGCGGCTTCTGCCGAAAGAGGCCCGGGAGCGGCGCTTAGCTCCGGAGAGCACCGTACCTTCGTCTTTAGCCTCTCTTCTCGTCTACATCTTAGCAAAAAGCTTTTCCACTGTGTCTGGAAAGGAGAAACTGTGCCAGCACAGAAAACATCTCCTATCGTCTTCTAGAGCTTGCACGGAGGTCTGCCGAGTGTTTTGCAAGAAGAGAAAGAAAATTGTCCAAAACAGCTTCCAATCGAATATTCATGTGTTTAGAAAAGGCAGGAGAGTGGTCAGGTACTGTTTTCTCTCAGTTGGCAAGCTGCGCACACAATCGCAGTGTTGTACAGCTTTCTTCTTCACCTTTGCCAAGCTGCCGCTCTCTCCGGCTCCCGGAGGCCAAGAAGCGGCTTCTTCGCGCAAAGACGATTCTGCCGCTCACAGTGCTCTGCGGAGTGCGGCTTCTGTCGAAAGACGCCCGGGAGCGGGGCTTCGGTCCGGACAGCATCGTACCTTCGTCTTTAGCGTCTCTTCTCGTCTACATCTTAGCAAAAAGCTTTTCCACTATGTCTGGCAAGGAGAAACTGTGCCAGCACAGAAAACATCTCCCATCGTGTTCTAGAGCTTGCACGGAGGTCTGCCGAGTGTTTTGCAAGAAGAGAAAGAAAGTTGTCCAAAACAGCTTGCAATGGAATATTCATGTGATTAGAAAAGGCAGGAGAGTGGTCAGGTACTGTTTTCTCTCAGTTGGCAAGCTGCGCACACAATCGCAGTGTTGTACAGCTTGCTTCTTCACCTTTGCCAAGCTGCCGCTCTCTCCGGCTCCCGGAGGCCAAGAAGCGGCTTCTTCGCGGAAAGAAGATTCTGCCGCTCACAGTGCTCTGCGGAGTGCGGCTTCTGCTGAAAGACGCCCGGGAGCGGCGCTTAGCTCCGGACAGCATCGTACCTTCGTCTTTAGTGTCTCTTCTCGTCTACATCTTAGCAAAAAGCTTTTCCACTCTGTCTGGCAAGGAGAAACTGTGCCAGCACAGAAAACATCAGCTGGTATGGTGGGTGAATTAGCAGCAGCAGCAAGGTGACTGGCCAGGAGAATTTGCTTCAATGGATTTTGATCTCCTGGATCTTTTGAAGATCTGCTTCAGCCCTCTTTGTCAAACACCACCTTGAAAGGGTGCTAAACAATTGTTCAGGCTATGGATCACATGAAGAAATACTTTCTGGTGTCCCTACTGGGCCATATGCTCTTTATTCTCTCCCTCAGCTTCTCCAGCACCTCTCATCTCTTTCACATCAGCTATCTTCAAGGTCCACAGGCTACTTTTCACAGAATCTTCAGGCCTGATGCAGTAAGAATGATGAATAGAACAGAGCCGGGATCAATTTTCCACTTTGGATGAAATGCACTCTGCACACAAATCCAAGGAGAAGGTGTTGCCCCGATGCCCAGAAAAACTTCCACTACTACCAGTGCTCTACGTCAACCGCAACTAAGTCTGAAAGAAAAGCTTTTTCTCTGAGAGCATCTGAGAGGTTTGCATGAAGCACTGATATCTGACAGATGCAATTTTGAATAGGAGAGGAAAAAGAAAATGGCAGGAAGTTTTTCATGTTACTGCTTTCAATTTTAAATTCCATGCACTTTTTCAAAACTTGTCAGCTCAAATGCCCATCAACATCTTTTAGTCACCTGTAAGTCAGTATTCATCTAAAATGTGCTTCAAATCAAAAGAATGTCAAATTTGCACTCCAAGTTTCTATGCCTAGATTGATGATTTCCTACACATATGAGATGAAAGGAAGGCCTTTTTTACTGTGGGAGTGCTGGAACACTGGAACAGGTTGCCCAGAGAAGTTGTGGCTGTCCCATGCCTGAAAGTACTCAAGGTCAGCTTGGACGGGGCTTGGAGCAGCAACAAAGGAGAATCTTGATGGTAGAGAAACAAAGTTGGACTATAGAAGAAACTGGGCTTGAAGGATAGGAGCAAGTTTTCTCTCAGCTCTTGGGGTCAATTCAAAGTTGTACAAAATGACATTTATCTGTGATGTTCACTACTGTAACAGAAAGCTTCATGAAAACTGTACAGAAGATAGCAAATTTTAAAAGAGATAAGAATTACAGCATAAAATCCATGGGATGGGTTGCAGCATGAGACACTCTCTAAGAGAAAATCTCTGTCTTTCAGCACCTCATCATGGTAAGATTTCATGAAGTGCCAAAGAAGGCGGCAAAATATCATTTGGGACATTACTGACTGGAGTTCAGCCTGGCCATCAGTAGGAATTGGGTTTGAACATCATGTAGATATACCACACACACTTTCCCTTCACTGAAAAATTCCTGTTTACAATGCATAAGCAATTGAGGATCAAAATGGATTGAAAGCATCTTAAACATGTCAAGTATTTCATTGTAGATGATCTGTGATCCAAATACTTCTTCCACCTTAGAGAGGGACAGAACAATTCTTCCATATCACGATGGTTTAAAATTCTATCAAGCAATGTTTTGTGCTGAAAAGATCTCACCTATTTTTTTCTATTTTTCAAAGAAAATATTCCTAGACATACAAGACATGAGAACTAAGTAATTGAAAAGAAACAAATGAAATGAAAATGATTTGTAAATGGAATGAAATGAAAAGCTGTCTTTTAAATAGGAGCTAAATGTTCAACAGAATTTTTGTACCAGGCATTTGAACTATTGCACCAGCTCCTTTGCCCATAAAGAGAGGCATTTAGCATTTCAGTCTTTTCCAAGGTGTTCATGATCTGCTATGCTGATCTCTGTGTGTGCCTAGGTGTGTGTGGAAGGGGGGGCATGTGAACGGGAGTGTGTAGGTTTGCTTAACCCTTGTTGTGGCAGATTCATGCCTCCGCTCCACATATTGTTTTAGAAAGGTCACACAGAGTGGATATGAAGTTTACTATCAACAAGAGATCAATTCCCAAACCATCCATTTGACTCTACCTTATAAATCATGTGCTTTGTTGCATATTTGATCAAACATACTTTCAAGCCAGATGGAGGAAGGAGAATGTGGGAATCCCTCCACTGTCTTGCGACTTTTATGCAAGTAGGTTTTCAAGAAAATCATCCTTTCTCTTTTCAATATGTCTGGAACAGGCATGATGGTGGTGTCAACCTGTTGGAGTTTTTCTTGCTGGGAGAAGTTGTACAAAAGGATTGGTTTTTCCATTGAGCAGTTAGTGAAACCAGCGCAGGAATACACTGGAAATTCAACTGGGGGTTCCTTTTCCCCGCAGACTCCTTCCAGAACGAGCTTGTCCGCTGAAGCTGACTCTTTTGCTCTCTTTTTGTTTCTTTCCTATTTTCTTGGCTTCTTTGCCACTATCTAGACAAATTTGGATCTTTTTTCCCAACTCAAATGGTTTCAATAGTCTGATAGTGATAATACATTTTTACAAGGAATTTTTAAAATCTTTCCTCCAGTTAAGAAAGTCAAGGACTTAGGTCTTTTTCTTCCCTTATCAATATTGCAATGAAATTGAGAAATAAAGACCAACTCTGTATTTTTGTTTTTAACCCAAGTAGATGATTCCCTTCCATTCATCCATTTTGTGGACCAATATTTGCCATTCTGATGTCAGTTGTCACTTCTTAACAGTAGACATTCTGTGACTATGTTGACAACACTTTGGGTGAAGATCCTAACTGGTCTTAGATACACATAGGGAGAAATTTGCTCAGCCAGTGTCAGTCTAATGCACGCGTATCAGAAGATCTTTCTGTAGCTGGGAATTTTCCCCTGAAAGGGATTCAGTTAGGGAAGAGATACTTGTCCCAGAGTTTTATATTCTTCTTGAACACTGCTTAAGGAACTTAGATCCCATGTCCATTTGGATCTCTGTCTGCACAGAACTTTGTCATGCCAGTGCTTGAAGTGCATCTCCAAGAGAATTCACTAGCACAGAACGACTGAGAGTGGAAGGGCTTGGTGGGGCTAACCAGATCCAACCCCCCTGCTAAACCAGGATACCTAGAGCCTCTTGCCCAGGATTCTATCTGGGTGTACTTTTAATGTCTTCAAAGATCCAGGCTCCACAGTCTTTCTGGGCAGTCTGTGCCATGGTTCAGTCACCCTCACATTAAAAAATCTTTTGGTGATGTTCAAAGGCAATCTCCGGTATTTCAGAGTGTACCCACTGCCTCTTGTCTTTTCACTCAGCATCACTGAAAAGACACTGGTTCCCTCCCCTTAGCATTATTGCTTCCAGTATGTATGTGTGCTGCCATGCAGAGAAATGCCAAAAACCTCCCTGAGGCCCAGGCAGTCAAAATTCCATTCATCGACCAGTCGATTCATCAGAGGAGTTTAAAAAGATGTTCAGAACAAAATTCCCCCGGAAAATCCATGCTGACGACCTGAGTTTGCCGTACTTCATGTGCCGGGCAAGGCTTTCCAGGAATAGCTGCTCCATAAACTTCCTGGAGATAAAAAACAGGCTGGCTGGTTCGGACTCTTCCGAGCACACCTAATTGCCTTCTTTGAAGATAGGTGTCATTTGCTTTCATCCAGTCTTTAGCGTCTCTTCTCGTCTACATCTTAGCAAAAAGCTTTTCCACTATGTCTGGCAAGGAGAAACTGTGCCAGCACAGAAAACATCTCCCATCGTGTTCTAGAGCTTGCACGGAGGTCTGCCGAGTGTTTTGCAAGAAGAGAAAGAAAGTTGTCCAAAACAGCTTGCAATCGAATGTTCATTTGAATAGAAAAGGCAGGAGAGTGGTCAGGTACTGTTTTCTCTCAGTTGGCAAGCTGCGCACACAATCGCAGTGTTGTACAGCTTGTTTCATCACCTTTGCGAAGTTGCCGCTCTCTCAGGCTCCCGGAGGCGAAGAAGTGGCTTCTTCGCGCAAAGACGATTCTGCCGCTCACAGTGCTCTGCGGTGTGCGGCTTCAGCCGTAAGAAGCCCGGGAGCAGAGCTTACCTCCGCAGAGCACCGTACCTTCGTCTTTAGCGTCTCTTCTCGTCTACATCTTAGCAAAAAGCTTTTCCACTATGTCTGGCAAGGAGAAACTGTGCCAGCACAGAAAACATCTCCCATCGTATTCTAGAAGCTGCACGGAGGTCTGCCGAGTGTTTTGCAAGAAGAGAAAGAAAGTTGTCCAAAACAGCTTGCAATCGAATGTTCATTTGAATAGAAAAGGCAGGAGAGTGGTCAGGTATTGTTTTCTCTCAGTTGGCAAGCTGCGCACACAATCGCAGTGTTGTACAGCTTGTTTCATCACCTTTGCGAAGTTGCCGCTCTCTCAGGCTCCCGGAGGCGAAGAAGTGTCTTCTTCGCGCAAAGACCATTCTGCCGCTCACAGTGCGCTGCGGTGTGCGGCTTCAGCCGAAAGAAGCCCGTGAGCGGTGCTTAACTCTGTAGAGCACAGTACCTTCGTCTTTAGCATCTCTTCTCGTCTACATCTTAGCAAAAAGCTTTTCCACTATGTCTGGCAAGGAGAAACTGTGCCAGCACAGAAAACATCTCCCATCGTGTTCTAGAAGCTGCACGGAGGTCTGCCAAGTGTTTTGCAAGAAGAGAAAGAAAGTTGTCCAAAACAGCTTGCAATCGAATGTTCATTTGAATAGAAAAGGCAAGAGAGTGGTCAGGTATTATTTTCTCTCAGTTGGCAAGCTGCGCACACAATCGCAGTGTTGTACAGCTTGTTTCATCACCTTGGCGAAGCTGCCGCTCTCTCCGGCTCCCGGAGGCCAAGAAGCGGCTTCTTCGCGCAAAGACGATTCTGCCGCTCACAGTGCTCTGCGGAGTGCGGCTTCTGCCGAAAGACGCCCGGGAGCGGCGCTTAGCTCAGGACAGCATCGTACCTTCGTCTTTAGCCTCTCTTATCGTCTACATCTCAGCAAAAAGCTTTTCCACTGTGTCTGGCAAGGAGAAACTGTGCCAGCACAGAAAACATCTCCCATCGTCTTCTAGACCATGCACCGAGGTCTACCGAGTGTTTTGCAAGAAGAGAAAGAAAGTTGTCCAAAACAGCTTGCAATCGAATATTCATGTGATTAGAAAAGGTAGGAGAGTGGTCAGGTACTGTTTTCTCTCAGTTGGCAAGCTGCGCACACAATCGCAGTGTTGTACAGCTTGTTTCATCACCTTTGCCAAGCTGCTGCTCTCTTCGTCTCCCAGAGGCCAAGAAGCGGCTTCTTCGCGCAAAGACGATTCTGCCGCTCACAGTGCTCTGCGGATTGCGGCTTCTGCCGAAAGACGCCCGGGAGCGGCGCTGAGCTCCGGACAGCATCGTACCTTCGTCTTTAGCGTCTCTTCTCCTCTACATCTCAGCAAAAAGCTTTTCCACTATGTCTGGCAAGGAGAAACTGTGCCAGCACAGAAAACATCTCCCATCGTCTTCTAGAGCTTGCACGGAGGTCTGCCGAGTGTTTTGCAAGAAGAGAAAGAAAGTTGTCCAAAACAGCTTGCAATCGAATGTTCATGTGAATAGAAAAGGCAGGAGAGTGGTCAGGTACTGTTTTCTCTCAGTCGGAAAGCTGCGCACACAATCGCAGTGTTGTACAGCTTGTTTCTTCACCTTGGCGAAGCCGCCGCTCTCTCCGGCTCCCGGAGGCCAAGAAGCGGCTTCTTTGCGCAACGACGATTGTGCCGCTCACAGCGCTCTGCGGAGGGCGGCTTCCGCCGAAAGGCGCCCGGGAGCGGCGCTTAGCTCCGGACAGCATCGTACCTTCGTCTTTAGCGTCTCTTCTCGTCTACATCTTAGCAAAAAGCTTTTCCACTGTGTCTGGCTAGGAGAAACGGTGCCAGCACAGAAAACATCTCCCATCGTGTTCTAGAGCTTGCACGGAGGTCTGCCGAGTGTTTTGCAAGAAGAGAAAGAAAGTTGTCCAAAACAGCTTGCAATCGAATGTTCATTTGAATAGAAAAGGCAGGAGAGTGGTCAGGTACTGTTTTCTCTCAGTTGGCAAGCTGCGCACACAATCGCAGTGTTGTACAGCTTGTTTCATCACCTTTGCGAAGTTGCCGCTCTCTCAGGCTCCCGGAGGCGAAGAAGTGGCTTCTTCGCGCAAAGACGATTCTGCCGCTCACAGTGCTCTGCGGTGTGCGGCTTCAGCCGAAAGAAGCCCGGGAGCAGAGCTTACCTCCGCAGAGCACCGTACCTTCGTCTTTAGCGTCTCTTCTCGTCTACATCTTAGCAAAAAGCTTTTCCACTATGTCTGGCAAGGAGAAACTGTGCCAGCACAGAAAACATCTCCCATCGTATTCTAGAGGCTGCACGGAGGTCTGCCGAGTGTTTTGCAAGAAGAGAAAGAAAGTTGTCCAAAACAGCTTGCAATCGAATGTTCATTTGAATAGAAAAGGCAGGAGAGTGGTCAGGTATTGTTTTCTCTCAGTTGGCAAGCTGCGCACACAATCGCAGTGTTGTACAGCTTGTTTCATCACCTTTGCGAAGTTGCCGCTCTCTCAGGCTCCCGGAGGCGAAGAAGTGTCTTCTTCGCGCAAAGACCATTCTGCCGCTCACAGTGCGCTGCGGTGTGCGGCTTCAGCCGAAAGAAGCCCGTGAGCGGTGCTTAACTCTGTAGAGCACAGTACCTTCGTCTTTAGCATCTCTTCTCGTCTACATCTTAGCAAAAAGCTTTTCCACTATGTCTGGCAAGGAGAAACTGTGCCAGCACAGAAAACATCTCCCATCGTGTTCTAGAAGCTGCACGGAGGTCTGCCAAGTGTTTTGCAAGAAGAGAAAGAAAGTTGTCCAAAACAGCTTGCAATCGAATGTTCATTTGAATAGAAAAGGCAAGAGAGTGGTCAGGTATTATTTTCTCTCAGTTGGCAAGCTGCGCACACAATCGCAGTGTTGTACAGCTTGTTTCATCACCTTGGCGAAGCTGCCGCTCTCTCCGGCTCCCGGAGGCCAAGAAGCGGCTTCTTCGCGCAAAGACGATTCTGCCGCTCACAGTGCTCTGCGGAGTGCGGCTTCTGCCGAAAGACGCCCGGGAGCGGCGCTTAGCTCAGGACAGCATCGTACCTTCGTCTTTAGCCTCTCTTATCGTCTACATCTCAGCAAAAAGCTTTTCCACTGTGTCTGGCAAGGAGAAACTGTGCCAGCACAGAAAACATCTCCCATCGTCTTCTAGACCATGCACCGAGGTCTACCGAGTGTTTTGCAAGAAGAGAAAGAAAGTTGTCCAAAACAGCTTGCAATCGAATATTCATGTGATTAGAAAAGGTAGGAGAGTGGTCAGGTACTGTTTTCTCTCAGTTGGCAAGCTGCGCACACAATCGCAGTGTTGTACAGCTTGTTTCATCACCTTTGCCAAGCTGCTGCTCTCTTCGTCTCCCAGAGGCCAAGAAGCGGCTTCTTCGCGCAAAGACGATTCTGCCGCTCACAGTGCTCTGCGGATTGCGGCTTCTGCCGAAAGACGCCCGGGAGCGGCGCTGAGCTCCGGACAGCATCGTACCTTCGTCTTTAGCGTCTCTTCTCCTCTACATCTCAGCAAAAAGCTTTTCCACTATGTCTGGCAAGGAGAAACTGTGCCAGCACAGAAAACATCTCCCATCGTCTTCTAGAGCTTGCACGGAGGTCTGCCGAGTGTTTTGCAAGAAGAGAAAGAAAGTTGTCCAAAACAGCTTGCAATCGAATGTTCATGTGAATAGAAAAGGCAGGAGAGTGGTCAGGTACTGTTTTCTCTCAGTCGGAAAGCTGCGCACACAATCGCAGTGTTGTACAGCTTGTTTCTTCACCTTGGCGAAGCCGCCGCTCTCTCCGGCTCCCGGAGGCCAAGAAGCGGCTTCTTTGCGCAACGACGATTGTGCCGCTCACAGCGCTCTGCGGAGGGCGGCTTCCGCCGAAAGGCGCCCGGGAGCGGCGCTTAGCTCCGGACAGCATCGTACCTTCGTCTTTAGCGTCTCTTCTCGTCTACATCTTAGCAAAAAGCTTTTCCACTGTGTCTGGCTAGGAGAAACGGTGCCAGCACAGAAAACATCTCCCATCGTGTTCTAGAGCTTGCACGGAGGTCTGCCGAGTGTTTTGCAAGAAGAGAAAGACAGTTGTCCAAAACAGCTTGCAATCGAATATTCATGTGATTAGAAAAGGCAGGAGAGTGGTCAGGTACTGTTTTCTCTCAGTTGGCAAGCTGCGCATACAATCGCACTGTTGTACAGCTTGCTTCTTCACGTTTGCCAAGCTGCCGCTCTCTCCGGCTCCCGGAGGCCAAGAAGCGGCTTCTTCGCGGAAAGAAGATTCTGCCACTCACAGTGCTCTGCGGAGTGCGCCTTCTGCCGAAAGACGCCCGGGAGCGCCGCTTGGCTCCGCACAGCATTCTACCTTCGTCTTTAGCGTCTCTTCTCGTCTACATCTTAGCAAAAAGCTTTTCCACTGTGTCTGGCAAGGAGAAACTGTGCCAGCACTGAAAACATCTCCCATCGTTTTCTAGAGCTTGCACGGAGGTCTGCCGAGTGTTTTGCAAGAAGAGAAAGAAAGTTGTCCAAAACGGCTTCCAATCGAATATTCATGTGAATAGAAAAGGCAGGAGAGTGGTCAGATACTGTTTTCTCTCAGTTGGCAAGCTGCGCACACAATCGCAGTGTTGTACAGCTTGCTTCTTCACCTTTGCCAAGCTGCCGCTCTCTCCGGCTCCCGGAGGCCAAAAAGCGGATTCTTCGCGCAAAGACGATTCTGCCGCTCACAGTGCTCAGCGAAGTGCGGCTTCGACCGAAAGACACCCGGGAACGGCGCTTAGCTCCGGACAGCATCGTACTTTCGTCTTTAGCGTCTCTTCTCGTCTACATCTTAGCAAAAATCTTTTCCACTCTGTCTGGCAAGGAGAAACTGTGCCAGCACAGAAAACATCTCCCATCGTGTTCTAGAGCTCGCACGGAGGTCTGCCGAGTGTTTTGCAAGAAGAGAAAGAAAGTTGTCCAAAACAGCTTGCAATCGAATATTCATGTGATTAGAAAAGGCAGGAGAGTGGTCAGGTACTGTTTTCTCTCAGTTGGCAAGCTGCGCACACAATCGCAGTGTTGTACAGCTTGCTTCTTCACCTTTGCCAAGCTGCCGCTCTCTCCGGCTCCCGGAGGCCAAGAAGCGGCTTCTTCGCGCAAAGACAATTCTGCCGCTCACAGTGCTCTGCGGAGTGCGGCTTCTGTCGAAAGACGCCCGGGAGCGGGGCTTCGGTCCGGACAGCATCGTACCTTCGTCTTTAGCGTCTCTTCTCGTCTACATCTTAGCAAAAAGCTTTTCCACTATGTCTGGCAAGGAGAAACTGTGCCAGCACAGAAAACATCTCCCATCGTCTTCTAGAGCTTGCACGGAGGTCTGCCGAATGTTTTGCAAGAAGAGAAAGACAGTTGTCCAAAACAGCTTGCAATCGAATATTCATGTGAATAGAAAAGGCAGGAGAGTGGTCAGGTACTGTTTTCTCTCAGTTGGCAAGCTGCACACACAATCGCAGTGTTGTACAGCTTGCTTCTTCACCTTTGCCAAGCTGCCGCTCTCTCCGGCTCCCGGGTGCCAAGAAGCGGCTTCTTCGCGCAAAGAAGATTCTGCCGCTCACAGTGCTCTGCGGAGTGCGGCTTCTGCCGAAAGACGCCCGGGAGCGCCACTTGGCTCCGCACAGCATCGTAGCTTCGTCTTTAGCGTCTCTTCTCGTCTACATCTTAGCAAAAAGCTTTTCCACTCTGTCTGGCAAGGAGAAACTCTGCCAGCACTGAAAACATCTCCCATCGTGTTCTAGAGCTTGCATGGAGGTCTGCCGAGTGTTTTGCAAGAAGAGAAAGAAAGTTGTCCAAAACGGCTTGCAAACGAATATTCATGTGATTAGAAAATGCAGGAGAGTGGTCAGATACTGTTTTCTCTCAGTTGGCAGGCTGCGCACACAATCGCAGTGTTGTACAGCTTGCTTCTTCACCTTGGCGAAGCTGCCGCTCTCTCCGGCTCCCGGAGGCCAAGAAGCGGCTTCTTCGCGCAAAGACGATTCTGCCGTTCACAGTGCTCTGCGGAGTGCGGCTTCTGCCGAAAGACGCCCGGGAGCGGCGCTCACCTCCGGAGAGCACCGTACCTTCGTCTTTAGCGTCTCTTCTCGTCTACGTCTTAGCAAAAAGCTTTTCCACTCTGTCTGGCAAGGAGAAACTGTGCCAGCACTGAAAACATCTCCCATCGTGTTCTAGAGCTTGCACGGAGGTCTGCCGAGTGTTTTGCAAGAAGAGAAAGAAAGTTGTCCAAAACAGCTTGCAATCGAATATTCATGTGAATAGAAAAGGCAGGAGAGTGGTCAGATACTGTTTTCTCTCAGTTGGCAGGCTGCGCACACAATCGCAGTGTTGTACAGCTTGCTTCTTCACCTTTGCGAAGCTGTCGCTCTCTCAGGCTCCCGGAGGCGAAGAAGCGGATAATTCGCGCAAAGACGATTCTGCTGCTCACAGTGCTCAGCGAAGTGCGGCTTGGACCGAAAGACGCCCAGGAGCGGCGCTTAGCTCCGGACAGCATCGTACCTTCGTCTTTTTCGTCTCTTCTCGTCTACATCTTAGCAAAAAGCTTTTTCACTATGTCTGGCAAGGAGAAACTGTGCCAGTACAGAAAACATCTCCCGTTGTGTTCTAGAGCTTGCACGGAGGTCTGCCGAGTGTTTTGCAAGAAGAGAAAGAAAGTTGTCCAAAACAGCTTGCAATCGAATATTCATGTGATTAGAAAAGGCAGGAGAGTGGTCAGGTACTGTTTTCTCTCAGTTGGCAAGTTGCGCACACAATCGCAGTGTTGTACAGCTTGTTTCATCACCTTTGCGAAGTTGCCGCTCTCTCAGGCTCCCGGAGGCGAAGAAGCGGCTTCTTCGCGCAAAGACGATTCTGCCGCTCACAGTGCTCTGTGGTTTGCGGCTTCTGCCGAAAGAGGCCCGGGAGCGGCGCTTAGCTCCGGAGAGCACCGTACCTTCGTCTTTAGCCTCTCTTCTCGTCTACATCTTAGCAAAAAGCTTTTCCACTGTGTCTGGAAAGGAGAAACTGTGCCAGCACAGAAAACATCTCCTATCGTCTTCTAGAGCTTGCACGGAGGTCTGCCGAGTGTTTTGCAAGAAGAGAAAGAAAATTGTCCAAAACAGCTTCCAATCGAATATTCATGTGTTTAGAAAAGGCAGGAGAGTGGTCAGGTACTGTTTTCTCTCAGTTGGCAAGCTGCGCACACAATCGCAGTGTTGTACAGCTTTCTTCTTCACCTTTGCCAAGCTGCCGCTCTCTCCGGCTCCCGGAGGCCAAGAAGCGGCTTCTTCGCGCAAAGACGATTCTGCCGCTCACAGTGCTCTGCGGAGTGCGGCTTCTGTCGAAAGACGCCCGGGAGCGGGGCTTCGGTCCGGACAGCATCGTACCTTCGTCTTTAGCGTCTCTTCTCGTCTACATCTTAGCAAAAAGCTTTTCCACTATGTCTGGCAAGGAGAAACTGTGCCAGCACAGAAAACATCTCCCATCGTGTTCTAGAGCTTGCACGGAGGTCTGCCGAGTGTTTTGCAAGAAGAGAAAGAAAGTTGTCCAAAACAGCTTGCAATCGAATATTCATGTGATTAGAAAAGGCAGGAGAGTGGTCAGGTACTGTTTTCTCTCAGTTGGCAAGCTGCGCACACAATCGCAGTGTTGTACAGCTTGCTTCTTCACCTTTGCCAAGCTGCCGCTCTCTCCGGCTCCCGGAGGCCAAGAAGCGGCTTCTTCGCGGAAAGAAGATTCTGCCGCTCACAGTGCTCTGCGGAGTGCGGCTTCTGCT
Organism: Melozone crissalis; assembly: GCF_028551555.1. Classification (NCBI taxonomy): domain Eukaryota; kingdom Metazoa; phylum Chordata; class Aves; order Passeriformes; family Passerellidae; genus Melozone; species Melozone crissalis. The sequence goes on along the minus strand of NW_026535896.1, from coordinate 7,333,624 downwards.
GAAAGACGCCCGGGAGCGGCGCTTAGCTCCGGACAGCATCGTACCTTCGTCTTTAGTGTCTCTTCTCGTCTACATCTAAGCAAAAAGCTTTTCCACTCTGTCTGGCAAGGAGAAACTCTGCCAGCACAAAAAACATCTCCCATCGTGTTCTAGAGCTTGCACGGAGGTCTGCCGAGTGTTTTGCAAGAAGAGAAAGAAAGTTGTCCAAAACAGCTTGCAATCGAATATTCATGTGATTAGAAAAGGCAGGAGAGTGGTCAGGTACTGTTTTCTCTCAGTTGGCAGGCTGCGCACACAATTGCAGTGTTGTACACCTTGTTTCTTCACCTTTGCCAAGCTGCCGCTCTCTCCGGCTCCCGGAGGCCAAGAAGCGGCTTCTTCGCGCAAAGACGATTGTGCCGCTCACAGTGCTCAGCGAAGTGCGGCTTCGACCGAAAGACGCCCGGGAGCGGCGCTTAGCTCAGGACAGCATCGTACCTTCGTCTTTAGCGTCTCTTCTCGTCTACATCTTAGCAAAAAGCTTTTCCAATGTGTCTGGCAAGGAGAAACTGTGCCAGCACAGAAAACATCTCCCATCGTGTTCTAGAGCTTGCACGAAGGTCTGCAGAGTGTTTTGCAAGAAGAGAAAGAAAGTTGTCCAAAACAGCTTGCAATCGAATATTCATTCATTCTCTTCCTTAGCTAGCTAAAAGCAAATTGCTAGAGCTGGGCTGTGAAGGCACCGGGAAGTTTCCACATCTGGGCGCTGGTGGTCCAGCAAACACCAGAGCTGGATGCTGCTGGTGCCAGAACCTGCAAATTTCCAAACTTTGGCTGTCTGTGCCAGCAGATCGCTGGACTTGGGCTGTGCCGGCACCAGGAAGTTTTCAGATCTGGGCGCTGGCGCTGCCAGCAAACACCAGATCCGGGCGGCGTCATTGCCGGCGACAGAAATCTGCCGGATTTGGGCTCTGCCGGCACCGGGAAATTTCCAAATCTGGGTTCTGGTTACATGAAATGCAAGATGTGGGGGCGGTGCCAGACCCAGTAGCAGGAAGCTGCCACAGGTTTTGGATTTCTGTGCCAGCAAATTGCTGCACTTGGGCTGTGCCAGAATAGGGACATTTCCAGATCAGGGCGCTGGCAGTGCCAGCAAACGGCCCATTCCAGGCTCCAGGCAGGACTGGGTCCGGATGCCTGCCTTCCTTCCTTCCTTCCTTCCTTCCTTCCTTCCTTCCTTCCTTCCTTCCTTCCTTCCTTCCTTCCTTCCTTTTTGCCCTCCTTCCTTCCCTCCCTCCCTCCTTCCTGGGCCATTCTGGGGGCTCCGAGATGAATGCTGCCATGACCTGGGGGCATTTGGGGGCTCCCGAGTGGGTTTTCGGGGCACTTGCAGGCATTTGGACAGTCCCGCAGGGAGGCTGAGCTGAACTTGTGGCCATCGCAGCTCAGCAAGGAAAGAAAAGGTAAAACAGAAAGCCCGAAAGCCAGGCAGAAAGGAATTCCCAATTTTTAACCCCAAAAATGCCGGTTGAAGCCCTAAACACTGCGAGATTTTCTCCCTGCAAGGACCCAAAATTCCCATTTCCCCCCCTTTTTCAGGCCCTACAAAGGCAGGATTTTACCCCAAAAATCCGGAGATCCATCCCTGAAAGATTCAGGTTTTCAAGCCCAGAAATGGCGAGCTTGAACCCCAAACGATCCGAGTTTGAACCCCAAATCTTCCCCGATTTTTTTCCCCTTCCAGGACCCAAAGGTCCCGGTTTGGAACCCCTAGAGTCGCGATTTTCAAGCCCAACATTCCCGAGTTTTCACCCCCAAAATCCCCACCCGAATGCATGCCCAGAACGGGGGGGGGATTGAAGCCCAAAAGCCCCGACTTTTCGGGCCGGAGTTCCGGGAATTTCCCGCCAAAATGCTCAGGGCTTCCGGGCGCGGCCATGGTGGCGGCGGGATCGGCCCGGCTCAGGTTGGGGGTGTCCGGGGGGGGGGGTTTGGGGGGAATCGGGGGGATTTTGGGGCTCCTGGGGGGATCGGGGGGCCGCCAGGTCGGTTTTGGGGTGAATCAGGGCCGTTTCTGGACTCCCATCGAGCGCGGCCGAACCGAGCGCGGCGGCGGCGGCGGCGGCGGGGGGAAGGGGGCGGGGGGGGCAGCGGTGGCGGGAGCGGCCGGGCCGGGGCGGAGGTGTCCGGGGGGGATTTGCGGGAACTCTGGGGCAATTGGGGGGGGGGATTTTTGGGCTCCGAGGCCGGTTTTGGGGGGCATTTGGGTGCTTTCTGGGCTCTCGTAAGCGGCGCCGAGCCAAGCGCGGCAGAGGCGGCGGCGGGGGAGGGGGGGCGCAGCAGCGGGAGCGTCCGGGGGGCGATTTGGGGGGACCTGGGGGGGATTAGGGTGTGGTAGCCGAGGCTGGAGGGGTCCTGAGGCGGTGTCGGGGGGAGCTGAGGCTTTTGGGGGGATACTGGGGGGGTTTTGGGGCTCCCGGGTGAGGTTTTGGGGGGGTCCGTGAGGGGTCGTGGGGGTCCTGGATGGGATTTGGGGAGATGGGAGGGATTTGGGGGTGAATGTGGGGGATTTGGGGGCTGGCAGGTGAATACGGGGGGGGGGGAATTGGGCCATTGCGGAGGTCCCAAGTTGTTTTTCCCATTTTTTCTGCTGAGTTCCCGATGTTTCGGCCGTCGGTCCCTGCGCCCGTTCCCCGCTGGCCCCACAAGCCCCGCGGCCGAGCCCCACGCGCCCCCGGGACGGCCCCTGCGCCTGCCCGAACACGGGAAAGGGGAACGCAGAAATCAATAGGGGAAAACATCTTGGATTGTTTCTTTCGTTTTCATTTCCCTTCTGGAAAGCTGTTTCTGTTTTCCAGGAATCTTCTCCTGTCTGCTCTTCCCAAGAATCTCTCACGGAGAACAAGGTCGAGCTTCTGTCGCAAGATTTGCCACCAGGAAACGATGCCGCTGGTGAAGTTTTCATGGTGACTGTTTGTGCTGGCTTAGGGCTACTTTTGGGGAGGAAACCTCCAAAAGGGGTCCGTCTAGAAAGCGAATTCAAGCAGCCCCTCCCCCTACTCGTTCAGGAAAAGACTTCCCTTAAGAAAAGGGGAAAAAACCCCAGTTTATTGAACAAGTCAAGTATTCACAAGCATGAAGAATGAATAATATTAAATAAAGTCTCGGACAGTGCTGAAGAGATGACAAATTCAGAAAGTCCTTTTTGTGGGTTGCAGTTGGCTCACTCGGTCTCTCCGGAGTCCCTCTGGCGCTGGAACGCGGCGTCCCGGAGCTCGGTGGGCCAGGGGTGTGAGCTGCTGCCGGCGTTCGTCTGGGTTTTCAGTCCAGAGCAGGTGTAAACAGTTCCAAGAAAAAGGAAAGTCACGGTTCCTCCACGGAAAGAGGAACTTCTCTTCCTAAGCTAGCTAAAAGCAAATTGCTAGAGCTGGGCTGTGAAGGCACCGGGAAGTTTCCACATCTGGGCGCTGGTGGTCCAGCAAACACCAGAGCTGGATGCTGCTGGTGCCAGAACCTGCAAATTTCCAAACTTTGGCTGTCTGTGCCAGCAGATCGCTGGACTTGGGCTGTGCCGGCACCAGGAAGTTTTCAGATCTGGGCGCTGGCGCTGCCAGCAAACACCAGATCCGGGCGGCGTCATTGCCGGCGACAGAAATCTGCCGGATTTGGGCTCTGCCGGCACCGGGAAATTTCCAAATCTGGGTTCTGGTTACATGAAACGCAAGATGTGGGGGCGGTGCCAGACCCAGGAGCAGGAAGCTGCCACAGGTTTTGGATTTCTGTGCCAGCAAATTGCTGCACTTGGGCTGTGCCAGAATAGGGACATTTCCAGATCGGGGCGCTGGCAGTGCCAGCAAACGGCCAATTCCAGGCTCCAGGCAGGACTGGATCTGGATGCCTTCCTGCCTTCCTTCCTTCCTTCCTTCCTTCCTTCCTTCCTTCCTTCCTTCCTTCCTTCCTTCCTTCCTTCCTTCCTTTTTTTTCCTTCCTTCCTTTTCTTGCCTTCCTTCCTTTTCTTTCCTTCCTTCCCTGGGGTCCTGCTGCCAGCAAACTCCCCATTGGGCAGTGCTGCCAAGGGTTAACTGCCAGGTTTTACCTTTCTTGGCCAGCAAATTGCTGCACATGGCTGCTGCCAGAAGAGGGAAATTGCCAGGTCTGGCCACTGTCAGTGCCAGCGCACACCAGATCCAGCTGAGGGATTAGCCAGCACTTAGAAATTGCCTGATGCTCATTTCCTGTGCCAGCAAACTGCTGCAATTGTGCTGTGCAGGCATCTGAAACATTCCAGATCTGGCTTCTGGCGCTGTCAGCAAACTCGAGATCGGGTTGCTCTAGGTACCAGGTCTTTGCTTGGTTTTGGCTTTCTTTGCCAGCCACTTGCTGCACTTGGGTTGTGCCACAATAGGGAAATATCAAGACGTGGGAACTGGCAGTGCCAGCAAACACCCCATTTCAGGAAGGACTGGATCTGGACCCGTTCCCTCCCTGCCTCCCTCCCTCAGCAAGGTGCCAGAGGGGCTGGAGAGCGGCCAGGCAGAAAGGGACCTGCAGGGACTGATGGACAGCAGGCTGGACATGAGCCAGCAGAGTGCCCAGGTGGCCAAAAGGCCAATGGCTCCTGGCCTGGCTCAGGAATGGTGTGGCCAGCAGGAGCAGGGCAGGGATTCTTCCCCTGTGCTGGGCACTGCTTGGGCAGCACCTCGAGTGCTGTGTCCAGTTCTGGTGCCCCCAATTTAGGAAGGACATGGAGGGGCTGGAGTGTATCCAGAGAAGGGCAACAAGGCTGGGGAGGGGTCTGGAGCACAAGAGCTGTGGGGAGTGGCTGAGAGAGCAGCTGGGGTTGTTTATCCTGGAGGAGAGGAGGCCCAGGGGAGACAAGGTGGCGTCAGGGCAGAGGTGGGACTTGATGATCTCCGTGGCCTCTTCCACCCTTGCTGATTCTGGGATTCTCTGGAACCACCCTTGGAGCAGTCGCAGGAGGAGCCCTGGGCCTCCTCTTCAGGAGCTCCAGCAGCCCAGGCCCCTCAGCTTCTCCTGCCAGCCCCAAAGCCCATCCTGTCAGTCCTGCAGAGCCTCTGCAGCTCCTCCTCGCTGCCCAGAACAGGGAGCCCCAGAGCCAGACACAGCAGCCCAGATGTGCCCCCCTGGCCTTGGGTGCCTCAGGCAAGGGAGCAGCACCAGGCACTGCAGGAGCCTGCAGACAATTGATCTGAAGGCCAAAGCTCCTTGGCTCCTTCTGAAGAGCAGGAACAGTTCCTCATTCCAGTGTGGTGGAATGCTGGGCACCACAGCTCCAGGTGAGGACTGGACACAAGTTTGCTCCCACTGAGTGCTGGGATGGGTTCTGTAGGAGCTCTGGGCTCCTGTGCTTGCCAGGCACAATGAGGAGAGAAGGAGCCAAGTGCACTGATGTGGGAAATGGTTTTGTAGAAAGTTTTTAGAGCCTAATAGAAGGCCCACACAGTATGAATATGTATATAATCTTGAGACAAGAAATGGTAACTTAAAAATTTCCATGGAATAGGACAGATATTGTTGAGAGAGAAATGGAGCTAGATAAAAGTTTCTAAAGATGGACTTGCAAATAAGACTTTGGAAAAACAGAGCTATGAAAGATGCATTGGAGTGGGACCCACGAGGAGTAGTTTCAAATCATTGGCTTTAAGGCATCTACAACATGGCATGGCAAAAGGCTGATAGACCAAGAAAAGCTTATCATGTATTATAATTAGGAAGTAGTTGGCTTCTGCTTGTGATGGCGTGAATTATAACATCTGTATTGTCTCACCCTTCTCATGAGACTGAAAATGGAATAAAAGTTTTTAAAACACCTCTCAGTGTCCCCATCTCTAGGTCAAGAAAAGAGTATTATCCAACACACTGACACACCTTTGCCTCGAGCATAACCCAGCCTGGACCAAACACCCTGAAAAGTTTCCCCTTTGGCCCATGTCTCGGAATATCAGCTCTGCTGTTTGACAGCTCAGGTTGGTTTGGTGTCAAGGAGTTTCCTTCAGAAATACTGGGTTTGTCTTCCTCTGTGCCTTCCCCTCAGCAGCCTTGGGGATGCTCCTGTGTGAAGCCATCTGTCTCACACAGTTTGAGACAACTTCAAACAGGATATTGTGCAATAAGTCGTCTCCTCTAAAGTGTTCCAACAATCCCTTTCCAGCAATAGGAAATTATTACTGATAGATGAAAGTGGAAAACCCCCAACAGTTTATTAACAAACAGAATCCCCCCATGGCACGCGTTACAAGAAGGTGCCGGGGTCTCTCTCGGAAGAACAGGAGCCGTCACGGAGCAGCTCCAGCAGCTGATTGAAGCTCGGGGGCTCGTCCGGCGTCGGCTTTCTCCCATGGCAGAGCTCCATGGAGCGGGCAGGGCAGTGAAGCAGCTGGGCTGGAGCCCCTCGCTGCCTTTTCTCCCCGGCGTGGCTCAGCTCACAGACTCTCGGGCTGGGAGCGGGGCCGCTCCGCTCCTGCCGGCACCGTGTCCCTGCGCTTGGACAAACAGTTTCCTGCCAGGAGAGCCCTGCACACTGCTCCACAGATCTTTCATAAAGGCCCAAACTGACTCCAAACACTCTGTCTGCAGCAGCTTTTCACAAAGGGCTGCAGCAATCCAGGACAGCTGCAAGTGAGCGTCGGAAGGCTCTTGTCTTGTTCCTGACAGCAAAATTCTTGATGATCTTGTGCAATTTTATTCAGGTGTAACATGAGAGCTGAGGTTTTTTTGTTAAAATATTTAATGATGAGTAACAAGCCTTGGGAGCATGAGGTGCAGGACTGACATGCGAAAGCATGAGCACATCCTCCAAAGTGGCCAGTTCATTTGTCCATTTTATTACTCTTGTATTTACTCCACACTAATAAGGAAAGCCAAGCTCTGCTTGGAGGTAAAAGAGGCATGGGATACACTACGGTCCCTCGCAGGCTCAGCAGGGCTGGCAGTGGCACAGCAGGCAGTCTGCTTCATTGTGAACCACTGCATAGCTACATCCCAATCTGCTTTAAGTAGTGTGGTATTATTAAGAGCTCCTTTTCTGCATGAGACACAAAAAGGAGATTCCAAATGATCTTCATGCAAGCATACAGAAAAGAACTGCTCCTGCTAAACTAACGAAGCATTTGCTTTGGCAATTACACTCTTCCCATTCATCTTTTGATGCAGACACCTCAGGTTTTCCCCCACACCCCTGCAATGCTGGCAGTCACTGTTTCCCATTTCCTGCTCTTCCCTAGAGATGGTGCAGTGGCTGCTTTGAAACAAAGAGCCCTGGGATCTGAACAGCTTGAAGGAGCATGAAATGCTAATTATGTGCTCATATTGGTAACACCCAGGCCTGCACTGCCCAGTGCTCTGCAGCAGCAGCAGCAGCAGGACCATGCATCATTCCTGTTGGTGGATGTTCATGTTTCTGGTGTGCAAGAGCAATGACTCTGAGGAGGGACAAAAATGCCCCTCTTCAAACAGTGGCTGTGCAAGGAGATGTGAAGTTTCACAGCCTTTTCTAGGATATTGCAGAAAGATCTAAGAGAATATTGTGGCATGGGGTAGGTCCCTAATTTTGTCTCCAGAGGAATCCCCAAAGGGCACATTGACTCTGCTGCTGATGGCAACCCCAGAAGCTCACGAACCAGTTTTCCCTGCAATGTGCCACCCTGCCTGGGCTCTACTAGGCCAGGAGTAGACCCAGAGCTAAGTAGCACATGCAGACATGTGACATTGTTTAACATCAGAAGCTGGCAACCATGAGGACTTTGCTGTCAAAAGGTTACAGCTTGCACTGGGCCCAGAAGCGTTTTACCCTAAAGCAAAGCAAATTAAAATGTGAATTTTCAAAGTTTCAAATGACTATGAAAGGAAACTGCAGAATAATTTCTGGAAGGGCAGCATTGTCAATGATCATGCAGCCCACCAACAGCTGGAGCTGAATCCAGAATTGGATTCCAAAGGTTTGCATTTGCTTTGGCTGTACTTCATATGGCTGCAGGTCACATTTCCTTTGGCTTAAGGAAGTATCTTGGCAACTAGTTACTCTTGGTAATATATCTTGCTAATTCTGCCCTTGGAGGAATTACTCAGTTCTGCAGTCCTTATTACACGCCCTGTTCTAAAAGACTTTTATATTGTTTTCCCTCTCTCTGTGTTTTCACACTTGTTCAACAAGGTTTTCTTTCTAAGAATATTAGTCACAATATCCCAAAGGATTAAAAAGTGCTTTGGTATTTGTTCCCTAAGTATTTACTAAAGAAAAATAATAATAATAAAAAAAAACCCTGTATGCATGCTGGATGTAAAATACAAACAGAAATAAACTTGAGAGTTCTCCCAAAAACCTTAAGAAAAAACGCCATGTATTCTATAAAACCTGGAGTATTCATCTACAGTATACAAAAATGGGCATGTTCTAGAAGAGAAAATTTGTGCAATGGTTCCGCACAGAATTCAATGCTTTCAAGCTGTTTGCCCTTCAGGGGCAGTGCCATTCTCTGAACTGTAATGCTCTGAGCATGTTCTGCTCACCAGGGCAGCTTTCTGCTCTGCCCTGGTACAGATCATCCTCCCAGCAAAGGGGGAGTGCAGCCACCACAACTCGCAGCACCTTCCCACACAGCAAGAACCTGAAGGAGAGAGATGGCTTTCACCAGCTGCTGCGGGTTCTAACACTGCCACCTCTCAGCTGCTGAAAGCCTGAATTTCTGTGTTGCAGTGTGTTAGTTTATTGAGTCAAATGTTCTGTTATATAGTGGTATGTTCAAGTGTTCCCCGAGTTATTACAGTTAGTTTCTCCCCTGTGTTATGCCCTCCTACCCAAGTGTCTCTCAAGGAATTCCCTCCCTCCTCACCAGATTTTTCCCTGTCTGTCAAGACAACCCAGCCCCTTTGCCCCATCCATCAGCCCAAACCCTACCCTTTGTTCCAGAAAGTTCCCTGTCTCTCACCCTAAGATCCAATCCCTATCCCAACGCTCTCTCCTCCCCTTGTTCTGATTTGTTGTAGCCCTCAAAACCACACCCCAAGAGTCGCTTATTGGTTACTATATGGTGTCCACCCCCTGTTTTGAAAGATTTTAAAAATCCGGTCACAGGGATGGTGGGGGTTTTTTAAACATCTGTTTCCTTTGGGAATTCTCAGCTGTGAACCTTCCCCCTGTCTCTCCTGATGAATTTGCTGCACTTTATGCCGCAGAAGAGCCTCCTGTGCTTCCTTCACTCGGTCCTCCAGGGGTCTCTACTGCTCGGCATTTGGCCTAGAGGTTCTGGCTCAGGCAAAACCCTAACCTAGCCAGATCCCCACTCTTGCCGTTGTCCCTGGAGCATCACAGAGCTAGCCAGGGCTGTGGAGGGCAGTGACAGTGACCCATGCTCTGGCATGTCACAGCCCCAGAGCCACACCTGCCAGACCACAAACCCCAGCCCTGGTCCCCCCTGCCGGCCTCAGGGGCTCCTGGGCATCCTCACCCTGAGTGCAGAGGCAGCCTCAGGAGCACCCCAGGGCGCTCTGGATCCAGGCTGCAGACACCCTAAAGCCAGCACTGAAAGGGACATGGATGGGGACTGCAGCTGGATCTTCAGTGCTCACCAGCCCTGACTACTCTCTAAGTGAACCCAAACCTCATTGGCAGCACCTTGAGCACATTGACCCTGCTCGCCCCTCCTGGAACGTGGTGTTCCCACATCCTACACCAGCCCTTTGCAGGGAGTGACCAGCTCCCAGCTGCTCTGCTACCCTGACCTTACTTTCTGTTTGCCAACAATGAACTTAACAGATACACTCCTGAGAAACCTAGCACATTTGCTTCTCAGGAGCTCTGTGGCAAAAAAACTCCACTATTCCCTAGTTTTGCACAGAGAAGGAGGTCCTGACAAAGCATAAGGCAGAGGCAGGGTTCTGGCATATGAATTCCTGAGCCGCAGGATTCCACCCATTGTTGTTCCTAGCTGCTTTGCTGATATTTTAGAGCCAGTTCTGGACAAGGGCTGCTGCTGACAGGATAGGAAAATATGGAGAAAAAAAGGTGCAGGAGACAAAAAAAAAAAAAAAACAAAAACAAAAACCAAGGGGGAAAACCCTTAGAAATACAGAGCACAACAGAAGTCCTTGGAGATGGTTCAATAGAAAATGCCAGCAGCAGTGAGCAGAGCCCGAGGTTGCTCACTGCCACCCCAGGGGCTCCTCAGTCCCCTGCTGGTTTGTGTCTGATGCAGCCCTGCCTGGAAAGGACTCCAGGCTCTGGTGTTCCCAGCTTGCTCCAGGCTACATTCTTAGCAGCACTGAAAGAAGAGGTGAAACAAAGAGCCATTTTCTGTGCTGCCTGCAAACTCTTCTTCTTCAGTGCCACTGCCAGAGATCATCCCTCTGTCAGCTTGGCACTGTGCCTACTGCATCCTCGTCCCTGTCCCTTGCATCAGCTCCTGCACATCATCAGCACTCGCTGTCCCACATCATGAACAGAGAGAGCTGTGTCAGAAGAGCAAGGAGTGCATTTTCTTGGCCTTTCTAACAGACGAAAGAAGCATGAGTCCAAATAACTTTGTTGTTTGTTCGTGCCTTTCTTTTAGATAAGTCTTTTCTGCTTTAATGCAAAAGCTTCTTTTCATACATGGATGGAATGATCTGGAATTGGCAGTTCCTTCAGGCTGTCAGGCACCATGGGAGTTTTCTCTTGTCTCTGATGAGGATTTGGTGAATTTTCCATTACTCACTTGGTGGTGTGACCATGGGCTGAGCTCGGCAGCCGACCCTGCTGTCCCCAAGGGATGCATTGGGACGCCAAGCCCCTCATGGCTGGGATTCGGGGGAGGGCGGGCTCGGAGCGCCCAGAGCCTGGGCCCGTGAGGAGCTGTTGCTGGCGCTGGCTGTGCTCAGCCCGCTGTGCCGAGCAGCCGCGGCCATGGAGACACAGGCGGGAGCTGTGGCCGAGGCCGGCAGGCGGCCCGGGCCGGCTCGCAGCTGCGAGGACGCTGGCAGCCTGTGCCCTGAGGCCGAGGCCGTGGCGGGCAGTTTGCGGGCAGGGCTTTTCCGAGCCGGCCGCAATGTGCTGCCTCCCGTGTGGGCCCGGCTGCGGCAGAGGCAGGGGGGAGCGCGGCGGGGCCGGCAGCGGCGGGCAGAGGCCGCAGAGAGCAGCGGCCCGGCCGGGCCTGCTGCGGAGCGGCACGGAGCTGCCGGGCAGCCCTCGGCCGTGTCTGTGCGCACAGGGCAGGAGCAGAGGCCGGAGCAGAGGCAGGAGCCGTGGCAGGAGCCGGCCATAGCGGCAGCTCGCCGTGCCCGGGGCCGCAGCCGCAGCTCTCCCCTGCCGGCCACAGCAGCGGCCGCTCGCCTCCGAGGCTCCGGCGCTTCCCGAAGACGAGGGGCCCGGCCCCCAGCACGCCCTGGAGCCCCGCAGCCAGAGGAGCCGCCGGCGCTGCAAAGGGCAGCGCAGAGGGCGCAGGGTGAGGGGGAGGACATGAGGCTCGCTCTGGGCCGGGCTGTGGCAGCTCTGCCCTGTCAGCCTTCGCCTTGAGCCCTTTGCTTCTTTTCCATGAGCCTTGATCCCCGTCCTTGGCCAAGGGCCCCCGCAGCCCTTTGCAGGGCTGCAGGAAAAGCTGCCTCAGTCACAGAATCACAGAATCCCTGGCTTGGAAGACAGACACTTTCAAGATGATCGAGTTCAATCTGTGGCCTAATACCTCAACTAAAGCACGGCACCGAGTGCCACATCCAGCCTTCTTTCAAAGGCTTGCAGGGATGGTGAGTCCACCAGCTCCCTGCAGGGGTCTGTCCCAGGAAGAACCAAGATAACACTGGGGCCTTCTACCCCCCGGCACTTGGAGCTCTAGAGGTTTGTCTTTCTGCTTAGGCAAAGGCCATGGAAAAGGACTGGGAAAAGTAGTCACAAATCGAGTAGCCTACAGAGCTCTAAATTGATGTGCAAGGAATACAGAAAGGACAGAAAAGAAAAAAGGCAAAACCCAAATGGCATCAGCAAAGTCTTGGGCATGAACACATAGCTGCAAAGGGTCTTCTCAGCCCTATTTCTTTGTATTTCTGGGAACCAGAGAAATCCTGCTTGAGCCTCTGGGGAGATGGGTTTGGGAGGTAAAAGTTCCTGTCTTTTTTCTCCTTGGGGCAGCTCCTGTTCCTAGCATCAGCTGAGCCTCTCTCCAGCCTGATGCCTGTTCTGATTGTTGCAGCAAAACAACTGATGGCAGACAGAAGACACTGACACTTGCAGAGACGTGACTTTTTCCAGTGCCAGCTGGGAGTGGGAGTCAGAAGAAAAACTCCCGAAAGCACAACTCCATTGGAAGATTGCCTTCCTTTTCATTGCGTAAAGAAGCTCTAGATCCACTTGTGAATTGTCAGTTGTTTGTTAAGGATGGGAAGTTTTCTTTCCTGATTTTTTTCATGTGGTTTGGGAGTGGATGAGGCTCTCGTTCATTCACAAACTCCAGACCAAAGTGCCTTTGGAAGATGGCCCACGTGGCAGTTTTTGCCCAGCCATGGTACTTGTGGATAGAAGAAAGCAAGGGCAATGGTATTTGCAGCCAAAACCCAGCAAAGCTTGGCTCAGCCAAAACATCCTGGGCAGAGAGAGGCCTCTAGCTGTTCCTAGAAATCAGCAGAGTTCCAGCCAAATGATTGTGTAGCACTAAGTGCAATCTCTTTGCCTGGATCAGAGCTTTGCTCAGCCGAAGAAGCAGAAAGATCAGCAAGGAGCTCTCAAAGGCCCCTCACATCATTTTGATTCTGCTCATCTTATGTAAGTTTGCAACTAAACGTGTTTGCAGTTGAGCTAATGAGAGAAAAAAAAAGTAAATAGAGGCTTTATGGTGGGGCCATGACATTGCACAAGAGGAATCACCGGTGTGCATTTAATTGGAGCTCTCTCAATCCTATAAAAGTATTGTAGCCCTGATTTAAAATAGGCCGATGTGAACCAATTTGGAGAGACAGAGACTAAAATGGCCTATGGGGGTTTTTTTAAGAGTGAGAAAAACTACCCAAAAGGTGTTGTTTTGTGACATTTTAAAATATACTACCTCAAAATTACCAACTGCAATAAATCAAGAGTTTAAAATGGAGTGTTTAGGTATATGAATAATTAAAACCACAAAAATGTGAAGATATGAATGCATGTTTTCATAAAAATAATGAAATTATAGACCAAAAAATACATGTCCTGAACTACAATGCAAAGGCAGGTAGAACTGTACTTGAATGATCTCTTTTTAGATTGCTGGAGTTTTTTCCTTGTGAGGAGGAGCTAGGGTATTGCTGAAGAAAAGTGGCACCAGCAGGACGGGGCAGCGTGCCATGCTCCGTGCAGAGGCTGCCAGGGGCTGCCCGAAGAGTGCCCTGCTGCAGCCAGAGCCCTCCTGGCCTGGGGCCCGGGAGCAAAGGGCCAGGGCAGCCACCTCTTCCTCGTCCTGACCCTGCCACCGCTCCCTGCTGCTGCTGCTGCTGCTGAGGGAAAGAGAAGAATCTCCTAAGGCCCCATGAACGAATGCACTTACGCAGCCCTGGGGATGCCAGTGAAGGAAACCAGGTGTCACATAAAGCATGTGTGACCAGAGTCACCAAACACCACCTAAACATGGAATTGTTGCACCTCTCTAGGACAGGCAGAAATTTATAGAATTAACTGGGGACTTGGAGGCAGAAGAGGCCGGAGGAGGAAAACAACTCTGATGGAAAAAAACCACCATATCTGGAGGGGAAAACATCTCTGCCTGCTCAGAATTGGTCGAGGGAGCATGTCTCTAATCCTCTCCTGAAAGGGATGCTTTAGGTGAGCTTTGCATCTCCAACTGCCTTGGACCAGAGCCAGGAAGATTCAATTATGTAAATGTTACATAGATAGATAGATAGATAGATACATACATACATATATACATGCATACACAGACAGATCTCATTACTGAAATCTCTCTTTACTGTCCTCCCTATTGCTACACACATCAGAACTTTGTAGCCAGTGCCCCACTCAACTACAGTCCTGAGATTGCTCTCCCGTTGCTTCAAAAAAGCACACTCTTGGGGAATCTGGAGCATGTAGGTCCTTATGGAATGCAACCAGACACCCAGAGCATTACACTGGGAGCTGCACTCTTTATGCATCTGCTCGGGCAAGTTCTTCTCTTGGACTCGACCACACTTATGGTGCTGAAGTGGCTGGAATCAGAAATGCAGCCCAGCACCTCCCAGCTCCTGTAATCTCTGAGCACCAGCTGGAATGCAAGGGCATTGATTTCCTGCTCAATTCCCAAACACAACACACACTGATTGCCTGGGCTGCAGAAACTCACTGGCATTGTTAAGCTCTAGGTGATCTGTAAGACCATAGGGGCTGGCCTAGAACCACAAAAGCTCCTTCCGCATCAATGTCCCTGCACCAAATGATGAGTTCTCATGCAAAAATACTGCATTCCCCAGAAGTGACACCTTGGAATAGAAACTTGGAGCAGAACCAGTCCCAGTGCTGTATAAGGGCAGGAAATAATTGCGAAAAGAACCTTACCTGGGAGAAAAAGAAAATTAATAAGCCTCCTCCTCCAAGTAAAGCAAAAATAACAATAAAAAAAAGAGAGGGAAAGTCAAGTCCAAAAGTGGCTAAATATTTAAATGCACTGAGGAGATTCTCAGGAGACTCCCACTGTCCAGGCTAAAGCTCCCTCAGCACCGCCTCCCTGGCCTTGTGCTGCACCCCTTGCCCAGCTCCCCTGTCCTTCTGTGCACACGCTGCAGCCCCTCCATGACTTTCTGCTTCCCAGGGCCCACAGCTGCACACAGCACTCCAGCTGTGGCCGCAGCGCTGCCCAGCACAGGCCACGCTCACTGCCCTGCTCCTGCTGCCCCACTGCTGCTGGCACAGCCACCGTGCCCTTGGCCTTCTTGGCCCCCTGGCCCCACGCTGCCTCATCTGCAGCTGCTCACGGCCGCCAGCCCTGCGTCCTTTTGGCCCATGCAGCTCCCCAGCCACAAAGGTGCCCATTGCACTTCAGATACTGCAGGCACCATGGCAAGATGGCCTTCCTGTTCTACAACAACATCTTCTAAGTAGATATCATAAAGTTTGATAGGAATAGAATTCTAAGGGACTTTGACTAAATTAAAATGGTCTAATTCAACTGTACAGGAAATTGCTCCTATGTAAATATTCCACCCTATCTGTCATCAGCAAGCAAGGTTCTCTCTGCAACACTAGGTTTGTAGTTCTTCAAAGCTCTGATATAGAAATTTAAAATATCCATTTCGCACTTTGTTATTTTTCTTCAGGCATGAAAATGGATTTTCTTTTGGCCTTCCTAGCTGGCCCTCTACACTCTACTGCTCCTGGCCAAGCTCACATCTTGCTCTACAATTCTTAAACACCAGGAACTTGAAATGTTCCTTTCTCACTCACCTCAGGATCTTCAGCACTGCTGAATACACGCTTCAGGTGACCTGTAGTGGGAAGGGAAAATGAACCAGATACTGCCAGAAAACTGCCTGGGCTGCTGAATCCCACAGAACAAGTCAACCCAAACAGAGATGATTTCCCGTTTCACAACATCCCTTCAGCAGACACATTTCATTCACACATCCAGCAAGGGATCAGAGATATTCTTGCTTGTGCCTACACTTCAGCCTGTTTTGCCAGTAAATGAATACAAATATGACCAAGAAAATGCAAATTGTTCTTTAACACTCAATGCTCCTGTTCTACCAAACACATAAAACAGCTTCTGAAATCCTCTCCTTCAGGTACTCTTTTTTTTCCGGTCAGTTACACACACTAATTCTGATTAACTTGCAGGAAACAGTTGCCCAGAAAAGCTTCCCAAAATTCCCCTGAGCTGTGGCAGTTCTGTTGTGGAAGAGCACAGCAGCACCTCTAGGGTTCAGGAGTAGACACTCACTGGTTTAGAGTTTGCACTTCCTTTCAAAGGGAATAACTATTTTAGCACTCAGTAAAAGGTTATTAAGTTAGACAGTCAAATCCTTTCATGACAAAAGTTAAAAAGAAATAAGCTTTCTCTGAATTCTGGGAAAAACTGCAGAGTTTTTAGAAGGCATTCCAAGAAGCTCTGCCAGTCTACAATTTCAAAGGTGTCTTGCTTGTCCCAGCAGCCTGAGGAAATGACAGACTCTGCTGCCACAGACTCTCCCGTGGAGGGAACAGAGCCCTGCAGGTTCCCCTGCAAATGCTGCCCCTGTGGCTACAGACACCCCCTTTTTAGCTGAACCTCTTGACAGGAGCTTTACCAAACCAGTGGCATCCTAATGCTCTTTCCCTTTCAAAATCAGAAACTCAGTCACCAAGAAAGAGCAGGAAGACATACAAAAGCCAGGTTAGGTTACATCCTAACCTAAGTAGAAGCGAAACCTCTACTTACGGGTGAAGTGTGTCACGTAATACACAGAAAAAGAAATGCCATAAGCAGCAAAAGCTGCTGTGGCCAGATGGTGAAACATTATCATTTTTGAAAGTTAGATAAATAATAGAAGAAACAATGCTCTTGTCAGTGGGCAGCTACCCACTGACAAATTCCCCAGCCAGGAAAGTTCTCCTGATGTGAGCCAGCACTAGGGCTGCTTTGACACTCAGACCTTCCGTGCACCAAGGCAACCTTCTGATGTCACTACGACAAGGTGGCAACCATGCCCTGACATCACAAAGCAAACGCTCCATGTTGGTCTCTGAATTTATGCAAAGCAATAACCAACCTTCCCTAAAGTAAACACAAAAGAGCCTGGGAAATTCTTCTCTGTCACAAAGCAGCACAAATTCCCCTCATGGGCCAAACCCTGTTGTTTAGGGATCCAAGAGGAACTCCAAGGGTGCCCCAAGCACTTACAGCCTGTACCTCAGCTGAGCACTCAGATGGGACCCAAGCAAAGGAAACCAGACCAAGACAATCGCCCACAGCATTGCACATGTGAGAAATGACTCTCACTTTTAACATTTTAAAGGTTTAGTAATCCTTAACAAAGGACTGAATAAGGAAAAATTACAGCATTGGGAGTCTCTGTGACTAGCAGCCACGTTCTCATCTACAAAAAGGATGCTCTGCCTTTTATACCCTTAGCCTCTCTAAAAGTTTTGTCAGTCAACTCTTTCTCTTCTGTCCATTGGTGGAGATTACTTTCTTGCATCCTGACTGGAGGTCAGGTGTTGTTACACTCTGCCTGCTGGTCACAAGCCAGCCCTCCCCAAATGCCCTGACTACCAAGGCTATTACAAGGGGGACGGGAAAGAGGACTATGGGAGGATATATTACAATACCATCACTACACATTTGAACATCCACATAACATCTACTTAATAATTGTCAGAGCCAACCATTGCATTACTCGTCTAGAAAACACAGAACCAGGAGAGAAGCCACTGTTGGCATCACAGCTGAAATGTTTCCTAACAAATCTCCCCACATACTTGCACCTTTATTGGACATGCCCAGGGCTCCAGTGCGGGTACATCTCTGCCTCTCTTCCCCTTTGGCAGCAGTCGAACCGGCACTGTTGCCCGATTGATAAATGACACAAAACTCGGACAAGTTTTGTGGGTGCTTTATTAAGGGCCCGGGGGTGCCGGCGGACTAACGTCCCAAGTCCGAGCCCCCAAATTCACATATGGGTGCTTCCCTTTTTTTACATGCGATTCATAACAAGGTCTCCAAGAAACAGTTCCCCTTGCCTAGTCACAGTCCCCTTGTGATACATTCCTTAGTTCACAAGCAAGATCATAAATCTTCTGCTTATCTTATTCTAAGAGCATTGTATGCTGCCTCCAGACAGGTTAGCATTCTTACTTTCCTGCACTAGTTTAAATATTTATTAAATTCCTAAGACTACCTGCTAGGTTACACACAAACCCAACACACACACTATCAACGGCTACAAAACTGCAAAACTGCTTTTAACAAACCAATTTACACACAACTCATAACTAAACTATAATTAAATATTTTGCTAAATTTCATTTCTTTTCCAACATTTCCCCCCTTTTGAGCATCCTTCAGTCCTGCTGCAAGGATGCTTAATCAACAGTATTGACAATAACATCTTCATACGAGGTGGGGAGTGTTCTTCATTCTGCCGCCCACGGGTCATCGCCTTCAGCAACCGGAGAGATCGCTTCTTTTCCTTTTCGATCACACCTAAGAGGCATCTATATACAATCCATGTAGTCACTAAAAATACTAAAAACATTAGTACATACTGTATAGCAGATGTAATCCAGCCAGACAGGTGAAGCCCCAAAGAATCAAATACTGCTCCTATCCAGTTATGCTGTGCTTCCTTTTCAATTTCCTTGGTTTTTGTTTCCACTTCTGCCAGTTGAGAAATATCTTTCTCAACTTCAAGTGTAACATTTGGAATGTGTACACAGCAATGATCTATTCTCCTACTCAGGTAACCACAAACTCCATGCTCTTTTAACAGTAGCAAATCCAATGCCATTCTGTTTTGTAGGGTCATTCTTGATGTAGCTTGCAATTGCAAATTTAGATCTTTAAATCCCTTCTTAGTAGCTGCTGCCAACCTTTCTGTCTGTCCTAACAAGTTGTTGAGCATTTCCCCATTTCGATATGTCGCTACCGGAGGGAATAATGATTCTAATATCCATCCAAATTGTACTCCTGAGCCAGGTTCATGCCACTGCTCCTCTAGGGATTCTTCCCTCTTTCTGAGTCCTTTCCTTTGGATCAATCTATTCTTTTTCCAGTATGGACACAATGTGGGAACCCCTAGGGTGATTTGTGTTACTGATCCATCTAGAGGTAAATGTGTGGTCCACTGTCCATGTCCCAACACCCAGACTAGATTTCCAGGGCTATGCACAGTAGTATATCTGCAATCTATAGGTCCATCCATGGACTCTCGGCTAACCGTGTGATCATACCCCCTACACTCGCATCCCCACTTTCATGCCATTTTCACCGGTACCAATCCAATTCGGTCTTCCAGTGTATCACATGTAAAAACCTCAGTACAATTCCAATCCTCTTTCTGCGGTCTGAACTCTCGGGAAGATGTAGACGTGATGAGGGCCCTATAATGTGACTGATTCTTTACTCCTGACCATTGGATGCACCATTGTACTTCCCCAAGGTAATTATAGTGTTCCAAAAAACTGGGTCCCCATAATGTCTTCCAACTATTCCAGGTGTCAAAATTCTGTGTGACATTCTGACAACTCATCTCATTTCGGTGGGATTTCGTTCTTATTCGTACTGTATTGCATGGCTCATCTATTGGGGTTGCAATTAAACACCTCCTGGTATTTTTAATCCAACCATAATGATTGGGTTTCTTTTCACATTCCTCTCTAGTCATAGCCCGAATGGTCATACACAAATCCCTCCATACATCTACTGGTTTGGGAACTGACTGGCAGGACCATGAAACATTCTTGAATGTTTCAGGCATTTTGGTTACCGGTATTATTCCCCAGGGAATTGGTTCACCTGCAGCCTGTGGTAATGGTAGGCAAGCTGTTATTTTAGTCACGTTCTGCATGATCCCAAAATCTCTAATTAATCCTACCACTAAGTTTTCCTGCTCAGTATTCTGTTCTATTGTATCATTAGCCTCCCGTCTACTCCTTCTACCGTGTCTCTGTAAGGATAACATCATTCTGTCATGCCTCCACCATGCATTTCCTATTCTAGGATTAGTGACATTCGACCACCCACAACCTTTTCCTTCCTTCTCCCACCAACTGGTCCCGTCCTCTATTCTGTCCCAGGTCAGTTCCCTATTTTGCTTCCACCATTTGACCCGTAGGTTCCTTTGATATCTTGATCTTACTAGGAAGGAACAATTTATTCTAAGGGGTGGCCCATCCCACATGTCCACTGCCATTGATACTGGATTAACCTTTATGTTTTCAGCACGATCCTCTGTCCCTGGCAAAACCCTCATACTCACTCTTTTGTAATCAAAACTATCCCGTATCTTGACCAAACATGTATATTCTCCTGTATCGTTTGTGGTTACCTTAGTAAGATTCAGTACCGTGTTTCCTTGTTGTTTATCTAGATCCCAACCGACTCCTATCTTGCCTCGGCTTCTTTCAGCCCCCCCGTTGCCATATTGCAATAACTTCACTGGCCTCAACTTTCTGGATGTCAAATATAACACAAGTTAATTGAACATCCATCCCTTCCATGACTGTAACCTTTGTTTCTTCAACCTGTACTAGAGTAGACCCTCGAACGGGTAATAGTCTCATGATCACTAGCAGTAATATAATTAAGAAGGTGGCTTTGCACGGAAGATCATCCAGGTTGGAGACACTATCTGGGTTTCCCATTGGAACGGTGCCTTCTTTACCCTGGTGTAATAGATCCAAGCATCCATCCCCTGGACCTTCACCGCCGTGTAGGTCGTCATCATCACCTGGTGGGGTCCGCTCCATGATTCCCGTAGCGGATCCGTGATCCACTTCTTGACGTACACCTGGTCCCCAGGCTGAATGTCGTGGACAGAATTCTCCAGCGTGAGCGGTCTATTCCACTGTAAGGTATTTCTTAAAGAATTCAAGATCTTATTAAGTGACATAACATACTCTGCAATCGCCTGGTCCCCACTCACATGTACCTCCCCCTTTAATACAGTTGCATGATATGGTTTGCCATATAGTATCTCATATGGACTTACGCCTACCTTTTCCCTTGGTTTAATTCGAATCCTGAGTAGGGCCAAAGGCAAAGCTTGAGGCCAGTGCAGTTTAGCTTCCTGGCAAATCTTTTTGATTTGTCCTTTCAGGGTTTGATTCATCCTTTCCACCTGCCAACTAGACTGAGGTCTCCAGGGGGTATGCAAATTCCAGGTTATATCTAACAGTCGTGCTAATTCCTGTACTACCCCGGCTATAAAATGCGGACCCCTATCTGATGACAATCCTAAAGGTACTCCAAATCTTGGTATTATTTCTTTTAACAAGGTTTTTACCACCTCCTTAGCCTGATTAGTTCTACATGGAAAAGCTTCTGGCCACCCGGAGAACGTACATACGTACACTAACAAGTATCTGTATCCCTGTGCCCTAGGCAATTCCGAAAAATCAACTTGCCAGTAATCTCCCGGTTGTGGCCCGACTTGCAGCTTTCCCATTTGTATTTGTCTCCTAACTACTGGATTATTTTTCAAACATACCGGGCACATTGCATTAACTCTTTTTGCCATTGTTAACATCTGATTAGAGATTATCTCATTCTTCAAAAATTTTACCAATACTTCTGCCCCCCAATGACATTTATTATGTTCTGATTCCAAAATAAATTTCATTATGTGAGTAGGTACCACTATTTTCCCATTGGTGTAACATACCACCCAAGCTGATTCCTCTGTGCCCCTAGCAAGTTTATTAGTTTTCCATCTTCTATTGACTATTTGGGCTCCTGATTCAGGTATGGGGTAGCCGGATTCGTTCTTACCGGTACCAATGCAATTTGAGTCCATATTTCCCGTGCCACTTGCCGTGCTGTAACATCAGCAAATCGGTTTCCTCTCTAAACATCTCCTTCCGCAGTCTGATGTCCTCTAACATGCATTACTGCAACTGCTTTGGGACTATGTACTGCATCCAGTAGCTGTAGCACTTCTTCCCGGTGCTTGATGTTGGTTCCCTGTGAATTCAAAAGCCCCCTTTCCTTCCATAATGCCCCATGTACATGAACCACACCAAACGCATATTTAGAATCCATCCAGATATTAACCCTTTTGTCCTTGCTCAAATACAGGGCTCGGGTGAGTCCAATCACCTCTGCCTTCTGGGCCGAAGTTCCAGGTAACAAAGCCTTTGCCTCTATTACCTGATCCAATGTTACCACTGCATACCCGGCATAGTGAGTGCCATTCTCGACAAAACTGGATCCATCAGTGTATAGTTCCCATTCAGGGTCTTCCAATGGTTCATCCTTTAGGTCGGGTCTGCTGGCATATACTTGTTCAATTACCTCTATGCAATCGTGCACCAGTCCCCCAGCCTCCTGGTCACTGCGTAAAAACTCTGCTGGATTAACATGATTAGTAGTCTTTATTTCAATATCATCCTGTTCTCTCAGGATAGCCTGGTATTGCAACATTCGACTGGATGATAGCCAGTGACCCCCCTTTTGCTCCAAAATGGCCATGACCATATGGGGAACAAACACTTCCATTTTTGCCCCCAAAGTCAATTTCCGGGCCTCTTGAATAAGAATTATTGTTGCCGCCATGGCTCGTAAACACGAGGGCCACCCGGAACTTACCGAATCCAGTTGTTTAGAGAAGTATCCCACTGGCCTCTTCCAGGATCCCACCTTCTGGATGAGGACCCCCAATGCCAGTTTTTGCCTCTCATTCATGTACAACTGGAATTCCTTGGTCAGGTCAGGGAGTCCTAGGGCTGGGGCCTCCTTTAGTGCCTGCTTCAATTCCTGGAAGGCCTTCTTTTGCTGTGTCGTCCACTCCAACCAATGCTGCTTCAAGGCCTCATACAGTGGCTTGGCTAGGAGACCGAAATTCATGATCCACAGTTGACACCATCCCACCATTCCTAGAAAAGATCTCAATTCCTGATGGTTACGAGGCAAAGGAATAGCACATATTGCCTCTATTCGATTTACTCCCAAACGTCTCTGCCCTTGTGTGATCTCACAACCGAGATAAATAACGCTATTTTTGACCAATTGAGCTTTTTCGTTAGAAGCCCGATACCCTGCTTGGCCAAGCATGTTGAGTAATTTAATTGTTAATTCCACACACATTTCCCTTTCCTTAGTAGCCAGAAAAATGTCGTCCACGTACTGCAGGACTATATACAAGGATGGGGATATTGTTACCTGGGTTATCTTCCATTCCTCCAGCTCCTTGGCCAGTTGGTTTCCAAAAATAATAGGGCTGTTTTAAATCACTGTGGGAGTCTCGTCCACGTAAGCTGCTTCTTTCTCCCAGAATCAGGACTCTCCCACTCGAAGGCAAAATATTTCCTACTCTCTACTGCCAGTGGGATGCAGAAGAAGGCATCTTTAAGGTCAATCACTGAGAACCATTTAAACTCCTCCGATACAGATGTTAACAAGGTGTAAGGATTAGCAACAACTGGATATATGTCTTTCACTATTTCATTAATAGCCCTCAAGTCCTGTACCAAACGGTACTTACCATTAGGCTTCCTCACTGGAAAAATTGGAGTATTATACTCCGATTCACATTCCTGTAATGTTCCTTGAACCAAAAATTGTTTAATTAACGGGGCTACTCCCCTCCTTGCCTCAAGCTTCAAGGGGTATTGCTTTACCCTCACTGGTTGGGCCCCTTCATTTAGTTCCACCTTTACTGGCTGCGCAGCTTTAGATTTTCCAGGGACCCCTGACTCCCATATCCAGGGTACTACAGCCTGCTCAATTTCTTCTGGAATAGGAGAGGCATCCACTTCCTTGATCACAAAAATGCCTGCTATTTGTTCCTCAGGTATTTCCAATTTCACCCTTCCCCCTTCAAATATTATTTTCACATTAAGTTGGGAAAACAGGTCTCTGCCAAGAAGGGGTGTGGGGCAGTTTGGCATGTACAAAAATTGGTGATCTAATTCCTTCCCTCCAAACCTAAGATTTAAAGGTTGTAAAAATGATTGTTCCTCTAGCTTCCCTGTTGCCCCCACCACCTGTACCGTTGTGTCACTCAAAGGTCCCAATCGTCTATTGAGTACAGAACATGTGGCTCTAGTATCTACCATAAATTCTTGATCCTTTCCATCTATCTCTAAAACTACCCTCAAATCCTGGTCTAGTCAGCTTTGATTCTGATAGTTTCCCAAAACTAGTGCTTGAGCGACCTCTGCTGGTCCTCCCTTGAATCCTCCCACAGGAGCATTCCCCATTGGACCTGTCCTTAATCCTATGTTTCCCATGCCCATACTTCCTCTAACCGGGCATTCATTTTTCCAGTGTCCCAATTGTCGGCAAAACGCACACTGGTTTGGATCCAACCTCCCCATGTTAGGTGCAAACCCAAATCCTCCCCGACCTCTCGCCATCCCCCTCTGTCCGCGGTTAGCTCCTCCCCGACCTCGACCCCTAATGGGTCTTCCTCCTGCCCCTGTCTGTTGCATTACAGCCAGAATACTAGCTTGTTGTCTTTTTGCAGTTTCTTTTTCCCTGTTGTTGTATACCTTCCACGCTACCTCCAACATTTTATCCAAACTCCGAGTGTCCTCCCCTTCCAGCTTTTGTAACTTTTTCCTAACATCCTCTTGTGACTGCCCCATAAACAACAATGCCAATTGAAATTTTCCTGATTGATCCTTTACATCTAAATTAGTAAACTTCCGAGCCATGTCTTTTAATCATTCTAAAAAAAGCAGACGGAGACTCATTCTTGTCCTGCTTGACCGAATACAACTTAGACCAATTCATAGTTTTAGGTATTCCTGTCCTAATTCCTTCCACCAACAATTCCTGATATCGTTTTACAGCCCTTATTCCTCCCGTAGAATTTGGGTCCCACCTGGATTCCTCACTAGGTACCAATTCGTCAACTGTTTCATTTAGTTGTCTCAACCAAATCTCCTCACGAGCCTTTTCTCTAGTGGCTCTAATAACCATTTCCTTTTCTGTGGAATCCATTATAGTATCTAATAATACCTGTAAATCATTCCAGTCCGGATTCTGAGTCTTTATTACCATTTTAACCACCCTTTCCACCCTTTCAGGATCCTCCTGATAACTCCCCACTCTTTGCTTCCATATTACCAAATCCCCGGGGGAGAAAGGCACCTTTATAAGTATCCTTTCTCCCTGTGGTCCCACAGCTTCCCTTAACGGCGCAATTAACTGTGGCCCCTTCTGCCCCTTCCTCCCCTGGCGAGTCCGCCCTGCTAATGGAGTTCTTTTAACACTCTCATTCTTTTCACCATCATCACCATCACTATCACTCTCACTAGATCCCGTTTTTATAGCTATATCGGCAGGTGGAGCAGGGGGCACATTAGGAGCAAACCGGAACCCTCGAGGGTGCCATACAATAAAACAAATCTTCCTCAATTGAAGGATACAAATTACGCTCCTGTCTTTCTTTACATCCCACACGCTCCTGTCTTTCTTTACATCCCACACGCTCCCTCTCATCATTCACTTCTAAAACCAAGATACCGCACTCCTTTTGCCATTCCTCTTTCCGGTATAAAACAAAAAACAAATCTAAATATGGTATTTCATCCCATTTCTCATTTTTCCTTAAAAATTGCATCAGAGATTCCATTATCCCCAATTCCAGTGTACCATTCACCGGCCATCCCGCTTCCCCAATCTCATATTCAGGCCACCAATGATTACAACAATCTATCATTTTACTTTTATCCAATTCTTGATAATACCCCTCACTTTTCCATCATTTTAATATACAACCTAATGGCATATTTCCAGGTATTTTACCATTGGCTTGCACTAAGGTTTTAAAAATTTTAAAAGACATCATATTACAGCCTTTAATTCCACCTTTAATCCCAATAAACCAATATACCTTAAACCAATATACCTTCTCGCCGTCCTTCCCAAAAAGAAACAGGAGGCGAGTTCCGGTCCTGCGTCCTTAGACGTCTTATGGCCGGAGCCTAGGCTTTTCTACCAACCACCAAATCCAAATCCAATTATCACCTTTTTCCAATATAAAGCACCTTCGGGCTTACCTTAATTCAGTTGTCCGACAGGCGCAGGGGTGGTTACGAACCGATGACTCTCCGAGAAATGCTCGGTGCCGGCTTGGAGTGGATCGAGACACGGAACCGCCCCGGCAACCCTCGGAGTCCTGCCGCGGTCGCCAGAAAACTGTTGCCCGATTGATAAATGACACAAAACTCAGACAAGTTTTGTGGGTGCTTTATTAAGGGCCCGGGGAGCTGGTAGACTAACGTCCCAAGTCCGAGCCCCCAATTTCACATATGGGTGCTTCCCTTTTATACATGCAATTCATAACAGGGTCTCCAAGAAACAGTTCCCCTTGCCTAGTCACAGTCCCCTTGTAATACATTCCTTAGTTCACAAACAAGATCGTAAATCTTCTGCTTATCTTATTCTAAGAGCATTGTATGCTGCCGCCAGACAGGTTAGCATTCTTACTTTCCTGCGCTAGTTTAAATATTTATTAAATTCCTAAGACTACCTGCTAGGTTACACACAAACCCAACACACACTATCAACGGCTACAAAACTGCTTTTAACAAACCAATTCACACACAACTCATAACTAAACTATAATTAAATATTTTGCTAAATTTCATTTCTTTTCCAACACTAAGAGCCACCAAAGCCCCTTCCCATCTCCCCCAAAACCCACCCAAATCCTCTCCAAGCCACACAGCCCGGCCAGGACCTCAAACCCCCCTCACAGTCTGCCACAAAAGCCCCCAAACCCCCTCCCAGCACCACAAAACCCCCAAGGGCCACAGAAGCCTCTCCCCATTCCCCCAGGACCCCCCAAACCCCCTCCCACCCCCCTGGCACTGACCAGGAGAGGTTGGTGGGCAGGAACATCCCCAGCCAGGAGCAGCCCAGGCACTGTAGCAGTGATTTGGGCACTTTGGGGGGACACCCCAAACGGGGAGAGCCAGGCCAGGGACTGGGACAGAACCAGAATTCCTGGAGAACAGACGGGCTCAGGGGGACAAACTCTGCCGGCACAGCTACGAGATTGTGGCCCCACAGCCCTACAACACACACATCCTCCTGGATATTCCTCTGAACCCCAAATTCACCTCCAAATCCCAGTGAAGTGGTGCAGCTTTAGATCTCTTTGTTTAGTTTCTTTATTTTTACCTCAGTTCTGGGGGTTTTGATGGGATAAAGGTGTAAATAATTTAAGTTGGAAAAGACCTCCACGGACCATCCAGATTTGCTCAATGCCACCAGAAGAAATGATTGGATAGAGCAGAAATTTTAGGGTGCAAAGGTATGTTGGGGGTTCCTTTTGTTCCTTTTTACTTAGAGAATTGCTAGGAAACACTAACAACTGGATACTTAAGAAAACAAAAAATGTGATCAAGCTCAGGGAGGAGGGCATCTGGCTGCACTTCTCTTATCTGGGAGTTTCTCCAGAGCCCAGCCCAGAGCTGCTTCTCCAGCTGTGGGTTAGAAATTTAACTCGGGGTAGAAAGCAATTTTAGATTTAGCTGAAGTCTGCTGTTTAATCTCCTGTAGTCTGTTAACTTGTGTGCTCCCAAAAAAGCCTGCAGAGAAAACAAAGGAGATTCAAGGCTACCTAGAGGGGAATACAAACATCCAAGCTGTAGAGAGATAAGGAGAGTGGGCCACCGCATCCACCCTGGGGCTGAAACAGATGGAAAAACTGGATCTGGGTTACAACTGTGTGACTAAACATCTGTCAGGCTCATAGAATTTATAAGACAGTTTACTACATGTGTGCCAGGAAAATGACTCCACAAACATCAGAGGTTTATGTCCAAAAAGGAGACAAATGAGTCCTTTGACTTTATTTGAATAAAGGGAGAGACCATCGGGCATTCCCCTGGGGTGTCTCAAAATTTTGGAGGATGCAACCTCCGTTCTATCCCAATTTCCCTTCTCTCTTTCCCCATTTCTGAGGTACTTGAGAGGTACAGACTTCCCAAAATGCCTGATACCGAAGATTTCCCTCTAAAGTATAACCCCCCCTTTAAATTTTTAAATCTTATGGAATTTAGGGGTTTCCCGGATTGTTTTTTTCATCTTTCCATGTCCAATTTCATTTATCAGCAAACCTACAGTTAATTTGTAAAAGCAAATATCTTTTTCCATTCATCAATGATTGGAATCCTTCCCATTGTTTCTTTTATCTCTCAGTGCTGGTTTTATCCAGCAGCAGACCCACAGCTGGTTTGTAAAGACAAATCCCACATTCCTCTCATATGCATATGCAACAGGTTAAGAGGTAAAATAGACTTGGGAATTTCCGGGGTGCCCATGTCCTTAGGGCAGTACTGAAATCAGTCATACTGGCTTTATAGTTTCTACAAATTGTGGGTTTTTTCTGCAAATCAGGGTGAGCCTCTGCTTGTGAGACAACACTGGGACCTTATTGTGAAAAATGCATGTATTTTATGATTGGCTTTTCGCAAATATTAAAATGAATTTTATATGTGTTGTGTTAGAAAGTAATGCTGTATTAATTCTCTTAAGTATTGTGTTAAATATAGTTTTAGGTTATAAAAAATGTTAAAATAGAAACGATGCTATGTAGGACACTCTTTTTAAAGAAAGGACTTGAAACGAGATAGCAGCCAAAGGACATCTTTTCAGAGAAAAAGAATTTATTGATTTCTTGCCTGCTTATCAGAAGAAACTTCTTCCTGCCTGGAAGGTGTTGTTAGGAATCAGAGGAAGAAGCTGACACTGACCAGGCAGAATCCTGTGTTTGAATGCAATTTATGCATCATGGATGAAGTGTATGAATATTCAACAGGCCATTGCTTTTAATGGTTAATCCTTTGTTAACGGGTGTCCTTTTTTGGGCTCAGTGCTGCCCAGAAAAAGGTACCCAGACATCCATAACTCTTTGTCTCTAGTCTCATATTGTCCTAATTCAAATGGTCCAAATTGTTATCACTCTAATTATATTACTATTTTATAACCATTTTATTACTATTAAACTTTTAAAATTTCAAAAACAAGTGATTGGTGTTTTTTACACTTATTAACACCCATCCCACTGAGAGAGGGACCCATCCCCATCTGCCTGGGACCCTGAGCTCAGCTCTCCCTGCCCTACAGCCTCTGTTATAGATACATATTATAACATTGGCTTTTCACAAATGTAAAAATGGATTTTATATCTGTGGTGTTAAAATAATTTTGCTATATAGTTTCTATTTCTGTTATCAGTTAAAGTTAGACACAGTAGTGAAATAGCTGATATAATTATGCTTGTGCTAAAATGCCTGCTTTGGTTGGGATAACATCCAGTTGAGAGGAACAGCAGATTTGTCTTCACAAACCAGCTGTGGGTCTGCTGCTAGATAAAACTAGCACTGAGAGATAAAAGAAACAATGGGAAGGATTCCACTGATTAATGGAAAAAATATTTGCCTTTACAAATAACAAAAAAATTAGGTTTGCTGATAAATGAAATTGGACATTGAAAGATGAAAGAAACAATGGGGGAAACCCCTAAATTCCGTAAGAATTTAAAATTAAAAGGGACGGTTATTCATTAGAGGGAAATCTTTGGTATCAAGTGTTTCAGGAACCCTGTGCTTCTCAAGTACCTCAGCCAATGGGGAAAGAGAGAAGGGAAATGTGGCAGGGAAATTGGGATAAAAAGGAGGCTGCATACTCCAAAATTTTGAGAGACCCCAGGGGGATGCCCCATGGCCTCTGCCTTTATTTTAATAAAGTCAAAGGACTCTTCTCTCTCCTTTCTGGACACAAATCTCTGATGTTTGTGGATTAATTTTCCTAACACAATGAACACAGGATGAGGACCTCTCTACAGATCTGCCAACTGTCAGCAACCACTGTCTGAAGGCAGTGTGGTCCGGACCCAAAACTGAAGATGATGATAAAAAAAAGACTAAAACCAAAAGCCAGGAATACTCATGCTCTAAAAAGGCAGATCTGAGGACAAGATAGGCTAAGGAGTTCTTGGAACATGTAAACTGGTTAGGGGAAATGTTTACTATGCATAAGGGTCTATGAATATACAAAGGGTTGGTGTAAGGGAAAAAGTATTTAAGGGGTATCCCCAGATGAGTGCCAAGATGCACCTGGCTGTAATTACCTTTGCTCTATGGTCCTCGTTTCCTATTGTCCTTTATTAAATTTTTTTTATTTTCACAGGAGACTGAAGGTGTTTTTCACAGCCCACACCCCCTGCCTGCTGATACATCTTGCCAGCCCAGCCTGGTGCTCCCCAAGCCCTGCTGGGGCACCGGGATCATCCAACCCACCCCTGTGGGTTTGTGCAGCAGAGCCTCTGTCAGTGGTGTAGTTGTTGCTGTTGTTTGTTTGCTTTATTATACACACCAGTAAAGAACTGTTATTCCTATTCCCCTATCTTTGCCTGAGAGCCCCTTAATTTCATGATTCTAATAGTTCAGAGGGAGGAGGTTTACATTTTCCATTCCAAGGAGGGCTCCTGCCTTACAGACACCTGTCTTTCAAACCAAGACAAGGTAAAAAATCAGCTCTTCCCAAGGGGTTTCCAATATGGAGCTGAGACCCAATGGATGTTCCTGCCCCAGCGCTGAGTCAGGTGGCCACAGGGAACCAGGATGATGTGGAGACCACCAGCCAGGCGTCTTCCCAATTTCGATTATTGGGAATGTGGATCAGCAGGGCTTTTCCAACTTGGATTATTAGGAATGTGGGACACCAGGGCTCTCTGCAACAAGGGTTCTCTGATGGAGGGGGAAGTTGGAGCAGTGCACGAAGCTCCTCCTGCAGCTGGGGCACTTGCAGGGCTTCCCTTAGCGGTGCCTCCACTGGTGTTGATTCAAGACTGAGCTGGTCCTGAACCTCTTCCCACACTCGGGGCACTCGTAGGGCCTCTCCCCGCTGTGGATGCGCCGGTGCCTGGTGAGGTGGGAGTTGTGCTTGAAGCCCTTCCTGCAGTCGGGGCAGCGGAAGGGCCTCTCCTCTGTGTGAATCCGCTGGTGGGTGAGGAGAAGGGAGCTGCTCTGAAACGATTTCCCACACTCGGAACACTCGTAGGGCCTCTCCTCTGAGTGGATCTTCTGGTGGGAAGTCAGGTGGGAGCTCCGGAGGAAGTTCTGGCCACGCTCCCAACACTCGTAGGGCCACTCCCTGGTGGGGATGCGATGGTGGATGGTGAGCTGGGGGCTATCTCTGAAGCCCTTCCCACACTCAGGACACTCGAAGGGCCTCTCCCCAGTGTGGATCATCCGGTGGCGGAGCAGGCAGGACCTGCAGCTGAAGCTCTTCCCACACTCCAAGCACTTGTGGGGCTTCTCCCCACCATCGAGCTGCTCATGAACTCTGGCTGAAGCTCTGTCCATCTTCCCGGCTCAGGTTTGCTCTTTCCTCCTCAGAACACCCTGGGCTGGGTTTGCAGCCCCTCCACCTGGGGGATCTCTGGGGATTTTCCTCCCCATCAGATTCTTGTGCTGTGGAGTCACTTGAAATAGCCTCTTCTACAAGGTTCTGCTGCCATGGGCATTTGTCCTCCCTGCTCTCCATGCTCAGCTCCTGCTCTGGGGGAGGAAGGACAACAAGAGGATGGGATTTGTCTCCATCCCAGAGGGAAGGAGATCCTCCCAATGAGTCCCCAGCAAGACGGCATTGCCACCGGGATTGTCCTGCAGCCGGGGCTGTGCAGGGCTGGGAGATGGAGCAGCACAGAGGGGGAAAAGGGCACTGACTTCCTCCTCACCTGCCTGGGGGTCCCAGGGCATCTTCCTCTTCCTCACAGCCTCCTCCTCCACCCGGCCAAGAGTTGGGAATGTGAAATCCTGCTTAGCAAGGAAAACAAGGGATGAGCATATTGGGTTTGGAGGTCCCCCTGCCCAAGCCTGTGTATGGATGCCAACATCATGTGTCCATAAAAATCCCCTCTAAAAAAGCCTCCCAGGAGTTCCTCATCTCTGGTCTCTCAGTTTTGGGGTTCTGGGGTTCCTTCCTGTCCAGGATGCTGGGTCTCCTAGAAATCCCAAAAGCTCCTCTCTATTCTGTCTCCCCTTTAGGCATGCTGGGGGTTTTGGGGGTCCCTTCTCCCCTCATTCTCTGCTCTGGGCTGCAGCAGCTCCAAGGAGTCCCCCCTGCCCCTCTCCAGGCTCTTGAGGCTCCCGCCCACGGCGGCGCTCCCCCCTCTCTGGGCTCCCCACTTTGGGCTTCTGGGGGACACAGGGCTCTGCTGTCCCCACAAGAGGCCTTTTCTGCTCAGCTTCTTCATTCTCCAAATATCCCCCCAAAAAACCCAACCCAGGGACCCCCTGGGATACCTGAGCTGAGTTCCCCCTCCCCAGTCATGATCCCACGGGTGGTTGCTGCGAATTCAGGGTGGTGCTGAGGCACCTAAAGCTGCACTGTATCCCCCAGGAATGGCCAAGGGAACAGCAGGGCTGGGGACAAGCCACAAGGACGGACTACTACAGCCACATTCCTGGATTCACTTCTCCACCAAGGTGTTTCCAGCCTGGAGGGGATATCCCACAGGAGAGCAGCTCCATGTCACATCCCCAACACCTGCCCTGCTCCAGGGCTGAATCCAGAGCCTGCTTCTGCCTGGCTGAGAGCACAGAGGGAGCTGCAGGACATCTCAGCTATCCCTGAATCCTTCTCTTCTCCAGGTGAGCACCCCCAGCTCTCCCAGCCTGGCTCCAGATCAGAGGGGCTCCAGCTCTTGGAGCATCTCTGGTGCCTCCTCTGGTCTGGTTCCAGCAGCTCCAGGTCCTTCCTGTGCTGGGTCCCAGGGCTGGGGCAGCTCTGCAGGTGGGGACTCACCTGAGTGGGGCAGAGGAGCAGAATCCCCCCCTCCCCTGCTGCCCACACGGGAGCTCAGTCCAGGCTCAGGGGGGCTTTCAGGCCTGGGGCTTCCTTCTGCTTTCCTCGACCTGCCTTTGTCCCTCCTCTTCCTCCCACTCCTCCTCTTCCATCCCTCCTTCTCCTCCTCTTCCTCCTCCTCCCTCAGCTCACCTCCTTCTCCTCTTCCATCTCTTCTGGCTCTCCTCCTTCATCCCTGCCCTTCCCTCCCTCCTCCTCCTCCCCCAGCAGGAGCCACACCCTCGGTGCCCCGTTCCCGCAGCCCTCGCAGCCCACAGCAGGAGCGGGGATGGAGCCGGGACAGGTTGGGATGGGCACCCTCGGGCCTCATACTGGAGGCTCCTGGGGTTATGTTGGCATTGACAGGGAGGAACTGGGATCACACAGGGGCCCCTGGCATCGTACTGGGAGTGACTGGGATCCTCCTAGAAGTGACTGAAACCATACTGGGAGTGACTGGGATCCTGCTGGCCTAATCCTGGGAGCCGCTGGATCACACTTTGGGCAACTGCCAGAAACTGGGATCATGCTGGAGGCAACTGGGAGTGAGTGGGACCTTGCTGAGAGGGACTGGGACTATTCTAGGGACAACTGGGATCATACTGGGATGACAGTGACAGCAGCTGGATCCATGCTGGGAGAGACTGGGATCACACTGAGGGTGACTGGAATCATCCTGGGATTCACTGGGAATCGTCAGCACCTGGAATCATGCTGAAAGCAACTGGGGGGAAGTGGGAGTGACTGGGTGCCTCCTGGGGAGGACTGGGAACCATGAGGATCATACTGGAGGCTCCTGGGGTCATGCTGGTGTTGACAGGGAGCAACCGGGATCACACTGGGGGCCACTGGCATCATACTGGGAGTGACTGGAAGTGACTGGAGTTACACTACAAGTGACCGGGATTCTGTCTGGTCATTGTCAACTTCTTCTTCTGAATCCTAACAGTGCCTTGGAGGTGGGAAGAAGTTAGTTTCTTCTGATAAGAGGACAATAAATTCTTTTTCTCTGAACTATGTAGGTGTCCTCTGGCTGCTATCTCATTTCAAGTCCTTTCTTTAAAAAAAGAATCCTACATATCATAGTTTGTATTTTAACGATTTTTATAACCTAAAACTCTATTTAACACACTACATAAGAGAATTGATACAGCATTATTTGCTAACATGTCGCCTTCTGATGCAAGGCGAGGCGACCTGGTTCTGAGGAAACGGCACGGCAACCCAAACTCTCCAGGGTCACTCGGGCCAAGAACACACGCTAGCACCAGTATGGCGGACGGTTCAAGACCTTTATTGTCCCGTCTCGTCGGGTTTTATACTGGGGGAGTTTTCTCTCTACGTCAGGGGGTCTTACTTTACTGTAATTGGTTAGTAAGGAGTCGAAAGTTACTAATGTTAGGGGGGACTACATTCTTGGGTGATCCCTTATCACTAGAAGTTAGGGGGAGAGGGATCCTGCTGCTTTCCGTGACATCGCGAGATTTTCCGAGCGCCTGACCCTATCTACTACATCTCCCCCCCTTTTTCTACAAATGAGCAAAGTAGTCATATACATAGGTACTGAGATGAGGCATGGGGTTGTTGACAAAGAAAGGGGTTTGGTAAACTTTAGTGGGAAATCTTGTGACTGGCAGTGTTCCCTGGTCGAATTCACAGCAGTGAATTGCTGACCTGTGAACAGGATGTTGGCCCGTTCTAGGCGCGTCTGAATGAATGAGACCAGCTTGTTCAGCAGGCATGGTCCGAAGGTGACAGCTAAAAGTAGCATTGCCAAAGGACCTATTAGGGTAGAAATCAGAGTGGTTAGCCATGGTGATCGATTGAACCAGGACTCGAACCAGCCCTGTTGGGCCTCCCTGTCTTTCTGTCTCTGAGCCAGTCTGTTTCGGAGTTCTGCCATGGAGTCTCTCACGACTCCCATGTGGTCTGCATAGAAGCAGCACTCCTCCTTCAAGGCAGCACACAGGCCTCCTAGCTGCATGAACAGGAGGTCTAGACCTCGCCTGTTCTGCAAGACCACTTCTGAGAGTGAGGAGACTGACTTCTCTAGAAAGGAGATGGATTTCTCGATCCTCTGCAGGTCTTCGTCGATTGTTGCCTGCAGCTGTGACAGTCCTTGGCGCTGGGTCGCTAGGGCTGAGACTCCTGTGGCCGTTCCGGCTGCTCCTTGGCCCAGCAGCATTGCGATAGTTATACCTGTTACTATTTCTTTTTTGTGGAGCCGGCTGGGTTCCTTGAAAAGGTGATATACTTCTTTGTCTGCGTGGTACAGGACCCTAGGAACAATCAGAACTTGGACACAAAAGTCGTTAGAGTCATCGAATTTGGCAAGGAACACACAGGGACTCGCTCCAGATCGCTGGCAAACCCACATCCCAGATGCGGATGGCACTGCCCATTTATTGTTTTTCCCGTTGGGTCTGACTACTTTGGTGCAGACGTTGCCTTTCTGCCTAGCTAGGGTTGCATTGCCAAAGCATCTGCCCTGGCCTGTGACTTGACTCAGGGTGATTCCTTTGCGGGGGGTATCCCATCTACATTGGTTGGGTGCATCTGCTGCGGAGTAACCGAAGGGAGTGTTTAGAGCAACTCTTTCGTAAAAAGGAGGTTCGACATCGTAACAAAGCCAGCAGGATTCAGTTAGGTTAGGGTTAGATTCGTTCAGGGATAGGAAGGTAGCTTCTAACATACGAAGGATTGGGTCTGAGTCTGACTCGGCTGAACGGCCTATCTGAAAGGCTTCTACATGGCCGGTCGGGATATCAGCGACCCTTGTGGGCAAGGCTTTGGGGCGGGTCGCGTTTCTCCCTTTCGGCACGCTTTTAATCACTTTGTTGGGTCCGACCGCTCGGGATGCCGACGGTTGGAGCCTAATAATTCGCACGTTCACTCTCTCTTTTGACCCTTGAAGGACTACTGTCCACGTTCTGCCTGTTGCCCAGCTAGGGTGATGTGGCACGAAGGATGGGGTGTTTGGTGCGGTGATTTCCTTGAGCACTTTGTCACTACTAAGGTATTGCATGACCCACCTGAATGACCGATGGGGGTAGTGGTCTGGGCTGACTTGCCCTCTGGCAACAAGCCCCAACAGCAAAATCACACAGAGACACCATTGATGCTTGGGTCTCACCCGCGCGGGTCCTTCGGGCGCTGCCCGGCGGTCTGGTAGTCTGCCGCCTTCCTCTGGAATGGGGATGTACGCGTCATGAGGACGTCCCACGAGCAGGTCCTGCAAACAAAAACTCGCAACTCTCATCAGTCTCATTCTGCTCGTTATGGAGGTCCGGTTTAATTGACCCAAGTGGACACCACTTAGTTTGCCGTCCTCTTTGACAGCTGCGTACCCTCTCCCCGTGAGCATCAACCTCCAGCCCCGTTCCCATTCGCCTAGCTCGTTTCTAATTACCACCTGTGGGCCCCCTGCTCCTGTTTCTGCTCCCAGGCCTTCTGATCCCCCCTTTTTCATTTGCTCCAGTCGCTCCAGCTGCCTCTGGCCCTGCTGGTACAGCTCCTCAGCCCTCAATGCCCGCTCCTCTACATTCTGCTCCATCTGTTTCGCAATGCCCTGCTGGGCTCTCATCAGCCCCTGTTTCCTCTGGCGCTCCAGCTCCTCCTGGGCCTCCATGCCCTTTTCCCGCTCCATTTCCATCATCTCGTTCAGGCGCTTCTCTTCCTCTGCCAGTTCCTCGAGGATCATCTGCTTCTCCAGGACTTGCTTGTCCCAGATCATGTTGCACTTGGCACTGAGGAACAGCGCGTTCAGTTCCCGCACATCTTCCTCTTCCTCCAGCTTCATCCTTGTTGCTCGCTGTGGCAGCTTCTGCTTCCCCTGCTGCAGCTCTTCATCCACGTCTCTCCCACGGTCCCTCTCGTCCTCCAGCTCTGCCTTTCTCTGCTCCTCGATCTGGGCCTTTTTCAGGGCTTTCTGCAACGTCCAGACGCCTTTCGCTGCGGCGTCCGCTTTGTCGTTGCCGATCTGGAGGTGGCTGTTGATGTGAATGACTGACACGGTGCCCTGTTGCGAGGAGGGTGCTTCTTCCAGCATCAGGGCTGCTGCTGATGTTGGCACTCCTGGTCCCTTTTTTGTGTGAGGTGTTAAAGCCACCAGCTGGGTGCTTTTCCACGCCCGGGACTGCCCTCCCACCCCGTTCACTGGAGGGACTTCTTTGAATTGCCAACGTCCGGGCCAATGTGCTTGGGGAATGATCGTGCAGTCTGATCCCGTGTCTGCCCAGAACTGAAACCCTATGACGTGGGGATCTTGACTGCCATAAGGGCGGCATGTCCCCCACACCATCAGGGGTTCCTTCCCTATTTTCATGGCCAGGGCCACCCAGGGACCCCCCTCTGGGGGCAATGAGGAGGAATCTAATGCTGCCTGAAGTCTGTCCACAAACTGAGTGAAGCTCTCACTTTCACTCTGTCTTATGGTAGACCACGGGGCAGGTTTAGCCACTACTTTGGAAGCAGAACGAATGGCCTCTCGGGCAGCCCGGGTGGTTGTCATAACTTCATGGGCCCTTAATCCCTCAGCCTGGGCCTGGGGGGTGATCATCGTGGGGTCTCTACCCACCAATCTCTGTATACTAGAGCCGTGCAGTGGATGGTCAGGCCCCGTTATCTGGGCTAGCTCCTTTGTGCATTGGTCCTCCCACTCTTGTTTAAAAACAATCATCCCCGCGCCATTGAAAATCATCCTACACGTCTGTTTGATGTCAAAGGGAAGCATGTCATCCCCTCCAAAAACCCCATCTATGAGCGTGTTAACCATGGCAGAATTAATTCCCTTGTCTGCAATCGCTTTAATAATTGCCT
Organism: Melozone crissalis; assembly: GCF_028551555.1. Lineage (NCBI taxonomy): Eukaryota > Metazoa > Chordata > Aves > Passeriformes > Passerellidae > Melozone > Melozone crissalis. The sequence goes on along the minus strand of NW_026535896.1, from coordinate 7,296,377 downwards.
GTACCTCTTTTGGATTCACTGGAGAATAGGTCCTTCTTTGGTTTTCGCCTGCCCCCCCCACACGGACAGGAAACACTAGCTTGGCTGAAGGGGTGTACTCGGCGCAGGCTATCTTTATTTTTCGCCAATCTGTAAGAGGGGTCCGGTCTTTCTCTGATAATCCCTTCACCCATGCGGGAGCACTGTGACTAGAGATCTTGTATGCTGCCGCTCTCCCTCTGTTAAGGCTAGTATCCGAACTGGAGCTCCCCGACTCCCTCTCGGACTCGTCCCGGCTCGAGTCTGAGTCGGAGTCGGAAGTGGAATGGTCGAGCACTTCCGGGCTGCTCTGCCTTTTTCTCGGGCTCCGACCCCGCCCCCTCCTGCGGGGGGCGGACCGTTCCCTCCCCCTGGGGTCTCCCCGCCTCCTGCTGGGGGAGGTCCTTGCCTTATACGGGCTTAATTTGAATAGAGCGCTCTGATTGGTCTCACCCCTCACCGCGGGGACCGCCCCCCCACCCCGCTCTCCCGCGCATGCGATGTTAAGCGGGCTGATCCCACTTCCGCCCTTTGTCCCCTCTTCTCTTCCGCCCTGACCACGCGGCCGGCCGCCATCTTCGAGCCCATACGGCAGCGGAGAGATGTTATCGATCCGGGCGGTTTCTGACCGTCCCGCCGCTTCCCGCGCCTCCTCCGTCAGCCCCCTCCAAAAACACTGCGCCCGTTGCTCTGCCTCCTGTGCTGGGTCAGCGATCGGCGGGGGGGGAATGGGTAGAGGAGCCGCGGTTTTGTCGGGAGGCTCCGGCGGGGGGCTGGGATCTGGCGGGCTTCGCGGGGGGGTTGGGGGGTCTCCCGGGGGTTTTGGGCTCGGGCTCGAGGGGAGGTGGGACGCGCCTAGCCCCCGCACATCCCCATCTGCAATCTGATCGCTTTCCGGGGTGGTCTGTGTCGGTGCCCCCACCCCTAGCTGCGGAGTGGCTATTAAGTAGCTTCTGGCAGCTTTCCAGGTTTCTTCCTCTTGTCGAGCTTTTTGCAGAGCCCGGATGACTCTGCCCCACGATTTTAGAGCTTTCCCCGAGCCTGAATACATGGTATCCTCGGCCAGGGTTTTCGTACAATTATCCCACACCTCTGGGTGTAAAATACCCACGGGGCTCTCTATAGCCCCCAGCTTAATCAATCTCGACAATGCGAGAGTCACATCTTTAAGCTTACAATCTATTCCCCATTGTGTGCACACTTCACTTACGACCTTTGAGACTGCTTCCATGATTCGAGGGCGTCCCCTCCGCTGCACAAGGCCAGCTGTGCAGCCGCCGTCCTCTGTCCAGGCGATCCCCGTTCCCCGGGCACTGGTTCGATCCCGGGTTTCGGCACCACTTGTCGCCTTCTGATGCAAGGCGAGGCGACCTGGTTCTGAGGAAACGGCACGGCAACCCAAACTCTCCAGGGTCACTCGGGCCAAGAACACACGCTAGCACCAGTATGGCGGACGGTTCAAGACCTTTATTGTCCCGTCTCGTCGGGTTTTATACTGGGGGAGTTTTCTCTCTACGTCAGGGGGTCTTACTTTACTGTAATTGGTTAGTAAGGAGTCGAAAGTTACTAATGTTAGGGGGGACTACATTCTTGGGTGATCCCTTATCACTAGAAGTTAGGGGGAGAGGGATCCTGCTGCTTTCCGTGACATCGCGAGATTTTCCGAGCGCCTGACCCTATCTACTACACTAACACAACACATATAATATTCTTTTTAATAGTTGTGAAAAGCCAATCATAAAATACATGCATTTTTCACACAGGTGATTTGGTTTCTTGGGGCGGGGATTTATTGAAAATTTTGGGAGTATTTGGTAATTTTGGTGGGTTCCACTGGAATTTTGTGGGATTCTCTGGAGTTTTGGAGGATCTTATTGTAATTTTTAGGAGATTTTGGGAGTTTTAGTGGAATTTTGGGGGGCCTTGGGTGGTCTGAGGGGACTTTTGAGTTGTCCCCAGGTGTGGGGAAGGGCTGAGAGGCACCAAAATCTCCTTAAAACCCCTGAAAGTCCCAGTAAAATCCAGAAAATCCCAATTAAATCCCAAAAAATTAGAACATCCTAGAATCTCAATAAATTCCCACAAATCTCTTGAAATCCCAACAACACCCTCATAACCCCAATTAAGCCCCACAAATTCCCCAAACATGTCCCCAAAACCACAAGAAACCCCACAAAATCCCTCCAAGATGCAAAGAAATCTTAGCAACACTCAAAAAACCCCAGAAAAACACCCAAATCCCCAAAAAACCCCAAACATTTCCTCAAAAAATCCAGACCTCTAAAGAATCCTACTAAAGGCCTCCATAATTCCAATAAAACCACCCAAAATCTTCCAGAAGTTCAAATAAAACCCCAAAATTTAAGAGATCCCAAAAAATCCCCATAAAATCCCATTAATCCCCCCCAAATTAAAAAAAAAAAAAAAACCAAAAAAATTTCAAAGAACCCCCAATCACACTCAGGAAAACACCCCCCAAAGTGCCAATAAAAGCCCCCAAAATCCCCCAAAATCCCCAACTGCCCCAAACCCAATCACTCTCTCCAAAACCCCAATAATTGCCCCTGAACTCCCAACAAACTCCCCCAGCCCCAAAGCCCCAAATGCCGCAGCCCTGCCCAGTTCTCCCTGGTCCCTCCCAGTCCCGCCCAGGCCCGTCCGGGCCGCGGCCAAAACCCCCCGGAGCGAACGCGGAGGGCCCGGAGCGAGCGTGGAGCCCATCCCGGGCTCGGCCTCAGCCTCGGCCCCTCGGGGGCATTTTGGGCCACCCTGGGCAGGTTTAGGGTGGGCTCAGATCCCTGGCAGCCATTCCCAGCCTTGCCGGGGGATTTTAGTCCCCTTTGGCTGATTTGAGGCCGAATCTGGTGGGTTGGAGGGGGGATTTTAGATCCCTTTGGATGATTTGAGGCCCATATGGGTGAATTTAATTTTGTGTGAGTGATTTTATGTCGCACTTTTTGGTGATTTGGGGCTTATTTGAGTAGGATTTTGCTCCTTTCTGTAATTTTAGGTCAAACCAAGTCATTTAGGATGAGGTCCTCTTGTGTTGGTTTCAGGCATATTTGGGTGATTTTAGGTCAATTTAGGTGATTTTTGGCAAAAACCGGATGGATTTTAGGCTCCTTTGGGAGATTTTAAGCCAAAGCAGGTACTTTCAGGGTGGATTTGAAGCCTATTTTGGAGATTTAAGGCAGATTTTAGGCCATTTTGAGGGAAGTGTAAACCAGTTTGGGCGATTTTAGGCCCCTTAGGTTGGATTTTAGACCCCTTTGGATAATTTTAATCCCATTGGGCTGATTTTAGGCCAAACTTGCTGGATTTCAGCTGCATTGTAGACGACTTCGGGTAATTTTAAACCAAGCTGGGCCCTTTCAGAACTGCGCATCCCATTGGCCCCACCCCTTTCCCCTCACGGTTCCCGCCCTTTCCTCGCCCCCTTTCCCCTCACGGTTCGGCCTTCGGGAACGGGGCAGAAGGAGGAGACAGGCTGCAATTTGCTCCCAGCAAGGTCCCAGTTGCTCCCAGTTCCTGCCACTTTTGTCCTGCATGTTCCCAGTTCTCGCAGTTACCCCAGTCACTCCCAGTATGATCCCAGTCTCTCCCAGCAGGGCCCCAGTCACTCCCACTTACCCACAGTGTGTTCCCAGTTTCCCCCAGCACATTCCCTGTCGCTCCCAATTTGGTCCCAGTCACCACCTGTATGGTCTCAGACACTCCCAGTATATCCCAGTTGCCCTGAACATTCTCGTAGTCATTGCCAGGCACTCCCCGTTACCTCAGTGTGGTTCACTTGCCCCCTGTTTTATCCCAGTTGCTCCCAGTTCCTCTGATTATGTCCCCAGTTGGCTCCCAGCATGGGCCTGGTAGCTCCCAGGAACCCCCAGTCAGGGTCCAATCACACCCACTCTGCTCCCAGTATGATTGTAGCCACTCCCAGTATGATCCCATCATTCCCAGTCTGATACCAGTGCCCCAGTGTGATCCCAGTTGCTCGCTGTAAATGCCAGCCTGATCCCAGTAGCCTCCAGTGTGATCCCAATGACTCCCTGTCTCTCCCAGTCACCCCCCCTCTGCATGCTCCCAGTAACTCCCACTTTCTTCCAGTTGCTTTCAGCACAATTCCAGTTGCTCACAGCCACTCCCAGTCAATCCCAGCATGATTCCAATCACCCTCAGTGTGATCCCAGTCTAACCCAGCATGGACCCACCTGCTCTCACTGTGATCCCAGCATGATCCCAGCATGATCCCAGTTGTCCCTAGAATAGTCCCAGTCCCTCCCAGCATGGTCCCAGTCACTCCCAGTTGTCCCCAGCATGGTCTCGGCTGTTCCCAGTGTGGTTCCAGTCCCCCCACTGTGGTTACAAACACTCCCAGTTTATCCAACTTGCCCCAGTAAGGCTTTAGTTACCTGAGAATGATCCCAGTCTTTCCCAATTACTCCCAGTTGCCTCCAGCATGATCCCAGTTTCTGTCAGTTGCCCAAAGTGTAGTCCCAGTTGCTCCCCCCCCAGTTGTGGTCTCAGTCTCCTCTGCATGGTTCCAGTTCCTTCCAGGTGATCCCAGTTGTTCCCAATTGTTCTGGTTTGACACTGGCACAATGCCAGTGCCCCCATGAAAATTCCCCCCTCCCTGGCATCTGCTGTGAGGTAGTACCCGGGAATAAGCAAAACAGGCTCCTGCTTAAGGAAAAAAAAAGGGAAAAAACTTTATTAACTAAACTACAAAAACTAAACTACAAAAGAAAAGAAAAAGGAAAAAAAACCACAAGGAACATGAAAACTACACAGAACCACTTCCCCCTCCTCCTCCTTTCCAGATCCCCAATACATTTACACTTCCCAAAATTATCCACACTCGGTCTGGCACCACCCTTTAGAAAATCAAATCTTCAGCTCATGAAGAGTAGACGGAGTCCTTCCTTGTCCCACGGACTTCTTGTCACAATCAGCAACTGCTCGGAGTCCTGCTATCTCGTGACATCTCCTCTCCATGCCAAGGTGCTCTCACCACCAGGCATGGGACGAGGCAGAGGCCTGCTTTTCGGGTGGACCTTTTTAAGGATGCCTCGTCTCGTTCCAAGCAGAGCACAGTCTCATCTCTGGGACCTTTGTCCCCCCCATTTCTTCTATACCCCCTGAGGCCGAGGGGTCTCATAACCAAACTCTCTTGACTCCGAGCCTCCGCTTCCCCCTGCAATGCAGCCTCTGTATCACCAGGAAACAGTCCATGGAAATACAACAAAAGAGTCCAGCAAGATTGCCACTCCGTCTTCCTCCATTCCTTAAACATCTCTCTTTCCCTTTGCCAGACCCCCTTGCTGGCCTGTTTCTTCCTTCATCTTCCACTCTTATCCCTTTCCTAGGAAAGGTAATGTTCCGTGAAGTTCTCACTATCCACAAGGGTTAAAAGCTCTCACTGCTCGCCGGTCCCCGTCCCCCCCCCCCCGTCTTCTCTTCCCAGCCGTGCTGCCTGCCGGCAGATGATATCAAGTTTCAAAGTAACAGTCCAAGCACTGGCTGCATTCCCTCCGTCTCCAAGGGGGGGGGGGGGAGGGGGGATTAACAGGTCGCTCAATGCTCCCCCCACCCTTCCACCGGGTCTGGCCTACTGTAGATGGGCCACGTGGCTTTCCCCTCCCCCAGCCCAGCCAGCAACTGGGCCGGGGGAGAGAGGCCCGACTCCTTCCCGCCCGGAAATCCCAAGAGGGCTCTGAAGGACAAGAACCCTGCTTTTAACTCCTTGGGTTTTGTAGTCTCAAGAGGCGGATCCAAATGCCCACTGGTCAAACCAGGTGCTCATCTTAAAATCCGACCACCCATTGGTAACCACAGCAAAAACAACATATCCCAGATGTCCCATTTCCGGTCAAACCACGACACCAATGTTTCCACATTTTCCTCCCAACGTGGGCCCAGTAGCTCCCAGTAACCCCCAGTCAGGATCCATTCACACCCATTGCAATCCCAGTGGCTCCAAGAATGATCTCAGTAACTCCTGCTACAATCCCAGTCACTTTCACTATGATCCCAATTGCTCCCAGTCACCCCCAGTATGACCCCAGTCACTCCCAGATCCTCCCAGTGTTATTCCCGTCATGGCCAGAGCGACTCCCTGTCACTCCCAGTGTGGGCCCAGTTGCTCCCATTCACCTCCAGTATGGTTTCAGTCATGGCCAGCACCTGTCCAGTCACTCCCAGTCTGGTTCCAGTAGGATCCCAGTCACTCTCAGATACTCCCAGTACTCTTCCAGTCACACACTGTATGATCCCAGTCAGTGCCAGTGTGATCCCAGTATGACCCCAGCATGGACACAGCTGCTCCCATTATCTCTCAGCACGGTTCCAGTTGCTCCCATTTACCCCCACTATGGTTTCAGTCTTTCCCAGTAAAACCCAGCTGCCCCAGCATGTTCCCAGTCACTCCCAGTTGGCTGGAGTGGCTTCCAGCCTGATCCCAGTTGCTCACAGACACTCCCAGTCACCCTCAGTGCAGTCCCAGTTGCTGAAAATGTGATCCAGTATGATCCCAATCTCCCCCAGCATGGGCCCAGCTGCTTCCACTGTGATCCCAGTAGGATCCCAATTGACTCCATCATGGTTCCAGTTGCTCCCTGTTCCTCCCAGTGTGATGCCAGTAGTACCCAGTTGTCCCTCATATAGTCCCAGTCACTCCCCAGATGATCCCAGTCCCACCCAGCATGGTCTCACTCACTCCCAGTTGCCCCCAGTGCGGTCCCAGTTCTCCCCAGCATGGTCCCAGTTGTTCCCAGTGTGGTTCTAGTCCCCCCAGGATGGTGACAGACACTCCCAGTATATCCCAGTTGCCCCCAGCATGTCTGTAGTCATTTCCAGGCACTGCCAGTGGCCCCAGTAAGGTGTCAGTTCTCCCAGTATGATCCCCCAGTCATGCCCAGTATATCCCAGTTGCCTCCAGCATGCATCCAGTCCTTCCCAGTTCCTCCAGTTTGCTTGCAGCATCATCCCAGTTTCCTCAGTTGCTCCCAGTAGCCCAAAGTGTGATCCCAGTCTTTCCCTTTCAACCCCAATAGGATCCCAGTAAGCTCCAGTTTGATCCCAGTCACATGCCAGCCCTCCCAGTGTGGTCCCAGTATAATCCCAGTTGCTTCCAATCTTTCCCAGTATGGTCCCAGCTGCCTCCAGCACGGTTCCAGTTGCTTCCTAGATCAGCCCAGTCAGTCCCAGTATGATGCCATTTGCTCCCAGTTGCTCCCAGTCATGCCCAGTATGGGGGATGATGTGCAGGGTGTGTTCCCAGTCGCTCTCAGATCCTCCTAGTATTAGTCCAGTCTCTCCCAGTATGATGCAAATATGGCCCCAGTGTTCTCCCAGTCCCTGCCAGAATAAACCAGTTTTGTTCTACATGGTTCACGTTGCTCTCCCCCTCACTTTCATTCCAGTCACTCCCAGCATGTCCCAGTGTACCTCAGTTCCCTCCAGCATCTTTCCAGTTCCTTCCAGTATGATCCCATTTGCTCCCAAGCACTCCCAGTCACCCTCAGTGTAGTGGCGCTAACTGCCAGTATGATCCCAGTCACCTCCAGCATGATCCCAGTTCATCCCAGTATAAGCCCAGGAGTTTCCAATCCCCCCAGCATGCACCCAGTCACTCCCAGTTCCTCCCAGTTGCTCCTAGCGTGTTCCCAGTTGCTCACAGCTGCTCCCAGTCACCCTCAGCATAATCCCAGTCACTCCCATATATCCCATTTGCCCATAACATGGTCTCAATTGCTCACCGCCGGCTCCTACTCACTCCCAGTATGATCCCAGCATGATCCCAGTCTCCATCAGTGTGATCACAATCTGCCCTGGTATGGCAGTATGATTCCAATACGATGTCCATACAAACCCAGTACCATCCCAGTCACTCCCAGTACGATCCCAGTATGATGTCAGTACAAAGCCAGTACAGCCCCAGTCACTCCCAGTAGGATCCCAGTCCAGCCCAGTCCCTGGCAGTGCTGCCACTGCTGGGATCCCCCAGCCCTGTGTGCGTTCCCCCCCGGCGGATGTGCCGAGAGGCGCCCCAAGGGCTGGCAGTGGCCAGGCAGGGTCCCCAGCAAGGCCCAGTTGGGATGTGCAGCCCCCAGTTTGCCCAGTTTGCCCCTCCTTTGGCCCGGGCCGGGCTCCCCCCGCCCGCAGCGGCTGGGAGCAGCCGAGAGCCCCGCGCTGCCCATCCCGACCTGTCTCGGCTCCATCCCCGCTCCTGCCACGGCTGCGAGGGCTGTGGGAACGGGGCAGCGAGGGTGTGGCTGCTGCTGGGGGAGGAGGAGGAGGGAGGGAAGGGCAGGGATGGAGGGGGAGGAGGAGGCGGGGTAAGGGAGGAGGACGGGGAAAGGGGTTGGAAGGGGCAGGACGGAAGAGGAGAAGGAGGTGGAGATAACACAGAGGAGCGGGAGGGGGGATGGAAGAGGAGGAGTAAAGGCGGATCAAGGCTGAGCTGAGTGAAGCGCGCGGTCACTCCGAGCCGGGCCTGAAGTCGCAGCCCCCACCTGTGGGATCATCGCCCCCCCCCCCATCGCGCACGCAGGTGAGCGGGGGCAGGGGGAGTTCGGCCCAGATATCCCGGGGGGTCTCTGGGTTGGGTTTTTGGGGGGATGTTTGGAGAATGAAGCAGTCCAAGGCTGAGTGGAAAAGGCCCCTTGGGGGGACATCGGGAGGTGCCGGTGGCGGCTGCCGGCAGAGGCAGCCTGGAGGAGCAGAGCCCTGTGTGCCTCAGGAGCCCGAAGTGGGGAGCCCAGAGAGGGGGGAGCGCCGCCATGGGCAGGAGCCTCAAGAGCCTGGAGAGGGGCAGGGGGGACTCCTTGGAGCCGCTGCAGCCCAGAGCAGAGAATGAGGGGAGAAGGGAGCCCAGGAGCCCAAACAGCCGCGACATCCCGGAATGGGGGGAGCGAAGAGGGGGGAGCTTTTGGCATTGCTGGGACTGCCAGCAGCCTGGGCAGGGCGGGCACCGAAGAGAAGGGGGACCCCCAATGCAAGCCTGACCCCAGCAGCTGGGACAGGGGGTAACCCCCGAACACCCGAGGGGAGGGAGCAGGGACGGGGAACTCCTGAGAGGCTTTTTCAGGGCTTAATCTTGGTGTTTGAGAGTTTTTTCTGGAGCTCAGGTGTCCTGTGACTTGTAGTGATGGACACAGGCAGAGGGACCTTCAAACTCAACGTGTGTTGGGGAAGATGAAACAAGGAAGCCTTATAAATATGATTGTCTGGCAAATGATTGTGAGAATATAGAAAGGAGAAGCAAGACTGGAATGGAAGCAAGCTTTTAGATACCTTAGTGAACAGTTGGAAAGCAATGGTGTGGCCTGACTGAAGGTAATCCCCTTTTGATGAAACAATTCCCTCTGCTTGCAGACAGGTCCCAGGGTCACAGCAGACCCTACTAGCTCAGCAGAAGGGGTCCAAAGAGTAGTATTCAGGGTTTAAAATGTAACACAGTATGGTCGTGTAATGATTTTTATAGGCTGTATGTAAATGCTATAGGATTTGTATCTTGTACTAGATTGGTTAGTGAGAAATAGAATATTCAACTCAGAAGAAGATTTATTGTAAGGGGAAACTTACTCTCTTACGCTCTTACCCTCTTACTCTCTCACCCTCTCATCCTCTCTGCCCCTCTCTTCTCTCTGGCCTCCTCTGAGCTGTGGCTGGCAGCTCCAAGCAGGGCCCTGCACCCAGGCCCTTTCAAATAAACTGCAAGTTCCACGACCTGGCTTCAGAGATCTCTTGTCTCCGTCCATCCCCACCGTCCTACCCCCGACGCTCCTACAAACGTGCTCATCCCTTATTTTCCCCAAACCAGGATTTCCCATTGTGAGGAAGGCTGCAAGGAAGAGGAAGATGCTCCAGGACACTGATGCAGGTGAGGAGGAAGTCAGTGCCTCTTTCCCCTCTGTGCTGCTCCCTCTCCCTGCCCAGCACGGCCCCGGCTCCGGCACAGTCCTGGGGGGATCTCCTTGCCCTTGCCTGTGGCACGGAGGCAAATCCCATCCTGTCCTTGTCCTTCCTCCCCCAGAGCAGGAGCTGAGCATGGAGAGCAGGGAGGACAAATGCCTGCAGCAGAACCTGGTGGAAGAGGCCGTTTTGAGCGGCTCCACAGTGCAGGAAGCCAACAGGGAGGAAAAGGCCCAGAGATGCTGCACGAGGAGGGGCTGCAAGTGCAGCTGGTGGGGATCTGAGGGGGAAAGAGCCAGCCTGGGCTGGGAAGGCGGCCGGAGATCGGGCCAGAGCTCGGAGCTGGTGCTGCATGAGCAGCTCCATGATAGGGTGAAGCTGCACACATGCGTGGAGTGTGGGAAGAGCTTCAGGAGGAACTGCAACCTGATCAGGCACCAGAGGACCCACACTGGGGAATGGCCCTATGAGTGTGGGGAGTGTGGGAAGAGCTTCAGCTGGAGCTCCAGCCTGATCAGTAACCAGAGGACCCACACTGCGGAGAGGCCCTATGAGTGTTCCAAGTGTGGGAAGGGGTTTCCAACCAGCTCCCATCTCCTCCAGCACTATCATAGTCACACAGAGAAGAGGCCCTTCCAATGCCCTGACTGTGGGAAGGGATTCAAGGACAACTCCACCGTCTTCACCCACTGGCGCATCCACACAGGAGAGAGGCCCTACAAGTGTGATAAATGCAGGAAGAAGTTTCTGACCAGCTCCAGTCTCCTCAAGCACTATCGGATTCACACGGATGAGAGGCCCTTCCGCTGCCCTGACTACGGGATGGGATTCAAGCATAACTCAGACCTCATCACCCACCGGCGCATCCACTCAGGGGAGAGGCCCTATGAGTGTCCCCAGTGTGGGAAGAGCTTCTCCAGCAGCTCTACCTTGGCCAAACACCAACGGAGGCACCGGTAAGGGAAGCCCTGCGAGTGCCCCGAGTGCGGGAAGAGCTTCGTGCGCTGCTCCAGCTCCATCCCCCACTGGAGGAGGCACTTTGGGCACAGCCCTGGTCACTCACATTCCCTGTGATCCATGTTGGGAACACACCTGGCTGCTTCTCCTTTTGGTTTGGCCCCAATTTGGAGCAGTGGGATGGGGATTGTGTGGGGCTGGGTGTGTGGGATGTATTTGACTGCAAATAAAACTTTCAGAGTTACTGATTCTGTCCTATTTTCTGTAAGTTCTGTTTGCAGAGTGCCGCCTTCTCAGCTGATTTAATTACTATTAAAATCCTTTTTTAAAATCTAACCCAAAGAATCCAAAAACCAATATCCAAACAAAGCCACTCACCCATAATTAAATTTTTTAAAAGTAATTTTATTTGTTTTAGAGTACTTAAGGGAATTATTAAAGTTTAATTGTTGGTTAAAATTTCTGAGAAATTACAGTGGTGTTTGGTTTTTTGTTTAGTATATTTGTAATAGGAATTTTTTTTACTAAGGTGTGTTAGATTCTATGTTAGTTTTTTAGATATTTTTTATCTAAAGTATATTGGTTACTGAGTTAAAACTTACAAAAGGTATTTCTTTGTATATAATTTGTTTATTTATATTTTTTGGTAATGTTATATTAATAGTTTACTGTTGTTTTGGCTTGAGTCATTATTGGAGTATTGTAAGGAAGAGTTGAAATTAGATTTCATTTTTATATTTCATTTTTATTGTAGTGTATTTCATTTTAATTTTAATTTATTGATTTTTAATTTATTATAATTTGTTGAGAGTAAGTTCAAGGGCAGGAACATTTTTTCCTGGCTTGGAACTGGAATTCCAGACCCTGGGAGTATGTGCAGGACCACAGACTGGCATCAAGTATGGGCTGGGATCAAATATGGACTGGGATCCTATGGGTTTGGACTGCACAGAGTGGGACCATATGGATCAGGACCACACAGACTGGGATCAAATGGACTGGGATCACATGGCCGAGGATCACGTGCACTGGGATCCTGTGGATCAGAAACCTCCAGACTGGGATAGGCTGGAGTGGGATCAAGTATGGACTGGGACTGTATGGACTGAGATCCAGTGGACTGGGACCACACAAACTGATCAAGTGGTCTGGGATCAAATATGGGCTGAGACCATATGGAATGGGACCATGCAGATCAGGACTGGGATAAACTGGGTTGAGATTTTATGGACTGGGATTGCACAGACTGGGGTCACACGCAGTGGGAAAAAGCTTTGGCTGCCTTTGGCTGCCATGCACGTCTGAAGGCAGCCACATCAAGTTGGCTTGATCCTGTTTGGGGGTCCCATCCCCCTCTTCCCTCTGCTCTCCCGCCCCTTCCCCATCGTTCCCCCAGCCCCCTATCCCCTCCCCCGTGCTTGATTTTGGGGGTTCCAGGCCTCTCCTGCTCCCTTTGGGGGTCCCAACACCCTTGGGTTTAATTTGGGGTCCCCACGCTCTGATTGGCCAGGATCTGTTTTGGGGTGGGGACGGGACGAACTGGGCACCCCCAGGAGCCCCTCAGGTTTGGGGCTTTCAATCCCCCCTTGGCCCTCGGGGCGGCCCTGGGGCCACCCCAACACCCCCAAAATGGGGAGGGTCCGCGGGGCACCTTGTAACCCCCAGAAATGGGCGGGGAGCAGTAGGAGCCACCCCAAAAAGGGATTGAAGGGTCTGGGCCGGGAATGGGGGAGGCTCTGGGGATGGCTCTGGTCTGGATCGGGGTGGGCTGGGATTGAGGGAGGGTCCATTCAGCGAGTGGGGAGGGGCTGGCAGTGGAGAGGGGTCCGGGATTGTGGGGATGGGTCCATTCCGGGACTGGGACGGGGCCTCTACCTGGGATTGGGGTCCGGGATTGGGTCAGGGTCTCCCCCCGATCCTGTTCCCAACCCCAATCCCAATGCTGATCCCAATCCTAATCCCAATCTTATTCCCGATCCCCTTACCGATCCCGATGCTGATCCCAATCTCCTTCCCGATCCCGTTACCAATCCCGATCCCGCCACTGTTTCCAGGTAATGGCTCTGATCTCAACCCTGACGCCAAGCCCAGGGAATCAAACATTGGGATCAAGTACCCCAAATCCTGGGGTCAACTCCCTGTGACCCCAAATCCTGGAGGTTGAAACACTGGGGGAATCAAACACCTCCAAACCCAGACTCTGGGATCTCAACACTCGCCTCCCAGCCCGAACCCCAAATTTTAGGATCAAATCCCCCAAATCTCAGATCCTGGGGTGTCAAACACTCCCGAATTCCCAAACGTTGGGGTTAAATCCCCCCAAAGCCAGCTCCTGGGGTTTGAAACATTTGGGCTGTCCAACACCCCCCCATTCCCAAAGTCTGGGGTCAAACATCCCCTAAATCCCAAATCCTGAAGTGTCAAACGCCCCCAACCCCCAAAGTTTAGGGTTAAAACCCCCAATCCCCAATTCCTAGGGTTTGAAATATCGAGGGTGTCCAACCATCCTCACTCCCAAAGTCTGGAGTGAAACCCCCCAATCCCCAAACTTTGGGGTCAAAGGCCCTCGATCCCAAACTCTGGGGTGTCAAATCCCCCTGATCCCCCAACTTTGGGGTTAAATCCCCCCAAATCCTGGGGTGAATCCCCCCAATTACCAAACTTTGGCATGAAAACCCCCTGACCGCATATCCTGGGGTTTGAAACATCTGGGGTGTCCAACTGCCCTTATCCCAAAATTTGGAGGTCAAACCCCCTGACTGACAAATCCTAGGGTCAAAAACCCCCACATCCCAAATTCTGGGGCCAAACATCCCCAAACCCCAAGTCTGGGGTCAAAAACCTCCAAATCCTAAACCCCAAGGTGTCAAACCCCCTTTAACTCCCAAATTTTAGAATCAAACCCCCCAACCCCCAAAATTTGGGGTCATGACCCCCCCAGTCTCCATATTCCCCCAAACCCATTGCAACCCTGGGGGGCACAGTGGGGTTTGTTTGGAGCAGCTCCAGGTGCAATATCTGCAGAGAGACCCTGGGTAAAATGTTGGGGAAAACCCCAAAAACCCCTCAGGAACCCCAAAATCCCTGGGGGCTGGGAAAGGGGATTTGCAGTGGGGATCTGGGGTGGCAGAAGGGGATTTGGGGTGAAAGAAGAAGGATTTGGAGTGAGGAAATTTGGGGTGGAAAAAGAAGGATCTAGGATGGAAAAAGGAGATTTTTGGTGTGAAAGAAGGAGGATTTGGGGTGGGAAAAGGGATCTGGAGTGGGAAAAGAGGGTTTGGGGTGAAAGAAGAAGGATTTGGGATGTACAAAGAAGGATTTGGGGTGGAAAAAGGAGATTTCAGTGGGAAAAGGGGATTTGGACGGGAAAATGGGTTGAGGGTGGGGATTGCGGGACCAGAGGAGACCTTCAGATGGGTCCCTTTGGTGCTGCCTCCCTGGCTGCTCCCAGCACCTCCAGAAGCAGCACCTGGCTGGCTCTTGGCCCTGCCCATGCCCATTCCAGCAGGGCTGGCCAGAGGGGAGCAGCCCCAGGCTGTGCCTGTGCCCCCAGCCCCTGTGGGCAGTGTGTGGCTGCTGGGCTGGGCTCCAGAGGGGAATGGCCTTGCAGCACAAAGTGCCCAGAGAGCCCAGAGCCAAAGAGCCTCTCCCCTGCAGGCACTGCTGCTCCGGTGCATTGAAACATTTCCAGTGCTGGAGTGGGCTGACGGCTGTTCCTCATCCCACCCAAAAGAAGCTGATGGTTGGATATTATTGGAGAATTTCTCTCAAGTTGAGCCTGGCAGGGGGTTCTTGACAGGGAGAAGCTGCTACAAGAAATACCCTGATGCCTCCCCCAGGCTCTGTGTGTTTCAACGCTCTTGGCCTTTCTTGATGCTTCTCAAATGAAAAGAAATTCCTGGGGCAGCAGCAGCAGCAGGATTTGCCTCTCACCATAAAATACTGTTACATCAGCTGGTTTTCCAGTCCATCCAGCTCTTACAGTGGCTATCCTGGCATGTGTCCAAACCCTAAAGATGTTCATATCCCCAAAGGGTGACACAGGGTTTTTCCTGTTGTTCAGACCTGGAAGACTTTGAGGCTTACAAATAGAAGGGGGAGTAATTGCAAGGTGCTGTACTGTATTTATAGTGGTCTTTTAATAAGCAATAAAATTACAGATGGACCATGACAGGAAAATAACTTGCTGCAGGAAAAATTCCTCAGGATACCTGGTTATTCTCAAGCTCTACTGCTGCCATTGAGTAGGGAAAGACGAACAACAAGCCATGTCTGAATAACAACAGATTAATGTTGTGCTCTCTTCCGGAGTCTGCTCCCAAAAGATCTGGGATTGACAAAGATAAAGGAATTTTAAGAGCTGGTTTTGGTTATTTCAGAGAAAGTTTAAAAGGGAGAAGGGATTGGGGTGATGAAGAGGCTGTCATTACCTATCCTTTTCAGTGCTGTCTATTGTTGCAAAAATGAGCAATGTGCCCTGCTGGTGTTTAGATGTTCTGAGTCCCTCAGCTGTGAGTTGGTTGCCGTGCTGTCCTGCCTGGTGCTTGCTGGATGTGCTGGCACAAAGAGCTTGGGCCCTTGATGAAAACGACCACAAATGAGTTCATTGGGATTTACTGGGCTCAGAGTAAAAGGGATCAAATTCAGGTTTGATCTAGAAAATGCTTCTTCCCTGTCAGGATGGTGAAGTTCTGGCTTCACAGATTGCTCAGAGAAGCCGAGTAAATAAAGTTTCAGAATTCTTCCTTTCTGTCCCATTCCTGTTCCATAAGTTCAGGTTTGCTTTTCAGAGTGCCACCTTCTCAGCTGGTTGCCGTTTGTGTCCTGCTTTCTCTCCTGCCTTCCTTTGTCTGCTCCTTTTCCCTTCCACAGGGTCTGTCTTTACCTGTGGCAGCTTCCAGCCAAAGACCCTCCCCTGATTGTATTTTTTTTTTCCTTCCCCATCCAGGTGCTCAAACAGCCCTGGATGAAGTTTTGGAGGCTGGCAGTGAAATGTCTGTGGAAGATCTTGCTGCACTTGTGTCTTGGCCCCTTCAGAATTTGGCCTTGAAGGGCAGGAGCATCTTTTCCTTGCTGGCAGCTGGAATTGCAGCCCATGGCAGTGAGTGCCAGAGATGTCAGAGGGCAATTGCTGAGGCTGCCAGGGCGCTGCTCCTGCCGTGACTGCCAGGGGAGCTGTGCAGGGCAGGGTCAGGCTCCAGCAGCTGGCTGGGCTCCCCGAGCAGACAGCAAAGGCGGCTTTGCTGCACATTCTGCAGCTGGGGGCAGAGGGAAGAAGGGCAGGGAGTCCCTGACAGAATGCTGGAATGCTTGTGGCTGGAAGGAACCTGCCCCCCGACCCCAATCGGGCCCAGCCCTGGATGTCCCCTGAGACCCTCCCCAGACCCTCTCCCCAAATCCTTCCAGAGTCCCTGCCCAAAACCTCCAAAACCCTCCCAGGACACCCTCAGCACTCCCCAGAGCTCTCCCCAAACTCCGCCCAGGACCATCCCAACACCCTCAGACCCTCCCAAGACCCTTCTACGACCCCTCCCCAAAACCCCCCCAGACTCTCCCACGACCCCTCCACCCCCCCGCGAGACCTCTCTTAGGAGCCATCTGCACCCCCCAGGTCCCCCCACAATCCCCCAGAACCCCTCCCCAAAGCTCCCCCCCAAACCCCCGGACCCCTCCCCAGACCCCTCCAGACCCTCCCCCCCCCCCCCCCCCCCGCGCCGATCCCCTCGCAGGCCCCTCCCGTTCCTGTCCCGAGCCCGGCGGGTCCCGGCGGCGGCGGGGAAGGGGGCGCCGCTTCCGGCTCGCCTCTGATTGGCTGGGGCGGCACGGGGGAGGCGGGCATTGCTGAGGGGAGCCGTGCTGTGATTGGTTGTTTTAGGGACGTGCAGCACGGTGATTGGTTGGTTCGGGGCGGGGCGCGCCGCCGTTCTTGAGAGTCCGCGCGCACGGCAGAGGCGGGAGATTGTGAGGGGAGAGTGGAGCTGAGGTGGGGACGGGGGGAAACTGGGGTGGTTTGGGGCGGGTCTGAGGGGAAATTGGGAATTTTTGGGGGCATCGACGGGAAACATAGGTGTGTGCGATGGGTTTGGAGTGAATGAGGGAGTCTGAGGGGGCTTTGGTTGGTCAGAGGGAGCTTTAGGGAGCTTGGGGGGGAGCTTGAGAGGGTCTGGAGCATTCTCAGGTGGGTTTAGGGGGATCTCAGGAGAATTGGGCGGGTCTGAGGGGATTTGGGGGGATTGTGAAAGGAACTGGGCTGTTGTGAGGGCATCTGGGGGGGTCTGAGGTGGCTCTAGGGGTAATTTTGGGGAGTCTGCAGGGGATTTCATAGGGTTTGGGGGGGATTGAGTGGTCTGAGGGGGATGTGGGGCATTCTGATGGATTTGGGGGGGTTCTCAGATGGGTCTGGGGTGAATTTTGGGGGGAAATGGGGGGGTCTGAGAGTCCTGGGAAGGTTTTTGGGGTCCAGGGTGGTTCTGGGCCAACACTGGGGGAGCTCTGGGGGGTCTGGGGTTCCTGGAGGGGTCCCGGGGGAAGACTGGGGGGTCCCAGGCCCACCCTGAACCGGGGTCTGGGGGTTTCGAGGGGAGGAGGCACAGCAGGGGTTCCCCCCCCTCCCCAGTTTTTGGGGGGTCTCCCATGGTGCCCCCTCCCCAAAAAGCTCCGAGGGCCCCCTGAAGTGGCTCCTGTTCCACCGGCCGGTGCCCCCTGATCCAGGACGGCCACACTGAGCCTGGGGGGCTTCTGGGGGATTTTCAGGTTTTGAGTGGGTTTTTGGGGATTTCAGAGTTGCTTTTTTGGGCTTTGTGGGATTTTTTGGGGAGTTTGGGGGAAATTATTGAGTTTTTGAGGAGAATTATTGGGTTTTGGGATGGCTAGAGGATTTTGGGGGGGGTTTTGGATTTTGGGGTGTTTTGTTGGGGTTGTGGGGTTTTTTTGGATGGGGAGGGGATTTATTGAAATTTTTGGGAGTTTTTTATAATTTTGTTGAGTTCCACTGGGATTTTCGGAGATTCTCTGGGGATTTTGAGGGTTTTCTTGTAACTTTTGGGGAATTTGTGAGGTATTAGTGGAATTTTAGGGGGGCTTTGTGGCATTCCCTGGGTGTGGGGAAGGGCTGAGAGGCACCAAAATCTCCTTGAAACCCCTGAAAGTCCCAATAAAACCCATTAAATCCCAATTAAGTCTCTCAAAATCTCATTAAAACACCCTAGAATCCTAATAACAGCCCACAAAATCCTTTGAAATCCCAATAACCCAAAAAATCCTAATTAAACTCCACAAATCCCCCAAAAATCTCAAAACCATGAAAAGTCCCACAAAATCTCCCCCAAATCCAAAGAAATCCTGGCAACACCCAAATCATCCCACAAAACCCACCAAAAATCTAAAAACTCTCAAATCCCCAAGGAATCCCGCTAAATGCCACCACAATTCCAATAAAATCCCCACAAAATCTCCTAAAAATCCCAATAAAACCCCCAGAATTTCTGAGAATCCCAAAAATCCCAACAAAATCTCAGTAAAACCCCCAAAATTCAAAAAAAGCCACAAAAAATTCAATAAACCCCCAAACACCCCCAGAAAAACTCCCCCTCAAACTGCCAGTAGAATCCCCCAAAATCTAAACCCCCCAAAATCCACAAAACCAGCCACTCCCAGTCCATCCCAGTATGATTCCAGTCGCTCTCAATGTGATCCCAGTGTAACCCAGTATGGACTCAGCTGCTCTCACTGTGATCCCAGTGTGATCCCAGTTGCTCCCAGCATAATTCCAGATGTTCCCAGTTCCTCCCATTATGATCCCAGTTTCCCAAAGAATAGTCCCAGTCCCTCCCAGCAGGGTCCCAGTTGTGCCCAGTTGCCTCCAGGGTAGATTCAGTTTCCCCCAGCATCGTCCCAGTTGCTCCCAGCATGATCCCAGCTGTTCCCAGTGTGGTTCCAGTCCCCCCAGTATGGTTAGAGACACTCCCAGTTTGTTTTAGTTACCTCAGAATGATCCCAGTCTTGCCCAGTTACTCCCAGTTTCCTCTAGCATAATCCCAGTTTCCATCTGTTGCTCAAAGGGTGGCCCCAGTTGCTCCCAGTATGATCCCAGTTGCCCCAGTTATAGTCTCAGTCCTCTCAGCACGGTTCCTGTTCCTTCCAGCTGTTCCCAGTTGCTCCCAGTGTGTCACATTTTCCTCCCAACATGGCCCAGTAGCTCCCAGCAAGCCCCAGTCAGGTTTCATTCACACCCAGTATAATCCCAGTATGAGTGTAGCCACTCCAGTATGATCCCAGTCACCTGCAGTCTAATCCCAGTGTCTCCCAGTCACTCCCAGTCTGATGCCAGTGCCCCCAGTGTGATCCCAGTTGCTCCCAGCATGGGCCCAGCTGTTCCCAGTGTGGTGCCATCACTCCCCTATGGTTACAGACACTCCCAGTATGGTCCCCGCTGGACCCAGTTGCCCCTGCTCTAGTCCCAGTCACTCCCCAGATGATCCCAGTCCCCCCAGTATGGTCCCACTCACTCCCAGTTACTCCCAGTGTGGTCCCAGTTCTCCCCAGCATGGTTCCAGTTGTTCCCAGTGTGGTTCTAGTCTCCCCAGTATGGTGACAGACACTCCCAGTATATCCCAGTTGCCCCCAGCATGTCTGTAGTCATTTCCAGGCACTGCCAGTGGCCCCAGTAAGGTGTCAGTTCTCCCAGTATGATCCCCCAGTCATGCCCAGTATATCCCAGTTGCCTCCAGCATGCATCCAGTCCTTCCCAGTTCCTCCAGTTTGCTTGCAGCATCATCCCAGTTTCCCTCAGTTGCTCCCAGTAGCCCAAAGTGTGATCCCAGTCTTTCCCTTTCAACCCCAATAGGATCCCAGTAAGCTCCAGTTTGATCCCAGTCACATGCCAGCCCTCCCAATGTGGTTCCAGTATAATCCCAGTTGCTTCCAATCTTTCCCAGTATGGTCCCAGCTGCCTCCAGCACGGTTCCAGTTGCTTCCTAGATCAGCCCAGTCAGTCCCAGTATGATGCCATTTGCTCCCAGTTGCTCCCAGTCAGGTCCAGTATGGGGGATGATGTGCAGGGTGTGTTCCCAGTCGCTCTCAGATACTCCCAGTATTAGTCCAGGCCCTCCCAGTATGATCCAAAGGTGAGCCCAGTGTGCTCCCAGTCCCTGCCACTATGAACCAGTTGTGCTCCACATGGTTCCAGTTGCTCTCTTTCACCTTCACTTTTGTTCCAGTCACTCCCAGTATCTCCCAGTGTATCCCAGTTCCCTCCAGCATGTTCCCAGTCACTCCCAGTTGCTCCCAGTTGAGTTTTTGGGGGGATGTTTGGAGAATGAAGCAGTCCAAGGCTGAGCGGAAAAGGCCCCTTGGGGGGACATCGAGGGGTGCCGGTGGCGGCTGCCGGCAGAGGCAGCCTGGAGGAGCAGAGCCCTGTGTGCCTCAGGAGCCCAAAGTGGGGAGCCCAGAGAGGGGGCAGCGCCACCATGGGCAGGAGCCTCAAGAGCCTGGAGAGGGGCAGGGGGGACTCCTTGGAGCCGCTGCAGCCCAGAGCAGAGAATGAGGGGAGAAGGGAGCCCGGGTGCCCAAACAGCCGTGGCATCCCGGAATGGGGAGAGCAAATCAGGGGGAGCTTTTGGCATTGCTGGGTCTGCCAGCAGCCTGGGCAGGGCGGGCACCGAGGAGAAGGGGGACCCCGAATCCAAGCGTGACCCCAGTAGCTGGGACAGGGGGTAACCCCCGAACACCCGAGGGGAGGGAGCAGGGACGGGGAACTCCTGGGAGGCTTTTCCATGGCTGAATCTTGGTGTTTGGGAGGTTTTTATGGAGCTCAGATGGCCAGTGACTTGTAGAGGTGGACTTGGGCAGAGGGAACTTCAAACTCAATGTGCCTATACTTTGTTGTCCTCAAACCAGGATTTCCCATTCGCAGTGCTTGGGCAGCTGCAAGAAAGGGGAAGATGCCCCAGGACACTGAGGCAGGTGAGGAGGAAGTCAGTGCCTCTTTCCTCTCTGTGCTGCTCCATCTCCCAGTGTCGGAGGAAGGAGACCCAGACACCAATTGGTTCATCCAAGTCCAATTTATTGATCACATACGGCGGGTTAAATACAGTTCTTAATAAGCTTCATACATATTGCAAAAGTTGAGCTCAGGATTGGTTAGTTACATATCAGCAACTACACCTACTTCTACATCCTTGTGCTTATTCTTTTGATACATTCTGCAGATATTCAGGACTAATCTCAACTCCCTCTCCTCATGTTGCAGCAAGGCCATCCGGAATTCTTGCCTGTCAGCAGTCACTGAATCAGAGCCTGCTGTCCTCCCTATCAAGCTTAACCAGCGGCATAATGTCAGGATGATTTTTCTCACTTAACCATTTATTAACAATATTCTCCACATTTCCCCCGCTTTCTTTTTGAGCAAGGAGATTAGTGTGCCAAGTTTTCGCTATCATACGACCAACCATGTTTTGAATACAAGTAAAAATACAAGGCAAAATAAGCAAAAACATTAAGATCACCCCCAATAAGCCGATAGCATATATCACAAGGTTTCTTAGCCATGGTCCGAGTCCTAAACCTTTAAGCCATTCGTCAATTCCTAAACCTTCTTCTTTAAGATTGTGAAGTCCCTGTTGCAGTTCCTTTATCTTAGAATGAATGGACGCTGAATGATCAGACAAATTCATGCAACACATTCCCTCAAACTCTTCACAGCCATGTCCTTGTGCTAAGAGCAAAAAATCTACAGCAGCTCTATTTTGCAAAACAGCATGATTAACACTTTGCACATCTGTAGTTAGCATGTCTAGAATTTGGGATGTTTTGTTTAGCTCATTTCTTGTCCAGCATCCTAATTGCTTTGCTAAATTCATAGCCTTATTGGCAGATCCTCCTGGCAATATAGTGGAAACTACTACTTGCCTGAATGTACCCCAGAACTGTGGATCTCCTATCTGGCTGCAGTCTAAGTCATGTATACTACGCTTTTTCCTGTTTGATGTCCGACTAAGCTGCATTAGCAAGGACACATTAGGGTGAAACAAAGACAATTTTCCCAGATAACAGGGTCCACCCTGTGGCTTAGCTGGTACACCATTCCACGCTCTGTCTCCACAAATTAGAAATATTCCTGTAGGTAATTTCATTGGTGCCGTGATGTTTGTACTGTTACATTGACTATAATGCTGTGGAGAAGATTCACTCAAATTCAGGGATGAATTTAAGGTGGCCCATAAGACTTTAGGTTGATTTAAATTTTGAGCATCTAAAGGTTTGAAACTAAACCATCCGCCAGCTGTAGTGTTAAGCATACTGGCATTTGCACTTCCAAAAAGATCCAATTCCTCAGGAGGAGAATGCAAAGAAGTGTTAAGTGATTGGATTAGTAAGCATTGGCGATAGCCATCACTCTGACCTGCAGTATATCCTTGCTGTGCTGGTAACGTAATGTTTGTTATGTTATGCATGCATAAGGTTCGATTATTTATTAAACTGCAAAATTCACCAGGAGACCATACTGGAAGTCCTACCAGGCATGTTCGAAATGGATTAGTAACTCCTCCAAGACTAAGACAAAGCGATGATTGATTAATCTGTTTAGCAAGTGTTATCCACAAATTTTCTCTTGGCTGATTAAAACGCGTTATCTCTATAGCTTCACTCGCTACAGCATGGAGCAGTACAACAAGAACAAATTTCATTTTTCTTTTATCTGACTTATTAGAACAGTTAATGTAGGCCTAAATTAACCTTTTGAATACACTGGTCTAATTCTAAATCAGCATCTTTGCTTACAGGTATAACATGTGGTAGATTTGAAGGTAAATCAGCTTTACAGCGAGCTGCTATGATACGTGAGGCACTAGTAATTTTAAACTCTTTAAGTATTTGTTGCAATTTCCATCTAATATAGGCTATAGCCACTTGTTCTGTACTCTCAAAAAGCTCTAATCCTGCCCTTCCTGGCAGGCCAGTACTTTGCTCAAGAGCTCTAACCCAGACTAAATCTTGAATCCATTTCCCAAAACAAGGTCTACACCATAAATTTGCTATTGTCTTTTGTGAGTACCAATAAATCTTATTACATCCTGCACAATGCAAAGCTATCCATGCATAGCACTTATCAGCATCCCTTTTGCAAACATAACAAGGAAGTGAATATAAATAAGAACCAGTGTAAAAATTTGTCTCTTCAATCCAATGTAGCCAATTTAATGGTGGTGTGTGCAAAGCCTCTGCAGCTTTCTTACTATATAAGGCTAATAGTTCAAGCTCTTTCTTTAGTGCAAGGCGTATTTTATTTTGTAATCGTTGTTTATATTGTTGGTTGTTTTCATCAATTATACTCTCTTGAGGGTCCCACAAATATAAAAATGTTCTAAGCACAGAAACCAATTAGCCTTATTTAGAAGAAGTTCCCTTTTTTAGGCTTCTTTTTCTTATCAGTTTTCAATTTTGCTGCTCCCAATTTTACTGGTCCTGTCACTTTTAAACTTAATTTTTGTAATTTTTCAATGCAATGATCTAATGCTCTTTCAGGGTCTCCCCTGAAGGGCCCTACAACAGAATGTTGTGTTAAAGGTACTGATTTTCTACACCTTACAGAAATTATACGTGATTTACTTTGAACCTTAATTCTACTCACAACACATTGTACTTCCCAATGATAATAAGCAAGAATTTTTTGTTCAGGAGACTCGTAAAGATTCAAAGCTATATACGCATGTTGCCCCGTTTGTCTCCTTAATTCATCTTGCCAATCTTTACCCCACGTGTATTCATGCTCACAAGTATGACACCATAAATCCCATAACAATGATTGTTCTATCCAAAAGGTATTATTACAACCCCCGCAGCGTACAGCTATCCAAGCAGCACAATGTGGATCATAACAGTCAAGGCAAGGTGCCTTTGCTGGTCTGGCTAAATGAAAAGTTGATAATGAGTCAATAAAACCAATTAACTCCTGGGCCGTCTGATAGTGACGTGTCAGTGCTCTGTCCAATTCCTCCGAGTGTCCCTTCAATTGTAGCAGTAGCGATTGTAGGACTAGAGGCAGTTTCTTCTTCAGTCGCTCCTTGTCCTCCTCCGTGAGGCGATCCACCAGACGCTGCATCAAAAACAGGTTTAGTCCACTTAGCAGGCACCCACAAAGGCCCTGTAGGTGAGGAAACACAAAGATACCCCCGACCCCAATATAATACTTTTGCAGGTTTTTCCCATAAACCTGTACTTGGGTTCTTATACTTAACCCAGACTTCTGTCTCCTCAGTATTTTTCTGACCTGACCTTGGATGATGTTTAATTGCAGGAGGGGTATCATCTTCGCCAAAAATACATAAATGATTGATCACATACAGGACCTTAGCCAAGCATGATTGTGGGTCTGTTAAATCTTGATGTTTTTCAATATACCGTTTAAGGGTGCCATTTGCTCTTTCTACTATTGCCTGTCCAGTAGAAGAGTGTGGAATACCTGTCACATGCTTAATGGACCACCGATTTAAAAATTTCTGGACCCTAGCACACACATAAGCTCGACCATTATCTGTTTTGATACTCTTTGGAACTCCCATAACCGCAAAGCAACTTAACAGGTGCCTGATAACATGTGTAGCTTTCTGTCCTGCCTGAGCCGTAGCCCATATGTAATGACTATATGTATCTATAGTAACATGTACGTACTTAACTTTACCAAATCTTGGTACCTGTGTAACATCCATTTGCCATTTCTCATTTATCTCTAAACCTCGTGGATTAACTCCCATGCCTAAACCTACTCCCCCATTATGATAACTACATGTTGGACATGCTCTAACAATAGCTTTAGCTTCTGATAAACTCAGCTCAAAGTGTTTTGCTAACCCTCTCGCATTTTGATGATATCTGCTATGTGCTTCTCTGGCCAATGTATGCTTGTCAATAGGACAAGAGTTATCAATGGGTAAAGTAACTAGTTTATCTGCACGTTCATTCCCTTCTCCTAAACCTTCAGACCATTTATGGCTCCTAATATGAATCACAGAATATGCTGCATTTCTTTCTCGTAAAACTTTCCTCAAACGTAGCAATAATCCATACAATCGTTTATTATTCACTTCCTTAATTGCTGCATCCTCTATTCGTCTGACTACTCCTGCGACATACATAGAGTCTGTAACCACATTTAAAGGTCCCTGTAAGTTAGATACTGCCCATACTACTGCTAACAATTCCAAGGTTTGTAAACTTTCTGCAGGGTCTGCTATGAGGAGTTGATGCTTCCATTGTCCTTTTTCTTGCCAGGTGACAGCAGCACGCCTTGATTTCTTTCCTGCATCTGTAAAAGCTGTAATAGCTCCTTCTATAGGGCGTTCTTCTCTCAATGGTCGAGCAATCCAGTTCCATTCTGTCATCCATTGCAAAACTTTAGGCACTAATTTACTGGTTTCTACTTTAGCAGATGATGCTAATAATGCTTCTTGTAAATTTTTTGAATTAATCAAGTACCAGTCCAAAGTCTCTTTTTCCATAGGCAATCTAATGGTAGCAGGTTCTCGACCATCCACTTCAATAATTCTAAGACGCCCTTTTTTGATTAAAGCAGCCAATTGTTCAGTTTTTGAAAATATCGTTCTCTTATGCTGTAGTGGTGGTGATAACCATTCTAAAACTCGTATCTCTCCCGTTTTCTTCTGTTGTTGAGAGAGAGCACCAAGCAAATGACAAGGACTATTCCAAATAGTAAGGTCAATAGGGCAATCAAGTCGTCGACGAGACACATATCCCTGTTGTACACAATTACTAATTTGTTGCAAGGTAAGATGGTGCTCCTTTGTCAGATATACAGGAGTAGTAGGATCAATACCCTTTAATAAGGGCCGTAGGTTTTCCAACAAATGATTTGGTATTCCCACAATAGGTTGTAACCACTGTAAGTCTCCCAACAATTTCTGTGCATCATGCAAAGTCTTAATATCCAATTGTAATTCCAATTTTTGTGGTATTACTTTTTGATCTGTTAAAGCCCATCCTAAATATTTCCATGGTGTGGTGGTTTGAATTTTCTCTGTAGCAATAACAAGTGAATATGCTGCAAGAGTGTTCCTAATGATGTTAATCTGCAAGGAGGAAAATGGTTGTTGTTGTGCAAACAAAATATCATCCATGTAATGATATATTATGGTTGATGGCCATTTGCGACGTAATGGCTGTAATGCAGCATCAACATAAAGCTGACATAACGTGGGGGAGTTACGCATCCCTTGCGGAAGTACCGTCCATTCAAATCTTTTATCTGGTTCTCCCCGATTTATTGCTGGTAAAGTAAAAGCAAATCTTTTCATATCATCAGGGTGTAATCCAATAGTGAAAAAACAATCCTTTAAATCAATAATTAAAAGTGGCCAATGTTCTGGGATCAATGCTGGATTTGGAAGACCAGGTTGTAAAGCTCCCATAGGTTCCATCTGTTCGTTTACGGCTCGTAAATCATGTAACAAACGATATTTCCCTGATTTCTTCTTGATAACAAAAATAGGTGTATTCCAAGGGCTCGTAGAAAGTCGTAAGTGTCCCTGTGAATATTGTTCCTGTACCAATTCATGGGCATGCATAAGACTCTCCCCTTTTAATGGCCATTGCTTAACCATCACCGGTGTATCTGTTTTCCAGGTGAGTGGAATGGGGAAAGTCCAAGCAATGGCAATCACCCCAAAGGGTGATGATTAGTTAACACCACTCCCAATTGTGTTAAAATGTCCCTTCCAATTAAACAAGAAACTGTAGGAGGTAATTGAACAACTGAAAACACAGCAGATACTTGTTGATCATCAATGCACACTAACAAAAGTGGTGATCTACTTGCTAATGTAAATCCTCCTACTCCGGTGAGCATATTTGATGATGGGAATAGGGGCCAATGTTGTGGCCATGCTTCTGGAGAAATAATACTAGTATCTGCTCCTGTATCCAATAATCCATAAAGGGTTATGCTTTGATGTCCATGGGTAATTTCCACCTTTTGTTTTGGTCTATTTTGTAAATCCACAGTTAAAAGTGTAACACCAGTAGAGCCAAAACCTTTTTCATCCCGCGTTTGTCCAGTAAATGATGGTATACCAGATGTCATTTGTGATAGTGGTATTAATTGTGCAATGCGTTGTCCTTTTGTTATTTTAATAGGAGGATAAAGGGTGTAAACCATAATTTGTATTTCCCCTGTATAATCCGCATCGATAACACCAGGCAATACAAATAATCCAAGCATAGTTATTGAAGAACGTCCTAATAACAATGCTCCACATTTCTGTTCATTTAAAATGAGAGGACCCTTTACTCCAGTTGGTATCCTCTCAGGCCGGTTTGTCATGAGTGTGACGTCTACTGCTGCTGATAAGTCCAAGCCGAGGCTTCCTGCTGTGGCTGGTTGCAGACAGGAGGTGGCTGCGATGTTACGTCGGCAGCTGATGTCTCCGATGTCACGGCGGCTACTTGTGCCTGGGCGCGGCTCGCCTGCTGCGCGCTCCTGGGATAGTTTCCCGACCGGCGTTTGCAAGCTACAGAGTTGTGGGAACCAGATTGGCAGTTGTGACACCATATCCCGGTTGCTCGACATGTTCGTCGTGTATGTCCTTCACTGCCGCATCTGTAGCACTTGAGGAATGGTCTCGAGCCCTGCGTAACCGCCAGTGAGCCACTTCGGAGAGGAGCAAGAGCAGCTAACACCTGACTTTGAGTAGACTCTGCTTGCTTTTGTAATCCTAACCCTAACTCCTTTAATGCATCTATTACAAATGCCTGTGAAGCTGTTGGCATTAATGCCATTCACTCTAAAGCTTCTTCAATAGTCCAATTTGCTCTTAAAGTAGCTAACACTCTTTGTGTTGCTGGATTACTATTTTGAAGAGCACACTGCTTCAATAGTGCCCCCTTCATGTAGTCTGCAACACCAGCCCTATCTATAGCAGCAGCTGCCCTATCTATAAAATTCCCAAATGATTCTTCTCTACCTTGTTTAATACCCATATAAGCCTGTAACCCTCCTGGTTCTTTAACCATATCTATTGCTGCACGCACTAATCGCATAGCCTCTCTAAGCTTATCAGCTCCTGCTAACACCTGCGCCTCTGTACGCAAATATGCTCCTAAGCCCATAAGCTCATCCATTGTCACTCCATGTAATGGATCTCCTTGAGCTTGCTGTACAGCAACTGACTCATTGACCAACGCCTGCCAATGTGCATTAAACAATAACTGCTGATGCTGAGTAAATATCAACCGAACTATTCCTCTTAAATCATTTGGACATAAAATCTGAGTATTAAAAAGATAATCTAACATCTGCCTAACAGGTTCACTTTTTACTCCAAACTGACTAACTGTAGAACGTAACTGAGCTAACAACTTCCAGTCCAAAGGCGCATATGCTGCCAAATCATGCGTAAGGTTCCCCTGAGCATCATATTGTGGTGTATAAGTAACTGGACATGCAAGGCTAGAAGCTACTTCCATTGCCTCACCATCCCCCATTTGCATTACTTCTTTTGCCACAGCAGCCCAAGCTTCCCTTCTCTGTTTAGCCATCTCCCCCCATAAGTCACTGTGTGCCCTCAGGATAGGATCTGGCCCTTTAAGGGTGCTATGCTGCTGGCACTTTGATACAGACACTGAGGCTTCTTGCGGGGGAAGTGGCCCCCCCGCTGGAGCTACCTCATTCTGGGGGAGTGGTGGAGACAAGGCTGGTGAAACCGGAGCCGATGAAACCCGAGCTGGCTCGTGCGAGGGAAGCGACCCCCCCACCGATGCCGACTCTCGTGGGGGAAGCGGCGGAGGCAGAGCTGGAGGCAGAGGTGAAGCTGGCTTGCTCCCACCCCCACCATCCAACCCGCCTGAAGCTGGCAGCGGAGGTGAGCTCTTTCCTCCACCATCCAACTTGCCCTCCTCCCCCAACAGTAAGGGTGCAGACGGTTCCACACTGTCTATAGAAAAATCCTGCACACCACTCTGCTGGGGACTCTTAGGCATAATTATCTGAGTTACAGAAGGTGCCAGGGGATCATCCTCACGACCATATCCTATATTCTTCTTATAAGCTTCTGTTGCCCTTTCTGCTGCCTTTCTCTCAGAAACCTGCTGAAGCAATGTATTATATACCACCCGCCATAACTTGCCAAATTTCTTTGCTGACTTATCATCATCTAACACAGTATCCCACAGGATATCCCCAAACTTTTTCCACTCTGCTACCTCATGAACTGTATGTGGATTAACAAAAATTCCTTTAGAATAACCATATGCTAATAACCCTGGTAATTCCTTTTTTAAATCCATCCCTTTTACTCCTCGCCTTTCTAAATATGAGGAGAAGAGATCGTATGCCGCTTGCCTATCCATACCTATATATCAGCGCGCGCTGTTGCAGCCCTTCCCGGCTCCGGCGGCACATAGAGACTTGAGTCACCTTTGTGATCCTCAAGGGTGCTTTTTAAAATCCGGCACCGTCCCGGCTGCGAGGACTCTCACCCAACTTCCTCCACCGTGGTGAGTTTATAATCCAAAAGAGTGAACGTTCAGAATGCTGCCCTTGCCCGCATTCTCCACCATTTGTCGGAGGAAGAAGACCCAGACACCAATTGGTTCATCCAAGTCCAATTTATTGATCACATACGGCGGGTTAAATACAGTTCTTAATAAGCTTCATACATATTGCAAAAGTTGAGCTCAGGATTGGTTAGTTACATATCAGCAACTACACCTACTTCTACATCCTTGTGCTTATTCTTTTGATACATTCTGCAGATATTCAGGACTAATCTCAACTCCCTCTCCTCATGTTGCAGCAAGGCCATCCGGAATTCTTGCCTGTCAGCAGTCACTGAATCAGAGCCTGCTGTCCTCCCTATCAAGCTTAACCAGCGGCATAATGTCAGGATGATTTTTCTCACTTAACCATTTATTAACAATATTCTCCACATCCCAGCCCAGCACGGCCCCGGCTGCAGCTCAGCCCTGGGGGGATCTCCTTGCCCTTGCCTGTGGCACAGAGGCAAATCCCGTCCTGTCCTTGTCCTTCCTCCCCCAGAGCAGGAGCTGAGCATGGAGAGCAGGGAGGACAAATGCCTGCAGCAGAACCTGGTGGAAGAGGCCGTTTTGAGCGGCTCCACGGTGCAGGAAGCCAACGGGGAGAAAAGCCCTGGAGATGCTGCACGAGGAGGGGCTGCAAATGCAGCTGGTGGGGATCTGAGGGGGAAAGAGCCAGCCTGGGCTGGGAAGGTGGCCGGAGATGGAGCCAGAGCTTGGAGCTGGTGCTCCATGAGCAGCTCCATGATGGGGAGAAGCCCCACACCTGCTTGGAGTGTGGGAAGAGCTTCAGGAGGAACTGCAACCTGATCAGGCACCAGAGGCCCCACACTGGGGAATGGCTCTATGAGTGTGATCAATGTAGGAAGAGGTTTAAGACCAGCTCCAATCTCCTCGATCACCAGCACACGCACACAAAGGAGAGGCCCTTCCGCTGCCCCGACTGCGGGCAGGGCTTCAGGTACAGCTCCTGTCCTGTTGTGCACCGACAAACCCACACTGGGGAGAGGCCCCACGAGTGTGAGGAATGTGGGAAGAGCTTCAGACAGAGCTCCCAACTGATCTGCCACCAAAAGATCCACACGGGGGAGAGGCCCTACGAGTGTGGGGAGTGTGGGAAGGGGTTTCGGATCAGATCTCCTCCGGCACAATTGGATCCACACAGAGGAGAGGCCTTTCCAATGCCCCGATTGTGGGAAGGGATTCCAGCACAACTACACAACTACACGCTCATCAAGCACCCATGCATCCACACTGGGGAGAGGCCCTACGAGTGTCCCCAGTGTGGGAAGAGCTTCTCCAGCAGCTCTAACTTGACCCAACACCAACGGAGGCACCGGTAAGGGAAGCCCTGTGAGTGCCCCGAGTGCGGGAAGAGCTTCGTGTGCTGCTCCAGCTCCATCCCCCACTGGAGGAGGCACGTTGGGCACAGCCCTGGTCACTCACATTCCTGTGATCCATGTTGGGAACACACCTGGCTGCTTCTCCTTTTGGTTTGGCTTAAATTTTTTTCTCTTCTCCATGTCTTTGCACTCCAAAAGCCAAGAGGGATCAATCTGTCACCTCAAAACCACTCAAATCCCAATGAAAACAACTGCATTTTAACCCATCAGGGCTCAATCTCACCTCAAATTGCTTGTTCCCGCCTCACAAAAACTCAATCCTGTGCCAGACTCACTCCATTCTACAGCCACCAGGGTGAGTTGGGGTTGGGAGGTGATTGGTAGAAGTGGGATCCCAATTTGGAGCAGTGGGATGGGGATTGTGTGGGGTGGCTGGGTGGGGTGTATTTGACAGCAAATAAAACTTTCAGAGTTACTGATTTCTGTCCCATTCATTTTCAGTCAGTTCTGTGTGCAGAGTGCTGCCTTCTCAGCTGTTTCAATTCCTATAAAAATCTCATTTTTTAAATCATCTAACCCAAACAATTCAAAAACCTATATCCAAATAAAACTACTCACCCGAAATTAGAATTTTGAAAAAAATAATTAATTTTTTAGAGTACTTAAGGATGTTAATAAAGTTTAATTGTTTGGTTCAAATGTGTGAGAAATTACAGTGGTGTTTGGTTTTGTGTTTAGTATATTTGTAATAGGAATTATTTTACTAAGGTGTGTTAGATTCTATGTTAGTTTTTTAGATATTTTTTATCTAAAGTATATTGGTTACTGAGTTAAAACTTACAAAAGGCATTTCTTTGTATATAATTTGTTTATTTATATTTTTTGGTAATGTTATATTAATAGTTTACTGTTGTTTTGGCTTGAGTCGTTATTGGAGTATTGTAAGGAAGACTTGAAATTAGATTTAATTTTTATATTTCATTTTTATTCTAATGTATTTCATTTTAATTATAATTTCTTGATTTTTAATTTATTATAATTTGCTGAGAGAATATGAAGGAAGTTCAAGGGCAGGAACATTTTTTCCTGGCTGGGAACTGGAATTCCAGACCCTGGGAGTGTGTGCCGGATCACATACACTGCAATCAAATATGGACTGGGATCAAATATGGACTGGGATCAAATAGGGACTGGGATCCTATGGGTCAGGATGGCACAGAATGAGACCGTAGGGATCAGGACCACACAGCTTGGGATAAACTGGACTGGGATGAAATATGGGCTGGGACCATATGGAATGGGACCATAGAGATCAGGATGAGACAGACTGGGATAAACTGGGTTGAGATTATATGGACTGGGCCATATGGACTGGGATTGCACAGACTGGGATTGCACAGACTGGAATCACACGGACTGGGAAAAAGCTTTGGCTACCATAGGCTACCTTGGCTGCCATGCACATCTGAAGGCAGCCACATCAAGTTGGCCATATCCTGTTTGGGGGTCCCATCCCCCTCTTTCCCCCGCTCTCCCGCCCCTTCCCCATCGTTCCCCCAGTCCCAATTCCCCTCCCCCGTGCTTGGTTTTGCGGGTTCCAGGTGCCCCCTGCTCCCTTTGGGGGTCCCGACCCCCCTTTGGGTTAATTTGGGGCCCTGCCCCCTTCTCACCGCGCCCTCCCCTCACCCCGCGGCCGGGGGCGCTCCGAGCACTCCCAGTGCCACCAGCGCGGCCCCGGCTGCCCCCGCACGCCCCATCCCCATCCCCGGGGTCACCTCCCCCCGCCCCAAATTCTGCTCCTGGCAACTGATGAGTCATCAGCGACAAACGCTCTGATTGGCTGGAAATGGCCCGTGGAGCAGCGGGACAGGCACCCTTGCAGCCTGAGCTGCCCTTGTTCCTCTCTGTCCGTGCCCGGAACACAGCGCGGAGGAGAAGGGCAGCAGGGCCCTGCGTGTCCCCGGGCTCAGGTTTTGCGCCGCTTCAGCTCCACGGAGGTGCGGGTCAAGTGAAAAACACAAACAGTTTATTAAGGGAAAGCGAAGGTAAGGGGTGAGCTGGGAGGCAGAAAAAGGGGACGGGCAGGGCCTGAGGGCTGCAGGGAGGGAGGTGCCAACAGGGAGAGACATGGCAGGAGCTGCTGGAACTTCGCACAGGCTCAGCTGTGAGCAGCCAGAGCCGTGCGTGGAGCTCCAGCTGGTCACTTCTGCTCTGCAGGTGCTCCCATCTTCAATGGGCACTGGGAATCGCCGATGGACGCTGGTACATCTCATCCAGCAGATGAACAAAGTCGTGCACATCTTCTTTCAAAGGTCATCTAAAGCAGTTTGCTCATGCATGATGGATTCTCAACTTCCTTCAGCGCTTGAGGAGCTGGAAGAGTGGAACAGAGCCAAGGTCAGAGGCCAGATTGAGGGAATCCAAGGAAAGCCTCCTGCCGGGGCCATCCCAGCCAGCTCTTGCCATGGCCAGGAGGGAGCAGGAGACAAGGGCTTCGGCCGGAAGGTGCTGGCCACGGATCCCCCATGTGTTCCTGAAAGCTCTCCGGGCTGTGCCCCCACCACCCCTGGTCCGCACAGGCAGCAGAGCCCTCCGCAGCCCGGGCACGGATTGTAGCTGCGGAGCCGGGATTTGCAGCTGCCCCCACACCCCCGGCAGTGCTCGCTGCCACGCGGCTGCCCTGACTCACCCTCAGTGAGGACCTGGAGCTCCTCCTGCTGCCCCATCACGAGCACTCCGGCCACCCCTGGCAAGACAGAGCATGTGGCGGCGCCAGGCGGCACAGCTGCCCGACACGGGCTCTGCCAGCCCTGCGGCCGCACGCCCTCCTGGCGGGCAGGGCTGCTGCCGGGCCCTGCCGCACGCTGCCGCCCCAGGGAACGGCTGCGGGAGGGCGGCGGCAGCAATGCCCAGGGCGGGCGGGGCTGCAGCGGCCGGGGCGCGGCTCTCGCTGTAGCCGGGGCAGCAGCCGGGCCGGGGGCAGGGAGGGGCGCGGGGCTGCCGGCTCACCCATGAGCCTGACGGCCGCCTCTCATAGGGGCCTCTGTGGGCTCTGCAGGTGCGGCAGGGCCAAGCGCAGATGCTCGGCCGCTCGGCTCTCGTCCTGCAGCAGCTGCGGGGAGCGCCGGCAGGGAAGGCTCGGCGCGGGCTCTGCCCCTGGGCAGAGTACTATACAGTAAACAGTACTGTAATGTTAGAAATGAGAAGCTTGACTAGGTCATTATTCAAGCAGCAATTTATTAATTATTTTGGTAAAGTATGAGCAATGCAATGCTGAGTACAGTGGGGGAAGTTTTCCCTCCAACTGCACAGGGATAGTTGAGGCTTACCAGTATTTATAGGGGCACTCCTAAGCTTTCTCAGCAGTTTCTAGTCCAAATTTTTACTTATCAGTAGTTTCTCTTCCCAATTTTTACATCACAATTCTATACAGTATTGTGATTATTTTTTCTCAGGATGTATCCCAGAAAAGGAATATCCCAGGTGGTGGGGGGTCCAACTTCTGAACGAAGAAAGAAGTCTCCCAGCTGGTGGGGTCCAGATTCCAAACATGGCTTTACCTTTTGATTGCAAGGACTATAAATCTCACAACAGTGATGTCCAGCTTCCCTTGGTCAAAATTGTTAGTCCTTGTGTTAATATTCATATTCATTTCTCAAGCTGCTTTTCACTGTTTTGTCAAGGCATGAGATAGGCATATTTCCTTTTTATATATTCTAAAGCTATAGTTTCAAAGATCCTTACTACAAGCAATATTCTGAAATTATACTTCAAAAGGTTATTATTTCAAAACTCTTAGGCTTAGCTACAAGCAGAAAGTTCCTATCAAAAACCAACATCATCAAAGCTTCAATTCAAATGCTTCTAAATCAACTTAAGACTTATAAAAGCTACTTAGGAACAAAGGATAGGTTCAAAGGCCTTCTTCCATGCTTTGCTTTCCTCAGTTATATTAGAATTCGTCTTTATAAGTGTCCCATGGTTGGTTTCCACACATATCAAAATCACAAATACACACGTTGCCTGTATGTGCCTGACACAAAATACAGCTTTGTATTTGACAAAAGGAGAGAGATTTAGAAAGATGCATGACCAATTGCCTAAATTGTTTATCATCTTGCAGATCTGCACTTGCTGGGGAGCCTGATTTTACACCAAGGACCTGGGGAACCATTCCCAGCAATTGGGAAAATCCGAGGTCGTCCACCCGCTCATAGATGAGGTCTCCAAATTTGCCCCAAAAGTGGGTCCAGCTTTTATGGGCCAAAGAGCAAGTCCAAGTGACTTGATGATATTTTTCGGCCCAGAAACCCCTGCAGCTGATGGCACACTTCACAATCAGCAGGGGACACAGCTAGGCCAAAGCCCAGACCTCTGCTGGGAGCCTTTCTCCTCAAATACCCTTCAGACAAACCTCCATGCAAGTCAGCTGGGAAAGTTTCTTCAAATGATCCATTTCTGGCACATGACTACACAGGGTTATGTGAAAGATTCTAAAGCAGCTGCTCTGGAGTCAAAGAGCCAGCACTAAGAGCCCTTGTCATCTCTTTGTAGCTAAATCACAATTTTGGGAGTTGAAGGAGTTTGGAACGAGCTAGAGAGCAGACCTCTGAGTGTTTTAGATTATGCGGTTTATGTTTCTTATTTTCTACACAGACAGGAAGGGTGAGTTTGGCTCACATCTCCACTGCATGGCTCAGAAGGTAACAAGGCTTCAAGTCACAGAATCTTTAAATGATTTATTAGCCAATAAAACATTGCCAACAAAGATATGTATGTTTCTGATCCAATCCTTCAATATTTCGTCTTAGGGGCTCATGCTACAGTGTAAGCTTCCTTAGCCAATCATGTTCTGACACACAAACCTACAGCACTGCATCCTAAGCTTCTTGTTTACAGTTGCAACTACTTTTATTTTTTCTAGATCTTCAGCCCTAAAACTCTAAACTTTCCTCCACTTAGCTTAAGGTGTCTCTGTTTTATTCTATGAATCTGCATTCTCGCTTCTGGTACCCAAATTTGGAAGCCCTTTCCAAGGTCTCCGATCAAATCCTGTGTTTAATTCTAAGTTTTGCTGACAAGACCAAAGGTCTGAGATTTCCCTGCATTTGGGTTTCCCACAACACTGATGCTGTTAGTTGCAGAGTGCCCAGGATCCCTCTTGCAAGTCAACTCTGGCAGGAACAAGGCGGGCAGCTGCCGGGGTGGCTGCTTGTGGCCTCTGAGAGCCCATTGCTCAGGGCTTGCCAGCGCCCCAGCCCCTCAGGGGCTGCCCCAGCCCGGCCAAGCTGCCTGGCAGCAGCGCCGCAGCCCCACAGCAGCTGCAGAGCAGCCCCATACAGAGGCACCTGGGAGCCCTCAGCAAGGCAGCCAGCAGCACACGGGCAGGAGGATACAGAGGGTGGTTCCTTCCTGGCACAGGGCTTGTGGCCATCTCCAGGCACTCCTCTGGGAGAGATCCCTGCAGCCCCGGCCCCTGCGCACCCGCTCTGTCACCAGCACAAAGGCTTCAGCAGAGCCACCACAGGACAAGGGGCTTCTGGCCATTTTCCCTTGCCCACTGCACGCCTGGGCAGCTTCCTGAGCCAGGGTACCCTTCTCCCCCTCTTCCCCTATGCCCTGCAGACCCTGGGTAGCAAAAGAAAGCTCCTGGGAGTCTGTGTATTATAACACACTCTATATTCATATACTAAAGAAAAAAAACAAAAAGAAGAAAAGAACAATCTTAAAGAAATGGAAAATTCCAGCTGGCTCAGGTGGCCCCAGCAGACAGAGCCTCTGGCCTCAGGTCTCTGCAGAGCTGCAGCAGTACAGCCAGCCGAGCCCCGACAGACGAGGCCGTGTCCTCCATGCCCTGCGGAGCTGATCTTGCAGCCTCTGGAAGAGGGAATATCACTCACTCTGCAGTGCCTGGAGGACATACAGTGTTTCTAGTGCCACGTCCAACACGGCACTGCTGATGTCCTCTGTCAGCGGTTCAAGGGCTGCAAGAGAGAGGGACAGAGCCATGGTCAGATCCTGGATCTGCGGGGAGCCGAGGAGAGCCCCCTGACATGGCCATCCCAGCCGGCTCTAGCCATGGCCAGGAGGGAGCAGGGACCAAGGGCACCGGCCTGAAGCTGCTGGCCACGAATCCCCAAGGTGGCCCTGAAACCTCTGTATGCTCTGCCCATGCCGCCCCATGTCCGCATAAGGAGCAGAGCCCTCTGCAGCCGGGGCAGAGCTTGCAGCTCCCCCGGCAGCCCCCGCTGTCAGCCCGCTGCCCTCACTCACTCACCAGTGCAGATCAGCTGGAGCTCTTGCTGCTGCCCCCTCAGGTGCCGCCCGGCCATGCCTGTGAACACAGAGCCTGTCACGGCGCCAGCGGCACAGCTCCCTGCCAGCGGCGCTGCCGGCGCTGTGGCCACACGGGCTGCTGGCCAGGCAGAGTTCAGCCCGGGCCCTTGCCGCACGCTGCCGCCCCAGGGCACGGCTGCCAGACGGCGGCAGCAATGCCCAGGCCAGGCGGGGCTCCACGGCGCCGGGCCGGGCCGGCGCTGCCGGGGCAGCAGGCGGGGCCGGGGCCGAGCTGCGGCGGGCCGGGGAGGAGCCCGGGCTCGGGACTCACCCATGAACCTGACGGCCGCCTCTCGCAGGGACTCCTGTGGGCTCTGCAGGTAGTGCAGTGCCCGGCGCAGGTGCTCGGCCGCTCGGCTCCTGTCCTCTGCCAGCTGCAGACAGCGGCAGGAGGGAAGGGTTGGCGCGGGCTCAGCCCCTGGGCCGGGCGCTGCCTGCGCCCACCGCCGGCCTCGCCTGCCCGCCCAGCCCTGAGGCGCGGCCAGCAGCCGCTGGCCAAGGGCTCCCGAGGCGAGGGGCAGAGGGCTGGCTGCTGCCCGGGGAGCCGTGGTGCCGCCCCGCAGCCCCGCCGGGCCGGGGCTCCATGGGCACCCGACTCAGGCCCACGGGAGCCTGGAGAAGAGCTCGCGCGGCCTCTGGCTGCAGCAGCGGGCACAGCTGTTAGCCCCGCAGACTGAGCACCGCCCTCAGGGACCTTGGCCATGCTGAGGCTGGGGGGTCTCTGCTGTTCTTACCAGGCACTCCCCAAAGCTCTGATCCACGTGCAGCATTTGTTCTATATCCCTCCTCTTCAGGAATCTGGCTGAGGAATGCAGCGTTTCCCGGGAGGCCTGGAGAGGGACAGAGATGCACAGATGGCCCTACAGTCCAGGGCACACGAGCATCCCAGTGGCACAGGCTGGAGGAGGCTGCAGCCCACGAGGTGCCCGGGCAGGAGGTAGCCCAAGCCCCTGCCAGGGGGACAGCAGCTGGCCACAAGTGCTCACCTCAGCAACCATCTGATTCTCATCATGGCAGTGGAAGTAGAGAGGGAGCAGGCTCTGGCGCACGTGGGACTTGAGGGCCTTTCTTCCCTCTTCTGTTAATAAGTCCAGCATCTCTTGAAAGAGAGCCATGGAGCTCAGCTGCACCTGGATGTCATCCTGGATGAAAGGAAAGGGCAAAAGACCTGAGCATCAGCTGCTTCAGGCCCCCCAGGGCACAGGCGTGCATCTGCACAGGGCACCAAGGGTCCGGGCAGCAGCCAGTGGCTGTGGCTGTGGGCACAGAGCCTTACGCTGTCAAAGAGTGGCAGGAGCGCCTCAGCCAGCTGCAGGGTGAGGGGGGTGGCTATTGGAGCACCATTATCCAGGAGCAAATATCTGAGTAGAAGAATGCTCATCCTGATCATGTCGCTGTCATTTTCCTCCAGGAGCTCCACAAGACTTTCAGTCAGGCTCTGCATTTTTTCAGCCTGTGCGGAACACGACTTTGTGAAAGGCCGCCCTGCTGCCGCAGGGCCCAGAGGCCAAAGGCCTGTCCCGAAGCACTGGGGCAGCTGAAGCGGGAAGCAGGAGAGATGGGAACAGCTGCCCCAGCGCCCGAAGCCCAGGCAAGGCCAAGCGACTGCGTTGCCCAGCCCCACGCTGCCTGTACGGCTTCAGCCACTGCCCCCTTCTCACCATCAAGGGATTCTTGCCCAGCACTACGAGGCCTCGGAGTGCCAAGTAGCGCCTGGCCATGTGCTCGCTCTGCAGGTTCTGTGCCAGGATCTCCAGAACACTGTCACTGCATTGGCTCAAGTCCAGGCACTCGAGGACCTGAAAGGCACAGGGCAGTGACAGGGGAGCCGGCCGGCAGGAGCCCAGAAGCGCACAGGGCCGGGCCCAGGCAGCAGCACAGGGCACGGGCACTGTCCTGGCAGCTGTGGCTGCGAGTGGGCAGAGGGATGGGAGGCAGCTCAGCCAGGCAGCGCTGGCCTTGAGGCTCATCTTCACAAGGAATGCCAGGGCAGGGAAATCCCAGTATGGCATCTCTTCACCGAGCATGGTGAGCAGGTAGAATGCAACCGCAGAACAAAAGCGGATGGCTAAGCGGCGAATTTCTCTGAAGAGGGGAAAAAAGAAACAAGAGCCTGATGCAGTGGGGCAAACCTCTCCCAGCCGTGACTCATCCAGTTCTCATCTTTCCACAGCACCCTTCCAGCAAAGGGGCGTGGGCCATTTGGCAGTTGGTTGCTCATGGGCACCCTCCTCTGCCAGCCTTTTCCAGTCTGCTTGGCTGTTCCTTTAGTGACAAGGCCCTTTGGCCCATGGCCACCACGGACACTTTGTGGGGCACCTGGGCACAGAGCAGCAATGTCAGAGGCAGTGGGGAGAAGGGGGTCTCACCTGGCAAGCAGAGCCACGGCAAAGTGGTGAGTGTCAAGAGAGAGCAGCGTGTCCCAGGCACACCTGCACTCCATTGCCACCACCACATCCTCACAGCGGAGAAGGCAGAGCAGGGACTTCAGGGTGCGCACTGCAAACCTGTGTGCAGAGCAAAGCCCAGGTCACACTGGCAGCACTGGCTCCTTGGCAGGCCACGTGACCTGGAGCCATTTCAGGCTCCACGCTCCAGGAAGGACTGGATCTGGACTCCTTCCTCTTTTCTTTCCTTCTTTCCTTCCTTCTTTCTTGGGATCCTGCTGCCAGGAAACTCCAGATTGGGCAGTGCTGGCGAGGGGAAATTGGCAGGTTTTAGCTTTCTTTGCCAGCAAATTCTGGACTTGGGTGCTGCCAGAAGCTGGAAATTGCCAGATGTGGGCACTGGCAGTGCCAGCGCACACCAGGTCTGGGTGGTGAATGTGCCAGCACCACGAAATTGCCAAATGTGAACTTTCAGTGACAGAAAATTGCTGGAATTATGCTGTGTAGGAACCTGAAAAATTCTGGATCTGCGCACTTGCACAGTCAGAAAATACAAGATTGGGTTGCTGTAGGTACCAGGTATTTGCAAGGTTTTGGCTTTCTTTGCCAGACAGTACTAAACTTGGGCTGTGCAGGCAGCAGGAAATTCCCGCATCTGGGCAGTGATGGTGCCAACAAACACCGGATCTTGGCATTGCCAATGACAGTATCAGGAAATTGCCAGATTGTGTCTTTCTTTACCAGAAAATTGCTGGACTTGGCTCTGCCAGAACAGGGAAATATCCAGATCTGAGCACTGGCAGTGGCAGCAAACACCAGGTCTGGGCGGTGCTGGTGGCAGTGCCGGGAAGCTGCTGAGTTCTGGCTTTCTTTGCCAGAAAATTGCTGCATTTAGTTTTGCTGACACTGAGAAATTTCCAGATGCTAATTTTCTGTGCCAGCAAACTGCTGGAATTAGGCTGTTCAGGCATCTGAAACATTCCCGATCTGGGTACTGGCAGTGTCAGCAAACCTGAGATCGGGTTGCTGTAGGTACCAGGTCTTTGCTTGGTTTTGGCTTTCTTTGCCAGCAAGTTGCTGCACTTGGGCTGTGCCAGAATAGGGAAATATCAAAATCTAGGAACTGGCAGTGCCAGCAAACACCACATTTCAGGAAGGACTGGATCTGGCCCGTTCCCTCCCTGCCCGCCTCCCTCAACAAGGTGCCAGCGGGGCTGGAGAGCAGCCAGGCAGAAAGGGACCTGCAGGGACTGATGGACAGCAGGCTGGACATGAGCCAGCAGTGTGCCCAGGTGGGCAAGAAGGCCAATGGCTCCTGGCCTGGCTCAGGAATGGTGTGGCCAGCAGGAGCAGGGCAGGGATTCTTCCCCTGTGCTGGGCACTGCTTGGGCAGCACCTCAAGTGCTGTTTGTAGTTCTGGTGCCCCCAATTTAGGAAGGACATGGAGGGGCTGGAGTGTGTCCAGAGAAGGGCAACAAGGCTGGGGAGGGGTCTGGAGCACAAGAGCTGTGGGGAGTGGCTGAGAGAGCTGGGGTTGTTTATCCTGGAGGAGAGGAGGCCCAGGGGAGACAAGGTGGTGTCAGGGCAGAGGTTGGACTTGATGATCTCCATGGTCTCTTCCACCCTTGCTGATTCTGGGATTCTCTGAAACCACCCTTGGAGCAGTTGCAGGATGAGCCCTGGGACTCCTCTTGAGAAGCTCCAGCAGCCCAGGTCCCTCAGCTTCTCCTGCCAGCCCCAAAGCCCATCCTGTCAGTCCTGCAGAGCCTCTGCAGCTCCTCCTCACTGCCCAGAACAGGGAGCCCCAGAGCCAGACACAGCAGCCCAGATGTGCCCCCCTGGCCTGGGGTGCCTCTGGCAAGGGAGCAGCACCAGGCACTGCAGGAGCCTGCAGACAATTGATCTGAAGGCCAAACCTCTTTAGCTCCTTCTGAAGAGCAGGAACAGTTCCTCATTCCAGTGTGGTGGAATGCTGGGCACCACAGCTCCAGGCGAGGACTGGACACAAGGTTGCTCCCACTGAGTGCTGGGATGGGTTCTGCAGGAGCTCTGGGCTCCTGTGCTTGCCAGGCACAATGAGGAGAGAAGGAGCCAAGTGCACTGATGTGGGAAATGGATTTGTGGAAAGTTTTTAGAGCCTAATAGAAGGCCCACACAGTATGAATCTGTATATAAATCTTGAGACAAGAAATGGTAACTTAAAAATTTCCATGGAATAGGACAGATATTATTGAGAGAGAAATGGAGCTAGATAAAAGTTTCTAAAGATGGACTTGCAAATAAGACTTTGGAAAAACAGAGCTATGAAAGATGCATTGGAGTGGGACCCACGAGGAGTAGTTTCAAATAATTGGCTTTAAGGCATCTACAACATGGCATGGCAAAAAGGCTGATAGACCAAGAAAAGCTTATCGTGTATTATAATTAGGAAGTAGTTGGCTTCTGCTTGTGATGGCGTGAATTATAACATCTGTATTGTCTCACCCTTCTCATGAGACTGAAAATGGAATAAAAGTTTTTAAAACACCTCTCAGTGTCCCCATCTCTAGGTCAAGAAAAGAGTATTATCCAACACACTGACACACCTTTGCCTCGAGCATAACCCAGCCTGGACCAAACACCCTGAAAGGTTTCCCCTTTAGCCCATGTCTCGAAACATCAGGTCTGCTGTTTGACAGCTCAGGTTGGTTTGGTGTCAAGGAGTTTCCCTCAGAACTACTGGGTTTGTCCTTCTCTGTGCCTTCCCCTCAGCAGCCTTGGGGATGCTCCTGTGTGAAGCCATCTGTCTCACACAGTTTGAGACAACTTCAAACAGGATATTGTGCAATAAGTCGTCTCCTCTAAAGTGTTCCAACAACCCTTTTCCAGCAATAGGAAATTATTACTGATAGATGAAAGTCGAAAACCCCCAGCAGTTTATTAACAAACAGAATCCCCCCGTGACACGCGTTCCAAGAAGGCGCCGGGGTCTCTCTCGGAAGAACAGGAGCTGTCACAGAGCAGTTCCAGCAGCTGATGGAAGCTCGGGGGCTCGTCCGGCATCGACTTTCTCCCATGGCAGAGCTCCATGGAGCGGGCAGGGCAGGGAAGCAGCTGGGCTGGAGCCCCTCGCTGCCTTTTCTCCCCGGCGTGGCTCAGCTCACAGACTCTCGGGCTGGGAGCGGGGCCACTCCGCTCCTGCCGGCACCGTGTCCCTGCGCTTGGACAAACAGTTTCCTGCCAGGAGAGCCCTACACACTGCTCCACAGATCTTTCATAAAGGCCCAAACCAACTCCAAACACTCTGTCTGCAGCAGCTTTTCACAAAGGGCTGCAGCAATCCAGGACAGCTGCAAGGGAGTGTCGGAAGGCTCTTGTCTTGTTC
This sequence comes from Melozone crissalis, assembly GCF_028551555.1. Classification (NCBI taxonomy): domain Eukaryota; kingdom Metazoa; phylum Chordata; class Aves; order Passeriformes; family Passerellidae; genus Melozone; species Melozone crissalis. Next base: position 7,253,514 of record NW_026535896.1, on the reverse strand, counting down.
CTGACAGCAGAATTCTTGATGATCTTGTGCAATTTTATTTAGATGTAACATGAGAGCTGAGGTTTTTTTGTTAAAATACTTCTTGATGAGTAACAAGCCTTGGGAGCATGAGGTGCAGGACTGACATGCAAAAGCATGAGCATATCCTCCAAAGTGGCCAGTCTAATTGTCCATTTTATTACACTTGTATTTACTCCACACTAATAAGGAAAGCCAAGCTCTGCTTGGAGGTAAAACAGGCATGGGATACTCTATGGTCCCTCGCAGACTCACCAGGGCTGGCAGTGGCACAGCAGGCAGTCTGCTTCATTGTGAACCACTACAGAGCTGCATCCCAATCTGGTTTAAGTGGCGTGGTATTATTAAGAGCTCCTTTTCTGCATGAGACACAAAAAGGACATCCCAAATGATCTTCATGCAAGCATGCAGTAAAGGACTGCTCCTGCTGTCCTAACAGAGCATTTGCTTTGGCAATTACACTCTTCCCATTCATCTTTTGATGCAGACACCTCAGGTTTTCCCCTACACCCTTGCAAGGCTGGCAGTCGCTGTTTCCCATTTCCTGTTCTTCCCTAGAGATGGTGCAGTGGCTGCTTTGAAACAAAAAGCCCTGATATCTGGACAGCTTGAAGGAGCATGAAATGCTAACTAAGTGCTCATATTGGTAGTACCCAGGTCTGTCCTTCCCAGAGCTCTGAAGCAGCAGCAGCAGGACCATGCATCATTCCTGTTGGTGGATGTTCATGTTTCTGATGTGCAAGAGCAATGACTTTGAGGAGGGACAAAAATGCCCCTCTTCAAACAGTGGCTGTGCAAGGAGATGTGAAGTTTCACAGCCTTTTCTAGGATATTTTAGACAGATTTAAGAGAATATTGTGGCATGGAATAGGTCCCTAATTTTGTCTCCAGAGGAATCCCCAAAGGGCACATTCACTCAGCTGCTGATGGCAACCCCATAAGCTCATGGACCAATTTTCCCTGCAATGTGCCACCCTGCCTGGGCTTTACTAGGCCGGGACTAGACCCAGAGCCAAGCAAACACATGCAGCCAGGTGACATTGTGTAACATCAGAAGCTGGCAACCATGAGGATTTTGCTGTCAAAAGGTTACAGTTTGCACTTAGCCCAGAAGTGTTTTTCCCTAAGGCAAAGCAAATTGAAATGTGAAGTTTAAAAGCTTCAAATGACTATGAAAGGAAACTGCAGAATAATTTCTGGAAGGGCAGCATTGTCAATGATCATGCAGCCCACCAACAGCTGGAGCTGAATCCAGAATTGCTTCTTCCAGCTGTGCAGGAATTCATTCCACTGGCAAGCACTGGTCCATGGGAACAAATGATCCCCTAGCTCTGGGCTGAATGGCACCCAGGCTGCAGTGCAGATTGAAGGAACCCTTGTCACTTGTTATTGGCCTCCCAGTGCGCTCATCCTTCTGCAAACAAGGTGCAAACAACACAGTTGGAGTGCTGTCCCCGGTAAATATACATACAGGTGACTTTTCCAAAGCAGTGCATCTTTTCCCAGTGAAATACATGACCTCTTCTTACCTATGGAATTGTGATTGAAGACACCTGTGAGCCAGATCTGTGGGAGATTGCAAAGGAGCAAAGCTTTGGGATTTGGGCACACTTCTCTTGGTTTCTTTGCTCAGGCCTTTGGTGAGCATAGAACACACCTAGGTAGAAAACCTTTGACTAGACAGGATCTTTTGGATCCATTGTCCCTCAAACAGGTCAATGGTGGCCCTGTTGTAATGCTAAGTAACAAAGAGCAGCACAAATGACACAAAGAAAAGATGGCCAAAGAGGAAGAGGAGAGGCCCAATGAGGAAAGGATGTGGTGAGACACTGGCACATTAAATGAGCTGCACTCCCATAATCTCTAGGCTGGCAGGTCCTGGTCTCACATTCTCCTCTTGGTTTTTTCAATTTTGTTTATTTATTTATTTTTTTTCATCATCAAAATGAAATATATAGAATTAAAAACATGTCATCAAAACTTAAAGACAGAATCAAAACACATTAATTCAAAACTACATCTAAAGATCAGAACATATGTACATCTGTAACTATCAAGCCTAACGCATCAATCCTATTCTTCAAACACTCTCCATACAGGCGGCAGCTTCTTCCTGAGCTTGGAGGACAGAGAGCTCTTCTGGATGGGAGGCGAGGACTTTGTGGGTGAGGGAACATTGGAAGTGTCCGAGAAAACTTCTCGGTAAGACTGTAACCAGTCAGATCTGCAAAATGGAGACCCAAAGTTTAACAGAGGCCACCCGCCAAACCTAAAGCAGCTGAAGCTCCACATTTCCTGGGACACATTTCCTGGAAATGTCTATACAGCTGCACAGGGAAACATGCTCCTGCTGGCAGACACTGAGGCAGGCCAGGGCAAACCCTGAGCCACTTGCCCAGAGCTGGCACAGGCACAGCCTGGCCCCTGGGCTGCCCTGGGACAGCAGGGAGCCCAGAGCCCTGTGCTCTCCAGGAATGGCTCAGCTGCACATGCACCCTCCTGCTCCTCTGCCTGCCCCACAGCTCAGCAGCCCTACAGCTCCAGGGGCACTGGCAGCAGCACAGCTCATTGCAGGGGCACATGCAGGGTACAGCTGTTCCCTGGCAATGTGCACAGCCTCTCTGGGCTGCCACAAGACCCTTCCTGCCAGCAGAGATTGGCCCAGCTCCCCCCTCAGCTCTGTGTGAGGCTGAGCCATGATTGCCTTCACCTTGTCCTCCATCTGGAGCTGCTTCAGGCCCCCCATGCCATGACTAGGAAGGGCAATGGAGAGAGCAGGGGCAGATGCACACCACAGAGACCTGCAGCAGGATTGAGGCTCTTTTCACCCATGTATCCCCAAATCTGCAGAACTTTGGAAAACAACAAATGCAGGAAAAACACGTCGTGGGCTATGAAGTTGCAGAATATCCAGCAATGCAGCCGATTTCTTCTGTGGGGCTTGGCAATGGATCCATCTGAATGTTTTACCCTATTGCAAAGCTGAGGAAAGGGTGGCAGGCAGTTTAGCCAGGCTGTCCTGTTCTAGAGAGTGTCTCTTGGGAACTATCAGGCCCAGCACCAACATTTAAGGCAGCATTTGCTTCAACTGTCTCATGGCAGTCAGCCTGTGAAGGTGCCTGTAAAGTGATTCATCATCTCAAGGCTAACATGAAACATCACTTTGAATAGAAAGTAGAGCTCTAAGGCCAGGACCGTCATACAAGACTCCTTTGGCAGGAGCTGCACCTGCTGTGCAGGCTGTGCCACACCCAGAAAATTGTCCCCCATGTGCTCCACTCCCCAGCAAGGACCCTCCTCATTTCTCAAGTTAATGGCATCATGAGGAGACGTGGTTTTCCCAGGGCCTCTGTGGTTAGCACTGTGAAATACCAAACACTGCTCACAGCTGCAATTGCAATTGTCCCTCTGCCCACAAAAGCACAAGGCTCTATCCTAGGCCTTTGCAGGCACTTTCCCTTCCCCACTGATCACCACATCTAGGAAAATCTGACAGACTGGGAGAACTCCAGGAAGCAGCAGGAAGCTGAGTCAGAGGAGCTTTAGTTTGGGTATCAGGAAAAAGGGTTTTTCACCCAGAGGGTGGCTGGGCACTGGAACAGGCTCCCCAGGGCAGTGGTCACAGCACCAAGCCCGACAGGGTTGAAGGAGCATTTGGACAACAATCTCAGGCACTTGGTGTGACCCTTGGGCTGCTCTGGGCAAGGTCAGAAGCTGGACTCGATGGTCCTGATGGGCCCCTTCCAACTCCCCATATTCTACACTTCTGTGATTCTGAGAACTAATGGGCTGCAGGAGGGCAGAAATAGGTGACAAGAGGGAAGAAGTGAGGTTGGTTGGAGAATCAAGTCACTGAGTCCACAGAAGATGCAGGATACAGGACCCTTCCCTCCCAGCATTCCCATTCTCTGTCTCATCCCTTCTCCCTCCCACACACACAAAGGTGAAGAATATCACTAAAAGAAAAAGAACCTACTTGACTCCCATGTCCATGAAGGCAGTCATTGCTCGTGCAGGAGTCACATTCTCCACCATGATCCCCAGACTCTGCCTGGCTGCTTTCTGAACAAATTCTGGGGAGTTGGACACCATCTGGAGAAGGAGCCGAGCAACCTCATCCACCTCAGAGTCCGGGTCCTTCTTCAAGGTCACAAAGAGCTCTCCCAGAGTGACAATGGCAAAGCAGGACACCTTGGAACCGAGGTTGGTCACCTGGGGAAGCCATGAGGGGAAACATAAGAATCACCTTGGAAAGAAAACCAGTTGCCTTCAAATGAAGTCCCAGGAAATGACAACACATTCCACTGTGTCCAGAGGAGCATACAAAGACAGGAAGAGCAGGAGAGCACAAGCACAGAAAGGCACTTACTCTGGCACCAATTTCTGGCTTCAGACCTGCTCACTGCAGGCATAAATAAAAATTTCATTAAGTGTTCTACTTAACCCTTCTTAAATGTCCAAATCTTTGTTTTTAGGCTCTTTTACTAGAAAATAAATAAAGAGCTGCTTTCAAATCATGAAGGCAAAAGTAATAAAGATAAAAGAGTCAGGTGCTCCTGTTCAAAAAAGCAACACCAGCAGCTGAAGCACTATGCCAGGAAACAGAAAACACAGGCTCAGGTCTACAGAATAATTTGCAGCGTTGAATTATAGCTTGGGCAGAGACTGGGAGTCTTGCAAATAACATCATTAGTGTCTCAGTTTCTGCATTTGCACATTGCATTATAAAGGCTCCACACTCAAAGATGAGTGTCAGATACTCGACCTGCCAGTAAATATAGCTGCATGTACCCACAGATCCTACAGACAGCTGACAGACATTAGAAATACCAGGTCTAAACCAGAAATGAAGGCAGACCCTGAGCACACATGGAGATGAACAAGCTCATACCTACTCTACACACTGTGTATGAAGTATGGGGGACAATTCAGAACAATGTTCTCACCTCGCTGGTAACTGCCAAGCAAACCTCACCAAGTCTACAAAGCAGGAGCTCTGAATGGGACCCAGCCAGGTGTCTGATGGTGAAGAGTCCCTTCTCCTTCAGCTCCCTGAAAGGCAGAAGATTGATTTTTCTCTCCACCAAGGCAGCACCCGCTGAAATGACCAGGCTGGCAGCTCAGTTGAACAATGGGAGGTGCTTTTCAAGGAGTGCTTAATGAAATCGTGGAACGCATTGCCCCAGGATGCTGTGGCTGTAAAAAGCATTCACAAACCCAGGAGGCAAAGAGAGGGGTTTTAGAGTGGCCATTTGAGAAGACAGCCTTTCTGAAATCTCTGGCACATGAGGTCCCTCTGTTACTGCTTCCTAGGAGCTGTGAGACCGGGCCATGCTGCTGTTTGTTGTCACCTCCCTGTACCTGTCCCTGAGACACAGTGCCACCGGGCTGTTATTGGGGCATTTTCCTTCTTTGCCAGCCCCAGCAGGCATTCAGCAGGGAGAGTCTGCACTGGCTCTCTGGAGCTGAGTTTCCACTCTATGATCTCGGCCTCTCTGTCACCCTCTCCACTCCCCCTCACACATTCCCCAAAAAAGCAGCAGGATGTCTGCTGGGACCCCCTCAGCCTGCAGGAAGGTCAAGTGGGTCCTGGCCTCTCCTGACCCACAGCACAGCTTTCTTTCATCCCAGCATGGAAATATAAAAACTACATTACCACATCACACAGAGGGCCAGGAGCTTTTTATTTTGGCTGCAAGTGTCCACAGGGCACTGGGGAAGAGGAGAAAAAGAGTGTTTTGCAGCAAGCAACCCGGCTACTCAGGCAGGATGGAAGGAAAAGCATCTGGAAGCTGCTTTTTAGGACTTTGGTTGTTCTGCTGAAGCTTCTGACAGAGCTGATGGGCAGATCCCAGAGCTGTGGAGAGTTCCTGGGAAATTTGTCCTTGGATATGCCTACGAGTGCTCTCCCAGCCATGAACTGCCATCTGTGTCCTGTCCATATGTTACTGCCTTGACTGTTGAGTGTCTGAGGTGCCTCTTGAGGCTGCTATGGACCTCCTTCACCAAGGAATGGATTGTGATACAATATCCCTTTCTGCTTATATTTGGGCACTGACAGAGCCTGGACCACTCTGCCTTGAGCTTGGGCTCTGGCCAAGCAAGATAGCAAATGAGAGCAGCTCATGGTCCTCAGCTCTTCCCTGCTGCTGGGACAGACAGACATGGCCATGGGGACAGAACGGAGCTGCCCCATCTGCCAGGGCACTAAGAAGGATGTGAGTTTTTCTCTGCCCTGTCACCACCAGTTGTGCCTGGGCTGCATCCTGCAGTGGGCAAAGAGAAATCCAGCGTGCCAACTCTGCAGAAGAATGATAGAAGCTGTCACGTTTTCTGAGTAGGGTGAACAGGACTACATACAATGTGCCATTGGCTCCCCCAAACAATTGCTAGAGTCCAGCAGGGAGAGAGCCTGGCCCCCTTGCTGAAAACAGCCCCCCAGACCCTGTGATGGCTGCTCCATCTTCCCCACAGGGAACACTGTCCCCAGCTGAGCAGGGGCTGCAGGACCAGAGCCTGTGGATGGCCTCCTGCCCAAGGTGTGGGCTAAATTTTTAAAATAACAATGTCATCTACTGGACCAAAGGTGGCCCTGGCTGCAGCAGAAGCTGGAGGGAATATGCCAGCATCAGAGATGGCTGGTTAAGGAATTCATAGAGCAGCATCCTGCATGCCCTCTGTGCCTATGGTCAAGTTGCCAAAACCTTGGTGCCAGTACTGCAGCTTCTCCTCTGTAACAGTCTGAATTGCTGCTAGCATAGTCCAGGGTAAAGAAGCAAAAAGGACCTTTGCATAATCTCCACAGATGTTTTATTCAGCTGTGCAGGGAGATGTTCAGGTCCCAGCAACCACACACAGAGGGTCTCACTTTGTCTCCACAGGGGCCTGGGGGCTGACCCTGATCTCTCGGGGCAGTACAAAGATAAGGGGGCCAATCAGGGAATAGGGAAGGTGTGGCTGAGGAACACAGGAACAGACATAGGAACAGGGGAAGGAGCCAATGGGGTCTAACAGTTTTTTGAGGGAAGCTTCTTGTGTCTCCCTAGACCAGGGAATGCGCCCCCCCAGGGTCTCCACAGTTCCCTGTATTTTATATTATTAGGAAACCTCTGAAGGATTGACTGAATCAACACAAAATGACAAAAAGAATCAAAAGGACTCATAAGACAATTGTTCAAAATGGAAACAATTCTGAGTTCCCAATGTGCCAACAGATTTCTTGGAGTGTCTCAGATCTGGCAGGAGGGATGCAGGGTTTTCTTAGCACAGTTTATCAGGAAACTGAGTCATCCATACTGAACCTCTGGTCCATGGCCTCCTCACTGCCATCGTGCAGCAAGGAGGCCCAGAGGCTGCTGTGCTCTGGTCCTGTCAGGGATGAACACAGTGGCTCTGTGGCCAGTGCCAGCTCCAGCTCCAGCAGCTCACAAGAGGAGACTCCTTCCAGAAGCTCTGCTGGCTCCAGTGTGGCAGACCAGCAGAGCCCACTGGAAGCCACCCTCCATTGCAGCCACCCCCAGCTACGCCCATCATCACTGCAGAGCAGGAGCTGCCCCAGAGGAGCTGCAGCAGGAGCTCATGGCAGTGGCAGGTCCCTGTGCCCAGGGCAGAGCCACAGAACCTCTGCTCCTGCCTGGGACAGGGGCTGCTCACCCTGGTGTCCCACCGAGAGCAGGGATCCTGGGCCCCAAACTCTGCCCAGCCCTGCAAAAGGCCACCCCGCCAGCAGTGCCAGCAAGGTTCCTGCAGTCATTCAGTCAAATCAGAGGAAAGAAATGTCTCTTCAGCTGACACAGCCTCTGCACACAGCTTTCTCCCCCTTCTCCTTGTGCCTCTCCCGGACTCCAGGAAGAGCTGCAGGAAATGCTGTGTGAGCCATGATGATGGAAGAGCTACTGATAAAAACACTGCGGTGATGCTTTCAGAGGAGTCATGAATGGAAGACTGACCAACCTTTCAGCCAACGGTATGCCAAAAGTTTCCATTCTTTAAGTAATAGACTGCAATAAATTAGTAAAAAGAAAGATACGGAAACAAATTAAATCTCCCACAGCTGCTGGCTTTCCTCAGGCTCCATGGTCTATGTATTGCTAGACTTACTTCATTTAGGCAGCATATTACCTGCCCTGACTTGCTGGAGACTGACCACAAGGTCTCATCTGTGGTGGGCAGTCACTAAAATTAGCTCAGCAGAGGCATTTTCAGCTGTCCAAGTGTAGCAGAAATACATATTCTCTGCTTCATGGCTGTGTGGCAGCAGCTGCTGGTGTGGATTTGTCAGCGTTGCTTCATGGATTACTCCTGGGAAGGAATTGTGTGCACAGGCACAGTGTGATGGCTTCCATCTCCTCTAATTACTCCAATCAGATGATGGCCAGAACTTTTAGGCAAAAAGCATCATGACAGAATAATTTACAATATTCTCCAAACTACTCCTGTGGTTTGGATTTTCTTACTGATTAGGTTCAGTGTCTGGCCTCAAGAAATCAGTCCAGAAAGAACAGGCAAAGCTCAGCTTGCAAGTTAGAGTGCAAGTCTTTAATCTGCTGGTTTTGCAGCATGTACAAACAACTTTTCAACATATTTGCAAAAAAATCTCTTAGTTCTTGCTATACCTATCCAGAACCTGACTCTCTCCTCGTTTTTTTTTTTTTTTGATTTGAGATCCAAACATGATTTTTTTCTGGACAGGAAAGTAAAATCCGGCTGCAAATACAGACTACAAGTGTGCATCTATACTGCAGGAACTGAGCTGTAGCTTGGAATTAAAGGCAAGAAGTGATGCCATGGTAAATGTGAACGTTTAGTGCTGACATAGGAGCCTTCTGCAATGCTCCACCAACCCATGGTTCACATTGCTACAAACTCTGATGTTACAAAGAGCGTTGAAGAGCTGGCTGTAAGTAAAAAAAATAGCCAGAATATTATTTTTTTGTAATATGGCAAACAATGACTGTCTAATAATTCAGAGCTCATAGAAGTGAGTATTCAGATTTCCACTAAGTACGTGCTGGCAGTTTTAATTTGAAATCAACAGGTTTATCCAAATCAAAGCATCCATAGGAATTAAATTGCTCTATGATCTACCTAAAAATGCCTCATTGTCTTATAAGTTTACTAGAAATTTGCAAAGTCAACAGTCCACAGATTTTCATTTCTTGTTTAGTGGCTATTCTGCAGGAAAGCTTTTACAGGCTAATCAGTTTGGATGTAATTAAAATGCCAGTACATTTCATCTAGCCATTTTCGTATTAGAACAAAACCATATGACTGCACAGCCTTTTAAAATATATTTTCAAATAAATTTTCAAATCAACACTCTGAGTAGGACTCAGAATAAAAACTCTACCAAACTTCAACTCCATTGGAAGATTCCTTTGTCACCCTGTGTATCAACTCTACATTCAGAAGATTAAAAGTCCCCATTATGTTGGTTTTGGTATGGTTAGGAATTGGGGAAGGGTCTCCTTCCTTCCCAGCTCCATGCTGCAGTGCCTTTGGGATGTGGCCTGCTGGCCATTGTTTGTGCAGCCCTGGCATTTCTCCATGAGGCAGAAAGTGCAATTGCATTTCCAGCCCAAAGCCCGTGAGGAGTGGGGCGTGCAGAGCTGTGCCAGACCCAGGCCAGCAGCTGTGCCGCCAGAGAGTTTTGGTTCCTGCCCAGGGCAGGTGGTGCATCTCTACCGTGAGTGCCTCCCCTTCCAGGTGCCCATGGACAGCAGGTGCAGGGTTCTGCAAGGGGCATGGAACAGGGTGGGGATGTCTGCTAGCAACAGAGTGCAGCGGAGAGCAAACAGTCCAGGATGTTCCTGGAGTGTGTGACAGAGAACTCCTGACACAGCTGGTGACTGAGCCAGTGAGGGAAGGCACTGCTGGGCCTGCTGTTTGTGAGGAGAGAAGGGCTGCTGGGTGACAGGAGGGTTGGAGGCGGCCTTGGGCTCAGTGACCACAAAATGCTTGTGTTTGGTTCCCAGAGAAGGAATGAGAGATGTTGGAGAAGTGTTGACCTGCAACAAACTGTGAATTTGTTAAGCTTAATCAGGCAGTGCTTAGTCGTACCTTCCCTCACAGCAGTGGTTAATGTGTACAAGTGGATGTCTTAGCCTTTAGAATAAAGACAGTGGGCCTACTGAGAAGGTAGCTGCAATGCATTCAAGGCGAAGAAGGCTCTTAATGATGGGAGGAGAATTTGAGGAATGGGATATTCACCATATGACCCCCAGAGACCCTCAAGAGACCACTACTATAAATATCAGTAATTTTGGGGAAGTGATTTAAACATGTCAAGTACTTTGTGAGAATGTTTAGCCTGTGAGTTTGAGCAAAGTAATGAATAAAAGTAATGAAAGTAATGTCTTAGTTCCGTGGATACTTACACGTGGGTGTGCATGTTTCAGGGAAGTGATTCCTCACACACCCAGTACTGAAATAAAGTAATGCCTCTTTTCTCACACTGAGCTGGCAGTGTGGATCGGGCCCTGCTCGGTAACGTTCATTTTGGTCATTTCTATTGAAGCATAAAGAATGGTTGAAATGAAATCTTTTCCAGCTGTTTCCCTTTGGTTTACCTGTTTGAGGGTTAAAATTCTGTGCTGCAGGTGTCTTGGGTGTGTGCAGAGCAGAGCAGCCCCAGAAACCCCTTGGCTTGCCCACAAGTTGTCATGCCTTGTTGCCAGGTGTGCCCAGCTGTGGCAGGAGAAGGAGCCCGCAGCGCAGTGGGCACCGTGCCCTGCCCAGCCGGGGCTCTCTGGCACAGAGCAGCAGCAGCGCCAGCGCCGTTCAACCCGCTCCTGCCTTGGCTTCCCCTGGCACACAGAAGCCTCTGGAAATCAGCACGGCCAGCGGCGTTCCCAGCTTGGAGCAGCTGCTGCTGGCGGGCAGGTGCTGCCAGTTCGACTGCTGCCAAAGGGGAAGAAAGGCAGAGATGTACACGCACTGGAGCCCTGGGCATGTCCAATAAAGGTGCAAGTATGTGGGGAGATTTGTTAGGAAACATTTCAGCTGTGATGCCAACAGTGGCTTCTCTCCTGGTTCTGTGTTTTCTAGACGAGTAATGCAATGGTTGGCTCTGACAATTAAGAAGCAGGTGTTATGTGGATGTTCAAATGTGTAGTGATGGTATTGTAATATATCCTCCCATAGTCCTCTTTCCCGTCCCCCTTGTAATAGCCTTGGTAGTCAGGGCATTTGGGGAGGGCTGGCTTGTGACCAGCAGGCAGGGTGTAACAACACCTGACCTCCAGTCAGGATGCAAGAAAGTAATCTCCACCAATGGACAGCAGAGAAAGAGTTGACTGACAAAACTTTTGGAGGAGCTAAGGGTATAAAAGGCAGAGCATCCTTTTTGTAGATGAGCACATGGCTGCTAGTCACAGAGACTCCCAATGCTGCAATTTTTCCTTATTCAGTCCTTTGTTAAGGTTTACTAAACCTTTAAAATGTTAAAAGTGAGAGTAATTTCTCACATGTGCAATGCTGTGGGCCATTGTCTTGGTCTGGTTTCCTTTGCTTGTGTCCCATCTGAGTGCTCAGCTGGGGTACAGGCTGTAGGTGCTTGAGGCACCCTTGGAGTTCCTCTTGGATCCCTGAATAGCAGGGTTTGGCCATGAAGGGATTTTGTGCTTCTTTGTGACAGAGGAGAACTTCCTAGGCTCTTTTGTGTTTGCTGTATGGAAGATTGGTTATTGCTTTGCATAAATTCACAGACCAACATGGAGCGTTTGCTTTGTGATGTCAGGGCATGGTTGCCACCTTGTCGTAGTGACATCAGAAGGTTGCCTTGGTGCACGGAAGGCCTAAGTGTCAGAGCAGCCCTAGTGTTTGCTCAGTTGCGAACTTTTCTGGTTGGGGAATTTGTCAGTGGGTGGCTGCCACTGACAAGAGCATTGTTTTTTCTATTATTTATCTAACTTTCAAAAATGACTATGTTCCACCAACTGGCCACGGCAGCTTTTGCTGTATATGGCATTTCTTTCTCCATGTATTACATGACACACTTCACCCGTAAGTAGAGGTTTTGCTTCTACTTAGGTTAGGGTGTATCCTAACCTGGCTTTTGTATGTCTTCCTGCTCCTTCTTCGTGGCTTAGTTTCTGATTTTGAAAGAGAAAGAGCTTTAGAATGCCACTGGTTTGGTAAAGCTCCTGCCAAGAGGTTCAGCTAAAAAGGGGGTGTCTGTAGCCACAGGGGCAGCATTTGCAGGGGAACCTGCAGGGCTCTGTTCCCTCCACGGGAGAGTCTGTGGCAGCAGAGTCTGTCATTTCCTCAGGCTGCTGGGACAAGCAAGACACCTTTGAAATTGTAGACTGGCAGAGCTTCTTGGAATGCCTTCTAAAAACTCTGCAGTTTTTCCCAGAATTCAGAGAAAGTTCTTTCTTTTTAACTTTTGTCATGAAAGGATTTGACTGTCTAACTTAATAACCTTTTACTGAGTGCTAAAATAGTTATTCCCTTTGAAAGGAAGTGCAAACTCTAAAGCAGTGAGTGTCTGCTCCTGAACCCTAGAGGTGCTGCTGTGCTCTTCCACAACAGAACTGCCACAGCTCAGGGGAATTTTGGGAAGCTTTTCTGGGCAACTGTTTCCTGCAAGTTAATCAGAATTAGTGTGTGTAACTGACCGGAAAAAAAAGAGTACCTGAAGGAGAGGATTTCAGAAGCTGTTTTATGTGTTTGGTAGAACAGGAGCATTGAGTGTTAAAGAACAATTTGCATTTTCTTGGTCATATTTGTATTCATTTACTGGCAAAACAGGCTGAAGTGTAGGCACAAGCAAGAATATCTCTGATCCCTTGCTGGATGTGTGAATGAAATGTGTCTGCTGAAGTGATGTTGTGAAACGGGAAATCATCTCTGTTTGGGTTGACTTGTTCTGTGGGATTCAGCAGCCCAGGCAGTTTTCTGGCAGTATCTGGTTCATTTTCCTTTCCCACTACAGGTCACCTGAAGCGTGTATTCATCAGTGCTGAAGATCCTGAGGTGAGTGAGAAAGGAACATTTCAAGTTCCTGGTGTTTAAGAATTGTAGAGCAAGATGTGAGCTTGGCCAGGAGCAGTAGAGTGTAGAGGGCCAGCTAGGAAGGCCAAAAGAAAATCCATTTTCATGCCTGAAGAAAAATAACAAAGTGCGAAATGGATATTTTAAATTTCTATATCAGAGCTTTGAAGAACTACAAACCTAGTGTTGCAGAGAGAACCTTCCTTGCTGATGACAGATAGGGTGGAATATTTACATAGGAGCAATTTCCTGTACAGTTGAATTAGACCATTTTAATTTAGTCAAAGTCCCTTAGAATTCTATTCCTATCAAACTTTATGATATCTACTTAGAAGATGTTGTTGTAGAACAGGAAGGCCATCTTGCCATGGTGCCTGCAGTATCTGAAGTGCAATGGGCACCTTTGTGGCTGGGGAGCTGCATGGGCCAAAAGGACGCAGGGCTGGCGGCCGTGAGCAGCTGCAGATGAGGCAGCGTGGGGCCAGGGGGCCAAGAAGGCCACAGGCACGGTGGCTGTGCCAGCAGCAGTGGGGCAGCAGGAGCAGGGCAGTGAGCGTGGCCTGTGCTGGGCAGCGCTGCGGCCACAGCTGGAGTGCTGTGTGCAGCTGTGGGCCCTGGGAAGCAGAAAGTCATGGAGGGGCTGCAGTGTGTGCACAGAAGGACAGGGGAGCTGGGCAAGGGGGTGCAGCACAAGGCCAGTGAGGAGGGGCTGAGGGAGCTTTAGCCTGGACAATGGGGGCTCATGAGGGACCTTCAGGCAGACTTCCATAGATCCCTGCCTTAGATCCAATGCTCAGCACAAGGGCTGTTTCCCTGCCAAACATCCCTTCACTGCATCCAAGTGCTTTAGACACTGGAGTAGGTAACACTTTCATATTTTGTTTATTTGTTTGTTTGCTAGAAGGAGAAGCCTTGTGCAATTTCTCCTTCTCCAGGGAGCAAGGGAGCTTTTTCTCAATCTTTCCTGCCCTTTTCCAGCACTGGCAGAAACACATCACTTTCAGGTTAATGACTCCTGTGTCTTTTGGCTGCCCAGGGAATCAGTGTGTGTTGTGTTTGGGAATTGAGCAGGAAATCAATGCCCTTGCATTCCAGCTGGTGCTCAGAGATTAGAGGAGCTGGGAGAGGCTGGGCTGAATTTCTGATTCCAGCCACTTCAGCACCATCAGTGTGGTCGAGTCCAAGAGAAGAACTTGCCCGAGCACGGATGCACAAAAAGTGCAGTTCCCAGTGCAATGCTCTGGGTCTGGTTGCATTCTGTAAGGACCCACACGCTCCAGATTCCCCAAGAGTGTGGGTTACTGAAGCAACAGGAGAGTAAGTTCAGGATGGCTGCTGATCAGGGCACTGCTACCAAGTGCTGATGTGTGTAGCGACAGAAAGGACAGAATTGATTCAGGGTGACCCCCACGTGGCGAATATTGTGCTTTCACTCTATGATTTAGAAGGTTAAACAAAGGCTTTCTTAGGCTATGCTATATTACACTAGTACTATATTAAAACTATACTATGGAGATATTATACTAAAAAGCTACCAAAGAAAAACTCGTGACTGTCTCCAGACAGTCACAACACAGATTTTATCTAATTAGCTAATCAAGCTAAACAACTACCACTAAAATCCAAATAACAAATCACTTTCAGTAAGCAAACACTATAGCACATTCTACATGTACTAAACAACAAGAACAGCCAGTAGAGATAATTGTTTTCTCTTCTTCTCTAAGTTTCTCACTACCTTCCCTTAAAAAAACCTAGGAGAGAGAGAGGAACTATATCTCTCTGTATTCAAAGAATGTAAATGCCACAGCACAGTAAAGAGAGATTTTAAAGGTGAGATCTGTCTATCTATCTGTCTATTGAATCTTCGTGGCTCAGCTCCAAAGCAGTGGAAGATGCAAAGCTCACCTAAAGGCATCCCTTCAGGAGAGGAGTAGAGACAAGTTCCATTGACTGATCCTGAGCAGGCAGAGATGTTTCCCCATCCAGAGATGGTTGTTTTTTCCCCTCCTGTTTTCCTCCTCCAACCTCTTGTGACCTGAAGCCTTCTTTTAATCCTTTAAATTTTTGCATGTCCTGAGGGAGTGGAACTATCCCATGCTGTAGCTGGGGTCTGGTGACTTTGCTCATACATGACACATGGTTTGCATTACATGACACATGGTTTCCTACGCTGGCATCCCCAGAGCTGTGTAAGTGCATTCGTTAATGGGGCCTTATGAGAAACTCTGTTACTGCTGGTCAGAATTCTCAGTTGACAAAAGAGGGAAAAGAAACACCTTGGTCCTCCTCCATATACTGAGGTGGCCATAGAGGTTCTCTGCCTTCCATCAGAGATCTTTGCACGCATCCTTATCTCCTGAATGACCCAGTTTTCTAGCAAGAGTGTGGATGTCAGGAAGGAGGAATGCTGGTGCAGGCCTGAAGAGAACGTGAACTGCAGGAGTGTCTCTCACAAGGAGTGAGCTCACCCAGGAAGCCCCTGCAGAGCCAGGATGGAGCTGTGGGACAGGGCGGGGTGTCAGTCACTACTGAAAGACAAACAGAACATGGCAGAAGCAGAGGGAGGCCCTCACCAGACCCTTGAGAAATGCCACACATTCCCTGTCAGCTGCCTGAGAGGCTGTTGGAGCTTCAGTCCCAGATGGCCCCTGATTGTAGGGCCAGGGTCACTTTGGAATCTGTGCCTCCCCTCGGGCAGAGAACGACCCAGGAGAGCATCAGCACAGTGCTTTGGGAACGTGTGAGCCCAGCAGCCTTTGAGTCTTGGCCCACAAAGGGCATATGGGAAGTTGAAACCCATCTTCTCTTGCTTTCTGTGCAGGTGCTTCTAGAGAAAGAGCAGGAGCACACTGCCTCATCTGAGATGCCATGCCAGACTCAGGGAGAGCTGTTCCCAGCCTGAGGGGAGGAAGAGCAGCTCAGGCAGCAGGTGGAAGAGCCACAGGAGAATGGCCAGGTGAGCCTGACTGGCCAGGGGACAGAGGGAAGGGCAGGAAGAGCGGCATAAACCAGAGCTCCTGGGACTGAGGAGGCCAGGAGCCTTGGAATCTGCAGAGATCAGCACCAGGACAGGAGGGTTACAGTGGAAGCAGAGCTGGGTAGGGAAGCAGAAAGAAGGGGCTGAATAAATGTGATTTTGAGGCTAAAAGAGGGAAAAGCTGAGCTTGATGGCAGCTCTCAGTCACTTGCTCTGCATTTGTGTGCACAGAACATCAAGGCAGAGCCACAAGCAGAGCTGCCTGAAGCTCAGAGTGACATGGCAGTGAAGAGGAGCAATGAAGACATCCAAGAGGAGAAGAATCTCCCTATGCACAAGGGCAATCAACAAAAACAGGTGAATGAAGGAATGGCAGCCACTCCACTCATGAAAGAGAGTCCTTTCCATTGTTGTTTACAGAAAATTGACAAACAGATGCAGGCACAGCTTCAGGAAACTGAGGCTAGGATCAAGGCAAGGAAGAAGAGGCCAGACGAAAAAATTAAAATCATCAAAGAGAAAATTAATCACCTCCTTCAGGAGCAAAAGGCTCTAGAAAAGCGATTGAAATAGCACTAGGCACTGCAGTCACCCAAGGGGTGGTTCCTGCCTGCCCTGCTTTTCCAGTGCAGAGCAGCAGCAGGGGGTGGGTGATGCCTCTGAGTGCCATCCTGATGAGGCCTCTGTCAGAGCTGCTCTCAAGGACACTTCCTGCTCTGCTGGATCTCAGCTGATGCTCTAGACAGTGGCATTACTGCTCTAGCCAATTAACCAGCAGTCATCCAAATTAACTCCTGCTGGCTTCTTCCAGGTGACCTTGTTTCTTGAGGTGTTTTTGCAGGTGAACATGGTCACTCACATAGATTTGGAATATGAGCTACAAGCTGTCTGTATCCCTTGCGAATCTGCTCCTGTCCTTTACTTTCTTCCCAGTCGATGGCTTCTGGCTGACAGGGACAAGCTGTAGGCTCTGACTGCTTTGTTCTGTTTGACTTGAGGTGGAAGTCGCCATCCTACCTGGCAGCCTGCAGAGAGTTCCAGCAAACGACGGGCAACCAAGAGCCCCGAGGCTGGCATGAGGCCCAGGAACTGACCCATCCAGAGATGCTGCAGGATAAGCTCATCCCGAGGAAGGTGCAGAAAAAGACAATTTCATGGCAGGAGGTAGAACATTAGAATGAGGAGCTGCAAATGTATCTGCAGACCTAGGAGGGGGAAAGGAGTCTTTGAGAGAAGTGGAGCGGTCGTTGCTGCAGTCGTCCTTTAGAACAAGAAACTGGCTATGAACTCAAGTAAAACCAGCCTTTGCTTTTGACCATTTGGTTTCACAAGTGGACATCCAAAGCAATCCAGTTGAAGAGCTCTGCATGTGGCTGACAGCAGCTTCCTGAGGGCTTGCATTTCAAATGGCAATCTCTCTTGCATTTCAGGGCAATCTCTGCCACACCTTCCTGACATCAACTCATTTCTTGTCTCAGATCTACACCGACTTTGACACTGAAGCTGCTGCAGAAGCAGCAGCGCCGTCCCAAGGAACCTTTGCTCCCCAGCTGAAGAAGTGGATCCTGAGCCCTTGGTTCACCTCCCATGCTGACCCAGCTGCTGCTCAGCAACAGGAGATGGCAGGTGACTCCCTGGAGCAGCAGAGTACCTCTGGTATCTTTCTTATCTGAGGGACAGTGTGTTGTGTGCACGTGTCAGCATAGCTGTACCAAAGTGTTCTCCTCAGTTTAGTGCCACAGAAGTGCTGGCAGTGCTCCCAGACAGCAAGAGAGAGCTCTGGGTGTTCCTGCTGCCTCTGAGGGCAGCTTAGACTGGCTGGAGTTTGCCTGGGCTTCCCTCTCTGCCGAAGGCAGAAGCAGGGATTGTTCCTGGATCAGCAGAAAGCTGAGACTGCTTGAGTCCTAGCCACTGGCAGAAGC
Organism: Melozone crissalis; assembly: GCF_028551555.1. Taxonomy (NCBI): domain Eukaryota; kingdom Metazoa; phylum Chordata; class Aves; order Passeriformes; family Passerellidae; genus Melozone; species Melozone crissalis. The sequence continues at coordinate 7,235,601 of NW_026535896.1, read as the reverse complement.
CCTGCTGAGATAAGTCTCTAGGAAAACACATCAAGCCCTTTGTGATTCTGCAGCACAACCCAATGGATCTGCTTCTTGCCCTTAACAGCTGCCAGTGCTGTGCTCTCAGATAAGATCTGGTAGGGTTGAGAAGAGAGCCCAGTGGATTCTGTGTCTGCCATCACCTGTTGGGACAAAAAGGGCACTGATCTGTGCCTGGGTGTGGCTGATCTCAAAGCCCATCCTGTTGTGTCCTGAATGGGGCACAACAGCTTGTCCGGGGCTCAGGCTCACTCTGGCTTCTTCCCATCGGTGCCTGTCAGTGCTCATGCTGGGCTTTGCCAGCCTTGTTGTGGTCGCTGCCCTGCCCCTGAGGGCTGGTGGGAATGCAGAGGCTGGAGCCTTCCTTAGCTGGGAGGGTCCCACTGCTGCCCGGCTGCTGCAGCGCGGAGCTGCCTGAGGCAGCAGCCCCTTCTCTGGGCCGGCTTCTGCCTCGCACGGCCTGGACATACAGGAGGGTCAGCATCTCCTCTGGGCAGCTCTCTGTGTCACAGGGGCGCCTGAGGAGCACTGCTGTCCTCTGTGCCCGTGCCCGCCGTGCCGAGTTGGGAAGATGGGGACGTGTGTGGTGCCGAGAGGGCGAGTGCAATAGGAGTGACTGATCCGCGCTGTCAGGGTGAAGAGAAGTGGCGCGGTTCTTCACGCGGGGCATGGGCAAGGCCGTCTTTGGGCTCAGCCTGCTCATAAAGGGTGAGGGTCCTGATGCTGAAAGCCCCGTGGGGATTGGTTCTACCATGAGCTGCTCTGGTTTACAAATGCAGAGTCATTCTTCTGGCAAACTGCTGCAAGGTGGAAAAGATGGAAACACTTGGCAATATTCCTCCTGTTCTGAACTTGACATCTGTTCAGAGGAATTGATTCTACATGTCCAGGTGCATATAATCTTAGCAAGGAGGAAACCTTTTCTAAATCTCACAGTGTTTATTCCCAAGAAAAGAAAGGCACTGTTAGTTCCAGCTCTCCTTAATGTTTCTAGATGACAAACTTACTTGCCTTGGTAGATATTCTCTTCTGGTCTCAGTCTCCTCTGAATGTATCTCCCTGTGCTTCCCTGTGTGTCTGCTGTCAAGAGGTCTCTCACTTTAAAGGATGCTAGAAATCAGTCTCTGTGCCAGCCACTTGTGCTGGGGGCCTGCTGTTCTTTTCTTGGTGTTCCAGTTGCTGTTCCTGTTGTTGTTAGCCAGCTGTCCACCAAGAAAGGGCTCAGAGCCCCAGACAGTGGGGCTGCCTTTTGTATCTCCTAGAAGGTGGGATCTGCTTTAAAGTGAACATCTTGCATTTTGTTTCCCTCAGGGAGAATGGTGAAGATGGAAAATCCTATTCTAAAATACATTGAACTGGAAAATATTGGCAGTGGGTGAGTCCAAACAATGTTAATTGTACAAAACTATGCATCAGGTGTTTTGCTGATGGAATAGGTATCAAGTATAAAGTCAGACAAGCTGCAAATGTGTTTAGGCAGTGGGCTTAGATTGTTAGTGCTGATCAGAATTTCTAAGTGTGCTCAGAAGGCATTGTGGTAGATAGGGGCAGGCGCTCGGAAAATCTCGCGATGTCACGGAAAGCAGCAGGATTCCTCTCCCCCTAACGCCTAGTGATAAGGGATCACCCAAGAATGTAGACCCCCCTAACATTAGTAACTTTTGACTCCTTATTAACCAATTACAGTAAGGTAAGACCCCCTGACGTAGAGAAAACCTCCCCGATTATAAAACCTGACGAGATGGGACAATAAAGGCCTTTGGACCATCCACCACGTTGGTGTTTCCGTGTGTTCTTGGCCTGAGCGACCCTGGAGAGTTTGGGTCACTGTGCCGTTTCCTCAGAACCAGGTCGCCTTGCCTTGCATCAGAAGGCAACAAGGCATTGTCAAAGACATCTCCATGCTTCAAGTGTCCTGCAGGTCTTAGGCATTTACAGCACAGATCTCCTGTGTGGGCTGGCTTTCACTGCAACATCTAAATGGCATCTCCTTTCTCTGCTTCTGTTTTGTTTCTAGGACTTTTGGAGATGTTTATAGAGCACTCGACACTGCCACAGGAGGAGAGGTAAATGTCAATAGCCCCTGCAGACTCTGCTGCACTCGAGGGCTTTCCCCTCTGGTGTGGAGCTGTGCTGAAAAGGCACAAGAAGCACAGACTGGTGCCAGCCCACAAAACACATTTGGGACTTTGTCCTCCTCAGCTGCCGGAAGGAAGGCACGGAGGGCAGCGGTTCCTTTCAGAGAAGGACGCGCTCACTCGCTCTCCATTGCTAAAACAAAGGTGGTGCCTTCAAGCACCTCACTGCTCTTTGGGGCTACAGCTTCAGAGTCCTGAATTCTCATTTCTGGCTGCCAGCAAATCCATCTGAAAGTTACTGGTAGTTCCTTAGCCACCTGCAGTGCTGCACTTGGGAACTGCACATAGGGAGAGACCTGCAAGGCGTCCCTGAAAGCCCTAAGCCCTGCCCATATCCCAAGATGTATCCACAGAGTATTAAGGCATGGATTACTTCTTCTGAGTCCCAAACAAAGCAGCAGAGAGTGCGGTCAGAGGTTTGTGGGTGATAACTGAGACACCGCTGTTACCAAGTGGTCAAGGCAAAATGTCAGTGCCCCCACATGTCCTATAACTGGCTCTCAAGGGAGCAGAGAAATGGGCTGTTGGAATGTCAGTTCCTAATTACTGCAGCCTAATCACAAGGCAGTTTGGCACAGTGTCATTGCAAAATCACTCGCTCCACATGCCTTGTGGTCTCGTGCCACCAACCTCTCAAGTTACTGATTTTCAATGTCATTTTAGGTGGCCATAAAGAAAATACAGCTTCAAGGACTGAGGAAGAAGGAACTAAAAGTCAACGAACTCATGGTCATGAAGGTGAATAGAAATCCCAACCTGGTTAACTGTTTAGACAGGTGAGTTGTGCTTTTGTCCCATGAATGTTTGTTCACATATTGCAAACATGCAAGGTAAAATCCCTCTTTGGTCACTGGCAGAAAATAGAGCTGTAATTATTGGCTGATTATGATTGCTCTTTTCATCTCCAGTGGATGGGAAGAGATTGCATTTTGTCTGCATGAGTCTTCGCTGGCACACGGTATTTGAAAATTGTTAAAAAACCCGAATGAGTTGTGTCTTACTAAATCAACGATCTCTATATTCACAGTCACCACTTTGTTTTAGAGCTTGATTTTTTTCAAGTGTCTTCTTATGTCCAGGTAAACTAACAAGGATTTCCCTTGGATTGTTGCCACTGGTTTTCATTGCTATGCATGCCAGGAAGACTAGGTGCTTTTTTCCAGAAACACCATGTGTGACAGGTTTTTTATCTGGGCTGTTACTAAACTGCACATTTTGCAGGCTGCCCATCTAAGACATCTCCTTTTTCGCAGCTGTGCCTTTCTCCTTGAGACTGCACAGATGGCAAACAATGCACAGCCAAGAGGGAATGTCTCTTCCTTTATTTTGTCTTTGTCTCAAAGGGACCTGAAAAGAAGAATCAACCCATCTTTTCCAAACAGCAACCTAGCCATGTACATTCATCTCCCCGCCCTTGTTTTCCCTCTTTCAGCTACCTTGTGGGTGAGGAACTGTCCCTGGTTATGGAGTACATGGATGGAGGCACTCTGAGCAATGTCATCAGCCAGACCTACCTGTCTGAAGATGAGATGGCAGCCATCAGTCTGGAGGTCAGCAATCCCATCTGTGTTTTCAGGGGCTTGGGCAGGATTGTCTGGGAAACAGGGGCTCAGAGCTGGAGTGATTTCCCGTGCCAAGCTTTGTTTCTGTGTTGCTGCTATTCTATGGGCAAGTAAAAGCATCTCAAGTGAAAGGCCTGCCAGTGCCCCTGCACTCCCTGTACTCAGTGCCAGCACTCTTATCTCCTGCTGTTGTATTCTCACTCTGTCTCTTGTATTTGTATTTGTATTTTCTGTTCTCCACCTTGCCTCTCTAAATGTTTGCCTGGAGTCTGTCTTCACTGCATTCCTTGCCTGTAAAAGCAAAGGTGCTGGTGGCAGGATTTGAAATGACCAGCAAAGAAAAAATACTAATTTCTCACAGTCCTCAGCTGAAAAGGATAGAAGTGCAGCCAAAATGCTCTTTGCTTCCACAAAGTGACTGGTGTGATACTTCCAAGCCTGTGCTGAGGCCAGCAAGAAAATCTTTTCCATGCAGCCTCCCACCCAAAAATGATCCGCTAAACACCAAAGGGAGGGACTTTTCCTTTCAAAACCCCTCCTTTATCCTCTGCATGGAAAAAGCACGTCCACTGCAGCAGGAGTCACCCTGGCTGGTTTGCAGGGGACAGCCTACAACAGCAGGTGCTGTTGCTCTTTCAAAAGCTGACGTGTCTTTCCTCAGAAAGGTCCTGTCCTGCAAGTGTTGGAGCAGCAAGCTCTTCCTCTCAGTGGCCATTACTGTTCTGCCATTACTCCCCATTCCCCTGGAGAGGGAATCTTTTAGATTCTTTGCTTCCTTTCTTTTGTGATGAAATCACATCACTCAGTTTTGCCCTCCTCTTTCTGTTTTCTCTCTCAGTGCCTGCAAGGACTGGATTTTCTTCATTCAAACCATGTCATCCACCAAGATGTGAAGAGCAGCAACATCCTTCTCAGAACTGATGGTTCTGTCAAGCTGGGTCAGTATATTCTTGGTCAGGTGCAGCATTCCAGGGATGTGGGTGTGGGGCTGCTTGGAGTGACTGCCAGCTCCCCAAAAATGGTGCTGGTGGCAGTGCAGGGACCCCTGCTGCGAGCTGAGGGCTCAGTTGCAATGTGCACAGAGGTATAAGGAACCACAAGCAATCAAGAGTGGCCTTGCTCTGTGTGTGTCCCTTCCAGACAGAGGGAGCTACAATCTAAGGCTTCAGGGGAATGAAGTCCACTGCTGTGAGCAGCGTTAATAAACCTGGGATTTTTTGGACGTGGCCAATTCCATACTCCCTTGGCTAAAGCCCCAAGGAAATCTGTGGAAGATAGGGAAAGGCGCTGAGGAAGATCTCGCGATGTCATGGAAAGCCAGAACCCTCTGATCCCCTTAGATAAGACCCTTCCCCATAGATAAGGAATTAACATAGGAATGTAACCCCCCTAACCGAATTCCAGTAACTTTCCATCCCCTACCCAGTAACTGTCCATCCCTTACTAACCATAGATGGTAAAGACAGACCCACGCTGACGTAGAGACCCCTTAGACTATAAAAACCCAAGAGACGAGATAATAAACGCCTTTTGACCGTCCATCACATTGATGTCTGCGTGTGTCATTGGCCCGAGTGGCCCTGGTGAGTGGGCCGCCGTGCTGTTCGTCTGAACCAGGTCGCCTGCCTTGCTCCAGAAGGCAACATACTGGTGCCGAACCCGGGACTGCTGCAGCGCCTGGGGTTCGGGAATTCTCCTGGACAGAGATCAGCGGCTGCTGGCAGCAGGTCTGACCACAGCGGGAGGGACGCCTCTGGACCAGCGTGGACCGTGGAAGCCATTGCGAAGGTCGTAACAGAGATGCATGCACAATGGGATATAGAATGTAAACTTAGGGATTTATCTCTCGCATTGCCGAGACTGATTAAGCTTGGGGCTATTGAAAGCCCCGTGGACGTCCTACATTCGGACGTGTGGGATAATTGTACAAAAGCCCTGGCGGAGGACACCATGTCCTCGGGCTCAGGGAAAGCCCTAAAATCGTGGGGCAGGGTGTGGGATTTCTGGGCTGTTCAGATGGTCTGGGGAAAAGCCCAAAGATCGCCTTGGGCCCCCGGGTTCGAAAGGACGAGAGGAAGCTTCAGATTTGTTCTTGGTCTTGGTGTTTATTAATTGCTTATCTAAAAGATTTTCTCTTGGCCTGACAGAGTTCTGCTCAGCAGTCAGCCATGGGCACACACTGAAAGCCCCTGGGGCGGTCACCTATCTTTATACCCGGAGTTACGTATACAATATTTATCATTTTTCTCCAATACCCTCTACCCTTATTAACCAGTGTTCCCTTAGTAAGGTCCAATCCCGGAGTGCCAACATCACCACAGAAGATGGAGGTCTAGAGGAAGAAGAAGAAGGAGAAGGGCACGCCCCAATTCCTCCATCTTACTTCTCTAGACCCCCCTGTACAGAAATCTTAAGCCCTGTATCTCACACTCCAATTAACTTGTCCCTTCACCATTCACCCCAGTGAAATCCTCCCGTCCTCATACTGATGTCATCTCCCATGTGGGATCAAAGTCCAGCCACCAGACATCTCTGGCAGCATTCCAGGACTCCCGAGCCCCCCAGGGGCAGTCTTGTTCACCCTGCACCCCAGTTCTGAGAGACTGAGATCCCACATCTCCCCCTTCTGTTTGCACCAAAAAGATCTTTTTCGCCATCCGATTCATTGCATGTTTTAAACATGCAAATATGCATGGGACAACAAGTATGAGGACTAGGAGAACTATTAAAACATAAAACCCTATTTTTAAGATTCCTCTCCAAATGGGAGAGATGTCAAAGAATTCTGCCAATTGATCGATCCATGATCCTGTGATCTCACCAAGCTTATTTATGCTGTCCTTTATATTTTTGATATTTTCATGAATTGACTTTGAATGATCTGAGAGATTCATGCAGCACATCCCTTCGAACTCTTCACACCCATGTCCATGAGCGAGCAATAGATAATCGATTGCTGCTCTATTTTGAAGAGTCGCCTGTCTCACACTACTGACGTCTTTTAACATGTCATCCAATGTGACAGACACAGACCGCGCATGTTTGCTCAACCAACAACCCATGCGGTCGATCTGAGTCAAGGCCACCCCCGATGCTGTCTGAGGTGAGAAGATTGCTGTAGCAATACTCGTTTTCTTGTCCCAAGAAAACATTTCATCATTGCAATCTGCTGCATATTGCTGTATTGATCTTTTTTCTCTGTGCCTTCCCTCTCTTAACATGTTCAAATCAGGCGATAGCATTGAAATTTCCCCAATGCTGCATGGACCTCCCGTGGCATTAGCAGGAATGCCGTGCCAAATTCTGTCCCCGCAAATTAAGAACAGACCCCGCGGCAATTGCACCGGAACTTGGATCGATCCTTTGGTAGTTCTCTTCGTATATTTACACCAAGCTGAGGCATTCTTATAAAATTCATGAGTGGGAGTTAAATCAATAGTTTTCACCTTTGTGTCTTTTGGAGCCTCAAACCGCATGCAGAGTCTCATTGTCATGGACCCAAAAATCTCCAATTCCTGAGGTTCTGTAGAAGCCACAGGAAGCAGGTGTGTCCAAGCACACCACTCTTTTATAGGATTTTTAATGACCTGCGAAATGTTAATTGCAGAGTGCCCTAGAACTGGCCATTGGTCCACTGGCAATCCAACCATGCATGCTGAAAACGGTTTACCTGGTCTTGAATGTGTCAGGCAGATGCTGTCTAAATTCGCTGCCCGAGCTAAAGCCTCCCATACATTTTGCCTTGGTTGACTAACAGGTAAATCTCCCCCACTGCTTACTGCAATGAATGAAAAAACAATGCACATAAGCATCATGAAACCCATTACTTTGCTTTTGTGTGAAAACCCCCCAAGGTCCTTGGTTTCTTTTTTTTATTTCTCTTCTGGGTCGTTTTTCGCAGTCTGAGTCTCGACTTCTGTCTGAGTACTCGTCTCTTTGTTTCTTGGATCAGCGTTCTCGTGCTCTCGTGTTCGGAATGGCTTCACATGCCGCACCGACACCCACTTCAGACCTCGATCTGTGGAGATACAAGCGAAACCCTTTCCCCAAGAGATTAGTCTGAAAGGACCCTCTATTTGACCTGTTTCTGGGTTTCTGACCAAAACTAAAGGATTTTCCCTTAGCTTTGCCTGTGTGTTGTTTAGAAAATGTCTCACGATCGGTGGATCAGATGGATAATCCCTTTGTTGTGTTAACATTGTCTTCTTCGAGGTGCTTTTCTTTTTATATATTGTTGGAAAAAATTGCTGCATTGTTGCAGTCTCGCCACGAGATGGCGCTGTGGCTCCGCCGAGCCGACCCGGCATGTCGTGCACTTCTGCCCTCCTGCCACTAGGTGGCGCTGTCACCGGCCTCCCTGGCTCGGATGACGAAGCAAGCTCGACTACCCTACTTCCTCTTCCGGCTCGGCGTCTCCCGTGAGGGGAAGGAACTGAAACTCCGAGGCTCGAGACTAAAGGCACCAGATCTGGAGACGGTGTGGAGCCGCGGGACGTAGAATCCCTAACACGGCCCCTCCTCACCCGCGACGTCGCAGGGGACCGGGCTCGGGCCCGCCCGCGTCTTACTCTCTGCGCGTGCGTGCTCTCTGAGCTACTTCCGGTGTCCCCCAGGGTGACGTCATCATCGTCTCCCCCCTGTTTCACCTCCGAAGTTCCCGCCCCTCGGTCTGTCCCAGAATCCGACCCCTCCTCCTCTGATGTTGTGTTCGCCTCCCCCGCCGGCACCCCGGCTCTACCCGCGATTCGAGCTGATCGTCGCACCGGCTCTGACATCACGCCCGCGCGCCTCCTGCGTCCCGCCGCGGCGGCCCTCCGGGGCTGCGCGTTTTCCCTCAGCCCGCCTTGCGCGCTCGCCGCCCCCGCGCTGGTATGTGAGTCTATCCCCCGGTTTTTGCGAGTTTCGCCCTCCGCGGGCGTGTCCTCATCCTCACCGGCGCTGCTCGCGCCCGCCGCCGCCGCCGCGTCGCCGCTTTCGCCGCGAGCAGGCCCCCCCCCCGATCCCTTATCTTCCTGCTCCCCCCCTTCTGCTCCTGACTCCTCCACACTCTCTGGAGTTTCAGGACGCCCTTGGGGTTTGTTGCATTTTTTGATCGGGGGTTTTAATATTTTTTCCTGCTCTCTTTTTTCGAGAGCCTTTTCCCCCTGGCCTTTTAAAGCCAGAGCTAATTTTTTCCCGGAGCTCTGCCGCTCCGCCCCCTGCTCTGAGGGTGCCGCAGCTTCTCGCTGCTTCTCCAGTTTTTTAGACTGGACTGCAATACCTTGTAACATGATTCTTGCCGGCGAGAGTAGCTTTAACGCTGTCTCATCTTTTTTTGTTGCTAAAATATATAAATGCCTATTAATCTCTTGCCAAAACCCGACTTCGAACAAAAGATATGTCTCTGCAAGTGGGTAATTGAGCCTTGCCCATAATAACAGCTGTTTTAATTCTTTCTTTGGGATCCCTTCTGTATATAATTCTGCTACACTTTGTAAGGTGGATAAGATTTCCCGTTGTTCTTGGGAGAGTGTTGCCCCCATAATATTATTTTGGCCTTCTTACCGAATCTGTCGCCAGCGTGGTCTGGAAGCCCTTGTTCTCCGTCCAGCAGATTACGAGGGATGGATCAGAGGCGCCTTTCTGGTCCCAGTCCAGGCCGCTCTGCTACGAGCTGTCTTCAGCAGAAGCTGAGAGATGGGATTTCTCAGTGACTGCTGATTTTTGCAGCTTCTCCCGGCCGGTTTTTTCTTTTTCTTCTTTCTTTCTTCAGGCTTCCCTCCTCTGGAGTTATCAGTGCTGTTCTCTTGGCTCTTCAGCTCTTCAGGGCTTTCCCCCCCCCGAAAGGTTTGGTGGGAGATAGCCCGCACAGCGGACACCAGTTGTGGGATTTCTGGGCTGTTCAGATGGTCTGGGGAAAAGCCCAAAGATCGCCTTGGGCCCCCGGGTTCGAAAGGACGAGAGGAAGCTTCAGATTTGTTCTTGGTCTTGGTGTTTATTAATTGCTTATCTAAAAGATTTTCTCTTGGCCTGACAGAGTTCTGCTCAGCAGTCAGCCATGGGCACACACTGAAAGCCCCTGGGGCGGTCACCTATCTTTATACCCGGAGTTACGTATACAATATTTATCATTTTTCTCCAATACCCTCTACCCTTATTAACCAGTGTTCCCTTAGTAAGGTCCAATCCCGGAGTGCCAACATCACCACAGAAGATGGAGGTCTAGAGGAAGAAGAAGAAGGAGAAGGGCACGCCCCAATTCCTCCATCTTACTTCTCTAGACCCCCCTGTACAGAAATCTTAAGCCCTGTATCTCACACTCCAATTAACTTGTCCCTTCACCATTCACCCCAGTGAAATCCTCCCGTCCTCATACTGATGTCATCTCCCATGTGGGATCAAAGTCCAGCCACCAGACATCTCTGGCAGCATTCCAGGACTCCCGAGCCCCCCAGGGGCAGTCTTGTTCACCCTGCACCCCAGTTCTGAGAGACTGAGATCCCACAGCAGGGTTGTCCAGGCTCTGCAAAAGGCTCGACAAGAGCAAGAAACCTGGATAGCCGCGCGAACTTGTTTATTAGCCGTGCCGCAGTTGGGGGTGGGCGCGGCGACACAAACCGCGGAGGTGCCTGACCCAGGCAGGCGCGCGGAGGCGCGAACGCCAGATCCCCCTCAGCGAGCGGACTCACCATCGGAGGGGGGAGAACGCCCGCGGGCGTTCTGGCGGGGGCTCGCGGAGGAGGCGCGGAACGCGGCCGAATCGGTGGACCCCGTAGGGATTGAAAAAAACGCCCCCCCGCCATATGCGTTTGAAAATGGCGCCGAACCGCATGGTCAGGGCGGAAAGGAGGAGGCGGTGGGTGGAAGCGCGGTCAGCTCGCTTAACAACGCATGCGCGGGCGAGCGGGGAGACGGGGCGGCCCCTGCGGAGACGCGTAAGACCAATCAGAGCCCTCAGTTCACATTAGGTCCTTATAGGGCAAGGACCTCCCCCAGCAGGAGGCGGGGGGACCCCAGGGGGAGGGAACGGCCCGACCCCCGCAAGAAGTGGCGGGGTCGGAGCCCGAGGAGAAGGCAGAGCGGCCCGGAAGCGTCTCTTTATTCAACTTCCGGCTCGGACTCGGGCTCGAGCTCCGAGCCCAAGATAGGATTGGAGGATTCCGATTTGGATTTCGGCTTTAACAGAGAGAGAGCAGCAGCGCGTAAGGTCACTAGCCACAGCGCTCCCGCTTGGGTGAAGGGGTTACCAGAGAAAAACCAAACCCCACTTAGAAACTGGCGGAAAATAAAAATGGCTTGCGCGGAATGGGCTCCGTCTGCCACTTTAGTGTTCCCGGTCCGTGTGGGGGGGGCAGGCGGAAACCAAAGGACTTATTCACCAGTCAATCCGAAAGATGTGCAGGCAATTGTTAAAGCGATTGCGGATAAGGGAACTAATTCTGCCATGGTTTGCACACTTATTGACGGCCTTTTTGGTGGGGACGATATGCTTCCCTTCGATATTAAGCAGACGTGTAGAATGATATTTGATGGTGCAGGGATGATAGTTTTCAAACAAGAATGGGAGGATAATTGCATGAAACAGCTAGCCTTGGTAACAGGGGCAGACCATCCACTGCATGGCTCCAGCATACAGCGGCTAATGGGCACAGACCCCACCATGATCACCCCCCAGCAACAGGCTGAGGGCTTGCGGGCCCATGAGGTCATGACAATGACCCGAGCTGCCCGAGAAGCCATCCATGACGCTTCTAAAGTGGTAGCCAAACCCTCTTCATGGTCTTCCATAAAACAGGGTGAGAGTGAGAGTTTCACTCAATTTGTGGACAAGCTCCAGGCCGCATTAGATTCCTCTACGTTACCCTCAGAGGCGAAGGGTCCCGTGCTGGCAGAGTGCTTACGCCAGCAATGCAACTCAGCCACTAAGGACATTTTAAGATCACTGCCACAGGGGTCTAATATAGCTGCCATGATCAGACACGTTGCAAAGGAGGAACACCTAGCTCCAATCCAAGCAGCAGTTCAAACTGCAATAACCAGCGTGATGGCGTGCCTTAAGTGTGGCCAGGCAGGCCACTTGGCAGTAAACTGCCCCCAGCCAAGGCGCCTATCAGCAGCTGCTCCACCACACCAAGCTGGAGGCAGGGGACCGTGCTGGGGGTGTGGAAGGAAGGGGCACTTAGCTAAGGAATGCAGATCCAGACCCCAGGGAAACGGGAGGGGGGGGGGTGGCCGGGCCACGTTCAGCCCCCTCCCACCTGGAATATGCAGCGGCCCAGCTACAGCAACCCCCAGTGGGGCAGGGGACTCTCATACCCTATGCCCCCACAGGGAGCAGTCACCTTTGCATCCCCCCCAGCAATACAATGGCAGAGTTGTGCAGCACCCTCAATACCCTCGCACCCCCCACCGCCACAACCCGCGCCGGAGTCACAGGACCAGCAGGGGATGCCCCAGAGCGGGATCCCTGGGTGGCCTTGGTCATGAAAATAGGGAAGGAGCCCTTGATGGTGTGGGGGACATGCCGCCTTTACGGCAGCCAGGATCCCCACGTCATAGGGCTTCAGTTCTGGGCAGACACGGGATCAGACTGCACGATTATTCCCCAAACGCATTGGCCCGGACATTGGCAATTCAAAGAAGTCCCCCCAGTGAACGGAGTGGGGGGGCAGTCCCGGGCATGGAAAAGCACCCAGCTGGTGGCTATAACACTTCACACGAAAAAGGGACCAGAACAGACAGTAGCAATCTACCCCTACATTTTGCAGAATTCTCCACCCCTGTTAGGAAGGGATGTTCTCTCCTTGCTTGGATTTTGGATCACAAATTTATCATGAGGGCCACTGCCGTACACCCTTCGCTGCCAATCAAATTGACTTGGAAATCATCAGACCCTGTATGGGTTGAGCAGTGGCCCCTGACAGAGCCTCGAATGGCAGCCTTGCTGGAACTGGTCGATCGAGAACTGCAAAAGGGTCACATAGAACCCTCCACCAGCCCATGGAACACCCCGGTATTCGTGGTCCCCAAAAGGTCCGGACACGGCTATTGTCTCGTCCACGACCTGAGAGAAGTGAACAAGACGATCAGACCCATGGGTCCAGTCCAGACACTGCTTCCCGCGAACTCAGCCATCCCCACAGGACAGTCATGTGCAGTACTGGACATCAAGGACTGCTTCTTTTCAATACCTCTGCACCCTGAGGACAGAGAGCGATTCGCCTTTTCCGTGGCATTTCGGAACGGCGAACGGCCCAACCTTCGCTTCCAATGGAGAGTACTTCCGCAAGGCCTGGTCGACAGCCCGACCATATGCCAAATCACCGTGGACAAAGCACTGACGCCAGTCCAACACTCCTACCCCACCGCAACCATCATCATGGACGGCATCCTGGTCGCAGCACCATCGACAAGCCAAGTGGATCACCTGGTGTCCACAGTCACGGAAACCCTTCAAGCCAACGGCTTCGAGATCGCGAGCGCAAAGATCAAGAGAGGACCCTGCGTGACCTTCCTGGGAGTAGGCATCACAAGCTCCCACAGGACACCCCCCGAGATGAAGATCAACTGAGACATCGAGACGCTCCACGACGTGCAACGCCTGGTGGGATCGCTGCAGTGGCTTCGCAACATCGTCCTGATTCCTCCCGAGGTCATGGACCCTCTGTACGACCTCCTGAAAGGAAAGAACCCCTGGGATCCCAAGGAGCTGACACCGCAAGCAACGAGCTCCCTCGACTTCATCAAAAACCAAATGGCCACTGGCACGCTTGCCAGGTGGAACCCAGCCATGCCACTGGACCTGTACGTCCACTTTACACCGAAGGGGGTAGTGGGAGCACTGGCCCAAGGACTTGCAGAAAAGGCCCGACCAATCCAATGGGTGGTCCTCGGAAGACCCGCTCAGGCATTTTCCCCAGGAATTGAGTGCATCGCCAACCTCATCATGAAAGGCAGGAGACTCGCCTTGAAACACCTAGGGACAGAGCCGACAAGCATCCACCTTCCGTTTCGCAAGCAACCGACCATAGAGTCAGCCGCAATATCGGAGTACCTGGCCCTTGCTCTCTCCGGCTTCAGAGGAGAAATCTCCTACTCCTCCAGACCACCCTGGACTCAGCTGCTGACCGTAGTCGACATGGACAGGCCACCGAAGGTCAAGGACAGACCGCAGCCGGGACCAACGGTCTTCACAGACGCTTCCTCCACGACTTCAACCGCAGCAGCAGTGTGGCAGGCAGGAGAGCAATGGCACTGCGTCAAAGCGAGGGACCCCACACTGTCAGTGCAACAACTGGAAGCAGCAGCAGTGGTTTTGGCATGCGGATTCTTCCAAGACAAACACCTCAACATCGTAACGGACTCCATATTCGTGGCAAGGCTCAGCCTAGCCATGGCAGGACCAGGAGTGTCAACATCAGCAGCAGCCCTAATGCTGGAAGAAGCACTCTCCTCGCGACAGGGCACCGTGTCAGTCATCCACATCAACAGCCATGACCCAGTCAAAGGTTACTTCCAGATCGGTAACGACAAAGCGGACGCCGCAGCGAAAGGCGTTTGGACCTTGCAAAGAGCCCGTCAACTGCACGAGTCACTCCACATCGGAGTCAAAGCACTGGCGAAGAGATGCGGAATCTCGACGGCAGATGCCAAACATGTAGCAGCCACCTGCCCTCATTGCCAGAAGTCACCCCTTTGGTCCTACGGAGTCAACCCGAGAGGTCTCAAGCCCTCAGAAATCTGGCAGTCGGACTTCACCTGGTGCGAAATACTGAAGCCCCGAGCATGGCTTGCAGTGACAGTAGACACGTATAGCGGAACGATCGTAGCTACACAGCACCCCAAAACCAACTCCAAAACCACAATTCAGCACTGGCTGACAGCCATGGCTTGGCTAGGTATCCCCAAGCAGATCAAAACGGACAACGGCTCCAACTTCAAATCCAAACAAGTACAGGAATTCGCCTCGAAATGGGGTATCACGCTAGTGCATGGCATCCCACATAACAGTACCGGACAGGCCATAGTAGAGAGAGCAAACCAGACCCTGAAAACCAAGATAGAAGTGTTGGCAAAAGCAGAGGGCTTTGCCAATGCCATTCCCCCGGGAGATCAGGCACGTATACTGGCAACCGCCTTGCTAGCACTGAACCAATTCCCTAGGGGAGATGAAACAAACAGTCCCGTCCAAAAACACTGGGCCACTCGAACGCTAGAAGAGGGCCCACAGGTGGTAATCAGAAACGAGCTAGGCGAGTGGGAACAGGGTTGGAGGCTGATGCTCACGGGGCGAGGGTACGCAGCGGTCAAAAAGGACGGCAAAATCAGGTGGTGTCCACTTAAGTCGATTAAACCGGACCTTCATAGCGAGCAGAATGAGACTGACGAGAATTGCGAGTATTTGTTTGTAAAACAAATACTGGACCTGCTCGTGGGACATCCTCGTAACGCGTACTTCCCGGTTCCGGACGAAAGCGACAGACCACCAAGCCGCCAGGCAGCACCCGAGAGACCCGCACGGGTGAGACCCAAGCACCAAGGGTGTTTCTGTGTGATTTTGCTGTTGGGGCTTGTTGCCAGGGGGCATGCCGGGGGGCTTGTTGCCAGGGGGCAAGCCAGCCCAGACCACTACCCCCATCGGCCCTTCAGGTGGGTCATGCGACACCTTAGTAGTGGCAAAGCACTCAGAGAAATCACCACACCAAACACCTCATCCTTCGTGCTCCGCATTACCGACCTGTTTCCAGGACGGCCAAAGGTACACCCCTATTCCCCACACGTCAAACACTCGTACCTATCCTACTGGTGCCCAGCTTCAAACCCTGGGAAAAGCTACTGCAATCACCCAGGGTGGGGATACTGTGGGCACTGGGGCTGCAAAACCATAGTTACAGATGCCAGGCCATCGGGGCCTGGGTGGGATCCACAAGAGCCAGACAAATTCTTACAGTTCACCTGGGCACCCATCAGTTGCAGAATACCCTTCTTCTCTCACGGGAACTTCCATCGAAACCAACATAAAATCCCTAGATTTCGGGCATGCACAGATTACAACATGATGGTCTTGCAGCCAGATCACCCTAGCTGGGCCACAGGCAGAACGTGGACAGTGGTCCTTCAAGGGTCAAAAGAGAGGGTGAACGTGCAAATTATCAGGCTTCAACCATCAGCACCCCGAGCAGTCGGACCCAACAAAGTGATTAAAAGCGTGCCGAAAGGGAGAAATGTAACCTACCCCAAAACCTTACCCACAGGGGTCAGCAAAGTCCCGACCGGTCAAGCGGAAACCTTTCAGATGAGCCGCTTAACTGAGTCAGACTCAGACCCAATCCTTCGCATGTTAGAAGCTACCTTTGTATCCCTGAACGAATCCAACCCTAACCTAACCGAATCCTGCTGGCTTTGTTACGATGTCAAACCCCCCTTTTTCGAAGGAGTCGCCTTAAACACTCCCTTCAGTTATTCCTCAGCCGACGCCCCTCACCAGTGCAGATGGGACACCCCTCGCAAAGGAATCACCCTGAGTCAAGTCACAGGCCGAGGCAGATGCTTTGGCAATGCAACCCTAGCTAGGCGGAAAGGCAACGTCTGCACCAAAATTGTCAAGCCTAACAGGAAAAACAATAAGTGGGCAGTCCCATCCGCGTCGGGGATATGGGTTTGCCAGCGATCCGGAGTGAGTCCTTGTGTGTTCCTTCCCAAATTCAATGACTCTAACGACTTCTGTGTCCAAGTTCTGATTGTTCCTAGGGTCCTGTACCACTCAGACGAAGAAATGTACCATCTTCTTGAGGGACACAGCCGGATCCACAAAAGAGAAATATTGACAGGTATAACTATCGCAATGCTGCTCGGCCTGGGAGCAGCCGGAACGGCCACAGGAGTCTCAGCCCTAGCGACCCAGCACCAAGGACTGTCACAGCTGCAGGCAACAATTGACGAGGACCTGCAAAGGATCGAGAAATCCATCTCCTTTCTAGAGAAGTCAGTCTCCTCACTCTCAGAAGTGGTCTTGCAGAACAGGCGAGGCCTGGACCTCCTGTTCATGCAGCAAGGGGGCCTGTGTGCCGCCTTGAAGGACGAGTGCTGTTTCTACGCAGACCACACGGGAGTCATGAGAGACTCCATGGCAGAACTCCGGAACTGACTGGCTCAGAGACAGAAAGACAGGGTGGCCCAACAGGGCTGGTACGAGTCCTGGTTCAATCAATCACCTTGGCTAACCACTCTGATTTCTGTCCTGATAGGTCCATTGGCGATGCTGTTTCTAACAGTCACCTTCGGACCATGCCTGCTGAACAAGCTAGTCTCGTTCGTTCAGACCCACCTGGAACGGACCAACATCCTGTTCTTAGGCCGACGACAATTGCTGTGAATTCAACCGGAGAATTCAACCAGAGAATTCAACCAGGGAACACTGCCAGTCACAAGATCCTCCGAACTTGTCTAGCAAAAGCTTACTCAGGACTCCCAAGACCCTTTTCCCTTGTCAAGTTACAACCTTATACCTCATTTAAGTACCTATGTACATGACTACCTCATTCATTTGTGAAAAAGGTGGGGGAGATGTGGAAGATAGGGAAAGGCGCTGAGGAAGATCTCGCGATGTCACGGAAAGCCAGAACCCTCTGATCCCCTTAGATAAGACCCTTCCCCATAGATAAGGAATTAACATAGGAATGTAACCCCCCTAACCGAATTCCAGTAACTTTCCATCCCCTACCCAGTAACTGTCCATCCCTTACTAACCATAGATGGTAAAGACAGACCCACGCTGACGTAGAGACCCCTTAGACTATAAAAACCCAAGAGACGAGATAATAAACGCCTTTTGACCGTCCATCACATTGATGTCTGCGTGTGTCATTGGCCCGAGTGGCCCTGGTGAGTGGGCCGCCGTGCTGTTCGTCTGAACCAGGTCGCCTGCCTTGCTCCAGAAGGCAACAGAAATCGAGCATGGACAGTTCTCCAGGAGATTCAACAGCACATTCTTAGCCTGGGAGTGGGAAATTCTTTTGCTTGGTTTCCTAACTGGAGCTGGCTTTCATGGTTTGTTGTTTTCTCCACAGCTGACTTTGGCCTCTTGGCTCAGCTCAGCCCTGAGCAGGGCAGACGGAGCTCCGTGGCCGGCGCTGCTGGGTGGCTGGTGCCTGAAGTGGTGACAGGTCAATCATGTGGCCCCAAAGTGGACATATGGTCTTTGGGAATCGTGGGCATCGAAATGGTGGAACGAGAAGTTCCTTCCTGGAATGCAACTCCTGTCTTGGTAAGGTGCAAATACTCACTGATCCCACTGTCTTTCTCACCTGTCCCATGTTCTGTGTGCCATTGGACAAAATCCCATTGCCATCTGCTGGCACCACTTCCACCAAGGTCCCCTTCTAAAAATGCCCCTGCAGCACATCAGCATCTGCTGTAGCTTTGCTTGTATCAGAAAGGGAAGTGGCAGTTCAGAAACCTAACCAGTTCAGAAACCTGCCATTTTGGCCTCCAGCCATGCCTGACGTTTCCCACTTATTTTTTCAACAATGTTGGAACTCTGTTTCTGAAGGACAAGAATTTTTCAGTGGACAGGGTAGACATGTGATAAATATCCTGAGAAACAGAGGTTAGACCTTCCCAGTTTCAATTTTATAGAAAACATAGGAAAAAAGGAAAAAGGAAACTAAACAAAAAAGGAAAAGAGAAAAAAAACCTACTACCAAAGCAATGCCCAGGCAGTTCTGCTTGCTTTTTCATTTTTTAAACACAGCTCTTCTCTTCCATTCTGTAGCATCTTTTCTAAATCCTGTGGTCGTTGAAACTTTCAGGCTTTCAAGTCATCTGTACATTGTTCAGTCATGTGTGTGGGTGGCCTGGATAAGTGTAGGATGTGTTTTTCTCCGACTGCAATTAGAATTGTTTGCCAAACCCTTGGCTGTTTTTTGGTACTTTAACAAGTTGATGAGCTCGCAGGCAGGTGCCTGGGCTGGGATCCAGAGTGGGCAGTTGACACCAGTGCTGTGTTTCTTTACCACAGGAGCAGGGCCATCCCTGGCCTGCACAGTTCTAAAGACAGGGAGGGCTCCAGGTCCCCAACATGGCCAGTGGCTGAGCTCAGCTGAGAGTCAGGATAAAACCCTCTTTGTCACCTCTGGTGATGTGGGAAAAGGACAGAAAGCCGCATCAATTATTTGTACACGAGGGGAGTGCATTGCCATTTCTGGCTTTGAAATTCTCCTTTGGGTTGAAGAGGATAATAGCAAAGTCTATTTGGTCACCATCTATTTCAGTGCCACAAGCACAGAGTTATCATGACAGTGGTGGGCTTTTTTATGGAGACTCCAAGGCCTCTTGCCATTGCTATTTTTGTCTATTTGAGATGGATTCTGCAAGTTGAGGTTTGAATAGTTCCAAGTCGGTGTCTTATGTTTCTAAATATCATCTTGCAAAAGCAGAATGAGCTCTCCCTCCCTGAATTGTCAGTGTGTTAGGGCTTGATTCCACATGAACCACACTGGATAATGATCAGCCAATGTCTTGCCAATCTACACTGTAATTCCTTGGCCTGAGGAGTATCAGAAAGACCTGCTGTGCTCCATGAACACTGTCAGCTGCATGGAAGTGAGCATCCTTTGCCTTGCAGAAGAAACTGGAGCTCAGCTTCGGTTAGATGCTGTTGAGCAGGAGAAAGGCTGGAATCGTCAGGTGTTTCCAGAGGCCTGCATGCCCAGAGGGACTGAGTTCTGGGGAGCAGCTGGATGTTTCTGCACATCATGGAAGGGGATTGCCAGACAGCTCAAGCCTCACCACAGGCAAACACTCCCCAGCTCTTCTCAGGCAACATTTGCTTTGGGTTTCAAGTTGTTCCCACTTGTCTGGCTATGAAGATGCCCCTAAAACCACAAGGCAAGCCTCTCAGAACTGGTGTTACATTTCCAGAAATGAAGAAAAGAAGGCCAAACACAAGAAAGTTGCTAAGGCACTGGTTTTTAGAGAGGAACTTAACCCCCTGTGCAGTTTCTTCTCACTGGGAAATGTGCCTGAAACCTGGGCATGAGGGTGTAAAGGCCACAGAGTCTCTTCTGTTTCTTGTGCAGTGCTGCTGAAACACTCAGTGACTGTGTTTTTTTCCTAGCCCAAGCCACATTCTGCACGTCACCAAGCCAGAGCCTGGTGATGTGGAGAGCCTGCCAGAACCTCCCATTTGTTTCCTGGCACTTTCTGGGATGGGCCTACCATTCATGCATTGACTTGAGTAGCCAAAGGAGTAGAGGGTGACCATAGGGATGGAACCTCTCCTTCTGATTTGACCATGAAAGGTTTTTCTTTTCCATGTAAGGAAAGCAGAAATTTTCAGACTGCTGAGAGACAGAGCTGCAGCTGGCTCCTGTGTGTCCAAGCAGGCATTTTCATCCCAGTACATTTGTGCATGGATCTTAATGTGTCTGTGTTGAAGATGAGATTCCAAAGATTTGTTTCCTTACCTGAGGAATACCTGGTGGATTTCCTTTCTTTCCTTCCAATTCCCATTCTTTTCAAGAACAAAGCAAAAAGATTGATTCGTTTTGTTTTATGGCAGCTGTGCTTAAGGGACAAGAAGCACTGCAGAGATACTCTTCATGTACTAACCCTTGGATATAGTAGAGTCAGTATATTAAAGTCCTTCTTCCAAAAAGCCTCTCAAGCTGGTATGAATCCTCAGGGAAGGAAAAGTGCTTGTGCTGATGTAGTTCCCACTAACTAGGTCAGTCAATGAAATCAGCTGCCAAGGCAAGATCTGTGGGATGTTGGAGAGGCTGTGGTTGCATCGGGGTTTGGGTTTTTGGTTGGTAAAGGAAAGTCATCTCTGGGTCTCTGCCAGGGCAGAAACTGCCACTGCAGAGTGGAGCTTAATCAATGGGATCTGGGAGAGCGGTTACAGGTGGGAAAGAAGCAAGTAGAGCCTGGTGTCTCCTTTTTCCCCAGCCTCAACTCCTGATAGCCACAGGAGGAAGACAAAAGCTGCAGCAGCCCAACTTATTTTCATCTTGCCTGCGTGACTTCCTGAGCTGCTGCCTGCAGAGAGATGAGGCGCGGTGCTGGTCTGCTAAGGAGCTCCTGCAGGTAAAATGTGAAGGGGCTGCAGGTGAAACAGGCTCTGAGGGATGGGCTCCTCCTCCACTCAAGTCCAAGGAAGAAGATGAGCTCCCTTCCTCCTCACCTCCACTCTTGCTGCTCTTCAAATGAAAACGGTGAGGAATCCTAGACTGGGCTGGGCTGGCAGGGTCCTGTAAAGGTCCTCTGGTGCAAGTGTCCTGCAATGAGCAGGGACCTATTTAAAGACATCAAGTTTCTCAGAGCCCTTTGCCACTGGAGCTGGAATGGTTGCAGGGATGGGGCTCCTACAAGCTCTTGGGGCAACCTGTGCCAGGGTCACACCATGCTCGGAGTAAACAAGTTCTGATTAGATCCTATTTGTGTTAAAAAATATTCACCCACATCCTATTGTAACTGGCCCTGTTAAAAAAGATGTCCTCCACTTTCCTCAAAGCCACTCTGAAGTCTTGGAAAGGGGAAATAAAGTCTCCCTGGGGCCTGTTCTTCACAAAACTGAATAACCCCACCTCTCTCTGCATTTCCTGAGTCAGAGAGGTCCTCTGGCTGTTTCTGTCACCTTCTTTTGTAATTTGGTGGGGTTTTCAATTTTATGTAATGGCAAAAGAATTGAAGTAGAGCAATGCGGGGAACAGAGACATGAAATGGTGGCGGAGGAACCCAAGAAAGTCAGTCCCGGCCTAGGGGTCAGAGATTTGGCTGTGGGCAGGAGGGGCTGTGGGGGGCTCACTGTGAGCCTCTGAGGGGCCCTGGTTTGTGCCCCCCAGCCCACCCTCAGAGGTTTCTGCCACACAAACAGGGACAGCTGGGAGGGACTTGTCCCAGCCCCATCTGCTGCCTGGCACGCTCAAGCAGATGGGAACTGTGCCAGGGTTACTGCCAGGTTGTGTGGCAGAGAGGGAACTGCAGGGCCCAGTGCCACTGGGCTGGCCCTGTTGGGAAGGAAGGTGCCATCCAGCACACGAGGCGCAGGGCATGGAAAGGTAGACACTGCTTTCTGTCCCTGTGGGAATCAGCACAGTGCCTGTCTTTCAAAGAGAGGGACCAGTGTGAGGCTTTGGAGTTTCCTGAGAAGTTGAAACTCCAAGGACAGGAAGCACCATTTCTAGAGCACTGGCAGGGCTAAAATCTCAGCAAGTTGAGGACACCTGGATAAATGGATGAGTGGGATTCTGGGCCAGGTTTGCCTGTGATGGCAAAGTCCTGCACATAAAGTTGGAGGTGTAGATGGTCCCATTGGTCCTCTTCCTGCATTCTTCTAGGAGCCAGAGGAATCCTGTGAAGCACTGAGCTTGGAAAGTCATGGTCCATTGTTTTTTTTGATTTGTTTTTTTTCCCTTTGGGCAGCATCCATTTGTAACATTTGCTGAGCCTGTGTCCAGCCTGGTGCCGCTGATTGTTTCAGTGAAGAAGAGGAGGGAGACAAGAATGTGACAATCACATCAGGACCATTTATTCCTCAACCAGTTTAGACTAGGATTGTAGGTTAGGACTAGGACTAGGACTAGGACTAGGACTAGGATTAGGATTAGGATTAGGATTAGGATTAGGATTAGGATTCGGGTTAGGGTTAGGGTTAGAGTTACAGTAGGATTGTCTAATAGGACTGCAGAGTAGGATTGGAAATGAATAAAGTTTCTGAAACCATACCTCACCTTGAAGATTCCCTTCCTTCTCACTCTGCGAATAAGCTCAAAAATTCCTTCTGAATTGTCTGTTGTTTCTTAAAGGTGGAAAGTGATACAGTGTCTTTGGCATGGTGTGAAAGTGGGGAAGGATGTTCTTCATTCATCTTCTCCAGACCACACTGCCTTTGGAATATGGCCCACTGGTCTGTTTTTGGCCAGCTTTGGTACTTCTAATTGAGGCAGAAAGGGCAATGGCATTTGAAGGCAAAACCAAAAGAAGAATGAGGCAGCCCAAACACCCTGTGCAGATGCAGGCCTTCAGCTGTGACTGGAGAGCACTGGGGTTCCTGCCACTTGGATTTGTATCCCTAAGTGCAATAATCTCTTTGGCTGGAGGAGAGCCTTGCTCAAGTGAGAAAGCAGAAAGATCAGAGAGGGTGCTCAGGAAGGTCTCCTGTGGTGCAGAGCTGTCAGCGCCTGTGAGGTGAGAGCGGGCCCGGCCTTGCCCAGGCTGGAGCCCCAGCAGAGCCCCGGCAGAGGCCGGAGCAGCCTGAGCCCCAGCAGAGGCAGGCTGGAAGGAGGCCCTTGGAGCTGCAAGAGGCAGCAGCTGGGCCCTGGGTGCCTCTTGCTGGGAGCAGGCGAATCCTCCGCTCTCAGAGCCCAGGTGGCAGCTGGCTGCTGCCGAGGGGAAGCGCAGCCGTGCTGGGCACAGCCCGGCCTGGAGGCATTGGCCATCTGGAGTGTGCCCAGGAGCAGAGAAAGGCCAAGGGCAGCCGCGGGCCGCTGGGCTGGCTGAGGATTCCTCCTCTTCTGCCGGCTCCCCTGCAACTCCTGGCAAAGGCCAGCAGTGTGTGCAGCACTCTGGGCACTGTGGGAGGGAGCCAGGCTGCTCGGCAGGCTGGAGCACAGGGCAGCTCCTTCAGGCCCGGCACTTGTGCCAGGGAAGCGAGGCCAGCGTGAGGCAGGGACAGCTTGGCAGGGCACATCTGCAGGAGCCAGCGCCTCACGCAGCCCTGGGAGGAAGCGCCTGCAATCCTGCAGTTCTGCACTGAGCCTGAGCAAAGGTGTGAGATGCAGAGTGTTTGGCAGAAATATTCAGGCCCACCAGGCCAGCCTGCTTTGTGCTCTCTGGCATACAGCAAACGCTGTCCAATGTAGCTCTGAGCTGCTGGGAGAGAGGCAGTCGGGGATGTGCCTGAGGTGAGTCAAGGCATTAGCTGAAAATGTAATTAGGATAATTGAAAAGTGAGGATGAGTTGAGGGGCCAGCTGGGAATAGAACTGTGATAGTAGAAGACTGTATATTTTAGTTAAGATTTTAAAATGAGGTAAGAAGCTAAGTTAGTAATACAGCTAGCAGAAATCACATACCTTAGGTAAAGAGTACCAAATATATTAGGAACATAAAGCTAGGAGTGACAGGGATAGAGAAAGCAATTGTGAAGAAGCTGAGACCATAGAAATACCTTGCCTTAAGAATAATTGAACAGTTAGGAGAGGCTTGGACCATGAGCAGGTCAAAAGGTCATGCCAACTGGCCATGAGAGAAGAGTTCACCATGAGGAAGACTGCTTTCTTCCTCCCATACAACCACTCCCTTATTTAAAAATCCCACCAACCCAGTTAAGGGAATACAATTGCGCAGCTGAATAGGATATTCAGCTGATAAAAATGTGAAGCAGACAGGTAATAATTATGTATTATGGGTCCTTAGAAACCTAATGTAAAACCTTTTCTGTAGAAATATAGAGCAGGAGTCTGCAACTCCTTGCACGTGTCTTTGGAAACTAGTTCATATGTGTCCAGCGGTGCAATAAATACCCTTCTTTTCAACTATAATTAGTTGAAGAGTCATCTGTCCATGCTTCAAGGGTTATACTGGAGTAGTGAACTGATTTGGAAGGGAGCAGAAGAGTTTCAGCAGGCAATTTTTGGAAGAGATGGAAGCCTCTTGTGTCTGAAGGGAAAGCCATCTGGAATGGAGAAATGATCCCAGAGTCCATACAATTGTATCTTTGTGTCTGTCCTGGGTTGACTATGTGATGCTTTTATCCCCAATTGTCTGACTCTGTTTATGTTGAATAATAATAAGTTTTTACCTTTAAGAGTGTTACAGAGAGTGAAGGAGGGGGAGAGAAGAAGCACGCAGTTTGTTTTCAGACACTGCACTCTACCACATTCCTGCTCCTGACTGTGTTGTCTGCGGACAGACAGCGGGGCAGAGAGCTCTTCTTTTGCTTTTTAGTTAGTGTTAGCTAGCTGAGGCAAAGAAGTTCCCTGGACTGTTTTTTTTTTTTCCTTTTTCTTTGGATCTCTTGAAACTGCTCTGGACTGAACACCCAGGAGAGAACCGGCAGCTGCAGCTGTGGCCCATCGAGCCAGGCCTGGCCTGCGACAATTCCAGCACTGGAGGGACTGATCAGAGACTGAGTGAGCTGAGCTTCAATCCGGGGTTTTCTCAGTTTGTCATCTCTTTTAGAGTGGCAAGGGGTCTCATTGTTTTGATATTGTTTTGGTTTTACTGTTTAATAAACAGTTTTTTTCCACCTTTCTCCAAGGAGGTATTTTTTCCCTCCCGGAGCAGTTGGGGGGAGGGGCTGATTGGATCTGCTTTTCCCACTGGAGCTCCTTTGGGGGATTCTTCCCCAAAGTTGCTCTGAACCTGGACAAATACATGAATTGGCGCCCAATGCGCGGCTGGAAAAGGTGGAAGAAAGCTCTATTAATTGTGTGTTTGTTATTGTTAAAGCAGTTAGTAGCCATGCTGCTTGGACCCCTGATGTCTCTGGTTGTGAAAGCCTTTGTATGGCTCTGGGCTCTAGACCTTTTTGAGGTTTCAATACCTTTCTGGTCACTAGGATTATTGTCCTTAACAAGTAATTTTTACAGTAGAGGGGTACGGATTAGAATAGCTGTTGTGCTGGCCTTGGTGATAATGATTTATAAATCATTCACAAAGATACTGGCCTCTGTTTATAATATGTATGGTTTATGGTTTCTTCATCCTACCCTGCATCCCAATTCCAGTAGCACGTTTTAGGAATTTATTAGTAATTACACTCAGTCTGTTAGAAGAAGAGCAGAGAATAAGCCTTTCCAGACTTTCCTTCCCTTCTTCTCCTTTAGATCTGTTATGTCACTTTTTGAGAATGTTCAGTTTCCCCTGAATGTTAAAGAGACCATCTTTCTAGTATTTAATCTAGTAAGCTTCCTCTATATAGTCTGCAGCTTCTCTAGAATGAAAGCTGAGATATCCAGAAGAGCTGGTGAGAGCCCTGACCCAGAAGCAGATGCAGGCATGAAAAATCCTGAGTGGTGTAGACAATGAGAAAATATAGGCCAAACCCTATATTGATAAGCATAGGCCCTGGCCTATGCTTATCGCACTTTGTTAGATAGTGTAGGGCAGCAGACAGAGGCAGGGGGGCAGGGAGATAAATCAGCTATCCCAGTCACTCAAGCTGTAGCCAACAGCCCAGGCTTGAAGCCAGCAGCCAAACCAGATAGTGAGCCTAAGCCAGCATCTAAACCCATGGCTGTTGCTACCAGTACTAGAAGTGGGAAACGCACGGAAAAAACTAATCGACCAGTGGATGATGATGATGATGGTGATACAGGAGAAGGAACCTCAATGCCTCCTGACATAAAATCAGGAGTCAAAGCAGCAGGTGCAAGATCAGACGCAAATATTGAGTCTTATTCCCTGAAGGACCTTCGTGGCCTAAGGAAGGATTACACCCGATGACCTGATGAATCCATAATTAGTTGGCTGGTCCGTCTCTGGGATGCTGCAGGCGAGGCTACAATTCTGGACGGCACTGAAGCCAGGCATTTGGGATCCCTGTCACAGGATCCTGTCATAGACCAAGGACTGATGACTGGGGCTAAATCTCACAGCCTCTGGGAACGGGTCCTAAGAAGTGTAGCACAAAGATACCTGTGTGCAGACGATCTCTATATACAGCAAACCCAGTGGAAAACCATAGAACAAGGGATTCAACGCTTGAGGGAAATGGCAGTGGCTGAGATTGTCTTCTCAGATGATGGAAACATTGTAAATCCAGACTTGGTACCATGCACATCTGTGATGTGGAGAAAACTTTTACGACTTGGGCCACAAGAATACGCTCTGCTTTAGCAAGGATGAAGCGGGATGATGGTGAGGAGACTGTGCTGGATATGGCAAAGAAGCTCCGAGCATATGCAGACACTGTGCATGGCCCAACATATGCCAGAATTGCAGCAGTGGAAACACGTCTGCAAAAACTAGATGACAAGATAGAGGAGGGTCACAAGAAACTGAGGGAGGAGATTAAAGAGAGCTTTCTCCAAATCTCAGCAGTACAGATCAGAGGTTCTGGTACCCAACGCAGACGTTCCCCAGATGGCGAGAGAAGGTACACCCCACAAGCTGAGCTGTGGTTCTACCTGCCTGATTGTGGAGAAGACATGGGGAGATGGCATAGAAAACCTACCGCTGCTCTGGCACAATGAGTGTGACAACTGAAGACTCAGAAAGGAAGTTCCCAAAGGGAAGCAGCTCCAGTGGCCAGTAACCGAACTGTCACATACGATGATAATGACAATATTTTTGATCCCCGTGAAGGAACCTCCAAGACATTTGCCCAGGGAAAGAAGGATAACCAGGCTTAGAGGGGCCCTGCCTCTAGCCAGGTAGAGGCTGGGGAGGCTGGGGAAAACCATGCTTTTTGGACTGTGTGGATTTGTTGGCCTGGCACATCTGAACCACAAGAATACAAAGCTTTGGTTGATCCTGGTGCACAATGTACATTAATCCCATCGAGACATGTGGGGACAGAGTCTGTTTCTATTGCTGGTGTGACAGGGGGATCCCAGGATTTCACTTTGGTGGAAGCTGAGGTGAGCCTGACTGGAAATGAGTGGAAGAAACATTCTATTGTGACTGGCCCAGAGGCCCCATGTATTTTGGGCATAGACTACCTTCGAAGTGGGTATTTCAAAGACCCAAAGGGACTCAGATGGGCATTTGGAATAGCTGCTGTAGAGACAGAGGGTGTCAAGCAGTTGAACAGCTTGCCTGGACTGTCAGAATGCCCATCTGCAGTAGGTCTCCTAAAGGTGGAAGAGCAACGAGTGCCAATTGCCACCTCAACAATGCACCGCCGACAGTACCGAACGAATCGAGATGCCGTGATCCCCATCCACAAAATGATACGTGAGCTGGAGAGCCAGGGGATGGTCAGCAAGACCCACTCACCCTTCAACAGCCCCATTTGGCCTGTGCGAAAATCTGAAGGAGAATGGAGATTGACAGTGGACTACCGTGCATTGAATGAAGTGACCCCACCCCTGAGCGCTGCTGTGCCGGACATGCTGGAACTCCAGTACGAGCTTGAGTCCAAGGCAGCAAAGTGGTATGCCACTATAGACATTGCCAGTGCATTTTTCTCCATTCCTCTGGCAGCAGAATGCAGGCCTCAGTTTGCTTTCACCTTGAGGTGAGTGCAGTACACCTGGAACCGACTGCCCCAGGGGTGGAAGCACAACCCCACCATCTGCCATGGACTGATCCAGGCTGCACTGGAAAAGGGTGAGGCTCCAGAACACCTGCAATATATTGATGACATAATTGTGTGGGGGAAGACAGCAGCAGAGGTGTTCGAGAAAGGGGAGAAAATCATCCAGATTCTCCTAAAAGCTGGCTTTGCCATCAAGAAGAGCAAAGTCAAGGGACCTGCTCAAGAGATCTAGTTTCTGGGAGTGAAGTGGCAAGACAGACGGCGTCAGATTCCCACCGATGTCATCAACAAGATCACAGCAATGTCTCCACCCACCAATAAGAAGGACACACAAGCTTTCCTAGGCGCCCTAGGTTTTTGGAGGATGCATATTCCTGAATACAGTCAGATCGTGAGCCCTCTCTACCTGGTCACCTGTAAGAAGAACACTTTCCACTGGGGCCCAGAGCAACAACAAGCCTTTGCACAGATCAAGCAGGAGATTGCTCATGCAGTAGCCCTTGGCCCAGTCAGGACAGGATCAGAGGTGAAGAATGTGCTCTACTCTGCAGCCGGGAACAATGGCTTGTCCTGGAGCCTTTGGCAGAAGGTGCCTGGGGAGACTCGAGGCCGACCACTGGAATTTTGGAGTCGTAGCTACAGAGGGTCTGAAGCCAACTATACTCCAACAGAGAAAGAAATCTTGGCTGCCTATGAAGGAGTCCAGGCTGCCTCAGAGGTAATAGGCACTGAAGCACAACTCCTTCTGGCACCCCGACTACCAGTACTGGGGTAGATGTTCAAAGCAAAGGATCCCTCTATGCACCATGCCACCAGTGCTACACGGAGCAAATGGATTGCTGTTATCACACAGCGCGCCCGTATTGGAAAACTGAATCCCCCTGGGATTCTGGAAATAATTACAAATTGGTCCAAAGGTGAAAACTTTGGTCTCTCTGATGAAGGGGAACAAGAACTGACATGGGCTGAAGAAGCTCCACCATACAATCGCCAGCAGAAGATACACGATACGCTCTCTTTACTGATGGTTCGTGCCGCATTGTGGGAAAGAACCGGAAGTGGAAAGCAGCTGTATGGAGCCCCACACGACAGGTGGCAGAGGCCACTGAAGGAGAAGGTGGATCAAGCCAACTTGCTGAACTCAAAGCTGTTCAACTGGCCCTGGACATTGCTGAGAGAGAGAAGTGGCCAAAGCTCTACCTTTATACTGATTCATGGATGGTAGCTAATGCTCTGTGGGAATGGCTGGAGAGGTGGAAAGAGGCTAACTGGCAGCATAGAGGAAAACCAATTTGGGCTGCTGAAGAGTGGAAAGACATTGCTACCAGGGTAGGGAAACTGCCTGTGAAGGTCCGCCATGTAGATGCCCATGTACCCAAGAGTAGAGCTAATGAGGAGCACCAAAACAATGAGCAGGCAGACCAGGCTGCAAAGATAGGGGTGTCCAAAATAGACCTAGATTGGGAACACAAGGGAGAGTTATTCCAAGCTTGATGGGCCCATGATGCCTCAGGCCATCAGGGCAGAGATGCCACCTATAAGTGGGCACGAGATCGAGGGATGGATTTAACCATGGACAGTATTTCTCAGGTTATCCATGACTGTGAGACGCGTGCTGCCATCAAGCAGGCCAAGCGAGTGAAGCCCCTGTGGTACGGTGGGCGTTGGTCCAAGTACAAGTATGGGGAGGCCTGGCAGATTGATTCCATCACACTGCCCCAGACACGCCAGAGCAAGCACTGCATGCTGACCATGGTGGAAGCCACCACTGGATGGTTGGAAACCTACCCTGTGTCTCATGCTACAGCCCGGAACACCATCCTGGGCCTTGAAAAGCAAGTTCTGTGGAGACATGGTACCCTTGAGAGGATTGAGTCAGACAATGGAACTCATTTCAAGAACAACCTTATCAACACCTGGGCTAGGGAGCATGGCATTGAGTGGGTGTACCATATCCCCTACCATGCACCAGCTGCAGGCAAAGTGGAGAGGTACAACGGACTGTTAAAACCACATTGAAAGCATTAGGTGGGGGAATCTTTCAAAAACTGGGAGCAGAATCTGGCAAAAGCCACCTGGTTAGTTAACACCCGAGGCTCTACTAACCGAGTGGGCCCTGCCCAATCTGAGCTTTTGCAGAGCAGATGGAGACAAAGTCCCAGTGGTACATGTCAGAGGTTTATTAGGGAAGACAGTTTGGATTAATCCTGCCTCGAATACAGACAAACCCATTCATGGGGTTGTTTTTGCTCAGCAACCAGGTTGCACATGGTGGATAATGCAAAAAGATGGAAGAACACGATGTGTACCTCAGGGAGATCTGATTGTTGGATAAAACCTGTGTAAATATCCCTGTTTGCTGAATGTTATTACCATTGTCTGTGTATAGCTGTATAATGGATGTTTGATGTATGTACTTGTAGAGTTAGAATTTATATTAGTTTTAGTAGTAAGCAGACGATATGGGGATAAGGGGTGGAATGTCCTGGGTTGACTATATGATGCTTCTATCCCCAGTCGTCTCATTCTGTTTATGTTGAATAATAATAAGTTTTGTACCTTTAACAGTATTCCAGAGAGTGAAGCCGGGGAGAGAAGAAGTGCGCAGTTTCTTTTCAGACACTGCACTCACTCCTCCACATTCCTGCTCCTGACTGTGTTGTCTGCGGACAGACAGCGGGACAGAGCTCTTCCTTTGCTTTTTAGTTAGTTCTAGCTAGCTGAGGTAGAAAAGTTCCCTGGACTGTTTTTTTCCTTTTTCTTTAGACCTCTTGAAACTGCTCTGGACTGAACACCCAGGAGAGCACCGGCAGCTGCAGCTGTGGCCCACTGGGCTGGGCCTGGGCTGCGACAATTCCAGCACTGGAGGGACTGATCAGAGACTGAGTGAGCTGCTGCTTGAACCCAGGGTTTTCTCAGTTTGTCATCTCTTTTAGAGTGGCAAGGGGTCTCATTGTTTTGATATTGTTTTAGTTTTATTGTTTAATAAACAGGTTTTTTTCCACCTTTCTCCAAGGAGGTATTTTTTCCCTCCCGGAGCAGTTGGGGGGAGGGGCCGATTGGATCTGCTTTTCCTATCGGAGGTCCTTTGGGAGATTCTTCCCCAAATTTGCTCTAAACCTGGACACCGTGGTATGGGACAAGAGATCCATGGATGGGTTCCCAATTAAACCAACACCTGAAAACCCAAGAACGTCCCAATCTTGAGCACTTAACATATGCTGCATGTTGGCAGAGGGACACCACCGGCAGTGAGGTTACAAAAATCTATAAACTACAAAAACAGGAGGAAAAGAATGAGGGGAGAGAAGAGGTTTGTTTTAAGTGGGACCCCCTTGATTACTTACCTCCGCCTCCATTCCCTCCTATTTACCTGGCAAGGCCCCGGCCTCCTCTCCCAGATCCCCCGATTTTACCTCTGGCCTCTCCATCCCCAGAACCAGCAATGGCTCCGATCTCATTACCACCTCCAATTAACCCTCCTATTGGCAATACTTCTACCCTAACCTCAACTCCGTCATCTGCTCCAAATACTTCTGTCCCACCTCCCTCTAATCCAGTTATTTCTCCAGTCTTCCCCTCAACCTCTTCAACTGTCTCTCCAGCCTCACCCCCAGTGTCCTTTCCTACAGGTTCAGTCTCTTTCCCCCTACCTACTGCTGTACCTTTACCTCCCCCTACCTGGGAGGTGAGCACCTCCATCCCTAACCCAGCGAGTAGGAGCCCACTAGCCCCCACTCTTCCCGTTTCTTCACAGAAGAGTAACCTCATGAAGGGACCTTACTGTAATACAAGATCTAAAACATCTAAAGTGGAGAAGCTTTTTCCTCTTGGAGAAGTCCCCATGGGTGGGATACGTGGGGGCTTGGGTATGTGAATGCCCCATTAACAGCCACCAAAGTTCGAGGTTTTAAAAAGGAGTTAGGGAACTTAGTGGAGGATCCGGTAGGTATATTGAACCAAGTAGACCAATTTCTAGGCCCCAACATTTACACCTGGGGAGAGTTGAACTCTATTTTTAAAATTCTGTTCAGCCCTGAAGAAGTGAGGATGATCAGGGCTGCTTTCTCTCTGGGAGCGAGAAAATCGTTCAGGAGATCCCAATGACCAGAAATTACCCTTACAGGGCCCTGAGTGGGACCCTAATGAAGAGGAAGATAGGAGGAACATGGAAGAGTATAGGTCTCTGATGGTTTGAGGAAAAAAGGAATCAGTTCCCCGAAGTAATAACACAAAACTAGTTTTTGATAGCATGCAAGAAAAGGATGAAACCCCAGCTACTTGGCTTAATAGGTTAAAAAGGAACTTCCAATTATATTCCAACATAGATCTCGATAGCTCTGAAGGCCAAGTGCTTCTAAAAGTGCAATTTGTTACAAAATCATGGCCAGACATCCGGAGAAAGTTAGAGAAAATGGAGGACTGGCAGGAAAAGGGAATAAATGAACTATTAAAGGAAGCCTTAAAGATATATTTAAGGAGAGAAGAAGAGAAAGCCAAAGCTGAAGCTAGAATCATGGTAACTGTAGCCAGGGAAAGTCAGGGGGTAAACAGAGATCAGCGGGGACAACTATCGAGAGTCAGTGAAAGTGGACGAAAGTCCTCCTTTGAAACACCCAAAGATAAACCTATACTACCTCCATGGGTGGATACAAACAGAAGACCAGTGCTACCACTGAGTGAGAGGAAATGTTATTATTGTGAAGAGATAGGACACATAAGAAGGAATTGCAATAACCTCTCTTTTGATGAGGCAATTGTAAAAGAACAAGAGGCTCTTGAGAGACTCCTGAGGGGAGATGCCTAGGGGTGTACGGGCCTTTACATGTTAGGGGACCCAATGTATCATCAAGAAGAGCCCCAGTAAACTTTGAGGTGGGTCCCCAAAGTGAGGAATTGGAATTTTTAGTTGATACTGGAGCAGACAGATCAAGTATAAAGGAATTACCCACCAGAGCGACGCCTGAGAGAAAGGTCTGTGAGGTGATGGGAGCAGAGGGAAAACCATTTAGAGCCTCCATAGTTGAAAATGTAGAAATTAAAGGAAATGGAAGGCAGTGTGTGGCTGATTTTATCTATTTACCTAATCTAGAAAGTAATTTGCTAGGAAGGGACCTACAAGTCCAATTAGGAGTGGGAATTATCCCAAAGGATGGGAGAATGATAGTCCAGATCATGAAATTGACATCGGGAGATACAGAGCAGATAAACCCAGAGGTTTGGGCAGGAGAAGGAAAGAGGGGCTATCTAGACATCCCACCAATAAAAATTGAAATGCAAAAAGGAATTCCTCCTGTTTGGGTAAAGCAATACACAATGTCTATTGAGGGAAAAAAGGGACTGACCCCTGTGATTGAGCAGCTATTAGAGGAAGGTATCTTAGAGCTGTGTATGTCTCCACACAAATCCCCTATTTTAGCAATCAAGAAGGCAGACGGAAAATACCGATTGGTCCAAGACTGAAGGGAAATAAATAAGAGAAATATAATCATGCATCCAGTGGTCCCAAAACCCTACACCCTCTTAAGTCAGATCCCAAGGGAGCATGCCTGGTTTACTATTATAGATTTAAAAGATGCATTTTGGGCATGTCCTCTTGCTGAGGAATGTAGGGATTGGTTCGCGTTTGAGTGGGAACATCCAGAGAAGAGGAGGAAACAACAATTAAGGTGGACGCACCTACCCCAAGGATTTACCGAGTCCCCAAATCTCTTTGGGCAAGCCTTAGAAGGGCTTCTAGAACAATTCACCCTGGAGAGTGAGGTACAAATTCTACAATATGTAGATGACTTACATATATCTGGAGAGGAATAGAATAATGTCAGGGCAACAAGTATACGACTTCTAAATTTCCTAGGAGCAAAGGGTTTAAAAATATCCCAGAAGAAATTGCAATTTGTGGAAGCAGAAGTTACTTATCTGGGACACATAATTGGGAAAGGATATAAGAAATTAAGTCCTGAAACAATTTCAGGCATACTATCCATACCAGCATGAATAACTAAGCGACATGTCAGAAAACTATTAGGCTTGTTTGGGTACTGTAAGTTATGGTTAGACCAATACACCCAAAGTGTAAAATTTTTATATGACAAATTAGTAAACCCTGACCCAACAGAATGGACAGTTGAGGATGACGAAAAACTAAATAATTTGAAAGAAAAACTATCCTCAGCACCTAAGTTTGCCCAATCTGGAAAAAGAATTTGACCTATTTGTAAATATGGAAAAAGGAATTGCTTATGGGGTGGTAGCCCAAGAGTGGGGAGGGTGTAAGAAACCAATTGCTTACATCTCCAAACTGCTAGACCCAGGAGCTAGGGGGTGGCCCGCCTGTATTTGAGCAGTTGCTGCAGCAGCTACTTTAACTGAAGAAACTCAAAAACTGACCCTGCGAGGCAAAACAAGAATCCATACACCCCATGATCTAAAAACAATTTTAAGCCAAAGGACCCAGAAGTGGCTTACTGACTCCAGAGTATTGAAATATGAAATAATCTTAATAGATGCTGACAACTGTGGTGG
Source organism: Melozone crissalis (assembly GCF_028551555.1). Lineage (NCBI taxonomy): Eukaryota > Metazoa > Chordata > Aves > Passeriformes > Passerellidae > Melozone > Melozone crissalis. Next base: position 7,201,172 of record NW_026535896.1, on the reverse strand, counting down.
TTTGACCAGGAAGAAGTGGGAATTCTGGGATGCTGTGGTCAAACCAATGGGTGCTCGGCTGAGTGGGGGCACTGGCTCTGTGCCAGGCCCAAACCATGACAACAACCTAGAGCTGGTAACCTCTAAAACCCTAAATCCAGCACAGTTTCTCTCTGGAGAGCCATTATTAGAACTAGAGCATAACTGCTTGGAACTGGTGGACTTTCAGACAAAAGTTAGGGAAGATCTGGAAGAGACACCTTTACCTTATGGAAGAAAATTATTTACTGATGGGTGTTCAAGAGTAGTGGAGGGGAAAAGTATGTCTGGATATGCAATAATTGAAGATACAGAAAAGGAAGACATGAAAATTACCGAGAAGGGCAAACTGCCTTCTAATTGGTCAGCTCAGTGTTGTGAAATCTATGCTTTAAAGAGGGGACTTATTGGAAGGGGACCAAGGGACAATTTACATTGACTCACGGCACGCCTTTGGGACCGTTCATACATTTGGAAAGATTTAGTAGGAACGTGGGTATCTGAACTCCAAAGGAAAAAACTTAGTGCACACAGAACTGATAAGATCGATATTAGAATCTCTACCTAAAGCGGCAGAGATTGCAGTGGTACATGTTAAGGACATCAGAAAGGGAATACCATTGAGGAAAAAGGGAATCAGTTAGCTGACCAAATGGCTAAGGAGGCAGCATTAGACCCAGGGGAGCCAGTGAAATGACTCAGGTTAAACAAAGTATTAGGTGAAAAAAGGAAAGGAGAACCAATATTCAGTGAGAAAGAACTAAAAGCAATAAAAGAATTGAAAATGCATCGGGGAACAAGGGGAGTGGTTGACACCAGATGGACGTAAATTTTTAAATAAAGCCCTAGCCTGGAAAATGTTAACAGAGATACATGAATAAACCCATTGGGGGGTCCAAGGGTTATGCAATCACTTTTTAAGAGAAACTCTATGTATTGGAATATATGAGTTAGCAAAAGCAGTAACTCAAGGGTGCTTAATTTGCCAAAAAGAAGATCAAAAGGTGATGAGAAAAACCATACCAGGGGGAAGAGAATTAGCCCAAAGACCATTCCAAAACATTCACATAGACTATACTGAAATGCCCCCGGTATAGAATTACAAACATTTATTGGTAATAGTTGACCACCATACTCATTGGGTAGAAGCCTTTCCAACTAGAAAAGAAACCACGGAAATAGTTGCCAGGATTATCTTAGAAAACATCATTCCCCGATATGGGTTGGTTAACAATATTGATCCTCACCCCTGCGACGGGAGCCTGGCTTCTGTGTAGGAATCCTCACAGGGACAGGAAAAGTCCTCCGTGCAGACACATCTGTAACACATCAGCCACAGAAGCTTCTGCCATCTCTGCTCAGCTGCACGGGCACCACTGAGCCACAGGAGCGGTGAGGGGATCGTGCAGGGTGAGGGCACATGCGTGCATGGCTCTGTCCTGGCACCTGCAGCGATGCCCCCCTGGCCAAGCTTTGGGCTCTGAGCTGGCAGCTCTCCCAGGGGAAAGGCCTTGACCTACTCTCACCATCTCCCAGAGGCTCAGTTGTGGATGTGGTTTGGGAATCCAGATCACCTTCACCAACCGGTTCAGCTGCAAAGAAAGGCAGGACAGAACATCACCCGTGGCACTGTAGGAGATCCTCAGGCTGCAGGCAAGGCTCAGCCCTGGGGCACAGCCCTGGGCCCAGCCCCTGCCCATTCTGGTCTTCTCTGTGACTGCACAGAGAACATGGAATGACAGAGTGGCATTGCACACGGGAGGAGGATGGACAGCTAAATGCTCCTTCCTCCCACTGACAGTGATCCTGTGGGATCCCTCAGTGCTCCAGAAAGGAGCGGGGCAAGGTTTACAGAATTCTTCTTGACTTAACGTTAACAAAAAGGGCCGATGGGTGAGCTCTTGCCACATGGACACTAATTATTTTGGCAGTAAAAAGGGAAATTCAGAACTTGCCTCTGGCATTCGCCAAGACATTCAAAGTGTCATTGACCAGGACTTCCAAATCTTCCAAGGCGTGATCCAAATCTAGAATGGAGCAAAGACCTGAATCATTTCCTTTGTGTGCTGGGATCCCCTTCTGCCTTTGGGAACAGGGCACTGCAAGGGGGTTGGTTAAGGCTATGAGAGCCAGGAGTGAATGGACAAGGCCAAACTGCACAGGGGCCTGGGGAGCCCTGGGCACGCTCCTGGTCACTCTGCACCCTCTTTGCAGGCCCTGTGACACATCCCTGGAGAGGAAACTGGGGCTTCCCAGGGCCCTGGGGGCTCTCTCCCTCCCCCAGAGGAAACCCTCCCTAAAGGCCTGGGGAAAACCATCCCCAGTGCTTCCCGGGGAGCAGGGAGCGCTGTCCCGGGAAAGGGGAGCCAGGCTGCTGGCTCACCTGCTCGCCATGCTTGCTGCGGAGCAGCCTGGGCAGCCCTGGCAGGCAGGGCCACGGCCAGGAGGTGCAGGAGGAAGAGGCACAGAGCAAGGGCCATGGTGCCTTGCCCTCTGCCAGTCTTGCAGCTCTTGCTGCCACCGCTGTCCTGACAGCATTGTCCCAATGTCAGCACCACTGCTGCCACCGCTGCTGCTGCCACAACAGTTGTGCTCAAGGACTGAGTGCTCGCTCCTCGTGCTGCTGTGCAACCACTGGGTCTGGCACCTCTGTGACCTCACAGCCAACTGTGACCTCAACCTGCTGTGACCCCTGAGCCTGCTGTGACCTCATGGCCTCAGCTGTACCCCCAGAGTGTGCCTGAATCTCTACAAATGGACTGCCTTGATTGTTTTTGTGTATCCCAGGTCCATTGCTCAGCAAAACCTTATTTGTCACCTGCTGACATTGTGGGTCAGACTGTGTCCATGGAGATGCTCTCGATGGCTTCCCTCTTTTCCTGGGCTTGCCACTGGAGGAGGTCCAGGCCCAGATGATGCTGGGGAAGGAAATGTGCCCTCAGCCCAGGGACGCTCAGCATGGGCTCCCCCAGCCCTCGGGACCCCGCCGCTGGTCACAGCAGCCCCTGCCTGGCTCCTGCCTGCCTACACCGTGGGCATCCATGGCTGCTCCTGGGCACAAAGCTGAGCCAGTGTGGCTGCCAGGTGGGCTTTGCTGCTGCTGCCACCCGGACACTGGGCTGACAGCTCCATCTCTTTATTGCAACAGAAATGCTGGGCCAAGCTCTGCCCACCTTCAGTAGGGGCCAGAGATCAGGGCCTGTGCCTTCAGGGGGAGAGGACCTTGTTTGGGTGGTGGCAGCACCTGCACAGCAACAAGTTGGTAAAGCAGCTGTGACAGGGCCATCGGGCATGGGCATGGCGATGGGGAATGTCTCGTACAGGTGTCCCAGGCTGAGGCGTTTGGCCGCTCCTGTGAAGCTGCAGACGGACGCCTGTTGAGACAGGAGGTTACTGAGGTCCCAGTTGCAGCTGGCACACAGAGACCCTCCTGCACAGCAGGAGATTCCCACTGTGCTCAAAGTTTGCCTCTGAAGGCTGAGAGGTGAGCTTCTCAGAAATTCCAGAAAATATCAGGGAAAAGGTTTTAGGTTGGTTATTGTCGCTTGGTAAGAATGTCCAGTGGGAAAAGAGCCTCTCCAGTATGCTGGGTGCCTTGTGATGACTTAGTTCTTCTTAGAGTAAAGATCACCAATAAATGAAGTTTTATTTTTTATTCTGCAAGTATTAAAGTGTTCTACATTTTTCAGAATTCTACAACTACTTTGAAAAATCCTGAACTCCTGTGGGAAAAGGGAAGAAATATATGGGGATTTTTTTCTACAAAAACTGTTTCTGAATATTTTGAACAATTTCTGCTATGTAAAAATGTAAAATGAAGACAAAATGGGGTCATTTTTTTTCACAGGAGCCCCGTGCTCAGCTGCTGTCTGCCCAGCTCTGGCTGTGCCCAAACAAGCAGCTCCGCCAGCACTGGTGGTAGCACACAGACATCTGAGCTGAAGGCCAAAGATGTTGGTGGACTCAGGCCCTTCCCTGGCAGGAGGGCTGCACCTCCTGGCCGGGCTGGACAGAAGGGCCAGCACCTTTGGGGACAGAGGGTCCTGTTCTGGGTGGTGGAAGCAACAGCATGTCCCCAGCAATAAGCTGGTAATGCAGCTGTGGGGAAGGGACAATGGACACTGGCACAGAGGTGCAAGATGACAAGTCCAGTTGATTCTAAAAGTGTAAAAAGGTTCAAAGTTATTCTGAATTCTAAATCTACTTTGAAAAAACTGCTATGGAAAATGGGGGACAAATTTTTGGCGATTTCTTTAATAGGAAAAGAATAAACCCTACATATTTCTAAAAGTTGCTAATTAATAAAATGAAGAACTAAGCCAAAAAAAGGTGTCTCAAGGGCCCCATGCTTGGCCACTGCCTGCCCACCCATGGCTGTGCCTAGACAAGCAGCTCAGCCTGTGCTGGTGGTAGCTCACGGACACATGAGCTGAAGCCCAAAGACGTTGCTGTACTCAGGCCTTTCCCTGTCTGGAGGGCTGCTCCTCTGGGCCTGGCTGTAGAGCAGAGCCAGCCCCACTGGGGACAGAGCGTCCTGTTCTGGGTGGTGGTGGCAACAGCATGACCCCAGCAACAAACTGGTATTGCAGACATGGCAGGAACAACGGACACTGGCATGGAAATGAGACATGACAGGTCCAGTTCTCCCTGGCTGAGTTATTTGGCAAGTCTTGTGAAGCTGCAGAGACACTCCTGTGAGGAGAGGAGGTGGCTGACGCCCCAGCTGCCAGTGGCACACAGGGAGCCTCCTGCACAGCATGGCCCAGAGCTGGCAAGGCTCCCTAGCACGGCTGGAGCTGCTGGCACAGCTTGGCCCAGCTGCACAGCTGTCCCTCAAGGCACCAGCCAGCACGGCACAGCTCTGGGCATGCTCCCTGGCCAGGAGCGGGCCCCAGAGCGCCTCTGCCTTTCAAGGGCAATCTTGTCCCTGCTCTTTCTCCTCCCCACCATGCTTTTCCTCTGCCCTGTAGCCCCAGGTGCCTCCTTTGCTCCAGGGCACGGCCATGGTTGCAAATGCCTTGGGCTGCAGCACAGGGCCAGGGTGTAGCAAGGCTCTTGTTGTGCCTGCAGCACAGCCTGCCAGCCCCAGTGGAGCCCGGGGCCGCGGCCCTTCCCCACCGGGGCTGGGGCTGGCCTGACAGGAGCACGGCAGCTCTAGAGGCTTTGCACGGCCCCCAAGGAGGGGCTCCACCCACCCGCCGGGCCCGCAGGCCGGGCCCGAGGCTTTGCAGGAAGCTTCCTGCTGACTTTGCACAGCGTCGACCAAGAGTGGCCTTTGCTGCGCTGAGGAGACTGAAAAACCCCGCTGCACACCTCATGAGAGACTCCTGCAAGCCTCAGTAGAGACCATCATTACTCCCTTGTGCCTCATGAGGAATCCCTACACCCCTCAGCAGGGACCCGAAAATAACCCTGTGTGCCTCACAAGGAGTCCGTGAACACCAATGCAGAGACCCCAAGATGGCCTTGTGTGCCTCACAAAAGAACCCAGCATCCTGCCCACCTTAGCAAGGACTCAGCTCCTCTCCAGGCCTTGACAGCAAGCACTAAACCGCCACGGTAATCGCAAGGAAGTCAAGCCCCTGCCAGCCTTACAGATGTCTGCAGTCACTTGAACACCATAGAAAATATTCCAAATCCCCATAGAAGCTCATGAGGTACCCCAGCCACACGCATCACTTCCAAGGGACCCAAAGCCCCGCATGTCTTATTGCAAAACTCAACACGCACAAGACCCGTCCCTCCAGCTCATGTGCTGCATGATGGACCCCGGTCATCTGCCAGCATTACAGGAGTCCCCCATACCCTGCATGCCAGAGAAAAGCCAGGCTTGCCATTAACTCTAGCCAACAGTTAGTGTTCCCTGGCAAAAATCAATTCCCTTCGGGGAATAGGGAACACGTGTGGTGGGGCCGGCTGCACCTGTGGGAGCAATGGGGAGCATCAGCCCGTGCTGTGCTGCACTGCTGAGCTGGCAGCACGGTGGATGCGGGCAGGACGTTCTCCGTTTCCCCCAGAGCTGGGGCCTGCAGGCACCTTGCTGCCCCTTGGCACAGGCTGTGCCACCCAAAAAAGCCCAGCAAGCCGGGAGGAGAGCCCGGGGGCAGCAGGAAGCTGAGAGAAGGCCCTGCTCTAGAACTGAGGGAGTTTCACCAGAAGCAAAGAAAGATGGTAACTTGAAGACATTCCCACTGTGCTCAAAGTTTGTCTGAGAACACTAAGACGGGAGCTTGTCAAAAATCCCCCGAAATATCTGGGAAAAGGTTTTATGTATGTTGGTTGTGACTAGGTACAAAGCTCCTGCAGGAAAAGAGCCTCTGCAGCAGGCTGGCTGGCTGAAGGGGTCTTACTTCTTCCTAGAATAAAGACTACCACTGAAATGCAATTTCATTTCTCATTGTATAAGGGGAAAATATTTTCTAAAACTCTAAAACTAGTTTCAAACATACAGATGTGTTGTGGAAACAGGAATGAAACATTTGGGGATTTCTCTCTACAAAAGATATTTCTAAATATTTCTAAAGATGAAAAGTGAAGACAAAATGAGGTCACTTTTCCTGGATTCTAAAACTAGTTAGAAAAATCTTTAACTACTATAGGAATTGGGAAGATATATTTGGGGATGTCTCTCTACAGAAAAACTATTTTGAAATATTCCTACAAATTTCTAATTTCTAAAACAGAAAACCTAGGAAAATGGGGTTGCTTTTTCTCAGGAGCCCCATGCTGCTGCCTGCCCCCTGGGCTCCCCCAGCCCTCGGGACCCCACCGCTGGTCACAGCAGCTCCTGCCTGGCTCCTGCCTGCCCACACCGTGGGCATCCACGGCTGCTCCTGGCCATGGAGCTCAGCCAGTGCTGCTGCCGGCTGGGCTTTGATCCTGCTGCCACCCAGACACGGGCTGTTCCATCTCTTTATTGCAATAAAAGAAGGGGCCATCAGCTATTCCTGCAGAGGTGGGTCAATGTCTGTGTTGTTTAGAGGGCATGGCCAGGGGGCTCGGGGGCAGCGGAAACAACATGTTGGACTCAGGAGGGGCTGGAGGGTGCTGAGCTGCTCCTGGGTGTGAGAGTCTATCCGAAAACCTTTCATTTTTTGCCTCACAATTGTCATGAGAAAAGACCACCGAAAGGTTGAAAACCGTTGAGCCAGTTGGGAGAGAAAGTCTCATGCTTATACAGTGTGTTCACATGTGGTGTTTGCAGAACATGCTATGCTGTATTCGAAAGGGGTATGCTGCTGTTTTCTGAACAATGGATCTGTACTTTCTCCTTACCTCCTGACTTGGCTGGTCTGAGCTCTGTGGTGGCTCCCCCCTCCAAGAGAAGACCCCTCTTGCCTGCCTGCAACCACCATGACAGACAAACAGAGATGCGAATCCTCTCATAAAGGAACCAAGACAAGACAAGAAACCCCCTTGGCACCCCCCTGGCACCCCCTTCCAGAGACTGGGACTGACCACCCCCCCTGCTCAGGGAGGGGGGGAAAAACTGCCCATAATAAACGTACCTGTGAGCATTTGGCCTTGAAAACAATGGAATAACCTCTCCCCCTCCTCCTGTTCCTATTCTTTTCCCCTCCATGGAAACCTAATTTTGGCCGCCCTTCCCCCAACGAAAAACAGTATATTTTTGGGGTGCATTCCGACTGTCCTCGGAGATCTTCCGGAGACGTGCACCAGTGAGTTTTGACAGCTGGACCCCGAAGGACAACGATACCTTCTTTCCTCCCCCTTCCCTTGTCTTACACTTTTCTTCCCCAGATTCCCTAAACAAATGCATATTCAGCTGTGGTTATTATCAATACAATTGCATTTTGTTGATTTGTTACTGCAAAGCCCCTGTGCCTTGTTGGTTATTTTTGCACCAAAAAATCATCCGTCACCTGTTCATTCGGGTGGACCTTGACAACAGCGCGCTCGTTCGTATCCCACCCAGAGCTTTTCCGAGGCCTTGTTCCTGCAGCTGAGCTCGAGGCCAGATCACAGGACTTGCTGACCCGTGGTCTTCCTGAGGCTTCTCTTCTGCAGGTGCCCTCGAGGCCAGACCACAATCCTTGACGGGAGTCTCCTGTCCTTGTGACAGGAGCCCTTGAGACCGAGTGCAGGACTTGCTGTCCTGCAGCCTTCCTGAGGCTTCTCTCTTGAAGGTGCCTTCCAGGCACAACTGCAGGACTTGGTGACTTGGAGCTTCTCCAAGGCAACCCTCCTGCAAGTTGCCACAAATCCAGTCAAAGATATGGAGCAGCGACCCTCAATAGTGCCCAAGATGGCCTGGGTGGAGGAGGAGGAAGAAGGCCATGGAGCTGCCCTATCACAGGAGACCGAGGAAGTGGTGCCATTCCATCCATCGCAGGAGGCTGAGTGGCAGAGCCTGACTGTGGGACTTGTGCCTGCAGCCAGCTTGGCCCCATGCCATGCCATGCCATGCCATGCCATGCCATGCCATGCCATGCCATGCTATCCCCTGGGAAAATGCCCACTGACAGGACAGGAGAGGGGCCGGGCAGACACCCCGCAGTTGCCGTGCTCCATCCCCTGGGCCATCCCGGGGCTCTCCCTGCCTGGGGAGCGCAGGGCTGGGCTGTGTTCTCCGGCCTCTCCCGCAGCCCCTCAGCTCTGGCTGCGCTCGCTCTTTGCCAGATGCAGCCCTGGAGCGCACACAAGAGCAGGAGTCCAGCCGTGGCCGCTTCCGCAGAACAGCGCAGGTACCTGCAGCCACCCCCACCTGGGCTGGGCCTGCTGTCCCTGCTCAGCCCAGCACCGTGTGTGCAGCACTCCATGAAATATCCTCGGCTTCCTGCCCTTCTCCTACAGTTTGTCTGCAAATTCATCAAGAGAATGCACGAGGAAGAGACCATCGCAATGGGCACTGGGCTCAGACCCTACTCTCCCATCTTCCAAACCAAGCCCAGCACTGCCCTCCTGTGTATGCTTGTAGAGGAAAATTTTTACTATCCAAACCAAGTAAGCAGCCTGTGGCCAGGGTTTGATCCTCCCAGGAATTGCTTGGCCTCCCAAGCCACGCATGCTGGTTGCTGTGAGCATTTGGGGCCACATGGCAGTGGGCTGGGAAGGGAAGCACTTCTCTGGGGAAGCTGGGAACATTGCTCCCTCTGGCAGCTTTCCAAGTCTCCTGGTGCCTTCTCCAGGTGCCTGCCATGGTGAGGTTCATCCACCAGTGGCTCCTGGCCAATGACTGGGCACGGGCTGCAAGAGGCCCTGCTGGATCTCTCGGAAGCACAGCCAGATGATGCAGTGATGACGCTCCTGCGTGTGGCCCCGTCCTGTGACAGGTATGGGGCCCACCTGCCTACAGGGCTCAGGGCTCCCCAGCCCATCACCCTGTACAGCCTGTCCCAGGTGTCTGACCAAGAGAGACTTCCTGGGCCCTCTGGCTGCTGCCTTTCCCAGCCCTGGCACGTCAGCCCCTGAGCCTGCTGCCATGCTCCCTCGCTGCCCCTCAGGGCTCTGTCCCCACAGGGCTGGGCTGGCTGGCTGCTGCTGGCCAGGGCCAGTGGGCAGAGGCAGAACTGGCAGCCAGCTTAGCTCCCCCCAGTGCTGTGTCTGAGACACCCCTGAGACAGAGTTCTGACCCCACAGAGCTGCCATGGCCATGTGGAAGACCATCATGGGCTCAGCCAGGACTGCAGATCTGGCGCAGCTGATCCTCCTGGATGTGCTGGGGAGCTGGCCAGAGCACAGCACGTGCACCTCCGATGGGAACGAAACGGGTGTCTTTGCCCTGGCTGTGAGTTTCTGACACTGGCCTTTGCTGGCCCCAAGGCTCCCTCTCCAGCAGCTCTCCTTCCTTCTTCCCCCACTGCATCTCCCTGCCTCAGGCGCTGGCCTGAAACCTGGCCCAGGGGCAGCTTCAGGCCCACCAGGCCCCGTGCTCCCCCTGCCAATGTCTCTCCGGGCCTCTCCCTGCCACGCTTAGGCCCTGCCACACAGACACCTCGGCACTGAGCGCTGTCTCGGGGGGCTTTGTCCTTTGCAGGCAACCGTGGTGATGTGGAAGATCCTCCAGCTGCCCTGTCTGCCACAGATATTCAAGGTGTATTTCCCCCAGCTGTTTGTGCATCTCCTCTTCCAAGTGTTCTTCAGCACTCTGGATATGCCAGAGGAGGTCGATACATTCTGGAAGGGATGCCAGGAAGAGCACGGCCTTGCCACCAGCCCCAACAGGTGCTCCATGCCACTCCTCCTGTCCCTGCCACATGTCCTGCCAAGGAGCAAGTGCTGCCAGTGTGACCTGGGCTTTTCTCTGCACACAGGTTTGCAGTGCACACCCTGAAGTCCCTGCTCTGCCTTCTCCGCTGTGAGGATGTGGCGGTGGCAATGGAACACAGGTGTGCCTGGAACACGCTGCTCTGTCTTGACACCTACCACTTTGCCGTGGCTGTACTGGCCAGGTGAGACCCCCTTCTTCCCACTGCCTCTGACATTTGTGCTCTCTGCCCAGGGTGTCCCACAAAGTCCCTGTGGTCATGGGCCAGAGGGCCTTGTCACTGAGGGATGGCCAAGCACACTGGGAAAGTCTGGGAGAGGAGGGTGCCCATGAGCAACCAACTCCCAAATGGCCCAGGCCCCCTTGCTGGAAAGGTGGTGGGGAAAGATGAGAACTCTGTGAGTCACTCCTGGGAGAGACTTGCCCCACTGGCTCAGGGTCTGGTTTCCTTTTCCTCTCGTCAGGATATTTTGCCATTCAGCCATACACTTTTGTTCCGGGATTGCATTCTACCTGCTCACCATGCTGGGTGAAGAGATGCCATACTGGGATTTCCCTGCCCTGGCATTCCTTGTGGAGGTGAGCCTCAAGGCCAGTGCTGTCTGGCTGAGCTGCCTGCCAGCTCTCTGCCCTCTCGCAGACACAGCTACCAGGACAGTGCCCGTGCCCTGTGCTGCTGCCTGGGCCCAGCCCTGTGCAGCTCCGGGCTCCTGCCGGCTGGCTCCCTGTCACTGCCCTGTGCCTTTCAGGTCCTCGAGTGCCTGGACTTGAGGGAATGCAGTGACAGTGTTCTGGAGATCCTGGCACAGAACCTGCAGAGCGAGCACAGGGCCACGCGTTACTTGGCACTCCAAGGCCTCGTAGTGCTGGGCAAGAATCCCTTGATGGTGAGAAGGGGGCAGTGGCTGAAGCCCTGCAGCCAGCGTGGGGCTGGGCAACGCAGTCGCTTGGCCTTGCCTGGGCTTCGGGCGCTGGGGCAGCTGCTCCCAGCTCTCCTGCCTCCCAGTTCAGCTGCCCCAGTGCTTCAGGACAGGCCTTTGGCCTCTGGGCCCTGCGGCAGCAGGGTGGCCTTTCACAAACTTGTTTTCCACACAGGCTGAAAAAATGTGGAGCCTGACTGAAAGTCTTGTGGACTTGCTGTGGGATGCAGATGGATGGAGAGATAGTTAGCATGACAGTCATGCTACTCAGCTTTATCATCTTGGACAATGACATGCTGCTGCCCAGCCCCATCACACTGCAGCTGCTTGAGGCGCTCCTGCCACTCTTTGACCATATAAGGCTCACTGCTCCCATCCACTGCCACTGGGTGCTGTCCGGACACTTTGTGCCCTGTGAATTTGCAGGCCTGTGCCAGGCTGAGCCCCGTGCAGCCAATGCTGAGGTCTTTATTTCTTCCTTCCATACAGAACAATAGCCAGGTGCAGCTGCTCTCCATACTGCTATTCCAAACACTGGTAACTCTTCCAGAAAGGGAAAAGGAAATAAAAGGCCCTGAAGACACCTCTTTGCCAGAGCCTGCTGCCCCTCTTCTTCCACTGCCACGATGAGAAGCGGCTTGTGGCACAGGTGAGGACCCGTGGGCTGCTGCTGTTCCCCTGGAAGGGGGCTCGGCTGCCTCCTGCCCTGGCGCCTGCCGAGCTGCAGCCTCCTCCAGGCCTTGGCACAGGGACGCAGGTACTGCGCCCTGCGCTGTGGGGCCATCTCCACGTCTCTGCTGCTCCCCAGGCTTCTCAGGAAACGCTGCTTTCTGTGGCCGAGTTCCTGAAAAAAAGGGATCTTGAAAGACTGGTGAAGAACCAGAATCTGTGGAAGTTCAGCAAGTGCCTGGTAAGGAGGGCCTGCAAGCCCCAGCCTCAGCCCAGAGAAGGCCCCTGAGCGCAGTGCTCAGTGTGCAGGGCGGGCAGCTGTGCCCCTGCCCGGTGCTGCACCCAGAGGCCGTGCGGGCTCTTCTCCTCGCTCACGATGGAGCCCCGGGCTGGCGGGGCTGCGGGGCGGGCCGGCCCTCTGCCCCCTTCCCTCGGGAGCTCGGTGCCGGCGGCTGCTGGCCGCTCCTCAGCAGGGCTGTGCGGCAGGGGAGGCCGGGGTTGGGCGCAGGCAGCGCCCGGCCCAGGGGCTGAGCCCGCGCCAACCCTTCCCTCCTGCCACTCTCTGCAGCTGGCAGAGGACAGGAGCAGAGCGGCCGAGCACCTGCGCCGGGCCCTGCCCTACCTGCAGAGCCCACAGGAGTCCCTGCGAGCGGCAGCCATCAGATTCATGGGTAAGCCACGAGCCTGGGCTCCCTCCCCGGCCCGGCCCGCTGCAGCTTGGCCCCAGCCCCGCCTGCTGCCCCGGCAGCGCCAGCCAGGCCCGGCGCCGTGGAGCTCCGCCTGGCCTGGGCATTGCTGCTGCCGCCCTCTGGCAGCCGTGCCCTGGGGCGGCAGTGTGCAGCAAGGGCCGGGCTGAGCCCTGCAGGGCCAGCAGCCCGTGTGACCATAGGGCCGGCAGCGCCGCTGGCAGGGAGCTGTGCCGCTGGGGCCGTGACAGGCTCTGTGTTCACAGGGATGGCCGCGCAGCACCTGAGGGGGAAGAGGGAAGAGCTCCAGCTGATCTGCACTGGTGAGTGAGTGAGGGCAGCGGGCTGACAGCGGGGGCTGCCGGGGGAGCTGCAAGCTCTGCCCCGGCTGCGGAGGGCTCTGCTCCCTGTGCGGACCAGGGGCAGCGTGGGCAGAGCACACAGAGATTTCAGGGCCATCTGGGCGATTCGTGGCCAGCAGCTTCGGGCTGCTCCTGTTGGTCCCTGCTCCCTCCTGGCCATGGCTAGAGCCGGCTGGGATGGCCCTGGCAGGGGGCTGTCCTCGGCTCCCCGCAGATCCCGGATCTGACCATGGCTCTGTTCCTTTCTCTTGCAGCCCTTGAACACCTAATGGAGGACACCAGCAGTGCGGTGTCAGATGTGGCACGTCAAACATTGTATGTCCTCCAGGCACTGCAGAGTGAGTGATATTCCGTCTTCCAGAGGGTGGAAGATCATCTCTGCTGGGCATGGAGGACACGGCCTCGTCTGTCGGGGCTTGGCTGGCTGCGCTGCTGGAGCTCTGCAGAAAGGTGATGCCTCTGTCTGCTGAGGCCACCTGAGCCAGCAGGAATTTTCCATTTCTATAAGATTGTTCTTTTCTTCTTTTTGTTTTTTCTTTAGTATATGAATAAAGAGTGTGTTATAATACACAGACTCCCAGGAGCTTTCTTTTGCTGCTCTGGGTCTGCAGGCCACAGGGGAAGAGGGGGAAAAGGGTACCATGGCTCAGCAAGCTGCCCAGGCGCGCAGTGTTGCAGGGAAAATGGCCAGAAGTCCCTTGTCCTGTGGTGGTTCTGCTGAAGCCTTTGTGCTGGTGTCAGAGTGGGTGGGCAGGGGCTGGGGCTGTGGGGATCCCTGTGAGAGCAGAGCCTGGAGATGGTCACAAGCCCTCTGCCAGGCAGGAAGCGCCATCCATGTCCTCCTGCCCAAGTGCTGCTGTCTGCCTTGCTGAGGGCTCCCAGGTGCCTCTGGATGGGGCTGCTCTGGAGCTGCTGTGGGGCTGCGGTGCTGCTGCCGGGCAGCCTGGCCGGGCTAGGGCAGAGACTGAGGGGACTGGGGCATGAAGGGACGAGGGGCTGGGAAGCCATGAGAGGACATGGCAGTGGGAAGGTGTGGAGAGCTTTGTGGACAGTTGGTTAGCTGAGAAAGGTCACGTCGACATAATGCCGCTGATTAAGCTTGAAGGGGACCAGTATAGGAGTCAGTAGTCAGTAACAGGCAAGGACATTGTTCCCCGTGGTGCAACAGTAGGATAGGGGAGAGTATCTTTGGCAGGAATACAAAGAAAAGTTTCAATAAAATATCCACAAGAATGCAGAAGTAGGCGTAGTTGCCTGATAAGTAACTAACCAATAGTGAGCTTGCCTTTGCAATATGTATGAGCATCATTTACACTGACATAAAGATGTGTACCTATCAATAAAGTTCGAGATTTGCTGATTACTCATATTGTGCGCCACATTTCTCCCGCCGATCCCAACAACATGGTGACCCCAATGACGTGATATCAGTAACGGCGACCACGGAGGATCGGTGAAGGAGTTCGGGTCCTGTCGCAGCAAGGATGGCGAAAAAGCACCGCTGAAAACAGAGGAGGTGCCGCGCCCTGGGTGACTTCAAAGGAAGCCCCGGCCGATGCGTGCTGCCACAATCTTGTGGGGCTGCAACAGCGCTGACGTTCTTAAAATAGAAAGGCAAGCAGCATATGATTTATTTACTTGCTTTTTAAAAAAGCGACAGGTTAAGGGCATAGATTTGTAGAAGGAGCTTCATGGGTTATTAGCTTACGGGTATGCACAGGGATTTTTTCAAAATCCTCATACAGTTCATGAATTGAGTGGCGAAAGTTTGGAGATAAGCTGTAGGAGGCTGTTTTAGATGATGATAAAACTGCAAAGAAGTTAGGGAAGTTATGGCGAGCGGTGCATAATGAGTTAGTACAATATCAGGTAGAAAAAAAAGGCTGCACAGCAAGCTACTGTGGCTCATGTAAAGAATAAAAGTTATGGGGATTGGTCAGATTGCCCATTATCCCCTGCCACATCTACAGTTATCTTGCCACCAACATCGGCTCCTGCTTCAAGCAGCAACTCACCCCCCATAACAGCACCATCCGCACCACCTGTGCCCTGGCCAGACCCTCCCTCTCCCCCTCCTAGCAATGAGGTGATCCCTGGGGCAGAGAGTGACCTAGCGGGGGCCATTGCACAAGAGCGGAGGAAGGCATGGGCAGCGGTAGCAAAAGAGATCATGGATTCGGGGGATAGTGAGGCTATGGCAGCAGCTATGGAAGTGGCTTGCCCGGTGGTGTATACTCCTCTGGACGGGGGTGGATTACAGGCAGCAATTACTGCTCTAGATTGGAAACTGTTGTCGCAGTTAGGGTCCACAGTTAGTCAGTTTGGGGTGACCGGTGAGCCCACAAAGCTCTCCACATTGAGAAAAGCAAATAATTTACATATTGGATGAGCTTTATCACTGGTTTAACGGAGAACAGTTATATTACTTCTGCTAGGGCTTGACCAAAGAGGTTAGGGGATTTGAAAAACCCTTGGGGTAACCTAGTCCACCAAACCTGTTGCTTCCTCCCAGAATCGGGGTGTTCCCATTCAAAGGCAAATATGTCTCACTTTCCTCTGCCAGTGGGGACACCCAAAAAGCATCTTTTAGGTCTATCACATTAAATCACTGGTGTGATGGGGGGATATTACTCAGTAGTGTAGAAGGGTTAGGCACTACTGGGCATCACTTCACGGCTCTTTTAATCACTTCTCTCAAATTTTGGACAAGCTTGTAAGTCCCATCTGACTTCTTTACTGGTAATATGGGTGTATTATGGGGGGACATACATGGTTCTAAGGTCCCATCCTGAAGTAGGTCCTGGATCAGCGGCTGCAGTCCTTGTCTCCCTTCCAGGGAGAGTGGGTATTTGTTGTAATCTTCACTGCAGTGTTGTTCTTGCCTCTCTGCTGAGGCTCTTCTCCATTCTCTGCAGCACAGTCCTTCCTGTCTTCTCAGGGGCTCCTCGTGGGCTCTCAACCCACCCCTATTTATTTCAGTTACCTTCACGAGCTACAGCTGCTGCCCAATTAAGGACTTTGCAGCTGTAGCTCATTTGGAGCAACTCGGACCCACACAGATCTTACAATACAATATATATTCAGGCCCCCCACAGGTATTGTCGTACCTGAACTGGATGGTTGTCATTAACTATTTTTATTACTATAGGTTTCATGTTCAATTTACCTTGGTTTTTTGGATTTGCCCACACCATCTCATGAATTTTGCCCTCATCCTCTGCCCTTAATTGGAACAATTTAACTACCATTTTCCCTTCCTCTGGGAGCACTCATATGTCAAACTGTGTCAAACTGCATCTGTAAATCCCATTCTTACAAATTTCACCCTGCTTCTGGAACTTATAAAACATCCCCAATTCCTATTTATTTGTTTCTTCAAACTTTATTTGTTTTATAACTGAGGCTTTGAACGCTTTAGCACCTACTACTTGCATGGTATCTTGACCCTTTTTGCACCCCTTTGGGATTCTAGAAACACAAGTTCTTTCAGCCCCTGTGTCTACTAAGAATTCAAATTCTTCCTCCTGGGGAACGATTTTTAAAGATATCAAGGGCTCCTGATGGTATTCTGTCCACAGGAGGTAGAGCCCCTGACACCCCTGGACTTCAACTTCTCCTTTTTGCTCAGTCTCATAGACTCTCAGCTCCTTTTCCCTCTGGGGGCAATTCTTTCTGATATGCCCACTGTCTTTGCAGTAAAATCAAACTGGTCCTAGGTTCCCCCACTTACCAAACTCTCCTTTTTGTGCCCAGTCCCAAGGAGCTGCATCCTCCCTCCATCTATCTTCCTGTACTTGGAATCCTCCTGCCTTACCAGGGTTGTTCTTTACATGCTGGTTTCCTTCCCTAATGGCAGTTGCCATTACTTTGGCTTTTGCCTTGGCCTTCTTTTAGTCCCTTTTTACATACACGTTCTGTGCTTCCCTTAAAAGATTCTCTAACCTCCTTTCTTGCCAACCATATAACTTTTCTAACTTTCTCCGTATATCTGGCCAGGCATGAGTGATGAAAGTTATCTTTAGTAAGATCTGTCTGGCCACTGTATCAGGTTCAACTCCTGAATATTGCCTCATATTCCTTCTCAGTCTTTCTAGAGACTCTGTTGGGGTTTCTTCCTTCCTTTACTGCTCATCGAAACTACGAGCATTTTAGTTACATGGAGCTGTCTCTTTGATACTTCTTATAATCAATGTTCTATATTCCTCCATGTTTTGCCCCCCCTAGTGCTGTTGTAGTCCCTGGTGGGGTGCACTATGGGCATTTTCAGGTCCCCAGGAGGTATTTGCACAGGCTCCCTTTCCCATATCCATATCTCAGCCACTTGGATCATCTTTGTGATGTCTTTCCTCTGATGTGAACAACAAAATCATTATTGATTGCATCTCCTCCCATGTATAAATATTGGGCCCCAGAAGCTGTTCCACTAATCAACTGTTCCACTAATCTAGTAATGCTTTCAATTATTTCTTGAGCATTCTCACATCAGAAGAACTGAGAGGCACGGTTACAAATCTAATTCCTCCCTGCATCCCACACAGTGGTACTTCCCTCAGGGGATATAATCCTGCTGCTTGGTTCCCATCCCCTGATCTGCTTTCCTCTCATTGTTCCGCCCTCTTTCTGGTGTTTTGACTAGGCCCATCAGGGGGTAGGGGAGGTGCATCTGGGGCTCTTGGACGTGGAGGGAGTAAGTGTTCTAATGGGTCACATTCTTTATTTTCTGATACCTTAAACATGCTCACCCTTGAGGGTGAGGTCTCCCCATCCCAAGCAGGCAGCATAGTCAGTCTCTTCCTGATTGAATGGTTTCTTAGCTCTTACATGGATGTTTAATGCCTGACACATCCATCCTTTGTCTGACCCATATCTCAGCCAGTATACATAGTCACTCCTAATTTCCCTTCTGGTCCATTCTACCATGCAATAGTGAATCACTTTGAACTCATCCTTATCTCTGGTCATATTTCCACAGGTCACAGGTCTAGTTTCCTTCCCAGTGGGCCATCTGGGGATATACCTATTGGTACCTCTTCAATTTCTGCTCCTCCCCTTGGGGATTCCCTATTTGCCCATAGTCCCATCCTGACTGGCCGATCACAGGCCCTCCTCTGACAGAGCCCACCTTTCCAACCACAGGCCCTCTGGACAGAGCCTGCCTCTCTCAGAAGGGAAAAGGGAAGGGGGATGGGAAAAAAAGAAACAAGGAAAGAGGAAAGAGAAAGAAAAGGGAAGAGACAGAAAAACCCAAAAAACTGTACTTCTCTTTTGACAAATAAAAATAAAAAACAAAACTTATGATCCAGGGGCTTCCATATTATGGGATTGGTCCCTGCCCTTCCTCTCCTCGGTTCAATGCTCTGGTCCCACGGTCGCACTCTGCTCCCTGTCCCACCTGGCTCAGCTCAACTATGGCCTGCCTGACAAAGTGAAGGGAGACGACCATCTGATTGATGAGCATTGAACTCTGATTTATTGATCCAGCTTACACACTTTTATAATGGTGTTAATCAAGCTCATACATATTACAAAACCCGAGTTCATCATTGGCCACAGATTACACACCAACCCCTACTTTGTTGCCGAAACCTGTGGTTTTCTTGTTGAGACGAACACTTGTTTTTCTCATCCTGTTATTGACTTGTTATTTATCATTCAAGGCCTCCATGTTTTTCACCATGCCTTTCTCACCGTCTCCTCAAGGACAAGGTGTTTACTGTTGTTAAGGGAAAGCCTGAGAACTTGCTGCTTACAGCTGCCTTTTATTTTTTAACAAGCTGTATATGTTCATGGCCTTTTTCTATAAGCCATGCTTGAGCAAAGCTCTCCACACTTCTCCCGTTTTTTTTTTTTTGTGCAAGGAGGTTACTCTGCCAAGTTTTCTCTATCATCCTACTAACCATATTTTGAATACAATTAAAAAGACAAGGTAAAATAAGTAAAAGCATTAAAAGCACACCTAATATCCCTATAGCATATGTCACAAGGTTCCTTAGCCACGGCCCAAGTCCCAAACTTTTAAGCCATTCATCGATTCCCAGTCCTTCTTCTTCTTTAAGATTGTGAAGTCCTTGCTGCAACTCTTTTATCTTAGCATGAATAGATACAGAGTGATCAGACAAATTCATGCAGCACATCCCTTCAAACTCTTCACACCCATGGCCTTGTGCTAAAAGCAAAAAATCTATAGCGGGTCTATTTTGCAAAACAGCATGATTAACACTTTGTACATCTGCAGTTAACATATCTAAAATTTGTGACATCTTATTTAATTCACCCTTAGCCCAGCACCCTAGTTGTTTTGCTAAGTTCATAGCTTTGTTTGCAGCACCTCCTGGCAAGATAGTTGAAACCACTACTTGTTTCAGCTCACTCCAGAACCGTGGATTTCCTATCTGACTACAGTCTAAGTCATGTAGGCTACGCCTCTGTCTGCTTGCATTTTGGCTTAATTGCATTAGTATAGATACATTGGGGTGAAATAATGACAATTTACCCAAATAACAAGGTCCACCCTGTGGCCAGGCTGGTATACCATTCCAGGCTCTGTCCCTGCAAATTAAAAATATCCCTGTGGGTAATTTCATCAGTGTCACGATCTTAGTGCCTTTACATTGGCTGTAAAGTTGCTGGGACACTGTGCCCAGACTCAGAGATGAATCTAGAGTAGCCCATGTTCCTCTATGCTGATTTAATTTTTGAAGATTATAAAGGATCAAAGCTGAACCATCCGCCATTTGAGGCGTTTGTCATACTGGCGTTTGCACTTCCGAAAAGATCTAATTCCTCTGGGGGAGAGTGCAAAGGAGTATTAAGTGATTGGATTAGTAAGCATTGGCGGTAGCCGTCACTTTGACTTGCAGTATACCCTTGTTGTGCGGGCAATTTAATGTTTGTCATATTACGCATGCATAGAGTTTGGTTATTGATTAGACTGCAAAATTCTCGAGGAGACCATACTGGGAGTCCCACCAAGCATGTTCGAAATGGGTTAGTAACCCCTCCAAGGCTGAGACAAAGCGATGATTGGTTAATTTGTCTTGCAAGCCTTATCCATATATTATCTCTAGGTTGATTAAAGTGTGTTACCCTTACCCTTCCAGCCACCATTGCACTAAGCAGTATAACAAAAATAAGCCTCATTTCTCTGCTCTCTTTTTTGCTTTCTTTTTCTTATCAGTCTTTAACCTTACTGTCCCTGACACTTATAGTCTCCACCCCTGTAATCTATTAATGCAGTGATCTAATACCTTTTTGGGATCTCCTCTAATGGGTCCTACAACAGAATGCTGTGTTAAGGGCACCAATTTTCTACACCTAGCAGAGGCTATGTATACTCACTCTGAGCCTTAACCCTTTTCAGAATACACTGGACCTCCCACCGATAGTAAGCCAAGATTTTCTGCTCGTGAGACCCATAAAGATCTAAAGCTGAAGCTGTATTTAGCCCTGTCTGACTCCGTAGTTCCCGCTCCCAATTATGGTCCCATGTGTCCTTATTTTACACCACAAACTCCAAAGCAACGACTGTTCCACCGAAAAGGTCCTACCACAACCCCCACAATATAGTGCCACCCAAGCAGCACAATCCGGGCTGTGGCATTCAAGGCAGTTCTCTCTTGCCGGTCCCCTTATGTGGAAAGATGATAATGATTCAATGGTGTCAATCAGCTCCCTGGCCGTCCGGCAGCGGCGTGTTACGGCCCTGTCGATCGCTTTCGAGTGTCCCTTCAGCTGTAGCAGTAGTGGTCGCAGGATCAGGGGCAGTTTCTTCTCCAGACGCTCCTTGTCCCCTTCCGTGAGGTGGTCCACCAATCTCTGCATCAAGAACAGGTTTAGTCCACTCTGCAGGTACCTACAATGCTCCTGTAGGGGTGGAAATACAGAGATATCCCCTCCCCAGAACAGGACCTTAGCAGGATCCTTCCACAGCCCTGTCTTGGGGTCCCGGTATCTCACCCATATTTCCTTTTTCTGCTCAGCAGGCTCTTGTGGCTTATAATGTAGTTCTGCCGGGGGTTGCCCTGCATCTTCAAATACACACAAGTAATTAATCACAAATAAACTTTTTAGCAATCTCGCCTGGGGGTCAGTTATTCCCTCATGCTTGGCTAAATACCTTTTCAAGGTACCATTTCCCTTTCGATGATGGCCTGCCCTGTTGGGGAATTTGGGATACCTGTAATATGTTCGATACCCCAATTTCTTAAGAATCTCCCTATCCTCTGGCTGATATAGGCAGAACCATTATCCGTTTTAATTCTTTTTGGTGTACCCATCACTGCAAATCAACTGTACAAAGGCCTTTCCACATGTATAGCTCTTTCTCCGGTCTGAGCCGTTGCCCAAATATATTTACTAGAGGTATCAATAGATACATGTATGTATCTTAGCCTACCAAAACTAGAAACGTGCGTGACATCCATTTGCCATAATTCGTTTGTCTGCAGGCCTTGTGGGTTTACTCCTAGGCCTAAACCACTACCCCCATTATGGTGACTACAAGTTGGGCAGGCCCTCACGATGGCTTTTGCTTCTGTGAGTGTTACCTTAAATTCTCTACTTAAGCCTTTTGTATTTTGATGAAACATTGAGTGAGCTTCTCGTGCCAATTGATACTTTGACAGGGGTGTGTTTTGGGTTATGGTGACCAATCTATCTGCCCTATGATTCCCTTCTCCTAAACCGACATTCCATTTGTGGCTTCTAACATGAATTACAGCATAAGCGTGCTCGCTTGATCTTGTAGCCCTCTTTAGTTGCATTAATAGTTCATACAGTCTCTGATTTTGTACCTCCTTTACGGAGGCATCTTCAATTCTTGCTACAACTCCTGCAACATACAAAGAGTCTGTAACAACATTCAAAGGTTCCTTAAGCTGTGCCATTGCCCATACCACTGCTAACAGTTCCATGGTTTGTAGGCTGTCCACTGCCTCTGCTTGCAGAATATGATGTTTCCATACTCCCTTTTCTTGCCAAGTTATTGCAGCAGTTCTTGACTTCCTACCAGCATCTGTAAATGCAGTAATGGCATCTGGTATAGGGGAGTTTTCTCGCTTTGGGCAAGTTATCCAGTCCCAGTCCCCTATCCACTGAAGCAAAGCTGGTCGAAGGTTGTCTGTTTCAATGGGGCAACATGCACCTAAGAGAGCTTCCTGCAGTTCTTTTGAATTACTCAAATACCAATCCAAAGTGTCCTTTTTCATCGGTATCCTAATGATAGCTGGTTCTGCCCCGGCCACCTGTAACATCCTTTCTCGGCCCCTCTTTATTAGATCTGCTAATATTTCAACTTTTTGAAGAAGAGTTTTAGTTTGCTGTAGCGGAGGGGAGATCCATTCTAGTATCCGTGTCTCCCCCGTTTTCTTTTTAAATTGTGTTAGTGCTCCAAGAAGATATTGTGGACCATTCCAAATGGTCAAGTCTATGGGTAGGTCTGGATCCCTTCTATAAACGTGTCCATGTGTAACACGGTCCAAAATTTGCTGAATGACCTGCTGTTGTTTGTCAGTAATTCGCACCGGGCAGGTTAGGTCAGTTCCCTTTAGCAGCGGGCGCAACTCATTTAGTAGTTCGTTGGGTATTCCCACTATTGGCTTTAACCACTGCAAATCACCCAAAAGTTTTTGAGCATCATTTAAAGTTGCCATCTTTGTTTTCAACTGCAATTTCTGAGGTTTTACGGTTTGCTCTGACATGGACCATCCCAGATGTTTCCAGGGAGCTGTTGTTTGAATTTTCTCAGGAGCTATCACCAAAGAATACTGTGCCAGCATGGTCCTTATTTTCTGGATTTGTTGTTTTGTAAAAGGCACGGGCTCAGCAAACAAGACATCATCCATGTAATGATATATCACTGTGGTAGGCCATTGTTTTCTTAATGGCTGCAATGCTGCATTAACATAAAGCTGACACAAGGTCCAAGTGCTCTGGGATGTCCCAGCAGCATCTGACAAGTCCACCATCCCCCAGAGATTTCTGTACAATAACAGTTTTAGACAAAGACAAAAGAAAAGGTAAGTCTGTGAGATATAATTAAGATGTTGACTAATATGATATTTATTTGAGCTTCAGAAAGATTGGGCAATTCCCTGAAGCTCAAAGCATGAAACCAGTCAGCTGAAGGGCACTTGAATGACCAGAAAACACCGGGAGGAGTGTTGAGGGTTTTTTGCAGGACAATGGACATATGCAACATATACACAATTCAGCCTTCATAGAAACTGAGTAAGGTCACCATGCCCTTGAAGGACACAAAAGAAGAAGAACATGCACAGCAGCAGACGGTTCAGGATGCAAAAGCAGACAAGAAAACCTGCAGCGAGATGCATGAAGAAGAAAGAGTAACTAAAATTAACTGAAATATCAAAATGCGTGCGTAAAAAGGATTTAACCAATCATGTATTAGCTTGAGGTGTGAACAATAGAGAACAGTATAAAAATGGCTTGCTTTTTGTAATAAATTGGCTTCACTTGATCATATTGATCATGGTGTGATGTCCCGTTAATGATCCTCTGCACCTAGGGACCAGAAATGCATGCAAGCCTCCACCCCAAGAGACATTATGAATTCAAAAAACATGGCCATTAACTGCTTTATACCAACACAGACTAATGGCAACCAAAATGCACTCAAAACCGGGTTTTTTCCACTCTCTCTCAAGCCCCACACGTTGGGCACCGAATTTTGTCCTGGTTTAGGGCAAATTTAGGAGAAAACCTCCAAAGGGGTCCCTCCAGAAAGCAAACCCACACAGCCCCTCCCCTCAACTGGTTCGGGAAGGATTCCTTGGAGAGAAGTGGAAAGAACCTGTTTATTTAACAGGCACAGCCCCCCCAGCACACAAAATGAACAATACCAGGTGACACCACTCTTTCACCACTCTGAAAAAGATGACAAGTTCAGAAAGTCTCTCTTGGGGTGGTCGCTCTGTTATCAGTCCCTCTGGTGCGGGAGTAGCTGCTGCAGCCACAAGGTGCAAACTCTCGGTGTTTCCCAGGTCCCAGTCCAGGGCAGGCTTGAGTGGTTCCAAAAAAGGGAAAGGAAAAACAGTCCAGGGGAAAATTTGGACTGCTTAGCTAAACTAACTAATGAGCAGAAGCAAAAGCAAGAGCAAAGCAAAAAGCCAAGCAAAAAGCAAAAGCAGCACCATGTACTGCCCCGTCTCTGTGTCCTGCCAGCCGTGGGGGAGTGGCTGATAACAAAACCAAAACAAAACTTTGCTCTTCAGAGCCAGTCTTGAAGGCACAGAACAAAATATCCAGCATAAAGAGAACACATGAATGGGGATACAAGCATCATAACGTCACCCTAGGACAGCAAAGTTATTCCAAACTGCCCCCCAGGAGCCCCTCCTCACCGATGCCATCTGCTGGGGCTGTGCCAGCTTCAGGAGATGCCTCCAGGGCCTGCATTCCCTGTGGGAAAAATGCATATTGTATGACTCGTTTTTCACAAATATTAAAATGAATATTTTATGTGTTGTGTTAGAAAGTTATGTTGTACGAATTTTCTTAAGTAGTGTCTTAAATCTAGTTTTAGGGTATAACATAATGTTAAAATAGAAACCATGCTATGTGAGATACTTTTTTAAAGAAAGGACTCACAGTGAGATAGCAGCCACAGGACACCTAAATCTTTCAGAGAAAGAGAATTTATTGCTCTCTTAACAGAACAAACAAACTTCTTCCCGCCTGCTCTGCCATGGAGACGCCGTCAAGATTCAGAAGAAGAAGCTGACACTGACCAGACAGAATCCTACGTTTGAATGGAATTTATGCATCATGGATGAGGTGTATGAATATGTAACAGGTTATTGTTTTTAAGGGTTAATCCTCTGTTAAAGTGTGTCTTTTTTCAGGCTTATTTTGCCCAGAAAAAGGTACTTGGACATCCATAACGCTTTGTTCTTATTGTCTTGTATTGTCCTAAAACTTAATTGTCCAAACTTTTATTACCCTAATTATATGACTCTTTTTATAACAATTTAATTACTATTAAACTTTGAAAATTTTAAAAACAAGTGATTGGCATTTTTCACTCAGTGTCTGACACACAACAACCCATGTAGCGATGTTTCTGGGGGAGCCATTTATAACACGGGGTGGGGGGGGAGGTGGTTACAGGATGTGAAAAACACCAATCACTTGTTTTTTAAATTTTTTTAAGTAATAAAATGGTTATAAAAATAGCAATATAAGTAGAGTAATAATTTGGGTAATTTGGATTAAGACAATATGATACAATAGAAACAAAGAGTTATGGCAAAATAAGCCCAAAAAAGGACACAGGTTAACAGAGGATTAACCCTTAAAAACAGTAACGTGTTGCATATTCATACACCTCATCCATGATGCATAAATTCCATACAAACACACGATTCTGTCTGATCAGTGTCAGCTTCTCCCTCTGAATCCTGACGGCGTCTTCATGGCTGAGCAGGCAAGAAGTTTGTTTCTTCTGATAAGAGAGCAATAAATTCTCTTTCTCTGAAAGATTTAGGTGTCCTGTGGCCGCTATCTCGCTGCGAGTCCTTTCTTTAAAAAAAGTATCTCACATAGCATAGCTTTCATTTTAACATGATGTTATACCCTAAAACTAGATTTAACGCACTACTTAAGAAAATTAATACAGCATAACTTTCTGACACAACACATATAATGTTCATTTTAATATTTGCGAAAAGGCAATCATAAAATACACATTTTTGCCACAGGAGGACTGGGCGCTCCCAGTTATTCCCTGTACAGGCGGGACCCCCCCTTCCCCTCCGAGCTCTCCCGCGCTGAGGGGCCGCTGCCTCTTCCCGCCCTTCGCGCCCGCCCTCAGCGGCCGCCGGCAGCTGGGGCCGCCCCGCCCGCCCTTTTATCGGAGCCATGGAGAAGGAAAACCGCTTTAAATTGTTCATGCCGCCGCGCCTGAGCGCTGGGCAGGTGTCTGCGGGCAGATCCCAGGTGAGCGCTCGGCCGCGGGGCCGCTGAGGGCGGCCGATAACACCCCCCCCCCCCCACCCCCCCACGCTGGCCGCCCCCTCGGGCTGTGCTGCTCTGGAGGCCGCGGCTGAGGAGGGGACGGGGGAAAGCGCAGGGGAAGGGCCTTTCCCGAGGACACGGGGACAGTGCTGGGCCCGGGGAGTGCCCCGGCAGAGCCCCGAGCTGGAGCACACACACACACACACCTGCCCCTTGTCCCGGGCTGGAGCACACACACACCTGCCCCTTGCCCCCAAAGAGCCCCGGGCTGGAGCACACACACACCTGCCCCTTGATCCAGGCTGGAGCACACACACACCTGCCCCTTGCCCCCGCAGAGCTGGAGCACACACACACACACCTGCCCCTTGCCCTGGCACAGCCCCGGGCTGGAGCACACACACACCTGCCCCTTGCATGGGCACAGCCCCGGGCTGGAGCACACACACGCCTGCCCCTTGCATGGGCACAGCCCCGGGCTGGAGCGCAGACACACCCGCCCCTTGCCCCGGCAGAGCTGGAGCACACACACACCTGCCCCTGCATGGGCCAGGACGGCTCCTGCACTGGACTCATTTCTGTGCATATGCCTAGAGTGGCACATGCACAGACATCTTCGGTTTGAATTTCAAAGACTTTTGTTGTTGTGTTCTCTCAAAACTGAAGGGAATCATCTTCTGGAGCATCCGTTCTGTGTTGTAAGTCCGCGTTTGCTGTGGGTAATTCAGCCCAGAGAGTGAGCAGGGCTCTATCGCTGGCCGGGGTCTGTGTACAAATCACCAACAGGACGGGACTGCTGAGGAGCTGCCTTGAGCTGTTTTATTTTCCAGCATCAGTCTCATTTCATGGTTATGACAATGGGAAGATGCCAGCAGCTCACATCCCAGGCAGCAGACAAAGAACTTAATGTGACAACTTACTTTAAAAGTTTTTTGACCAATCACACAAAGCAAAAGCATATTGACAGCAGTTCTATCCAACCACTATAAGCACATGTTCCATTGGTTAAAACAATACTTGCCTTTTTTGAATACAATACCTGCTTGTAAGCCTTGAAACACAATGCACAGAGCTCCATTATTAAGCTTAGAACTTCCTAATACCTTGCTAGATAAACTTTTCAGTAGCTTAGGGATTTATTCGAGCCAAGCATTAATACACAGACCATTGTTCTATTTGTCCTTACTTTTCTACTTTTTGCATAATTTTTCTGCTGATCTATCTCATGGCTGCTGCTTGGCTCTGATCACAGTTCTGCTGTCTCTGAGGCCTGCCTTTTGCAGCTTTCCCAAACCCCTCTGATTTTATGGATTCCCACAGGCCCCACTCAGATGCTCGCACTGGCATTGGTGTCTTGGTCTCGCCAGATCAGGTGTGCAGTGAAAATGTTCTGTCCCCACACTGAGTTATGAGAATTCAACAAGTTATTTTTTCATGTCGAAGCTCCTTATGAAATATGTTGAGATTCAAACAGGATATTCTGACAGCAGATGAGTTAGCTGTTTACAGCATGAACTTCTGCGACTTCAAAAACTTGTAAAAGGGTATTTTCATATTGAAACATAATCAGATATGGTTTAGAAGTGCCCTTGGAAGTAAAGCAAAAAAGAAATATCAACTACTGAAAAGTCTTCAGAAAAGTAATTTTTCTCCTTGAGTCCTTTGCCATGCAGCAGTGCCCAGACAGGCAGGAGCTGCTGAGTTCCCTGCATTGAAAGCTCCCCTTTGGCCACAGTCTATAAATCAAACTGCAGGACACCAACAGTTTGATCAGCCACTGGGAAGTAAGAAGTGAGTTCCAAAGCCATTACCAATACCTTGGGCTGTGAAAATTGTAGGCAGCTGTTTAATTAATGACAAGTTCTATTTTCACATCATCTGTAGGGATTTTTTCTGGCTTTTATAATTCTTCTTTGCAAATCTACTCTTAAGGAACTAATTTTTAAATTTGTGCAGGGTATTAACAGATGCTCGGATGATGAATTTAAGCTGCCATTCGATGTGTCGAGCCGTGGTGAAATCACTGATTCAGGTACAATTGGAATATTTGCCATGCACCTTCTTTAGATTTTTATATATTGTCAAGTTTTAATTTTCATACACAACAATTTTCAACTGTGAGCAGTCTCACAGTTTCGTATCTGTAACTGTTAAATACAGTTTCACTGTTACTTTTTTTAGAAATACATTGATCAAAATCTCTTCATGTTTCAGATACAATTTCACAGCAAGTGAAACTTTGCTCTGAAGTAGATGAAGAGGTCAGCTAAGTATCAACTCTGCACATGTCATTCCTTGGGGTCTTTTGAATTTGTTCCCAAACAGTGCCTAAAGCATTATTCAGTAGATATTTCAGGGCTAAAGGAAGTAGTCAGAAGGGAATAATGTTTTCTGTCTCCTGTTTAAAGGTGAATCACTTAGAGGAGATATTTGTGATTTAGTGAACATGCCTGGAAATTAATCTTTAAAAATTAAGGTGATTGCAATATTGTTGTTGTTTTTTTCTTTGTTTGAAGTGTCTGCAAAGTCTATGAGCTTTAATTAGAGTAAGATTTAAACACTTAAGTATCCTTGTGGAACTGGTTCTGAATATTCTGTTGAGGGGCAGAAGGGTTGAAGTCAGAGTATTCTTTGGAAAACTGAAGTAGATTATTCCAATTGCCTTGTCTGGCTTTATTTTATCTGTAAAACAATGAATTCAGTGGTTTCCTCAAGCACTGGATTCCTTTCACAATGTCTTTACCAGCAGATCTCTGCTTTAGCACAACTCAGTACAGCTCATTTTTTTTGCAATAGCTTCTGTACTTTGCAGCTACAAAACACTGTTTGCTACCACAAAATAAAACACATTTCTTGTGCTCTCTCTGCTGTTTTTCATATCCCTGGCAACTTTTTAGACTTTTTTAATCCTAAGCTAATAAAGTACCATCAGGACTGTAACAAAACTGTGATGCAGCCAAAACAAGGATGGTGTTTGGGGCTGTTGTAAGTGAACCAAAGGCCCTTGGGACTCGTGTGTTGCTCTCCCTGCCTCAACCACTGACCCAGCACTGCTTGTAGGGCACTTTCAAGGTGTTCTAAAGGCACAGGGGTGGTGGTTTTCCTTCCTGCCCTGTGTGTGAGCAGAGAACTGCTGGGACACTTGGATATTTATAAATCCCTGGGTCCAGATGGGATCCATGCCAGGGTGATGAGGGAGCTGGCAGATGAGCTTGCCAAGCCTCTCTCCATCATTTATCAGGAGTCGTGGCTCACTGGTGAGGTTCCAGATGATTGGACACTGGCCAGTGTGACACCCATGAACAAAAAAGGTAGGAAGGAGGATCCTGGTAATTCCAGGCCAGTCAGCCTGGCCTCAGTAGCAGGTGAGATAATGGAGCAGTTCACACTGAGTGCTATCACACAGCACTCACAGCATGGCCAGGCTATCAGACCCAGCCAGCAGGGCTTTACCAAGGGTGGCTCATGTCTGACCATCCTGGGCTCCTTCTGTGAGCAGGTGACTGCCTGGTGCATGCAGGAAAGGCTGTGGGTGTTGTGTATCTGGGCTCCAGCAAGGCCTTTGGCACTGTCTCCCACAGCACACTCCTGGAGAAGCTGCAGCCATGGCTGGGACAGGAGCACTCTGTGCTGGGCTCAGAACTGGCTGCATGGCCGGGCCAGAGAGTGATGGTGAATGGTGCCGCATCCAGCCGGCAGCCAGGCACCAATGCTGTCCCTCAGGGCTCTGTACTGGGACCAGTTCTGTTTAATGTTTTTATAGACGACATGGATGAGGGCATCAAGTCCTTTATCAGTAAATTTGCAGAGGACACTAAGCTGGGAGCTTGTGTTGATCTATTGGAAGGAAGGAGGGCTCTGCAGAGAGACTTAGATCAGTGGGATGGATGGGCAGAGTCCAGCAGCATGAAGTTTAATCAGCCCAAGAGTTGAGTTCCACATTTTGGCCACAAAAATCGCCTACAACGTTCCAAGCTGGGGACAGTGTGGCTGGACAGTGCTCAGGCAGAAAGGGCCCTGGGGGTGCTGGTGACAGCCGGTTGAACATGAGCCAGCAGTGTGCCCTGGTGGCCAAGAAGGCCAAAGGCTCCTGGCCTGGATCAGGAATGGTGTGGCAGCAGGAGCAGGGAGCTCATTCTGCCCCTGTATGGGCACTGCTGAGGCTGCACCTTGAGTGCTGTGTCCAGTTCTGGGGCCTCAGTTTAGGAAGGACATTGAGATGCTGGAGCACATCCAGAGGAGGGCAACAAGGCTGGGGAGGGGTTTGGAACACAAGCCCTGTGAGGAACATTTGAAGGAGCTGGGGCTGTTTAGCCGGGAGAAGA
Organism: Melozone crissalis; assembly: GCF_028551555.1. Taxonomy (NCBI): domain Eukaryota; kingdom Metazoa; phylum Chordata; class Aves; order Passeriformes; family Passerellidae; genus Melozone; species Melozone crissalis. Next base: position 7,170,992 of record NW_026535896.1, on the reverse strand, counting down.
GGAGGCTCAGGAGTGACCTTATTGCTCTCTACAGCTTCCTGCAGGGAGGTTGGAGCCAGGTGGGGTCGGGCTCTTCCACCGGGCAGCACTGACAGAACCAGAGGACAGAGTCTCAAGCTACAGCAGGGAAGGGATAGGTTGGATATTAGGGAAAAAATTTTCACTAAAAGAATAATGAAGCACTGGAATGCTCTTCCCAGGGAGGTGGTAGAATCTCCATCTCTGTATGTGTTTAAAAAATCCTGGACATGGCACTTGGTGCTGCAGTTGAGGTGTCAGGGCATAGGTTGGACTCGATGATCTGAGAGGTCTCTTCCAGCCTCATTATTCTGTGATTCTGTGATTCTGTGATTCTGTGATTCTGTGATTCTGTGTGTGTCCATGGCAATATCACAGGTACTCCTGGGCAAAGTCTCTGAAGCTGCTTTTACTTAACTCAGCAGTGTCTGTCAGAAGGAGAGGACAGAAATGGGGTGAAGAACCTGCTAGAAGGAAATTTGGCTTCACTGATAATTCTGGCAAAATTTTTGTTGATTTTGGTGGATTGCAGTTATCCGTGTCTTTAAGCCCATCTATTTGGTGATGTCTGAAGGGGGTTTGGGATATTTCATTGTATTTGTATCTCCTATGTGCCCCGTAATGCCTTTTGATACATACACAGAGGATGCACAAAGATTTAAACTTGGGCTCCTGATCATATCTAAGCTTATATCACCATCTGTGGAAAAAATATTACTCTTGTGATGTTTCTAAGAGATAAATACATTATCTACAACAGTATTAATTAGATATTATATGCTATTAATTAGATAGTATTTGAGATTAACTTGTGGAACCTGTTCTAAATAGAATCCAGAAACAACGAATGAATTGTTCTCAAAACTCTACAAAGAGGCTGAGAAGATCAAGCAGTGGAAACTGACTGTGGAAACTGAACTAAACCAGAAAGAAAGAAAACTCCAAGAGAATAGAAAGATTATTGAAGCACAGAATAAAGCCATTCAAGAACTGCAGGCCAGTATTGTATAGTGTACACTGAATAGATGAAGTTCAGTGCTTCCTGATTCAGTATGACACTATTATTGATACAATTAGATATTAAAGACTGTTGCAGTTTGGTTTGTGCCTTGAGAAAATGATTATTTTGAGAAGTTGCAGGCACCTGTCCTGTGTTAGGGTGGGTATGAAGAATATACCTGTAAGTGTCTCATTTGCTGGTAAATTATTGTTCATTAATTATTGTCTCTTTCATGCAAAAGATGACTCAGCATGTAATACCAGATAAAACAGACTTCTGTCTACTGATGCCCCAAGTGACTTTTTCATGAGAGATTTGAGAAGTTCAAGTGCATTTCTAATATATTTTTCAATAACAGTGTCTTTTTGCATCTGTTCCCCATGAAATCAGTTTGAAAATGAGAAACTCCATTTGAAACTGGAAGATGAGATATGTGAAAATAAAGATCTCTTGAAAGAGTAAGTAATAGAACCAAGGATATATTTTTGTGGTGGAAATAATCAGTTTCCATGTGGGCAGTTTTATGTAGCTGTTAAATTTTGAAGGTCATTTCCATTGTTACTCCTTAGGTGCACAAAGCACTGTGCACTCCTGTGCAAACATGATATTTTTCCCTCCTTTAGAGCTGCTGCTTCGAGGCATCTGTGTAATCTGCTCAAGGAAACCTGCACTCGCTTCACAGAGAAGACCAGCAAATGTAAATGCTTTTTTAGTTTTTATTTATCAGATAAATGTACTTCTAGCTTGCTCTGAATTCACAAACAGAAGCAAGAAGAAGAAATTTCGTGCTGTTCAGAAAAGTTCTACAGTTGAGATCGACTGGATGTGGCTCTCAGAATGAGAAGTGAATTTTAAATGGCTCACAAAATTGGAAATGAAGCCCCAGGTCTAACAGACTTGTGGTTTGTAATGCTGAATGCAGAGGGCTTTTGAAGGCAGTGAAATTGTTTGCTGCAAGGTTGCCAGCCTGGGAGCTCCTTGGGTGCCCAAACAGTGCTCCAGGTTTGAGGCAGTGCCCACAGCCCCGACTGGCACTGGCAGCCACTGCAGGGCAGGGCAGGGCTCCCCAAGGCTGCTCAGCCCATTGAAGCTTTGCAGTCCCAGCCAATCTCTGGGAATGTATTCAGACATAAGAAGTGACACTTCATGCCTGGTTTTAGGCAGTAGGATCTACTCTGAATTCCCAGCACTCTGGAACAAATTTCCAGAGCTGACATTTCCTGTTTTCAGCCATCACACATTTGTGAGGAAAAAAGGTCTGAGCCCCAAGGTGTAATGAGTAACTGGAATTCTTCTCACGAAACTGAACAAGCCAAGACAGTTGGATAACTTAATGAAGTTTAAATTCTTGAGGTTTTAAAATATGTTATTGATTGGGAATTTTACTTTATATGCAATTTAGAGTTGTTATTATAATCATTATAATTTTACTAACTTGATCCTGGATACTTAAGAAGTGTCTATCTCTTTTTAGCCTTAATTCTAGAAACACTTGTATATAGTTGTACTGTTCTTTTGTGATAGCTGTTTCTTTTACTGTTCTCTTTTTAATTGTTTTCTTAGGAAAAAATAGTATCAATTACAAAAGTGAAAAGAAAGAAGGAAAATATGGACATGGAGTGTTGCAATTTTATAATGACAGTTCAGATGCTCTATCAGCATCTGCTGATAGGAAGAAATTAAGTGCTAAACCCTAGATTACAGTTTATAAATACTAACAGTTTTGATACATTATTATTCAACAGCATTAATACTATAATAATTCATATGGTCGCATAAACTGATCCAGAATTACACTTTAACAGAGAAAAATATCTTGGGAAGGAAATTTAAAAGTTGAGCTTGCTTAATGTTTCAATGAAATACACATTTTCCCTAGATTCTGTAACTTTTGACACCATGTTTCATAATGACTTATTTAGTAAGAATGGAGCTGATAATTCCTTTGTTAATTCATTATGCTGATTAAAAATTATGACTTGGGCAGCTGGCATTCTTGTTCAAAAGAAAAACTTTCTTATATGTTCTTGCTTTGATAGATGAACAGGAAAAGGAAGCAACAATACAATTGTATGAGGAACTTCACAGCAACGTAGAAGTAAGCGAGCAAGCTTGATGAAAGGAATGTGAGTTATGTGAGCTGAGCTGAGTTCCATGTTTATGTTGGGATACTGTTTGTGTCCATCATGTGTGGGTATCATGTCATGTAAGTTGGGTTTTCAATCCCTTTTCAAGAGTGATTTTTGTGTTCTATAAAGCACATTAAATGGAGAAGATGCAGCAGTATGTGGGATGTAGATCCCTGTGATCTGGGTGATGTGTGCTTAGTGCTGGGTCACTGCCACAGCTTCTGGCTTCTTTCTGGGCTCTGTTTCACCTCCCTGCTGGTTCCTCAGAATGGCTGAGGTGGGCAGCAGCCCCTGGAGAAGTTCCAGGGTTTCCAGTATTGAACTTCAAATATTAAATTTTGGTTTTAGAGAATGACGGTGGCAATTGAAGAGCTTCGTGTGCAAGCAGAGAACGACAGATTGGAAATGAGTTTCAAATGTGAGAATTCTGTTTATTGAGTTTATGCAGCTGGCTTATTTTTGTACTTCATAGCTTGTGTTACACATGCAGTGTCAGGGCAGAGAGATGTGAAGTGCTGGAATGGTGAGCAGCTCACACTGAGACACTGGGACCCTTCTTTTATTCCTGCTGCCTTTGGTCACTGCCTGGCCCCTTCTGTTGCTGTTCCACTGGGCCAAAGCTGGAACTTTATTTCTCAAACAGTCACTCAAAATTGAAGTTTTGTCTGTGAAGTACAGTCTAGAGATCAATACTTACTTCCCATAGTTTGTTTATTTAAATGATAATGCACGAGTGTATAGCTACAGAAACTTTAGCTAAATGCTCTCTCTCTGTATGTATAGTCTGGTATGTTCCTGTTTCATTCTCACATGCTCTTTTCTGTTTGTATTTTCATTATAAAATCAAACATTGCCTCAACAATTACTCTTGGGAAACAAATGGTACAGCTGTACAATTCCAGGCAATCTTAAACTGGAAGTTGTATTGAGCCTGGAGTTTATTTCAGCTAGAATGTTAACTATGGATGTTACTGTATCTCCAAAGTAAAAGAAGAAGCAGAAAAAGTGGACAAGTTTGAAAAAGAATGCAGACTGGAAGTCAGTCAAAAGGAAAAGCTGGTTTGCTCATTTTACCATCTAAGATGTAGAGCTTTATTTGGAACTAATGGGGCAATGCAAGAGCCAAGAAGTGTTTCTGGGTATTAGTAAAAAAGACAAAATAACACCTGAAGCTGCATTTAAGTCAAATTCTTCTAAGTTTAGTGGTGTTTCAGTCCCTTTAGTCTACTGGAATTTATGGTTTGATTTTGAATTGGAGAACTTTTTTGTTTAGAGTAATGTGACTTGATCAATATTTGGCTAAGATTATATCTAGACAAATATTATCTATCTATTTGTCTGTCTATCTATCTATCTATCTATCTATCTATCTTGAATGACAGCAAAATGTCTGCTTATCATACCTGGGTACAAATGAAAATTAATATCTGTCCCTTCTCCAGACTTCATGATGATATTTCTTGCATTTTTCTAGATTTCAGCTCTTACCATACAGAGAGATGAAAAAGATGATGTCATAAAAGACATCAAGGCTCAGCTGCAGACATCACAAAATAAGATTGCTGACTTAATGGAAGCAAAATGTAAGAGTTCTGCCTGCTGTGTTTAAATGTAATTGTTTATAGAATTTAAATGTAATTGTTTATGAATCTTTATTTATTATATGTAATTGTTTATAGAAGCATAGGAAACAGGGCCATGATAGTCTTATTCTGTTGCTGGTTGGCAGAATTTTGGGGCCTTGAAGGCCTTATTTTTGTTTGGAACAGGAGCTGCTCATGTGGGAGCAGGACTGGCAGGGCAGTTTTTAGGGTGAGTCAAGCAGTGAGAGCTCTTGAAAATTGCAAGGGGAAAATATGTTGCTTCAGTTTTGCAAATGTACCGTCAGGCACATGTCACTGAGGAAACTTACTTTTCAGAACTTGATTTTCAATATTTTTAAGCCATCTATATTTTAATTTCATCTATTATTTTATAGTATATGATGTCAGTACCATTGGTCTTTGTTACATTCTTTAAATGTATGTAATTTTCCATTTTTAGCAGCATTTTTTAGTAAATATCCTATTTTTAAAAATATAAACATCTTTTTTTGTTTAGTACATAATGAAGAAATGTTAAAGGAATCCCAGGGCAGTAAAGAACATTTGAGGGCAGAGCTGGAAGAGGCTAAAATTTCATTGAAAAAGGCAGAGGTATCCCTTGCTTATAGTTTTACAGTACAAACAGACTAGATGAGTATTTGCATAAGTAATTATGGATACTTTAGACATGAAACAGCTGTAGCTCTTTGTTGCAAAACGTGTTTAGAAATGATATCATGTCTTGAAGGTTACTCAAAAGAACTTGGAAACTGAATTCCAGACTACAGTGAAAACATTAATTCAGGTCACTGGAGAAAAGGAAGAGCAGGAGGAAGAATGTAAAAAAATGAAGGCTTTGCTTGCAGCCCTGACAGAGGAGTTTGAGACTTCTGTTGCCAATTTGAAAAGCTTGCTGCAAGAAGAACAAAATAGGTAAATTAATGAGTTTAAATTCCAAGAGTGATCTTACAGGTTGCAGTCTGAAATCAATACATGACGAAATCAATAACAATTGGAAATGAAGCTGGAATTTTTTTCACACAGTGGTCTAAATGCAGAGGATTTAATGTATTTTTTTTTGTTTGTGTTAGTTGATACTGTAAAAAAAGTAATCTTTTGCCCCCTCCAACTTTCATAATTCTGTCTTTAAGAAATACAGATTTCTGTAGGTATATATTTGTTTACTTTTATGTCTACTGTTCTGAGGTTTTAAAAGTGAAATTTGATGTGTGTTGCAGGCAGATCTATCACCTGCCTGTTGAAAGATAAATGTTCTTAAAGTGCTTGTGCTAAGACTTTGTCTTATTGTCCTGTAAGTTTCAAATGCAGTGCTTTGTACCCTACATTTGGGATTTTTCATTTACCATTTCCTTAGATTAAAGAAATCTGAAGATGATTCAAAGCTGCTTATCTTGGAGCTCCAGAATAAATCTGCTGAACTGGGTAAGGCTTGTAGAAAGGCAGAAAATGAGCTAGGCAGTAATAAAAATGTTTTCTGCTCTTTTCTGGAAATGGACTGTCTCTGGTAGCTGGAGAAATGATTTTACAGTACCTGTACCTGTCAGGAATGCCTGGATTTATTTTTACTCAGCTGATCCCTTTTCTTTGGGGGTCATTGGTGCTGGCAGCAGCCAAAGGGCAGTGCTATGCACAGCTCCAATAGTCAGACCATTCATGCATGAATTCTTCTGGAGGTAATTTTGGTTTGCAGCTCAGAGCAGCAGCACTGCAGGTGCCAGTAGTGACTTGTGCAGCAGAGACAAAACCTCCTATGGAGGTTTCTGTGAGCCTCCCCATGCTGGAAGTGCAATGATGCTGGCAGGGGTTGTTTCTAAATATCATCAATTTGATATCCTGTGGTTTCTAGGGATGTGCTCCTTAGTCCCCGGAATAAGAGCTCTGCCTTGCTGTTGAGTACTTGCAAAAAATACCAGAATTGTGAATGTGCACATAGAAACCATTTGGAAGTTAGTAACAACTGGTTTCCTTTCTCAGCATATCCATGTGATACCATATCCAGCAGTTCAGATTTTTTTTCTGGAACAATGCAGGTGCATCAATACTTGGACAATACTCTAGTCTTACAGTCCATGGTTTATTTGAAGTTGTAATTGTGGAAAACATAATAGGCTCTAAATTTTTTTGAAGATAATATTTAGTTTCTCTTCAGATATAGATTTGCTAATGTCTGAATCATTTTTTCAAGTCTACATTTAGATTAAGTCATAAATGAGCTTTTCAGTTTTTTAACTTAATCCAACAAGTTTTGAGAACTGGGTATTGCAAAAGGGGAAATGTTTTATACTGCCTGCTAAATATGAAAAATCATTTCTGTTCCATTAATTTTACATTCCATGTGCTGTAGAAGAGATGACAAAAGTAAAATGTGATAAAGAAGTGCAACTTCAAGAGCTGTCAGAAACTCTGGTAAATGTTCATTTTATTAATCTCATGGCATTTGCTCTTCATATGAAATTCCTCTTGCTTTGTAAGTATCTTAAATGTCATAAGTAAACTCCATCTGGTCTACCTTAACATTTCTACTAAACTTTCTCACACACAATTTCAGTGTTTTCTTTGAAGAATTCTTTATTGCCTCTGTTTTTCTTGTCTCCTGTGCTTTTGGTTTTTCTTGTCTCCCATGGTTTTGGTTTTCCTTCTCAAGGTTTTTGGTTATTTCCTTCTTTGTTCATGCCCATTCAAATGCCACTCCCTCTGGATATAAAGTTTTCCCATTTTTTCTTCCTTCCAGGAAGGTAATTAGCTCTGGCCTCTGTGAACCCTGGTGTGCTGTGACATAGGCCCATTTTCTGTCACAGAAGTCTAAGCTATATGAAATACACTCTTAACAGAGGTTTATTTTCATTATGATTTTATATTTACAAGTCTAACAAGAATCCATATAAACTAAAGTTAAGATAGTGTGAAATCAGGTGTGCATTTTACTGTGTCTGCTTGTTGTTATAATCTGTGCATTGAGTGTTCTGAACTGAGTTTCACTCATTTTCTAAAATGGGTAAATTGGAGCACTTTTACTGAAGAAGGATCTTGAGGCTAGTTCAGAAAATTTGCAGAGAGAGAAACATTTGGAGAGAGAAATGCAAATGCTCTCCAAATGAGAGAGGTCTGAAGAAAGGCAACAGTTACATGTTTTTAGAAATAGTGAAGTTGCACATCGTGACTTGGATACAAGTTTATACATAAGAAACAGCACCCAGAGCAGGGTCCCACCCAAATTTTGCAGCCCAGGTAATGAAACTCACAGCAGGGGACAGACATGAACAGCACTGGTGTCACAGTTCACTATATCACACCACTTCCAGATCCCAGCAGAGACTGGAAAGATCCAATCTGGATAATCCATGGCATGGATGTTGTTTGGTTCTTCTGAAAGCCTTGTGCTCTTAGTTCATGTCTGATAACCTCCAGCAGTTGGAGTTTGCACATGGGAACTCAAAACTCTTCCTTTCATTTTGCAGAAAGAATTCCATGATTTGAAAGCACAGCTGACAAGAACAGCTAAGAAGGAACAAGATTATTTAAAGCAGCTTGTGACTCTGAAAACAGATCTTGAACAAGAGGCGTATGACCATTTTGAAAATGGGATATTTCATTAGTTTTGGTGTAATATAGAAGTTGCTTTAATCCACAGTGAAATGAACTATGATTGTTTTCTAATGGAAATTTTGAACCACATATATGCCATTAATTATATACTTACATTTCTAAATTCCACTTTCTCTATTTATGTGTATTCTATGGCATATGTAGTTGTTCTTTCACTTATTTAACAAGAAGAGAAAGTTTCTGAATTCATTGTTAATCTTGCTGTAAAATACATAATCTTCACTAACAATTATATATATATAAAAGTTGACTCTGATTTTCTTTCCTTCTTCTGTCACCTTCTTACATCTCTCTGACTCTGCTGCAAAGCTTATATTTGTAGATAAAGGCCTGGACTTCTTTCAGCATGGAATAACACTTGATAATGGGTATTTTTAATTTAAAAGGAGATTTCAAAATGCATCTTCTTATTCCTCTTGGCCATTTGTTTTAAATTAGGTTAAAGAATGAACAGCTAACAGTGTATCTCAGTAAGCTTTCACTAGAGAAAGAACAAACAGCACAAGAGAAAAATGCTGTGGCTCCAGAACTCCAGAAGCTGCAAGAACAACAAGAGGCAAGTTGTAAACTTCCAGCTTTCTTGAAAGGACAATACTCAATTTGGCAAATGACTCAGTTTCACAAATTAGATGATGAGCTGCAACATGACTTGGATCTGAGCAATTTTTTTTTGTGTTTGAATTGGAAAGGAAGTGTATTTACACTTGTGAACAAGGCAGATCTGTGTGCTTTGGATGGCTTTGAATTTTTTAAGAAGTCACTTTGAATTTTATTTCTTTGCTGACACATGGGTCTTTATTTAGGATAGTAAGAAAAAAGAAGACAATACAAAGCAGTTAGTTGAAAATCTAGAAGAGGCAAATAGCCAGCTAAGGCAAGTAAAACCAAATATTAATAACTGATATTGTTAAAGGAAGTAGACTCAAATAGTTAGTTGTGTTCAAATGTTGCTTTCTGGGATTTTTTGATTAATGTTTTTTTAGATTACATAGCTAAACAGAAACTATTCAGAACTGCTGTTGGCCAAGTAGAAATTTTCTCAGATAGAAATACCAATTGCTGCAGGAACAATGTTTGCCATCATTTTGTATTCCATAGTAGGAGCTGTCTTGTTTTGCATTAGACATCTCAGGTGTGAAGGAAATTCAAATGGAAGCTGAAGGTTATAGATGAAATGTGACAAGGCAAAACTGGATCAGAGTTACTCTCTGTATCCCCAGTTCAACAGACAGGCAGCTCCCATGTTTCACAGCTGCATTGCAATAGTCCAGGTCAGGATGTATTTTCCTTGGGTTCCTGGAACATCTTTTCCTACTTACAAGAAGTATGGACAGTTCACATATTGACTTACTGGGCCTGTTGCTGCATTTTAAGAACATTTTCATTGAGCAGCTTATGTGAAGTTCCCATCAACATTAGCAACTCTTTTCAGAAAATAAAATATGGGTTTATTAGAAGTACTGAAAATAAGTTAAAGGCAATAAGGAAATATTTACTAATGCTTGTTAATTTGGCACTTAAAAATGAACTGGAGTCTTTGAAGGAGAAAATGGCAAAGACAGGTGAAGAGATGAAAAGTACACTGGATGAAAGAGAAGAAAATGTATGTCCTGTGTCATGAAAATATCTTACAGAACCTGCAGGGCAGTGTTCAATGTAAAATCTTTGTTGGGTTTTTTTTCTGCAAAGCTCTGCCTGGGGGATGTGATCTCTGCCAGAGGTTTCTTCTTTCCCAGCTGCTGCCAGCTGTGCCATTGTGTGTCCCCATGTGAGCCCTGGTATTTCAAAAGACAAGCACAGTCACTGGGATGTTCACTCTTTGCTGGAAGTTTAATATTAAAGATTTGTTTGTTTTCAGGCAAACAGAGAACCTGCTTTTCTGTTTTTCATATACCCACTCAGTGATGGATGGGCTCTGGATTAGCTTTTTATATGTAGTGTGAGTTTGAGCTGAAATAGATTCAAACATTTTTACTTTTCTTTCTATTGGTTCAAAGCAACCTGGGGTTTTTAGCAAATTTCAAAATTTCATTGTAAAAGTCAAAGACTTGCAATTTAATTTCAGGTTAAGAGAACTGAAAATGAAATTTCAAGAAAGGAAAAGCCATTGAAGATTCTAGAAAATAATTGGGAAAATTCATTTTTTCATGGATGTAGGGAACTTCATACAAGTGCATTTTTTAAATTGTGAAGATCTTGGGGTTTTTTTCTTCTTCTTTCTTAACTCCATAAACACTAAGGAACTAGTTCACTGCTATTAATTAACATCTTGTGGTACTTTATGGCTAAAATTCTGATTATTCTGACATGGCAGCTGCTGTTTCAGTCCCATTGGAACAAACCAGACTGGTGCAAGTGCAGGTTTGAGAACATCTACAGGAATTGCTCACATAGGGAGTCATTTGTAGAACTTACTAATTCATGTCTGAAATATCTCTTTCAGATGAATAATTTAAAGAAACAGATGGAAAATAAAACCAAATGCATTGAAGAGTTGCAGCAGGAGGTGTGTAGAGATTTTAAATGTCACAAATACATAAACACATTATACTTTGGGTTGCCTTTTCAGCAGGTTTTTGTCTGCTGTGATGTCTTTAGATACACCTATGTAACTTAAACATTTTCCTTTCTTATCCTAACCCTGAGCAAATTAGAGAGTCATCTTAGGGATCACTTGATTTGTTAAATGAGCCTTAATTTGAAAAGATCAATTACAAAAATAATATCTTTAATAAACTTCTACTCTTTTTCATTTTGTGCATAGTGTTATTTATGTACGTGTATGAGTATCTCAGTTACCACTAGTAGAAAAGAATTCGGCACTGGCACAAACTGTAGTAACTTCACTGTAAAAATACATAACTTGTATTTTTGGTCATGACATCTTCACACCTTCTGTCAGCAGCATCTTAGTTTTAATTTCCATTCTGCACCTCATTTGTTATTCCCTGCTGCTGCTCAGGAGGAGCCTTTCTGAAGGTCATGAAGAAACAGTAATTATCACAGAAATTAGCTGAACATTCATTTGTTTGAAGAATTGTTCTGGAACCTGAGCTGCACAACAAAGAGTTATTTGCCTGATGAAAGCTGGAATATCTTGATGCAGTTAAACCATGACATAATTCTATTAACTTATTAAGGTACAGTGCTTGTTTTGTTTTATTTCAACAGAATAAGGTGCTGAAAAAGAAAATTACTGCAGAAAGCAAGAAAAGCAATACTTATGAAGGGAAGGTAGGTTTAAATAACATCGTGTAGAAGATGAGGTGAGTGTTTTTAACTTCCAGTGTAGGTAATGATAATACTTGTTATACATTCTGAGCTGGTTTATGGATCTAGGATACAGACTTTGCAGGAATGAGCTCATAGTTTTTAGAAGATGATTACATTTTTAATCATTGGGCACTGACTATTGGACATTTAAGAGATGGATTCACATTGCAATTAATGATGTTTCCAATGTGTTCCTTTTTTTTTTTCTTTTGTTGATAGTGGACTGAACAGGGTTCAGCAACCTCATTGTAACAGAAAAGCATTTAAAAGAAATATATATATATAAATATATTACTCTTTTTAGGCTGTTCTTTAAATGTGTTCTGCAGTGGCAATCCCTCTGATGGGAATATTGTGTCCAGCTTTGGGTACTGCACTTGAAGAAAAGTGGACTTTTTTGAGGATATTCATATGAAAAACTTAAAAGGAAAAACTGTAGTCAAAATGCACAGCTGGGAGAAAATGTACCATAAAACCTGTGAAAATCTGATACAGATTTACAAGAGAGGGAATAAAATCTCCATCTGTATTTGTTTTTTTTCCAAGGCATTCACAGCATTTAGGGTGACTGCTTAGGGCAGTCTTCCCCATTGTGCTGTTGCCATTGTTCCTTTGAATATTTTCTAACTCACTTCAGGCCAAAGTTCAACTCTTTATTAAAAAAAACCCTGAACTTTTAAATAGGAACAACTTGAATCATATACCTGAAAAGTAACAGAGTGTTTGTGCTCAAAAATAAGAGGTAAGAAAAAATAATCAACATAGTAATTCCTAAACAAATAACAGCAGCAATTCTGCTTTCTCCAAAGGTGAATAAATTGCAGTTAGAGATGGAAAATATGAACAAGCAACATAAGGAAGAAGTTGACATCTATCAAAAAGACATAGAAACAAGAAAAGTAAATGAAAATAAACTTCGTGAAGAGGTGAGAGGTGTTAATTTTTACTGCAATTTATTTTTTTTTAGTTTAAAATGTTGTTCTGAAGCTTTAATATCCAGAGTCCTTGCTCATATTTCAGTCTTATCAACATAAATGGAACTTGTTTTGTATGCCTGTGAGCAAAGCTTTAGTACATTAGGTGCTTAGGTTGAAATATTTGAATATGTCTTTGACAATGAGAACTCCATTAAAAATTCCTTCTATCAAGATATAGTTTAAAGAAATTCCACCCTTGGTATAAAGTCAGCCCAATTAAATTAGATTATAACTTCTCCCATATTAGGATTTTTCTGCCCACACTTTTTTTATAGCAATGCTAAGAAATGTTAGGGCAGAGTGCTTGAAATGGCCTTTTGGTTTGCAGTGAGCTTGCCTGCCATGGCTGTACCTTTGATCTTGCCCATTTTAACAATCTGCAGAAAAGATGAGGGATTTGAAAGGGATCTTAAAAGCAAATAAAGCCCAAGTGGGACTGCAAACTTTGCACCCACAGGGGGAAGAAGAAACTGAGATTTAAAAGAAATATATTTTTATGCTGATGAATGAAATGCAATTTATTACTGACAGGTAGAAAAGATGAGGTTGCTTTGTGATGAAACTGCAATGATACAGAGAGAAACTGATGCCAGATGTCAGCACAAGATAACTGAGATGATGGCACTGATGGAAAAGCACAAGGTCAGAGATTTTCCTGCTTGCTGTGGTTTGCAATGGGTGATACCATGTCAATACCATGTTTATAACTTGTGACACCATGTTAATGACCTTTCAAAAGCAGAAACAGGCCTGAGTCTGGGAAAAGGAAGATGAACACATGCTGGACTTTGCATCATCTAAAATCAAATTCATTTGAAGAATATGAACACATTCCTATGGGCAGATACATTCCATTCATCTAAACTTTTGGGATTTTTAGATTTTTTTTTCAATTCAGGCTTCCTTTGATACCATCTGAATGCAATATTTTTCAGTATCAGTTTGGCCTCTTTCTCAGAGGTTACCTAGTGACTGTCAGCAGTTTAGCCTGACACATTTTAGTTTACCTTTCTATTCCTCATTTTGCAATATCTTTAGCAGCTACATTAATAAAGATGGCACAGCTGGCTCTTAGTGCTGAGCACATATTGCTGCACAGAAATAAAGCACTCTCTGCCAGTCCACAAAATAATACTTGAATTGAGCATTTCCTGTTTTACAGTTTCTGCAGAAGCATCAATGAATCTTTTCTTTATGAATCTTAAGAGCCTGGTTTGAAAAAATGATGTTTTAAGACTGGATAACTCTATATTGCAACATTTAGTCACATGTTTTGAGTTTGTTGTTGGTTTGGTTTTTGTACCACAGAATGAATATGATAAAATGGTTGAAGAAAAAGATGCAGAGTTAAAAGTATATAAAATGAAACAGCAAAAGCAGTTCTCATCAGAAAGGGCACTGGTAAGGAGCACTTTGCAATGGTCAATAATTCAGTGAAGGGGCTGATGTCCTTGTGTAGTGGTTTTATACTGGCTAAGTGCCAGGCACACACAAAAAAACATTCACTCATTTTTCTCTGCTATTGTTGAGCACAGGAGGGAAAAGAAAAATTCAAGGACTGAGTTGAGATAAAGATTAGGAGAAAAACACTTTGAGGGTAAAGCAGATTCAAACTTAAATAGTGTAAAAAAATATTATTAATAGAATTAAAAGTGAGTAATGATAATTAAACGAAACCCTTAAAACACCTTTTTTCCCAATCCCTCCCTCTTGCCCACCGACAGCACAGAGAGACAAAAGATGTGGTCTTCGGTCAGTTTGTGACTTCTAAAAATCTTTTTTCAGTTTGCTTAGAGAGTTTCTTTTTTCTGCTGTGCTCTGGGGTCTTTCCCACCAGAAACATTCTCTGGGAACTCTTCCAATGTGCTTTTAATTTTTACCCGCAGCAGTCCCACCCAACCTGCTGCAACAGATCTTATTCTGGGCACTAAAAACTCCAGATGTTTCTAAAAATAAATTGGAGTGGCAGTGTGTTTGTGTCTGCTCCTCCAGGTAGTGGGTCATGTTCTGACTTCCCACTTTGAATAGATAACTTTTGTTTTAAATATTTAGATTGTGCCCTCTCACCCCTGTTCTATTGTGCCCTCTCACCCCTGCTCTCCCAAGGGTTTTAAGGTATTACCTTGAACACTTCTGATCAAGTACCTGTTTCTTACAGTGCTTCAGTCTTTGTTAAACAAGCTAAAGCAAAGCTTCAAGTATAGGGCTGAAAAGCAAATAGAATTATCTTGTGTATCTAATGAGTGTCCCTGTTAATTACTGCCTCACTTGGGACTGTTTTCCTTTTTCTGGGCTGTGCATAGTTAACCCTGCCCTTTATTTAATGGTTTGTAGGAAAATGAGCTGTCATGTTTGAAAAGGGAACTGTCCTCCCTTAAGGAACAGCTGAGAGCAGAAATGGAAGAAAAGGTGGAGTTTTTTATTCCCTGAGCAGTGGGGGTGAGAGGTGTGGCCTGGGCTTGTGCTGTGGGAGGAGTTGGGTAAGAAATGAAACTGAACAGAAAAACAGTGACTTTGGAATGCTGGGGTTGTGCTAAATCTGGTCATGTATTTGTGTGAACGTTGTAACAGTCTGTGATTATAGACTACATATAAATAAACAAACAACAAAACAAAATTCTCCTTTATTTTAGTTAATTTTAACTAGCTGAAGCAAAAAAGTTCCCTAAACTGAAGGGGTTTTTCAGTGACTTTTGAATGCTGGGGTTGTACCAAACCTGGTCATATTTTTGTGTGAACTTTGTAGCAGTCTGTGATTATAGACTGTGCTCTGTAATTAGACCAAGAAGATTTTTAACAACTGAATCTAAATCAATATTTCCTTCCTGTCACATAACTCTTTTGTAGGAGAATCTTGTAAAAGAGCACTCTGGCAGTGTGATTCCTGAAAGTGAAAAGAAACACAAGGTAACTTTAACTTTTTTATTGCTTTTAGAATTTGGTAGTATTTATATGTGTAGAATCAATTGAAGTGCCATGATAATTTATTTCCATTCAACAAAAGACATTAGAATGCTTTAGACTTAAAATTTTAAATTATAGAAAATACAAATTGATGTTCCTGGGACTCCTAAACCTTGTTTAGATCTATGCAGTGAATCTATTCATGTAAAAAATAGAAACTCTCCAAATTATATTCCTAGGGAAAAAAAAAAAAAAGTCTTCTTCAGTACAGGAAGCCCCTTGGGCAGTCCAACATTGAAGTTTTTGTAACTCCTAACAGTGAATTTTTCTTGTTGCATTTTTCTGCCTGTATTTCTTACTTCTCTGTAGATGATTTTTTTTTTCCTCCTGGGATAAGAAGGGATTTTAAAGGGTCACACCATTCCATGGAGATATTAGACAGCAGTTTCTGGAAGGCTCCCAGTGTGTAATTTTTCTTGCTCAGTTGTTGATTTTTTTATGTCTCTAGAATTATTTTACATAGTCTTAAAAGTGTCCATTTGTAAAGGCACTTTTCCTCTATGGAAGAGAAAAAAGCTGATATAGCTGTAAAAATGGTCAAAGTATCAAAGTAGTCCTGACTGCAGAACTGACCCTTCTTCTGTGTCAGGAGTTCACTTGTGGTTTTCACATTGGAACAATGGAATCCAGCACCATTTTGATGTTATCTGTCTAAAAAAGGACTGCACTGGACCATTCAATGCTTCTCAGTTTCACTTCTAGTGAAAAGACTATTTTAAGAAACACCAATCTTGATGTAGCTACCAATCTTTCTTTGAAAGCCTTTTCCTGCAGTTTTGTTTGTTCCCATTTTCTTTGATGTTTGATAGAGTCCAATGTAGTTGCTAAAGTTCAGAATAACCTGAATTTCTGCAGATAAGCATGGAGAACTTAAATACAATGTGCCATGAAACTCAGCTCTTCCATAGCTTCCCCTTCATTCTCCTCATTTGGCAACAAAAATAATATAGAAAATGATATTTCCACCCCACCCCACTTTGTTTGGGTCTTTGCTCCATCTTTGGATGGAAAGATCAGAGTTCGACCATTTCTCTCAGGTGAATTCTTGGGCACTCAGACTGTAAACTGAGTCCTGAGTTTGGCTTTAGATTCCATACTTACCCCATAAAATATAATCTAAAAATAGAAACATTTTCTTTCCCAGACATATGTTATAAAGACTCCTCCAAGGGATAAAATGCAGAATGGAAGAAGCACTAACCTGCCTGCAGAGCAGAGCAGCAGGAAAAAGCAGAAAGTGCTTGTGCAGCTGGACACTCAGTCAGACAGCTCTGAGCACACTGACCTCCTGGTAAGAGCCAGAGAACAAATCATGGGCTGAGCAGCTCTTTGTGCTCACTGCTGGGGCTGAGATTGGAAATAAAGAGTTTGGGCTTCCACATTCAAGCCAATATTTATGTATATTTTTAATTTATTGGTTCTTTCTGGAATTGTAGTTGTATGTACATAATTAACATTATTTTTATTGAACTGTTATGCCTCATAATGACAACTTTTCTTTTTCATAATTTAATATCCTTAGGCTGAAAGAAAAAGTAATTTTAATATAGTGTGACTAAGTAACTTTTAATTTAACTTTCAACTTTTAATCATATAGAGCATAGTCTCGGAAGAAGAAACATTTAAAAATTTGTACAAAGATTATCCACAAGCTTCACAGTTACATTCCACAGCACCAAAAAAGGTATGTTAGCCTTTCCTAAGATTAAAGCAAGCAGTTAATCAGATTGTTTACAGAAACTAAAGGATGGCTTTATTTTCCTTCCCAGACCCCAGCTCCATGCAGTGTGAAATCTCCAGGCTCTGCTCTGAAACTCAAAACCATGAGGAGGATGCGCGAGGCGGGCTGGGCTACGCTCTCCAAAATGGACAGGAAAAGGAAAATTAAAGATGCTGTAAAGCTCTTTGCTTAAAATGCAGAAATGCCCAGTGCTGTGGCATTGCTTGCACGGTTGTTCTTCTCTCAGAGTTAGGAATTTGTTGCTTTTTTCTGTCATACTCAGTGTGTTTAATACTTCAAAATGTTGGGACAAAAATGAGCCAATTTTAAATTTTGAAATAAATAGAACTACATGGAAAGTTGTTTCAAAGCTGTTTCTGGCATTATAAACTCTGGTTTAAAAACTTCTGTTCTTTTACATTTGCTCTGTTTTTCTTAACACATAAATACTTAGTGGAAGAAATGTAGCTGTTAAATGAATGTTCTTTTACCTAAAGTCCTCTTGCTTTTTCCTGCATTTTAATGGCTGTTAGACCTGTCTTTTTAGACTGTTTTGTTTTCAGTATGTTAAAATGGTTTTGAAACTTTTAAAATTTCAGTAGAATTACTTGTATTTAAAAAGATTTCAGCTTCACAAGGAGTAAAATATGCACATTATAAGATTGTGAAAACAATGTTAAGATGCCATTAAATTCTTTATCTGAAATATAAAGTGTGGGACTATTTGTTGTTGCTTTAAATATTTGAACACAGACAGAAATCACCCACCAGCCTTCCTAGGGACCAGCAGAAGTGCAAGGATAGATTAGAACATCTATTTCTGTATTAATCCCTGATTAATCTTTGTCAGGGTCTCTGGCTGGTCAGAGTGACCCCGAGAAAAGTTCCAAAGTCTCTTTTCCCAGTCTGGTGCTTGAAGAAGGAGTCAGGGCTCTTCATTTCTCAGTCTCAAGGTTGTTTCATTTATCTTATCTGTAAAAAATTTTCTCATTTATCTTATCTGTAAAAAATTTTCTCCTGCCCTGCCAAGATCAGCTTAGCAGGACAGTCTGAGGCATTCTCCCTCCCCCGGGGCAGTGTTATGTCTTCATACTACAAACTACATGTACAATGTTTACAATTACTTTCCAATACCTATCATCTATGTTAGACAGTGAGCTTCTACTCTAAACCAATCTGTAAGTGCCACCATCACAGCAGAAGAAGAAGGAGAAAGCTGGACACACACAGTTCCCTCCATCTTGCCCCCTGAACCCCCATACCAGAAACCCCAAAATCTACTTTTTCACCCCATAATAGCTTCACTAATATGCTACCTAAACTGTTGTGGCTTGCTGATCTTCATAGAAGGTTGGTAACTTGCTCCATGGGTCATAATCAAAACCACAGGGGCATTCTGGGCTCTGTGCCAGGGTCTCTGAGCCCCCTGGCAGGGGTCTGGGCTGCTCAGGACAGCCAGAGGGATGTCCTGGGTCCTGACAAATCTTGGTTCCACAACAATGACAAACCCTCATTCAGAGCCCAGACATAACAAGAAAACTACAAGTACATCTTAATCCCCGAGCCCCCTGCCCATCGCTGGGGGCTCTGGGGTTTTCTCCCCCTGCCCCAGTGTAGGATTGATGGGGGTAGCACGATCAGGACGCATGGAGATGAGAGATCTCTGCAGCCAGGTCGTGGAACTTGGGGTTTATTGCAAAGGGCCTGGGTGCAGGGCCCTGCTGGGATTTGGGGTTTATTGCAGAGGGCCTGGGTGCAGGGCCCTGCTGGGATTTGGGGTTTATTGCAAAGGGCCTGGGTGCAGGGCCCTACTGGGAGCTGCAGCCACAGCTCGGAGCAGGCCTAAGAGAAGAGAGGGGGAGAGAAGATGAGAAGGTAAGAGAGTAAAAGCATAAGAGAGTAAAGGGGTAAGAGCATCAAAGGCAAGAGCTAAGAGACAATAGGTAAGAGCAAGAGTAAGAGAGGTAAGAGCTAAGACAGCGAAGTTCCCGTTACAATACAATAAATCTTCTTCTGTGTTGAATATTCTGATTCTCACTAACCAATCTAGTACAATATAGAAATCCTACAGCATTTCCATACCACCTATAAGAATCATTACATTACCATACAGTGCTACATTTTAAACCCTAAAAACTCCTCTTTGGACCCCTTCAGTAGGGGCTGCTCTGACCCTGGGACCTGCCTGCAAGCAGAAGGAATTGTTCCATCAAAAGGGAGTTACTTTCAGCAGCCACACCGTTGTTTTCCTGTTGTTCAGTAACTAAGGGATCTCATAGCTTGCTTTCATTTCAATCTCGCTTATAGTTTCCATATTCTCAAAATCTTTTGCCAGACAATCATATTTGTAAGGCTTTCCTGTTTCATCTTCCCCAACACCCCAGAGCCGGCGCTGCTGCGGCTGTGGGACAGAGGGGGTGCGAAATGGGGATCCGGGATTGGAGTGGGAGGAAGGGGAGGGAGAGGGGAAGGGGAGGAGCAGGAACAGGAGCAGCACGAAGGGGAGCAGCCCGAGGAGGAGCAGCAGCCGGGCAAGGAGCATTGCGGGGTTCCACGGCGAGCCCGCAGCCCGGCTGGGCCCGGGAGCATCGCATTGCCCCGCGTCCCGCAGGTGAGCGCCGAGGGGAAGCGGCAGCTCCGGGAGGGTTTTTTGGGGGAAGAGGGGGATTCTGCTGCGGTTTGGACCTTGCCGATTCCGGAGTTGTGAAAAGTGCGTATTGTATGGCTCTATGCAGATATTTACTGTGGGAATCCATAGAATCAGAGGCTTTTGGGAAAGCTGCAAAAGGCAGGCCTCAGAGACAGCAGAACTGTGAGTAGAGCGCAGCCATGAGATAGGTCAGCAGAAAAATTATTTAAACTGTAGAAAAAGCAAGGGCAAATAGAACAATGGCCTGTGTATTAACGCTTGTCTGAATAGCTCTCTAAGCTGCAGAAAGTTTATTTAGCAAGATATTAGGAAAGTTGAAGCCTAAGAATGGAGCTCTGTGCGTTGTGTTTTAAGGCTTACAAGCAGGTATTGTATTCGAAATAAGCAAGCATTGTTTTAAGCAAACATGGTGTGTGAAAAACGGCAATCACTTGTTTTTAAAATTTTAAAAGTTTAATAGTAATAAAATAGTTCTGCAAATAGTAATACAATTAGAGCAATAATAATTTGGACAATTTGAATTAGGACAATATGAGACAACAAATATAAAGAGTTACGGACATCTGGGTACCTTTTTCTGGGCAGCACGAGCGTGAAAAAGGACACCCGTTAGCAAAGGATTAACCCTTAAAAACAATAACCCGTTGCATATTCATGCACCTCATAGATGATGCATAAATTCCATTCAAACACAGGATTCTGTCTGGCCATCATCAACCTCTTCCCTCTAATCCTAACAGCCCCTTTGAGGTGGGAAGAAGTTCATTTCTTCTGATAAGAGAGCGATAAATTCTTTTCTCTGAAAGATTTAGGTGTCCTGTGGCTGCTATCTTGCTGCACAGGAGTTGAGTCCCAAATATATTTTGGTGTCGCTGAGAGAGGTATTTTTAATTCACTTGATGAGGGGATATTTTTGGATCTCTCAGAAATGCAAAGGGCAGCAGGGGAAGCATTGAGTGCCTGGAGTGGAGGGATGCTGGGGAGAGGGGACCCTGGAACACCTGATATAAAATTTCAATGGTCAATCCAAATTTTACTTCTATACCTTTTATTTTAAAGCAAGCAAGCGGCGCTGGGTGGCCGGGGAGTCACTGCTCCACTCACAGCACACATAGTTCAGTAAAGTATATATACTGTTTTTAAGCCTACAAAGCAGTTTCTAATGTGCTTGGTTAGTCCAAATTAGCAAATATCAATAAGCTGGGAGCAGTAATTTCATAATATTTCTAGGTTGTCCTTGATTCCTATCCTTGTGGTTGTCTGGAGGGAGGCCTTACACTGGTGTCTGCTACATGATTTTGTCAAGTGCATCAAGCTTTTTATTATACATAAGCTTTTAATTGCTTTGTTGCAATATCTCTTAGCTTTACCCCAACTTCCTCTAATTTATTCTAAGCATCAGCCATCTTGCTACCTCATCTCTTTTGCTCTACTATACTTCTTTGATTTTGATGCTTTTTTTGGCTGTTTGGTCAGAAAGTTTCAAAACCTTTCTTTGTGTCTATTTTGGACACAGCAGATAGAAGCATTTGCTGATTCCATTGCCAATTGGCACAAATCACAAAAAAAATTTCCACAGAATCAGGGGAGGGTGAGCCCTGGGACCCCCCCAAAACCCCCTCATCATGTCTGAGCAGGACCTGGGAGACGGGGGGATGCCCAGGACCCACGGGCCCCCCAGCAGCTCTGAGAGGAGGGACCCCCATAACCCCAAAGTGAGGACACTGGAAACAGGGAACTCCTGGGAGAGGTTTTTGGACTCCTTGATTTTTGGAGTTATTTCTGGCCACCAGACACGCGGTGACTTCTGGAGATGGACTTGGCCAGTGGCACCATCAAAGGCAGTGCACTCACATCTTGTTTTTTCCCCAAACCAGGATTTCCCATTCCCAAACCTCATCTGGATGGAGAAGGCTGTGAAGAAGAGGAAGATGCCCCAGGGCACTGAGGCAGGTGAGGAGGAAGTCAGTGCCCCTTTTCCCCTCTGTCCTGCTCCATCTCCCAGCCCAGCACGGCCCCACCTGCAGCACAGCCCCACTGCTGATGCTGTCCAGCCAGGGGTGCACTGGGGGAATCTCCTTCCCCTTCCCTCTGGCATGGAGGCAAATCCCATCCTGTCCTTGTCCTTCCTCCCCCAGGGAAGGAGCTGAGGATGGAGACCAGGGAGGAAAAATCCCCACAGCAGAACCTAGTGGAAGAGGCCGTTTTGAGTGGCTCCAGGGCACAGGAATCCACCGGGGAGGAAAGGCCCCGGAGATTCCTCAGGAGGAGGGGCTGCAAACCCAGCCCAGGGTGCTCCGAGGAGGAAAGACTCAGCCTGTTCCAGGAAGGCAGCCAGAGATGTGGCCAGAGCGCTGAGGTGGTGGTCCATGAGCAGCTTGATGATGGCAAGAAGCCCCACCAGTGCTTGGAATGTGGGAAGAGTTTTGGCAGGAGCGACCATCTGCTCATCCACCAGAGGACCCACACTGGGGAACGGCCCTATGAGTATGGGGAATGTGGGAAGAGCTTCAAGTTCAGCTCCCACCTCATTGTCCACCAGAGGATCCACACCAATGAACGGCCCCACAAGTGTGGGGAATGTGGGAAGAGCTTCAGGATCAGCTCCAACCTGATCACCCACCAGAGGATCCACACCAATGAATGGCCTTATAAATGTGGAGAATGTGGGAAAGGCTTCAGGAGGAGCTCCAGCCTGAAACTCCACCAGATGATCCACACTGGGATACAACCCTTTGTGTGTGGGGAGTGTGGGAAGGGCTTCCGTGACAGCTCCCGCCTGATCATCCACCAGACAATGCATACTGGGGAGTGCCCCTACACGTGCTCAGAGTGTGGGAAGAGCTTCATTGAGAACTCCGGCCTGATTCTGCACCAGAGGATCCACACTGGGGAGAGGCCCTACAAGTGCAGGGAATGTGGGAAAAGCTTTAGGCAGAGCTGCCATCTGAATGCCCACCAGAGGATCCACACTGGGGAGAGGCCCTATAAGTGCTGGGAATGTGGGAAATGCTTCATCGACCCCTCCGGCCTGAGTGTCCACCAGAGGATCCACACTGGGGAGAGGCCCTACAAGTGCAGGGAATGTGGGAAAAGCTTCAGTCAGAGCACTAGGCTGATTCTGCACCAGATGATCCACACTGGGGAGAGGCCTTACAGGTATGGCGAATGTGGGAAATGCTTCAGGCAGAACTCTAAGCTGATTGCCCACCTGAGAATCCACACTGGGGAGAGACCCTATGAGTGTTCTGAGTGTGGGGAGAGGTTTCAGAGCCGATACCGTCTCCTCAAGCATCAGTGGATTCACACAGAATAGAGGCCCTTCTGGTGCCCTGACTGCAGGAAGGGCTTTTAGAAAAACTCCACCCTCATCACCCACCAGTGGATCCACACTGGGGAGAGGCCCTGACAGTGTCCCAAGTGTGGGAAGAGCTTCTCCCAGAACTCTGCCGTGACCCAACACCAAGGGAGGCAGCAGTAAGGGATGCCCAACAAGTGCCCTGTGTGCAGGAAGAGTGTTACCTTGATTTTTAAAGATTTTCTGAGCCTTCTAATGTTTACATTCTTGTAGCAAACATTCTCAAACACTTTCTGTAAATAACTTCTCGTTTGGCATTCTTTTATAGAAGAAGAAAAATTTGATGGACTGTTGGTTTGTCCAGTGTCATTGGAGAGGTGGCACTTTCACCCTCCAATCCACGGTCGCTTTTAGAAAACTATAAATGTTGGAGTCAGGAAATAAACTTCCCTTTTCTTCCCCTTGAGAGCAGCAGTGTGTGCGCTCGTGTTGTTTTGTGTCCTACAGTGACAGGAGGAGCTTTGAGCGCTGCTTCAACTCCATCCCCCATTGGGGACCCCCACTGGATGGTCCACAGTGATCCTCGCTGGGCAGAGACTTGGTCATCCATGATCCTGGTGATCCACGTTGGGAAGACACCTGGCTGGTGGTCTCCACGTCTTCCTGGCTCCCCTTGGGCACTTGGACACGGCCAGAGAAAAATCCATTGGGATGCAAACAGACATCAGAATTTCATAGTGGACAGCACAGTTTTTTACTTTCGACCCCAAAAAAGTCTCACCTTTTGCATCCAATCATTGCTTCAAGTGGCATCCAGAATTCCAAATAGTGTTGGAGGTCTTTTCCAACCTGAATCATTCCATGATTCTAATTCTCTCTGGCCCACCAGCATCTTCCACAGCCAAATGGTGATTGACTGGGGCAAAACCCAGGATTTTGGAGACAATGGAGTGGAAATCTTTCTAGAAAAGGTCCTTTCTACCCGCCCAGGCACACGGATACTCAGCCAGCATGGACATGTAAATGCTTTTATTTTGGCCTTTATTTTCTTTAATTTTTCATTATCCTTCACCCAACATTGGGGTAAATATAAAGACATTTAACTCAAACACACATGGTGACATTGTGGGACATGGGTGGGGACATGGTAGGGATGGGGACAAGGACGTGGGTGGGGACATGGTGGGGATGGGGACAAGGACCTGGGTGGGGATGTGGTGGGGATGGGGACAAGGACATGGCTGTGGATGGTGATATTGGGCATGGGGGGTGTCACAGATAGAGATGGTGACATGGGGCTCTATGGCCATGGATGAGGAAATGGGGCACATGGCTATGGATGGTGACACAAATGGCCTAGAGACAAGTCCATGGGTTGACATGTCCATGCCATGGGGTGTCCCATGGCCAAGGACAACACATCCTCACCACCACCATGATACTGTCCCTTTCATGCTACCATTTATTCCCTGCTCCTCCCCATTGTCACCCCACTGTGAACCCAGCCAGGGACAGGGGTGACTTTTGGGGACACTCCTGTCCCCACTTCAGCACATGCCTGGGGCCAGCAGAGAAGGGGATGAAGGACGACGGGGACCGTTCCTTGCTGTTCTCCAGACTGAACCTTAGAGGACTGAACACCTGGGGTGACACCGACACAGTCACACCGAGGGGACACAGCTGTCACCACCATGGTGACAGGGACACCTCATAGGGTGGCCCTACCTCAGGCTTGGGCCAGAGGTCTGGGTTGTGGTGGGTCCTGTAGATGCTCATCAGGCAGATGACCCCTGGTGGGATGGGAATGGCCACTTTAGGGACAGCAGATGAGGGTGGGTGGTGACACTGGGGACACCCTGGCCATGCCATACCCTTGGGGATGACACAGCCATCACATGGGGGATGTCCTTGGTGCAGCGCCGGGACACAGCAGTGACAGGAGGGTGCAGCCGCAGGCTCTCTTTGATGCACATGGTGGTGAAGGGCAGCTGGGACAGCCCTGGGGACAAGCGGGGGTGGCACCGTGTCCCCGAGCCACATGACTGGGGTGGCCCTGGGGACATCTCACCATTCAATGTCTGCAGTGTCCTGGCCAGCCAGGAGCTCCTGGACCTCCTGGCGGCATCGCTCTTGGTGCTCAGGATGGCCAGCCAGGTTGTAGAAGAGCCATGCCAGGCCACTGGCCGTGGTGTCATGGCCTGTGGGGACACTGGGTGAGTGAGGGGACGCTGGAGTGGCTCTTCCCCAATGGCACCTGTGAGCTCGTGCTCACCCTCAAACATGAAGGTGTCAGCCTCAGCCGCGATGTCCTCGTCCGATAGGGTGTGGCCATTCTCGTCCTGCAGGGGCAAGATGAGCCACAGGCCACTGGGGCCACCAGTCTGTGACCACCTGGGGCCAAATCCCATCCATGGCCACCACCCTATGGCACCACCATCCCACTGGCCACCAACTCTATGGTCAATGCTGCCCATGGCCACCACTGTTCTCCTGTGGCCACCAGTCTATGTCCAAGCCTCCCATGGCCACCAGCATCCTACTGGCCTCTGTGGCCAATCCTTCCATGGCCACCACCACTCTCTTGACCACCTTCATGCCCCATGGCCACCACCCCAGCCCCACCTTGGTGAGCAGCAGGAT
The DNA here is from genome assembly GCF_028551555.1 of Melozone crissalis. Classification (NCBI taxonomy): domain Eukaryota; kingdom Metazoa; phylum Chordata; class Aves; order Passeriformes; family Passerellidae; genus Melozone; species Melozone crissalis. Next base: position 7,145,113 of record NW_026535896.1, on the reverse strand, counting down.
GTACTCGCTGGGCCGTCTGCACCAGGGACAATGGGGGGACACTGTGGCCACCAGCATGGATGATAGCAGGACCATTGGGGCCACCAGAATGGCCAACAGGGACAGTGATTGGACAGGATGGCCAGTGGGGACCATGGCAGAGCCAGCACAGCCACCAGGATGACCATCAGGGATAATGGTAGGGTCACCAGGGCCACCAGGATGGTGTCATGATCCGCTCGTACAAGCGGGCATCATGATGGTTTGTTAACTGATCTCAGAGTGCAAAAGCAACACGGAAGGGGATTTTGGTATTAATCAAAACAAATGCACCTTTAATTGAGTGCCCACAGCAGATGTGATGGAAGGATTAGAAAGGAGAATAAAGGATAGAGAGAGAGAGAGAGAGAAAGAGGGGAGGAATAGCTGCCAATGGAGAGATGAAACCCTCGTGGTCCAGCCAATAGATCCGTCTTGTCACGTCAGGGAGAATCTCAAAGTCTTGGTTCTATTGTAGTCCTCCACCAAGGGGGGAACAAGTAAGTCTATTGAAACCACCAAGATGGAACAGGTAAGTTTACAGACAGTCCATGTTCTCAGCAGTGAGCGAGACCAATTGTTTTCTTGGTCCAGGGAACACACCTGCAGGCAACACTTGGCAAAGATCTCACTTCAGTCCGGCCAGCCCCCTGTGTTAGAGTTACAGGGGTGTCAGTCTCAGCCCTTGGGAGGGGGCTTCAGTCTCCGTCCATCACAGTGGTCGTGAGGCAGCTGAGAGAAACCTCAGAATGTCTCTTACAGATGATCAGTGGGGACAGGTGACAATCACTTCTGGCAGTGGCTCTCGTGGTGGAAGATGCACTTCTGGAGTGTGTCCAGGGTGAGGAGGCTCAGGGGCTGCAACTCCTCCAACTCCACCGGCCCCCACCAGCTGCCACTGCTGCTGCCCCCCACTTGTGGGCAAGGACTGGGTTGGGGAGGGAACAGGGAGGGGATCAGGGACAGGGGATAAATTTGGGGGTGGGACAGGGGTGGGAGAGGGGGAGGAGTTGAAGAGAGGGTGTGGAACAGGAATGTGGTGATGAATGAGGGGTGGGGTTGGGGTTTGGGGGCAGCTTTGAGTTTGGGGTATGGGACAGTACAGAATTTGGGTACAGGACGGGGCTCGGGGTGCAGGACAGGACTCAGGATGCAGCAATGGGTGCAGGACAGAATTTTGGGTGCAGGACTGTCCTACGGTGACGTTATGATGCTTGTATCCCCATCTATGTGTTCTGTTTATGCTGGATATTATGTTCTGTGCCTTCAAGACTGGCTCTAAAGAGTGAATGTTTTGTTTTGGTTTTGTTATCAGCCGCTCCCCCACGGCTGGTGGGACAAACAGACAGGGCAGTACATGGTGCTGCTTTTGCTTTTTGCTTGGCTTTTTGCTTTGCTCTTGCTTTTGTTTCTGCTTATTAGTTAGTTTAGCTAAGCACTCTGAATTTTTCCCTGGACTGTTTTTCCTTTCCCTTTTTTGGAACCACTCAAACCTGCTCTGGACTGGGACCTGGGAAACACCGAGAGTTTGCACCTTGTGGCTGTAGCAGCTGCCCCAGCACCGGAGGGACTGATAACAGAGCGACCACCCCAAGAGAGACTTTCTGAACTTGTCATCTTTTTCAGAGTGGTGAAAGAGTGGTGTCACCTGGTATTGTTCATTTTGTGTGCTGGGGGGGCTGTGCCTGTTAAATAAACGGGTTCTTTCCACTTCTCTCCAGGGAATCCTTCCTGACCCAGTTGTGGGGAGGGGCAATGTGCGTTTGCTTTCTGGAGGAGCCCCTTTGGAGGTTTTCTCCCAAATTTGCCCTAAACCAGGACAAAATTTGGTGCCCAGTGTGTGGGGCTTGAGAGAGAGTGGAAAAAACCCTGTTCTGACTGCATTTTGGTTGCCATTAGTCTGTGTTGGTATAAAGCAGTTAATGGCCATGTTTTCTGAATTCATAATGTCTCTTGGGGTGGAGGCTTGCATGCATTTCTGGTCCCTAGGTGCGGAGGATCATTAACAGGACATCACACCATGATCAATATGATCAAGTGAAGCCAATTTATTACAAAAAGCAAGCCATCTTTATACTGTTCTCTATTGTTCACACCTCAAGCTAATACATGATTGGTTAAATCCTTTTTACGCACGCATTTTGATATTTCAGTTAAATTTAGTCAGTCTTTCTTCTTCATGCATCTCGCTGTGGTTTTCTTGTGTTCCTTTGCATCCTGAACCATCTGCTGCTGAGCATGTTCTTCTTTTGTGTCCTTCAAGGGCATGTTGACCTTACTCAGGTTCTATGAAGGCTGGATTGTGAACATGTTGCATATGTCCATTGTCCTGCAAAAAACCCTCAACACTCCTCCCAATGCTTTTTGGTCATTCAAGTGCCCTTTAGCTGACTGGTTTCATGCTTTGAGCTTCAGGGAATTGCCCAATCTTTCTGAAGTTCAAATAAATATCATATTAGTCAACATCTTAATTGTGTTTATATCTCACAGAATTGCCTTTTCTTTTGCCTTTGTCTAAAACTGCTCCTGTACAGAAATATCTGGGGCATGGTAGACATGTCAGATGCTGCTGGGACATCCCAGAGCACTTGGACCTTGGCTCAGCACAGGAGAGCTCTTCATCCCCTTTCTCTCTTTTCCTCCCTCTAGGCATGGAGGGAGCTCCTGACTTCAGCCTGTGACTCGTGTGTGCAAAGAGCAATTCTGGGCAGAATCAGGGCAGGGAGGGTTTGGGGGGACCTTGGGATATGTACTAGGCACAGAAGGTGTTTTCCACTGCTCTGAGGATGTCTGCTTTGCAAAGTGGATTTAATATCCAGCAGAGGAATGACTTTTGCATTTGATGGAGCTGTGCCTTCCCTTGGCTTTGCTGGCTGAAAAGATACAGAGAAGCACACACACAGCTACCAGCTCCTGGATTCCAGCAGTGTTCAGATAGAAATTCCAACAGGAGGTAGGGTCAAGATGTGTTCTTGCCTTGTGGTCAGCCTTCAATACCCCTTGGTCTTGCTGGGCCCTTCTGCCAGGTGGGGCTTGGGCTCATTTGGTCCCTCAGGAGCTGGGCTGGGGGCTGGAGAGGGGGCTGTGGAGCATTGCCTGTGCTGTGCCAGGGACTGGCAGCCACTGCTGGGCTGGGATAGAGGCTCTGGGGGGATTGGGGTTCCAGGGCAGGGCAAGGCTGGACCTGCCCCCTCCTCCCTCACACACGAAATGTTTCTAGCCAACAATCTCCTCCAGTCTGTCACAACAGGGAATGCTGGAAGTGAAATCCCAATTGTGGCCATGGGCACCTGGCTGAGAAGGACAGTTCTTTTCCATAGGAAGGAAAGCACAGAGCCTCAGTGTTTGGAAGGCAGGTGAGAGTCTCACTAGGCAAGGCCAGCCAGACTTTTCAGAAATGGCAGATTTTTGTCTGGGAGCAGTCTTTGGATATAGGGAATTCTGGAGGTGGAACCCAATCTCAGCCATGCATGCCTGGAGAAGTAGGACAGTTCTTTCTCATAGGGAGGAAAGCACAGAGCCTTCCCCAGTGTTTTGGGGACAGATGGGAGGTGACTCTCCTGAAACCACTGCCTGCCACACTTGTCCTGGCAATATTCCTATGGGAAAAATTTGGAGTTGAAATCCCAGTTCTGACCATGTGTACTTAGAAGAGATTGACAGTTCTTTTCCAAAGACTGCATCCCAACATCAGCCAGAGCTGTCCGGTGGCCCCTGGGAGGCCAAGCAAGCCAGGCCTGTTCCATGTTCCCTCAGTTCCATGGGAGCCAATGGTCCCTTGCTTCCATGTGTCCCTGAGGTGCCATAATGCTCCCTTGCAACGAGGCCCTGAAGGGTCCCAATGGTCTCCATGGTTCCATCAGGCCCCACAGAGCCATAATGGTCTCTGGATTCCATGAAGCTCTGATGTGTCACCAAGGCCCCTTGGCTCCATGGGCTCCAGTGGTGCCACAATGATCCCCTTGGTTCCATGAGGTTCCCTAGTGTCACCACGGTGTCCTTGGACCCTCTGGGACTCTCAGTGTGTTCCCAGTCACCCCCAGTATGGTTACAGACACTCCCAGTATATCCCAGTTGCCCTCAGCACACTCACAGTCATTCCCAGTCACATCCACTTGGCCCAGTAAGGTTCCACTTTCCACCAGTATGATCCCAGTCACTCCCAGTGAAGGGAGGGGACCGGGACAGACTGGGACAGGCTGGGATGGACTGGGACACTGGGATACACCAGGATAAACTGGGATACACTGGGATACACGGGGACACACCGGGATATACTGGGATACACCAGGACATACCAAGACACACCAGGATACTCCAGGATACACCAGGACACTCTGGGATTCACTGTGCCCAGCACTGGGACCCACTGGGAGCAGGATCAGAGCACACTGGGACTCAGCAGGGCCAGAACTGGGGCAACAGGGATCATAGTGGGACCAACTGGGATATACTGGGAGTGACTGTAACCATACTGGGGGTGACTGGGAACACACTGAGAGTGACTGGAGTAACTGAGTCTACACTGGGGGCAACTGGGATTGACTGGGACTATGCTGGGGAAGACTGGGATCACAGTGGCTTCCGACTGGGGTCATACTGGGAGTGACTGGGTCTGTGCTAGGGTGTCGTGGTTTTGGTTTGCTAATTTAAGATCTCTTTAATTTTGAGATTTTTTTGGCTAATGCACTAAAGAATGTGGTGGGTTTGGTGTTGGTTAATTACTAATGCACTTATTTTTGGTTGTGAGATAGGATTAGGAGAAAGGTAAAGCAGGCTCAAAACTTTAAAAGGGTAGAAAGAAAAATTTTAATAATAGTAAGTAAAAAGAAAAAAAAAGGTAGTAAGAATCAAAGCAAACTTTTTAGAATACTTCTCCCCACAACTTTTTCTTTCTCACTGACAATGTAAAGAAACTAAACTTAAGATTTCTAGTCAGTTTATTACCTCTCAAAGAGTCTTTTTTTAGTTCAGTTAGGGAGAGAAGTCCCTCTTATTAAAGTTATGGAGACTTTTCTACAAAAGGAAAAAACAGTTTTCTCATAATTCTCAATTTTGTCATGAATAACAACTGCCAGGGGAACCTTGCTATCATAAAATCTTTCTTATTTCTACCTTATTTCTACCTTCCCACAGCTTGGAGATGGGCTATGTTGATTGATGGGGTATTGTTTTAAAGATGAGCTGTTCAAAGGCAAAAGTTCTCATTATGTATCTCTAAAATCATCTTCATCTCTGGGAGCAGAGATCTTCATTTTTAGAAGCACAAGACTGCGCTCTTTCTTTGTGCAAACTTCTCATGAGATTACAGCTATTTCAACATCTGCTTACTTTAACATAGAAGCCTTTACCTAATATCAATTCAAACACTTTCATTTCCTTATAGTTTTATGTGTTATAAGGGAAAAGAGTAGTTTCTTTATAGCTTACAAGAGGATTTCAGCTCTAAAAACAAAGCATCTTCTCACCCCTCCCATCTGGGACTTACTTACCTTCTTTATTACCTTTAATGTCTTCATCTTGTTTTTAATATACTTGCATGTTGTTCTTTTCTCTCACTCAAAAGAAGATTGAAGCACTGAAAAAGTTAACATCACACCTGAAGCCTACCCACCAATAACTTGTAACAGAAAGCTGTGGCTCAGTTGTGTTCAGATCAGCTTTATAATTAGTGTTTAGTTTTCTACACCAGCCACAGAAGTCTCTGGTCTCAGCCATGCTCAGAAGAAGAAGCAGCAGCCTGACAGCGAGATCTTCACAGCCACAGCCAGCCCTGCTCTGCCTAAAGCTCCGCAGCCTTCCCTGTCTCCTTGCCCAGCAGCTGCTGAAGCCCAGCCCGGCCAAACCAGAGCCCATGGAGAGAGAAGCCAGGTTGCAGCCCAGAAAATAGAAAAGAAGCCCAGCCTGCAGCAAGACTGCCCAGCCTAGCCCAGCCCAGCCCAGCCCAGCCCAGCCCAGCCCAGCCCAGACACAGAGCAGAAGCCAAAACCCAGCAGCTCCCTGCTGACCAACAAAGAAAAAAAAGTTTCTGAATTTTTTGGTTTTTACCATATGTGTTTCGCAAAAGCATGTCTTAGCTTTTCAGCAGCTCAACAGACTGTCAGATACACAAAAAACTTTGCATCACTTCCCTAAATTTCCTCCCATTCCAAAACATAACACAGGGGCCACTGGGAGCAACTGGGATCAGACTGGGAGGAAATGGGAACAACTAGGACGAAGCTGGGAGCAACTGGGAGCAGCTAGGACCAAGCTGGGAGCAACTGGGATCATCATGGCATCAGAGTAGGATCATACTGGGAGGGACTGGGTCTGTGCTAGAGCCAACTGGGATCATACTGGGAGGAAATGGAACTATGCTGGGATAAATAGGATCATACTGGGAGCAACTGGCACCACACTGAGGGTGACTGGGATCCTTCTGGAATCATACTGGAAGTGACTAGGGGTAGGCTGAGGGCAACTGGGACCATGGTGGAGCAACTGGGATATACAGGAAGTGACTGGAATCATGCTGGAGGTGACTGGGAGTGGCTGTGAGCAAATGGAATCATACTGGAAGCTACTGGGAGCAACTGGGAGTGAGTGGAAACACATTAGGGACAACTGGGATGTACTGGAAGAGACCAGGAATGACTGGAATCACAAAAGAACCATAAAGGAAGTTACTGGAATAATACTGGGAGTATCTGGGAGTGACTGGAATCATACTGGGTGACTTGGAGTGACTGGGACCATCCTGGGGGCAAATGGCACCGTACTGAGAGTGACTGGGTTCATCTTGGAATCATACTGGGAAGGACTTGAACCATACTGGGAGTGCCTGGAACTATAGTAGGGGTGAATGGGAACACCTCGGATCATACTGGGATCATACTGGGATCATGCTGGGAGTGACTGGGATGATACTGGGAACACACTGAGTGTAACTGGAAGTGACTGGGAGCATCCTGGGGGTGACTGGGAGCCACAGGGCCCATGGTAGGAGTGACCTGGGGGGAACTGGGGGAACTGGCCCAGCTGGGGCTCAGGGTTGTTCTCCCCCAGGGCTGCCCCGGGTCCTGCTGCTGTCCCTGGCCCCACAGAGCCGAGGGACAGGGGACAGCTGAGGGACAGGAGACAGGGGCAGGGACGTGGAGAGGTAGAAGGGAGTTCCAGGGGGTCCTTGAGCCCAGGAAATGGGAGTCCAGGGTTTCCCAAAAAGGGGGGACCAGGGTGGGGACACTCAGAATGTTCAGGAAGGGGCAGTTCAGGGGGTCTCTGGTTTTGCACAAAGCTGGGGCTGGGGGCTGGGAAAGGCAGGAATGGGGGTCCAAGGCATTCCAGGGCGTCCCAGGGTCAAGCCAATGGCCAGTCTGGAGGCTGGGAGCCGTGGGACGGTCAGGAAAAGGGGAGCAGGGGGTCCTCATGTCCAGAAATGGGGTGTGAAAAATGCATGTATTTTATGATTGGCTTTTCGCAAATATTAAAATGAATATTATATGTGTTGTGTTAGAAAATAATGCTGTATTAATTTTCTTCAGTACTGTGTTAAATATAGTTTTAGGTTATAAAAAGTTTTAAAATAGAAACGATGCTATGTAAGATGCTTTGTTTAAAAGAAAGGACTTGAAGCAAGATAGCAGCCACAGGACACCTAGATCTTTCAGAGAAAAAGAATTTATGGCCTTCTTATTGGAAGAAACAAACTTCTTCCCACCTTGGAGGCACTATTAGGATTAGAGGGAAGAAGTTGACACTGATCAGACAGAATCCTGTGTTTGAATGGAATTTATGCATCATGTAAGAAGTGTATGAATATGCAACGGGCTATTGTTCTTAAGGGTTAATCCTTTGTTACTGGGGGTCCTTTTTCGGGCCCATGATGCCCAGAAAAAGGTACCTGGACGTCCGTAACTCTTTGTTTTTATTGTCTCATATTGTCTTAATTCAATTTGTCCAAATTGTTATTACTCTAATTGTGTTACTATATAACCATCTTATTACTATTAAACTTTAAAAAATTTAAAAACAAGTTATTGGCGTTTTTCACAATTTGGTAGCAGAGGATGGTTACTAACACCTCGCTGCCGGTGCTTTAGGAGAGTCAGACTGGGGAAGGCGCACCCTGCCCCATTTGGCAGCCTCGCTCTATTTCCCTTGGGGTGACCGGCAGACGCAGGTTACGATCTGTGGACAAAAGGAGGCAATAAAACAAAGAGAAGGGAAAAAGGCTCCCTACAACCGGGGTAATTGGCCCTCTAAGACTAGTAGTGTGCACGAAGAACCCAGGAAGGAAAAAGGATTGGTAAGTACTTCTCGGAGGGCAGGTATGGGGGGATGAATCTGTGTGAATGAGAGGTGGGCTGGTTGTCCCAGACCTGCCAAGTGAGTGCTGGAGTCTCCCATGCTGTGTTTTCGTCTTTTCGCAAGAAAAGCAGCCAGTAAAGAGACGAAGCGATTCATAAGAGAGTGAAAGAATCCCCCAGGGTAACTGGGACTGGGTCTCAGGGAGGGGTTGGACCCCTCGGAGGTAGGGAGCAAGGTTTCCTAGCCCAATCCACTAGAAAACGGGACAGGAGGGGCCCCTAAAACCTGCTGGGTTGAGGGATTTCTATTCCAAGAGCATCCAAGAGCAGGGTTGAGCAGAATTCTGTCGGAGTGAGGATATGCCCAAGAACACTCAGGGTGGGACAACACAGCTAGATTGGGGGGATGAAAATTTTGCCCAACAGCATCCGGGGTTGGACAACACAGCTAGATTGAGGGATGAAAATTTTGCCTAACAGTATCCAGGGTTGGACAACACAGCTACATTGAGGGAAAAATTTTTGCCTAACAAGATCCAGGGTTGAACAACACAGCCGGATTGAGGGATAAAAAAATGCCCAAGAACATCCAGGGTTGGACAACACAGCAAAACAAATTAAATGCCCAAGAGCATCTGTAGTTGTACCACACCACTGGGTTGAGGGACAGAAAATGCCCAAGAGCATCTGGGGTTGAACAGCACAGCTGGATTGAGGGAAAAATATTCAAAAGCATCTGCGGTTGGACAACACTGCAGGACTGAAGGAAAATTACCCAAGAGCATCTGGGGTTGGACAACACGGCAGGATTGAGGGAAAAATTGCCCAAGAGCATTTGGGGTTGGATAACACAGCTGGGTTGAGGGATATCCAATAGCACCGGGACTGGCCAGTAACACCTAAACTTGTAATAGGTGATGTGAAAGTGAAAGGTACCTTATTGTTGTTTTGTGGTGTGTGAGAGTGAGACACACACAAAGTCAACCTCAGTTTCCTGGGCAGGTGGGAAGGGGGAGGCAGTGGAAAGAGGACTGAGTGACCTGCACACCAGGCTGTAGCTCCTGGGTAGGTGGCAGCTTCTGGGCCAAAGGGTGTGAGTTACCTACGCACCAGGCTGTAGCTCCCGGGTAGGTGGGGACTTCTGGGCCGAAGAGGAGTGAGTGACCTGCGAATCAAGCCAGTGTTCCCTGGGTGTGTGAGGGGCTGTAGCTGAAGAGTGTGAAAGACACGCAGACAGCCTCACAGGGGAACGGACACCAGAGGCAGCCAGAGTCAGGGCCCTTCTAGGGGGCCTGGTGACACTGAGACCTGGAGGTAAACCCCAAAGCGAAAGAGGGAACCACAAGGAGCCGTGATTTTCTAGCAATAAGGATCCACTTTGTGTCTTGGGAGTGTGAAGGAATATGTGAAAGTGAATGAGAAATAAAAGTGAGTGAATGTAGATGAATGAAAGTATAGGTCATGTCGATTGTGCATTTTAAGCCTTACCATATCTCCTTGGAGGGAGGTGGATTGTATTGAAAAGCAGTGTGAGAAAAAAATATTTTTGGGTGTAAGTAGTTGAAAGAAAACTGGTATTTAAGTTGTTAGTAAAAAGTGAAAAATGGAAGCAGGGGAGGAATAGATAGAATATTGAAAAATGAGACAAAAATCCAGTAAGGTGGATACGGGAAAGAAAAGCAGGGGAAAAAAATTACCAACAGAAATACTCCAAGATAGCACTTTGGGAGTTATGTTAACAAACAGAAATACAACTCCTTGCAAAATACAGGGTATGCAGAAGTTGATGAGAAAAAACATGCAAACTTGTGAATTATATACTTAAAAAGAGCATTAGAAAATTTAACACAAAAGGAAGGAGTTATATATTGATTGAAGGTATGCCTTTGGAGTAGGACATACCTTAAGAAAAATTTAAAAAGGGAGATTACTTAATTAAAGAAGAAAAAGATTAGTACATGAGAAACTTATTTTCGAGGTTTTAGAGGCATTAAAATTATCTCAGAGGGATCGTAATAATACACATTAAAGGACACCAAAAGGTAAAAACCCAGAAATAAGAAAAAATAATTGGCAGATCAAGAAGCTAAAGATGCAGCAGAAAATAGAGCTGAAAGAGTTAATATTAACTCCAAATGAAGAAAAATTGGAAATTCCCAAGTTTAGAGAAGAAAAAAAAAAAGGAGGAATTAAAACAAGATAGGTGGCGAACAAGAGAAATTGGGGAAATAGAAACATCTTGATGGAAGACAATTAGATAATAAAACCCTTACTAGGGAATAGCAGAGGACATGTTTCAAAAAGCCCGGTGGGATACTCAGGCTTTGGGTGATCATTTTTTTAAAAGAATTATGGGTGCACCGAGACTTTAAGAGTAGAAAAACAAGTACCTGAAACATGTATAATTTGTCAAAAGATAAATTAAAGGGTGATGAGAAAACCAATATGAGAAGGTCATGAGTTAGCTCGTCAACCATTTCAAAGCATCCAAGCAGAAGTTTAGATTTAAGTTAAGTTAAGCTCTGGATTTATTTGTAAAAACCGATTAATCCAGAAGAAAAAGAGAAAACCACATGCTGGGGAGGGGGGAGGCTGTAAGAAAATAACATTTTTGAAAGGCAATAAAAGCAAAACGGGGAAAGTATAAAGCTGAAAACAAATTACCTCATCCATTCCCGTTCGTTCCCCCACTCGTTGGCAGCTGCACCACCCCTCCCAGCCCCTGTGCCAGCTCCGGCAGAGTCCGTCTGTCCCGGTCCGTCTGTCCCGGTCCGTCTGCCCGGGTCCGTCTGTCCCAGTCCGGCCTCCTGGCCCGTGGTCTCTCCGCTGGCCGTGCCGGGGCTGGGGGTCTGTCCTGCCGTGTGCACCGTGGTTACCGCGCTGACCGCACCGAGGGGGGGTCCCGTCTGTCCCATCCCCGGCTGCCCTGACTCTGTCGGCTCCCGCCGCTGCAGCCGGGGTCAGTGCCGGCTTTGTCTGTGCCTGATCAGCCACCGTGAGCCGCGTGGGGGCGATCCCCGCTCCAGCTCGGCCTGCACCGGAACGGCCCTGCGGGCCATCCCGGCTGCAGACCCCGCCTTTGGAGCACCCAGACCCTGAGCTGTGCCGATCCCCTCGGGCCATCCCGGCTGCAGACCCCGCCTTTGGAGCACCCAGACCCTGAGCTGTGCCGATCCCCTCGGGCCATCCCGGCTGCAGACCCCGCCTTTGGAGCACCCAGACCCCGAGCTGTTCCGAGTTCTCCCGTCCTGCCCTGAGCTCTGTTCCCTCGGTAACCACAGCTCCGGCTGCTCAGGGAAACTCTCTAAAGGAATCACTTTATCGAAACACTAAAAGTTCAGTTAGAAGAAAGCCCTCTCCTGATTCTTCCTAAAAATACGGGAGAAAGGCTATAGAAGATAAAAATCCAAAAAGAATGGGATAAAGAGATTGGTCTATCTCCATTACGAAAGGTTCTCATAGGAGGGGATGGATCAGAGTTTGTAAATGCTCCTTTGACTTTGTCTGAGGTCTGAAATTTTAAGAAATAAATACAAGGGATATTTGGAGAATCCCATAGGCATAGCTGAACAATTAGACCAACTTTTAAGTCCAAACATTTATACTTGAGAAGAGATGTGGTCGGTACTGAAAATAATATTTTTCTTAGGAAGAAAAGCAATTAATCAGAGCAATTGAAATAAAAGCTTAAGAAAAAGATAATCCGCAGGGACCCCCAGAGAAGACAAAACGCCAACTGCACCTCCTGAGTGGGGTTAAAATAATGAGGAGGGGAGTAAACACATGAATAATGATCGTAATTGCATAACCAAGAGAATAAATGAGACAGCATATCAAAGGCGAAATGCGAAAACAAAAGGTTCTTAAGGGACAGCGTTTAGAGGGGAAAGAAGAAACTCCAACTAAATAGATGAAAAAACTTGAGACTAAAAAGGAAAATGGTCCTAAGTAAGCAGAAGATCTGAAAATCTTTAAAGAAATGAGCACATAAAAAAATAAAAAAGTCATAGGTTCTAATTTTTTGGGGGGGACAAACACCATCTAGAGCCTGTGATAACTTTAAAAATGGGTCCCCGAGAAGAAGAATTGGAATTTGTAATAGACACAGGGGGAGAGAGAACCTGCCTGTTAAATGTTCCAAAAGGTTATTGTGTGAGCAAACATATAGTGAAAGTAACAGGGGAAAAAGAGAAAGTTTTACATTTCTAGTCATTAAACATGTGGTAATTGAGGGAAGAAACTAATATTTAGATGGGAGATGTGTTATTGGTCCCAGGGCAGGTAGCAATTTATTAGGAAGAGTCTTACAAGTGCAATTAAGAATAAGAGTTATATCAGAAAATGGGAAAATGACAGCTAGAGTGTTGAAATTAGGCCAAGAAGATGAAGAAAAAAATAATCAACAAAGAAGTTTGGGTCAGAGAAGGAAATAGGGGAGGATTAAATAGCGACCCCATAAGGGTTACAATTGAGAGAGAAGAAAGAGAGAAGTTGAAGTAGAGAGGTAGTTAGGAAACTCCAAGATGTTGGAATGTGAAGTGATGACATCTTGGTGCTAGAAGAGAGCAGAAGTGTGAATGGAGTTTTTTGCATGAAAGGCAAGGAAGTGTCTTACACATGGTTGTTAGGAGGTTATTCAATGCCACACTGGGGTCCAGAAAGGATTTAGCAGAACAGGCCCTGCTTGAAGAGAAAAGAGGATAAGTTGACTAGAGAAAGAAAAACAATGTCAGGAGCACCCGGGGACGCCAAGTTTGGGGTTGTCAAGGTTGGGAGGTGTCTGAGCGCTCCCTACGAGCGGCAGGGTCTCGGGGGCTGCGGCAGGGACCGATCCATGGAGGTGACCAGCGGCGGTGCTGGCAGCAGAAGACACTGGTTTGCGGCCAGGAGCGGGCTGGCTCCGTGGCAGAACTGCCGGGGGGGGTCCCAGACTGTCGGGGTCCCGAGTCCAGGATGGCAGCGTCGGCCCGGGAAGTGGCCGAGAGAGAGAAGGGGAGAGAGAGAGAGAGAGAGAAGAAGAGAAAGAGAGAGAGGGAGAAGAAGAGAAAGAGAGAGAGGGAGAGAGGGAGAGAGGGAGAGAGAGAGGAGAGAGAAGGAAAGAGGAAGAGAGAGAAGAAGAGAGAGAGAGACAAGGGGCAAGACAGACCCAGGGCAGCCCCAGGGTCCCCATGCCCGTGGTTCCTCTCCCCTGCTCCGGCCCTGCAGCCAAGGGGCAGCACCAGGGGAAGGACGAAGAACAGCACTGACAGCAAGGCTGTGAAAAGAGGGGCAGAGGGGCCAGCACTAAACTCAGGCCGCAGGAGCTGGGAAAGAGAGAACTTTTGGAGCAAAGGAATGCTGCTAAAATAGCCCCAGCTGAATGCAGTGGATATAATCATGGAATCACAGAATCCTTTCCGTTGGAAAAGCCCTCTGAGCTCACCCAGTGCAGCCGCTCACCCAGCAGTGCCAAGCCCAGCACTAAACCACGTCCCTGCAGTGCCAAGGCCTGGACACCAGCCCTGAGTGAGGCCTGGACAGCAGGCCCTGAGCCAAAGGTGGCCTCTGGATGAACCTTCCAAGCAAAGGTTATCTGTGTATCTGCTCCATAATGAAATGTGCATGGTCATTAGCAGTGTGATATATGTAGCCACTCATTAGTGAAACATGTATTGACCTTTGTGTATTTAGAAGCCAGACAAGGCCATGAAATCTGACATCTGGCCTTGTTTGGGGCTGTATGGTCAAAGTCAGCTCCCTTGGTTCCTCCTTGAGCCCTGGCCAGGCTTTGGGAGGGACCCAAGAGGAGCATGAAAGCAGATGTTGCCACACTAGCAGTGCTGTCAGTTTGTTCATTCAGCACTGTCAGGGCTGGGCCCTCTCCCAGCGGGGTTGGAGCCTCCCCTGGGGCTGGAGGCACCTGCAGGAATTCCCAGTGCCCAGGAGTGGCTCTGCAGCCCTTGGCTGTGACAGCTTCCCCAGCTGCTGTGTGGGTCTGGGGGATGGTAAAGGCTGAGGGTAAATGCTGCTGGATCTTTCTTAATCACTGCAGGCAATCTTTGGTGGGGATGGTTGGGTGCATTGCTGAGCTGCTCCTGTTGTGATTCTTTGCTGCTCTGAATTGCAGGAAATGACACTGTTTCCTCCAGTTGGTGTCTGTGTGTTTGGTGTTGACCCTGCCCACTAGTAAAACAAAACTGGCACAGTCTGGCCAGATCCCAACAAAATGTCACTTGTTCAGTGTCAGTGTGAGGAATCAGTCTCATCAGAAATTCCCAGCTGGGAAGCCCTTCCCTGGAGTTTCTTGGCTCTGGAGTGGGCTGAGGTGGGAGCCCTGTGGCAGCAGTGGGGCAGTTGGGTAAAAGAAGCTGCACCCCTGGATGGCTTCAAATGCATCCAAAAATTGCACATGGAAAAGGAAAAGACCTTGTGGGTTTGGGCAGACAAAGATGAATTTGTTGAGAGTACATAGGAAACAGCACCTTCAGAAGGAACAATTATTGTTGGAATTCTCCCACTGGAGCAAGAGAAGGTTTTAATCTTGAGCTCAGATGCATTTGCGCAAGTGAAATATCTATATACATAATAATATATATGTATTTATAGTATAATAAGACCTCAATATATATATTTATATATGTCTGTATCTACCTGTATCTGTATTTCTATATCACTATCTACGTAAAAAATTATAATAATAATGTGAAATAGTGCTGACAATACTAATTTGGTAGCTTTGGCTGCTCAGGGATGTAACACTAAATACCCTACAGAACAGGATTGGCCAGGACCCTAATGTCAGTGGTCAACTTTGTGAGGTTGTATACAATGCAAATGGAGGAAGGGAGGAAATTGGCTATTTTTGCAGGGTGTGCTGATACTGTGATGCAGAGTGCTTTGTCTCTTCCTGTGAAAAATACAGTGGTCTTGCCTGCAGGGTTTTTCATGTACCAGACTATCCACAAGCTGCAGGATTGGCTGTGTGGGTGAAGGGGTTGTTAAAAGAGCAGTTTGAAAAATGAGGAGATGGGAACCTTTGCCCATGGAGAACCCATCTCCCAGATGTGCTCCATGCCCTTAGCAATGGCCCACTGGGAAAATGAAACCCCCTGGCTGTGCACGGCTGCCCCCAGTTTGCAAATCCAACCATGCGCAGTGAGACTTGGGCTGCGTGGGAAATTGTTCTGGCTGTGATGGCCCCTGGCAGGGCCAGCCCAGAGGCTGCAGGGCTGGGCCTTCATGCATTGGAATTGATTAGGAGAAATTCAGAGCAAATGACAGCTATCAATTCTGAAACAAGAATTCAGATTCCTCCAGGACACTTTGCTTTGGTAACTGCTCCCTTGGAGCTTGGCCTTGCAAAGTGTTTCTGTCATGGCTGGAGGAATTGATGCAGAATATCCAGGAGAAATTACAGTAATTCTGTTAAACAATAATGAACAAGATTGGATTATTCAACCCCATGACAGGGTAGCACAATTATTGATCTTGCAATTTTAAGAACAGTTGTGAAAAAAGGAGATCCACCTCCAGTCAACACCATTTGTGGAGATAAAGGGTTTGGATGCAGCAGACCTAATAATGGAACCAGAGTGTGGGTCCAGAGGCGAAAAGGCCCTCCCGAGGCAGCTGAAGGGGCAGATCCTAGGAAAGACAACTCGGAATCCTGAAACCCAGGCAGGAACAATGGGAATGTGTCCCTGCAGCCAAGGATTGTGTGTGAGAACAAGTAGATCTGCCAGGATATTGTTTTACACATCCTGCCAGACCAGATCTCCCTGTTTGCCCCAAGGGCCCCTTTGGAAAATGCTCTGATCCACTGGGCTCCATGTGAAGGCTACTGTGACACTGAGGGACTTGCACAGGAATTCCATCCAGGAGCCTGGGTGCCCCTCAGGGACTGGGACCTGGCCCCTTCCAGCCAGAGGGGAAAGGGCCCCCCAAGCCCTGTTAGCCACAGACAGCATGGTAAAGCTGAACAGCAAAGGGCCTGGGGGCATTTTTCTGGAATTAAAAAGGTGCCAGCTCCAGGCACAACAGAATTCTTGTTCCTAATTGGAATGAGATTGAGAAAAAAGAATGAAGGACGGTGTCACTAAAGTATTACTGATGACTGTAAGGTCTACCTTGATAGTGAACCAGAATTTTTGTCTGCCACAAACACCTCTGGTGCTTCACCAAGGGATTGGTCATCAAAATGTAATGATGGGTTATGATTGATTGCTGAGCTTTTTTTGTAATTCTTTGCTAATGATGATGTGCTTTTCTGAGCTTATCCTTTTGTAAATCCTTGAGCTGTGCATGATATAAATGACACAATTCCTTAAGTTGGTGTCTGTGTCTTTGGAAGCGACCCTGCCCACTGGTGAAACAGGGCCCCCTCTTGCCCAAGTGTTCCCTGGGAAGGCAAAAGCCCTCCCTCCAAAATTCCCCCCTTCCTGTTCACCCCTTCATACCCTGAGCATGATGTCCTCTGGTCTGGGGTAGGCCTAGGGTCAGTTGGGCTCCCCTGTCCTGGCTGTGTCCTCTGCCCAGCTCCCCCACAGCCCCAGCCCCTCCCCAGCGTGGCTGGACGAGGGGCAGGACAGGCCTTGGCTGTGCTGTAGCTCAGCAAGAACAAAACCATCTCTGCATGCTCAGCCCTGTGCTCAGCACCCGGCCCAGCAGTGTCTCAGTGCCAGGGGCTGTGCCCTCAGTGCCTGCCAGGGGTTTCCATGGCAACTGCCAGGCCAGGTGACCCAGGTGTCCCCCCCAGTGCCGGTTGCCATGGAAACAGTGCCCAGCCCTGCCCCTTTCTGTCTGGCTGACCTGACCTTTGGCCCTGGCAGTGCCGGTGGCTGCTGGTTCCTGGTGCCTGAGTGGCCAGCGCGGCACAGGGCAGGTGGCCATGGCACAGCCCCCAGCAAGGGATCCCCTCTGGCTCTGGGCACTGACACCAGCCCTGAGCAAGGGCCCAGGGCAGCTTTCCATGGCCACCAACCACCACAATGGGGCCGGGCCTTGGTTGCCATGGCACCAAACCAAGGACTGGTCCCCGTGGCCATTGCCATGGCACCTGGTGGCACCAATGAGTGTCACTGCAATTGTACCTGGAACAGCCCTGGCACCACTTTGTCCTGAGGGTTGCCATGGCAGCTGAGGGCAGCAACAGCTGGTGCTCTGCAAGGGCCCTGGGGCAGACGGGAAGGAGCAGCAGAGCAGAGACTGATCCATCCCCAGGGCGCTGGACAGCCCAGGGCAGCGTCCCAGAGCATCCTGATGGAGCTGCCAACAACATCACCCCTCTGCAGCCCTGGCCTCTCCCCAGCTCACACAGGTGCCCCATCCTTGCAGGCACACACACAGCAGCACTGGCTCAGCAGCCCCTGTTTGCATTGCACAGAGCAGGGGGAGCACCCCCATGGTGTTGGTGTGGGGACATGAACCTGAGGGAGCACAAATGCCATCAGCCCCTGGGGCCAGCAAGGGCTGGGGGCCAGCAGGGAAACCACTCAGCTTTGTCTTGGCCTCTGCAGTCAGCCAGAAAGTTTGTTCCCCTGAGCTGGGTGTTTCCTGTCCCACTGCAGACGCTGTTGCTCAGAGCCAGGGCTGCCCGGCAGCCACCCCCAAACTGCCCGGAGCATTTCCTTGGCTTCACCTTTGCTTTCTTTACTCTTCCTGATACAAATTTCTTCCCATTGCCGACCCCTGTTCCCTCCCCTGCAAACAGCCCATTCCTGTTTGCCCTTTCCTCTCTGGCTCCACTCCCCATTGCAGTTCCTGACTTGGCCCAATGGGAACGTCCCTTGGGGAGCAGGATCATCCTACAAGTGCTGCAGGAATTGTCTGCAGGCTCCTGCAGTGCCTTGTGCTGCTCCCTTGACAGAGGTACCCCAGGCCAGGGGGGCATATCTGGGCTGCTGTGTCTGGCTCTGGGGCTCCCTGTTCTGGGCAGTGAGGAGGAGCTGCAGAGGCTCTGCAGGACTGAGAGGATGGGCTTTGGGGCTGGCAGGAGAAGCTGAGGGACCTGGGCTGCTGGAGCTCCTGAAGAGGAGGCCCAGGGCTCATCCTGCAACTGCTCCAAGGGTGGTTCCAGAGAATCCCAGAATCAGCAAGGGTGGAACAGGCCATGGAGATCAAGTCCAACCTGTGCCCTGACACCACCTTGTCTCCTCTGAGCCTCCTCCAGGATAAGCAACCCCAGCTCCCTCAGCTGCTCCTCAAAGCTCTTGTGCTCCTACCCCAGTCTTGTTGCCCATCTCTGGACATGCTCCAGCCCCCCAGCGTCCTTCCTAAATTGGGGGCCCCAGAACTGCAAACAGCATTCGAGGTGCTGCCCAAGCAGTGCTGAGCATAGGGGAAGAATTCCTGCTCTGCTCCTGCGGGCCACACCATTCCTGATCCAGGCCAGGAGCCATTGGCCTTCTTCACCACCTGGACACACTGCTGGCTCATGTCCAGCCGGCTGTCCATCAGCCCCTGCAGGTCCCTTTCTGCCTGGCTGCTGTCCAGCCCCTCTGTCCCCAGCCTGTATTGCTGCAGGGGTTGTTGTGGCCAAAGTGCAGGACCCAGCACTTGGACTTGTTAAACCTCACCTTGTTGGATTTGGGCCCTGGATCCACCCTGTCCAGGGACCTGTGCAGAGCCCTCCTACCCTCCAGGAGATCCACACTCACACCCAGCTTGGTGTCATCTGCAAATTTGGTGATTTTCTATTCTTTTTCACACATTTGATAATAATTTCCTCAAAAATCATTAACACATTTCCCCTCCCCTTTACCCATGTGTTCTTCTGTCACGGGGGTCTCTCTGGTGGTCCATGGTGCTCGTGGACCCCAATGTTCCCGTGGGCCTAGCTGAGCTGGGAGGACACTGAGGCTGCTGAACTTCCAGTTCCCCTTCTCACACAATGGGCATTGTGGGGTTTCCATGGGCCTGGGGGTGTGGAGAACAAGATCCAGGTGTCAGCTCAGCTGGTGGGGACAATTCATCATCTGGTAACATGAGGTCACAGAGTGGGCTGTGACATCACAGAGTGCATGATGTGAGGTCATCGAGCAGCCGTGGCATCATAGACTGCCTCTGTGACATCAGAGATCCAGCTGTGAAATCACAGAGCAGAGGTCTGACATCACAGTGCAGACTATGACAGCACAGAGTTGGCTGTGACATCAGAGACCAGCTGTGTGACATTAGAGAATAGGATGTGACATCACAGAGCAGGCTGTGACATCCCAGAGGGGCTGTGTGACATCCCAGCAGGGCTGTGTCAGGTCACTGGGTTGGTCACTCCGCCCCAGCTCCCCCTCACAGTTTCTCCCAACAAGTCCAATGCTGTTCATGCCCAGC
Organism: Melozone crissalis; assembly: GCF_028551555.1. Taxonomy (NCBI): domain Eukaryota; kingdom Metazoa; phylum Chordata; class Aves; order Passeriformes; family Passerellidae; genus Melozone; species Melozone crissalis. The sequence goes on along the minus strand of NW_026535896.1, from coordinate 7,125,500 downwards.
AGGGTCCCTGTCCCCCAGGATCCCCCAAGCCCACCTGGAGCCACAGCCTCCACCAAAGGATGTTCCACAGAATCCACCCCAGAGACTGACATGGGGACAAGGGACCAGGGCTGTGTTACCAGGACATCAAGGATGTGGATTATCCAGGTCACTGTGGCCTGGGTTGGGTTCCCCAGGGCTGGAAAGATGCCTGGCAGCTGTAGCAGGGTCTGGGAAGGGCCTCCAAGGTGGGGCTGGAGCCCTTGGGCTGTGAGCAGAGGCTGAGGGAGCTGGGCTGGTCCAGCCTGGAGCAGGGAAGGCTGAGGGGCTCCTCATGCCAGCCTGGCAGTGCCAGCAAGGAGGGGATGGAGAACACAGAGCCAGGCTATTCACAGGGGGCCTGGGGGGAGACAAAAGCCAATGGGTGGAAGGGGAAAGAGGGGAGATCAGCCAGAGCATGAGGAGATGAAATGAGTCAGGCTGCTTTCAGCATTTCCTCAACACCAAAAGCAGCCTGACCTCCCTTCTCCATCCACCACTGGCAGCTTTGCAAATCAGGAATTGTTTGTGCTGTTTTGCCCCAACTCCAGGAGGAGCATGCTGATGCTGATACAAGAACTTAATTGTGTTTATATCTACTACCACATTTGTCTAAAATGAATTTTACTATGGAAATGTCTTGTGGAGGGTGCACTCATCATACACTGCTGGGACATCACACATAGCTCAGTGAAGAACGTAATTGTTATTAAATTGCGTCCTGTTCAACTGTGGTCTGCTGGCCATGAAGAGAAACTTTCTGTGCCTCTGAGTGTCACCAGTTCCTGACCCCCAAAGGACACTAACCTGGTGAGTTCTGGTTCCCACTCCAGTGGTGGCACTTGCATCTCCCTCCATAGCCAGAGCAGAGCTCCCTTGTCCCAGAAAGTCCCTGGCAATGCAGGGATGAAGGAATCAGGACAGGCTGTGGGGGTCAGGGGCAGGGCACAGCCAGGGATTTGGGGTGGTTGTGAGCCCAGGGCAGGACCCGGCCCTTGGCCTTGGTGAACCTCATCCCATTGTCCTGGGCCCATGGCTCCAGCCTGGCCAGATCCCTCTGCAGAACTTCCTGCCCTCCAGCACAGCCACACTCCCACCCAGCTTGGGCTCACCTGGGAACTGACTGAGGATGCCCTCGATGGCCTCGTCCAGATCAGCAATAAAGATATTTCACTGACCTGGCCCCAGTCCGGAGCCCTGGGGACACCCCTGGATGTGACTCCATTCCTCAGCTGCTCTGAGTGCCAGGGTTGGATGAGGGAAATGGTGGGGAGGGGGTAGGGACAAAGTGTGACTGATTGTCAGCCAGGAAGGGTCTTGATTTTCATATCTGTTCAGTCTGCATGAGGAGGTGCTGGGGATCAATATACACTGGGGATTGCTAATAGCAATCTATAAACAGGAAAAGAACACTTAACAGGACAAAATAATTATCTCTTCATTGTTTTCAGTATCGTAGATTCACTTTGAATACACTTCTGAAATCTGTCTAATTAACCACAGAAGAATTCAAGATTTGATTTATTCCCATGGGCTTATTTTTTTTGGGTGTTTTGAACAAATGTTTATGAGCCTTTTTCACTGAATTTCTGAAATGAGAAGTTCAAGAAAGAAGAGGCCTCTGGAAAAGTAAAATTCATCACCAACCTGCAAGTGGCTGAAGATCCATCCTGATCAGAGCAGGGATGAACAGAAATGGGCACATCTTTGTGGCTGCCCCAGCTTTGGGATGGGCCCTGGGCCTGGAGCAGGAGCAGCTCTTGAGGGCCCCAAGGCCAGGGCTCTTGGGCTGCCCTGGGCAGATGGGATGGCAGCAGGGGCTGCAGAGCTCTCAGCACCTCAGGCAGAGGGGTGCAGGGCAGCCAGGGAGCCTCCTTTGGCCTTGGCCAAGCACCTTCCCCCATGGCTGGGGCTGAGTCCTGTGGCAGCTGCAGCTGCTGCTGTGCCCTTGCCAGGGGCTGAGGCCGTGGGGCAGTGCCCAGAGCAGCCTGGCCTGAGCAGAGCTGTGGGGGCAGAGCCGGCTGGGCTGGGCTGGGGAGAGGCCCTTGGTGCTGCCCAGAGCTCAGGGCAGCTGGCAGAGCTTGCAGGGAGCTGGGCTGGGCTCAGAGAGCCTGGCCCAGAACCCATCAGTGTCCATCTCAGCCTGGCTGAGCGTGCAGGGGCAGGACTCAGGCCAGGCCTTGTGGGGCAGGGCCAGCGCCTGTGCAAGGCATTGCAAACAGGCAAGTGGCCCAGAGAGGAGGCTGCTCTGTGCCCTTGGTGGCATGGACAGAGCAGGGAGGGGGGCCAGGACATTTGTCAGCGCCAGCCTCTGTCCCCATGTGTTGGCAGCCCTGGCTGCTGAGCCCAGCTTTGGCCTGGGCTGAGTTTGGCTGTGGCCCAGCTCCATCCTCCTCCGGGGCTCAGGGCCTGTTCCTGGCCATGGCCAGCCCTGGCTGCCTCTCTGCATGCCCAGAGGCTGGCAGAGCCCGGGGCAGGGCTTTCTGTGCAGCCCCACAGGTGCCCCGGGCTCTGCAGGAGCTGGCAGAGGCTGCCCAGCAGGGAGGCCATGGGACACAGAGCCCCAAGGCTGCTGTGGGCACCACGGCACAAGGGCCGTTCCCAGCCGCAATGCTCCTGGCCTGGGCTGGGCCTGCACAGGGGCTGGGCCACCATGGCTGGGCCATCACAGGGCCACACAGGGGCCACGCAGCCGCTGCCGGGGCTGACAGCAAGGCCAGGCACACACAAGCAATTGCTGAGCATGGCCTGCGCTGGCCAGGCCTGACTGTGCCAAAGGCAGAGCTCAGCTGCTCTTGGGGGCTGCAGGAACAGTCCAGAGCCCAAAGAGCCTCCATGGCTGTGCTGGAGACCAAGGCTGCAGGAGGGAAATGCAGGGCTGCTGCGGGACAGGGAGGACATTGAATTCCAGCACACACCTCAGCTCTCTGATGATCCTGGCACCATGCTGGACCCTGTATCAGACTGGAGCAGAGCAGATGTTGATGGGACAGGAGCCCTGTGGGGTTTTCAGGGACCTGCAGCTTGCAAGGTGCTCTGCTCTCCCTCAGGTGCTCTCAGAGAGATCCAATTCCAGCTGGGAACCTCAGGGTACAAGTGTCACTGCCTTTTCATGGGCACACAGCTGATGTCTGCCTGGAAAAGGGGCATAGGTATATATATTTAAAATACTTGTGCATTTCATAATATGGAAGCACATTTTTATTATCTGAACCACTTGAGTGCTTTTAAGAAATGGCAAAGTTTTCTCACCAGGAATAGGAATTTCCCTAAGTGTACTGATGGCAGAAGGAGAAATACTGATCTTCCTGTCTATTTCTGTCACCATTATGTAATCAATTATTTCCTCTCCCTCTTCCTTCAGGAGTTTCCAGCTCTCCTGTTTAAATGGCCATGGCTAAGGACATCTCTTCACTAGACCAGATGGGTCTATGCCTTTCCCATTGCTCTCAGAATTCTTCTTCCAGATGCTCTCTGGTCATTCAAGTGCCTCTCAACTGACTGGTTTCATGCTTTGAGCAGCAGGGAGTTGCCAGATCTTTCTGATGTTCAAATAAATACCACATTAGTCAACATCTTAATTGTGTTTATCACAGAATTGATGATCATATGTCTTTGTCTATAACTGCTCCTGTCTGGAAATCTCTCTGGGATGGTTGTAGTAGACAGGGAGAGGCGCTCGGAAAATCTCGCGATGTCACGGAAAGCAGCAGGGTTCCTCTCCCCCTAACTTCTAGTGATAAGGGATCACCCAAGAATGTAGTTCCCCCTAACATTAGTAACTTTTACTCCTTGCTAACCAATTACAGTAAGGTAAGACCCCCTGACGTAGAGAAAAAACTTGCAGAGTATAAAACCCGACGAGACGGGACAATAAAGGTCTTGAACCGTCCACCATACTGGTGCTAGCGTGTGTTCTTGGCCCGAGTGACCCTGGAGAGTTTGGGTTGCCGTGCCGTTTCCTCAGAACCAGGTCGCCTCGCCTTGCATCAGAAGGCGACAAGTGGTGCCGAAACCCGGGACCGAACCAGTGCCCGGGGAACGGGGATCGCCTGGAGAGAGGACGGCGGCTGCACAGCTGGCCTTGTGCAGCGGAGGGGACGCCCTCGAATCATGGAAGCGATCGCAAAGGTAGTCAGTGAAATGCATGCACAATGGGGAATCGATTGTAAGCTCAAGGATATGACTCTCACATTGCCGAGATTGATTAAGCTGGGGGCTATAGAGAGCCCCGTGGATATTTTACACCCGGAGGTGTGGGATAATTGTACGAAAACCCTGGCCGAGGATACCATGTGTTCAGGCTCGGGGAAAGCCCTAAAATCGTGGGGCAGAGTCATTCGGGCTCTGCAAAAGGCTCGACAAGAGCAAGAAACCTGGAAAGCTTCCAGAAGTTGTTTAATAGCCACTCCGCAGCTAGGGGTGGGGGCAGCGACACAGACCACCCCGGAAAGCGATCAGATTGCAGATGGGGATGTGCAGGGGCTAGGCGCGTCCCACCTCCCCTCGAGCCCGAGCCCAAAACCCCCGGGAGACCCCCCAGCCCCCCCGCGGAGCCCGCCAGATCCCAGCCCCCCCTTGGAGCCTCTCTACAAAACCGCGGCCCCTCTTCCCGTCCCCCCCCCGCCAATTGCCGACCAGACGGAAGAGGCAGAGCAACGGGCGCGGTGTTTTTGGGGGGGGCTGACGGAGGAGGCGCGGGAAGCGGCAGGACGGTCAGAAACCGCCCGGATCGATACAATCTCTCCGCCGCGGTATGGGCTCGAAGATGGCGGCCGGCCGCGTGGTCAGGGCGGAAGAGAAGAGGGGACAAAGGGCGGAAGTGGGATCAGCCCGCTTAACATCGCATGCGCGGGAGAGCGGGGAGGGGGGGCGGTCCCCGCGGTGAGGGGTGAGACCAATCAGAGCGCTCTATTCAAATTAAGCCCGTATAAGGCAAGGACCTCCCCCAGCAGGAGGCGGGGAGACCCCAGGGGGAGGGAACGGTCTGACCCCCGCAGGAGGGGGCGGGGTCGGAGCCCGAGAAAAAGGCAGAGCAGCCCGGAAGTGCTCGACCAGTCGACTTCCGACTCCGACTCAGACTCGAGCCGGGACGAGTCCGAGAGGGAGTCAGGGAGCTCCGGTTCGGATACTAGCCTTAACAGAGGGAGAGAAGCAGCATACAAGGTCTCTAGTCACAGCGCTCCCGCATGGGTGAAGGGGTTATCAGAGAAAGACCGGACCCCTCTTACAGATTGGCGAAAAATAAAGATAGCCTGCGCCGAGTACACCCCTTCAGCCAAGCTAGTGTTTCCTGTCCGTGTGGGGGGGGCAGGCGAAAACCAAAGAAGGACCTATTCTCCAGTGAATCCAAAAGAGGTACAGGCAATTATTAAAGCGATTGCAGACAAGGGAATTAATTCTGCCATGGTTAACACGCTCATAGATGGGGTTTTTGGAGGGGATGACATGCTTCCCTTTGACATCAAACAGACATGTAGGATGATTTTCGATGGCGCGGGGATGATTGTTTTTAAACAAGAGTGGGAGGATCAATGCGCAAAGGAGCTAGCCCAGATAACGGGGCCTGACCATCCACTGCACGGCTCCAGTATACAGAGATTGATGGGTAGAGACCCCACGATGATCACCCCCCAGGCTCAGGCTGAGGGATTAAGGGCCCATGAAGTTATGACAACCACTCGTGCTGCCCGGGAAGCCATCCGTGCTACTGCCAAAGTAGTAGCCAAACCCTCACAGTGGTCTACCATAAGACAGAATGAAAGTGAGAGCTTCACTCAGTTTGTGGACAGACTTCAGGTGGCGTTAGATTCCTCCTCATTGCCCCCAGAGGCTAAGGGTCCCGTGCTGGCAGACTGCCTACGCCAGCAATGCAACTCAGCCACTAAGGACATTCTAAGATCACTGCCACCTGGGGCCAACATAGCAGACATGATCAGACACGTCGCAAAGGAGGAACACCTTGCTCCCACCCAAGCAGCAGTCCACACTGCAATAACCAATGTGATGGCGTGCCTTAAGTGTGGCCAGGCAGGCCACGTGGCAGTAAACTGCCTCCAGCCAAGGCGCCCATCAGCAGCTGCTCCACCACGCCAGGGAGAACTTAGGGGACCGTGCTGGGCATGTGGGAAGAAGGGGCACTTAGCTAAGGAATGCAGATCCAGGCTTCAGGGAAACGGCAGAGGGAGGGGGTGGCCGGGCCGTGCTCAGCCCCCTCCCGCCTGGAATATGCAGCGGCCCAGCTACAGCAACCCCCAGTGGGGCAGGGGACTCTCATACCCCATGCCCCCACAGGGAGCAGTCAATTTTACATGCCCACCTACAACGCAATGGCAGAATTGCACAACACCACCAGTAATGCTTTCACACCCCCCCCTACCACAAGCCACGCCGGTGTCACAGGACCAGCAGGGGACGCCTCAGCGCGGGATCCCTGGGTGGCCCTAGCCATGAGAATAGGGAAGGAACCCTTGATGGTGTGGGGGACATGCCGCCTTTACGGCGGTCGGGATCCCCACGTCATAGGGTTTCAGTTCTGGGCCGACACGGGATCAGACTGCACAATTATTCCCCAAGCGCATTGGCCCGGGCATTGGCAATTCAAAGAAGTCCCTCCAGTGAACGGAGTGGGAGGGCAGTCCCGGGCATGGAAAAACACCCAGCTGGTGGCTTTAACACTTCATACAAAAGAGGGACCAGAACAGACAGTAGCAATTTACCCCTACATTTTGCAAAATTCTCCACCCCTGTTGGGAAGGGATGTTCTTTCCTTGCTAGGATTCCGGATCACAAATTTATCCTGAGGGCCACTGCTGTGCACCCCCCGCTGCCAATCAAATTAACTTGGAAATCATCAGACCCCGTATGGGTCGAGCAGTGGCCCCTGACAGAGCCTCAAATGGCAGCCTTGCTGGAACTGGTCGATCGAGAACTGCAAAAGGGTCACATAGAACCCTCCGTCAGCCTGTGGAACACCCCTGTATTCGTGGTCCCCAAAACGTCCGGAGAAGGTTATCGCCTCGTCCACGACCTGAGAGAAGTGAACAAGACGATCCGACCCATGGGTCCAGTCCAGACACTGCTCCCCGCGAACTCAGCCATCCCCGAAGGGCAGCCGTGCACAGTGCTGGACATCAAGGACTGTTTCTTTTCGATACCCCTGCACCCTGAGGACCGAGAGCGATTCGCCTTTTCCGTGGTGTTTCGGAACGGTGAGCGGCCCAACCTTCGCTTCCAATGGAGAGTACTTCCACAAGGTCTTGTTGACAGCCCTGTCATATGCCAAATCACCGTGGACAAAGCACTGATGCCAGTCCGACACTCCTATCCCGATGCAACCATCATCCAATACATGGATGACATCTTAGTCGCAGCACCATCAGCAAGCAAAGTGGATCACCTGGTGTCCACAATCACGGAAACCCTTCAGGCCAACGACTTCGAGATCGCGAGCGCAAAGATCAAGAGAGGACCCTGCGTGACCTTCCTGGGAGTGGGGATCACAAGCTCCTATGTGACACCCCCCAAGGCGAAAGTCCGTCGAGACATCAAAACACTCCACGACGTGCAACGCCTGGTGGGATCGCTGCAGTGGGTTCGCAACATCCTCCTAGCTCCCCCCGAGGTCATGGACCCTCTATATGACCTCCTGAAAGGAAAGAACCCTTGGGATCCCAAGAAGCTGACACCAAAGGCAAGGAGTTCCCTCAACTTCATCGAAAGCCAGATGGCCACTGGCACACTTGCCAGGTGGAACCCAGCCATGCCCCTGGACCTATACGTCCACTTTACACCGAAAGGGGGAGTGGGAGCACTGGCCCAAGGACTTTCCGAAAAGGCCCGACCCATCCAATGCGTGGTGCTCGGAAGACCTGCCCGTGCGTTTTCCCCAGGAATAGAATGCATTGCTAACCTCATCATGAAGGGCAAGAAACTCACTTTGAGACACCTGGGAACAGAGCCAACAAGCATCCACCTCCCTTTCCGCAAGCAACCGACCTTGGAGTCAGCCATAATATCGGAGCACCTAGCCCTTGCTCTCACCGGCTTCAGAGGGGAAATCTCCTACTCCTCCAAGCCACCCTGGACTAAGCTACTGACCGTAGTCGACATGGACACGCCGCCAAAGGTCATGGGTCGACCGCAGCCAGGACCAACGGTCTTCACAGACGCTTCCTCCACGACCTCAACTGCAGCAGCAGTGTGGCAGACAGGAGAGCAATGGCATTGCGTCAAAGCGTGTGACCCCACACTGTCGGTGCAACAGCTGGAGGCAGCAGCAGTGGTCTTGGCGTGCGGACTCTTCCAAGAAGAACACCTCAACATTGTAACAGACTCTATATTCGTGGCGAGGCTTTGCCTAGCCATGGCAGGACCAGGTGTGTCAACATCTGCAGCAGCCCTAATGCTGGAAGAAGCACTCTCCTCGCGACAGGGCACCGTGTCAGTCATTCGCATCAACAGCCACAACCCAATCAAAGGTTGCTTCCAGATCGGCAACGACAAAGCGGACGCCGCAGCGAAAGGCGTCTGGACGTTGCAGGAAGCTCATCAACTGCACGAGTCGCTCCACATCGGAGCCAAAGCACTGGCGAAGAGATGCGGAATCCCGACAGCGGACGCGAAACATGTGGTAGCCACCTGCCCTCATTGCCGGAAGTCACCCCTGTGGACCTACGGGGTCAACCCGAGAGGCCTCAAGCCCTCAGAAATCTGGCAGTCGGACTTCACTTGGTGCGAACTGCTGAGGCCCCGAGCATGGCTTGCAGTGACAGTAGACACTTATAGCGAAATGATCATAGCCACACAGCACCCCAAAACAAACTTCAAGGCCACAATTCAGCACTGGCTGACAGCCATGATCTGGCTTGGTATCCCTAAACAGATCAAAACTGACAACGGTTCCAGTTTCATTTCTAAACCAGTACAAGAGTTTGCTTCGAAATGGGGCATCACATTAGTGCGAGGTATCCCGTATAACAGTACCGGACAGGCCATAGTCGAGAGAGCAAATCAGACCCTGAAAACCAAGATAGAAGTGTTGGTGGAAGCAGAGGGCTTTGCCAATGCCATTCCCCCAGGAGATCAGGCACGTATACTGGCAACCGCTCTGCTGGCATTGAACCAATTCCCCAGGGGAGATGAAACAAACAGTCCCGTTCAAAAACACTGGGTCACTAGAACGCTAGAGGAGGGCCCGCAGGTTGTAATCAGAAACGAGCTAGGCGAATGGGAACGGGGCTGGAGGTTGATGCTCACGAGGCGAGGGTACGCAGCTGTCAAAAAGGACGGCAAAACTAGGTGGTGTCCACTTAAGTCAATTAAGCCGGACCTCCATAGCGAGCAGAATGAGACTGATGAGAGTTGCGAGTTTCTGTTTACAGGACATGCTCGTGGGACGTCCTCGTGACGCGTACATCCCCATTCCAGAGGTAAGCGACAAACCACCAAGCCGTCAGGCAGCGCCCGAGAGACCCGCACGGGTGAGACCCAAGCATCAACGGTGTTTTTGTGTGATTTTGCTGTTGGGGCTTGTTGCCAGAGGGCAAGCCAGCCTAGATCACTACCCCCATCGGCCATTCAGGTGGGTCATGCAACACCTTAGTAGTGACAAGGTGCTCAGAGAAATCACCACACCGAACACTCCATCCTTCGTGCTCCACATCACCGACCTGTTCCCAGGACAACCAAAGGTAGACACTCATTCCCCACACGCCACACACATGTACCCATCCTACTGGTGCCCAGCTTCTAACCCTGGGAAAAGCTACTGCAACCACCCAGGGTGGGGACACTGGGCACTGGGGCTGCGAAACCATTGTCACAGATGCCAGACCGTCGGGGCCTGGGTGGGATCCACAAGAGCCCGACAAATTCTTACAGTTCACTTGGGCACCCACTGGTTGCAAAACACCCATCCTCATACCTGGAAACTTCCATCGATATCGCCATAAAATCCCCAGATTTCGGAAATGCACAGATTACAACATGACAGTTTTACAGCCTCATCACCCTAGCTGGGCAACAGGCAAAACATGGACAGTAGTCCTTCAAGGGTCAAAAGAAAAGGTGAATGTGCGGATTATTAGGCTCCAACCGTCGGCACCCCGAGCGGTTGGACCCAACAAAGTGATTAAAAGTGTGCCGAAAGGGAGAAACGCGACCTGCCCCAAAGCCTTACCCACAAGGGTTGCTGATATCCCGACCGGCCATGTAGAAGCCTTTCAGGTAGACCGTTTAGCCGAGTCAGATTTAGACCCAATCCTTCGTATGTTAGAAGCTACCTTCCTATCCCTGAACGAATCTAACCCTAACCTAACCGAATCCTGCTGGCTTTGTTACGATGTCGAACCTCCCTTTTATGAAGGAGTTGCTCTAAACACTCCCTTCAGTTACTCCACAGCAGATGCACCCAACCAATGTAGATGGGACACCCCCCGCAAAGGAATCACCCTGAGTCAAGTCACAGGCCAGGGCAGATGCTTTGGCAATGCAACCCTAGCTAAGCGGAAAGGCAACGTCTGCACCGAAGTTGTCAAACCTGATGGGAAAAACAATAAGTGGGTAGTCCCATCCACATCTGGGATGTGAGTTTGCCAGCGATCTGGAGTGAGTCCGTGTGTGTTCCTTGCCAAATTCGATGACTCTAACGACTTTTGTGTCCAAGTTCTGATTGCTCCTAGGATCCTGTACCGCGCAGATGAAGAAGTATACCCCCTTTTTGAGGAACCCAGCTGGCTTCACAAAAGAGAAGTAGTAACAGGTATAACTATCGCAATGCTGCTGGGCCTAGGAGCAGCCGGAACGGCCACGGGAGTCTCAGCCTTGGCGACCCAACACCAAGGACTGTCACAGCTGCAGGCAACAATCGACGAGGACCTGCAGAGGATCGAGAAATCCATCTCCTTTCTAGAGAAGTCAGTCTCCTCACTCTCAGAAGTAGTCTTGCAGAACAGGCGAGGTCTAGACCTCCTGTTCATGCAGCAAGGGGGCCTCTGTGCCGCCTTGAAGGAGGAGTGCTGCTTCTATGCAGACCACATGAGAGTCGTTAGAGACTCCATGGCGGAACTCCGAAACAGACTGGCTCAGAGAAAGGAAGACAGGGAAGCCCAACAGGGTTGGTTTGAATCCTGGTTCAACCGATCACCATGGCTAACCACTCTGATTTCTACCCTAATAGGTCCATTGGCATTGCTGCTTCTAGCAGTTACCTTCGGACCATGCCTGCTGAACAAGCTAGTCTCATTCATTCAGACCCGCCTGGAACGGGCCAACATCCTGTTCATAGGCCGACAACAACTCCTGTGAATTCAACCAGAGAACACTGCCAGTCACAAGATTTTCTACCTGAGTTTACCAAACCTCTTTCTTTGTCAACAACCTCATACCTCGTCTCAGTACCTATGTATATGACTACCTCGTTCATTTGTGAAAAAGGGGGGGGAGAAGTAGTAGACAGGGAGAGGCGCTCGGAAAATCTCGCGATGTCACGGAAAGCAGCAGGGTTCCTCTCCCCCTAACTTCTAGTGATAAGGGATCACCCAAGAATGTAGTTCCCCCTAACATTAGTAACTTTTACTCCTTGCTAACCAATTACAGTAAGGTAAGACCCCCTGACGTAGAGAAAAAACTTGCAGAGTATAAAACCCGACGAGACGGGACAATAAAGGTCTTGAACCGTCCACCATACTGGTGCTAGCGTGTGTTCTTGGCCCGAGTGACCCTGGAGAGTTTGGGTTGCCGTGCCGTTTCCTCAGAACCAGGTCGCCTCGCCTTGCATCAGAAGGCGACAGATGGTGGGCATGTCAGATGCTGCTGGGACATCCCAGAGAGCTCAGGGAAGAGCTGTGATGGTTATTAAACTGATCAAATGTACAACTTGTGTTTGTTGGCAAGAAACCTTTCTGTGCCTCTGAGTGTCACCAGGCCCTGAGCCCAAAGGACACAAACCTGATGAGTTGTGGTTCCCACTGCAGGGGCTGCACTTGGACCTTGGCTCTGCAAAGGAGAGCTCTTCATCCCCTTTCTCTCTTTTCCCCCCTCTGGGCATGGAGGGAGCTCCTGACTTCAGCCTGTGACTCGTGTGTGCAAAGAGCAAACCTGGGCAGAATCGGGGCAGGGAGGGTATGGGGGGACCTTGGGATCTGTGCTGGGCACAGAAGGTGTTTTCCATTGCTCTGAGGCTGTCTGCTGTGGAAAATGGATTTAATATCCTGCAGAGGAATGGCTTTAGCATTTGATAGAGCCGTGCCTTCCCTTGGCTTTGTTGGCAGACGAGATACGAACATCCCTCTGTGTCTCGGGCAGCTCCTTCTCCAAGGAAAGCAGGTGGGAGTTGGAGCCAAGGAGCTGAAAGCTGCAGGTGCAGCCTGGGCTGGAGTGAGCTCAGATTTGCACAAGGCTGCTCTGAGTGCCAGGGCTTGGATGGGGGAAATGGTGGGGTGGGGGTAGGGACAGATCTGATTGATTGTCAGCCATGAAGGGTCTTGATTTTCATATCTATTCAAACTGCATGAGGAGGTACCTGGATTCAGTGTCAGCTGGAGATTGCACCTATCAATAAATTAACAGGGAGAAGAAACCTAAATTGGACCTAAGTAATCTTTTCTCACTGTCTCTTTAAATAGAATCTATTCAACTTGAATACACTACTGGAATTCGTCTAATTAACCACAAAAGATTTGAAAATTAAATCAAATTACCCCCAGAGGCTTGGCTTGTTAAGGTGTTCTGAATGTTAATGAGCCCTGGGACACTGAATTCCTGCACTCAAGAGCTGAAGGCTGAACAAGCCTCTGGAGCAGGAAAATTCAGCAGCAGCCTCCAAGTTGCTGAGGATGTCAGCAGCCCCCACTGAGGCCATCCCTGCCCAGAGACCGTGGGGGAATGGGCAGACAAGGAGAGCGTCCTTGGGGCTGGGGCAGCACAACTCAGAGGCAGCAGCGGCTCCAGCTGGGAAATGGAGTGTGGAATGTGGCTGGGAAAGCCCTGCCTGGGCTGTGCCAAGCAGGACACACAAGCCCTGACTCCCATCCCCCAAACAATTCTCTCAAGGAGACATTTAAAAGGAATTACCATTGTTTGTGTGCTCTGATTTGGACTCCCTGAAGAAATACCAACAAGAGATTCTCAGGAGCCCAAACCAACCAAACAGCCTTTACTGGCAGCTTTAGAAAATCAGAGAAACTTTGGCAAAGGGTTAATGATAACATGATAACATTGTAGTGGTTTTGTTTTGTTAATTTAAGATTTTTCCCATCTTGAGATTTCTTAATTAATGGATTGATGAGTGTGATCGGTTTTAGTGTCGGTTAATTATTTATGTGTTCATTTTGTTGTGAGATAGGATTACGAGAAAGGTAAAGTAGACTTAAAATTTTAAAAGGGTATAAAGAAAATTTTATTAAAAGCAAATAAAAGAAAAAACGTAGTATGAATTAAAATAAATTCTTTAGAACACTTTTTTTTCTTTACAAATTTTTTTTAACCTGACAATATAAAGAAACTAAACTTAAAATTTCTAGTGGTTTACTATTTCTAGAATTGTCTTTTTGCAGTTTTAGGGTGATAAGTTTTTCTTGCTAAGATTATGGAGGTTTTTTACAGGAGGAAATTTTTTTTTTTTGTGGTACTTAATTTTGTCATGGATAACAGTTGTCTGGGGAACTTCGCTATTGTGAAGTTGTCTTCGCTATTGTGAAGCTCTCTTATAGCTACAAGCTTTTTTACAGCTTGTTGATGGGCCATGTTGACTTGTGGGGTATTGTTTTAAAGATGAGTTATAATAAAGTTTTTATTATTTACTTTAAAAATTATTTTTATTTCTGGGAATAGAGATCTTCTCTTGGGGATACTGGATTACTTTTTTTTTTCCTGTTTAAACTTCTCATGAAATTGCAGGTTTTTAACATTTGTTTATTTTAGCATGGAGGTTTTTGTTTGATACAAATTTGAATTTTTAAAATAGTTTTGTGAAGAAGAAGAGTTGTTTCTTTATAGTTTATAGGAGGATTTTAGTTTTAAGATTAAGGTATTTTTTTCTTTCTTTTAAATTAGGATTTCATTTCTTCTTTACTGACTTTGATGGTTTTATGTTTTTTTTATATGCTTGCATTTTGTTTTTTCTTTAACTCGAGGGAGGATTGAAGTATTGAAAGGGTTAATATCTGACCTGCCAGTAACTTGTGGTGGAAGTCATGGTTGTGTTGTGCTACAATTGGTTTTATGGTTGGTTTTTGGCTTTTTTTAAGTTTTTAGTTGTAAGGTTATTTTGTATGGGTTGTAGGTTGTAGGGGTTTTTTGTTTTAGTTGTGTTGGGGGGAGGGGACTTGGTAAGATTTCAATAGCTGTGCCTTGCTTTGTTCTGGTTGGGGTTTTGTAGCCTCTTTTGTTTTCCTGTTTGGTAGTTGTTGGGGTTTGGTTTGGTTAGAATGGGGCCAATGTGGAGAGAGGCAGCCTGGGGAGGGGAGAAGGGGCTCAGCCCACGGCAGGGTTCCTTGGTTTGGTTTGGTTTGGTTTGGTTTGGTTTGGTTGAGATGGGGGCCAGGGCCAGGGCCCACTGCTTCTTTGTTGACTGGAAAAGAAAGAGGAGGTTCCTGGACTTTTTCATCTTTAACATTTGTGATTCACAGAGACATGTTCAGTATCTCAGTGGTTTTACAGATTGTCACTTACACAAAGAGTTTTGTATTACTTTTTAAAATTCTTCTCATCTCAAATTACAACAGACATCCAATCAACAAAAAACACTTCTCAAAGCATTGACTTGGCCCACTCAACTTCACAAACTCTCAGCCTGTTCAATTTAATGTTAATCAAAATTTCCAGGAGCACAGAAATAGAAGAAGACACAGAAAGAGAGCAAGGCAAAAAAGATACAGAGAAGCACACACAGCTACCAACTCCTGGATTCCAGCAGTGTTCAGATGGAAATTCCAAGAGGAGGTAGGGCCAAGATGTGTGCTTGCCTTGTGGTCAGCCACCAATACCCCTTGATCTTCCTGGGCCCTTCCCCCAGGTGGGCCTTGGGCTCATTTGGTCCCTCAGGAGCTGGGCTGGGGGCTGCAGAGGTGGCTGTGGAGCATTGCCTGTGCTGTGCCAGGGACTGGCAGCCACTGCTGGGCTGGGATAGAGGCTCTGGGGGAATTGGGGTTCCAGGGCAGGGCAGGGCTGGGCTTACAGGGCAGGGCAAGGCTGGAGACTGCCTTTCTTCCCCCACACAAAATATTTTTAGCCAGCAATCTCCTCCAGTTTGTCACAATAGGCAATGTTGGAGGTGGAACACAAATTTGCCCATGGGCACCTGGAGAAGCAGGACAATTCCTCTCCATAGGAAGGAAACCACAAAGCCTTTGCCAGAGTTTTGTGGACAGATGAGAGATGACCTCTGTGAAACCACTGCCAGCCAGACTTGTCCTGGCAATATTCCTATGGGAACAATCCCTGGATATAAGGGAATTTGGTGGTGAAATCACAGTTCTGGCCATGGGTGCCTGGAGCAGAAGGACAGTTCTTTTCCATAGGAAGGAAAGCACAGAGCCCCAGTGTTTCATTTGCAGATGAGAAGCGACCTTCAACATGCCAAGATCAGTTGGACCAGTCAGGCAGTCCATGGGAGGCCAAACCAGTCAGACATGCTCTGTGTCTCCTTGTTTTTAAGTGGCCCCATAATGTCACAATGGTGCCTTGATTCCATGGGGTCCAGCAGTGTCATAATGGACCCTTGGTTCAGTGGAGTCACACAATGTCAAAGTGGCCCCCAGGTTCCAGAAGGCCCCAAGTGTCAGAATGGTCCAAATGATTCCATGAGGCCTTGCAGTGTCACAATGGTCTCTGTGGTTCCCCAGGCCCCACAATAACATGTGACTCTTCTGTTCCATGAGCCCTGAATGTCACAATGGACCTTGGGGGTTTGCGGAGTCACAATGGTCTCCTTTGGCTCCACAATGTCTCAATGGACAATTGATGAAAGGAGGCCCCTCTGTGTCATCCTGGAGCTTTGATTCCATGCAGCCCTGCAGTGTCACAAAAGCCTCTTGGTTTCATGAGGCCCCACAGTATCACCATGGTCCTCTTGGTTCTGTGGGGACCCCCAGGGCCACAATGGTCTCACTGGTTCCATGAGTCCTCTCAGTTTCACAATGGTCTCCATGATTCCATGAGTCTCCTCAGTGTTACAATGATCTCCTTGGTTCCATGGTGCCCAACGATGTCACAATGGCCCCTTGGTTCCATGAGGCTGTGAAGTGTCTTAATGGTCTCTCCATGGTTCCATGAGGCCTTGAAACATCACAATGGACCTTTGACTCCATTGAGTCTTGCAGTGTCACAATGGCCCCTTGGTTCCATGACGCCCCAAAGCATCACAATGGTCTCCATGTCTCCATGAGGCCCCGTGGTGTCACAATGGACCCCTGGTTTGATGGGGCCTCTCAGTGTCACAATGATTCCTACACTCCATGGAGCCACACAGTGTCAGTACAGCCCGCTCAGTTCCATGAAGCCCAGAAATGTCACAGTGGTCTCCATGGATTCCATGAGATACCACATTGTCAGATTGGTCCCTTGGTGTCACAGGGCCCCACAGTGTCACAATGGTCCCTTGGTCTCACAGGGCCCCACAGTGTCGCAATGGTCCCTTGGTTCCATGGTCCCTGCGCTGCTGCATTCCCCCCTCCCCTTCTCAAGCCGCCCTGCCAGCTGAGAAATGCTCCTTGGGCCTCGGCCTTGGCCAACAGCCCCTGGGCTCAGCTCCTCTGCAGCTCATCACAAACACTGTCTGCTCCAGGCACTGCTGCTGCCCAACCAGCTCCTGGTTTCTGGAGGAGCAGCCTTGGGAACTGTTTTTGTTCCCTCAGTGGCACAACATCGCTGTTCTCACACTGCCAAAGAAAGCTGTTGGTGCCAAGTGCGGCCAGGATGAGCCATTGCTGGGACTGAAGCCCCTCTCTTGGGGCCCTGCACACAGCGCTCCAAAAGGAGCCCTTGGAGCTCTCCTGGGCCAGCGACTCCCTCTGAGTGGGGCCTCTCCCAGCCGGGAACTCTCCCGTTTGCTGCACTCAGGGATCCTGAACAACGACAGAGCCTGGGCCAATCCCCCCACTCCTCCAGGCTCAGCCCTTGGCCTGCTGGGAAGATGCCAAAGGATCCACAGGGAGCATTGCCTGTCCTCAGGTGAATTTCTCCCAAGTGCCTTGCACTGACTATTGGTGTCTGTGTGTACACAGGAGTGCCTGTGCTGGGGAAATGTGGCAGAAATGCTCCTTTCTGAGGGGTTGGAGCGCCTTGAATAGCTGAGTCAGTCTGGCCTGTAGGTAAGGTAAAGTCATGAAGTCTCAGCTAAGTCAAATGCTGCTAAGAGTTGTTCTTTTGCTAAGTTGTTATGTTTAATATAACTAAGTTGATATATAATATAATATAATTTGGAATTAACCACTGTCTTGTACTTTTCCATTCTTTAGCCTGCTACTTTCTAAACAGGCACACTGCCTGCAAAAAGGCCTCTGCCCAAGTTAGGACATCTTTACCAAATCAATTCGGCTGTGTCCTCTCTCCTCAAGCCACTCTTTGACAAAACTCTCCACACTTCTCCCGCTTTGTTCTTGGGCAAGAAGGCTAGTCTGCCAGGTTCTTTCTATCATTCGGCTAACCATATTTTGAATACAGTTAAAAATACAAGGCAAAATAAGCAAAAGCAGCAAAATCACACCCAGTAACCCTATAGCATATATCACAAGGTTTCTCAGCCACAGTCCAAGTCCTAAGCTTTTAAGCCATTCGTCAATTCCTAAACCCTCTTCTTCTTTGAGATTGTAAAGTCCCTGCTGTAATTCTTCTTTATCTTCGCATGAATAGACACAGAGTGATCAGACAAATTCATGCAACACATTCCCTCAAACTCTTCACATCCATGACCTTGTGCTAAAAGCAAAAAATCTATAGCAGCTCTATTTTGCAAAACAGCATGATTAACACTTTGCACATCTGCAGTTAGCATATCTAAAATTTGTGACATCTTGTCTAGCTCATCCCTGGCCCAGCATCCCAACTGCTTTGCTAAGTTCATAGCTTTATTTGCAGCTCCTCCTGGCAAAATAGTTGAGACTACCACTTGTTTAAACTCACTCCAAAACCGTGGGCCTCCTATCCGGCTGCAGTCTAAGTTATGCAGGCTACGTCTCCTCCTGCTTGAATTTTGACTGAGTTGCATTAATGAAGACACACTGGGGTGAAACAATGACAATTTCCCCAAATAGCAAGGTCCACCCTGTGGTCTGACTGGTATACCATTCCAAGCTCTGTCTCCACAGATTAGAAATATCCCTGCGGGTAATTTCCTCGGTGTCCTAATGTTAGTGCCTTTACATTGGCTATAAACATGTTTGGATACTGTATCCAAACTGAGGGATGAATCCAGGGTAGCCCATATGTCTCTAGGCCGATGTAAATTCTGTGGATCTAAGGGCTCAAAACTGAACCATCCGCCATTTGACGTGTTAGTTATACTGGCGTTTGCACTTCCAAAGAGATCTAGTTCCTCTGGAGGAGAATGCAGGGTAGTATTAAGCGATAAGATTGTTAAGCATTGGCGGTAACCGTCACTTTGACCTGCGGTGTAACCTGGCGTGGGTGGTTTAATGTTTGTCATATTACGCATGCATAGAATTTGATTATTGATCAGACTGCAAAATTCCTGAGGAGACCGTATTGGAAGACCCACCAAGCATGTTCGAAATGGATAAGTAACCCCCCCAAGGCTAAGACAAAGCCAAGATTGGTTAGTTTGATTAGCAAGCGTTATCCATATGTTATCTCTTGGCTGATTAAAGCAGGTTACTTCTACTGCCCCATCCGCCACAGCACTGAGCAGTATAACAAAAGTAAGCCTCATTTTTCTGGTTTCTTTCTCGCTCTCTTTTTCTTATCTGTTTTTAACCTCACCGATCCTAACTCTTGCAATCCAAATTCATGAAGACTCTCAATGCAGGAGTCCAATGCCTCATCGGGATCTCCTTTAATGGGTCCTATTACAGAATGCTGTGTTAAAGGCACCAATTTTCTACACCTGACAGAAGCTATGTATGACTTACTTTGAGCCTTAACTCTTGTCACAATACACTGTACCTCCCACCGGTAGTAGGCCAAGATTTTCTGCTCAGGAGACTCATAAAGATTTAAAGCTAGAGCCGTACCTAGCCCCGTCTGTCTCCTTAGTTCCCTTTGCCAGTCTTCCCCCCATGTGTAGTCATACTTGCAGGTGTTACACCATAAACCCCAGATCCCGGACTGTTCTAACCAAAAGGTTTTACCACAACCCCCACAATATAAAGCTACCCACGCAGCACAACAGGGGCTGCGACACTCAAGGCAGCGTTCCCTCGCTGGTCCTTTTATGTGGAAGGCTGATAGTGCTTCAACCATGTCAATCAGCTCCCTGGCTGTCTGGTAGCAGCGTGTCATTGCTCTGTCCACTGCTTTCGAGTGTCCCCTCAGTTGCAGCAATAAGGGTTGTAAGATCAGTGGCAGCTTCTTCTTCAGGTGCTCCTTGTCCCCCTCTGTAAGGTTGTTCACCAGATGCTGCATTAAAGACAGGTTTAGTCCACTTGGCAGGCACCCACAGAGGCCCTGTTGGTGAGGAAACACAAAGATATCCCCAACCCCAATATAACATTTTTGCGGGTTTTTCCCATATCCCTGTGCTTGGGTTCTTATACTTCACCCAGGCCTCTTTTTCCTTAATAGTTTCCTGACTTGATCTCAGGTGATGTTTAACTGCAGGGGGGGCATCGTCCTCCCCAAAGACACATAAATGACTGATCACATACAAAACCTTAGTCAGGCATGCTTGTGGGTCCTTTAAATCCTGGTGTTTGTCAATATATTGTTTGAGGGTACCATTTGCTCTTTCTACTATCGCCTGTCCTGTGGGGGAATGTGGAATACCTGTCACATGCTTCACAGACCATTGGTCCAAAAACTTTCGGACCCTAGCACTTGTGTAAGCCGGACCATTATCCGTTTTGATACCTTTTGGGACTCCCATGACAGCAAAGCAGCTCAATAAGTGCCTGATCACATGTATCGCTTTCTCTCCTCCCTGAGCTGTAGCCCATATGTAGTGGCTATATGTATCTATAGTAATATGCACATATTTGAGCCTACCAAACCTAGCTACATGTGTGACATCCATTTGCCATTTCTCATTCATTTCTAAACCTCGAGGATTAACTCCGCAGCCCAGACCTATTCCCCCATTATGATAGCTGCATATTGGACAAGCCCTGACAACGGCCTTGGCTTCTGATAAGCCCAAATCAAAGTTCCTCGCCAACCCTTTTGCATTTTGATGATATCTACTATGGGCTTCTCTTGCTAAGGTATGCTTATCAACAGGACAAGAGTTATCAATGGGTAAGGTAACCAATTTATCTGCACGCTCATTCCCTTCTCCTAGGCCCTCAGACCACTTATGGCTCCTGATATGGATTACAGAGTACACCGCACTTGTATCCCGGAGAGCTTTCCTTAATTGAACCAGTAACTCATACAGCCATTTGTTATTCACTTCCTTAATTGCTGCTCCTTCTATACGTCTGGCTACTCCCGCGACATACATAGAGTCTGTGACCACATTCAAGGGCTCATGCAGGTTGGACATTGCCCATACTACTGCTAACAATTCTAAGGTTTGTAGGCTGTCTGCAGGGTCTGCTGTAAGAAGTTGATGCTTCCATTGTCCTTTTTCTTGCCAAGTAATAGCAGCACATCTCGATTTCTTCCCTGCATCTGTAAAGGCTGTGGTGGCTCCTTCTATGGGTCGGTCTCTTCTCAGTGGCCGAGTGATCCAGTCCCATTCTGTCATCCATTGCAGGACCCTGGGCACTAACTTGCTTGTCTCCACCTTTGCAGATGATGTCAATAATGCTTCCTGTAAGTCCACTGAATTAACCAGGTACCAGTCCAGCGTCTCTTTTTCCATGGGTAGCCTAATGGTGGCAGGTTCTCGACCGTCCACTTCAGTAATTCTGAGACGGCCTTTTTTAATCAACGCAGCCAATTGTTCAATTTTTGAAAATATTGTTCTTTTATGTTGTAATGGTGGTGACAGCCATTCCAACACCCGTATCTCCCCCGTTTTGTTCTCATATTGGGAGAGAGCACCAAGCAGGTGACAAGGACTATTCCAAACGGTGAGATCAATAGGGCAATCTAGCTGTCGACGGGACACATATCCTTGTTGTACACAATTACTGATTTGCTGTAGGGCAGTATGCTGTTCCTTCGTGAGGCATACAGGGGTAGTGGGATCAGTACCCTTTAACAAGGGTCGTAGGGTCTCCAACAAGTGATTTGGTACTCCCACAATGGGTTTACACCACTGTAAGTCTCCTAGCAACTTTTGAGCATCATGTAAAGTCTTAATGTCCAAGTGCAGTTCTAATTTTTGGAGTACCACTGTTTGGTCCATTAGAGTCCATCCCAAATACTTCCATGGCTTCGTGGTCTGAATTTTCTCTGTGGCAATAACAAGTGAAGATGCTGCAAGAGTGTCGCTGATGTTGTCAACCTGTAAAGGGGAAAATGGCTGTTGCTACGCAAAAAAAATATCATCCATGTAATGATATATTATGGTAGCTGGCCACTGCTGACGTAATGGCTGTAATGCAGCGTCAACGTAAAGCTGGCACAACGTGGGGGAGTTCCGCGTGCCCTGCAGAAGTGTTGTCCATTCAAATCTTTTGTCTGGTTCCCCACGATTTATTGCTGGTAGGGTAAAGGCAAACCTCTTCATGTCATCGGGATGCAGTCAAATAGTGAAAAAACAATCCTTTAAATCGATGATTAAAAGCGGCCAATCTTGAGGGATCAGGGCTGGATTCGGAAGACCAGGTTGCAAGGCCCCCATCGGTTCCATTCTGGTCATTCACAGCTCGTAGATCGTGTACCAGGCGGTATTTCCCTGACTTCTTCTTGATCACAAAAATGGGCGTGTTCCACGGACTCGTTGAGAGTCGTAAATGTCCTTGCTCGTATTGTTCCTTCACCAATTCATGGGCATGCATAAGACTCTCCCCTTTCAAGGGCCATTGCTTAACCATCACCGGTGTATCTGTTTTCCAGGTGAGTGGAATGGGGAAAGTCCAAGCAATGGCAATTACCCCAAAGGGTGGTGATTGGTCAACACCACCCCCAGCTGTGTTAAAACATCCCTGCCAATCAGGCAAGAGACTGTAGGGGGCAACTGAACAACTGACAACACAACAGACACTTGTTGCCCATCAATGCGCACCGACAGGAGTGGTGTTTTGCTTGCCAAAGTGTGTCCTCCTACTCCCGTGAGCATGTTTGTTGATGGGAGCAGGGGCCAATGCTGTGGCCATGCTTCTGGCGATATGATCCTGGTGTCTGCTCCCGTATCCAATAATCCATAAAGGGTTATGGTCTGATGTCCATGGGTAATTTCAACTTTTTGTTTTGGCCTCTCTTGAAGATCTACAGTCAGGAGTGTAACACCAGTAGAGCCAAAACCCTTTCCATCCCGCTTCTGTCCAGTAAACGATGGTATACCCGATGTCATCTGTGGTAGTGGTACCAATTGTGCGATGCGTTGTCCTTTGGTTATCTTTATCGGGGGATAAGGGGCGTAAGCCATGACTTGTATTTCTCCAGTATAGTCCGCATCTATGACCCCAGGTAATACAAATAGTCCCAGCATGGATGTTGAGGAGCGTCCCAGCAATAAGGCTCCACATTTTTGCCCTTGTAGCGAGAGAGGACCGTTTAGTCCAGTTGGTATCCTTTCAGGCCGGTTCGTCATTAACATGACATCTACTGCTGCTGATATGTCCAAGCCGAGGCTCCCTGCTGTTGCTGGCTGCAGACAGGAGGTGGCGCTGATGTCATGGCAGCAACTTGTGTCTGGGCGAGGCCGGCAATCACGCTCCGCCGTTCGTTTCCCGATCGGTGCCGGCAAGCCGAGGTGTTGTGGTAGCTGGATTGGCAGTTTTGGCACCACAAGCCAGTCGCTCTGCATTCTCGGCGCATGTGTCCCCCACTGCCACATCGGTAACATTTGGGGTATGTTCTCAAGCCTCCCTGCGTGACTGCCATTGAGCCATTTCGGAGAGGAGCAAGAGCGGCTAACACCTGATTTTGAGTGGATTCTGCTTGTTTTTGCAGCCCTACTCCTAATTCCTTTATTGCATCTACCAAGAATACTTGTGAGGCTGCTGGCTGTAATGCCATTCGCTCTAGCACTTCCTCAATGGTCCAATTTGCTCCCAGAGTGGCTAGCACCCTTTGCGTGGCCGGATTGCTATTCTGTAAGGTACACTGCTTCAATAGCGCCCCCTTCATATATTCTGCAATGCCAGCCCGGTCTATAGCCGCAGCTGCTTTGTCAATAAAACTCCCGAACGATTCCTCTCTGCCTTGTTTTATGCCCATGTACGCCGGCAGCCCTCCTGGCTCTTTAACTCTTTCTATGGCTGTACGCACCAACCGCATGGCTTCTCTAAGCTTATCTGCTCCTGATATCAACTGTGCCTCCGTGCGAAAGTATGCCCCCAAGCCCATGAGCTCATCCATTGTCACTCCATGCAGTGGGTCCCCCTGAGCTCACTGTGTCGCGACCGACTCATTAACCAAAGCTTGCCAATGTGCATTAAACAACAACTGTTGATGCTGAGTAAATATTAGCCGCACTATTCCCCTCAAATCATTCGGGCACAAAATTTGCGTATTAAAGAGGTAATCTAGCATCTGCCTAACAGGTTCGCTTTTCACCCTGAACTGACTAACCGTGGACCGCAACTGGGATAACAACTTCCAGTCTAAAGGAGTGTACTCCGCCAGATTCTGTGTGTGGTTACCCTGAGCATCATACTGTGGCGTGTATGTAACCGGACAGGCCAGAGCAGAAGCGGCCTCCATTGCCTCATGATCCCTTATTTGCATTGCCTCTTTTGCCAGAGCAGCCCAAGCCTCTCTCCTTTGTTTAGCCATCTCCCACCATGGGTCACTGAGTGCCCCTGGGATAGGATCTGACTCTCGGAGAGTTTTGCGCTGTTGCCGTCTCTGCACGGGCCGTTCGGGTGGGGGAGGTGGCAAGCTCGGCTCACGCTCTCTGCGGGGAGGCGGCAAGCTCGGCTCACGTTTCCTGCGGGGGGGCGGCTGGCTTAGCCCGCGTTCCCTGCGGGGGGACAGTGGGCTCGTCTTGCTCTCTCTGCGGGGGGGCAGTGGGCTTTGTCTGCGCTCTCTTCTATCCTCCAGCTCGTCCTCCTCCTCCGACAGAGGAGGTGCAGACGGCCCACCCGCGCCTGTAACAGGATCCTCCATCCCAGACTGTTGTGAACCCATCGGTATTAACACCTTGCTTACCAAAGGCACGAGAGGATCGTCCTCGCGACCGTACCCTATATTTTTCTTATGAGCTTCTGTCGCCCTTTCTGCCGCCTTACGCTGCCGCCTTACATGTTGAAGTAGTGCGTTGTGAACCACGCGCCATAGCTTGCCCAATTTCTTTGCTGTTTTATCATCTTCTAACACCGCCTCCCACAATATATCCCCAAACTTTCTCCGTTCAGTAAGTTCATGAACTTTATGTGGGTTAAGGAAAACGCCTTTAGCATAACCGTATGCTAGCAACCCTGGGAGTTCCTTTTTTAAATCTATCCCCTTTACCCCTTGCCTTTCTAAATACGCAGCGAAGAGTTCGTATGCTTCTTCCCTATCCATACCGCTTTTTTCGTGAGCGCTCTTGCAGCTTTCCAGGCTCCGGCAGCACGTGAATGGCTTGAGTCACCGATGTGAACCCCAAGGGTGCTTCAAAACTCCAGCACCGTCCCGGCTGCGAACAGGATCCAGCTCCAACTTCCTCGACCGTGGGACGTTCTCTCCCCCTTTCTCTTTTAGTCGAGACGAGGGGTCAGCATTATGGGTCACCATGTGTCGTAGGAAGGAGACCAGGACACCAGATGGTTCATCACAGGTCCAGTTTATTAAAGAAAGCATCAAACACTTGTACAGCAAATAATAAGCTCATGAATATTCTGTAAGCCAAGCAATCTATTGGTTAAACTATACCATTAACTCATCCACATTCCTTTGGGCCTACGTTCTCTACTTCTCACACCTCTCTGTCCATTTCTTTATCATCCTCCGCTAGGCCCAAGGACACGTTATCTTTGCAGGTGCAAGATTTGGAATTAACCACTGTCTTGTACTTTTCCATTCTTTAGCCTGCTACTTTCTAAACAGACACCCTGCCTGCAAAAAGGCCTCTGCCCTAGTTAGGACATCTTTACCAAATCAATTCGGCTGTGTCCTCTCTCCTCAAGCCACTCTTTGACAAAACTCTCCACACAAGTGGAAAACAATGACTGGTTCAATAAACTCTTCCAATTCAAGGGATTAAAGGGTTGAATGATGTCTAGCTAAAACAGGGCTATTCATTCTGTTAGTGGTTGTTGCTGTATTGTTAATTGTCCCATGTTTGTTTGGATGCTTTTACAAAGTCTTACAAAATTCTTTCAGTTCCATCTTTGTTGTAAAACAGAAAGGGGGAAGATACCCAACACAGGATCCTCATGGACACCTTGGACAAGAGAATTGGAGGCCAGGATTGCACAAAAACCTCTCAGACACTCAATTTTGGAAGGAAATTCCTTAAAAGTACCTAAAAGTATTCTTAAATCCATAAAGTACCTTAAAAACCTTGAGTATCTCAAGGCATTAATGAGCCCCACTGAGTGTCAGTACAAAGCTCTCCAGGGACTCTATAAAGCAGATAACTGGGGCCATGATTGCACAAACCTCTCAGACAGTGTGTATCAAAAGTGAAACACCAAGTACCTTAAAATAACTGAAGTACCCTGTAGTATTAATGAGCCCCACTGAGTGTTATTACTGACAAAGCCTCTCCAGGGACTAATCGCAGCAGATAATAGAAGACCATGATTGCACAAACCTCTCTGAGACTCCAAGGCAAAAGCCAAACCCAAAGTCCTTTCAAAAACCTGCAGTCCCTGGGAGCTTTCAGGAGCCCCCAGGGCCATTGCTGAGCAAGGCTCCCCAGGGACTCCTTCTAGCAGATCCTTGAGGCCCCTGGGATGTGGGCTAGAGGGGGATGCTGAGGGCAGGACAAGGGGCTGACAAGCCTGCCCCACAGGAGGCCCCAGGGCCTCAGGACAAGGTGTCTCCTCACAGCCCTTGGAGGCACAGACCCTGCTGCTGTGCCCCAGGGCACCAAGACTTTGCTTCTCTTTGTCCCCTCCTGCCATCACTGCCTGCAGTTCTCTACTCTGCCAGGGGCCTGGGGACACTTTCTGAGTCATTAACCTCAGTGGGACTCATTAAATGTCCAAGAAATTTTGGAGTGTGATTCTGACTTATATTTCTGGAGAGGTTTCTTCAGCTCCCTCTCAGGGACTGATGCTCAGGGCCTGAGCACAAAGCCCCAGAGGCTCAATGAAGTCTTTGTGCTGTGTCTGTGCTGCTGAGCTGGCCTGGGCTCCAGGCACAGAGGCAGCTCCTGGTAACCAAGAAGAGCTTCAAAAGCACATTTCTCTCAATGAGCAGCTTTTCTCCAGCCCAGCAGGGCTGGGGCACTGCCTGCAGCCATCCCGGGCACAGCATAGAGGCACAGAGAGCTTCAATCAGTCAGGGCTGGGAAGGTGCTGAGAAGTGCCTGGGGCAGAATCACTGCCAGCCCTTGGCACAGGAACCTCTGGCTGCAGGACAATGCAGCTGCAGCTCCTGGAATGATCTCCGAAAACTGGAACATCCCAATGCCTACAGACTCTCTGAGTACAATTCTGGGTATTTCTGGTGCAGGGGAGGTAAAATGCTCATGAAGCTCTGACATGCAGAGGGGTTCTGCTAAGTCATAGAATATTTCCAAGAGGGATTTTTTGACAAAAATGCGGAAATGTCCTAAGACTTTGTATTCAGTTTCCCACTATTGGAGACTAACAGGACGGGAGGATTAAATATTAAAGATAGTATGTGTTATAAGTTATGAATTTGGACAAGTGCCTAAGACATCTGAACTGTTCCTCTTAGTGATCAATAGGTTCACAGGAGATCCCTAATTTGCTTTCAGCCACTCTGCCCATGGAAAGCACCAGCATCACCTTTGCTCTTAACCATCAGGCTCAGTCTGAGCTGTCCTTTCTCCAAGCTGCAAACAGAACCTGCCCCCAGCAAGCGCCCTGCAAACAGACAGGGTTCTGTCAGTCCAAGGAGAGTGCACAGAGATTTGGGGTCTGTGAGTGCTAGCAGGGAGAGATCAGGCACAGGCAAACACCTGCGGGAGGGAAAATCTGCAGGAAGCAGAGAGAAGATCAGGCAATGAGAGAAAACAAAACCCAGCAATGCTGTGGCAGGGAGAGTTTAGAGATGTCCACAGGATCCCCTCCAGTGCAGACCCTCCCTCTGAACAAGCCCCCTCTCTCCTGTGCCCCAGCCAAGCCTCTGCCCTCAGAGCCGGGGCTCCAAGGCGTGCAGCCCCTCCTCTGAAGGCAGAGCTGCAGCAGAGCCGTGGGGCAGATCTGCAGCCCTGGGCCCCAGTTCCCTCTGCAGAGCACAGGGCTGGGAGCAGCTTCCCGGCACTGGGGGCTCTGGCAGGGGGCACAGCTGGCTCAGGGTGATGCTGTCCCCAGTGCCCGGCTCTGGGCAATGCTGTCAGTGCAGTCAGGGAAGGAGCTGCATCTCCCTTCATCCAATGTCATCATAAGGACACTTGCAAGTCCCTCTGAGATTTCAGTCCAGGCTGGGAGCTTCAACCCAGAATGCAAACCTGTCCTAGAACATCTCAGAGTTTTAAGATTGATGGGGAAAGACAGAGGTGTTGTGACACTGAAAATGCTGCTGGGTTGGTGGAATGAGCAACGTGAGTCCTTTGCTACAAAAATGGAGCTGGGCTATGGTGGATCTATCTGCTCTCAGAAGTGCCTGGGGGTTTTTAAGAGAAACATGGGAGTGTGAACATCCTCCACCCGAGAAAAGTGAGAGCCCAGAGAAACTGCAAAGAGTATGAAGTGACAGATCATCTGCCCCCAGTTTCCACTCATTATCTTGCCTCAGGGAAATCACTCTGTTCTATCAGCTCCTGCACTTCTGCCTCTTGCTGGGCATCTCCCTGGCTGCCCTCCTGGGCAACGGCCTCATCATCAGCGCCGTAGCCTGCGGCCACCACCTGCACACGCCCATGTTCTTCTTCCTGCTCAACCTGGCCCTCACTGACCTGGGCTCCATCTGCACCACTGTCCCCAAAGCCATGCACAATTGCATCTGGGATCTCAGGACCATCTCCTACAAAGGATGTGCTGCTCAGCTATTTCTGCTCATCTTCTTTCTTTGGATCAGAGTATTTCCTCCTGACCATCATGTGCTATGACCGCTACGTGTCCATCTGCAAACCCCTGCACTACGGGACCCTCCTGGGCAGCAGAGCTTGTGTCCACATGGCAGCAGCTGCCTGGGCCAGTGCCTTCCTCAATGCTCTCATGCTCTCATGTACATGGCCAATACATTTTCCCTCCCTCTTTGCAAGGGCAATGCCCTGGGCCATTTGTTCTGTGAAATCCCTCGGATCCTCAAGCTCTCCTTTGCCAAACCATATCTTAGGGTACTTCAGCTTCTTGCTGTTAGTGCCTGTTTATTTTCTGGATGTTTTATGTTCATTGTTTTATCCTATGTACAGATCTTCAGGGCTGTGCTGAGGATCCCATCTGAGCAGGGACTGAACAAAGCCTTTTCCACCTGCCTCCCTCACCTGGCAGTGGTCTCTTTGTTCATCACCACTGCAGTGTTTTCTCACTCGAAACCCCCTTCGATCTCCTCCCCATCCCTGGATGTGACCCTGTCAGTTCTCTACTCAGTGGTGCCTCCAGCCCTGAATCCCCTCATCTACAGCCTGAGAAACCAGGAGCTCCAGGCTGCAGTGTGGAAACTCATGACTGGATGGTTTCAGAAACAATAAACTGCTGGCCAATTTCTGCAAATCACTTGAAATAAAAGTCATCTTTGATCCTTCTTGTTGTTTTCATTTTGGAGGTTCTTTCTCTTTTTATTTTACTTTTTAAATCTTCTCCACTAATAAATATAATTGCTTTTGCCATTTCTCATTTTGTTTCTCTCCACCTTCCCTGTGGCCATAGACTGTGTCAATGAGATCTTGGTGACTTTAAATTAACTAAAGGATCTCCCAGCAGAGTTTTCTGCAGAGGTGCCCTTTTGTTCCTTCTCTGGAGCTGCAGCAGCAATGTCTGTGTGCAGAGCTGGGGGCAGATCAGTGCTGGTCCAGCAGCTGTGCCCAGCAGCAGCAGCACTTGGTGTTGCCAGTACTGCTGCCATGGCCCTGTCCTGCTGCCCTGGTGGCCCTGGTGTTCCTCTAGGGCCTGAGTGCTCTCAGGGCTGGACACAGCCCTGGGGGTGGCAGTGCCAGGGCTGCAGCAGGGACAGGCCATGGGCACTGCTGGGGCAGCGCTGACGCCTCAGCCCAGGGCCTGGGGGCTCCAAGCTCCTTGCCCAGGCTCTCTCAAGAACATGGCCAGGCCAATGCTCAGCACAGAAAAGCCCCGTGAGCAGCCCCAGGCTGGCCGTGGGCAGGCTGGGGGCAAACAGCATGGCTGGGGCTCTGCAAGGGCCCTGGGACAGACGGGAAGGAGCAGCACAGCAGGGGTTGATCCATCCCCAGTGCGCTGGACAGCCTAGGGCAGCGTCCCAGAGCGTCCTCATGGAGCAGCCAACAACATCCCCCCTCTGCAGCCCTGGCCTCTTCCCCTGCTCACACAGGTGCCCCATCCTTGCAGGCACACACACAGCAGCACTGGCTCAGCAGCCCCTGTTTGCATTGCACAGAGCAGGGGGAGCACCCCAATGCTGTTGCTGTGGGGACATGAACCTGAAGGAGCACAAATGCCATCGGCCCCTGGGGCCAGCAAGGGCTGGGGACACGAGGGAAACCACTCAGCTTTGTCCTGGCCTCTGCAGTCATTCAGAAAGTTTGTTCCCATCAGCTGGGGGTTTCCTGTCCCACTGCAGAAACTGTTGCTCAGAGCCAGGGCTCCCTGGCAGCCACCCCTAATCTGCCCTGACCATTTTCTTTGCTTCATCTTTGGTTTTTTACTCTTTCCTGCTACAAATTTCTTCCTCTTTCACACCCCAGGGGGCCCAGAACTGCACATATTACTTGAGGTGTTGCACAACCAGTGCTGAGCACAGGGGAAGAATCACTGCCCTGGTCCTGCTGGCCACACCATTCCTGATCCAGGCCAGGAGACATTGGCCTTGTTTGCCACTTGGGCACACTGCTGGCTCATGTCCAGTCTGCTGTCCATCAGTGCCCCCAGGTCCCTTTCTGCCTGGCTGCTCTCCAGCCACTCTGTCCCCAGCCTGTAGTGTTGCAGGGGTTTTTGTGGCCAAAGTGTAGGACCTGGCACTTGGACTTGTTAAACCTCACCTTGTTGGATTTGGGCCCTGGATCCAGCCTGTCCAGGGCCCCATGCAGAGCCCTTCTACCTCCTGCAGATCAACACTCACACCCAGCTTGGTGTCACCATGCTTCCATAAGGCCCCAGAGTGTCACAATGGTCTCCATGATTCCACGAGGCCTACCTGTGTCACAATGTCCCTTTGGTTCCATGGGACCCCTTGGTGTCACAAAGTCCCTTGGATCCTTGGGCCCTGCAGTGTCACAATGGCACCGTGGTCCCCCAAGGCCCTGCAGTGTCACAATGGATCCTTGGTTCCATGAGTTCTGACAGTGCAGCAATACTCTCCTTGGTTCCACAGTGTCACAATGGCCTCTTGGACCCAAGGGCCATTATGGTGTCAAACATGTTTCCTTCATTCCAGGAGCCCCTGAGGAACAGCACTGGCCCCTTTGTTCCATGGGGCCCTGCAGTGTCACCATGGCTGTTGCCTTCTCAAGGCGTGGCGACCTGGTTCTTAGTCCGGCACGGTGGCCCAAACCCCAGGGTCACTCGGTACATATGCTCCTGACACCAACGTGGTGGACAGCAAATGGTGTTTATTGAGGGGTCACAAGGGTTTTTATAGCTTGGGCAGTCAGTGTCATTTCCTTCTGCTCACGTCTGGCTGGGTGCAACCAGGTACGGGGCAAAGGTCTGACTGCAGGGAGGGGGGGATGTCCTGACTGACCGTACAGCCAGATTTCTTCCGCACACAGATCCCTGACTCTACACATTTGCCCCCTCCCTCATGATTAGTAAAAATCATATAAAAATATGAAATCTAGAGGTTACAAAATTTCATGGGTTAGTAAAATTAGTATAAAATTGTAAGTGTGTTAGTAACTGGCACGCCTTAAAGTAATTGTCGGCACTCGACAAACATAATGTTAACTGTTTCTAAACGCTTTTTAACTAATAGCACCAGTTTGTTTAATATGCAAGGCCCGAAGATTAGGGTTAGTAAGATTATAGTGAGTGGACCTATTAGGGTAAAAATCAGGGTGGTGAGCCATGGGGACCGGTTGAACCACAACTCGAACCAGCCCTGTTGAGCTTCTCAGGTGATGTCGGGTTGCTCGGTGGTCTCTCTCTCTTTCCTGGTAGTGGGGCGTATGGGTTGCGGGGGCGTCCGATGATCCAGTCCTGCAAACAAAGTCGCACAATTCTCATGAGTTTCACTCTGAAGGGCTGGTTTAATAGATTTGAGTGGACACCATTTAATGTCCCCATCTTTTTTAACGGCCACATACCCCTGCCCTGTGAGCACTAGTCTCCAACCTTGTTCCCACTCCCCTAGCTCATTTTTGATCACAACCCGTGGGCCTTCCTCTAGTGCTCGAGTGGCCCAGTGTCTCTGGGCTGGACTGTTTGTTTCATCCCCCCTAGGGAATTGATTTAACGCTAGCAGTGCAGCTGCTAGTATGCGCGCCTGGTCACTCAGGGGAATGGCATTGGTGAAGCCTTCTGTCTTTGTGAGTACTTCCAGTTTAGTTTTCAGAGCCTGGTTTGCTCTTTCGACGATGGCTTGTCCGGTGCTGTTGTATGGGATGCCATGTACCAAGGCGATGTTCCATTTTGAGACGAATGCTTGGACCGTCTTTGAGATGAAGTTTGAGCCGTTGTCTGTTTTGATTTGTTTTGGAACTCCAAGCCATGCCATGGCTGTTAGCCAATGTTGGATGGTCTCTTTGGAATTGGTCTTGAGATGCTGTGTGGCCACAATCATACCGCTGTACGTATCTACGGTAACTGCAAGCCACGCTCGGGGTTTCAACAGCTGGCATTGTGTAAAGTCTGTTTGCCATATTTCTGAGGCTTTGAGGCCTCTGGGGTTGACGCCACTTGACCACAGCGGTGACTTCTGGCAGTGGGGCACGTGGCGACAACATGCTTTGCGTCCGCGGTAGAAATCCTGCACTTTTTCGCAAGTGCTTTAGCTCCGATGTGAAGGGATTCATGCAACTGATGAGCTTCTTTCAGTGTCCATATGCCTTTTGCGGCAGCGTCAGCCTTGTCATTGCCAATTTGGTAGAATCCTTTGATCGGGTCATGGCTGTTGACATGGATGATTGATATGGTGCCTTTCCGTGAATAGAGTGCTTCCTCCAACATCGTTGCCACTGTGGACACTGACACACCTGGTCCGGACATGGCTAGGCAGAGCTTGGCCACAAATATGGAGTCAGGTGATCCCTGAACCCCAGGCGGTGATCATTTCCCGAGGTTTCAGCACCAGATGTTGCCTTCTCAAGGCGTGGCGACCTGGTTCTTAGTCCGGCACGGTGGCCCAAACCCCAGGGTCACTCGGTCCATATGCTCCTGACACCAACGTGGTGGACAGCAAATGGTGTTTATTGAGGGGTCACAAGGGTTTTTATAGCTTGGGCAGTCAGTGTCATTTCCTTCTGCTCACGTCTGGCTGGGTGTGACCAGGTACGGGGCAAAGGTCTGACTGCAGGGGAAGGGATGTCCTGACTGACCGTACAGCACGATTTCTTCCGCACGCATATCCCTAACTCTCCACAAAGGGCAAAGTTACAATTTGCTGAAGAGGAAGTGAAATATCTAGGTCACTGGCTAAATAAAGGAACAAAGAAACTGGATCCTGAGAGAATATCGGGAATACTGAGTCTGCCTTCCCCTAATACCAAAAGGGAAGCACCACCACTCTTAGGGTTATTGGGATATTGTAGACAATGCATAGATAGATATAGTCAAAATGTGAAATTTTTGTATGAAAAACTAACAGTCAATACAGTGAAATGGAACCAGGAGGATGAAAAACAATTTAAGAGTTTGAAAGATGCTCTAATTCAAGCCCCAGTACTCAGCCTACCTAACTTAGGTAAACCTTTTCAATAATTTCTAAATACTGCTGAGCAAACTGCTTATAGAGTTCTTACCCAGCACTGGGGAGGAGACAAAAAGCCGGTGGGGTATTATTCAAAGTTACAGGGCCCTGTTAGTTGCGGATCGCCAATATGTCTACAAGCTTTAGCAGCAACAGCTCTTCTGGTAGAAGAAGCAAAGAAAGTTACATTTGGAGCTCCTTTAGTAATATATACCCCCCACAACGTTAGAAGCATACTGCATCAAAAAGCAGAGAAGTGGCTCACTGATAGCCGGATTTTAAAGTATGAAGCTATCTTGATACATTCCTCTGAACTGGAACTTAGAGTCACTCCAGCTCAGAACCCTGCTCAATTTCTCTATGGGGAGCCAGCTGAAGAGCTTGTTCATAACTGTGTGGAATTAATTGAATTACAAACAAAAGTGAGACCAGATTTAAGTGAGATGGAGATATCTAGTGGGGAAAAATATTTTATCGATGGCTCATCAAGGGTGATAGGAGGGAAAAGAAATTCAGGATAAGCTGTCGTAGGAAGGGGACCAGGACACCAGCTGGTTCATCACAGGTCCAGTTTAATGAAGAAAGCATCAAACACTTATACAGCAAATAATAAGCTTATGAATATTCTGTAAGCCAAGCAATCTATTGGTTAAACTATACCATGAACTCTTCCTCATTCCTTAGGGGTTACATCTCTCTTTTCTCATGTCTCTTTCACCACTTGTTATCATACTACAGCTAGGCCCAAGGACACACTATCTTGCAGATGCAGGACTTAGAATTAGCCACGGCTTTGTACTTTTCCAGTCTCTAGTCAGCTAAATTCCGAACATTTCCCCTGTTTTGGTTTTTTTTTTTTTTTGAAATAAGCAAAGTTCTATGGGCTAACTGTGTCACACTCTTTGCAACACAAAAATAGGCAATTCTAACAACTATTATATTATAAACAGTATTCTCAGCTAGCAAGGTTTCTCTCTTATAAGGGATCTAAGCCAGGGAAACAAACCGAAAAGGCTATCACTATTTATAGGATATGCTATATGACAGATACAAAAAGGATTCTATGTGCTACAAGGCTCAAACGAAACTCAGGTGTGCTAATACAACCTACAAAAATAAGCTAAAGGAGTAACATGTGCGCAGGTTTCATCTGCGTAACTAAAGTTTCTCTGATGTTCACAACAACACTTTGCACACACGTCATAAAATAAACACCTATCATAAAAGTATAAATCTATCTAACATCACTTAACTTAATAACACTTATACTTAAAATACTTTAATTTAAAATATTTAAACTTAACAAAACTTAACAGTATCTAACATTTAACGGCACTTAATAGATAATTTAACTTAAACTACTTATTAACAAATAAAACTTACTATAGAGATAGAATATAGCATTTACTATAACTTACTTACAGGCCTGATTCTAAAATACTAAACGAAAACAAGTTTCTTCACGTATTTGCTGCAGCATTTTTATCCTTGAATGCACTTAAACATAAGAAGTTTATTCATGGTATACCTGTGGAAAAATTCTTTTGAATTCAGTGCTTGCTTTTACATATATCACATCCAAACAAATCTAAAAGAATACAAAAACATACTCATTACATCTTACTTATACAATCTTTTTAACACATCTTTAACATTTTTAAATTTTTCAAAATATAATTTTAGAGTCTGATGCTTCACCGACTGAGTTATTTATGCTTCTGATGTTTAAAGTCCATGTTCTTTCACAGTCTCTGCCAGGAAAAACAAAAGGTCTTTTTAACTTAGGTGAGAAACGTCTCTTGATAGTAATGGTCCTTGGTGTCGCTTGTTTATTATCACTGGTTTCTAAATTGCAGTAGGGGTCTTTTCTTTTGTTGACAAAATCACATTTATTACGGCTGTCTAAAACTGAAGCTTCGGAGCAGGCGAACCCCCCCACGCTGGGCTCTTTGTTTCGCGAAACCCCCCCGCAGGCTGAATCACTGCGTGCGCTGCACCTGTGGCTCCCCCCACGGCTGCCATCGCTACCGCCGCTGCGCCCATGCCGAGTTCGGAGCGGCAAAGCCCCGCAGCCGCTGTGAGCCGCGGCTGCTGCTTTGCATTCAGAGACATACTGAAGCAGTGTATTGTATATCACCCGCCATGGCTTGCTCGGTTTCTTTGCTGACTTATAATCTTCTAACACTGCTTCCCACAGTATATCCCCAACTTTTCTCCATTCCGAAAGTTCATGTGGGTTAAGGAAAGTCCCCTTTACTCCTCGCCTTTCTAAACACGCAGCGAATAAATTATATGCTGCTTGCCTTTTCATACCTCTTTCGTGAGCACTCTTGCAGCTTTCCAGGCTCCGGCAGCACGTAAATGGCTTGAGTCACTGATGTGAACCCCAAGGGTGCTTCAAAATTCCGGCACCATCCCGGCTGCAAAGAGGACCCAGCTCCAACTTCCTTGACCATGGCGTGTTCTCCCCTTTTTTTCTTTTAGATGAGACAAGTGGTCAACGTTCAAGGTCACCATGTGTCGTAGGAAGGGGACCAGGACACCGGCTGGTTCATCACAGGTCCAGTTTAATGAAGAAAGCATCAAACACTTATACAGCAAATAATAAGCTTATGAATATTCTGTAAGCCAAGCAATCTATTGGTTAAACTATACCATGAACTCTTCCTCATTCCTTAGGGGTTACATCTCTCTTTTCTCATGTCTCTTTCACCACTTGTTATCATACTACAGCTAGGCCCAAGGACACATGATCTTGCAGGTGTAGGATTTGGAATTAGCCATGGCTTTGTACTTTTCCAGTCTCTAACCACCTAAATTTCCCAACAATAAGCTATTGTAGAAGGAGAAAATATGTCTGTAATAGAACGAGGAAAAATAAGTGCAAGCTGGTCAGCTCAGGCTGGTGAATTATTTGCCTTATACTGAGCTTTTAAAAGATAAGGTGGGCACTATTTACACAGACTCAAAATATGCCTTTGGAATTGTACACACATTTGGAAAAATCTGGATGGAAATAGGTTTGATAAACACTCAAAGGAAGAAACCAATCCATCAGGAGTTAGTAATCAGAGTGCTTGAAGCCCTGAAAGAACCTAAGAGAATAGCTGTAGTACATGTAAGAGGTCATCAACGAGGGTCAAGCTACTTAGCAAGAGGAAACAACACAGCTGACCAAGCTGCAAAGGAGGCAGTATGTAAATTAAAAGAAACTATCCAGCTGAACACTATAGCGGAAATTCAAGAGGAGCTGCCAAAAAGCTATAGTACTCAAGAGGAAGAAAAAGCTATAAAGAGATTAGAAGCTAAGAAAGAGCTGGGAAAATGGGTACTGCCAGATGGGAGAGAGATTTTACCTAAGGCTTACGCTAGAAGGATTCTAAGCCAGTTACACCAACATACTCATTGGGGGAAAAGACCCTTATGTGATCATTTTTTAAAATATTATGGATGTATTGGAATTTTTGAGCTAGCAAAACAAATAACACAGGGGTATTTGACTTGTCAAAGAGTTAGCAAAAAGGTAATGAGACAAGCTTCAACTGGCAGTAGAAAAATAGCCTACGAACCATTTAAAGGGTTCAGGTAAAAGATACTGAATTACCAAGGGTGGGCAGATGGAAATACTTGTTAGTATTAGTAGATCCACTAACTCATTGAGTGGAGGCCTACCTGGCTGTCTGAGCCACAGCGAAGTTTGTAGTTAAAATATGGTTGGATCAAATCATTCCTCAATTTAATGTTATCAGGGCCAATGATTCTGATCAGGACTCCCACTTTACTTCCAGCATCATAAAAGGAGTATAACAGGCCATGGGTATTTCCTGGGAATATCACACCCCTTGGCACCCCCAGAGCTCTGGGAGGGTGAAAAGAATGAACCAAACTATAAAACAGCAGTTAACAAAATTAATGATTGAGACCCAAATGTCATGGGCAAAGTGTTTATATTTAGGATTGCTTAATATAAGGGCACTTCCAAATGCAGATACGGGACTTTCTGCATGTGAGATGCTTTATGGGATGCCTTATTCCCTGGAAGTACCCCAAACATCAGTAATCATAGCCAATATGACTATTCAAAAATACATCCAGAAGATGGGACAACATGTCCTAGAACTAAGGGAGAAAGGGGTAATTGCTCAATCAGCTCCTCTCGGATTTAGCATACATCAAATAAAACCAGGTGACTGGGTGCTGATTAAAAGCTGGAAAGAAGAAAGTTTGTCCCCTAGGTGGGAAGGTCCATATTTAACTCTGCTGACCACTGATACAGCTGTCTGAACTGTGGAAAAAGGCTGGACCAAGGCGTTGCAGGTCAAAGGACCAGGGGAACCACCGACAGAGACGGAACCATCGACAGAGATGCCTGCTGAGTCCCAGTGGAGAATTGCATCTACCCCTGGAGAACTGAAAATCAAGTTAAAAAAAGACTGATGTATGTCACGAAAACGTTCCTATCTTAAGCTGCAAAACCAATTGTACTCATGAGAGGTAGAATGTACTACTCCAAACTGTAAGTGTTATCCATGGGGTTGTTTTAAGTGTATAGAGTGTGAAGAATTTTGGTATACAAACCTACCAAGGGGACAGATCCCTAATGCTCTCTGCTGTAATTGTATGAAAGAAATAGAGAAAGAAACTGATAAAACTTTGTGGGGTGCAGTAAGGAAAGGATATATTGAAACAGGAGATAAAGATTGGTAGAGAACTTGGGTACACAGAACAAGAGCAGGAATTGATTTGCAGGAAGTACCAAAGGCCAAATTAGAAAAAGTAGAGTGTGACAAGGGCAATTGGATACCGGATGAATATCAAATTAAAGCAAAAGAGTGGCAAGAAGCCAAGTATCGCTGGAAGAGGGGGAGGCACATACACCAACCCTACTGTAGTCGCACATCCCCCGAACTCAGGGGCCAATTGGCCTGAATTAAAAAGAATCAAACCACAACCACGATAAATAGAGATCTGAAGGCTCATGAGGTGAAAGACAAAAATGAAACAAAAGATATCAGTGACTAAATCCCAAGGTATAAACTCTGCTACCCAGAAGATCTACATCTCGGCCCTTGGATGCAACCCAAGGGGCCTTGAGAGAGGTAGTGAGTTAAACTCCTTCAGGATTATTCTCACTGTATTAATCATTGCATCCCAGGCAATGGGCATTAATAGCCTCACTCCTGAACTCCACAAAATCCACGAGCAAGCTGCAGGATCAGAGCCTATGGCTCCAGCTGTCTGTGACAAATGCAATCACACTGTCTGGTTCGGGGGAAAAATGGAATCAATGTTCATGGCACATTCCCATGTTAGTGAAGTGCGCTATGACCACAAGCAATTAAAGATGTGCACTATGGGTGGAAAATTATACTGGGTTGGAGAAAATTTAAAACATGCCAAGATTTCTATCAAGGATGGACCTGTGTGACCAATCTTCTCAAAGATGATGATGAACGAATTTGTCTGCGATATGCCAAATTCTTTTGTTTAGCAAGGGACAGAGAAGGAAGAGACCCAGAGAGTAAAAAAAACCAAATGACTCAAAAGTTACAAAAGCAAGAATTAGTAGCAAAAAAGAAATGGGCAGAACAAGAAAGGCTAAAGAAATTGAGTGAAAAATACAAACAGTTAGAACAGCAATATGGTGATTGGGGTTTTCTGACTTCAAATAAGAACCTTTTTGTAGATCTAATGCAAGAAATTGACACAGAATTAGAGTTATCCAACTGTTGGATTTGTGGGAGATTAAAATCAGCTGAAAAATGGCCATGGAGAGGTGAGAGTCTAGCTCCAGAGCAATTTCTAAAATACAACCATACTCAAATTTCCAAAACATTGAAATGGCCTTAGAAATGGATTTTAAATCATCGAATAATTGGGACAGTTTGCATCAGCAGGGAGGGGAGAAAATATACTGAAGTGGTGGGGTATACTCCCTGCACATCTACTTTAGCCGTAAATTCAAACAATAATGCTAGAACTCGGCAGCCGACACCTCCTGCTAGATACTGGAGCTTAAATAAAGAGAAAATTTGCGAATGGAACAACAAAACGTAGTTGTGCTGGCATAAAAGTCCTGGAGCTAACCCTTACCAATCCCTGGAGACCCTAAGAATATACTGAGAAAAACCTGAGGCTGTAAATGACCCATGGAAAGCCCCAAATGGTATATATTCGATTTGTGGGCAAAAAGCTTACAGTGAACTGCCCTGTAGATGGAAAGGATCCTGTACTTTGGGGATTATACAACCCTCCTTCTTTGTACTGCCAAAGTCCAAGAGTAACCTGTTAGGAGCACCCTTATATGAAAGCCTGAACAGGGAAAAAAGAGAATTGAAACTTGAGTTTCCAAGGGCAGGAGGGGACCAAAAATGGGGAGAAGAAGAGTGGCCAGCAGAAAGAATAATTATGGGCCAGCCACTTGGGCTCAAGATGGAAGCTGGGGATATAGGACTCCAATTTACCTGTTGAATAGGTTGATTAGACTGCAAGCAGTGGTAGAGGTAGTCTCGAACCACTCCTCAGAGGCCCTGGACTTGTTAAGCCGGCGGCACATTCAGGTGCGGGCTTTTCTGTATCAGAATTTAATAGCCTTGGACTATTTGCTGGCCGAAGAAGGGAGAGTGTGCAGGAAATTCGATGAGTCAGAATGCTGTGTTGAGATTCATGATTACAGAGAAACCATCCAGGGTTTGGCAGCAGAGATCAAAAGGGTAGCTCATGTCCCTGTCCAAAAATGAAATTCCATTCTTCAAGCCTCATGGTGGGACCAGATGCTTGAAGGGGGAACTTGGTGGAAGAAAATAGGGTTCCTGATATTGTGCTCATTATCTGGATTATTGTTTCTACCTTGCCTTATTCCATGTTTTATCCGACTAATCCACTCAGTCATTCAAAGCGTGCAGATTGCAGTAACCGACTCGGAATTGGCTACCGGAGAAGATAGTCAATTTGAGAAAACACCTAAGATAACCAAAATAATGAAATTAAAGAAAAGAGACCAAAAAGAGAAAGCTTCCAAAGTTTTGGCCAGATTTGAAGCCCAGACAAGAATGAGTAAGATAAATGAAAATTTATACAAGCAGAATAGGGACTGTGAGATGCAAAGCTGTGTTTCATATCAGGTACAAACAGGCGACGTGTGTATTTGTGATTGCGATATGTGTAGAGACCAACAATGGGATAGTTGTGAATTCTAATAATAACTGAGGAAAAAAAAAAGCATAGAGAAAGGCCTTTGGACCTATCTTTTGTTTGCAATTAACCCTGATTCATTGAGGATCATTGGAATTAAGGTGTTAAAGATGTTGCTTTTTGTTTGCATTTAATCCATAAAAAAGCTCTGCAATAATAACCTTTTGAAGTATAATTTTAGACTATTACTTGTATCCTTGAAACTATAGCTTTGGAATATATATAAAGGAAATATACTTATCTCATGCCTTATTGAAGCAGAGAAAAACAGCTTGAGAAAGGAAGATGAACATCACCTCAAAGGTTTGTGGTTTTGACCAAAGGGAAGCTGGACATCACTGTTATGAGATTTATAGTCTCTGCAATTAAAAGGTGGACACATCTGGGGAGCTGGACTCCGCCAGATGGGATTTGTCTTTATTCTTTCGGAAACCGAACCGTCACCATCTGGGGATACTCCTTTGTGATACATCCTGAGAAATTAAAATCAAAACAGTGTCGAGAATTGTGATGTAATATTTTGGAATAAAAATTGCTGATGAGTAAAAAATTGGAAATAGAAACAGCTGAAAAAAAGCTGATGAGTACCCCTATAAATACCTGTAACCATCAATTATCGGTGTGCAGTTGGAGGGGAAACTTGCCCCACTGTACCCAGCGCTGTATTGCTCATACTTTACCATATTAAATATTAAATTGATTGCTGCTTGAATATTGGCTAGTCAAGCTTCTTATTCATAACACACAGCAGGAGCACAGCACGAGAAATCAGAGGCAAAGGAAACAAGGAAGGATCACTTGTCTGAGTTTCCAAGGAGGCTTTGTCTGAATTTCCAAGGAGGCTTTATTCCTGAAAGGGGTCAGCTGCAAGTCACAAAGAAAGTGGGTCCGACAAGGATTTTTCAAGAGGGGATGGTCCAAGGGGTGGATACAACTCTCACCCAAGGAGGGGATCTTAGGGGAGGAACACATCACTTAGCAACTCCAATAAGGATCATTCAGGGGAGGGAAGAAGCCTCACAAACCAATCAACCATCAAGACATAGCTGACTGACACAGAACATTCGAGAATACAAGGGGAGTGACTACAGAGACTGACAAGAATAAGGGTAGTACAAGTGAGATTGACAAGGGCTTACAAGGGAATGAGGGGAGGAGCAGGGAGACTGACACACTGATGGGCAGACAAGTGGTGGGAAAACTTTGTGGTAAACAACATAGGAAGAGCCATCAGGGAGAACAGAATGGGGTACATGGGAGAAACCATTAGGGTACATGGGAGAAACCATTATAACTGACTAACATAGGAAATCTAACTTTTATGTTAAAACACCTGTAAAACACCAACTACCACAGGTAGGGTCTGAGGGCTGGAGGGAGGGAGCTGTCAACAGGGAGGGAGAAGGCAGGAGCTATGGGAGCTTCCCACAGGCTCAGCTGGGCCAATCATCAGCTGTGCCTGGAGCTCCAGCTGGTCTCCTCTGATCTCCAGGAGGTCTCACCTTCCAAGGGATCTGGAGGTCTTAAAGAGACACTGGTTCTTGTGAGTCAGCAGATGAAAGTAATTCTGCAGGTCTTCCCTCAAGCATCACCTGAACAAATGTACTTATGTGGAAAGGGCTGTTGTCTTCACTCAGGGTTTGAAGGGCTCGAAGAGAGAGGAACAGAGCCATGGTCAGAACCTGGATCTGCAGGAATCCAAGGAGACCTTTCTGCCAGGGCCATCCCACCCAGTTCTTTCCGTGGCCACAAGAGAGGAGGGGCCAAGGGGATCAGCTGCAAGGTGCTGGCCATGAATCCCTTCACCCATGTCCCTGAAACCTCTGTGTGCTCTGCCCACGCCACGCCTCGTCCACACAAGGATCAAAGCCCACCGCAGCCGGGGCAGGGATTGCAACTCCCTGCTCAGGCATTGCAGCTCACCCAGCCAGCCCCCACTGACAGCCCGCTGCCCTCATCACCCTCACAGAGGGCCTGGATCTCTTCCTTCTGCCCCATCAGGAGCACCCCAGCCATCCCTGGGAACACAGGCTAACCATAACTAAGGCTGCTGTGGCTATTATCCAGTTTGCTTTATGGCTTAATGAGGTGAGGGATTCATGGATTTTTAACTTCCCCTGGAAGGCAGGCACATGGATTCAGAGCTATCACACACTAACTGTGTGGTTTTGGGCTTACTTTAATAATGGTACTTACTTTGAGGAAATGACACCGGTGGACATTTTCTCCCAACCCTTCACCCAGCTCTTTGGGCCTCCCCCACCAGTTTTCAAAGGGTTCAGATCCACTCTAAATGCTAATGATATCGTACAGTGATTGGTGTTGCTGATAGGCCTGTTCTATTTAGCATTCAGAGATGAGGGAAAATTAACCTGGATAAAACCACGCTGACACCAACCCCAGAGACAAGGGATGCTGCTGCCCCAGAGCCTGACCCTGTCCCACAGCCCACCTCAGAAATGAACCACCCAGACTGGGTGGTGGTTCTGGTGAAGGAGATGGGCCAGATGCTGAAGGAGCACATTTCCCCAGCTGGTGAGAAACCCTCCCCCTGCCTCAAAGAGAGAGAGTCTGAGGGTACAGCAGTGGAACCCACAGATGTTACAACTGTCCAGGTTCCAGCTGAACTGCAAAGGCAGACACAGCCAGCAGCAGTCGCTCCTGTGGAAACAAAGAGATCTAAAATGAAATCAGAGCACCCAGGCAAGGATAAGAAAGGAGGGCCTTCACAACCCACAGGGGAGCCAATGGTTGAGATCATCACCAAGTCCCTGATGTACAAAAGTCCCTGTAATCTGCACAAAGACACTGTACGATGGGGACATGAGGCTTATACAACCTGGTTACTCTGGGTCTGGGACCTCATGGGTACAGGCCTGCGACTGGATGGTGGTGAGGCAAGGAATTTGGGGCCCTTGACCCAGGATTCAGGTGAGAATCAGATTTTTGTAAGGGAGTAAGGGTCCCTTTTCCTCTGGGAGCAGCTTTTAATGAATGTCAGAGAGAGGTTTGTCCACAGGGAGAGAATGCAGGAGCACCACCATAGAATGTGCTGGAAGGCCCTCGAGGAAGGGATCCAGCAGCTGAGAGAAGTGGCAGTATTGGAGGTACTCTTTGGGAGGGATGGACAGCATGATAATGACCCTGACAAGGTCAGGTGCACAGGGCAAATGTTGTGGAGTCTAGCAAATCTGGGGCCATCCCAATATACTCCCTTCATTGCAACAATTAATGCTGATAACAAACGCGAGACAGTGGGTTCTGTCACCAACAAGCTTAGATATTGTGAGAGTATGATCAATGGCCCCATGCAGGCTCCTGTCTCTACTGTGATCAAGGACCTCAAAGAGGAGATAAGGGAGATGAAGGAGGAGGTGAGGAAGATACATGTGGCACCCGG
Organism: Melozone crissalis; assembly: GCF_028551555.1. Classification (NCBI taxonomy): domain Eukaryota; kingdom Metazoa; phylum Chordata; class Aves; order Passeriformes; family Passerellidae; genus Melozone; species Melozone crissalis. The sequence continues at coordinate 7,081,561 of NW_026535896.1, read as the reverse complement.
GTGAGTCACAGGCCCCAAAGTCAGAGCCCAACATCCCCCAGCCAGAGAGAGAGGGTACACCCCATGGGCTGACCTGTGGTTCTTCCTGCATGACCATGGGGAAGACATGGGAAGGTGGGTTGAGAAACCCACTTCTGTCCTAGCAGCACGGGTGCATCAACTCAAGGAGGGAAACACTAACTGAGGGAGTTCCACCCAAATGAAAGTAGCCTCAGCCTCCCACGATTGAGCTTGTGGACACTACAGAAGGGAGGACGATCTGTTGGATTACCTTGAAGGAAACTCGACCATGTATGCCCAGGAAAGAAATAATAGCCAGGGCTAGAGGAGACCTGCCTCTAGTCAGGAAGAGGCATGGGACAGTGTTGATCCGATGGCCTGGCACATCAGAACCACAAAAATATGAAGCCTTAGTTGATACTGGTGCGCAGTGTACCCTGTAACCATCAGGAAATGTGGGGGCAGAACCTGTTTCCATTGCTGGGGTGATGGGGGGATCACAGCAATTGACCCTGTTGGGAGCCCAGGTGAGCCTGACTGGGAAGGAGTGGCAGAAACATCCTATTGTGACTGGCCCAGAGGCCCCATGGATTCTGGGCATAGACTTCCTCTGGAACAGCTTTACAAAGACCCAGAGGGACTCAGGTAAGCTTTTGGAATAGCTGCTGTAGAGGCAGAGAACATTAGGCAGTTGAACACCTTGCCTGGACTATCAGAAAGCCCATCTGCAGTACGACTCCTGAGGGTGGAAGAGCAGGAAGTGCCAATTGTCACCTTGACTGTGCGCCGCTGGCGATACTGAACAAATTGAAGTGCCGTGATCCCCATTCACAAAATGATCCGTGAGCTGGAGAGCCAAGGGGTGGTCAGCAAAACCCACTCACCCTTCAACATCCCCATCTGGCCTGTGCACAAGTCTGACAGAGAATGGAGATTGACTTTGGACTATTGTGGCTTGAATGAAGTGACTCCACCGCTGAGTGCTCCCGTGCCGGACATGCTGGAACTCCAGTACGAGCTGGAGTCCAAGGCAGCAAAGAGGTACACCACTATAGACATTGCCAATGCATTTTTCTCCATTCCTCTGGCTGCAGAATGCAGGCCTCAGTTTGCTTTCACATGGAGAGACGTGCAGTACACCTGGAACCGACTGCCCCAGGGGTGGAAGCACAGCCCCACCATCTGCCATGGACTGATCCAGGCTGCACTGGAAAAGGGTGAAGCTCCAGAACATCTGCAGTACATCGAGGACATAATTGTGTGGGGGAACATGGCAATCGAAGTGTTTGAGAAAGGAGAGAGGATCATCCAGATTCTGCTGGAAACCCACCTCATCATCAAGAAGAGCAAAATGAAAGGACCTGCCTGAGAGACTCAGTTCCTGGGAGTGAAGTGGCAAGATGGATGGTGTCAGATTCCCACTGAGGTCATCAATAAGATCACCACGATGTCTCCATCAACCAGCAAAAAGGAAACACAAGCTTTCTTAGGTGCCATAGGCTTTTGGGGAATGCACATTCCCGAGTACAGCCAGATTGTGAACCCTCTATACCTGGTCACCCGCAAGAAGAACGATTTCCACTGGGGCCATGAACAGCAAGAAGCCTTTGCCCAGATCAAGCAGGAGATCACTCATGCAGTAGCCCTTGGCCCAGTCAGGACAGGACCAGAGGTGAAGAACGTGCTCTACTCTGCAGCCGGGAACCACGGCTTGTCCTGGAGCCTTTGGCAGAAGGTGCCTGGGGAGACTCGGGGTCGACCACTGGGATTCTGTAGCCAAAGCTACAGAGGTTCTGAAGCCAACTACACTCCCACAGAGAAGGAAATCTTGGCCACCTATGAAGTAGTTCAAGGGGGCTTAGAGTTGACTGGTACAGAAGCACAACTCCTCCCTGGCACCCTGAATACCAGTGCTGGGGTGAATGTTTAAAGGAAAGGTTCCCACTACCGACCACGCCACTGACCCCACATGGAGCAAATGGATTGCCCTCATCACACAGCATGCCTGCATTGGGAACCTGAACCACCCTGGGGTTTTAGAGATAATTACAAACTGGCCCAAAGGTGAGAACTTTGGTCTCACTGATGAAGAGAAACGAGTGACAAGGCTAAAGAAGCTCCACCATACAATTAGCTACCAGCAGAGGAAGTGCACCATGCTCTTTTCACTGACGGTTCCTGTCGTATTGTAGGGATGAGCCAGGAATGAAAAGCAGCTGTATGGAGCCCCACACAACATTTGCACAAGCTACTGAAGGAGAAGGTGGATCAAGTCAACTTACTGAACTCAAGGCCGTTCAGCTGTCCCTGGACATTGCTGAGAGAGAGAAGTGGCCAAAGCTCTACCTTTATACTGATTTGTGGATGGTAGCCAATGCTCTGTCAGGTTGGCTGGAAAGGTGGAAAAAGGCCAGCTGGCAGAGTAGAGGAAAACCAATCTGGGCTGCTGATGAGTGCAAAGACATTGCCTCTTGGGTAGAAAATCTAGCTGTGAATGTCCACCATGTAGATGCCCATGTCCCCAAGAGTAGAGCCAATGAGGAGCACCAAAACAATGAGCAGGTAGGTCAGGCTGCAAAGACAGAGGTGCCAAATATAGACCTAGACTGAGAGCATAAGGGGGAGTTGTTCCTAGCTCAATGGGCCCATCATGCCTCAGGTCACCAAGGCAGGGATGCCACCTATAGGTGGGCATGAGACGAGGGGTGGTTTTAACCATGGACAGTATTTCTCAGGTTATCCATGACTGTGAGACGTGTGCTGCCATCAAGCAGGCCAAGTGAGTGAAGCCCCTATGGTATGGTGGGCGATGGTCCAAGTACAAGTATGGGGAGGCCTGGCAGATTGACTCCATCACAATGCCCCAGACACGCCAGGGCAAGCGCTATGTGCTGACCATGGTGGAAGCCACCACTGGATGGCTGGAGACCTACCCTGTGCCTCACACCACTGCCCTTAACACCATCCTGGGCCTGGAAAAGCAAATCCTGTGGAGACCTGGTGTGGGAGGATCGTCGTCTATTTGTCCCAGGTGTCCACAGGGTTGGGTTTCTTACCTAGGTACGAGCAGTCATTTGGTGACAGGGGGACTCCCACCAGGCATGTTGAGAGCAGATCATCTACGCTTCCCATGACCATACAAAGATTGGCTTTAATGACTTCACCAAAGTGACCCAGATGTTTTGTTTTGGCTGAGGGACGATCCAGCTGGTGGTCATTTGGATACGGATGAGGGCGCTGATAAAGACAATGGCAACGGTGGCACTGCTGCGGGGTGCCCTGGAAGGTATTGCAGAAAGAATCATACTTCTTCTTTCCCACTGGGTAGTTTTCACTTGTGGATGGTAAAAACACACATTAGTTGACTTATTTTAAGTCCTTCCTAAATATTCTTAAGTTTTCCCTATAGTTCTTACCAACTCCTCCCAATTATTCCCTTCTCTTTTTTTGAGGGAAGTTTGAGGCAGGGAAAAAGGAGTAGTTTCAAGAGGGGAAAGAGGGAGGGAGTAGGGATAAAGGGTCACTGGTAGAGAGATGGTGGAAAAGGCAGGAGTATGTCTGCATTTCAGATTGACATGGACATTATCAGTGGGATATATCTACATGTGATGAGTGTCCTTGCCACAATGTTTGGATATGTGAATTTCTTTTTTCTTCATCTCCAAGAGAAAGCTGCTTCTGTGGCATGGTGGGAGAGGGAGCTGACTTCCTGTTCATTTGAGGGGTTGTCTTCAGATCTGTGGTCTACGTAGGGACTGATAAATCTTCTGGGAATCCACCGGGGTCCTGTATCTGTAGAAACACAAGCATATTCTGTCCCCCACATAAGGAGAGGCTATGGCCCTTCAACAATTTTAGATTCCTGATTCTGATCAAGTACTGGAGGTCTTTCTTTGAGGTGTGTTTACATGTTGTTCTGAAAGTGCCTTAAGACAGGGGAGTTTGATTCATTTTTGAGAGCAATTATTGAAATATATATGATATTAGAATTCATGAAATTCGAATAATGAAAAGTACTTTGCACAGTCTCTCTTGTATAGAGAAAGCCGGGGGCTATGTACAAATCACAAACAGGAAGGAACTGCTGTGGAATGCGCCTCGAGCTGTTTTATTTTTCAGCATCAGTCTCATTACATGGTTATGACAATGGGAAGATGCCAGCAGCTCATATCCTGAGAGGCAGACCAAGAACTTAATGTTACAACTTACTTTATAAGTTTTTTGACCAATCACACAAAGCAAAAGCACATTGACAGCAGTTCTATCCAACCACTATAAGCACAAGTACCTTTGGTAAAAACAATGCTTGCTTATTTCTTATGCAATACCTGCTTGTAAGCCTTAAAACACAATGCACAGAGCTCCATTATTAAGCTTCAAACTTCCTAATATCTTGCTAGAAAAACTTTTCTGTATCTTAGGGGGTTATTCTAGACAAGCGTTAATACACCAACCATTTTTGTATTTGTCCTTGCTTTTCTACTTTTTAAATAATTTTTCTGCTGACCTATCTCATGGCTACTGCTTAGCTCTAATCACAGTTCTGCTGTCTCTGAGGCCTGCCTTTTGCAGCTTCCCCAAAACCCTCTGATTTTGTGGATTCCCTCACTGAACACAAGTTCAGCTATTTTAAATCAAATTCTCACTGATGTAGATAGTATTAGACATGGCACACTGCAAAATGGAGCTGCTATAGATTTTTTGCTGTTAGCACATGGGCACAAGTGTGAGAGTTCTGAAGGAATGTGTTTTATGAATCTCTCTTTCATTCACAGTAAACTGAAACAACTACAAGACAACATGAAGAAATTGACTGTGAACAATTTGGGCTTGGATGAATGGTTTGAGGGATGGGGAATACTTGGATGATTGAAAGATATCTTAAAGGGAGCTTTGTTATTACTAGTAGTTATTATTGTATTGCTTTGTGCTATTCCATGCATAGTGAAATTGGTGACCCGCTTGGTAGAAAATACAGTGAAAAGGTTTTGGCTGGTGCAAGAAGAAGAAGGGGGAATTGTAGCAATGTATATGAACAACTTAGGCCACACTGTGCACCAGCCATATTGCTTGTAGTTGTTCCTATCAGATCCCTCTAGAATTCATCAAGGTTACTAACACATAAACTGTGCTACATGAAGAAAGAAAAGGCTGAGAAACAGAATACCAAGACCACAAGAACTTGTTAACAGAGGGCTGAGAACCACCTGAACTGTAACCAGTCACATACTCTGAGAAGTGCATGCAGAAAACAAGGACAAGAGAGAGGCATCAATGAAGAGATGTGTGATCAGTGTATGCAGTAGAGTTAGAATGTATAAATAAGTATATTTATGCAGATGTATATATATAAAAATGTATAAATAAGTGCATAATGTAAGCAATAAATGGCTTCTGCTTGGTCATACTAGTTAGTTGTATGGGAGTCCTGTTTCCCACAATGGGTGCCTGGGAAAGAGGGATGGTTCTTTTCCATAAAAGGAAAGCATTGAGCCAGGAGCAGGAGACAAGTGACCCTTGCAGGCCTGGGGCCTCATTGCCTCCTTGTCCCTGCTCAGCAGCCTGGCAGGGGCCACCCCATGCTCCTGCCCTTGCCATTGCACATCCCCACATGCCAGTGCCCATCCCGGCAAGAGTCCTGAGCAAGGAGGGAGGGACAGGATCTGCCTGGCCAGGGGCTGGGGCTCAGGCCTTGGCCCTTTGCATTCCTGAAACACATCCAGGTGTGCTCAGCACCAGAGACACCTTTGCCTTGCTTGTCCCCAGCTGTCATCACTGCCTCCAGTGTTCTGCTCTAACTGGAAACTGGGGACACTTTCCCAGTTGTGTTCCTCAGTGGAACCCATTAAAACTTTAAGAAAGTTTAGAATTTAAATTTAATTTTGAGTTCTTGAGAAGTTTTTTCAAGACACTCTCAGGGACTGAGTCTGATGCAAACAACACTAAATCCCCAAGGAGGCTCATTAAGGTCCTTGTGCTGTGTCTGTGCTTCTGAGCTTTAAAGGAACAGCTCTTCCCAGGACCAGCTCCTCTCCCAGCCCAGTAGGGCAGAGGGCTCTGCCTGCAGGCACTGAGGGGACAGGAGCCAGGCAGAGACAGGCTGAAGGCAATCAGGATTGGGAAGACATTGAGCTGAGACTTCACTTGGGGAAACATCTTCACTGCCCTGTGCATGGTGAGTCTGTGGGTGCAGGGCAATGTCCCCTGTGCTCCTGGAGGGATCTCCTGAAGCCAGCACACCCCACAGCCTGGGGGATGTGTCAGGAGGACTCTCCCAGGTTCTCTGTGGCACAGGAGGAGCAGAAGGAGGATGTGCTGCAGAGCGGGGCTGCCCTGGGCACCGTCAGAGGGACAGGGCACGACGGCTCCTGCTGCCAGGGACGGCTGCCAGGAGTGAAGCTGGGGCTGCAGCCAGGGCTGCCCAGGGCTGTCCTGCAGAGCAGCTCCTGCAGCCCTCAGGGCTCTTGGCCAGCCCAGGGCATGTGCCACCGGCCAGGGGCAGCTCTCAGCCTGCCTGGCAGCTCCCCATGGATGCTGCAGGGGAGAAGTTGGAGGTGGAAGGAGCCACCCCCATCAGGGCAGATTCCTCCTGCTGTGGAGATGGTGCTGCATGGCCAGGGCTGCTCTCAACTTTCTCCTAAAGGGAAGGGAAAGGGGCTGTCACCTTTGGCTGTGTCACTGAGACTCCTGCACTGTCGCCCTGGGCATCAGCAGATGGGCCTCAGATCTCCCTCAGAAAGTGCCTCCTCAGCCTCCACTCCCTACAGACAGCAGCAGCAGCATCTTGGTTTGCAACATCTCTGTTCTGGCCTGCCCTTAAGACCCTGCTGCCAGGGAGATGCCCCTGGGCAGTGCCCTGTGCTGGGAGGGGTCTGCAGGGCAGAGCTGAGCCCCCAAGGCTGGGCTGGGCTCTGGCAGCAATGGCAGGGAAAAGGCTTGGATAGATTGAAACAGCTCCCAGTAGGCACAATTCCGGGCAGCAGAGAGCCAGGCCAACCCTTTGCATCCCTCCACGTTAAGGTGCACAGGGAAAGAGCTAAGGGTTTCAAGAAAATATTTTTAAAACAGGAGCATTCCAAAAGTCCACTTTGTTTTCAAGCACATTTAAAGCGTGATTACCTTCAGCTAGCCGGAGGTGTAATGATCAAAGACCCCTCTGTGGGGACCTGCATGTCTGACCACACTGGGGCGCAGGGAGCCCTGTTCTCCTTGTTTTGTCCCCAGTGTTCACCCAGGGAGCATAGCTGAAGAGGAATCAGTAACTCAGCCGCAAAAACACCCATTCAAAAAACCCTAGCAAAGTCCCCCCTCAGGAAGGCAAGTAATTTTTAGGAGATTCCATGCAAAATCCATAGGACTGATGCAAGAAGTTGGACCCAGCTTGTCAATGTCTTCTTTCAGTAGTCCACGATGCCCAGAGTGAAGAAATGTCCAACAGCAGCTCCATCAGCCACTTCCTCCTGCTGGCATTGGCAGACACACGGCAGCTGCAGCTCCTGCACTTCTGCCTCTTGCTGGGCATCTCCCTGGCTGCCCTCCTGGGCAACGGCCTCATCATCAGCACAGTAGCCTGCGGCCACCACCTGCACACGCCCACGTTCTTCTTCCTGCTCAATCTGGCCCTCACTGACCTGGGCTCCATCTGCACCACAGTCCCCAAAGCCATGCACAATTCCCTCTGGGACACCAGGGACATCTCCTTCTCAGGATGTGCTGCTCAGGTTTTCTTCTTTCTTTTCTTTATCACAACAGAGTTTTCCCTTCTCACAGTCATGTGCTACGACCGCTACGTGTCCATCTGCAAACCCCTGCACTATGGGACCCTCCTGGGCAGCAGAGCTTGTGCCCACATGGCAGCAGCTGCCTGGGCCAGTGGCTTTCTCAGTGCTCTGCTGCACACAGCCAATACATTTTCCCTGCCCCTGTGCCATGGCAATGCCCTGGGCCAGTTCTTCTGTGAAATCCCACACATCCTCAAGCTCTCCTGCTCCCCCTCCAAACTCAGAGAAATTTGGCTCATTTTGCTAAGTGCTCTTCTATATTTTGGTTGTTTTATGTTCATGGTTTTCTCCTATGTGCAGATCTTCAGGGCTGTGCTGAGGGTCCCCTCTGAGCAAGGATGGCAGAAAGCCTTTTCCACCTGCCTCCCTCACCTGGCTGTAGTCTCCCTGTTTATCAGCACTGGCACATTTTCCTACCTGAAGCCTCTCTCCATCTCCTCCCCATCCCTGGATCTGTCCCTTTCAGTTCTGTACTCCCTGGTGCCTCCAGCCCTGAACCCCCTCATCTACAGCCTGAGGAACCAGGAGCTCAAGGATGCTTTGGGAAAACTGGTGCCTGCATCTTCAGAAGGAATAAATTCTTTTTTCTGCTACAGAGCCTTCAGTATATAACTCTTTACAATCTCAGCCTTTTTTCTCTTATTCGTCTATTTTTTACTATGGTAACTTTTCCTATTGTTGTAGTGTTTCCTACAAAATATTGTAGTATTACTCTTACCATTTCTACATGAATATCTACCTTTCTTTTGAAACAGAAAGACTTGCAAGAGGCTTCTTCCCTTGGCATTTAAATAAAAAACAAGTGCCTGCCCTGACTTGTCTGTCCAAGGCATTTCCTCACCCCTTCTCTGTCCCTGCAGGGGCAGTGCCTGTGAGCAGAGCTGGAGGGAAGAGACTCCCACCACAGCAGCACAGCCAGGGACAATGGCCTCGGCTCTTCCCACATCTGCTCTGTCCAACTGCACCCTGTCCTTGCCAGCCCTGCTGTGGCTGTAAGGCCGGAGTGCTCTGGCAGCTTGGCGACTGCCCTGCTGTGTGTCCCTGCTGTGGCCACAGGCAGGGCCAGGCCATGGGCACTGCTGGGACACAGCTGGGCTCCAGCACAGCAGCTCCAGCAGCAAAGGGCATCTCCTGAGGGCAGGGCAGGGAGGCTTTGCTCCCCTCCAGAGCTGCTTTCAGCAATGTGCTCCAGGAATGGCCTGGCACAGCAAAGCCCAGTGCCTGGGGCAGGGGGGAGTGTGCAGGGGGGGCTCACAGCAGTGTCCTGGCACAGCCAGAGCTCCTGGCATGGACCTGAGGCAGCAGCAGAGCAGGGCCTGGGCTGTGTCTCTGTTTTGGGACAGCCTGGGAAGGTGGCCCAGGGCAATTGTCCCACACCAGCCCCTGCAACCACCACTGCCAGCACTGGCCTCTCCCCACCTGCAGGAGGTTGTTTGTCCCTGCACGGAGGGACACCAAGTGACCAGGCCAGCAGGCCATGTTTTCTCTGCACTGAGGAGATCTCAGCAGTGCATCGTGTGTGTGTGGGGAGATGAACCCCAGTGAGCACAAACACCATCAGCACACCCGGGGCTGGCACAATTCCAGTGGCACAAACAGGGCCTTGAGGCCACTTCACCCTGAGAGTAACGTCCTCTGGGAAAACACCTGAATTCTTTGTGGGGTTGTGGTTAGGACTGCATGGAGACAAATATCATTGGCAGGGCGGCTCCAGGAAAAAATGCTCAGGGCAGCCATGGACTGCACAGAGAGACATTGGATAGAGTGAGGGTCTGTGGGGAGAAATCAGAGCTGCCTCCCTTCTGAACCAGCCCGAGGACCTGGACAGGGCTGTGCTGTGTTCTGGGCACTGACCTGGAACTGAGGGATGTGGAAAAGGCCTTTGGTGTCAGGGCTGTTGAGAAGGCTGGGCAGTATCACTGTGGGACCTCTCTCAAACCCCATTGGAAAGGCCAGAGCCATCCTAGAGGGTCCTGGGAACTTGGGAAGGGCAGACATGGAACCAGTCTGCACACAGGGCAGAGAGGGGGACTGGGACAGTCACAGCCTGGTCAGGCTCAGCAGGGAAGGGGATGTGGCAAATCCTCCTGCAGCCATTCCAGGCACTGGCAGGACAGGGCAGGGACTGCAGAACCCATGTGGGAGGGAAAAGAAGGGGATGTTGTGTGCCCAGACTTCAGCCAGGCCTGGGACAGGGTCTGCTGTGGTCTCCTCAGAGCCAGACTGGAGAGAGCCGGGCTGAAGGAGTGGAACATGGGCTGGGTGGGAGTTTAGCTGAACAATGAGGGTCAAATGTCATCCATGGTACAGAGTCCTCTTGGCAGCCATGCCCTGGTGACATCCCTCAGTGGCCAGCCCTTGGCCGCCACAGTGGAATATTTCTATTGTCTCTAAAATGGCATGAGATGTAATTTCAATTCCTTGATGGATGCTGCAAAATTTCAGGGAGTCTGTGACTGAACTCATCTAGTTAATGGTGACTGCAAAATGCAAGATGACTGAGTTGGGGAAATTTGTCTTGCCATCAGGTGCCAAGCAAGCCACAAGAAAGGGCAGAAAAACTTATGCACCAGAAGAAAGACAGTTCAATAGGGAAAAATTGAAATTCAACCAAAAAGAAACTCCAAAACCAACCAATAAACCCAAAGCAAGATCCACCCACAACAACACAAAACCCCCACAAACAAACCAACCACGAAAAGAAAAGACCACAAACAGAAGAAAAACCAAATAAGCAGGAAATCTCCCATCAGTGGGAAATACTTAACCACCTTGTGGCAGGAGAAAATTCTGTATGTGTTGGTGCTGTTTTGAAAGAAAAATATCTGAAAAAATAAATTAATCCCCTACCCTCCTTGCCCCCCCCCCGCTTCTCTCAGATGATTTCTGATCATGGTGTGACATGGAATGGAACATCCCTTGGGTCAGTCCCGCCCAGCTGTCCCATCCCTGTTCCCCAGGAACACTTACCCACCCCAGGCCCATAGGTTGTGCGGGTTGCAGACGCCTCATGCAGGGCGAGCACTGACACAAGGACAGGAGAACAGAACAACATTTACTTTTGTCAAGGACAGTAGAACAGAACAGCTCAGCCTTGGAGAAACTAATTGAGGATGTACCTATGGCAAACAGAAGTCCCAAGAAATGCAAGCAGGATGCCAGCTCTGCTCTGACAAAACAGAAGTTATGCAGAACAATAATATTGCCCTTACTCAAAAGGAGGGGTCAAGGAACAGCCACCTAAAAAGGACACTGGATGTTGAAGACAAAATCCAAAGAACCATGAAAGGATTTGTGATAAGGGGTGCAACTATGTCAAATAAACTCAAAGGAACTGGGGATAGCTAATGGATACATCATCAGTGTGTGTGATAAAAACTCTGTTCATTTGATCCTCAGTGCACTCCAATGGAGGAAGGATGGCCTAAGTGACCACCATACTCTAAAAAAGAATACCTGCTTTCAAATACTCCAAACTGTTCAGAAGTATCTATCCAGTGGATTTCAGTATCAGTGGTGTCCTTGACTCCATTATGCCCCACAGTTTCACAATGGCGCCTTGGTTCCATGAGGCCCTGCTGTAGAACAATGGACCCTTGGTTCCATTGGGTTCTGTACTGTCAAAATGGCCTCTTTGGTTCTACACTGCCACAGTGCTCTCCTTGGTTCCACCAGGCCTTGGAGTGTCACAAAAGCCCCTTGGTTCAGTCAACTGCCATAGTGTCACCCTGGTCTCTTGGATCTGCAGTGTCACAATGGACAATTGGTCACAAGCAGCCCCGCTGTGTCACCATGAATATTTGGTTCCATGGGCCCCCCACAGTGTCACAATGGCCCCTTGGTTCCACGAGGTTCCCCTGCATCACCATGGTGTCCTTGGATCTGCAGTATCTCCGTGGACCATTGGTTCCATGTGGCCCTGCTGTGTCACAGTGGTTCCTTGGTTCCACTGCATAACAATGGAATCTTGTTCCCGTGTGGTTCTGTACTGTCACAATGGTCTCCTTGGTTCTGGACTGTAACAATGGACCCTTGGTTCCATGACGTTCCATGATGTCACAATGGTCTCCTTGGTTCCACAAGGCTTTGCTGTGTCACAGTTGACCCATTGTTCCATAAGCTTCCATGGTGTCACCATGGTCTCCTCAGATCCACATTGTCACAATGGACAATTGGCTCCATGGCCCCTGCTGTGTCACAATAAACCCTCAGTGCCATGAGGTTCTGTGGTGTCACAATGGTCTGCCTGGTTCAATGAGGCCCTGAGGTGTCACAATGGTTGCTTGATTCCATGAGCTTCCATAGCATCAACGGTGGTCTCCTTGTTTCTGCAGTTTCACAATGGACTCTGGTTCCATGAGGTCCCTAAATGTCACTGGTCTCCTGGGTTCCATGTGGCCCTGCTGCGTCACCACAGCCCCTTGGTTCCATGAGTTTCTGTACTGTCAGCAATGGTTCCTTTGTTCCAATGAGGCCCTGCTGTGTCACAATGGACCATGGGTCCCATGAAGTTCTTCAGTGTCACAATGGCCCCTTGGATCCATGAGGTCCCACAGTGTCACCATGGTGTCCTTGGATTCACGCTGCCATAAAGGGCCATTGTTGCAGCCGGAATAGCTGCTAATAAAACCCAGGGCAGGGAAGCAAAAAGGGCCTTTGCATGGTATCCACAGATGTTTCATTCAGCTGTGCAGTGAGATGTTCAGGGTCACAAGGCAGGACTTCTGGGGGGAGTCCAGGTTTCTGTATCTCCAAAGGAAGGGACTGATCAGTGGCATGGGGGCAGTGCAAAGATGGAGCCAATGGGGGAATGGGGAGGGAGTGGCTGAGGGACACAGAACAAGGGGAAGGAGCCGATGGGATCGAACAGCTTTTCAGGGAAGCTTCTTGTGTCTCCCTAACCCAGGGAATGCCTCTCAGGGTCTCCACAGCTGCAGAGTGTCAAAATGGCCCCTTGGTTCTTTTGGCTTCCTCAGGATCCCATTGGTCCTTGGCTGCATGAGGCCCAGCTGTGTCACACTGGCCCCTTGCTTCCATGGGGCCCCACAGCATCACAATTGTGCCCTCTTAGTTCCATGAGGCCCCTCAATTTCAAAATGGACCTTTGGTTCCATGAGCCCCACATTGTTCCAGGAATCCTTAGTTCCATGGGGCACTGTAGTGTCACAATGGCCCCTTGGTTCCATGAGGCCCCTCTGTATAACAATGGACCATTGGTTCCATTGGGTTCTGTACTGTCAAAATGGCCTCCTTGGTTCTGCACTGCCACAGTGCTCTCCTTGGTTCCACCAGGCCTTGGTGTGTCACAACAGCCCCTTGGTTCCATCAGTTTCACCCTGGTCTCTTGGATCTGCAGTGTCACAATGGACAATTGGTCACAAGCAGCCCCGCTGTGTCACCATGAATATTTGGTTCCATGGGCCCCCCACAGTGTCACAATGGCCCCTTGGTTCCACGAGGTTCCCCTGCATCACCATGGTGTCCTTGGATCCGCAGTATCTCCATGGACCATTGGTTCCATGTGGCCCTGCTGTGTCACAGTGGTTCCTTGGTGCCACTGCATAACAATGGAATCTTGTTCCCGTGTGGTTCTGTACTGTCACAATGGTCTCCTTGGTTCTGGACTTTAACAATGGACCCTTGGCTCCATGAGTTTCCATGATGTCACAATGGTCTCCTTGGTTCCACAAGGCCTTGCCTTGCCACTATGGACCCATGACTCCATGAGCCGGTGTCAGAATGGCCCCTTTGTCCCATAGAGCCCCACAGTGTCACTATTCTCTCGCCTTGGTTCATTGAGGCCTTGCTGTGTCACAATGCTCCTTTGTTTCCACGAGGCCCCATGTGTCATAATGGTCTCCCATGGTTCCACGAGGCCCAGCTGTATCACAATGGCCCCTCTGTCCCATGGAGCCCCACAGTATCACAATTGTCCTCCCTTAATTCCATGAGGCCCTGAAAAGTCACAATGGACCTTTGATTCCATGAGTCCAACATTGTTCCAAGAATCCTTAGGTCCATGGGGCCCTGTAGTGTCACAATGGTCCCTTGGTTCCATGGTTCCACACAGTGTGACAATTGCCCTTTGGCCCAACAGGGCCTCATAGTGTCACAATGGACTCCTCGGTTCCATGCAGACACAAGGTGCCACAATGGCCCTTTGATTTCTCAAGGCCTCAAAGCATTAAAATGTCCTCCATGGTTCCATGAAGTCCTCCTGTGTAAAAATGGCCTTTGGTTCCATGATGCCTCATAGTGTCACAATGGTCTCATTGGTTCTGCACTTTAGGAATCCCCCCTTGGTCCCTTGGAGCCCCACAGTGTCACTATTGTCCCCTTGATTCCATGAGGCTTTGCTGTGTCACAATGCTCCTTTGGTTCCATGAGGTCCCCTGTGTCACAATGGTCCCTGGCTTCCATGAGGCCTGGCAGTGTCACAGGGGTCTCCTTGGTGCTGCAGTGTCACAAGGGACCCTTGGTTCCATGGGGACTCACAATGTCAGAAGGGTCTCCTTGGTTCCATGAGGCCCTGCAGAGCCCCTTGATTCAACAAGGCCTCCAAATGTCATCATGGCCTCCAGGATTCCATGAGGCTCCGCAAAGTCCCAATGGACTTTAGTTCCATGGGGTCCTGCACTGTTTTATGAATCCTTCTTTCCATGGGGCCCTGGAGTGTCACAATGGACTCCTTGGTTCCATGGTGCCGCTCAGTGTGACAACTGCCCCTTGACCTGCCATGACCCCACAGTGTCACAATGGTTCCTTGCTTCCATGAGGCCTTGCAGTGTCACAATGGTCTCCATGATCCCATAAGGCCTTGCAGTGTCACCACAGACCATTGGTTTCATGGAGCCCCACAGTGTCACTATAGTCCTCTTGGCTTCACAAGGCTCTGAAGTGCCACAATGGTCCTTTGGTTCCACAAGGCCTCCGAGTGTAAAAATTGCCTCCATGGTTCCATGAGGCCCTGCTGCGTCACAATGGACCTTTGGTTCCATGATGCCCCAGAGTGTCACAATGGTATCCTTGGTCCCACGGTGTCAGAATGGACCCTTCATCCCATGGACACCCACAGTGTTCCCTGCAGTCCCCTTGATTCCACCAGGCCCTGCCATGCTCTAATCGCCCCTTGGTTCCAGTGGGTCCCAAAGTGTCAGAACAGTCTCCATTATTCCAAAAGGCCCCACAATGTCCCTGTGCTGCCCTTGGTTCCACAGGGCCCTACAGTGGAACAAAGGATTCTTGGTTCCATGAGGTTCCTCAGTCCCAATGGTCTCCTTGGATCCTCAGTGTCACAGTGGCCCCTTGGCTCCGTGTGGCCACGCTATGTCACAATGGCTCATGGTTCCATGAGGCCACACAGTTTAACAAGGGACCCTTGGCTCCATGAGGCCTTGCTGTGTCATAATGGACTTGTGGTTCCATGAGCTCTCACACTGCCAGCAGCAGTCTCCTTGGTTCTGCAGTGTCACCATGGACCCTTTGTTCCATGAGGTTCCGCAGTAGAACACGGTCACCTTGGTTCCGTGAGGTTCTGCAGTTTAACAACGGACCCATGGTTCCACCAGGCCGTGCTGTGTCACAATGGCCCCTTGGTTCCAAGAGGTTTCTCAGGGTCACAATGGTCTCCTTGGATCCGCAGTATCACAACAGGCCATTGGTTCAATGTGGCCCCAATGTGCCAAAATGGATTTTGGTTCCATGGGGTTCTGCAGTGTCACAATGGACCCTTTGTTCCATGAGTTTGCTCAGTGTCACAGTTGACTCCTTGTTCTGTGAGGCCTCGCCATCACCAAATCTCCAAAATATCAGAATAAGACCCGTTAACACTAATTTGCTTTTAAAGAGGGGATCATTTATTCAGGCCTGAGGTCTAGTGAGGGATAACTTCTAACCTTATGTGGACATGTTATTCTACCAGCATCAGTAAGTGTGTATTACAATTTACTCACTTCCATAAAACTCACCCAAAGTTCCCAGATTCAGTCCTTTGATTTTATGTCACTACATTTTTGAGCCAGATGTCTTCTCTTCCAACCATCCTTGCTGGGAAAGCAGCCCCTGCATGCCTTGTTCCTGTGCTGAAAGTTCACAGGCACAGTAAAAATTGAATTAATCCTTTTGATATCAAGGCCAAGGCTTTGTGTGGCGAGGCAGAGGCAGGCAGGAGGCAGAGCTGGGTGCAAAGGAAGGGCCCAGCCAGGTGGGGCAGCCGGGGGATGCCGACAGCCTGCAGGGGCAGAGGCGCAGCGCAGGGACACCGTGGGACAGCCTGGGCTGCACAGGGAACAGGGATGGGCAGCAGCTGCAAGACAGCCCTGCCAGAGCCAACTTGGGCAGCACTTTGGCCATGGCTGCTGGGCTTGGGCCTGAGGCCACGAAGGGACAAGTGACCCTTGCAGGGCTGGGGCCTCATTGCCTCCTTGTCCCTGCTCAGCAGCCTGGCAGGGGCCGCCCCATGCTCCTGCCCTTGGCATTCCACATCCCCACATGCCAGTGCCCATCCCAGGAAGGGCCCTGAGCAAGGAGGGAGGGACAGGATCTGCCTGGCCAGGGGCTGGGGCTCAGGCCTTGGCCCTTTGCATTCCTGAAACACATCCAGGTGTGCTCAGCACCAGAGACACCTTTGCCTTGCTTGTCCCCAGCTGTCATCACTGCTTCCAGTGTTCTGCTCTAACTGGAACCTGAGGACACTTTGTCAGTCTTGTGCCTCACAGGGATCTATTTAAAGCACAAGAATCTTCAGTGTTTCAATCTCACTTAGAGTTCTTGAAAAAATTTTTGAGCCCTCTCTGAGGGACTGGGTCTGATGCAAAGAGCACCAAAGCCCCAGAGGCTCATTAAAGTCCCTGTGCTGTGTCTGTACTGCTAAGCTGGGCTGGGCTCCTGGCCCAGAGGCAGCTCCTGGCAAGGGCAGCACTGCAGAGAGACAGCTCTGGCCAGGAGCAACTCCTGTGCACAGCCCAGCAGGGCTGGGGCACTGCCAGGGCTCCTCAGGGACACCAGCAGGGCACAGACAGAGCTCACAGGGGCTCAGCACTGGCAGGGGCTGTGGGATGTCCCAGAGGGGGCTGTGTCACAGCAGCACCTCTGTGGCTGTGTCACAGAGGCACAGAGCAGCTGTGATGTCAGCAAGGGGTTGTGTGACAGCACAGAGTAGGCTGTGAGATCATGGTATGACTGTGTGACAATAAAGAGTGGGCTTTGAGGTCAAAGTGTGTGCTGTGACATTACAGAGTGGCAGTATGACATCACAGAGAGGCTTTTGTGGCATCACTGAGAGGGTTGTGACATGACAAAGTTGGCTGTGACATCATAGAGTAGGGTGTGAGGCCATAGAGCAGATCCTACCATTATGGAGGGTGTCTCTGTGACATTGTGACATCACTGGGTAGCTGTGTAAAATCATAGAACAGGCTGTGACATCACAGAACAGACAGTGCCATCACATTGTGATTTTTTGACATCAGTGTCTTCTGTGTCATCACAGGATGCTGTGTGACATCACAGGGGCTGTGTGACATCACAGGGGCTGTGTGAGGTCACTGGGGAGGTCACTCTGCCCCGGCCCCCTCACAGCTCCCCCCAGAGCAGTCCAACCCTGCTCGTGCACAGCAGAGTCCCCTGTCCCCCCGGGTCCCCCTGCCCCCAGCCCCGCAGCCTCCCCCAGAGGATGTTCCACGAGATCGATCCCAGAGCCTGACACGGGGATGGGGGGCCGGAGCCCTGGGGGTGGCTCAGGGGGACAGGGACCCCCCGGCAGCGTTCCCGTGTCCCCCAGGGCCAGAGCCTGGGCCAGGGCTCCTTCACCCTGCTACCAACAAGGCCTTGAGAGTGCTATGAAAAATCCTCAGCAAGGGATCAGCAAAAACCAGAGTTTATATTAAGGGACAGCAATACAAAGTTCCTTGGCAAGAGTCACTCTGCTCCTGACTGGGCACTTCAGGCACAGCAAGGAAACAAAGCATTAACAAAATCAAACAAAATCCAGGCAATCAAACCAGAAATGAACCAAGAACTGTCCCTGTGTGTGTGTGTAACACAAAGACAGTGAGGGCAAGGATAAAAGCAATATGGCCTAAAAGCTTAACAGAGCTCAAATTTAATAGGACTTAACATAACCTTGACTGATACTTTAAACTTGACAATTTACAAAAGAACAGCACTTAACACTATTTAACCTAACTTATAACCTATGACTTAGCAATTTAACAGAGGAATTACATTTAACAGTATTTAACTTAGCTAATAACCTAAACTTAACAACTTAGCAAAATAACAACTCTAAGCAGCATTTAACTTTGCTTAGACCTCCTGACTTAACCTTACCTACATGCCTGACTGACTCAGCTATCCAAGGCACTCAAGCACCTCAGAGAGCAGCATTTCTGCCATGTTTCCCCAGCACAGGCACTCCTGTGCGCACACAGACACAAAAAGTCAGTGCAAGGCACTGGTGAGAAATTCCCCTGAGGGCAGGAAATGCTCACTCTGGATCCTTTGGCATCTCCCCACTGGATGAAGGGCTGAGCCTGGAGGAGTGGGGGGATCGGCCCAGGCTCCATCGTTGTTTGGGATCCCCGAGTGCAGCAAATGGGAGAGTTCCCGGCTGGGAGAGGCCCCACTCAGAGGCAGTTGCTGGCCCAGGAGTGTCACTCTAGGACACGAAAGAACACAAGCTCACATCGTTGTTCTCATGGTGAAGAAAAAAGGGGAAGTTTATTTTCTAACTCCAACATTTACAGTTTTTCAAAAGTGACAGTGGATTGGAGGGTGACAGTGCCACCTCTCCAATGACACTGGACAAACCAACAGTCCATCAACTGTCTCCTCCTCCAGAAAGGAATGCAAAGCAATGAGTTATTTACAGTAAGTGTGTGAGAAAGTTCACTACAAGAATGTCAACATCAGAAGGCTTAGAAAATCTTAAAAAACCAGGGTGACATCTCACTCTTTTCTGTTTAAAAAAGAAAAAATGTAAATGAACAATATGAAAAAAGAGAACATGAACACTCTTCAGCGTCCACTTGTGGAGGTATCATCAGAGTGATCACTCTCATCATCTGCATCTGAGTCATCACTCAACGATTCACCCGCTTGATGTCTTTCAGGTTGTTCACGATTTCCATCTTGCCCGTCGGCCGGATTCTGTCACAGGTCAGGGCAAACACACTTCGAAGGTACCCAGCGTACCCCAGTGTGTGTGGATACACAAGCATACCCGCGCCCCAAAGCGATAAGGTCATAGGGACCTTCCCACTGTTTGGTGACTAAATTCTGTACCCAAACATTCGCTCGAGGCTGATGTGCCTTGTCTGCTGCCTGCAACGAGAGATGGTGATTCAAAATGACAGAATGATTTGAGCTCTGTGGCACAGTGAGATGACTGATTGTGCACAAGGCTTTTGCCAACCGACTGTGCGGGGTTTCACCCTTCATTCCCCGTTTTTGTTTTTGAAGAACCCGCTCCAGAGTACCGTGAGCGCATTCTACAATATCTTGACCAGTCGGAGAATGAGGGATGCCAAACTTGTGCGAGACACCCCACAACTGCAGGAACTGCCACACCTTTTGCAATGCATAAGCAGGACCATTGTTGGTTTTCAAAGCAGAAGGTATGCCCAGAACGGTAAAGGCCTGGCTCCAGTGGGCAAGGACATCACGGGCCTTCTCCCGTGATGTGTGAGCCAAAGCCCACATCGCAGAGGAGAAAGTGTCCACCGTGACAGGCACATATTTGAGCCGGCCAAACTTGGCAATCTGGGTGACATTGGTCTGCCAAAGCTCCAAGGCCCCAAGGCCTCTAGGGTTTACCCCTGCCGGCAAAGACGGAACAAGTGCATGGCAGTCATCGCATGACTCAACAATGTCACGAGCCTTAGTCGGCTGAAACTGCTTCTGCAAGGTATGTGCGTTTTGGTGGAAAAACCCATGTGATGCCTTGGCCTGCGCGAGTGTATCAGGCTGAGGCGCTACCCACGCTGGGTTAGCCAACTTGTCAGCCCTCGCGTTACCTTCCACTATAAAGCCTGGCAAATTGGTGTGACTCCTCACATGCAGAACATAGAATGGATGAACCCAGGGCTGAATGGCACACCACAAGGTCTTCAGTAAATGAAACAAGGCAGGATTACTGACCTCCTTCAAAATGGAATGACCCAACCTCTGTGTGGTATTGGCCACATAGGTGGAATCCATGACCAAGTTGAAAGTTTCCTGGGAAAATTTCTCAAATGCCATGACAGCAGTCCTCAGTTACAACCAATTGGGCTGACCCATTGTCATGAGCTTCCAGAACCTGCCACTCAGATCCATCCCTCCAGGTAACAATGGCCTTTCATGTTTTCCCTGAACCGTCAGTGAAGACGGTGGGTCCTTGAACGGGTTCCTGGCTGGTTTTGGGCCGCAAAGAGATTTGTGTGAATTTTGCCATATGCAGTAGCCTATGGCTATGATGGTGATAAATGACCTGTCCTGAAAAGTATTCCAGAGCACTCTGCAGGGACACACTGTTTGCAAAGCTCCAGTCAAAATCCTCCCGTTTCACCGGGAGTATGATCTTTGCAGGATCCACACCCATCAATTGCAAACACCGTTGCCGGCATTTGATTATCAAGCGAGCAATCAGCTCAAACAATGCAGTTGCTGTCTTCAGCGGCTGATGGGGCAGAAAAACCCATTCCAACACATGCAAGGAATCGGGCCATTTGTCACTCCATTGGCCAATGATGCCCATGGGATACAAATCTGGAGTGGTGATAAACACAGTGACATCAACAGAGAGATCAATGCAATGAACTTGGCAAGCCGAAACAGCTCACTGAACCACCTACAACACCTTACATGCCTCAGGGGTCAGTGTGTGAGGTGACTTTAGATCAGAGTCTCCTTTCAACAAATCATACAGAGGAGACAGCTGTGCATTGGTTAGTCCCAAGTATGGACGTAAGCGAGTGATGACACCTACCAATTTCTGTAGGTGTCGTTCAGTGTCTTCACAGAATGCACAAATTGCACCTCCTGGTGACTGATCGTCCATTCTAGAATTTTGACCCCCAAGTAATTCCAAGGTGGTTGTTGAACCTTTTCTTGAGCCACCTGCAGTCCATGAGCATGCAAAGCATTGAGCAATTGAGGCTGAATCCTCAGCAGCTCATCCTGGGGGGGCATACCCACCAGAATGTTGTCCGTATAATGATACAAACGTGCATCAGAAAACTGCTTGTGAACTCCAGACAAGGCAGGAGAATTCTGCATGCCCTGGGGCAATGTCCTCCATTGATACCTCTGTGCGGGCTCAGCCTTGTTAATCGCTGGCACTGAGAAGGCAAACATCGGTCTGTCATGAGGATGCAAAGGAATCGTAAAGAAACAATCCTTCAGATCCACAATGAGGACGGGCCAGTCTGGGGGAAGCATGGTAGGCGATGGCATGCCCGCCTGCAATGTCCCCATGCTTTCGATCACGGCATTAACCTTTCAAAGGTCTTGCAACAACCTCTACTTCCCAGATTTCTTTTTGATGCAGAAGACAGGAGTGTCCAAAGACTGGTAGAAGGCTCCAGATGACCCTGTGTGGGAATCCACAAAATTAGAGGATTTTGGGAAAGCTTCAAGATGCAGGCCTCAGAGACAGCAGAACTGTGAGCAGAGCTATGCAGCAGCCATGAGATAGGTCAGCAGAAAAATTATTTAAACTGTAGAAAAGCAAGGGCAAATAGAATAATGGTCTGTGTATTAACACTTGTCTAGAATAGCTCTCTAAGCTACAGAAAGTTTATCTAGCAAGATATTAGGAAGTTTGAAGCTTAATAATGGAGCTCTGTGCATTGTGTTTTAAGGCTTACAAGCAGGTATTTTATTCGAAATAAGCAAGCATTGTTTTAACCAAAGTTACGTGTGCTTATGATGATTGGATAAAACTACTGTCAATGTGCTTTTGCTTTGTGTAATTGGTCAAGAAACTTATAAAGTAAGTTGTAATATTAAGTTTCTGGTCTGCTGCCTGGGATGTGAGCTGCTGGCATCTTCCCATTGTCATAACCATGTAATGAGACTGATGCTGAAAATTAAAGCAGCTCGAGGCACATTCTACAGCAGCCCTGTCTGCTTTGTGGTTTGTACAAAGCCCCCCTGCCAGCTTCACCCTGGTCCAACTGCTCCTGCACCAGA
Source organism: Melozone crissalis (assembly GCF_028551555.1). Taxonomy (NCBI): domain Eukaryota; kingdom Metazoa; phylum Chordata; class Aves; order Passeriformes; family Passerellidae; genus Melozone; species Melozone crissalis. The sequence goes on along the minus strand of NW_026535896.1, from coordinate 7,059,608 downwards.
TTCTGAAGGGTGACCAATTTATCTTGAGGGAGGGGCCACTGCTTCTCCCAGACAGATTTGTCCACCAGACACCAAATAGGAGGCATAAGACACTCTGCGCCCTTCATCGCAGTGGCCCCCATCAAAAATCCGTCCCGATGCACACCCCCCAGACAGACAGAACACCCCTCCCCCAGAGGTTGGGCGGAGTAGAAGTAACATGAGGCCTAACCCAGGCTGTCTGTCCCTCTGTGTTCGCAACCAGCACGGGCCACTGGCTCACGTAGCATTGTGCCATCCCTCCCGGGCCCATGACAGATGTCCCCACCGGATCCAGGGGCCACTCTGGGGGCCAGGCAGCAAGGGAGAGAGCCGTGGCATCAGCACCGCTGTTGAGAAGCCCATGGAGGTAGATTTCTGATGGCGTCGCACCAGGAACAGACAGGGTACACAGCATCTTGGGATGGTCCTTGGTCAGGACAGCAGTCCAGTGAACTTGAGGCAGCCCAGTGGATCCAAAGCCACCAGCTCCACGTGACCGGTCAGCTGTCCTGTAAACAGAGGACTTAAAAGGCACAAGTTGAGCAAGTCGCGTCTCTTTCGTGATCGTGATGGGAGGGGGTGGGTGTGGAGACCGTGGCACAAATCTGCCCTGTGAAATCTGCATCAATGAGCCCCAGGTGCACAATGATGCCCTGAATGGTGGCACTAGATCTCCCCATCAGGAGAGCACTCATGCCCCCACCCAAGGGACCGAAGGCATCCCGGGGAACCTTGTGTATTTTACAAGATTCTAAGATAACTGTTGCTGTGGTGCAGACATCCACACCTGCTGATCCGCGGGTGCTGGCTGCAAGCCGGCAAAGGAGGCCTCCATTGGTTCCTGGGTATGGAGAGAAGCTTGTGTCTAGGTGCGTTCCTTCTGAGTGCTTCGCTTCACGTTTCCCGAGCCTGGTAAAGCCTGGCCATTAACATGAACAGTCGCCTTGCAGATATTGGTTTGGACATGTGATTCGGCCTACCAAACCAACCACATAAGAACATCGGGAATTTGACCTTCTGTGCTTTCTTCCCCTGCTTCTTGCCAGCATGCACAGTCCCCTGCTGTGGCCACCTGCCCTGTGGTGCTGCCCAGACTGGCTGCACAGCGGCAGCCACAGCAGCCAACTTCTGACCCGAGGGGATAATGTCTGCACAGGCCTCCACCATATGGGAGACAATAGGAAAACCAGGCAGAGCCACTATAACCTTCCTACAAGCATCATTTCAATTACACCTCGCAAGGTTTGCAATCACAATCCTCTTTGCCACAGGATCAGGGCACCTGCCTCTCCACAGACGCAGTCAGCCTTGCTGCAAATTCCACGAAGGACTCATCAAATCAATCCCCTGGACAATTGTCGCAAACGGCTGCCTCGGAGCAGCCATTTCCAGGGTCTGAACAATCGCTGCCATGCCCAGCGTGTGGCACTGATGAAGCACAAGGGGATCGAATCCAGCCTGCGCCTGAACATTGGCATAAAGCGCCATGCCCAACAGCACGTCAGTGACAACCCCATGCCGGGGGTCCTGTGGCGCCAATGCAGCATTCTGCACCACCGCGTGGGCTGCCAAACGAGCCTGCTTGGTCTCAAAAACATCAAACTGCACAGGGTCAAAAAGAGAATGTGCCACACGATCGAAGTCATGAGGCGTCAGCACGTCCGTAGCAACCCTCCCGAGAGTCTGCATAACCTCAGCAGACCCCAAACCATGCTGAGCAACCGCATCATGAACTTCCCTCTCCAGCTTATACAAAAGTGGTTCATGAGTGTTGTGAGTAACACCCCTGAGCATAGGGAAAGCCTGGGAACCCCCTGGCAAAGCCACAGCACCTGCTGTGTTCCGGTACTTGGGCCCCACAGGGACAAGAGGGGATGACTGACTGGGAGCCAGGTCAACACCACTCACCCCCGCGCCCCCTGCAGCACCGGCAGAGCCAGAGGAGCCTGCTCCGCAACCCAGCAGATGTAGCGATGAGGCAGGCTCAGACATCTCGTTAGTGTTAGTTTTGGCTTCTCACCAGAAACGCTCGGGGTCCCTTGGACATACAGTCACCTGGCATGAGGGAAGCATCCACAAATTCGACGAGGAGACGCCATGGCCCCGGGAACCCACTCGCCTCCCACCGGCTGTGTTGGCATTCGCACTAAAGGTAAATACCTCAGCGCCCTGTCGTGCTGCAGCCCTGGCAGGGGGCGCCTTGGCGGGCACAGGTGCCAGCACTGCCTGCAAACCCGATGTGGGCTGGCACATGTGACCATGGTCACAGGGGTTTTCAGGATGAGAGAGAGACAAGAATGTTGACTCCATGATTAGAAGGCTTGATTTATTATTTTATTATATATACACTACATTGTAACTATACTAAAAAGAAATAGAAAGGAAAAGGTTTCTCAGGAGGCTAAGCTAAAAATAAAATTGAAAAGAATGAATAACAAAGATCTGTGTCTCGGCAGAGAGCAAGAGCAGCTCTGCCGTGAGTGGTGAGTAAATCCAAACATCCACAAGAGACCAATCACGGATCCACCTGTTGCGTTCCACAGCAGCAGATAACCATTGTTTACACTTCGTTGCTGAAAGGTCTCAGCTTCAGCAGGAAAAATCCTAATGAAAGGATTTTAATGAAAAGATGTCTGCAACAGGACGAGACCGGCGCGGAGCTCTGTCCCTGACATGGAGGAGGGGAGGGGTGCCAAGAGAGGTGCAGCCCGTGGAGCCGCATCACTGCAGAGCAGCACAAGGGAGCCTGGCACAGCCAAATCCACCCTGGGGGAACCATCGCCATCCCCTGAGTTGGACCCGTCCCCCACCACATTGTCCCAGGGCGGGGGAGAGAGCTCCACATCACACAGAAACTCAAACTCCCCTTCGTCCACGTCAGAGACAGAAGGGGTCCACTGGGAACTCCAAGGGGTACAAGAACCAGACCCCTGCCAAAGATCCTCACACTTTTTCCACTGCACCAGCAGTGATCCCATGTCTACGGTGCAATCATCAAAGAGGGCCTCCGTGAGGCGGACCCCCACAAGAGAACACTCCTCCTTGGAGAACGGCTTTGCAGAGTCCGAAAAGAGCCCTCGCTCTCGGACCCACAGAAACAATTGCTCAAAATCATACCAGGAAATAGAAACCTGTTTCCACTCCAGGACCCCTCCTCCAGAGATCCAAAATGAGGGAATCCTCCTTGAAACCCACAGTGGTTGCCATTACCCCAAGAACAGCAGGCAAAGCACCAAAGATGGGGGACAATAAAACCTCACCGGCAATCCAGACTCTGTCTCAGCCTAGGCTGCAGTACACATTGGCAGTCACCTGATGTCACTAGAGGACAGGAAAGAACAGAAGCACACATCGCTGTTCTCAAGGCGAAGAAAAAATGTGAAGTTTATATTCTGACTCCAACATTTATAGTTTTCCAAAAGTGACAGCAGATTGGAGGGTGATAGTGCCACCTCTCCAATGACACTGATCAAACCACCAGCCCTTCAACTCTCTCCTCCTCCATAAAAGGAATGCGAAACAATGAGTTATTTACAGAAAGTGTGTGAGAAAGTTCACTACAAGAATGTCAACATCAGAAGGCTTAGAAAATGTTAAAAAACCAGGATGACACAAGTTGGGCTTAACTTGGCTTCTGGTGACTGCTTCTCTGGTGACTGCCCCTGCACCAGTGGGGCTCACTTGTTTCCTTCCTATGGAGACCATTGTGACACTGCGGAGCATTCTGGAACCAATGGGCCATGGTGACACTTAGGGACTTGTGGAACCAAGAGGAACTTTGTGACCCCGCAGGGTACCATGGATCCCAGGGGCCACTGTGACACTCTGGGGCCTCGTGGAACCAAGAACATCTTTCTGTTCTCTTTGAACCAAGAACATGTGGCCCAGTTGGGCCTCACCGTCCCAAGGGGCCAGTGTGAAGCAGCAGGGCTTTGTGGAACCAAGAGGCTATTGCTGCATTTCAGGGCCTTGTGGAGCCAAAGGGCCATTGTGATCCTGCAGGGCACTTTGGATCCATGGAGAGCATTGCGGCATTGCAAGGCCCCATGGAATCAGGGAGACGATTGTCACCCTGCAGGGTCTCATGGAAGGAAGGGGCCATTGTGACACTATGGGAAGTTGTGGAACCAAGGGAATCATTGTTGCACTACTGGGCCCCAATGGAACCAAGGGGCCATTGGACACAGCGGGACTTCATGGAACCAATAGACCATTATGGCACTGTGGGGCCTTGTGGAACCATGGAGACCACTAAGATCCTTAAGGACTTGTGTAATCAAGTGACCGTTATGACGCCTGAGGGCACCATGGAAGCAAGGAGCCATTGTGACACTGCAGGGCCCTGTGGAACCAAGGGAACATGAAATAGGTGTGGCTGCCTTGGCTTCCCAGGGGTCACCTGACAGGTCTGGCTGACCTTGGAATGCTGAAGGCCATTCCCATCTGCCCCTGAAACACTGGGGCTCTGGGCTTTTCTTTTTATGGAAAAGAACTGTCCATTTTTCCAGGCATGCATGGCCAAAATTATGATTCCACCTCCAAATATCTGTGTATTCAAGGATTGCTGCCAGACTAAACTTGCCAGGACAGACAAGTCTGGCTGGTCATTGACTCCTGAGTGGCAGCACTCATCTATTTTCCAAACACTGGAAAGGGCTCTGTGCTTTTTTTTGTATGGAAAAAAAAATCCCTCTTTTCCAGGCACAAATGTTCTAAATTAGGACTCCGCATTTGTAATTTCAAATATCCAAGGGTTGCTCCAAGCAAACCTGCCAGGACAGACAGGTCAGGCTTGCCTTGGCCGCTGATGGCTGCCGTTCATCAGCTCCTGAAACATTGGGGCTCTGTGGTTTCCTTCCTATGGAGACCAATGAGACATTTGAGAGCCTTGTGAAATGAAAGGGCCATTGTGACACTGCAGAGCCTTGTGGAACCAAGGACAGCATTGTGGCTCTGTTTGGCCGCATGGTCCCAAGGGGCCAGTGCAAAGCAGCAATGTGAGAGTTAGCCCAGCTATAACTCAGAGTCAGACAGATTTTACCCTGGAAGAACTGCACGTGAGTTTCAAGTTCTAGGAATCACTCGATTTACTTAGGGTAAGCTTGAGACTTTTCCTATAAGCCTTTAGTGTTGTTATGCTAAGTTGTCCAAGTTCTACTCCTGTATTGGTTTATTGGTTACTTGTTTCTTCTTTATGGTTATTGTTCTAGTTTTCTAGACCCAAGTATCTATGTTGTGACTTCCTCTTTGTCTCAGGTTTTAGGATACTGCCCCTCGTACCGTGCTCGACTTCTCCATGTTTATTGTTTTTCACCCTGTAATTAAAGTTCTTTGTGGGAAACTCCATCGAACCCACTCCTTTTCATTTTTTCCACCCTCGCCCTGCTGAAGTCAGGGACTCAGAGAGGTTTGTCACAGCCACCCTCATTGTGACATCTGGCACCCAAACAGGGACCATGACATTCAGGGCTCCTTGTGTCAGTCACGTCAGCTGGGGTTAGCTGATGGATAGGTCAGTGCTCCCCGGGATTTTGGATTTTGCAGGCCTGGCGGATTCATTGCTGCTTCGAGGGACCTCGGCCCGGGATCGGCAGGGGCAAAAACGGTTTCACCTGCATAGGATTGCAGGTGGGTTTGGGGAAATGCTAGACATTTATTGCCCATTTTGCCACTGTGTTTTTACAATATGCACCCAAGTCCCATTATTTATTTGGTGTGCTCTGGTGGCTGTTGCCCCTAAGGTGGAGAAGGAGAAAAATGGGCAGCTAGATGTCCAAAGTAGAAAGGAAGCATATATGGATGCTTTAAGTTAATTCTAACAGATCGTGACAAAATATTTTCAAAGAACAAATTAAAATCAATCATGAGGTGGATCATTAAAACTTTTCCAGATGCCTCTGCTGATGAAATCCATACCATTGAATTTTAGGACTCAGTGGGACTTAAACTGTACAACCTTTCAATCAAAAGGGAGCCCATTGCAGCCCACATGCTCCCCATCTTCCCTACCATCCTTGAGACCCTTCACCAGCAAGCAATGTCTCAAAAACTCAATCCGTTGGTCACTCCTAACTCAAGACCTCCCCTCAAACGTGCCTTTCTCACACCTTCCACAATGGTCCAAGATGGCAATGGCCACGTGGTCTTGGAGCATCATGCCCTGGAGATTCAAGATGGAAGGAGCCTGAATGTGGCTTGGGAGCCGGATCATCCTCCCTCCATCTTGGCTCCTCCACTTCCTGCTACCACAACCTTCTCTTCCGCCCTGAACAAACCTCCAGACTCCATCCCCACAACTGTAGGTCATGTCCCCACTGTCAATCATTCCACCTTCACCCTGGGCAATGCCTCCAGAACTCTACCCAGGAAGTCCGCCATTGTAAATCAAGGCCCTTCCTCCCCAACACCTGACAAAATGGCAGTGCCCTTTGCCTCATCCTCCAGCAATAATATAACCCCATGGTCACAGATACTAAGCCCAACTGTCACACTATTTCTAATCCAAATGTTTCTCCTCCAAGTTATTCTTCCTCCCTGGAAGACAGTTTGGATTCCCCAGAGCCACTTTTCCCCTCAACCCCAGAAGATCCCCAGGAAAGGATCCAGAAAGAAGCAGTTAAGGAAGGACACTGGCAAAGAGTCTCAAAACCCCTCATTGCCCCTGTATGTTATGAAAGAAGGGGGCAGAATCCTAGCTATCAGCCATTGGTTTACAGGGAAATCAAGGATCTGTGTAGGGCAGCTAAAGACCATAGGATGGACTTACCTTGTTTTAATGGCCTAATGAGGGCCATGTTTACAGCACATCATAACTCCCTATGATTTAAAATGTATTAGGACCATGTTGTTGTCACCTACAGAATACAACCTGTGGGAAGGGGGATGGAAGTGTTTACTAAATCAATTAATAGCAGACTATGCTAATAATGAGGCAAGGGCAGAATTGACAATCAACCATCAAGCTGGAGAAGGACAGCAAAGCCGACTAGATGATCAAGCAGCAGGTATCCCCACAGAAGTATTGGATGATATCAAAGAGATGACTTTGTAAGCTTTAATCCAGGTATCGCATCATAGTACCCCCATTTTGGACTACCTTGGGTGGCTGCAGCTAAATCTTTAGGACAATCAGACCATCTTGGGTGCCTGTTAAGTAAGCAAACCAATGCTACCTCCCTCACACTGAGTGGCCTGCTCTCAGACATAGAGACCATCAGACATGCCACCTTGCAGAACAGCGATAGAATTTTTATTCTGGGCACATGGGCATGGCTGTGTAGACTCTGAGGGCATGTGTTGCATGAACCTCTCCAGCCAGAGCAAGTCAATCCACAAGAGCATTCAAGTACTGAATGAAGAGTTCAAGAAGCTTCAAGTGGAAAACAAAGACTGGGTCAATGAACTCTTCCAATTCAAGGGACTAAAGGGTTGAATGATGTCTAGCTAAAACAGGACATTTAATTTTCTTAGCTGTTGTTGTATTGTTAATTGTCTGATGTTTGTTTGAAAGCTTTTAGAAGGTCTTACAAAATTCTTTCAGTTCCATCTTCGTTGTAAAACAGAAAGAGGGAAGATACCCAACACAGGCTCCTCATGGACTCCTTGGAGGAGAGAACTGGAGGTCAGGATGGCACAAAAACCTCTCAGAGACTCAGTGTGGGCAAGGAAATCCTTAAAAGTACCTAAAAGTATTCTTAAATCCATAAAGTACCTTAAAAACCTTGAGTATCTCAAGGCAATAATGAGCCCCACTGAGTGTCAGTACAAAGCTCTCCAGGGACTCTATAAAGCAGATAACTGGGGCCATGATTGCACAAACCTCTCACAGAGTCAGTATCAAAAGGGAAACACCAAGTACCTTAAAATAACTGAAGTAGCCTGAAGTACTAATGAGCCCCAATGAGTGTTGTTACTGAGAAAGCCTCTCCAGGGATTAATTACAGCAGATAATTGGAGGCCATGACAGCACAAACCTCTCAGAGACTCCAAGGCAAAAGCCAAACCCAAAGTCCTTTGAAAAACCTGCAGTCCCTACAAGGAGCATTAAGGATTCCCCAGGGCCATTGCTGAGCAAGGCTCCCCAGGGACTCCTTCCAGCAGATCCTTGAGGCCCCTGGGATGTGGGCTAGGGGGGGATGCTGAGGGCAGGACAAGGGGCTGACAGTGCCCAGCCTGGCTGGGGCTGTGCCAGGAGGCCTCAGTGCCTCAGGACAAGGTGTCTCCTCACAGCCCTTGGTGGCACAGACACTGCTGTGCTCCAGGGCACAAAGACTTGCCTTCTCTTTGTCCCCACCTGTTATCACTTCCTCCAGTTCTCTGCTCTGCCTGGGACCTGGGGACACTTTCTCAGTCGTGTCCCTCAGTGGGACCCATTAAATGTCCAAGAAAGTTTGGAGTTGGATTCTGACTTGGAGTTCTGGAGAGGTTTCTTCAGCTCCCTCTCAGGGACTGATGTTCAGGGCCTGAGCACAAAGCCCCAGAGGCTCATTAAAGTCCTTGTGCTGTGTCTGTGCTGCTGAGCTGGGCTGGGCTCCTGGCACAGAGGCAGCTCCTGGTAACCAAGAAGAGCTTCAAAAGCACATTTCTCTTGATGAGCAGCTCTTCTGCCAGCCCAGCAGGGCTGGGGCACTGCCTGCAGCCACCCCGGGCACAGCACAGAGGCACAGAGAGCTTCAATCAGTCAGGGCTGGGAAGGTGCTGAGAAGTGCCTGGGGCAGAATCACTGCCAGCCCTTGGCACAGGAACCTCTGGCTGCAGGACAATGCAGCTGCAGCTCCTGGAGCCATCTCCCAAAGCTGGAACATCCCAATGCCTACAGACCCTGTGAGTACATTCTCTGATTGTCTCTTGTGCACAGCAGCCAGGGGTGCCCAGGGCTGTCCTGCAGAGCAGGGTCCTGCAGCCCAGGGTGCTGTGCTGGGGCAGGGACTCTGCTGCCTGCCAGGGACAGCTCTCAGCAGCCCTGGCAGCTGCTTTCAGCACTGGGGGACAAGGTCTGGGTGGGAGGAGACAGCTGGTAAGGCTTGAAAGTGTTCTCCTTGTGTGGTGATGATGCTGCATTGTTCAGGACTGCTTCCAGCATGACATTTAACTGTAGAATATTTCCAAGTATATTATACAGGAAGCAGAGCAAGGCTGGGGCTGCATAATTTGGAAAATCCTGCTTTTTAAATCTACTGCTTTTTGTTGCCAGGATGAAAAATTGCACATTGATATTAATCTCTCAGTTAAGATTCAGAAAAAGAAAATAGCTTTTTCTCAGATCTTACTAAGCCAGGCAGTGACAGAAACCTGCACAGGGCCCCCTAGAAGATGCATCAGTTTTGCTTTTTCAGCCTCCTCAGTGTTGTTCTGACAGAGCCATCAGAGCCTGGAGAGCCAGAGCTGCCCCTGGGCAGTGCCTGAGCTGGGAGGGTTCTGCAGGGCAGAGCTGAGCCCCCAGGGCTGTGCTGGGCTCTGGCAGCACTGGCAGGGCCCAGCCCTGGGCACAGGGAAGCAGCTGCTGGCAGGGACAGCTCCAGGCAGCAGAGCCCTGGGCAGGCAGTGGGGGGAAAGTGCCCCCAGGCTGTGCTGGGATATTTAAAGTCCTCTCCAAACCCAAGTATTCCATGAGTACTTTTCTTACAGATCCCCATGCCAAGATACCATAGGAAATGTCCAACAGCAGCTCCATCAGGCACTTCCTCCTGCTGGCATTGGCAGACACGCGGCAGTTGCAGCTCCTGCACTTCTGCCTCTTGCTGGGCATCTCCCTGGCTGCCCTCCTGGGCAACGGCCTCATCATCAGCGCCGTAGCCTGCGGCCACCACCTGCACACACCCATGTTCTTCTTCCTGCTCAACCTGGCCCTCACTGACCTGGGCTCCATCTGCACCACAGTCCCCAAAGCCATGCACAATTGCCTCTGGGACACCAGGAACATCTCCTACAAAGGATGTGCTGCACAGCTCTTTTTCTTTGTGTTCTTCATCTCAGCAGAGCTTTCCCTTCTGACCATCATGTGCTATGACTGCTACGTGTCCATCTGTAAACCCCTGCACTGCGGGACCCTCCTGGGCAGCAGAGCTTGTGCCCACACGGCAGCAGCTGCCTGGTCCAGTGGCTTTCCCAATGCCCTCATGCACACGGCCAATACATTTTCCCTGCCCCTGTGCCAGGGCAATGCCCTGGGCCAGTTCTTCTGTGAAATCCCCCAGATCCTCAAGCTCTCCTGCTCCAAATCCTACCTCAGGGAAGTTGGGCTCATTGCAGTTAGTGTCTGTTTGGTATTTGGTTGTTTTGTGTTCATTGTGTTCTCTTATGTGCAGATCTTCAGGGCTGTGCTGAGGATCCCCTCTGAGGAGGGACGGTACAAAGCTTTTTCCACCTGCCTCCCTCACTTGGCTGTTGTTTCCCTGTTTTTCAGCACTTCCACATTTGCTTACCTGAAGCCCCCCTCCATCTCCTCCCCACCCCTCAATCTGGCCCTGTCAGTTCTATACTCAGTGATGCCTCCAGCCCTGAACCCGCTCATCTACAGCCTGAGGAACCAGGAGCTCAAGGCTGAAGTGTGGAGACTGATGACTGGATGCTTTCAGGAACATTAAATTGATGGCCAATTGCTGCAAACCACTTGTAACAGAAGTCATCTTATTGTTGGTTTGATTGTAGGGGTTTTTTTTCCTTTATATTTGTTTTCTCATATTGTCCACAAATAAATGTTTTTGTTTGTGCCATTTCTCATTTTTTTTCTCTCCAACTTCCCTAAGGCCACAGACTTTGTCAATGAGGGGTTGCGCTCTGGGTGACTTTAAAGGAAATAAAGGATGTCCCAGCCAAGTTTTCTGCAGAGATGCCCTTGTGTTGCCTTCTCTGGAGCTGCAGCAGCAATGTCTGTGTGCAGAGCTGAGGACAGATCAGGGCTGGCCCAGCAGCTGTGCCCAGCAGCAGCAGCACTTGGTGTTGCCAGTGCTGCTGCCGTGGCCCTGCCCCGCTGCCCTGGTAGCCCTGGTGTTGCTGTAGGGCCTGAGTGCTCTCGGGGCCTGGCACAGCCCTGGAGGTGGCAGTGCCAGGGCTGCAGCAGGGACAGGCCAAGTAATATAAATAATTTGTAATATAAATCATCTTGGATAGTTCTTTTGGATTTGTCCTTTTTTTCCCTGTGTTTTAGTTTTTTATTATTGTCCACAAAGTAAAACCATTGTTTGTGCCATTTCTCATTTTGTTTCTCTGCACCGTCCCTGTGTCCACAGACTGTGTCAATGAGGGGCTGTGTTCTTGGTGTCTTTAAAGGAGATAAATGATCTCCCAGCAAAGTTTTCTGCAGTGATCCCCTTGTGTTCCCTATTCTGGAGCTGCAGCAGCACTGTCTGAGTGCAGAGCATGGGCCAGATCAGTGCTGAGTCCATCAGCTCTGATCCTGCTGGCTACACCATTCCTGATCCAGGCCAGGAGCCACTGGCCTTCTTGCCCACCTGGGCACACTGCTGCCTCATGTCCAGCCTGCTGTCCAACAGTGCCCCAGGTCTCCTTCTGTCTGGCTGCTGTCCAGCCACTCTGTCCCCAGCCTGTAGCACTGCAGGGGTTGTTGTGGCCGAAGTGCAGGACCCGGCACTTGGACTTGTAAAACCTCACCTTGTGGGATTTGGGCCCTGGATCCAGCCTGTCCCAGGCACTGTGCAGAGCCCTCCTACCCTCCAGCAGATCAACATTCACACCCAGCTTAGTGCCATCTGCAAGTTTGCTGATGCTGGACTCAATCCCCTCATCCAGACCATTCCATGCAGACATTGGAATCCACACTGGCTGGCTCTGATCCCTCGACCATCCTGTGGCTGCCCTGTGATGGCACTCAAGGTGATCTGTTCCATAACCTTGCCGGGCACCCAGGTCAGGCTGAAAGGCCTGGAGTTCCCCAGCTCCTCCTTCCAGCCCTTCTTGGGGATGGGCTCACACTGGCACGTCCAGTCCCCTGGGACCTCCCTGCTGAGCCAGCACTGATGGTAAATGATGGAGAGCAGCTTGGGGAGCTCATCCACCAGCTCCCTTATCCCCCTAGGATGGATCCCATCTAGTCCCAGAGACACCTGTGAGCATCTGAGTGGCTCAGCAGGTCCCCAGCTGCTTCCTTCTGGATTACAGGGGCTGTTCTGCTCCCTGTGCCCATCTGCCAGCTCAGGAGAACACTTGTCCTGAGGAAAACCTGTGCTAATATCGAAAATTGAGAGAAACAAGGTGTTAAGTAGCTTAGCCTTTTCTTTATCTTTAGTTACTCTATTTCCACTGCATCCAAAAAAAAAGGAAGATGTTCTCCTCATCCCATGTTTTGCTATTAATTTATTTGTAATAACGTTTTTTATTATTTTTTACAGAAGTGGCCAGGTAATGCTCTAATTGAGCTTTTGCTTCTCAACTTTTCTTTCTGCATCACCAAATAACATTCTTAAACACTTTCTAAGTTTCATGACCTTCTGTCAAAAGTTGCGTCCTCTTTTTTCCCCTGAGTTCCCATAAAAGCTCCATGGGCAGCCAGGCCAGTCATTTTCCTCACCAGCTCATCTTCTGCCACACTGGGACAGGCTTCTCCTTCCCCCTTAAGATTACTTTCTTGACATGAGTCCATGTTCCCAGTCCCCTTTGTTTTTAAGGGCTGTTTCTCTTTCAGAAAATCAGTACTTATTTGGTACTCCCCAAATCTGCATCCTAAATAGGCCAAAGTCTGCCCTTCCTAATTCCAGTGTGGAAGTTTGGTAGCTGCCCCTCCTTCTTTCACCGAACATTGAAAACTTGATTATTCATGGTCACAGGCAGCCTCTGAGCCCCACATCTGCCACCAGCCCTTCTCTGTTTGTGAACAGCAAGAGATAGAGCTTTCCTTGGCAGTGGGAATGTTACCAAAAATTCAGTAAAACAGAAAACTCCTTAACACCAATGCAGCATTAAGAAGTAGCATTCTTTATTCAGCTGGAGGCACTGGTGATAGCTCCTCCCAAAGCCCTGCATGCTGAGCACAGGAAAGTTTCTGTTTATTTTCTGTATTTTGCTCACATATTCTTTGATTTTCCTGGACTAAACACACATATGATAGTCATTTCCCCAAAATCATTAACACATTTCCCCTCCAGTTTTGCATGCATTCTTCTTTCCTGGGGGTCTCTCTGGTGGTCTGGTGGTTGTGGAGCCCAATGTTCCAGTGGCCCTGGCTGAGCTGGCAGGACACTGAGGCTGCTGAATTTCCAGTTCCTTTCTCACACAATGGGCATTGTGTGGCTTCCATAGGCCTGGGGTTGTGGAGAACAAGCTCCAGGTGTGAGCTCACCTGGTGTAGACAATTTACCATCTGTGATCCATGAGATCACAGAGTAGGCTATGACATCACAGAGTGGGGTATGTGAGGTCATTGAGAGCTATGACATCATAAACTGCCTCTTAGACATAACAGAGCCAGCTGTGACATCACAGGGCAGAGGTCTGACATCACAGAGAAGACTATGATATCACAGAGCAGACTATTACATCACAGAGTTCACAGTAACATCAGAGACCAGCTGTGTGACATTAGAGGATGGGCTGTGACATCACAGAGCAGGCTGTGACATCCCAGAGGGGCTGTTTGACATCCCAGCAGGGCTGTGTGAGGTCACTGGGTTGGTCACTCCGCCCCAGCTCCCCCTCACAGTTTCTCCCAACAAGTCCAATGCTGTTCATGCCCAGCAGGGTCCCTGTCCCCCGGGATACCCCCGGCCCACCTGGAGCCACAGCCTCCACCAAAGGATGTTCCACAGGATCCACCCCAAAGCCTGACAGGGGACAAGGGGCCAGGGCTGTATGACCAGGACATCAAGGATGTTGTTATCTTATTGTATTCCGTATTTCTAGAGTCCCATACTGTTGCAATCATATATAAAGTCCATACCTTCTTGCTGGTTTTCTACCATGCAGTTCTTCTCTGTAGCACAGTTCCTCATGGTTTCACAGGGGCTCCTCCTGGGCTCTTGACCAACCCCTTGTATCCCAGCTATCTTTATGAACCACAGCTGCTGCCCAACTATGGACTTTGCAGCAGTGACTCATTTAGGATAGCTAGGACTCACTTGTCTAATACATAGGACTCTCACTACATTTCAGTTGTTGTATTCTTATTGCTGTTATAGCAATACATATATTCAGGCCCCACACAAGAACCTGGATTATCCAGGTCACTGTGGCCTGGGTGGGGTTCCCCAGGGCAGGAAAGATGTCTGGCAGCTGTAGCAGGGTCTGGGAAGGGCCTCCAAGGTGGGGCTGGAGCCCTTGGGCTGTGAGCAGAGGCTGAGGGAGCTGGGCTGGTCCAGCCTGGAGCAGGGAAGGCTGAGGGGCTCCTCATGCCAGCCTGGCAGTGCCAGCGAGGAGGGGATGGAGAACACAGAGCCAGGCTATTCACAGGGGGCCTGGGGGGAGACAAAAGCCAATGGGTGGAAGGGGAAAGAGGGGAGATCAGCCAGGGCATGAGGAGATGAAATGAGTCAGGCTGGTTTCAGCATTTCCTCAACACCAAGAGCAGCCTGACTTCCCTTCTCCATCCACCACTGACAGCTTTCCAAATCAGGAATTGTTTGAGCTGTTTTGCTCCCACTCCAGGACAAGCATCCTGATACAAGAACTCATTTGTGTGTATATCTGTCACAGAACCACGTTTGTCTAAAATTACTTTTAGTATGGAAATCACTTGTGTTTGGAGGACTCATCAGACACTGCTGGAACATTGCACATAGCTCAGGGAAGAGCAAGATTGTTATTAAATTATGTCTTCTTCAAGTGTGGTCTGTTGGCCATGAAGAGAAATTTTCTTTGCCTCTGAGTCTTACCAGTTCCTAGTCCTCAAAGGACCCAAATCTGATGAGTTGTGGTTCCCACTCCAGTGGTGGCACTTCCTCATCCCTCCATGCACAGAGCAGAGCTCCCTTGTCCCAAAAAGTCCCTGGCAATGCAGGGATGAAGGAAACAGGACAGGCTGTGGGGATCAGGGGCAGAGCAGGGCCAGGGATTTGGGCCCTTGAGCTCTAAGCACCGCAGGCAGAGGGGAGCAGGGCAGCCAGGGAGCCTCCTTTGGCCTTGGCCCAGCACATTCCCCCATGGTGGGGCTGAGTCCTGTGGCAGCTGCAGCTGCTGCTGTGCCCTTGCCAGGGGCTGAGGCCGTGGGGCAGTGCCCAGAGCAGCCTGGCCTGAGCAGAGCTGTGGGGGCAGAGCCGGCTGGGCTGGGCTGGGGAGAGGCCCTTGGTGCTGCCCAGAGCTCAGGGCAGCTGGCAGAGCTTGCAGGGAGCTGGGCTGGGCTCAGAGAGCCTGGCCCAGAAACCATGAGTGTCCATCTCAGCCTGGCTGAGCGTGCAGGGGCAGGACTCAGGCCAGGCCTTGTGGGGCAGGGCCAGCGCCTGTGCAAGGCATTGCAAACAGGCAAGTGGCCCAGAGAGGAGGCTGCTCTGTGTCCTTGGTGGCATGGACAGAGCAGGGAGGGGGCCCAGGACATTTGTCAGTGCCAGCCTCTGTGCCCAGCCCTTGGCAGCCCTGGCTGCTGAGCCCAGCTTTGGCCTGGGCTGAGTTTGGCTGTGGCCCAGCTCCATCCTCCTGCGGGGCTCAGGGCCTGTTCCCAGCCATGGCCAGCCCTGGCTGCCTCTCTGCTGGCCCAGAGGCTGGCAGAGCCTGGGGCAGGGCTGTCTGTGCAGCCCCACAGGTGCCCCGGGCTCTGCAGGAGCTGGCAGAGGCTGCCCAGCAGGGAGGCCATGGGACACAGAGCCCCAAGGCTGCCGTGGGCACCACGGCACAGGGGCCGTTCCCAGCCGCAATGCTCCTGGCCTGGGCTGGGCCTGCACAGGGGCTGGGCCACCATGGCTGGGCCAGCACAGGGCCACAAAGGGGCCACACAGCCGCTGTCGGGGCTGACAGCAAGGCCTGGCACATACAAGCAATTGCTGAGCATGGCCTGCACTGGCCAGGCCTGACTGTGCCAAAGGCAGAGCTCAGCTGCCCTTGGGGGCTGCAGCAACATTCCAGAGCCCAAAGAGTCTCCATGGCTGTGCTGGAGACCAAGGCTGCAGCAGGGAAATGCAGGGCAGCTGTGAGATGGGGAGGGCATTGAATTCCAGCACACACCTCAGCTCTCTGACGATCCCGGCACCGTGCTGGGCCCTGTTTCAGACTGGAACAGAGCAGATGTTGATGGACCAGGAGCCCTGCGGGGCTGTCAGGGACCTGCAGCTTGCAAGGTGCTGTGCTCTCCCTCAGGTGCTCTCTGAGGGATCCAATCCCAGCTGGGCACCTCAGGGCACAAGTGGCCCTGTCTTTTCATGGGCACACAGCTGATGTCTGCCTGGAAAGGGGCACAGGTTTTAATACCTGTTAGTTTAATCATATACAGGCAAAACTTTATCACCTGGGTCATTTGAGTACTGTTAAGAAATGGCAAAGTTTTCCCAGCAGGAACAGGGTTTTCCTGGAGGTGTACAGATGGCAGGAGAAGAAACACTGCTCTTGCCTTCTACTGGTGTCACCATTATTCATTCTATTATATAAATCTCTCGTTTCCATTTGGGGTTTCAAGCTCTCCTATTGAAATGGCCATGTCTAAGGACATCTCTTCACTAGACGAGCTGGATATTTATGCTTCCCATTGCTCCCAGATTTCCTCCTCCAGATGATCTCTGGTCATTCAAGTGCCTCTCAACTGACTGGCTTCATGCTTTGAGCTGCAGGAAATTGCCCAATCATTCCGAAGTGCAAATAAATATATCAATAATCAATATCTTTATTGTGTTTATGTCTATCACAGAACTGCCTTTTCTTATGTCTTTGTCTAAAACTGTTCCTGTACAGAAATCCCTTGGGGATGGTGGACATGTCAGATGCTGCTGGGACATCATGGAGAACTCTGTTTGCTGCAATGTTAAACTGTATCCTGTTCAAATTGTGTTTTTTGGCAAGAAACCCTTCTGTGCCTCTGAATGTCACCAGTTCCTGAGCCCAAAGGACACAAACCTGATAAGTTGTGGTTCCCACTGCAGGGGCTGCACTTGGACCTTGGCTCTGCAAAGGAGAGCTCTTCATCCCCTTTCATTTTTTTCCTCCCTCTGGGCATGGAGGGAGCTCCTGACTTCAGCCTGTGACTTGTGTGTGCAAAGAGCAAATCTGGGCAGAATCGGGGCAGGGAGGGTATGGGGGGACCTTGACATCTGTGCTGGGCACAGAAGGTGTTTTCTATTGCTCTGAGACTGTCTGCTGGGGAAAGTGGATTTAATATCCGGCAGAGGAATGACTTTTGCATTTGATGGAGCTGTGCCTTCCCTTGGCTTTGTTGGCTGACAATAAATGAACATCCCTCTGTGTCTCAGGCAGCTCCTTCTCCAAGGAAAGCAGGTGGGATTTGGAGCCAAGGAGCTGAAAGCTGCAGGTGCAGCCTGGGCTGGAGGGAGCTCAGATTTGCACAAGGCTGCTCTGAGTGCCAGGGCTTAAATGGAGGAAATGGTGGGGTGGGAGTAGGGACAGAGTCTGATTGATTGTCAGCCATGAAGGGTCTTGATTTTCATATCCATTCAAACTGCATGAGGAGGTACTTGGATTCAGTGTCAGCTGGAGATTGCACCTATCAATAAATTGACAGGGAAAAAACCCCTAAATTTGGCCTAAGTAATCGTTTCTCACTGTCTTTTAAAATAGAATCGATTCACCTTGAATAGACTCCTGGAATTCATCTGATTAACCACAAAAGATTTGAAAATTAAATTAAATTATTCCCTGAGGCTTGGCTTGTTAAGGTGTTCTCAATGTTAATGAGCCCTGGGACACTGAATTCCTGCACTCAAGAGCTGAAGGCTGAACAAGCCTCTGGAGCAGGAAAATTCAGCAGCATCCTCCAAGGTACTGAGGATGTCAGCAGCCCCCACTGAGGCCATCCCTGCCCAGAGACCGTGGGGGAATGGGCAGACAAGGAGAGCGTCCCTGGGGCTGGGGCAGCACAACTCAGAGGCACTGGTGGATCCAGCTGGGAAATGGAGTGTGGAATGTAGCTGGGAAAGGCCTGCCTGGGCTGTGCCAAGCAGAACACAGAAGCCCTGACTCCCATTCCCCAAAAAACTCTCTCAAGGAGACATTTAAAAGGAATTACAATTGTTTTTGTCCTCTGAGTAGGAGGTACTGGAGAAATACCAGCAAGAGATTTTCAGGACCCCAAAAGAACAAAACAGACTTTGCTGGCAACTTTACAAAATGAGAGAAATTTTAGCAACTGGTTTAAAATGACATTCAATCAACACAGAACACTTCTTAAAGCACTGACTTGGTCCATTCAACTTCACAAACCCTAAGCTATTTGAATTTTACATTACTCAAATTTACAAAAGGACAGAAATAGAAGGAAATGACAGAAAGAGGGAAAGGCAAAAAAATACAGAGGAGCACAAACATATTGAAGTGAAGGGAGACACGACCATCCGATTGATGCATCGAACTCCCTTCACTTCAATATATGGTGACCTCCGACCGTGATAGCGAACACCATGGGGAAGCGAACGCCACGCGAAGTGAAGCCAGGTTCGGGTTCCGTACGATCGAAACTGCAGCCGGAACGGCAAAGAAGCGCGGAAGACAAAGCGGAGGGTAACCCGCCGGCCCGCGCCGTGCTGCGAGCGACTATACAGATAGGCTCGTCCGATACATGCGGTCGCGACCTTGATTTGAAGAGGTGCAACGTGCGCACATAGGTATGGAAAGGCAAGCCGCATATGAACTTTTTATTACCCTTTTGCAAAAACGGCAAATTAAGGGAATAGATTTACAGAAAGAATTACCGGGTCTTTTAGCTTATGGCCTAGAAAGGGGAGTCTTTGTGAATCCTCGCACAGTTTACGAATTGTCTGAGTGGCGTAGATTTGGTGATTTATTGTGGCAGGCTACGTTAGATGATGATAAAACTGCTAAGAAGTGGGGTAAATTATGGCTGGTCGTTAACACCGAACTGCTGCAATTTCAAGCTGAAAAAAGGGCTGCCTTAATGAGCCAGGCGCAGTCCGCCTCACTGCCCGCCGAGCAGCCCCCCTTAACGGGCCAGGCTACAAGCCCGGCTACGAGCCAGCCTACAAACCAGGCTACGCAGACTGCTTTATTACCCGCTTCGCAGCCCCCCCTAACGAGCCAAGCTCCGCGGGGTGCCTTGTTGTCTGCTTTGCCGCAGGCTACAAAGAGCACCTTTGAGTCTCCCGTACCTGCTGCGTCTCAGCAGCTGGGGCCAAAAACGCGTACTCCGTTCCCGACAAACAATCAGCCGGTCCCTGGGTCGGAAAACAACTTGGCGGAGGCGATTGCAAGGGAAAGAGATGCGTGGGCTGCCCTGGCCAAAGATGTAATTGAAAAGGGAGATCTAGAGCCAATAAGTTCGGCTCCGGAGCTGGCTTGTCCCGTTGTCTTTAACCCCCAGCCTGGAGGAGGTTTTCAAGCCACAATTAGCGCTCTTGACTGGAAGCTGTTATCTCAATTGCGAGCTACTGTTAGTCAGTTTGGCTTTAAAAGCGAACCAGCTAAGCAAATGCTCGATTATATTTTTGACACCAGTATCCTTCTTGTTAATGATTGTCGTGGGATAGTTAAATTAATTTTTACTCAACATCAGCAATTGCTGTTTAACACCCACTGGCAAGCTTTAGCTAATGAATGTGTGGCAGTTCAAAGGCAGCTGGGGGACCCCTTGCATGGTATCACTATAAATGAGCTTATGGGTCTGGGACCTTTCCATCGTACTGATGCACAAGCTTTAATAGGTCCAGAAAAGTGCCGGGAGGCAATGCAGTTAGTCAGACTCGCGATAGATATGGTAAAGGAACCAGGAGGGATACCAGTGTATATGGGAATTAAGCAAGGCAAAGATGAGACATTTGGCGCTTTTGTTGATAGAGCTGCAGCTGCAATTGAGAGAGCCGGAGTAGCAGAATTTATGCGCGAGGCTCTCCTTAAACAGTGTTGTATTCAAAATTGTAACTCTGCTACTAGAAACATACTTAACACTCTAGGTGCAAATTGGACTATCGAGGAAGCATTAGAGAGGATGGCTCTTATTCCTACCGGGCAGCAGGCTTTTGTGGTAGATGCACTCAAACAGATAGGAATAGGTTTGCAAGAACAGGCAAAGTCCTCTCAGAGTCAAGTGTTAGCCGCTCTTGCGCCTCTTCAAGTGTCAGCTGCGTTTGCAGCATCAAATAAAGAGGGCCGCACGAAATGCTGCCGATGCGAAGGCACGGGCCGCTTGCGCCGGGAATGCCAAGCAGCATCAGAAGTCATCGCTGCATCATCGGTACTCTTTCCTGCCTCTAACCCTCCACAGCAGGGAGCCTCTAACCCTCCGCAACAGGGAGCCTTCAACCCGACACCACAGGGAGCCATCGCGGGCGAAGCTGAACCGCCGCGAAGGGAGTGACCCGCAGCGCAAAGCAGAGATGAATTGGCAAAAGGACTTAACAGGACTTTGGGCTTATGACTACGGTAAAGGGATTTTCCATATAGTTTACGGATTAACGGAAATGTGTAAATTCGGTGATTTATGGTGGAATTGCGGTGCTGTGCTACTTCGAACTCGGCACGGGCGCGTCAGAGGCAGCGGCGGGAAGATCAAAAGCCGCCGCCGCAGAAACCAAGCCGCGCCGCGCCGGAAGTGATCAAAGAGCGCCGCGGGGGGAGCGACCGGAGCCGCATCGCCCTCATGTGTGAACTGGGGGCCAGATGTCCACGGGCGGCCAGTTGCTGCTTGGGAACAGTAACTGGACATCAGAGAGCAGGTGATGGAGGAGCAATCATGCTGTGCATTGATAGTTTTCGTCCTGCTGTTTGGATCGACCGACATCTTTTCTGGGCTCTGATGAGCGTCCAGCGCCATCCATTTTCGGGGCTGGTTGGTTCGGCGGGTGGGTTGTCGCACACTCCTTAGCGGATTCCGACTTCAGAGTGCTTTTTCGAGCGGGAGCGCTTCTCCCTCCGCCCCGTAGCCGGCAGGAGCTACAGTTTAAGATCTAACAGCCGTAATAATCGTGACTTTTGTCAACAAAAGAAAAGATTCCTATTGCAATTAAAAGACCAGTGAAACTAAACAAGCGACACCAAGGACTGTTGCTGTCAGGATGTTTTTCACCTAAGTTAGAAAGATCTTTTGTTCTCCCTAGCGCACGCTGTGAAACAAAAAGCCCAGCGCAGAGCTTGTCTCCCTGCCCCGCAGTTTGCAAAGAGCCTCAGTTTTGGACCGAGCAGCCTAATGGATGTGAACTTTTTGTCAACAAAAAGAAAAGATCTTTGTTGCAATTTAGAGACTATAAACATCAGAAGCCCGGACAGCTCAGTCGGTGGAATATCAGACTCTAAAGCTGTGTTTTGAAAAAGTTTAAAAATGTTGAGATGTGTTGGATTGATTGTATGAGTGAGATGTTGTGAGTGTGTTTTTGGTATAAATGCTGCAGCAAAGACGTGAGAAAGGTTGTTTTGGTTGAGTGTTTTGGAGTCAGGCCTGTGAGTGAGTGATAGTAAATGTTATATATTATTTCTATAGTAAGTTTTATCTGTTATTAAGTAGTTTAAGTTGGGTTATCAATTAAGTGCCATTAAATGTTAAGGTTAAATTTGTTAAGCTTGTTTTCGGTTGGGTTCGAGGTCTCCTAAGTTTAAATTATATATAGGTTTGAGTTGTGTGAGATTTAAAGAAAATTAAATTTTGTTAAGTATTATTAAGTAAGTTAAGTTAGATTCTGTTAAGTTTGCATTAGATTTAAGTGATTTTACATGATTTGCAAATAAGTCTGTTAAGTCAAATATTTTAAGTGCTTTAAATGCATACTACTTTTCACCACTCCAAATTAACAAAGGACTGAGAATCACCCAGTTGATGCCATTTGAGCCAAATGACTAAAGGATTACAAACTGAAAACTGACCTTGAACATTTCTGAGAAACCCATGTAAGGACAGAAAGGAGCATTTTCAGGCTTGTTCACCTTCTCTCCAGGTTCGCATGAATGAAAACAGCTAACAGCTTTCTTTTCTTAGTCCAATTACCACCTGTCGTGCAATGCCTGATAAGGCCGTAACACGCCGTTGCCGGACGACCAGAGAACTGATTGACATTATTGAATCATTATCATCTTTCCATATAAGAGGACTGGCAAAAGAGAACTGTTTTGAATATCACAGCCTAAATTGTGCTGCTTGGGTTGCACTGTGTTGTGGGGGTTGTGATCAGTTGTTACTTTTTCATTTATGGTGCCACACCTGTAATTATAGGCATATCTGGGAACATAATTGGGAGCAGGCACTACGGAATGAGACAGGGCTAAACACTGCTTCAGCTTCAGACCTTTATAAATCTCATGAGCAAAAATCTTAGCTTATTATCAGTGGGAGGTACCGTGTATTTTGAAAAGGGGTTAAAGCTCAAAGTACATCATATGTAGCCTCAATAAGGTGTAGAAAACTGGTGCCTTTAACACAACATTCTGTTGTAGGCCCTATAAGAAGAGATCCCAATCAAGCATTAGATAATTGCAGCTCAGCTTTGATTACTCTAAATTTCAAAGGATGAGTCAGCATAAACAGACATGGGCTGCTCTGGATTCATCTCTAAACCTGGAAATGGTGTTCAGGCAGCTTTGTAACCAGTGTGGAGGCTCTGCTGTTATGGCACCCGGGAGATTACCCATGGGGATATTTTTGATTTGTGAAGATGGAGCCTGGAGTGGAGTGCCGGCCCAGGCTCAGGGTGGATCTTGTTATTTAGGCAAGTTATCATTATTCCACCTCTGAGCACTGGTTCTGATCCTTCTCCACAGGATCACATTTCTGACTCTGAGTGTCCTGTTTGTCCTCAGGCCTTTGGTGCAGCTGAGCCCTGGCAGAGTGGGGTCTGTACTTTTGGAGTTTGTTACGAGGCCCACACGAAGCTGCTCTGAGGTTTAAAGTGTTGCCAAGCGTAGTGGATGAGTTCCCTTCTCTTTTCTTTGCCCCTGATAGTGAACAGGAGGCAATGTCTCCTCCACAAGAGTTTCTGTGAGGAAAAACTTCACCATTATCTTACCTTGTTGCATTCAAAAGATGGTTGGTAGGATGGTAGAGAAAACCTGGCAAACTAACCACTTTTCTCTCAAAGAAGAAAAAACTGGGGAAATGTCGGAGAATGACTTAAAGAAAAGGCCATGAGACATATACTTGAGAGAAAAGTAAGAGGGAAAAGTAAAAGCAGTTTCTAACAGCTCTCAGCCTTCTGATTTGTATAAACAATTAGACTCTCTCAGGCATCATTCTATAAACAGTGGAGTTCTCAGATTGTCTTCCCATAACAAGCAGAACACCGTCTCTGGGAAGGCCTGCCATCCTGAGAACAGATGCAGAAGTTTTGGGAACACTGGTTTCTGTTTTGGTTTCTGGTTTCTGTTTTTGGTTTCTGTTTTTAATAAACAATTGTAGGTATTCTAAAACAAAGGGAGTGGTTAGAAGTTTCTCTGTTAGCCTATCATGAAATTGGATTACAGAATATTCATGAAGTTCGTTAGTTTTGTTATTTAAGGTGATGGATTGATCAATAAAATTGGAGTTCGATGCATTACCAGGATGGTCGTCTCCCCTTCACTTCACAAACAGAGGTACCAACTCCTGGATTCCAGCACATTTCAGATGGAAATTCCAAGAGGAGGTAGTTTCAAGATGTGTGCTTGCTTTGTGATCAGCCTTAAATACCCCTTGGTCTTCCTGGGCCCAGGTGGGACTTGGGCTCATTTGGTCCCTCAGGAGCTGGGCTGGGGGCTGCAGAGGTGGCTGTGGAGCATTGCCTGTGCTGTGCCAGGGACTGGCAGACACTGCTGGGCTGGGATAGAGGCTCTGGGGGAATTGGGGTTCCAGGACAGGGCAGGGCTGGGGTTCCAGGGCCGGGCAGGGCTGGACCTGCCCCTTCCTCCCCCCTGGCCCCTGACAAAATGTTTTCAGCCAACAATCTCCAGTCTCTCACAACAGGGAATGTTGGAGGTGAAATCCCAATCTTGGACATGGGCACCTGGACTAGAAGGACAGTTCTCTCCCAAAGGAAGGAAAGCACAGAGACTTCCCCAGAGTTTTGGGGACAGATGAAAGGTGACCCTTTTGAAACCATTACCAGCCAGATTTGTCCTGACAATCTTCCTATTGGAACAATCTCTGGATATATGGAATTTTGGAGGTGAAATCCCAATTCTAGCCATGGGTGTTCTGGAGGAGACGGCCAGTTCTTTTCCATGAGAAGGAAAGCACAGAGCCCCAGTGTTTCAATAGCAGATGAGGAGACTCTCAATGTGCCAAGGTCAGCTGGACCAGTCAGGCACAATTGCTTGTTGATTACAAGAAGACCTGCAGTGTCACAATGGACCCTTGGTTCAATGAAGTCCAGCATTGTCACAGTGGTCCCTAGGTTTCATAAGGCCCAGTGGTGTCACCATGGTCCCAACGAATCCATGAGGCTTTGCAGCGTCACAATGGTCTCCGTAGCTCTCCAGGCCCCACAATATCACGTGACTCCTCTGTTCCATGAGCCCTGAAATGTCACAATGGCCCTTTGGACCCTGGGAGTTTCTAGTGTCACAATGTTCTCCTTTGGGTCAACAGTGTCACAATGGACCAATTATGACACAAGGCCCCACAATGTCACAATGGTTGGTTCCATGCAGCCCTGCAGTGTCATAAAGGCGTCTTGGTTTCACAAGGCCCCACAGTATCACAATGGTCCTCTTGATTCTGTAAGGAACCCCAGGGTCACAATTGTCTCACTGGTTCCATGAGGCTCGACAGAGTCACTGTGGACCCCTGGTTTGATAGGGCCTGCCAGTGTCACAATGATCCCTACATTCATGGAGCCACACAGTATCACTACAATTCCCTTGGTTCCATGAGGCCCAGCAATGTCACAGTGGTCTCCATGATTCCATGAGGCCCCAGTGTCACAATGGTCCCTTTGTCTCACAGGGCCCCATAGTGTCACAGTGGTCCCTTTGTCTCACAGGGCCCCACAGTGTCACAATGGTCCCTTCATCTCACAGGGCCCCACAGTGTCACAGTGGTCCCTTGGTCTCACAGGGCCCCACCGTGTCACAATGGTCCCTTGGTTCCATGGCTCCTGTGCTCCTGCATTCCCCCCTCCCCTTCTCAGGCCGCCCTGCCAGCCGAGAAATGCTCCTTGGGGCTCGGCCTTGGCCAACAGCCCCTGGGCTCAGCTCCTCTGCAGCTCATCACAAACACTGTCTGCTCCAGGCACTGCTGCTGCCCAACCAGCTCCTGCTTTCTGTAGGAGCAGCCCTGGGAACTTTTTTTGTTCCCTCCGCGGCACAAAATCCCTGTTCTCACACTACCAAAGAAAGCTGTTGGTGCCAAGTGCGGCCAGGATGAACCATTGCTGGGACTGAAGCCCCTCTCTTGGGGCCCTACAAACAGCGCTCCAAAAGGAGCCCTTGGAGCTCTCCTGGCCAGTGACTCCCTCTGAGTGGGGCCTCTCCCAGCCGGGAACTCTCCCGTTTTCTGCACTCGGGGATTCCGAACAACGACGGAGCCTGGGCCGATCCCCCCACTCCTCCAGGCTCAGCCCTTTGCCCGCTGGGGAGATACCAAAGATCCAGAGTGAGCATTCCCTGCCCTCAGGGGAATTTCTCACAGGTGCCTTGCACTGACTCTTGGTGTCTGTGTGCACACACGAGTGCCTGTGCTGGGGAAATGTGGCAGAAATGCTGCTCTCTGAGGGGCTTGAGTGCCTTGGATAGCTGAGTCAGTCAGGCCTGTAGGGAAGGTTTAATCACAAGGCCTAAATGAAGTTAAATGCTGCTGAGAGGTTTTCTTTTGCTAAGCGGTTACCTTTAGTATAAGTTATATGTTAAGTTCAATATTGTTAAGTGTTATTCCTCTGTTAAATTGTGAAGTCATAGGTTTAAGTTAGGTTACATGCTGTTATACTCTGCTCTTTTTTAAACTGTGAGGTTGAAAGTATCAGTTAAGGTTAATGTATTAGTAAAGTCCTGTTAAGTTTGAGCTCTGTTAAGCTTTCAGGCCATGTTCCTTTTGTCCTTGCCCTTGCTGTCCTTGTGTCACACACACACACAGGGACAGTTCTAGGTTCATTTCTGGTTTGATTGCCTGGATTCTGTTTGGTTTTGTTGTTGCTTTGTTTCCTTCGTGTGCCTGAAGTGCCCAGTCAAGAGCAGAGTGACTCTTGACAAGGAATTTTGTGCTGCTGTCACTTAATATTAAATCTGGTTTTTGCTGATCCCTTGCTGGGGAGTTTTTCAGTGCTCTCAAGGCCTCGTTGGTAGCAGGGTGAAGGAGCCCGGGCCCAGGCTCTGGCCCTGGGGGACACGGGGACGCTGCCGTGGGTCCCTGTCCCCCTGTGCCACCCCCAGGGCCCAGCCCCCCATCCCTGGGTCAGGCTCTGGGGTCGATCTCGTGGAACATCCTCTGGGGGAGGCTGCGGGGCTGGGGGCGGGGGGACCCGGGGGGACAGGGGACTCTGCTGTGCAAGAGCAGGGTTGGACTGCTCTGGGGGGAACTATGAGGGGGGCCACGGCAGAGTGACCTCCCCAGTGACCTCACACAGCCCCTGTGATTTCACACAGCCCCATGTGATGTCACATTGCCCCCATGATGTCACACAGCCCCTGTGATGTCACACTGACCCTGTGATATCACACTGACCCTGTGACGTCGCAGAGCCAACCCTATGTCACCCTGTGAATTCATACAGCAGTGCTGTGACATCGCAGAAGACTGATGTCACAAAGTTACCCTGTGATGTCACAATCTGGTCTGTGATGTCACAGCCTCCTCTATGATGTTACACAGCCACCAGGTGATGTCACAACCCACTCTCTGATGCCTCAGAGCCACCCTCTACGATGGCAGACACTGCTCTATGGCCTCACACCCTGCTCTGTGATGTCACAGCCAGCTCTGTGATGTCACAGAACCCTCAAGAACCCTCAAGAACTCAGTTCTATTGAAACACTGAAGTTTCTTGTACTTTGAAGAGATCCCTGTCAGGGACAGGACAGAGAAAGTGTCCCCCGGCCCCAGGCAGAGCAGAGAACTGCAGGCAGTGCGGACAGGTGGGGACAAAGAGAAGCCAGTTCTTGGTGCCCTGGAGCACAGCAGCAGGGTCTGTGCCACCAAGGGCTGTGAGGAGACGCCTTTTCCTGAGGCACTGGGGCCTCCTGGCACAGCCCCAGCCAGGCTGGGCACTGTCAGCCCCTTGTCCTGCCCTCAGCATCCCCCCCTAGCCCACATCCCAGTGGCCTCAAGGATCTGCTGGAAGGAGTCCCTGGAGAGCCTTGCTCAGCAATTGCCCTGGGTGCTCCTTAGTGCTCCCTGCAGGGCCTGCTGGTTTTTGAAAGGGCTTTGGGTTTTGCTTTGTCCTTGGAAACCCTGAGAGCTTTGTGCAGTCATGGCCTCCAATTATGTGTTGCAATTAGTCCCTGCAGAGGCTTTCTCAGTAACACCACTCAGTGGGGCTCATTAATGCTTCAAGGTACTTCAGTTCTTTTAAGGTACTTGGTGTTTCCCTTTGGATACAGACTCTGGGAGAGGTTTGTGCAATCATGGCCCCAATTATCTGTGTTAATTAGTCCCTGGAGAGCTTTGTACTGACACGAAATGGGGCTCATTAATGCTTTGAGACTCAAGGTGTTGAAGGTGCTTTGGATTTTCCTTTCCACACTGCCTGAGAAGTTTTTGTGCCATCCTGGCCACCAATTCTCTCCTCCAAGGAGTCCATGAGGAGCCTGTGTTGGAGAGGAACCTCAGTGGGAGCCATGAATGCCTGGAGACACTTTGGGTGTTTCCTCTGCCTTTGACTCCTGGCAAGGTTTTTGCAATCTCCTCCCAGGCCCTGAGGTTCAAGGGCTCACTCCAAATGCACAGTGAGGCTCATGAGGATCAAGCACGTCCTGACTCTGGCTCTGCCTTGGCTCTGCCTTGATTTCCCTCTGCTCCAGTGCAGTTCATTAGGAGGTTTTCCTTTGACAGTTATGGACAAATAGTTCAAAGAGCTTCCAGGAAATATGTAGCCCTATTTTAAAGGGTGTCTTTTATTGCTGTTCCTATTACACAAGAGGTGATTGCAGCATTCAGTGACTGATATTGATCCAGGGACTCTCCTAAGGAGGTCTGGCCTGCTCAGAGAAGCGGGGCCTTGAGCTCTGAGCCAGTGTGGACAACCTTGCTCCACATTCCCCAAGCCCATTGTGTCTCTCCTCACTCACCTGGAACCTGCTTTGTTTGGAGAAGTGGCTGCACACAGCCAAAGAGGGATTTTCCTTCTTTGATTTTTGAAGCAATCTAAAATTCCTGAGTTTCCCCACTGCAAACAGACATCCTCCTCAAGTGTGTGCCAAGCCCAAGCTGCCACCAAGGAGCACTCCAGACCTGCCCTGGGCCAGCTGTGAGGGTGGATCATCATCCTAACATGCAGTGGTGCCATTGCAAGGGACTGTTGCCACAGACACTGCACTGCTGGGTTTGGGTCCCATGGCAACCCCCATCAGTTCAGGTTTCCTTGGAAACCAGCCCAAGGAGCCATTTCTGAAGCCAGGTTCCATGGCAACTTGCCTGCAGAGCTGTTGCTGTCCTCGGCTGCCATGGCAACCCTGGGACAAAGCGGTGCCAGGGCTGTTCCAGATACAATTGCAGCGACACTCGTTGGTGCCACCAGGTGCCATGGCAAAGGCCACGGGGACTCGTTCCTTGGTTTGGTGCAATGGCAACCAACGACCGGCCCCATTGTGATGGTTGGTGGCCATGGAAAGCTGCCCTGGCCCCTTGCTCAGGGCTGGTGTCAGTGCCCAGAGCCACAGGGGATCCCTTGCTGGGGGCTGTGCCATGGCCATCTGCCCTGTGCCGTGCTGGCCGCTCAGGCACCAGGAACCAGCAGCCAATGGCACTGCCAGGGCCAAAGGCCAGGTCAGCCAGACAAAAAGGGGCAGGGCTGGGCACTGTTTCCATGGCAACCGGCACTGGGGGGACACCTGGGTCACCTGGCCTGGCAGTTGCCATGGAAACCCCTGGCAGGGACTGAGGGCACAGCCCCTGGCACTGAGACACTGCTGGGCCGGGTGCTGAGCACAGGGCTGAGCATGCAGAGATGGTTTTGATCTTGCTGAGCTGCAGCACAGCCAAGGCCTGTCCTGCCCCTCGTCCAGCCACGCTGGGGAGGGGCTGGGGCTGCGGGGGAGCTGGGCAGGGGACACAGCCAGGACAGGGGACCCCAACTGCCCCCGGGCATACCCCAGACCAGAGCACATCATGCTCAGGGTATGAAGGGGGGAACAGGGAGGAAGGGGGGAATTTTGGAGGGAGGGCTTTTGCCTTCCCAGGGAACACTTAGGCAAGAGGGGGCCCTGTTTCACCAGTGGGCAGGGTCACTACCAAAGACACAGACACCAACTGAAGGAATTGTGTCATTTATATCATGCACAGCTGCAGAGATTTACAAAAGGATAAGCTCAGCAAAGCACATCATCATTAGCAAAGAATTGCAAAAGAAGCTCAGCAATCCATCATAACCCATCATTACTGTTTGATGACCAATCCCTTGGTGAAACACTAGAGGTGTTTGTGGCAGACAAAGATTCTGGCTGACTATCAAGGTACACCTTACAGACATCAGCAGTACTTTAGTGACACTGTTCTTCATTCTTTTTTTTCAATCTCATTCGAGTTAGGAACAAGAATTCTGTTTTGCATGGAGCTGGCACCTTTTCAATTCCAGAATAATGCCCCCAGGCCCTTTGCTGTTCAGCTTTACCATGCTGTCTATGGCTAACAAGGCCTGGAGGGCCCTTTCCCCTCTGGCTGGAAGGGGCCGGGTCCCAGTCCCTGAGGGGCACCCAGGCTCCTGGATGGAATTCCTGTGCAAGTCCCTCAGTGTCACAGCAGCCTTCACATGGAGCCCAGTGGATCAGAGCATTTTCCAAAGGGGCCCTTGGGGCAAACAGGGAGATCTGGTCTGGCAGGATGTGTAAAACAATATCCTGGCAGATCTACTTGTTCTCACACAGAATCCTTGGCTGCAGGGACACATTCCCATTGTTCCTGCCCAGGTTTCAGGACTCAGAGTTGTCTTTCCTAGGAGCTGCACCTTTAGCTGCCTCAGGAGGGCCATTTGGCCTCCGGACCCACACTCTGGCTCCATTATTAGGGCTGCGGGATCCAAACCCTTTATCTCCACAAAAGGTGGTGACTGGAGCTGGATCTCCTTTTTTCACAATCGTTCTTAAAATTGCAAGATCAATAATTGTGCTACCCTGTCATGGGGTTGAAAAATCCAATCTTGTTTGTTATTGTTTACAGAATTACTGTAATTTCTCCTTGATACTCTGCATCATTTCCTCCTGCCATGACAGGAACACTTGGCAAGGCCAAGCTCCAAGGGAGCAGTTACCAAAGCAAAGTGTCCTGGAGGAATCTGAATTCCTGTTTCAGAATTGACAGCTCTCATTTGCTTTGAATTTTTCCTAATGAATTCCAATGCATGAAGGCCCAGCCCTGCAGCCTCTGGGCTGGCCCTGCCAGGGGCCATCACAGCCAGAACAATTTCCCAGGCAGTCCAAGTCTCACTGCCCATGGCTGGATTTGCAAACTGGGGGCAGCCGTGCACAGCAAGGGGGTTCCATTTCCCCAGTGGGCCATTGTGAAGGGCATGGAGCACATCTGGGAGATGGGTTCTCCATGGGCAAAGGTTCCCATCTCCTCATTTTTCCAACTGCTCTTTTAACAACCCCTTCACCCTTTCAACCAATCCTGCAGCTTGTACCATAATCTGGTACATGAAAAACCCTGCAGGCAAAATCACTGTATTTTTCACAGGAACAGACAAAGCACTCTGCATCACAGTATCAGTAAACCCTGCAAAAATAGCCAATTTCCTCCCTTTCTCCCTTTTTCATTGTATACCATCTCACAAAGTTGACCACTGAAATTAGGGTCCTGGCCAATCCTGTTCTGTAGGGTATTTAGTGTTACATCCCTGAGCAGCCAAAGCTACCAAATTAGTATTGTCAGCGCTATTTCACATCATTATATAATTTTATACATAGATAGTGATACAGAAATATAGATAGATACAGACATAAATAAATATATATAAATAGATATATTGAGGTCTTATTATACTATAAATACATATATAATTATTATGTATATAGATATTTCACTTGCACAAATGCATCTGAGCTCAAGATTAAAACCTTCTTCTTTTGCTCCATGTTGGAGCATTCCAACCATAATTGTTTCTTCTGAAGGTGCTGTTTCCTATGTACTCACAACAAATTCATCTTTGTCTGCCCAAACCCACAAGGTCTTTTCCTTTTCCATGTGCAATTTTTGGATGCATTTGAAGCCATCCAGGGGTGCAGCTTCTTTTACCCGACTGCCCCACTGCCCACACAGGGATCCAACCTCAGCCCACTCCAGAGCCAAGGAACTCCAGGGAAGGGCTTCCCAGCTGGGAATTTCTGATGGGACTGATTCCTCACACTGACACTGAACAAGTGACATTTTGTTGGGATCTGGCCAGACTGTGCCAGTTTTGTTTTACCAGTGGGCAGGGTCAGCACCAAAGACACAGACTCCAACTGAAGGAATCAGTGTCATTTCCTGCAGTTCAGAGCAGCAAAGAATGACAGAAGGAGCAGCTCAGCAATGCACCCAACCATCCCCACCAAAGATTGCAGCAGTGATTAAGAAAGATCCAGCAGCATTTACCCTCAGCCTTTACCATCCCCCAGACCCACACAGCAGCTGGGGAAGCTGTCACAGCCAAGGGCTGCAGAGCCACTCCTGGGCACTGGGAATTCCTGCAGGTGCCTCCAGCCCCAGGTGAGGCTCCAACCCCGCTGGGAGAGGGCCCAGCTCTGACAGTGCTGAATGAACAAACTGACAGCACTGCTAGTGTGGCAACATCTGCTTTCATGCTCCTCTTGGGTCCCTCCCAAAGCCTGGCCAGGGCTCAAGGAGGAACCAAGGGAGCTGACTTTGACCATACAGCCCCAAACAAGGCCAGATGTCAGATTTCATGGCCTTGTCTGGCTTCTAAATACACAAAGGTCAATACATGTTTCACTAATGAGTGGCTACATCTATCACACTGCTAATGACCATGCACATTTCATTATGGAGCAGATACACAGATAACCTTTGGTTGGAAGGCTCATCCAGAGGCCGCCTTTGGCCCAGGGCCTGCTGTCCAGGCCTCACTCAGGGCTGGTGTCCAGGCCTTGGCACTTCAGGGACGTGGTTTAGTGCTGGGCTTGGCACTGCTGGGTTCCCGGCTGCACTGGGTGAGCTCAGAGGGCTTTTCCAACAGAAAGGATTCTGTGATTCCATGATTCTATCCACTGCATTCAGCTGGGGCTATTTTAGCAGCATTACTTTGCTTACAAAGTTCCCTCTTGCCCAGCTCCTGTGGCCTAGGGCTTCAGCTCCTGGTGCTGAGCTGCTCTTACTGAATGAGACGACTCAGAGAGAAGAACACAGTCCATGCAATTCCTTCTGGGACACGGAGAGGGGAGGCTGTGCAAACAGGAGCATTGTTTGGTGGGGCCTCCTCTCTGCCCTTCATGCCTTTCAGCACTTTGAACCAGCCAAGAGCTTTCTCCAAGAGTGCAATGGAGCAGCTGTCCCTGCTCCCGGGCCTGGCTCTCTCCAGTCTCTGCCCTTGCCTGCTTCTGTCCCTCTTGCTGTTCCCTCTGTTCTCCAGGGCTCGCTGGCTGCTGCCCAGGACTGTGCCATTAGCAGATCCAGTGCTCCAGACCTTCCTTTCTGTGCCCTTGGAGCTGCCTGGGCACAGCAGCCTTTTCCATCTGGAAGCTCCCCATGGACAGCTCCATTCCCTGCACAGCCTCCAGGAGCCCAGGGCTGCCATCTCCAGTCCCTGCCGGCACTGGGGGCTCCCAGGTGCCTCAGGCTGCTGTGACACCACTGCACACGGGAGGGAAGAGGGGCAGGGGCTGTGCTCAAAGTCAGCTCCATCTGCTGCTGCTGCTGCTGTGGCGTCGTTTGTGCAGCCCTGTCTGCCCAGAGTCAGGGATCAGATCCTGCCAGTCTCTTCCAGCCCTGGCTGCTCAGAGTTTGCGCCTTGGAGCCTCAGATGGTCAAATGCAGCTGCTGCTGGTCCCTCTGTGTGCCCATGTTCAGCAGTGCTGCTCCATCAGTCTGTGCCCAGCAACGGGGAAAAGCTTCAGCCCTGCAGGGCCAGGAGCTGCCAGGCTCTGCCTGAGCAGCTCTGCCAGCAGGAAGGGAGCTGCTCCACACAGGAACCAGGAGCAAAGGACATTCCTTTTGTAGGACATGTTTTCTACTGAAAGGGAAAAAAAAGAAAATGAAAAAAAAAAAAAAACCCTAGGTAAATTGTAAAAGATAAGAATAAAATCCAAGTGTTAGTGAAAAAACAAAACATGTCAGTGAAAAAACCAAAACATAAATGCAAAGGTACATTCTTTGCATTAACAGGTCAATGATCTTTTTAAAAAGAGAACTCAGTCATTTACATTGTAAATGTGCTGATGGCATGGATCCATCTTACTGACCTCAGCAGCCTTTTAAAAGATTTTGGGCTTTGTTTCCAACATTGGTATTTGAAATTGTGGTCGAAGCAAGAGGAAATTGCTTTGTGCCCTTCCAGCTCCAAGCAGGACTGGGAATGGAAACTCTGTCAAAGCCCAAATCCTTTAGAAGATGACCTTCCTTCTCAGCCTGGGAATGAGCTGCACATTCCCTTTGAAACTGTCAGGGATTTCTTAGAGATACAAAGTCCCACTGACAACTTTTTGCTCTGGTTTGGCAGTGCAGAAGGGCAATTCTCCGTCCATTAGCTCCAGACTGCACTGCCTCAGGAACACGGCCCACTCGCCAGCTTTGGTGCACTTGTGGCACTGCCAGAGGAGGAACAAAGTGCAATTGCACAATTCCAGCCAATCAAGAAGGAAGAATGGGACAGACAAAACACCCTGTGCAGATCCAGGTGTTCAGCCGGGACTGTGGAGAGTTTGGGTCCTTGCCAATTGGATGTGTGTCCCCAGCTGCAATCTCTGGGCCTGCAGCAGAGTCTCACTCACCTGCCAAAGCAGAAAGCTCAGGCGCTGTGCTCGCAACGGGCTCGTCTGATGCAGAGCTGTCAGAGCAATGTGAGGGCAGAGCCAGCCCAGCTGGGCCCAGGGCTGAGCCCAGCAGAGCCCTGGCAGAGCCCAGAGCAGCCTCAGCACCCGCAGAGCCTGGCTGCAAGGAGAGAAAGCAGAAACCGCCCATCAGCTGAGGGCTCCTGTGCCCTTGTGCCAAGGCCTGCGGTGCCCAGGCCATGCTGGCTGAGCCCAGAGCTGTGCCCAGAGCTGCCCATCCCTGCTGCCTTTGGCAGCAGAGCAGGAGGGCAGGACATGTGCCCAGCCTGCAGCCAGCCACGGCACATCCAGCCCTCAGCAGCTGCCCAGAGCAGGATGCTCCTGTGCTCGCTGCCATCTCCCAAAAGCTCTGATCCCACCCTGCCAAGAACGCAGGGACCCACCTCACACCAGCCATGACTGCAAGATAAGCTGCTCCCAAACCATGGCCTCAGCCTTCTCCAAGGGCACAGCCCATCCATGCCACAGCTGCTCCCAAGCACTTCCCCATCCACACTGGACCACCTCGAATGCTTCCTCTGGAAAAACAAACAACACATTCTTGAAAAGAGAATAGATGCAAAAAGGGAAGACAATAAAAACGCTAAAAACTCTTATCTCTGTCAGGGCCTTGAGGAAGGCCCAACCCCTGCATGCCAAGGGAAAACCCACCCACTGGTGAGGGAAGCCCACACTTTCTTTCTTCCCCCCATCACTGCCCCCCAAAATCACGGTGACCCCAAAGCAAACAAGGGCAGTGGAGCAGCCCAGCCCTTCCTTGCCTGCACAGCAAAGCAGCCCCTGCACAGGTTCTGGAGTCCCACCTCTGCTCCCACCATGGGGGTTTGTTTGTGTTGGGCTGGCTGCCCCAGCCCCAGCCCCAGCCCCAGCCCGGGGCACAGTGGGTGCTGGGGGCTGTTGGCCGGGCCAGGAGCCCACTCCCATTTCGTACCCACCCCAGCCCATCCTCCCAGCCCTGCCAAAAGCAGCTGGGCAGAAACTGAAGAATGAGCTGCATCTGCCCCAGCAAAGGGGGAGCCTTTGGTTCCCCGCCACGCTGGGTCATGCCCAAATCTGGCAGAATTTCCCCAGATGGGGACTCATCTGCAAATTCCCTGTGGAGTTTGGCTTTGAAGAAGGTGCCAGAATCAAAGTGCATCACCTTCAGCCTCCTGTGGCCAGGCTGAGGAAGAGCTTGTCATCCTTGATGTAACCCTCGCTGTCTCCAGCAGCAGCAGCAGCAGCAGCAGCAGCATCCCCACCCGGTACAGCTTCTCCAGGGGCTCCTTCTCCTTCCTTGGGGGCAGACCAGGCTCTCGGGGCTCTGCCCAGGGCCCCAGATGTCAGGGAACCAGGACAAGCAAAACCAGCTGGGATGGCGGCCACCAGTGCTGGGCAGAGCAGCTCAGCTCCAGCACAAGGGCTGCGTGTTCCCATCCCATGACCCCGGTGCAGTGACACTGGCAGCACAAAAAGCTCTGGGTTCCTTTGCTTCTCATTGCCAAGGCATATGTGGAGCAGGAATTTACCAGGGCTCTGGATCAAAGTGTGCCTGTGGCTCTCTCCCTTCTTCTATGGCAGGGGAATATCCCACATCCAAGGATGACAGAACAGGTCTTCCAGTGTGGGTCTGTCCAAGGAGTTCACAGATAAACACCACCTGATCAGGTCTTTGCACTCTGGGGAGAGAAAGCAGAAACTGCCGGTCAGCCAGAGAAGGCTCCTGTCTGCTCTGTCCCACTATTCCCATTGCCCGGCCATGCTGGATGTGCTCAGAGCTGGGCCTAAACTTTCCCATCAATTCCCTGTTTTGGAGGAGAGCAGGACATGTGCCACCTCCTCAGCAGCTGCCAGAGCGGGATGCCCACGACCCCGCTGCTGGCTCCCAGCACTGGGATTCCCCCCATGCCCAGAGAAGAGGATCCACCTTGAGAGAGCCTTTGTGGCAGTGGGAGCTGGCCCCAGCTGAGGTTCTGGCCCCTCCTGAAAGGGTGCTCCCCGCAGACCATCTGGTGCAGCAGGATGCCCAGGGACCAGACCGTTGCTGCCTCGCCATAGTACCAGCCAAAGTCGTTCCATTCTGGGGGGCTGTAGGACAGTGTTCCTATGGAATACAGATGGAGTTCATCAGGGGGATGCTGCTGGTCCCAGAGCCTGGCCCCAGCATCCCTGGGTGTGCGGGGGCTGCATCAGGGGCACACAGGGTGACCACTGCCCTCTTGCCAGCACCTGGGACTTGTGCACAAAGTTAGGGTTGGAAAAGAAGCCTCTGGTGCTGGAAGAGGGCAGCCCTGGCTAGGCCTGACCATGACATGCAAAGGAAAAACCCACTCCATGCTGGGGAAAAAACCTGCCCTTATCCTCCCTGCCTGCATTGCCCCAAAAATATTATGAAGCCAAGGCAAACAGGGCGAGTGGAGCAGTCCAAGCCCTTCCTCTCATCTGCACACCAAAGTGGCTGGGGCACAGGTTCTGCCCTCCCTCTCTGCTACCCCCACCCACGGGGGTTTTGGTCGGGCTGGCTGCCCCAGACCAGCCCTAGTCCTGGGCAGAGTGGCTGGCAAAGGCTGCCAGCAGGGCTGGAAGATGGCTGCCCACCCAGCCCCGCTCTAAAGCAACTCAGCTGAAGATTCAGTGCCCTGACTGGCAGCAAAAGGGAGAATCCCCACTGCCACAGCCAGCTTGGGCTGGGAGATGTTGGGCCATGAGATGTCAGCAGCGGGAGCACAGCCCTGCATGGGCTCACCTGCAAAGTGAGTGTAGACTGTGTCCTGCAGGTAGGTGCCACAGCCAAAGTCAATGAGTTGTGCCTGCCCGGTGTCCAGGTCAACCAGGATGTTCTCTGGCTTGATGTCCCTGTGCAGGACCCCGCAGCTGGTGCAGTGCCGCACGGCCTCCAGCACCTGGCGGAACAGCTCCCGCGCCACGTCCTCGGGCAGGAACGGCCGTGCCCGAATGAAATGATGCAGGTCCTGACACTGCTCTGGCCGCTCCAGCACCATCACGATGCAGTTGGGGAGCTCGAGCCATTCCAGCAGTTGGACCACACCGGGGAAGCCAGTGGACACCTTGGCCAGCAGCACGATCTCCAGGGGTGCGCTGGTGCCGTCGGGCTGAGGGAGGAGCACGATGCCGTCAGTGGGGCCGATGCCGTGCCAGGCCTGGGGAAGCCCTCAGCCAGCCCGGGATGCTCTGTGCCCTGCGCTGGCCCCATGCCCGCTCTCCCTCGGGGCGTCCGAGCGACTCCCACCGTGCCGGACCCCGGCTCATCCCTGGCCGGCAGCCCCGGCTGCTGGCCCCGCTCACTCACCAGCTCGCCCCAGTGCCGGACGCGATTCCGTGGCACCCTTTTGATGGCCACCTGCAAGCCAAGGGCAGCAGCGGGGTGAGCTCGCTGGCCGCACTGCGAGCCCCATCCTCCGCCCTCCGCCCTCCTCCTCCTCCATCCCCTCCTCCTGCGCCCGCCGCCGGCCCCGCCGCTCACCGGGGCGCCGTCCCAGAGCCTCGTGGCCGCGAAGACTCTGCCGAAGCCGCCGCGCCCCAGCAGCGATCCCAGCCGGTACCGCTCCTGCAGGGCCTCCTGCGCCGTCCCTGCGGGCGGGACGCGGCTGTCAGCGCTCGGCCCGGGGCCAGCAACGGCCCCCGAGCGCCCCTCACCCGCCCCGGGCCGGCCATGCCCAGGTGTTCGCTCCCGGGAACGCGGCACGGGAGGCTCGGGGCCGGCGGCCGCGCTGCCGAGCGGCGGAGCTCGGGTCGGGGAAGCCGCAGCAGAGGCGGCGGGAGCGGCCGCGGCGCCTGTGTCCTTCGCGGGCCCCGGGAGGAGCCGGGGCCGGGGCTGGGGCCGGGGCCGGGGCCGGGGCCGCGGTCGGGACTGGACCCTGCGTCGGGGCCGGGGCCGGGCTCGGGCCAGGCGGAGCCAAAGGGCGGCGATGCCGCCCCCGCCCCAGGCACTGATGCCCGCCCAGCAGCGCCACCGCCAGTACAGCCAGAGCCGGGCGGAGGCGAGACCGCGGCGGGACGGCCGGGGCCGGGCACGGGGCAGCCCCGCCCAGAGCCGGGGGCGGGCCGGGGGCATGGCCCGGCCCGGCAGGGGAGAGGGAGGCGGGGAGAGGAGAGGGACGCCGGGCAAGGCACCCCGAGAGAAGGGTGCTCGACAGCGGGAAAGGGAGACAGAGAGGAAGAAAGAGAGAAGAGAAAGAAAGAGTATTCAAAATATCTCTTTGATGCCGCCGCTGCTGCTGCCGCTGCTGCTGCCGCTGCAACTGAAGCACCGGGGCCGTTCGTCCCCCTGTCCCTTCCCCGCTCACCCCACGAGCCCCACGTTCGAGCCCCGCGCGCCCCAGGGACAGCCCCTCCGTCTGCCCAAACACGTGAACTTTGCAGTGCTGAGCCCAGATGCAGAGCCCTGACTCCTGCACACTGGCACAGCGATCCCCTCGCTCGCTGCTGTGCATTGTTCTTGCTGAGGGTCAAACACTGTCGGGCCACCTTCCCTTGGGGTAGGATTCCTACCTGACCCGCGCACTGCACTTACATATCCAGTGTTGCTTTCCTGTAAAAACAGGAGAAGGAAAACTGTTTTGTGGCTCATGGTATTTTAGTGTCTAAAAATCACTAAGTCACCAATCGTAGAAGTGAGGTGCATCTGGAATTACTGGGATGCAACATAGAAAAGGGGAGCATAGAAATAAATAGAGGAAAAGATCTTGGATTGTTTCTTTCATTTTCATTTCACTTCTGGAAAGCTGTTCCAGTTTTCCAGGAATCTTCTCCTGTCTGCTCTTCCCAAGAATCTCTCATGGAGAACAAGGTCAAGCTTCTGTCACAAGATTTGCCACCGGGAAATTACGCCACTGGTGAAATTTTCATGATGACTGTTTGTGCTGGCTTAGGGCAAATTTTGGGAGGAAATCTCCAAAAGGGGTCCGTCTAGAAAGCAAGTTCAAGCAGCCCCTCCCCCTACTAGTTCAGGAAAAGACTTCCCTCTAGAAAAGTGAAAAAAAACCCAGTTTATTTAACCAGTAAAGTATTCACAAGCATGAAAAATGAATAATATTAAATCAAACCTCTGACAGTGGTGAGGAGATGGCAAATTCAGAAAGTCCTTTTTGTGGGTTGTAGTTGGCTCACTCGGTCTCTTCTAAGTCCCTCTGGCGCTGGAATGCAGCGTCTCAGAGCTTGGTGGGCCACAGGTGTGAGCTGTTGCCGTTTTTTTTCTGGGTTTTTAGTCCAGAGCAGGTTTAAACAGTTCCAAGAAAAAGGAAAGCCACAGTCCGAGGAACTTCGCTTCCTAAGCTAGCTAAAACCAAATTGCTAGACTTGGGCTGTGAAGGCATTGGAAAATTTCCAAATCTGGGCACTGGCGGTCCCAGCAAACACCAGAGCAGGATGATGCTGGTGCCAGAACCTGCAGATTTCCAAATGTTGGCTTTCTGTGCCAGCAAATCACTGGACTTGGGCTGTGCCAGCACCAGGAAGTTTTCAGATCTGGGCGCTGGCACTGCCAGCCAACACCAGATCTGGGTGGTGTCATTGCCAGCGACAGAAATGTGCCAGATTTGGGCTCTGCTGGCACTGAGAAATTTCCAAATCTGGGTTCTGGTTACATGAAACACAAGATGTGGGGGTGGTGCCAGACCCAGTAGCAGGAAGCTGCTAGAGATTTGGGATTTCTGTGCCAGCAAATTGCTGGACTTGGGCTGTGTCAGAACAGGGACATTTCCAGATCTGGGCACTGGCAGTGGCAGCAAACACCAGGTCTGGACACCTGTATTGGCATCAGGAAATTGCCAGATTTTGGCTTTCTGTGCCAGCAAATTGCTGGACTTGGGCTGTGCCAGCACTGGGAAATTTCCAGATCTGGGCACTTGCCCAGCAAACACCAGACCTGGGCGGTGCTGGTGGCAGTGCCGGGAAGCTGTGCGGTTCTGGCCTTCTTTCCGGAAAATTGCTGCATTTTTTGCAGCTAGGTTTTGCTGGCACAGAGAAATTGCCAGATGCTAATTTTCTGTGCCAGCAAACTGCTGGAATTAGGCTGTGCAGGCATCTGAAACATTCCCGATCTCGGTACTGGCAGTGTCAGCAAACTCGAGATCAGGTTGCTGTAGGTACCAGGTCTTTGCTTGGTTTTGACCTTCTTTGCCAGCAAGTTGCTGCACTTGGGCTGTGCCAGAATAGGGAAATATCAAAATCTGGGACCTGGCAGTGCCAGCAAACACCACATTTCAGGAAGGACTGGATCTGGACCTGTTCCCTCCCTGCATGCCTCCCTCAACAAGGTGCCAGAGGGGCTGGAGAGCAGCCAGGTAGAAAGGGACCTGCAGCGAGTGATGGACAGCAGGCTGGACATGAGGCAGCAGTGTGCCCAGGTGGCCAAGAAGGCCAATGGCTCCTGGCCTGGCTCAGGAATGGTGTGGCCAGAAGGAGCAGGGCAGGGATTCTTCCCCTGTGCTCAGCACTGCTTGGGCAGCACCTCAAGTGCTGTTTGTAGTTCTGGTGCCCCCAATTTAGGAAGGACATGGAGGGGCTGGAGCATGTCCAGAGAAGGGCAACAAGGCTGGGGGGGGGAGGCGGGTCTGGAACAAAACAAGTCCTGTGAGGAGTGGCTGAGGGACCTGCAGTTGTTTATCCTGGAGGAGGCTCAGGGGAGACAAGGCGGTGTCAGGGCACAGGGTGGACTTGATGATCTCCATGGCCTGTTCCACTCTTGCTGATTCTGGGATTCTCTGAAACCACCCTTGGAGCAGTTGCAGGAGGAGCCCTGGGCCTCCTCTTCAGGAGCTCCAGCAGCCCAGGTCCCTCAGCTTCTCCTGCCAGCCCCAAAGCCCATCCTGTCAGTCCTGCAGAGCCTCTGCAGCTCCTCCTCACTGCCCAGAACAGGGAGCCCCAGAGCCAGACACAGCAGCCCAGATGTGCCCCCCTGGCCTGGGGTGCCTCTGGCAAGGGAGCAGCACCAGGCACTGCAGGAACCTGCAGACAATTGATCTGAAGGCCAAAGCTCCTTAGCTCCTTCTGAAAGAGCAGGAACAGTTCCTCATTCCAATGTGGTGGAATGCTGGGCACCACAGCTCCAGGCAAGGACTGGACACAAGTTTGCTCCCACTGAGTGCTGTGATGGGTTCTGCAGGAGTTCTGGGCTCCTGTGCTTGCCAGGCACAATGAGGAGAGAAGGAGCCAAGTGCACTGATGTGGGAAATGGTTTTGTAGAAAGTTTTTAGAGCCTAATAGAAGGCCCACACAGTATGAGTCTGTATATAAATCTTGAGACAAGAAATGCTACCTTAAAAATGCCATGGAATAGGACAGATATTGTTGAGAGAGAAATGGAGCTAGAAAAAAGTTTCAAAAGATGGCCTTGCAAATAAGACTTTGGAAAAACAGAGCTATGAAAGATGCATTGTAGTGGGACCCACAAGGGATCGTTTTAAATAATTGGCTTTAAGGCATCTACAACATGGCATGGCAAAAAGCTGATAGACCAAGAAATACTGTAATTAGGAAATAGTTGGCTTCTGATTGTAATGGCGTGAATTATGTGTATTGTCTCACCCTTCTCATGAGACTGAAAATGGAATAAAAGTTTTTAAAACACCTCTCAGTGTCCCCATCTCTAGGTCAAGAAAAGAGTATTATCCAACACACTGACACAGCTTTGTCTCGAGCATAATCCAGCCTGGACCGAACACACTGAAAGGTTTCCCCTTTGGCCCATGTCTCAAAACATCAGGTCTGCTGCCTGACAGCTCAGGTTGGTTTGGTGCCAAGGAGTTTCCCTCAGAAATACTGGGTTTGTCTTCCTCTATGCCTTCCCCTCAGCAGCCTTGAGGATGCTCCTGTGTGAAGCCATCTGTCTCACACAGTTTCAGACAACTTCAAACAGGATATTGTGCAACAAGTCGTCTCCTCTAAAGTGTTCCAACAACCCCTTTCCAGCAATAGGAAATTATTACTGATAG
The DNA here is from genome assembly GCF_028551555.1 of Melozone crissalis. Lineage (NCBI taxonomy): Eukaryota > Metazoa > Chordata > Aves > Passeriformes > Passerellidae > Melozone > Melozone crissalis. Next base: position 7,017,504 of record NW_026535896.1, on the reverse strand, counting down.
ATGAAAGTGGAAAACCCCCAACAGTTTATTAGCAAACGGAATCCCCACATGACGCGCGTTACAAGAAGGCGCCGGGGTCTCTCTCGGAAGAACAGGAGCTGTCACGGAGCAGTTCCAGCAGCTGATGGAAGCTCGGTGGCTTGTCCAGCGTCGGCTTTCTCCCATGGCAGAGCTCCATGGAGCGGGCAGGGCAGGGAAGCAGCTGGGCTGGAGCCCCTCGCTGCCTTTTCTCCCCGGCGTGGCTCAGCTCACAGACTCTCGGGCTGGGAGCGGGGCCGCTCTGCTCCTGCCGGCACCGTGTCCCTGGGCTTGGACAAACAGTTTCCTGCCAGGAGAGCCCTGCACACTGCTCCACAGATCTTTCATAAAGGCCCAAACCAACTCCAAACACTCTGTCTGCAGCAGCTTTTCACAAAGGGCTGCAGCAATCCAGGACAGCTGCAAGTGAGTGTTGGAAGGCTCTTGTCTTGTTCCTGACAGCAGAATTCTTAATGATCTTGTGCAATTTTATTTAGATGTAACATGAGAGCTGAGGTTTTTTTGTTAAAATATTTCTTGATGAGTAACAAGCCTTGGGAGCATGAGGTGCAGGACTGACATGCGAAAGCATGAGCACATCCTCCAAAGTGGCCAGTCTAATTGCCCATTTTATTACACTTGTATTTACTCCACAGTAATGAGGAAAACCAAGCTCTGCTTGGAGGTAAAACAGGTATGGGATACACTACAGTCCCTCGCAGTCTCACCAGGCTGGCAGTGACCAAGCAGGCAGTCTGCTTCATTGTGAACCACTACAGAGCTGCATCCCAATCTGGTTTAAGTGGCGTGGTATTATTAAGAGCTCCTTTTCTGCATGAGACACAAAAAGGAGATCCCAAATGATCTTCATGCAAGCATGCAGTAAAGAACTGCTCCTGCTATCGTAACGAAGCGTTTGCTTTGGCAATTACACTCTTCCCATTCATCTTTTGATGCAGACACTTCAGGTTTTCCCCCACACCCCTGCAAGGCTGGCAGTCGCTGTTTCCCATTTCCTGTTCTTCCCTAGAGATGGTGCAGTGGCTGCTTTGAAACAAAGAGTCCTTTGAAGGAGCATGAGATGCTAATTAAGTGCTCATATTGGTAGTACCCAGGCCTGCACTGCCCAGTACTCTGCAGCAGCAGCAGCAGCAGGACCATGCATCATTCCCGTTAGTGGATGTTCATGTTTCTGATGTGCAAGAGCAATGACTCTGAGGAGGGACCAAAATGCCCCTCTCCAAACAGTGGCTGTGCAAGTAGATGTGAAGTTTCACAGCCTTTTCTAGGATATTTTAGAAAGATCTAAGAGAATATTGTGGCATGGGGTGTTGGAGAGTGAAGGGAGAATCGACCATAGTTATGCATCGAAACTCGACTTTATTGATCAATCAATCACCTTATATAACAATACTAACGAACTTCATGAATATTCTGTAATCCAACTCCATGATAGGCTAACAGAGAAAACTGTAACCACACCTTTTGTTTTAGAATACCTACAATTGTTTATCATAAGCAGAAACCAAAACAGAAACCCGAAACTACAACAGAAACTAGTGTTCCCAAAACCTCTGCATCTGTTCTCAGGATAACAGGCCTTCCCAAGGACGGTGTTCTGCTTGCCGTGGGAAGACAAGCTGAGAACTTTATTGTTTATAGAATGATGCCTGAGAGAGTCTAATTGTTTACACAAATCAGAAGGCTGAGAGCTGTTAGAAACTGCTTTTACTTTTACCTCTTACTTTTCTCTCAATTGTATGTCTCATGGCCTTTTTCTTTAAGCCATTCTTGAACTAACCTCTCCACATCTCCCCCGCTTTTTTCTTCGAGAGAAAAGAGGTTAGTTTGCCAGGTCTTCTCAATAGTTCTACTGATCATATTTTGGATACAGCTGCAGAAGCAAGGCAAGATAAATAAAAGCAATAGAAGTACACCTAATATCCCTATAGCATACATTGCAAGATTTCTTAACCATGGTCCCAATCCTAAACTCTTAAGCCATTCATCAATTCCCAATCCTTCTTCTTCCTTAAGGCTGTTAAGTCCTAGTCGTAGCTCTTTTAACTTAGCATGAATAGATACAGAATGATCAGATAAGTTCATGCAACACATCCCTTCAAACTCTTCACAACCATGGCCTTGTGCGAGCAGTAAAAAATCTATAGCAGCTCTATTTTGTAAAACAGCGTGATTAACACTTTGTACATCTGCAGTTAGCATATCTAATATCTGTGATGTCTTATTTAATTCACCCTTAGTCCAACACCCTATTTGTTTTGCTAAAGTCATTGCTTTGCTTGCAGCACCCCATGGTAGGAGAGCTGAAACCATCACTTGTTTACATTTACTCCAGAACAACGGATCTCCTATTTGACTACAGTCTAAGTTATGTAAGCTGTGCCTTTCCCTGCTTGTCTTATGACTTAGCTGCATTAGCACAGATATGTTAGGGTGAAATAATGATAACTTGCCTAAATAACAAGATCTAACCTTTTTTTTTTAAAGAAGTGTTCTGGAAGATATAAACTTAGAAAGCAGCAATAAATAATTGCTCTAAGAACTTTAGAATATATGAAAGTAATTTACAGAATTAGCTGCTTTGAGGAAATTATGCCTAAAATAAATATACTAAACAGAATTATTAAAATAAATTTAATTTCAGTTACTCATTCATCCTCTGTGAAGCCTAACAAGACTAATTATAGCAGACTTATTTGCAAAACATGTAAAATCACTTAAATCTAATTCAAATTTATCTATAACAAAATTTACCTGACTTTAAATTCTACACACCTTAACCCAATATAATCTAAACAGAATCTAGCTTTACCCAGACTTAATAACACTCAAACTAAACAGAAACCAATTTCAACAGAACTTAACTGGCTTCAAATCCCACACAACTTAAATCTATATATAATTTAAGCTTTAGCAGACCTCGAACTTGACCAAAAATAAACTTAACAATTTTAACTTTAATAATATTTAACTTTTAACGGCACTTAATTCAAACTTAACAGAATCTATCACTTAATTAACAGGAGATAATTAACAAAACTAAACCTTAACAGTATTTAACATTTAATGGCACTTGATAGATAACTTAACTCAAACTACTTAATAACAGATAAAACTTACTACAGAAATAATATATAGCATTTACTATAACTTACTTACAGGCCTGATTCTAAAATATTAAGCTACTTAAATACACTTAAACAGAAGTTTATTCAAGGTATACCTGTGAAAAAATTCTTTTGAATTCAGTGCTTGCTTTTACCTCTATCACATTTAAACAAAGCTTAAAGAATACAAAAACACAGTCATTACATCTCACTCATACAATCATTCTAACACATCTTAACATCTTTAACGTTTTCAAAACACAGCTTTAGAGTCTGACGTTTCATCAACCCAGCCATCCAGACTTCTGATGTTCAAAGTCTCTGGTAATACAGGTGTTTCCAAGACAGCATAACTAATGCCGAGTCAAACCAGCTGAAATCTGACTCTTGCATCCATTTACGCTGATTTCTGTTTTACAGTCTGTGCTGGGGAGAACAAAAGATCTCTCTAACTTAGGTGAAAAACATCCTGACAGCAACAGTCCTTGGTGTCGCCTGTTTAGTTTCACTAATCTTTTAATTGCAATAGGAATCTTTTCTTTTGTTGACAAAAGTTCACAATTATTACGACTGTTAAGTCTTAAACTGTAGCTTTTGTTGGCTGCAGGGCGGAGGGAGAAACGCTCCCGCTTGAAAAAGTGCTCCGGGCTGCGGCGCTGGTGTCGGAGCGGGCAAAACCCCCCCCCCCGTGCTGCGCTCTTTGTTTACTCACTGGCAGGACTGACTCCGCTGCACGCACCACTGCACCCGTGGCTCCCCCCGCGGTGGCGCGGCTTCTTCGCTCCCCCCGCGGCTCTCGGCTCCCGCGGCTTGGCTTCTTCGGTCGCTTCCCCGCGGCGCGCTTCGGTCGCTGCCGGTGCGGCTCCCGCGGCGGCGGCTTTGATCCCGAGTCGGCGCGGCTCCTTCCGCGCGGCGGCTCCGCTCTCCCCGCCGCTGCCTCCCGTTGGCCATAGAGGCGCGCCCGTGCCGAGTTCGGGGTAGCACAGCACTGAAATTCCACCATAAATCACCGAGTTCACACATTTCCGTTAATCCGTAAACTATATGGAAAATCCCTTTACCGTAACTATAAGTCCAAAGTCCTGTTAAGTCCTTTTGCCAATTCATCTCTGCTTTGCGCTGCGGGTCACTCCCTTCGCGGCAGTTCAGCTTCGCCCGCGGTGGCTCCCTGTGGTGTCGGAGGATTAGAGGCAGGAAAAGGTACCGATGATGCAGAAGGCGCAAGCGGCCCGTGCCTTCGCAGCATTTCGTGCGGCCCTCTTTATTTGATGTTGCAAACGCAGCTGACGCGTGAAGAGGTGCAAGAGCGGCTAACACTTGACTCTGAGAGGATTTTGCTTGTTCTTGTAAACCTATTCCTATCTGTTTAAATGCATCTACCACAAAAGCTTCAAATGTCTCATCTTTGCCTTGCTTAATTCCCATATACACTGGTATCCCTCCGGGTTCCTTTACCATATCTATCGCGAGTCTGACTAACCGCATTGCCTCCCGGCACTTTTCTTGACCTATTAAAGCTTGTGCATCAGTACGAAGGAAACGTCCCAGACCCATAAGTTCATCAACAGTGACACCATGCAGAGGGTCACCCGGCTGTCTCTGAACTACCACACACTCACTAACAAGTATCCGCCAATGATCATTAAACAGCAATTGTTGATGGTGGGTAAAGATTAATTTAACTATGCCAAGACAATCATTAATGAGGAGGATACTGGTGTTAAAAATATAATCAAGCATTTGCTTAGCTGGTCCGCTTCCAAGTCCAAACTGACTAACAGCAGCTTGCAATTGAGATAACAATTCCCAGTCAAGAGCACTAATTGTGGCTTGAATTCCTCCACCAGCCTGAGGGTTAAAGACAACTGGACAAGCCAGTTCCCGAGCCGAACTTATCAGCTCCTGATCTCCCTTTTCAATTGCATCTTTGGCCAGGGCAGCCCACGCATCTCTTCTATCCCTGGCAATCGTCACCGCCAAATCGTTTTCCGACCTAGGGACCGACTGATTGCTTTTTGGGAACGGAGTATATGTTTGTGGCCCCGGCTGCTGTGATATAGCAGATACGGGAGAGTCAGAGGCGCTCTGTGTAGCCTGCGGCAAAGCAGACAACAAGGCACCCCGCGGAGCTTGGCTCGTTAGGGGAGGCTGAATTGTTAAAGGAGGCGGCGAAGCAGGTAATACAGTGCTCTGCGAAGCTTGAGTCACCGGAGCCTGGCCCAAAACCTGGCTCGCAGCCTGGCTCGGAGCCTGGCTCGGAACTCCGCTCGCAGCCTGGCTCGGAACTCCGCTCGCAGCCTGGCTCGCAGAAGGAGGCGGCGAGGCTGGTAATAAAACCGTCCTCGATGCAGGGCCAAGAGGAGTGCCGGAGTCCTTATCAAACTCCCTATCTCGATCGTATTCTGCATTACGATCATGAGCGGCAGTAGCCTGGCGGGCAGCCCTTTTTTCAGCTTGAAATTGTAAGAGCTCAGTGTTAATGACCCGCCATAATTTACCCAACCTCCTGGCAGTTTTATCATCATCCAAAGTAGCCTGCCACAATAAATCACCAAATTTACGCCACTCAGACAATACGTGAACTATATGAGGATTAACAAAGATTCCCCTCTCTACACCGTACGCTAAGAGCCCTGGTAACTCTTTCTGTAAATCAATTCCCTTAATCTGCCTCTTTTGCAGAAAAGTTATAAAAAGTTCATATGTGGCTTGCCGGTCCATACCTATATAAATGAGCGCGCTCTGCAGCACCTCCGGCGTCGGCCACACGTACCAAGCTAGGACCCGTCTTTTACGGTCGCCTAGGGCCGGCACGAATCGACAGACTCCGTCCGCTCCGTCGGCAGACTCCGTCCGTTTTTTTATCGTGCTTATTGCCGTTCTGCTGCTGCACCTCGGAACCTGGACACCTTCCTCACCTCCCGTGGTATTCCATTATCCCCAAGAGCGCTCCTCATAATTCGGCACGTCCGAATTCGACTATCACGTCCGGGGTCGACCATTTGTTGGAGAGTGAAGGGAGAATCGACCATAGTTATGCATCGAAACTCGACTTTATTGATCAATCAATCACCTTATATAACAATACTAACGAACTTCATGAATATTCTGTAATCCAACTCCATGATAGGCTAACAGAGAAAACTGTAACCACACCTTTTGTTTTAGAATACCTACAATTGTTTATCATAAGCAGAAACCAAAACAGAAACCCGAAACTACAACAGAAACTAGTGTTCCCAAAACCTCTGCATCTGTTCTCAGGATAACAGGCCTTCCCAAGGACGGTGTTCTGCTTGCCGTGGGAAGACAAGCTGAGAACTTTATTGTTTATAGAATGATGCCTGAGAGAGTCTAATTGTTTACACAAATCAGAAGGCTGAGAGCTGTTAGAAACTGCTTTTACTTTTACCTCTTACTTTTCTCTCAATTGTATGTCTCATGGCCTTTTTCTTTAAGCCATTCTTGAACTAACCTCTCCACAATGGGGTAAGTCCCTAATTTTGTCTCCAGAGAAATCCCCAAAGGGCACATTCAGTCTGATGCTGATGGCAACCCCATAAGCTCATGGACCAATTTTCCCTGCAACGTGCCACCCTGCCTGGGCTTTACTCGGCCGGGACTAGACCCAGAGCTAAGCAAGCACATGCAGCCAGGTGACATTGTGTAACATCAGAAGCTGGGAACCATGAGGACTTTGCTGTCAAAAGGTTACAGTTTGCACTGGGCCCAGAAGTGTTTTTCCCTAAGGCAAAGCAAATTCAAATGTGAAGTTTCAAAGCTTCATATGACTATGAAAGGAATCTGCAGAATAATTTCTGGAAGGGCAGCATTGTCAATGATCATGCAGCCCACCAACAGCTGGAGCTGAATCCAGAATTGCTTCTTCCAGCTGTGCAGGAATTCATTCCACTGGCAAGCACTGGTCCATGGGAACAAATGATGCCCTAGCTCTGGGCTGAATGGCACCCAGGCTGCAGTACAGATTTGAGGAACCCTTGTCACCTGGTATTGGCCTCCCAGTGCACTCATCCTTCTGCAAACGAGGTGCAAACAACACAGCTGGAGTGCTGTCCTGGGTAAATATACATACAGGTGACTTTGCCAAAGCAGTGCATCTTTTTCCAGTGAAATACATTACCTCTTCATATCTATGGAATTGTGATTGAAGACACCTGTGAGCCAGATCTGTGGGAGATTGCAAAGGAGCAAAGCTTTGGGATTTGGGCATACTTCTCTTGGTTTCTTTGCTCAGGCCTTTGGTGAGCACAGAACACACCTAGGTAGAAAACCTTTGACTAGACAGGATCTTCTGGATCCATTGTCCCTCAAACAGGTCAACAGGTGACTCTGTTGTAATGCTAAGTAACAAAGAGCAGCACAAATGACACAAAGAAAAGATGGCCAAAGAGGAAGAGGAGAGGCCCAATGAGGAAAGGATGTGGTGAGACACTGGCACATTGAGTGAGCTGCACTCCCATAATCTCTAGGCTGGCAGGTCCTGGTCTCACATTCTCCTCTTGGTTTTTTCAATTTTGTTTATTTATTTACTTTTTTTCATCATCAAAATGAAATATTTAGAATTAAAAACATGTCATCAAAACTTAAAGACAGAATCAAAACACATTAATTCAAAACTACATCTAAAGATCAGAACATATGTACATCTGTAACTATCAAGCCTAACGCATCAATCCTATTCTTCAAACACTCTCAATACGGGCAGCAGCTTCTTCCTGAGCTTGGAGGACAGAGAGCTCTTCTGGACGGGAGGCGAGGACTTTGTGGGTGAGAGAACATCGGAAGTGTCCAGAGAAAACTTCTCGGTAAGACTGTAACCAGTCAGATCTGCAAAATGGAGACACAAAGTTTAACAGAGGCCACAATGCAAACCTAAAGCAGCTGAAGCTCCGTATTTCCTGGGACACATTTCCTGGAAATGTCCAAACAGCTGCACAGGGAAACATGCTCCTGCTGGCAGACACTGAGGCAGGCCAGGGCAAACCCTGAGCCACTTACCCAGAGCTGGCACAGGCACAGCCTGGCCTCTGGGCTGCCCTGGGACAGCAGGGAGCCCAGAGCCCTGTGCTCTCCAGGAATGGCTCAGCTGCACATGCACCCTCTTGCTCCTCTGCTGCCCCACAGCTCAGCAGCCCTACAGCTCCAGGGGCACTGGCAGCAGCACAGCTCAGTGCAGGGGCACATGCAGGGCACAGCTGCTCCCTGGCAATGTGCACAGCCTCTCTGGGCTGCCACAAGACCCTTCCTGCCAGCAGAGATTGGCCCAGCTCCCCCCTCAGCTCTGTGTGAGGCTGAGCCATGATTGCCCTTCACCTTGTCCTCAACCTGGAGGTGCTTCAGGCCCCCCATGCCATGAGTAGGAAGGGCAATGGAGAGAGCAGGGGCAGATGCATACCACAGAGACCTGCAGCAGGATTGAGGCTCTTTTCACCCATGTATCCCCAAATCTGCAGAACTTTGGAAAACAACAAATGCAGGGAAAACACGTTGTGGGCCATGAAGTTGCAGAATATCCAGCAATGCAGCCGATTTCTTCTGTGGGGCTTGGCAATGGATCCATCTGAATATTTTGCCCTATTGCAAAGCTGAGGAAAGGGTGGCAGGCAGTTTAGCCAGGCTGTCCTGTTCTAGAGAGTGTCTCTTGGGAACTATCAGGCCCAGCACCAACATTTAAGGCAGCATTTGCTTCAACTGTCTCATGGCAGTCAGCCTGTGAAGGTGCCTGTAAAGTGATTCATCATCTCAAGGCTAACATGAAACATCACTTTGAATAGAAAGTAGAGCTCTAAGGCCATGACAGTCATACAAGACTCCTTTGGCAGGAGCTGCACCTGCTGTGCAGGCTGTGCCACACCCAGCAGATTGTCCCCCATGTGCTCCACTCCCCAGCAAGGACCCTCCTCATTTCTCAAGTTAATGGCATCATGAGGAGACGTGGTTTTCCCAGGGCCTCTGTGGTTAGCACTGTGAAATACCAAACACTGCTCACAGCTGCAATTGCAATTGTCCCTCTGCCCATAAAAGCACAAGGCTCTATCCTTGGCCTTTGCAGGCACTTTCCCTTCCCCATCAGTCACCACATCTAGGAAAATCTGACAGACTGGGAGAACTCCAGGAAGCAGCAGGAAGCTGAGTCAGAGGAGCTTTAGTTTGGATATCAGGAAAAAGGGTTTTTCACCCAGAGGGTGGTTGGGCACTGGAACAGGCTCCCCAGGGCAGCGGTCACGGCACCAAGCCTGACAGAGTTGAAGGAGCATTTGGACAAACATCTCAGGCACTTGGTGTGACCCTTGGGCTGTTCTGGGCAAGGCCAGGAGCTGGACTCGATGGTCCTGATGGGCCCCTTCCAACCCCTCATATTCTGCAGTTCTGTGATTCTGAGAAGTAATGGGCTGCAGGAGGGCAGAAATAGGTGACAAGAGGGAAGAAGTGAGGTTGGTTGGAGAATCAAGTCACTGAGTTCACAGAAGATGCAAGATTCAGGACCCTTCCCTCCCAGCATTCCCATTCTCTGTCTCATCCCTTCTCCCTCCCCCACACACAAAGGTGAAGAACATCACTAAAAGAAGAAGAACCTACTTGGCTCCCATGTCCATGAGAGCAGTCATTGCTCGTGCAGGAGTCACATTCTCCACCATGATCCCCAGGCTCTGCCTGGCTGCTTTCTGAACAAATTCTGGGGAGTTGGACACCATCTGGAGAAGGACCAGAGTAACCTCATCTACCTCAGAGTCCATGTCCTTCTTCAAGGTCACAAAGAGCTCTCCCAGAGTGACAATGGCAGAGCAGGACACCTTGGAACCGAGGTTGGTCACCTGGGGAAGCCATGAGGGGAAACATAAGAATCACCTTGGAAAGAAAACCAGTTGCCTTCAACAGAAGTCCCAGGAAATGACAACACATCCCACTGTGTCCAGGGGAACATACAATTCAGGAAGAGCAAGAGAGCACAAGCACAGAAAGGCACTTACTCTGGCACCAATTTCTGGCCTCAGACCTGCTCACTGCAGGCGTAAATAAAAATTTCATTAAGTGTTCTACTTAACCCTTCTTAAATGTCCACATCTTTGTTTTTAGGCCCTTTTACTAGAAAATAAATAAAGAGCTGCTTTCAAATCATGAAGGCAAAAGTCATAAAGATAAAAGAGTCAGGTGCTGCTGTTCAAAAAAGCAACACCAGCAGCTGAAGCACTCAGCCAGGAAACAGAAAACACAGGCTCGGGTCTACAGAATAATTTGCAGTGTTCAACTACAGCTTGGGCAGAGACTGGGAGTCTTGCAAATAACATCATTAGTGTCTCAGTTTCTGCATTTGCACATTGCATTATAAAGGCTCCACACTCAAAGATGAGTGTCAGATACCCAACCTGCCAGTAAATACAGCTGCATGTACCCACAGATCCTACAGACAGCTGACAGACACTAGAAATCTAAGGTCTAAAACCAGAAATGACGGCAGACCCTGAGCACACATGGAGATGAACAAGCTCATACCTACTCTACACACTGTGTATGAAGTATGGGGGACAATTCAGAACAATGTTCTCACCTCGCTGGTAACTGCCAAGCAAACCTCACCAAATCTACAAAGCAGGACCTCTGAATGGGACCCAGCCAGGTGTCTGATGGTGAAGAGTCCCTTCTCCTTCAGCTCCCTGAAAGGCAGAAGATTTGATTTTTCTCTCCACCAAGGCAGTACCCTCTGAAATGACCAGGCTGGCAGCTCAGTTGAACAATGGGAGGTGCTTTTCAAGGAGTGCTTAATGAAATCGTGGAACGCATTGCCCCAGGATTCTGTGGCTGTCAAAAGCATTCACAAACCCAAGAGGCAAAGAGAGGGGTTTTAGAGTGGCCATTTGAGAAGACAGCCTTTCTGAAACCTCTGGCACATGAGGCCCCTCTGTCACTGCTTCCTAGGAGCTGTGAGACCAGGCCATGCTGCTATTTGTTGTCACCTCCCTGTACCTGTCCCTGAGACACAGTGCCACCGGGCTGTTATTGGGGCATTTTCCTTCTTTGCCAGCCCCAGCAGGCATTCAGCAGGGAGAGTCTGCACTGCCACTCTGGAGCTGAGTTTCCACTCTGTGATCTCGGCCTCTCTGTCACCCCCTCCACTCCCCCTCACACATTCCCCAAAAAGCAGCAGGATGTCTGCTGGGACCACCTCAGCCTGCAGGAAGGCCAAGTGGGTCCTGGCCTCTCCTGACCCACAGCACAGCTTTCTTTCATCCCAGCATGGAAATATAAAAACTGTATTATCACAACACACAGAGGGCCAGGAGCTTTTTATTTTGGCCACAAGTGTCCACAGGGCATTGGGGAAGAGGAGAAAAAGAGTGTTTTGCAACAAGCAACTTGGCTACTCAGGCAGGATGGTAGGAAAAGTGTCTGGAAGCTGCTTTTTAGGAATTTGGTGGTTCTGCTGAAGCTCCTGACAGAGCTGATGGGCAGATCCCAGAGCTGTGGAGAGTTCCTGGGAAATTTGTCCTTGGATATGTCTACGAATGCTCTCCCAGCCATGAACTGCCATCCGTGTCCTGTCCATATGTTACTGCCTTGACTGTTGAGTGTCTGAGGTGCCTCTTGAGGCTGCTATGGACCTCCTTCACCAAGGAATGGATTGTGATACAACATCCCTTTCTGCTTCTGTTTGGGCACTGACAGAGCCTGGACCACTCTGGCTCGAGCTTGGGCTCTGGCCAAGCAAGATTGCTGATGAGAGCAGCTCATGGTCCTCAGCTCTTCCCTGCTGCTGGGACAGACAGACATGGCCATGGGGACAGAATGGAGCTGCCCCATCTGCCAGGGCACTAAGAAGGATGTGAATTTTTCTCTGCCCTGTCACCGCCAGTTCTGCCTGGGCTGCATCCTGCAGTGGGCAAAGAGAAATCCAGCGTGCCAACTCTGCAGAAGAATGATAGAAGCTGTCAGGTTTTCTGAGTAGGATGAACAGGACTACATACAATTTGCCATCAGCTCCCCCAAACAATTGCTAGAGTCCAGCAGGGAGAGAACCTGGCCACCTTGCTGAAAGCAGCCCCCAAGACCCTGTGATGGCTGCTCCATCTTCCCCACAGGGAACACTGTCCCCAGCTGAGCAGGGGGCTGCAGGACCAGAGCCTGTGGATGGCCTCCTGCCCAAGGAGTGGGCTAAATTTTTCAAATAACAATGTCATCTACTGGACCAAAGGTGGCCCTGGCTGCACCAGAAGCTGGAGGGAATATGCCAGCACCAGAGATGGCTGGTTAAGGAATTCATAGAGCAGCATCCTGCACGCCCTCTGTGCCTATGGTCAAGCTGCCAAAACCTTGGTGCCAGTACTGCAGCTTCTCCTCTGTAGCAGTCTGAATTGCTGCTAGCATAGTCCAGGGTAAAGAAGCAAAAAGAACCTTTGCATAATCTCCACAGATGTTTTATTCAGCTGTGCAGGGAGATGTTCAGGTCCCAGCACCCACACACAGAGGGTCTCACTTTGTCTCCACAGGGGCCTGGGGGCTGACCCTGATCTCGGGGCAGTACAAAGATAAGGGGGCCAATCAGGGAATAGGGAAGGTGTGGCTCAGGAACACAGGAACAGACACAGGAACAGGGGAAGGAGCCAATGGGGTCTAACAGCTTTTTGAGGGAAGCTTCTTGTGTCTCCCTAGACCAGGGAATGCCCCCCCCAGGGTCTCCAAAATTCCCGGTGTTTTATATTATTGGGAAAGCTTCTCTGAAGGATCAACTGAATCAACACAAAATGACAAAAACAATCAAAAGCGCTCATTGGACAATTGTTCAAAATTCATACAATTCTGAGTTCCCAAAGTGCCAACAGATTTCTTGGAGTGTCTTAGATCTGGCAGGAGGGATGCAGGGTTTTCTTAGCACAGTTTATGAGGAAACTGAGTCATTCATACAGAACCTCTGGTGCATGGCCTCCTCACTGCCATCGTGCAGCAAGGAGGCCCAGAGGCTGCTGTGCTCTGGTCCTGTCAGGGATGAACACAGCGGCTCTGTGGCCAGTGCCAGCTCCAGCTCCAGCAGCTCACAAGAGGAGACTCCTTCCAGAAGCTCTGCTGGCTCCAGTGTGGCAGACCAACAGAGCCCACTGGAAGCCACCCTCCATTGCAGCCACCCCCAGCTGCGCCCATCATCACTGCAGAGCAGGAGCTGCCCCAGAGAAGCCGCGGCAGGAGCTCGTGGCAGTGGCAGGTCCCTGTGCCCAGGGCAGAGCCACAGAACCTCTGCTCCTGCCTGGGACAGGGGCTGCTCACCCTGGTGTCCCACCGAGAGCAGGGATCCTGGGCCCCAGACTCTGCCCAGCCCTGCAAAAGGCCACCCGCCAGCAGTGCCAGTAAGGTTCCTGCAGCCATTCAGCCAAATCAGAGGAAACAAATATCTCTTCAGCTGACACAGCCTCTGCACACAGCTTTCTCCCCCTTCTCCTGGTGCCTTTCCCTGACTCCAGGAAGAGCTGCAGGAAATGCTGTGTGAGCCATGATGATGGAAGAGCTACTGATAAAAACACTGGGGTGATGCTTTCAGAGGAGTCATGAATGGAAGACTGACCAACCTTCCAGCCAATGGTATGCCAAAAGTTCCCATTCTTTAAATAATTGACTGCAATAAATTAGTAAAAAGAAAGATATGGAAACAAATCTCCCACAGCTGCTGGCTTTCCTCAGGCTCCATGGTCTATGTATTGCTAGACTTACTTCATTTAGGCAGAATATTAACTGCCCTGACTTGTTGGAGACTGACCACAAGGTCTCATCTGTGGTGGGCAGTCACTAAAATTAGCTCAGCAGAGGCATCTTCAGCTGTCCAAGTGTAGCAGAAATACATATTCTCTGCTTCATGAGTGTGTGGCAACAGCTGCTGGTGTGCATTTGTCAGCGTTGCTTCATGGATTACTCCTGGGAAGGAATTGTGTGCACAGGCACAGTGTGATGGCTTCGATCTCCTCTAATTACTCCAATCGGATGATGGCCAGAACTTTTAGGCAAAAAGCATCCTGACAGAATAATTTACAATACTCTCCAAACTACTCCTGTGGTTTTGATTTTCTTACTGATTAGGTTCAGTGTCTGGCCTCAAGAAATTAGTCCAGAAAGAACAGGCAAAGCTCAGCTTGCAAGTTAGAGTACAAGTCTTTAATCTGCTGGTTTTGCAGCATGTACAAACAACTTTTCAACATATTTGCAAAAAAATCTCTTAGTTCTTGCTATACCTATCCAGAACCTGACTCTCTCCTCTTTTTATTTTGATTTGATATCCAAGCATGATGTTTTTCTGGACAGGAAAGTATGAATCAGCTGCAAATGCAGACTACAAGTGTGAATCTATACTGCAGGAACTGAACTGTAGCTTGGAATTAAAGGCAAGAAGTGATGCCATGGTAAATGTGAACGTTTAGTGCTGGCATAGGAGCCTTCTGCAATGCCCCACCAACCCATGGTTCACATTACTACAAACTCCCTTTCTGATGTTACTAAGACTGTTGAAGAGCTGGTTGTAAGTAAAAAAAAAACCAGCCAGAATGTTAATTTTTGTTAATATGGCAAACAATGACTATCTAATAGTTCAGAGCTCATAGAAGTGAGTATTCAGATTTACACTTAGTATGTGCAGGCAGTTTTAATTTGTAATCAACAGGTTTATCCAAATCAAGTTATCCATAGGAATTAATTTGCTCTATGATCTACCTAAAAATGCCTCATTGTCTCATAAATTTAGTAGAAATTTGCAAAGTCAACAGTCCACAGATTCACATTTCCTGTTTAGTGGCTATTCTGCAGGAAAACTTTTAAGACTAATCAGTTTGGATGCAATTAAAATGCCAGTACATTTCATCTAGCCATCTTGGTATTAGAACAAAACCATATGACTGCACAGCCTTTTAAAAAATATTTTAAAATAGATTTTCAAATCAACACTCTGAGTAGGACTCAGAATAAAAACTCTACCAAACTTCAGCTCCATTGGAAGATTCCCTTGTCACCCTGTGAATCAATTCTACATTCAGAAGAATAAAAGTCCCCATTATGGCGGTTTTGGTATGGTTAGGAATTGGGGAAGGGTGGTCTTCCTTCTCAGCTCCATGCTGCAGTGCCTTTGGGATGTGGCCTGCTGGCCGTTGTTTGTGCAGCCCTGGTGTTTCTCCACGAGGCAGAAAGTGCAATTGCATTTCCAGCCCAAAGCCCGTGAGGAGTGGGGCATGCAGAGCTGTGCCAGACCCAGGCCAGCAGCTGTGCCGCCAGAGGGTTTTGGTTCCTGCCCAGTGCAGCTGGTGCATCTCTGCCGTGAGTGCCTCCCCTTGCCAGGTGCCCATGGACAGCAGGTGCAGGGTTCTGCAAGGGGCATGGAACACGGTGGGGATGTCTGCTGGCAACAGAGTGCAGCGGAGAGCAAACAGTCCAGGATGGTCCTGGAGTGTGTGACAGAGAACTCCTGACACAGCTGGTGACTGAGCCAGTGAGGGAAGGCACTGCTGGGCCTGCTGTTTGTGAGGAGAGAAGGGCTGCTGGGTGACAGGAGGGTTGGAAGCGGCCTTGAGCTCAGGGATCACAAAATGCTTGTGTTTGGTTCCCAGAGAAGGAACGAGAGACGTTGGGGAAGTGTTGACCTGCAACAAATTGTTAATTTGTTAAGCTTTACCAGGCAATGCTTAGTCGTACCTTCCCTCACACCAGTGGTTAATGTGTGCAAGTGGATGTCTTAGCCTTGAGAATAAAGACAGTGGGCCTACTGAGGAGGTAGCTGCAATGCATTCAAGGAGAAGAAGGATCTTAACGATGGGAGGAGAATTTGAGGAATGGGATGTTCACCACATGACTACAAGAGACCCTCAAGAGACCCCTACTCTAAATGTCAGTAATTTTGGGGAAGGGATTTAAACATGTCAAATACTTTGTGAGAATGTTTAGCCTGTGAGTTTCAGCAAAGTAATGAATGAAAGTAATGAAAGTAATGTCTTAGTTCCATGGATACTAACACGTGGGTTTGCATGTTTCAGGGGAGTGATTCCTCACACACCCAGCACTGAAATAAAGTAATGCCTCTTTTCTCACACTGAGCTTGCAGTGTGGATTGACCCTGCTTGGAAACTTTCATTTTGGTCATTCCTATTGAAGCAAAAAGAAAGGTTGAAATGAAATCTTTTCCAGCTGTTTCCCTTTGGTTTACCTGTTTGAGGGTTAAAATTCTGTGCTGCAGGTGTGCTGGGTGTGTGCAGAGCAGTGCAGCCCCAGATACCCCTTGGCTTGCCCACAAGTTGTCATGCCTTGTTGCCAGGTGTGCCCAGCTGTGGCAGGAGAAGGAGCCCGCAGCGCAGTGGGCACCGTGCCCTGCCCAGCCGGGGCTCTCTGGCACAGAGCAGCAGCAGCGCCAGCACCGTTCAACCCGCTCCTGCCTTGGCTTCCCCTGGCACACAGAAGCCTCTGGAAATCAGCACGGCCAGCGGCGTTCCCAGCTTGGAGCAGCTGCTGCTGGCAGGCAGATGCTGCCAGTTTGACTGCTGCCAAAGGGGAAGAAAGGCAGAGATGTACCCGCACTGGGGCCCTGGGCATGTCCAATAAAGGTGTAAATACGTGGGGAGATTTGTTAGGAAACATTTCAGTTGTGATGCCAACAGTGATGCCAACAGTGGCTTCTCTCCTGGTTCTGTGTGTTCTAGATGAGTAACGTAATGGTTGGCTCTGACAATAAAGAAGTAGATGTTATGTGAATGTTCAAATGTATAGTGATGGTATTGTAATATATCCTCCCATAGTCCTCTTTCCTGTCCCCCTTGTAATAGCCTTGGTAGTCAGGGCATTTGGGGAGGCCTGGCTTGTGACCAGCAGGCAGGGTGTAACAACACCTGACCTCCAGTCAGGATGCAAGAAAGTAATCTCCACCAATGGACAGCAGAGAAAGAGTTGACTGACAAAACTTTTGGAGGAGCTAAGGGTATAAAAGGCAGAGCATCCTTTTTGTAAATGACCAGGTGGCTGCTAGTCACAGAGACTCCCATTGCCATAATTTTTCTTATTCAGTCCTTTGTTAAGGTTTACTAAACCTTAAAAATGTTAAAAGTGAGAGTAATTTCTCACATATGCAATGCTGTGGGCGATTGTCTTGGTCTGGTTTCCTTTGCTTGGGTCCCATCTGAGTGCTCAGCTGGGGTACAGGCTGTAGGTGCTTAGGGCACTCCTGGAGTTCCTCTTGGATCCCTGAACAACAGGGTTTGGCCCATGGGGGGAGTTTGTGCTGCTTTGTGACAGAGAAGAACATCCCAGGCTCTTTTGTGTTTGCTGCAGGGAAGTTTGGTTATTGCTTTGCATAAACTCACAGACTAACATGGAGCTGTTCCTTTGTGATGTCAGGGCATGGTTGCCACGTTGTCATAGGGGCATCAAAAGGTTGCCTTGGTGCATGGAAGGCCTGAGTGTCAGAGCAGCCCAAGGCCTGCTGAGAGCAGGAGTCCCCTCCTGGTCCGAGTGTTTGTCAGTGGGAAGCTGCCCACTGACAAGAGGCTTGTTCTTTTAATGTTGGGGCAAACTTGCACAACACTAATAGCATGATTCACCACCTTGCCAAAGCAGCTTTTGCTGCTTATGGCGTTTCCTTTTCTATTTATTATATGACGCACTTTGCACGTAAGTAGAGGTTTCCCTTCTGCTTAGGTTAGGGTGTAAACTAACCTGGCTTTTGTATGTCTTCCTGCTCTTTCTTGGTGGCTCAGTTACTGATTTTGAAAGAGAAAGAGCATTAGGATGCCTCTGGTTTGGTAAAGCTCCTGTCAAGAGGTTCAGCTAAAAGGGAGTGTCTGTAGCCACAGGGGCAGCATTTGCAGGGGAACCTGCAGGGCTCTGTTCCCTCCACGGGAGAGTCTGTGGCAGCAGAGTCTGTCATTTCCTCAGTTTGCTGGGACAAGCAAGACAGCTTTGAAAATGTAGACTGGCAGAGCTTCTTGGAAGGCCTTCTAAAAACTCTGCAGTTCTTCCCAGAATTCAGGGAAAGCTTATTTCTTTTTAAATTTTGTCATGAAAGGATTTAACTCTCTAACTTGACCCTTTAGCAAGTGCTTAACTAGTGATTCTCTTTGCAAGGAAATGCAAACTCTAAAGCAGTGAGTGTCTGCCACAGCTCAGGGGGATTTTGGGGAAGCATTTCTGGGCAAGCATTTCCAGCAAATTAAAGAGAATTAGTGCATGCAACTGAGTAAAAAAAACAAACAAACAAACAAAAAACCCCCAAAAAAAAGACCTGAAGGAGTGGATTTAAAAAGCCATTTTATGTGTTTTCTAGAACAGGAGCATTGAGTGTTAAAGAACAATTTGGATTTTCTTGGTCATGTTTGTATTCATTTACTGGCTAAACAGGTTGAAGTGTAGGCAAAAGCAAGAATACTGTCCTGATCCCTTGCTGGCTGTGTGAATGAAATGTGTCTCCTGGAGGGATGTTACAAAATGGGAAATCTTCTCTGTTTGGGTTGACTTTTCTGTTGGATTCAGCAGCCCAAGCAGTTTTCTCACACCATCTGGTTCATTTTCCCTGCCCACTACAGGTCACCTGAAGTGTGTATTCAGCAGTGCTGATCCTGAGGTGAGTGAGAAAGGAACATTTCATGTTCCTGGTGCTTAAGAATTGTAGAGGAAGCTGAGAGCTTGGCCAGTAGCAATAGAGTGTAGAAGGCCAGCTAGGAAGGCTGAAAGAAAATAAATTTTCATGCCTGCAATGAAAATAACAAAGGCATAAGTGGATATTTTAAAATTTCCATCTCAGAGCTTTAAAGAACTACAAATCCAGTTTTGCAGAGAGAACCTTACTTGCTGATGGCGGATAGGGTGGAATATTTACTTAAGAGCAATTTCCTGTACAGTTGAATTAGACCATTTTGATTTAGTCAGAGTGCCTTACAATTCTATTCTTATCACACTTTATGATATCTACTTAGAAGATGTCATTGTAGAACAGGAAGGCCATCTTGCAATGGTGCCTGCTGTATCTGAAGTGAAATGGGCACCTTTGTGGCTGGGGAGCTGCGTAGGACAAAAGGACGCAGGGCTGGCGGCCGTGAGCAGCTGCAGATGAGGCAGCATGGGGCCAGGGGGCCAAGAAGGCCAAGGGCACAGTGGCTGTGCCAGCAGCAGTGGGGCAGCAGGAGCAGGGCAGTGAGCGTGGCCTGTGCTGGGCAGCGCTGCGGCCACAGCTGGAGTGCTGTGTGCAGCTGTGGGCCCTGGGAAGCAGAAAGTCATGGAGGGGCTGCAGTGTGTGCACAGAAGGACAGGGGAGCTGGGCAAGGGGTGCAGCACAAGGCCAGTGAGGAGGGGCTGAGGGAGCTTTAGCCTGGACAATGGGGGCTCATGAGGGACCTTCAGGCAGACTTCCATAGATCCCTGCCTTAGATCCAATGCTCAGCACAAGGGCTGTTTCCCTGCCAAACATCCATTCACTACATCCAAGTGCTTTAGACACAGGAGTAGGTAACACTTTCATATTTTGTTTATTTGTTTGTTTGCTAGAAGGAGAAGCCTTGTGTAATTTCTCCTTCTCCAGGGAGCAAGGGAGCTTTTTCTCAATCTTTCCTGCCCTTTTCCAGCACTGGCAGAAATTCTGCTAGAATTTTAGTTTTCAAGGAGGCAGTTCTGGATAATGCAGTATTTTTGCACAAGAACACATAGTTTGGGGCAGGGATGTTGGTGCAGAATGAGCTGTTCTGGTGCCAGACCAGCCAGTAGGGCTTGCCCATCATTTTCAAGTTAACGACTCCTGTGTCTTTTGGCAGCCCAGGGAATCAGTGTGTGTTGTGTTTGGGAATTGAGCAGGAAATTAATGCCCTTGCATTCCAGATGGCCCTCGGAGTTTAGAGGAGCTGGGAGGGGCTGGGATGCATTTTTGATTCCAGCCACTTAAGCACCATCAGTGTGGTCAAGGGCAAGAGAAGAACTTGCCCGAGCACAGATGCACAAAAAGTGCAGTTCTCAGTGCAATGCTCTGGGTCTGGTTGCATTCCATAAGGACCCACACGCTCCAGATTACCCAGAAGTGTGGGTTACTGAAGCAACAGGAGAGCAAGTTCAGGATGGCTGCTGATCAGGGCACTGCTACCGAGTGCTGATATGTGTAGTGACAGAAAGGACAGTATTGATTCAGGGTGACCCGCATGTGGCGAAAAATGTGCTTTGACTCTATGATTTAGAAGGTTAAACAAATGCTTTCTTAAGCTATGTAAACAAATGCTTTCTTAAGCTATGTTATATTACACTAGCACTATATTAAAACTATCGTAAAGAGATACTTTACTAAAAAGCTGCTAAAGAAAAACTCGTGACTGTCTCCAGACAGTCACGACACAGCTTTTATCTAATTAGCTAATCAAGCTAAACAACTATCACTAAAATCCAATTAACAAATCACTTTCAGTAAACAATCACTATAACACATTCTTCATGTACTAAAAAACAAGAACAGCAAGTAGAGATAATAATTGTTTTCTCTCCTTCTATGATTTTCTCACTACCTTCCCTTAAAAAAAACCTAGGAGAGAGAATTATATCTCTCTTCATTCAAAGAATATAAATACCACAGTACAGTAAAGAGAGATTATAAAAGTGAGATCTATCTATCTATCTATTTGAATCTTCCTGGCTCTGCTCCAAAGCAGTGGAAGATGCAAAGCTCACCTAAAGGCATCCCTTCAGGAGAGGCGTAGAGACAAGTTCCATTGACTGATCCTGAGCAGGCAGAGATGTTTCCCCCTCCAGAGATGGTTGTTTTTTCCCCTCAGTGCTGTTTTCCTCCTCCAGCTTCTTGTGCCCTGAAGCCTTCTTTTTATCCTTTAAATTTCTGCATGTCCTAAGGGAGTGGTACTATCCCATGCTGTAGCTGGGGTCTGGTGACTTTGCTCATACATGCATTACATGACACATGGTTTCCTTCACTGGCATCCCCAGGGCTGTGTAAGTGCATTCGTTAATGGGGCCTTATGAGAAACTCTGTTACTGCTGGTCAGAATTCTCAGTTGACAAAAAAAGGGAGAAGAAACACCTTGGTCCTCCTCCATATACTGAGGTGGCCATAGAGGTTCTCTGACTTCCATCAGAGATCTTTGCATGCATCCTCATCTCCTGAATGACCCGGTTTTCTAACAAGAATGTGGATGTCAGGAAGTCACAAAGCTGGTGCAGGCCTGAAGAGAAGGTGAACTGCAGGAGTGTCTCTCACAAGGAGTGAGCTCACCCAGGAAGCCCCTGCAGAGCCAGGATGGAGCTGTGGGACAGGGCGGGGTGTCAGTCACTACTGAAAGACAAACAGGACATGGCAGAAGCAGAGGGAGGCCCTCACCAGACCCTTGAGAAATGCCACCCCTTCCCTGTCAGCTGCCTGAGAGGCTGTTGGGGCTTCAGTCCCAGATGGCCCCTGATTGTAGGGCCAGGGTCACTTTGGAATCTGTGCCTCCCCTCGGGCAGAGAACGACCCAGGAGAGCAGCAGCACAGTGCTTTGGGAACGTGTGAGCCCAGCAGTCTGTGAGTCTTGGCCCACAAAGAGCATATGGGAAGTTGAAACCCATCTTCTCTTGCTTTCTGTGCAGGTGCTTCTAGAGAAAGAGCAGGAGCACACTGCCTTATCTGAGATGCCATGCCAGACTCAGGGAGTGCTGTTCCCTGCCTGCGGGCAGGAAGAGCAGCTCAGGCAGCAGGTGGAAGAGCCACAGGAGAATGGCCAGGTGAGCCTGACTGGCCAGGGGACAGAGGGAAGGGCAGGAAGAGGGGCGCAAACCAGAGCTCCTGGGACTGAGGAGGCCAGGAGTCCCATAGGCACTGGAAGCACAGAGCCTTGGAATCTGCAGAGATCAGCCCTGGGACAGGAGGGTTACAGTGGAAGCAGAGCTGAGTAGGGAAGCAGAAAGAAGGGGCTGAATAAATGTGATTTTGAGGCTAAAGGAGGGAAAAGCTGAGCTTGATGGCAGCTCTCAGTCCCTTGCTCTGCTTTTGTGTGTACAGAACATCAAGGCAGAGCCACAAGCAGAGCTGCCTGAAGCTCAGAGTGCCATCATGGCAGTGAAGAGGAGGAATGAAGACATCCAAGAGGAGAAGATTCTCCCTATGCAGAGGGGCCATCAAGAAAAACAGGTGAATGAAGGAATGGCAGCCACTCTACTCATGAAAGAGAGTCCTTTCCGTTGTTGTTTACAGAAAATTGACGAACACATGCAGGCATACCTGCAAGAAACTGAGACTAGAATCAAGGCAAAGAAGAAGAGGCTAGATGAAAAAATTAAAATCATCAAAGAGAAAATGAATCACCTCCATCAGGAGCAAAAGGCTCTAGAAAAGCAAGTGACTGAAATAACAATAGGCACTGCAGTCACCCAAGGGGTGCTTTCTGCCCTCCTTGCCTTTCCAGTGCAGAGCAGCAGCAGGGTGGGTGATGCCTCTGAGTGCCATCCTGATGAGGCCTCTGTCAGAGCTGCTCTCAAGGACACTTCCTGCTCTGCTGGATCTCAGCTGATGCTCTAGACAGTGGCATTATTCCTTTGGCCATTTAGCCAGCAGTCATCTGAATGAACTCCTGCTGGCTTCTTCCAGGTCACCTTGTTTCTTGAGGTGTTTTTGCAGGTGAACATGGTCACTCACATGGATTTGGAATACGAGCTACAAGCTGTCTGTATCCCTTGTGAATAATCTACTCCTGTCCTTTCCTTTACTTTCTTCCCAGTCGATGACTCCTGGCTGATGGGCACAAGCTGTAGTCTCTGACTGCTTTGTTCTGTTTGACTTGAGGTGGAAGTGTCACCATCCTACCTGGCAGCCTGCAGAGAGCTCCAGCAAATGACGGGCAACCAAGAGCCCCGAGGCTGGCATGAGGCCCAGGAACTGACCCATCCAGAGATGCTGCAGGATAAGCATGTCCCGAGGAAGGTGCAGAAATAGAGAATTTCATGGCAGGAGGTAGAACATTAGAATAAGGAGCTGCAAATGTATCTGCAGACCTAGGAGGGGGAAAGGAGTCTTTGGGAGAAGTGGAGCGGTCATTGCTGCAGTCATCCTTTAGAAAAAGAAACTGGCTATGAACTCGAGTCAAACCAGCCTTTGCTTTTGACCATTTGGTTTCACAAGTGGACATCCAAAGCAATCCAGTTGAAGAGCTCTGCATGTGGCTGACAGCAGCTTCCAAAGGGCTTGCATTTCAAATGGCAATCTCTCTTGCATTTCAGGGCAATCTCTGCCACACCTTCCTGACATAAACTCATTTCTTGTCTCAGATCTACACCGACTCTGACACTGAAGCTGCTGCAGCAGCAGCAGTGCCGTCCCAAGGAGCCTTTGCTCTCCAGCTGAAGAAGTGGAGCCTGAGCCCTTGGTTCACCTCCCGTGCTGACCCAGCTGCTGCTCAGCAACAGGAGATGGCGGGTGACTCCCTGGAGCAACAGAGTACGTCTGGTGTCTTTCTTATCTGAGGGACAGTGTGTTGTGTGCACGTGTCAGCATAGCTGTACCAAAGGGTTCTGCTCAGTTTAGTGTCACAGAAGTGCTGGCAGTGCTCCGAGGCAGCAAGAGAGAGCTCTGGGTGTTCCTGCTGCCTCTGAGGGCAGCTTAGACTGGCTGGAGTTTGCCTGGGCTTCCCTCTCTGCTGAAGGCAGAAGCAGGGATTGTTCCTGGATCAGCAGAAAGCTGTGACTGCTTGAGTCCTAGCCACTGGCAGAAGCCCTGCTGAGATCAGTCTCTAGGAGAACACATCAAGCCCTTTGTGATTCTGCAGACCAACCCAATGGATCTGCTTCTTGCCCTTAACAGCTGCCAGTGCTTTGCCCTCAGATAAGATCTGGTAGGGTTGAGAAGAGAGCCCAGTGGATTCTGTGTCTACCATCACCTGTTGGGACAAAAAGGGCACTGATCTGTGCCTCTTGGTGGCTGATCTCAAAGCCCATCCTGTTGTGTCCTTAATAGGGGCAACAGCTTGTCCGGGGCTCAGGCTCACTCTGCCTTCTTCCCATCGGTGCCTGTCAGTGCTCATGCTTGGGCTTTGCCAGCCTTGTTGTGGTCGCTGCCCTGCCCCTGAGGGCTGGTGGGAATGCAGAGGCTGGAGCCTTCCTTAGCTGGGAGGGTCCCGCTGCTGCCCAGCTGCTGCAGCACAGAGCTGCCTGAGGCAGCAGCCCCTTCTCTGGGCCAGCTTCTGCCTCGCACGGCCTGGACTCACAAGAGGGTCAGCATCTCCTCTGGGCAGCTCTCTGTGTCACAGGGACGGCTGAGAAGCACTGCTGTCCTCTGTGCCCATGCCCGCCGTGCCGAGTTGGGAAGATGGGGATGTGTGCGGTGCCGAGAGGGCGAGTGCAATGGGAGCAACTGATCCACGCTGTCAGGGTGAAGAGAAGCGGCGCGGTTCTTCACACGGGGCACGGGCAAGGGCATCTTTGGGCTCAGCCTGCTCATAAAGGGTGAGGGTCCTGATGCTGAAAGCCCCATGGGGATTGGTTCTACCATGAGCTGCTCTGGCTTACAAACACAGAGGCATTCTTCTGGTAAACTGCTGCAAGGTGGAAAAGATGGGAACACTTGGCAATATTCCTCCTGTTCTGAACTTGGCATCTGTTCAGAGGAATTGATACCAGATGTCCAGGTGCATTTAATCTTAGCAAGGAGGAAACTTTATTAATCTCACAGTGTTTATTCCCAAGAAAAGAAAGGCACTGTTAGTTCCAGCTCTCCTTAATGTTTCTAGATGACAAACTTACTTGCCTTGGTAGGTATTCTCTTCTGGTCCCAGTCTCCTCTGAATGTATCTCCCTGGGCTTCCCAGTGTGTCTGCTGTCAAGAGGTCTCTCACTTTAAAGGATGCTAGAAATCAGTCTCTGTGCCAGCCACTTGTGCTGTGAGCCTGCTGTTCTTTTCTTGGTGTTCCAGTTGCTGTTCCTGTTGTTGTTAGCCAGATGTCCACCAAGGGAGGGCTCAGAGCCCCAGACAAGTGGGGCTGCCTTTTGTATCTCCTAGAAGGTGAAATCTCTGCTTTAAAGTGAACATCTTGCATTTTGTTTCCCTCGAGGAGAATGGTGAAGATGGAAAATCCTATTCTAAAATACATTGAACTGGAAAATATTGGCAGTGGGTGAGTCTAAGCAATGTTAATTGTACAAAACTATGCATCAGGTGTTTTGCTGGTGGAATAGGTATCAAGTGTAAAGTCAGACAAGCTGCAAATGTGTTCAGGCACTGGGCTTAGATTGTCAGTGCTGATCAGAATTTCTAAGTGTGCTCAGAAGGCCTTGTCAAAGACATCTCCATGCTTCCAGTGTCCTGCAGGTCTTAGGCATTTACAGCAGAGATCTCCTGTGTGGGCTGGCTTTCACTGCAAGGTCTAATTACTTTTCCTTTCTCTGCTTCTGTTTTGTTTCTAGGACTTTTGGAGATGTTTTTAAAGCACTCTACACTGCCACAGGAGGAGAGGTAAATGTCAACAGCACCTGCAGACTCTGCTGCACTCGAGGGCTTTCCCCTCTGGTGTGAGCTGTGGCTGGAGCTTCGGGCAGAGCTGTGCTGAAAAGGCACAAGAAGCACAGACTGGTGCCAGCCCACAAAACACATTTGAGACTTTTTCCTCCTCAGCTGCCGGAAGGAAGGCACGGAGGCAGCGGTTCCTTTCAGAGAAGGACGCGCTCACTCGCTCTCCATTGCTAAAACAAAGGTGGTGCCTTTGAGCACCTCACTGCTCTTTGGGGCTACAGCTTCAGAGTCCTGAATTCTCATTTCTGGCTGCCAGCAAATCCATCTGAAAGTTACTGGTAGTTCCTTAGCCACCTGCCGTGCTGCACTTGGGAACTGCACGTAGGGAGAGATCTGCAAGGCGTCCCTGAAAGCCCTAAGCCCTGCCCATATCACAAGATGTACCCACAGAGTATTAAGGCATGGATTACTTCTTCTGAGTCCCAAACAAAGCAGCAGAGAGTGTGGTCAGAGGTTTGTGGGTGATAACTGAGACACCGCTGTTACCAAGTGGTCAAGGCAAAATGTCAGTGGCCCCACGTGTCCTGTAACTGGCTCCCAAGGGAGCAGAGAAATGGGCTGTTGGAATGTCAGTTCCTAATTACTGCAGTGCCTAATCACAAGGCAGTTTGGCACAGCTCATCTGTGTCATTGCAAAATCACTCACTTCACGTTCCTTGTGGTCTCATGCCACCAACCTCTCAAGTTACTGATTTTCAATGTCATTTTAGGTGGCCATAAAGAAAATACAGCTTCAAGGACTGAGGAAGAAGGAACTAAAAGTCAATGAACTCATGATCATGAAGGTGAACAGGAATCTCAACCTGGTCAACTGTTTAGACAGGTGAGTTGTGCTTTTGTCCCATGAATGTTTGTTCATATATTGCAAACATGGAAGGTAAAATCCCACTTTGCTCACTGGCAGAAAATAGAGCTGTAATTATTCGCTAATAATTATTGCTCTTTTCATCTCCAGTGGATGGGAAGAGATTGCATTTTGTCTGCATGAGTCTTTGCTGGCACATGGTATTTGAAAATTGTTCAAAACCTCGGACGAGTCGTGTCTTACTAAATTTGTGATCTCTATATTCACAGCCACCACTTTGTTTTGGAGCTTGATTTTTTTCAAGAGTCTTCTTACATCCAGGTAAACTAACAAGGATTTCCCTTGGATTGTTGCCACTGTTTTCCATTGCTATGCATGCCAGGAAGACTAGGTGCTTTTTTCCAGAAACACCATGCGTGACAGGTTTTATATCTGGGCTGTTCCTAAACTGCGCATTTTGCTTGCTGCCCATCTAAGACATCTTCTTTTTCGCAGCTGTGTGTTTCTCCTTGAGACTGCACAGATGGCAAACAATGCACAGCCAAGAGGGAATGTCTCTTCCTTTATTTTGTCTTTGTCTCAAAGGGACCTGAAAAGAAGAATCAACCCGTCTTTTCCAAACAGCAACCTAGCCATGTACATTCATCTCCATGCCCTTGTTTCCTTCTTTCAGCTACCTTGTGGGTGAGGAACTGTCCCTGGTTATGGAGTACATGGATGGAGGCACTCTGTCCTGGAGTGACGTTATGATGCTTGTATCCCCATTTATATGTTCTGTGCCTTTAAGTCTGTCTCTGAAGAGTGAAAGTTTTGTTTGGGTTTCTCTTATCAGGGACACAGAGACTGGCAGTACATAGGGCTGCTTTCACTTTTTGCTTTTGGCTTTCTGCTTTGCTTGTTCTCTCTCTGCTCTTGCTTCTGCTTGCTTTTGCTTCTGCTTATTAGCTAGTTTAGCTAAACAGTCCAAATTCCTTCCTGGACTGTTTCTCCTCCCCTTTTTCTTCAACCATCTCGAACCTGCTCCGGACTGGGACCTGGAAACACCAAGGGTTTGCACCGTTTGATTGCAGCAGCTGCCCCAGCGCCAGAGGGACTAACAGAGCAACCACCCCTGAAAGAGACTTTCTGATTTTGTCACCTTTTTCAGAGCTATGTCATCTGGTATTGTTCATTTTGTGTTCTGGGGGGTGCTGTGCCTGTTAAATAAACAGGTTCTTTCCAGTTCTCTCCGAGGAATTCTTGCTGAACCGGTTGGGGGGAGGGGCCGTGTGGGTTTGCTTTCTGGAGGGGCCCTCCTTTGCAGATTCTCTACCAAATTTGCCCTAAACCAGAACAAAATCTTGGCACCCAACGTGGGGCTCAAGACAGAGTGGAAAAACCCTGTTTTGACTGCATTTTGGTTGCTCTTACTCTGTGTTTGTTTAAATCAGCTAATAGCCATGCTTTTTGAATCCATAATATCTATTGGGGTGAAGGTTTGCATGCATTTCTGGTCCCTAGGGTTTTTTGCGATTTTAACACCTCAATGGTCCCTAGGTTTATTTTCTTATCCAGAAATAGCTCTAGTATTGTCCCTAATACGTAGTTTTTACATCAGAGGGGCAGTGACCAGACTAGCTATCCTGCTGGGCTTGGTGGCAATGATTTGCAAGAAGTTTATAAGCATGCTAGAATCTGCTCCAGGTATGAATGGTTCATGGCTATGGTTATGCACCCAGTTTGTTAGAGGAGGAGCAGCAGGGAATGAGGCTTTTTAGCCTCTGCTTTCTTTCTTCTCCTATGAATCAGTTGCATCACTAGTGAAGGATGTTCAGTTTCCCCTCCATGTTAAAGAAACCATCTTTCTGGTATTCAGTCTGGTAACCTTCCTCTATACAGCCTGCTGCTTCTCTAGAATGAGGGCTGAGATTTCTAGACGGGCTGATGAGACCCCTGACTCAGGAATAGACCCCGGTGTGGGAAATCCTAAGTGGTGTGGGAAATGGGAGGATATGGGCCAAATCCTGAAGGAATTCTCTGACCCTATAGTCTGGGATTTTCCCCATGAACAAATTCAGAACCCAGCTGAGGTGGGGAAATATCTGAAAGAGAAGTACCAGGATGAGCCTAAGGAGAGGAAGGTCATTGCAGTGAGCTGAGCCCTGGCTTGTGCTTATCGCAGACTGCTAGATACTGTGGGGCAGCAGACAGAGACAGGGGGGCAGGGAGATAAATCAGCAACTGTCCCGGTGACTCAGGCTGCAGCCAACACCCCAGGCTTGAAGCCAGTAGCCCAACCAGATAGTGAGCTTAAGCCAGCAGCTAAACCCATGGCTGTTGCTACCTGCACTAGAAGTGGGAAAATGCACGGACAAGACCAATCGACCAGTGGATGATGATGATGATGAAGAAGGAGAAGGAACCTCAATGCCTCCTGACATAAAATCAGGAGTCAAAGCAGCAGGTGCAAGGTCAGATGCAAATATTGAGTCTTATTCCCTGAAGGACCTTTGTGGCTTGCGGAGGGATTACACTTGACGACCTGATGAATCCATAATTAGTTGGCTGGTCCATCTCTGGGATGCTGCAGGTGAGGCTACAGTTCTGGATGGCACTGAAGCGTGGCATTTGGGATCCCTGTTACAGGATCCTGTCATCGACCAAGAAATGATGAGGTGTTGAAGGAAGGAGACCAGGACACCAGATGGTCATCAGCAGGTCTAATTTATTGATTAATTCGGCAACCTAAATACAGTACATAATGAGCCATATACATATTGCAAAAGCTGAGCTCAGGGTTGGCTATTCAGCTACATGTCAACCCTGCCTAATTTAGCCTTTATCTACATTCCTGTGGTTAGCAAGAATAGCAACTTCTGCATTCCACACCCCATCCTTGTATAACTTCAGCATCTTCTTTGTGAACAAGGACACCCTGCCTGCGAAAGGGCCTCTGCCCTAGTTAGGACATATTTACCAAATTGATTTGGCTGTGTCCCCTCTCCTCGAGCCACTCTTTGACAAAACTCTCCACAATGAGGGGGGCTAATCCACACAGCCTCTGGGCATGGGTCTTGGAAAGTGTTGCACGAAGATACCTGTGTGCAGATGATCTCTATATGCAACAAACTCAGTGGAAGACCAGAGAGCAAGGGATCCAATGCCTGAGAGAAATGGCAGTGGCAGAGATTATCTTCTCAGATGATGTAACAACTAGGAACCCAGACTTGGTACCATGCACGTCTCTGATGTGGCAAAAACTTGTACGACTTGGACCACATGAATATGCTTCTGCCTTAGCCATCATGAAGAGGGATGAGAGGGATGAGACTGTGCTTGACATGGCAAGGAAGCTCCGAGCATTTGCAGATGCTGTACATGGCCCGACACATGCCAGAATCGCAGCGGTAGAAACACGTCTGCAGAACTTAGAGGATAAGATACAGGAGAATCATAAGAAGCTTAAATAGGAGATTAGAGAAGACCTTCTCGAAATTTAAGCAGTAAAGATCAGAGGTTCTGGTATCCAAGGCAGATGTTTCCCAGATGGTGAGAGAAGGTACACTCCACGAGCTGAGCTGTGGTTCTACCTGCCTGATTGTGGGGAAAACATGAGAAGGTGGGATGGAAAACCTACTGCTGTTCTGGCACGACGGGTGCGTG
Source organism: Melozone crissalis (assembly GCF_028551555.1). NCBI lineage: Eukaryota > Metazoa > Chordata > Aves > Passeriformes > Passerellidae > Melozone > Melozone crissalis. The sequence goes on along the minus strand of NW_026535896.1, from coordinate 6,987,419 downwards.
AACTGAAGGAAGCCACCAGAAGGAAAGCAACTCCAGTTGCCTGTAGCCGAATGGCCAGGTATGATGGTGATGACATGTCTGATCCCCTCGAAGGAACATCCAAAACATATGCCCAGGGAAAGAAGGATAACCAGGCTTAGAGGGGCCCTGCCTCTAGCCAGGTAGAGGCCAGGGAAAATCGTGTTTTCTGGTCTGTGTGGATTTGTTGGCCTGGCACATCAGAACCACAAGAGTACAAAGCTTTGGTTGATACTGGTGCGCAATGGACATTAATCCCATCAAGACATGTGGGGACAGAGTCCTTTTCTATTACTGGTGTGACAGGGGGATCCCAGGATTTCTCTTTGGTGGAAGCTGATGTGAGCCTAACGGGAAATGAGTGGAAGAAGCATCCTATTGTGACTGGCCCAGAGGCCCCATGTATTTTGGGCATAGACTACCTTCGAAGTGGGTATTTCAAAGACCAAAACGACTCTGATGGGCATTTGGAATAGCTGCTATTGAGACCGAGGGCATCCAGCATTTGAACATCTTGCCTGGGTTGTCTGAGAATCCATCTGCAGTAGGATGCCTGACAGGAGAAGAGCAACGAGTGCCAATTGCCACTTCCATAGTGCATCGACGGCAGTATAGAACTACTCAAGATGCTGTGATCCCCATGCATAAGATGATCTGAGAGCTGGAGAGCCAAGGGGTGGTCAGCAAGACCCACTCACCCTTCAACAGCCCCATTTGGCCTGTGCGAAAATCTGAAGGAGAATGGAGATTGACTGTGGACTATCGTGCATTGAATGAAGTGACTCCACCATTGAGTGCTGCCGTGCCAGACATATTAGAGCTCCAGAATGAGCTTGAGTCCAAGGCAGCAAAGTGGTATGCCACTATAGACATTGCCAATGCATTTTTCTCCATTCCTCTGGCAGCAGAATGCAGGCCTCAGTTTGCCTTCACATGGAGGGGAGTGCAGTATACCTGGAACCGACTGCCCCAAGGGTGGAAGCACAGCCCCACCATCTGCCATGGACTGATCCAGACTGCACTAGAAAGGGGAGAGGCTCCAGAACACCTGCAGTATATTAGTGACATCATTGTGTGGGGGAACACAGCTGCTGAAGTGTTTGAGAAAGGGAAGGAAATCATCCAGATCCTCCTGGGAGCTAGTTTTGCCATTAAAAAGAGGAAAGCAAAGGGACCAACTCGTGAGATTCAATTCCTGGGAGTGAAGTGGCAAGATGGATGGCGTCAGATTCCCACAGATGTCAACCACAAAATCACAACAATGTCTCCACCCACCAATAAGAAAGAGACACAAGTTTTCCTAGGCGCCATAGGTTTTTGGAGGATGCATATTCCTGAGTACAGTAAGATCGTGAGCCCTCTTTACCTGGTCACTGGCAAGAAGAACAATTTCCAGTGGGGCCCTGAGCAGCAACAAGCCTTTGTCCAGATCTAGCAGGAGATTGCTCATGCAATAGCCCATGGCCCAGTCAGGACAGGACCAGAAGTAAAGAACATGCTCTGCTCTGCAGCCAGGAACCATAGCTTGTCCTGGAGCCTTGGCAGAAGGTGCCTGGGGAGGCTCGGGGCCGACCACTAGGATTTTGGAGTTGTAGCTACAGAGGGTCTGAAGCCAACTATACTCCAACAGAGAAAGAAATCTTGGCTGCCTATGAAGGAGTCCAGGCTGCCTCGGAGGTAATAGGCACTGAAGCACAACTCCTTTTGGCACCCCGACTACCAGTGCTGGGGTGGATGTTCAAAGGCAAGGTTCCTTCCACTCACCATGCCACCAGTGCTACATGGAGCAAGTGGATTGCTCTTATCACTCAGCGCGCCTGTGTAGGTAAACTGAATCGCCCTGGGATTTTGGAGGTAATTACAAATTGGCCCGAAGGTGAGAATTTTGGTGTCACAGATGAAGAGGAACAAGAACCAGTGACACGTGCTGAAGAGGCTCCTCCCTATAACCAAATGCCACCAGAGGAAACATGCTACGCTCTTTACACTGACGGTTCCTGTTGCATTGTGGGAATGAACCGGAAGTGGAGAGCAGCCGTATGGAGCCCCACATGACAGGTTGCACAAGCTACCTAAGGAGAAGGTGGATCTAGCCAACTTGCTGAACTCAAAGCTGTTCAACTGGCCCTAGACATTGCAGAAAGAGAGAAATGGCCAAAACTCTACCTCTACACTGATTCATGGATGGTAGCCAATGCTCTGTGGGGATGGCTGGAGAGGTGGAAAGAGGCTAACTGGCAGCGTAGAGGAAAACCAATTTGGGCTGCTGATGAGTGGAAAGACATTGCTACCAGGGTAGGGAGGCTACCTGTGAAAGTCCGCCATGTAGATGCCCATGTACCCAAGAGTAGAGCCAGTGAGGAGCACCAAAACAATGAGCAGGTAGACCAAGCTGCAAAGATAGGGGTGTCCAAAATAGACCTAGATTGGAAACATAAGGGAGAGTTATTCCTAGCTCGATGGGCCCATGATGCCTCAGGCCATCAGGGCAGAGATGCCACCTATAAGTGGGCATGAGACCGAGGGGTGGATCTAACCATGGACAGTATTTCTCAGGCTATCCATGACTGTGAGACGTGTGCTGCCATCAAGCAGGCCAAGCGAGTGAAGCCCCTATGGTACGGTGAGTGGTGGTCCAAGTACAAGTATGGGGAGGCCTGGCAGATTGACTACATCACACTGCCCCAGACACGCCAGGGCGAGCGCTACGTGCTGACCATGGTGGAAGCCACCACAGGATGGTAGGAAACCTACCCTGTGTCTCATGCTTTGGCCCGGAACACCATCCTGGGCCTTGAAAAGCAGGTCCTTTGGAGGCATGGTACCCCTGAGAGGACTGAGTCAGAAAATGGGACTCATTTCAAGAATAGCCTTATCAACACCTGGGCTAGGGAACATGGCATTGAGTGGGTGTACCATATCCCCTACCATGCACCAGCTGCAGGAAAAGTGGAGAGGTACAAAGGATTACTAAACCCAGTTGAAAGCTTTGGGTGGGGGATCTTTCAAAAACTGGGAGCAGCATTTAGCAAAAGCCACCTTGTTAGTTAACACCCGAGGTTCCACCAACTGAGCAGGTCCTGCCCAGTCTGAGTCCCTGAATATATTAGCTGGAGATAAAGTCCCAGTGGTACATATCAGAGGTTTGTTAGGGAAGACTGTGTGGATCAATTTGGCCTCAAGTAAAGACAAACCCATTATTGAGATTGTCTTTGCTCAGGTTGCACATGGTGGATAATGCAAAGAGATGGAACAACATGATGTGTAATTCAGGGAGATCTGATTGTGGGGTGAAAATGATATGCAAATGCAAAAATGATATTCGTTGGATGTTACTGCAATTGTCTGTACATTAAAAACCGTACAGACATGAGATAGAAGGAAATGTGTAAGTATCGAGGGTGTTAGCAAGTGAAAGATGGAGCTTTCAGTGAGTAAAGTGAAAGGGGGGAATCCTGCAGCTCTGTGGTATGGGGCCTGGGTTCTGTGGTCCAGTGTGGGGATGCAATGAGGGCATGATGAATATTGCTTGTAATTTTTGGGGGGAACAGATGGAAGTTTTACATCAATAAAATGCATGATGTGTGGTAGTATGTTGACAATATGGGGATAAAGGGGTGGAATTTCCTAGGGTGACGTTATGATGCTTGTATCCCCATTCATCTGTTCTGTTTATGCTGGATATTTTGTTCTGTGCCTTCAAGTCTGTCTCTGAAGAGCGAATGTTTTGTTTTGGTTTTGCTATCAGCCGCTCCCCCACAGCTGGTGCGACACAGAGACAGGGCAGTACATGGTGCTGCTTTTGCTTTTTGCTTTGCTCTTGCTCTTGCTTCTGCTTTGCTCCTGCTTTGCCCTTGCTTTTTACTTCTGCTCATTAGTTAGTTTAGTTAAGCAGTCCAAATTTTTCCCTGGACTGTTTCTCCTTTCCCTTTTTTGGACCTACTCAAACCTGCTCTGGACTGGGACCTGGGAACACCAAGAGTTTGCACCTTGTGACTGCAGCAGCTGCCCCAGCACCAGAGGGACTGAGAACAGAGCGACCACCCCCCGAGAGAGACTTTCTGAATTGGTCATCTTTTTCAGAATGGTGAAAGAGTGTTGTCATCTGGTACTGTTCTTTTTGTGTGCTTGGGAGTGTTTTGCCTGTTAAATAAACAGGTTCTTTCCATTTCTCTCCAAGGAATCCATCCCGAACAGGCTGAGGGGAGGGGTCGTGTTGGTTTGCTTTCTGGAGGCGCCCCCTTTGGAGGTTTTCTCACAGATTTCCCCTAAAAAAAGACATAGGCACAGCCAGCAATGTCAGGGCTCTGTCAGGTGCCCACCCCTGAGCTGGGCCCATGCCCTGCTCACAGTCCCAGGGCTGTCCAGGCACACGAGTCCTTCCCTTGCACACACTCACACAGAGTTCATTGCAGCATGGGCAGGAGCTCCCTGGGCTCCACTGCCACTGCCAGAGCCTGGCAGGGACCTCAGCCCTGCGGGTGTCACCCTGCCCTGCCCTGCCCTGCCCTGCCCTGCCCTGCCCTGCACTGCCCTGCCCTTCCTGAGGTGCCCCATGGCCAAAGGGATGAACATGGGGAGCTCTGTGCTCAGGAGCTCATCCCAACCCTGCACTCAGGGGTTCCCAGGGGATGTTACTCTCTGGAAGCTCCAGGAGCAGCTGAAGGTGTTTGTGCTCACTGGGTTTATGTCCCCTCAAACACACATGATGTTCAAGTCTGTGGAATGGCCGTGCACTGCAAACACAGACTCCTGACCCCGTCACTTAATGTGCCTCCATGGAGGGAAGAACAACCTCTGTGACCTGGAGTGAGAGGCCACTGCTGTAGCAGTGCTGGCTTTGCAAGGGCAATGCTGGCACAGCCCCCACCCTGATCACTGCCACACTTCTGCTGATCACTGCTGGTTTCCTCTCCAGGACCCTGTGTTGGGCACATCCCTGAGAGCAAACTGAGAAGAGGATTGAACCTTTCAGGCCCTGCACTGGGGAGATGCCCTTGCACAATGGAAATGCTGCTGCAGAGCCCAGCTCTGTCCCAGCAGTGCCCACGGTCTGTCCCTGCCTGCAGTCCCTGGACAGTCACACAGCAGGACAGGGACTGACCTGGAAGAGCCCTGAGGCCTAAAACCAGCACAGGGGCTCTGAAGGGGATTGTGGGAGTGAAGGAAGGGGAGGTTATGGAGGAGAAGCCTGGGGGCTCCCTGGCAGGGAGGAGAACTGGGGTTCCCTTTTCTGCTCGAGCTCTGCCCAGAGGCAGTGACCCTACAGATCCAGAGAAGCCAGGGAGGAAAGATGTCAGGCACACAGGGCAATACAGAGTTCTTTATTTTGTGTAAGCACATAGGGAGTACAGAGGTGGTACAGATCCTGGTTTATACAGTCTCTTGGTGCAATACTAAAGAAAAATACTAAAATAAAAACAGTAGCTTCAAAAATTGTTGTGTGAACAAATTCACAAAAGTGTAACAGCAGTGTAAATAGCAAAAAATACAGGACACAGAGTGAGAATTAATGAGTAAGACCATAAGAGCTATGTAGAAGAATGAGTGCTTATTGCTTCTGAAAATCATTTGTTATAATTTTCCTCAGACCATTCTAGAGCTCCTGGTTCCTCAGGCTGTAGATGAGGAGATTCAGGGCTGGAGGCACCACCGAGTACAGAACTGACAGGGCCAGATCAAGGGATGGGGAGGAGATAGAGGGGGGCTTCAGGTAGGCAAAAAAGCCAGTGCTGATAAACAGGGAGACCACAACGAGATGAGGGAGGCAGGTGGAAAAGGCTTTGTGCCATCCCTGCTCAGAGGGGATCCTCAGCACAGCCCTGAAGATCTGCACATAGGAGAAAACAATGAACACAAAACAACCAAAACCTAAACAGACACCAAGCAATGAAATACAAATTTTTCTGAGTTTGGAGTGGGAGCAGGAGAGCTTGAGAATCTGGGGCACCTCACAGACGAACTGGCCAAAGACATTGCCATGGCACAGGGGCAGGGAAAATGTATTGGCTGTGTTCAGCAGAGCATTGAGAAAGCCACTGGCCCAGGCAGCTGCTGCCGTGTGGGCACAAGCTCTGCTGCCCAGGAAGGTCCTGTAGTGCAGGGGTTTGCAGATGGACACATAGCGGTCATAGCACATGATGGTCAGGAGGGAAAATTCTGCTGTGATAAAGAAAAGAAAGGAGAAAATCGGAGCAGCACATCCTGAGTAGGAGATGTCCCTGGTGTCCCAGAGGGAATTGTGCATGGCTTTGGGGACAGTGGTGCAGATGGAGCCCAGGTCACTGAGGGCCAGGTTGAGCAGGAAGAAGAACATGGGCGTGTGCAGGTGGTGGCCGCAGGCTACGGCGCTGATGATGAGGCCGTTGCCCAGGAGAGCAGCCAGGGAGATGCCCAGCAAGAGGCAGAAGTGCAGGAGCTGCAGCTGCCGCGTGTCTGCCAATGCCAGCAGGAGGAAGTACCTGATGGAGCTGCTGTTGGACGTTTCCTGCGTCTGCACATTTCAAACTGCAGAAGGAGGAAAGACAGGGCAGTGGAGGGGAAATTTCTCACAGAATAGTCAAAGGCCTTTCTCATTTATTCTTTCCTTCCACTAAATACCTCCCCCGTCCATGTCTCAGAGACCTTCCTTCACCTTTGTTGCTGGAGCCCTGATTGCTGCTGGCCAATGCTGTGTGAGCAGCTGGACCTTGGCCTGCAGAACACCTGGGAGTCAGCCCTGACCCCCAGTCAGTGCAGGGCAACAATGAGGGAGAAGTGCAGGAGCTGCAGCTGCCACGTTTCTGCCAATGCCAGCAGGAGGAAGTGGCTGATGAGCTGCTGTTGGACATTCCTTCACTCTGGGCATTGTGAGCTGTTCAAAGACAACACTGACAATTTGGACAAAGTACCTTGACTCAATCCTATGCTAATTTTTTACACAATCTCTAAAAATTGCTTCTCTTTCTTTAAGGAAATTTCATTTCTCTCTTTTTTTTTTTTTAAATTTTTTTTATTTGAGTGTAGGTTTGGACTGCTAAATAACTGTGTGTTTTCTGGAAGAGACAGAAGTCCTGTTCTTAGCATGGCTCTCAGGCTGAACACTGGGGAGCCGAGAGGGAAAACAGGACTCCCTGTGCCCCAGTGCAGTCAGACCTGCTGTTCCCAAACAGGTGCCATTTGCTAATTTCACCTCCCTCGAGTACAGGTAGTACAAATTTATAATTGTATTTTAAAACGACATGGCCTTTTTAAAGACTCCAGTATCAAAATCAATCTCTCCAACTCTTCTCTCTTTCCCTGTGCATCTGGACAGGATGAGATACCAAGGGTTGGTCTGTCTCTCTGCTGACTGGAGTTGTGCCTACTGGGAACTGTTTCTCTCTAACCAAGCCTTGTCCCTGCCTGTGCTGCCAGGGCCCAGCCCAGCCCTGGGGGCTCAGCTCTGCCCTGCAGACCCCTCCCAGCACAGGGCACTGCCCAGGGGCATCTCCCTGGCAGCAGGGCCTTAAGGGCAGGCCAGACAAACAGAGATGCTGCAAGCCAAGGTGCTGCTGCTGCTGGCTGTAGGGAGAGGAGGCTGAGGAGGCACTTTCTGAGGGAGATCTGAGGCCCATCTGCTGATGCCCAGGCTGACAGTGCAGGAGTCTCAGTGACACAGCCAAAGCTGACAGCCCCTTTCCCTTCCCTTGAGGAGAAAGCTGAGAGCAGCCCTGGCCATGCAGCACCATCTCCACAGCAGGAGGAATCTGCTCTGATGGGGTGGCTCCTTCCACCTCCAACTTCTCCCCTGCAGCATCCATGGGGAGCTGCCAGGCAGGCTGGGAGCTGCCCCTGGCCGGTGGCACATGCCCTGGGCTGGCCAAGAGCCCTGAGGGCTGCAGGAGCTGCTCTGCAGGACCACCCTGGCTGCAGCCCCAGCTTCACTCCCGGCAGCCGTCCCTGGCAGCAGGAGCCGTCGTGCCCTGTCCCTCTGACGGTGCCCAGGGCAGCCCCGCTCTGCAGCACATCCTCCTCCTGCTCCTGTGCCACAGAGAAACTGGGAGAGTCCTCCTGACACATCCCCCAGGCTGTGGGGTGTGCTGGCTTCAGGAGATCCCTCCAGGGGCGCAGGGGACATTGCCCTGCACCCACAGACTCACCATACACAGGGCTGTGAAGATCTTTCCCCAAGTTAAGTCTTAGCTCAATCTCTTCCCAATCCTGATTGCCTTCAGCCTGTCTCTGCCTGGCTCTTGTCCTCTCAGTGCCTGCAGGCAGAGCCCTCTGCCCTGCTGGGCTGGGAGAGGAGCTGGTCCTGGGAAGAGCTGTTCCTTTAAAGCTCAGCAGCACAGACACAGCACAAGGACTTTGTTATGGTTTGGGCCTGGCAAAGCCAGTGCCCCCATAAATATACCTTTTACCTGATATCTGCTGTGAGATGTGGCTAGGGAATAAGCAAAGCAGGCTCCAACTTAAACATAAAGAGAAGTTTATTAACTAAACTACACACACAATTACTAAACTACACACACACAGGGAAAAAAACAAGGAGAATGAAAACTACACAGAAACACTTCCTTATCCTCCTCCCACCAAATTCCCAAACACATTTACATTTCCCAAAAATTATCCACACTCGGTCTGGCACCACCCTTTGGAAAAAAAAATCAAATCTTCAGCTCATAAGGGATAGACGGAGTCCTTCCTTGTGCCACGGACTTCTTGTCACAATCAGCAATCCGCCCGGTATCTTGCTATCTCGTGACATCTCCTTTCCATGCCGAGGTGCTCTCACCACCTGGCATGGGATGGGGCAGGGGCCTGCCTTCAGGGCCTTTTAAGAATGCCTCGTCTCGTTCCAAGCAGAGTACAGTCACAATCCTGGGACCTCTGTCCCCCCCCCATATCTTCTATACCCCCTGGGGCCGAGGGGTCTCAAAACCAAACTCTCTTGACGCCGAGCCTCCGCTTCCCCCTGCAATACAGCCTCTGCATCACCAGGAGAGTCCATGGATATACAACAAAAAAGAGTCCAGCAAAAACTGCCACTCCATCTTCCTCCATTCCTTCAACATCTCTCTTCTCCCTTTGCCAGACCCTCCTTACTGGCCTGATTTTCTTCCTTCATCTTCCACTCCTGTCCCTTTCCCAGGAAAGGCAATGTTCTGCGAAGCCTTCATTCCCCAAAGGGTTAAAAGCTCTCCCAGGCGGCCGGACTGCCCGCTGCCCCCCCCTTTCTCCTCCCAGCCGTGCTGCCTGCCGGCACATGATATCAAGTTTCAAGATATACAGTTCGAGCACGGGCTGCATTCTCTGGGGGGGGGAATAAACAGGTCGCTCAAGGGTCTGCCACCCTTCCTCCAAACCCAGGCCTACCGTAGATGGGCCACGTGGCTTTCCCCTCCCCCAGCCCAGCCAGCAACTGGGCCGGGGGAGAGACTTCTTCACGCCGGAAATCCCAAGAGAGCTCCGAAGGCCAAGAGCCCTGCTTTTAACCCTTTGGGTTCGTAGTCTCAAGAGGCGGATCCAAATGTCCCACTGGTCAAACTAGGTGCCCATCTTAAATTCCAATTACCCATTGGTAACCACAGCAAAACAACATATCCCAGATGTCCCATTTCCGGTCAAACCACGACAGACTTTAATAAGCCTCCTTGGGGATTTAGTGTTGTTTACATCAGACTCATTCCATAAGAGGGTCTTCAAAAAACTTCTCAACAACTCAAAATTAAATTGAAACTCCAAAGTTTCTTGAAGTTTTATTGGGTCCCACTGAGGGACACGACTGAGAAAATGTCCCCAGGTTCCAGTTAGAGCAGAACACTGGAGATAGTGATGACAGCTGCGGACAAACAAGGCCAAGGTGTCTCTGGTGCTGAGCAAAGCTGGATGTGTTTGAGGAATGCAAAGGGCCAAGGCCTGAGCCCCAGCCCCTGGCCAGGCAGATCCTGTCCCTCCCTCCTTGCTCAGGGCTCTTCCCAGGATGGGCACTGGCATGTGGGGATGTGCAATGCCAAGGGCAGGAGCGTGGGGCGGCCCCTGCCAGGCAGCTGAGCAGGGACAAGGAGGCAATGAGGCCCCAGCCCTGCAAGGGTCACTTGTCCCCTCATGTCCTCAGGCCCAGGCCCAGCAGCCATGGCCAAAGTGCTGCCCAAGTTGGCTCTGGCAGGGCTGTCTTGCAGCTGCTGCCCATCCCTGTTCCCTGTGCAGCCCCGGCTGTCCCACGGTGTCCCTGCCCTACGCCTCTGTCCCTGCAGGCTGTTGAGAACTGACCCCTCTGTACTTTTTGGACACATACGTTGGCATATTGGAATGTTGTCCACATGGATGGCAACAGAACACCAAAACAAATTCTCATCCTTTTTTTCTGAATATATAGCATCATAAGTCCCTATACTATCCTTTGGTGGCTTTTATTATAATGAAACTGTCCTTTTTCAATAGAAGGTTGTCCTTCTTTGTGTGTAATATCTAAAACAAAGGTAAAAAAAATTAGAAATTATTTTAGGCATTGGAATTCATGACTGTAGCTCTCCAGGAAGGGGAAAGTTAGAATCCATGTTTTTTTTAATACAACTATTGTTCTGGAAGCTTGAAACATAACTGAAGAGGACAACAGGGAAGTGACTTTGTCCTGCAGCCTTATGGTGCTTCTTTTTTAAGAAATTAATGTGTAAAATTATAACTAACCTGATGTCACTTGTATTTTTAGAGGGAAAAATGGGGTGATTAAGGGTAACTAAGGCCTATCCATAAGATATTCTATAAATCTTTAGATTACTGAGCCCCAAAGGATGTTATCATGGTATACCATGATAAAGGTATCAACCTTATCAACACCATATGGATCAGCCCTTATCTGGCCTTTGGACACTCAACTTTTCAGCTACCTCATACAGACATGTTCATACACACAGACAAGTGTGCAAAAAGGTTTCTCATCTGATTCCACCAGGTCCCACTGGCTCTGCAGAGCAGTCAGAAAATACATATCTTGTCAAATGAGGAAACAGGGTACTGTGGAACAGTGCAGGGACCAGGTGCAAGGCAGGGCCTTACAAGCACACTGATAAGCATTTGTCAGAATCTCTCAGCATGACTGACCCCACCTATTGTGTTATTCCTCTATTTTCCTATGTTTATTTCTCTCCAAACCACCTTGATCCCTCCCTTTTCCTTCTTTGATTTTTCCCCTAACATTCCATATTAAGTCTAGTGAAATTCAAAAATGCTACTTCCTTGCACCCCAGTATTAACCCTGTGGCACTAGGCAGTAATACCAGCCATTCTGCAAAGCCATCTGGAGTGCCATTCTGCTGACTCATGGTGATAAGTTTTCTTCCCAGACCATGAGGCTGAGGCTCTCCTGAACATCTAGGAGTGTTTTTATTTATGTATTTATAAATATATTTTATTTCATGTACTTTATTTATTTATTTTTTTAGCATCTTTTACCATGGTCCACATGTTCAATATGGTATACCATGTTCCCTGCTACAGAAGACTCCAGTATCACTGCTCTTACTTTCAAAATGAAGACAATACTGAATAAACTTCTGTCCTTCAGTGGAACCAAACTACTGACAGAGATCTGATGTAAATCTCTCCTTGTTACAGTGATTGACAAGGGTGTTGGCTAAATATCTCCCAAGGCTGCAGCCATCTTTTGGTAATGTGGAACCGGTCTTGGACCACATAAGCCATGTTGTAAAATTCATCCCCTGGCTGCCCCACCTGGCTGGCCCCTTCCTTTGCTGACAGCTCTGCCTCCTGCCTGCCTCTGCCTGCCCACACAGAGCCTTGGGCTGGACCAGACTCCATCTGGGGAACATGTTGCACCACAGCCCTTCCCAGGGAGGAAAATTCCTTTCTCTTTGTTCCCAATCTGGGCTTCCCCAGCTGCCTTTGGCATTGATGTTTTCCTTTTTCAGGCTGTTGTCTACTGTGTCAAAAGAATCCACCATCTCTGAAACCACCCTTCAGTCCCTCCCAGGGCTCTTCTCTGCTGTCCTCAGTCTCCACCCCACTGAGCACGGAGCTCCTCTGTCCCTGTACAGTGCTCCTGTGCTTGAGGCCATGGGTGCCTGGGGAAGAAGGACAGTTCTTTTCTACAGGAAGGAAATCACAGAGCCCCAGGGTTTTGAAGGTAGATCAGAGGCAGTCACCAGAGGGCAAGGCCAGCCAGACCTGTCTGTCCTTGCAGCTTTTGTCTGAAAGCAACCCTTGGATATTTTTGGAGTTTTGGAGGTGGAATTCCATTTCAGCCATGAGTGCCTAGGCCAGAATGACAGTTCTTCTCCACAGGAAGGAAAGGGCAGAGCCCCAGTGTTTCATAGGGTGATTAGAGGCAGCCCCAAGGAGGCCAAGGCCAGCCAGACCTGTTTGTCTTGGCAGCTTTTGTCTGGGAGCAATCCTTGGATATACAGAATTTGGGAGACCAAATCCCAGTTTTGTCCATGGGCACTTGGACACGAAAGATAGTTCTTTTCCATAGGAAGGAAAGTACAGAGCCCGAGTGTTTCACAGGGAGATGAGACCTGGCCCTAAGAAAGGCAAGGGAACCTAGACAGTCCTGGCAGCTTTTGTCTGGGAGCTGTCCTTGGATATAAGGAATTTTGGAGGCAGATTCCCAATTTTGGCTATGGACATCTGGGTTTGAAAGATGTCCATGGAAAGAAAAGCTCGGCTCCCCATTGTTTTGAAGGCAGATGAGAGGTGGCCCCCAAGATGCCAAGGCCATCCAGAGCTTTCTGTTTTTGCAGAAATGGGACAATCTTTGGATTTATTTAAATATGGAGGTAGAATCCAATGTCAGCCATGAACCCCTGAAGGAGGACAGCTCTTTCCCACAGGAAGGAAAGCACAGAACTCCAGGGCTAGATGAGAAGCAACCCCCAACATGCCAAGGTCAGTTGGACCAGTTAAGCCAAGCCAACCAGAACTTTTCCATGTTCTTGGATCCCTGGGGCCCTGCAGCATCACAATTGCCCCTTGGTTCCACGAGGCTCCGTAGTATCGCAAGAGATCTTTGTTTCCATGAGGCCCAGCAATACCACAATGGTCTCCTTGGCTCTGCAGTGGCACAGTGGCCCCTTGCTTCCATGAGGCCTTGCAGTATTAAAATGGTTTCGTTGGTTTCATGGAACTGTGCAATGGCACAATGTCTCCTTGGTTTGATTGACTTTGGCTGTGGCACCTACCTGCAAGAGACAGCCTACACTCATGAGCTAGAGAGCAGACCTCTGAGTTTTTTAGATGATGCCATTGCTTTTTCTTCTCTTCTACATAGAGAGGAAGGGTGAGTTTGGCTCACATCTCCACTGCATGGCTCACAAGGCCACAAGACCTGGAGTTACAAGAGCTTTGAAGGATTTCTTGGCCAAGAAGACACTGCCAACAAGGATATTTATGTTTTGCAGCCAATCCTTCAAAATTTCAACTTAGGGACTCATGCTACAGTGTAAGCTTCCTTAGCCAATCATGTTATGACACACAAACCTACAGCACTGCATCCTAAGCGTCTTGCTTACCATTGTAACTACTTTTATTTTTCTAGATCTTCAGCATTAAAACTCTAAACTTTCTTCCACTTCAACCTTCCTCCCCGTGTCTCTGCTATAATAAACTAGAAATGCACATTCTCGCTTCTAGCACCTAAGTTTGGAAGCCCTTTCCAAGGTCTTCGATCAAATCCTGTGTTTAATTCTAAGCTTTGCTGACAAGACCAACAGTCTGAGATTTCCCTGCATTTGGGTTTCCAACAACACTGATGCTGTTAGTTCCAGAGTGCCCAGGGTCCCTCTTGCAAGTCAACTCTGGCAGGAACAGGGTGGCTGCTGGGGGGCTGCTTGTGGCCTCTGACAGCCCATTGCTCAGGGCTTGCCAGCACCCCAGCCCCTCAGGCTCTGCCCCAGCCCAGCCAAGCTGCCCGGCAGCAGCGCCGCAGCCCCACAGCAGCTCCAGAGCAGCCCCATCCAGAGTCACCTGGAAGCCCTCAGCAATCCAGCCAGCAGCACACGGGCAGGAATACATGGATGGTGCTTCCTGCCTGGCACAGGGCTTGTGGCCATCTCCAGGCTCTGCTCTCACAGGGATCCCCGTAGCCCTGGCCCCTGCCCAGCCGCTCTGTCACCAGCACAAAGGCTTCAGCAGAATCACTACAGGCCAAGGGGCTTCTGGCCAGTTTTCCTTGCCCACTGTACGTCTGGGCAGGTTGCTGAGCACAAGCACCCTTTTCCCCCTTCAGGGACTCAGGACCTCTCAGCCTGCTCTGCTGCTGAGCACAAGCTGCCTTTTCACCCTTTCCTGCCTCTTGCCCTGCAGACCCTGTGCAGCAAAGAAAAGCTCCTGGCAGTCTGTGTATCATAACACATTCTATAATTTATTTATTTACAATAATCTATATTATATAATAATATATATAATTATATATGCTCTATGATTGATTTATTTACAATAAAGATAAACAATGGAAAAGAAGAAAAGAAAAATCTTAGAGAAAATTAAAATTCCCCCTGGCTCAGGTTTTCCCAGCAAAGAGAGCCTCCAGGATCAGCTCTCCTCAGAGCTCCTAGAGTGTAGCCAGCGGTGCCCTGACAGACGAGGCCAAGTCCTCCATTCCCTGTGCAGCTGATCTTGCAGCCTCATGCAGTGTTTCATGTGCCAGCTGTTACACGTATGAAATACAAAGCTGTGTTTCGTGTCAGGTACATACAGGAAATGTGTGTATTTGTGATTGCAATATGTGTGGAGACCAACAGTGGGACATTTGCAAATTCTAATAATAACTGAGGAAAGTAAAGCATGGAAGAAGGCCTTTGAACTTATCCTTTGTACCTTTATAGATCTTAAGTTGATTAAGGAGCATTTGAATTAAAGCGTTAAGGATATTGCTTTTTAACAGGAACTTTCTGCTTGTAGTTAAGCCTTAAAGAGTTTTGCAATATAACCTATTAAAGTATAATTTTAGAATATTGCTTGTAGTAAGGATCTTTGAAACTATAGCTCCAGAATATATAAAAAGGAAATATGCTTATCTCATGCCTTAACAAAACAGTGAAAAGCATCTTGAGAAAGGAAGATGAACGTCAATACAATGATTAATAGTTTCCACCAAGGGAAGCTGGACATCACTGTTATGAGATTTATAGTCCTTGCAATCAAAATGTGGACCCACATCTGGAGAACTGGACCTCACCAGATGGATACTTCTTCTTACTTTCAGAAACCAGACCACCACCATCTGGGGATACTCCTTTTTCTGGGATACATCCTGAGAAAAACTAAATCACAATGGGTATAGAATTGTGACGTAAAAATTTGGAATAGAAACTGCTGGTGAGTAAAAATTGGAATAGAAACTGCTGAGAAAGCTTATGAGTACCCCTATAAATACCTGTAAGCCTCAACTATCGGTGTGCAGTTGGAAGGAAAACTTCCCCCACTGTACCCAGCGCTGTGTTGCTCATACTTTACCATATTAATTAATAAATTGATTGCTTCTTGAATGAAATAAACAGGGCCAGGAGACTTTCTCTCCTTTTAACGCCCTTATTAAAGGTGATCAGCTCAGGATTGGGCAGCTCGGATGGGTCTGCAGCTTCCTGTTGTCTCTCCCAAGGCGACAAGGAAAAGGAGGATATGCGTAGCTTTGTCCACTAGGGGCAGAACTGGGCGTCCAGTCTTTGTGGGAACCTTTAGGGCATGGTGACCCCTTCCGATGTTACTTTTCCCCGCTCCTTCCCGTCCGCTCCCAGCGTCGGGACGACTCCTGTGCTCAGGGTGAGAGGGGCTCCGAAGGTGTTCCGCATCTCTGCAGGCTCAGCATTCCATTCCTGACGTCCAGACATCACTCCAATCTCTCAACTATTAGGTGGCTCATTGTTTTGGGGTCTTTTTAAGCAAGCTAGAAGCAGTAGCTTCTCATGGCATGCTGGTCCTTGAGTCACTTTTCATAGCCCCCCTCACCCTCTCAGGTCTCTTCACCATTTTGGGGAAAAGTACAACTTAGCCTCGAGCAAGGCTCTGCTAATACAAAAGGAGCAATTTGCCACAATGACCCGTGATTACAATAACAAAACAAGCAGAACTTTGGCAGCAACAGTGATCTGGCTGATTTTTGTAACCTTTTCTCACCAAAAAAATTAACAAAATTTTTGTTCATAACATTGAACATTGGCCTAGTCAAGTTTCTCATTTATTACACCCCGGGCTGCAAACAAACCCCGCTCGGGGCGAGCACAAGAGCCAGGCCCAGCGCTGAGCACCAGCTTGAGCCCAGCAGGGCCTTGGAGGAGGCGGGGGCGAGCCCCAGGCTGGAGAAGGGCTCGGGGCTGGGGATGATGGCGCCGAGCACCCTGCCTGTGTCCCCCTCGGCCCTGCGGTGCCACGGGACCAGAGCCCGGTTCCAGGGCTCAGTCCCTGCTGCCGCAAGGGCACTGCCCAGGGCTCCCCGCCCAACGGGGCCGGGCCTGCGGGCTGAGGGGCGGCCGCCGCCCGCTGTGGCGCCTTGTCCAGGCCGGAGAAGGGCTCGGGGCAGGGGCAGCAGCAGTGGCGGGGTCGCTCCTCCGCCCAGGGCATTTGCGCTTCAGCCGCAGCAGTGCTGGCAGCTTCCCGGAGCTGGGCGAGTGCCCGGCTTGGCGGGGGCGGCCATGGCCGAGCGGGGCCCGGGGAAACCACGGTCCCGTCTGGGCCCAAAGGGCACCCGCTCGGCCCCGGGCAGTGCTGAGGGAGCCACACCGCCATCGCTGCCGCCCTCAGGGGAGCCACCAGAGCATTCACATGCTTCAGACACTTGTGTACACAGCGGCATGAAAGCATTGCTCCTTTGCAAGGCTGCATTACAACACACGAGTAACAAAATCAGATTTAGTCCAGATTTACTCCTTCCCATGCATCATTTATCAAGAATCTACTCAAAGTGGAGTGAGTGATAGGAGACACATCAGGTGTAGTTCTTGAGAATTTATTCTTACTCCAATTTTCCAAGTCCTGACACTGGTTTGAAGTGCCCATGTCCACTGTTGGAGCCATTCACAGTGAAAAGGAGCAGCACAGCTGAACAGAAAAAGCTGGCTTTGCCCTCAGACCAGTAGGAGGGCACATGACTCTAACACACAGGAAGATCTGTTGATCTTTTCCAAGATCAACAGTATCTCAGTCATTTGTCCCTCAATCAACCAGTCCTCAAATTGTTCCAGCTCATTACTCTCAAGTACAAAGTTTGAATTAGCCTCCTCAAAACTAATTCATCTATTAAACGATTTATGCTAGGTGAACATTCCTACTAGAGTTGTCAATCCTTGTCAACAAAGACAACAAATTCCTCACAACCATGTCTTTGTGCCAGTAAAAGAAAATCAATTGCTACTCTGTTTTGAAGGGTAGCATGTCTAACACTATCAACATTGGCTAACATATCCCTAATTGCACAGGATGTGGCATTAGCTTGTTTGCTTAGCTAACATCTAACTTGATCTAATTGTTTCAATGCCACTGCTGAAGCTAAATATAATAACAATATAATAAATATACTTGCGGAAAACCTTCTTGCAGCTTTCCAAGGCATGAAATCACTCTGACAGTTCTCCTCCTAATTAGGAACAGCTCTCCTTCTCTTTTGTTTCTTTTTCATGACCGCTTTAGCCGTGGGTGCAATTGTTGTATGAATTTGTCCGATCATTCTGAATCCATTCACAAAAGCATACAAAAACTGAAAGATTTGGCAGCTCAAATTAAAGTAGATGATGGTTCCTAGTTGGATGATTTGTTCCAAGATGGAGCTTTGCGCCTTGGCTAAGGCAACTTTGCAAGATAGGTCTTTATGTATTGGGTGTTCTGATAGTGATATTAATAGTAATTTCCTGCATACTTCAGTGTGTGCGGCGAATGATGAACAAAACGGTCCGAGAAGTTTTTGTCATACAAGAGAGAGAATTAGGAAGTAGAAGCACAGAGAGTGTTGAAAATCTCACAGAAATGCCAGATAAAAGTATAAAAATGGAGGAGAGATTTGATTTAAGACCCTGGAATCGACAAGTTTTTTGAACAATGACTTGTAACTATCGTCAGACATGATTCATACTTTTTTCACTGACTGGGCCTTCACAGCATTAAGTTGCTGTGCTGTAACATAGCAATGCTTAAGGTCAGCAAGAATAGGCCTCCAGCACTTAATAAGCACAAATATTATAACAGGGCTATAGAACACAAGTAGTAAATGACATGAGTATGAAGGTTTCTTTTTGGGTCAACAGAGAGGGGGAATTGTTGGAATCCATAAAATTAGAGGGTTTTGAGAAAGTTGTGGAAAAGACAGGCCCCAAACACAGCAAGGACAGTGAAATGCCAAGGCAGCAGAAAAAGTTTTCTAAGCTGTAGTGCACACGTGAGAAATAGAACAATAGGCCTGTGTGATTTGTCTTTCTAAGTTGCAAAAAAGTATATTTTAAGTATACATTTAGAAGGTTAAATATGAATGGGGCTCTGTGCTTTGTCTTTTATAAATGACGCATTGTATTAGAGAAAAAAACTGCGATTGTGTTAACCACAGCTACATGTACTTCAGGTGATTGGATAGAACTATTGTCAATATGCTTTTGCTCTGTGTGACTGGATGAAACTTGGATTGAAACTGTCTTATGTTATGCTGTAATGTTAAGTTTCCTTGGCATTCTGTTTTATCAGTGAGCTGTTAGCATCTTTCCTCTCCATTGTCATAACAATGTAATGAGACTGATGCCAGAAAAATAAAAGCTCTAGATGCTGATTTCAAGTGTCCCGTCCTGTATGTAGGTGTATATAAACTGCCAGTGAGGCACTTCCCACACGTGTTCCTGTGGGGGCCAGGGCTTGACTCAGATGCTGTGGAGGTTCCTGTAATCCCAGTTCTCCTGCGGCAGCTCTTTGTCACTGTCACCTCCCCGAGGGGGCTGCACTGAGGCTCTGTCAGCATCCCCTTTGGACATGTCTTGGCCAGTGAAGTCATTCTCTTGGGCAAGCAATGGTAGGTTTGCAAAAGAGTTTTGTAGTGGCAGTAATGAAGGACATTTCAAAGCGAAGAAAATGAACCCAATTCCCATTATGATGGCTTGAACAAACCTACATATTTTGCTATGTCAAAATTAATACCCAAAGTAGGGAGTGTTTCTGTGTCTGCCATTGGGTGTGAGCCCCACAGGCACAACTCTGTGAGCGAAGACTTTGTGTCAGTGGCCATGGAGCAGCACCCAGAGCTGAAATCACACATGACCCTGAGCTTGCACGGCCTCTCTGTGTGGGCATCCAGACCCCTCACCAGAGGCTGGAAGGGGTTAAATGGTTCAACCATTCACATACCTGGGGGAAGCTGATCTGCACAGGAACCCTCTTGTTGCCTGTGACAAAGTGGTCAAGACATTCCAGCTGCAGGGAGCAGCACAGGTGTTCCAAGATGTGCCACAGCCGCTGCAGGAAATCCCAGCTTTGCCACCGTGACAGGGGTGTGGTGTGGAGGAGGTGCATCCCAACCCTCTTCCAAGCAGAGCTGGAGAAGCCTGTGCCCATCAGGATGCAGGGGAAGAGCTGCAGCATTCCCAGTGTGAGCTGTCAGGGGGCACTGCCTGGGATGAGTCTAGAGAATTTCTCCTCTGCCATGGGCAGGTCCCAGGCCATGCTGGTCTTGGGTGTAGTGGGGTTCTGCAGGCTGGCTGCTCACAAAGGTGTTGGAGTCACCTTGACACACCCCAAACATCACCTCAGCCATGAGGCTTTTCTTGCCTTTGCTCAGCTGGGATTTGCAGGACTGGCTGCAGGGCTGAAACACCAAATGCTAAAGGTGGGACTGAGGCAAAAGGAACCATGCTGATCTCACCAGTTGGTAGAACCAGCAGGCAGTTTTCTCCATGTCTGGGTAGGAGCCAGTGCAGAGGGTCTGTGAGACGCTGGGCTTCTGATTCCACCCCAGCTCCTCCTCAGAGTGCTGGAGGAAGGACAAGATGCTCTCACCCAGCTGCTCCCTCGTGCAGATTGTTTTGCGGAGAAAAGAAGAAACTTCACAACTTTATAAAAGTTGTAAAGTTTCTTCTTTTCTCCGCAAAACATTTTGGCGAGCCAGCCAGCCAGGAGACAGAGAAAGAAAAACAGAAAAGACCACGAGGCCAATTTGCCCCCAACCTAGGAATTCCTTTGATAAAGAAGAACTGGCGACAAATGTCACGTGGAATGAATATGTAAGAACCTATTGTGAAACTGTATGCATATGCATTTGGAAGGGGGATAAAAGGAGACTTGAGATCTTCAGGTCTTCTTCTTTTCTCTTCTTTTTCTTCTTTTCTCCGCAAAACAAGATGCTCCCCAGATCCACAGGGATGCAGAAGTTCCTTGGTAGCCTCTGCCCTGCAGTGTCCAGCTCTCGGTGCAGGGTGTGCCCAGGGGGATTCAGGGGTATCAGCACAGGCTAGAGCACACCCTGCTTGTGGGGACTCCAACCTTCAAAGGCATTGCCCACCCTGATGATGCCTCCTTGTGGTGGCACCAGGTGGGAGCTCTTGGACAGGCTGTGTCCAAGGACACGTGGAGCTGTTCCTCAGCTCAGCTGTCACTAAGCAGCCTCTGTCCAGCTCCTGAACAGCCCACTGGATGTGCTCTGCTGAAAGCATTCCTTGGTTATTTCCAGCCTGTAGCTGCTTGTTCCAGTGCCCACAGAGGGGTTCCCTCTCTGATCTGGGACAGAGAAGCATCCTTCCCATGCTCTTGACAGGGACAGGAGAACAGAACAGCACAGCCCGGGTGAAATGGGTAAAGGATGTAACTCAGGCAAAGAGGAGTCATACAAAACACAAGCAGGATGCCAGCTCAGCTCTGCAAGGCTGACAAAGCAGAAGTTATGGGAAACAACCATAACGCCTTTATTCAAAGGCAGGGGTCGAGGAACAGCCACCTGAAAAGGATACTGGCTGCTGGTAAGGACTTGCCAAAAGTGGTACAAGTATGTAAAATAAAGTAATAACTATCCATTAAGTAAGGAAGAATAGCTCATGGATGTGTAATTAGTGTGTGTGATAAAACCTCTGCACAACTGACCCTTGGGGCAGTCAAATGGAGGAATGATCTTCCTAGTGACCAGCACTGCAATAATGAATGGCTGCTTTTTAATACTCAAACTCTGTTAGAAAGTATCTATTTGGGTGATTTCAGTATCAGTTCCCCAAGGCCCCGTAGTTTCACAGTGGCCCCTTGATTCTGGTGTCACAATGGCCTCAGTCCCACAAGGCCCCACAATGTCCAAAGAGTCCCCTTAATTCCATGGGGCCCTGAAGTGCTACAATGGCCCCTTGGCTCCATGAGGCCCTGCAGTGCCACCCTGGGGCAGGAGGCCAGGAGGGATTTGTTCCCCACACGCTGCAGCTCCCTGGGCCGCCTGGCACCTACACCTTCTCCCAGGCCAGCACTGCCAGGCACAGCCAGGGCCGAGCCACACTGCAGCTCCCTACAAACCACGGCAGGGGCTGCCAGGCCAAAACCTGAATCACAGACAGTTTGTCACTCTTCCTGTCTGTATCTGACCAAGAAATGTCCCATTGTGGGGTCCCCTTTCCTGCAGTCAGTGCAGCTCTGGGACCATCCCTGGAGCTCTGAGCAAGAGAAATGGCCAGCGCTGCACCTCTGCACTGACTCGGGGATGGTGGGAAATGCTCTTTGGGGTGGCTGGAACCATGGAAAAAGGACAGTTGGGAGCACAGAGGGAAACCTAGCTGGGCTGCTGGACTGGGGCAAGACATCTCTGTCTGGGGGAGAAGTTGGCTGTGCAACTCCCTCCTGTGGATGCTCACGTCCCCAAGAGTTGGGCACTGAAGAGCATCACAACAACGGACACGGGGATGGGGCTGCCAGGATTAAAGTGTCTCAGGAGGGTCTGGACTGGCCACACAAGGGTGAGTTATTTCTGGACACCTCAGGTCATCAGGGAAGAGATGCAACCTCCAGATGGGCTCATGAGCAAGGGGTGGATTTAACCATGGACACCAACTCCAGGTTATCCCTGACTGTGAAATGTGGGCGGAGATCAAGCAGGGCCAGGCAGATAAAGCCCCTGTGGTGTGGGGGGGGCAATGGTGGGAATATAAATCTGGGGACACACGTGGTCTTTTAGTGGGAGTAGTAAACTGGAGAGCACCATTCCTAACCAACAACAGCCCTGTGAGAGCCAGCCCTGTCCCTGCACTGCCCCCGCTCTGCTGCCCCATAGCTGCTGGATCAGGAAGGGCAGAGCCATGGGGCAGGGAAATGCACTGGGACTCCTCCTGAGAGTGATCTTCCATCCTGGAACTCAGACCCCAAGGCAGAAATCCCCATCCACAGCCAGGAGGTCATCATTGGAGTCTTTGCCATTTTCCCACTTGGTGAATCTTTTGCACTGAGATTTTGGTCCTTCCTTTCAGTTTCTTTACTTTTTGGGCTTTTAATGGTTCCTCCGTAAACATGGTCATTCATGTCCCTGATATGGCAATTCTTTCCTTTTTATGGAAGTATTGGGAATTAGGCAAGATTAAAATGCTGGCATGGTATGCATAGGTACTTGCAGCCCTGTGGAGAAGCAATTGGGATATAAGTATCAAAGAACTGCAAAATTATTTGAGCTAGAAGAGACTTGAAAGAGCCTCTGGAAAAACTCCCCTTCCATTACCCAGGAACACATTAACTCGTTCAGGTTGTACAAAGCCCCTGACCTTAACCCCATCCAGGGATGGGGTTTCTATTCCAAGGTAACCTGTGCCAGTGTTCTGCCATATCATCATAAAATATTTCATCCTTACAGAAAATTGAAATATGCCCTCAGTCACTTGAAAGATACAGTGTATTATTCTGTATTATACTCCCCAGTACAACCTTTGGGCAAAAAAGTACTCAGCCAGTCCTGGACTTAAATCACATCTCCAAGACTGAACACTTTTGAGGAGGCCCAGAGATCTCCCAGGATGTGCTTTGCAGGCTCCCAGAACATGATCACTGTATGGGAGGTGGACGTTCTGAGTTCAGTTGTGTGGAGACTGAGGACAAAACAAGAATAGCCTGTGAGGACTAAAAAGGTGGATTGAAATATAATGGACATCTTCTTCATAGTGGAAATGAGCCTGAGATAGAAATAATGTCACCAAGTGAAGCTGTGAAGAGACAGAATGGAAACCAGGAGAGATTAATTTCCCTCCCAGGGCAGGACTGTGGCACAACATATCTCCCAGAAGGAGTCTGGGTCAGCCCAAGGCTTTGTGTGGGCAGGCAGAGACAGGCAGGAGGCAGAGCGGTCAGCAAAGGAAGGGGCCAGCAAGGTGGGCAGCTGGGGGATGCCTGCAGGCTGCAGGGACAGAGGCGTAGGGCAGGGACACCGTGGGACAGCCTGGGCTGCACAGGGAACAGGGATGGGCAGCAGCTGCAAGACAGCCCTGCCAGAGCCAACTTGGGCAGCACTTTGGCCATGGCTGCTGGGCCTGGGCCTGAGGACACGAGGGGACAAGTGACCCTTGCAGGGCTGGGGCCTCATTGCCTCCTTGTCCCTGCTCAGCTGCCTGGCAGGGGCCACCCCACGCTCCTGCCCTTGGCATTGCACATCCCCACATGCCAGTGCCCATCCTGGGAAGAGCCCTGAGCAAGGAGGGAGGGACAGGATCTGCCTGGCCAGGGGCTGGGGCTCAGGCCTTGGCCCTTTGCATTCCTCAAACACATCCAGCTTTGCTCAGCACCAGAGACACCTTGGCCTTGTTTGTCCGCAGCTGTCATCACTATCTCCAGTGTTCTGCTCTAACTGGAACCTGGGGACATTTTCTCAGTCGTGTCCCTCAGTGGGACCCAATAAAACTTCAAGAAACTTTGGAGTTTCAATTTAATTTTGAGTTGTTGAGAAGTTTTTTGAAGACCCTCTTATGGAATGAGTCTGATGTAAACAACACTAAATCCCCAAGGAGGCTTATTAAAGTCCTTGTGCTGTGTCTGTGCTGCTGAGCTTTAAAGGAACAGCTCTTCCCAGGACCAGCTCCTCTCCCAGCCCAGCAGGGCAGAGGGCTCTTCCTGCAGGCACTGAGAGGACAAGAGCCAGGCAGAGACAGGCTGAAGGCAATTAGGATTGGGAAGAGATTGAGCTAAGACTTAACTTGGGGAAAGATCTTCACAGCCCTGTGTATGGTGAGTCTGTGGGTGCAGGGCAATGTCCCCTGCGCCCCTGGAGGGATCTCCTGAAGCCAGCACACCCCACAGCCTGGGGGATGTGTCAGGAGGACTCTCCCAGTTTCTCTGTGGCACAGGAGCAGGAGGAGGATGTGCTGCAGAGCGGGGCTGCCCTGGGCACCGTCAGAGGGACAGGGCACGACGGCTCCTGCTGCCAGGGACAGCTGCCGGGAGTGAAGCTGGGGCTGCAGCCAGGGTTGTCCTGCAGAGCAGCTCCTGCAGCCCTCAGGGCTCTTGGCCAGCCCAGGGCATGTGCCACCGGCCAGGGGCAGTTCTCAGCCTGCCTGGCAGCTCCCCATGGACACTGCAGGGGAGAAGTTGGAGGTGGAAGGAGCCACCCCATCAGAGCAGATTCCTCCTGCTGTGGAGATGGTGCTGCATGGCCAGGGCTGCTCTCAGCTTTCTCCTCAAGGGAAGGGAAAGGGGCTGTCAGCTTTGGCTGTGTCACTGAGACTCCTGCACTGTCAGCCTGGGCATCAGCAGATGGGCCTCAGATCTCCCTCAGAAAGTGCCTCCTCAGCCTCCTTTCCCTACAGCCAGCAGCAGCAGCACCTTGGCTTGCAGCATCTCTGTTTGTCTGGCCTGCCCTTAAGGCCCTGCTGCCAGGGAGATGCCCCTGGGCAGTGCCCTGTGCTGGGAGGGGTCTGCAGGGCAGAGCTGAGCCCCCAGGGCTGGGCTGGGCCCTGGCAGCACAGGCAGGGACAAGGCTTGGTTAGAGAGAAACAGTTCCCAGTAGGCACAACTCCAGTCAGCAGAGAGACAGACCAACCCTTGGTATCTCATCCTGTCCAGATGCACAGGGAAAGAGAGAAGAGTTGGAGAGATTGATTTTGATACTGGAGTCTTTAAAAAGGCCATGTCGTTTTAAAATACAATTATAAATTTGTACTACCTGTACTCGAGGGAGGTGAAATTAGCAAATGGCACCTGTTTGGGAACAGCAGGTCTGACTGCACTGGGGCACAGGGAGTCCTGTTTTCCCTCTCGGCTCCCCAGTGTTCAGCCTGAGAGCCATGCTAAGAACAGGACTTCTGTCTCTTCCAGAAAACACACAGTTATTTAGCAGTCCAAACCTACACTCAAATAAAAAAAATTTAAAAAAAAAAAAAGAGAGAAATGAAATTTCCTTAAAGAAAGAGAAGCAATTTTTAGAGATTGTGTAAAAAATTAGCATAGGATTGAGTCAAGGTACTTTGTCCAAATTGTCAGTGTTGTCTTTGAACAGCTCACAATGCCCAGAGTGAAGGAATGTCCAACAGCAGCTCATCAGCCACTTCCTCCTGCTGGCATTGGCAGAAACGTGGCAGCTGCAGCTCCTGCACTTCTCCCTCATTGTTGCCCTGCACTGACTGGGGGTCAGGGATGACTCCCAGGTGTTCTGCAGGCCAAGGTCCAGCTGCTCACACAGCATTGGCCAGCAGCAATCAGGGCTCCAGCAACAAAGGTGAAGGAAGGTCTCTGAGACATGGACGGGGGAGGTATTTAGTGGAAGGAAAGAATAAATGAGAAAGGCCTTTGACTATTCTGTGAGAAATTTCCCCTCCACTGCCCTGTCTTTCCTCCTTCTGCAGTTTGAAATGTGCAGACGCAGGAAACGTCCAACAGCAGCTCCATCAGGTACTTCCTCCTGCTGGCATTGGCAGACACGCGGCAGCTGCAGCTCCTGCACTTCTGCCTCTTGCTGGGCATCTCCCTGGCTGCTCTCCTGGGCAACGGCCTCATCATCAGCGCCGTAGCCTGCGGCCACCACCTGCACACGCCCATGTTCTTCTTCCTGCTCAACCTGGCCCTCAGTGACCTGGGCTCCATCTGCACCACTGTCCCCAAAGCCATGCACAATTCCCTCTGGGACACCAGGGACATCTCCTACTCAGGATGTGCTGCTCCGATTTTCTCCTTTCTTTTCTTTATCACAGCAGAATTTTCCCTCCTGACCATCATGTGCTATGACCGCTATGTGTCCATCTGCAAACCCCTGCACTACAGGACCTTCCTGGGCAGCAGAGCTTGTGCCCACACGGCAGCAGCTGCCTGGGCCAGTGGCTTTCTCAATGCTCTGCTGAACACAGCAATACATTTTCCCTGCCCCTGTGCCATGGCAATGTCTTTGGCCAGTTCGTCTGTGAGGTGCCCCAGATTCTCAAGCTCTCCTGCTCCCACTCCAAACTCAGAAAAATTTGTATTTCATTGCTTGGTGTCTGTTTAGGTTTTGGTTGTTTTGTGTTCATTGTTTTCTCCTATGTGCAGATCTTCAGGGCTGTGCTGAGGATCCCCTCTGAGCAGGGATGGCACAAAGCCTTTTCCACCTGCCTCCCTCATCTCGTTGTGGTCTCCCTGTTTATCAGCACTGGCTTTTTTGCCTACCTGAAGCCCCCCTCTATCTCCTCCCCATCCCTTGATCTGGCCCTGTCAGTTCTGTACTCGGTGGTGCCTCCAGCCCTGAATCTCCTCATCTACAGCCTGAGGAACCAGGAGCTCTAGAATGGTCTGAGGAAAATTATAACAAATGATTTTCAGAAGCAATAAGCACTCATTCTTCTACATAGCTCTTATGGTCTTACTCATTAATTCTCACTCTGTGTCCTGTATTTTTTGCTATTTACACTGCTGTTACACTTTTGTGAATTTGTTCACACAACAATTTTTGAAGCTACTGTTTTTATTTTAGTATTTTTCTTTAGTATTGCACCAAGAGACTGTATAAACCAGGATCTGTACCACCTCTGTACTCCCTATGTGCTTACACAAAATAAAGAACTCTGTATTGCCCTGTGTGCCTGACATCTTTCCTCCCTGGCTTCTCTGGATCTGTAGGGTCACTGCCTCTGGGCAGAGCTCGAGCAGAAAAGGGAACCCCAGTTCTCCTCCCTGCCAGGGAGCCCCCAGGCTTCTCCTCCATAACCTCCCCTTCCTTCACTCCCACAATCCCCTTCAGAGCCCCTGTGCTGGTTTTAGGCCTCAGGGCTCTTCCAGGTCAGTCCCTGTCCTGCTGTGTGACTGTCCAGGGACTGCAGGCAGGGACAGACCGTGGGCACTGCTGGGACAGAGCTGGGCTCTGCAGCAGCATTTCCATTGTGCAAGGGCATCTCCCCAGTGCAGGGCCTGAAAGGTTCAATCCTCTTCTCAGTTTGCTCTCAGGGATGTGCCCAACACAGGGTCCTGGAGAGGAAACCAGCAGTGATCAGCAGAAGTGTGGCAGTGATCAGGGTGGGGGCTGTGCCAGCATTGCCCTTGCAAAGCCAGCACTGCTACAGCAGTGGCCTCTCACTCCAGGTCACAGAGGTTGTTCTTCCCTCCATGGAGGCACATTAAGTGACGGGGTCAGGAGTCTGTGTTTGCAGTGCACGGCCATTCCACAGCCTTGAACATCATGTGTGTTTGAGGGGACATAAACCCAGTGAGCACAAACACCTTCAGCTGCTCCTGGAGCTTCCAGAGAGTAACATCCCCTGGGAACCCCTGAGTGCAGGGTTGGGATGAGCTCCTGAGCACAGAGCTCCCCATGTTCATCCCTTTGGCCATGGGGCACCTCAGGAAGGGCAGGGCAGTGCAGGGCAGGGCAGGGCAGGGCAGGGCAGGGCAGGGTGACACCCGCAGGGCTGAGGTCCCTGCTAGGCTCTGGCAGTGGCAGTGGAGCCCAGGGAGCTCCTGCCCATGCTGCAATGAACTCTGTGTGAGTGCGTGCAAGGGAAGGACTCGTGTGCCTGGACAGCCCTGGGACTGTGAGCAGGGCATGGGCCCAGCTCAGGGGTGGGCACCTGACAGAGCCCTGACATTGCTGGCTGTGCCTATGTCTTTTTTTAGGGGAAATCTGTGAGAAAACCTCCAAAGGGGGCACCTCCAGAAAGCAAACCCACACAACCCCTCCCCTCAGCCTGTTCGGGATGGATTCCTTGGAGAGAAATGGAAAGAACCTGTTTATTTAACAGGCAAAACACTCCCAAGCACACAAAAAGAACAGTACCAGATGACAACACTCTTTCACCATTCTGAAAAAGATGACCAATTCAGAAAGTCTCTCTCGGGGGGTGGTCGCTCTGTTCTCAGTCCCTCTGGTGCTGGGGCAGCTGCTGCAGTCACAAGGTGCAAACTCTTGGTGTTCCCAGGTCCCAGTCCAGAGCAGGTTTGAGTAGGTCCAAAAAAGGGAAAGGAGAAACAGTCCAGGGAAAAATTTGGACTGCTTAACTAAACTAACTAATGAGCAGAAGTAAAAAGCAAGGGCAAAGCAGGAGCAAAGCAGAAGCAAGAGCAAGAGCAAAGCAAAAAGCAAAAGCAGCACCATGTACTGCCCTGTCTCTGTGTCGCACCAGCTGTGGGGGAGCGGCTGATAGCAAAACCAAAACAAAACATTCGCTCTTCAGAGACAGACTTGAAGGCACAGAACAAAATATCCAGCATAAACAGAACAGATGAATGGGGATACAAGCATCATAACGTCACCCTAGGAAATTCCACCCCTTTATCCCCATATTGTCAACATACTACCACACATCATGCATTTTATTGATGTAAAACTTCCATCTGTTCCCCCCAAAAATTACAAGCAATATTCATCATGCCCTCATTGCATCCCCACACTGGACCACAGAACCCAGGCCCCATACCACAGAGCTGCAGGATTCCCCCCTTTCACTTTACTCACTGAAAGCTCCATCTTTCACTTGCTAACACCCTCGATACTTACACATTTCCTTCTATCTCATGTCTGTACGGTTTTTAATGTACGTCCTGTCCAGATGCACAGGGAAAGAGGGAAGTGTTTGTAGAAAATAAATTTTTAACTGAAGAATTCAAAAAGTTCACTTTATTTTTCAAGAAAATTTTAAGTGTGATCACGCTGAAATCAAAAGTGGTGAAATGAACAAAGGGCACCAGTGTGGTTCCAGCAGGTCTGACTGCACTGGGGCACAGGGAGCCCTGTTTTCCCTTTTGGGCTCCGCAGTGTTCAGGCTGAGAGCAGTGCTGAATATGAGACAGAAACTCTGTGAGGCAGAAACTCAGCAGCACAAACCCGAACTCAAATAAAATTCAGCAAAATTCCGTTACGGGAAGAAAATTAATTTTAAGGGGATTCCAAATAAAATACATAGGATTAACATAAAGCCTTTGTCCAACTATTCAAGTCTTCTTTCAACAGTCCACGATTCCCACAGTGAAGAAATGCCTAATCTGGCACTGCCATTTCCTTTCCAGACAGGTGATAGTCCTCTATAAATAACCATAACCCAAGGCTGCAAATGTCCAACAGCAGCTCCATCAGGCACTTCCTCCTGCTGGCATTGGCAGACATGCAGCAGCTGCAGCTCCTGCACTTCTGCCTCTTGCTGGGCATCTCCCTGGCTGCCCTCCTGGGCAATGGCCTCATAATCAGCGCCGTAGCCTTCAGCCACCACCTGCACACGCCCATGTTCTTCTTCCTGCTCAACCTGGCCCTCAGTGACCTGGGCTCCATCTGCACCACTGTCCCCAAAGCCATGCACAATTCCCTCTGGGACACCAGGGACATCTCCTACTCAGGATGTGCTACACAGGTTTTCTTCTTTGCCTTTTTCATGTCAGCAGAATTTGCACTTCTCACTGTCATGTGCTACAACTGCTACGTGTCCATCTGCAAACCCCTGCACCATGGGACCCTCCTGGGCAGCAGATCTTGTGCCCACATGGCAGCAGCTGCCTGGGCCAGTGCCTTTCTCAATGCTCTTCTGCACAGAGACAATACATTTTCCCTGCCCCTGTGCCATGGCAACGCCCTGGGCCAGTTCTTCTGTGAAATCCCCCAGATCCTCAAGCTCTCCTGCTCCCACTCCAAACTCAGGGAACTTTGGCTCATTGTGCTAAGTGCTGATCTATATTTTGGTTGTTTTGTGTTCATTGTTTTCTCCTATGTGCAGATCTTCAGGGCTGTGCTGAGGATCCCCTCTGAGCAGGGACGGCACAAAGCCTTTTCCACCTGCCTCCCTCACCTGGCCATGGTCTCCCTGTTTGTCAGCACTGGCTTTTTAGTCTACTTGAAGCCCCCCTCCATCTCGTCCCTATCCCTGGATCTGGCCCTGTCAGTTCTGTACTCGGTGGTGCCTCCAGCCCTGAACCCCTTCATCTACAGCCTGAGGAACCAGGAGCTCAAGGATGTCCTGGGAAAACTGGTGACTGCAACTTCAGAAGCAAGAAATTCTCTTTTCTGCTACAGAACCTTCAGAATATAACTCTTTACAATCTCAGCCTTTTCCCCCTATTTGTCTATTTTTTACTATGGCAACTTTTTCTATTGTTGTAATGTTTCTCACAAAATACTGTAGTATTACTCTTACCATTTCTACATGAATATCCACCTTTCTTTTGAAATAAAAAGACTTACAAGAGGCTTGTTCTCTTGGCATTTAAATAAAAACAAGTTCTTGCTCTAACCTGTCTATCCCAGATTCTTCCTGAGCCCTTCTCTGTCTCTGCCTTTGAGCACAGGTGAAGGGTAGAGGCTCCCAGCAGAGCAGCACAGGAGGAACAATGGCCCTGGCTCTTCCCACATCTGCTCTGCCCAACTCCACCCTGTCCTTCCCAGCCCTGCTGTGGCTGTAAGGCCGGAGTGCTCTGGCAGCTTGGTCATTGTCCTGCTGCGTGTCCCTGCTGTGGCCACAGGCCGGGCCAGGCCATGGGCACTGCTGGAACAAAGCTGGGCTCCAGCACAGCAGCTCCATCAGCAAAGGGCATCTCTTGAGGGCAGGGCAGGAAGGCTTAGCTCTCCTCCAGAACCACTCTCAGGACCAGGCCTAAGAACCAGACTCTGAAGAGGCTCCTTGTGTTCCTTGTTCTCCCAGGGCTCAGTGGGATGAGATCAGGGTCCCAGGGTGGCCTTCAGGGGACTCGGGTCTGGGGCAGGTTTTGCTTGTTGGTGGCCAGTGCCCATCAGATGGTGAATGGTCTGTGCTGAACCTTCCTGGGGCTCTGCAGCATGTGCCAGGGCTGATGGCAGGGGAATGTTTGTCTGGAGGGCCTTGGGAGCTGACAGGAGAGCACACAGGACCTGCAGGGACAGTGTGTGCCAGGGAGCAGCAGGGAGAGGAGCTCCCTGGGCACAGGTCCGTGCAGGGTGGGCTCACCTGAGATCAAGGACTGAATGTGTGCTGTGAGCCAGGAGAGCTCTGCAGCCCAGGGACACAGCAGGCACAGGGAAAGGAATCTGAGCACTGACTCCTCTGACCCTCAGGGATCTCCCCCAGGAGGATCCAGGGCAGACCCAAGTGCCTCTGGCAGCCCTGGAACAAGGCAGGCACCTCTGAGCCCCCTCCATAGCCACACAGATACTGTGTGGGAGGGGGTCAGTGCAGGGAGCACCATCACCTGCCTCTGTGTGCCAGGCTGAGCAGCAGAGCCCTGCAGAGGCAGCCCAGGGCCCCAGGCAGCACAGCCGCCGTGCTCTGCAGAGCAGCAGCCCCAGCTCAGGGTCTGGGGAGCAGGGCAGGGGCTGCAGCAATGGCTGCTCAGGCCAGCACAGAAGTGTTCCCCTGGGAAAGGCTCTGGGGGCAGCTGGCATGGGCCAGGAGAAAAGCAGGAGCTCATGGGTGTGCAGAGGAGATCTGGCAAGTGGATGCCCTGTCCCTGGGCCAGCAGGCGCTGCCTGAGGAGCCCCAGGGCCAACTCTGCTGCTGGGCTGGGCAGCAGGCCTGGCCCTGGGGCTGCAGGAGCTGCCTGAGCTGAGCATCTGATGAGCACTCCAGACACAGAGTGGATGTCCCTGACCTCCAGGGCCTCCAGTTCCTGCTGCAGGGCCAGACAGGGCTGGGCTGCTCTGCAGGGCTGGGGTAGGGCCAGGGAGAGCTGAACGGGGCAGTGCCAAGGAGAAGTAATCACTGGATATTTGGACATACAAGTCCCTGGAACTTTGGAATGCCCTGTGGAATTATTCCACGAGGCTCCACTATGTCAGAATTGCCCCTTGGTTCCATGTGGCCCCCATGGTGTCACAATGAACACTTGGTTTCACAGGGTCCCACAGTCTCACTCTGGTCCACTTGGTTTCATGAAGCTCTGCAGTACCACAATGGCCCCTTAGTTCCATGATGCCTCACAGTGTCCAAATAATCTTCTCCATGAGATCCCAGTGTCACTAAGGTCCTGGTGGATCCATGTGGCCCTGCAGTGTCACTAAGGTCCCGGTGGTTCCATGTGGCCCCACAGTGTCACTCTGGTCCCCTTGGTCACACCAGGCCCCACAGTGTCACTACGGCCCCCTTGGTTCCATGTGGCCCCACAGTGTCACTATGGCCCCCTTGGTCATACCAGGCCCCACAGTGTCACAAGGTATGTTTGGTTCTGTGGGCCCTCAGTCTTTGTTTTGCTGGTGGGCAGGGTCAGCACCAAAGACACAGACACCAAGTTCAGGAATTGTGTGATTTATTATACTGCAAAACTGCAAAGAATCACAGAAGGAGCAGCTCAGCAATGCTCCCAATCATCACCACCAAAGATTGCCTGCAGTGATTAAGATCCAGCCCCAGTTACCCTCAGCCTTTACCATCCCCCAGACCCACACAGCAGCTGGGGAAGCTGTCACAGCCAAGGGCTGCAGAGCCACTCCTGGGCACTGGGAATTCCTGCAGGTGCCTCCAGCCCCAGGTGAGGCTCCAACCCTGCTGGGAGAGGGCCCAGCTCTGACAGTGCTGAATGAACAAACTGACAGCATTTCTAGTGCAGGAACATCTGGTTTCATTCTCCTCCTGGTTCTACCCAAAGCCTGGCCAGGGCTTAAGGAGGAACCAAGGGAGCTGACTTTGACCATACAGCCCCAAACAAGGCCCGATGTCAGATTTCATGGCCTTGTCTGGCTTCTAAACACAGAAAGGTCAATACATGTCTCACTAAGGAGTGGATACATCTATCACAGCTCTAACGACCATCATATTTCATTAATGAGTAGTTACAAAGATAACCTTTGCTTGGAAGGTACATCCAGAGGTCACCTTTGGCTCAGGGCCTGCTGTTCTGGCCTCACTCGCTGGTGTCCAGGCCTTGGCACTGCAGGGACGTGGTTTAGTGCTGGGCTTGACACTGCTGGCTGACCAGCTGGACTGGTTTAGCTTAGAGGTCTTTTCCAGCAGAAAGGATTCTATAATTCCATTATTCCATCTGCTGGATTCAGTCAGGTCCATGTTGGTAGCATTACTTTGGTCGAAAAGTTTCCTCTTGCCCAGCTCCTATGGCCTGAGGCTTCAGCTCCTTCAGCTCCTGGTGCTGAGCTGCTAATGCTGAACGAGACGACTCAGAGAGAAGAACACAGTGCATGCAATTCCTTCTGGGAGACGGAGAGGGGAGGCTGTGCAAACAGGAGCATTGTTTGCTGTGACCTCCTCTCTACCCTTCACTCCTTTCACTGCTTTGAACCAGCCAAGAGCTTTCTCCAAGAGTGCAATGGAGCAGCTGCTCCTGCTCCCAGGTCTGGCTCATCCCAGTCTCTGACCTTGCCTGGTTTTGTCCCTATTGCTGTGCCCTCTGTTCCCCCAGGGCTCGCTGGCTGCTGCCCAGGACTGTGGCACTGGCACAGATCCAGTGGTCGAGACCCTCTTTTCTGTGCCCTTGGAGCTGCCTGGGCACAGCAGCCTTTTCCATCTGGAAGCTCCCCATGGACAGGGAGTGCCCAGCTCCGTTCCCTGCACAGCCTCCAGGAGCCCAGGGCTGCCATCTCCAGTCCCTGCTGGCACTGGGGGCTCCCAGGTGCCTCAGACTGTGTTGACACCACTGCACACGGGAGGGAAGAGGGGCAGAGGCTGTGCTGAAAGTCAGCTCCATGTGCTGCTGCTGCTGCTGCTGCTGTGGGGTCATTTGTGCAGCCCTGGCCCAGAGTCAGGGATCAGATCAAGGCCCTGCTGCTGCTCCCTCGGGATCAGCCTCAGTTTGGGTGTTCTGTCAGGGCCAGCAGAAGCAGTGGCTGGAGCATCAGGTGCGGATAGTGCCCCAAGCTCCGGGGCTGGAGGGGTCCCTGGGCTGGGACTGGGAGGGAGCTGCCCCTTGTTCTCCCTCTGCCTCACGCAGAGCTGGGCCAGGCACAACTGGGGCAGCACAGCCAACAGGAAACCTGCCAGTCTCTTCCAGCCCTGGCTGCTCAGAGTTTGGGCCTTGAAGCCTCAGGTGGGCAAAGGCAGCTTCTGCTGGTCCCTGTGTGTGTCCCCGTGTTCAGCCATGCTGGTCCATCAGTCTGTGCCCAGCCACGGGAAAAAGCCTCAGCCCTGCAGGAGCAAAGGACACTCCTTTTTTCAGAGGTATTTTCTGTTTAAAAAAAAAGATAAAAAGAAATATAAAAACTGGCACCAAATGTGTAGTTAAAAATCATCTTTAACTTTGGATTAAGAAAGAGGCAACTGATCTTTTCAAAAAGAGAGCTCAGTTACTCTGTAAATGTGCTGGTGGCAAAGATTCATCAGCTGCCTTCTGTCACAGATTATGGGATTGTTTTCCAATATTTAATTATTTTAAATTGTGGTTGAAGCAATAGGAAATTGAAAGATGGGTTGTGCATGACTGTGTCTTGAGGGTAAAAATATTGCAGTTTGAAACTTTGACCTCAAGTATTGAAAATGAAAGTCATAAATGCCAGTGGATTGTGTGACAGCAGCTTTTCCTACAGGATCTGCAGCATCACAAAGACTTCAGTGGGGTTGGAGGTGCTTGGAGCTTTGTACTGTCCCACTCTGGGATGTCAAGAAACAGAACTTCACCTGCCACCAGCCCAGGTCACCCTCTGCAGCCACAGCTCCTTGGACCTTGAGTCCCCAAGACATGAAGAGTTTCTGCTTCTCCCCCTTTGCACAAACCCACAGAGAGATGGGATTTTTCCAAGTCTTGTGTCTCCATTGGGCCATATTCCTAAAGAACCAGCAGCCAATCCCGATGGATACGGCGAGTTATGTGGATGATTGTCAGCTCCACTTCCTGCCTAGAAACCCTGAAACTGCTTCTGAATGCTTCTCCTTCAGCTCTTCGACACCTTCTCACACAGAGCTGGGAAAAAAAATCCTCTGGCCACTGGCTTACAAGGCAAAAGTTAGAGCTCTGTGGGAAACCTCTATCCATGCCTGTCCTTTTAATATATCCATACGTGAGGCTGTGCATGGATGTGTCTTGCATACAAAGGAAGGAGTGTGCAAGCAACATGACTGACACTTAGACTGTCTGTGTTCCTCCCCATACCCATGGATACAGAGACATTATGGAAACCCTGGCACAGACAGAGCCTTCTGTCCATGGATACAGAGACATCCCAGAGCCCCTGGCACACACAGACCCTTCTGTCCCTGAGGATTGAGCGCAGCGGGTGGGGGTGGTTGGTGGGCAGCGAGTCCCGGGCAGCGGCCAGACCTGCCTCCAGCCCTTCCAGGCCCTGCCAAGGCTCAGCACCGACTCCTCTGGAATGGGAAATCCCATCAGACTTGGCCTTGCCCAGAGGGGTAGTGCTGGCCTGGCAGCACAGCTTGTTTTCCCCTCAAGCTGCAGGAGATGAGAACACAACACATGCCAACACTGACTGCAAGGCACAGCT
Organism: Melozone crissalis; assembly: GCF_028551555.1. Taxonomy (NCBI): domain Eukaryota; kingdom Metazoa; phylum Chordata; class Aves; order Passeriformes; family Passerellidae; genus Melozone; species Melozone crissalis. The sequence goes on along the minus strand of NW_026535896.1, from coordinate 6,951,715 downwards.
CCAGGTTCTCCCCAGGAACCTCAGTTCTGGGAGCACTGTCTGCCCCAAGCTCCAGGGGCTGCAGTGGGAGCCTGGCTGGGCTCTGCCCTGGGGCCATCCTTCAGGGACAGCTGGGAACAGGGAGCATTCCCTTGCCACAAACAGCCAAGCCAGGGCTGCAGAGCAGCTGCTCCAGCCCGGACTGCACTTCTGTGTGCTGTGCTCTGGGGCTGGGGCTCCCTGCACAGGGCACTGGACTGGTGTGCCACAGGAGACAGAGAAGCTTCAGCTTCAACCTAACTGAGGTGGGTGCATGGGCTGGGAAGGGTGAGGAGGCTCAAGGAGATTCACAGAGCTCATCCTGCTGCAAGGACGAGGAAAAGGGAGTGGGATCTCAGCAGTGAGGAGAGCTGAGGGCTGGAGAGCAGCTCTGAATGACACTAAAATCCCACTGGACCTCTGAGACATTGCTGCTCCTCAGCCAGTGACAGGATGAGTCCCTAAGCCTGGGGCTCAGCCTTTCTTGGGGTGAGGGGCACCAAGGAATGCAACAGTGTGATGGAGACTGCAATGAGCTGGGAACTCACTGGAGGAAAAGAGGGAGCAGTGTGGAAGTAAAAGGCAGGTGGGATGGGAGAGAACTGTTCAAAGAAGGGTTGAGCTACCGCTTGAGCAAGCTGAAAAATGTCATTTGGGGTCATCCCAGATTGATTTCTGTTGGGACCGGCAGGAGAAATGTGGAACGCAATATGAGTGATCAGCAAATCTCAAACTTTATTGATAGGTACACATCTTTATATCGGTGTTAATGAATCTCATACATATTGCAAAGGTGAGCTGGTTTGTTACTTATCAGGCAACTACGCCTACTTCTGCATTCTTGTGGATATTTTATTGAAACTTTTCTTCGTATTTCTGCCAAAGATGCTCTCCCTTATCCTACTGTTGCACCAAGGGCACAATGTCCTTGCCTGTTATTGGACACTGACTACTGGCTTCTATGCTTGTCCCCTTCAAGCTTAACCAGCGGCCTTATGTCGTCGTGACCTTTCTCAGCTAACCAATTGCCCACAAAGCTCTCCACACTTCCCCCGTTTTTCTGTTGGACAAGCATAGTCTGATTAAATGCAGTGGATATCAGCCTTTGCACCATGTTCTGTAAGCACATGCAAAAATACGGCAAAATTAACACTACTAACAGAGCTATAATGCCCACTATAATGCTAACTTTAACAACAGAATGTAACCATGATCCCAGGCCTAATGATGAGAGCCATCCATCAATACCGAAACCTCATTCTACCTGTAACTTTCCAGTCAACCTTCGCAATTCAGCGAGCCGGGCATGAATGGACTGCGAATGGTCAGAAAGATTCATGCAACACATGCCCTCAAATTTTTCACAGCCATGGCCTTGTGCAAGTAAAAGAAGGTCAATCACAGCTCTATTTTGAAGTGTTGCATGACAAATAGAATCAACATCAAGCAAAAGGTTAGAAAGTGCCAAAGAGGTGGCATTGGTTTGCTTTGCAAGCCAGCATCCCAAATTATTTAGGGCACCATGGGCACCTGCAGCTGCCACCACTGGAGTCAGAAAGGATGCTGCAATTATGGCCCCTGGGGACCAAAATTTTACATCGTCTTTGCAGTCAGCAGTAAATGCATGGATCATTCTCTTATGTCGACGACGGTGGCGGCTCATGTTTAATATCACGGACGTATTGGGTGTAAGCAGAGACAGCCATCCAATTGTACATGGCCTCCCGCGCAGCATCGATGGGACACCAGGCCAAGCACGGTCCCCACAGATTAAGAAGTAACCTGCTGGCAGTTGAATAGGATCATTTGATGAGATTGACACTTTCCCTGTGGTATAATTGCACCAAGCTGTTGCATTACAATACACAGCCATGCTGGAAGTTACAATAGTGGAATGTTTTTTTGCTGAAAGCTGGCTTCTATGGTTAAAATCAATACATGCATCTGCCATCACTGAACATAATAGCTCCAATTCTTGGGGTTCCTGTGGTGCTACGGGGAAGTGAGAAACCCATTGGTCCCAATTATCTACACTTGTCTTAGGATTGTCAGTTTTGCAGGTGGGTACACCTGAGGGACATGGCCAGGGATCTGCTGGTAGCCCTACCAAGCAAGTCGTAAATGGATTACCGGGAGAAGATAATGACAGGCAAAGAGCCTCCTGGTTAATTAAGTTTGCCAGGGCGACCCAAATGTCAGTCTTAGGCTGAGGTGGGGCCCATGCATGATGAGTTTTCATTTCTCCGGCAGCATCTGCACTGTCTGCAAAGAGGGTGAGGATTAGCAATGTAAAGCATAAATGTGCCACATCACCCTGGTCTCCCCAGGTGCTGCTTTGAACCACCCAGACATTTGGGAGATAAACATGTTTCCCACAAGTCGTTAAAAATGTCTCTTCTTTCTTTTCCTCTTCTTTCTCCTTGATCTGCCCAGATTTAACCTCTTTAGGTCTCTCAGACAATTGTCCCATGCTTTGTTGGGATCTTGATCTGAAGAAATTGGACCTATTATACTCGTTTGTGAAAGGGGAATACCCTTACCACACTTAGTCTGTAAAATATGCAACTTGGACTGTCCCAAAGCACGTTTAACTAAATGCTGAGTTTCCCACCTAAACCATGCAATAATTTTCTGTTCTGGTGACTCATACAACTGTAACCCTTGGTGGCCAGGTAATCCTGTAAAGGCCTGAAGTTCTGCTTGCCAGGAGCCCAACTGCCAATAAAATCCACAGATCCTGCACCACAAGTCAGGTAATTGAGTCTGATGTACCCACTTAGTTTGCTGACAACCCCCGCAAAAAACCAATACCCATGCAGCTGTCTATTATGACAATCAATACAAGCTAGGTTCCTAAGCCCTCTAAATTCAAATGTAGAAAGCGCTTGAAGCAGGCTTAATATATAATCTAGGGATTTACAATGATCAATCGCTCGGTCGATAGCCAAAATACACTGTCCTTTCAGCTTAAGAAGTATTGGTTGAAGGATGATCAACAGCTTCGTCTCTATTCACTAACAGTCTTCTGTGCTCAGTTGATGGAGTTCTGGTGGTTCCATCTAACACAGCTGCGCGGGTCCATTCAGCAGGTACCCATAAGGATCCTGTAGGGGTAGAGACACAAAGATATCCTCGGCCCCAATATAACACCTTAGCAGGATCTTGCCATTGTCCTGTTTTGGGATCTCTGTATTTTACCCATATGTCTTGCTTTACACTTTCTTTCTCCTGTACATAGTGGCGAATTACAGCAGGAACCTTGCTTTCCCCAAAAACACACAAGTGATTTAAAACAAATAAACACCTTAACAGTCTTTCTTGTGGCTCTCTAATATCCTTGTATTTACCTAGATATCTTTTCAAGGTACCATTAGCTCTTTCTACGATTGCTTGCCCTGTCAGGGAATTAGGAATGCCTGTCACATGTTCCATCCCCTACATTTGCATGAACTGCTTTATTCTTTTTCTGCACCAGGCAGGCCCGTTATCTGTCTTAATACACAGTCGCACTCCCATTACAGCAAAGCAGCTGCTGAGATGCCTCTCCACTTGTCCGACTTTCTCACCAGTCTGTGCTGTGGCCCATATAAAATGACTATAGGTGTCTATAGTAACATGCACATAGTTCATCCTACCAAACTCAGCAACATGTGTGACATCCATTTGCCAGGTCTCATTTGTACTCAACCTTCTTGGGTTAACTCCCAGACCTAACCCGCAGCCCCCATTATGATGACTACATATGGGACAGGCTTTGACTATTGCCCATGCCTCTTCCATAGATATCTGAAATTCTCTATGGAGGCCCTTTGCATTTTGGTGAAACATGGAATGTGCCTCTCTGGCCATAGTCTGCCTGGGAATTGGAGTCAATTGTGTAATTGAGACTAACTTATCTGCTCATGCATTGCCCTCTCCCAGACCAATATCCCATTTGTGACTTCTGATATGGATAACAGAAAAGGGATGTTTTCTCAGCTTAATTGCCCTCTGTAACTGAATAAACAGCTCATGTAACCTCCTGTTTTGAACCTCTTTTATAGAGGCATCCTCTATCCGCTCACACACTCCTGCAACATACAAAGAATCTGTCACTATATTGAGGGGCCCCGAAAAATGCATCATGGCCCATACAACAGCCAATAGCTCCATCATTTGTAAAGTATCCAACTTGGAAGCCTGGAGAATTTGATGGTGCAATTGTCCCTTTTCCTGCCAGGTCACTGCAGCAGTTCTTGATTTTCTTCCTGCATCCATGTAGGCTGTTATAGCATCCGACAGGGGCTTCTGTGATCTTTTTGGGCATTGAATCCAACCCCACTTCCCTACCCAGTTCAATGGTATATTGGGAATATCATCAGTGGCAATCATGCTTCCAGCTCCCAGCAGGGCCTCTTGTAATTCCATACTGTTTATCAGGTACCAGGTCAATGTATCTTTCTTCATTGGTATCTGTATCTGATCAGGCTCCTTTCCCAACCCTTCTTTAGCAGGTCAGCCAAAATTTCAATTTTTGGAAGAAGGGTTTTATGCTGTTGAAGTGGAGGAGATATCCATTCTAAGGCCCACACCTCCCTCATTTTACTGTCTTGCTGAATAAGTGCACCCAGTAAAAATTTAGTTCCACATCAAACTGTCAGCTGTATGGGGAGGTTAAGATCTCGTCTCTGGACACTGCCCTGTGTCACACAGTCCAATATCTGCTGAAGTGCTTTAGCCTGCTCAGAGGTTATATGGACAGGTTGTGCTGGGTCAGTCCCTTTTAGTAAAGGTCGAAGTTCATCTAACAACTCATTTGGGATGCCCACAATAGGGCGCAGCCATTGCAGATCACCAAGTAACTTTTGAGCATCATGCAATGTATGTATTTTAATATTCAATTGCAATTTCTGGGGGGTAACAACCTGATCAGTAAGTGTCCATCCCAAATATTTCCAGGGTGCAGATAATTGAATTTTTTCAGGAGCTACAACTAAGCCATGTAGTTCCAGGGCCTTATGTATTTCTTGAATTTGTTGGCCTGTAAAAGGTTGTGGCTGCACAAAAAAATTATCGTCCATGTAATGATAAATGGTTGTTTTGGCCCAGGCCTGTCGCAAAGGTTGTAAAGCATTGTCAACATACAGCTGACACAAGGGGGCGCTGTTGCGCATGCCCTGTGGAAGAGTAAGCCATTCAGATCTCTTGTCTGGTTCTTCCCTGTTTAAAGCCGGTAAGGTAAATGCAAACCTCCGAGTGTCTCGAGGGTGAAGAGCAATAGTAAAAAAGCAGTCCTTCAGATCCACAATTAACAGTGGCCAGTCCTTTGGCAACATGGCTGGGTTAGGCAAACTTGGTTGTAAGGCTCCCATAGGCTCCATTTGTTCATTTACAGCCCGTAAATCTTGTAGCAAACAATACTTTCCCGACTTCTTTTTAATAACAAAAATAGGGGTATTCCATGGGCTTACTGACAACTGTAGATGACCCTGGTCATATTGTTCTTGTACTAGTACATGTGCTTGTTCCAGACTTTCTCTTTTTATGGCCATTGCTTAACCCACACTGGTGTGTCTGTGGTCCAAATGAGTGGGATTGAGAAAGTCCACATAATGGCCATTAGCCCAAAGGGTACTCATTTGTCAGCACAACCCCCATTTGAGCCAAAATGTCCTGACCAATGAGGCACTGCACAGTAGGGGGCAAAGGCACAACTGAGAAAACACTCCGTAAAATTTTTCCGTTGATAGTTACTGATAACATGGGTGATTTCCTTGCAAGCGTTAAACCTCCAACCCCAGTAACTGCTACTGTGGTTGGCTGTAACGGCCAGTTGTGGGGCCAGCAATCCGGGCTGATAATGCTGGAGTCTGCACCAGTATCTAATAAACCTTCCAAGGTTTGCCTGTCACCCTGATACTCTATCAATACAGCACGTTCTGGCCGATTGTTTAAGTTCATTGTTAACAGAGTAAGTCCTCCAGTGGAGCCAAAGCCCCGTTCCCCCCGGACTTTGATTGATGGGGGGGTAATGTTTTAGTCATTTGTTCCAATGGAACTAACTGAGCTATCCTTTGTCCTTTCTCGATTTGTATCGGTGGAAAAGGAGTATGTACCATAACACAAATTTCCCCAGTAAAATCAGCATCTATTACCCCAGTTAAAACAAATAATCTCATCATGGTAGCTGATGATCGCCCCAGAAGCAAAGCTCCCATAAGTTGTCCATCAATGATGATTGGTCCCTTTATTGCAGTCGGGACCTTTTCTGGTTGGGTGGTCATCAGTGTTACCACTACTGAGGCTGCCACGTCCAGCCCAAGGCTCCCGGCGGTGGCTGGTTGAAGGGGGGCTGGGCTGAGGTGTTGACAGCTGCTACTTGTGTCTGGGCACCGCAGCTGTTGGGCGTGCTGGGCCTCGTATTTCCCGAGCGGTGTCAGCAGGCTCCGGTGTTGAGGGTATCCAAGCGACAACTGTGACACCAGACGCTAGCTGCTTGGCAGGCTCGTCGGGTATGTCCCATACCTCTGCACCGCTAACATTTAAATCAGCCAGTAGATGGAGATCGTGGACTATTTGTTGCTGCTGCCTGTAGGGGCGCAAGGGCAGCAAGGACTTGGCTCTGCGATGCTGCTGCCTGGTCCTTCAATCCTGTCCCTAGCTCTTTAATAGCTTCTACTAACATTGCCTGACTCCCTACGGGCACATTTGCCATGCGTTCTAAAGCTTCTTCTATAGTCCAATTAGCTCCTAGGGTATTTAACACATTTTTTGTAGCCTGGTTGCTATTTTGAAGCGTGCACTGCTTGAGTAAGGCCCCTTTCATGAAATCTGCTACTCCAGCTCGCTCAATAGCATCGGCCGCCTTATCGATAAAAGATCCAAACAATTCATCCCTTCCTTGTTTTATACCCATGTATGAGGGAACCCTGCCTGGTTCTTTTATCCTGTCTATAGCCAGTCTCACCAGTCGCATAGCCTCTCAACATTTATCAGGACCGATTAACGCTTGTGCTTCTGTTCGAGCAAAAACCCCTATACCCAATAATTCATCTAAGGTCACCCCATGTAAAGGGTCACCAGGTTGCCGAACCACTTCTACACACTCCTGGCAGAGTGCTTGCCAATGTGCATTAAACAGAAGCTGCTGATGTTGAGTAAAAATAAGCTTCACTATTCCTCTACAATCAGCTGGCAATAACACCTGGGTCCCCCAAATATAGTCAAGCATTTGCTTTGTGGGCTCACTGGTCAGCCCAAATTGACTAACTGTGGACTGTAACTGCAACAACAGTTTCCAATCTAGAGCAGTTATTGCTGCCTGTAATCCACCCCTGTCCAGAGCAATATACACCACGGGGCAAGCCACTTCCATAGCTGCTGCCATAGCCTCACAATCCCCCAAATCCATGATCTCTTTTGCTACGCTGCCCATGCCTTCCTCCGCTCTTGTGCAATGGCCCCCGCTAGGTCAGTCTCTGCCCCAGGGATCGGCTCATTGCTAGGAGGGGGAGAAGGAGGGTCTGGCCAGGGCACAGGTGGTGCAGATGGTGCTGTTATGGCAGATGAGTTGCTGCTTGAAGCAGGAGCCGATGTTGGTGGCAAGATAACTGTGGATGTGGCAGGGGGTAATGGGCAATCTGACCAATCTCCATAACTTTTATTCTTACTATGAGCAGCAGTAGCTTGCTGTGCAGCCTTCTTTTCTACCTGATATTGTTCTAACTCATTATGCACTACTCGCCATAACTTTCCTAACTTCTTTGCAGTTTTATCATCATCTAAAACCACCTCCCACAGCTTATCTCCAAACTTTCCCCCCTCACTTAATTCATGGACTGTATGAGGATTTGGGGAGAATCCCTGTGCATACCCATAAACTAATAACCCATGAAGCTCTTTCTGCAAATCTATGCCCTTAACCTGTAGCTTTTTTAAAAAGCAAGTAAATAAATCATATGCTGCTTGCCTTTCCATTTCAAAAACGTCAGCACTGTTGCAGCCCCACAAGGTCTCGGCAGCACGTATCGGCCGGGCTCTCCTTTGAAGTCACACAGGGCGCAGCACCACCCCTGTTTTCAGCGGTGCTTTTTCACCGTCCTTGCTGCAACAGGACCTGAACTCCTTCACCGATCCCCCGTGGTCGCTATTACCAGTATCACGTTGTTGGGGTCACCATGTTGTTGGGATCAGCGGGAGAAATGAGACACGCAATATGAGTGATCAGCAAATCTCAAACTTTATTGATAGGTACACATCTTTATGTTAATGCTAATGAGGCTCATACATATTGCAAAGGTGAGCTCACTATTGGTTAGTTACTTATCAGGCAACTACACCAACTTCTGCATTCTTGTGGATATTTTATTGAAACTTTTCTTCGTATTTCTGCCAAAGATGCTCTCCCCTATCCTGCTGTTGCAGCAAGGGCACAATGTCCTTGCCTGTTATTGGACACTGACTGCTGACTCCTATACTTGTCCTCTTCAGGCTTAACCAGCGGCATTATGTCGACATGACCTTTCTCAGGTAACCAACTGTCCACAAAGCTCTCCACACGATTCTCCATCTAAGATTGCATCATGAATAACTCTTGACCAGCATTGCTGTATTGGATCTTTTTCTGGCTTGGGAGCCTGTGGAGGTGACACAAGCCACCCAGGGACTCGTAGAGCAGTAGGAGTGATAGGCACTGAAGTGGAAAGGGGTGTAGGTAAAACTTCTGATTTTTTCACGTTTTCTGTTTGTTTTTCTAATTGTTCTTGCCAGGAGGATAATTCTGCTATTTTCTTTAGTATTTCTTGAAGTGGATCATTAAGTTTAGGGTATTTTGATTCACGAGTTTGATTTCTTTCTTCTTCTTCCTTGAATTCATCTGACGATGTTTCAGGCAAGGGGGGATACAAAGGGGAGCAGCACGGTGAATGACACGAAGAACAAGAACAATATGGAGAAAAATATTCTTTTTTCATTTTAACTTGCATGCAAGCTGTAACTTCTCTTTTTGGTCTCACACCACTAATTGCTCTGAGTGATTTATTGTTCTGGTTTTCTCCTGCAAGAGGGCGATCGCGTACTTCTTTTTGGTTTTGGTCACCTGTAAAAAGTTCCTGTAGGGAAACTTCTTCTTTTTGTGATACACTACCTATAATTTCTTGCAAAGTAGAGCAAACAGGAGTGGTAATTCCATTCAGAGGTTGAGTATTTCTGACCCCAAAGAAGGTAGCAAGACGTGATGGTTTAGGAGATGTTGGGTTTTTTATCTCTCGTTGCCGTTCACTAACATCGCCTCCTAAAGCTTCAGTGGCTGCAGCAGCCATGTTTTTCTTAGCTTTCATAGTTTCTAAACTGTTAATAATAGATTTACAGGTGGCTCCTAACTCTTTTGCTTCTTTTCCATCTTTTCCTCCTTCTATTGTGCTATCCCAAAGATGGTTTCCTACCTCTTTCCACTCAGTTGTACTAAATAGCAGGGAAGGCTCAAGAAATTGTTTTCTTTTTCATGCCCATTTCACTAGGGCTTCTATTTCTGTTTCTTTTATGTCCTCGCCTCTCTTAGAGAGGATACTTGTGAACAATCTAATTGCCGCATCTAATTCCATTGCAGTCTTACCTTGGCAGGGGCTTGTTCGGCCACTTAAGCTCCGGACTCTGGTCTCTGTGTTTGCCCACCAGTTCTCTCCTGCCTCCGACTCTCTGGATCCCAAATCAGGTTCCTGCCTGATGCTTCAGAGTCTTCCACATTTAGGCAAACCGCATTCAAACATCTCAGAGGGTCCCTGTTTGTGGCGCCAGTATGAAGAGGGTCCCATGGAGAGTCGGCTGTTAATGACAATCACACCAATGTGGCTACATGTCCTCTTCCTTTATTTAGCAATTTTGTCATATATATGCTTCTATACACTTGTCTCACACCACCACTGCTTAATGCTTATTGGTTAAGTGGCTGTATTTACACATACATGTTACTTGTTGATAGGTTGCCACACTGTAAGCGTTTTAGCTAAGGTGAGCTAAATTAGCAGTTGTTTGGCATCCGGCTTCGTCCTTGCACAATGCTTATTCTTCCTTGTATCTATTCAAGGACAGGACATGGTCTATCTTGTTCCGAGGATGGTACATGGTCTTCAAAGTAACTCTGCAATCTGCAGGCCAGGATCATCCAATTCCTGTAGGAGTATAGCATGCCCTTGTTCTGCCAAGAATTCTTCTACAAGCCCACTTCCAAGTTTTTAAAACTAGGGCAGCCGCTTCCAACATGTCTAGTCCATGGCTCTCACACCACGGACTTAGGACTAATAAAGACCAGTCATCATATTTTTCAAATATTTTCTTTAAAATAGGAGTCCATACCTGCAGAAGGGATCCACCAGTTTCAAAGCCCCTGCTCCCATGCTAGTGGTGTCTTCCACTTTGTGATGGTTGGACCGGAAATGGGATTTCTGGGATGCTGTGGTCACTACCATCAGGCCAATGGATGCTCAGATTGTAGGACCGCCTCTGAGAAAAAACACAGGGGTTAAAACCCAGAGCTGCACGCCCCGGGAGCTTCTTGGGACATCTGTCGGGAAAGGCTTTGGGTCTCTCCCCCTGTCCCAGCTGCCAGCTGGGTGGGGGGAGGGGAAAAGCCACGCAGCCATGAGGTAGGCCCAGCCCAAGGATGGAAGGGTGGAAGAGACCAAGAGACATCAGACAGCCCCCCCCAGGGAAGAGAGAGAAAGAGAGAGAGAGAGAGAGAGAGAAAGAGAGAGAGAGAGACAGCGTCTGAATTCTATAGCGGCACTGGCCCAGGAGGGGAGTGCAAGGGCAGTGTGGGAGTTCCGGAGCTCTGGGACAGGCAGAGACTGAAAATTTTAACCCTTTTCCTGCATGATTGAGACCTTGCAAAATGCTGATCCTCCTGGAGCTGAATAAGAAGAGAGATAAGAGATGAGATGAGATAACAAGGGATAGGCCCGAGGGAAGTGGAGAAGACTCTTGAGTGGGAGAGAGATGACGGAGTGGCCTTTTGGCTGGACTTTTCTTGTGTAGCCATAGACTGAACCAGTTTTTTTCCTGTGACACAGAGACTGCATTTAGGGGGAGGCAGTGCCTCAGAACCGGGAGGGTTCAGTGTGAGTACCCCTCGGCCCCAGGGGGTGAAAAAATGGAGGGGACAGATGTCCCGAAGGAGAGACTGTGCCTTTCTTTTTTGAGTGAGACAAAACATCCTTGAAAGACAACCCTAGAACAAGATCTGCTCCATGCACAGTGGTGAGAGCACTGGGCATGGAAGGAAAGATGTCACGATGGCAAAGGACTTTCCTGGCGGTGCTGAGTGACATGGAAACACACGAGGTTTCAACGTGTTTCCAAGGGAAGTCTATGGTACAAGAAGGACTCCCCTCCTCTTCATGAACTGAAGATTGAGTATTCTAAAGGGTGGTGCCGGACTGAGAGTTGGTGATTTGGGGGAATGTATTGCATTGGGAAATTTTGGTGGGGAGGAGGAGGAAAGTGCTTTTTGTAAGGTTTTCAATTTTTTTTCCCTTATAGTTTTTTGTTCTTTTCTTGTAGTTTAGTTAATAAAGCTTTCTTTATTTCTAAGCTGGAGCCTGCTTTGCTTATTCCTGGTCACATCTCACAGCAGACACCAGGGAGGGGTATTCTCATGGGGGCACTGGCTCTGTGCCAGCCCTAAACCATGACACACTTACAAAAAGAAAACTAATAAGAAGGAAAAAAAAAGAGGGTCCAGACCACTCACAGCTCTTTATGCCACTCTTTGCAGCTCAAAGGCTGAAGGAAACTCTTCCTGGTTGCCCTGCAGTGCTGGAGGCCGCCCTTCACAGCTCAAAGGCTGTGGGCAGCTCCTCTTTGCCGCCCGATCCATCTCTCCACTCTATCAGCAGCAGCTGTTGTGATCACGTCAGGGTCACCAATGGAGTCGCAGTGTCTGGATAATATCAGACAATATCAAAAACCTGAGGCGCGTTCCTGCCTGGGAATGCCAGTGGAACGCAGGCACTCCGCAGGTCTTCCCGAGACGCAAAGTGAAGTGTGAGAAAAGGCATTTCACTCTGTCAGAGAATGACTTAAAGAAAAAGGCCATGAGACATGCAATTGAGAGAAAAGTATGAGGGAAAAGTAAAAGCAGTTTCTAACAGCTCTCAGCCTTCTGATTTGTATAAACAATTAGACTCTCTCAGGCATCATTCTATAAACAATGGAGTTCTCGGGCTGTCTTCCCATAACAAGCAGAACACCGTCTCTGGGAAGGCCTGCCATCCTGAGAACAGATGTAGAAGTTTTGGGAACACTGGTTTCTGTTTTAGTTTCTGGTTTCTGTTTTGGTTTCTGTTTTTAATAAACAATTGTAGGTATTCTAAAACAAAGGGAGTGGTTAGAAGTTTCTTTGTTAGCCTATCACGAATCTGGGTTACAGAATATTCATGGCGTTTGTTAGCACTGTTATTTAAGGTGATGGATTGATCAATAAAGTTGGAGTTCGATGCATTAAAGGATGGTCGTCTCCCCTTCACTTCAATATCACTCCTCTCCCTTGCAGCAGCAGCTTGGCGCAGCTCTGTCCTATTTTAACCCTGCCATCTGCTCGCAGCTCCTCCCGTCCCTGGGCGGGCAGAGCAGCTCCATCAGAGCCTCCCTGCGCTCCCATCTGCCCGGCTGCGGCCGTGCCCCGGGTACCACGGCGAGAGGGAGGGAGGGATGCTCCTTCCCATCCACTCATCGCTCCCGAGCCTTGGCAGGCCAGGGAAGATGCTGGATCCACCCCACTGCCGTGTCACTCTGGCTCTTCCCGGTCCCAGTGGGTTTAATGGTGCTATTAGAATCGTTTTAGTCGATAAAAGTAGATTTGTTTCACTGAGTCATGACTCAAAACCAAGACTTTGCTCCATTTACAAAAGCAAATCACCATCTTGCACATGCCAAGCACAGATTTCAGCTCCGAAAGTGAAGCCTGGGGAGTGTTTCCAGCCAGAGGGAGAATGGAAAACTGCATCTGCAAAAGCTAGGAAACGTTTTTCTCATTTATCTTGTTTTGATAAACAGAGAGGATATCCTGTGGAATACCAGCTCCTGAAGAAACCTGATGACCTCATTCTACATCAAGCGACTTCATCATGGATTAATAGAGGAGAGAGCAACAGCAGGAGATGCCATGGGACCAGGGACTGCAACACAACCCATGGATAATTCCAGCCAGTTCCTAGGTGGGAAGCCCTCGAGGAAAACTTGGGAGCCACAGAAAGCACCAGCAATTCTTTCTGCTTTCTGATTCATCCCTACTCACCCACCCACATGCCACAGCAGAGGAGGCTGTAACTGCTACATTTAGGATGACATTTAAAAATCAAGGTTGTGCTGCTGATGGTCATTAAAAATCCCACAGCGTTTTTCAGAAACAAGTGGGTACTCACATCAGTGTCCCTGCCAAGTATCAGCACAGCAGTCATTTTTTTCTAGCAACTTCAGTTACAAGATAAAAGAAAATTGTGCCCACCTATAATTACTGTTATTATTGTTGCTGTTAGTTTTTAAACATTCACTATATACCTTTACATTTCCTAAATACAAATTAAGAAAACATTCCCCCAAACCTTTCCAAGTGTCAGATTCATCTCTGTTAACATCAGACAGCTACAATTAAGACTTCCAGCCCATAAGAGCTGCCTGGGCTCCCTCAGTAACATGTCCTGACCTGTGGTCTGCATGTCCCTATAGACCCCATGTCTGTTTTTCCATGGGACTTGCCCTGGCTAACCCAGAGAGGCAAATCCACTGCCTAGAGCTTTAGGGTCACTCTAAAGGGGGCTGCATCTGAGCTGTTCTGAAAAGCATCAGAGAAATTCAAGGTCAGCAGCAGCAAGCAGAAAAGATGATTTATCTAATGGGAGATGGGGCTGCCTTTGACTCCTGCCTTAGCTGGAATGATTTGCCTGTTGGAAGAGTCCCTGTCCCTGGCTGGATAGCCAGCTCAGGTGGAAACTCGTGTAGGAGCACTGAAGCTGGGTGACACAGATCCCATTTTCAGAGAGAGGGTGAAGGAAACACTTATGAATGCCTGAATCAAGCTCTCAAAGAGCCAAGATACAGGAATAACTCAAAGGATTCATATGCAGGTGTAAGAAACAAGGCCATGGCAGGTACCAGAGCTGAACTGGGTGCTCAGGGAAAGTGGGAGCAGGGAGAGGAGCCCTTCCAGAAGGGAAGATTGTGCATGAAAGATGCAATGGAATAAGATAATTATGCAGGAAGAAGAGAATGTCAGCAATGTGCCCTACATCACTGATGGATGGAGGGAGCGGATACCTTGACAAAGAAAGCCAACGTGCTAATTAAGATTTTATGACCCTGAAGGCAAAGACAAAAAGCCCTCCTTTGCCACAGTGGAGGAGGGAGTGGACAGAAAGCCTCAGCCTGGCAAGGGAAGGGTTAGGGAAAGCCCAAAAGATCATGAGATGAACACCACCTCTGCAAGGGGGAGCATCCAGGCAGGTTCTGCCAGGCAGGAGAGAAGGGCTCCATCCCTAGGGCAGAAAAAGCTCCGAGAGCTGAGCGTGGCTGTGGAAGCTGAGCTGCCTGCATCCGGGAACAGCTTGAAGGTGAAGGAGGAAGCGGGTTCAATTCATTCCACACTCTGGAACTGTGGAAAGACATACGCCAGGCAAATGTGAGTTGTGATGATCACTTCCCACTGCTAGACTCCGCTAGGAGGGAACAGGGACGTGACACAACCAGGAGTTCACACATGTGCTGCGAAGGTGCAGGAGCAGCCAGGGCTTGCCAGTAATTGCTGGGGTGTAAAAGCCAGGCTGACTGCAGCCTCGTAAACAAACCTGGCTGTGCCTCCCCATGGCTCTGCTGCCCACTCTGCCAGGGCCAGAGTGCACACCACGGGGCTGCCAGGGGGGTCTGGATGCTGTCTCTGCCTTCAGAAGCTTCAGGAAATCACTCCAGAAATCACTGGTCCTGCACCAATGCTTCTTGCCCAGCTGGATGGCAGCAGGAGCAGCCTTTGCTGAGGTGGGCCAGAGCATCTCCAAGCTGAGTCCATCAGCAGGACTCAGACTGAGCCTGGGCCATGCACACCAGGGAGGTGGCCACGGCCTCCAGCTGACCACACAAACTCTGCAGGAGGGGGCTGAGAAGCCATGTGCTGTGTGATGAGTGAGGATATGAGTGCAGCGTGCTCCTCTGGCCAGCCCCTGGGCTGTGACACGCTGGCCTCTTCCCAAGCCGAGCCGCCGCTGCCTCCCGCTGACAACATCCACGACTGATTTGTGGCAATGACATCAGCGCCCACAAACATCCTGCCCTTCCTCACATCCTGCCCTTCCTGCTCTCCCAGCAGCAAGGACACCAGCCTGCCACCAGGCCAGGGTGGAGGAGCACAGCTGGGCTGGCTCCCACCTCACCCCATGGCTGGTGGCACCCAATGGCACCGGCACTATTACAGTGTCCGAGTGGGTCGCTGCTGGTGAGAGAGAGACGAGAATCTTGTTTCTTGATCAGAAGGCTGGATTTATTGATATATGATATATAATACATTATTACTATACTAGATAGAATAAAGAGAGAGGTTGCAGATGCTTGCTAAGCTAAGAATAGAAAAGAAAGAATCTAAAACAAAGTTGTGTCCAGGGACTCTGTCCCTAGCTTGCACTTTGTGATTGGCCTCCAATTATAAACATGGAACATGAGCCAATCAAGCTGCCCCTGTTGCATTCCACAGCATCTGATAATAATTGTTTACGTTCTCTTTCTGGGGCCCTCAGCTTCCCAGAAAATGCAGAAATCTGAAAGAAAGGATTTCTGTGAAAAAATGTCTGCGACACAGCACAGCACGGTGACACCTTCCCCATGCTGGGCAGTGCAGAGTCCAGGTCACAGCACTTGTGGGTGATTTCTGGAAACCATCACCCCATGGAGAACAGCCATCACACTGACCTACCTCCTTTCCATTCTCTGCCTGTTGTGCAGAAGCAAGAAAAATCCTCTCCTTGATCTCAATCAGCCATTTTTAAGTTCCACAGTGGATAGCAGCTATTCCATGGATTCACCTCCACTCTGGAGACAGGCTGAAAGAGGTGGAGGGCAGAATGGAATGCTCTGAGGAAACCTCAGAGCCCCTTCCACTGCCTAGAAGGCTCCAGGAGAGCTGGAGAGGGACTTTGGACTAAGGCCTGGAGTGACAGGACGAGGGGGAATGGCTTCACACTGATGGGGGCAGGGTTAGATGGGATGTTGGGAAGAAAATGAGAGCCTTGCACAAGGTTCCCAGAGCAGCTGTGGCTGCCCCTGGATCCCTGGCAGTGTCCCAGGCCAGGTTGGACACTGGGGCTTGGAGCTGCCTGGGACAGTGGAAGGTGTCCCTGTCCATGTCAGGGGGTGGAGAATGGGATTGGCTTTAAGGTCCCTTCCAACCCAAACCATTCTGGGATTCTGTGATTCTCCTCTCCCAAGAGGGCTGAGTGCCCAGAGGAGCTGGAGACAGACCAGTTCTCATGTTGGGAAGCAGGACTTGGACAGGCTTGGTTTAAGTCCATCTTGCAGAACCATTATGTTCAGTTCCAGTTCCCTTTCTTTTCTGTGTGTTCACTGTGAATTCCCCAAATGCAACACAATCTTTCAGCATTCCTGCCATGGGATGAATCTGGGCAGGTTCCCGGGCCTCACTCGCTGCTCCCTGTTTATGTCCTTCACGCTGTGCTGTGACAGCCCGTGCCACAGGATGCCTTGGACAATCTGGGCCACACATTTATGGCCATGGACCTCTGTGGTTCACAGCACAAATTTGGGAACCCACAGCTGACCATGGACACATCACTCATTCTTGAAATGTAGGCCACAAAGCTACTTTAGTTCTGCTTTTGCTTGTAAATCAAGGGCTTACATATGTTATTGGCCCAACCTTAAGAGCAAACAACAGCAGTGGTAGCACCGTGCCAGCAATTATTCATGCCTGTAATAAATGGCTGTAAAATTGAAAGCCAGCCTTTAAAAATCTGGCTCCTCACTGCACAAACAACAAAAACTCATTTGCAAGGCTTGGCCAGGGGAGTTTTTAACTTGGGGAGAGAGATTGAGGTGGGTGAGGATTTATTTTTTCTCTTTTCATTCTCTAAAAACACTATTCATGCCCACGTTTAGGTCACGGATTACCCTGGCTACACTTCAGCACTGTGGAATAAACCCAGTGAGAGGCACAGGGGACAAATCTGCCCTCTGCATTCCAAGAGCAGGGCCCTGGGAGCAGGCACAGCTGATCCCCTTCCCCTGGCACATGGGAGCAGTGAATCCTTTGCAGCCCTTCCTGCCTCCTGCTGAGCCAGCAGCGAGCCCGCAGATGAGCCACCATCCCTGGGGATGGCACAGCCACAGCAAACCCTGTGCTGCTGTTCCACACCAGGACAGGGATGCTGAGCCTTGCACAGGCCCTGCCAGTTAACCAGAGCATCCTGGCTGATAAATCACTCCTCAGGGTCAAGCAGCAAACATCTCTCTGTCTCTTGTGCCCTCTTTAACCAACCGTGGCTGCCATGCAGCGCTCCTGGACTTGCAGAGGCAAAGGTGTGATGAGATCATTCCTTTTGCTATGCACATTTCTCACCCACAACGCCAGAGCAACTCCTTCTCTTCTAGCAACTCTTCAGAGCAACTCTTCTAGCACGTGGCTGAAAATCTCCTTGGAGGTGCCGAGCAATGGCACCAGAGCTGATCCCTGTGCCCAGCACGAGTAGATTTTTCCCACTCCAGCAGCAAATGACAGTAGCAGGCACCTTCCGCATGCTCTGGACAAGATTAGAAGGTCTGAGGCACTGACAGACTTCCTTACTAGGGAATCAGCCATTTTACATCCTCCTTTGGCATTTCTGGTTGGCTTCCTCCTGCTTTAAGCAGTGGCAGAGCACGAATGGAAGAGCTCTGTGAGGACTGCTCTCCCTCTCTGCTGTGGAAAGCTTCCCTCATCAGAAATCCCCTCTAACTACCAAGTTGCAGTTTCTTCTGAAGGAAGCCGCATTCATCACAGTTCAGAAGGGACCTTTTGGCCTAATCCCCACTAGAAAAACTGCCAAACTGGTCCTCCCATCACACAATTAGCAGCCACGGAGACTTTGCTACACCGGGCGATGCGGTGCTGCTATGACAACAGGAACGGGAGCCTCGTTAAGGGTCTCATCGAGAGGGATAACGAGCAATCACGGCTCCGAGAGGAGCAGGAATCGATGGGAGCTGTTGATACCAGCGCGTTTTGCTGCATCGGGCCAGGTACTCGGGAGCCCTGGAAGCCTGGCTCGCATTGTTACAGCACGGTCGCCGCGAGTACAACTTGTGAGGACAGACAGATTCCTGGGGAGTAGAGATATGAAGGAGCTCAGTTTGGGAGAGGAAATTAATCAAGTGTGACAAATGCCGCCTATTAGGAAAAGAGGGTGGCGTCTATTTTTAGTGGAGTTAAGCAAACATTAAAGCTCACTCTCTAAGAACTCCAAATAATGCCATTCCCTGCTCTGCCTCCCCATCGGCAGATAAGAATTTAGCAGCACGTTCCCACCAGCCAAAACCTGCTCGCCTCAACAGAACTTTTCCGATTTAGCCCCCGTGAGTGTTTTATAAAAATACAAATTTTAATCTCTCATCTGCATAGGAAGATGTAACGGCTTCCACCAGGATTTATTTTTTCCCCCCCTTCTCCAGCATCATAAGGCTTGAAGGAACCTTTTTAAGACGGAAGAAAACGCTGCATTGAAATCTCCTAAAAGAGCACTCACGTGGAGCTGTAATCACTACAGATACACAGAATTATCAGGAGGAGAAAATTCATCTCACTTAGAATCAAGCCCCAGTTTGAAGCAGAAAGGAAGAGGCTTGGTTTGCCACCGTGCCAAGCACTCAGACTTTTCACTGAAGTCAAAGAAGCTACAGCTGCTCTGAGCCATTGAAAATCATGCCCAGAATCTCTAGCAAAACTTGTTTGTAGAGATGGCAGCAGGCTGATAAGGATGTTGACTATTCCAAATAGGTCCATGTTATTTTATATTTTTAGAGATACTTAGTCTGTCTATTATTATTATGAAGCAGAGGTGGAGTATTTACTGCCCTTTTCTAGAAATCTGTACAAATGCTGCTTTTCAGCAGGCTTCTCTGTTCTTCTGGTGAATGTTCCTTCTTTTACTTTTCAGGCTTATAAATGTCCAGTTAAGGAAGACAACAACGAGAGGATAGTGCCTAACAAAAACACCACCATGCCCACAAAGCTACTTGAGAGGCCTTCATCCCATAAGATAAACTGCTCCCCAGCCAAGATTATGACCAGAGCATTTGGGGAGCAGTAGGACATGGGTGGTCCTAACAGTGATCCCTAGAGGACCCCTGGGTGGGATGGTGGGGAGATGAGCCAGGGGTGAAGGACTCTTGGCACAAACTCTCCAGGCTCAGTCCAGGCTCTGCTGGCTCCTCCATGCACCAAGGGCCAACTTTTCAAGGCAAATGCCCAAACTTCCCCACGTGCAACACCACATGGCCTCTGTCATCCCTCCTGTAGAGCATCAAACACAGTCTCAGCATGTGTTTAAAAAGAAGTTGCTCTGAAATTAGACATGCCAAGTGTTTATTATCGATACCAGTCTCTGGCACCAACAGCAGAGAGACACAGCTTTTCCCAGAGCATCCAAACCCTGGGAAATCCTCTTTGGCTTTGGGATCGCAGGTGGTGTCCCTCCCTGAGCTCCCCTCCTTGGCCCTTCCTTTCTGATTGAGCATCCTCATGATTCCCCTTCAGCTTTCAGGTTACAAGCTCCCCTTCCATGTGGAGGGGAAGACACCCATGGTTAACAAATTGTGACTTGTAACTGGGTGCACTGGGGCAGCCTTCATGCCCAGCACATCTGGGACCCCACCAGGACAACAGAGCTGTCCATACATCACCTCCTGGTGCTCAGCAGGGCTATTTGTCAGGGCACTTGGGCCCAGAGTCCTTTGGAGAGCACATCTCCGTCCCTCACCATGCCAGCCCTCAGCAACTGTTGCCATGGTTATTTTATTGGAGTGCTTTTCATCAAGGAGATGCTGCAACTGCTGAATTGTCTCTTGCAAGAATTATATAGGAATAAGTAGCTGATAAGTAGGAATAACAGGTTCAGACTGCCCACGGAAGCCAGCGATCCCAATTATTTTTGTTTTGATCCTGCCTTTCTGTTGGTCTCTGCCAGGCTCAGGTTTAAAGCGGGGGTTAGAGATAAGCAGCAGAGAAGGAACGCTTCCTGATGGGAAACGCACTTGGCTCTGCCAGGAGATTAAAGGTCTCTTGTCACACAAAGCCTCTGCTTTTCAATCAACCCTAAACAGGCTCTAACAAGGCATAGCAATCAACCAGGCAACATATATTCATCCTCACCTGTCGGCTTGGGGCGAGGAACAAGATGTATTTCCCGGTTCCATCATGCTAATTGTTAATCAAGATATTATCGGCACAGCCCCAGAGCCGTCCGTCAGTGGGGCAGTGAAGAATGGCCGGGCTGTGCTCCTGCCCGCAGTGGGAGCGGCTCTGCCGCCGGCCCACGGCTCTGCTGGGGCTTGTGGTGAGGCGGCCCCTTGCAGACCCACTTTCAGCATCACAGAATGCAGGAATAAAGCCTGCTCTGGAGAGCCAGGGCTGTTTTGTTTAGTGCTCATTGAAAGCTCTGGGTAATGATGGATCTGCTCTTCCCCCGCTGACGGGATCCCACAGCACAGGCCGTTAGGCTTTGAGCGACAGAAATGCCTTTTTGTGCTCTCTGCTATCCCTGGCACAGGGCTTGGGTAGGGAGGTGCTGCCTCAGCCCTGGAGAGGCTCATGGAGCCCACTGCAGCCTGCACAGCCACCAGCAGCACCCAAATCCCAGCCTGTGACAGTGGAGGGGCTGCCCAAGGAACAGGACTCTCCCCACAGACGGATGCAAGAGAGCAGGGGAAGATCTCAGCTTCCTTCACAGGAATGAGCCCAAGGGCAAACAAAATCTATTAGATTTTTCTTTCATCTTTTTTGGAGGCATCAGGCCCAGCATTGCCACACAGGCAAGGGAAGAGATTGTCCTGCTCTAGTCTGCACTGGAGTGGCCTCACCTTGAGTTCTGAGACAGTTTTGGGTGCCACAACATCAGAGCCCCAAAGCTGTTCCAGATGCCCAAAGGTGGGGCCAGGCTGGGGAAGGCTCTGCAGGGGCCACCCAAGGAGGGCTGAGGGCACTGGGCTGGTTCAGCTGCAGAGAGGAGCCCAGGGCAGAGCTCAGGGAAGGAGGGAACGGCTGCTGAGGGGAGCTTTGGGATGGACACCAGGGAAAGGTTCTGTTGCCCGATTAATAAATGACACAAAACTCGGATAAGTTTTGTGGGTGCTTTATTTAGGGCCCGGGGAGCTGGGGGGGACTCACGTCCCAAAAACCCAAGCCCCCGATTTCACATATGGGTGCTTCCCTCTTATACATGCGATTCACAACAAAGTCTCCAAGAAACAGTTCCCTTGTGATACATTCCTTAGTTCACAGGCAAGATCATAAATCTTCTGCTTATCTTATTCTAAGAGCATTGTATGCTGCCTCCAGACAGGTTAGCATTCTTACTCTCCTGCACTAGTTTAATTATTTACTAAATTCCTAAGACTACCTGCTAGGTTACACACAAACCCAACACACACACTATCAACGGCTACAAAACTGCAAAACTGCTTTTAACAAACCAATTCACACACAACTCATAACTAAACTATAATTACACATTTTGCTAAATTTCATTTCTTTTCCAACAGTTCTGCCCCAGAGGGTGCTGGCACTGCCCAGGCTGCCCAGGGAATGGGCACGGCCCTGAGGCTGCCAGAGCTCCAGGAGCCTTTGGGCACCAGGGATGCACAGGGGGCGCTGCTGGGGGGTCTGGGCAGGGACAGGGGCTGGATGGGGTGATCCTGGTGGATCCCTTCAGCTCAGGATAGTCTGACTCCAGATGTAAGCCAAGCACACCTCACACCTGCAGCTGGACAAACACTCTGTGCTGTGCCATGGAGGCACTCAGCAGAGCCATGGGGTTGGACAGGCTCTCTGCCTGGTAGGGACACCTGAGCTGCTACCAGTGGGCTCAGACAGCCAAGCTGGAGCCCCCAGACTGGTGCCAGCCCCTCTCCCTCCCTGGGGCTGAGCTCCCCTCCTTGCACTGGCACAGGCAGACGTGGCTGCAGAGAGCCACAGCCCCTGGCAGCACCTGGACACTACAACCACACATGAGGGATGGGCCCTTCCTGAAGAGCGCTCTGCACTTCTGGAACAGCTACAGGCTAAAGACAAAGAAGTGAATGTGGATGATGTGAGCCCAGGGAGATCAGGATTCAGCCATTCTCAGGGTACCAGAAGAGACAGAAGACGACTTTGCCAATTCCAGCTGAAATAGCTGGATTTTAAGAAATTAAATTTGTCAGTTCATTAGTGTGTAACATAAGAATGAAAAAGGCATTTCTAATTCCTGATCCGCTAATCCACAATCCACCAATCTGCAATCCCCAGAGTCCCCAGGGAAAGAAAAGAAAATCCACAGCAGCCTCATAGTGTCTCTCCAAAACTTCTGGCCAGCTCCTGCAGAGAGAGCTCAGCTACAGAGCCTTCCTCCCTGTACAAAACCTACCTCAGCAAACCTGCTGCCACCCTAGGGGGCTCAGGGGTAACAAAAATCAAACTGCACTTGTTGGAGTCAGCAAACACTGCATGTTTGGTGAGGTGCTGGGTATGATGTCCCAGGAGTTGGCTCAGCTCCTCACAGATCTGCAGGATCAGCTCATTTCCAGCTCATTTCCACTCATCAGGACAATTAGCAAGGTCTCAATCACCTTCTTAACTGGGAGGGCTGCTACTGCGTCACAGGAAGGGGTGCTGGTGCCTGTTAAAACACTGTCCTGGCTGCATTTGTGAGATGCCCTCTGTACCTTGTTCCCAGCTGATGGGCCCATGGATGCTATTTGTTATCCAGTTTGCCCAGCAAGACCAGTTCAGTGCACACACACCTGCTGAGCACACATAGCTGTGGGCCCCCAGCCACGTCCACACTTTAAACCATCATCTCCACAGCCAATTTCAACTTCCCACACCAAATCCTTCCTTAAATTATTGCCAACACTCAGCCCCATTCGGCTGCCTCAGGGGGAGGCACCCACAGGCCTCTCTTTTGCACGTGGGCCATGGCAGCACAGCCTGTGCACAGAGGCCAGACCAGCAGTGAGCACCAGGTGGGAAACTGGGAACCCCCTGGGGCTGCCACCACTGCCCTTGACCATCCCCCTTCATGCCATTTCCAAAAAGAAGTGCAGACATAGCTCCAGAATTTGCCCTTGCAAAGCAACTTTGCCTTCACTTGCTGCATCTCCCCAGCTCAAGAGCTGCTCAGGACCTGCTGACCATGAAAGCACCACCATGAGCAGTAAAGCCAGGGAAGCCTGGCTCCCAAAACATGATGGAGAACTCTCCTTTCTGCAGCACCTTTTTCTCCTCCTATCCAGCAGAAAATGCTGTAAATGTCAGTGGCTACAAACCTCAGAAATATCCACTAATGCTAAAGCCACCACACATAACACCACGTGGTGTTTCTTCATTATTCCTTTCCCTCTCACAGGCAAGGATGGGAAACCTGAGGAAACTGTGCAGGTCACACATGGAGCAGGAACCCAGAGCAGAGCTCAAATCCCCATTGCTCCACATTGCTGAGTTTTTTGAAGTGTGCCTCACAACACTCCCCTGCTCCCTGCTGAGCTCCCTGGACACGGGAGCCATCGTGCCCAGCCACAGGAGGCTCGAGGCAGGAACAGCATTACCCAAGCACATCATCCACACAAGGACCCTGACACACCACCATCCCTCCCTGCCCCCAGCCCACACCTGGGCCACCCTGCCCTCCTCCAGCCACAGGTCCCACCAGGAGGGGACAGCTCGGGGCTGGCTCTGCCAGGTGACAGCTGTATGTCTCCCCCTGAGCTCTTCATGCCTGCTGAATTGATCCCCAGGTGCTGCCAGGGCAGGACCAAGCCCTGATTCCACTGCACTCTTGAAGGTTTCAATTATTCATAAAGCCAATTCCATTTTGGGCTCCATCTGTCTTTATTCCTTCAGGGACTAATAATGCCACACCGTGTGTTTTCACACACTAGCTGAACTGAAATTAAGACAGATTTCAATATCAGGAAGTACCTGAGAAGAAAATGCATTTTTTAAAAAGAAATCTCAGAGTCGTTACTGTTCTCAGCTTGGAAAAAACACCTTATTAAGTAAAACCAGCGGGGTATTAATTTGGAAAACAACTAAGGTGAGTTCCTGCTCATTGCAAAATATGCAAACAAACAAAAATCATATTTAGGGGCTTTTATGACAAAGTATGTATGGAAATATAACACAACCTGCTTCCAGAAGCAGAGGAGGAACATGCAGAGGAGCTCACACAGGCTCCCATGTGCAGCCCTGAGCAGAGGGATGCTGGCAGCAGCATCCAGGCATGGCCCAGCACCCAGGAACCCTCTCCAATCCTCCCTGTTGCAGTGACAGAAATAGATAAAACCCAAGAACCCTTGTGGTTCATCGTGTATGGCAGGTTTAAGCTGCTAAAGGCTTCAGGAAACCTCATTTACATGTCAGCACACTGTTGGCACCTGGGTTTTGTGTTCCTTCCTCTGCAATCCCCCCACGGGGCCTTTCCAGCCAGCCAGGCCTCCATGTCCACTTCAATAAGGCAATTCCCATGTGGATCTGGGGGGTTTGACAAAACAACAGCCCTAATTATTGATCTCAGCAGATGCAGCTACGGATTAATGATCTGTCCCTTGGAACTGCCACTGCAGGGCTGTGCCCATTGTCCCCTGGCTGTCAGTCTGGCAGCACCCTCCTCACCCACATGGAGGTGTTGTCCCACATGGTGACAGCTGAGGCTGGGATGCCCAAAGCCAGCTTCAGGATGATTAACACAAGGGAACAGTTATGGTGAGCCCCAGGAGGGAATAACTGAGGGAGTCATGACTGTGGGGAGCAGCAGTGACAGGACATTTAGAATGACCCACATTTCGCCTGGGCTCCAGCTAACACCACCTCACTGCAGGAAGAACCCTTCCTCTCTCTCATGCCCTGTGTTCAAGGCATTCAGGGAAAAAGGAGAGACAGTCTGGAAAGGATGTTTGCAAGAAATTATACGATATGCTCTGCATTGAATTCATAAGAGACATGTGAGATGTGAGAAGTGCAGAGCGCTGAGGGGCACGAGGATTCTGATGGAAGCCAAGATCCTTTGATGGCAGCCTTCTGGAACTGGCTGCAGTACCTTGGAAACTCATTAAATGCAGCAGAAAGGACAAGTGACGTACATCTATTGATGTTCTGAGCAGCAAATTAGTTTTCAGATCTATTCAGGGCTCCTGCAGTGGCACCGAGGGGCTGAGCCTCGGTGGGGAGCGGCTGTGAGAGCGTTCCTCCAGCCCATGTGGGGACACAGCTGCCCTCAGGGAGGGGCTGCCACGGGCCCAGCTCCCCTGGGACATCAGGTGGCCACAGACAGCTGTCCTGAGCATCAGGGCCCAGAGGGCTGCACGGCTGCCAGGGAGTCATCTCCTCCCAAAACATGCCAGGCTGCTCTGAGGGCCTCTGCTGGACATCTCCTTTCAAGCAGAAAAAAAGATTATCTAAAACAAAGGGGCATCAAAACCCAGCTCAGAAGACACAGAATGTCAGCACCTGAGGGAAGAGCAAGTAGTTAACAGTGATGAGGAGTTTCTTCAGAAAGAGATAATTTCCAGTAAGTTGTTGTTTTGTCTCATCATCCTGTGCAAACACCTGGAGAGCCTCAAAGCAGCGGAGGTTGGCAGCAGTCTGGTGGAAGGCCTGAGGAGCTGTCTGCATGAATGAATAATCACCTGTTTCAAGGAATCTTTCAGCACATGAATAGACAGATGAGAGAAAACTTATCAAAGCACTGTATTAAGAGAACAGATAGGCTGGGAGATGCCAGCCTGGAAAAGAAGTTGATCCCTCTTCAGTCAGGACAGCCAAGGGCTGTTCTTGGATGCCACGGGAGCCTGCAGTTGCTGGTTTGTGTTATTTTGCCTCCTGTGAAAGATCTGCTGCCCTCTCCCTCAGCACAAGGAGAGGAATGGGAAAGAAAATATGGCTAAATCCAGAAGAGAGGCTACAAGAGGAATCGGCAGCCCCCCAACATCCCTCTGACAGCCCAGTTCTGCCAGTTGGCAATGAAATCCAACAAAAGCCACCATCAGAAAGGGCTAGGAGGGTGCAGGCAGCAGGACCTACAGAGGCAGAGATGGGATCTGCACCCTTCCATAGCAAAGAGCAAATGCAGGTGCCTCCTCTTGGTGAGTGCTCTACACCTATTGCTTGGAGGGGATGCAGAGAACATGCCAAGACCTGGGAAAGTCACAGCAGGTCAGGAAAATAATGTAGGTGGTTAGGGAGGAAAATCTCTGAAGCCTGTGAAGGCATTAGCAGAGTGTACAGGCTATAGTAAAAAGGATAAACAGAAAACATAGGATCACAAAATCATGTAGGCTGGAAAAGACATCCAAGATCATCAAGGCCAACCATTAATCTCACACCACCGTGTTCACTGCTAAGCTGTGTCCCTAAGTGCCAAATCTGTGCAGCTTTTCAACCCCTCCAGGGTTGCTCCAGTACTTCACAACCCTTTCAGTGAAAAAAAATTTCCCTAATCTAAACCTCCCCTGGCAGAACCTGAGGCTGTTTTCTCATGTCCTACTGCTTGTTACTTGAGGGTAGAGACTGACCCCTGCCTGGCTCCACCCTCCTGCCAGGGAATTGTAGAGAACAAGAAGGATGAATGAATAGTGGCTGAAGAGACAGAGGAATACATATTGTGTCCAGCTACAGAACCATGTCTGCACTGGGAAACAGCAAGTTTGGGCTGGTTTTTTTGGCAGAAAGTGATTAGGTAACCAGCCTGAACATGTATTTTAAATGGAAACCACCACAATAACTCAAAGGCTTCAGCAGAGAGCATTTACTAAACACGATGAGACAGAAGCAACATGTTTTATATAATGCATGAGCAGGCTGCGATGAGTCTTTCCCTCCCTGCTGAAGCTCTGCTGGAGCAGCTTCCTGGTGCTCCCCATGTCTGTCACAGCCCTGGGCAGCACTGGCTGTACTGTAGGGCTGTGTTTGCAGGGCAGGACACCTCCCACAGCTCTCAGAGCACCAGCAGCTGTGGACTGAGGAGACCCTGCAGGCTCTGGGAGCACCCAGTGCTGTGTGAAGGACTCAGGAGGACAAGGCCACCTGCCTGACCCCGGGTAAGGGGGAGAAGCCAGTGGAGTCCAGTGCTGGGGGAGTGTGTGGGAGCTCACTGCCCACATGGGGTGTGAGGCCAAACACACATTTCATCCCCACTGCTTGGCCTCTGTGTCCTCTCACAGCACCAGCCCAAGTCAGAGAACTCACTGCAGAATTCCCCTGTTTTACAGAAAGGACAATGTCCTCAGCCTAAGCCCAGTCCCTCAGCTGAGGCCAAGGTGTCCATTCCCTCTCCAGCAGCCACAGGCACCTGGGAAAACACACCTGGCACAAGACAAGGGCCTGCCCCCACCCCCTGCCACTCCCAGCCATCAGCATTGCCCCAAATATTTCTCCCTAAAAACCCAAGAGCAAACCTTGGATTCTAGACTTTTCCCTCCTTGTCTTCCTGAGAGCGCAAGGATGGCAGTTTACTCTCTAATTGTTAATTACACTTCCTTGTTAGATTTCAGAGGCTGAAAAATATTTAGGGATTTATTCTTCTGTGTAATTAACCACAATGATGAAACACCCATTTATACTGCACTGCAGTTTTTGTTAAGGTTATTCATAATGGGAAAAGGCTAAATAGGTTGAGTTCATCATCATTACAGAAAAAAAACTGAGGTGACCCAATCAAATTAATTTGAAATTAAATGCAGTGAGGCTGATAACTTCACACAAGTCAGGAGTTTGAATGAAAATAGAGGAGACAATCTTCAAAGCAAGAAATTATAAGCAGTCAAAGAGTGGAGCTGGAATTACTGCAACTAGAAGATGGCAAACACATGGTGTGGGCAAACAGGGCCACAGAAAAAATCAGGGAAAGTGGATAAAGAGATGGGCAAATACTGCAGGATGTAAAAGGAAAAGCTGGAGGAGGAAGGGATGAAGATGGATTGGAAATAAATGGGTAGGGACAGTGCTTGTTAAGCTAACCAGATTTATTTCTCTGCACAGAAATTCTTATGTCCTTACAAGACAGCATTGAAGCAAGGTCTTTAATTTTACTTTTCCTGGGTTTATTGCTTGGGCCTCTGTGTTATTTAAGCAAGCACCAACCAGTTTCAGTGCACAGGTGGACCTAACTCAAACCCCTTAAATCTGGTGGAAGCTCTTTCCTCTTGTCAGAGGCATCCTGGAGGGGCTGCTGCTTCTCTAACAGAGCAGGGAAGTCTTGTGCTCTGGGAAAATGGGCACCACCAGGGGACTGCTGGACGGGGCAAGGAGACAGCATTGCCACATCCCTCTTCCCTCAGAAAAAACAATGGAAAAGCAGAAGCAAAACCAGGTGGACCCCATGATGCTGAGCTCTGTTGGACACCCCGGCACAACAGCAGGAATCAGAGCCCATCACTCTAGGAGCTTCTCTGAGGTTTCTCTTGAGAAGTAAACACATGTTTTGTGCCTCTCTTGGCTTTACCAGAGTGGAGCAAGCTCTGAACGAGCCTCACAGTTGGTGATACAAACAATAGTAAATGGGGTATTCAGGATGCACATGATCATCCCTTAAGGGGTTTAATCTCTGGGAAACAGCTAAGACAATCCATGGAAAACTCTTGTGTGTGGCTACAGGATCACGCTTCAATTCTCACCAGTGATGAGTTTACTCCCAAGCCTTTACCAAGCCCTGTGACATTATTTTAGCACTCAGGGCCAAAAGGGAACAGTGAGAGCCCAGCAGTGCTGGGCTTGTGGGCAGAGGCTGTGCTGGGACTGTCCTGTGCCCTTCTAGGACACATGGTAGATGTCAGCTTGGACCATCAGTGGGACATCCTTGTCCCTGGCCACCCCACAGGGTGGGCTTTGGAAGGTCTGGCCAAAATGCCACGAGTCTCTCACTGCAGCTGCACAAGTGGCCGCCCTCCCAGTTCCCCACTCGGGCCAGGCCAAAATCTCACCTTCTGAGCCTTCTGCCTTGTCCCCATGAAATGCAAACTGCTTCCCTTTGCCTTGAAGGTCCTACAGCTTAACTTCTCTCCATCCTCACCTCCAACTCATCCCTAAGTACACAGGGAGCGTTTGGGATAAAGCTTCAAGAAGTCATTCAACATAAATTATTATTCCCCTTCTAAACAGATTACAAAAATCCTTTTATTACAAAATACTGAAATGTTCAAATGATTGGTGTGGAAAAACGTTTCCTGTAGGTAAAATTTTCAAAAATGGAGGTTTTATTCGCACACATAATCCTTTCTGGCTAACATTTCCACTCTTGTGAAACATGGAGATACAGATTGCACAGAGGCCTGGCTGTGCCACGAACAAAGGGAGATGCTGCCTGTAAATAGCTCAGAGGACATCAGAAGACACTTCTCTCATCAGCAATCTTTTTTAGCTTAATATAGCTCCTCTTTGCATAAAACATTGACTTTTTTGTAATGTTTGGACCCAATGGTGCGAATGCTGATTGTCATGTGAAGATACTGGAGTGTACCTTCAAAATATGCAGGAACATTTTACAGACAGTAGTTTCACTTGCCTCCAAAATGCTGGATCTTAATATTTCATACTTATATATATTAAATGTTAGTACCACAGGATAAATTCTAACATGATTTTATGCTAATGCAATCACTGGAAATCCAGATAATGCTGTGTATTGGCATATACTGTTAGTGACTTATGGATACCTAAATGTACAACCCCACATGCCTAGCAATTATTTTTGTTAGTGCATTTAACTTTTATTTGCAATCAGAGCACTTGAGGATTGTTCAAATGAAGTTTACTTTTGCAAACTGCTGAATGGAGAAACATTTTGTTAAAGGCTTAAAAACAGTAAGAGTGTGATGAGGTTTTAGACTTGCAATAAGGGCACTGCTCAGAGAACTCCACCAGATGGAATGATGTTTGATTTGGTCACAAACTCAGCAATTAAAACCCAAATGCCTGAAGTGAAGGACATATAAGAGAAACATGAGATGAAACCTTGATTTCTTCCCTGTCAAGTGAAGACATCTGCCTCTCCTATGGCAGAGGCTCCCAGAGGCAGATGGATGCCAGGAGGTCAGACCCTGGCAGCTGGACCTGGGACCCTGTGCCCCGAGGTCCCAGTCGTGCTGTGCTATGGCTGCTTTTCAAGTCTGCTTTAAGCCAAATAAATAGGAGCGATAATATCAGGAAGGGGAAATCCTGAGCTGGCCCTGTTGTGCCTTCTCCTCCTGCTGCCTTTGCTGATCCAAGTCTTGGTCAGCCCCCTGGCCTGTTGGCTCAAGATGCTGATCCCCTGGAAAACCTTTTTGTTCCAATGGGCTTCCAGCACAGCCAGAGCTCTGAGCCAGGTCCTGGCAGGGCCATGTGCAGGCAGGACCTGGGAGCTGCAGCTGTTTGTTCCATCCCTTACCTGCTTGACTACCTGAGCAGAGTTAAGGACAGTGCAAATCAGGAGAAGATCTGGGTATTTCTGAGAGCTGAAAAGTTCTGGATGTGTCCCAGGCATGTCTGGAATCACTCTGTGTCCAGTGGTTTCCTCCTGTGTTAAACACTTGTCTACAGACAAGGCCAAACTCCCTCTTCCAGACTGAGCTGTGCCAGGAGTTACTGACCTCCTGTGCCAGGCTCTGGAGCTGCTCTCATCATGCCCAGATTTCCCTCTGGGAATGTTTGCCTGGCTTGAAACCACTGGCCTGAGCCAGCCTGGCTGAAGAGACCTGGGAGGTGGCCACAGACCCATTTGGTGAGCAGCAGACCATTGCCTCTTCCCAGACTCAGCATCCAGCAGAGGATCTGACACCAGCCCCAGGCACACAAGCACAGAGCAGATAGTGTCCCTGCAGCCCAGCGAGCTGTGACACCTCTGGGAATTTACTGGAAAGCCCTACCACCTCTCTAAGGCTCTCAGGAACAACCATGAGGGAAGGAAATAAAAAACAAGCCCTCAGAAAAACACAAAATGCTGTGTGAAGTACATGAAATGCCCCCAAGAGTTTAACTAGAGCATGGAGTAAGCTGAGAAAATGTATGAACAAACGAATTAAACAAGTGAGCACACAGCAGACAAGTTGGCATGTAGGTGTCTACTGAGAAAGTTTAAGCACAGCAAGGGGAGAAAAAGCAAACTCAAACCAAGGCATAATATCCCTCACATTTTGGAGCAGAGCTCTCAGACCATGTATCATCCAAACCACTCCAAATTACCATCTGCCAGAATGTCCTTCAAAGAAAAAAGGTCCACAAGTTTGCAAAGCAGCAGTTTAATGTTGTCATATGAGATGAGAGGCTCTCTCCAAAGAAGATTTTTGCACTTGAGTAAGAAACACTACACAAAAGTGTGACTCTCGTGGCCACTGCTACACTGTCAGGTACCATGAGACAATGAATTTTTGGAGTCCTGGCCATGTCATGGCAGGTACATCTGGAAAGAAGCTCTTTAGCAGCCCCTGTCATTTCATAAGTTACCTGCAAATGTTTCCAGATCCTCTGCATGATCTTCTCTGTATGCAGAAAGAGTCTACATAAAGAACCTGAGCAAACCACTCTGGTATTGTTTCAGAGACAAAGATACACCAGAATATGAAGAGCAGGTTTTGTTTCTCATGTATCTTCCTGTCATCCCTAAATCAGGCTCAGTTTCAGACTAGAAGCTGGATCCTTCCCTGGTATAAACCTGGGTACCTGCTCCTGTCCACGAGGCCCATCACTCCACACACGCTGAGAGCCAACTGCATTGCATATGAGATTGCCAAGTAAATGCAGGTCTGTGCATGCACCATGTGTTAGACTAGGCCATAAATAATTTATGATGCTGGAGAAGGTGACTGTATTTTTAGGTGTAGAAATATGCAGATAAAACAGTCCTTACCTTCAATTTTCACTCTGCACTTCTGATCCTGAATTTGAGTCCATCCAATGCGTTTCTAAAGCCTCTGCACCTCTGAATGAGCAACACATCCCCTGCAAAGCCCCAAAACCCATAAATCAAAAAAGGGGCACCAGGAAAACCCGTGGAGCCCACAGGATACCTCCTGCAGCCAGCACTACACAGGATGCCCCAGCATAAGGAAGAGCAGGCTCCTTCCCCTGAACCTCAAACATTCTGCAGGTCAGTCTCCTCTGGATTCTGGCTGCTGACCCTTATTCCTGACCCCACATCTAATCAACACGCCTTTGATGTCAGAGGCACGTCTTCATGGGGCCCAAATCTCTCTCTAAAGATCACGGGAGCTGCTCAAATCAGCCCCTTGCCATCCTGAGGCAGCCCAGGAGCAAGGATGAGGAAGGACAAAGGTGCTCACTGGGGTGCTTGTAACTGTACCCTCTGTTACATCTTCCCCCAGAGGGAGCTGTCAGTGGGACAGAAGGAGAATTACTCCTTCCTTGGACTTTGTAGAAACAGGGAGCCCAGGGAAACCAAGAAACAATCATAGATTTGACACCACATTACTTCTGGATGTGTCCAATGAGCAAGATAAGGACACACTGAGGAGAAGGGGAAACAGATGTTGCAAGGGCGAGGAAGGGGACAAGACAGTTTTGTGGTGTGTCACAACACAGCTTTTGGTCTCTGCTATCAGAAATAAACCAAGGGAGGTGGAGAGAGGCAGAGAGCCCAGGTGAGGGCAGGTCTCACCTGGACAGGGCAGCTCCCAGGACAAAGGCAGCATGTTCCTTCAGCGAGGCCTCGCTGCTGTTCAGCCCCTCGATCACCAGCCGGAGCCCACCCATGGACAGGAAATCCTTGGCATTGCCCACCTGGGAGAGAGCAGCTTCCATCAGCACAAAGCCCCAGCCCCTGGAGAACATCTCCCTTTACACCCACAGCATCCCTTCCCTCCTGCTCTGACCAGCAGGGAGTTTTACAAGGAATTAAACATCCGAGGGAATGGCTGTGGCTGAGCTTAGCACAGCCCTGCCCACGAGCAAAGATGTCACAGCTGCCCAGGCACAGTGTCCTTGTGGGAGGACATTGTCACACTCAGAAGGCATCACTGGAAACTCAAATACTTAGATTATGGCTATCAAAACTGCTCTTGACATGTATTTTGGCAATTCAGGTGGTGTCAAAAACTCGATATATCTGCTGATGTCAAAAAACTCCAGCTCTTTGCTCTCCCCTGAGCAAGCCTTTACTAGGGATCCAGGGAATTGCATGTTTTGCAAATGAAGTTAATTAATTGATGCTGTAATTGTAGCACCAGGAGTCAGGGATGTTTAGGAGCCTGTCAGTGCCAACAGGGTGCAAAGGGGGCATGGGAGCGAGTAGCATGGGCAGTTCTGGGAGTTCTCCATGAGTTCCATCAACAACTTCCCATGGACAAGGAAGGAAAAAGCCAGTCCCAGCTTGGAGGGGTCATCCAGGAGCTTCCCCAGGGAGCAGCCCCACAATGACTTTTCTAACCAAACAATAATGGATTAACTGCCAGTAGGGAAAAGTTTGCACATTAGTGGGAATTCCTCAGCCTCTGGCTCTAAGTGGATCAGGGGCTAGCCAGGCACAGTCCCAGCGGGCATCTGCTCTTGGAGAGGAGATCAGAAAAGGCTCTGAGTGCTCACAGACAAAATTTAGAGAAACAGCACAAACTACTTCAAGTACAAAATTCAGTCCAAAGTCAAATCAATGCATTTTGGTATTCAATGATTTTTTTTTTCAGTTTAAAAGAGGATCTGATGAATGCTCAGAACTGCCTGCAAAGAAAAATCAGTTTCTGCCTGCACAGAAAAATCAGGTTTAGAAATTCGACATATCTCTCTGAAAGACAGGGACACAACAGCAATCATTGGCTGATGGAAACAGAATATAAAAATGAGTTATCAGCAGGGCAAGCCGACCCCCTGATGAGGTGGAACAGGACCACAAGCCATGCAGGGCATGTGGGACCCTCTTCTAGTCAATGACTTCATGCTCAGTGTTATATTTATCTCAACCATGTACCTTCATCAAAATTGGCCCTAAGTCAGATATTTCAGGTACCCAGGAGAAGAAGAAGCTTTGTGTCCTACAGGTCTGTCGTTACCAACCAAAGCAGGACCTGGGGAGCTCCAGCTCATCTCTGCTCCCCAGTGGGACAATACCCACCTGTCCCTCTGCAAAGCTGCTCTGTGCAGGTCTGCTGGGGCTGATTCAGGATTTGCAGCAGCTTTTGTATCCTTTCAGATGCTGTTCTTTAAACTGTCCCTATAAACCAGGCCTGCCAGAGCTCTCACTTTTCTGCAGACCCATCTTTATCTACAAAGAAATCTATGCAGCAACCCAATTTCAGCTGCCAGTGGGTCCTTTTATTACTCAGCCTCTGTAAAAACTGTGCTGGAATCAGACATTGACTTCTGCATGAGAGGGAATATATGGACAGGCAGGAATTTGCATCCAGCAGCTGGAGTGGTAAAACCATCCCCTGCTGTAACCTCAGCAGCACCAGAGTCCTTTGTGCTGCCCCAGCGTCAGTGAGACACCACAACAGCAGAATGTAAATTGTGCTGTTGTGCTGTAAAGCTTATTCTGAAGATGTGTTTATCTTTTTTAACCAGAGTCTGTTGTGAGAGCTCCAGTTCTAAAACTAACAAAATCCCCAAACTTAACAACTTGAAGGTATTAACCTCTCTGGGGAGCAGTGGATGCTGCAAGGCAGCAGCTTCTACCTCACTTCAGTCCACTGAAATCAGCACAGAAGAAAAACCAAAGATCAAAAGAGCTCTTGAGTAAAGTACACAGGCAAAGCAGGCGAGGGGAGGGATGGGAGAAGAGCAAGTATGACAGCAGTTATTCAGGGAGCAGGTTTGAATTGGAGGAGAAAGAAAATAGAGAGGGAAGGTGAGAGAGAAAATGTTAGAAAACAAGAGCGAGGGAAAGCAACATGTCAACTGCACACGATGGAGAGGAAATTAGCAGAGAGAGATGGTGTAGCATGTCAGAGCAGAGGAGAGGGGAAGATAAGCAGAGTAAATAATTGAGAGAAAGAGCCTGCAATGCCTGAGAACGGGTCTTGGCTCCACACACTGCTGTGCAAGCACCGTGAATGTTGTTTATGAGTTATGCTCTGCCCTCTTCACATTTGCATTTGGGTTTTACGTGTTACAGATAACCCAGCAAGCCAAACCTTCCTACTCCTTCTCCAAGACGGGCTCCCAAACATGCCAAGCTGAATCGTGGCTGAGGAGAAGCAAACCAGAGCTGACAACCAAAAGCTGAGCAAAGGCAGAGCCCTTGGGCTGACTCTTCAAAGGCAGGAGAGAGCATCTCCCCGGGCTGGGCACCAGCCATGGCTCCCACGGCACGCTCCGAGGCACAAGCTGCCCCGCACCCACTGCTCCAGGGTGACCATGGCACAGAGCAGGGAGCAGCCTTTGCTTGCACACCCTCCAGGGCATGGCCTTTTCCACTCCACAGGGCATCCCGTGTCCCGGAGACAGCAGCAGG
Organism: Melozone crissalis; assembly: GCF_028551555.1. NCBI lineage: Eukaryota > Metazoa > Chordata > Aves > Passeriformes > Passerellidae > Melozone > Melozone crissalis. Next base: position 6,916,064 of record NW_026535896.1, on the reverse strand, counting down.
ATGACCGGGAGCTGAACAGTTCTGAAAAGCCACGGCACGGCATGGTACTGCTCTGATGGAGGCTGGGGAAGGTGGGACTTGCAAAGTGGCCCTACACAAGTCCTTGGCCACCCACATCTGCAAGGATCCCCTGCTCCCACAGCAGGGCTGTGACTCGCTGCAGAGGAGTCCTGGCAGTTCAGCCCTTCCAGAGTTATGTGGCACCAGCATCCTTTGGCTGCTGTTCAGTAATTACATTAAGCCACTGCTGCTAAAGTCAGTCCCAAGCAGAGATAACGCTCTGGACGCATTCAACTGACTGGAAGAAGAAAGAGGAGGAAAAGCCATGCTGGCTTAGAGACAAGTCATATTTCTTATCAGCTTCCTGCCTGACGAGAAGGTGCTGCCCAGCCATCTGCCCCGGCAGCACGGGCACAGAGCAGCGCTGTGATCGGCGCACAAAGGAGCCCCTGTGCTCCTGCCAGCCTCCTGCCATTCCCCCTCTCTGACCCCTTTGATGCTGCATGTGCTTCCCTTTGATGCTCCAGTCCCTGCTCCTCTGCCATTCTGAAACTGTTTGCCCCATCCTGTGCTGCAGGGATTTTCTGCTGGAATAGTCCAGATCGCTATGCTGGAATTCAAGGCATGCCAGGGCATTTGGGGGTTACTTTTTAGCACAATGGCCTGATGCTCTGGCACCCTTAATCAGGCAAGATTAGCCCTGAGTACAAATATGAAGCTCTTTGGGTGCCCATTGTTCACAGTTATTCTCTGAGTCACACAGATGCCGTCAGTGACACAAAAGCAGGGAGAACAAACAGCAAGGAAGCCTCTGCACGCCCACAATCACAATTCAGAGTGGAAGTTAAAGACAAAGAGCCCTGGAAATAACACTTGTATCAGCTGGCACATGGACTCTCTCTCTCACAGCAGCAACACTTCAGCTACCTGCCTCCAAATACCACATTTGGTTCAACAAGTGCTGTTCCAGTGAAAGGGCTTGCACTGGCACCTCCCAAGAGTTGTCCTATTCACCCTCTGAAATGACAAAGTGCCATTGGAAACTCTCCCAGTGCACTCCAGACTCTCCCCAGTCACTGGGGAGGGAGAAGCCAAGTCCCTTCCCACACAGCAGAGCAGAGGCTGGATGCCCAGACACCCTCCCAGGGGTGGCACCAAGGCAGGCACCAAGCCCAGGGGAGCAGAGCTCTGTGCCTGCAGCTGCATCCAAGGGGAGGTAGGAATGTGTGAGCTGAAAGCAGAGCAAGAGAGATCAGAGAGAGGGGGGAAAAGTGTGAGCACAAACCCGAGGAAGCGAGATGCCAGGAAATATGTTCACCCTCACACAGAGCTTATTAGCACAGCGAGGCTCTGCTTGCCACTGCTTACTCACACCAAGACAAAATAGGGGGTTTTGGGTGGCTGTCACCTTTCCTGGTACAAAGACGTTCTCTGTGAACTGATATAAAGGCACCTACCATGAACCATGGCAGCTTTCCATGGAAGCAGAGAGAAAATAATTATTTTCTGAGCAACCACCACTCTACTTACCCAAAAATGGCAGCTAAAACGCCATTTTGTAACATTAAGGAGATAAAAAAGGAAAAAGAGAGGATAAGAAAACCAGCCTGAGAACAGACAACAAATCAGGCAACCACCAGAATACTGCTGGCTCCTGGCACAAGCGATGATTAATTCCAACCTGGATATAAAATAAGCCTGCACTAGTCCTCTGCTGTCTGTTATTGTCCCAGGATTATGGTAATTAAGCAATTTGTATTACCTGATACTGATAAGAAAAATAAAGCCCTGTTTATGACACCGTATCCCCTGGATTTTACACGGTAGTTACTGAGGCATTCTTGTTACCTGGTGAACATAATATTCGAGATCATAAAGCGCCGCGACTTTATCATCCAGCGTGGAGGCAGAGCTGTTGAATTTGCTGATTAATTTAACCATAATTTCATAATCTGTTTCTATCTTCATGTTCAGCTTTTCAAACTCCTCCTTCAGCTGCCCTGTGGGCCGGAACTTCTTCCTCACCTCTTCCTCTCGGGCCTTGGAAACAAAAGGAAGAAAAACCAGATGTGAGATAACAAGATAGGAGATGAAGAGAGACAAGACAGACACAGAAAGGAATGCCAGCCCCAAAATTCACAAAGGGAACCTGGCTGTCTGTGCCAATGGATTTATTGCTCTACATCAGAGGTGCAGGGGCAGGGTCCTTCTGAGAAGCCCAGGAACCCAGTTAGCTGTGATATACCCACAATATGAGAGAACAGTAGAGCTCTGTGCACCACTTCTACATCTCTACAGCATTTGTGCACTATTTCTACATCCCATTTCCATCCAATTCAACATCAAGCCCACAGGCAGCAGTACTGCTGTTCTCTGCTTGACTGCAAGTGGATCTTCTCAAAACCTGGCTGCAAAAAGCCCTGAGGCACCTCCCTGATCTTACAGCTGAACCTCTCTGGAACTGGACATGAGGCTGGAGAGCTCCAGAGGTCCCATCCAGCCCAAAGTGCCCAGTGACTCCAACGAGTTCTCAGACACAGACAAAGATGCTTTTGCCTTTCCAAGCGTTGAGCAAATTCCTGGAAGGGTCTATCTCCTAGGGAGAAGTGTGAGGACAGAAGCTGTCAGAAAGGGAGGCAGAAGGAGCAGTGATAAGCTGGGGGCAGCTGACATGCTGTGCCATGGGGCTTGGCCAGCACACAGCCTGTCCTGAGCTCATCTCCCTCGCAGTAACAGCACCCCAAGGGCTGCCCTGAACAGAGAGCTGACACAAAACATGTGGTGAGGAGGAAAGGCTCTGCCAGAGATCTCAGAGAGCCCCAGAGGTGCAGGAACATCAGCACTGGTGGCACTGGGGACAGAGCCTGCTGCTGCAGGGCACAGAAGCAGCAGAGAGGCCATGCTGGAGCTGGGCTGCCCCAAGGACAGGAGAAAGGCAGAAAGCCCCTTTTGGAAGGCATTTGTCACAAATGCCAAGATGTGTTTGTATGCGGAGTGAGCCTCAGCTGGAGGGTTTGCACTGTCCTGCTCCCCATGAGGGATCAGAGAGGGCTGGAGGAAAATCAAGTGAGCAATGGAGGTGAAAGCTGTGTCAATGGAATGATAAATTACCAGAGGTACCACACCCAACCCATCCCTCCCCGAGCTGCCTCTGCCGGAGCACAGAGAGGCTCGGTGTAACTCCATTTCCTCTGACACTGAGCCTTCAGGGATGGATTTGCTCTCTGCAGGAGTGACTGCAAATGGAATACTTTAGGTCCATTAGATGTAGCTGCTTTTAGCCCAGTTGCTGGGACAAAAGCTATTCTAACAGGGGGTTTTAATATATGGCTTATTTTCACCTAATAGAGTATCACTAATTTTTGTATTTCAATGATCCTCATTTCCAGCAGCCCTTTTCAGCAGCCCTGCAATCAATCAGCAATGCTGCTATGGAAATGATCTCCAGCAAATGAAATCATGCCATGCTGCCACATAAGGGAAGAAAAAGCCTTTCTGTGACACCAGAACTTTAGAGCCTTGACTCCTCTTTCAGTTTTTGTTTGAGTGAGCCAAGACCAAGGCAGCAGGAGGAGCGAGGGTTAAAGAAATACTGCTGAGGGGGAGAAGGGAAAGAGGCTCTGATGTACCTGATGAGTCACACATCTTCCCACCTATTTACTTTGGGTTGTGGGTTGTTTTGTAACTAAATGGAAAACTTGGGGCTTGTGTAAGGAAACGTCAGCTCCTGCTTCACCATGGCCACTTGGGTTTTGCTATCCAGAGCACAAGGTTGGAAACCCAAAGCAAGGAGAGTAAAGGGAAACACCCTCTGTAAATACCGTCAGCTGCAATCCAGTTCCCTTTGGGGTCTGTAGACATTTTTGTGAATTGAGCTGCAGTGAAACAGATAAATTACATTGTTCAGAGCAGCTGTGGCTGCCCCTGGATCCCTGGAAATGTCGAAGGCCAGCTTGAATGAGGTTTGGAGCAACCTGAGATAGTGGAAGGTGTCCCTGCCCATGGCAGGGGTGGGACTGGATCAGCTTTAAGGTCCTATCCAACCCAAACCACTCACAGAATCTTCGAGTCATACAGAAAAGTCAGGGAACAATATCACTAACAGGTTAATAAAGGTATTTCAGGTCCATATTCACCACAAAATTAGTTTGCACAGTGTTTTCCAAGCAATCATTTTAACCATTGTGTTTCAGCAGAGTGTAACAGGGTGTTTTCAGATCCCTGCAATGTGCATTGCTTTAGAAATGGGAAACTCACCTTCCTTTCTGCCTTCTCAATTTCCTTCATTTTAGCCAAGGCCTTTTTGAGCTCCTCAGATGTGAATGAATTTGCATCGAGATGAACCTTGCCCAGCCTTGCAGAAGAAACAAAACAAACAAGAACATGTAATGAGTGAAAAACGGCCTCAATTCTATTTTCACTGTGACATTCTAGCAATGGCTAAGGGCAGGAGGAAAGGAATGAAAAAAGCTACCATACTCAAGAAAAGATTAGTCTCAGTGCTGGATTCTGTGTCAGGCTCACAGACATCTCCCCCTGACAATATAGGGCTCTGCTGACCAAAATTCTCGGATCCCACCACAATAAAAACAGCTGATGAATTGATACCTCAGAATTTCGTGTTGCAACTCAGGAACCACCCCAGCGCCACTATATAACTGCAGAGGGCCTACAAGCTTCAACTTGCAGATTTCAGCTTATGAACATTGTACAGAGAGTCACAGGAGACATCAGCACCTTTCCAGTGAGGGAAGGGACTAAAGAGAAGTGGGAGAGGACTCTTGGTCAGGAAGTTTAGTGACGGGACAAAGAGGAATGGGATCAAACTGCAAGAGTTAGAAGAGATTTGATGATGGGAAGAAGTTCTTTACTCTCAGGGTGCTTGTCCCTGACACAGGGACCAGTGCAGAGAGGCTGTGGGTGCCCCATCCCCAGCAACATCCAAGGCCAGGTGGGACAGGGGCCGCAGCAACCTGCTGTGCTGGGAGCTTGCTCAGCTTGGAACCAGATCATCTTGAGGATCCCTTCCAAGCCAAACCATTCAAGGATTTGATCATTCTGCCATCCCCATCTCCCACTGCACAGCACCCCTGAAACTTCAGTGACATCACAGCTCCCAGAGGGTTCCAGGTGGAACGTCCAGGACCTGGAAACGAGCACAGTAGACACTTCACCGGCTGCCAAGGGTCAGTTGCTGCTCACTCTGCACTCTGACCCTCAGCGCTGAGGTGCTGCTGCTGCCTGGGCTTTTCCTGCTGCCGGCTCTGGAGCGCCAATCCCAGCAGGATGTGCTCTGCTGTGCCCATGGAGGTACAGTGCCATGCCAGGCAGGGGGCACCCGGCTTGGGCAGGCTGCAGCCAGGTGGGAATGGATGGTGTGGGACAGGAAGCCCACTGGGAGATTGTGCTGCCCCTTGCAGACTGACAGAGACACTGTGGAGGCAATGGATGTGGACCAGGGGCTGGATGATGAAGAAATGATGGAGGTGGACTCCTCCTCTACTTCCATGTCCTCCCCTGTTGAGGACATGGAAGTAGACGAGGAGGAGACCATCGAGGAGATGGAGGTGGATAAGGAGGATGACACCGAGGAGATGGAAGTGGATGAGAAGGATGAGGAGGAGCCCATGGTCCTTGGATGAAGATGCAGCCCCACAAGTAAGACAGGCAGATGCTTCCCACACCCTGCCCACACACACACTGGGTCCCCTGACGCCAGGCTGGGGCTGGGCTGGATGGCCCCGCTCAGGGACACGGTGCCCGCAGGGGGCCTGGATTGTGCTGCCACAAGCACCAGCCCCGACCTGCCCTGCGCTTGCCTGGGGCCACGCCAGCCCTGCCAGTCCCATCCCAGTCCCTGGGGCCCAGCTCCCAGCCCTGCTGGGCCCAGTGCTGCCAGCTGAGTCCAGCTCTGCTGCTTCCTTTCTTCCAGGCTCATGCACATCATGGCACAGATGCCATGCATTTGTAAATATGTTTGAAAGTTTTGAAGTTCCTGTAAATATGTTGACTACATTAGAAGTTTCCTGTAAATATGTTTTGAAGATTGTTAGCCCCTCGGATCTCATGTAAATATGTTCGGTACATTGTTTTGATGTATTTATAACGGTCGTTATAACGAAAAATATTCTGTAAATCCTAGATTTGCCGATCTTCGGCAAATAAATACTGTTTCTTTTAAAACCTGACTTCTCTTGGTCATTCCTTTGGGCACAGGCAGCCTTTGCACACTTGTGGGTTCCACTTGTTCCACGTTCCCGGGGCTGGAGGTCCCTGGGGGTGCTGGCACGGCCACTCCGGGGCTGGGGGTCCCTGTGCACAGGGGCTCCCACTGACACCACTCCTGGCACTGGGCACTGCTGCTCTTCCTGGCCTGGGGCACAGCGCTGTCCCCAAGAGCTCAGCTCTCACCAGCTCTCACACAGGGGGCTCTCACAGCACTGGCCTCTGCAGCCATGCCACCAAAGCAGGCAGCAAACCTTCAGCCACCCTTCCTGCTGCAGCCGCAGGGACTCCTGGGCCCAGAGCCGCCAGCAGGCCACAGCCATGCAAAATCCACCTGCACGCTCTTAAGGCCACCACAGACTTGGCAACTGGGCCACCTGAACCTGGGCTACTGCAGGGGCTGATCTTTAAGGCTTGGAGCTCCAAAGGCTCTGGGCTCTGCTTCCCGGCCTGCTTTGCACTGCCCTGAGCCCGCATGGTTCCAGAGACAAAAGCCAAGCCAGGGCATCCTCACCCTGCCCGCATTCCTGCTGCTGCCATTGGCCACTGGCCCCTGGGCCCCACTTGGGTGACAGCTGCAGGGACAGGGCAGCCTGTGCTGGGCAGGGGGCACAGGGCTTTGGGCCGTGGGGCTGCTGCTGCTGCGGCTGCTGCTGCTGCTGCTGCTGCTGCTGCTGCTGGGGGCCATGGGCCCAACAGGGCTCCGAGCTCAGCCCCTGCCCGGCCAGCTGCCCCCAAAGCCCTACATTCCTCGAGCATCCACATCACACCTGCCAGGGGGAAATCCCACAGGCTTCAGGAATGAAATTACCCATAGTCACTAAACCAAGGGGTCCAAGGGGAAAGTCAGCACCAGCTGATGTTTGCAGCATCTTTAAAAGGTGGCTGCAGGGCAGGTGAGATCTCCCGCACCTCTGGCAGTGCCTGCTCTGCACGTGAGCCTGTGGGGCTGCTCCCAGTGGGACACAGCACCAGGCTCAGGCCAGGCCTCAGCCCCTCACAGCTGATCCCAAGGAGCAGGCTCAGAAAGCAGTTTCAGACCACTGCATGCAGATATTTCAAAGGACTAAATGTCATTCTAGGAAGCCATCTTGCACATTTAGTTTTGGTGTCGTGGCATGAGAAACCATGAAGGTGCCTCTCAATGTGCACTCAGGGCACTTCCACTGCCATCCCAAAGGGATCACAAAGGACAGGCGAAGTCTCAGGATAAGGCAGGAACTGAGTGCACCAGGGAACCTGGCCTCTAATAAAAGGCATGAATCCAACAGCCCACCCAAACCAATGCCTTGCATGTCTCTACATTTTCCGTCTTCTCTCATCTCTCATGTCACTTTCCCCATTTTCTCTTACTGGGAGCTTAGCTTCTCTCTCTCCTGTTTACACGTTAGGCCACACGTGTGACCCTGCAGGAACAGCCTGACCCAAAGGAGAGTGGGAGAGGACTCCTTGTCAAGAACTGTAGTGACAGGACAAGGGGGGATGGGATCAAACTGCAAGAGTTAGAAGAGATTTGATGATGGCAAAAAGTTCTTTACTCTCAGGGTGCTTGTCCCTGACACAGGGACCAGTGCAGAGAGGCTGTGGATGCCCCATCCCCAGCAACATCCAAGGCCAGGTGGGACAGGGGCCGCAGCAACCTGCTGTGCAGGGAGCTTGCTCAGCTTGGAACCAGATCATCTTGAGGATCCCTTCCAAGCCAAACCATTCAAGGATTTGATCATTCTGCCATCCCCATCTCCCACTGCACAGCACCCCTGAAACTTCAGTGACATCACAGCTCCCAGAGGGTTCCAGGTGGAACGTCCAGGACCTGGAAACGAGCACAGTAGACACTTCACCGGCTGCCAAGGGTCAGTTGCCGCTTGCTCTGTGCTCTGACCCTCAGCCCTGAGGTGCTGCTGCTGCCTGGGCTTTTTCTGGCTACTGCTCTGGAGCGCAAATCCCAGCAGGACGTGGTCTGCTGTGCCCATGGAGGTACAGTGCCATGCCAGGCAGGGGGCACCCGGCTTGGGCAGGCTGCAGCCAGGTGGGAATGGATGATGTGGGACAGGAAGCCCACTGGGAGATTGTGCTGCCCCTTGCAGACTGACAGAGACACTGTGGAGGACATGGAAGTGGACCTGAGCCTGGATGACGAAGAGATGATGGAGGTGGACTCCTCCTCTACTTCCATGTCCTCCCCTGTTGAGGACATGGAAGTAGATGAGGAGGACAACACTGAAGAGATGGAGGTGGATGAGGAGGATAATACCGAGGAGATGGAAGTTGACGTAAAGGATGAGGAGGAGCCCATGGTCCTTGGATAAAGATGCAGCCCCACAAGTAAGACAGGCAGATGCTTCCCACACCCTGCCCACACACACACTGGGTCCCCTGACGCCAGGCTGGGGCTGGGCTGGATGGCCCCGCTCAGGGACACGGTGCCCGCAGGGGGCCTGGATTGTGCTGCCACAAGCACCAGCCCCGACCTGCCCTGCGCTTGCCTGGGGCCACGCCAGCCCTGCCAGACCCGGCCCAGCCCCTGAGGCCCAGCTCCCAGCCCATCTGGGCCCAGTGCTGCCAGCTGAGTCCACCTCTGCTGCTTCCTTTCTTCCAGGACTCATGCACATGATGGCACAGATCTGATGCCTTTGTAAATACGTTTGAAACTTTATAAGTTTCCTGTAAATATGTTCACTGCATTCCAAGTTTGCTGTAAATACGTTTTGAAGATTGTTAGCCCATCAGATCCCATGTAAATATGTTCGGTACATTGTTTTGATGTATTTATAACGGTCGTTATAACGAAAAATATTCTGTAAATCCTAGATTTGCCGATCTTTGGCAAATAAATACTGTTTCTTTTTAAAACCTGACTTCTCTTCTCCATTCCTTTGGGCACAGGCAGCCTTTGCACACTTGTGGGTTCCACTTGTTCCGTATTCCCGGGCCTAGAGGTCCCTGGGGGTGCTGGCACAGCCACCCCCGGGCTGGGGGTCCCTGTGCACAGGGGCTCCCACTGACACCACTCCTGGCACTGGGCACTGCTGCTCTTCCTGGCCTGGGGCACAGCGCTGTCCCCAAGAGCTCAGCTCTCACCAGCTCTCACCCACGGGGCTCTCACAGCACTGGCCTCTGCAGCCATGCCACCAAAGCAGGCAGCAAAACTTCAGCCACCCTTCCTGCTGCAGCCGCAGGGACTCCTGGGCCCAGAGCCACCAGCAGGCCACAGCCATGCAAAATCCACCTGCACGCTCTTAAGGCCCCCACAGCCTTGGCAACTTGGTGTCCTGGGGTGACGTTATGATGCTTGTATCCCCATTCATCTGTTCTGTGCCTTTAAGACCGACTCTGAAGAGTGGAAGTTTTGTTTGGGTTTCCCTTATCAGGGACACAGAGACGAGCAGTACATAGGGCTGTTTTTCACTTCTTGCTTCAGCTTGCTGCTTTGCTTGCTCTCTTTTCTGCTCTCGCCCCTGCTCTGCTTTGGCCTCTGCTTATTAGCTAGTTCTAGCTAAACAGTCCACATCCCTTCCTGGACTGTTTCTCCTCTCCTGTTTCTATGACCATCTCGAACCTGCTCCGGACTGGGACCTGGGAACACCCAAGGTTTGCACCGTTCGGCTGCAGCAGCTGGCCCAGCGCCGGAGGGACTGAGAACAGAGAAACCACCCCCGAAAGAGACTTTCTGATTTTGTCATCTTTCTCAGAGCGGTGTCATCGGTTATTGTTCATTTTGTGTGCTGGGGGGTGCTGTGCCTGAAATAAACAGGTTCTTTCCACCTCTCTCCAAGGAATTTTTTCCCGAACCAGTTGGGGGAAGGGGCGGTGTGGGTTTTGCTTTCTGGAGGGGCCCTCCTTTGCAGATTCTTTAACAAATTTGCCCTAAACCAGGACAGTCCCCAAGGTCCCCAACATCTCCAGTGCCCCCAATGTCCCCAAGGTCCCCAAGATCCCCAGTGCCCCAACATCTCCAGTGTCCCCAAGGTTTTCCAATGTCCCCAAGGTCCCCATCACCCCAACATCTCCAATGTCCCCAGTGTCCCATCACCCCAACATCTCCAGGGTCCCCAATGTCTCCAATGTCCAAACATCTCCAATGTCCCCCAGGTTTTCCAATGTCCCCAAGGTCCCCATCACACCAACATCTCCAATGTCCCCAGTATCCCATCACCCCAACATCTCCAAGGTCCCCAATGTCCCCAACGGCCCCAACACCCTCCATATTCACAAGGTCCCCAAGGTCTCCAAGGTCCCAAACATCTCCAGTGTCCCCAAGGTCCCCATCATCCCAATGTCCCCAGGGTCCTCAAGGTCCCCATTGCTCCAGCATCCCCAATGTCCCCAGTGTCCTTCATATTCCCAAGGTCCTCAAGGTCCCCAATATCTCCAATGTCCCCAAGGCCCCATCACCCCAACATCTCCAAGGGCCCCAACACCCTCCATATTCCCAAGGTCCCAAAGGTCCCCAACGTTCTCCAATGTCCCAAAGCCTCCAATGTCCCCAAGGTCCCCATCACCCCAAGGTCCCCAAGGTCCCCAATGTCCCCATCGCCCCCAAAGGTCCCCAACGTCTCCGAGGTCCCCGAGGCCCCATCACCCCAACATCTCCAATGTCCCAATGTCCCCATCACCCCAACATCTCCAGTGTCCCCAATGTCCCCAGTGTCCCATCACCCCAACATCTCCAGTGTCCCCATCACCCCAACATATCCAATGTCCCCAATGTCCAAACATCTCCAATGTCCCCAACGCCCTCCATCATCACAATGTCCCCAGGGTCCCCAAGGTCCCCATCTCCCCAACATCTCCAGTGTGCCCAATGTCCCCAATGTCCAAACATCTCCAATGTCCCCAAGGTCCCAATCACTCCAACATCTCCAACATCTCCAAGGTCCCCAAGGTCTCCAAGGTCTCCTCACTCGTGTCCCCTCTCCCCCAGGCTCGTCCCCGGTGTCCCGCCACCCCGTCCTGGCAGGTGACGCGCTGTTCCTGGTGGTGGCTCAGCTGCCCCGGGTGTTCCTGTGGGGCGCTGGTGGCTTCGCGCCGCACACGGACATCCCGCACAGGGACATCCTGCATCGGGACGTCCTGCACAGGGACATCCCGCACATCCTGCATGTGGACATCCCGCACGTGGACATCCCACACAGGGACATCCCGCACAGGAACATCCCGCACAGAGACATCCCACATAGGGACATCCCGCACGTGGACATCCCGCACGTGGACATCCTGCACAGGGACATCCCGCACGGGGACATCCTGCACAGGGACATCCTGCACAGGGACATCCCGCATGTGGACATCCCGCACAGGGACATCCCGCACAGGGACATCCCGCACATCCCGCACAGGGACATCCTGCACGGGGACATCCCGCACAGGGACATCCTGCACAGGGACATCCCGCACATCCCGCACAGGGACATCCCGCACAGGGACATCCCGCACAGAGACATCCCGCACATCCCGCACAGGGACATCCCGCACAGGGACATCCCGCACAGGGACATCCCGCACATCCCCCACGGGGACCTCCTGCACGGGGACATCCCGCACAGGGACGTCCCACACATCCCGCACAGGGACATCCCGCACATCCCGCACAGGGACGTCCCGCACAGGGACATCCCGCACATCCCGCACATCCCGCACAGGGACATCCCGCACGGGGACATCCCGCACAGGGACATCCCGCACAGGGACATCTCGCACAGGGACATCTCGCACATCCCGCACATCCCGCACGGGGACGTCCCGCACAGGGACATCCCGCACATCCCGCACAGGGACATCCCACACGGGGACGTCCCGCACGGGGACGTCCCGCGCCTGGACATCTCGCACGGGGACATCCCACACAGGGACATCCTGCACAGGGACATCCTGCACGGGGACATCCCGCACGCGGCCGAGCGCTTCAGGGTGGAGGGGAGAGCGTTCTTGTGTCTCACCAGGTTCCTGGGGGACACCAAGGTGAGGAACGGGGTGGGAGGGGTTGGTGGGGTTGGTGGTGGGGGGTGTTCGTTGAGGTTGTGGGCTTATGGGGGTCCATCATGGTTATGGGTTATGGGGTTCCATCAGGGTTATGGGATCATGGGCTTCTGGGGGTCCATTGTGGTTATGGGGTTATGGGGTTCCATCAGGGTCATCAGGTTATGGGGTTCCATCAAGGCCATGGGGTTGTGGAGGTCCATCATGGTTATGGGATCATGGGGTTATGGGGGTATATCAGGGTCATGGGTCCAGGGGGTTCCATCGGGGTATGGGATCATGGGCTTATGGGGGTCCATCATGGTTATGGGGTTATGGGGTTCCATCATGGTTATAGGGTTATGGGGTTCTATCAAGGTTATGGGGTCATGGGGTTCCATCAGGGTCATGGTGTTATGGGGGTCCATCAGGGCCGTGGGGTCATGGAGTTCCATCAAGGTCACGTGGTTACGAAGGTCTATCAGGGTCATGGGTCCATGGGGTTCCATCAGGGTTATGGGGCCATGTGGTTATGGGGGTCCATCATGGTTATAGGGTTATGGAGGCCCATCAAGGTCATGGGGTCATGTGGTTATGAGGGTCCATCATGGTTATGGGTTATGGGGTTCCATCAAGGCTATGGGGTTATGGGGGTCCATCAGGGTCATGAGGGTCCATCAGGGTCATGGTGGGTCAGCAGAATCATGGGGTTATGGGGTTCCATCACGGTCATGTGGTTATGGGGTTCCATCAGGGTCACGGGGTCATGTGGTTATGGGGGCCGATCAAGGTCAATGGAGTCATGGGGTTATGGGGTTCCACCAAGGCCATGTGGTTATGGAGGTCCATCAGGGTCATGGGGTTATGGGGGTCCATCATGGTTATGTGGTTATGGGGGTCCATCATTGGTATGTGGTTATGGGGGTCCATCAAGGTCATGGGGTTGTGGAGGTCCATCATGGTTATGGGATCATGGGGTTATGGGGGGTCTATACGGGTCATGGGTCCAGGGGGTTCCATCAGGGTCATGTGGTTATGGGGGTGCATCATGGTTATGGGGTCATGGGGTTCCATCAGGGTCATGTGGTTATGGGGGTCCATAAGGGTCATGGGTCCATGGGGTTCCATCAGGGTCATGTGGTTATGAAGGTCTATCAGGGTCATGTGGTTCCATCATGGTTATGGGATCATGGGGTTATGGGGGTCCATCAGGGTCATGGGTCCAGGGGGTTCCATCAGGGTTATGGGGTCATGTGGTTATGGGGGTCCATCATGGTTATGAGATTATGGAGGCCCATCAAGGTCATGGGGTCATGTGGTTATGAGGGTCCATCAGGGTTATGGGATCATGGGGGTCCAAGAAAGTCATGTGGTTATGGGGTTCCATCAAGGCCATGGGGTTATGGGGGTCCATCAAGATCATGGGAGTAACCAGGGTCATGGTGTTATGGGGTTCCATCAGGGTTATGGGGTTATGGGGGTCCATCAAGGCCATCGGGTTATGGGGGTCCATCTGGGTTATGGGGTTATGGGGGTCCATGAAGGTTGTGCGGTTATGGGGTTCCTTCAGGGTCATGGGGTTCCATCAAGGTCATGGGGTTATGGGGGTCCATCAAGGCCATGTGGTTATGGGGTCCATCAAGGTCATGGGGTTATGGGGGTTCATCATGGTTATGGGGTTGGTCATGGGGTTATGGGGGTTCATCATGGTTATGGGGTTGGTCATGGGGTTATGGGGGTTCATCATGGTTATGGGGTTATGGGGTTCCATAAGGGTCATAGGGTTATGGAGGTCCATCACGGTTATGTGGTTATGGGGGCTGATCAAGGCCATAGAGTCATGGGGTTATGGGGTTCCATCAAGGCCATGTGGTTATGGGGGTCCATCATGGTTATGGGGTTATGAAAGTCTATCAGGGCCATGTGGTTATGGAGGTCCATCAAGGTCATGGGGATTTATTTGGGTTATGGGGGTTCATCATGATTATGGGGTTATGGAGTTCCATCACGGTCATGTGGTTATGAAGGTCTATCAGGGTCATGGGGTTCCATCATGGTTATGGGATCATGGGGTTATGGGGGTCCATCAGGGTCATGTGGTTATGGGGGTCAATCAAGGTAATGGCGTCATGGTGTTATGGGGTTCCATCAGGGTCATGTGGCTATGGGGGTCCATCACGGTCATGGGGTTATGGAGGTTCATCATGGTTATGGGGTTATGGTGTTCCATCAGGGTCCTGGAGATACGGGGTTATGGAGTTCCATCAAGGTTATGAGATCATGTGGTTATGGGGTCCATCAGGGTCATGGGGGTCCATCAAGGTCCTCGGGGTCCATCAAGGTCATGGGGTTACGGAGGTCCATCAAGATCATGTTGGGTCAGCAGGATCATGGGGTTATGGAGTTCCATCAGGGTCATGTGTTCATGGAGTTCCATCAGGGTCATGGGGTTATGGGGTTCCATCAAGGCCATTGGTTATGGGGGTCTATCATGGTTATGGGGTCATGGGGTTATTTGGGTTGATCAAGGTCATGTGGTTATGGGGTTCCATCAAGGTCATGGGGTTATGAGGGTTCATCATGGTTATGGGGTTATGGGGGTTCATCATGGTTATGGGGTTATGGGGGTCCATCATGGTTATGGAGTTATGGGGTTCCATCAGGGTCATGGGGTCATGGAATTCCATCAAGGTCATGTGGTTATGAAGGTCTATCAGGGCCATGGGGTTATGGAGTTCCATCATGGTTGTGGGGTCATGGGGTTATGGGGTTCCATCAGGGTCATGGGGTTATGGGGTTCCATCAGGGTCATGGGGTTATGAAGGTCTATCAGGGTCATGGCATTATGGAGGTCCATCGAGGTTATGGGGTTATGGAGGTCCATCATGGTTATGGGGTCATGGGGTTATGGAGGTCCATCACGGTCACGGGGTTATGGGGTTCCATCAGGGTTATGGGGTCACGTGGTTATGGGGGCTGATCAAGGCCATAGAGTCATCGGGTTATGGGGTTCCATCAAGGCCATGTGGTTATGGGGATCCATCAGGGTCATGGAGTTATGGGGGTCCATCAAGGTCATGGAGTTATGGGGTTATGGAGTTCCATCATGGTTATGGGATCATGGGGTTATGAGGGTCGATCAAGGTCATGGAGTTATGGGGTTCCATCAGGGTCATGGGGTCATGGAGTTTCATCAAGGCCATGTGGTTATGAAGGTCTATCAGGGTCATGGGGTTATGAGGTTCCATCAAGGCCACGTGGTTATGGGGGTCCATCAGAGTTATGGGGTTATGGAGGTCCATCAAGGTCATGGAGTTATGGGGTTATGGGGTTCCATCAAGGCCATGGGGTTATGGAGCTCCATCAGGGTCATGGGGTTATGGGGTCCCATCAGGGTCATGGGGTCATGGAGTTCCATCAAGGCCGTGTGGTTATGGAGGTCCATCAGGGTCATGGGGTCATGGGGGTACATGGAGGTCATGGGGTTATGCAGTTCCATCAAGGTCATGGGGTCATGGGGTTCCATTAAGATCATGTGGTCAAGGGGGGTCACCAGGGTCATGCGGGGCCACCATGGCCGTGATGGTCACAACATGGCCACGGGGGCCAACTGGGGACACGTGAGCCACCTCTGACCCCCTGACCCCATGTGCAGGTGGGTGATGGTGCTGGGAGGGCTCCAACCCCACCCAACCCAAACAGCCTATGGTCCCACCACCCATCTCATGGTCCCACTGCTGACCCCATGGTCCCACCACCACCCCATGGTCCCACCACCCATCCCATGGTCCCATCACCACCCCATGGTCCCACTGCTGACCCCATGGTCCCACCACCACCCCATGGTCCCATCACCACCCCATGGTCCCACCACTGAGCCCAAAACCCAACCCAACCAACCCAACCAACCCAACCCAACTCAACCAACCCAACCCAACCCAACCAACCCAACCCAACCCAACCAACCAAACCCAACCAACCCAACCAACCAACCAACCCAACCCAACCCAACCAACCCAACCAACCCAACCCAACCCAACTCAACCCAACCCAACCCAACCCAACCAACCCAACCCAACTCAACCCAACCCAACCCAACCAACCCAACCCACCCCAACCCAACCCAACTTAACCCAACCCAACCAAATCCAACCCATGGTCCCACCACTGATGCCCTGACCCATGTCCAGGTGATGCACTGGGGGGGCTCCAACCCAACCCAACTCAACCATCCCATGGTCCCACCACCCATCCCATGACCCACCACTGATCCCATGGTCCCACCACCCATCCCATGGTCCCACCACCCATCCCATGACCCCACCACTGATCCCATGGTCCCACCACTTCTCATGACCCACCACCCATCCCATGGTCCCACCACCCTCTCATGACCCCACCACTGATCTCATGACCCCATGGTCCCACCACTGATCTCATGACCCCACCACCCATCCCATGGTCCCATCACCACCCCATGGCTCACCAGCACCCCATGTTCCCACCACCCATCCCATGACCCACCAACCATGCTATGGTCCCATCACCACCCCATGGTCCCACCACCCATCTCATGGTCCCACCACCACCCCATGGTCCCACCACCCATCTCATGGTTCCACTGCCGACCCCATGGTCCCACCACCACCCCATGGTCCCATCAACCATCCCATGGTCCCACCTCTGAGCCCAAAACCCAACCCAACCCAACCCAACTCAACTCAACTCAACTCAACCAACCCAACCCAACCCAACCCAACCAACCCAACTCAACCCAACCCAGCCAACCCAACCAACCCAACCAACCCAACGCAACTCAACCCAACTCAACCCAACCCAACCAACCCAACCCAATCCAACCCAACCCAACCCATGGTCCCACCACTGATCCCATGACCCACCACCACCCCATGACCCACCACTGATCCCATGGTCCCACCACCCATCCCATGACCCCATCACCACCCCATGGTCCCACCACCCACCCCATGGTCCCATCACCACCCCATGACCCATCATCCATTCCATGGTCCCACCATTGATCCTATGACCCATCATCCATTCCATGGTCCCACCACCTACCCCATGGTCCCACCACTGATCTCATGACCCCATGGTCCCACCACCCACCCCATGGTCCCATCGCCACCCCATGACCCATCATCCATCCCATGGTCCCACCACCCATCCCATGGTCCCACCTCCCACCCCATGGTCCCATCACCCACCCCATGGTCCCACCACCATCTCATGGCCCCCCACCACGCCCAGGTGATGGGCTGGGAGGGCTCCATGGCCACCACCAGCTTCAGGGGCGCCACGCAGATCTATGCCCACGTCACCGAGGACATCGGCACCTACGGGACCTGTGGTGGTGGCATCTGGAGGGACGTGGCGATGGTGGCCACCACATCACCATGGAGATGGGGACACCAGGAGACACTTGGTGGCATCTGGAGGGACGTGGGGATGGTGGCCACCATGTTGTTGTGGAGATGGGGACATTCTGGGGACACCGTGGGGACACCGTGGGGACAGCGGTGCCACCGCAGCCTCGTGCAGCTGCAGGGACCGGGGGACGTCCCCTGGGCTCGGTCACCTGAGGGACGCGGGGACATCGGGGACCGGACACAGCCGGACCTGGGGCCACCCTCACCCCCTGTCCCCACAGCCACCACTGACCCGATGTCCCCACGGCCACCCTCACCCCCTGTCCCCACGGCCACCACTGCCCTGATGTCCCCAAGGCCACCATCACTGACCCAATGTCCCTACAGTCGCTGTCACCCCAGTGTCACCCTTGGCTTTGTATCCCCTCCTGGTGCCACCATGGCCCCGATGTCCCCAAGGCCACCATTGTCACCTCAGTGTCACCGCTGCTCTCGTGTCTTCTTCTGGTGCCACCATCGCCCCAATGTCCCCAAGGCCACCATCACCTTGATGTCCCCAAGGCCACCATCATTGACCCGATGTCCTCAAGGCCACCACCCCTGCCCCGATGTCCCCACAGTCGCTGTCACCCCAGTGTCACCCTTGGCTTTGTGTCACTCTCTGGTGCCACCATGGCCCCGATGTCCCCAAGGCCACCATTGTCACCTCAGTGTCACCTCTGGTCTCGTGTCCCCTCCTGGTGCCACCATCGCCTCAGTGTCCCCAAGGCCACCAATGCCCCGATGTCCCCCAAGGCCACCATCACTCAATGTCCCATCCTGGTGCCACCATCACCCCAATGTCCCCAAGGTCACCATCACCCCCCAGTGTCACCCTTGGCATTGTGTCCCCTCCTGGTGCCACCAATGTCTTGATGTCCCCAAGGCCACCAATGACCCAAGGACTTGTGTCACCTTCTGGTGCCACCATCTCCTCAGTGTCCCCAAGGCCACCAATGCCCCAATGTCCCCAAGGCCACCATCACTCAATGTCCCCAAAGACTTGTGTCACCTCCTGGTGCCACCATTGCCCTGATGTCTCCAAGGCCACCACTGACCCACAGTACCCAAAGCCACTGTCACCTCAGTGTCCCCTCCTGGTGCCACCATGGCCCCAGTGTCCCCAAGGCCACCAGGGCCTCAGTGTCACCTCTGCTCTCGTCTCCTCTTCAGGTGCCACCATTGCCTCAGTGTCCCCAAGGCCACCACTGACCCACTGTCCCCAAAGCCACTGTCACCTCAGTGTCCCCTCCTGGTGCCACCGTCTCAGTGTCCCCAAGGCCTTCATGGCCCCGATGTCCCCTCCCGGTGCCACCGCTGTCCCCGTGTCCCCTCCCCCAGTGACCAAAATCCCATTTTTTCATCCATTTTTATTCATTGCCTTTGTTGGGGACACTTGGGGACATTCTGGGGACATTTGGGGACATTTGGGGGCCATTTGGGGCCATTTGGGGACATTTGGGGACACTTTGGGGACATTTGGGGACATTTGGGGACATTTTGGGGACATTTTGGGGACACTTGGGGACATTTTGGGACATTTTGGGGACATTTGGGGACATTTTGGGGACACTTTGGGGACATTTGGGGCCCTCCCAGTTTGTCCCAGTTTGTCACTCACCGTACTGGAATGAACTGGAGGCACCTGGGGGGGAGGGGAGGGGTCAGAAACCAGTACGGACCAGTATGGACCAGTATGGACCAGTATAAACCAGTATGGACCAGTAAAAACCAGTATGGACCGGTATAAACCAGTATAAACCAGTATGGACCAGTATAAACCATAATGGACCAGTATAAACCAGTATGGACCGGTATGGACCAGTACGGACCCTCCCTCCCAGTATAAACCAGTATCCCCAGTTTGTCCCAGTCCCTCCCAGTATGACCCAGTTCCCCCCAGTTCCCTCCCAGTATAACCCAAATCCCTCCCAGTTTGTCCCAGTTCCCTCCCAGTATAAACCAGTCCATCCCAATTCCCTCCCAATTCCCTCCCAGTATCTCCCAGTTCCTTCCCAGTATAACCCAGTCCCTCCCAGTTAATCCCAGTTTATCCCAGTAACCCCAAAACCATCCCAGTTCAGACCAGTTTGTCCCAGTTCCTCCCAGTAACCCCCAAATTCCCTCCCAGTGCCCTCCCAGTATAAATCAGTACCTCCCAGTCCCTTCCAGTCCATCCCAGTTCCTCCCGGTTTGTCCCAGTTCCCTCCCAGTATAACCCAGTTCAATCCCAGTTCAATCCCAGTCCCTTCCCAGTTCCCCCGTCTCCCCCAGTCCCTCCCAGTTCCCTCCCAGTATAAACCAGTATCTCCCAGTCCCTCCCAATCCTCCCTCAGTTCCCTCTCAGTCCATCCCAATTCCCTCCCAGTTCCCTCCCAGTTTGTCCCAGTAACCCCCAAACCATCCCAGTTCCCTCCCAGTATGACCCAGTCCCTCCCAGTGCCCTCCCAGTATAAACCAGTCCCCTCCCAGTTTGTCCCAATACCCTCCCAGTTCCCTCCCAGTATAAACCAGTCCCTCCCAGTCCATCCCAGTCCCTCCCGGTTCCTCCCAGTTCCCTCCCAGTTTGTCTCTGTCCCCTCCCAGTCCCTCCCAGTATAAACCAGTCCATCCCAGTCCATCCCAATTCCCTCCCAATCCCCTCCCAGTTTGTCCTACCTCCCTCCCAGTATAAACCAGTATCTCCCAGTCCCTCCCAATCCTCCCTCAGTTCCCTCCCAGCTCATCCCAGTTCATCCCAGTTCCCTCCCAGTCTGTCCCAGTCTGTCCCAGTCCCTCCCAGTTTGTCCCAGTACCTCCCAGTATCACCAGTGCCCGCAGCCGCTCTCGCTCCATTCCGTGACCTTTGAGGGAACTGGGACAGACTGGGATGGACTGGGATGGACTGGGATGGAACTGGGATAAACTTGAAGGGAACTGGGAGATACTGGGAGGGACTGGGAGGGACTGGGATGGACTGGGATGGACTGGGAGGGAACTGGGACAGACTGGCGGATACTGGTTTATACTGGGAGGGACTGGGAGGGGATTGAGGGATACTGGGAGGAGGGAATGGGACAGACTGGGACAAACTGGGGGATACTGGGAGGGAACTGGGACAAACTGGGAGGGACTGGGAGGGAATTGAGGGATACTGGGAGGAGGGAATGGGACAGACTGGGACAAACTGGGGGATACTGGGAGGGAACTGGGAAGGGATTGGGACAAACTGGGGGGGGACAGGAGGGGAACTGGGATGAACTGGGGGGGACTGGGAGGGACTGGGAATTACTGGGATGAACTGGGGAGTTACTGGGATGGACTGGGGAGCACTGGGGGGGTTACTGGGAGCTACTGGGATGAACTGGGAAGTTACTGGGGGGTTACTGGGAGTTACTGGGGGGTTACTGGGAGTTACTGGGGGGGGTAACTGGGGGTTACTGGGATGAACTGGGATGAACTGGGGCCCCACTCACCTTCCCAGAGCAGCCGCTGGAACTGGAAATGGGGGGGGGGGAGGGGGAACTGGGAGGGGGCGGTGCCAATGAAAGAAGGGGCGGGGCCAAGCAAAGAAGGCGTGTGGTCATAGAAGGGGCGTGGTCATAGAAGGGGCGGGGGCAGAGCTGAGGAGGGGCCGGGGAGGGACTGGGACAAACTGGGGCATACTGGGATGGTCTGGGAGGGACTGGGACATGCTGGGAGGGGACTGGGGCAAACTCGGACATACTGGAAGTGATACTGGGATGGACTGGGAGGGACTGGGAGCGACTGGGAGTGATACTGGGATGGACTGGTCTGTACTGGGATGGACTGGGAGATACTGGGAGGCACTGGGGCAAACTGGGATGTACTAGGAGCGATATTGTGATGAACTGGAATGTACTGGAGGGTTAAATGGGGCTGTTCCCGCCTCCACCGCCTGCCATTGGCTGACGCTCCCGCCCGTCACTTGCTGAGACCAATCAGCGCCCAGGAACACGACCCTGGGGCGGGGCCTGGAGGCGGTGCCATTTTAGAAACTTTTAGCCTTCAACTCCCGTCATGCACCGCGGCCCCATGGACGCCTAATGGAGCCGGGCCTACAGCTCCCGTCATGCCCCGCGCTCCCCACAGCGCCGGTTATCGCCTTCCCGTGCCCCATTGTCACCCCCAGACGCTGCGGGACCCCCGGCTGCCCCCCAGAGCTCACCCGGGACCCCCAAACGCCTCCTGGGACCCCCAAACGCCCCAGGGCACACAGAGGCCTCCGAGCGCCGCTTTCGGGCTTACATCTCTCGTCATCCCCTGTGGCCATAGAGCCCCCTCATGGCCGAGTTCCGGTCCTGCCACTCCCGTTCACGTCCCGCGCCCCAAGGAGATGCCTCAGAGCCCTCCAGGTGCCCCCCAAGGGCGCCCCGAGGCCACAGGGTCCCCCCAGTTGCCCTCCCGGACCCCCAAACGCTCTGTCACTGCCACTTCCGGGACTACAGCTCCCATCGTACCCTGCGGCTCCATTAAGCGCCATTAAAGCAGCGCCTCTATCCCCCATGATGCCCCGCGGCCTGATTAAAACAAAGCCTTCATCCCCTGTGATGCACCGCGGCTCTAATAAAGCAGCGCCTACAACTCCCATCATCCTCCGCGCCCCATAGATCCCTATTATATCCGTGCATACAACTCCCATTATACACAAGCCTCCATAGAGCTCTATTATACCCGCGCCTACATCTCCCATCATCTCCCGCGCTCCATAGAGCCCCCTTATACACAGGCCTCCAACTCCCATCATGCCCCGTGCTCCATAGAGCTCATTATACCCGCGCCTCCAACTCCCATCATCCCCTGCGCCCCATAGATCCCTATTATATCCGTGCATACAACTCCCATCATCCCCTGAGCCCTCTAGAGCTCTATTATATCCGTGCATACAACTCCCATCATCCCCTGAGCCCTATAGAGCTCTATTATATCCGTGCATACAACTCCCATCCTCCCCCGCGCCTCATATATCCCTATTATATCCGCGCATACAACTCCCATCCTCGCCCGCGCCCCATAGAAACCCGTTATAGCCGCGCCTCCAACTCCCATCATGCCCCGCGCCCCATAGATCCCCATTATACCCGCGCCTCTAACTCCCATCAGCCCCCGCGCCCCACAGATCGCCATTAATTCCCTCCCACACCCCAAAACCCCCCCCAAACCAGGAAAAACCCCCAAATTTCTTTGACCACCAACACTCAGACACCTCCGAGCTCCCAAATCCTTTAATATTCGCAATTTCCCCCTGTTTAACCCCTCCCTTCCATCGAGTTCAGCTCAGCGGGTTTGACTGAGCTCCATCTCCTCCACCGGGGGTTTTTGGGGAGATTTGGGGTTTTTTGGGGGGTTTTTGGGGTCCCTCAGAGCACGGCCCGGCCCCGCTGGATGGGCAGGACCCCGAATCTCCGTTTCAGGGCCAGGCGGTGCCGCGAGAATTTGTCATCGGGGGAGAAGCGGGCGGGGTGGGCCGAGCGTGTGGGGAGCCCGGCCGGGGACACTTTCTGAGGGGAAAATTACACAGAATCCTATAAAATCCCACAAAATCCCACAAATTATCCCAAATCCCCCCTCAGGGCAAGCAAACTTACCCCAAATCTCCCCAAAATCCTTAAAATTCCCCCCCCCCCCAAATTCCTCTCCTCAGGACACCCGAAATTTCCCGCCAAATTCCCCCCCACAGGACACCCCAAAATTCCTCCAAAATCCCAAAACTGCCACCTCAGGACAGTCAAAATCCCACAAATTCCCCCCAAAATGCCCCAAATTCCCCCCAAATGCCCCAAATTCCCCCTAAAAATCCTCAAATTCGCCCAAAATCGTCCAGATTCCCCCCTCAGAGTCCCCCCAAATCCCCCTAATTCCCCCCTCAAATTCCCCCCAAAATCTCTCAAACTGCCCCTCAGGACACCCAAAATTCCCAGATTCCCCCAAAATCCCCAAATTTCCCCTCAGGACACCCAAAATCTCCCAAAATGCCCCATATTCCCCCAAATTCCCCAATTTCCCCAAATTCTCCCAAATTTTCCCCTCAGGATCCCCCAAATTGCCCCAAAATCCACAAACTGCCCCTCAGGACACCCCAAAATTCCTCCAAAATCCCAAAACTGCCACCTCAGGACACTCAAAATCCCACAAATTCCCCCCAAAATGCCCCAGATTCCCCTCAAAATCCCCAAATTTCCCCTCAGGACACCCAAAATCTCCCAAAATGCCCCAAATTCCCCCCTCAGGACATCTAAAATCCCTCAAGTTCCCCCAAAATCTCCAAATTCCCCCAAATTCACCCTAAATTTCCCCCCTCAGGACACCCAAAATCTCCCAAAATGCCCCAATTTCCCCCAAATGCCCCAATTTCCCCAAAATCTCCCAAATCTTCCCCTCCGGATCCCCCAAAATTCCCCAAAATCCACAATTTCCCCCACAGGACACCCAAAATGCCACAAATTCCCCCAAAATCCACCAAATTCCCCCAAAATTTACCAAATTTCTCCAATTATCCCCTGAGGACTCCCAAATTCCCCCCAAATTCTCCAAAATAACCCAAATTTCCCCTCAGGACAACAAAAATCTCCCAAATTCCTCTCAAATCCCCCAAATTTCCCCAAAATCCCTCAAATTCCCCTCTCAGGACACCCAAAATGCCCCAAATTCTCCAAATTGCCCCAAATTCCTCCCTCAGGAAACCAAAAATCCCCCAAAATGCCCCAAATTCCCCCTCAGGATGCCCCAAATTTTACAAATTGCCCCAAATCCTTCAAAATCTCCCAAATCCTCTAATTTCCCTCAAATTCCCCCTCAGGACATCAAAAATCCTCCAAAATTCCCCAGATTCTCCCCCAAATTCCTCCAAAAATCCCCCAAATTCCCCCTCAGGACACCCCAAAATCCACAAATCTCCCCAAAATTCCCCTCTAAGGACACCTAAAATCCCTGATATTCCCCCAAAATCTCCCAAATTCCCCCCTCAGGATCCCCGAAAATGCCCCAAAATCCACAAACTGTCCCCTCTGGACACCCAAAATGCCCCAAAATTCCCACTCAGAATGCCCAAAATCCTCCAAATTCCCCCCAAATCCCTTAAAATGCCCCAAATTCCTCCCAAAATTCTCTAAATTCCCTCAAATTCCCCCTCAGAACAACAAAAATCCTCCAAAATTCCCCCAAATTCCTCCAAAAATCCCCAAATTTCCCCTCAGGACACCCAAAATCCACAAAAATCCCCCAAAAATCCCCAAATTTCCCCTCAGGACACCCAAAATCCACAAAAATCCCCCCAAAATCCCCAAATTTCCCCTCAGGACGCCCAAAATCCACAAAAATCTCCCTAAATTCCCCCAAATTCCCCTCTAAGGACACCTAAAATCCCTCAAATTCCCCCAAAATCTCCCAAATTTCCCCTCAGGAAACCCCAAATTCTCCCAAATCCCCTCAAATTCCCCCCTCAGGACACCTAAAATCCCCCCAAATGCCCCAAATCCCCAAATTTCCCCAAAATCTCCCAAATTCCCCCCTCAGGACACCCAAATTCCCCAAAAATGCCCCCAATTCCCCCTCCGGACACCTAAAATCCCCCAAATTCCACCCAAAATCTCCAAATTTTCCCAAATTCCCTCTCAGGAGAACAAAAATCCCCCAAATTCCTCTCAAATTCCCCCTCAGGACACCCAAATTCCACCCAAATCCTCCAAAATGCCCCAAATTTCCCCAAAATTCCCTCTCAGAATACTCAAATTCTTCCAAATCCCCTCAAATTCGCCTCTCAGGACACCCCAAATCCAAAAAAAATCTCCACAAGATTCCCCAAATTCCCCCAAATTTTCTCAAAATCCCCCAAATTCCCCCCAAACTCCCTCAAAATTCTCTAAATATCCTCAATTTCCCCCTCAGGACATCAAAAACCCTCCAAAATTCCCCAGATTCTCCCTCAAATTCCTCCAAAAATCCCCCAAATTCCCCCTCAGGACACCCAAAATCCACAAATCTCCCAAAATTCCTCAAATTCCCCCTCAGGACACCCCAAAATCCACAAAAATCTCCCCAAAATTCCCCTCTAAGGGCACCTAAAATCCCTCAAATTCCCCCAAAATCTCCCAAATTTCCCCCTTAGGACACCCAAAATCTCCCAAAATTCCCCAAATCCCCCAATTTCCCCAAAATCTCCCAAATTCCCCCCTCAGGATCCCCCAAATTGCCCCAAAATCTATAAATTGCCCCTCAGGACACCCAAAATCGCACAAATTCCCCCCAAAATCCCCAAATTCCCCCTTAAGACACCCAAATTCCCATAAATTCCCCCAAAATCCCTCAAATTCCCCCTCAGGAAACCAAAAATTCCCCAGATTTCCCCCAAATTCTCTCAAAAATCCATGCTCAGGACACCCAGAATGTCTCAATTTCCCCCAAAATCCCCAAATTCCCCCCTCAGGACACCCAAATACTCCAAGATCCCCCAAAATTCCCTCTCAGAACACCCCAATTCTCCCAAATTCCTCAAATTCCCCCTCAGAACACCCAAAATCCCCCAAATTCCTCCCAAACTTCCACAAATTCCCTCAAAATCCTCGAAATTTCTCCCCAGATCCCCCAAATCCCTCAAAATTCCCCCAAATTCCCCCCTTGGGACACCCAAATTCCCCCAAAATTCCCCCTCAGGAAATCCAAAATCCCCAAAATTCCCCAAAATAACCCAAATTCCCCCATCAGGACGACAAAAATCCCCCAAATTCCTCTCAAATCCCCCAAAATTCCCTCTCAGAACCCCCAAATTCTCCCAAATCCCCCCCTCAGGACACCTAAAATCCCTCAAAATGCCCAAAGTCCCCAAATTCACCCCAAACTCCCCCTCAGAACATCCAAAATTGCCCAAATTCTCCCTCAGAACACCCAAACTCCCCAAAAATGCCCCAAATTTCCCCCTCAGGATGCCCAAGTTCCCCCCAAAATCCTCCAGATTCCCATAAACTCCACCAAATTTCCCTAAAATTCCCCTAATTTCCCCAAAATTTCCCAAATTCCCTCCTCAGGACAACCTAAATCCCACTAAAAAACCCCTTAGGACACCCAAATTCCCTCAAATTCCCCCCAAAATTCCCCCTCAGGATGCCCCAAATCCCCCAAATTCTCCCCAAATGCCCCAAATTCTTCCCCAAATTCCCCCCTCAAGACATCCAAACTCCCCCAAAATCCCCCTCAGGACACCCAAAGTCCCTCAAATTCCCCCAAAATCCCCTCAAATTCCCCCTCAGGACACCCCAAAACCCCTCAAAATCCTCCAAAACCCTCCCACATTCCCTCAAATTCCCCAAAATCCCCCGAATTATCCCTCAGGACACCCCAAATCCCCCCCAAAATCCTCCAAATTTCCTCCTCAGGACACCCAAATTCCCATGAATTCCCCCCGAATTCCCCCAAAATTCCCCTCTCAGGAAACCCAAACTTCCCCAAAATGCCTCAAACTCCCCCAAATTCCCCCTCAGGACACCCCAAATCCCCCAAATTCTCCGAAATCCCCCAAATTCCCCCCTTGGGACACCAAAATCCCCCACATTCCCATTTTTGACCCCAAACTTCCCACCTGAGTACCCAAACTCCCGTTTTTAGTCCCAAACTTTCCCTTCCTTGACACAAATTCTCCTTTTTCAGTCCCCAGTTTCCGTTTTTGGCCCCAAATTCCCCTTCTTTGGTCCAATTTTTCCCGTTTGTAGACTAAAATTCCCCTTTTTTAGATCCAGACTTCTCACCTGAGCCCCCAAATTCCCCTTTTAGACCAAAATTCTCCTCTTTTGGTACAAATTCACATTTTTTGGACCCAAATCCTCCAATTTTCAGCCCAAATTCTCCATTCATGGCACCAAATCCTCCATTTTTAAACCCAAATTTCCCTTTTTAGAACCAAATTTCCCTTTTTTGGACCCAAATTCCCTCCCCCCCCCTTTTTTTTTTGTTACAAATTTCTCATTTTGTGCACGGTGGACTCGATCCCAATCTGGACCCAAATCTTCCCTTTACTCAACCCAAGCTCTCCATTTTTGAACCAAATTTTCCCCTTTTTAGCCCCAAATTCTCCCTTTCTAGTCCCCATTTCCCCATTTTCAGTCCCGAATTCCCATTATTCATTCCCAAATTCCCCCTTTTTTCTAACAAATTTCCCCTTTTCGCCTCAAAACTCCCATCCCTATTGTTATGAACAAAAATTAAGTTGATTTTTTCTGTGAGAAAAAGGTTACCACTGTTGCTGCTGGGGTTCTGCTTGTGTTATGGTAATTACGGGTCGTTGTTGTTAATGGTTGTTTATGTATCAGTAAAAGCCCTGGCTGGGGCGAGTTAATGGCCCTGCTCTGAGACAGTGAAGGGTGGGGACCTCCCGAACAGCGAACAGCGAGGAGAAGAGACTTTGCAGGGGAGGGATGTGCAAATAACTCCAAGGACCAGCATGCTGTGTGGGACCCCCTGCTCCGAATGCACTGAGAAAACCCCAGAAACAACGAGCCACCTAAGAGTTGAGAGATTGGAGTGATGTCTGGATGAGAGGAGCAGAGTGCTGGGCCTGCAGAGATGCTAAAAACCTTCGTTGTTCCTCACCCTGAGTTCGAGAGCCCCCGGGCCAGGTCTGGCAGGAAGTGAGACTGAGACCAATTCAACATCGGAGGGTGTTGATGCCCTAAAGGCTCCCACGAGGACTGGACCTCCAGCTCTGCCCCTGGTGGACAAAGCTGCACATGTCGTCCTCCTCCTCTGAGTCACCCTGGGAGTGACGACGGGAGACTGCAGCCCCGCCGAGCTGCCCAAACCTGAGCTGATCACTCATAATAAAGGCATTAAAAAGGAGAAGAAGACTCCTTGCCCTGTTTATTTCAAGCAGCACAAAGTTCCTTGGCAAGAGTCACTCTGCTCCTGACTGGGCACTTCAGGCACACCAAGGAAACAAAGCAACAACAAAACCAAACCAAATCCAGGCAATCAAACCATAAATGAACCGAGAACAGTCCCTGTGTGTGTGTGAGACACAACGACAGTGAGGGCAAGGATAAAAGGAATATGGCCTAAAAGCTTAACAGGCCTCACACTTAACAGGACTTATCTCATACCTTAATTTTAATTGATACAGTCAACTACACAATTTAGCAAAAGAACAGCACTTAACAGTATTTAACCTAATTTAAAACCTATGTTAGAAATTTAACAGAGGAATAAAACTTAACAATATTCAACTTAGCTTATAAGTTATATTTAACATAATGTAGCAAAAGAACAACTCTTAAAAGCATTTGACTTAGCTTAGACCTCATGACTTAACCTTATTTACAGGCCTGACTGAGTCAGCTATCCAAGGCACTCCAACCCCTCAGAGAACAGCATTTCTGCCACATTTCCCCAGCACAGGCACTCCTGTGTGCACACAGACGCAAAGAGTCAGTGCAAGGCACCTGTGAGAAATTCCCCTGAGGGCAGGCAATGCTCACTGTGGATCCTTTGGCATCTCCCCAGCAGGTGAAGGGCTGAGCCTGGAGGAGTGGGGGGATCGGCCCAGGCTCTGTCGTTGTTCAGGATCCCCGAGTGCAGCAAACGGGAGAGTTCCCGGCTGGGAGAGGCCCCACTCAGAGGGAGTCGCTGGCCCAGGAGAGCTCCAAGGGCTCCTTTTGGAGCGCTGTGTGCAGGGCCCCAAGAGAGGGGCTACAGTCCCAGCAATGGCTCATCCTGGCCGCACTTGGCACCAACAGCTTTCTTTGGCAGTGTGAGAACAGGGATGTTGTGCCGCTGAGGGAACAAAAACAGCTCCCAGGGCTGCTCCTAAAGGAACCAGGAGCTGGTTTGGCAGCAGCAGTGCCTGGAGCAGACAGTGTTTGTGATGAGCTGCAGAGGAGCTGAGCCCAGGGGCTGTTGGCCAAGGCCGAGGCCCAAGGCACATTTCTCGGCTGGCAGGGCGGCCTGAGAAGGGGAGGGGGGAATGCAGCAGCACAGGGCCATGGAACCAAGGGACCATTGTGACACTGTGGGGCCTGTGAGACCACGGGACCACTGTGACACTGTGGGACCTTATGGAATCATGGAGACCACTGTGACATTGCTGAGCCTCATGGAACCAAGGGGACTGTCCTGACACTGTGTTGCTACATGAAATGTAGGGTTCATTGTGACACTGAGAGGTGCCATCAAACCAAGGGTGCATTGTGACACTGCCGGGAGTCCTCAAACTGTGGAGACCATTATGACACTTTGGGGTGTCATGGAACCAAGGGGCCATTGTGACACTGCAAGACTCCATGGAGCCAAGGGTCCAAACTGTGACATTGCAGGGCCTCATGGAACCGTGGAGAGACCATTAGGACACTTCACAGCCTCATGGAATGAAGGAGACCATTGTGACACTGAGGGGCACCATGGAATCATGGAGACCATTGTGACACTTTGAGGCCCCATGGAATAACCAAAGCATTGTGTCACTGTGAGGTCTCATGCAACCAGTGAGACCACTGGGACCCTGGAGGTCGCCACAGAACCAAGAGGACCATTGTGATACTGTGGGGCCTTGTGAAACCAAGAGGCCTTTGTGACATTGCAGGGCTGCCTGGAACCAAAGGTTCAGTGTGACATTGCAGGCCCTCATGTCATCAATGGTCCATTGTGACACTGTGGAGCCAAAGGAGACCATTGTGACACTACAAACCCCCAGGGTCCAAAGGTCCATTGTGACATTGCAGGGCTCGTGGAACAGAGGAGTCCTGTGACATTGTGGGGCCTGGGGAACCATGGAGACCATTGTGACACTGCAAGGCCTCATGGAATCAGTGGGACCATTGTGACACTTCAGGGCCTTGTGGAACCTAGAGGATATTGTGACACTGCTGGACCCTATGGAAACAAGACATCATTATGGCACTGTGGGGCATCATGGATCCAAGGCACAATTGTGACACTATGGGGCCCCATAAAATCAAGGGGACACAGAAGAGATCTGGCTGGTTTGGCCTCCCAGGGGCCACCTGACTGGTCCAGCTGACCTTGGAACATTAAGAGTCTCTTGTCATCTGCTTCTGAAACACTGTGCTCCGTGCTTTCCTTCCCATTGGAAAATAACTGTTCTTTTCCAGGCACCCATGGCCAGAATTGGGATTTCACCTCCAAATTTCCTTATATCCAGAGATTGTTCCCATAGGAATATTGCCAGGATAAGTCTGGCTGGCAGTGGTTTCATGAGGGTCACTTCCCATCTGTCCCCAAATAGTGCAGAAGGCTCTGTGCTTTCGTTCCTACGGAAAGAACTGTCCTGCTTCTCCAGGCGCCCATGGCCAAGACTGGCCTTCCACCTCCAAAATTCCTTCAATTCAAAGACTGCTCCCAGACAAAATCTGCCATTACTGACAAGTCTGCCAGGCCTTGGCCTTGTGAGGCTCTCACCTGCTGTCCAAACACTGGGGCTCGCTGCTTTCCTTCCTCTGGAATAGAGCTGTACTTCTCGTCCAGTTGTCCATGGCCAGAATTGGGTTCCACCTTCAGCATTCCCTATTGTGACGGACTGGGGGAGATTGTTGGCTGGAAACCTTTTGTGTGTGGGGGAGGAAGGGGCAGGTCCAGCCTTTCCATGCCCTATAACCCCAGCCCTGCCCTGCTCTGGAGCCCCAATCCCCCCAGAGCCTCTATCCCAGCCCAGCAGTGGCTGCCAGTCCCTGGCACAGCACAGGCAATGCTCCACAGCCACCTCTGCAGCCCCCAGCCCAGCTCCTGAGGGACCGAATGAGCCCAAGTCCCACCTGGGGGAAGGGCCCAGGGAGACCAAGGGGTATTGAAGGCTGAGCACAAGGCAAGCACACATCTTGTCCCTACCTCCTACTGGAATTTTTATCAGAACATTGCTAGAAACCTGGAGTTGGTAGCTGTGTGTGTGCTCCTCTGTATCTTGTATTTCTTTCTCTCTTTCTGTGTCTTCTTCTCCTAATTCCCTCCTCTTGAAAATTTTGGGTATGTAAAAATTGAACAGGCTTAGATTTTGTGAAATTGAATGGGCCAACTTTATGCTTTGAAAAGTGTTTTTTGTTTATTGAATGTCATACTAAAACTTTTGCCAAAGTTTCTCTGATTTTCTTAAGTTCCCAGTAAAAGATGTCTTATTGTTTTGAGCTCCTGAGAATCTTTTGTTGGTATTTCTCCAGTGAGTCCAACTCAGAGTACACAAACAACTGCAATTCCTTTTAAATTTCTCCTTGAGAGTTGTTTGGGGGATGAGAGTCAGGGCTTGTCTGTCCTGCTTAGCACAGCCCAGGCAGGGCTTTCCCAGCCACATTCCACACTCCATTTCCCAGCTGGAGCCGCTGCTGCCTCTGAGTTGTGCTGCCCCAGCCCCAGGGATGCTCTCCTTGTCTGCCCATTCCCCCACGGTCTCTGGGCAGGGATGGCCTCAGTGGGGGCTGCTGACATCCTCAGCAACTTGGAGGCTGCTGCTGAATTTTCCTGCTCCAGAGGCTTGTTCAGCCTTCAGCTCTTGAGTGCAGGAATTCAGTGTCCCAGGGCTCATTAACATTGAGAACACCTTAACAAGCCAAGCCTCTGGGAATAATTTGATTTCAGTTTCCAAATAATTTGTAGTTAAGTAAATCTCAGTGGTGTATTCAAAGTGAACATATGATACTTAAAAAGACAGTGAGAAAATATTTTTAGGTCCAGTTAATTTTGTTTTCCTGTTAATTCGTTGATGTGTGCAATCTCCAATTGACACTGAATCCAAGTACCTCCTCATGCAGTTTGAATAAATATGAAAATCAAGACTCTTTATGGCTGACAATCAATCAGACTCTGTCCCTACCCCCATCCCACCATTTCCCCCATCCAAGCCCTGGCACTCAGAGCAGCCTTGTGCAAATCTGAGCTCCCTCCAGCCCAGGCTGCACCTGCAGCTTTCAGCTCCTTGGCTCCAGCTCCCACCTGCTTTCCTTGGAGAAGGAGCTGCCTGAGACACAGAGGGATGTTCATTTCTTGTCAACCAACAAAGCCAAGGCAAGGCACAGCTCCATCAAATGCAAAAGTCATTCTTCTCCCTGGCTCTGCCCTGACACTGATCCCCACAGCCTGTCCAGTTTCCTTCACCCCTGCATTGCCAGGGACTTTGTGGGACAAGGGAGCTCTGCTCTGGGGATGGAGGGAGATGCAAGTGCCACCACTGGGGTGGGAGCCACAACTAATGAGGTTTGTGTCCTTTGGGGGGCAGGAACTGCAGAAACTCAGAGGCACAGAAAGTTTCTCTTCATGGCCAACAGACCACAGTTGAACAGGACACAATTTAATAACAATCATGCTGGTCTCTGAGCCATGTGCAATGTCCCAGCAGGATCTCGTGAGTCCACCATCAACAAATGATTTCCAGACTAACATTTATTTCACACAAACGTGGTTCTGTGATAGATATAAATACAATTAAGTTTTTGTATCAGGATGCTCATTCTGGAGTGGGGGCAAAACAGCTCAAACAATTCCCGATTTGCAAAGCTGTCAGTGGTGGTAGGAGAAGGCAGGTCAGGCTGCTCTTGGTGTTGAGGAAATGCTGAAAGCCTCCTGACTCATTTCATCTCCTCCTGTCCTGGCTGATCTCCCCTCTTTCCCCTTCCACCCATTGGCTTTTGTCTCCCACCAGCCTCCCCTGTGAAGAGCCTGGCTCTGTGTTTTCCATCCCCTCCTCGCTGGCACTGCCAGGCTGGGATGAGGAGCCCCTCAGCCTTCCCTGCTCAGGGCTGGACAAGCCCAGCTCCCTCAGCCTCTGCTCACAGCCCAAGGGCTCCAGCCTCACCTTGGAGGCCCTTCCCAGACCCTGCTCAAGCTGCCAGACATCTTTCCTGCCCTGGGGAACCCAAACCAGGCCACAGTGACCGGGAGTCACGATCCATCCTTGGTGTCCTGGTCACACAGCCCTGGCCCCTTGTCCCCTTGTCAGGCTCTGGGGTGGATCCTGTGGAACATCCTTTGGTGGAGGCTGTGGCTCCAGGTGGGCTGGGGAGATCTCGGGGGACAGGGACCCTGCTGGGCATGAACAGCATTGGACTTGTTGGGAGAAACTGTGAGGGGGAGCTGGGGCGGAGTGACCAACCCAGTGACCTGACGCAGCCCTGCTGGGATGTCACACAGCCCCTCTGTGATGCCACAGCCCGCTCTGGGATGTCTCAGTTTGCTCTGCGATGTCATACCTCTAACCTGTGATGTCACAGCCTGCTCTGTGATATCACAGAGGCAGTCTGTGATGTCATAGCTGCTCTATGACCTCATATACCCCATTCTGTGATGTCATAGCCCACTCTGTGATCTTCTGTGAAATAAGGAAGGGCAGCAACAAAACTTCTGCACTGGAATTAGGAAGGGCAGACTTTGGCCAGTTTAGGATGCTGATTTGGGGAGTACCAAATCAGGTCCTGATTCTTTAAAGGGAAACAGCCCTTAAAAACAAAGGGGTCCAGGAAGGATGGACACATTTCAAGAAAGTAATCCCGAAGAGGAAGGAGCAGCCTCTGCCAGTGTGGCAAAAGATGATCTAGTGAGGAAAATGACTGGCTTAGCTGCCCATTCAGGTTTTGTGGGAACCCCGATGTAAAAAAGGACCAGCAACTCAGGAAGTGTTTAAGGATGTCATTATGTTATCCGAAAGAAAATTAGATACGTAAAGCTCAATCAGAACTTAACCTGGCCCATTCTGTAAAAAAATTTTAAAAAAAACTTTGTATAAAAAAGTGTATAGCAAAAGGAGGGATAAGGGAATGTCTACTCCTTATTGGATGTAGTGGAGAATATAGAAACTAAAGAGAAAGAAAAGCTGAGCTACTTAACACCATGTTTGTCTCAATTTTCAATATTAGGACAGGCTGTTCTAAGGACAGGTGTTCTCCTGAGCTGGTAAATGGGCACAGGGAGCAGAACAGCCCCCCCTGTAATCCAGGAGGAAGCAGCTGGGCACCTGCTGAGCCACTCAGATGCTCACAGGTGTATGGGATTGGATGGAATCCATCCTAGGGGCATGAGGGAGCTGGGGCATGAGCTCCCCAAGCTGCTCTCCATCATTTACCATCAGTGCTGGCTCAGCAGGGAGGGCCCGGAGGACTGGAGGTGCCAATGTGAGCCCATCCCCAAGAAGGGCCGGAAGGAGGAGCTGGGGAACTCCAGGCCTGTCAGCCTGACCTGGGTGCCCGGCAAGGTTATGGAACAGATCACCTTGAGTGCCATCACAAGGCACCAACAGGATGGCCGAGGGATCAGAGCCAGCCAGCGTGGATTTAGGGGTGGCAGGTCCTGCATGACCTACCTGGTCTCCCATTATGACCTAGTGACCCACTTGTGGATGCAGGAAAGGCTGTGGATGTTGTGTGCCTGGATTTCAGCAAAGCCTTTGACACTGTCTCTGACAGCATTCCCTGGAAAAGCTGCAGCCCATGGCTTAGGCAGGTTCCCTCCTCGCTGGGAGATTGAAGAGCTGGCAGGAGGCTGGGCCCAGAGAGTGGTGGGGATGGTGCTGCACCCAGCTGGTGTCCAGGCACTGGTGGTTTCCCCCAGAGATCTGTGCTGGGCCCAGTCCTGTTTAATATCTTCACTGATGATCTGGCTGAGGGGATCGAGTCCACCGTGCACAAATTGCAGATGGCACCAAGCTGGGTGTGAGTGTGTCTCCCGTTCTCGGCTGCTTTTGATGGCCTGGAAAGGCTCGAGATGGCCTTGGGACAGCCCGCACTCCAAAGGACGAAAAGAGTCTTCAGGTTTTTTCTCGGTCTTCAGTGTTTATTAGTTTTTATCTACAAGATT
This sequence comes from Melozone crissalis, assembly GCF_028551555.1. Taxonomy (NCBI): domain Eukaryota; kingdom Metazoa; phylum Chordata; class Aves; order Passeriformes; family Passerellidae; genus Melozone; species Melozone crissalis. The sequence goes on along the minus strand of NW_026535896.1, from coordinate 6,880,680 downwards.
TTCTCTTGGCCCGACAGAGGTCCGCACAGCACGCTGGCCATGAGCACACTGCGTGCCCTCAGGGCGGTCACTTATCTTTATACTCAAAACTACGTATAAGATATTTACCTATTTTCCCCAATGCTTTTCACCCTTATTGACAAGTGCACTTTTAGTAAGAACCAATCCTAAAGTGCCACCACCACCACAGAAGATGGAGGCCAAGAAGAAGAAGAAGAAGGACAGGACACGCCCCAATTCCTCCATCTTACTTCTCTAGACCCCCCTGTACCGAAATTCTAAAACCTGTGTTTCACACTATAATTAACCTATCTCTTCACCATTCATCCCCGTGAGATCCTCCCATCCTCATACAAGTGTCGTTTCCTGTGCAGGGTCAAAGTCCAGCCACCAGACACTTCTGGCAACATTCCAGGACCTCCGAGCCCCCCAAGGGTTATCTGGGTGACTCTGCACATCAGGACTGATGTGCTGAGATCCCACAAGTGTGGATCTGCTGGAGGGCAGGACAAGAAGACACAGCCCTAAGGTGCACCAGGGGAGGTTCAGGCTGGGCAATAGGAAGAAGTTCTTCACAGAAAGGGTGAGTGGGCATTGCAATGGGCTGGCTGTGGGGGGAGGTGGCAGAGTCACTGTCCCTCTCCAGTGGCACTTAGTGACATGCTCTGTGTAACAAGGCAGTATTAGGGCATTGGTTGGACTTGATCATCTCAAAGGTCTTTTCCAGCCTATTTGATTCTGTTATTCTGTCATGACTGGGAGGCTCTGGGGCAATTGTGACACTGCAGGGCCTAGTGGAACTAAGAGGACCATGGTGACACCGTGCAGCCCCACAGAAACAGGGGTCCACTGTGGTGCTCTGGGGCCAAATGGACCCACGGAGTGCTCCGTGACACTCTGGGTCCTCATGGAACCACAGAGACCATTGTGAGACTGCAGGGCCTTGTGTAACCAAGGGCTTTCACCATTTTGGCACTGCAAAACCAAGGAGACCATTGGGAGACTGCAGGGCCCAGTGGAACCAAGGGGACATTGTGACACTGCGGGGCCTCATGGAACCAAGGGGACATTGTGACACTGCCGAATCCTGTGTAACCAAGGGGCCACTGTGAAACGATGGGGCCTCAATGAATCTGGGAGAACGTTGTGACACTGTGTGGCTTTGTGGAAACAAGGAGTCCATTGTGACACTGAGGGGACTTCTGGAACCACAGAGACCATGGTGACAGTGTGGGACCTCATGTAACCATAGGGGCATTGTGACACTCTGGGGCCTCATGGAAACAAGGGCCCACTGTGGAACTGCAGCACCAACGAGAACATTATGACACTGTGAAGTCCCACAGAACCAAGGGGTCAACTGTCACATTTTGGGGCCCTATGGAACCAAGGAGACTAGTGTGACAGTGCAGGGCCTGGTGTAACCAAGAGGCCATTGTGACACTGAGGGGCCCCATGGAACCAAGGACATCTTTGCAGATGACACCAAGCTGGATGTGAGTGTTGATCTGCTGGAGGTCAGGAGGGCTTTGCACAGGGCCCTGGGCAGGCTGGATCCAGGGCCCAAATCCAACAAGGCAAGGTTGAACAAGTCCCAGTGCCGGGTCCTGCCCTTTGGCCACAACAAGCCCTGCAGCACTACAGGCTGGGGACAGAGAGGCTGGAGGGCAGGCAGGCAGAAAGGGACCTACAGGGACTGATGGACAGCAGGCTGGGCATGAGGCAGAGGGGTGCCCAGGTGGGCAAGAAGGCGAATGGCTCCTGGCCTGGATCAGGAATGGTGCAGCCAGCAGGAGCAGGGCTGCTGTACTCAGCACAGATCTGTCCCCAGCTCTGCACACAGACATTGCTGCTGCAGCTCCAGAGAAGGCAACAAAAGGGCATGTCTGCAGAAAACTTTGCTGGGAGATCCTTTGGTTCATTTAAAGCCACCAAGAGTGCAGCCCATCATTGACAGAATCTGTGGCCACAGGGAAGGTGGAGAGAAAAAAAATGAGAAATGGCACAAGGAATGGCTTTACTTTGTTGACAATATGAAAAAATTAAAACAAAGGAAACAGATCTCGAAAATGAAACCAACAAGAAGTTTTCAGAATTACTTTTATTACAAGTGATTTGCAGAAATTGACCAACAGTTTAATGTTTCTGTAACCATCCAGTCATCAGTGTCCACACTATAGCCTTGAGCTCCTGGTTCCTCAGGCTGTAGATGAGTGGGTTCAGGGCTGGAGGCACCACCGAGTACAGAACTGACAGGGCCAGATCCAGGGATGGGGAGGACATGGAGGGGGGCTTCAGGTGAGCAAATGCTGAAGTGCTGACAAACAGGGAAACAACAGTCAAGTGAGGGAGGCAGGTGGAAAAGGCTTTATACCGTCCCTGCTCAGTGGGGATCCTCAGCACAGCCCTGAAGATCAGCACATAGGAGAAAACAATGAACACAAAACAACCAAATACCAAACAGACACTGACTGCAATGAGCCCAAGTTCCCTGAGGTAGGATTTGGAGCAGGAGAGCTTGAGGATCTGAGGGATTTCACAGAAGAACTGGCCCAGGGCATTGCCATGGCACAGGGGTAGGGAAAATGTATTGGTTGTGTGCATGAGAGCATTGAGAAAGGCACTGTCCCGGGCAGCTGCTGCCATGTGGGCACAAGCTCTGCTGCCCAGGAGGGTCCCGTAGTGCAGGGGTTTGCAGATGGACACGTAGCGGTCGTAGCACATGATGGTCAGCAGATAAAACTCTGCTCCAATGAAGAGCATAAAGAGAAAGAGCTGAGCAGCACATCCTGAGTAGGAGATGTTCCTGATGTGCCAGAGGGAATTGTGCATGGCTTTGGGGACAGTGGTGCAGATGGAGCCCAGGTCGCTGAGGGCCAGGTTGAGCAGGAAGAAGAACATGGGCGTGTGCAGGTGGTGGCCGCAGGCTACGGCGCTGATGATGAGGCTGTTGCCCAGAAGGGCAGCCAGGGAGATGCCCAGCAAGAGGCAGAAGTGCAGGAGCTGCAGCTGCCGCGTGTCTGCCAATGCCAGCAGGAGGAAGTGCCTGATGGAGCTGCTGTTGGACATTTCCTATGGTATCTTGGCATGGGGATCTGTAAAAAATTAATCATGGAATAGTTGGGTTTGGAGAGGACTTTAAATACCCCAGCACAGCCTGGTGGCCCTTTGCCCCCCCCCTGCCTGAACAGGGCTCTGCTGCCTGGAGCTGTCCCTGCCAGCAGCTGCTTCCCTGTGCCAAGGGCTGAGCCCTGCCAGTGCTGCCAGAGCCCAGCCCAGCCCTGGGGGCTCAGCTCTGCCCTGCAGACCCCTCCCAGCTCTGGCACTGCCCAGGGACAGCTCTGGCTTTGCAGGCTCTAATGGCAAAGTCAGAGCAACCCTGAGGAGGCTGGAAAAGCAACACTGATGCTGCCTCTAAGAGGTCTTGTTCTGATTTCTGTCACTGCCTGGTGTAGTAAGATCTGAGAAAAAAATTTTTTTCTCATGCTGGAGTGATAGATGAGTATCTGTTTGCGATTTCCCATCAAGGCAACCCAGAGAAGTAGATTAAAAAAGCAGGACTTCCCCTTTCCTGCTGCCCCTGCCTTGCTATGCTCCCTGTATAATCTATTTGGAAATGTTCTGCAGTTAAATGCCAGGATGGGAGCAGTCCTGGACAATGCAGCATCATCACCACACAAGGAGAACACTTTCAAGCCTTACCAGCTGTCTCCTCCCACGCAGACCTTGTCCCCCAGTGCTGGGAGCAGCTGCCAGGGCTGGCTGAGAGCTGTCCCTGGCAGGCAGCAGAGTCCCTGCCCCAGCACAGCGCCCTGGGCTGCAGGACCCTGCTCTGCAGTACAGCCCCGGGCACCCCTGGCTGCTCTGCACAAGAGACAATCAGAGAATGTACTCACAGGGTCTGTAGGCATTGGGATGTTCCAGCTTTAGGAGATGGCTCCAGGAACTGCAGCTGCATTGTCCTGCAGCCAGAGGCTCCTGTGCCAAGGGCTGGCAGTGATTCTGCCCCAGGCACTTCTCAGCACCTTCCCAGCCCTGACTGATTGAAGCTCTCTGTGCCTCTGTGCTGTGCCCAGGGTGGCTGCAGGCAGAGCCCCAGCCCTGCTGGGCTGTCAGAAGAGCTGCTCATCAAGAGAAATGTGCTTTTGAAACTCTTCTTGGTTACCAGGAGCTGCCTCTGTGCCAGGAGCCCAGCCCAGCTCAGCAGCACAGACACAGCACAAGGACTTTAATGAGCCTCTGGGGCTTTGTGCTCAGGCCCTGAACATCAGTTCCTGAGAGGGAGCTGAAGAAACCTCTCCAGAACTCCAAGTCAGAATCCAACTCCAAAGTTTCTTGGACTTGTAATGGGTCCCAGTGAGGGACATGACTGAGAAAGTGTCCCCAGGCCCCAGGCAGAGCAGAGAACTGGAGGCAGTGATGACAGGTGGGGACAAAGAGAAGCCAAGTCTTGGTGCCCTGGGGCACAGCAGCAGGGTCTGTGCCACCAAGGGCTGTGAGGAGACACCTTGTCCTGAGGCACTGGGGCACCTGGCACAGCCCCAGCAAGGCTGGGCACTGTCAGCCCCTTGTCCTACCCTCAGCATCCCCCCACCCCAAGCCCACATCCCAGTGGCCTCAAGGATCTGCTGGAAGGAGTCCCTGGGGAGCCTTGCTCAGGAATGGCCCTGGGTGGGCTTTTTAATGCTCCCTGTAGGGACTGCAGGTTTTTCAAAAGACTTTTAGTTTGGCTTTTGCCTTGGAGTCTCTGAGAGGTTTGTGCAATCATGGCCTCCAATTATCTGCTGTAATGAGTCCCTGGAGAGGCTTTCTCAGTAACAACACTCAGTGGGGCTCATTAATGCTTCAAGGTACTTCAGTTATTTTAATGTACTTGGTGTTTCACTTTTCGTACAAACTCTATGAGAAATTTGTGCAGTCATGGCCCCAGTTATCTGCGTTAATGAATCCCTTGAGAGCTCTGTACTGACACTCAGTGGGGCACATTACCGATTTGAGATTCTCAAGGTTTTTAAGGTACTTTGGATTCTCCTTTCCATACTTTGTCTCTGTGAGGTTTTTGTGCCATCCTGGCCTCCAGTTCTCTCCTCCAAGCAGCCCATGAGGAGCCTGTTTTGGGATGGACCTCAGTGGGACCCATTCGTGCTTTGAGACACTTTGAGGTTTTCTTCTGTCTTTGACTCCTGAAAGGTTTGTGCAATCTCCTCTCGGGTCCTGAGGTTCAAGGCCTCAGCTCCAAATCCCCCACAGGGCTCATTAGGACCAAGCAAATCCTGACAAACCATGGCTCTGCCTTTATTTCCATCCTCTGTTGTTCAGTTCATTAGGAATTTCTTTTTATATAGTTACTGAGAAATATTTCAAAGAGGTTCTAATAAATCCCCATTTCTGTTTTAAGGGTGTGTTGTTCTCTTTAGAACAGAGATAATTGCAGCATTCAATGACTGATTGACCCAGGGACTCTCCTCAAGAGGTGTGGACTGATCAGAGAACCTGTGCCTTGAGATCTGACCCTGTGTGCACCACCTTGCTCCACATTCGCCAACGCCATCCTGTCCGTCCTCTGTGACTTGGGGCCAGCTTTGCTTGGAGAACTGGTGGCACTCAGAGGGGTTTTCTTCTTTTATTTTAGTAATGTAATACTCCTAAGTTCCCCACTGAAAACAGACACCCTCCTCAAGTGTTTGCCAAATCCAAGTGCCACCAAGATCAGTCCAGGTCTGCCCTGGGCCATCTGTGAGGGTGTGTGGAGGCCCAGGGTCCTACCATCAGAGTCTCAATCTACCAGCCTGGAAGGGCTGGTCCCAAGTAAGAGGAATCAGCTTTCATGTTAGGGTGAGATGCTTGCTTCTCCCATGGATCTTTGCAGGCAAATGCTGATTTTTGTAAAGTTATGTTACCCATTGGCCCATTAGCACATTACTTACTTCAAGCCCTATTGTCCACATTTGTCTAGTCCCTCCATTGGCCCTGTTTCCGTATTGGCCAATTCCTCTGCCCCTGTTTCCGTATTGGCTGACTCGACCCTAACTACTCTTTTGCACCATTTTCCCCTACACCCATTGGACCCAGACCCTCAGCTCCACCCTCACTATCCCATATAAAACTCTGTGCCCTCAGCCTACACCCTATCTTCGTCTCTGGACCCTCTTGGGTTTTGTGGCCGGTTCCTGTACCAATAAACCCAGTTTACAGGAGATCATGTGAAGCCCCATCCTGCCTATTCTGTCAGCTTTCTAAGGTGGCAGTAAGCTTTGGGCTTATGAGTGCCGGATGCTCCAAGGGCCTCAGTGGTGCCACAATGCTACACTTGGCACCCGAACAGGGACCAGATTAATTGAGGTCACTGTGAATGTCTCCAGCAGTGATCCTGCCAGCCAGATGTCGCTGGAAGATGTACGCCTTCAGGTCAGCCACAACACTGAAGTGAGACTCGAGTTTTATTGAGTCTCACTTAAGTGGAAGTCAACAATTGTCGCTATAGGACATGAAAGAACACAAGCACACACAGCTGTTCTCAAGGTGAAGAAAAAAGGAAAGTTTATTTTCTGACTCAAACATTTATAGTTTTCCAAAAGTGACAGCGGATTGGAGGGTGACAGTGCCACCTCTCCAATGACACCGGAAAAACCAACAGTCCGTCAACTTTCTCCTCCTCCATAAAGGAATGCAAAACAATGAGTTATTTACAGAAAGTGTGTGAGAAAGTTCGCTACAAGAGTGTCAACATCAGAAGGCTTAGAAAATCTTAAAAAATCAGGGCGACATCTCACCCTTTTCCATTTAAAAAGAGAGAAGGAGAAAAGAAAATGAACAATGTGAAAAAGAAAACATGAACAATGTTTGGTGTCAACTTGCGGAGGAATCATCGGAGTGATCACTCTCATCATCTGCATCTGAGTCATCACTCAATGATTCATCTGCTTGATGTCTTTCAGGTTGGTCACGGTTTCCATCTTGCTCATCAGCTGGATTCTGTCTCTGCGGTCGCAGCTCGGGGCGAACACATTTCGAAGGTACCCAGCGTACCCCAGTATGTGTGGATGCACAAGCATACCTGCACCCCGAAGCGATAAGGTCATAGGGACCTTCCCACTGTTTGGTGACTAAATTCTGCACCTGAACCTTCACTCAAGGCTGATGTGCCTCGTCCGCAGCCTGCAACGAGAGATGGTGATTCAAATTGACAGGATTATTTGAGTTGTGCGGCACAGTGAGATGATTGATTGTGCTCAAAGCTTTTGCCAACCGACTGTGCAAGGTTTCACCCTGCATTTGTTTTTGAAGAACCTGCTTCAGAGTACCATGAGCTCATTCTACAATACCTTGACAAGTTGGAGAATGAGGGATACCAAACTTGTGCTAGACACCCCACAATTGCAGGAACTGCCGCACCTTTTGCAATGCGTGTGCAGGACCATTGTCGGTTTTCACAGCAGAAGGTATGCCCAGAACGGCAAAGGCCTGCCTCCAGTGGGCGAGGACATCACGGGCCTTCTCCCCAGTGTGAGCAGAAGCCCACATCGCAGAGGAGAACGTGTCCACCATGACATGCACATACTTGAGCCGGCCAAACTCGGCAATCTGGGTGACATCGGTCTGCCAAAGCTCCAAGGCCCTAAGGCCTCTGGGGTTTACCCCTGCCGTCAAGGCGGAGCAAGTGCATGGCAGTCATCACATGACTCAAACATGTCACGAGCCTCAGTTGGTGTCAGCTGAAACTGCTTCCGCAAGGTATGTGCATTTTGGTGGAAAAACCCATGTGATGCCTTGGCCTGCATGAGTGTATCAGGCTGAGGCACTACCCACGCTGGGTTAGCCAACTTGTCAGCCCTCGTGTTACCTTCCACTATAAAGCCTGGCAAATTGGTGTGACTCCTCACATGCAGAACATAGAATGGATGAACCCAGGCCTGAATGGCACACCACAAGGTCTTCAGTAAATGAAACAAGGCAGGATTACTGACCTCCTTCAAAATGGAATGACCCAACCTCTGTGCAGTATCGGCCACATAGGCGGAATCCATGACCAAGTGGAAAGGTTCCTGGGAAAATTTCCCAAATGCCGTGACAGCAGCCCTAAGTTACAACCAATTGGGCTGACCCATTCTCATGGCCTTCCAGAACCTGCCACTCAGATCCATCCCTCCAGGTAACAATAACCTTTCATGTTTTCCCTGAACCGTCAATGAAGACGGTGGGTCCTTGCACAGGTTCCTGGGTATTTTTGGGCTGCAAAGGGATTTGTGTGAATTTTGCCATATGCAGTAACCTATGACTGGGCAGATGATAAATGATCTGCCCTGAAAAATTTTCCAGAGCACTTTGCAGGGACACACTGTTTGCAAAGCTCCAGTCAAAATCCTCCCATTGCACCGGGAGTATGATCTTTGCAGGATTTGCACCCATCAATTGCAAACACCGTTGCCGGCATTTGATTACCAAGCGAGCAATCAGCTCAAACAATGCAGTTGCCATCCTCTGCGGCAGATGGGGCAGGAAAACCCATTCCAACACATGCAAGGAATCGGACCATTTGTCACTCCATTGGCCAATGATGCCTGTGGGATACAAATCTGGAGTGCTGATGAACACAGTGACATCAATGGAGGGATCAATGCGATAAACTTGGCAAGACGAAACAGCTTGCTGAACCACCTGCAACACCTTACATGCCTCAGGGGTCAGTGTGCAAGGTGACTTGAGATCAGATTCTCTTTTCAACAAATCATACAGAGGAGACAGCTGTGCATCAGTTAGCCCCAAGTACGGACGTAACCAAGTGATGACACCTACCAATTTCTGAGCATCATTCAGTGTCTTCACAGAATGCACAAATTGCACCTCCTGGTGACGGATCATCCATTCCAGAATTTTGACCCCCAAGTACTTCCAAGGTGGTTGTTGAACCTTTTCTGGAGCCACCTGCAATCCATGAGCATGCAAAGCATCGAGCAACCGAGGCTGAATCCTCAGCGGCTCATCCTGGGTGGGCCTAGCCACCAGAATGTTGTCCATATAATGATACGAACATGCATCAGGAAACTGCTTATGAACTTCAGATAAGGCAGGAGAATTCTGCATGCCTTGGGCAACGTCCTCCATTGATATCTCTGTGTGGGTTCAGCCTCATTAATCGCTGGCACTGAGAAGGCAAACATCGGTCTGTCATCAGGTTGCAAAGGAATCGTAAAGAAACAAAGAAACAATCCTTCAGATCCACAATGAGGACTGGCCAGTCTGTGGGAAGCATGGTAGGCGATGGCATGCCCGCCTGCAATCTTCCCATGCTTTCCATCACGGCATTAACCTTTCAGAGGTCTTGCAAAAACTTCCATTTCCCAGATTTCTTTTTGATGCAGAAGACAGGAGTGTTCCAGAGACTAGTAGAAGGCTCCAGATGACCCTGTGTGGGAATTCACAAAATTAGAGGATTTTGGGAAAGCTTCAAGATGCAGGCCTCAGAGACAGCAGAACTGTGAGCAGAGCTATGCAGCAGCCATGAGATAGGTCAGCAGAAAAATTATTTAAACTGTAGAAAAGCAAGGGCAAATAGAACAATGGTCTGTGTATTAAAATTTGTATAGAATCACAGAATCACAGAAATTCTAGGTTGGAAGAGACCTTTAAGATCATCGAGTCCAACCCATGTTCTAACACCTCAACTAGATCATGGCACCAAGTGCCACATCCAGTCTTTTTTTAAACTCTTCGAGGGATGGTGACTCTACCACCTCCCTGGGTAGATGATTCCAGTATTTGACCACTCTTTCTGTAAAATACTTCCTCCTTAATTTTAGCCTGTATCTCCCTTGGCGCAGCTTGAGACTGTGTCCTCTTGTTCTGTCTGTTGTTGCCTGGAGAAAGAGACCGACCCCCAGCTCACCACAGCCACCCTTCAGGAAGTTGAAGAGAGTGATAAGGTCACCCCTGAGTCTCCTTTTCTCCAGGCTGAACAACCCCAGCTCCCTCAGTCGTTCTTCATATGGCTTGTGTTCCAAGCCCCTCACCAGCCTCGTTGCTCTCCTTTGGACTCGCTCAAGCAACTCAACGTCCCTCCTAAAGTGAGGGGCCCAAACCTGGACGCAATACTCCAGATGAGGCCTCACCAGTACTGAGTACAGGGGAAGAATGACCTCCTGGCTCCTGCTGGCCACACCGTTCCTGATACTGGCCAGGATGCCATTGGCCTTCTTGGCCACCTGGGCACACTGCTGGCTCATGTTCAGCCGACTGTCAACCAGCACCCCCAGGTCCCTTTCCACCTGAACACTGTCCAGCCACACCGTTCCTAGCTTATATCGTTGCAGGGGGTTATTGTGGCCAAAGTGCAGGACTCGGACTTGGACTTATTGAACTTCATCCCATTAGATTCTGCCCATCCATCCAACCGTTCCAAGTCCCTCTGCAAAGCCCTCTGTCCCTCTAACAGATCAACACACGTTCCCAGCTTAGTGTCATCTGCAAATTTGCTAATGAAGGACTCTAAACCCTCATCCATGCCATCAATAAAAATATTAAACAGAACTGGCCCCAACACAGACCCCTGAGGGACACCACTGGTGACTGGTCATCAGCTGGATGCAGCACCATTCACCACCACTCTCTGGGCCCGGCCATGCAGCCAGTTCTGAACCCAGCAAAGAGTGCTCCTGTCCAAGCCATAGCCTGCGAGTTTGTCTAGGAGAATGCTGTGGGAGACAGTGTCAAAGGCCTTGCTGACATCCAAGTAAACAATAGAATAACTCTCTAAGCTACAGAAAGCTTATCTATCTAGATATTAGGAAGGTTAAAGCTTAATAATGGAGCTCTGTGCATTGTGTTTTAAGGCTTACAAGTAGGTATTGTATTTGAAATAAGCAAGCATTGTTTTAATCGAAGTTACCTGTGCTTATGGTGATTGGATAGAACTACTGTCAATGTGCTTTTTCTTTGTGTGATTGGTCAAGAAAATTATAAAGTAAGTTGTAACATTAAGTTCCTGGTCTGCTGCCTGAAATGTGAGCGGATGGCATCTTCCCATTGTCATAATTATGTAATGAGACTGATGCTGAAAATTAAAGCAGCTCGAGGCACGTTCTACAGCAGCCCTGTCTGGTTCATGGTTTGTACAAAGCCCCCCTGCCGGCTTCACCCTGGTCCAACTGCTCCTGCACCAGATTCTGAAGGGCGACCAATTTATCTTGAGGGAGATAAGCTGCTTCTTCCAGACAGATTTGTCCACCAGACACCGAACAGGAGGCATAAGACACTCTGCGCCCTTCATTGCAGTGACCCCCATCAAAAATCCGTCCCGATGCACATCTCCCAGACAGAAGAACATCCCTCCCCCAGAGCGGGGGAGGAGTTGAAGTAACATGAGGCCTTACCCAGGCCATCTGTCCCTCTGGGTTCGTGACCAGCACTGGCCGCTGGATCACGTAGCATTGTGCCGTCCCTCCCAGACCCGCGACAGACGTCCCCACCGGATCCAGGGGCCACTCTGGGGGCCAGGCGGCAAGGAAGAGAACCGTGATGTCAGCACCGCTGTCAAGAAGCCCACGGAGGTGGATCTCCAATGGCATTGCACCAGGAACAGACAGGGTACACAGCATCTCAGGATGATCCTTGGTCAGGACAGCAGTCCAGCGAACTTGAGGCGGCCCGTGCATCCAAAGCCACCAGCTCCACGTGACCGGTCAGTTGTCCTGCAAACAGAGGACTTAAAAGGCACAAGTTGAGCAAGTCGCGTCCCTTTCGGGATCGTGACGGGAGGGGGTGGGTGTGGAGACCATGGCACAAATCTGCCCTGTGAAATCTGCATCAATGAGCCCCAGGGGCACAATGATGCCCTGAAGGGTGGCAATAGATCTCCCCATCAGGAGAGCACTCATGCCCCCAGCCAAGGGATCAAAGGAATCCAGGGGAACTTTGTGTATTTTACAAGATTCTAAGACAACTGTTGCTGCGGTGCAGACATCCACACCTGCTGATCCACGGGTGCTGGCTGCAAGCCGGCCAAGGAGACCTCCATCGGCTCTGGGGTCTGGAGAGACGCTTGTGTCTAGGCGCGTCCCTTCTGCACGCTCCGCTTCACATTTCCCAAGCCCGGTAAAGCCTGGCCATTAACATGAACAGTCCCCTTGCAGATATTGGTTTGGACATGTGATTCGGCCTACCACACCAACCACATAAGAACATGGGGAATTTGACCTTCTGTGCTTTCTTCCCCTGCTTCTTGCCAGCCTGCTCATTCCCCTGCTGTGGCTGCCTGCCCTGCGGTGCTGCCCAGACTGGCTGCACAGCGACAGCCACGGCAGCCAACTTCTGACCCAAGGGGATGTCCGCACAGGTCTCCACCATCTGGGAGACAGTAGGAACACCAGGCAGAGCCACTATAACCTTCCTACAAGCATCATTGCAATTACACCTCGCTAGGTTTGCAATCACAATCCTCTTTCCCACAGGATCAGGCACCTGCCTCTCCACAGATGCAGTCAGCCTTGCCACAGATGCCATGAAAGACTCATCAAATCAATCCCCTGGACAATGGTCGCAAATGGCTGCCTCCGAGCAGCCATTTTCAGGGTCTGAACAATTGCTGCAAAGCCAAACATGTGGCATTGGTCAAGCACAAGGGGACCGAAGCCAACCTGCCCCTGAACATTTTCATAAAGCCCTGTGCCCAACAGCATGTCAGTGACATCCACACACCTGGGTTCCTGCAGTGCCAGCACAGCATTCTGCACCACCGCGTCGGCTGCCAAACAAGCCCACTTGGTCTCAAAAACACCAAATTGCACATGGTCAAAAAGAGAATGTGCCACATGATCGAGGTCATGAGGCATCAGCACGTCCGTAGCAACCCTCCCGAGAGTCTGCATAACCTCAGCAGACCCCAAACCATGCTAAGCAACCGCATCATGGACTTCCTTCTCCAGCTTATACAAAAGCAGTTCATGAGTGTTGTAACACCCCTGAGCATAGGGAAAGCCTGGGAACCCCCTGGGAAAGCCACAGCACCTGCTGTGTTCCGGTACTTGGGCCCCACAGGGAAAAGAGGGGATGACTGACTGGGAGCCAGGTCAACACCACTCACCCCCGTGCCCCCTGCAGCACCGGCAGAGCCAGAGGAACCTGCTCCGCGACCCAGCAGATGCCGCAAGGAGGCAGGCTCAGACATCTCGTTAGTCTTAGTTTTGGCTTCTCGCCAGAAACGCTCAGGGTCCCTCAGACACACAGTCACCTGGCACGAGGGAAGCGTCCACAAATTCGATGAGGAGACGCCATGGCCCCGGGAACCCACTGGCCTCCCGCCGGCTGTGTCGGCATTCGCGCTAAAGGTAAATACCTCAGCGCCCTGTCGTGCTGTAGCCCTGGCAGGGGGCGCCTTGGCGGGTACAGGTGCCGGCACTGCCTGCAAACCCAGTGTGGAGTGGGACGATGTGACCATGGTCACAGGAGTTTTCAGGATTAAAGAGAGATGAGAATGTTGACTCCATGATCAGAAGGCTTCATTTATTATTTTATTATATATATACTGCATTATAACTAAACTAAAAAGAAATAGAAAGGAAAAGGTTTCTTGGAAGGCTAAGCTAAGAATGGAATTGAAAAGAATGAATAACAAAGATCTGTGTCTTGGCTGAGAGCGAGACCCAGCTCTGCCGTGAGTGGTCAGTACATCCAAACATGCACAGGAGACCAATCACGGATCCACCTATTGCATTCCACAGCAGCAGATAACCATTGTTTACACTTTGTTGCTGAAACTTCTCAGCTTCAGCAGGAAAAGTCCTAATGAAAGGATTTTAATGAAAAGATGTCTGCAACAGGACGAGACCGGCGTAGGGCCCTGTCCCTGACATGGAGGAGGGGAGGGGTGCCGAGAGATGTGCAGCCCGTGGAGCCGCATCACTGCAGAGTGGCACAAGGGAGCCTGGCACAGCCAAATCCACCCCAGGGGAACCATCGCCATCCCCCGAGTTGGACCCATCCCCTAGCACACTGTCCCAGGGTGGGGAGAGAGCTCCACATCACACAGAAACTCAAACTCCCCCTCGTCCATGTCCGAGACAGAAGGGGTCCACTGGGAACTCCGAGGGGTACAAGAGCCAGACCCCTGCCAAAGCTCCTCACACTTTTTCCACTGCACCAGCAGCGATCCCATGTCTACAGTGCAGTCATCAAAGAGGGCCTCCATGCAGCGGACCCCCACGAGAGACCACTCCTCCTTGGAGAACGGCTTTGCAGAGTCCGAAAAGAGCCCTCGCTCTCGGACCCACAGAAACAATCGCTCAAAATCATGCCAGGAAATAGAAACCTGTTTCCACTCCAGGACTCCCTCCAGAGGTCCAAAATGAGTGAATCCTTCTCAAAACCCACAGAGGTTGCCATCACCACAAGAACAGGAGGCAAAGCACCAAAGAGGGGGGACAATACCGGCAATCCGGACTCTGTCTCAGCCTAGGCTGCAGTACACTTTGGCAGTCACCAGATGTCACTCGAGGACAGGAAAGAACAGAAGCGTACACTGCTGTTCTCAAGGTGAAAGAAAAAAGGGAAATTTATCTTCTGACTCCAACATTTATAGTTTTCCAAAAGTGACAGTGGATTGGAAGGTGACAGTGCCACCTCTCCAATGATACTGGTCAAAGCAACAGCCCTTCAACTCTCTCCTCCTCCGTAAAAGAATGCGAAACAATGAGTTATTTACAGAAAGTGTGTGAGAAAGTTCACTACAAGAATGTCAACATCAGAAGGCTTAGAAAATCTTAAAAAAACAGGATGACACAAGTCTGGCTAGGCTTGGCCTCTGGTGACTGCCTCTCTGGTGACTGCCCCTGCACCAGTGGGGCTCACTTGTTTCCTTCCTATGGAGACCATTGTGACACTGCAGAGCATTGTGGAACCAATGGGCCATGGTGACACTGCAGGCCCCTGTGGAACCTGTTACACTGTAGGCCCTTAAGGAACCAAGAGGAACATTGTGACCCTGCAGGGTATCATGGATCCCAGGGGCCACGGTGACACTGTGGGGCCTTGTGGAACCAAGGACATCTTTGTGGGTCTGTTGGGCTGCATGGTCCCAAGGGGCCAGTGTGAAGCAGCAGGGCTTTGTGGAACCAAGAGGCCATTACTGCATTTCAGGGCTTTGTGGAGCCAAAGGGCCATTGTGATCCTGCAGGGCACCATGGATCCATGGAGAGCATTGTGGCATTGCAAGGCCCCGTGGAATCATGGAGACCCTTGTGACCCTGCAGGGCCTTATGGAAGGAAGGGGCCATTGTGACACTATGGGAAGTTGTGGAACCAAGGGAATCATTGTTGCACTACTGGGCCCCAATGGAACCAAGGGGCCATTGGACACAGCGAGGCTTCATGGAAACCAAAGTCCATTATGGCACTGTGGTGCCTTGTGCTTGTGGAACCATGGAGACCATTAGGATCCTTAAGGACTTGTGTAACCAAGGAGCTATTATGACACCTCAGGGCATCATGGAAGCAAGAGAATCATTGTGGCACTGCAAGGCCTCAGAGAAGCAAGGAACCATTGTGACACTGCAGGGCCCTGTGGAACCAAGGCAACATGAAATAGGTGTGGCTGCCTTGGTCTCCCAGGGATCACCTGACAGGTCTGGCTGACCTTGGAATGTGGAAGGCCACTCCCATCTGCCCCTGAAACACTGAGGCTCTGCACTTTCTTTCTTATGGAAAAGAACTGTCCATCTTTTCCTGGCATCCATGGCCAAAATTAGGATTCCACCTCCAAATTTCTGTGTATCCAAGGATGTCTCCCAGACAAAAGCTCCCAGGACAGACAGATCTGGCTGGTCTTTAACTCCTGAGGGGCAGCACTCACCTGTTTTCCAAACACTGGAAAGGGCTCTGTGCTTTTCTTTTTATGAAAAAACCCCATCCTTCTTCTCCAGGCACAAATGTTTTAGATTAGGACTCCACATTCATCAGTTCAAATATCCAAGAGTTGCTCCAAGCAAACCTGCCAGGACAGACAGGTCAGACTTGCCTTGGCCTCTGGTGATTGTTGTTCATCAGCTCCTGAAACATGGGGGCTCCGTGGTTTCATTCCTATGGAGACCAATATGACGCTTGGGAGCCTTGTGAAATGAAGGAGCCATTGTGACACTGCAGAGCACCATGGATCCAAGGGACCAATGTGACACTGTGGAACCCAGGACATCTTTGTGGCTCTGTTAGGCCAAATGGGCCCAAGGGACCAGAGCAAAGCAGCGGTGTGGGAGTTAGCCCAGCTGTAACTCAGTGAAACAGATTTTACCTCGGAAGTACCGGGCTCGAGTTTCAAGCCCTGGAAATCATTTGTTTAACTTAAGGTGAGTTAGAGAGTTCCCCCAGAAGCCTTAATGTTGTTATGCTAAGTTGTCCAAGTTCTCCTCCCCTACTGGTTACTTGTGTCCCCTATATGGTTATTGTTCTAGAGTGTTCTACCCTCAAGTGTATATATTGTTGCTTCGCCTTTATCTCAGGTCTTTGAATCCTACCCCTTGCATTGCGCTTGACTTCTCCATGTTTATTGTTTTTCACCCTGTTACTAAAGTTCTATTTGGGCAAACTCATTGATCCTGCTTGTAGGATCATCAGGGGCTAGGACGGTTGGGATGGACGGAGACCAGAGATCTCTGAAGCCACGTCTCGGAACCTGTGGTTTATTGCAAAGGGTGTGGGTGCAGGGACCTTGTTTGGAGCTGCCAGCCACAGCCCAGAGCAGGCCCAAAAGAGACACCCAAAATGGATGCCTGAAAGAGGAGGGGAGTTCCCATTACTATACAATAAATCTTCTTCTGTGCTGCATATTCTAATTTTTGCTAAACAATATAATACAAGATACAAATCTTATAGCATTTACATACAGCCTATATACATTACCATACTGTGTTACATTCTAAAACCTAAAAACTACTCTTTGGGCCCCTTATGCCAAGCTAGTAGGGTCTGCTCTGACCCTTGGACCTGTCTGCAAGCAGAGGGTATTGTTTCATCAAAAGAAGATTACCTTCAGCCGGCCATACTAATGTTTGCCTGTTGTCCAGTAACTAAGGCTTGGTGTCTCAAAGCTTGCTTTCATTTCAATCTCACTTATAGTTTCCATATTCTCAAAATCTTTTGCCAGGCAATCATATTTATAAGGCTTTCCTGTTTCATCTTCCCCAGCATCTGCTTCTTTTCATTTTCACCACCCTTGCCCTGAAGCTGCGGAACCAGAAAGGTTTGTCACAGCCACCCTCATTGCGACCTTTGCCGCCCGAACAGGAACCATGACATTTAGTCACATCAGAGTGGTTAGCTGATGGATAGACCAGTGCTCCCCGGGACTTTGGATTATGTCAGGCTGGCAGATTCATCATTGTTTTGAGGGACCTCAGCCAGGATCCCCAGGGACAATGACGGTTTCACCTGCGTAGGATTGCAGGTGGGTTTAGGGAAACGCAGGACAATTATTGCCCATTTTGCCACTGCATTTTTACAATATACATCCACATGCCATTATTGATTTGGGATGTTCCAGTGGCTGTTCCACCTAAGGCAGAGAAAGAGAAAAATGGGCAGCCAGAACTCCAAAGTAGAAAGGTGCATATATGGATGCTGCAAGTTAATTCTTACTGATCATGACCAAATATCTTCAAAGAACAAATAAAAATCAGTTGTGAAGTGGATCATTAAAATTTTTCCAGATGCCCTTGAGCCTGACCATCCTCCCTCCATCTTGGCTCCTCCACTTCCTACTACCACAACCTTCTCTTCCACCCTGAATGAACCTCCAGACTCCACCCCCAGAACTGCAGGTCACACCCCCACTTTCAATCATTCCACCTTCAGCCTGGGCCATGCCTCCAGAATGCCAGCCCAGGGGTATGCCGTCCTAAATCAAGACCCTTCCTCTCCAACACCTGACAAAATGGCAGTGCCCTTTGCCTCCCCCTCCGACAACAATATAACCCCATGGTCACAGATACTAAGCCCAACTGTCACACTATTTCTAATCCAAATGTTTCTCCTCCAAGTTATTCTTCCTCCTTAAAAAACAGTTTGGATTCCCCAGAGCCACCTTGCCCCTCAACCCCAGAAGATCCCCAGGAAAGGATCCAGAAAGAAGCAGTTAAGAAAGGAGACTGGCAAATAGTCTCGAAACTCCTCGTTGCCCCGGTATGTTATGAAAGAAGGGGGCAGAATCCTAGCTATCAGCCATTGGTTTGAGGGGAAATCAAGGATCTGTGTAGGGCAGCTAAAGACCATAGGAAGGACTTACCTTGTTTTAATGGACTAATGAGGGCCATGTTTACAGCACATGTCTCAACCTCATATGATTTAAATATATTATGACCATGTTGGTGTCACCTACAGAATACACCCTTTGGGAAGGGGGATGGAAGTGTTTACTAAATCAATTAATAGCAGACTATGCTAATAATGAGGCAAGGGCGGAATTGACAAACAATCATCTGGCTGCAGAAGGACAACACAGCCTACCAGATGATCAAGCAGCAGGTGTCCTGAGAGAAGTATTGGATGATATCAAAGAGATGGCTTTGCAAGCTTTAATCCAGGTATTGGATGGTAGCACCCCCAATGTGGACTGCCTTGGGTGGCTGCAGCTAAAGCTTTAGGACAATTAGACCATCTTGGGTGCCTGTTAAGTAAGCAAACCAATGCTACCTCCCTCACATTGAGTGGCCTGCTCACAGACATAGAGGCCATCAGACATGCCACCTTGCAGAACAGCGACAGAGTTTTTACTCTGGGTACATGGCCATGCCAGTGTAGACTCTGAGGGCATGTGTTGCATGAACCTCTCCATCCACAGTGAGTCAATCCAAAAGAGCATTCAGGTACTGAAGGAAGGGTTCAAGAAGCTCCAAGTCAAAAACAAAGACTGGGTCAAACAACTCTTCGAATCCAAGGGACTAAAGGGTTGGATGATGTCGAGCTAAGACAGGACTATTCATTCTCTTAGCGGTTGTTGTTTTATTGTTAAATGTCCAATGTTTGTTTGGATGCTTTTAGAAAGTCTTACAAAATTCTTTCAGTGCCATCTTTGTTGCAAAACAGAAAGAAGAAAGATACCCAACACAGGCTCCTCATGGACTCCTAGTAGGAGAGAATTGGCAGCCAGAATGGTACAAAAAGCTCTCAGAGACTCAGTGTGGGAAGGAAACACCTTAAAAGTACCTAAAAGTATTCCTAAATCCATAAAGTACCCTAAAAACCTTGAGTATCTCAAGGCATTAATGGGCACCACTGAGTGTCAGTACAAAGCTCACAAGGGACTCATTAAAGCAGATAATTGGGGCCATGATTGCACAAACCTCTTACAGAGTCTGTATCAAAAGGGAAACACCAAGTACCTTAAACAGACTGAAATACCCTGAAGAATTAATGTGCCCCAGTGAGTGTTGTTACTGGCAAAGGCTCTCCAGGGACTCACTACAGCAGACAATTGGAGGCCATGATTGCACAAACCTCTCAGAGACTCCAAGGCAAAAGCCAAACCCAAAGTCCTTTCAAAAACCTGCAGTCCCTACAAGGAGCATTAAGGAGCCCTCAAGGGCCATTCCTGAGCAAAGCTCCCCAGGGACTCCTTCCAGCAGATCCTTGAGGCTACAGGGATGTGGGCTAGGGGGGGATTCTGAGGGCAGGACAAGGGGTTGACAGTGCCCAGCCTGGCTGGGGCTGTGTCAGGAGGCCCCAGTGCCTAAGGAAGGTGTCTCCTCACAGCTCTTGGTGGCACAGACCCTGCTGCTGTGCCCCAGAGCACCAAGACTTGGCTTCTCTTTGTCCCCACCTGTCATCACTGCCTCCAGTTCTCTGCTCTGCCTGGGGCCTGGGGACACTTTCTCAGGCATGTCCCTCACTGGGACCCATTACAAGTCCAAGAAACTTTTGAGTTAGATTCTGACTTGGAGCTCTGGAGAGGTTTCTTCAGCTCCCTCTCAGGAACTGATGTTCAGGGCCTGAGCACAAAGCCCCAGAGGCTCATTAAAGTCCTTGTGCTGTGTCTGTGCTGCTGAGCTGGGCTGGGCTCCTGGCACAGAGGCAGCTCCTGGTAACCAAGAAGAGTTTCAAAAGCACATTTCTCTTGATGAGCAGCTCTTCTGACAGCCCAGCAGGGCTGGGGCTCTGCCTGCAGCCACCCTGGGCACAGCACAGAGGCACAGAGAGCTTCAATCAGTCAGGGCTGGGAAGGCGCCGAGAGGTTCCTGGGGCAGAATCACTGCCAGCCCTTGGCACAGGAGCCTCTGGCTGCAGGACAATGCAGCTGCAGTTCCTGGAGCCATCTCCTAAAGCTGGAACATCCCAATGCCTACAGACTCTGTGAGTACATTCTCTGATTGTCTCTTGTGCAGAGCAGCCAGGGGTGCTCAGGGCTGTCCTGCAGAGCAGGGTCCTGCAGCCCAGGGCGCTGTGCTGGGGCAGGGACTCTGTTGCCTGCCAGGGACAGCTCTCAGCCAGCCCTGGCAGCTGCTCCCAGCACTGGGGGACAAGATCTGGGTGGGAGGAGACAGCTGGTTAGGCTTGGAAGTGTTCTTCTTGTGTGGGGAGGATGCTGCATTGTTCAGGACTGCTCCCATCCTGGCATTTGACTGCAGAATATTTCCAAGTAGATTTTACAGGGAGCATAGTGAAGCAGGGGCTGCAGAAATGGGAAAATCCTGCTTTTTTTAATCGACTGGCCTGGGTTGGAAATTACACATAGATATTCATCACTCAGTTAAGGTTGGAAAATTAAATTCACTGTGATCTGAATAAACCAGGCAGCAACAGCAATCAGCACAGGACCCCAAAGGCAGCATCAATGTTGCTTTTCCAGATTCTTCAGGGTTGCTGTGACAGAGCCATCAGAGCCTGCAGAGCCCGAGCTGCCACTGGGCAGTGCAAGAGCTGGGAGGGGTCTGCAGGGCAGAGCTGAGCCCCCAGGGCTGGGCTGGGCTCTGGCAGCACTGGCAGGGCTCAGCCCTTGGCACAGGGAAGCAGCTGCTGGCAGGGACAGCTCCAGGCAGCAGAGCTCTGGGCAGACAGTGGGAGGAAAGTGCCCCCAAGCTGTGCTGAGATATTTAAAGTCCTCTCCAAACCCAACTATTCCATGCTTACATTTTTACAGATCCCCATGCTCAGGCATTGCAAATGTCCAATACCAGCTCCATCAGGCACTTCCTCCTGCTGGCATTGACAGACATGTGGCAGCTGCAGCTCCTGCACTTCTGTCTCTTGCTGGGCATCTCTCTGGCTGCCCTCCTGGGCAACAGACTCATCATCAGTGCCATAGCCTGCGGCCACAACCTGCACATGCCCATGTTCTTCTTCCTGCTCAACCTGGCCCTCAGCAACCTGGGCTCCATCTGCACCACTTTCCCCAAAGCCATGCACAATTCCCTCTGGGACACCAGAACCATCTCCTACACTGGATGTGCTGCCCAAGTCTTTCTGATTTTCTTCTTCCTGTCAGCAGAGTATTTCCTCCTGACCATCATGTGCTACGACCGCTACGTGTCCATCTGCAAATCCCTGCACTACGGGACCCTCCTGGGCAGCAGAGCTTGTGCCCACATGGCAGCAGCTGCCTGGGACAGTGCCTTTCTCTATTCACTGCTGCACACAGCCAATACATTTTCCCTGCCCCTGTGCCATGGCAATGCCCTGAGCCAGTTCTTCTGTGAAATCCCTCAGATCCTCAAGCTCTCCTGCTCCAAATCCGATCTCAGAGAATTTGGGCTCCTTGTGTTTTCCATCTGTTTAGCATTGTGTTATTTTATGTTCATTGTTTTTTCCTATGTGCAGATCTTCAGGGCTGTGCTGAGGATTCCCTCTGTGCAGGGATGGCAAAAAGCCTTTTCCACCTGCCTCCCTCACCTGGTCATGGTCTCTCTGTTCCTCAGCACTAGTACATTTTATTATCTTAAGCCCCCCTCCATGTCCTCCCCATCCCTGGATCTGGCTGTGTCAGGTCTGGATTCAATGGTGCCTCCAGCTCTGAACCCCCTCATCTACAGCCTGAGGAACCAGGAGCTCAAGGCTGCAGTGTGGAGACTGATGACGGGATGGTTTCAGAAGCATTAAACTGCTGGCCAGTTTCTGCAAATCACATGTAATAAAAGTCCTCTTTGATACTTCTTGATGGTTTCATTTTGGTGGTTCTTTATCTATTTATTTTACTTTTTAAATCTTGTCCACTAATAAATATAATTATTTGTGCCATTTTTCATTTTTTTTCTCTCCACCTGCCCTGTGGCCACTGACTGTGTCAATGAGGAGCTGCACTGTTGGTGGCTTTAATAGAACTAAAGGATCTCCCAGCAGAGTTTTCTGCAGACATGCCCTTTTGTTGCCTTCTCTGGAGCTGCAGCAGCAATGTCTGTGTGCAGAGCTGGGGACAGATCAGTGCTGAGTACAGCAGCCCTGCTCCTGCTGGCTGCACCATTCCTGATCCAGGCCAGGAGCCATTGGCCTTCTGCCCACCTGGGCACACTGCTGCCTCATGTCCAGCCTGCTGTCCATCAGTTCCTGCACATCCCTTTCTGCCTGGCTGCTCTCCAGCCTCTCTGTCCCCAGCCTGTAGTGCTGCAGGGCTTGTTGTGGCCAAAGGGCAGGACCCGGCACTGGGACTTGTTCAACCTTGCCTTGTTGGATTTGGGCCCTGGATCCAGCCTGTCCAGGGCCCTGTGCAAAGCCCTTCTGACCTCCAGCAGATCAACACTCACATCCAGCTTGGTGTCATCTGCAAAGATGTCCTTGGTTCCATGGGGCCCCTCAGTGTCACAATGGCCTCTTAGTTACACCAGGCCCTGCACTGTCACACTAGTCTCCTTGATTCCATAGGGCCCCAAAATGTGACAGTTGACCCCTTGGTTCTGTGGGACTTCACAGTGTCATAATATTCTCGTTGGTGCTGCAGTTCCACAGTGGGCCCTTGTTTCCATGAGGCCCCAGAGTGTCACAATGCCCCTATGGTTACATGAGGTCCCACACTGTCACCATGGTCTCTGTGGTTCCAGAAGTCCCCTCAGTGTCACAATGGACTCCTTGTTTCCACAAGGCCACACACTGTCACAATGTTCTTCCAGATTCCTTGGGGCCCCATCGTTTCACAGTGGCCCCTTGGTTACACAGGATTCGGTAGTGTCACAATGTCCCCTTGGTTCCATGAGGCCCCACAGTGTCACAATGTCCCCTTGGTTCCACTAGGCCCTGCAGTCCCCCTAATGGTCTCCTTGGTTTTGCAGTGCCAAAATGGTGAAAGCCCTTGGTTACACAAGGCCCTGCAGTGTCACAATGGTCTCTGTGTTTCCATGAGGACCCAGAGTGTCACGGAGCACTCCGTGGGTCCATTTGGCCCCAGAGCACCACAGTGGACCCCTGTTTCTGTGGGGCTGCACAGTGTCACCATGGTCCTCTTAGTTCCACTAGGCCCTGCAGTGTCACAATTGCCCCAGAATATCCCAGTCATCACAGAATAAAAGAATCAAATAGGCTAGAAAAGACCTTTGAGATGATCAAGTCCAACCAATGCCCTAATACTGCCTTGTCACCCAGATCATGGCACTAAGTGCCACTGGAGAGGGACAGTGACTCTGCCACCTCTCCCCTGGCCAGCCCATTGCAATGCCCACTCACCCTTTCTGTGAAGAACTTCTTCCTATTGCCCAGCCTGACCCTCCCCTGGTGCACCTTAGGGCTGTGTCTTCTTGTCCTGCCCTCCAGCAGATCCACACTCACACCCAGCTTGGTGCCATCTGCAATTTGTGAACGGTGGACTCAATCCCCCCAGCCAGATCATCAGTGAAGATATTAAACAGGACTGGGCCCAACACAGATCCCTGGGGGAAACCACCAGTGCCTGGACACCAGCTGGGTGCAGCACCATCCCCACCACTCTCTGGGCCCAGCCTCCAGCCAGCTCTTCAATCTCCCAGCGAGGAGGGAACCTGCCCAAGACGTGGGTTGCAGCTTTTCCAGGGAATGCTGTCAGAGACAGTGTCAAAGGCTTTGCTAAAATCCAGGCACACAACATCCACAGCCTTTCCTGCATCCACAGATGGGTCACCAGGTCATAATGGGAGACCAGGTTGGTCATGCAGGACCTGCCACCCCTAAATCCACGCTGGTTGGCTCTGATCCCTCGGCCATCCTGTGGGCGCCCTGTGATGGCACTCAAGGTGATCTGTTCCAGAACCTTGCTGGGCACCCAGGTCAGGCTGACAGGCCTGGAGTTCCCCAGCTCCTCCTTCCGGCCCTTCTTGGGGATGGGCTCACATTGGCACCTCCAGTCCTCTGGGCCCTCCCTGCTGAGCCAGCACTGATGGTAAATGATGGAGAGCAGCTTGGGGAGCTCATGCCCCAGCTCCCTCATGCCCTTAGGATGGATTCCATCTGATTCCATACACCTGTGAGCATCTGAGTGTCTCAGCAGGTGCCCAGCTGCTTCCTCCTGGATTACAGGGGGGGCTGTTCTGCTCCCTGTGCCCATTTACCAGCTCAGAAGAACACTTGTCCTTAGAACAACCTGTCCTAATATTGAAAATTGAGACAAACAAGGTGTTAAGTAGCTCAGCTTTTCTTTCTCTTTAGTTTCTATATTCTCCACTACATCCAATAAGGAGTAGACATTCCCTTATCCCTCCTTTTGCTATACACTTTTTTATACAAAGTTTTTTTTAAAATTTTTTTACAGAATGGGCCAGGTTAAGTTCTGATTGAGCTTTACGTATCTAATTTTCTTTCGGATAACATAATGACATCCTTAAACACTTCCTGAGTTGCTGGTCCTTTTTTACACCGGAGTTCCCACAAAACCTGAATGGGCAGCTAAGCCAGTCATTTTCCTCACTAGATCATCTTTTGCCACACTGGCAGAGGCTGCTCCTTCTTCTTAGGGTTACTTTCTTGAAACGTGTCCATCCTTCCTGGACCCCTTTGTTTTTAAGGGCTGTTTCCCTTTAAAGAATCAGGACCTGATTTGGTACTCCCCAAATCAGCATCCTAAACTGGCCAAAGTCTGCCCTTCCTAATTCCAGTGCAGAAGTTTTGTTGCTGCCCTTCCTTATTTCACAGAAGATCACAGAGTGGGCTATGACATCACAGAATGGGGTATATGAGGTCATAGAGCAGCTATGACATCACAGACTGCCTCTGTGATATCACAGAGCAGGCTGTGACATCACAGGTTAGAGGTATGACATCGCAGAGCAAACTGAGACATCACAGAGCAGGCTGTGACATCCCAGAGGAGCTGTGTGACATCCCAGCAGGGCTGCGTCAGGTCACTGGGTTGGTCACTCCGCCCCAGCTCCCCCTCACAGTTTCTCCCAACAAGTCCAATGCTGTTCATGCCCAGCAGGGTCCCTGTCCCCCGGGATCCCCCCGGCCCACCTGGAGCCACAGCCTCCACCAAAGGATGTTCCACAGGATCCACCCCAGAGCCTGACAAGGGGACAAGGGGCCAGGGCTGCGTGACCAGGACATCAAGGATGTGGGCTATCCTGTCACTGTGGCCTGGATTGGGTTGCCCAGGACAGGAAAGATGTCTGGCAGCTGCAGTCGGGTCTGGGAAGAGCCTCGAAGGTGGGGCTGGAGCCCTTGGGCTGTGAGCAGAGGCTGAGGGAGCTGGGCTTGTCCAGCCCAGAGCAGGGAAGGCTGAGGGGCTCCTCATGCCAGCCTGGCAGTGCCAGCGAGGAGGGGATGGAGAACACAGAGCCAGGCTCTTCACCAGGTGGCCTGGTGGGAGATAAAAGCCAATGGGTGGAAGGGGAAAGAGGGGAGATCAGCCAGGGCATGAGCAGATGAAAGGAGTCAGGCTGGTTGCAGCATTTCCTCAACACCAAGAGCAGCCTGACCTTTCTTCTCCATCTACCACTGATAAAATTGCAAATCAGGAATTGTTTGAGCTGTTCTGTCCTCAGTCCAGGTCAAGAATCCTGACACAAGAACTTAATTGTGTTTATATCTATCAAAGAACCCCGTTTGTCAAAAATTAATTTTAGTATGTAAATCAGTTGTGAATAGTGGACTCATCAGACACTCCTGGGACATTGCACATAGATCAGGGAAGAGTTTGTAATTGTGTGATTGCTATTTTAATTGTGTAATTTTTATTACGTAGTATCCTGTTCAACTGTGGTCTGTTGGCTAGGTCCAGTGTGGGCTGGAGGGAGCTCAGATTTGCACAAGGCTGCTCTGAGTGCCAGCCATGGATGGGGGAAATGATGGGATGGGGGTAGGGACAGAGTCTGATTGATTGTCAGCCATGAAAGGTGTTGATTTTCATTCCCAGTCAAACTGCATGAGGAGGTACTCAGATTCACTGTCAATTGGAGATTGCACATAGCAATGAATTAACAGGAAAACAAAACTAAACTAAACAGGCCCCAAAAAATATTTTCTGGCTGTCTTTTTAAATATCATGTATTCACTTTGAATACACTACTGAGAACTACTTAAACACAAAGGATTTGAAAATTAAAATCAAATTATTCCCATGCGCTTGGCTTGTTAAGGTGTTCTGAATGTTAATGAGCCCTGGGACACTGAATTCCTGCACTCAAGAGCTGAAGGCTGAACAAGCCTCTGGAGCAGGAAAATTCAGCAGCAGCCTCCAAGTTGCCAAGGATGTCAGCAGCCCCCACTGAGGCCATCCCTGCCCAGAGACCGTGGGGGAATGGGCAGACAAGGAGAGCGTCCCTGGGGCTGGGGCAGCACAACTCAGAGGCAGCAACGGCTCCAGCTGGGAAATGGAGTGTGGAATGTGGCTGGGAAAGCCCTGCCTGGGCTGTGCCAAGCAGGACAGACAAGCCCTGACTCCCATCCCCCAAACAACTCTCTTGAAGAGAGATTTAAAAGGAATTACAATTGCATGTGTCCTCTGAGTTGGACTCCCTGGAAAATAACAACAGGAGGTTCTCAGGCACTCAGAACAACCAAACAGCCTTTGCTGGCAACTTTAGAAAATCAGAGAAACTTTGGCAAAATTTTTATTACAATATTGTAGTGGTTTTGGTTTGTTAATTTAAGATTTTTCTAATCTTGAGTTTTCTTAATTAATGTATTGATGAGTGTTGTGGGTTTTAGTGCCAATTAAATATTTCTGTATTTATTTTATTGTGAGATAGGATTACAAGAAAGGCAAAGTAGGCTTAAAATTTTAAAAGGGTAAAAAGAAAATTTAATTAAAAATAAATTAAAAAAGAAGAAAGTAGTAAGAATTAAAATAAACTCTTTAGTACACTCTTTTTTCTTTGAACTTTTTCTGACAATGTGAAGTAACTAAATTTAAAATTTCTAGTTAGTTTGCTATTTCCAGAATAGTCCTTTTTTTAGATTACTTTGGGAGAGAAGTTTTTCATGTTAAACTTAAGGAGTTTTTTTACAGGAGGAAAATATAGGTTTTTTGTGGTTCTTAATTTTGTCATGAATACAGTTGTCTGGGAAACTTAGGTATTGTGTAGTTCCTTTTATTGCTACAAGCCATTTTACTGCTTGTTGATGGGCCATGCTGACTTATGAGGTATTGTTTTAAAGATGAGTTGTTTAAAGGTAAAAGGTTTTGTTATTTACTTTTAAAATTATTTTTATCTTCTGGAATAGAGTTCTTCTCTTGAGGGTATTGGATTATGATTTTTTTCTTTTACTTTTTAAACTTCTAATGAAATTACAGTAATTTTAACAGTTGTTTATTTTAGCATGTAGGTTTTTGTTTGATATTAATTTGAATATTTTTTAATAATATTATGTGCCATAAAAAAGAGGGGTTTTTTCATAGTTTATAGGAGGATTTAAGATTTAAGAATAAGGTATTTTTTCTTCTGTTTTTTATTTGGGATTGCCTTTCTTTTGTACTGACTTTGATGAGTGTTTTTTAATATGTTTGCATTTTGTTTTTTCTTTTACTCAATGGAGGATTGATGTATTGAAAGGATTAACACCTGACCTTCCAGTAACTTGTGGTGGGAGTTGGTTTTGGGTTGTGTTAGGATTGGTTTTACGATTGGTTTTTGGGGTTTTTTTGTGTTTAATTTTAGTTACAGGGTTATTTTTTATGAGTTATAGGTTGTAGGGGTTTTTGGTTTGTGTCAAAGGAAGGAGACCCAGACACCAATTGGTTCATCCAAGTCCGATTTATTGATCGAATACGGCGGGTTAAATACAGTTCTTAATAAGTTCATACATATTGCAAAAGCTGAGCTCAGGATTGGTTAGTTACATATCAGCAACTACGCCTGCTTCTACATTCTTGTGCTTATTCTTTTGTTACCTTCTGCAGATATTCAGGACTAATCTCACCTCCTTTTCCTCATGTTGCAGCAAGGTCATCCGGCATTCTTGCCTGTCAGCAGTCACTGAATCAGAGACTGCTGACCTCCCTCTTTCAGCTTAACCAGTGGCATTAAGTCAGTATGGCCTTTCTCAGCTAACCAACTCTTAAGAAAATCCTCCACATTTCCCCCATTTTCTTCTTGAGCAAGAAGACTAGTCTGCATTTTTGCTATCATACGACTGACCATGTTTTGAATACAATTAAAGACACAAGGCAAAATAAGCAAAAACAGTAAAACTACACCCAGTAGTTCTATAGCATAGATCACAAGGTTCCTCAGCCATGGCCCAAGTCCTAAGTTTTTAAGCCACTCGTCAATTCCTAAACCTTCTTCTTCCTTGAGATTGTGAAGTCCTTGTTGCAATTCTTTTATCTTAGTGTGAATGGACACCGAATGATCAGACAGATTCATGCAACACATTCCCTCAAACTCTTCACATCCATGCCCTTGTGCTAAGAGCAAAAAATCTACAGCAGCTCTATTTTGCAAAACAGCATGGTTAACACTCTGCACATCTGCAGTTAACATGTCTAGAATTTGGGATGTCTTGTTTAGCTCATTTTTTGCCCAGCACCCTAATTGCTTTGCTAAATTCATAGCCTTATTGGCAGATCCTCCTGGCAAAATAGTTGAAACTACTACTTGCCTGAATGTACCCCAAAACTTTGGATCTCCTATCTGGCTGCAGTCCAAGTCATGTATACTATGCCTCTTTCTATTTGAATTTTGACTCAACCGCATTAGCAAAGGCACATTAGGATGAAACAATGACAATTTTCCCAAATAACAGGGTCCACTCTGTGGTTTAGCTGGTACACCATTCCACGCCCTGTCTCCACAAATTAAAAATATTCCTGTAGACAATTTCATTGGTGCCGTGATTTTTGTACTGTTACATTGACTGTAATACTGTGGAGAG
Source organism: Melozone crissalis (assembly GCF_028551555.1). Taxonomy (NCBI): domain Eukaryota; kingdom Metazoa; phylum Chordata; class Aves; order Passeriformes; family Passerellidae; genus Melozone; species Melozone crissalis. The sequence goes on along the minus strand of NW_026535896.1, from coordinate 6,851,439 downwards.
AATTCACTCAAATTCAGGGATGAATCTACGGTGGCCCATGTTTCTTTAGGTTGATTTAAATTTTGAACATCCAAGGGTTTGAAACTAAACTATCCTCCAGCTTTAGTGTTAGGCATACTGGCGTTTGTACTTCCAAAAAGATCCAATTCTTCAGGAGGAGAATGCAAAGAGGTGTTAAGTGATTGGATTAGTAAGCATTGGCGATAGCCATCACTCTGACCTGCAGTATACCCTTGCTGCACTGGCAATGTGATGTTTGACATGTTAGACATACATAAAGTTCGATTACTTATTAAACTGCAAAATTCTCCAGGAGACCACACCGGAAGTCCTACCAGGCATGTTCGAAATGGATTAGTAACTCCTCCAAGACTAAGACAAAGCGATGATTGATTAATTTGATTAGCAAGTGTTACCCATAGATTTTCTCTTGGCTGACTGAAACGTGTTATCCCTATTGCTTCACTTGCTGCAGCATTGAGCAGTATAAAAACAAACCTCATTTTTCTTTCTGCTTTCTCTTGTTTTTCCTTTCTTTGTTGTCTTTTCCCTGGTTTGTTAGGACGGTTAAAATGAACTTGAGTTAGTCTTTGAATACACTGGTCTAACTCCAAATTAGCATCCTTGCTTACGGGTATAGCGTGAGGTAAGTTTAAAGGCAAATCAGCTTTACAGCGAGCTGCTATGATGCGTGAGGATGTAGTAATTTCAAGCTCTCTAAGTACTTGCTGTAATTTCCACCTTATATATGCTATGGCCACTTGTTCTGTACTCTCATAAAGTTGTAATCCTGACCTTCCTGGTAGACCAGTACTTTGCTCAAGAGCTCTATACCAGGAAGAATATCGAATCCACTTCCCAAAACAAGGGTGACACCATAAAATTCCTACTGTCCTCTGTGAATACCAATAAACCTTATTGCAATCAGCACAATGCAAAGCTACCCAAGCATAGCACTTATCATTATCCTTTTTGCGAATGTAACAAGGAAGTGTATATAGGAAAGGATCAGTATTAAAATTTGTCTGTGTGATCCAATCCAACCAGTTCAATGGTGGTGATTGCAAAGCCTCTTCAGCTTTCTTACTATATACAGCTACCAATTCAAGCTCCTTCTTTAATACAAAATGTATCTTATCTCGTAATCGCTGTTCTTGTTCTTCAACACCTATAGCATGCCACAAAGCAGGGTCCCATGGAGCTACAGCATCCTACAAGGCAGGGTCCCATAGATGTGAAATTGCCCTAATCATAGAAAACTAATTAGCAATCACTAATAGCCTTATTTAGATGAGGTCGTTCCCTTTCTAGCCTTCTTTTTCTTATCAGTTTTCAGTTTTGCTGCTCCTAACTTTACTGGTCCTGTTACTTGCAAACTTAATTTTTGCAACTTTTCAATGCAGCAGTCTAGTGCTCTTTCAGGATTCCCTCTGAAGGGCCCTACAATCGAACGTTGCGTTAAAGGTACTAATTTTCTACACCTTACAGAGACTATACGTGATTTACTTTGAACCTTAATTCTATTCACGACACATTGTACTTCCCATTGATAATAAGCAAGAATTTTCTGTTCAGGAGACTCATAAAGATTTAAAGCTATATATGCATTTTGCCCTGTTTGTCTCCTTAATTCATCTTGCCAGCTTTTACCCCACGTGTGCTCGTGCTTACAAATGTGACACCACAAATCCCATAATAATGATTGTTCTATCCAAAAAGTGTTATCACAACTCCCACAACGTAGGGCTATCCAGGCAGCACAATGTGGATTGTGACAGTCAAGGCAAGGTGCCTTTGCTGGATTTGTTAAACGAAAAGTTGATAATGAGTCAATAAAACCGATCAACTCCTGGGCCGTCCGATAGTGACGTGTCAGTGCTCTGTCCAACACTTTCGAGTGTCCCTTTAGCTGTAGCAGCAGCGGTTGTAGGACTAGGGACAGTTTCTTCCCCAGTCGCTCCTTGTCCTCCTCCGTGAGACAGTCCACCAGAGGCTGCATCAAAAACAGGTTTAGTCCACTTAGCAGGCACCCACAAAGGCCCTGTTGGTGAGGAAACACAAAGATACCCCTGACCCCAATATAATACTTTTGCAGGTTTTTCCCATAATCCTGTACTCGGGTTCTTATACTTAACCCAGACCTCTGTTTCCTCAGTAATTTCCTGACCTGACCTTGGGTGATGTTTAATTGCAGAGGGGGTATCGTCTTCCCCAAAAATACATAAATGATTAATCACATACAGAACCTTAGCCAAGCATGATTGTGGGTCCTTTATATCTTGATGCTTTTCAATATACTGCTTAAGGGTACCATTTGCTCTTTCTACTATTGCCTGTCCAGTAGGAGAGTATGGAATACCTGTCACATGCTTAACGGACCATCGATTCAAAAATTTCTGGACCCTAGCACTTTCATAAGCTCGACCATTATCTGTTTTGATACTCTTTGGGACTCCCATGACAGCGAAGCAACTTAACAGGTGCCTGATAACATGTATAGCTTTCTCTCCTGCCTGAGCAGTAGCCCATATGTAATGACTATATGTATCTATAGTGACATGCACACACTTAACTTTACCAAATCTAGCTATATGTGTAACATCCATTTGCCATTTCTCATTTATTTCTAAACGTCAAGGATTAACTCCAATGCCTAAACCTATTTCTCCATTATGATAACTACATGTTGGACATGCTCTAACAATGGCCTTAGCTTCTGACAAACTCAGCTCAAAGTTCCTTGCTAATCCTTTTGCATTTTGATGATATCTACTATGTGCTTCTCTGGCCAATGTATGCTTATCAATAGGACAAGAGTTATCAATGGGTAAGGTAACCAATTTGTCTGCACGTTCATTCCCTTCTCCTAAACCTTCAGATCATTTATGGCTCCTAATATGAATCACCGAATACACTGCATTTCTCTCTCGTAGAGCTTTCCTTAATTGTATCAGTAACTCATACAAACGTTTATTATTCACTTCCTTAATTGCTGCTTCCTCTATTCGTCTGACTACTCCTGCGACATACATAGAGTCTGTGACCACATTTAAAGGCTCCTTTAAGTTGGACACTGCCCATACTACTGCTAACAATTCCAAAGTTTGTAAGCTATCTGCAGGGTCTGCTGTGAGAAGTTGATGCTTCCATTGTCCTTTTTCTTGCCAGGTGACAGCAGCACGCCTTGATTTCTTTCCTGCATCTGTAAAAGCTGTAATAGCTCTTGTATCCAATAATCCATAAAGGGTTATGCTTTGATGCCCATGGGTAATTTCCACTTTCTGTTTTGGTCTATTTTGTAAATCCACAAAGTTAAAAGTGTAACACCAGTAGAGCCAAAACCTTTTTCATTCCATGTTTGCCCAGTAAATGATGGTATACCAGATGTCATTTGTGATAGTGGTCCCAATTGTGCGATGCGTAGTCCTTTTGTTAATTTAACCGGAGGATAAAGGGTGTAAACCATGATTTGTATTTCCCCTGTATAGTCAGCATCAATAACACCAGGCAATACAAATAATCCCAGCATGGTTGTTGAGGAACGTCCCAGTAATAATGCTCCACATCTTTGTCCACTTAACATAAGAGGACCCTTTACTCCAGTTTGCATCCTCTCAGGCCGGTTCGTCATTAGTGTGACGTCTACTGCTGCTGATAAGTCCAAACCGAGGCTCCCTGCTGTTGCTGGCAGTGATGTTACGGCAGCAGCTGGTGTCTCCGATGTCACGGCGGCAACTTGTGTCTGGGCGCGTATGTCCCTCATTGCCGCATCGGTAACACTTGATGAACGGTCTCGAGCCTCCTTGCGTAACCGCCAGTGAGCCGCTTCGGAGAGGAGCAAGAGCAGCTAACACCTGATTCTGAGGAGCTAACATCTTATTTTGAGTAGACTCTGCTTGCTTTTGTAACCCTAATCCTAATTCCTTTAAAGCTTCTGCTATAAATGCCTGTGAAGCTGTTGGCATTAATGCCATTCGCTCTAATGCCTCCTCAATGGTCCAATTTGCCCCTAAAGTAGCTAACACTCTTGCATTTGCCTAACAGGTTCACTTTTTACTCCAAACTGACTAACCGTAGAACGTAACTGAGCTAACATCTTCCAATCTAAGGGATTATATTCCGCTATATTATGCGGAAGGTTCCCCTGTGCATCATACTGTGGTGTGTATGTGACCGGACATGCAAGATTAGAAGCTACTTCCACCGCCTCGCCATCCCCCATCTGCATTACTTCTTTTGCCAAAGCAGCCCAAGCTTCCCTCCTCTGTTTAGCCATTTCCCCCCATAGATCACGGTGTGCCCCTGGGATGGGATCTGACTCTTTAAGGGTGCTATGCTGCTGGCACTTTGGTACAGAGACCGAGTTCTCGCACGAGGAAGGCGGTGGAGCAGGAGCCGGCTCGTGCGGGGGAAGCGGCCCCCCCGCCGGAGCTGGCTCACTCGGGGGAAGCGGCGGAGGCAAAGCTGGCGGCGGAGGCGAAGCTGGCTTGCTCCCACCCCCACCATCCGACCCGCCTGAAGCTGGCGGCGGAGGCAAAGCTGGCTTGCTCCCACCCCCACCATCCGACTCGCCCTCCCCCCCTAACAGGAAGGGTGCAGATGGTTCCACTGTATCTAAGGGAAAATTTTCCACACCATTTTTCTGGGGACCCTTAGGCATAAATATCTGAGTTACAGAAGGTGCTAAGGGATCATCCTCACGACCATACCCTATATTCCTCTTATGAGCTTCTGTCGCCCTTTCTGCTGCCTTTCTCTCAGAGACCTGCTGAAGTAACATATTATACACCACCCACCATAACTTGCCAAATTTCTTTGCTGACTTATCATGATCTAACACTGTATCCCACAGGATATCCCCAAACTTTTTCCACTCTGCTATCTCATGAACTGTATGTGAATTAGCAAAAATTCCTTTAGAATGACCATAAGCTAATAACCCTGGTAATTCCTTTTTTAAATCTATCCCTTTTACTCCTCGCCTTTCTAAATATGAGGAGAAGAGATCGTATGCCGCTTGCCTATCCATACCTATATATCAGCGCACGCTGTTGCAGCTCTCCAGGCTCCTGCAGCACGTAGTTGGCTTGAGTCACCGTTGTGATCCTCAAGGGTGCTTTAAAATCCGGCACCGTCCCGGCTGCAAGGACCCACACCCAACTTCCTCGACCGTGGTGCGTTTATAATCCAAGAGAGCGAACGTTCAGGGGGTTGCCTGCATTCTCCACCATTTGTCGACGGAAGGAGACCCGGACATCAATTTGATCATCGCAGGTCTGATTTTATTGATCGGTACAGCAGGTTAAATACCGTTTATAATGAACTTCATACATATTGCAAAAGTTGAGCTCAGGATTGGTTAGTTACATATCAGCAACTACGCCTACTTCTGCATTCTTATGGTTATTCTTTTGTTACATTCTGCAGATATTCAGAGCTAATCTCACCTCCCTTTCCTCATGTTGCAGCAAGGTCATACGGTTCTTAGTCAGAGACTGCTGACTTCCCTTTTCAGCCTACTGAATGCTGACCTTCCTCTTTCAGCTGAACCAGCGGCATTATGTCAGCATGGCCTTTCTCTGCTAACCACTCATTAATAAAATCCTCCACAGAGCCACAAAGATGTCCTGGGTTCCACAGTATCACAACGGTCCCTTGGATCCATGGTGCTCTGCAGTGTCACAATGGCTCCTTCATTTCACAAGGCTCCCAAGCGTCACATTGGTCTCCATAGGAAGGAAACGACGGAGCCCCCATGTTTCAGGAGCTGATGAACAGCAACCACCAGTGGCCAAGGCAATCCTGACCTGTCCGTCCTGGCAGGTTTGCTTGGAGCAACCCTTGGATATTTGAACTGATGAATGTGGAGTCCTAATCTAAAACATTTGTGCCTGGAGAAGAGGGAGGAGGGTTTTTTCATAAAAAGAAAAGCACAGAGCCCTTTCCAGTGTTTGGAAAACAGGTGATGGCTGCCCCTCAGGAGTCAAAGACCAGCCAGATCTGTCTGTCCTGGGAGCTTTTGTCTGGGACACATCCTTGGATACACAGAAATTTGGAGGTGGAATCCTAATTTTGGCCATGGATGCCAGGAAAAGATGGACAGTTCTTTTCCATAAGAAAGAAAGTGCAGAGCCTCAGTGTTTCAGGGGCAGATGGGAGTGGCCTTCCACATTCCAAGGTCAGCCAGACCTGTCAGGTGATCCCTGGGAGACCAAGGCAGCCACACCTATTTCATGTTGCCTTGGTTCCACAGGGCCCTGCAGTGTCACAATGGTTCCTTGCTTCTCTGAGGCCTTGCAGTGCCACAATGATTCTCTTGCTTCCATGATGCCCTGAGGTGTCATAATAGCTCCTTGGTTACACAAGTCCTTAAGGATCCTAATGGTCTCCATGGTTCCACAAGCACAAGGCACCACAGTGCCATAATGGACTTTGGTTTCCATGAAGCCTCGCTGTGTCCAATGGCCCCTTGGTTCCATTGGGGCCCAGTAGTGCAACAATGATTCCCTTGGTTCCACAACTTCCCATAGTGTCACAATGGCCCCTTCCTTCCATAAGGCCCTGCAGGGTCACAAGGGTCTCCATGATTCCACGGGGCCTTGCAATGCCACAATGCTCTCCATGGATCCATGGTGCCCTGCAGGATCACAATGGCCCTTTGGCTCCACGAGGCCCTGAAATGTAGCAATGGCCTCTTGGTTCCACAAAGCCCTGCTGCTTCACACTGGCCCCTTGGGACCATGTAGCCCAACAGAGACACAAAGATGTCCTTGGTTCCACAAGGGCCCACAGTGTCACCGTGGCCCCTGGGATCCATGCTACCCTGCAGGGTCACAATGTTCCTCTTGGTTCCTTAAGGGCCTACAGTGTAACAGGTTCCACAAGGGCCTGCACTGTCACCATGGCCCGTTGGCTCCAGAATGCTCCGCAGTGTCACAATGGTCTCCATAGGAAGGAAACACAAGAATCTGTATCATCAACAAGTGGCTTAAGGGTTGGTGTCACAGGCAAAATTTTGGATTCTTTGATCATGGCGAAACTTTTACAGCATCTTCTCTGCTGGAACCAGATGGGGTACACCTCTCTGTTAAGGGCAAAAGGATTTTAGCTCACAAACTGGCAGACCTCATTGAGAGAGCTTTAAACTAAGTTTGAAGGGGGAAGGGGAACCAGCTGAGCTATCTGGAAACAGGCCCAAGAATTGCAAGGCTAAGATAGGGGTGAACTCAGTTGCCCAGATGAGGTGCATGTATACCAATGTACGCAGTTTGGGCAATAAACAAGAAGAGCTGGAGGCCATGGTGCAACTGCAAAGCTATGATGTAGTTGCCATCACGGAAACGTGGTGGGATGACTCACATAACTGGAGTACTACACTGGATGGATACAAACTTTTCAGAAGAGATAGGAAAGGAAGAAGAGGAGGTGGGCTAGCCCTTTATATTAAGCAAACTTTTGACACCATCGAAATTGAAACAAAAGAAGAAGGAGTTGAATGTCTATGGATAAGAATTAAGGGGAAGGCCAACAAGGCCGACACCATATTGGGAGTCTGTTATCGTCGACCCGATCAGGAAGAAGAAGTAGATGAATTATTTTATAAGCAGTTAGGCAATGTTTCAAGATCATCAACCCTTGTTCTTGTGGGTGAGTTCAACCTACCAGATATCTGCTGGGAACTTAATACAGCAGTAAAGAGGCAGTCCAGGAAATTCTTAGAATGTATGGAGGACAATTTTTTGTTGCAGCTGGTGGATGAACCCACCAGGGGAGGGACTATGTTAGATCTGCTATTTACAAATAGAGATGGGCTGGTGGGAGATGTGGTGGTTGGAGGTCGTTTGGGGCAGAGTGATCATGAAATAATAGAGTTCTCAATACCTGGTGAAGTCAGGAAGAGCACCAGTAAAACTCTTGCACTGGACTTCCGGAGGGCGGACTTTGGCCTGTTCAGGAGACTCATTCAGAGCGTCCCTTGGGAAGCAGCCCTTAAAAACAAAGGAGTTCAGGAAGGGTGGGCTTACTTCAAAACAGAGATCTTGAGGGCGCAGGAACAGACCATCCCTGTATCCCGAAAGATCAGTCAACGGGGTAAACGTCCAATCTGGTTGGGAAAGGAGGTCTTGGAGGAACTCAAGAATAAAAAGAGGATGTATCAGCGTTGGAAGAAGGGTCAGGTCTCTAAGGAGGTATTCAAGAGGGCTGCTAGAGTATGCAGAAAAAAAATTAGGGAGGCCAAAGCTCAGTTTGAACTCAGAATGGCGACTACTGTTAAGGATAATAAAAAATATTTTTATAAATATATTAATGATAGGAAGAAAGGTAAGACCAGCCTTTGTTCTTTATTGGACAAAGGTGGGAAGTTAGTATTTGCAGATGAGGAGAAGGCAGAAGTGTTTAATGCCTATTTTGCCTCAGTTTTTAATGGGAAGATGACTTGCCCTCAAGACACCTGCCCGCCTGGGCTGGTTGATGGTTTTAGGGAGCAGAATGGTCCCCACATTATCCAAGAGGAGGCTGTCATAGAACTATTGAAATGCTTGGATATTCATAAATCTATGGGACCAGATGGGATCCACCCCAGGGTAATGAGAGAGCTGGCAAATGAATTTGCAAAGCCACTCTCCATCATTTACCAACAGTCATGGCTAACTGGTGAGGTTCCGGATGACTGGAAGCTGCCCAATGTGATACCCATTCACAAAAAAGGTGTAAAGGAAGATCCTGGCAATTATAGACCAGTCAGCCTTACCTCTATACCTGGCAAAATAATGGAACAGTTTATATTATGCACCATCATGCAAAATTTGCAGGATGGCCAGGGTATCAGACCCAGCCAGCATGGATTTAGGAGGGGTAGATCATGTCTGACTAAGCTGGTCACCTTTTATGACCCGGTAACCCGGCTAGTGGATGCAGGGAAGGCTGTAGATGTTGTTTACTTGGATTTCAGCAAGGCCTTTGATACTGTCTCCCATAGCTTACTCCTAGACAAACTCGCAGGCTGTGGTCTGGACAGGAATACACTTTGCTGGATTCAGAACTGGCTGGATGGCCGGGCCCAGAGAGTGGAGGTGAATGGTGCTGCATCCAGCTGGCGACCAGTCACCAGTGGTGTCCCTCAGGGGTCTGTGTTGGGGCCAGTTCTGTTCAATATTTTTATTGACGACATGGATGAGGGCTTAGAGTCTTTTATTAGTAAATTTGCAGATGACACTAAATTGGGAACGTGTGTAGATCTGCTAGAGGGACGTAGGGCTCTGCAGAAAGATTTGGAATGGCTGGATGCATGGGCAGAATCAAATGGGATGAACTTCAATAAGTCCAAGTGCCAAGTACTGGACTTCGGCCATAATAACCCCCTGCACCGATATAAGCTGGGGATGGTGTGGCTGGACAGTGCTCAGGTGGAAAGGGACCTGGGGGTGCTGGTTGACAGTCGGCTGAACATGAGCCAGCAGAGTGCCGTGGTGGCCAAGAAGGCCAATGGCATCCTGGCCAGTATCAGGAATGGCGTGGCCAGCAGGAGCCAGGAGGTCATTCTTCCCCTGTACTCAGCACTGGTGAGGCCTCATCTGGAGTATTGCATCCAGTTCTGGGCCCCTCACTTTAGGAGGGACGTTGAGTTGCTTGAGCGAGTCCAAAGGAGAGCAACGAGGCTGGTGAGGGGCTTGGAGCACAAGCCATATGAGGAACGACTGAGGGAGCTGGGGTTGTTTAGTCTGGAGAAAAGGAGACTCAGGGGCGACCTCATCACTCTCTACAACTTCCTGAAGGGTGGCTGTGGTGAGCTGGGGGTCGGTCTCTTTCTCCGGGCAACAACAGATAGAACAAGAGGACACGGTCTCAAGCTGCGCCAAGGGAGATGCAAGTTAGAATTAAGAAGGAAGTATTTTACAGAAAGAGTGGTCAGATACTGGAATCATCTACCCCGTGAGGTGGTGGAGTCACCATCCCTCGAAGAGTTCAAAAAAAGACTGGATGTGGCACTTGGTGCCATGATCTAGTTGAATAGTTAGAACACGGGTTGGACTCGATGATCTTACAGGTCTCTTCCAGCCTTGAATTTCTGTGATTCTGTGATTCTGTGATTCTGTAAAATTTGGGGGAAATTCGGGGGATTTGGGGACACTTTGGGGACAATTTTGGGGTCCAAATTTTGGGGACATTTTTGGGACATTTTAGGAACAATCCCGGGAACAAAACAAGGAAATTTTGGGGCCATTTGGGGACATTTTAGGGACAATTTTGGGGACATTTTGGGGACATTTTCAGGATATTTGGGGACATTTTAGGGACATTTTCAGGATATTTGGGGACATTTTAGGGACAATTTTGGGGACAATTTGGGGACAATTTGGGGACATTTTCAGGGTATTTGGGGACATTTTGGGGACAATTTTGGAGCAGAATTAGGGGCAAAACTGGGGACAATTTTGGGGACATTGGGGGGACATTGGGGACATTGGGGACATTGGGGACATTGGGGGGGTTGGTGCCACTTTGTGGCCCCTCGGTGTCACCCTGGTGCCACCTGGTGCCGCTCTTTGTCCCTTTAGTGCCACCTGGTGCCACCTGGTGCCACTTCGGTGCCACTTTTTGTCACTTTGGTGCCATTCGGTGCCACCTGGTGCCACTTTTTGTCCCTTTAGTGCCACTTTGGGGTCATTTGGTGCCACTTGGTGTCACTCGGTGTCACTCTGGTGTCATTTTTGTCACTTTGGTGCCACTTTGGTGCCATTCGGTGCCACCTGGTGCCACCTGATGTCCCTTTAGTGCCACTCTGGTGCCATTTTTTGTCACTTTAATGCCACTTTGGTCCACTTGGTGCCACTTTAATGCCATTTAGTGCCACTTTGGTGCCACCTGGTGCCACTTTTTGCCACTTTGGTGCCACTCAGTGCCACTCTAGTGCCCTTTAGTGCCACCTGGTGCCACCTGGTGCCATTTGGTGTCCCTTTGATGCCACTGGTGTCACTTTGGTGCCACTTGGTGCCACTCTGATGCCATTCAGTGCCCCTGGTGCCACTTAAGGTCCCTTTAGTGCCACTTTGGTGCCATTTGGTGTCATTTGGTGCCACTTTTTGCTGATCTGATGCCAATCAGTGCCACTTTAATGCCATTTTTTGCCACTTTTTGCCACTTTGGTGTCACCTGGTGCCACTTGATGTCCCTTTAGTGCCACTTTTGGCCACTTTGGTGCCACTTCAGTGCCACTTGGTGCCACCTGGCACCCCCTGGTGCCACTTTGGTGCCATTTGGTGCCATTTCGGTGCCATTTCAGTGCCATTTTGTTCTATTTGGTGCCATTTTTGTCCCCGTTTGGTGCCATTTTGGTGCCATTCGGTGCCATTTGGTGCCATTTCAATGCCATTTGGTGCCATTTTGTCCCCATTTCGGTGACATTTGGTGCCATTTGGTGCCACTTTGGCGCCATTCGGTGCCACTTTGGTGCCATTGTGGTGCCATTCGGTGCCATTTTCTCCCCGTTTGGTGACATTTGGTGCCATTCGGTGCCACTTGGTGCCATTTGGGTGCCATTTGGTGCCATTTTTGCCCCCATTTCGGTGCCATTTTGTGCCATTTTGGTGCCATTTGGTGCCATTCGGTGCCATTTGGTGCCATTTTGTCCCTGCTTTGTGCCATTCGGTGCCATTTGGCGCCATTCCGTGCCATTTTGTACCATTGGGTGCCATTTTGGTGCCACTTTGGTGCCATTTGGTGCCATTTTGGTGCCATTTGGTGCCATTTTTGTCCCCATTTCGGTGCCATTTTCGTGCCATTTGGTGCCATTTTGTCCCCATTTTGTGACATTTGGTGCCATTCGGTGCCACTTTGGTGCCATTTGGTGCCATTTTGGTGCCATTTTGTGCCATTTTTGTCCCCGTTTGGTGCCATTCGGTGCCATTTGGTGCCACTTTGGTGCCATTCAGTGCCATTTGGTGCCATTTTTTCCCCATTTGGTGCCATTTGGTGCCATTTTGGTGCAATTTCGGTGCCATTTGGTGCCATTTTGTACCATTGGGTGCCACTTTGGTGCCACTTTGGTGCCATGTGGTGCCATTTTGGTGCCATGTGGTGCCATTTTGTCCCCGTTTGGTGCCATTCGGTGCCATTTGGTGCCATTTTTGTCCCCATTTCGGTGCCATTTTGTGCCATTTTGGTGCCATTTGGTGCCATTTGGTGCCATTTGGTGCCATTTTGGTGCAATTTCGGTGCCATTCGGTGCCATTTGGTGCCGCCCTGGTTTTATAAGATTTTCTAAGCCTTCTGATGTTGACATTCTTGTAGTGAACTTTCTCACACACTTTCTGTAAATAACTCATTGTTTTTCATTCCTTTATGGAGGAGGAGAGAGTTGATGGACTGTTGGTTTGACCAGTGTCATTGCAGAGGTGGCACTGTCACCTTCCAATCCACTGTCACTTTTGTAAAACTATAAATATTGGAGTCAGAGAATAAAACTTCCCTTTTTTTCCTTCACCTTGAGAGCGGTGGTGTGCTTGTGTTCTTTCGTGTCTGTCAGTGACATCTGGTGACCGCCGAAGTGTATTGCAGCCTCGGCTGAATCACGGACGGCGGATTACGGTGAGGTTTTCTCCCCCTCTTTTTTGGTGCTTTGCCTGCTGTTCTCGGGCAATGGAAACCTCTGTGGTTTTCCAGGATGATTCCCTCATTTTGGATCTCTGGAGGGAGGTTCTGGAGTGGAAACAGACGTCTGTTTCCTGGGATGGTTTGGAAAGATTGATTCTGTGGGCCCGAGAGCGAGGGTTTTTTATGGACATTGCGAAGGCGTTCGATAGGCAGGAGTGGTCTCTCCTGGGGGTCCACCTCATGGAGGCCCTCTTTGATGATTGCACTGTAGACGTGGGACCACTGCTGGTGCAGTGGAAGAAATGTGAGGAGCTTTGGCGGGGGTCTGGTTCTTGTACCCCTCGGAGTTCCCAGGGAAGCCCTTCTGTCTCGGATGTGGATGGGGAGGAGATTGAGCTCCTGTGTGATGTGGAGTCCCCCTCCCCGCCGCACGACGGTGTGCTGGGGAGTGGCCATTGTCTGCCCGGGGTGGATTGGGCTCACAGCCAGCTGGTCCCGGGTCCGGGGGGCTCTCTGGATTCGGCGGGCCGTCCTCGCCCTGCCTCGCCCTGTGCGGGTGGCGGGGCGGGGGACGGGTTGCCCTCTCTGTGTGCCTTCCCGGCCTTTAAGGGTCAGCCTCCGCCCCGACTTGAGGCTGCTGCAGTGACGACTTGTTTTCCGAACTGCGGTGTGTCGACCACGTTTCCCCTGAGCGAGGTGGGGGTGGGCTCTCCCGCCCCCGAGTCGGGTTCCCCAGTGGGGGGAGCGATTTCGCCTTCCTCCAGGTCTGTGCAGCCTGCTGGGCATGCGCAGTCGGTGGAGGCAGCCGGGGGCGGGGTGTCGGTCGGTGCTCCGCCCGGCTCCGCTCCGGTGGGCGGGCAGCCCGTCCCTCTCCGCTCGGTGGGGGCGGTGCCCGCTGCGGGACCTTGTGGCTTGGGGCGGGCTCTCATAGGGGGCTTGCCTGGCTCCCTTGTGCCGCCCCGCAGTGACGCGGCTCCGCGGGCCGCGCCTCCCTCGGCGTCCCACCCAGCCCCCGTATCGGGGGATGGGGGCCCCGCGCCAGTCTCGTCCGTGGCCGCGCCGGTCTCGTCCGGCGCCGGGCCAGATTTGCGGGCCGTGCCGGCAGCTGCGGCCGCCGAGGCGGCCCCTGCCGGAGCTGCAGCGCAGCAGGGGACTGGGGTGTTTACCTTTAGTACAACTGCTGACACGGCCGGCGGGAGGCTGGTGGGTGCCTGGGGCCAAGGCGCTTTCTCGTCAAGTCTTTGGACGCTTCCTGCGTGCCAGGTGACCTTGCGTCCGAGGTACCCTGAACGTTTCTGGCCAGAGGCAAAAACCAAGACTGACGAGATGAATGAACTTGTCTCCTCCCGGCATCTGCAGGGTCGGGGGGCGGATTCCTTTGGCTCTGCCGGTGCTGCAGGGGGCGCAGAGACGAGTGGTGTTGCCCCGACTCCCAGTCAATCACTCCCTCTTGTCTATGGGGGGCCCAAGGATCGGGACACAGCAGGTGCAGTGGCTTTGCCAGGGGGTCCCTAGGCTTTCCCTGTGCTCAGGGGCGTCACTCATAACACTTATGAACCCCTTGCATATAAGCTGGAGAAGGAACTCCGTGAAGCGGTTGCTCAGCATGGTTTGGGGTCTGCTGAGGTTATGCACATTCTTCGGAGACTTGCTAAGGACACGCTGGCACCTCACGATGTCCGTTGTGTGGCACATTCTCTTTTAGACCCTGTGCAATTTGGTGTTTTTGAGACCAAGTGGGCTCGTCTGGCGGCCCAAGCGGTGAGATGGAATGCTGCGCTGGCGCCGGAGGACCCCAGGCATGGAGTTGTTGTTGACATGCTGATGGGGACAGGGCATTATGAGAGTGTTCAGGGGCAGGTTGGATACGATCCCCTTGTGCTTCAGCAATGCAAAACGCTGGGCATGGGAGCGATTGTGCAGACCCTGGAAATGGCTGCTCTGAAGCAGTCGTTTTCAACCGTTGTCCAGGGGAATGATGAGCCATTTATGGTATTTGCGGCGAGGTTGATTGCGTCTGTGGAGAGGCAGGTGCCTGATCCTGTGGCAAGGGACGTCATGATTGCAAATCTTGTCAAGTGCAATTGTAATGAAGCTTGTAATAAGGTTATAGCGGCTATGCCTGGTGATCCTAGTATCTGGGAGAGGGCAGAAGCCTGTGCGAACATCATTCCCTCACGTTGGAAGTTGGCCGCTGTGGCTGCCGCTGTGCAGCCGGTCTGGGCAGAACCGCAGGGTGGGCAGCTGCAGCAGGGGAATGCGCAGACTAGCAGGAAGTGGGGAAAGAAGGTGCAGAAGGTTAAATTCCCCATGTTCTTGTGCGGTCGGTGTGGCAGGCCGAATCACATGTCTAACATTTGTAAGGCGACTGTTCATGCTAATGGCCAGGCGTTACCGGGTTCAGGAAACGTGAGGCGGAGCGCACAGGAGGGGTGCGCTCAGACACAAGCTTCTCTCCAGACCCAGGTGCCGATGGAGGTCTCCTTTGCCGGCTTGCAGCCAGCACCCGCGGATCAGCAGGCGTGGATGTCTGCACCGCAGCAACAGTTGTCTTAGACTCGTCTGAGATACGCAAGGTTCCCCTGGATGCCTTTGGTCCCTTGGGTGGGGGCATGAGTGCTCTCCTGATGGGGAGGTCCAGTGCCACCCTTAAGGGCATCATTGTGCACCTGGGGCTCATTGATGCAGATTTTACAGGGCAGATTTGTGCCATGGTCTCCACACCCACCCCCTCCCGTCACGATCCCGAAAGGGACGCGACTTGCTCAACTTGTGCCTTTTAAGTCTTCTGTTCACAGGACAGCTGACCGGTGGCGTGTAGCTGGTGGCTTTGGATCCACTGGGCCGCCTCAGGTTCACTGGACTGCTGTCCTGACCAAGGACCGTCCCAAGATGCTGTGTACCCTGTCTGTTCCTGGTGCGACACCATCGGAAATCCACCTCCGCGGGCTTCTCGACAGCGGTGCTGACATCACTGTTCTCTCCCTTGCTGCCTGGCCCTCGGAGTAGCCCCTGGATCCCGTGGGGACGTCTGTCGTGGGCCTGGGAGGGACGGCACAATGTTACGTGGCCCAGCAGCCCGTGCTGGTCACGAACCCAGAGGGACAGATGGCCTGGGTTAGGCCTCATGTTACTTCTACTCCTGCCAACCTCTGGGGGAGGGATGTTCTGTCTGCCTGGGGGGTGCGTATCGGGACGGATTTTTGATGGGGGCCACTGCAGTGAAGGGCGCAGAGTGTCCTACGCCTCCTATACGGTGGCTGGTGGACAAACCCATTTGGGAGAAGCAGTGGCCCCTCCCTGATGATAAATTAGTCGCCCTTCGGAATTCGGTGCAGGAGCAGTTGGACCAGGGTCATCTGGAGCCTTCTAACAGTCCTTGGAACACTCCTGTCTTCTGTATCAAAAAGAAATCTGGGAAATGGTGGTTGTTGCAAGACCTCCGGAAGGTCAATGCCATGATGGAAAGCATGGGGACATTGCAGGCGGGCACGCCATCACCTACCATGCTTCCTGCAGGCTGGCCGGTCCTCATTGTGGATCTGAAGGATTGTTTCTTTTCGATTCCTTTGCATCCCGATGACAGACCGAAGTTTGCCTTCTTGGTGCCAGCGATTAGCGAGGCTGAGCCTGCACAGAGATATCAATGGAGAACATTTCCTCAGGGCATGCGTAATACTCCTGCCATATGCCAGTGGTATGTGGCCCGTGCCTTGTCTGGAGTTCTCAAGCAGTTTCCTGATGCGCGTCTGTATCATTATATGGACGACATTTTGGTGGCCGCGTCCACCCAGGATGAGCTGCTGAGGATTCAGCCTCGGTTGCTCGATGCTTTGCATGCTCATGGACTGCAGGTGGCTCCAGAAAAGGTTCAACAAAAATCACCCTGGAAGTACTTGGGGGTCAAAATTCTGGAACAGACAATCTGTCACCAAGAGGTGCGATTTGTGCATTCTGTGAAGACACTGAATGATGCTCAGAAATTGGTAGGTGTCATCACTTGGTTACGTCCGTATTTGGGACTAACCAACGCACA
Source organism: Melozone crissalis (assembly GCF_028551555.1). Lineage (NCBI taxonomy): Eukaryota > Metazoa > Chordata > Aves > Passeriformes > Passerellidae > Melozone > Melozone crissalis. Next base: position 6,834,809 of record NW_026535896.1, on the reverse strand, counting down.
GCTGTCTCGTCTGTGGGATTTGTTGAAAGGGGACTCTGATCTAAAGTCACCTCGCACACTGACCCCTGAGGCACGTAAGGCGTTGGAGGTGGTTCAGCGAGCTGTTTCGGCTTGCCAAGTTTATCGCATTGATCCCTCCATTGATGTCACTGTGTTCATCACCACTCCAGATTCGCATCCCACAGGTATCATTGGTCAATGGAGTGACAAATGGTCTAATTCCTTGCACATTCTGGAATGGGTTTTCCTGCCCCATCAGCCGCTGAAGACGGCAACTGCATTGTTTGAGCTGATTGCTCGCTTGATAATCAAATGCCGGCAACGGTGTTTGCAATTGATGGGTGCAGATCCTGGAAAGATCATACTCCCGGTGCAATGGGAGGATTTTGACTGGAGCTTTGCAAACAGTGCGTCCCTGCAAAGTGCTCTGGAAAATTTTTCAGGGCAGATCACTTATCATCTGCCCAGCCATAGGCTGTTGCATATGGCAAAATCCACACAAATTTCTTTGCGGCCCAAGAATAGTCAGGAACCCGTGCAAGGACCCGTCGTCTTCACTGACAGTTCAGGGAGAACAGGAAAGGCCATTGTTACCTGGAGGGATGGATCTGAGTGGCAGGTTCTGGAAGGCCATGAGAATGGGTCAGCCCAATTGTTGAACTGAGGGCTGCTGTCATGGCATTTGAGAAATTTTCCCAGGAGCCTTCCAACTTGGTCATGGATTCCGCCTATGTGGCTGATATCTCACAGTGGTTGGGTCATTTGGTTTTGAAGAAGGTCAGTAATCCTGCCTTGTTTCATTTGCTGAAGACCTTGTGGTGTGCCATTCAGGCCTGAGTTCATCCATTCTATGCTCTGTATGTGAGGAGTCACACCAATTTGCCGGGCTTTATAGTGGAAGGTAACACGAGGGCTGACAAGTTGGCTAACCCAGCGTGGGTAGCCCCTCAGCCTGATACACTCGCACAGGCCAAGGCATCGCATGGGTTTTTCCACCAGAACACACATACCCTGCAGAAGCAGTTTCAGCTGATGCCAACTAAGGCTCGTGACATTGTTGAGTCATGTGATGACTGCCATGCACTTGCTCCGCCTCTGCCAGCAGGGGTAAATCCCAGAGGCCTTAGGGCCTTGGAGCTTTGGCAGACTGATGTCACCCAGGTTGCCGAGTTTGGCTGGCTCAAGTATGTGCATGTCACGGTGGACACGTTCTCCTCTGCGATGTGGGCTCCGGCTCGCACTGGGGAGAAGGCCCGTGATGTCCTTGCCCACTGGAGGCAGGCCTTTGCTGTTCTGGGCATACCTTCTGCTGTGAAAACTGACAATGGTCCTGCTTAGGGTGTCTCGCACAAGTTTGGTATCCCTCATTCTCCGACTGGTCAAGCTATTGTAGAACGCGCTCATGATACTCTGAAGCAGGTTCTTCAAAAACAAAAACAGGGAATGCAGGGTGAAACCATGCACAGTCGGTTGGCAAAAGCTTTGTGTACAATCAATCATCTCACTGTGCGGCAGAACTCAAATAACCCTGTCGTTTTGAATCACCATCTCTCATTGCAGGCTGCAGACGAGGCACATCAGCCTCGAGCGAAGGTTTGGGTACAGAATTTAGTCACCAAACAGTGGGAAGGCCCCTATGACCTTATCGCTTCGGGGCACGGGTATGCTTGTGTATCCACACACACTGGGGTAGGCTGGGTACCTTCCAAATATGTTCGCCCTGATCTGCGACCGCAGAGACAGAATCCAGCTGATGAGCAAGATGGAAACCGTGACCAATCTTAAAGGCATCAAGCGGGGGAATCATTGAGTGATGATTCAGATGCAGACGTTGAGAGTGATCACTCCGATGATTCCTCTGCAAGTGGACACTGAACATTGTTCATATTTTCCTTTTCACATTGTTCATTTCTTTTCCTTTTTCTTTTTTAAACGGAAAAGGGTGAGATGTCACCCTGGGTTTTTAAGATTTTCTGGGCCTTCTGATGTTGACATTCTTGTAGTGAACTTTCTCACACACTTTCTGTAAATAACTCATTGTTTTTCATTCCTTTATGGAGGAGGAGAGAGTTGATGGACTGTTAGTTTGACCTGTGTCATTGCAGAGATGTCACTGTCACCTTCCAATCCACTGTCACTTTTGTAAAACTATAAATATTGGAGTCAGAGAATAAAACTTCCCTTTTTTTCCTTCACCTTGAGAGCGGTCGTGTGCTTGTGTTCTTTCGTGTCCATCAGCGACAGATTACTGCAGTGAATTCATTAGAAATACCTCAAAGGAAATCTGGAAGGTAGCTTATGTTGGAACACAAGAGTGGACCCCTACATTCGACACCAGCTGGTGGGACAATTTCTGGTCATTAAAAAGAAACCGGTGGGAAAAAAAAAACCTTTTTCATCTTATGTGAAATTGCTAGTTTCACTAGCAATCCTACCTTGCATGCTCCCCTGTATAATCCGAGTTGTAACATCTGCTGTACAAGCAAGTGTAATGATACCAAAAGAGCTTAATAAGAAAGAAGTAAAAGTAATCATGATAATGAATGATCAAGAATGTGAAGATGCCAAGTAAATTTACAACCAATGTTAAAAATTGTACTTTCAAGAAGAAGTAATTGCTAATTGATCAGGCTTGAGCCCAATTGAACAATTAGAGAGGGAGATTGTAGAGAATAGATTGTAAAGGAGTTGATATAATGTTCATTGTTAAAGGAGTTAATATAAAGTTCCGATGTTAGTCATAGATTGTTTGTTGAATGTTTTATAGTTATGTCAAGTTCCAATATTAGTTAAAGGATTTATAATTATGTAAATCCCCTCACTGTCAGGTGTTCCCCCCACTGCTCCGGTCAGCGTTCAGAAGCATATAATAACGAGAATGATTCTATGCAGGTGCTTTTATTGAAGAGCTCTGGGTGTCAGTGGTACAAACACAAATCTGTCTCCGACATGCATTCGGGATGAACATGTTTTTATATTCTATCATTATATAACTTTCATGTTCATTATGAAACTTATATTGTTCTATTGTATACATAGATTTCATCCAAGCATGGGCGCCTTGTGGCTCCCTTTTAAATTTCTGAAATAGTTTCTCATTATTCTTTGTATGATTATACAATAATTACATGTAATTACTAAACAATCATCACATCTAACAATTACATCATTTATCATATACTGCTTACACAGGTGCAATTTCACATGATCTGGCAAACACAAATTCTAACATTTTCAGAGTCTATTTTAAACATTTTCCAGGGCCCCACTAAGTCTAGCTTCTTTCTAATTCCCCAAATTTTATGATTTTAAAACCTTTTACGATCACTCCCACTCTCATCTAAGATGGCGAACCACTTGACACCACAAAGAAGAGGATTATGTCACCCAATAACCAAATATGAAAATCCCATAAGACCTAACAGAAAAGAATGACCTAACAAAAACCCCTAGAACAACAAGCCACCGTGCAAATGAAGAATTAAAATCGCACCTCTAACCAGAGAACACATAACACAACATCAGGACCATGGTCAGAGCTTTTTGCCTTTGTCACCCTAACCAGAACAGGCCAAGAGCAGCACAGGGACCATGGACCTGAAACCAACAGTGCCTACCCAGAGACTCTTGAAAGGAGAGAAAACCCAGCCAAGCCAGGCCTTGCTCAGCATTGCAGTTCCCTGCTCAGAGCCTTGGGCTCCCTGCAAGCCTGCCCTCAAGGATCTGCTCTCACCAGGCCCTGGGCAGCCTTTGGCACTCCCTGCCCTCACTGGGGCCCAGCCATGCTCCAAGGCACTTGGAGTTTTGCTGCTGACTCCTTGAGCAGCTTCTCCATCCTTCTCTCTGTGTGCCTGAGGCTCCTGGAGCCAGCCCCAAATCCAGCGTGGGGCTGATTAAAATACAGAAAGCCCTCAGGAGCTCTTTGTCTCCCTTCCATCGTCTTTGGGTCTCCAGGGCTTGTGCAGGGATTGGAGTCAGTTTGGAGTTCTCTTCAGGAGGGAGATTCCAAAGTGCACATCAGCATTTTTGGTTTTAGTCAAGGAAATATTTTTTTATTTTTATTTCAGAGAAGAGGGGACAGCAGCATTCCTCAGGTGATCTTGATGCTGAATGTCTCCTTAGGAGGTCTGGGCAGGGAGAAGAATGAGCCCCTTGCAGGCTGAGCCTGTTTGGACAAGCCGTCCCTCACCCAAACCTCACCATATCTCCCATCATAAAACATGAAAAAAATTTAAGCATTTTTCCTTCTAAATAAAATTTAATTAAGTAACAAAATTATATTTATATTATTCTAATTATGATAGTATTATTTAATATTTTACTACCTACTTTTTATATTTATATTTAAAAATCAATACAATTTTAGCAACCAAAAAAATTATTTCTCATTAGTTCAAAGTAAACACAATACTGTTCATTAATTAATTAAGCTTTATTGGCTATTTATTTCTTCCTCTTTATGGTAAGTAATAATATTTGTAGTCCTTTTGGCACCATTTTTATAAACTTTTTCTCTAAGAGGGTCAAGGGGCGGCACTTTGGGGTCCCTGGACACATTTCTGAGGCACATTTGGGGCAGTTTTGGGTCTGGGGAGGGAATTCAGAGAGAACTTGAGGGTCTGGAGGACACTTGGGAAGCCGGGTGGGCACTTGGAGGGGCCCTCAGGGATTCTGAGGGACAGTTCAGGGTCCGGGGCAGCACTTGGGGATCCAGGGGGGCCCTTGGAGGTCAGGGAGGGGAATTTGGGGCCCTTCGGGGTCCAGGCGGGCCCTTGGGGGACTCTGACGGGGCTCTCTGGGACACGGCGGGTGATGGGAGTTGTATGCGCAGGTATCATACGATTTAAAGGGGCCGCGGAGCATCACGGGAGTTCTAAGCGCAGCTGCAATGGCTCTCGGTGGGGCGTGGGGCATGATGGGAGATGAAGTCCCGGCTGGAATAGCACCAGAGTTACGCCGCGGAGCACGATGGCAGCTGTAGTCCCGGAAGTGGCTCGAACACGATGTTTGGGGGTCCGGGACGGCTGTTAGCGTACACTTTTGCGTCCGAGCCGCGACTTGAAACCCTCACGGGAACTTAAAAAATTCGGGAGTCCTTGCGGGGAGCTCGGGGAGTGCTAACTGTGCTCCTTAGGGCGCGGGTCACGGCAGGAGTTTTAGGCGCGGGACTGTTCTGAGGGGCTCTGTGGCCGCAGGGGATGAGAGGAGATGAATTTTCACAAGTGGCTGTACCGAGCATCTGAGGGGTTGGGAGCACTCAGGGGGTCCGGGGCGCTTTCGGGGACTCCCGAATGGGCGGTGAGGGGGCACTGAGGGATCGTGGAGGGTCTGGGAAACACTGATGGGACAGATGGGGGCGGATGCTGGGGGGAAAGGGGGGGGGGGGGGGGGTACTGTGGGGCGCGGGGGATGACGGGCGTTGTAGTCCCGGCTCCAATGGGCCTTAATGGGGCCGCGGGGTGTGATGGGAGTTGTATGCAAAGAGAAAATATGGCGCCTTTTTAGGCACCGCCCCTAGGCCCGGATTCCTAGTGATGATTGGCTACGAACGGTGACGGGTGGGAGCCTCGGCAAATGGGATGGGGTGAAGGCGGGAACAGCCAAATCACCCTCCTACAGTCCTTCCAGGGACAGTCCAGTCCATTCCCAGTACAGACCAGTACAACCCCACTAAAGCTCATTTCATTCCAAGTAGAACCCAGTTCAACCCCAGTGTCCCTCCAATCCCTCCCAGTGCAGCCCTGTCCGTCCCAATACACCTGAGTTCATTCCCAATCGTTCCCAGTTCCTCCCAATGTGATCCACATGATGCCCCAGTGTCCCCAGTTTTCTCCGCAATGCCCCCAGCGTTCCCAGTATGTCCCAGTCCTCCCCAGTGTCACTCCCAGTATGTCCCAGCGTCTCCCACAGCATTCCCAGTGTTCCCCAGTATGTCCCAGTCCTCCCCAGTGTTTCCAAGGACAGTTTCATTTCTCACGGTGGCCGTGGCAACCAAACCCAGCAGTGGGGTCAGTGCAGTGCCCATGGCCACAGCCCCTTGCAGGGGCTCAGTGCAGCTTGGGCTGATGATCCACCCTCACAGCTGGCCCGGGCAGCTCTGCAGTGCCTTTGGTGGCACCTGGGGCTGGCACACACCTGAGCAGCGTGTGTGCCAGCACCTTTGCACTGGGGAAACTCAGCAGTTTGAGATTGCTGCAAAAAGTACAAAAAGTGAAAACCCCTCTTAGGCTGAGTGCAGCCAGCTCTGCAAGCACAGCAGGGCCCAGGGCAGTGAGGACAGACAGGATGGGGCTGGGCAATGTGGAGCAAGGTTGTCCACACTGGGTCAGAGCTCAAGGCACAGCTTCTGTGAGCAGGCCAGAGCTGCTGAGGAGAGACCCTGGGTCAATATCAATCACAGAATGCTGCAATCACCTCTGCTCTAAAGAGAAATTTAATAAAAGACACCCTTTAAATTAGGAATGTATATTTTATTACTGCTCTTTGAAATCTTTCTCCATAACTGGACTAGGAAAACTTAAATGACCCTCTCAGGGCTTTGCTGTTGTTTACATCAGACTCAGTCTTTTAGAGTGTCTTGAAAAAAACTTCTTAAGAACTCAAAGTTAAATTTAAACTCCAAATTTTCTTGAAGGTTTAACGGGTCCCACAGAGGAACACGACTGGGAAAGTGTCCCCAGGTTCCAGTTAGAGCAGGACACTGGAGGCATTGATGGCAGCTGGGGACAAACAAGGCAAAGGTGTCTCGGGTGCTGAGCACACCTGGATGTGTTTCAGGAATGCAAAGGGCCAAGGCCTGAGCCCCAGCCCCTGGCCAGGCAGATCCTGTCCCTCCCTCCTTGCTCAGGGCTCTTGCCAGGATGGGCACTGGCATGTGGGGATGTGCAATGCCAGGGGCAGGAGCATGGGGCGGCCCCTGCTAGGCTGCTGAGCAGGGACGAGGAGGCAATGAGGCCCCAGCCCTGCAAGGGTCACTTGTCCCCTCATGGCCTCAGGCCCAGGCCCAGCAGCCATGGCCAAAGTGCTGCCCAAGTTGGCTCTGGCAGGACTGTCTTGCAGCTGCTGCCCATCCCTGTGCCCTGTGCAGCCCAGGCTGTCCCACGGTGTCCCTGCCCTGCGCCTCTGTCCCTGCAGGCTGTCGGCATCCCCCGGCTGCCCCACCTGGCCGGGTCCTTCCTTTGCTGACAGCTCTGCCTCCTGCCTGCCCACACACAGCCTGGGGCTGATACCAAAAGGGTTAATTCAATTTTTACTATGCCTGTGAACTTTCATCACAGGAACAAGACATGCTGGGGCTGCTTTCCCAGCAGGAATGGTTGGAAGAGAAGATGAAGACATCTGGCTCAAGGGTGCAGGGATAGAGAAAACAAAGACTTAATCTGGGAACTTGGGGTGGGTATTATGGAAATGGGTACATTTTAATATACACATAGTGATTGTATGTTAGTGATACACTGGTAGAATCATGTGTCCACCCACTGGAGGGGAGGTATCACCCACTGGACCTTAGGCTTGAATAAATGATGCTCTCTTAGACACCAAATGAGTGTTAAGGAGTCTTATTCTGGTATTTTGGCCATTTGGTGACAGCGGAGGCTGACAGAAGTGTGATAAATAGGTATGATTCGTGCTGATAAAAATTGAAACAATAACCAATATTGGTACAGTAATTAATATTTTAGAATAATAAAATAGTTAATAGTTAAAAGTTGTAATGCCAAAGAAGAGAGGGAAAGGAGGGGCTCCACCCACCTCCCCCTTCTCAGCATATGTTCTCAAGGACCACAGGAAAGAAGCTGAAGATACAGTTGCTAAAAATGACCAAAGAACCTGGTTGGGTCCAAGAAAATGCTAATTATAAGGGACTTATTGCCTTGATACGTAGATGCAGTGATATGTTAGTCTTGGCTTACATTGTACTGGCTTGGTGTGCATGTGTAACCCAAAGGTGAATTAAAGGACAAGGAAGAAGACTACAGGGCCTTCATCAGTGACGACCCCCAAAGACTTGTGCGACCACCAAACCGAATGGTGGCGCATGCGTGATAAGGGTGGTAATGAGGGCGGAGACAGAAAAGTGACAGCCGAAAATAGGAGGAGATGGCATTGACACATGGCATATACGGGGTGACTTTCACTTGGCAAGCTTGTACGTGAAGTGGCAAGGGTCATTGAACCCTGCCCTCCGTACCCCGCGGTATCTTTTGCTTATGTGCTATTATTTGAGCCAAATTATCCCTTATTTATATATTTTCTAAACTATTCAATTAAAATTGTTGCTACCTTAAATATTGTTTGGTTTTTTTTGATGGGATAATTGGGCAAACATAACACCCGCTTTTCTAAAAAGCATTTAAAAGGATTAGATACCGCTTGTCTCTGTATTACCTTTTAACCTGTCATTCATTCAGTGCGCTGCAGCCTTTCCAGGACGTCGATGGCATTCAGTCAGCTGGACTCTCCTGTGAGGTCGCCAGGGCACCGCAGCCTGCCCTTTCACCTTTTTCCAGGACTCCCATATGGGGTCGCCTGAAGGCAGGGCCCGCTTTTTGTGCCTCCCGGGCTGCATCGGGACTGACACCCAAATACTGCACCGACCATGGCTCGCAGGCCCAAATCTTCTGTAAAGTCTGTAGGGTCTGTAGAGTCTGTAGAGTCCATAAGGTCGCTGTTCGGGCATCATCTGTTGCAGAATGGCTCTCAAGTTCAAACTTCCTTTAGGTCCCTGTTTGGGCAGCCATTTGTTGCAGAATGAGGCCTTTGTCAGGGATGAGCCATTTGTCGGTGAGTGTCAATATGAGTCATCAGCAAGTTCCATTTATTGAAGAGAGCATCAGACACTTATACAGCAAGTAATAAGCTTATGAATATTCTGTAAGCCAAGCGATCTATTGGTTAAACTATACCATCAACTCTTCCTCATTCTTTTGGGCCTACATTCCCTATTTCCCATGTCTCTCTGTCTACTTGTCATCATACCCAGCTAGGCCCAAGGACACACTATCTTGCAGGTGCAGGACTTGGAATTAGCCACGGCCTTGTACTTTTCCAATCTCTAGTCAGCTAAAATCCCAACACACACGGGCATCTTGCCAGAGAAGGTTTGGAAAGGAACCAGAGAGCTTGTTCACAGATACAGCCTCCTCATGAAGAACATTGAAGCATCAGACTCTATTCAACAAGAAGAGAATCTAGCAAGAGCATCCTGCTGCTGCAGTAGTGCTCTAAGGAGAAACCTCATCTGGTGGAATGCAAGTGTCTTTCATTTCCTTCTTTCTTTGAACAAGAAAGGCAAAAGTTGTGGAAAGGGTACATAAAATAGCTAAATTGGAACATTTGTCATGCTCTGGTCAGACATCCTGGAGAGCTGACAAAGAAATTCTGACAAATTAACTCATACAGGTATGAAGGTATGGTGGAAATAACTAACTTAGAAAACAGAAAAAAAAAAGTCTCCCAGCATCAATATTGTGCCCAGAAATGTGAATATTCATTATTTTCCTGTAACAAATAGTCTCAAAACAATGGAATGACACTATGTAAATAACTGAAGGATATGGCTTGTGATATTTCCAAAACCGTTTGTACAGGGAAAGGTTTACAGGGGACTACTTCAATGGAAAAAACTGAAGGATAAACTCAACAGATTTGCATGTGAAAATTCCCAGTGCCACCTATTGTCAGAGACAACAGAGTCAGGAGGGGAGTCAGTGTGGTGCTGCATGTCCTCAAATACACTTTCCCTTTGAAAAATGGGGAGAATAAATATTTGTATTTCACATTTAAAGCTCTTTTTCAGATTAGAATTAAACTCTGGAGAGGCACACACATAAATGTTTGTTCCTGATTGATGCCTTTATTTCCCAAGTCCTGCTGCTATCTGTGACCCCGAGGCAGTGATAGATAATGGTGCTCACAACCTCCTTAAAATGAGCTGCCCAATGCCCTGTGAGGGCTTCTGAGGCTTTTGTCTCATTTTATAGCATACATAGCATCCTTTGCTTTTTCCTGAAAATTCATAAATGGAAGGCTTTAATGAAGCCTTGAACAGTGCATAGTCCTTGCCAGAAACTAATCTGCACTGAACCTTTTAAAGAACTCTGTTGATTGTTTGCCTTTTTATGGCAATGTATTTAAGTAATCATAATGCCTGAGTGAAAGTCTATTACTATCTGTTTACCTCAGTACTTTGACATTTCAATAGGAATTATCCTTTTTCATTTTTTATGCATCAGAACACAACAAAAAGCAACAAAAAGCCCATCTAAACAAAAGAAAAAAACCCAAACTAAACCACTAAAAAAAAAAAAAAAGGATAGAGTGGTACCTTGTTAGTAGTGTTTCTCTACTTATGAAAAGATTTTAGAAAAATTAATTATGGAAAGTAAAAGCTCTTAAGTTATTTCTTGTCTAAGTCCTAAGTTCTAAGTCCTACCTTGACTTCTGCTGATAGGTAACGGGGAGGCCACAGAGCTAGAGGTGGCAAATTGCCCTTCTGAAGATGTTAGGAGTCCTTGCCATGGCAAAGGAGAGTGTAGAAGCAAATGGTCACAGTGTACTTGGGTTGCAGAGCCTGGTGAGAGTTGTTCACACCATCTGCAACAAATACACTGCACTCAAAATAATTCAGCAGCAGCTCAGCACCTGCAAACATGAGGACTGAATGTTTTTGTGGGTGTGTATTCCAGAAAAGCAAGGAATGACACCAAAATGTGAGTTTGATCTCCATAGGGGCCATTCACTTAAGAGTTGGGCTCGATGATCCCTGTGGGTCTCTTCCAGCCCAGAATACTCTGTTGAAATTTCACAGAACTGGGGCAGCATGGAGAGAGGTGGATTAGCAGAAAGGGTCTGGCAAAGCACGGGGACTTGCTAAAGCAGCTGTGCCCCAGATTGGCTGTCAGGGAGCGTGTGTATCCTAGATCCTGGGGTAAATGGAGACACTCACAGACAAAAGTTTGCTTTGAAAATAGTGACAGTATTTTCACAAAATCACTTTTTAAATGTCTATCTTACTAATTTCCAGTTGAGGTTTTACTAAACTTGATAACATTTTTTCATGGAAAATGAAATATACACCATGACTGTGATGGTAAAGTCAGAAAGCTTTTGCAGATATCTCAATCAGCAAATTCTATTTTTCAGGTAAACCAGGAGTAAATATAGTCAATTCTAGGTATTATACAATTTAGCTGCATTTCAGGACTTGTTTCTAACAGTTAATAAACTAAAGAACTCAATTAACTGTGGGGAAATGTGTTGAAATTGGATATCAAAGACAAGTACCAGACGGCTTATTTTAAGATATATGAGAACAAAATCTTACACTGTTGTTAGGAAACCAACCTTTTTTGTGACAGGGAAAGGAATGTTAGTTCTAGAAAAGCTTCAGAAAATAATAGATAACTCCAATGGTCATAAGAATACAAAAGCTTTTCAATAGCATCAATGAGTTCAATACAGACTCCTAAAGCCTTAACACTGGCAGAAGCATTGGAGTAACATAAAATATGTATTAATAAATATTTTCATGATGATTCATTCTATTTGTAAAATATAATAGCTAGGAAAGCATATATCTTTAAAACAGATTTCTCAAAATGAAGCCTTTACTATCAAACTCATTAGTGTGTGCTTCCTCTGCATTTAACTTTTTTTGACAGCTGAAAAGCATTTCAATACAGCCCTAAGGTTGATGTGAATACAACTTTTTTTCCAAATTGGATTTTAATAAGTATCAAATTAGAAATATATTTAGTATTTTTCTAGGTTTTCATTAGTTTCCATATCCAACTTAAAGGAAACATAATGAGAAAGTCCAGACTTTTGGAGCCTGAAGAACAAAGATGAAAGATTAATTATAAAGATATGGTCTATTTAACCTATGGCACAAATATTCAAATAGTGAACACACACAAAAGAAATCCACCTCCACTGAAAATCTGTGTGCTGTTTCTTTCTTAAATAAATTTATTGTGAATGCAATGTGAAGTAGCTATGACTGTACATTTTTGAGATGCACAGGTATTGAGTAACCACACAGCAGCCTCATGAGCCATACAGATACAGCAGTCTCAAGGTATTAACAAAGGATTAATGTCTCTGTGTGCGTGCTATCCCTTGTTTTTATCAGCATCCTCAGAGATGATGACATTTCCAAGGCTCTGGTGCTGATACTTGTTATCTGTTGATGCTAAAATGAAAAAATAATTATTCATTTATTTCTCATCACTTAATATAACTGTAATGTAATTATAAACAGTGATTAAAAGTCTGGTTGCAATCTTTGCTGCTCATCTTACTTCAATACCATCGAAGCAGAAAGATGAAGAAATCTATCCATTGCTATATGAAAACTGTAACTTGCAGGGATAACAGTAAGTATTGCTATATTTGTCCTGACAACTGCTTAAACATCCTTGCAATCATGACAATTTTTTTGTTTTCTTGAAGTCTGCTTTCCCAGGAACATAGGAACTACTCCTACTGTTACAATCCACCATATTATAAAATATTTTTCACCATCTGCTGGAGAAACACCCTGGACACCTGTCCCCCCGGGTCCCCCCAGCCCCGCAGCCTCCCCCAGAGGATGTTCCACGTGGTCGACCCCAGAGCCTGACATGGGGACGGGGGGCCGGGCCCTGGGGGTGGCACAGGGGGACAGGGACCCCCCGGCAGCATCCCCGTGTCCCCCAGGGCCAGGGCCTGGGCCAGGGCTCCTTCACCCTGGTACGAACAAGGCCTTGAGAGCGCTGAAAAAATCCCAAGCAAGGGAGCAGCAAAAACCAGATTTAATATTAACCAACAGCAGCACAAAGTTCCTTGGCAAGAGTCACTCTGCTCCTGACTGGGCACTTCAGGCACAGCAAGGAAACAAAGCAACAACAAAACCAAACAAAATCCAGGCAATCAAACCAGATATGAACTGAGAACTGTCCCTGTGTGTGTGTGAGACACAAGGGCAGTTAGGGCAAGGATACAATGAATACGGCCTAAAGTTGAACTGAGCTCAAATGTACAGGACTGAACTTATATCTTAACCTTAACTTTGCTGGAATTCATAAAGTTAGAGGGTTTTAATGAAATGGTTAAAAAAGAGTAGGCCTCAGACAGAAGTTTTGTTAGCATTGCAAATACAGCAAAAAGTTTTCTAAGCAGTACAGCATATGTGACAAATAACAATAGACTTCTGTAGAACTGGCTCATGGATTGCAACAAGGTTATTTAATGTATATCTTTAGAAGGTTAGCATGAATGGAGCTCTGTTCTTTGTCTCAGATGAACAAGTCTTTGTTTTACCTACCATTACATGTGTTTTATATGATTGGATAGAATTCTTGTCAATATGTGTTTCTCTATGTGTGATTGGCTGAAATCTAGGCTGAGATGGTTTTATGCTATGCCGTAATGCCACACCTCCTTGGCATTCCCTGTGGATCAGCGAACTGTTAACATCCTGTCTCCATTGTCTAACAATGTGCTGAGACTGATGTGCTGAAATAAAAAGCTCATGTCACTGGTCCAGGTGTCCCGTACCTGTTCGTGATTGTATATAGGTGCCGCGGCAAGTGGGTTCCTCATTGTGCATGGCAACTTCTCTCTTAAACATCTCTGTTTAGCAAAACATCAGCACTTAACAGTATTTGACCTAAATTATAACCTATGACTTAGCAATTTTAAAGAGGAATACCATTTAACAATACTTAACACAGCTTATAATTTATATTAAACTTACAACTTAGCAAAAGAACAACTCTTAGCAGCATTTAACTTCACTTAGACCTTGTGATTTAACCCCACTTACAGGCCTGACTGACTCAGCTATCCAAGGCACTCCAACCCCTCAGAGAGCAGCATTTCCGCCACATTTCCCCAGCACAGGCACTCCTGTATGCACACAGACACAAAGAGTCAGTGCAAGGCACCCGTGAGCAATTCCCCTGAGGGCAGGAAATGCTCACTGTGGATCCTTTGGCATCTCCCCAGCAAAGGGTGAAGGACTGAGCCGTGAGGAGTGGGGGGATCGGCACAGGCTCTGTCGTTGTTCAGGATCCCCGAGTGCAGAAAATGGGAGAGTTCCCGCCTGGGAGAGGCCCCACTCAGAGGGAGTCGCTGGCCCAGGAGAGCTCCAAGGGCTCCTTTTGGAGCGCTGTGTGCAGGGCCCCAAGAGAGGGGCTACAGTCCCAGCAATGGTTCATCCTGGCCGCACTTGGCACCAACAGCTTTCTTTGGCAGTGTGAGAACAGGGTTGTTGCGCCATGGAGGGAACAAAAGCAGTTCCCAGGGCTGCTCCTACAGAAACCAGGAGCTGGTTGGGCAGCAGCAGTGCCTGGAGCAGACAGTGTTTGTGATGAGCTGCAGAGGAGCTGAGCCCAGGGGCTGTTGGCCAAGGCCGAGGCCCAAGGCACATTTCTCAGCTGGCAGGGCGGCCTGAGAAGGGGAGGGGGGAATGCAGCAGCGCAGGGCCCATGAAACCAAGGGACCACTGTGACACTGTGGGGCCCTGTGAGACCAAGGGACCATTGTGACACTGTGGGGCCCTGTGACACCGAGGGACCATTGTAACACTCTGGGGGTTTCATGGAATCATGGAGACCACTGTGACATTTCTGAGCCTTATGGAATTGTGGAGACCATTGTGACACTTTGGGATTTCATGGAACCAAGGGGCCATTGTGACACTGTGGAGCACCATGGAACCAAGGAGACCATTGTGACACTGAGGAGACTCATGGAATCAGTGAGACCATTGTGACACTGTGAGGCCCCATGGAATAAGCAAAACATTGTGACAGTGTGAAGCCTCATTGAACCAGGGAAACCATTGTGACTCTGGGGGTCCCACAGAACCAAGAGGACCATTGTGATACTGTGGGGCCTCGTATAACTAAGAGGCCTTTGTGACACTGCAGTGCTGCACGGAACCAAAGGCCCATTGTGACATTGCAGGCCCTCATGTCATCAATGGTCCATTGTGACACTGTGGAGCCAAAGCAGACCATTGTGACACTGCAAACCCCCAGGGTCCAAAGGTCAAATGTGACATTGCATTGCAGGGCTCATGGAACAGATGAGTCACGTGACACTGTGGGACCTGGGGAACCACGGAGACCATTGTGACACTGCAAGGCCTCATGGAATTGTTGGGACCATTGTGACACTGCAGAGCTGTATGGAACCATGGGCCACTGTGACACTGTGGGACCCCATCAAACCAAGGGGCCAGTGTGACACTGCAGGTCTTCTTGTAATCAAGGGGCCATTATGACACTGTGGGCCCCTGCAAAACCAAGGGAACACAGAACAGATCTGGCTGGTTTGGCCTCCCAGGGGTCACCTGATTGGTCCAACTGACCTTGGCATGATAAGCGTCTCTTCTCATCTGCTACTGAAACACTGGGACTTCATGCTTTTCTTGCCATGAAAAAGAACTCTCTTTCTCCTCCAGGCAGTCATGGTCAGAATTGGGATTTCACCTCCAAATTTCCTTATATCCAGGGTTTGTTCCCATAGGAATATTGCCAGGACAAGTCTGGCTGGCAATGGTTCCACAAGGGTCAGCTCTCATCTGTCCCTAAAACCCTAAGGAAGGCTCTGTGCTTTCCTTCCTATGAGAAAGAATTGTCCTGCTTCTCCAGGTGCCGATGGCGAGATTGGGATTCCACCTCCAAAATTCCCTGTATACAAAGACTGCTCCCAGACAAAATCTGCCATTCCTCAGCAGTCTGGCTGGCCTTGGCCTAGGGAGGCTCTCACCTGCCTTCTAAACACAGGGGCTCTGAACTTTCCTTCTTATGGAAAAGAATTTTCTGTCTCATCCAGATGCCCATGGCCTGACTTGGGATTTCACCTCCAACATTGCCTTACTCTGAGAGACTGGAGGAGATTCTTGGCCTGAAACATTTCATGTTGGGGGGAGGAAGGGGAAGGTCCAGCCTTGCCCTGTCCTGGAACCCCAGCCCTGCCCTGCCCTGGAACTCCAATCCCCCCAGAGCCTCTATCCCAGCCCAGCAGTGGCTGCCAGTCCCTGGCACAGCACAGGCAATGCTCCACAGCCACCTCTGCAGCCCCCAGCCCAGCTCCTGAGGGACCAAATGAGCCCAAGTCCCACCTGGGGGAAGGGCCCAGGAAGACCAGGGATATTTAAGCGGACCACAAGGCAAGCACACATCTTGACCCTTCCTCCTCTTGGAATTTCTATCTGAACACTGCTGGCATCCAGGAGTTGGTATCTGTGTTTGTGCTTCTCTGGATCTTTTTTTATTTCTCTCCTTCTGTGTCTTCTTCTTCTGTTTCTGTACACCTGCAAATTTTGATTAACAATAATTTGGACGGGCTTAGAGTTTGTAAAGCTGAATTGCCCAAGTCAATGCTTTGAGAAGTGCTTTTTGTTCATTGAATATCTGTTGTAATTTGACATGAGAAGAATTTTAAAAAGTAATATAAAACTTCTTGTGTAACTGACAATCTGTTAAACCACTAAGATACTGAACATTCCTCTGTGAAACACATATGTTAAAGGTGAAAAAACTCAGGAACCTCCTCTTTCTTTTCCCATCAATAAAGAAGTAACGGGCCCTAGCCCAGGCCCCCATCTCAACCAAACCAAACCAAACCAAAACAAACCAAACCAAGCAACCCTGCTGTGGCCTGAGCCCCTTCCCCCCTCCCCAGGCTGCCCCCTCCCCCCGCCATTGGCGCCATTCTAACCAAACCAAACCCCAACAGCTACCAAAAAGGAAAACAAAAGTGGCTACAAAACCCTAACCAGAACAAAGCTAGCCATAGCTATTAAAATCTTACCATCAAGTTCCCTCCCCACAAGAAAATTAAAATCAAAAACCCCCAGAACCTACAACCCACACAAAATAACCCTACAAGTAAAATAAAACACAAAACCCCACAAAAACCAACCATAACCATAAAACAAACCCTATCACAACCCAACCACAAGCTACTGATAGGTCAGGTGTTAATCCTTTTACTACTTCAATCCTACCTTGAGTAAAAGAAAAACAAAATACAAGCATATAAAAAACAATTAAAAACCATCAAAGTCAGTAAAGAGGAAATTAAATCCAAAATAAAAAAAAAAAGAAAAAATACTTTATCCTTAAAACAAAAATCCTCTTATGAACTAAAAGGAAAAAACTCTTTTCATTAAAAAAAATAAAACTATAAAAAATTCAAATTCATATCAAAGAAAAACCTCCATGCTAAAATAAAACAACTGTTTAAATAACTGTACTTTCATAAAAATTTAGACAGGGGGGAAAATGTAATCCAGTACCCCCAAGAGAAGATCGCTATTCCCAGAGAAAAAAATATTTTTTAAAAGGAAATAATAAAAACATTTACTTTTAAACAACTCATATTTAAAACTATACCTCCTAAGTCAACATGGCCCATCAACAAGTTGTAAAACAGCTTGTAGCAAAAAAACAACTTCACAGTAGCGAAGTTCCCCAGACAACTGTTATCCATGACAAAATTAAGGACCACAAAAAAAAAATTTCATCGTGTAAAAAAACTCCATTAACTTAACAAGAAAACCATCTCTCCCTAAAACTAAAAAAAGACAAATTTAAAAATAGTAAACTACTAGAAATTTTCAGTTTAGTTTCTTTACATTGTCAGGTTAAAAAAAAAAAGAGAAATTGTAAAGAAAAAACTGTGTTCTAAAGAATTTATTTGAATTCTTACTTACCTTTTTTCTTTTATCTGCTTTTAATAAAATTTTCTTTATACTCTTTTAAATTTTCGGCATACTTTACCTTTCTCTTAATCCAATCTCACAACAAAATAAATAAATAAATAATTACCCAATACTAAAACCCACCACACTCATCAATACAATAATTAAGAAATTTCAAGATTAGAAAAATCTTAAATTATCAAACCAAAATCACTACGATGTCATAGTAAACCTTTTGCCAAAGTTTCTCTGATTTTCCAAAATACCCAGTAAAGGCTGTTTAGTTCTTTTGAGCTCCTGAGAATCTCTTGTTGTTATTTCTCCAGGGAGTCCAACTCAGAGGACAAACAAATGCAATTCTTTGAAATGTCACCTTGAAAAAATTGTCTGGGGGATGAGGGTCAGGGCTTGTCTGTCCTCCTTGGCACAGCCCAGGCAGGGCTTTCCCAGCCACATTCCACACTCCATTTCCCAGCTGGAGCCGCTGCTGCCTCTGAGTTGTGCTGCCCCAGCCCCAGGGATGCTCTCCTTGTCTGCCCATTTCCCCACAGTCTCTGGGCAGGGATGGCCTCAGTGGGGGCTGCTGACATCCTCAGCAACTTGGAGGCTGCTGCTGAATTTTCCTGCTCCAGAGGCTTGTTCAGCCTTCAGCTCTTCAGTGCAGGAATTCAGTGTCCCAGGGCTCATTAACATTCAGAACACCTTAACAAGCCAAGCGCCTGGGAATAAATTTCAGTTTCCAAATCTTGTATGGTTAAAAAGAGAGATTTCAGAAGTGCATTCAACTGAATATGTTCTATTTAAAAATACTGTGAGAAAACATTTTTTAGGACCTGTTTAGTTTTTTTTTTTTTTTCCCTGTTAAGAGCAATCTCCACCTGACATTGAAACCAAGTACCTCCTCATGCAGTTTGAAGATATGAAAATCAACACCATTCATGGCTGACAATCAATCAGACTCTGTCCCCACCCCCACCCCACCATTTCCCCCATCCCAGCCCTGGCACTCAGAGCAGCCTTGTGCAAATCTGAGCTCCCTCCAGCCCAGGCTGCACCTGCAGCTTTCAGCTCCTTGGTTCCAGCTCCCACCTGCTTTCCTTGGAGAAGGAGCTGCCCGAGACACAGAGGGATGTTCATTTATTGTCAGCCAACAAAGCCAGGGGAAGGCACGGCTCTATCAAATGCAAAAGTCATTCCTGTGCCGGATATTAAATCCACTTTCCACAGCAGACAGTCTCAGAGCAGTGGAAAACACCTTCTGTGCCCAGCACAGGTCTCAAGGTCCCCCCATACCCTCCCTGCTCCGATTCTGCCCAGATTTGCTCTTTGCACACACAAGTCACAGGCTGAAGTCAGGAGCTCCCTCCATGCCCAGAGGGAGGAAAAAAATGAAAGGGGATGAAGATTTCTCCTGTGCAGAGCCCCTGCAGTGGGAGCCACAACTTATCAGGTTTGTGTCCTTTGGGCTCAGGGCCTGGTGACATTCAGAGGCACAGAAGGGTTTCTTGCCTAAAAACACAATTTGAACAGGATACAGTTGAACATTGCAGCAGAGTTCTCCATGATGTCCCAGCAGCATCTGACATGTCCACCATCCCCAAGGGATTTCTGTACAGGAACAGTTTTAGACAAAGACATAAGAAAAGGCAGTTCTGTGATAGATATAAACACAAAAAAGATGTTGATTATTGATATATTTATTTGCACTTCGGAATGATTGGGCAACTTCCTGCAGCTCAAAGCATGAAGCCAGTCAGTTGAGAGGCACTTGAATGACCAGAGATCATCTGGAGGAGGAAATCTGGGAGCAACGGGAAGCATAAATATCCAGCTCGTCTAGTGAAGAGATGTCATTAGACATGGTCATTTAAACAGGAGAGCTTGAAACCCCAAATGGAAAAGAGAGATTTATATAATAGAATGTATACTGGTGACACCAGTAGAAGGCAAGATCAGTATTTCTTCTCCTGCCATCTGTACACCTCCAGGAAAACCCTGTTCCTGCTGGGAAAACTTTGCCATTTCTTAACAGTACTCAAATGACCCAGATGATAAAGTTTTGCCTGTATATGATTAAACTAACAGGTATTAAAACCTGTGCCCCTTTCCAGGCAGACATCAGCTGTGTGCCCATGAAAAGACAGGGCCACTTGTGCCCTGAGGTACCCAGCTGGGATTGCATCTCTCCAAGAGCACCTGAGGGAGAGCAGAGCACCTTGCAAGCTGCAGGTCCCTGACAGCCCCACAGGGCTCCTGTCCCATCAACATCTGCTCTGTTCCAGTCTGAAACAGGGCCCAGCACGGTGCCGGGATCGTCAGAGAGCTGAGGTGTGTGCTGGAATTCAATGCCCTCCTCATTGTGCAGCAGCCCTGCATTTCCCTCCTGCAGCCTTGGTCTCCAGCACAGCCATGGAGGCTGTGGTCTCTGGAATGTTGCTGCAGCCCCCAAGGGCAGCTGAGCTCTGCCTTTGGCACAGTCAGGCCTGGCCAGCGCAGGCCATGCTCAGCAATTGCTTGTGTGTGCCTGGGCTTGCTGTCAGCCCCGACAGCGGCTGCGTGGCCCCTTTGTGGCCCTGTGCTGGCCCAGCCATGGTGGCCCAGCCCCTGTGCAGGCCCAGCCCAGGCCAGGAGCATTGCGGCTGGGAACGGCCCTTGTGCCGTGGTGCCCACAGCAGCCTTGGGGCTCTGTGTCCCATGGCCTCCCTGCTGGGCAGCCTCTGCCAGCTCCTGCAGAGCCCAGGGCACCTGTGGGGCTGCACAGAAAGCCCTGCCCCGGGCTCTGCCAGCCTCTGGGCATGCAGAGAGGCAGCCAGGGCTGGCCATGGCCAGGAACAGGCCCTGAGCCCTGGAGGAGGATGGAGCTGGGCCACAGCCAAACTCAGCCCAGGCCAAAGCTGGGCTCAGCAGCCAGGGCTGCCAAGGGCTGGGAACAGAGGCTGGCGCTGACAAATGATCTGGGCCCCCTCTCTGCTCTGTCCATGGCACCAAGGGCACAGAGCAGCCTCCTCTCTGGGCCACTTGCCTGTTTGCAATGCCTTGCACAGGCGCTGGCCCTGCCCCACAAGGCCTGGCCTGAGTCCTGCCCCTGCACGCTCAGCCAGGCTGAGATGGACACTGATGGGTTCTGGACCAGGCTCTCTGAGCCCAGCCCAGCTCCCTGCAAGCTCTGCCAGCTGCCCTGAGCTCTGGGCAGCACCAAGGGCCTCTCCCCAGCCCAGCCCAGCTGGCTCTGGCCCCACAGCTCTGCTCAGGCCAGGCTGCTCTGGCCACTGCCCCACGGCCTCAGCCTCTGGCAAGGGCACAGCAGCAGCTGCAGCTGCCACAGGACTCAGCCCCAGCCATGGGGGAAGGTGCTTGGCCAAGGCCAAAGGAGGCTCCCTGGCTGCTCTGCTCCCCTCAGGCTGAGGTGCTGAGAGCTCTGCAGCCCCTGCTGCCATCCCATCTGCCCAGGGCAGCACAAGAGCCCCGGCCTTGGGGCCCTCAAGAGCTGCTCCTGCTCCAGGCCCAGGGCCCATGCCAAAGCTGGGGCAGCCTCAAATCTGTGCCCATTTCTGTTCATTGCTGCTTGGATGGGGATGGATCCTCAGCCACTTGGAGGCTGCTGATGAATTTTACTCCTCCAGAGGCCCCTTCTTTCTTGAGCTCTTCAGTTCAGGAATTCACTGGAAAAGGCTCATAAACATTTGTTCAAAACACTTGAACAAGACAAGCCCTTGGGAATCATTCCAACTTTTAATTCTTTTGTGGTTAATTAAGTGAATTCAAAGTGAATATACTGTATTGAAAACAATAAAGAGAGAATTGTTTGGTCGAGTTAAGTTTTCTTCTCCTCATTATAGATGGACATCTGCAATATCCAATTTATATTGACCTCCAGCACTTTCTAATGCAGTCTGATTAGATATTAAAAATCAAGACATTTCTTGGCTGACAATCAATCAGACTTTGTCCCTACCTCCTCCCCACCCTTTCCGCCATCCAACCCCTGGCACTCAGAGCAGCTGAGGAATGGAGTCACATCCAGGGGTGTCCCCAGGGCTCAGGATTGGGGCCAGGTCAGTGAAATCTCTTTATTGCTGATCTGAACAAGGCCATCGAGGGCACCCTCAGTCAGTTCCCAGGTGAGCCCAAGCTGGGTGGGAGTGTGGCTGTGCTGGAGGGCAGGAAGCTCTGCAGAGGAATCTGGACAGGCTGAGCCATGGGCCCAGGACAGCTGGATGAGGTTCACCAAGGCCAAGGGCCGGGTCCTGCCCTGGGCTCACAACGTGGTTCTGTAATAGATATAAACATAATTAAGTCCTTGTACCAGGATGCTCAACCTGGAGTGGGGGCAAAATAGCTCAAACAATTCCTGATTTGGAAAGCTGCCAGTGGTGGATGGAGAAGGGAGGTCAGGCTGTTCTTGGTATTGAGGAAATACTGAAACCAGCCTGACTCATTTCATCACCTCATGCCTTGGCTGATCTCCCCTCTTTCCCCTCCCACCCACTGGCTTTTGTCTCCCCCCAGCCCCCTGTGAAGAGCCTGGCTCTGTGTTCTCCATCCCCTCCTCGCTGGCACTGCCAGGCTGGCATGAGGAGCCCCTCAGCCTTCCCTGCTCCGGGCTGGACAATCCCAGCTCCCTCAGCCTCTGCTCACCACCCAAGGGCTCCAGCCCCACCTTGAAGGCCCTTCCCAGACTCTGCTCAAGATGCCAGACATCTTTCCTGCCCTGGGGACCCCAAACCAGGTCTCAGTGACCTGGATAATCCATGTCCTTGATGTCCTGGTCACGCAGCCCTGGCCCCTTGTCCCCTGTCAGGCTCTGGGGTGGATCCTGTGGAACATCCTTTGGTGGAGGCTGTGGCTCCAGGTGGGCCGAGGGGATGCCGGGGGACAGGGACCCTGCTGGGCATGAACAGCATTGGACTTGTTGGGAGAAACTGTGAGGGGGAGCTGGGGCGGAGTGACCAACCCAGTGACCTGACACAGCCCTGCTGGGATGTCACACAGCCCCTCTGGGATGTCACAGCCTGCTCTGTGATGTCACAGCCCATTCTCTAATGTCACTCAACTGGGCTCTGATGTTACAGCCAACTCTGTGATGTCATATTCTGATCTGTGATGTCAGATCTCTGCCCTGTGGTGTCACAGTCTGCTCTGTGATGATGTCTATGATGTCATACCTGATCAATAACCTTACATACTGCACTCTGTGATGTCATAGCCTACTCTGTGACCTCATGCTACCAGATGATAAATTGTCTACACCAGGTGAACTCACACCTGGAGCTTTTTTTCCAAAATTCCAGGCCTATGGAAGCCACACAATGCCCATTGTGTGAGAAGGGCAACTGGAAGTTCAGCAGCCTCAGTGTCCTGCCAGGTCTGCCAGGCCCACTGGAACATTGGGGTCCATGACCACCAGGGACCACCAGAGAGACCCCCAGGACAGGAGAATGCATGCAAAAGGGGAGGGGAAATATGTTAATGATTTCAGGGAAATTATATCATATGTATGTTTAGTCCTGGACAATCAATGAATATGTGTGCAAAATACAGAATAGAAACAGAAACTTTCCTGTAGTCAGCATGCACAGCTTTGGGAGGAGCTATTCCCCATGCATCCAGCCGAATAAAGAATGCTGCTTTTTAATGCTGCATTAGTGTTAAGGAGTTTTCTATTTTACTGAATTTTTGGTAACACTCCCACTGCCAAGGAAAGCTCTGTCTGCTGCTGTTCACAAACAGAGAAGGGCTGGTGGCAGATGTGGGGCTCAGAGGTTGCCTGGAGCACAGTGACTATGAAATAATCAAGTGTTCAATGTTCTGTGAAAGAAGGAGGGACAGCAACAAAACTTCTGCACTGGAATTTGGAAGGGCAGACTTCAGCCTATTTAGGATGCAGATTTGGGGAGTACTGAATCAGGCACCGATTCTTTTTAAGGAAAACATCCCTTAAAAACAAAGGGGTCCAGGAAGGATGGACACATTTCAAGGAAGTACTCTTAAGGGGGAAGGAGCAGCCTGTACCAGTGTGGCAAAAGATGAGCTAGTGAGGAAAATGACTGGCCTGGCTGGTCGTGGAGATTTTGTGGGAACTCAAGGGTAACAAGAGGTGCATCAACTTTGGACAGAAGGTCAAGCACCTTAGGAAATGTTTAAGGATGTTGTGAAGTCATGCAGAAAAAAAGTCAAGAGGTGAAAGCTCAATTAGAGTTTAACCTGACCACTTCCGTGAAAAAAAAAATAGACAATGTTTCCACAATTAAATTAATAGCAAAACATGGAATAAGGAGAACCTCTACTCTTTATTGGATGCCGTGGGGAATATAGTAACTAAAGATAAGGAGAAGGCAGAGCTACTTAACATCTTGTTTCTCTCAATTTTCGATATTAGGACAGGCTGTCCTCAGGACAAGTGCTCTGCTGAGCTGGTAGATGGGCACAGGGAGCAGAACAGCCCCTGTAATCCAGGAGGAAGCAGTTGGTGACCTGCTGAGCCACTCAGATGCTCATAGGTGTGTGGGATCAGATGGGATCCATCGCAGGGGGATGAGGGAGCTGTGGATGAGCTCCCCAAGCTGCTCTCCATCTTTTACCATCAGTGCTGGCTCAGCAGGGAGGTCCCAGAGGACTGGAGGTGCCAGTGTGAGCCAATCCCCAAGAAGGGCTGGAAGGAGGATCTGGGGAACTCCAGGCCTGTCAGCCTGGCCTGGGTGCCTGGCAAGGTTCTGGAACAGATCACCTTGAGTGCCATCACAAGGAACCCACAGGATGGCCGAGGGGTCAGAGCCAGCCAGCGTGGATTCCAATGTCTACATGGAATGGTCTGGATGAGGGGATTGTGTCCAACATCAGCAAATCTGCAGATGACACCAAACTGGGTGTGAGTTTGGATCTGATGGAGGATGGAGGTAGGAGGGCTCTGCACAGGGCCTGGGACAGGCTGGATCCAGGTGTGGTGTAACAAGGATGTGTGATCCAACAAGGTGAGGTTTAACAAGTCCAAGTGCCGGGTCCTGCACTTTGGCCACAATAACACCTGCAGCGTTACAGGCTGGGGACAGAGCGGCTGGAGAGCAGCCAGGCAGAAAGGGACCTGCAGGGAGTGATGGACAGCAGGCTGGACATGAGGCAGCAGTGTGCCAAGGTGGGCAAGAAGGCCAATGGCTCCTGGCCTGGATCAGGAATGGTGTGGCCAGCAGGAGCAGGGCAGGGATTCTTCCCCTGTGCTGGGCACTGTTTGGGCAGCACCTCGAGTGCTGTGTCTAGTTCTGGGTCCCCTGGGGTGGGGAATTAGAAGCAATTTCTATCAGAAAGAGTAAAGAAAGCCAAGGTGAAGCAAAGGAAATGCTGAGGGCAGTTTGGGGGTGGCTGCTGGGCAGCCCTGGCTCTGAACAACAGCATCTGCAGTGGGACAGGAAACTCCCAGCTGATGGGAACAAACTTTCTGGCTGACTGCAGAGACCAGGACAAAGCTGAGTGGTTTCCCTGCTGGCCCCCAGCCCTTGCTGGCCCCAGGGGCTGATGGCATTTGTGCTCCCTCAGGTTCATGTCCCCACAACAACAGCATGGGGGTGCTGCCCCTGCTCCGTGCAATGCAAAACAGGGACTGCTGAGCCAGTGCTGCCGTGTCTGTGCCTGCAAGGATGGGGCACCTGTGTGAGCTGGGGGAGAGGCCAGGGCTGCAGAGGGGGGATGTTGTTGGCAGCTGCATGAGGACGCTCTGGGACGCTGCCCTGGGCTGTGCAGCGCACTGGGGATGGATCAGCCCCTGCTCTGCTGCTCCTTCCCGTCTGCCCCAGGGCCCTTGCAGAGCTGTTGCTCTCCTCAGCTGCCATGGCAACCCTCAGGACAAAGTGGTGCCAGGGCTGCTCCAGGCACAATTGCAGGGACACTCGTTGGTGCCACCAGGTGCCATGGCAACGGCCACGGTGACCCATTCCTTGGTTTGGTGCAATGGCAACCAATACCCGGACCCATTGTGATGGTTGGTGGCCATGAAAAGCTGCCCTGGGCCCTTGCTCAGGGCTGGTGTCAGTGCCCAGAGCCAGAGGGGATCCCTTGCTGGGGGCTGTGCCATGGCCACCTGCCCTGTGCCGCGCTGGCTGCTCAGGCACCAGGAACCAGCAGCCACCGGCACTGCCAGGGCCAAAGGCCAGGTCAGCCAGACAGAAAGGAGCAGGGCTGGGCACTGTTTCCATGGCAACTGGCACTGGGGGGACATCTGGGTCACCTGGCCTGGCAGTTGCCATGGAAACCCCTGGCAGGGACTGAGGGCACAGCCCCTGGCACTGAGACACTGCTGGGCCGGGTGCTGAGCACAGGGCTGAGCATGCAGAGATGGTTTTGTCCTTGCTTTGTCCAAGGCCTGTCCTGCCCCTCGTCCAGCCACGCTGGGGAGGGGCTGGGGCTGCAGGGGAGCTGGGCAGGGGACACAGCCAGGACAGGGGACCCCAACTGACCCCGGGCATACCCCAGACCAGAGCACATCATGCTCAGGGTGTAAAGGGGGGAACAGGGAGGAAGGGGGGAATTTTGGAGGGAGGGCTTTTGCCTTCCCAGGGAACACTTAGGCAAGAGGGGGCCCTGTTTCACCAGTGGGCAGGGTCACTACCAAAGACACAGACACCAACTCAAGGAATTGTGTCATTTATATCATGCACAGCTGCAGAGATTTACAAAAGGATAAGCTCAGCAAAGCACATCATCATTAGCAAAGAATTACAAAAGAAGCTCAGCAATCCATCATAACCCATCATGACATTTTGATGACCAATCCCTTGGTGAAGCACCAGAGGTGTTTGTGGCAGACAAAGATTCTGGCTGACTATCAAGGTACACCTTACAGACATCAGCAGTACTTTAGTGACACTGTTCTTCATTCTTTTTTTTCAATCTCATTCGAGTTAGGAACAAGAATTCTGTTGTCCATGGAGCTGGCACCGTTTTAATTCCAGAATAATGCCCCGAGGCCCTTTGCTGTTCAGCTTTACCATGCTGTCTATGGCTAACAAGGCCTGGAGGGACCTTTCCCCTCTGGCTGGAAGGGGCCGGGTCCCAGTCCCTGAGGGGCACCTAGGCTCCTGGATGGAATTCCTGTGCAAGTCCCTCAGTGTCACAGCAGCCTTCACATGAAGCCCCGTGGTTTAGAGCATGTTCCAAAGGGCCCCTTGGGGCAAACAGGGAGATCTGGTCTGGCAGGATGTGTAAAAAAATATCCTGGCAGATCTACTTGTTCTCACACAGAATCCTTGGCTGCAGGGACACATTCCCATTGTTCCTGCCCAGGGTTCAGGACTCAGAGTTGTTTTTCCTAGGAGCTGCTCCTTCAGCTGTCTCGGGAGGGCCATTTGGCCTCTGGACCCACACTCTGGCTCCATTATTAGGGCTGTGGGATCCAAACCCTTTATCTCCACAAATGGTGGTGACTGGAGGTGGATCTTCTTTTTTCACAATTGTTCTTAAAATTGCAAGATCAATAATTGTGCTACCCTGTCATGGGGTTGAATAATCCAATCTTGTTTGTTATTGTTTACAGAATTACTGTAATTTCTCCTTGACATTCTGCATCATTTCCTCCTGCCATGACAGGAACACTTGGCAAGGCCAAGCTCCAAGGGAGCAGTTACCAAAGCAAAGTGTCCTGGAGGAATCTGAATTCCTGTTTCAGAATTGACAGCTCTCATTTGCTTTGAATTTTTCCTAATGAATTCCAATGCATGAAGGCCCAGCCCTGCAGCCTCTGGGCTGGCCCTGCCAGGGGCCATCACAGCCAGAACAATTTCCCAGGCAGCCCAAGTCTCACTGCCCATGGCTGGATTTGCAAACTGGGGGCAGCCGTGCACAGCAAGGGGGTTTCCATTTCCCCAGTGGGCCATTGTGAAGGGCATGGAGCACATCTGGGAGATGGGTTCTCCATGGACAAAGGTTCCCATCTCCTCATTTTTCCAACTGCTCTTTTAACAACCCCTTCACCCTTTTAACCAATCCTGCAGCTTGTGCATAATCTGGAACATGAAAAACCCTGCAGGCAAAATCACTGTATTTTTCACAGGAACAGACAAAGCATTCTGCATCACTGTATCAGCAAACCCTGCAAAAATAGCCAATTTCCTCCCTTTCTCCCTTTTTCATTGTATACAATCTCACAAAGTTGACCACTGACATTAGGGTCCTGGCCAATCCTGTTCTGTAGGGTATTTAGTGTTACATCCCTGAGCAGCCAAAGCTACCAAATTAGTATTGTCACCACTATTTCACATCATTATATAATTTTATACATAGATAGTGATACAGAAATATAGATAGATAAAGACATAAATAAATATATATAAATAGATATATTGAGGTCTTATTATACTATAAATACATATATAATTATTATGTATATAGATATTTCACTTGCACAAATGCATCTGAGCTCAAGATTAAAACCTTCTTCTCGTGCTCCATGTGGGAGCATTCCAACCATAATTTTTTCTTCTGAAGGTGCTGTTTCCTACGTACTCTCAACAAATTCATCTTTGTCTGCCCAAACCCACAAGGTCTTTTCCTTTTCCATGTGCAATTTTTGGGTGCATTTGAAGCCATCCAGGGGTGCATCTTCTTTTACCCGACTGCCCCACTGCCCACACAGGGATCCCACCTCAGCCCACTCCAGAGCCAGGGAACTCCAGGGAAGGGCTTCCCATCTGGGAATTTCTGATGGGACTGATTCCTCACACTGACACTGAACAAGTGACATTTTGTTGGGATCTGGCCAGACTGTGCCAGTTTTGTTTTACCAGTGGGCAAGGTCAGCACCAGAGACACAGACTCCAACTGAAGGAATCAGTGTCATTTCCTGCAGTTCAGAGCAGCAAGGAATCACAACAGGAGCAGCTCAGCAATGCACCCAACCATCCCCACCAAAGATTGCCTGCAGTGATTAAGAAAGATCCAGCAGCATTTACCCTCAGCCTTTACCATCCCCCAGACCCACACAGCAGCTGGGGAAGCTGTCACAGCCAAGGGCTGCAGAGCCACTCCTGGGCACTGGGAATTCCTGCAGGTGCCTCCAGCCCTAGGTGAGGCTCCAACCCCACTGGGAGAGGGCCCAGCTCTGACAGTGCTGAATGAACAAACTGACAGCACTGCTAGTGTGGCAACATCTGCTTTCATCCTCCTCTTGGGTCCCTCCCAAAGCCTGGCCAGGGCTCAAGGAGGAACCAAGGGAGCTGACTTTGACCATACAGCCTAAAACAAGGCCAGATGTCAGATTTCATGGCCTTGTCTGGCTTCTAAATACACAAAGGTCAAGACATATTTCACTAATGAGTGGCTACATCTATCACACTGCTAATGACCATGCATATTTCATCAGGGAGCAGATACAAAGATAACCTTTGCTTGGAAGGTTCATCCAGAGGCCACCTTTGGCTCAGGGCCTGCTGTCCAGGCCTCACTCAGGGCTGGTGTCCAGGCCTTGGCACTTCAGGGACGTGGTTTAGTGCTGGGCTTGGCACTGCTGGGTGAGCGGCTGCACTGGGTGAGCTCAGAGGGCTTTTCCAACAGAAAGGATTCTCTGATTCCATGATTCTATCCACTGCATTCAACTGGGGCTATTTTAGCAGCATTCCTTTGCTCCAAAAGTTCCCTCTTGCCCAGCACCTGTGGCCTGAGGCTTCAGCTCCTTCAGCTCCTGGTGCTGAGCTGCTCATGCTGAACTAGACGACTTGGACAGACAAATCCAGTCCATGCAATTCCTTCTGGGACACGGAGAGGGGAGGCTGTGCAAACAGGAGCATTGTTTGCTGTGGCCTCCTCTCTGCCCTTCAAGTCTTTCACTGCTTTGAACCAGCCAAGAGCTTTCTCCAAGAGTGCAATGGAGCAGCTGTTCCTGCTCCCGGGCCTGGCTCTCTCCAGTCTCTGCCCTTGCCTGCTTCTGTCCCTCTTGCTGTGCCCTCTGCTCCCCCCAGGGCCCGCTGGCTGCTGCTCAGGACTGTGGCACTGGCACAGATCCAGTGCTCCAGAGCCTCCTTTCTGTGCCCTTGCAGCTGCCTGGGCACAGCAGCCTTTTCCATCTGGAAGCTCCCCATGGACAGGGAGTGCCCAGCTCCATTCCCTGCACAGCCTCCAGGAGCCCAGGGCTGCCATCTCCAGTCCCTGCTGGCACTGGGGGCTCCCAGGTGCCTCAGGCTGCTGTGACACCGCTGCACACAGGAGGGAAGAGGGGCAGGGGCTGTGCTTAAAGTCAGCTCCATCTGCTCCTGCTGCTGCTGCTGCTGCTGCTGCTGCTGCTGCTGCTGCTGCTGCTGCTGCTGCCGTGGGGTCATTTGTGCGGCCCTGGCCCAGAGTCAGGGATCAGATCCTGCCAGTCTCTTCCAGCCCTGGCTGCTCAGAGTTTGGGCCTTGGAGCCTCAGGTGGCCAAAGGCAGCTGCTGCTGGTCCCTCTGTGTGCCCGAGTTCAGCAGTGCTGCTCCATCAGTCTGTGCCCAGCAACAGGGAAAAGCCTCAGCCCTGCAGGGCCAGGAGCTGCCGGGCTCTGCCTGAGCAGCTCAGCCAGCAGAAAGGGAGCTGCTCCACACGGGAACCAGGAGCAAAGGACATTCCTTTTGTAGGACATGTTTTCTACTGAAAGGGAAAAAAAAGAAAATGAAAAAAAAAAAAACTAGGTAAATTGTAAAAGATAATAAAATCCAAGTGTTAGTGAAAAAACAGAACATGTCAGTGAAAAAACCAAAACATAAATGCAAAGTTACATTATTTGCATTAAGAGGTAAGTGATCTTTTTAAAAAGAGAACTCAGTCATTTACATTGTAAATGTGCTGATGGCATGGATCCATCTTACTGATCTCAGCAGCCTTTTAAAAGATTTTGGGCTTTGTTTCCAACATTGGTATTTGAAATTGTGCTCAAAGCAAGAGGAGATTGCTTTGTGCCCTTCCAGCTCCAAGCAGGACTGGGAATGGAAACTGTCAAAGCCCAAATCCTTTAGAAGATGACCTTCCTTCTCAGCCTGGGAATGAGCTGCACATTCCCTTTGAAACTGTCAGGGATTTCTTAGAGATACAAAGTCCCACTGACAACTTTTTGCTCTGGTTTGGCAGTGCAGAAGGGCAATTCTCCATCCATTAGCTGCAGACTGCACTGCCTCAGGAACACGGCCCACTCACCAGCTTTGGCCCACTTGTGGCACTGCTAGAGGAGGAACAAAGTGCAATTGCACAATTCCAGCCAATCAAGAAGGAAGAATGGGACAGACAAAACACCCTGTGCAGATCCAGGTGTTCAGCCGGGACTGTGGAGAGTTTGGGTCCTTGCCAGTTGGATGTGTGTCCCCAGCTGCAATCTCTGGGCCTGCAGCAGAGTCTCACTCACCTGCCAAAGCAGAAAGCTCAGGCGCTGTGCTCGCAATGGCCTCGTCTGATGCAGAGCTGTCAGAGCAATGTGAGGGCAGAGCCAGCCCAGCTGGGCCCAGGGCTGAGCCCAGCAGAGCCCTGGCAGAGCCCAGAGCAGCCTCAGCACCCGTAGAGCCTGGCTGCAAGGAGAGAAAGCAGAAACCGCCCATCAGCTGAGGGCTCCTGTGCCCTTGTGCCAAGGCCTGCGGTGCCCAGGCCATGCTGGCTGTGCCCAGAGCTGTGCCCAGAGCTGCCCATCCCTGCTGCCTTTGGCAGCAGAGCAGGAGGGCAGCACATGTGCCCAGCCTGCAGTCAGCCACGGCACATCCAGCCCTCAACAGCTGCCCAGAGCAGGATGCTCCTGTGCTCGCTGCCAGCTCCCAAAAGCTCTGATCCCACCCTGCCAAGCACACAGGGACCCACCTCACGCCAGCCACGGCTGGAAGGAAAGCTGCTCCCAGACCATGGCTTCAGCCTTCTCCAAGGGCACGGCCCATGCACGCCACAGCTGCTCCCAAACACTTCCCCCTCCACACTGGACCACCTTGAATGCTTCCTCTGGAAAAACAAACAACACATTATTGAAAAGAGATTAAATGCAAAAAGGGAAAACAATAAAAATGCTAAAAACTCTTATCTTCCTTGAGGAAGGCCCAACCCCTGCATGCCAAGGAAAAACCCACCCACTGGTGAGGGAAGCCCACACTTTCTCTCTTCCCCCCATCACTGCCCCCCAAAATCACGGTGACCCCAAAGCAAACAAGGGCAGTGGAGCAGCCCAGCCCTTCCTTGCCTGCACAGCAAAGCAGCTGTGCAGAGGTTCTGGAGTCCCACCTCTGCTCCCACCATGGGGGTTGGTTTGTGTCGGGCTGGCTGCCCCAGCCCCAGCCCCAGCCCCAGCCCGGGGCACGGTGGGTGCTGGGGGCTGTTGGCAGGGCCAGGAGCCCACTCCCATTTCGTACCCACCCCAGCCCATCCTCCCAGCCCTGCCAAAAGCAGCTGGGCAGCGACTGAAGAATGTATTGCATCTGCCCCAGCAAAGGGGGAGCCTTTGGTTCCCCGCCATGATGGGCAATGCCCAAATCTGGCAGAATTTCCCCAGGTGGGACTCATCTGCAAATTCCCTGTGGAGTTTGGCTTTGAAGAAAGTGCCAGAATCAAAATGCATCACCTTCAGCCTCCCGTGGCCAGGCTGAGGAAGAGCTTGTCATCCCTGATGTCACCCTCGCTGTCTCCAGCAGCAGCAGCAGCAGCAGCAGCAGCAGCATCCCCACCCTGTGGGGGTGGGGTACAGCTTCTCCAGGGGCTCCTTCTCCTTCCCTGGGGGCAGACCAGGCTCTCAGGGCTCTGCCCAGGGCCCCAGCTGTCAGGGAACCAGGACAAGCAAAACCAGCTGCGATGGTGGCCACCAGTGCTGGGCAGAGCAGCTCAGCTTCAGCACAAGGGCTGTGTGTTCCCATCCCATGACCCCGGTGCAGTGACACTGGCAGCACAAAAAGCTCTGGGTTCCTTTGCTTCTCATTGCCAAGGCATATGTGGTGCAGCAACTTACCAGGGCTCTGGATCAAAGTGTGCCTGTGGCTCTATCCCTTCTTCTATGGCAGAGGAATATCCCACATCCAAGGATGACAGAACAGGTCTTCCAGTGTGGGTCTGTCCAAGGAGTTCACAGATAAACACCACCTGATCAGATCTTTGCACTCTGGGGAGAGAAAGCAGAAACTGACGGTCAGCCAGAGAAGGCTCCTGTCTGCTTTGTCCCACTATTCCCATCCCCAGGCCATGCTGGATGTGCCCAGTGGTGGCCCTAAACTTTCCCATCAATTCTCTGTTTTGGAGAAGAGCAGGACATGTGCCACCTCCTCAGCAGCTGCCAGAGTGGGATGCCCACGACCCCGCTGCTGGCTCCCAGCACTGGGATTCCCCCCGTGCCCAGAGAAGAGGATCCACCTTGAGAGAGCCTTTGTGGCAGCGGGAGCTGGCCCCAGCTGAGGTTCTGGCCCCTCCTGAAAGGGTGCTCCCCGCAGACCATCTGGTGCAGCAGGATGCCCAGGGACCAGACCGTTGCTGCCTCGCCATGGTACCAGCCAAAGTCGTTCCATTCCGGGGGGCTGTAGGACAGTGTTCCTATGGAATACAGATGGAGTTCATCAGGGGGATGCTGCTGCTCCCAGAGCCTGGCCCCAGCATCCCTGGGTGTGCGGGGGCTGCATCAGGGGCACACAGGGTGACCACTGCCCTCTCGCCAGCACCTGGGACTTGTGCACAAAGTTAGGGCTGGAAAAGAAGCCTCTGGTGCTGGAAGAGGGCAGCCCTGGCTAGGCCCAACCATGACATGCAAAGGAAAAACCCACTCCATGCTGGGGAAAAAACCTGCCCTTATCCTCCCTGCCTGCATTGCCCCAAAAATATTATGAAGCCAAGACAAACAGGGCGAGTGGAGCAGCCCAAGCCCTTCCTCTCGTCTGCACACCAAATTTGCTGGGGCACAGGTTCCGCTCTCCCTCTCTGCTACCCTCACCCACGGGGGTTTTGGTCGGGCTGGCTGCCCCAGCCCAGCCCTAGTCCTGGGCAGAGTGGCTGGCAAAGGCTGCCAGCAGGGCTGGAAGATGGCTGCCCACCCAGCCCCGCTCTAAAGCAACTCAGCTGAAGATTCAGTGCCCTGACTGGAAGCAAAAGGGAGAATCCCCACTGCCACAGCCAGCTTGGGCTGTGAGATGTTGGGCCATGAGATGTCAGCAGCGGGAGCACAGCCCTGGGTAGGCTCACCTGCAAAGTGAGTGTAGACTGTGTCCTGCAGGTAGGTGCCACAGCCAAAGTCAATCAGCTTGGCCTGCCCGGTGTCCAGGTCTACCAGGATGTTTTCTGGCTTGATGTCCCTGTGCAGGACCCCGCAGCTGGTGCAGTGCCGCACGGCCTCCAGCACCTGGCGGAACAGCTCCCGCGCCTCCTCCTCGGGCAGGAACTGCCGTGCCTGAATGAAACGCTGCAGGTCCTGACACTGCTCTGGCCGCTCCAGCACCATCACGATGCAGTTGGGGAGCTCGAGCCACTCCAGCAGCTGGACCACACCGTGGAAGCCAGTGGACACCCTGGCCAACAGCACGATCTCCAGGGGTGCGCTGGTGCCGTCGGGCTGCGGGAGGAGCACGATGCCGTCAGTGGGGCCGATGCCGTGCCAGGCCTGGGGAAGCCCTCAGCCAGCCCGGGATGCTCTGCGCCCTGCCCTGGCCCCACGCCCGCTCTCCCTCGGGGCATCCTAGAGACTACCACCGTGCCGGGCCCCGGCTCATCCCTGGCCGGCAGCCCCGGCTGCTGGCCCCGCTCACTCACCAGCTCGCCCCAGTGCCGGACGCGGTTCCGTGGCACCCTCTTGATGGCCACCTGCAAGCCAAGAGCAGCAGCGGGGTGAGCTCGCCGCCCGCACTGCGAGCCCCATCCTCCGCCCTCCGCCCTCCTCCTCCTCCATCCCCTCCTCCTGCGCCCGCCGCCGGCCCCGCCGCTCACCGGGGCGCCATCCGAGAGCCTCGTGGCCGCGAAGACTCTGCCGAAGCCGCCGCGCCCCAGCAGTGATCCCAGCCGGTACCGCTCCTGCAGGGCCTCCTGCGCCGTCCCTGCGGGCGGGACGCGGCCGTCAGCGCTCGGCCCGGGGCCAGCAACGGCCCCCGAGCGCCCCT
This sequence comes from Melozone crissalis, assembly GCF_028551555.1. Taxonomy (NCBI): domain Eukaryota; kingdom Metazoa; phylum Chordata; class Aves; order Passeriformes; family Passerellidae; genus Melozone; species Melozone crissalis. Next base: position 6,800,069 of record NW_026535896.1, on the reverse strand, counting down.
CACCCGCCCCGGGCCGGCCATGCCCAGGCGTTCGCTCCCGGGAACGCGGCACGGGAGGCTCGGGGCCGGCGGCCGCGCTGCCGAGCGGCGGAGCTCGGGCCGGGGAAGACGCAGCGGAGGCGGCGGGAGCGGCCGCGCCACCTGTGTCCTCCGCGGGCCCCGGGAGGAGCCGGGGCCGGGGCCGGGGCCGGGGCCGGGGCCGGGACCGGGGGCGAGACCGGGGGCGAGACCGGGGGCGAGACCGGGGGCGAGACCGGGGGCGGGGCTGGACCCTGCGTCGGGGCCGGGGCCGGGCTCGGGCCAGGCGGAGCCAAAGGGCGGCGATGCCGCCCCCGCGCCAGGCACTGATGCCCGCCCAGCAGCGCCACCGCCAGTACAGCCAGAGCCGGGCGGAGGCGAGACCGCGGCGGGACGGCCGGGGCCGGGCACGGGGCAGCCCCGCCCGGGGCCGGGGGCGGGCCGGGGGCATGGCCCGGCCCTGCAGGGGAGAGGGAGGCGGGGAGAGGAGAGGGACGCCGGGCAAGGGACCCCGAGAGAAGGGTGCCCGACAGTGGCAAAGGGAGAGAGAAAGAAAGAGCGAGAGAAAGAGAAAGAACGATTCTAGTCTATCTGCTTTTGCTGCTGTCGCCGCTGCTGCTGCCGCCGCTGCTGCTGCCGCCGCTGCTGCCGCTGCAACTGAAGCACCGGGGCCGTTCGTTCCCGTGTCCGTTCCCCGCTCGCCCCACGAGCCCCACGTTCGAGCCCCGCGTTCGAGCCCCGCGCGCCCCAGGGACAGCCCCTCCGTCTGCCCTAACACGGGAACTTTGCAGCCCTGAGCGCAGATGCAGAGCCCTGACTCCTGCACTCTGGCACAGCGATCCCCTCGCCTGCTGCTGTGCATTGTCCTTGCTGAGCGTCAAACACTGTCGGGCCACCTTCCCTTGGGGTAGTATTCCTACCTGACCCGAGCACTGCACTTACATCTCCAGTGTTGCTTTCCTGTAAAAACAGGGGAAGGAAAACTGTGTGTGGCTCATGGTATTTTAGTGTCTAAAAATCACTAAGTCACCAATCTTAGAGGTGAGGTGCATCTGGAATTACTGGGATGCAACACAGAAAAGGGGAGCATAGAAATAAATAGAGGAAAAGATCTTGGATTGTTTCTTTCATTTTCATTTCACTTCTGGAAAGCTGTTTCAGTTTTCCAGGAATCTTCTCCTGTCTGCTCTTCCCAAGAATCTCTCATGGAGAACAAGGTCAAGCTTCACACGTGTCACAAGATTTGCCACCGGGAAATTACGCCACTGGTGAAATTTTCATGATGACTGTTTGTGCTGGCTTAGGGCAAATTTTGGGAGGAAATCTCCAAAAGGGGTCCGTCTAGAAAGCAAGTTCAAATGGCCCCTCCCCCTACTAGTTCAGGAAAAGACTTCCCTTGAGAAAAGCGAAAAAAAACCCAGTTTATTTAACAAGTAAAGTATTCACAAGCATGAAAAATGAATAATATTAAATCAAACCTCTGACAGTGGTGAAGAGATGGCAAATTCAGAAAGTCCTTTTTGTGGGTTGTAGTTGGCTCACTCGGTCTCTCCTGAGTCCCTCTGGTGCTGGAATGCAGCGTCCCAGACCTTGGTGGGCCACAGGTGTGAGCTGCTGTTTTTCCGGTGTTTTTCTGGGTTTTCAGTCCAGAGCAGGTTTAAACAGTTCCAAGAAAAAGGAAAGCCACAGTCCGAGGAACTTCTCTTCCTAAGCTACCTAAAACCAAATTGCTAGACCTGGGCTGTGAAGGCATTGGAAAATTTCCAAATCTGGGCACTGGCGGTCGCAGCAAACACCAGAGCTGGATGGTGCTGGTGCCAGAAACTGCAGATTTCCAAATGTTGGCTTTCTGTGCCAGCAAATCCCTGGACTTGGGCTGTGCCAGCACCAGGAAGTTTTCAGATCTGGGCGCTGGCACTGCCAGCCAACACCAGATCTTGGTGGTGTCATTGCCAATGACAGAAATCTGCCAGATTTGAGCTCTGCTGACACTGAGAAATTTCCATATCTGGGTTCTGGTTACATGAAACACAAGATGTGGGGGCGGTGCCGGACCCAGTAGCAGGAAGCTGCCACAGGTTTTGGATTTCTGTGCCAGCAAATTGCTGCACTTGGGCTGTGTCAGAATAGGGAAATTTCCAGATCTGAGCACTGGCAGTGGCAGCAAACACCAGGTCTGGGCACCTGTATTGGCATCAGGAAATGGCCAGATTTTGGCTTTCTGTGCCAGCAAATTGCTGGACTTGGGCTGTGCCAGCACTGGGAAATTTCCAGATCTGGGCACTTGCCCAGCACACACTAGACCTGGGCGGTGCTGGTGGCAGTGCGAGGAAGCTGCTGGGTTCTGGCTTTCTTTCCAGAAAATTGCTGCATTTTTTGCAGCCAGGTTTTGCTGGCACTGAGAAAATGCCAGATGCTAATTTTCTGTGCCAGCAAACTGCTGGAATTAGGCTGTGCAAGCATCTGAAACATTCCCAATCTGGGTACTGGCAGTGTCAGCAAACCCGAGATCGGGTTGCTGTAGGTACCAGGTCTTTGCTTGGTTTTGACTTTCTTTGCCAGCAAGTTGCTGCAATTGGGCTGTGCCAGAATAGGGAAATATCAAAATCTGGGAACTGGCAGTGCCAGCAAACATCACATTTCAGAAAGGACTGGATCTGGACCTGTTCCCTCCCTGCCCGCCTCCCTCAGCAAGGTGCCAGAGGGGCTGGAGAGCAGCCAGGCAGAAAGGGACCTTCAGGGACTGATGGAAAGCCGGCTGGGCATGAGGCAGCAGTGTGCCCAGGTGGCCAAGAAGGCCAATGGCTCCTGGCCTGGCTCAGGAATGGTGTGGCCAGCAGGAGCAGGGCAGGGATTCTTCCCCTGTGCTCAGCACTGCTTGGGCAGCACCTCAAGTGCTGTTTGTAGTTCTGGTGCCCCCAATTTAGGAAGGACATGGAGGGGCCGGAGCATGTCCAGAGAAGGGCAACAAGGCTGGGGAGGGGTCTGGAGCACAAGAGCTGTGGGGAGTGGCTGAGAGAGCTTGGGTTGTTTATCCTGGAGGAGAGGAGGCTCAGGGGAGACAAGGTGGTGTCAGGGCACAGGTTGGACTTGATGATCTCCATGGCCTGTTCCACCCTTGCTGATTCTGGGATTCTCTGAAACCACCCTTGGAGCAGTTGCAGGAGGAGCCCTGGGCCTCCTCTTCAGGAGCTCCAGCAGCCCAGGTCCCTCAGCTTCTCCTGCCAGCCCCAAAGCCCATCCTGTCAGTCCTGCAGAGCCTCTGCAGCTCCTCCTCACTGCCCAGAACAGGGAGCCCCAGAGCCAGACACAGCAGCCCAGATATGCCCCCCTGGCCTGGGGTGCCTCTGGCAAGGGAGCAGCACCAGGCACTGCAGGAGCCTGCAGACAATTGATCTGAAGGCCAAAGCTCCTTAGCTCCTTCTGAAAGAGCAGGAACAGTTCCTCATTCCAGTGTGGTGGAATGCTGGGTACCACAGCTCCAGGCGAGGACTGGACACAAGTTTGCTCCTACTGAGTGCTGTGATGGGTTCTGCAGGAGCTCTGGGCTCCTGTGCTTGCCAGGCACAATGAGGAGAGAAGGAGCCAAGTGCACTGATGTGGGAAATGGTTTTGTAGAAAGTTTTTAGAGCCTAATAGAAGGCCCGCACAGTATGAATCTGTATATAAATCTTGAGACAAGAAATGGTAACTTAAAAATTTCCATGGAATAGGACAGATATTGTTGAGAGAGAAATGGAGCTAGATAAAAGTTTCAAAAGATGGCCTTGCAAATAAGACTTTGGAAGAACAGAGCTATGAAAGATGCATTGTAGTGGGACCCACGAGGAGTAGTTTCAAATCATTGGCTTTAAGGCATCTACAACATGGCATGGCAAAAAGGCTGATAGACCAAGAAAGGCTTATAATGTATTATAATTAGGAAGCAGTTGGCTTCTGCTTGTGATGGCGTGAATGATAACATCTGTATTGTCTCACCCTTCTCATGAGACTGAAAATGGAATAAAAGTTTTTAAAACACCTCTCAGTGTCCCCATCTCTAGGTCAAGAAAAGAGTATTATCCAACACACTGACACACCTTTGCCTCGAGCATAACCCAGCCTGGACCAAACACACTGAAAGGTTTCCCCTTTGGGGATATTTCTTTATGAGTAACAAGCCTTGGGAGCATGAGGTACAGGACTGACATGCAAAAGCATGAGCATGTCCTCCAAAGTGGCCAGTTTAATTGTCCATTTTATTACACTTGTATTTACTCCACAGTAATGAGGAAAACCAAGCTCTGCTTGGAGGTAAAACAGGCATGGGATACACTATGGTCCCTCACAGTCTCACCAGGCTGGCAGTGACAAAGCAGGCAGTCTGCTTCATTGTGAACCACTACAGAGCTGCATCCCAATCTGATTTAAGTGGCGTGGTATTATTAAGGGCTTGTTTTCTGCACGAGATACAAAAAGGAGATCCCAAATGATCTTCATGCAAGCATGCAGTAAAGAACTGCTCCTGCTGTCTTAACAGAGCATTTGCTTTGGCAATTATACTCTACCCATTCATCTTTTGATGCAGACACCTCAGATTTTCCCCTACACCCTTGCAAGGCTGGCAGTCACTGTTTCCCATTTCCTGTTCTTCCCTAGAGATGGTGCAGTGGCTACTTGGAAACAAAGAGCCCTGGGATCTGGACAGCCTGAAGGAGCATGAAATGCTAATTAAGTGCTCATATTGGTAATACCCAGGTCTGACCTTCCCAGAGCTCTGAAGCAGCAGCAGCAGGACCATGCATCATTCCTGTTGGTGGATGTTCATGTTTCTCATGTGCAAGAGCAATGACTTTGAGGAGGGACAAAAATGCCCCTTTTCAAACAGTGGCTGTGCAAGGAGATGTGAAGTTTCATGGCCTTTTCTCGGATATTTTAGAAAGATCTAAGAGAATATTGTGGCATGGAGTAGGTCCCTAATTTTGTGTCCAGAGGAATCCCCAAAGGGCACATTCATTCTGATGCTGATGGCAACCCCATAAGCTCATGGACCAATATTCCCTGCAATGTGCCACCCTGCCTGGGCTTTACTAGGCTGGGACTAGACCCAGAGCCAAGCAAACACATGCATCCAGGTGACATTGTGTAACATCAGAAGCTGGCAACCATGAGGACTTTGCTGTCAAAAGGTTACAGTTTGCACTGGGCCCAGAAGTGTTTTTCCCTAAGGCAAAGCAAATTGAAATGTGAAGTTTAAAAGCTTCAAATTACTATAAAAAGAAACTGCAGAATAATTTCTGGAAGGGCAGCATTGTCAATGATCATGCCGCCCACCAACAGCTGGAGCTGAATCCAGAATTGCTTCTGCCAGCTGTGCAGGAATTCATTCCACTGGCAAGTACTGGTCCATGGGAACAAATGATCCCCTAGCTCTGGGCTGAATGGCACCCAGGCTGCAGTGCAGATTTGAGGAACCCTTGTCACCTGGTATTGGCCTCCCAGTGCACTCATCCTTCTGCAAACAAGGGGCAAACAACACAGCTGGAGTGCTGTCCCCAGTAAATATACATACAGGTGACTTTTCCAAAGCAGTGCATCTTTTCCCAGGGAAATACATGACCTCTTCTTACCTATGGAATTGTGATTGAAGACACCTGTGAGCCAGATCTGTGGGAGATTGCAAAGGAGCAAAGCTTTGGGATTTGGGCACACTTCTCTTGGTTTCTTTGCTCAGGCCTTTGGTGAGCACAGAACACACCTAGGTAGAAAACCTTTGACTAGACAGGATCTTTTGGATCCATTGTCCCTCAAACAGGTCTATGGTGGCCCTGTTGTAATGCCAAGTAACAAAGAGCAGCACAAATGACACAAAGAAAAGATGGCCAAAGAGGAAGAGGAGAGGCCCAATGAGGAAAGGATGTGGTGAGACACTGGCACATTGAGTGAGCTGCACTCCCATAATCTCTACGCTAGCAGGTCCTGGTCTCACATCCTCCTCTTGGTTTTTTCAATTTTGTTTATTTATTTACTTTTTTTCATCATCAAAATGAAATACATAAAATTAAAAACATGTCATCAAAACTTAAAGACAGAATCAAAACACATTAATTCAAAACTACATCTAAAGATCAGAACATATGTACATCTGTAACTATCAAGCCTAACGCATCAATCCTATTCTTCAAACACTCTCCATACAGGCGGCAGCTTCTTCCTGAGCTTGGAGGAAAGAGAGCTCTTCTGGATGGGAGGCGAGGACTTTGTGGGTGAGAGAACATTGGAAGTGTCCGAGAAAACTTCTCGGTAAGACTGTAACCAGTCAGATCTGCAAAATGGAGACACAAAGTTTAACAGAGGCCACAATGCAAACCTAAAGCATCTGAAGCTCCATATTTCATGGGACACATTTCCTGGAAATGTCTAAACAGCTGCACAGAGAAACATGCTCCTGCTGGCAGACACTGAGGCAGGCCAGGGCAAACCCTGAGCCACTTGCCCAGAGCTGGCACAGGCACAGCCTGGCCTCTGGGCTGCCCTGGGACAGCAGGGAGCCCAGAGCCCTGTGCTCTCCAGGAATGGCTCAGCTGCACATGCACCCTCCTGCTCCTCTGCCTGCCCCAAAGCTCAGCAGCCCTACAGCTCCAGGGGCACTGGCACAGCACAGCTCATTGCAGGGGCACATGCAGGGCACAGCTGTTCCCTGGCAATGTGCACAGCCTTTCAAGGCTGCCACAAGACCCTTCCTCCCAGCAGAGATTGGCCCAGCTCCCCCCTCACCTCTGTGTGAGGCTGAGCCATGATTGCCTTCACCTTGTCCTCAATCTGGAGCTGCTTCAGGTCCCCCATGCCATGACTAGGACATGTGATGGAGAGAGCAGGGGCAGATGAACACCCTTCCTTAGGATTTTGTCATTTTTGGCACAGCTCAAAAGGCAAATCCAGAGGTGTCCAACTCAGCACTTCCTCAGCTTTCTGGAGAACATCTTGCCTTCACCAGCCCAGCATTCTGGAGAGGTTTTCCCGCACATGAGGAGGCTTGCTGGCAGCACATTTCTTCAGCTGGGTGCCCATCACCTTGCAGAGGGCAGAGGCGAGCTTGGTGGCCACGGTGAGGACGTTGGCGCTCCGCACAGGCAGCGCCTTGTTCCCCAGGAAGGACCAGAGCACGGGCAGGGCGTCGCGCTGGACGACTTCAGGGCTCCTGGCATGAACCCCCTGCACAAGCACTGCCGGGACAGAGACACAGCTCCTTACCCACCAGCCTCACTGCAAACAAGGATCTGCCTCTGCTTCTGCTTCTTGCCAGCCTCTCTGGCCAAGAGCAGCAAAACAGCACCCAGAGCCCCTTGATCCAGAAACGGGCAAAGCAGCTGAGCATCCTGGGAACAGAACCACCAACCCCTCAGCACTAATTGCTCCAACCAGAGCCCTGTCCCTGTGGCAGACTTCCTACCTTTACTAAATTATTTCACAATCTCTGCATGAACAATGAATGAAATGTCCAATTGCCTTTGATTTCCATTAAGAAGTTGTCTAAACCCACACTGAAGATTTGGAAATGCACCATAGAGAGGAAATGGAGAGATTTCTAATAAAAGGGATGATTCCATTTTTGTAACTTGCATGTCAAGTGCCAAATGTCTAATCTGGCTCTTCCCTGTGCTCAGTGGCACACAGCAAAGGGCAGGATTAGAACACACCTCAAAACTCCAGCCCACCAGAGATGGCTGCTGCCTGACAGCTGGATGAGAAACATCAGTGACCAGCTGGTGTCTTTGGCAGAATGCTTTTGGGGCTTCCTACAAAGAGCTGTTTCAAACCTCAGGGTGTCTTAGATAATTACTCAGACCCCATTGCTGTGGCATTTAAGCATCTCCACATTCTAATGCCATTTCCCCTCCCAATGGTAATGGCATTTTTTCTTATAATGTCCACTGAAATAGGGGCATAGAGAAAGAAAAATGCTACACAGGGGACTGAAATGTAACCAAAACACGAGTGTTTTCTCATATTGTCTCTGAAATCTCTCTGCCCATTTTCCGAACTGAACTATATCAACCACAGACAAATATTTGCTACCAACAGGCTTCTTGCATGGCAGATTTTGCTGAGAGAAAAAAACCTGAAGTCCTTTGGAGACCATTCTTATTTTCTGATCAGACAAAATGTTATCTAGTAGGCATTTAATATTCTGTGGTGGAAGAGACTTCATTTTCTCTATGCTGTTAATCCATCAGCAGTCATCAACATTGAAAGAGCTCCTGCAAGCACCCAAAACCAATTCTGCTAAGCAGGAAAAGAGTTATGATATCCATTTTAAAATAGGAATTCATTTTAATTTAAATGCAATTAAAGACATCGGTGACTACTGAATGTGAGGAACAGCTGTGTGTTCCTACTAAATCTCAGAGAGAACATCTGCTCTTTCTAAAGTACTCATAATTTATGGTAAATTCCTTTATTTGAAAAATAGAACAAAAGAACTGCTAAACTAAATGCCCTATTGCTGGAAATCTACTTTATTCAAATACTCTTTAACGGGCCTTTGACATTCCCAATTGCTGAACATGCCCTTTTAAGATTGCTAATGAAGACACAAAGTGTATTAAACCTTGCATTCAAAGATGTTGGCATAATTAGCAGTGGATTTAGCCCCAGTTGAAGCATGGCTATCAATCATCTTCTCTGCTATATATTGAGATTATCCTTTTTCCATTCCTTGGCTCTTGCTGACATAGCAAGCTCCTCTGAGGAATCAATTATCAGCTGCATTTGTAGCATTTTGGGCAGCGCTGACACAGGCAGACACTGTTTGCACACCCTGAAAGGCTCAGTCCAAGGCCACTCTGACAGCACAGGCAGGGAGCCTCAGCACTCTGCTTCTGTCCCTGTGCCCCAGAGGCTGCCTTGCACTAAATCCGTGCCTCTGATACCTCTGTTGAGTTCTGACCTAAGCTGTGACCCCCAGACCCTGCACAGTTCAGCCTCAAAACTTCCCAAGAGAAAAACAGGAATTCTGTGAGGACAAAACAAATTGATGCCCTGAAACAGCATTTGCCACCATTTCCCCTCAAAGATCACAGATGTCCCTGGGCTCCCCAGAGAGGAGCCAGCTGGGGCATTTTTAGCCCTCCCTTTGCTGGAGGTGGTTCTGAGATGCCCCAGTGAGAGCTCAGCCCCAGGCCGAGCGCTGCCCCCATCTCAGATGCTGCCCAGCTCTGCAGCAGCCAGGGAAAACCTGCCAAACCCACCTGCCTTGGCTATGGGGCAGCAGGGACATGCTCAGCACCTCCTGGTTTGGAGGAGCTGCTCTGCTGTCTGCTCACAGGCATTCCCTGTAAATGCTCCCTGGGAGGAGCTCTTGGCTCAGAAGGGGAGGCCATACCTGTGATACGCTCAGTGACATCCAGCAGGGCTTGGCCACTCAGGTGATTCCATTGGCAGCTGAACTCTTTCAGCAGTGACACTTTATCTACAAGGGAAACACACGTTTCTGCTCACTTTTCTCAGGTCACAGGAGAAAGGACAGTGGGGAGGGAAAGGGCAGGGCCAAACCCATTTTATAAAATGAAGTACATTTCTGTGGATATTTGAATCCTTTTCTTCTTTCTTTCTAGCCTGCTTGGCAGGGTTTTAAATTCCAAAAGAAAAGCTCTCCTTTCATATTGTAAATCCAAACTTCACATCAGGGACCTCAAGATTTCAGTCACATGGAAGCAGTGAAAAGGTTTTGCATCCCAGAGCAAAAAGGAAGAGCCTCATACTTGGGACACAGAAAGGCACTGAGTCAGGCAGGCCCTGAGTTCACAAAGCAGCTGGGGAGGAGAAAGTGGAAACTCCCCTTGAAGACCTGCCTCTTCAACACTCCTTTTTTCAGGCATATTTCCCCAGTGCAGCATTCTCAGAGCTGACATAAATCTGTGTGGCAAAGGCATTTACAGCAGCCCTTGCCTATGTAGTTAATTGCTGTGGCCATCTTGCCCCATGCAAAACAACATGTGGAACAAGGCATCATTGACAGCTGGGTTTATACCTGTTTGTTCTAAAGAAATGAACTTGGTGAATCACAAGTTCCCCTTTGAAAACAGAAGACAAAGAAGAAAAGTGGAAAATAGGCAGCTAATGCCTCTAATGTAGAGCCTTGCAGGTGGCTGCTCTGCAGAAGCTCTGATGGGTCAGCTTCCCTTCATGCCAACAGCAAATCTGTTCATTTGGGAAGTCAGACAGGGCCCAAGCAAACTCCAAACCCCCTTTGCCTCTGAACTGTAGCAGAGCTGTAGCCCAGGACTTGCTCTTCAGACAAGCAGCACAGAGCCAAGGGCTCCTGGGACTGTTGGGAAATGCTGATCCCATTCCAGCCTGTTGGGGATGGTGCATAAGGACTGCACCTGCACAGCCCCTGGTGGGTGTCAGCTGGAGGGTTCCACAGACAAGAGCAGCTGTCAAGGCACTCAGCGCTCTCTTGTGCAGGAGAGACAGAGACGAAGATGAGGAGAGTCCCTGCCAGGGCTCAGCCTTACCCAAATGAGCAATGGATTCTTCCAGTGCTTTCACAGCTGCCCCACAAACCCTGGGATCCTTTGAGTTCAGGTTCGTTGTTATTCCTTCCACCAAACCAATGATCACCGGGTTTCAGCCAGCACGTCCAGCGCCCTCTGCTTCACTTTCTTGTGGCTGTCGGATATTCTCAGGACAAAATATTCAAAAATCTGTGAAGAGAACAAGCAACGTGAAAGCTGGATTCAAATGTCCTTGTTTGAAGAGTGGATGTAGCAGTCAGCAATGTCAAAGATGAAAGTGATCCTTTCTGTCAGGTCAGCACTCGCTTGCACAATTTCACTGTTTTCCTGTGGGCCACTCACTGGAATGGTGGCACAACCTCATGCTGGTTGAAAGATTTTCTTCTGTTTTAGGAGGTTTGGATGGGGACAGAATAGTTCCTATGGTATTTCTCTCCATCTATAAATCATTGAATCAATTCCATTGATTAATGCTAAAGAGTACCTTTGCTTTGAGTGGAAGCAGATGTTTACAATGCCTGGTTTTCTATACAGTTGCCTCAAGTACTGAGGGCAATTATGATTTTGCCAAAACTATGGCTGGAGGAGATCTAAGTTTTCTTTTGTTTGAGTTGTCTCAGAGCCTGTGTCTGGAGAAGTGCAGGGCTCTGATCAACTCTTCCAGGATCCAGACCATTTCTCTAAGTAGACTTCTGAAATGTAATGTGCTGTACAGCTCTCATTACAGCAGGTTCAGTCCCTTGACAGCCACATTATCAGGCACCTTTCCCTGGAAAAAGGGAAAAAGCAGCTACTGGGAGGAGAAGGCAGAGATGAGTCCTTAGCTGTTTTCCTCCTTTTCCAAAGAGAAAGAAAGACCCCCAAGAAGGGTGAGCACTGTCTTTACCAAGAGGAATAGGAACAAGGATGGGAATGAGTAGCCAGAGCTGTGCCTGTGTAAGACAAGATGGAGTATATAGAAGTATTCTTTGAAAAAAAACAACTGAGTTTAAACCAACCGAGCCTGATACTTCTCTTCCCTATGCAAACCCATTTTTGGTCTAGAGAACAATTGCCATGCTTTCAGGGGCTGGATTCCCTTCACTTAACCCAACTGGGAGTAGGAGAGGGCAGCAGTTACACCAGCAGAAAATTCTGCCATCATCTGATGAACAGCATCAATAGGCACCTGCCAGACAAATACAGCTGAACTGAAATAACTTGTGCTGAAGCCCGGACCTGAATTACATTTGTCTGGGTGAGAAGGACCAGCGTGTCCCAAACAGCCAGGACAGAGTGCCAAGAAACACTGAATTAACTTTACTGCTACAGGCTTAAGAAAGGAACTAAAGGAAAGGAGCAGTGAAGATACCCTACATACTTGGGCAATCTTAGTGGAGATGAACTGGGGGCTGTTTTTGCACAGGTCTTGGAGGAGTTCCACTCCTTCCATCCTTGTCTGAAACCCCTTGGCTTCCAGGAGATGGTAAAGCTTCTGGAGCAGCTCTGTTTCTTCCACAGCTGGAGGTGATGTGACCTGGGCTTGTGCACGGGGTAGGAGGTGTCCATCAGAGGGAGATTTCACCCTGGAAAATAAAACCAAATGAGGACCTGGTGGTGATAATTATCGTAGCATGGCATCCCCGTTGAGGAAATAATTAACATTGACTCCATGATTCCAGAAGGCTGATCAATCACTCAACTATGCTATGCTATGCTATGCTATGCTATGCTATGCTATGCTATGCTATGCTATGCTATTCTATACTGAAACTCATCACCCTTACAGACAGTCTGATACAGACAGACCAGATTGGTCAATTGAATCCAAAACACCATCACCAGTGGCCAATTAAAAAATTACCCTTTCAACAAATCTCCATAACACATTCCACATGTTCACAACAACAGGCGCAGCAAGGGAAGGTAAGAATTGTTTCTCATTCTTTTCTCTGATCTTCTCACAGCCTTCCCCAGGACAATGCCTGGGAAAGTTGTGCCTGCTGCTCTCTATGGAGAGAGCTGCAGCCACAGACAATACCTGCAGTTAATTGTGAGCAAAACATCTTGAGCAGCTTTCCTAATTATGTGATTTCAAGCTGGAAAATCATGAAGGTCCGAAGAACAATGTGGACCTCCTGACAATCATTACAGGAGACAATCTGCAGGTAACAATCTTGCCAGTGCTCACTCAGGAAAACCAAGGATGAGATGCATCTGATCTATCTTCAGATGGCTGCCAGGGCACACAGGTCACATTGCTTTGTGGAGAAAGAGAGACACTACTGCCAAGTTTAAATGCCTCCTCATATGGGATGTGTGTGTCTTAGAATAAGGGAACTCATCACTCTGGAGAAGTGTCTCTGCAACCAGGCATGACAATCTGGAAAAGTAGCTCAGATGCATCTGAACAGATGAACAGGGCCAAATTTGAAGGATTCAGAAAATCAGTAAGAGAGATAAAAACAGAAGCCAGACATCCCAGAACTACACTCACATTTCATTTGATTCCCTAGAGATCAGATGCACAGCTTAACGAACCCACTGGGAACAATTCTCCTGGATCAACCTGTCTCTTCCATGAGCACAGGAAGATGCCAGCTGTGCTACTGAGGCATGTGGTCACTTTCCTGCCACTGCTGAGCAGGACAGAGTTAAATAATTCCCCTCTGCTATCAGAGGAGAACAGGTACAAGCAACTCTGCAGCTGCCATGAAGAGACAGCCAGGAGCAATTCCTGTCTTAAATGCTGATTGCAGCCCAGGGGGCAATAAACCAAACATGCTGTCCATCGAGCAAATTACATGAAGGACAGGAATATCAAGACAAGAAGTCCACATTCAGACACCCGTTGACTGAAGTTGTTCAGGAATTGTCTTGCTACTTACTACTCAAACTTGGTAGTGTTTGAGGGTAAGAAAACCATGATTCAACCAGGCCAAACCACACGGATGAGAACTGCATCTCTGTGGAATGGCATCTTGCTTCCAGACTGAGATTTTTCATCAAAACACCCATCTGAAAATGACTCCACTCAAATGAAAAAAAGCCCTGTTTGAATTTACTTGTCCCAAGTCAGGCAGCAGAAACTTGGCCCTCTCCCAGCCTCCGCAACCCTGCCCTTGCCACTGCACTGGATCGTCTGAGCTGCAGCCAATGGGTGTCTGTTTGTCTCTCCTTTTTTGTGGAAACCCCTCCAGAGAAGATGTGTTCAGCACAATGCAGAAGTAGACATTTTTTATCCTAGAGCATTTGTAGGGAAAGGAAACAATCTGTGGCATTGGTCATCTCTGCCAGAAAGTTTTCCTTTTTTTCCTGAGGAAGAGGCATGTAAAGCTTGTCATGTGCTTTGTCACATCTGACAAAAGTGTTCAGCACTGTTTGCTAGCAGACAATGTGGCCTGGGGCTCCTTTGAGCCATTGTTCCTCTCCTTCACCGAATCCTTGACAGATGGGCCTTCAGCCTTCTGGTTTTCCATTCCCTACAAAGACACAGAGAAACCCCATCCATCTTTAGAGTATAAACCAGGAAATTCCCTGTTTAAAACACAAGGTAGAACCAGGATCACTGCTACCAAGGCTTAGGGAAAGATTTCCTAATTTATAGATGGAAACAGAGCAGAGATTCAGTGATGCCAACTCTTTGTTTTCAATAGCCCAAGACAGGTTATGGGTCTTGAGTCAAGACAGGTTATGAGCAGCAATCTAAAATCCCAAATTCCTTAGTCTTGAGCATAAATGTGAATAATGCAAATTGGCAGGCAACGAGTGTTTGTGAAGGAAGCAGCAGAACAAACTGGACTCTTTGGGGGTTGGCCCATTGTGTTGGAAGTTGATTTGGTTCAACACTCACTCTCCCTGTGCCTGCACAAAGGCAGGCTCCCTTCTGTAATGTCGATTAGAAAAATAGAATCATCCCCCAAACAAACAAAGGATTTTCCACTGGATGTTGCTGAATTCACCAAGCTTCTTCCAGCTCCACATGGCTGGACAGCAGGGCAGTATTCCCAAAAGACAGACAGTAATTGTAGTAACTAGGATTGACTTGGACATCTTTTGCAAATTTGGGAATTTTCTTGGCACTACTACTTCCAGTGTCCTTTGCATAGACTCTGTTATCTTCAGAAGCACAATTCTCACTTAATTGCTTTACAGGGGGCAGAGTAGGGAGAGCATGGTGGGGGCTTACGCTTAAATGTAAACCCATTTTCTCCTCTTACCCTTTCCTCTTTGTGACCGATATTGAAAATATTCTAAACCCCACTTTTTCCCTAATAACATCAGTTCCTTTGTGGTCTACAGATGAATAGGCTGAGGATTAACAGCTCCTTCCCAGGAGCAAAATGATTCAGCAGAAGAGGAATGAGCTCAAGACAGATTGGGTATGTTTGATCTCATATTAGCAGTGGCAATACTTGCCCAAAGGAGACATTTCTCCTGCCAAGCACTTACTTTCTTCTTAATTCTTGTCAGAATATCTTCCAGGTCACAGGTGGAAAGAGATTGTTCCAAAAGCATTTTAAATTGTTGATGATTGAGCAACATCTTCACCATCTCCTGTACATAATGCGGAAGGAAGGAAGGAAGGAAGGAAGGAAGGAAGGAAGGAAGGAAGGAAGGAAGGAAGGAAGGAAGGAAGGAAGGAAGGAAGGAAGGAAGGAAGGAAAGAAAACAAAAGTGAACAAACACAGGAAGAGTGTTAACAGAAGAGGCTGATACCTTAAACTCATCAGGGGCAATCCTTGCAGAGAAGGCATTACCTACTCACAAAGAGGGAGATTTACCTCACTTGACACTGCACAGTGCTGTCAGCTGAACACAAGAGGCAAGAGGACAATGTGGGGCAACAGAAAAATACCAATTCACTCTGACACTGGGGGTGTGCTTCTGTGGCATCAAAGCATCCCAGGGAACAAGCAAAACACATCTGCTTTGTTGTCAGAGCCTATTAGCAGTGTCTTGCTGCCATTGCACAATAATTTGCCTTTCTTTAACTGGCAGGGAAGCCAGGACAAAACACCTCATGCATCCTCTTGATTATTCTCTACTATGTGTATGCACAGGGGCAGCTAGTTGCTTTGGTGTTCTTGGCAGCTATTAATGGCAATTTCATCATCAAGGAAGGGGATTTTGGTGGTTTGGGTTGATTTTGCCAGTAGGAAACCAGAGTTTTCTTCAAGAAGAAATGTGGAGCTCACTGAGTCACAGATAACAGCATTCTAGAAATCTTCAGAACAAGAAGTTTAGAAAGTCTGAAAAGATTGGCTAAAGACCCCTGAAATATTTCTAGGATAGTGTGAAGTTAATGCGAAATGGATGTTTGGGATCCTTCAGTGATGAACATTAGCCACCACTTTGGCTTTGTGTTGTGCACCTAAGGCCAAATAAAAGTGTTGGACTGGCTGATCTGAGCTCTTTTGATCTCAGTAAAGAATCCTTCAAGCCACAGGAAAAAGTTGGCAATGCTCCTTTTTGCTGGCCAGCCTCAGGTTTCCCAGTGTAGCCATTTGCCCAGGCAGCCCAGAGCAGTGGTCACAGTGCCAAGGCTGACAGAGCTCAAGAAGAGTTTGGACAATGCTCTCAAGCACATGGAGTGACTCTTGGGGTGTCCTGCACATCGCCAGGAGATGGACTTGATGATCCTGATGGGCCCTTCCAACTCAGCATATTCCATGATTCTATGACCCTTATTCACACCGTGAGGTAACTTCATATTCCCTTTAGTTTCCACTCTTGTGTGGTTTCACCTTTATAGCCAGACACAAAGTGGTTTTCCTGTTTTGGGAGGTGAAATGAAGATCATTACCTTGTGTCCTTGTGACAGTCCCGAGCAAGCTTCCCTGCCACGTGTGGCAGCCTCTCAGCCCTGGGTGTGCCTGCGAGTCTGGTGACTCCAATTCTCTCCATCAGGGACAGGAGGAGTTGGGCCGCACACTCGCGCACTGGGGCGTGGCGGCTGCTGGGGAGGAGAGAGCAAACCCTGGGCACAGGGACAAGGAGCAGCAGCAGCGCCGGCCTTGGCCAGAGCCTGCTCCCTGCCCTTGCTGGGGGAAGGAGCCTGGGCTCTCCCTGCACCCTCAGACACCTGCAGAAGGTTCTGCCCTCAGCTAAACACAAAGGTAGCATTGCACACAAGGCCTGCCTGCACGGAAGAGGGAGAATTCAGTCTCCCTGCACTGTCTGATACTCAGTTTCTTTCACAGTATTTATTCTGAGAAAGATTAAAGAAATAGATGACATATGAATAATCTAGAAATTAAGGACAATTCATGCTGACCCATCAGAGGGGACCCAGTACACAGAGCTGCAGCAGGACTGAGGCTCTTTCCACCCATTTATCCCCAAATCTGCAGACCTTTGGAAAACAACAAATGCAAGGAAAACAACAAATGCAAGGAAAACATGTCGTGGGCTGGGAAGTTGCAGAATATCCAGCAACGCAGCCTGTTTCTTCTGTGGGGCTTGGCAACAGAGACATCTGAATGTTTTACCCTATTGCAAAGCTGAGGAAAGGGCGGCAGGCAGTTTAGCTGGACTGTCCTGTTCTAGAGAGTGTCTCTTGGGAACTATCAGGCCCAGCACCAACATTTAAGGCAGCATTTGCTTCAACTGTCCCATGGCAGTCAGCCTGTGAAGGTGCCTGTAAAGTGATTCATCATCTCAAGGCTAACATGAAACATCACTTTGAATAGAAAGTAGAGCTCTAAGGCCAGGACAGTCATACAAGACTCCTTTGGCAGGAGCTGCACCTGCTGTGCAGGCTGTGCCACACCCAGCAGATTGTCCCCCATGTGCTCCACGCCCCAGCAAGGACCCTCCTCATTTCTCAAGTTAATGGCGTCATGAGGAGACGTGGTTTTCCCAGGGCCTCTGTGGTTAGCACTGTGAAATACCAAACACTGCTCACAGCTGCAATTGCAATTGTCCCTCTGCCCACAAAAGCACAAGGCTCTATCCTAGGCCTTTGCAGGCACTTTCCCTTCCCCACTGATCACCACATCTAGGAAAATCTGACAGACTGGGAGAACTCCAGGAAGCGGCAGGAAGCTGAGTCAGAGGAGCTTTGGTTTGGATATCAGGCAAAAGGGTTTTTCACCCAGAGGGTGGCTGGGCACTGGAACAGGCTCCCCAGGGCAGTAGTCACAGCACCAAGCCTGACAGGGTTGAAGAAGCATTTGGACAACAATCTCAGGCACTTGGTGTGACCCTTGGGCTGTTCTGGGCAAGACCAGGAGCTGGACTCAATGGTCCTGATGGGCCCCTTCCAACTCCCCATATTCTGCAGTTCTGTGATTCTGAGAACTAATGGGCTGCAGGAGGGCAGAAGTAGGTGACAAGACGAAAGAAGTGAGGTTGGTCAAAAGAATCAAGTCACTGAGTTCACAGAAGATGCAGGATACAGGACCCTTCCCTCCCAGCATTCCCATTCTCTGTCTCATCCCTTCTCCCTCCCCCACACACAAAGGTGAAGAACATCACTAAAAGAAGAAGAACCTACTTGGCTCCCACGTCTATGAGAGCAGTCATTGCTCGTGCAGGAGTCACATTCTCCACCATGATCCCCAGGGTCTGACTGGCTGCTTTCTGAACAAATTCTGGGGAGTTGGACACCCTCTGGAGAAGGAGCCGAGAAACCTCATCCACCTCAGAGTCCATGTCCTTCTTCAAGGTCACAAAGAGCTCTCCCAGAGTGACAATGGCAGAGTAGGACACCTTGGAACGGAGGTTGGTCACCTGGGGAAGCCATGAGGGGAAACATAGGAATCATGTTGAAAAGAAAACCAGTTGCCTTCAACAGAAGTCCCAGGAAATGACAACACATCCCACTGTGTCCAGAGGAGCATACAAGGACAGGAAGAGCAGGAGAGCACAAGCACAGAAAGGCACTTACTCTGGCACCAATTTCTGGCTTCAGACCTGCTCACTGCAGGCCTAAAAAAAAATATTCACTTAAGTGTTCTACTTAAAACTTCTAAAATGTCCAGAGCTTTGATTTTAGGCCCTTTTACTAGAAAATTAAAGCGAGTGCTGCTTTCAAATCATGAAGGCAAAAGTCAGAAAGATAAAAGAGTCAGGTGCTGCTGTTCAAAAAAGCAACACCAGCAGCTGAAGCACTCAGCCAGGAAACAGAAAACACAGGCTCAGGTCTACAGAATAATTTGCAGTGTTGAATTACAGCTTGGGCAGAGACTGGGACTCTGGCAAATAACATCATTAATGTCTCAGTTTCTGCATTTGCACATTGCATTATGAAGGCACCAAACTCAAAGATGAGTGTCAGATACCCAACCTGCCAGTAAATATAGCTGCCTGTGCCCACAGATCCTTCAGACAGCTGACAGACATTGGAAATCTCAGGTCTAAAACCAGAAATGACGGCAGACCCTGAGCACACATGGAGATGAACAAGCTCATACCTACTCTACACACTGTGTATGAAGTATGGGGGACAATTCAGAACAATGTTCTCACCTCGCTGGTAACTGCCAAGCAAACCTCACCAAGTCTACAAAGCAGGACCTCTGAATGGGACCCAGCCAGGTGTCTGATGGTGAAGAGTCCCTTCTCCTTCAGCTCCCTGAAAGGCAGAAGATTGATTTTTCTCTCCACCAAAGCAGTACCCGCTGAAATGACCAGGCTGGCAGCTCAGTTGAACAATGGGAGGTGCTTTTCAAGGAGTGCTTAATGAAATCGTGGAACACGTTGCCCCAGGATGCTGTGGCTGTCAAAAGCATTCACAAACCCAAGAGGCAAAGAGAGGGGTTTTAGAGTGGCCATTTGGGATGACAGCCTTTCTGAAATCTCTGGCACACGAGGCTCCTCTGTCACTGCTTCCTAGAAGCTGTAAGACCGGGCCATGCTGCTGTTTGTTGTCACCTCCCTGTCCCTGAGACACAGTGCCACCGGGCTGTTATTGGGGCATTTTCCTTTTTTGTCAGCCCCAGCAGGCATTCAGCAGGGAGAGTCTGCACTGCCACTCTGGAGCTGAGTTTCCACTCTATGATCTCAGCCTCTCTGTCTCCCCCTCCACTCCCTCTCACACATTCCCCAAAAAGCAGCAGGATGTCTGCTGGGACCACCTCAGCCTGCAGGAAGGTCAAGTGGGTCCTGGCCTCTCCTGACCCACAGCACAGCTTTCTTTCATCCCAGCATGGAAATATAAAAACTACATTACCACATCACACAGAGGGCCAGGAGCTTTTTATTTTGGCTGCAAGTGTCCACAGGGCATTGGGGAAGAGGAGAAAAAGAATGTTTTGCAGCAAGCAACCCGGCTACTCAGGTAGGAAAATTGTCTGGAAGCTGCTTTTTAGGACTTTGGTTGTTCTGCTGAAGCTTCTGACAGAGCTGATGAGCAGATCCCAGAGCTGTGGGGAGTTCCTGGGAAATTTGTCCTTGGATATGTCTAGGAATGCTCTCCCAGCCTTGAAGTGCCATCTGTGTCCTGTCCATATGTTACTGCCTTGACTGTTGAGTGTCTGAGGTGCCTCTTGAGGCTGCTATGGACCTCCTTCACCAAGGAATGGATTGTGATACAACATGCCTTTCTGCTTATGTTTGGGCCCACTGACAGAGCCTGGACCACTCTGCCTCGAGCTTGGGCTCTGGCCAAGCAAGATAGCAAATGAGAGCAGCTCATGGTCCTCAGCTCTTCCCTGCTGCTGGGACAGACAGACATGGCCATGGGGACAGAACGGAGCTGTCCTATCTGTGAGGGCACTAAGAAGGATGTGAATTTTTCTCTGCCCTGTCACCACCAGTTCTGCCTGGGCGGCATCCTGCAGTAGGCAAAGAGAAATCCAGCGTGCCAACTCTGCGGAAGAATGATAGAAGCTGTCAGGTTTTCTGAGTAGGATGAACAGGACGACATACAATGTGCCATCAGCTCCCCCAAACAATTGCTAGAGTCCAGCAGGGAGAGAGCCTGGCCACCTTGCTGAAAACAGCCCCCCAGACCCTGTGATGGCTGCTCCATCTTCCTCACAGGGAACCCTGTCCCCAGCTGAGCAGGGGGCTGCAGGACCAGAGCCTGTGGATGGCCTCCTGCCCAAGGAGTGGGCCGAATTTTTCAAATAACAATGTCATCTACTGGACCAAAGGTGGCCCTGGCTGCAGCAGAAGCTGGAGGGAATATGCCAGCACCAGAGATGGCTGGTTAAGGAATTCATAGAGCAGCATCCTGCACGCCCTCTGTGCCTATGGTCAAGTTGCCAAACTCTTGGTGCCAGTACTGCAGCTTCTCCTCTGTAGCAGTCTGAATTGCTGCTAGCATAGTCCAGGGTAAAGAAGCAAAAAGGGCCTTTGCATAATCTCCACAGATGTTTTATTCAGCTGTGCAGGGAGATGTTCAGCTCCCAGCACCCACACACAGAGGGTCTCATTTTGTCTCCACAGGGGCCTGGGGGCTGACCCTGATCTCAGGGCAGTACAAAGATAAGGGGGCCAATCAGGGAATAGGGAAGGTGTGGCTCAGGAACACAGGAACAGACACAGGAACAGGGGAAGGAGCCAATGGGGTCTAGCAGCTTTTTGAGGGAAGCTTCTTGTGTCTCCCTAGACCAGGGAATGCCCCCCCAGGGTCTCCAAAATTCCCGGTGTTTTATATTATTAGGAAAGCTTCTCTGAAGGATCAACTGAATCAACACAAAATGACAAAAACCATCAAAAGCGCTCATAGGACAATTGTTCAAAATGCAAACAATTCTGAGTTCCCAACATGCCAACAGATTTCTTGGAGTGTCTTAGATCTGGCAGGAGCGATGCAGGGTTTTCTTAGCACAGTTCATCAGGAAGCTGAGTCACACATACTGAACCTCTGGTCCATGGCCTCCTCACTGCCATCGTGCAGCAAGGAGGCCCAGAGGCTGCTGTGCTCTGGTCCTGTCAGGGATGAACACAGCGGCTCTGTGGCCAGTGCCAGCTCCAGCTCCAGCAGCTCACAAGAGGAGACTCCTTCCAGAAGCTCTGCTGGCTCCAGTGTGGCAGACCAACAGAGCCCACTGGAAGCCACCCTCCATTGCAGCCACCCCCAGGTGCGCCCATCATCACTGCAGAGCAGGAGCTGCCCCAGAGGAGCCGCGGCAGGAGCTCATGGCAGTGGCAGGTCCCTGTGCCCGGGGCAGAGCCACAGAACCTCTGCTCCTGCCTGGGACAGGGGCTGCTCACCCTGGTGTCCCACCAAGAGCAGGGATCCTGGGCCCCAGACTCTGCCCAGCCCTGCAAAAGGCCACCCTGCCAGCAGTTCTGCAAGGTTCCTGCAGCCATTCAGCCAAATCAGAGGAAAGAAATGTCTCTTCAGCTGACACAGCCTCTGCACACAGCTTTCTCCCCCTTCTCCTGGTGCCTTTCCCTGACTCCAGGAAGAGCTGCAGGAAATGCTGTGTGAGCCATGATGATGGAAGAGCTACTGATAAAAACACTGCGGTGATGCTTTCAGAGGAGTCATGAATGGAAGATTGACAAACCTTCCAGCCAATGGTATGGAAAAAGATACCATTCTTTAAATAATTGACTGCAATAAATTAGTAAAAAGAAAGATACGGAAACAAAATAAATCTCCCACAGCTGCTGGCTTTCCTCAGGCTCCATGGCCTATATATTGCTTGACTTACTTCATTTAGGCAGAATATTAACTGCCCTGACTTGTTGGAGACTGACCACAAGGTCTCATCTGTGGTGGGCAGTCACTAAAATTAGCTCAGCAGAGGCATCTTCAGCTGTCCAAGTGTAGCAGAAATACATATTCTCTGCTTCATGGCTGTGTGGCAACAGCTGCTGGTGTGGATTTGTCAGCGTTGCTTCATGGATTACTCCTGGGAAGGAATTGTGTGCACAGGCACAGTACGATGGCTTAGATCTCCTCTAATTACTCCAATTGGATGATGGCCAGAACTTTTAGGCAAAAAGTATCATGACAGAATAATTTACAATATTCTCCAAACTACTCCTGTGGTTTTGATTTTCTTACTGATTAGGTTCAGTGTCTGGCCTCAAGAAATTAGTCCAGAAAGAACAGGCAAACCTCAGCTTGCAAGTTAGAGTGCAAGTCTTTAATCTGCTGGTTTTGCAGCGTGTACAAACAACTTTTCAACATATTTGCAAAAAAATCTCTTAGTTCTTGCTATACCTATCCAGAACCTGAGTCTCTCCTCGTTTTATTTTGATTTGAGCTCCAAGCATTATTTTTTCCATGACAGGGAAGTAAGAACGAGCTGCAAATACAGAGTACAAGTGTGCATCTATACTGCAGGAACTGAGCTGTAGCTTGGAATTAAAGGCAAGAAGGGATACCATGGTAAATGTGAATGTTTAGTGCTGACATAGGAGCCTTCTGCAATGCTCCACCAACCCATGATTCACATTGCTACAAACTCTCTTTCTGATGTTACAAAGAGTGTTGAAGAGCTGGCTGTAAGTAAAAAAAATAGCCAGAATGATAATTTTTGTTAATATGGCAGACAATGACTATCCAATAATTCAGAGCTAATAGAAGTGAGTATTCAGATTTCCACTTAGTATGTACTGGCAGTTTGAATTTGAAATCAACAGGTTTATCCAAATCAAGTTATCCATAGGAATTAATTTGCTCTATGATCTACCTAAAAATGCCTCATTGTCTGATAAGTTTAGTAGAAATTTGCAAAGTCAACAGTACACAGATTTTCATTTCTTGTTTAGTGGCTATTCTGCAGGAAAGCTTTTACAGACTAATCAGTTTGGATGTAATTAAAATGCCAGTACATTTCATCTAGCCATCTTGGTATTAGAACAAAACCATATGACTTCACCGCCTTTTAAAAAACATTTTAAAATATATTTTCAAATCAACAGTCTGAGTAGGACTCAGAATAAAAACTCTACCAAACTTCAACTCCATTGGAAGATTCCCTTGTCACACTGTGAATCAACTCTACATTCAGAAGTTTAACAGTCCCAATGATGGTGGTTTTGGTATGGTTAGGAATTGGGGAAGGGTCGTCTTCCTTCTCAGCTCCATGCTGCAGTGCCTTTGGGATGTGGCCTGCTGGCCGTTGTTTGTGCAGCCCTGGCATTTCTCCATGGGGCAGAAAGTGCAATTGCATTTTCAGCCCAAAGCCCGTGAGGAGTGGGGCGTGCAGAGCTGTGCCAGACCCAGGCAGGTCAGCAGCTGTGCTGCCAGAGGGTTTTGGTTCCTGCCCAGTGCAGCTGGTGCATCTCTGACGTGAGTGCCTCCCCTTCCCAGGTGCCCATGGACAGCAGGTGCAGGGTTCTGCACGGGGCATGGAACAGGGTGAGGATGTCTGCTGGCAACAGAGTGCAGCGGAAAGCAAACAGTCCAGGATGTTCCTGGAGTGTGTGACAGAGAACTCCTGACACAGCTGGTGACTGAGCCAGTGAGGGAAGGCACTGCTGGCCCTGCTGTTTGTGAGGAGAGAAGGGCTGCTGGGTGACAGGAGGGTTGGAGGCAGCCTTGGGCTCAGGGATCACAAAATGCTTGTGTTTGATTCCCAGAGAAGGACAGAGAGACGTTTGGGAAGAGTTGACCTGCAACAAATTGTGAATTTGTTAAGCTTTAACAGGCAGTGCTCAGTCGTACCTTCCCTCACACCAGTGGTTAATGTGTACAAGTGGATGTCTTAGCCTTGAGAATAAAGACAGTGGGCCTACTGAGGAGGTAGCTGCAATGCATTCAACGAGAAGGAGGCTCTTAACCATGGAAGGAGAATTTGAGGAACAGGATGTTCACCACATGACCAGCAGAGACCCTCAAGAGACCCCTACTCTAAATGTCAGTAATTTTGGGGAAGTGATTCAAACATGTCAAACACTTTGTGAGAATGTTTAGCCTGTGAGTTTGAGCAAAGTAATGAATAAAAGTGATGAAAGTAATGTCTTAATTCCATGGATACTAACACGTGGGTGTGCATGTTTCAGGGAAGTGATTCCTCACACACCCAGCACTGAAATAAAGTAATGCCTCTTTTCTCACACTGAGCTGGCAGTGTGGATCGGGCCCTGCTCGGTAACTTTCATTTTGGTCATTTCTATTGAAGCATAAAGAATGGTTGAAATGAAATCTTTTCCAGCTGTTTCCCTTTGGTTTAGCTGTTTGAGGGTTAAAATTCTGTGCTGCAGGTGTGCTGTGTGTGTGCAGAGCAGAGCAGCCCCAGAAACCCCTTGGCTTGCCCAGCAGTTGTCATGCCTTGTTGCCAGGTGTGCCCAGCTGTGGCAGGAGAAGGAGCCCGCAGCGCAGTGGGCACCGTGCCCTGCCCAGCCGGGGCTCTCTGGCACAGAGCAGCAGCAGTGCCAGCACCGTTCAACCCGCTCCTGCCTTGGCTTCCCCTGGCACACAGAAGCCTCTGGAAATCAGCACCGCCAGTGGCGTTCCCAGCTTGGAGCAGCTGCTGCTGGCGGGCAGATGCTGCCAGTTCGACTGCTGCCAAAGGGGAAGAGAGGCAGAGATGTACACGCACCAGAGCCCTGGGCATGTCCAATAAAGGTGCAAGTATGTGGGGAGATTTGTTAGGAAGGATTTCAGCTGTGATGCCAACAGTGGCTTCTCTCCTGGTTCTGTGTGTTCTGGATGAGTAATGCAATGGTTGGCTCTGACAATTAAGAAGCAGATGTTATGTGGATGTTCAAATGTGTAGTGATGGTATTGTAATATATCCTCCCATAGTCCTCTTTCCTTTCCCCCTTGTAATAGCCTTGGTAGTCAGGGCATTTGGGGAGGGCTGGCTTGTGACCAGCAGGCAGGGTGTAACAACACCTGACCTCCAGTCAAGATGCAAGAAAGTAATCTCCACCAATGGGCAGCAGAGAAGGAGTTGACTGACAAAACTTTTAGAGGGGCTAAGGGTATAAAAGGTAGAGCATCCTTTTTGTAGATGAGCGCATGGCTGCTAGTCACAGATGCTGCTAATGCTGCAATTTTTCCTTATTCAGTCCTTTGTTAAGGTTTACTAAACCTTTAAAATGTAAAAGTGAGAGTAATTTCTCATATGTGCAATGCTGTGAGCCATTGTCTTGGTCTGGTTTCCTTTGGGTCCCAACTGAGTGCTCAGTTGGGGCACAGGCTGTAGGTGCTTGGGGCACCCTTGGAGTTCCTCTTGGATCCCTGAACAACAGGGTTTGGCCCATGAAGGGAATTTGTGCTGCTTTGTGACAGAGAAGAACTTCCCAGGCTCTTTTTTGTTTGCTGTAGGGAAGATTGGTTATTGCTTTGCATAAATTCAGAGACCAACATGGAGCGTTTGCTTTGTGATGTCAGGGCATGGTTGCCACATTGTCGTAGTGACATCAGAAGCTTGTCTTGGTGCATGGAAGCCCTGAGTGTCAGAGCAGCCCTAGTGCTTTCTCAGATCAGGAGAACTTTCCTGGCTGGGGAATTCATCAGTGGGTAGCTGCCCACTGACAAGAGCCTTGTTTCTTCTATTATTTACCTAACTTACAAAAATGATAATGTTTCACCATCTGGCCACAGCAGCTTTTGCTGCTTATGGCATTTCTTTTTCCATGTATTACGTGACACACTTCACCCGTAAGTAGAGGTTTCCCTTCTGCTTAGGTTAGCGTGTAACCTAACCTGGCTTTTGTATGTCTTCCTGCTCTTTCTTGGTGGCTGAGTTTCTGATTTTGAAAGAGAAAGAGCATTAGGATGCCACTGGTTTGGTAAAGCTCCTGTCAAGAGGTTCAGCTAAAAAGGGGGTGTCTGTAGCCACAGGGGCAGCATCTGCAGGGGAACCTGCAGGGCTTCCGTTCCCTCCACAGGAGAGTCTGTGGCAGCAGAGTCTGTCATTTCCTCAGTTTGCTGGGTCAAGCAGGAGAACTTCCAAAATGCAGACTGGGAGGCTTTCTCAGAAGGCCTTCTAAAGAGTTTGTAGTTCTCCCCAGAACTCAGGGAAAGCTTCTTTTATTCCAAATTTTGTAATGAAAGAATTTGACTGTCTATTTTGACCCTTGACTGAGTGCTAACAGAGTGATTCCCTTTGCAGTGAAGTGCAAACTCCAAAGCAGTGAGTGTCTGCTCCTGAGCCCTGGAGCTGCTGCCGTGCTGTTGCACAATAGAACTGCTACAGCTCAGGGGGATTTGGGGCAAGCTTTTCTGGGTGACTGTTTTCAGCAACTTAATGGGAATTAGTGCATGCAACTTCTTTTTTTTAAAAAAGTACCTGAAAGACAAGAGAACAAAAGCTGCTTTATGTGCTGGACAGAACAGAACAGAAGCATTGAGTGTTAAAGAACAATTTGAATTTTCTTGATCATGTTTGTATTCATTTACTCCCTGAACATGCCGAAGTGTTGGCACAACCAAGATTATTGTCCTGATCTCTTGCTGGCTGTGTGAAAGAGCTATGTCATGTGGAGGGATGTTGATAAAGAAAAAGACTCTCTGTTTGGGTTGACTTCTTCTCTTCTGTGGGATTCAGCAGCCCAGGCAGTTTTCTCACACCACTTGTTCATTTTCCCTTGCCCACTACAGGTCACCTGAAGCGTGTATTCAGAGGTGCTGATCCTGAGGTGAGTGAGAAAGGAACATTTCTTGTTCCTGGTGCTTAGGAATTGTAGAGCAAGCTGAGAGCTTGGCCTGTGGCAGTAGAGTGTAGAGGGCCAGCTGGGTAGGCTGAAAGAAAATCCATTTCCATGTCTGCAGCAGCAATAACAAAGGCATCGCTGGCTATTTCCTAATTTTCCATTTCAGAACTTTCAAGGAATGAAAAGCTCATGTTGCAGAGAGAATGCTGCTTCTTGATAGTAGCCAGGGTGAAATGTCTAATTCAGAACTATCAGCAATTCTGACGAATTAGTCCATTTAAATTTAGTCACAGTGACTTAGAATCTCAATGTTATCCAAGTTTCTGATTTGTCCTTAGTAGAGCTGGTTGTAGATATAGAGCTGAATAGAATAAAGTGCTGAATAGAAATAAGGTTATAAATCATAGGTAACATTCTGTCCCTCACACTGCTGTCTGTCCACAGATCACAGAACCAAGAGCAGTCTCTTCTCTGGCTCCCTCTGCTCATGGAGAGGAGGCCGAAGAGGAGGCAAATGAGGTGGATGAGTGCCAGCCTCCATCAGTGCCCACACCACGGCCTGAACATTCTGAGCCAGTAAGTGCCAGCTGTGTGTGCTGCTGTCTTTAGTGCAGGGCAGGGCTGCAAGTTTCTGACCAGCCAGCACTTTACTGTTTCTGGCTGAGGATGCTGTGCTGGAGTCCTGCCAGGACCTAGTGATTCCCCCAGCCTGTGACAGCTGGTCAATGGGCTTAGGTCTGTCATGTTTAGGCACCAGCTTCTTGGCATTTTGATAAAGGCCAGCTTGAAGCATGAAGGCTCCCTGATGCCAGAGCAGGGAGCATGTCAAAGACACTGTGCTCAGCCTTGTCGGATACACAGGGGACACTGTGGCGTTGAAATAAACAGGGCAGGAGGAGGAGGAGGAGGAGGAGGAGGAGGAGGAGGAGGAGAAGGAGGAGGAGCAGGAGGACGAGGAGGAGGACGAGGAGAAGGACGAGGAGGAGGACGAGGAGGAGGAGGAGAAGAAGGATGAGGAAAAGGAGAAGGAGGAGGAAGACGAGGAGGAGGAGGAGGAGGACGAGGAAAAGGACAGGGAGGAGGAGGAGGAGGAGGAGGAGGAGAAGGAGGAGGAGGAGGAGGACGAGGAGGACGAGGAGGAGGAGGAGGACAGGGAGGAGGAGGAGGAGGAGGAGGAGGAGGAAGAGCAGAAGGAGGAGGACGAGGAGTACGAGGAGGACGAGGAGGACGAGGAGGAGGAGGAGGAGGAGGACGAGTAGGAGGACACGGAGGAGGAGGAGGAGGAGAACAAGGACGAGGAGGAGCAGGAGGAGGAGGAGGAGGACGAGGACGAGGAGGAAGAGGAGGACGAGGAGGACGAGGAGGAGGCGGAGGAGGAAGAAGAGGACGAGGAGGACGAGGAGGAGGAGAACGAGGACGAGGCCAAGGAGGAGGAGGAGGATGAGGAGGAGGACGAGGAGGAGGCGGACGAGGATGACAAGGGGGATGAGGAGGAGGAGCAGGAGGAGGAGGACGAGGAGGAGGAGTAAGAGGAGGACGAGAAGGAGGAGGAGGTGGAGGGGTACGAGGAGGAGGATGAGGACGAGGAGGAGGAGGAGGACGAGGCCGAGGAGGAGGACGAGGAGGAGGAGGAGGAGGAGGATGAGGACGAGGACGAGAAGGAGGATGAGGACGAGGACGAGGATGAGGAGGAGGACGAGGAGGAGGACGAGGAGGAGGAGGAGGAAGAGGAGGAGGACGAGTAGCAGGAGGAGGAGGAGGAGGAGGAGGAGGAGGACGAGGAGGAGGACGAGGAGGAGGAGGAAGAGGAGGAGGATGAGGAGGAGGAGGAGGACGAGGAGGAGGACGAGGATGACGAGGACGAGGAGGGGGACGAGGAGGAGGAGGACGAGGAGGAGGATGAGGAGGAGGAAGAGGAGGAGGAGGAGGAGGAGGAAGAGGAGGAGGACGAGGAGGAGGACGAGGAGGAGGACGCGGAGGAGGAGGAGGAGGAGGAGGTGGTCGAGGACGAGGAGGATGAGGAGGATGAAGAGGAGGACGAGGACGAGGAGGAGGAGGATGAGGAGGAGGACGAGGACGAGGACGAGGAGGACGAGGAGGACGAGGAGGACGGGGAGGACGAGGACGAGGAGGACGAGGAGGGGGAGGAGGAGGAGGAGGACAAGAAGGAGGACGAGGAGGAGGACAAGGAGGAGGACGAGGAGGAGGAGGAGGAGGAGGACGAGGAGGAGGGGGACGAGGAGGAGGAGGACGAGGAGCAGGACGATGAGGAGGAGGGCGACGAGGAGGACGACAAGGACGACGAGAAGGAGGAGAACGAGGCCGAGTAGGAAGACCAGTAGGAGGACGAGGAGGAGAACGAGGAGGACGAGGAGGATGAGGAGGAGGGTGAGGAGGAGGACGAGGGGGACGAGGAGGACGACGATGAGGACAAAGAGGAGGAGGAAAAGGAGGAGGAGGACGAGGAGGAGGAGGAGGAGGAGGAGGAGGAGGAGGAGGAGGAAGAGGAGGAGGACAACGAGCAGGACGAGGAGGAGGAGGAGGAGGATGAGGACGAGGAGGAGGAGGAGGACGAGGCCGAGGAGGAGGACGAGGAGGAGGACGTGGAGGACGAGGAAGACGAGGAGGACGAGGAAGACGAGGAGGACGCGGAGGACGAGGACGAGCAGTAGGACGAGGAGGAGGAGGAGGACGAGGAGGAGGACGAGGAGGACGAGGAAGACGAGGAGGACAAGGAGGAGGACAAGGACGAGGACGAGGAGGAGGAGGAGGAGGAGGACGAGGAGGAGGAAGAGGAGGAGGAGGAGGAGGACGACGACGAAGAGGAGGACGATGAGGACAAGGAGGGTGGGGAGGAGGAGGAGGATGAGGACGAGGAGGATGAGGAGGAGGAGGACGAGAAGGAGGACGAGGAGCAGGAGGACGAGGAGGAGGAAGCGGAGGAGGAGGGCGAGGATGAGGACGAGGAGGACGAGGACGAGGAAGACGAGGAGGACAAGGAGGACAAGGAGGAGGAGGAGGACGAGGAGGACGAGGAGGAGGAGGAGGAGGACGAGGAGGTGGGGGAGGAGGTGGAGGACGAGGAGGAGGAGGAGGAGGAGGGGGACGAGGAGGAGGACGAGGATGAGGAGGAGGAGGAGGAGGAGGCCGAGGAGGAGGACGAGGACGAGGAGGAGGAGGATGATGAAGAGGAGGACGAGGACGAGGAGGAGGAGGAGGAGGAGGACGAAGACGAGGAGAAAGACGAGGAGAAGGTGGAGGAAGAGGAGGAGGAGGAGGAGGACGATAAGGAGGATGAAGAGGAGGAGGCCGAGAAGGAGGAGGAGGAGGAGGAGGAGGACAAGGAGGAGGAGGAGGAGGAGGAGGACGAGGACGAGGACGAGGAGGACGAGGAGGATGAGGAGGACAAGGACGAGATGGAGGACGGGGAGGAGGAGGAGGACGAGGAGGAGGACGAGGAGGAGGAGGAGGAGGAGGAGGAGGACGAGGAGGAGGAGAAGGACGAGGAGGAGGATGAGGACGAGGACGAGGAGGAGTAGGAGGACGAGGCCGTGGAGGACGACGAGGACGAGGAGGAGGACGAGGAGTAGGAGGAGAAGGAGGAGGAGGAGGACGAGGACGAGGAGGAGGATGAGGAAGAGGACGAGGAGGAGGAGGACGAGGAGGAAGATGATGAGGAGCAGGACGAGGAGGAGGACGAGGAGGAGGAGGACGAGGAGCAGGACGATGAGGAGGAGCAGGAGGAGGACGAGGACGAGGAGGAGGATGAGGATGAGGAGGAAGAGGACGAGGAAGACGAGGAGGAGAAGGAGGAGGAGGAGGAAGAGGAGGAGGAGGAGGGCGAGGACAAGGATGAGGAGGACGAGGACAAGGAAGACGAGGAGGGCGAGGAGGACGAGGAGGACGAGGACGAGGAGGAGGACGAGGAGGAGGAGGAGGAAGAAGTGGAGGACGAGGACAAGGACGAGGAGGATTAGGAGGAGCACGAGGACGAGGACGAGGAGGACGAGGAAGAGGAGGAGGACGAGGAGGAGGAGGACGAGGAGGAGGAAGAGGACGAGGAGGAGGAGGAGGACGAGGCCGAGGAGGAGGACGAGGAGGAGGACGAGGAGGAGGACGAGTAGGAGGAGGAGGATGAAGAGGAGGACGAGGACGAGGAGGAGGAGGAGGAGGACGAGGATGAGGACGAGGACGAGGAGGACGAGGAGGATGAGGAGGACGAGGAGGAGGAGCAGGACGGGGAGGAGGAGGAGGACGAGGAGGAGGACGAGGACGAGGAGGAGGAGGAGGACGAGGCCCAGGAGGACGACGAGGATGAGGAGGACGAGGAGGACGAGGAGGAGGAGCAGGACGGGGAGGGGAGGAGGAGGAGGACGAGGAGGAGGAGGATGAGGAGGACGAGGATGAGGAAGAGGACGAGGAGCAGGAGGGGGACGAGGAGGACGAGGAGGACGACGAGGAGGAGGATGACGAGGCCGAGTAGGAAGACGAGTAGGAGGACAAGGAGGAGGACGAGGAGGACAAGGAAGGGGACGAGGAGGAGGAGGAGGAGGACGAGGAGGATGAGGAGGAGGAGGAGGAGGAGGAGAAGGAGGACGAGGAGGAGGAGTAGGAGGAAGAGGAGGTGGAGGAAGAAGAGGAGGACAAGGAGAGGGAGTGGAAAGAGGCGGACAAGGACGAGGAGGAGGAGGAGGACGAGGCCGATGAGTAGGACGAGAAGGAGGACGAAGAGCATGAGGACGAGGAGGAGGGGGAGGAGGAGGAGGAGCAGGAGCGCGAGGAGGAGGAAGAGGAGGAGGAGGGCGAGGATGAGGACAAGGAGGACGGGGACGAGGAAGACGAGGAGGACGAGGAGGAGGAGGAGGAGGAGGACGAGGAGGAGGACGAGGAGGAGGAGGACGAGGAGGACGAGGAGGAGGACGAGGAGGAGGAGGACGAGGAGGACGAGGATGACGAGGAAGAGGACGAGGAGTAGGAGGAGGACGAGGACTAGGAGGAGGAGGAGGATGAAGAGGAGGATGAGGACGAGGAGGAGGAGGAGGCGGATGAAGACGAGAAGAAGGATGGGGAGGAGGAAGAGGAGGAGGAGGAGGAGGAGGACGAGGACGAGGACGAGGAGGACGATGAGGATGAGGACGAGGAGCAGGACGGGGAGGAGGACGAGGAGGAGGAGGAGGAGGAGGACAAAGAAGCACATGAGGAGGAGGAGGAGGAGTAGGAGGATGAGGAGGAGGACGAGGAGCAGGACGACCAGGAGGAGGAGGACGTGGAGGAGGATGAGGAGAAGGAGGACGAGGAGGAGGAGGAGGACGAGGAGGAGGTGGAGGACTAGGAGGAGGAGGGGGACAAGGAAGAGGATGAGGAGGACGAGGATGACGAGGAGGACGCGGAGGACGAGGAGGAGGAGGAGGACGAGGAGGAGGACGAGGAGGAGGATGAGGAGGAGGAGGAGGACGAGGAGGATGAGGAGGAGGACGAGGAGGAGGAGGAGGATGAGGAGGAGGAGGAGGAGGACAAGGAGAAGGAGGAGGACCAGGACGAGGAGGAGGAGGAGGATGAAGAGGAGGACGACGAGGTGGAGGAGGTGGAAGACGAGGAGAAGGACGAGGAGGAGGAAGAGGAGGAGGAGGAGGAGGAGGACGAGGACGAGGATGAGGAGCAGGACGGGGAGGAGGAGGAGGACGAGGAGGAGGACGAGGAGGAGGACGAGGAGGAGGACAAAGAAGCACATGAGGAGGAGGAGGAGGACGAGGAGGAGCAGGAGGATGAGGAGGAGGACGACGAGCAGGACGACCAGGAGGAGGAGGACGTGGAGGAGGATGAGGAGATGGAGGACGAGGAGGAGGAGGAGGAGGATGAGGAGGAGGAGGAGGACGAGGAGGAGGTGGAGGACGAGATGGAGGAGGGGGACAAGGAAGAGGATGAGGAGGACGAGGAGGAGAGGGAGGAGGAGGAGGACGAGGAGGAGGATGAAGAGGAGGAGGAGGAGGACGAGGAGCAGGACGAGGAGGAGGAGGAGGACGAGGAGGACGAGGAGGACGAGGAGGACGACGAGGACGAGGAGGAGGTGGAGGACGAGGACAAAGAGGCAGATGAGGAGGAGGAGGAGGACCAGGAGGAAGAGGAGGATGAGGAGGAGGACGAGGAGGAGGACGACGAGGAGGAGGAGGACATGGATGAGGACGAGGAGAAGGAGGACGAGGAGGAGGAGGAGGACGAGGAGTAGGAGGAGGACGAGGAGTAGGAGGAGGACGAGGAGGAGGTGGAGGACGAGGACAAAGAGGCAGATGAGGAGGAGGAGGAGGACGAGGAGGACGAGGAGGAGGACGAGGAGGAGGAGGAGAAGGAGGACGAGGAGGACGAGGAGCAGGATGAGGAGGAGGAGGAGGATGAGGCGGACGAGGAGGAGGAGGAGGAGGACGTGGAGGAGGAGGAGGAGGACGAGAAGGAGGATGACGAGGACGAGGACGATCACGAAGAGGAGGACTAGGAGGAGGACGAGGAGGACGAGGAGGAGGAGGACGAGGAGGAGTAGGAGGAGAAGGAGGACGAGGACGAGGAGGACGAGGAGGATGAGGAGGAGGTGGAAGATGAAGAGGACAAGGAGGAGGAGGAGGAGGAGGATGACGAGTAAGAGGAGGAGGAGGAGGACGACGAGGACGAGGAGGACGAGGAGGAGGACGAGGAGGAGGAGTAGGAGGACGAGGAGGTGGGGGAGGAGGACGAGGACGACGAGGAGGATGAGGAGGAGGACGAGGAGGAGGAGGAGGAGGAGGAGGAGGAGGAGGACGTCAAGGAGGACGAGGAGGAGGAGGCCAAGAAGGAGGAGGAGGAGGAGGAGGAAGAGGACGAGGAGGAGGAGGAGGAGGAGAAGGAGGAGGAAGAGGAGGAGGAGGGCGAGGAGCAGGACGGGGGGGAGGAGGAGGACGAGGAGGAGGAGGAGGAGGAGGAGGAGGAGGAGGAGGACGAGGAGGAGGAGGAGGAAGGGAACGAGGAGGAGGAGGGGGATGAGAAGGAGGACGAGGACGAGGAGGAGGAGGAGGACCAGGAGGACCAGGAGGAGGAGGACGAGGACGAGGAGGAGGATGAGGAGGAGAACGAGGAGGAGGACGAGGAGGGGGGGGAGGAGGAGGAGGACGAGGAGGACGCGGAGGACGAGGAGGAGAATGAGGAGGAGGACGAGGAGGAGGAGGAGGAGGACGAGGAGGAGGAGGACGTGGAGCAGGACGAGGAGGAGCACGAGGAGGAGGAGGAGGAGCAGGATGAGGAAGAAGAGGAGGACGAGGAGGAGGAGGATGAAGAGGAGGGGGACGAGGACGAGGAGGACGAGGAGGAGGAGGATGAGGAGGAGTAGGAGGAGAAGGAGGAGAACGTGGAGGAGGACGAGGAGGAGGAGGAGGACGAGGCCGAGGAGGAGGACGAGGAGGAGGACGAGGAGGAGGACGAGTAGGAGGAGGAGGATGAAGAGGAGGACGAGGACGAGGAGGAGGAGGAGGAGGACGAGGATGAGGACGAGGACGAGGAGGACGAGGAGGATGAGGAGGACGAGGAGGAGGAGCAGGACGGGGAGGAGGAGGAGGACGAGGAGGAGGACGAGGACGAGGAGGAGGAGGAGGACGAGGCCCAGGAGGACGACGAGGACGAGGAGGACGAGGAGGACGAGGAGGAGGAGCAGGACGGGGAGGGGAGGAGGAGGAGGACGAGGAGGAGGAGGATGAGGAGGACGAGGATGAGGAAGAGGACGAGGAGCAGGAGGGGGACGAGGAGGACGAGGAGGACGACGAGGAGGAGGATGACGAGGCCGAGTAGGAAGACGAGTAGGAGGACAAGGAGGAGGACGAGGAGGACGAGGAAGGGGACGAGGAGGAGGAGGAGGAGGAGGAGGAGGATGAGGAGGAGGAGGAGGAGGAGAAGGAGGACGAGGAGGAGGAGTAGGAGGAAGAGGAGGTGGAGGAAGAAGAGGAGGACAAGGAGAGGGAGTGGAAAGAGGCGGACAAGGACGAGGAGGAGGAGGAGGACGAGGCCGATGAGTAGGACGAGGAGGAGGACGAGGAGGACGAGGAAGACGAGGAGGACGAGGACAAGGACGAGGAAGAGGAGGAGGAGGAGGAGGACGAGAAGGAGGACGAAGAGCAGGAGGACGAGGAGGAGGGGGAGGAGGAGGAGGAGCAGGAGCGCGAGGAGGAGGAAGAGGAGGAGGAGGGCGAGGATGAGGACAAGGAGGACGGGGACGAGGAAGACGAGGAGGACGAGGAGGACGAGGAGGAGGAGGACGAGGAGGAGGACGAGGAGGAGGAGGACGAGGAGGACGAGGAGGAGGACGAGGAGGAGGAGGACGAGGAGGACGAGGATGACGAGGAGGACGAGGAGGACGAGGAAGAGGACGAGGAGGAGGAGGAGGACGAGGAGGATAAGGAGGAGGACGAGGAGGAGGAGGAGGAGGACGAGGAGTAGGAGGAGGACGAGGACTAGGAGGAGGAGGATGATGAAGAGGAGGATGAGGACGAGGAGGAGGAGGAGGCGGATGAAGACGAGAAGAAGGACGGGGAGGAGGAAGAGGAGGAGGAGGAGGAGGAGGAGGACGAGGACGAGGACGAGGACGAGAAGGACGATGAGGATGAGGACGAGGAGCAGGACGGGGAGGAGGACGAGGAGGAGGAGGAGGAGGAGGACAAAGAAGCACATGAGGAGGAGGAGGAGGAGTAGGAGGATGAGGAGGACGAGGATGATGAGGAGGACGAGGAGGACGCGGAGGACGAGGACGAGGAGGAGGACGAGGAGGACGAGGAAGAGGACGAGGAGGAGGAGGAGGACGAGGAGGATAAGGAGGAGGACGAGGAGGAGGAGGAGGAGGACGAGGAGTAGGAGGAGGACGAGGACTAGGAGGAGGAGGAGGATGAAGAGGAGGATAAGGACGAGGAGGAGGAGGAGGCGGATGAAGACGAGAAGAAGGACGGGGAGGAGGAAGAGGAGGAGGAGGAGGAGGAGGACGAGGACGAGGACGAGGACGAGAAGGACGATGAGGATGAGGACGAGGAGCAGGACGGGGAGGAGGACGAGGAGGAGGAGGAGGAGGAGGACAAAGAAGCACATGAGGAGGAGGAGGAGGAGGAGGAGGATGAGGAGGAGGACAAGGAGCAGGACGACCAGGAGGAGGAGGACGTGGAGGAGGATGAGGAGAAGGAGGACGAGGAGGAGGAGGAGGACGAGGAGGAGGTGGAGGACTAGGAGGAGGAGGGGGACAAGGAAGAGGATGAGGAGGACGAGGATGACGAGGAGGACGCGGAGGACGAGGAGGAGGAGGAGGACGAGGAGGAGGACGAGGAGGAGGACGAGGAGGAGGAGGAGGACGAGGAGGATGAGGAGGAGGACGAGGAGGAGGAGGAGGACGAGGAGGAGGAGAAGGAGGACAAGGAGTAGGAGGAGGACCAGGACGAGGAGGAGGAGGAGGATGAAGAGGAGGACGACGAGGTGGAGGAGGTGGAAGACGAGGAGAAGGACGAGGAGGAGGAAGAGGAGGAGGAGGAGGAGGAGGACGAGGACGAGGATGAGGAGCAGGACGGGGACGAGGAGGAGGACGAGGAGGAGGACGAGGAGGAGGACGAGGAGGAGGACAAAGAAGCACATGAGGAGGAGGAGGAGGACGAGGAGGAGCAGGAGGATGAGGAGGAGGACGACGAGCAGGACGACCAGGAGGAGGAGGACGTGGAGGAGGATGAGGAGATGGAGGACGAGGAGGAGGAGGAGGAGGATGAGGAGGAGGAGGAGGACGAGGAGGAGGTGGAGGACGAGATGGAGGAGGGGGACAAGGAAGAGGATGAGGAGCACGAGGAGGAGAGGGAGGAGGAGGAGGACGAGGAGGAGGATGAAGAGGAGGAGGAGGAGGACGAGGAGCAGGACGAGGAGGAGGAGGACAAGGAGGACGAGGAGGACGAGGAGCAGGACGAGGAGGAGGAGGAGGACGAGGAGGACGAGGAGGACGAGGAGGACGACGAGGACGAGGAGGAGGTGGAGGACGAGGACAAAGAGGCAGATGAGGAGGAGGAGGAGGACCAGGAGGAAGAGGAGGATGAGGAGGAGGACGAGGAGGAGGACGACGAGGAGGAGGAGGACATGGATGAGGACGAGGAGAAGGAGGACGAGGAGTAGGAGGAGGACGAGGAGTAGGAGGAGGACGAGGAGGAGGTGGAGGACGAGGACAAAGAGGCAGATGAGGAGCAGGAGGAGGACGAGGAGGACGAGGAGGAGGACGAGGAGGAGGAGGAGAAGGAGGACGAGGAGGACGAGGAGCAGGATGAGGAGGAGGAGGAGGATGAGGCGGACGAGGAGGAGGAGGAGGAGGACGTGGAGGAGGAGGAGGAGGACGAGAAGGAGGATGACGAGGACGAGGACGATCACGAAGAGGAGGACTAGGAGGAGGACGAGGAGGACGAGGAGGAGGAGGACGAGGAGGAGTAGGAGGAGAAGGAGGACGAGGACGAGGAGGACGAGGAGGATGAGGAGGAGGTGGAAGATGAAGAGGACAAGGAGGAGGAGGAGGAGGAGGATGACGAGTAAGAGGAGGAGGAGGAGGACGACGAGGACGAGGAGGACGAGGAGGAGGACGAGGAGGAGGAGGACGAGGAGGAGGAGTAGGAGGACGAGGAGGTGGGGGAGGAGGACGAGGACGACGAGGAGGACGAGGAGGAGGACGAGGAGGAGGAGGAGGAGGAGGAGGAGGACGAGGAGGAGGAGGAGGAGGAGGAGGAGGAGGAGGACGTCAAGGAGGACGAGGAGGAGGAGGCCAAGAAGGAGGAGGAGGAGGAGGAGGAAGAGGACGAGGAGGAGGAGGAGGAGGAGAAGGAGGAGGAAGAGGAGGAGGAGGGCGAGGAGCAGGACGGGGGGGAGGAGGAGGACGAGGAGGAGGAGGAGGAGGAGGAGGAGGAGGAGGAGGACGAGGAGGAGGAGGAGGAAGGGAACGAGGGGGAGGAGGGGGACGAGAAGGAGGACGAGGATGAGGAGGAGGAGGAGGACCAGGAGGACCAGGAGGAGGAGGACGAGGACGAGGAGGAGGATGAGGAGGAGGACGAGGAGGAGGAGGAGGAGGACGAGGATGGGGGGGAGGAGGGGGAGGACGAGGAGGACGCGGAGGACGAGGAGGAGAATGAGGAGGAGGACGAGGAGGAGGAGGAGGAGGACGAGGAGGAGGAGGACGTGGATCAGGACGAGGAGGAGCATGAGGAGGAGGAGGAGGAGCAGGATGAGGAAGAGGAGGAGGACGAGGAGGAGGAGGATGAAGAGGAGGGGGACGAGGACGAGGAGGACGAGGAGGAGGAGGATGAGGAGGAGTAGGAGGAGAAGGAGGAGAACGAGGAGGAGGACGAGGAGGAGGAGGCGGAGGTGGAAGATGAGGAGGACAAGGAGGAGGAGGAGGAGGACGAGGAGGACGAGGAGGAGGATGAGTACGAGGAGGATGAGGAGGACGAGGAGGACGCGGAGGCCGAGGACGAGGAGGAGGATGAGGAGGAGGTCGAGGAGGAGGAGGAGGAGGACGAGGAGGAGGAGGAGGAGGACGAGGAGAAGGAGGAGAATGAGGGGGACGAGGAGGAGGAGGAGGATGAGGAGGAGGACGAGGAGGAGGAGGAGGACGAGGAGGAGGAGGAGGAGGAGGAGAAGGAGGATGAGGATGAGGAGGAGGAGGAGGAGGAGGACGAGGAGGAGTACGAGGAGGATTAGGAGGACGAGGAGGACGACGAGGAGGACAAGGACGAGGCGGAGGAGGAGAAGGAGGATGAGGAGGAGGAGGAGGACGAGGAGGAGGTTGAGGAGGAGGAGGAGGAGGACGAGGACGAGGAGGATGAGGCAGACGAGGAGGAGGAGGAGGAGGACGAGGTGGAGGATGAGGAGGAGGACGAGGAGGAGGAGGAGGAGGACAAGGAGGACGACGGGGACGAGGAGGAGGACGAGGAGGAGGACGAGGAGGACGAGGAGGACGAGGAGGACGAGGAGGAGTAGGAGGATATGTGCAGCTTTGTTCACTAGGGGCAGAGCTGGGGGTCCTCGTGGGAGCCTTTAGGGCGCGGTGACCCTTTCCGATGTTACTCCTGCCGCCTCTCTTGGCCCACTCCCATTCTTCCTGACAACTCCCGTGCTCAGGGTGAGAGGGAATACAAAGGTGTTCCGCATCTCTCTGGGCTCAGCACTCCGTTCCTCACTTCCAGGCATCACTCCAATCTCTCAACTCTTAATTGGCTCGTTGTTTTGGGGTCTTCTTTAGCAAGCTAGAAGCCTTAGCTTCTCATGGGATGCTGGTCCTGGAGTTATTTTGCATATCCCCCCCCCCAAGTCTCTTCCCCTCACTGTTTGGGGAGGTCCCCACCCTTCACTGTCTCAGAGAAGGGCCATTACCTCGCCCCAGCCAGGGCTTTTACTGATACAAAAACTATTAACAACAACGACCCGTAATTACTATAACTCAAGCAGCAATCATGGTAACCTTTTATTCACAAAAAAAATTGGCAGAATTTTTGTTCATAACAGTCCCCCCTCTTTTGCTTTGATCGATCTTAAATTTTAAGCTCGCATCAACTTACAATATTTGACTCATGAGCTTCATATTTAATTTTTTGAATTGACTATACATTTCTTGAGCACTTTGGTAATCACGGTTACTGAATTTTGTTACTTTCCTTGGTTTCTTTAGGTTGGTCTGCACGGCAAATGCTGTTTTTCTGAAACTGATAAATAAGCATAGTAAAAAGAGCAATCCTCCAAGTATACACACAGTGAGAAAAATTACTCTTTCCCATACATCCTTTTTGAAAATCTCCAGGTTCTCCCACCAACTTGAATCAAGTGTAGGAGTTTGTTCTTGATTATTTACACATGCTAATAGTTTTATTTTGTTTGAAATGTCCCTAATAATTGCATTCTTTATTTTTAATACTGCCTGGAGCCTGATGACTTTGTTTAACATAAATGTTGGGGTCTGAACTTGTCCTTTACAATTTTGAATTTCCTCAATTTCTATTTCACTTTGCTTATTCTGTTTAATTTCTCCCAAATCATTATATATAGGAACTCCTAAACTTGATCCAGTTTCTTTGGGCAACAAGAAGAAAATTGGTTTTATCATTCTAGCGGTGCAGCTGTCAGACCAGTCTCCTGACAATTTGGTGGGTACTGTGGTATCAGAGATCAAACCTAGGGTTTTAGAGCTCCCCTGAAATGTGTTCCAAAAGGGGTTTATCTCTTTTTCAGTACACTCATAACATTCATAAACTTCATGGTGATCACACTTGTCTTTTTTTTTTTTTTTCAACAGACTCTAATTTGTTTGGATCTCTTGGGATCCACTGGGTGGCTGAATACTCCACTGCTAAATACTTGTTACAAACAATTTTTCTTACCATTTTCACCATTTCTTTTCTTTTTACCAGATCTACTGAGCTTGTTTCAGCAGCATCACAACCTGGCTTCCCCTATAGGGCACTCTCCCAGGAGTGGCTGCCTAAAAGTGACAATATTGTGGGCTACCCAATACAATCTCTTATTTTTCTGATAAAGGACCAATTTGGAGAGGTTAACACAATCAGGGTTAGAACTGATGTGGACTCTCGACAAGGAGCTCACTTCCTCCTCATAGAGGAGTTGGTAGCACTCACTGCACGGCTCAGCTGGGCTCCCCAGAGCACCGCCAGCAATCAGAGCCATCATTACTACCCTTCCAAGAGTCCGGTATGGGTCATCTTGCACAGCCTGCCCACCCGGCCTTGCCTCTTGGCGAATTTTACTGAGAAGAAGCTTCCAAGCTCTTTAGAGTCCCTTCTACCCGCTTCTCTGGTTAAACCTCTCTTGGTCCGTCCTTACTAATTTTGGTTTCTCCTAGGGGAGTGCTCTGTAGAGGATTAACCTGGAGTCTTTGGTACTAAATTGGGGAACTTAACAATAATTACCTATTTACAGTGTTAAACTTTTTACCAGCATAGTTTACACAGAACAGTCTTGAAACATTTTAAGCAATGTTAGAACTCTGATACCAATTTTCCCACACAGTTCAGTCTTTTTGACTCTTCCTTCTGAGAGTCAACTTTAAATCACAGTATACTTAGGTGAATTTGAATCCTTATCCAGTGCCCGGAGGTCAGAGTGGTGTGGACTCTGGCCCAATGCCAGAGGGAAAAACTGGGACTCTGGCCCAATGCCAGAAGGAGAATGGGGTGGAGTCTGGTCCAATGCCAGAATGCCAGAGGGAAAAAAACCCTATGTTTAATCCTGGTCCAATGCCAGGGGGTGAGGGTGATGTAGGTCCAACCTTTTTCTTTTGGTCTGCACAGTCGAATTAGTAATGAAGAATACCTGAAATGGGCTTTCAAACACAGGCATTAATGGTCTGCAATGTTATGATTCTATCAAAACTCAGTTTCTCTGTTTAATGTTATTGGTTAACTTCTCTTTTTCCATAGCTTGCATGTTTCTCTCATCAACTTCGGCATACTCTGTATTTTGCAAGGAGTTGTATTTCTGTTAGCTAACTTAACTCCCAAAATGCTTTTATTCTCCTATTTTTCTGTGTATTTAATTCACTGGTTTTCTGTTCTGTTTTTAAAGATCTTATCTATTTATCTCTTGCTTCTGTTTCTTACTTTCACTTACAGCTTAAATACTACTTTGCTTTCAACCCCTTACACTTAATTTTTTTTTTTTTTTCTTACACCATTCTTCTACACAATACACTTCCCTCTAAGGAGATGTGGTAAAACTTATAATGCACAATCTACATTACCTCTATTCTAATTCGTCTGTATTCACTCTCTTTTATTTCTCATTCATTTTCACACATTCCTTCACACCCTCAAGACACAAACTGGATCATTATTGCTAGAAAATCACTGTGGCTCCCCTCACCTTGGGGTTGGCCCACAGGTCTCAGTATCCCTGGGCCTCTTGGAAGGGCCCTGACTCTGGTTGCCTCTGGTGCATGTTCACCTGTGAGGCTGTCTGCGTGTCACTCATGCTCTTACAGCTACGGCTCCCTCACACATCTGGGGAGCACTAGTCTTGTTTGCAGGTCACTCACACACTTCGGCCACAGCCCCCACCCGCCCAGGTGACACAAGCTTGGTTTGCAGGTCACACACACACTTCCACTGCCCCCTTCCCACCTGCCCGGGAAGTTGAGGCTGACTTTGCTTGTGACTCACTCTCACACACACAACAAGACAACAATAAGGTACCTTTCACTTTCACATCACTTATTACAAGTTTAGTTTCACTGGCCAGTTTTGGTAGTATTGGATATCCTTTCTACTTAGCTGTTTTTGTCTAACTTCAGATGTTACCTTGGTGAGATAGGACTTATCTGCTCCTGTATCTAGTCAAAAAATTCTAATTCTTCATTTAGGGGTCCCACCTCAAAGTTTACCAAGGGCTCTTCTAGATGTTGCATCAGGTCCCCTGAAGTGTAAAGCCCCTGACCCTCTAATTGTCACCTCTAAGGATCTTCCCTAAATTATCTTGTTCCCTGGCGATTACTGCATCGGGACTGAGCTTTCTACAAAATCTCCTGACGTGTCCTGCCTTTCCACAGTAAGAGCAATGTCGTTCTCTCAAAGGGCCTTGAGGTGTCTCCATCCCTCTTGTACCTGACGGTACTGACCTATCCTTGCCTCCT
The DNA here is from genome assembly GCF_028551555.1 of Melozone crissalis. Taxonomy (NCBI): domain Eukaryota; kingdom Metazoa; phylum Chordata; class Aves; order Passeriformes; family Passerellidae; genus Melozone; species Melozone crissalis. The sequence goes on along the minus strand of NW_026535896.1, from coordinate 6,757,406 downwards.
CCTGGGGGTGGACCCGCCCACCCTGCACTTTCTCTAGCTACAGCAACCATGATCTTAGCCTTGGCCTTTGCTTTTTCTTCCTCCCTCCTTAAATACACCTTCAATGCCTCTCTTAATAACTCATTTATGTCCTTCTCTTGCCAATCTTTCATCTTTTCCAATTTTCTCCTTATATCAGGCCAAGATTTGGTAACAAATTGGACTTTTATTAGCATTTGACCTTCTAGGGTGTCTGGGTCTATTCTGGAGTAAAACTGGAAGTTCCGCTTTAGGTGGTTAAGCCGGGCAGCAGGAGCTTCATCCTTCTCTTGTGCACCCTCAAATGCCAATTGGGTGTTAGTTCCTTTAGGAACTGACTCTTTGATCCCCCAAATCATCAAAGACCTATATTCCATCATGGCCTTCCTCCCCTCCTCCTGGTTAGGGTTCCAGCTGGGCTCCGTTAGTGGCAAGTTCTGTTCACCTGTTGGCACCTGGGGTCCTGGACTGTTATCTTTCTCCCATATTCTTATGCCAGCCGCCCTAATCATCTGGACCTCTTCTGGGGAAAATAATATACTCAGGATGGAATTCATCTCCCCCCAAGTGTAGATATTTGGACCTAGAAATTGATCCACTTGGTTGGCTATGCCCACTGGGTCCTCCACTAAATGTCCCAACTCTTTCTTGAATCCTCTCACCTCAGAAGCAGTGAGGGGAGCATTCACAAAGCCAACACCTCCTGCCACTCCTCCCATAGGAACCTCTCTGAGGGGAAAAAGTCTCTCTGCCTTGGAGGTCTTGGATCTGGTGCTACAGTAAGGCCCATCTTCAGATGCCAAAATACTTTGAGGGATATCTGGGTTACCCTGAACGTTCTGCCCATCAGCAGGTGTATTTGCTGATAGCTGTTTACTGGGCGAGGAGGCATTTGTGTCCCAACTAGGAGGAGGTAAAGGGACATCAATAGGAGGGGGAGAAGAGCCTGAGTGGATATTAAGTGGAGCTGGAGAAGGGGTGGAGAATGCAGCAGGTGGAGTAGGCACTTGTGGTGATGCAGAAGGAACTGGAGGAGATACTGGGTTTATCATAGCGGAAGCTGAAGAGGTAGAAGGAGGAATTGGAGCAGGTGGTAATGAGATGGCAGCCAGGGGAAGAACCGGACCTGCCATTTGAGGTGCTTGAAGAAAAGGATTATAAGGTGGAGGGGCAGAAGGAGGCAAATAATCCAGGGGGTTCCATCTTTTACTAGTCCTATCATCCCCTCCTTCATTCCCCTCTTTCTTCCTCTGTACCTTACAAATTTGCACCCCTTCATCCTCAACAGCGCTCTTTACCCAGCAAGATACATACAGTAATTGCTCAGGATCAGTATCGCCTCGAGCTGTCAGATAATTATTTAGTTGTTGGCACATCCACTTATCTTTTGTCCCATACCAAGGCCATCCTCCTTGCACCTCTAATTCCGGCCACACTTCCACACAATAATGGATCATTTTCACTTTATCTAATCCCTCTGTGGCCTCTATAGAATCCCATTTTACTAACAGTTCTCCTAAGGGATTATTGGAATGTATATACCTCAGCCTCTTGCCAGTCTTTTTACTATTACACCCTCCCATTTTTCAGATCTCAATAGCAAAAAATCCCAAAGGTGCCTCTACTGACAGGTAATTTCAAAAAAACTCCTCTGAGGAGCTTCAGCCTCCTCCACCAAACTTCAAATTTCTGCCTGATGCTCAGGACTTTATACTGAAACAACTGCCTGATCTCTTGATTGCCCAACTTTCCCAACGTCAGGTCTTACATCTATCGGGACTTGAACACACGAAACCTCGGCCTAAGAATCCGGGTCGTGCCTGACTCCCTCAGTCAGGAAAAACAACTGCCTGATTTTTAGTTTGCCTAACCTGCCAATTCTTAGGCTTCACCGTATCAGGACTTAAAAGCAAACTGCAGCCTCCTTCGCTGGGGTTTGTGCCTGACTCCTTTGTCAGGACTTACTTTGCCTGCAGGGCTTGTGAGCTACCCGAATCCTTCTCGGGACTTACAAATCTTACCCGTATTGTTTTCGGGACTTCCAAATCCTACCCGAATCCTTCTCGGGACTTACAAATCTGCCTGACTTCCCTTTGGCGTGCCACTCATACAACTATTCCCTCCGTACGCCCGGAGGGGGGGGCCCTTTTTTTCCCCCTTAGGAGACGACTCACTCACACTAATTCCAAGCACCGCCCCCTGTTCCTGGCCGGCTTTCTCTCAAAAGCTCAGAAACGCGGTACTTAGGGGTCCACTCTCAGGTCGAGGGTCCGGCTGCCGGCCTTCGTCTCACTCACACACACATGCGCACGTCTCCCACTCCCGCCACCGGATTTCTCACCAGTCCGGTGCTCCGGTGCTCCTCTGCGTCGCTGCTCCTGAGCCGATCCCTCTGGTCCTGGTAGCCAGCTGTCCTTGAGGTCCAAGATGGCCAGTCCTGGTGTCCTCTTTTGGCGTGGCTATCCCGGACGAGCGCCCCAGCTGAAATAAACAGGGCCAGGAGACTTCTTCTCCTTTTAATGCCTTTATTATAAGTGATCAGCTCAGGATTGGGCAGCTCGGCGGGGCTGCAGTCTCCCGTCATCTCTCCCAGGGCGACTCAGAGGAGGAGGACGACATGTGCAGCTTTGTCCACTAGGGGCATAGCTGGGGGTCCAGTCCTCGTGGGAGTCTTTCGGGCATCAAGACCCTCCGATGTTGAATTGGTCCCACTTTCGCCCCCTCCCAGACCCAGCCCAGGGGCTCTCGAACACAGGGTGAGGAACAACGTCTCTGCAGGCCCAGCACTCTGCTCCTCACATCCAGACATCACTCCAATCTCTCAACTCTTATGTGGCTCGTTGTTTTTGGGGTTCTTCCTGGATGTTTGGAGTAGGGGTCCCACACAGTATGCTGGTCCTTGGAGTATTTTGCATATCCCTCCTCTGCAAAGTCTCTTCTCCTTGCTGTTCGCGAGGTACCCCACCTTTCACTTTCTCAGAGAAGGGCCATTAACTCACCCCAGCCAGTGCTTTTACTGATACAAAAACAACTATTAACAACAATGACCCGTAATTACCATAACACAAGCAGCATCCCAGCAGCAACAGTGGTAACCATTTTCTCACAAAAAAAATCAACAGAATTTTTGTTCATAACACTGGGGAACACTGGGAACATTGTGGTAGACACTGGGACATACTGGGACATACTGGGTGCTACTGGGACAAACTGGGGACACTGGAGTTATTGCAGAGAAGACTGGGGGCACTGGGGTCACATGGATGACATTGGGAGGAAATGGGAATGACTGGGATTGAACTCAGGTGTATTGGGACGGACTGGGCTTTACTGGGAGGGATTGGAGGGGCAGTGGGGTTGATCTGGGTTCTACTTGGGATGAACTGGGCTTTACTGAGGTTATACTGGTCTGTACTGGGAATGAACTGGGCTGTACTGGGAGAGACTGGAGGAGGGTGATTTGGCTGTTCCCACCTCCACCATATCCCATTTGCCGAGGCTCCTGCCCATCACCAGTTGCAGACAATCAGTACCAGGGATCCGTGTCTGGGGGTGGTGCCTAGATGGGCTCCATATTTTCTTTTTGCCTACAACTTCCATCATGCCCTGCGGCCCTATTGAGCTCCATTGGAGCCGGAACTACAACACCCATCATGCCCCACGCTCCACAGAACACTGGGATCCGCCCCCACCTTTCCCATCAGTGTCCCCCAGACCCTCCAAGATCCCTCAGAGCCCATTCGGGACCCCCCAAAAGCGTCCCCGGATCCCCTGAGTGCTCCCAACCCCACAGATGCCCGGTACAGCCACTTCTGGGAATTTATCTCCTCTCATCCCCTGTGGCCCCTGAGCCCCTCAGAACACAGTCCAGCGCCTAAAACTCCTGCCGTGCCCCATGCCCTAAAGAGCCCGGTTAGAGCTCCCTGAGCTCCTCCCAAATGCTCCCGAACTGTTTAAGTTTCCCCGAGGATCTCAAGTTGCGGCTCGGATGCAAAAGTGTGCGCCAAGAGCCTTCCCGGACCCCCAAACATCATGTTCAAGCCACTTGCGGGACTACAGCTCCCACCATGCTCCGCGGCGCATGCCCAGCACTACTCCAACCGGGACTTCATCTCCTGTCATGCCCCGCGCCCCACCGAGAGCCATTGCAGCCGCACCCAGAACTCCTGTGATGCTCCGCGGCCCCGTTAAACAGTATGATATCCACGCCTAAAACTCCCATCACCCCCTGCACCCCGTTCGAGCCCCGTTCGAGCCCCCCAAGGGCCCACCTGGACCCCGAAGGGCCTCAAATTCCCCTCCCTGACCTCCAAGGGCCCCCCTGGACCCCCAAGTGCTGCCCTGGACCCCGAACTGTCCCTCAGAATCCCTGAGTGCCCCTCCAAGTGCCCACCCGGCTCCCCCAAGTGTCCTCCAGACCCTCAAGTTCTCTCTCGGAATTCTCTCCCCAGACCCAGAACTGCCCCAAATGTGCCCAGAAATGTCTCCATAGACAGAGTGGTCCCTTTTACCCTGTATGAGAAATATATTATAAAAAAAGATTACAAGAGGACTGCAAATATTACTAATTATTATAAAGAGGAAAAACTAAATAGCCAATAAAACTTAATTAATTAATGAAGGGAATTATGTTGCTCGGAACCAATGACCAACTACTTTTTGGTTGCTAAAAATGTATAGGTTTTTAAAGAACAGCATAAAAGTTAGGTAATAAAACTCCAGAATAAGATTTTTATAAATAGAAAAAGATAAATATAACTATTTAAATTAATTAAATTTTATTTTTAGAGAAAAATGAATATTTAATTTTTTTTTTAATACAGTTTTATATTTTGGCTCAGGTGGGCCATGTCACACATGGTGAGGCTGTGGGTGAGGAGCAGCTTGTCCAAACAGGCTCAGCCTGCAAGGGGCTCATTCTTCTCCCTGCCAAGACCTCCTAAGGAGACATTCAGCATCAAGATCACTTGGGAATGCTTCCATCCCCTCTTCTCTGAAATGAAAAGTAAAAAAATAATTTCTTGACTAAAACCAAAAATTACGAGGTGCACTCTGGAATCTCCCTCCTGAAGAGAACTCCAAACTGACTCCAAGCACTGCGGAATCCCTGGAGACAGGAAGACAATGGAAGGAGGACAAAGAGCTCCTGAGGGCTTTCTGTATTTTAATCAGCCCCACGCTGGATTTAGGGCTGGGTCCAAGAGCCTCAGGCACGCTGAGAGGGATGCTCAAGGAGTCAGCAGCAAAACTCCAAGTGCCTTGGAGCATGGCTGGGCCCCAGTGAGGGCAGGGAGTGCCAAAGGCTGCCCAGGGCCTGCTGAGTGTAGACACTTGAGGCCAGGATTGCAGGGAGCTAAAGGCTCTGAGCAGGGAACTGCAATGCTGAGCAAGGCCTAGCTTGGCTGCAGGAAGCAGAAAGGCCAAGCCCTGAGCCCAGCCTGGGCCTGCAGGGCCTGTCCCTCACGGTTGCCTTGGGGCTCTTGGTGGGCCAGGGGGAGCTGAGGGGCAGCAAGGACAAATGGCATCAACCTGCAGCCCCTGCCAAACTCCCCAGGGAGGCCGAGGGAGAAGCAAAGTGCAGTCCCTGACAGGAAAGTTCCTCCTGTGGGGCCTCCAGAGGCACTGCCTGAGCCCAGGGCACAAAGGCCTGGGTGCCTGTGGCCCTGCCAGCCCTGCCCAGCCCTTGGCCATCTGTCCTGCAGGTTGTGCCCCCTGGGCGTGCTGCTCCTCTGCCCTGGCCGGCTGCACTCGCCCATCTCGCTGTGCCCCAGCATTTCTCACCCAGTGTTTCTGTGCCCTCCCTGGGCTCCCTGCACCCAGCGCTGCCGGCTCCTGGCACACAGAGCCCAGCCATGGCCCAGCCTCACACTGCCACACCTCCAGCACCAACATTCTGCCCTACGAGGGACTTTGCTTTCTCCTCAGCTCCAGGCTGAATCTTCCAAGCTGCACTTTGGGGAGGTTTCCTGCAATTCCCACTGCCAAGGAAAGCTCTGTCTCCTTCTGGTCACAAACAGAGAAGGGCTGGAGTGAGATGCAGTGGTCAGAGTCTGTTTGTTGGGCACAGCGACCATTGTAGCCATGATATTTTCTGAAAAATCCCTTTGCTAGGATTTTTCTCCTGAGAAGCTGAGGCCTCAGGAACAAAATATAAACAATGATTATCTGCTGCTCTGGAATGCAACAGGTGGATCTGGGATTGGCCTCATGTCGTTGTTTCTAATTAATGGCCAATCACAGTCCAGCTGTGTCTCTCCGTGGTCACACACAGGATTTTGTTATCATGCCATTCTTTCTCCTTTGCTTGCAAGCCTTCTGATGAAATCCTTTCTTCTATTCTTTTTGTATAGTTTTAATATAATATCTATCATAAAATATTAAATTAGTCTTCTGAAACATGGAGTCAGATCCTTCTCTCGTCCCTCTTCTGGGACCCCTGTGAACACCACTACAGACCACGAAATTATTAAGTTTTTTAATATTCTCTGAAAGAACGAGGGGCATCAACTAAACATCTACAACTGGCTGGATGGCCAGTTGAGTGGTGGTGAATGGTACACCTGAGAGTGGTGGCAAACGCTGCTGCATCCAGCTGGCAGCCAGTCACCAGTGGTATCCCTCAGGGGTCTCTGCTGGAGCCAGTCCTGTTCAATATTGTTACTGACAACATGGATGAGGGTGTTGAGTCTTTCAGTAGTAAATCTGCAGACAAAACTAAGCTGGGAGTGTGTGTCCATCTGCTGGAAGGTAGGGGGGCTCTGCAGAGAGACCGGGAACAGTTGGATGGATGGGTAGAGTCCAATAAGATGAAGTTTAATAAGTCCAAGTGCCGGGTCCTGCACTTTGGCCACAACAACCCCTGCAGTGCTACAGGCTAGGGACAGAGTGGCTGGACAGCAGCCAGGCAGAAAGGGACCTGCGGGGACTGATGGACAGCAGGCTGGACATGGGCCAGCAGTGTGCCCAGGTGGACAAGAAGGCCAATGGCTCCTGGCTGGATCAGGAATGGTGTGGCCAGCAGGAGCAGGGCAGGGATTGCTCCCCTGCATTCAGCACTGGTGAGGCCACACCTCGAGTGCTGTGTCCAGTTCTGGGCCCCCAATTTAGGAAGGACAAGGAGGGGCTGGAGCGTGTCCAGAGAAGGGCAACAAGGCTGGGGAGGGGTCTGGAGCACAAGAGCTGTGAGGAGAGGCTGAGAGAGCTGGGGTTATTTTTCCTGGAGAAGAGGAGGCTCAGGAAGACAAGGCGGTGTCAGGGCACAGGTTGGACTTGATGATCTCCAAGGTCTTTTCCACCCTGGCTGATTCTCTGACTGTCTGGAACCACCCTTGGAGCAGTTGCAGGAGGAGCACTGGGCGTCCTCTTCAGAAGCTCCAGCAGCCCAGGTCCCTCAGCTTCTCCTGCCAGCCCCAAAGCCCATCCTGTCAGTCCTGCAGAGCCTCTGCAGCTCCTCCTCACTGCCCAGAACAGGGAGCCCCAGAGCCAGACACAGCAGCCCAGATGTGCCCCCCTGGCCTGGGGTGCCTCTGGCAAGGGAGCAGCACCAGGCACTGCAGGAGCCTGCAGACAATTCCTGCAGCACTTGTAGGATGATCCTGCTCCCCAAGGGACATTCCCATGGTGCCAAATCAGGAACTGCAATGGGGAGTGGGGCCAGAGAGGAAAGGGCATACAGGGATGGGCTGTTTGAAGGGGAGAGAACAGTGCTGGGCAGGAGGAAGAAATCTGGAACAAGAAAGAGGAGAGAAATCAAAGGTGAAGCAGAGGAAATGATCAGGGCTGTTTAGGGGTGGCTGCCACGCAGCCCTGGCTCTGAGCAACAGCATCTGCAGTGGGACAGGAAACCCCCAGCTGATGGGAACAAACTTTCTGGCTGACTGCAGAGGCCAGGACAAAGCTGAGTGATTTCCCTGGTGTCCCCCAGCCCTTGCTGGCCCCAGGGGCTGATGGCATTTGTGCTCCCTCAGGTTCATGTCCCCACACCAACAGCATGGGGGTGCTCCCCCTGCTGTGTGCAATGCAAACAGGGGCTGCTGAGCCAGTGCTGCTGTGTGTGTGCCTGCAAGGATGGGGCACCTGTGTGAGCTGGGGGAGAGGCCAGGGCTGCAGAGGGGGGATGTTGTTGGCAGCTCCATCAGGACACTCTGGGACGCTGCCCTGGGCTGTGCAGCACACTGGGGATGGATCAGCCCCTGCTCTGCTGCTGCTTCCCGTCTGCCCCAGGGCCCTTGCAGAGCCCCAGCCATGCTGTTTGCCCCCAGCCTGCCCGCAGCCAGCCTGGGGCTGCTCACGGGGGTTTTCTGTGCTGAGCATTGGCCTGGCCATGTTCTTGAGAGAGCCTGGGCAAGGAGCCTGGAGCCCCCAGGGCCTCGCCTGAGGCGTCAGCGCTGCCCCAGCAGTGCCCATGGCCTGTCCCTGCTGCAGCCCTGGCACTGCAACCCCCAGGACTGTGCCCGGTCCCGAGAGCACTCAGGCCCTACAGCAACACCAGGGCCACCAGGGCAGCAGGGCAGGGCCACGGCAGCAGCACTGGCAACACCAAGTGCTGCCGCTGCGGCTCGGCACAGCTGCTGGGCCAGCAGTGATCTGCCCCCAGCTCTGCACACAGACATTGCTGCTGCAGCTCCAGAGAAGGCAACAAAAGGCATCTCTGCAGAAAACTCTACTGGGAAGTCCTTTATTTCCTTTAAAGTCACCCAGAGTGCAGCCCCTCATTGACACAGTCTGTGGCCACAGGCAAGTTGGAGAGAAAAAAAAAATGAAAATGGCAGAAACAATGGCATTTTTTCTGGACTATATTTAAACATAAAACAAAGGAAAAGAACCTCCACAGTTAAGCCAAAAAGAAGTAGCAAAGATGACGTTGATTACAAGTTATTTGCAGATATTGCCCAGCAGTTTAATATTTCTGAAACCATCCAGTCATCAGTCTCCACACTGCAGCCTTGAGCTCCTGGTTCCTCAGGCTGTAGATGAGGGGGTTCAGGGCTGGAGGCACCACTGAGTACAGAACTGACAGGGCCAGATCCAGGGATGGGGAGGAAATGTTGAGAGGCTTCAAATAGGCAAATGTGGCTGTGCTGATAAACACGGATAGCACACCCAGGTGAGGGAGGCAGGTGGAAAAGGCTTTGTGCCGTCCCTGCTCAGAGCGGATCCTCAGTACAGCTCTGAAGATCTGCACATAGGAGAAAACTATGAACACAAAACAGCCAAATACCAAACACACACTAACAGCAATTAGCCCGAGTTCCCTGAGGTTGGACTGTGAGCAAGAGAGCTTGAGGATCTGTGGGATTTCACAGAAGAACTGGCCCAGGGCATTGCCATGGCATAGGGGAAGGGAAAATGTATTGGCTGTGTGCACCAGAGCATTGAGAAAGGCACTGGCCCAGGCAGCTGCTGCCATGTGGGCACAAGCTCTGCTGCTCAGGAGGGTCCCGTAGTGCAGGGGTTTGCAGATGGACACGTAGCGGTCATAGCACATGATGGTCAGCAGATAAAACTCTGCTCCAATGAAGAACAGAAAGAAAAAGAGCTGAGCAGCACATCCAGTGTAGGAGATGGTTCTGGTGTCCCAGAGGGAATTGTGCATGGCTTTGGGGACAGTGGTGCAGATGAAGCCCAGGTCGCTGAGGGCCAGGTTGAGCAGGAAGAAGAACATGGGCGTGTGCAGGTGGTGGCTGCAGGCTACGGCGCTGATGATGAGGCCGTTGCCCAGGAGGGCAGCCAGGGAGATGCCCAGCAAGAGGCAGAAGTGCAGGAGCTGCAGCTGCCGCGTGTCTGCCAATGCCAGCAGGAGGAAGTGCCTGATGGAGCTGCTGTTGGACATTTGCTGGGGCTGCACCTGGGGACCTGTTCATGGAGAAAGGACAGTAAAGACTTAGGGGAGGTACCTGTAAACAAAATCAAGGCCATTTCCCATACATTCTCCTCTGTAACACAAAGACATGGTCTTTAATGTTTAAGAGTTCTGAGGTTTTCTTTATAAGCTCCCCCCATGTCTCTGCTGGTAGTTTTGGATATCAAACCATAAGCATGTCTGAGGCCCTCAGGGAGAACAGAGTGAGTTCCCTGGGTCAAGATGATGAATGCAGACTGAGGAGAGATGGTCTGTCATTCTGACCTGTTCAGAGTTTCTTTGGGCTTTAAACTTTCTCAGGTGGAAGGTGACCAGTTTCTTATGCTTCCCTTAAAATGCCCCCACCTACTCCTGGGAGCAGATGCATCCACCACAGCCCAGCTCCACATTTGTAGCCAAGGACTCACTTTGCTCATTTCACCAACCCAGCAGCATTTTCTGTGTCACAACACCTCTGCCTTTCCCCATCAATCTCATAACTCAGAGATGCTCTAGGACAGGTTTTCACCCTGGATTGAAGATCCCAGCTTGGACTGAAATCTCAGGGAGACTCCCAAGTGTCCTTATGATGGCATTGGATGGAGGAAGATGCAGCTCCTTCCCTGGCTGCACTGATAGCATTGCCTAGAGCTGGGCATTGGGGACAGCGTCACCCTGAGCCAGCTGTGCCCCCTGCCAGAGCCCCCAGTGCAGGGCAGCTGCTCCCAGCCCTGTGCTCTGCAGAGGGAACTGGGCCCGGGGCTGCAGAGCTGCCCCATGGCTCTGCTGAAGCTCTGCCTGCACAGGAGGGGCTGCACGCCTTGAAGCCCCAGCCCTGAGGGCAGAGGCTTGGCTGGGGGCACAGGAGGGAGGGGGCTTGTTCAGAGGGAGGGGCTGCACTGGAGGGGATCCTGTGGATATCTCTAAACTCTCCCTGCCACAGCATTGCAGGGATTTGTTTTCTCTCCTTGCCTGATCTTCTCTCTGCTTCCTGCAGATTTCCCTCCTGCAGGTGTTTCCCTGTGCCTGATCACTCCTTGCCAGCACTCACAGACCCCAAATCTCTGTGAACTTATTGATCACTAAAAGTAACCATTTAGATGTCTCAGGAATTTGTCAAAATTCATAATCAACCTTTAATATTTATCTCTCCTTCCTGCGATTCTCCACTAGTAGGAAACTGAGTACAAAGTATTAGGAAATATCCTTATTTTTGTCAAAATCTTTGTCTTGGAAATATTCTATGACTGATCAGAACCCCTCAGCATTTTAGACCTTCACAAGCATTTCACCTCCCCTGCACCAGAAATACCCAGAGTTGTACTCACAGAGTCTGCAGGCATTGGGATGTTCCAGCTTTAGGAGATGGCTCCAGGAGCTGCAGCTGCATTGTCCTGCAGCCAGAGGTTCCTGTGCCAAGGGCTGGCAGTGATTCTGCCCCAGGCACTTCTCAGCACCTTCCCAGCCCTGACTGATTGAAGCTCTCTGTGCCTCTGTGCTGTGCTCAGGGTGGCTGCAGGCAGTGCCCCGGCCCTGCTGGGCTGGCAGAAGAGCTGCTCATCAAGAGAAATGTGCTTTTGAAACTCTTCTTGGTTACCAGGAGCTGCCTCTGTGCCAGGAGCCCAGCCCAGCTCAGCAGCACCGACACAGCACAAGGACTTTAATGAGCCTCTGGGGCTTTGTGCTGACACCCTGAACATCAGTCCCTGAGAGGGAGCTGAAGAAACCTCTCCAGAACTCCAAGTCAGAATCCAACTCCAAATTTTCTTGGATATTTAATGGGTCCCACTGAGGTTAACGACTGACAAAGTGTCCTCAGGCCCCAGGCAGAGCAGAAAACTGGAGGAAGTGATGACAGGTGGGGACAAAGAGGAGCCAAGTCTTGGTGCCCTGGGGCACAGCAGAGTCTGTGCCACCAAGGGCTGTGAGGAGACACCTTGTCCTGAGGCACTGGGGCCTCCTGGCGCAGCCCCAGCCAGGCTGGGCACTGTCAGCCCCTTGTCCTGCCCTCAGCATCCCCCCCTAGCCCACATCCCAGTGGCCTCAAGGATCTGCTGGAAGGAGTCCCTGGGGAGCCTTGCTCAGCAATGGCCCTGGGGGCTCCTTAATGCTCCCAGGGACTGCAGATTTTTGAAAGGACTTTGGGTTTGGCTTTTGCCTTGGAGTCTCTGAGAGCTTTGTGCAATCCTAGACCTCCAATTATCTGTTTTAATTAGTTCCTGGAGAGGCTTTGTCAGTAGCAACACTCAGTGAGGCTCATTAATGCTTCAAGTTACTTCAGTTATTTTAAGGTACTTGGTGCTTCCCTTTTGATACAGACTCTGTGAGAGGTTTGTGCAATCACAGCCCCAATTATCTGCTTTAACAAGTCCCTTGAGAGCTTTGTAGTGACACTCAGTGGGGCTCATTAATGCCTTGAGATACTCAAGCTTTTTAAGGTACTTTATGGATTTAGGAATACTTTTAGGTACTTTTAAGGATTTTCCTTCCCACACTGAGTCTCTAAGAAGTTTTTTTGCCTTCCTGGCCTCCAATTCTCTCCTCTAAGGAGTCCATGAGGAGCCTGTGTTGGGTATCATCTTCCCCTTTTCTGTTTTACAACAAAGATGCAACTGAAAGAATTTTTTAAGACTTTCAAAAAGCATCCAAACAAAGATGGGAAAATTAACAATACAGGAACAACCACTAAGAGAGTTAAATGTCCTGTTTTAGCTAGACATCATCCAACCCTTTAGTCCCTTGCATTGGAAGAGGTTATTGAACGAGTCTTTGTTTTCCACTTGAAGCTTCTTGAACCCTTTCTTCAGTGCCTGAATGCTCTTGTGGATTGACTCACTGTTGCTGGAGAGGTTCATGCAACACATGCCCTCAGAGTCTACACAGCCATGCCCATGTGCCCAGAGTAAAAACTTTATCACTGTTCTGCAAAGTGGCATGTCTGATGGTCTCTATGTCTGAGAGCAGGCCACTCAATGTGAGGGAGGTAGCATTGGTTTGCTTACTTAACAGGCACCCAAGATGGTCTAATTGTCCTAAAGCTTTAGCTGCAGCTACCCAAGGTAGTCCACACTGGGGATGCTACCATTCAATACCTGGATTAAAGCTTGCAAAGCCATCTCTTTGATATCATCCAATACTTCTCCGAGGATACTTGCTGCTTGATCATCTGGTAGGCTGTGTTGTCCTTCTCCAGCTAGATGGTTGATTGTCAATTCTACTCTTGCCTCATTATTAGCATAGTCTGCTATTAATTGATTTAGTAAACACTTCCGTCTCCCTTCCCACTGGGTGTATTCTGTAGGTGACAAGAACATGGTCATATCATAATATATTTTAAATCATAGGGAGTTAAGATGTGCTGTAAACATGGCCCTCATTTGTCCATTAAAACAAGGTAAGTCTTTTCTATGGTCTTTAACTGCCCTACACAGATCCTTGATTTCCTTGTAAACCAATGGCTGATACCTGGGATTCTGCCCCCTACTTTCATAACATACCAGGGCAATGAGGAATTTCGAGACTATTTGCCAGTCTTCTTCTTTTCCCAGGGATCTTCTGGGGTTGAGGGGTGAGGTGGCTCTGAAGAGTGCAAACTGTCCTCTGGGGAGGAAGATTAACTCAGAGCAGAAACATTCAGATTAGAATAAGTGTGACAGTGGGGCTTAGTATCTTTGATCCTGCGGTTATGTTGTTGCTGGAGGCAGAGGCAAAGGGCACTGCCATTTTGTCAGGTGTTGGGGAGGAAGGGCCTTGATCTAGGATAGCAGACTTCCAGGCTGGCCTTCTGGAGGCATGGCCCAGGGTGGAGGTTTCATGATTGACAGTGAGGCATGACCCACAGTTCTGGGGGTGGAGTCTGGAGGTTCATTCAGGGCAGAAGAGAAGGTTGTGGTAGCAGGAAGTGGAGGAGCCAAGATGGAGGGAGGATGGTCAGGCTCAAGGGCATCTGGAAAAATTTTAATAATCCACTTCACGATTGATTTTAAGTTGTTCTTTGAATATATTTGGGCATGATCCATGAGAATTAACTTAAAGCATCCCTGTTGCTCCTTTCTACTTTGGGAATCCGGCTGTCCGTTTTTCTCTTTCTCCGCCTCAGGTGGAACAGCCACTGGAACACTTCAAATCAATTATGGGATGTGGATGCATATTGTAAAAACACAGTGGCAAAATGGGTGATAATTGTCCTGCATTTCCCCAAACCCACCTGCAATCCTACGCAGGTGAGACCGTCGTTGTCCCTGTGGATCCTGGCCAAGGTCCCTCAAAGCAATGATGAATCTTCGGGCCCAGTGCAATCAAAAATCCCGGGGAGCGCTGGCCTATCCATCAGCTTACCTCAGCTGACATGACTGAATATCAGGGTCTCAAGGTTCGGGTGCCAAGAGTCTCAATGAGGTTGGCTGTGACAAACCATTCTGGTTCCCCAACTTCAGGGCAAGGGTAGTGAAAATGAAAAGAAGCAGATGCTGGGGAAGAGGAAACAGGAAAGCCTTATAAATATGATTGCCTGGCAAAAGAATTTGAGAATATGGAAACTATAAGCGAGATTGAAATGAAAGCAAGCTTTGAGATACCAAGCCTTAGTTACTGAACAAATGGAAAACAATAGTATGGCCGGCTGAAGGTAATCTTCTTTTGATGAAACAATATCTCCTGCTTGCAGACAGGTCCAAAGGTCAGAGCAGACCCTACTAGTTTGGCAGAAGATGTCCAAAGAGTAGTTTTTATGGTTTAAAATGTAACACAGTATGGTAATCTAATGATTCTAATAGGCTGTTTGTAAATGCTATAAGATTTGTATCTTGTATTATATTGTTTAGTGAAAATTAGAATATGCAGCACAGAAAAAGATTTATTGTATTGTAACGGGAACTCCCCTCCTCTTTTGGGCATTCATTTTGGGTGCCTCTTTTGAGCTTCTCTTTCGGGCCTGCTCTGAGCTGTGGCTGACAGTTCCAAACAAGTCTCCTGCTGCCACACCCATTGCAACAAACCCCAAGTTCCAAGACCTGGCTTCAGAGATCTCTCATCTCCGTCCATCCCAACCGTCCTACCCCCCAATGCTACAACAAGCAGGATCAATGGAGTTGCTCAAAAAGAACATTAGTAACAGGGTGAAAAACAATTAACATGGAAAAGTTGAACACAGTATGAGGGGTGGGATTCAAAGACCTGAAGTAAAGGCGAAGCAACAATATATACACTTGAGGGTAAAACACTCTAGAACAATAACCATATAGGGGACACAAGTAACCAGTAGGAGAGGAGAACTTGGACAACTTAGCATAACAACACTAAAGGCTTATGAGGGAACTCTCTAACTCCTAAGTTAAAGAAATGATTACCAGGGCTTGAAACTCGCGCCAGTTCTACCAGGGTAAAATCTGGCTGACTCTGAGTTACCGACAGGCCAACTCCCACACTGCTGGTTTGCTCTGGTCCTTTGGGACCATGTGGCCCAAGAGAGCCACAAAGATGTCCTGGGCTCCACGAGGCTCTACAGTGTCACAATGGTGCCTTGGATCCATGGTGCTCTGCAGTGTCACAATGGCCCCTTCATTTCACAAGGCTCCCAAATGTCCCATTGGTCTCCATAGGAAGGAAACCAGAGAGCCCCCATGTTTCAGGAGCTGATGAACAGCAACCACCAGAAGCCAACGCAAGACCTGTCTGTCCTGGCAGGTTTGCTTGGAGCAATTCTTGGATTTTTGAAATTATGAATGTGGAGTCCTAATTTAAAACATTTGTGTCTGGAGAAGAGGGATGGGGGTTTCTTCATAAAAAGAAAAGCAGAAAGCCCTTTCCAGTGTTTGGAAAACAGGTGAGTGCTGCCCCTCAGGAGTCAAAGACCAGCCAGACTTGTCTGTCCTGGCAACTTGTCTGGCAGGAATACTTGGATACACAGAAATTTGGAGGTGGAATACTAATTTTGGCCATGGATACCTGGAAAAAATGGACAGTTCTTTTCCATAAAAAGAAGAGCCCAGAGCCCCAGTGTTTCAGGGGCAGATGGGAGTGGCCTTCCACATTCCAAGGTCAGCCAAACCTGTCAGGTGACCCCAGGGAAACCAAGGCAGCCACACCTATTTCATGTTCCCTTGGTTCCACAGGGCCCTGCAGTGTCACAATGGTTTTCTTGCTTCCATGATGCTCTAAGGTGTCATAATGGCCCCTTGGTTAGTCAAGTCCTTAAGGATCTTAATGGTCTCCATAGTTCCACAAGACCCCACAGTGTCCTAATGGCCTTTGGGTTCCATGAAGCCTTGCTGTGTCACCATTGCCCCTTGGTTCCATTGGGGCTCAGTAGTACAACAATGATTCCCTTGATTCCACAACTTCCCATAGTGTGAGACTAGCCTCATGGAAGCATGGGACCCTGCTGGGTCACAATGTTCCTTTGGTTCCATGGGGCCCCACAGTGTCACAATGGTCTCCATGATTCCATGGGGCCTTGCAATGCCACAATGCTCTCCATGGATCCACAGCGCCCCGCAAGATCACAAGAGCCCTTTGGCTCCATGAGGCCCTGAAATGCAGCAATGGCCTCTTGGTTCCACAAAGCCCTGCTGCTTCACACTGGGCCCTTGGGACCATGTAGCCCAAGAGAGACACAAAGATGTCCTTGGTTCCATGAGGCCCCACAGTGTCACAGTGGTCCCTTGGCTCCATGGTGCTCTGCAGTGTCACAATGATCCCCGTGGTTCCACAAGTTCCTACAGTGTAACAATGCCCTTTTGCTCAAAAATGCCCCGCAGTGTCAAAGTGGTCTCCATAGGAAGGAAAGAACCGAGCCCCGGGTCAGATGAGAGGCAGTCCTGAGAAGCTGAGGCTAGCCAGAATTGATTGTATTGGCAGATTTTGTTTGGGAGCAACCCTTGGATATAGAGAATTTTAGAGGTCAAATCCTAATTTTGGCCATTGGAGCCTAGACAAGAAAGACTGTTCTTTTCCATAGAAAGGAAAACCCAGAGCCCCAGTGCTTCACAGTCAGATGAGAAGTGGCCCTTGGCGTGTCAAATTCAGGGGGACCGCTCGGACAGTCCCCAGGAGGCCAAAGCAGGCAGACCTGTTCCATGCTCCCTTGATTTCATGGGTCCCCATACTGCCACCCCATACTGTATTCTCCTTGATTGCATGAAGTCTTGCAATGTCACAATGGCTTCTTGGTTTCATGAGCCCCAACAGAGTCACAAGGGTCCATTGGTCCCACACAGACCTGCTGTGAAACAATGGCTCCTTGTTTCTATTTTAAATCAATCACAATCAAACCTCAGTTTGATCATTGATCCTTGCTTCCATAGGGCCCATGATTTGCACAATGGTTTCCTTGATTCCATGATTCCTGGATTCCACAGTCTCACCATAGTTTCCTTGGATCTCCATTGTCACAACTGACCTATGGTTCCATGAGGTTCTGTAATGTCACTGTGGTCACTGTCAGAGGCTGGATGAGATCAATGTCCCGAGACACCTTGGGATGCTCAGAATGCCCGTGTGGAGCCAGGGCTGGGGCGAGCCTTGGTTTGTGGTGGGACAGAGCCCCGCCCCCAGGGCAGCCCTGGCAGAGCTGTCAATCACACAGCAGGAGGAGTGGTAACTTTCACAGACTTGCTTCTGTGGCCACTGGAGCTGACAGGTCGTTTAGCCACTCTCTGCGTGACCGGTGGAGACTACGAGTCCTGCCACTCCCAGGTTCTCTATGAGAATCCCGAGTAGTGGCTCCGTCTGCGGCGTGGTGATGCAGGTGAGAGCAGGACTGCGAAGAACTGTGGTAAAGGAATGAAGGAGCGGACATGCGTGTGGATGCCATGGCGCTTTATTTGACCCAGGCAGGGCCAGTGACGGTGTCAGGGAAAAGCCGTTAGGGAGGCATTTAAAAAGGGGAAGGGGGTAATGGAAAGAGACACGAGGGACCAATGAACAAAGCCCAGGGGAGGAGCGAGAGACACAACTAAACCAATAGGAAGGGCCAAGGGGAGGGAAGAGGCTCGGGAGAAAAATCATATGCTAGGTGAGGAATGATTGACATAAAAGATTCTCGACATAGAGGGGATGGTTACAATGATTGACAGGTAACAGGTGGGAGGAACAAACCATTAGGAGGGAGAACGTGGGGGGAACAGAGGGTCAAACCAAATTCTTAACTTATAAAAACTAACCAACTTTACAATAAACCCATATAAAACACACACAATGCTATAACTTTCTGCTGATTGGCAGAGCTGCCAATCAATAATACAACAGGCAGAGCTGGTGCTACTCTGACTCTGACTGGGCAAGTGACTGGCAGTCCCACCCCAGGGGCAGGCCCATGAAGGCCCAGGGGGTTAAAAGCCAGAGCACGAGGCCAACCTGTGGTCTGGATCTTGCCTTCTAATGGATTTCCTCTGTTGGCAATGCTGGAACCCCAGCAGTTGACACCTATGCGCGTGTCTTTCTGTAGATCTTCTGTCTTTCTGTTCTCTATTTCATCTTCTAATCCTACTTACCTGGAATATTTTTGGGTAACTTAACATCTTAAGGGTAAATGTTTTTAGATTAAATGGGCTAAGTAAATGAAGGTAATGCTTTGATAAGAGTTTTATGTTGAAGTGGATGTTGTATTAAATGCTTTCCCAAGATCCTTGATTGTCTCTATTTTGCCAGTAAAATTTGGTGTAATTTTGACCTCTTAGCTCAGTTGGTTAGGGCATGGTGCTGGTATCACTGAGGCTGTGGGTTCAATTCATGAGTGGGCCATTCACAAGAGCTGGACTTGATGATCCTTGTGGATCCCTTGCTATTAAGAGTATTCTTTAGCATCTGTCCGTGTTGAGAATATCTGGTTGGTGTTTCTCCTGTGCACCAAACTCAAGGGAAGGAACCTTTGGTTACCCCCAGCATTTCAGTGTTCTGGGGTGTTCCAGCCCTGCAGGCTCACAATGGCCTCTTGTTTCCATGAGGCCCCACAGTGTCCCACTGGCCCCTTGGTTCCATGGGCCCCAACAGTGCCACAATGATCCCCTTGGTTCCACAACTTCCCACTGTGTCCCACTGGCCCATTGGTTCCATGAGGATCTGCAGTGTCACACAGGTTTATGACATTTGTCCTTGCTGCCCCTCACATCCCACTGCCCCACAAACAGCCCCAAGCCACTCATGAGGGACAGGCCCTGCTGTCCCAGGCTGGGCTCAGGGCTTGGCCTTTCTGCTTCCCCCAACCAGCCCAGGCCTTGCTCAGCATTGCAGTTCCCTGCTCAGAGCCTTTGACACCCTACAATCCTGGCCTCAAGGATCTGCTCTCAGCAGGCCCTGGGGAGCTTTTGGCACTCCCTGCCCTCAGTGGGGCCCAGTGCTGCTCCAAGGGACTTGGACTTTTGCTGCTGATTCCTTGAGCAGCTTCTTCAGCCTCCTCTCAATGCCTGAAGGTGTTGGACTCAGCCCCAAAGCCACCCTGGGGCTCAATAAAATACAGAAAGCCCTTGGGGGCTCTTTCTCTTCCTTCAATTGTCTTGAACCCTCCAGTACTTGAACAGCTGATTGGAGTCAGTTTGGAGTTCTGTTAAGGAGGAAGACTTCCAAGTGCACCTCATGACTTTTTTTGTTTACTAAATGAATCTTTTTTTCTTTTCCATTTCAGAGAAGAGCCAATAGAAGCATTCCATAGATGATCTTGATGCTGAATGTCTCCTTAGGAGGTCTGGGCATAGAAAAGTGTGAGCTCCTTGAGGGCTGACCCTGTTTGGACAAGCTGCTCCTCACCCCCAGCCTCACCATATCAGACATGGCCCACCTGGCACTGATATCCCTGCGCCCTGCAGCAGAACCTTGTCCCCTGAGCTCTGCAGCTCCATGTCCAGCCCATTGCACCATGTCCCACCTGCTCTCATCAGGGCTCTGCCTGCACACAGGCCCAGGAGAAGTTTTCCTGTTGGGAAGGAAAGAATGGAAAAGCCAGAGCAGGTTTCCTGAACAACAAACCCCACTCAGGAACCACCTGCTCAGTACAGGCTGCCTGGAAAGGTGTCACCTTTCTCCAAGGGACAGTGTGAGCAGAAATGATCTCTGGAAGACGAATTCTCTGAGTGTTCCAGCTGAATTCTCTATCCCTGTCCTTTCCCTGGATCTCTGTTGCAGATGGAAGCTGCTGGTGCCATCCTCACCTTTAACCTCTCTCTTGAATGCAAACAGATGTTCCCAGGTGTGTTCAGCAGGATTTGCTCAATTTTTCTACAAAACTTTTGTGTTCCTCATGGAATGAAGGGGCCATTTTGACACTGAGGGGGTGACGTGGAAGCAAGGAGTCAGTTGTGACCATGGAGTGCCATGGAACCAAGGGACCATGGTGACACAGCAGCACCATGTGGATCCAGTTGTCCATTGTGACACTGTGGATCCAAGGAGACCATGGAGACAGCCCCAGAACTTCATGGAACCAAGTAGTCCATGGTGACCCAGCAGGGCTGCATGGAGCCAATGGTCCATGGTGACACTGCCCATCCAAGGAGGCCATTTCGACACTGTAGAAGCTCATGGAGCGAGGGAGGCCATTGTGCCACTGAAGAACTTCATGGCACCAAATATCCATGGTGACACAGCAGGGCATCATGGGAACCAAGGAACCACTGTTGGCAGTAGGGAAACTCATGGAACCAGGGGCTGTTGTGGCACTGCAGAACCAACAGAGCTGCTGGATCTTGTCCCCTGGCCCTGCACAGCTCCTTGGGAGGCACGGCAGGAGCAGCACCTTGGGAGCCTCGGGAATGCCCCTCTGGGATCCATGACACACACTCCCAGGGGCTGGAATTCCAGTTCCCAGCCAGGAAAAGATGTTCCTGCCTCTGAAGGCAAAGCTCTTAAGAAGGAGCCAAAAGCCAAGTGGAGCAAGATCTTACAGTGACATTTCACTGCCAGCCTTCATAACTTCATCCATGGTTGTTGTAGCTCGTGGATTGGGAATGAAATCAGGGCAGGGTCTTTGCTGGGAGCTGCCCTGGGTCAAGAGAGTCACTGAAAGAGAAACAGAGCAGGCAAAGAGAGGCAGGAGAGAAAGGAGGACGCAAACACAATAAGCTGAGAAGGTGGCACTCTGAAAAACAGACCGGAACTGACTGAAAATGAATGGGACAGAAATCAATAGTTCTGAAAGTTTCATTTACTATCAAAATAGATCACATGCACCCAGACCTACACAATCTCGATCACACACCCTCAAATTTGGATCCCACTTCTCCCAATCTCCTTCCAATCCCATTTCACCCCGAAGATTGTGGAATCAAGTAAATTTGGCATGGGAATGAGTTTTTCTTAGGTGAGAATAAGGCATATTTACATGGATTGAGCAATTTTGGGGTAAAATTGAGGTGTTTTCAATGGGATTGAATCATTTTGAGGTGACATACCAACCTGTCTTGAATTCTGGAGTGCAAGGATATGGAGAACATTTGCTGAAATCCCCGAAGAGTCCACAAATCTTCCAGAATATGTCCCAAACCCATAAATTCCTGGTCAAGTAACTGTTAACTGACGGAACTTTATATATCTTTGATAAATTTCTTTCTTTTTAGTCCTATTTCAGGTGTTTTAAGTGATAAAGAAAAATCAAGAGGAAATTGGGGCCAAACCAAAAGGATAACCAGCCAGGTGTCCTCCCAGCACAGATCACTGAATGTGGGTCACCAGGGCTCTTCCCAATATCGATCCTCCCATGGGTGATGAAGCTGGAGTGGTGCATGAAGCTCTTCCTGCAATTGGAGCATTTCCCGGGCTTCCCTTACTGGTGCCTCCGTTGGTGTCTGGTCAAGTGAGAGCTGCTGGTGAAGCTCTTCCCACACTGGGGACACTCGTAGGGCCTCTCCCCAGCATAGAGGCGCCGGTGGGTGACGAGGGTGGAGTTGTGCTTGAATCCCTTTGCGCAGTCGGGGCAGTGGAAGGGCCTCTCATCCGTGTGAGTGCGCTCGTGCAGGAGTAGACTGGAGCTGGTCTGAAACCTCTTCCCACACTGGGGACACTTGTAGGGCCTCTCCCCAGTGTGGATGCGCTGGTGGCTGATGAGGTGGGAGCTGCGGTTGAAGCCCTTCCCACAGTCGGGGCAGAGGAAGGGCCTCGCATCCGTGTGAATTCGCTGGTGGCGGAGGAGATGAGAGCTGCTCGGAAACCTCTTCTGGTACTCGGGACACTCGTAGGGCTTCTCCCCAGTGTGGATGCGTTGGTGGGTAGCAAGGGTGGATCTGTAGCTGAAGCCCTTCCCACACTCCCCACACTCATAGGGCCATTGTCCAGTGTGGATCATCTGGTGGCTGATAAGGGTGCTGCTCTGCTGAAGCTCTTCCCACACTCCAAGCACTTGTAGCACTTCTCCCCATCATGAAGCTGCTCATGGACCACCAGCTCTGAGCTCTGGCTGAAGCTCTCTCCACCTTCCTGGTACAGGGTAGGTCGTTCTTCCTCACAGCACCCTGGGCTGGGTTTGGAGCCCCTCCTCCTGTGGGATGTCTGAGGTTTTTCTTCCCTGTTGGATTCCTGTGCACTAGAGTAGTTCAAAATGGCCTCTTTCACAAGGTTTTTCCATGGAGATTTTTCCTCCCTGGTCTCCATCCTCAGGTCCTTCCCTGGGGGGGGAAGGACAAGGAGAGGATGGGATTTGCCTCAGTGCCAGAGGGAAGGGGAAGGAGATCCCTCCAGTGCATCCCCAGCAGGACGGCATTGGCAGCGGGGTTGTCCTGCAGCTAGGGGCTGTGCTGGGCTGGGAGACGGAGCAGGAGAGAGGGGGAAATAGGAACTGACTTCCACGTCACCTGCCTGGGTATCCCAGGGCTCTTTCCTCTTCCTCACAGCCTCCTCTTCCATTGAGTCAAGGTTTGGGAATGGGAAATCCTTTTTAGGGAAGAAAACAAAGGGTGCACACATTGTCTTTTGTACTGGTTTAAAGTAAACCTGGGGAGGGTCTAAACCAGATTTTCAATTTAATAAGAAAATTTAGATCAAGGCAATGATACAGAAACACTGCCTTAAACTGACAGAGTAAGGATATAACTTGACACCCTGTGTGTCAGGGTGTTGGCAGCAGTCACATTAAATGGTGGCTGCAGTCCTGTTGGAGTAATGAACGAGATTCTGTCAAAGCAAGAATCCTGTAGATGGCTCTGGTCTTTCTCTGAAGGTCCAGTGGTGGGTATGGAGCTCTTGTCCTCTGGGAATCCAGCAGGCAAGCTGCTCCTGGTGTTGAAAGCCTCAGCTTATATCCAGGTAGGAATGCTTGTACCCTCCCCCTGGGCAGAGCATCCCACAATGGGATGATGGAATTTTATCAGTCCTGCAGTGACACTCAATGGCCCATTCACAGAAGATATCTCCCCTGGAGGGCGTTATCAGGGGTGAGTCATGGAAGAGATAAAGAACACTGCCCCACCTGTTTATACCAGTTGATGAAGATGGTGATTGAAAACATACATTTGGTTACATCTAACATTGCAACCTGAAACAGTGGGGTAATCCCTGCTCAGGGGGTGAACACCAGCCCCCTTACCCAAATTGGCTCAGGTGTAAACACCCCACCCTGGGAAGGCCACACACACAGGGGAAAATGTCACGCTTCCCCTGCTCCAGGGGGTGCTCTGTCTCTGTCACTCCCTTTCTCTCCCCCTCTTTCCTGTTCCTTTCAACTCTCTGCCTTACATCTACTGTTCAATACAATCCACCTTGGATTTGGTCTCATTAGCACCTTAATTGGGGCAGAGGCATATCTCTCTAATAATTTTCTCAACCAGATTGTGACACTATTTTGGCATAGTGAGTTCAGGGCACTGTTCTCTTACCCCAGGTGCCTTTGACAACAGCATGGTTCCCTCCTCTGAGGAGGTTGTGGTTCTTTCTGGAAGAACTCTTGGAACTTGGATGCAGCTTCCTCTGAGTGACTTATGGGAGAACTGACAAGAAAAATGTGTGTTTTGGGTGGCCTGTGTAAAGAAAATGTTTTGTTGTCTTTCCTTGAAAAGTTTGTTAAAATCACTGGAGGAAAGGAGGCAAATGATAACAGTGAGACTGACAAGGTTCCTTCACTCCAAGGTGAGGAACACAAGACTGCTGAAAGTCCCAGAAGAAGCTCAACTCAAGTAGCTAAATTCCCAAATAACTCCGGCCAGGGGTCTCCAGGAGAGTGTTCAGAGTGGGCAGATCTTGGACTCGAGCCCCGGATATCTCCGGGTCCCTAAGAGGAGCTTTTTCCGGGGAAGAGGAGCCACGATCGCCGCTCGGGAGGGTCCCGGGGGGTCCACATAGGGATGGCCTGGTACCAACGGGGTGGGACATTGGTTCTGGGGATCCCCGTGAGAGCAGGGGCGGGGAGAGGGGAAGGGGCGATACCGGAGCTGGGGGACCCCCGGCAGCCCGGAGATGAGGCGGGGACGGGACCCTCTGACCCTGACAGGGGTTTCCTGGTGTTGGAAAAGAAATGAAATTTAGCAAAATGTGTAATTATAGTTTAGTTATGAGTTGTGTGAATTGGTTTGTTAAAAGCAGTTTTGCAGTTTTGTAGCATTGATAGCGTGTGTGTTGGGTTTGTGTGTAACCTAGCAGGTAGTCTTAGGAATTTAATAAATAATTAAACTAGTGCAGGAAAGTAAGAATGCTAACCTGTCTGGAGGCAGCATACAATGCTCTTAGAATAAGATAAGCAGAAGATTTATGATCTTGCTTGTGAACTAAGGAATGTATCACAAGGGGTCTGTGACTAGGCAAGGGGAACGGGGAACTGTTTCTTGGAGACTAGGCAAGGGGAACGGGGAACTGTTTCTTGGAGACTTTGTTGTGAATCGCATGTATAAGAGGGAAGCACCCATATGCGAAATCGGGGGCTCGGGTTTTTGGGACGTGAGTCCCCCAGCTCCCCGGGCCCTTAATAAAGCACCCACAAAACTTATCCGAGTTTTGTGTCATTTATCAATCGGGCAACACTGGGGTGACTTCATGATGCTCGTACCCCCATTGGTCCCTTCAGCCCAGAAATGAGTTCTGCACCTTTAAGGCTGGTTCTGAGAGCGAAGGGGAGGAGGAAGAAGTTGCAGTTTGTTTTCAGAAACTGCACTCACTCCTCTACATCCCAGCTGCTGGATGGACAGACAGCAGGTCAGAGCTCTCCTTTTGCTTTTAGTTAGTTTTAAGATCTCTGAGGCAGAGAAGTTCCCTGGACTGTGGTTTTTCTTTTTCTTTGGAGCTGTTTAAATCTGCTCTGGACTGAACAACCAGAACACCACCAGCAGCTCACACCTGTGGGCGACCAGGAAGGGCCTGGGCCAAGGCATTTCCTGCCCTGGACGGACTGATAAGAAACTGGTAAGACACTGATAAGACCCTGAGTGCACAGAGCTACAATCCAAGGAGGGGCTTTCAGAGTTTGTCATCTCTTTTGGAGCAGCAGGAGGTTTTATTGCTTAATGTTGTTCAATTTTTGTGCTGGTGAATGCTTTGCCTGTAAAATAACGGGTTTTTTCCACTTTTCTCCCCAGAAATATTTTCTCAAACTGACTGAGGGTGGGGCTGCTGAATCTGCATTCTAGAGGAAACTTCTTTTGGAGGTTTTCAACCAAATTTGCCCTAAACAAGGACAGGGTGGTGGAAAGAAGGGGGAACCCCAAGTGGCTGGATTGAGGGGAGGCTGGAGAGGGGGTCCTTGGGACCCCAAAACCTCCCTGAATCCAAAAGCAGGACCCTGGAGAGGGGGGATCCCCAGGACCCATGGGATCCCCACCAGCCCTGAGATGGGGGACTATTGAAGTGAAGGGGAGAACGACCATCCTGGTAATGCATCGAACTCCAACTTTATTGATCAATCAATCACCTTAAATAACAGTGCTAACGAACGCCATGAATATTCTGTAATCCAATGTCATGATAGGCTAACAGAGAAATTTCTAACCACTCCCTTTGTTTTACAATACCTACAATTGTTTATTAAAAACAGAAACCAAAAACAGAAACCAGAAACTAAAACAGAAACCAGTGTTCCCAAAACTTTTACATCTGCTCTCAGGATGGCAGGCCTTCCCAGAGATGGTGTTCTACTTGTTATGGGAAGACAATCTGAGAACTCCATTGTTTATAGAATGATGCCTGAGAGAGTCTAATTGTTTATACAAATCAGAAGGCTGAGAACTGTTAGAAACTGCTTTTACTTTTCCCCTATACTTTTCTCTCAATTGTATGTCTCATGGCCTTTTCTTTAAGCCATTCCTGAAAAACTCTCCAACATTTCCCCTGTTTTTTCTTTTTTAAGAAAGGAGGTTAGTTTGTAGGTTTTTTCTATTATCTTACTGACTATTTTTTGAATGCAACAAGGTAAGATAATGGTGAAGTTTTTCCTCACAGAAACTCTTGTGGAGGAGGCATTACCTCCTGTTCACTATCAGGGGCAAAGAAAAAAGAAGGGAACTAATCCACTATGCTTGGCAACACTTTAAACTTCAGAGCAGCTTCATGTGGGCCTCATAACCAACTCCAAAAGTGCAGACCCCGCTCTGCCAGGGCTCAGCTGCACCAAAGGCCTGAGGATAAACAGGACACTCAGTGTCAGAAATGTGATCCTGTGGAGAAGGATCAGAACCAGTGCTCAGAGGTGGAATAATGATAACTTGCTTAAATAACAAGATCCACCCTGCGCTTGGGCTGGTATTCCATTCCAGGCTCTATCTCCGCAAATTAAAAATATCTTAGGTGTCATAATAGTAGAGCCTTTACTCTGGTTATAAAGCTGTTTGGACACTATTTCCAGGTTTAGAGATGAATCCAGAGTAGCCCATGTCTGTTTATGCTGACTCATCCTTTGGAAATTAGAGTAATCAAAGCTGAACTGCAATTATCTAATGCTTGATTGGGATCTCTTCTTATAGGGCCTACAACAGAATGTTGTGTTAAAGGCACCAGTCTTCTACACCTTATTGAGGCTATATATGATGTACTTTGATCTTTAACCTTTTTCAAAATACACTGTACCTCCCACTGATAATAAGCTAAGATTTTTGCTCATGAGATTTATAAAGGTCTGAAGCTGAGGCAGTGTTTAGCCCTGTCTCATTCCGTAGTGCCTGCTCCCAATTATGTTCCCAGATATGCCTATAATTACAGGTGTGGCACCATAAATGAAAAAGTAACAACTGATCACAACCCCCACAACACAGTGCAACCCAAGCAGCACAATTTAGGCTGTGACATTCAAGACAGTCCTCTTTTGCCAGTCCTTGTATATGTAAAGATGATAATGATTCAATAATGTCAATCAGTTCTCTGGTCGTCCGGGCAACGGCGTGTTAAGGCCTTATCAGGCATTGCACAACAGGTGGTAATTGGACTAAGAAAAGAAAGCTGTTAACTGTTTTCATTCATGCAACCTGGAGAGAAGGTGAAAAAGTCTGAAAATAATTCTTTCTATCCTTGGATTTATCACATCCACCTTTTTTCATGAGCTTCCCAGAAATGTTAAAAGTCAGTTTTCAGTTTGTAATCCTTTAGTCATTTGGCTCAAATGGCATCAACTGGGAGATTCTCAGTCCTTTGTTAATTTGGAGTAGTGAAAAGATAGTATGCATTTAAGGCACTTAAAATATTTAACTTAGCAGACTTATTTGCAAATCATGTAAAATCACTTAAATCTAATTCAAACTTAACAGAATCTAACTTAACTTACTTAATAATACTTAACAAAATTTAATTTTCTTTAAATCTCACACAACTCAAACCTATATATAATTTAAACTTAGCAGACCTCGAACCCAACCGAAAACAAACTCAACAATTTTAACCTTAACATTTAATGGCACTTAATTGATAACTTAACTTAAACTACTTAATAACAGATAAAACTTACTATAGAAATAATATATGGCATTCACTATAACTCACTCACGGGCCCGATTCCTAAACACTCAACCAAAACAACCTTTCTCACGTCTTTGCTGCAGCATTTATACCAAAAAACACACTCACAACATCTCACTCATACAATCAATCCAACACATCTCAACATTTTTAAACTTTTCAAAACACAGCTTTAAAGTCTAATGTTCCACCGGCCCAGCCATCCGGGCTTCTAATGTTTAAGGTCTCTGGTAATACAGGTGTTTCCAAGACAGCATAACCAATGCCGAGCCAAATCGGCCTTTACGCTGATTTCTGCTTTACAGTCTGTGCTGGGGAGAACAAAAGATCTTTACTAACTTAGGTGAAAAACATCCTGACAGCAATAGTCCTTGGTGTCGCTTGTTTAGTTTCACTAATCTTTTAATTGCAATAGGAATCTTTTCTTTTGTTGACAAGAGTCACAATTATTACGGCTGTTAGATCTCAAACTGTAGCTTTTGCCGGCTACGGGGCGGAGGGAGAAGCGCTCCCGCTCGAAAAAGCACTCTGAAGTCGGAATCCGCTAAGGAGTGTGCAGGACGAAAACTATCAATGCACAGCATGATTGCTCCTCCATCACCTGCTCTCTGATGTCCAGTTACTGTTCCCAAGCAGCAACTAGCCGCCCGTGGACATCTGGCCCCCAGTTCACACATGAGGGCGATGCGGCTCCGGTCGCTCCCCCCGCGGCGCTCTTTGTTCACTTCCGGCGCGGCTCTCAGGGTGGCGTGGCTTGGTTTCTGCGGCGGCGGCTCCGCTCTTGGGGCGGCGCGGCTGCTCCCGCGCAGTGGCTCCGCTCTCGGGGGCGGCGCGGCTCGGCTCCTGCGGCGGCGGCTTTTGATCTTCCCGCCACTGCCTCCGGTGCGCCCATGCCGAGTTCGGAGTAGCACAGCACTGCAATTCTACCATAAATCACCGAATTCACACATTCCCGTTAATCCGTAAACCATATGGAAAATCCCTTTACCGTAACTATAAGTCCAAAGTCCTGTTAAATCCTTTTGCCAATTCATCTCTGCTTTGCGCTGCGGGTCACTCCCTTCGCAGCGGTTCAGCTTCGCCCGCGGTGGCTTCCTGTGGTGTCGGGTTGAAGGCTTCCTGTTGCGGGGGATTAGAGGCAGGAAAAGGTACCGATGATGCAGCGATGACTTCTGTTGGTGCTTGGCATTCCCGGCGCAAGCGGCCCGTGCCTTCGCAGCATTTCGTGCGGCCCTCTTTATTTGATGTTGCAAACGCAGCGGACGTTTGAAGAGGTGCAAAAGCGGCTAACACCTGACTCTGAGAGGACCTTGCCTGTTCTTGCAAACCTATTCCTATCTGTTTAAGTGCATCTACCACAAAAGCCTGCTGGCCAGTAGGAATGAGCGCCATTCTTTCTAATGCTTCCTCGATAGTCCAATTTGCACCTAGAGTGTTAAGTATGTTTCTAGTAGCAGAGTTACAATTTTGAATACAACACTGTTTAAGGAGAGCCTCGCGCATAAATTCTGCTACTCCGGCTCTCTCAATTGCAGCCGCAGCTCTATCAACAAAAGCGCCAAAGGTCTCATCTTTGCTTTGCTTAATTCCCATATACACTGGTACCCCTCCTGGTTCCTTTACCTTATCTATCGCGAGTCTGACTAACCGCATTGCCTCCCGGCACTTTTCCGGACCTATTAAAACTTGTGCATCAGTACGAAGAAAACGTCCCAGACCCATAAACTCATTTATAGTGATACCATGCAAGGGATCCCCCGGCTGTCTCTGAACTGCCACACATTCATTAGCTAAAGCTTGCCAGTGGGCGTTAAACAGCAATTGTTGATGTTGAGTAAAAATTAATTTAACTATCCCACGACAATCATTAACAAGAAGGATACTGGTGTCAAAAATATAATCGAGCATTTGCTTAGCTGGTTCACTCTTAAAGCCAAACTGACTAACCGTAGCTCGCAACTGAGATAACAGCTTCCAGTCAAGAGCGCTAATTGTGGCTTGAAAACCTCCTCCAGGCTGGGGGTTAAAGACAACCGGACAAGCCAGTTCTCGAGCCGAACTTATCAGCTCCTGATCTCCCTTTTCAATTGCATCTTTGGCCAGGGCAGCCCACGCGTCCCGTCTTTCCCTCGCAATCGCCGCCGCCAAGCCGATTTCCGACCCAGGGACCGGCTGATCGCTTATCGGGAACGGAGTACACGTATTTGGCCCCAGCTGCTGAGACGCAGCAGGTACGGGAGAGTCAGAGGTGCTCTGTGTAGCCTGCGGCAAAGCAGACAACAAGGCACCCCGCGGAGCTTGGCTCGTTAGGGGGGCTGCGAAGCGGGTACTAAAGCAGTCTGCGTAGCCTGGTTTGTAGGCTGGCTCGTAGCCGGGCTTGTAGCCTGGCCCGTTAAGGGGGGCTGCGCGGCGGGCAGCGAGGCGGTCTGCGCCTGGCTCATAGTGTGACTCATAGCCTGGCTTTCCGAGGGAGGCGGTGAAGCAGGTAATAAAACTGTCCGCGTCGCGGGGCCAAGAGGAATTCCCGCGTTCTTATCAAATTCCCTATCTTGATCGCATTCTTTGTTACGATCATAAGCGGCAGTAGCCTGGTGAGCAGCCCTTTTTTCAGCTTGAATCCGCAACAGTTCGGTGTTAACGACCCGCCATAATTTACCCCACTTCTTAGCAGTTTTATCATCATCTAACGTAGCCTGCCACAATAAATCACCAAATCTACACCACTCCAACAATTCGTGAACTGTGTGAGGATTTATAAAGATCCCCCTTTCTAGGCCATAAGTTAAAAGGCCCGGTAAATCTTTCTGTAAATCTATTCCCTTAATTTGCCGTTTTTGCAAAAGGGTAATAAAAAGTTCATATGCGGCTTGCCTTTCCATACCTATGTGCGCACGTTGCAGCTCTTCAAATCAAGGTCGCGGCCGCATGTCTCGGACGAGCCTATCTGTATAGTCGCTCGCAGCGCGGCGCAGGCCGGCGGGTTACTCTCCGCTTTGTCTTCCGCGCTTTTTCGCCGTTCCGGCTGCAGTTTTGATCTTACGGAACCCGAACCTGTCTTCACTTCGCGTGGCGTTCGCTTCCCCGTGGTGTTCGCTATCACGGTCGGAGGTCACCATATATTGAAGTGAAGGGGAGAACGACCATCCTGGTAATGCATCGAACTCCAACTTTATTGATCAATCAATCACCTTAAATAACAGTGCTAACGAACGCCATGAATATTCTGTAATCCAATGTCATGATAGGCTAACAGAGAAATTTCTAACCACTCCCTTTGTTTTACAATACCTACAATTGTTTATTAAAAACAGAAACCAAAAACAGAAACCAGAAACTAAAACAGAAACCAGTGTTCCCAAAACTTTTACATCTGCTCTCAGGATGGCAGGCCTTCCCAGAGATGGTGTTCTACTTGTTATGGGAAGACAATCTGAGAACTCCATTGTTTATAGAATGATGCCTGAGAGAGTCTAATTGTTTATACCAATCAGAAGGCTGAGAACTGTTAGAAACTGCTTTTACTTTTCCCCTATACTTTTCTCTCAATTGTATGTCTCATGGCCTTTTCTTTAAGCCATTCCTGAAAAACTCTCCAACAGGGGACCAACCATAACCCAAGAGGGATGAGACTGGAAATGGGAAACTCCTGGTAGCTTTTTTTGTTCACTCTTGATTTTTGGACATCAGGTGAGTTCTAGAAATGGAGGTGGGTGGGAGGAATTCCCTACCCAAGGCATTCACACCTTGTTTTTCCCCAAACCAGCATTTTCCCCAACCCTCCCACCGTAACATCCCCCCTGTCCCGCTCTGGGTGAGCTCAGTCCCAAAACTTGACAATGATCCTGGTTGTAGTCTCACTCCATGTTTAGACACACTCACAGTTCTGTATTTAATCACATCCCAGTCCCAATCTCGTTTATCCCCAGACCCAATACCAACCCCAGCCCTAAAGCTAATAACATGTCTAGCCTTAACCCAAATCTCAGCTCTAATCCAAATCTCAGCCCCGAACCCAGCCCCAATTCCAGCCCCTTCCTAAATCCTCAGCCTCAAACCAAATCCCAGGTTCAGCCCTTCTGGGGCTTTGGGGGTGTCTCTGTCCCTGTGACCCCAATGATGTTTGGGTGGGGTCACAGCAGGGCTGAGAGGGACAGAGACCTCCCGGCCTCCCCAGGTGTGAGAAGGTGGGAGAGCCCCCCCAGCCCCGAGAACCCTCAGTGGTGAGAGGGACACAGAGCCCCTGGTCCCCAGCCCTGCACAGGCATTGCCTGAGGCCAGAGGGATGGAGACCCCCCAAATATCTCCCAGGGTGAGGGGACAGAGAGCCCCGAGCATCCCATGGGCTGAGAGGGACAGAGACTGCCCTGAGCACCCCCTGGCACAGGGGTGAGAGGGAGGGAGACCCCCTCCAGGCATTCCTTGGAGATGGAGACCCCCAGGGGAATGGCCTGGGGAGAGAGGGACAGGGACACCCCTGGGGAGTGGTCGGGGGTGACAGGGACAGGGACAACCCCTGGGGAACGGTCTGGGGTGACAGGAACAGGGACACCCCTGGGGAATGGCCTGGGGTGACAGGGACAAGGACAACCCTCCCCAGCGCCTCCCAATCATCCCCCAGGGCAAGAGGCAAAGAGACCCCTCGAACATCCCCTGGGCACTGGCCAAAATTAACTTGGCAAAAATCAAACTTAATCCTACAGAAAATATTTGGATGAATATTTGATTTCCCACAAGTCACATGTGATGAAAACACAAACAAATCCCAAACATGAATAAAGTGACAATAGAAGCAATTCTGTGGCAATTCCAAGTTTCATTCATTCCTGAACAGCTCCAGCTCAGCTCCTGGCATGTTCCAATTAAAGAAAAGTGGAAATTAAGTCCAATACAGATTCTGAAATGGAAGGGGAAGCTTTGTGTAGCTGTCACAAAGGTGACAGGGATGAAGAGAAAAATTATTCTCACATTTGGCAAAGCCCTCAAGCCTGCAAATTCAGAAGTTATTCCAGAATTTAGCTACTTGAGCTGGGCTTCTCGTGGGACTTTCAGCAGCCTTGTGTTCCTCACCGTGGAGTGAATGAACCTTGTCAGTCTCGCTGGTATCATTTGCTCCCTTTCCTCCAGTGATTTTAACAAACTTTTCAAGGAAGGACAACAAAATATTTTCTTTACACTGGCCACCCACAACAGCCATTTTCCTCATCAGTTCTCCTGTAAGATGGTCAGAGGAAGCTGCATCCAAGTTTCCAAGAGCTCCTCCAGAGAGAACTACAACCTCCTAAGTGGAGGGAACCATGATGTTGTCAAAGGTACTTGGGATCAGACAAACGTGCCCTGAACTCATTGTGCCAAAATAATGTCACAATCTGGCTAAGAAAATTATTAGAGAGAAGCCTATGCCCCAATGAGGGGGTAATGAGACTGAATTTAATATGGATTTTATTGAATAGTAAATATGAGGTGTAGAGAGAGATGGAAAGAAAGAGAAAGGGAGGAGAGCAAGGGAGTGACAGAGACAGAGACCTCCCCTGGGGCAGGACATTGTCCCCTGTGTGTGGGGGTTTTACAGCTGAGCCAGTTGGGTAAGGGGGGTGGTGTTCACCCCCTGAGCAGGGATTACCCCACTGTTTCAGGTTGCAATGTAAGATGTAAACAAATGCATGTTTTCAATCACCATCTTCATCAACTGGTATAAACAGGTGGGGCAGTGTTCTTTATCTCTTCCATGACTCACCCCTGATAACGCCCTCCAGGGGAGATATCTTCTGTGAATGGGCCATTGAGTGTCACTGCAGGACTGATAAAATTCCATCATCCCATTGTGGGATGCTCTGCCCAGGGGGAGGGTACAAGCATTCCTACCTGGATATAAGCTGAGGCTTTCAACACCAGGAGCAGCTTGCCTGCTGGATTCCCAGAGGACAAGAGCTCCATACCCACCACTGGACTTTCAGAGGAAGACCAGAGCCATCTACAGGATCACTGCTTGAACAGAATCACGTTGATCACTCGACCAGGACTGCAGCCACCATTAAATGAGACTGCTGCCATAACCCTGACCCACAGGGTGTTGGGTTATGTCCTGACTCTGTCAGTTTAAGGCAGTGTTTCTGTATCATTGCCTTGATCTGAATTTTCTTATTAAATTGTAATTCGTACTTAGACTGTCCCCCTGGTTTGCCTTCAAACCAGAACAAAAGACAATGTGCGCACGCTTTGTTTTCCTCCCAGAACAGAATTTCCCATTCCCAAATCTTGATTGGATGGAGGAGGAGGCTGCAGAGGAACAGGAAGGAGCCCCAGGAGAGCCAGGCAGGTGAGGAGGAAGTCAGTGCCCCTTTCCCCCTCTCTCCTGCTCCATCTCCCAGCCCAGCACAGCCCCCGACTGCAGGACAACCCCGCTGCCAATGCCGTCCTGCTGGGGATGCACTGGGGGGATCTCCTTCCCCTTCCTGTGGCACGGAGGCAAATCCCATCCTCTCCTTGTCCTTCCTTCCCCGGGGAAGGAGCTGAGGATGAAGTCCAGGGAGGACAAATCTCCATAGCAGAACCTTGTGGGAGAGACCATTTTGAGTGACTCCAGGGCACAGGAATCCAATGGGGAGGAAAAGTCACAGAGATCCCACATGAGGAGGGGCTCCAAACCCAGCCCAGGTGCTGTGAGGAGGAAAGACCCACCCTGGGCCAGGAAGGTGGGCAGAGCTTCAGCCAGAGCTCAGAGCTGGTGGTCCATGAGCAGCTTCATGATGGGGAGAAGCCCCACAAGTGCTTGGAGTGTGGGAAGAGCTTCAGCAGAGCAGCACCCTGATTTGCCACCAGATGATCCACACTGGACAATGGCCCTATGAGTGTGGGGAGTGTGGGAAGGGCTTCAGCCACAGATCCACCCTTGTGACCCACCAACACATCCACAGTGGGGAGAGGCCCTATGAGTGTCCCAAGTGTCAGAAGAGGTTTCAGATCAGCTCCCATCTCATCCACCACCAGCAGATTCACACCGAGGGGAGGCCCTTCTGCTGCCCTGATGATGGGAAGGGCTTCACACATAACTCCACCCTTGTCACCCACTGGCACATCCACACCAGCAAGAAGCCGTATGAGTTTGGGGAATGTGGGATAAGCTCCAGCTGCAGCTCTCACTTGATCCATCACCAGAGAATCCTCACTGGGGAGAGGATTCCCCACAAGTGTGGGGAATGTGAGATGACCTTCAGTTGGAGGTCCCAGCAGATCGTCCACCAAATGATCTACACTGGGGAGAGGCCCTACTAGTGTCCTGAGTGTAGGAAGAGGTTTCAGACCAGCTCCCATCTTCTCCAGCACCAATGGATTCACATGGATGAGAGGCCCTTCCGTTGCCCCGACTGTGGGAAGGGCTTCAAGCACAATTCCCACCTCATCACCCACAAGCACATCCACACTGGGGAGAGGCCCTACGAGTGTCCCCAGTGTGGGAAGAGCTTCTCCAGCAGCTCTCACTTGACCAGACACCAACGGAGGCACCGGTAAGGGAAGTCCTTCAAATGCCCCGACTGCAAGAAGAGCTTTGTGCACTGCTCAAACTTCATCCCCCATGTGAGGACCCATGTTGGTCAGAGCCCTGCTGATCCACATTCCCTGTGATCCATGTTAGGAAGACAGATGGCTGGTTATCCTTTTGGTTTGGCCCTAATTTTCTTGAGAATTATCTTCTTTCCTTAAAACCATATAAAATAGGACTAAAAAGAAAGAAATTGATCAGAGATGTTTTAAGTCCCACCATTTCACAGGTATTTCAGGGGGAATTTAGGTTTGGGGACATATTCTGGAAGATTTGTGGGTTCTTCTCTGGCAGAAGCTTTGTCCACCTTCCTGGCACAGGGTGGTTCTTTCCTCCTCAGAGCGTCCTGGGCTGCATATGGAGCCTCTCACCCTGTGGGATCTCTTGGGCTTTTCCTCCCTGTTGGATTCTTTCAGGTAGTGTTCTCCATCTCTTTGCATTCCAAGAGCCAAGAGGGATCAATCTGTTGCCTCAAAATCACTCAGTCCCACTGAAAACAACTAAATCTTACCCTAAAAAGGCTCAGTTGCACCTTATCATGCCTTGTTCCCACCTCAGAAAAATTCAGTCCATGCTGAAATTACTCAATTCCACAGCCTCCAGTGTGAGATGGGATTAGAGGGAGATGGGAAGAAATGGGATCCAAATTTGAGGGTGTGGGATCAGGTTTCTGTGGGGCTGGGGGGTTGGGACATATTTAATAGGAAATAAAACTTTTAGAATTACTGATTTCTGTCCCATTCATTTTCAGTCAGTTCCAGTTTGTTTTTCAGAGTGCCACCTTCTCAGCTTATTGTGTTTGTGTCCTCCTTTCTCTCCTGCCTCTCTTTGCCTGCTCTGTTTCTCTTTCAGTGACTCTCTTGACCCAGGGCAGCTCCCAGCAAAGACCCTGCCCTGATTTCATTCCCAATCCACAAGCTACAACAACCATGGATGAAGTTATGAAGGCTGGCAGTGAAATGTCACTGTAAGATCTTGCTCCACTTGGCTTTTGGCTCCTTCTTAAGAGCTTTGCCTTCAGAGGCAGGAACATCTTTTCCTGGCTGGGAACTGGAATTCCAGCCCCTGGGAGTGTGTGTCGTGGATCCCAGAAGGGCATTCCTGAGGCTCCCAGGGAGCTGCTCCTGCCGTGCCTCCCAAGGAGCTGTGCAGGGCCAGGGGACAAGATCCAGCAGCTCTGTTGGTTCTGCAGTGCCACAACAGCCCCTGGTTCCATGAGTTTCCCTACTGCCAACAGTGGTTCCTTGGTTCCCATGATGCCCTGCTGTGTCACCATGGATACTTGGTGCCATGAAGTTCTTCAGTGGCACAATGGCCTCCCTCGCTCCATGAGCTTCTACAGTGTCGAAATGGCCTCCTTGGATGGGCAGTGTCACCATGGACCATTGGCTCCATGCAGCCCTGCTGGGTCACCATGGACTCCTTGGTTCCATGAAGTTCTGGGGCTGTCTCCATGGTCTCCTTGGATCCACAATGTCACAATGGACAACTGGATCCACATGGCCCTGCTGTGTCACCATGGCCCCTTGGTTCCATGGGACCCCGCGTCAGAATTGACTCCTTGCTTCCACGTCACCCCCTCAGTGTCAAAATGGCCCCTTCATTCCATGAGGAACACAAAAGTTTTGTAGAAAAATTGAGCAAATCCTGCTGAACACACCTGGGAACATCTGTTTGCATTCAAGAGAGAGGTTAAAGGTGAGGATGGCACCAGCAGCTTCCATCTGCAACAGAGATCCATGGAAAGGACAGGGACCGAGAATTCAGCTGGAATACTCAGAGAATTCTGCTTCCAGAGATAATTTCTGCTCACACTGTCCCTTGGAGAAAGGTGACACCTTTCCAGGCAGCCTGTACTGAGCAGGTGGTTCCTGAGTGGGGTTTGTTGTTCAGGAAACCTGCTCTGGCTTTTCCATTCTTTCCTTCCCAACAGGAAAACTTCTCCTGGGCCTGTGTGCAGGCAGAGCCCTGATGAGAGCAGGTGGGACATGGTGCAATGGGCTGGACATGGAGCTGCAGAGCTCAGGGGACAAGGTTCTGCTGCAGGGCACAGGGATGTCAGTGGCAGGTGGGCCCTGACAGATATGGTGAGGCTGGGGGTGAGGAGCAGCTTGTCCAAACAGGGTCAGCCCTCAAGGGGCTCATTCTTCTCTGTGCCCAGACCTCCTAAGGAGACATTCAGCATCAAGGTTACCTGGGGAATGCTTCTATCAGCTCTTCTCTGATCTGGAAAATAAAAATACACACTTGATTAATAAAAATGCCATGAGGTGCACTTTGAAATCTTTCTCCTTAATGGAACAACAAACTGGCTCCAATCAACTGCACAAGCCCTGCACACTTGAAGACCACTGAAGGAAGGGAAAGAGCCCCTGAGGACTTTCTCTATTTTATTGAGCCCCACAGCGGTTTAGGGGCTGAGTTTAGGACCCTCAGGTGCTGAGAGAAGGCTGAAGAAACTGCTCAAGGAATCAGCAGCAAAAGTCCAAGTCCCTTGGAGCAGCACTGGGCCCCACTGAGGGCAGGGAGTGCCAAAAGCTCCCCAGGGACTCCTGAGAGCAGATCCTTGAGGCCAGGATTGCAGGGAGCCAAAGGCTCTGAGCAGGGAACTGCAATGCTGAGCAAGGCCTGGGCTGGTTGGGGGAAGCAGAAAGGCCAAGCCCTGAGCCCAGCCTGGGACAGCAGGGCCTGTCCCTCATGAGTGGCTTGGGGCTGTTTGTGGGGCAGTGGGATGTGAGGGGCAGCAAGGACAAATGTCATAAACCTGTGTGACACTGCAGATCCTCATGGAACCAATGGGCCAGTGGGACACAGTGGGAAGTTGTGGAACCAAGGGGATCATTGTGGCACTGTTGGGGCCCATGGAACCAAGGGGCCAGTGGGACACTGTGGGGCCTCATGGAAACAAGAGGCCATTGTGAGCCTGCAGGGCTGGAACACCCCAGAACACTGAAATGCTGGGGGTAACCAAAGGTTCCTTCCCTTGAGTTTGGTGCACAGGAGAAACACCAACCAGATATTCTCAACATCGCCAGATGCAAAGAATATTCTTGCTAGGAAGGGACTTAAAATGATCATCAAGTCCAGCTCTTAAGTGAATGGCCCACACAGCGATTGAACTCACAGCCTTGGTGATATCAGCACCATGCTCTAACCAACTGTGCTGACATCAAAATTACACCAAATTTTACTGGCAAAATACAGACAGTCAAGTAACTTTGGCAAAGTTTTAATACAACACCCACTTCAACATGAAACTCTTATTGTACCATTAACTTAGCCATTTAACCTAAAAGCCTTTAACCCTTAAGAGGTTACCCAAAAATGTTCCAGGTAAGTAGGATTAGAAGGAGAAGAAATAGAGAATAACAGAAAGACAGTGTTGTCACATTATGTCCCAGTACAAGCTGGTTTGTACTGCGCAAATAATTCATTTATAAATAAGAAACCCAGCTGGCTCCATAAAACCAACCCCTGCGTTGACTGACAGGGGTCAGTCAACCTCAACTAATTACAGAACCTCAACTAATTACATTGCATCCTAAGCTGCAGACGTCTCACTGGTCCAGGAGCTGGGCAGTGTAAAAGATCAGACCAATGGGCTATCCAGACCGCATTTTTCATACCTCTCTTTATAAATAGGAGCTGGAGGAATAAATGCTCTCTGTTGACGCATGGACATTGGGTGAGTGGTTGTCTTTGTTGCCAATCCACTCTGCTCCACAATCACAAGACAGACAGTCTATAGAAAGACATGCACATATGTACCAACTTCTCATGCAACCATGGGTCACCTGTGAGAATGCAGGTCCAAGGACACCATGGTGACACTATGGAACCTCAAGGAACCATGGCTCAATTGTGACAATGCAGGTCCAGGGACACCATGGTGACACTACAGATCCTCATGGAGCCAACGGGGCCATGGTGTCCAGGTTTAGAGAAAATTTGGGGGAGAATCCCCCAAAGGAGCTCCGGTGGGAAAAGCAGATCCAATCAGCCCCTCCCCCCAACTGGTCCGGGAGGAAAAAATACCTCCTTGGAGAAAGGTGGAAAAGGACTGTTTATTAAACAATAAGACCAAAACAATATCAAAACAATGAGACCCCTTGCCACTCTAAAAGAGATGACAAACTGAGAAAACCCCGGGTTCAAGCAGCAGCTCACTCAGTCTCTGATCAGTCCCTCCGGTGCTGGAATTGTCGCAGGCCAGGCCTGGCCCGGTGGGCCACAGCTGCAGCTGCCGGTGCTCTTCTGGGTGTTCAGTCCAGAGCAGTTTCAAGAGGTCCAAAGAAAAAGGAAAAAAAACAGTCCAGGGAACTTCTTTGCCTCAGCTAGCTAACACTAACTAAAAAGCAAAAGAAGAACTCCCTGCCCCGCTGTCCATCTGCAGACAACACAGTCCAGGAGCAGGAATGTGGAGGAGTGAGTGCAGTGTCTGAAAACAAACTGCGCGCTTCTTCTCTCCCCCTCCTTCACTCTCTGTAACACTCTTAAAGGTACAAAACTTATTATTATTCGACATAAACAGAATGATACGATTGGGGATAAAAGCATCATATAGTCAACCCAGGACACATGGTGACACTGTGGAGCCCCATGGAACTGAGGAATCCATTGTGACTGATAGGCAAGATGTCTTTACAGACAATTTGATGGGTGAATGTAGGGGTATTAACATCCTTGAATTGGGTCTTAATGTTTCTACTAACTTCAAGCAACAGGTTTATTACAGAGCCCAGATGGCTCGGCTTCTGAAACAGGTGAATGGGTTTGCATGAGCTTGAGTTAATGAACTTTGGGTTAAAATGACGAGTTCAAGAGGGGAATATGGGGTTGGGGATTCAGGAAGGCTGTACCTTCCTCATACCTCAACCAATAGGGAATAGAAGAGGGCAACATGCAGCCAGGAGCTTAGGATAAAAAGAGGCTACACCCTCTGAAACCTCAAAAGAGAAAACCCTGTGGGCATGTGCCCTGGTGGATTCTCTCCCTTTATTCCATTAAAGTTGAAGGACTCTTCTCTCTCCTTTATGGACACTGGCTTTTCATAGTGTGATTTTCCGTACATGACACTCTGGAACATCACAGAACCAAGGAGCCATTGTGACACATCAAGGCCCTGTTGGAACAGAAAAACCATTGCTGACAGTACAGAACTCATGGAAAGGCGCCATTGGAACAATGCAGATCCAAGGACACCATGGTGACACTATGGAACCTCATGGAATCAGAGAGACCATTGTGACACTCTGGTACCTCAGAGAATCAGGGGGACCATTACGAAATTCAGGACCCCTGTAGAACCAAGGGTCAAGGATGAAGCTGTGGGGCCCATAGAACCAAGGAGCCATTGGGACACAGCGCGGCCGCAGGGAGCCGAGGGGCCATGGTGACATTGCAAGGGCTCAGGGAAGCATGGGGCTATTGTGACACTACAGAAGAAAGGAGAACAATGTGACACTCCAGGGCCTCGTGGAACCAAGGAGACCATTGTGACACTGTGGGACCCCATGGAACCCAAGGGGTCAGGGAACAAGGCGACAGGGAACAGGTATGGCTGGTTTGGCCACCCAGAGGCTGCTGGACAGGTCTGGCTGACTTTGGCATGTCAAGGCTGCTTCTCCTCTGCCCCTGAAGCACTGGGACTCTGGGCTTTCCTTTCTATGGGAGAGAATTGTCCTTCCCCTCCAGGAGCTCATGGTCAAAACTGGGATTCCTCCCCCAAATTTTCTTATATGCAAAGATTGTTCCCAGATGAAATCTGCCAGGAGAGACACATCTGGCTGCCTTGGCCACCCAGGGGCCACCTCTCATCTGCCTTTAAAACACTGGGACCATGTGCTTTTCTTTCTTATGGGAAAAAACCATCCATCTCGACTAGGTGCCCATGGCCAAAACTGAGAATCTGCCTCCAGAATTCCCCATATCCAAGGATAGCTCCCAGACAAAAGCTGCCAGGACTGATAAGTCTGGCTGGCCTTGGCTTTCTGAGGGCTGACAATCATCTGCCTCTGAAACACTGGAGCTTTGTGCTTTCCTTCCTAATGAAAAGGACTTGTCTTCCTGTCCAGGCACTCATAGCCAAAACTGAGATTCCACCTCCAAAATGCCCTATGTCCAAGGAGAGTCCCAAGATGAAAGGTGCCAGGACAGACAGGTCTGGCTGTGTTGGCCTAAGGGTGGCCACCTCTCATCTTCTTCAAAACCACTTAGACTTGGCATTTTTTTTCCTATTGGTAAAAACCATCCATCCTGACCCGGTGCCCATAGCCAAACCTGGAATTCTACCTCCAAAACTCCGTACATCCAAGGATTGCTCCCAAATGAAAGCCAGACAGGTCTAGCTGACCTTGCCACTTGGGAGCTGTCCCTCACCTGCCTCAAAACACTGTGGCTCAATGCTTTCCTTCCTATGGAAAAGAACCATCCTTCTTCTCAAGGAATCCAAAGTCAAAATTGAGATTTCTCCTCTGAAATTCCAAATATCCAAGCACTCCTCTATGACAAAAGCTGCCATAACAATCAGGTCTGGCTGGCTTGGGAGCCAGGACAGGAGCCACCTGTCTCCTCTTCTGCCTTTGAAACACTTGGGCTCCGTGCTTTCCTTCCTCTGAAAAAGAACTGTCATTCTTATCTACAAAGAAATGGCCAAAATTGGGATTCCACCTCCCAAATTCCCTATATCCAAGAGTTACTTTCATACAAAAGCAACTAGAACAGAGAGGTCTGGCTGACTTAGGCCTCTGATGGCCACCTTTCGTTTGCCCCTCAAATATTGGTGTTCCCTGCTTTCCTTCCTATGTAAAAGAACCACGCTTCTCCTCCAGGTGCCCATGTCTGAAATTGGGATTCCACCTCCAAAATTCTGTATATCCAAGGGTTGCTCCCAGGTAAATCTGTCAGTACCATCAAGTCTGGCTGGCCTTGGCCTCTGGTGGATGCCCCTGCAACACTGGGGTTGGGTTCTTTCTTTCCCATGGAGATCCCTGGGACACTGTGGGGACCTCATGGAACCAAGGGGATCATTGTGGCACCACTGGAACCCATGGAACCAAGGGGATCATGGTGGCACCACTGGAGCCCATGGAACCAAGGGGCCATGGTGACACATCGGAGCTTCATGGAACACAGAGACCATTATGACTCTGTGGGGCCTGATGGAACCATGGAGACCATTGCGATCCTTCAGGGCCTCGTGTCACCAAGGGGGTATTATGACACCTCAGGTCCTCATGGAAGCAAGGGACCACTGGGACACTGTGGGGCCCCATGGAACCAAGGGAACAGGGAGCAGGTCTGGCTGCAAGCACTGAGCCCAGCTGGGGTCAGGGAACCATCTGCAGGCCCCAGGTGAGATATGAACTCTTTCAGTGCTTCCATCCTCCCTCCAGTGAGAGAAAAGGACAAAGTGCAGGCACATAGAGGAGCAACATGAAGACACCAAGGTCATGAAGAGGAAGTCGAGTCCCAGATGGGAGGGATGAGGAGATGTCCTGATCTTGGGGCTGAAATCCTCTTGTAAAGCCATGGAGAAGGATGTAACTGATACATCAGACTCTCCTTTTCCCTGTATCGCATTGAAAAGTACAAGGAAATTACTTGTTCAGCAAAGGCCTCCATGCTAAAGTAGCAAATGTCAAAGTAGCTGTGATCCCATGAGAAGTTTGAACATGGAAAAAGGGAAGTGTGATGAGATCCTGTGCCTTCACAGGGAGAAGAAAAAGATGTCCTCAGAGATGAAGATGATTTCAGAAATAGATGAAGAGAATCTTTGCTCTTACACAGCTTATCTTTTAACTAATACCCCATAAGTTGACATGGCCCGTAAACACAACTGTAAAAGAGCTTTGAACAACTGGGAGGGATGTCAGAATTGTAGATTTTTCTGGGCAGTTGCTATTCATGGAAATTGAGAGCGACAAGAGAAGTGTCTCTTCTGGAGAAGTCTCCATAGCATGAAAGAGAGACTCCTCTCCTTAAGTGAACTCAAGAAAGACTATTCTAGTTGGGGTAAACTGACTGAAAATTCTAGGTTTGTCTCTTTATATTGTCATTAAGAAAGAAAAGGTTGTAGGGAGAGGAGAAGTTTTCTGAAAGTTTTGTTCCTATTACTCTTTCTTTTAGTTGCTATTAATGAACTTTTCCTTATACCCTCTTAAAGTTTTGAGCCTGCTTTGGCATTCTCCTAATCTTATCACACAGGAGGAAATGAGTAAGTATATTCTAGTGAGTGCACTGGTAATTAGCCAACACTGAACCCACAACAATAAATGCTGCATGCTCCAAGAAATCTCAAATTGGTGAACCAAAACCACTACAGAAATATTTCTGATGAACTGCACTAGAGCAGAGGGAAATAAAGGCAGAGCCATGGTTTCTCAGGACTTGTTTGATCCTAAAAACCCCTATGGTGCATTTGGAGCTGAGCCGTGGAATCTCAGGGCCTGAGAGGAGATTGCACAAACCTTTCCAGGAGTCAAAGTCAGAAGAAAATCCCAAAG
This sequence comes from Melozone crissalis, assembly GCF_028551555.1. Taxonomy (NCBI): domain Eukaryota; kingdom Metazoa; phylum Chordata; class Aves; order Passeriformes; family Passerellidae; genus Melozone; species Melozone crissalis. Next base: position 6,713,650 of record NW_026535896.1, on the reverse strand, counting down.
TGTCTCAAATCATGGATGCGTCTGACTGAGGTCCATCTGCTACACAGGCTCCTCATGGACTCCTTGGAGGTGAGAAGTAGAGGCCAGATGGCACAAAAACTTCTCAGAGATTCAGTGTGGAAAGGAAAATCCAGAGTACCTTAAAAATCTTGAGTATCTCAAAGTATTAATGAGCCCCACTACATGTCAGTACAAAGCTCTCAAGGGACTCGTTAAAGCAGATAATTACGGCCATGATTGCAACAACCTCTCTTAGAGTCTGTATCAAAAGGGAAACATCAAGTACCTTAAAATAACTGAAGTAACTTGAAGCATTAATGAGCCCACTGAATGTTGTTACTGACAAAGCCTCTCCAGGGACTCATTACAGCAGATAATTGGAGGCCATGATTGCACAAACCTCTCAGAGACTCCAAGGCAAAAGCCAAACCCAAAGTCCTTTGAAAAACTCTGTGAGAATTAAGGAGCCCCCAGGGCCATTGCTGAGCAAGGCTCCCCAGGGACTCCTTCCAGCAGATCCTTGAGGCCACTGGGATGTGGGCTGGGGGGGAATGCTGAAGGCAGGACAAGGGGCTGACAGTGCCCAGCCTGGCTGGGGCTGCGCCAGGAGGCCCCAGTGCCTCAGGACAAGGTGTCTCCTCACAGCCCTTGGTGGCACAGACTCTGCTGTGCCCCAGGGCACCAAGATTTGGCTTCTCTTTGTCCCCACCTGTCAGCACTGCCTCCAGTTCTCTGCTCTGCCTGGGGTCTGGGGACACTTTCTCAGGCATGTCCCTCAGTGGGACCCATTAAAAGTCCAAGAAAGTTTTGAGTTGGATCCTGGCTTGGAGTTCTGGAGAGATTTCTTCAGCTCCCTCTCAGGGACTGATGTTCAGGGCCTGAGCACAAAGCCCCAGAGGCTTGTTAAAGTCTTTGTGCTGGGTCTGTGCTGCTGAGCTGGGCTGGGCTCCTGGCACAGAGGCAGCTCCTGGTAACCAAGAAGAGCTTCAAAAGCACATTTCTCTTGATGAGCAGCTCTTCTGCCAGCCCAGCAGGGCCGGGGCACTGCCTGCAGCCACCCTGGGAACAGCATAGAGGCACAGAGAGCTTCAATCAGTCAGGGCTGGGAAGGTGCTGAGAAGTGCCTGGGGCAGAATCACTGCCAGCCCTTGGCACAGGAACCTCTGGCTGCAGGACAATGCAGCTGCAGCTCCTGGAGCCATCTCCTGAAGCTGGAACATCCCAATGCCTACAGACCTTGTGAGTACAACTCTGAGTATTTTTGGTGCAGGGGAGGTGAAATGCTCATCAAACTCTGATATGCTGAGGGGTTCTAATCAGTCATAGAATATTTCCAAGTCAAGGATTTTAACAAAAATGAGAAAATTTCTTAAGACTTTGAAATCAGTTTCCTGCTTTTGGAGAATGGCAGGGAGGGAGGATAAATATTAAAGGTAGGTTATGAATTATTAATTATGAATTTTGACAAGTGTCTGAGGCATCTGAAACTGTTACTTTTGGTGATTGTAGGGTCACAGGAGATCCCTAATGTGCTTTCAGCCTTTCTGTCCATGGACAGCACCAGCATCACTTTTGCTGGAGCCATCAGGCTCAGTCTGAGCTCTCCTTTCTCCAAGCTACAAACAGAACCTGCCCCCAGGCAGTGCCCTGCAAACAGCCAGGGTTCTGTCCGGCCAAGGAGAGGGCACAGAGATTTGGGGTCTGTGAGTGCTGGCATGGAGAGATCAGGCACAGGGAAACACCTGCAGAAGGGAAATCTCCAGGAAGCAGAGAAAAGATTGGGCAATGAGAGGAAACAAAAACCAGCAATGCTGTGGCAGGGAGAGTTTAAAGATGTCCACAGGATCCCCTCCAGTGCAGCCCCTCCCTCTGAACAAGCCCACTCCCTCAGGTCCCCCAAGCCAAGCCTCTGCCCTCAGGGCTGGGGCTCCAAGGCGTGCAGCCCCTCCTGTGCAGGCAGAGCTGCAGCAGAGCCGTGGGGCAGCTCTGCAGCCCCGGGCTTAGTTCCCTCTGCAGAGCACAGGGCTGGGAGCAGCTGCCCGGCCCTGGGGGCTCTGGCAGGGGGCACAGCTGGCTCAGGGTGACGCTGTCCCCAGTGCCCGGCTCTGGGCAATGCTGGCAGTGCAGCCAGGGAAGGAGCTGCATCTCCCTTCACCCAATGCCATCTTAAGGACACTTGGAAGTCTCCCTGAGATTTCAATCCAAGCGAGGAGCTTCAATCCAGGGTGCAAACCTGTCCTAGAGCCTCTCTGTGTTATCTGAAAGCCCCAGGATGAGGCACAGAAGTTCTAGGTTGAGAAAATGCCGTTGGGTTGGTGAAATGAGCCCTGTATGCCCTTGGGTGCAAATGTGGGGCTGAGACTCTAAGAAGGGGATGGACATTTGGTGGACTGTGGGGGATCCATATGCTCTCAGCATTATCAGGATGGTTTTTAAAGGAAACATCAGAGCATTATCATCCTGTGTCTGAGAATGCTGAAAGCCCACAAAACCTGGGACATGACTTGGAGACAGACCACCTCCCCTCACTCTCCACTCACCACCTTGCTTCAGACAACTCACTCTGTTCTCCCTGATGGCAGCAGAAATGCTGAGAGTTTCTGACATCCAAAAATAGTCAGCAGGAGAAAGGGAAGAGGAGTATAAAAAACTCTAGAATATTTAAACAGACTTTCCCATTCCTGACGGTGCAGATGTTAACATGGCCTTCTGTGTTAAAAGGGTTTCAAAGTGGAACATGAGGACAGGTCCCAGTCCTCCTCCCACATCTGCATAGCAATGTTGAATTATAAAAACACTGTATGTAGTTGCCCTGAACCTGAAGTCTCACTAAGGCACCAACAGTCAAGGCTCCCCATTAGGAGCTGAAGGAAAATCTGCTAGAAAATCAAATGGGTGTCAGAGGGTTACAGGAGAAGGGTCTGTAGGAAAAGGCTTTGATTTTGCTGGAAGTTCCTCCTAACCTGTCACTGACTTTTCTCCATGAACAGCTCCCCAAGTACATCCTCAGCAAATGTCCAACAGCAGCTCCATCAGGCACTTCCTCCTGCTGGCATTGGCAGACACGTGGCAGCTGCAGCTCCTGCACTTCTGCCTCTTGCTGGGCATCTCCCTGGCTGCCCTCCTGGGCAACGGCCTCATCATCAGCGCCGTAGCCTGCAGCCACCACCTGCACACGCCCATGTTCTTCTTCCTGCTCAACCTGGCCCTCAGCGACCTGGGCTTCATCTGCACCACTGTCCCCAAAGCCATGCACAATTCCCTCTGGGACACCAGAACCATCTCCTACACTGGATGTGCGGCACAGGTTTTCTTTTTTGTGTTCTGTGGTGTAACAGAGCTTTACCTCCTGACCATCATGTGCTACGACCGCTATGTGTCCATCTGCAAACCCCTGCACTACGGGACCCTCCTGGGCAGCAGAGCTTGCGCTCACATGGCAGCAGCTGCCTGGGACAGTGCCTTTCTCTATTCACTGCTGCACACAGCCAATACATTTTCCCTGCCCCTGTTCCATGGCAATGCCCTGGGCCAGTTCTTCTGCGAAATCCCCCAGATCCTCAAGCTCTCCTGCTCCAAATCCTGTCTCAGGGAACTTGGGCTCATTGCTGTAAGTGCCTGTTTGGTATTTGGCTGTTTTGTGCTCATTGTTTTCTCTTATGTGAAGATCTTCAGGGTTGTGCTAAGGATCCCGTCTGAGCAGGGACGGCACAAAGCCTTTTCCACCTGCCTTCCTCACCTGGCTGTGGTCTCTCTGTACCTCAGCACTTCAGTGTTTGCTCACCTGAAGCCCCCCTCCATGTCCTCCCCCTCCTTGGATCTGGCCCTGTCAGTTCTGTACTCGGTGGTGCCTCCAGCCCTGAACCCCCTCATCTACAGCCTGAGAAACCAGGAGCTCAAGGCTTCTGTGTGGAGACTGATGGCTGGATGCATTCAGAAACATTAAACTGCTGGCCAATTTCTGCCAATCACTTGTAATAAAAGTCATCTTATTGATGGTTTGATTGTGGATTTTTTCCTTTATATTAGTTTTATCATATTGTCCTCAAAGAAACGTCATTGTTTGAGCAATTCCTCATTTTGTTTCTCTCCACGTTCCCTGTGGTCACAGACTGTGTCAATGATGAGTTATGTTCTTGGTGGCTTTCTAGGAACTAAAGGATCTCCCAGCAGAGTTTTCTGCAGAGATGCCCTTTTGTTGCCTTCTCTGGAGCTGCAGCAGCAATGTCTGTGTGCAGAGCTGGGGCAGATCAGTGCTGGCACAGCAGCTGTGCCCAGCACCAGCAGCACTTGATGTTGCCAGTGCTGCTGCCGTGGCCCTGCCCCGCTGCCCTGCTGCCCCTGGTGTTGATGCAGGGCCTGAGTGCTCTCGGGGCCAGGCACAGTCCTGGGGGTGCCAGTGCTGGGGCTGCAGCAGGGAAAGGCCATGGGCACTGCTGGGGCAGCGCTGACGCCTCAGGCCAGGGCCTGGGGGCTCCAGGCTCCTTGCCCAGGCTCTCTCAAGAACACAGCCAGGCCAATGCTCAGCACAGAAAACCCCCGTGAGCAGCCCCAGGCTGGCTGCGGGCAGGCTGGGGGCAAACAGCATGGCTGGGGCTCTGCAAGGGCCCTGGGGCAGACGGGAAGCAGCAGCAGAGCAGGGGCTGATCCATCCCCAGTGTGCTGCACAGCCCAGGGCAGCGTCCCAGAGCATCCTCATGCAGCTGCCAACAACATCCCCCCTCTGCAGCCCTGGCCTCTCCCCCAGCTTAAACAGGCGCCCCATCCTTGCAGGCACAGACGCGGCAGCACTGGCTCAGCACCCACTGTTTGCATTGCACACAGCAGGGGGAGCACCCCCATGCTGTTGGTGTGGGGACATGAACCTGAGGGAGCACAAATGCCCTCAGCCCCTGGGGCCAGCAAGGGTTGGGGGACACCAGGGAAACCACTCAGCTTTGTCCTGGCCTCTGCAGTCAGCCAGAAAGTTTGTTCCCATCAGCTGGGAGCTTCCTGTCCCACTGCAGACGCTGTTGCTCAGAGCCACGGCTGCCTGGCAGCCACCCCCAAACTGCCCTGAGCATTTCCTTTGCTTCACATTTGCCTTCTTTATACCCCCTGCTTCACATTTCTTCTTATTGCCCACTCCAGGGGGCCCAGAACTAGACACAGCACTCGAGGTGCTGCCCAACCATTGCTGAGTACAGGGGAAGAATCCCTGCCCTGCTCCTGCTGGCTACACCATTCCTGATGCAGGCCAGGAGCCATTGGCCTTCTTGCCCACCTGGGCACACTGCTGCCTCATGTCCAGCCTGCTGTCCATCAGTCCCTGCAGGTCCCTTTCTGCCTGGCTGCTGTCCAGCCACTCTGTCCCCAGCCTGTAGCACTGCAGGGCTTGTTGTGGCCAAAGTGCAGAACCCAGCACTTGGTCTTCCTAAACCTCACCTTTTTGGATTGGGCCCCTGGATCCACTCTGTCCCAGGCACTGTGCAGAGCCCTCCTACCCTCCAGCAGATCAACACTCACACCCAGTTTGGTGACATCTGCAAAGATGTCCTTGGTTCCATGGGGCCCCTCAGTGTCACAAAGGCCTCTTGGTCACATCAGGCCCTGCACTGTCACACTGGTCTCCTTGGATCCATGTGACCATGCAGAGCAAATGGTGTCCTTGGTTCCATGGGGCCCGAAATATGACAATGGTCTCCTTGGTTCCATGGGGCTACACAGTGTGACAATGTTCTCGTTGGTGCTGCAGTTTCACAGGAGCCCCTTGGTTCCATGGGCCCCCACAGTGTCAGAAAGGCCCCTTTGTTCCACTGGGCCGTGGAGTGTCCCAATGGTCTCCTTGATTTTGCAGTGTCAAAATGGTGAAACCCCTTGGTTATACAAGGCCCTGCAGTGTCACAATGGCCTCTGTGGTGCCACGAGGACCCAGAGTTTCATGATGCACTCCCTGGCTCCATTTGGCCCCAGAGCACCACAGTGGACCCCTGGTTCTGTGGGCCTGCACGGTGTCACCATGGTCCTCTTAGTTCCATGAGGCCCTGCAGTATCACAATGGCCCCAGTGTCCCCCAGTTATCACAGAATGACAGAATCAAATAGGCTGGAAAAGACCTTTGGGATCATCAGGCCCAACCAGTACCCTAATACTGCCTTGTCACCCAGATTATGGCACTAAGTGCCACTGGAGAGGGACAGTGACTCTGCCACCTCTCCCCTGGCCAGCCCATTGCAATGCCCACTCACCCTTTCTGTGAAGAACCTCTTCCTATTGTCCAGCCTTAACCTCGCCTGGTGCAGCTTAAGGCTGTGTCTTCTTGTCCTGCCCTCCAGCAGATCCACACTCACACCCAGCTTGGTGCCATCTGCAATTTGTGAATGGTGGACTTGATCCCCTCACCCAGATCATCAGTGAAGATATTCAACAGGACTGGGCCCAACACAGATCCCTGGGGACACCACCAGTGCCTGGACACCAGTGGGGTGCAGCACCATCCCCTCCACTCTCTGGGCCCAGCCTCCATCCAGCTCTTTACCCTGGGAAGGGTGAACATATCCAAGCCATGGGCTGCAGTTTTTCCAGGGAATTCTGTGGCTCGTGGTTTTAAAGGCTTTGAAGTCCAGGCACACAACATCCACAGCCTTTCCTGCATCCATAGGTGGGTCACCTGGTCATAAAAGGAGATCAGGTTGGTCAGGCAGGACCAGCCACCCCTAAATCCACGCTGGCTGGCTCTGACCCCTCGGCCATCCTGTGGGTGGCCAGTAATGGCACTCAGGGTGATCTGTTCCATAACCTTGCTGGGCACCCAGGTCAGGCCGACAGGCCTGGAGTTCTCCAGATCCTCCTTCCAGCCCTTCTTGGGGATTGGCTCACACTGGCACCTCCAGTGCTCTGGGACCTCCCTGCTGAGCCAGCACGGATGGCAAATGATGGAGAGCAGCTTGGGGAGATCATCCACAGCTCCCTCATCCCCCTGGGATGGATCCATGGATCCCATCTGATCCCACACACCTGTGAGCATCTGAGTGGCTCAGCAGGTCACCAGCTGCTTCCTCCTGGATTACAGGGGGCTGTTCTGCTCCCTGTGCCCATCTACCAGCTCAGCAGAGCACTTGTCCTGAGGACAGCCTGTCCTAATATTGAAAATTGACACAAGATATTAAGTAGCTTAGTCTTTTACTTATCTTCAGTTACTCTGTTCTCAACTGCAATCAATAAAGGGTTGTGATTCTCCTTCTCCCTCCTTTTGCTATAAACTTTTTATAAAAACATTTTTTATTCTTCTTACAGAAACCGCCAGGTTAAGTTCTAATTGAGCTTTCACCTCTCAACTTTTCTTCCTGCATAACCTAACAATATCCTTAAACACTTCCTGAGTTGCTGGCCCTTTTTCCCTGAGTTCCTACAAAAACTCCATGCCCTGCCAGGCCAGTCATTTTTGTCACTAGCTCATCTTCTGCCACACTGGGACAGGCTGCTCCTTCCTCCTTAAGATGATTTTCTAGAAATGTGTCCATCCTTCCTGGATCCCTTGGTTTTTAAGGCCTGTGTCCCCTAAAAAAGTCAGTACCAGATTTAGTACTCCACATACTCCTAAATAGATCAAAGTCTGCCCTTCCTAATTCCAGTGCAGAAGTTTTGTTGCTGCCCCTCCTTCTTTCACAGAAGATTGAACACTTGATTATTTCATGGTCACTGTGCCCCAGGCTGCCTCCGAGCCCCACATCTGCCACCAGCCCTTCTCTGTTTGTGAACAGAAGGAGACAGAGCTTTCCTTGGCAGTGGGAGTGTTACCAAAAATTTAGTAAAACAGAAAACTCCTTAACATCAATGTAGCATTAAGAAGCAGCATTCTTCATTCAGCTGGATGCACAAGGGATAGATCCTCCCAAAGCTGTGCATGCTGAGTACAGGAAAGTTGCTGTTTCTATTCTGTATTTTGCACACATATTCATTGATTGTCCTAGACTAGACATACATATGATAATAATTTCCCCAAAATCAATAACATATTACCTCTCCCCTTTATCCATGTGTTCTTCCAGACCCTGGGGGTCTCTCTGGTGGTCCCTGGTGGTCGTGGACCCCAATGTTCCTGTGGGCCTGGCTGAGCTGGCAGGACACTGAGGCTGGTGAGCTTCCAGTTGCCCTTCTCACACAATGGGCATTGTGTGGTTTCCATAGGCCTGGGGTTGTGGAGAACAAGCTCCAGGTGTGAGTTCACCTGGCGGAGACAATTTATCATCTGGTTACATGAGGTCACAGATTGGGCTATGACATCATAGACTGCCTCTGTGACATTACACAGCCAGCTGTGACATCACAGATAGGCTGTTCCATCACAGACCATCTGTGGGGCATTGGAGAATGGGCTGTGACATCCCAGAGGGGCTGTGTGACATCCCAGCAGGGCTGTGTCAGGTCACTGGGTTGGTCACTCTGCCCCAGCTCCCCCTCACAGTTTCTCCCAACAAGTCCAATGCTGCCCATGCCCAGCAGGGTCCCTGTCCCCCGGCATCCCCCCGGCCCACCTGGAGCCACAGCCTCCACCAAAGGATGTTCCACAGGATCCACCCCAGAGCCTGACATGGGGACAAGGGACCAGGGCTGTGTGACCAGGACATCAAGGACGTGGATTATCCAGGTCACTGTGGCCTGGGTTGGGTTGCCCATGGCAGGAAAGATGTCTGGCAACTGGAGCAGGGTCTGGGAAGGGCCTTCAAGGTGGGGCTGGAGCCCTTGGGCTGTGAGCAGAGGCTGAGGGAGCTGGGCTTGTCCAGCCCGGAGCAGGGAAGGCTGAGGGGCTCCTCATGCCAGCCTGGCAGTGCCAGTGAGGAGGGGATGGAGAACACAGAGCCAGGCTCTTCACAGTGGGGCTGGTGGGAGACAAAAGCCAATGGGTGGAAGGGGAAAGAGGAGAGATCAGCCAGGACAGGAGGAGATGAAATGAGTCAGGCTGGTTTCAGCATTTCCTCAACACCAAGAGCAGCCTGACCTCCCTTTCTCCATCCCCCACTGACAGATTTGCAAATCAGGAATCGTTCGAGCTGTTTTACACCCACTCCAGGATGAACATCCTTATACCAGGACTTAATTGTGTTTACATCGATCATAGAACCATGTTTGTCTAAATAATTTTAGTATGGAAATCACTTGTGGATGGTGGACTCATCAGATACTGCTGGGAGGTTGCACATAGCTGTGATTGTTATTAAATTGTATCCTGTTCAACTATGATCTGTTGGCCATGAAGAGAAACTTTCTGTGCCTCGGAGTCTCACCAGTTCCTGACCCCCAAAGGACACAAACCTGATGAGTTGTGGTTCCCACTGAGGTGGTGGCACCTGGGCCTCCCTCTATAGCCAGAGCAGAGCTCTCTTGTCCCACAAAGTCCCTGGCAATGGAGGGATGATGGAAACAGGACAGGCTGTGGGGATCAGGAGCAGGGCAGAGCCAGGGAGGAGAATGACTTTTGCATTTGATGGAGCTGTGTCTTCTCTTGGCTTTGTTGGCTGACAACAAATGAACATCCCTCTGTGTCTCAGGCAGCTCCTTCTCCAAGGAAAGTAGGTGGGAGTTGGAGCCAAGGAGCTGAAAGCTGCAGGTGCAGCCTGGGCTGGAGGGAGCTCAGATTTGCACAAGGCTGCTCTGAGTGCCAGGGCTTGGATGGGGGAAATGGTGGGATGGGGGTAGGGACAGAGTCTGATTGATTGTCAGCCATGAATGATCTTGATTTAATATTTATTCAAACTGCATGAGGAAGTACTTGGATTCAGTGTCAATTGGAGATTGCACACATCAATGAATTAACAGGAAAAAACTCTAAACCAGATCTAAAAAATGTTTTCTCACTGTCTTTTTAAATATTATGAGTTCACTTGGAATATACTACTGAGATCTACTTAACTACAAATTTTTTGGAAACTGAAATATAATTATTCCCAGAGGCTTGGCTTGTTAAGGTGTTCTGAATGTTAATGAGCCCTGGGACACTGAATTCCTGCACCGAAGAGCTGAAGGCTGAACAAGCCTCTGGAGCAGGAAAATTCAGCAGCAGCCTCCAAGTTGCCAAGGATGTCAGCAGCCCCCACTGAGGCCATCCCTGCCCAGAGACCGTGGGGGAATGGGCAGAAAAGGAGCGCATCCCTGGGGCTGGGCAGCACAACTCAGAGGCACCAGTGGCTCCAGCTGGGAAATGGAGTGTGGAATGTGGCTGGGAAAGCCCTGCCTGGGCTTTGCCAAGCAGGACAGACAAGCCCTGACTCCCCCCAAAAAGCTCACTCAAAGAGACATTTTAGAGGAATTACAATTGTTTGTCTCCTCTGAGTTAAACTCACTGGAGAAATACCAGCAAGAGATTCTCAGGGGCTCAAAACAAAAAAACAGCCCTTACTGAGAACTTTAGACAATGAGAGAAAATTTGGCAAATGGTTTATTATGACATTGTAGTGGTTTTGGTTTGGTTAATTTAACATTTTTCTAATCTTGAGATTTCTTAATTAATGTGTTGATAAGTGTGGTGGGTTTTAGTGTCAGTTTGTTATTTATGTATTTATTTTGTTGTGAGATAGGATTAGGAGAAAAGTAAAGTAGGACTAAACATTTTAAAAGGCTATCAAGAAATTTTTACTAAAAGTAAATTCAAAAAGAAAAAAAGTAGTAAAAATTAAAATAAATTCTGTAGAATACTTTTTTTTTTCTTTATAAAGTTTTCTTTTTACTGCCAATGTAAAGTAAACTTAAATTTTCTAGTTGGTTTACTATTTCTAGAATAGTCTTTTTTAAATTTACTTTGGGAGAGAAATTTTTCTTGTAAATGTTATGGAGATTTTTTTACAAGAAGAAAAAAAAATTTTTTTTTTATTCTTAATTCTGACATGGATAACCTTTGTCTGAGGAACTCTTTTATTGTGAAGTTTTTCTTGCTACAAGCCTTTTTACAGCTTATAGATGGGCTATGTTGACTTATGGGTTATTTTTTTAAAGATGAGTTCTTTAAGTGTAAAAGTTTTTTTTTTACTTTTTAAATTATTTTTATCTCTGCAAATAGAGCAAATAGAGATCTTCTCTTGGGGATACTGGACTACTTTTTTTTTTTTCCCCCTGTTTAAATGTATTGTGAAAATACTGCTATTTTCATGCAGGTTTTAGCATGCAGGTTTCTGTTTGATATTGATTTTTTTTTAATGGTTTTTTGTACTATAAAAAAAAGTTGTTTTTCTTTATAGTTTATAAAAGGATTTTAGTTTTATGATTAAGGTTTTTTTTCTTCTTTTTTATTTGAGATTTAGTTTCTTCATTACTGAGTTGGATGGTTTTTTTATTGTGTTTTTTAATATGCATGTATTTTGTTTCGTTTTTTTTTCTTTTTTTCTTTTACTTGAAGGAGGATTGAAGCATTGAAAGGACTAACACCTGACCTGCTGGTAACTTGTGGTGGAAGTTGTGGTTGGGTTGTGTTAGGATTGGTTTTATGGTTGGTTTTTGGCTTTTTTTATGTTTAAGTTTTTAGTTGTAAGGTTATTTTGTATGGGTTGTAAATTGTAGGGGTTTTTTGTTTTAGTTGTGTTGGGGGGAGGGGACTTGGTAAGATTTCAATAGCTGTGTCTTGCTTTGTTCTGGTTGGGGTTTTGTAGCCTCTTATTTTCCTGTTTGTTAGTTGTTGGGGTTTGGTTAGAATGGGGCCAATGTGGAGAGGGGCAGCCTGGGGAGGGGATAAGGGGCTCAGCCCACGGCAGGGTGGCTTGGTTTGGTTGGGTTGGGTTGGGTTGGGTTGGGTTGGGTTAGGTTTGGTTTGGTTTGGTTGAGATGGGGGCCAGGGCCAGGGCGTGCTGCTTCTTTTTTGACTGGAAAAGAAAGAGGAGGTTCCTGGGCTTTTTCATCTTTAACATTTGTGATTCACAGAGACGTGTTCAGTATCTCAGTGGTTTAACAGATTGTCACTTACAGGAAAAAGTTTTACTTTTTAAAATTCTTCTCATCTCAAATTACAACAGACATTCAGTAACATAAAACACTTCTCAAAGCATTGAGTTGAGCCATTAGACTTCACAAATTCTAAGCCTCTTCCATTTAATATTAATCAAGATTTGCAGGAGCAGAGAAACAGAAGAAGACACAGAAAGATAGAAAGACAAAAAGATGCAGAGAAGCACACACAGAGCTACCAACTCCTGGATTCCAGCACTGTTCAGGTGGAAATTCCAAGAGGAGGTAGGGTCAAGATGTGTGCTTGCCTTGTGGTCAGCCTTCAATACCCCTTGGTTTCCCTGGGCCCTTCCCCCAGGTGGGACTTGGGCTCATTTCGTCCCTCAGGAGCTGGGGGCTGCAGAGGTGGCTGTGGAGCATTGCCTGTGCTGTACCAGGGACTGGCAGACACTGCTGGGCTGGGGATAGAGGCTCTGGGGGATTGGGGTTCCAGGGCAGGGCAGGGCTGGGGTTATAGGGCATGGAAAGGCTGGACCTGCCCCTTCCTCCCTCACACATGAAATGTTTTGAGCCAAAAATCTCCTCCAGTCTGTCACAACAGGCAATGTTGGAGGTGGAACCCCAGTTCTGGCCATGGGCACCTGAAAGAGAACGGCAGTTCTTTTCCATAGTAAGGAAAGCACAGAGCCCCAGTGTTTGGAAGGCAAGTGAGAGCCTCACTAGACCAAGGCCAGCCAGACTTGACAGGAAAGGCAGATTTTGTCTGGGAGCCGTCTTTGGATTTAGGGAATTTTGGAGGTGAAAACACAATCTCTGCCATGGACACCTGGAGAAGCAGGGCATTTTTTTCCCATAGGAAGGAGAGTACAGAGCCTTCCCCAGTATTTTTAGAACAGATAGGAAGTGACCCTCGTGAAACCACTGCAAGACAGATTTGTCCTGGCAACATTCCTATGGGAGCAATCCCTGGATATAAGAAAATTTGGAAGTGAAATCCCAATTCTGGCCATGGGTTCCTGGAGGAAAAGGACGTTTTTTTTCCATTGGGAAGAAAAGCATGGAGCCCCAGTGTTTCAGCAGAGGATGAGAAGAGACCCTCAACAAGCCAAGGTCAGCTGGACCAGTCAAACAGTGCACAGGAAGGCAAACCATCCAGACCTATTCTGTGTTCCCATGGTTTTATGGGGCCCCACAGTGTCCAAATGGCCCCTTGATTACAAGATATGAAGTCTCACAATGGACCCTTGGTTTGATGGGGTCCCACAATGTCACAATGGCCACCAGGTTCCAGAAGACCTTGAGGTGTCACAATGGTCCCAATGATTCCATGAGGCCTTGTAGTGTCACAATGGTCTCCTTTGGTTCCCCAGCGTCACAATGGACCATTAATAACATGAGGCCCTGCCATGTCACAATGGACCTTTGGTTTCATGCAGCCCAGCAGTGTCACAAAGGTCTCTTGGTTTCACGAGGCCCCACAGTATCACAATGGTCCTCTTTGTTCTGAGGGGTCCAACACGGTCACAGTGGTCTCACTGTTCCATGAGGCCTCACAGTGTTGCAATGTTTTGCTCATTCCATGAGGCCTTACAGTGTCACAGTGGCCCCTTTGTTCCATGAGGCTGTGAGGTGTCTTAATCATCTCTCCATGATTCCATGGTGCCCCACAGTGTCACAAAGGTCCTTTGGCTCCATGGGGTCTCACAGTGTCGCATTGCCCCCTTGGTTCCATGACACCCCAAAGTGTAATAATGGGCTTCACAGTTCCATGAGGCCCTGTGGTGTCACAAATGGATCCTTGGTTTGATGGGACCTCTCAGTGTCACAATGATCCCGATGTTCCATGGAGCCCAACAGCATCAAAATGGTCGCCTTGGTTTTATGAGGCCCAGCAAAGTCACCAGGGTCCCTTGGTTTCACAGGGCCCCACAGTGTCACAATGGTCCCTTGGTCTCACAGGGCCCCACAGTGTCACAATGGTCCCTTGGTCTCACAGGGCCCCACTGTGTCACAATGGTCCCTTGGTTCCATGGGCCCTGTGCTGCTGCATTCCTCCCTCCCCTTCTCAGGCCGCCCTGCCAGCTGAGAAATGCTCCTTGGGCCTCGGCCTTGGCCAACAGCCCCTGGGCTCCACGGTCCTCTGCAGCTCATCACAAACACTGTCTGCTCCAGGCACTGCTGCTGCCAAACCAGCTCCTGGTTTCTCTAGGAGCAGCCCTGGGAACTGTCTTTGTTCCCTCAGTGGCACAACATCCCTGTTCTCACACTGCCAAAGAAAGCTGTTGGTGCAAAGTGTGACCAGGATGAGCCATTGCTGGGACTCAAGCCCCTCTCTTGGGGCCCTGCACACAGCACTCCAAAAGGAGCCCTTGGAGCTCTCCTGGGCCAGCGACTCCCTCTGAGTGGGGCCTCTCTCAGCCGGGAACTCTCCCGTTTGCTGCACTCGAGGATCCCCAACAACGACAGAGCCTGTGCCGATCCCCCCACTCCTCACGGCTCAGCCCTTGGCCTGCTGGGGGGATGCCAAAGCATCCACAGGGAGCATTTCCTGTCCTCAGGGGAATTTCTTACAGGTGCCTTACACTCTTAGTGTCTGTGTGCACACAGGAGTGCCTGTGCTGGGGAAATGTGGCAGAAATGCTGCTCTCTGAGGGGCTTGAGTGCCTTGGATAGCTGAGTCAGTCAGATATCCAGATAGCTGTAAGTAAGGTTAAGTCATGAGGTCTAAGCTAAGTTCAATTCTCCTAAGAGTTTTTCTTTTGCTAAATTGTTAAGTTTAATTTAAGTTATTAGCTAAGTTAAGGAATGTTAAGTGTTATTCCTCTGTTAAATTGCTAAGTCATACGTTATAAGTAAAGTTAAATACTGTTAAGTGCTGTTGTTTTGCTAAACTTTGATGTTTAAGGTATTGGTTACATTTAAGGTGTAAGTTAAGTCCTGTTAAGTGTGAGACCTGTTAAGCTTTAGGCTATATTCCTTTTATCCCTGCCCTCACTGTGCATGTGTCATACACACACAGAGGGACAGTTCTCAGTTCATTACTGGTTTGATTGCCTGGATTTTGTTTGGTGTTGTTGTTGCTTTGTTTCCTTGCTGTGCCTGAAGTGCCCAGTCAGGAGCAGAGTGACTCTTGCCAAGGAACTTTGTGCTGCTGTCCCTTAATATTAAATCTGGTTTTTGCTGATCCCTTGCTGGGGATTTTTCAGTGCTCTCAAGGCCTCGTTTGCACCAGGGTGAAGGAGCCCTGGCCAAGGCTCTGGCCCTGGGGGACATGGAGACGCTGCCGGGGGGTCCCTGTTCCCCTGTGCCACCCCCAGGGCCCCGGCCCCCCGTCCCCATGTCAGGCTCCGGGGTCGATCTCATGAAACATCCTCTGGGGGAGGCTGCAGGGCCAGGGGCGGGGGAACCCAGGGGGACAGGGGACCCCTCTGTGCACGAGCAGGGTTGGACTGCTCTGGGGGGAACTGTGAGGGGGGCGGGGCAGAGTGACCTCCCCAGTGACCTCACACAGCCCCTGTGATGTCACACAGCAACCTGTGATGTCACACAGCCCCTGCGATGTCACACAGCCACCTGTGATGTCACAGCCCACTCTGGCACGTCACACAGCACCCTTGTGATATTACAGAGCCAACTCTGGGATGTCTGCCTGGAATGTCAGGCAGTTGCACTGTTGTAGAAGTCCACCCGAAAATCCTTCATTTCTTGCCTCACAATTGTCATGAGAACTACCGAAGGGTTAAAGCTGCTGAGCCGGTTGGGAGAGAAAGTCTCCTGCTTATCTAGTGTGTTCACAGTGATGTTTGCAGAACACGCCATGCTGTACTCGAAGGGGGCATGCTGCCCTTTTCTGGACAATTGAACTGGACTTTCTTCCAAACTCCTGATCTGACTGGACTGAGCTCTGGGGTGGCTCCCCCCCGCTCCATGAGACCCCTCTTGCCTGTCTTCAACCACCATGACGGACCAACAGAGATGCGAATCCCCTCATCAAGGAACCAAGAACCCCTCTGGCACCCTATTGGCACCCCCATGGCACCCCCATGGCACCCCCACGGCAACCTCTTTCCAGAGACTGGGACTGTACCCCCTCCCAACTCAGGGAGGGGGAAAACCTAACGTACCTGTGAGCATTCGGCCATGAAAACAATGGACTTCTCCCCTCCATGGAAACATAATTTCAGCTACCCTTCCCCCAACCAAGAACAGTATATATATTGGGGTTCGGTCCGACTGTCCTTTGAGTACTCCCCAAGACGTGTACCAGCAAGTTTCGGCGGCGGGACCCCGAAGACCTCACGTTTTGGTAGCTATACCCCATTCCCTGACCTTCTTTCCTCCCTTTTTTCCTTGTCTTACCCTTCTCTTCCCCGGATCCCTTAACCAAACGCATATTTAGCTGTGGTAATAATCAATAAAATTGCACCTTGTTGATTTGTTACTGCAAAACCCCTGTGCCTTTGTTGGTTATTTTTGCATCCAAAAATCATTCGTCACCCGTTCATTTCGGGCGGACCTTCACATAATTGGCGTCATGGACAGGATTCCAGCAGCCAGTGAGATTTTGCAGGTTTTGTGAAGTCTAACCTCTCGCAGACTGCACACGCCAAAGCCAAATCTCACGCTCGATTGAGCACACAGGCTTCGGAATTGACACAAAAGATTTTTTGGTGCAAAAGCAGGGGAAATTGTTACTGTCACTTCTGTTACTGATCTTACCGGCACGGACACTGACACTGATATTTCTCCTGATCCTGATATTGATGCTGTTACTGATATTGATATTGATATTGATACTGTTGTTGTTGTTGTTGTTGTTGTATTTGAGTTGAATCTGAAACTGTTACTGTTGTTTTTGAGCTGAATTTGAACCTGTTACTGTTTTGTACTGCTGTATTTTTGTGTACCTGGACTGTCTAAAAAGGAAGGGGCAGACTTGAAGTAACTAAGCAGTGCCTTTTAGACAGATATTGTCCCTTCACCTACACAGGGAGCGAGGGGCGGCCCAGCGAAGGCTGAGTGGCTTTTTCCCTGTTCTAGGTTTTGGTCCCCTCACAAAGAAAAACATTTGTGTGTGTGTGTTCATGTGAGTGTGTATCTGTACTGTCTGGGAAGGAAGAGACAAATTTGAAGCAACCTCACAGAGCCTCCCAGACTGATTCTGTCTCTTCAACTACCCAGGGAAGCAAGGGGACAGTGGAAAGGCTGTATGATTTGTGTAACTTAAGTTAACTCCCTGGTGTAGCTTTGGTCCCCTCACAAAATGACTAAAAACTTCAGTGCAAAAGGTAAAGCTGAATTTTATGCTCTGCTTGCTAAATACAATGCCACACCTTCTCCGGGGGGAGAAGAATGGGCAAGCTGCAATTGGTTTAACTTAGAAAATGTTATTGATAGAATATCTTCTACGGAACATGAATCAAAATTCAAACTGGGCACAAATAAAACCATCCTCTGCTCAGTCTTGGGCGCCTGCCTAACAGCAGCCATAGAAACTCGCTTTAAGCGAAAAAGTGAGGAAAATGCTATCATAGACTCCCTTCAAAACCTAGTTGAAGTTTTGCAAAAACAATTGGATGAAGAAAGAAATGTAAATAACTTGTTATGGGCTGCCCTGAGAGAGGAACATGTTAAAAATTCACAGAACAATGATTCCTCAAAAGAAACAGAGGAGAAAGAAACTCCTCACATTAATCAAAATTATTCTCAAACAGAATTAGCCCTGATGAAAAATTGCGGGAAGCACTGCTGTAGTAACATAAAACCTCTAAGTAAAACAGAATGCAACTATATCCATAATGAGGATCTTAACCCGCACAAAACCACTAAAGAAATCCCATACACTGCTACTGAATTTACAAAACTTGCAAAGCAGTATGGGCTTCTCCCCCAAAAATCTGAAACAGAACACATTTGTCAAGTGTCTCTCACTGGGGGAGATCAGATTCTCTTGTCAGAACAAGAAGCCGGTGGGTGCTGGGGACATGGAGTGTTCCTAACAACAGCAGACAGACGCATCCCATGGTGCCTAACTCAGCACACTGCTCATTGGGCTGAGGGGCTTAACCCCTTGGGAAAAAGAGACCCTTTGGTCGGTACCCCCGACCAACTTCTGGAAAACATTCACAAAGCCGGCTGCCTGCAATCGATTAATGAAAATAAATTAATTCCTGGTCTTGAATCTCCAATCCAATCACCTGTAAAGCCTGAAATTATGACCTCTTTAACTCAAGGGCTTCCAGGAACACTTAAACCTACAGCAACTCTCCTTCAGAAAACCATAGTAGCTATGTCTCCTATAGAAAGACCAGATAAACTTCTTAGTCCCCTTTATGACTTGCTGAGAAAAAGAATAAAATGGGATTGGACTTCTTCTCAGAAGGAAACATTGCAATTGCTGATTCTTGAAGTGACAGCTCATCAGGCACTGGACCCTATCCATCCCACAGACGCCTTTCAGGTGGAGTGGGGATTTGCCTCCTCACAGCTTTCAGTACACATTTGGCAGCAAGGTCCTGAGGGTCTGACAAAGCCTCTTGGTTTTTATTCCTGTGGTTTCAAAGATGCTGAGAAAAGGTACACTACCTGGGAAGGGGGAGTGTTTGTGGTTGGCTTGGCTCCCAGGGAAGTGGAGGAGAACTGGGCGATCCAAGAAACTGGCAGCTTGGGTAGCAGCCAAAATAAACCTGCCTCTGTGACTAGAGAAACCCCTCCTCTCTCCCCTGCTTCTGCTAACAGAGAGGAACAGGACAATGCCCAGGTTGGGGAACTGTTAACTGTTTGGAGCATTTTTCAAAGTGAGGGACAGAATTACTTTCTTGTCTGTATTAACACCAAGTCCTATGCTATGTTTATATTTGGGTTGCTCCAGGCTGATGCTTTTAAAAGACCTACAGGAGATAATACTGTTAAAGCAATGCAAGGATGGTTTGGGATTTTCCTAAACCCACAGGAAATTCAATCTGATAATATTTCTCACTTTACTGTCAAAAGTGTGCAGGATAGGCCAGAAGGTGAAAAGATTGAATGGACTTCTCACACCTCTTGCTATAGATGGGAGGTAAATGAGTGTTCTAAAATCACTGCTTTTTGCCCCACACCTCCAAGCATCATCCCTTCACTGGAAGGTCCTGACGATGCAAACAACCCAGCACATTACCCTGGACAACCTGGTTTTGGTGGACCCTCTGCTGCTGTAGGGGAAGTACCACTGCTGTTCAAAACCTCTCTGACAAATCCATTATTCTAACCTTTTCTGCCTCTTCGTGGCAGAGTCTGTTGTGTTTACTTTTTCAGAAGAACTCCAAGGGACATGAAGACCTGATAAACCATGATAACACTAGTGATGGACAACAGAAATAATGTTTTCCCTTCCCCTTATGGTAACACCAGGTGATGATATTACACCATGATATTATACCATGTAAATTAATTGAACTTGAATAAATTGGCTGTCACAATTAGAGATTTGATCAAATTACCAAATTGGGAGAAGGTAAATGTAAATGATCACAAATTGATAATTGATGCACTTTGTGCTACACAAAACAATGTTTCTTTGGCTCTCAGCTGTTTCCAGGCACAATTATGGATGCAGTCGGTTTTTGCTTCAATTATAAGAGAAGGTGAAGAAGGCACTTTTCCCACTGAAATTTGGAAAATAATTTGGGACAGTGCCACTGACTTTGAAAGAGAATTCCAATCCTGGTGGAACCTGGTGAACTTGACCTATGATCCCATTTTAAATACAGCCACAGCTTTTGTGTTAACCATACGCAATGTCTCAGTGCATTTGACTTTCCCTGTTATAGCATTAGAACTGAATTACGATGGAGCTATTCTCTATCTTTCCGAACATAGAGAATGGGCCCGTCAAATTGGTGAGAAATAGCAAAGTTAATTTGGAATCTTGTATTGCCTGAGAACAACAAGAGTTCATCTGTGAAAGCAATGCAATCATAGCTCAAGACATTTGCTAAGACACAGAGCAAAACATCTGTCATTTCAAGATTCGTCCACATGAGGATACCCAGACAGTCCTTATATACATAGGCAATGGCTGTGCATGCTTTAGAACTACATGTGATTCTGTTTTTGTAGAAGATGTTGTGGTAGGTACAAAGAATCATTCAAACTTTTGTGCTTGCAACTTTACTAAGATAGTAGGATGTGATTTCTCTTACGAAGCTCCAGTTACTTCTCACTACCTATTGCAATACCACTACACATTGATTCACAAACTGATGCCCACTCCTATTGGAATGAACCTCACCCTCGTGAGACAACTGCTGCTCCATCAAAACCTGGTTGACATCCTCGAGAAAATCAAGGAGAGCGGGCAGAAGACCCTAGTGACTGTTCATCACAATGTGAGACAAATACACCGGGTTATGGAGAGGGTAAAGCAGGATGCTGAGCACAGGTGGTGGGATACTCTTTTTGGGTGGTCACCTACTGCCACAGGTGTTCTGAACAATGTGTGCCATCCAATTGTTGTTCTTTTGATCCTAGTTACGCTTGGCTTTATCTTGTCAGCAGCCCTATTCATTTTGAATTGGAGAATGATAAAAAAGCTTAAGAAACTGTCAACTGTAGTCAATGCACACCACTTAGCTGATGTACTCCATACAATAGATGTCCCCAAAACACTTGATACGAAACGATTATGAATCAAGAATATGTGCTTTAGAACAACTTCTTAAATACCAAGTATGATTTACAGAAAGTTACTTTAATTTTTAGAAAATATTTTAAAAGACAATGATTATATTATGATTTGTTTGTTGTTTTGATTATTTGTGATTTGTCTTAATAATTTTTGAAATTGTTAAACAAATGATATTGCTTTAATTGATTAATATTTTTGAAATTGTTAAAACTAATCATAATTTTTTGAAATTGTTATAACAAATAAGTACGTGTGAAATTGTTATGATGATCAATATTAATTATGTTTATGTTTATTGGTTCCCCTTTTCCCCTCTTTCTTTTCCTTCTCTTCCCCTCTTATCCCCTCTCTCCTGTCATCCCTACTTTTCTGGGGTTATGCTACCGACGTGCAACGAGTTTCGAAGACACTCTAGAGCTCTGCTGATGAAGATTCCTCAAGACAATCGTGAGTCACGGGGTTGTGTAGAAGTCCATCCGAAAATCCTTCATTTTTCTTGCCTCACAATTGTCATGAGAACTACCGAAGGGTTAAAACTGCTGAGCCAGTTGGGAAAGAAAGTCTCCTGCTTATCTAGTGCGCTCACAAGTGATGTTTGCAGAACACGCCATGCTGTACTCGAAGGGGGCATGCTGCCCTTTTCTGGACAATTGAACTGGACTTTCTTCCAAACTCCTGATCTGACTGGACTGAGCTCTGGGGTGGCACCCCCCCCGCTCCACGAGAAGACCCCTCTTGCCTGTCTTCAACCACCATGACGGACCAACAGAGATGTGAATTCCTTCATCAAGGAACCAAGAACCCCTCTGGCACCCTATTGGCACCCCCATGGCACCCCCATGGCACCCCCATGGCAACCTCTTTCCAGAGACTGGGACTGTACCCCCTCCCAACTCAGGGAGGGGGAAAACCTAACGTACCTGTGAGCATTCGGCCATGAAAACAATGGACTTCTCCCCTCCATGGAAACATAATTTCAGCTACCCTTCCCCCAACCAAGAACAGTATATATATTGGGGTTCGGTCCGACTGTCCTTTGAGTACTCCCCAAGACGTGTACCAGCAAGTTTCGGCGGCGGGACCCCGAAGACCTCACGTTTTGGTAGCTATACCCCATTCCCTGACCTTCTTTCCTCCCTTTTTTTCCTTGTCTTACCCTTCTCTTCCCCGGATCCCTTAACCTAATGCATATTTAGCTGTGGTTATAATCAATAAAATTGCACCTTGTTGATTTGTTACTGCAAAACCCCTGTGCCTTTGTTGGTTATTTTTGCATCCAAAAATCATTCGTCACCCGTTCATTTCGGGCGGACCTTCACAACTGTGATACCACAAAAGACTCTGTGATGTCAGAAAGCCACAATGTGATGTCAGAATCTGTTCTGTGATGTCACCACCTGCTCTATGATGTTACACAGCCACCCAGTGATGTCACAACCCAGTCTCTCATGTCACAGAGCCACCCTCTATGATGGCAGGATCTCCTCTATGGCCACACACCGTACTCTATGATGTCACAGAAGCTGTATGATGTCACAACTCTCTCAGTGATGTCACAAAACCCTCTCTGTAATGTTATACTCTTATGAGTAGAAAAGTTGCCCATTTTATTAAAAGGTTGCAGAGTTCCCAGGTTGGGCCAGTTGCTGCCAGGGTGGAGTTCTAACTGTTTGTTGTTGTAATCACCTGTTGTTAATAGTTTTTCGTTAACTACCTGTTGATGATTGTTGGGTATTCCCCTTTTTGTGGAGCGGCACCCTGCTGCTTCCAGGAGGATGGCACCTTGGACAGTGAAGAGGATGGGACAACCAAGTTGGCATGCAAATGACATTGGGGTTGGCATGCAAATGAGGAAGCCCCTCACCAAACCTAGCAAAAAACCCCTAAAAACAACAAACCAACATGGAATTGAGGGATCAAAGTCATGTCTAGACCTGAAGAACAGAATCCAGTGTCCACTAAGACCCTTTTTACCACTCACCCTAACCTAAAAACATTTTGGCTGGAAAGAGAACCTTGAATGTCAAATCAAAATACTGGGAATCTCCTGGTGCTTTGGTGAGGAAGGAACCCCCAGCTCTGCCGGCAGACCAGTGGACAAACTGGACTCATCCTCCTCCTCTGTGCCACTCCTGTGGGCAGCGGCGTTGTGAGACCCATCGGATCACCCCACCTGAGCTGATTTTTAATAAAGACATTAAAAAGGAGAAAGATCTCCTGCCCTATTTATTTCGTTTATATTAAAAAACCAATACATTTTTAGGAACGAAAAAGATTATTGGTCATTGGTTCTAAGTAATGCAATTCCCTTCATTCATTCGTTAATCTCCATTGGCTATTTATTTATTTCTCTTTATGGTAACTAGTAATATTTGAGTCTTTTTGTCACCTTTTTTATCATCTTTTTCTCAGAAAGGGTCAAGGGGGCACTTTGGGGTCCCTGGTGACATTTCTGGGGCACATTTGGGGCAGTTCTGGGTCTGGAGAGGGAATTCAGAGAGAACTTGAGGGTCTGGAGGACACTTGGGGGAGCTGGGTGGGCACTTGGAGGGGCACTATGGGATTCTGAGGGACAGTTTGGGGTCTGGAGCAGCACTTGGGGGTCCAGGGGGGCCCTTGGAGGTCGGGGAGGGGAATTTGGGGCCCTTCGGGGTCCGGGCAGGCCCTTGGGGGGCTCTGACAGGGTTCTCTGGGGCGCAGGGGGTGATGTGAGTTGAAAATGTGGGTGTAATACTGTTAAACGGGGCTGCGGAGCATCATGGGAGTTCGAGGCGCAGCTGCAATGGCTCTCGGCGGGGCGCGGGGCATGACGGGAGATGAAGTCCCAGCTCCGAGAGCACTGGACATGCGCCACGGAGCATGATGGGAGCCGTAGTCCTGGAAGTGGCTGGAACGCTTTGTTAGTGGGTCCGGGAAGGCTCTTGGGGAACATTTCTGTGTCTGAGCCGCGACTTGAGATCCTCGGGGGAAAGTAAACAGTTCGGGAACACTTGTGGAGTGCTCGGGGATCTCTAACCGGGCTCTTTAGGGGGCAGGGCACGGCAGGAGTTTTAGGCGCAGGATTTTTCTGAGGGGCTCTGGGGCTGTGTGGGATGAGAGGAGATGAATTCCCAGAAATGGCTGTACCGGGCATCTGTGGGGTTGGGAGCACTCAGGGGTCTGGGGACGCTTTTGGGGGTCCCGAATGGGCGCTGAGGGGGCACTGAGAGATCCTGGAGGGTCTGGGGGACACTTAAGGGACAGGTGGGGGGTGATCCTGGAGTTCTGTGGAGTGCAGCGCATGATGGGCGTTGTAGTCCAGCTTCAATGGGACTCAAATAGGCCGCGGGGCATGACGGGAGTTGTAGGCAAAAAAAAGTTGTGCCAATATCAGGCACTGCTTACGAGATCCTAAACGCAGCGCTGATTGGCTTTGGGCAGTGATGGGCAGAAACCTTAGCAAATGGGATGTGGCAGAGGCGGGAACATCCAATTCAACCTCTCCAGTCCCTCCCAGTACAGCCCAGTTCATCCCCAGTACAGCCCAGTTCATCCCAAGTAGAACTCAGTACAACCCCAGTGCCCCTCCAGTCCCTCCCAGTACATGCCAGTATAACCCCAGTACCGACCAGTACAACCCCAGTACAGACCAATTGATCCCAAGTAAAACCCAGCACAACCCCAGTGCCCCTCCAGTCCCTCCCAGTACAGCCCAGTCCCTCCCAATACACTTGTGCCCATTCCCAGTCCTTCCCAGTTCATCCCAGTGACATCCACAGGATGCCCCAGTGTCCCCAGTCTTCTCTGCAATGGCCCCAGTGTTCCCAGTTGTGGTGGTTGGACCGGAAATGGGATTTCTGGGATGCTGTGGTCACTACCATCAGGCCAATGGATGCTCAGATTGTAGGACCGCCTCTGAGAAAAACACAGGGGTTAAAATCCAGAGCTGCGCCCGCCCAGAGTCTCTTGGGATTTCCGTCGGGAGAGGCTTTGGATCTCTTCCCCTGTCCCAGCTGCCGGCTGGGCGGGGGGAGGGGAAAAGCCACAGGGCCATGAGGTAGGCCCAGCCCAAGGATGGAAGGGTGGAAGAGCACCAAGAGACATCGGGCAGCCATTCTCCCCTTGGAGAGTGAGAGGGAGAGCCAGCGTCTGAATTCGATAGTGGTGCTGGCCCAGGAGGAGAAGGGGGAGGAGTGCGAGGGCAGCGTGGGAGTGCCGGAGCTCTGGGACAGGCAGAGACTGAAATTTTTAACCCTTTTTCTTGCATGATTGAGACCTTGCAAATGCTGATCCTCCTGGAGCTGAATAAGAAGAGAGATAAGAGATGAGATAAGAGGGAATGGGCCACAAGGGAAGTGCAGAAGACTCTTGAGTGGGGAAGAGATGACGGAGTGGCCTTTTGGCTGGACTTTTCTTGTGTAGCCATAGACTGAACCAGTTTTTTCCTGTGACACAGAGACTGCATTTAGGGGGAGGCAGTGCCTCAGAACCGGGAGGGTTCAGTGTGGGTACCCCTCGGCCCCAGGGGGTGAAAAACTGGGGGGGACAGATGTCCCGAAGGAGAGAGTGTGCCTTTTTTGGAGTGAGACAAGGCATCCTTGAAAGACAACCATAGAAGCAGCTCTGGTCCATGCACAGTGGTGAGAGCACTGGGCATAGAAGGAAAGGTGTCACAATGGCAAAGGACTTTCCGGGCGGTGCTGAGTGACATTGAAACACACGAGGTTTCAGCGTGTTTCCAGGGGAAGCCTATGGTGCAAGAAGGACTCCTCTCCTCTTCATGAACTGAAGATTGAGTATTCTAAAGGGTGGTGCTGGACTGAGAGTTGGTGATTTCGGGGGAATGTATTACATTGGGAAATTTGGTGGGGCGGAAGAGGAAAGTGCTTTTGTAAGGTTTTTCATTTTTTCCCTTATGGTTTTTTTTCTTTCTTCTTTTCTTGTAGTTTAGTTAACAAGGTTATCTTTATTTCTAAGCAGGAGCCTGCTTTGCTTGTTCCTGGTCACATCTCACAGCAGACACCAGGGAGAGGGTATTCTCATGAAGGCACTGGCTTTGTGCCAGGGCTAAACCATGACACCTCCCTTGTGCTCCCAATCTTGATCCATCTTGGACAACTCTATCTTTGCAGCCTGATCTACCTGCTCATTGTTTTGGTGCTCCTCATTGGCTCTACTCTTGGGGACATGGGCATCTACATGGCAGACTTTCACAGGTAGCCTCCCTACCCTGGTAGTGATGACTTTCCACTCATCAGCGGCCCAGATTGGTTTTCCCCTACACTGCCAGTTTGCTTCTTTCCAGCTCTCCAGCCATCCCCACAGAGCATTGGCTACCATCCATGAATCAGTATAAAGGTAGAGCTTTGGCCATTTCTCTTTTTCTACAATGCCCAGGGCCAGTTGAACAGCTTTGAGTTCATCAAGTTGACTTGATCCAACTTCTCCTTTGGTAGCTTGTGTAACCTGTCATGTGGGGCTCCATACGGCTGCTTTCCACTTCCGGTTCGTCCCTACGATGCGACAGGAACCGTCAGTGAAAAGAGGGTAGCGTGTTTCCTCTGGGGCCAGTTGCTTATATGGACGAGCTTCTTCAGCCCGTGTCACAGGTTCTTGTTCCTCTTCATCTGTGACACCAAAATTCTCACCTTCGGGTCAATTTGTAATGACCTCCAAAATCCCAGGGTGATTCAGTTTACCTATACGGGCGCACTGAGTGATGAGAGCAATCCACTTGCTCCATGTAGCACTGGTGGCATGGTGAGTGGAAGGAACCTTGCCTTTGAACATCCACCCCAGCACCAGTAGTCGGGGTGCCAGGAGGAGTTGTGCTTCAGTGCCTATTACCTCCGAGGCAGCCTGGACTCCTTCATAGGCAGCCAGGATTTCTTTCTCTGTTGGAGTATAGTTGGCTTCAGACCCTCTGTAGCTTCGACTCCAACATCCCAGTGGTCGACCTCAAGTCTCCTCAGGCAACTTCTGCCAAAGGCTCCAGGACAAGCCATGGTTCCCAGCTCCAGAGTAGAGCATGTTCTTTACCTCTGGTCCTGTCCTGACTGTGCCAAGGGCTACTACATGAGCAATCTCCTGCTTGATCTGGACAAAGGCTTGCTGCTGCTCAGGGCCCCACTGGAAATTGTTCTTCTTGTGGGTGACCAGGTAAAGAGGGCTCACGATCAGACTGTACTCAGGAATATGCATCCTCCAAAAACCTATTGCACCCAGGAAAGCTTGTGTCTCTTTCTTATTGGTGGGTGGAGACATTGCTGTGATCTTGTTGATAACATCTCTAGGAATCTGACGCCGTCCATCTTGCCACTTCACTCCCAGGAATTGAATCTCACGAGCTGGTCCCTTTACTTTGCTCTTTTTAATGGTGAAACCAGCTCCCAGGGGGATCTGGATGATTTCCTTCCCTTTCTCAAACACTTCCGCAGCTGTGTTCCCCCACACAATGATGTCATCAATATACTGCAGATGTTCTGGAGCCTCACCCCTTTCTAGTGCAGTCTGGATCAGTCCATGGCAGATGGTGGGGCTGTGCTTCCACCCCTGGGGCAGTCGGTTCCAGGTGTACTGCACTCCCCTCCATGTGAAGGCAAACTGAGGCCTGCATTCTGCTGCCAGAGGAATAGAGAAAAATGCATTGGCAATGTCTATAGTGGCGTACCACTTTGCTGCCTTGGACTCAAGCTTATACTGGAGCTCTAATATGTCTGGCACGGCAGCACTCAGTGGTGGAGTCACTTCATTCAATGCACGGTAGTCCACAGTCAATCTCCATTCTCCTTCAGATTTTCGCACAGGCCAAATGGGGCTGTTGAAGGGTGAGTGGGTCTTGCTGACCACCCCTTGGCTCTCCAGCTCTCGGATCATCTTATGGACGGGGATCACAGCATCTCGAGTGGTTCTATACTGCCGTCGATGCACTTTGGAAGTGGCAATTGGCACTCGTTGCTCTTCTCCCGTCAGGCATCCTACTGCAGATGGATTCTCAGACAACCCAGGCAAGCTGTTCAATTGCTGGATGCCCTCTGTCTCTACAGCAGCTATTCCAAATGCCCGTCTGAGTCCTTTTGGGTCTTTGAAGTACCCACTTTGAAGGTAGTCGATGCCCAAAATACATGGGGCCTCTGGGCCAGTCACAATAGGATGCTTCTTCCACTCATTCCCAGTCAGGCTCAGATCAGCTTCCAGCAAAGTGAAATCCTGGGATCCCCCTGTCACACCAGCAATAGAAACAGACTCTGTCCCCACATGTCTTGATGGGATTAATGTGCATTGTGCACCAGTATCGACCAAAGCTTTGTACTCTTGGGGTTCCGATGTGCCAGGCCAACAAATCCACACAGACCAGAAAACACGATTTTCCCTGGCCTCTACCTGGCTAGAGGCAGGGCCCCTCTAAGCCTGGTTATCCTTCTTTCCCTGGGTGTATGTTTTGGATGTTCCTTCGAGGGGATCAGACATGTCATCATCATCATACCTGGCCGTTCGGCTACGGGCAACTGGAGCTGCTTTCCTCCTGGTGGCTTTCTTCAATACACACACCCGTTGTGCCAGAACAGCAGTAGGTTTCCTATCCCACCTTCTCATGTTTTCCCCACAATCACGCAGGTAAAACCACAGCTCAGCTCGTGGGGCGTACCTTCTCTCACCATCTCGGAAACGTCTGCCTTGGATACCAGAACCTCGGATCTGTACTGCTGAAATTTGGAGAAGGTCTTCTTTAATCTCCTCTCTAAGCTTCTTATGATTCTCCTCTATCTTATCCTCTAAGTTCTGCAGACGTGTTTCTACCACTGCGATTCTGGCATGTGTCGGGCCATGTACAGCATCTGCATATGCTCAGAGCTTCCTTGCCATGTCAAGCACAGTCTCATCCCTCTCATCCCTTGTGGAGGATTTTATTAAGAGTTGGTTAGCTGAGAAAGGCCATACTGACTTAATGCCGCTGGTTAAGCTTGAAAGGGAGGTCAGCAGTCTCTGATTCAGTGACTGCTGACAGGCAAGAATACCGGATGGCCTTGCTGCAACATGAGGAAAGGGAGGTGAGATTAGTCCTGAATATCTGCAGAATGTAACAGAAGAATAAGCACAAGAATGTAGAAGTAGGTGTAGTTGCTGATATGTAACTAACCAATCCTGAGCTCAACTTTTGCAATATGTATGAAGCTTATTAAGAACTATATTTAACCCGCCATATTCGATCAATAAATTGGACTTGGATGAACCAACTGGTGTCTGGGTCTCCTTCCTCCGACAAATGGTGGAGAATGCGGGCAGCGGCACTCTGAACGTTCGCTCTCTTGGATTATAAATTCGCCACGGTCGAGGAAGTTGGGTGAGAGTCCTTGCAGCCGGGACGGTGCCGGATTTTAAAAGCACCCTTGAGGATTACAAAAGGTATCTCAAGTCTCTACATGTCGCAGGAGCCTGGAAGGGCTGCAACAGCGCGCGCTGATATATAGGTATGGATAGGCAAGCGACATACGGTCCCTTCTCCTCATATTTAGAAAGGCGAGGAGTAAAAGGGATAGATTTAAAAAAGGAATTACCAGGGTTATTAGCTTATGGTTATTCTAAAGGAATTTTTGCTAATTTACATACAGTTTATGAGATAGTAGAGTGGAAAAAGTTTGGGGATATCCTGTGGGATACAGTGTTAGACGATGATAAGTCAGCAAAGAAATTTGGCAAGTTATGGCGGGTGGTGTATAATACGTTACTTCAGCAGGTCTCTGAGAGAAAGGCAGCAGAAAGGGCAACAGAAGCTCATAAGAGGAATATAGGGTATGGTCGTGAGGATGATCCCTTAGCACCCTCTGTAACTCAGATACTTATGCCTAAGGGTCCCCAGCAAAATGGTGTGGAAAATTTTCCCTTAGATACAGTGGAACCATCTGCACCCTTCCTGTCAGAGGGGGAGGGCGAGTTGGATGGTGGAGGTAAGAGCAAGCCAGCTTTGCCTCCGCCGCCAGCTTCAGGCGGGTCGGATGGTGGGGGTGGGAGAAAGCCAGCTGCGCCTCCGCCGCCACCTTTGCCTCCGCTGCTTCCCCCGAGCGGGCCGCCTCAGCGGGGGGGCCGCTTCCCCCGCGCGAGCCGGTCTCAGCAGGGGGGCCGCTTTCCCCGCGCGAGTCGGCTCCTGCTCCACCGCCTTCCCCGTGCGAGAGCTCGGTCTCGGTACCGAAGTGCCAGCAGCATAGCACCCTTAAAGGGCCAGATCCCATCCCAGGGGCACACCGTGATCTATGGGGGGAGATGGCTAAACAGAGGAGGGAAGCTTGGGCTGCTGTGGCAAAAGAAGTAATGCAAATGGGGGATGGCAAGGCGGTGGAAGTAGCTTCTAATCTTGCATGTCCGGTCACATACACACCACAGTATGATGCACAGGGGAACCTTACACATAATATAGCGGAATATAATCCCTTAGATTGGAAGATGTTAGCTCAATTACGTTCTATGGTTAGTTTGGAGTAAAAAGTGAACCTGTTAGGCAAATGCAAGAGTGTTAGCTACTTTAGGGGCAAATTGGACTATTGAGGAAGCTTTAGAGCGAATGGCATTAATGCCAACAGCTTCACAGGCATTTATAGCAGAAGCTTTAAAGGAATTAGGATTAGGGTTACAAAAGCAAGCAGAGTCTACTCAAAATCAGGTGTTATGTTAGCTGCTCAGAATCAGGTGTTAGCTGCTCTTGCTCCTCTCCGAAGCGGCTC
Organism: Melozone crissalis; assembly: GCF_028551555.1. NCBI lineage: Eukaryota > Metazoa > Chordata > Aves > Passeriformes > Passerellidae > Melozone > Melozone crissalis. The sequence goes on along the minus strand of NW_026535896.1, from coordinate 6,683,371 downwards.
ACTGGCGGACACGCAGAGCTTGAGACCATTCATCAAGTGTTACTGATGCGGTAATGAGGGACATACGCGCCCAGACACAAGTAGCCGCTGTGACATCGGAGACACCAGCTGCCGACGCAACATCGCTGTCACCTCCTGTCTGCAACCAGCCACAGCAGGGAGCCTCGGCTTGGACTTATCAGCAGCAGTAGACGTCACACTAATGACGAACCGGCCTGAGAGGATACAAACTGGAGTAAAGGGTCCTCTTATATTAAATGGATAAAGATGTGGAGCATTGTTATTAGGACGTTCTTCAATAACTATGCTGGGATTATTTGTATTGCCTGGTGTTATCGATGCGGATTATACAGGGGAAATACAAATCATGGTTTACACCCTTTATCCTCCTATTAAAATAACAAAAGGACAACGCATTGCACAATTAATACCACTATCACAAATGACATCTGGTATACCATCATTTACTGGACAAACGCGGGATGAAAAGGGTTTTGGCTCTACTGGTGTTACACTTTTAACTGTGGATTTACAAAATAGACCAAAACAAAAAGTGGAAATTACCCATGGGCATCAAAGCATAACCCTTTATGGATTATTGGATACAGGAGCAGATACTAGTATTATTTCTCTAGAAGCGTGGCCACAACATTGGCCTCTATTCCCATCATCAAATATGCTCACCGGAGTAGGAGGATTTACATTAGCAAGTAGATCACCACTTTTGTTAGTGTGTATTGATGATCAACAAATATCTGCTGTGTTTTCAGTTGTTCAATTACCTCCTACAGTTTCTTGTTTAATTGGAAGGGACATTTTAACACAATTGGGAGTGGTGTTAACTAATCATCACCCTTTGAGGTAATTGCCATTGCTTGGACTTTCCCCATTCCACTCACCTGGAAACCGGACACACCGGTGATGGTTAAGCAATGGCCATTAAAAGGGGAGAGTCTTATGCATGCCCATGAATTGGTAAAGGAACAATATTCACAGGGACACTTACGACTTTCTATGAGCCCTTGGAATACGCCTATTTTTGTTATCAAGAAGAAATCAGGGAAATATCGTTTGATACATGATTTACGGGCTGTAAATGAACAAATGGAACCAATGGGGGCCTTACAGCCTGGTCTTCCAAATCCAGCTATGATCCCAGAACACTGGCCACTTTTAATTATTGATCTAAAGGATTGTTTTTTCACTATTGGGCTGCATCCTGATGATATGAAGAGATTTGCTTTTACTTTACCGGCAATAAATCGTGGAGAGCCAGATAAAAAGATTTGAATGGACGACTCTTCCGCAAGGCATGCGGAATTCCCCGATGTTATGTCAGCTTTATGTTGATGCTGCATTACAGCCACTACGTCGTAAGTGGCCAGCAACTATAATATATCATTACGTGGACGATATTTTGTTTGCACAGCAACAACCATTCTCCTCTCTGCAGATTGACAGTATTAGAGATACTCTTTCAGCATATTCGCTTGTTATTGCTGCTGAGAAAATTCAGACCACCACACCATGGAAATATCTGGGATGGACTTTAACAGATCAAAAAGTAATACCTCAAAAGTTGGAATTACAATTGGACATTAAAACTTTGCATGATGCACAGAAGTTGCTGGGAGATTTACAGTGGTTAAAACCTATTGTGGGAATACCAAATCATTTATTAGAAACCCTACGGCCTTTGTTAAAGGGTATTGATCCTACTACTCCTGTACACCTGACAAAGGAGCACCACCTTGCCTTGCAACAAATTAGTAATTGTGTACAACAGGGATATGTGTCTCGTCGACAACTCGACTGCCCTATTGACCTTACTATTTGGAATAGTCCTTGCCATTTGCTTGGTGCTCTCTCTCAACAACAGGAGAAAACGGGGGAGATACGAGTTCTGGAATGGTTGTCACCATCACTACAACATAAGAGAATAATATTCTCAAAAATTGAACAATTGGCTGTGTTAGTCAAAAAAGGGCGTCTCAGAATTATTGAAGTGGATGGTCGAGAACCTGCTACCATTAGATTGCCTATGGAGAAAGAGACTTTGGACTGGTACTTGATTAATTCAAAGAACTTGCAGGAAGCATTATTAGCATCATCTGCTAAAGTAGAAACCAGCAAATTAGTGCCTAAAGTTTTGCAATGAATGACAGAATGGAACTGGATTACTCGACCATTGAGAGAAGAACGCCCTATAGAAGGAGCTATTACAGCTTTTACAGATGCGGGAAAGAAATCAAGGCGTGCTGCTGTCACCTGGCAAGAAAAAGGACAATGGAAGCATCAACTTCTTACAGCAGATCCTGCAGATAGTTTACAAACTTTGGAATTGTTGGCAGTAGTATGGGCAGTGTCTAATTTACAGGAGCCTTTAAATGTGGTCACAGACTCTATGTATGTTGCCGGAGTAGCCAGACGAATAGAGGAAGCAGCAATTAAGGAAGTGAATAATAAAGGATTGTATGAGTTATTGATACAATTAAGGAAAGCTTTACGAGAGAGAAATGCAGCGTATTCTGTGATTCATATTAGGAGCCATAAATGGTCTGAAGGTTTAGGAGAAGGGAATGAACGTGCAGACAAATTGGTTACTTTACCCATTGATAACTCTTGTCCTATTGACAAGCATACATTGGCCAGAGAAGCACATAGCAGATATCATCAAAATGCAAGAGGGCTTTCAAAACATTTTGAGCTGAGTTTATCAGAAGCTAAAGCCATTGTTAGAGCATGTCCAATATGTAGTTCTCATAATGAGGGAATAGGTTTAGGCATGGGAGTTAATCCTCGAGGTTTGGAAATAAATGAAAAATGGCAAATGGATGTTACACAGGTACCTAGATTTGGTAAAGTTAAGTACGTGCATGTCACTGTAGATACATATAGTCACTACATATGGGTATGGCTCAGGCAGGACAAAAAGCTACACATGTTATCAGGCACCTGTTAAGTTGCTTTGCTGTTATGGGAGTTCCAAGAAGTATCAAAACGGATAATGGTCAAGCTTATGTGTGTGCTAGGGTCCAGAAATTCTTAAATCGGTGGTCCATTAAGCATGTGACAGGTATTCCACACTCTTCTACTGGACAGGCAATAGTGGAAAGAGCAAATGGTACCCTTAAACGGTATATTGAGAAGCATCAAGACTTAACAGACCCACAATCATGTTTGGCTAAGGTTCTGTATGTGATCAATCGTTTATGTATTTTTCGGGAAGACGATATCCCTCCTGCAATTAAACATCATCCAAGGTCAGGTCAGGAAATTAAAACCCGACTACAGGATTATGGGAAAAACCTGCAAAAGTATTATACTGGGGTCGGGGATATCTTTGTGTTTCCTCACCTACAGGGCCTTTGTGGGTGCCTGCTAAGTGGACTAAACCTGTTTTTGATGCAGCCTCTGGTGGACTGTCTCACAGAGGAGGACAAGGAGCTACTGGGGAAGAAACTGTTTCTAGTCCTACGACCACTACTGTTACAGTTGAAGGGACACTCGAAAGTGTTGGACAGAGCACTGACATGTCACTATCAGATGGCCCAGGAGCTGATTGGTTTTATTGACTCATTATCAACTTTTCGTTTAACAAATCCAGCAAAGGAACATTGCCTTGACTGTTACAATCCACATTGTGCTGCCTGGATAGCCCTACGTTGTGGGGGTTGTGATAATACTTTTTGGATAGAACAATCATTATTACGGGATTTATGGTGTCATACTTGTGAGCACGAGCAAACGTGGGGTAAAAACTGGCAAGATGAATTAAGGAGACAAACGGGGCTAAATGCATATGTAGCTTTAAATCTTTATGAGTCTCCTGAACAAAAAATTCTTGCTTATTATCGTTGGGAAGTACAATGTGTTGTAAGTAGAATTAAGGTTCAAAGTAAATCACGTATAATTTCTGTAAGGTGTAGAAAATTAGTACCTTTAACACAATGTTCTATTGTAGGGCCCTTCAGGGGGAATCCTGAAAGAGCATTAGATCATTGCATTGAAAAATTACAAAAATTAAGTTTGAAAGTGACGGGACCAGTGAAATTAGGAGCAGCAAAACTGAAAACTGATAAGAAAAAGAAGGCTAGAAAGGGAACAACCTCTTCTAAATAAGGCTAATTAGTTTTCTATGATTAGGACAATTTTACAGTTGTGGGACCCTCGGGAGGATATAGTTATTGAAGAAGATAACGAGCAGGAACAACGATTACGAAATAAAATACGCCTTGCGCTAAAGAAAGAGCTTGAACTATTAGCCTTATATAGTAAGAAAGGTGAAGAGGCTTTGCAATCACCACCATTAAATTGGTTGCATTGGGTCGAAGAGACAGATTTTTATACTGGTCCTTACTTACATTCACTTCCTTGTTATGTTTGCAAAGGGATGCTGATAAGTGCTATGCATGGATAGCTTTGCTTTGTGCAGGTTGTAATAAGATTTATTGGTACTCACAAAAGACAATAGCAAATTTATGGTGTGGACCTTGTTTCGGGAAGTGGATTCAAGATTTTGTCTGGGTTAGAGCTCTTGAGCAAAGTACTGGCCTGCCAGGAAGGGCAGGATTGGAGCTTTTTGAGAGTGCAGAACAAGTGGTTATAGCATATATTAGATGGAAGTTGCAGCAAGCACTTAGAGAGCTTGAAGTTACTAGTGCCTCACGCATTATAGCAGCTCACTGTAAAGCTGATTTGCCTTTAAACTTGCCATATGCTATACCTGTGAGCAAGGATGCTGATTTGGAGTTAGATCAGTGTATTCAAAGACTGACTCAGGTCCATTTTAATCAGCCTAACAAATCAGGTAAAAGACAGTGGAGGAAGAAAAAACAGGCAAACAGGAAAGAAAAATGAAGTTTGTTTTTATTATACTGCTTAACGCTGTAGCGATTAAAGCAGTAGGAATAACACATTTCAGTCAGCCAAGAGAAAATCTATGGGTAACACTTGCTAATCAAATTAATCAATCATCACTTTGTCTTAGTCTTGGAGGGGTTACTAATCCATTTCGAACATGCTTGCTAGGACTTCCAGTGTGGTCTCCTGGAGAATTTTGCAGTTTAATAAGTAATCAAACCTTATGTATGTCTAACATGTCAAACATCACATTGCCAGTGCAACAAGGGTATACTGCAGGTCAGAGTGATGGCTATCGCCAATGCTTACTAATCCAATCACTTAACACCTCTTTGCATTCTCCTCCTGAGGAATTGGATCTTTTTGGAAGTGCAAATGCCAGTATATCTAATACTACAGCTGGCGGATGGTTCAGTTTCAAACCCTTGGATGCCCAGAATTTAAATCAACCTAAAGACACATGGGCCACCTTAGATTCATCCCTGAAATTGAGTGAATTCTCTCCACAGCATTACAGTCAATGTAACGGCACAAACATCACAGCACCAATGAAATTACCTACAGGAATATTTCTAATTTGTGGAGACAGGGCGTGGAATGGTGTACCAGCTAAGCCACAGGGTGGACCCTGTTATTTGGGAAAATTGTCCTTGTTTCACCCTAATGTATCCTTGCTAATGCAGCTCAGTCAAACATCAAACAGGAAAAAGCGTAGTATACATGACTTGGACTGCAGCCAGATTGGAGATCCAAAGTTTTGGGGTACATTCAGACAAGTAGTAGTTTCAACTATCTTACCAGGAGGATCTGCCAATAAGGCTATGAATTTAGTAAAACAATTAGGGTGCTGGACAAGAAATGAGCTGAACCAGACATCCCAAATTCTGGACATGATGACTGCAGATGTGCAAAGTGTTAACCATGCTGTTTTACAAAATAGAGCTGCTGTAGACTTTTTGCTCTTAGCACAAGGGCATGGATGTGAAGAGTTTGAGGGAATGTGTTGTATGAATTTGTCTGATCATTCGGTGTCCATTCACACTAAGATAAAAGAACTGCAACAAGGACTTCACAATCTCAAGGAAGAAGAAGGTTTAGGAATTGACGAATGGCTTAAAAACTTAGGACTTGGGCCATGGCTGAGGAACCTTGTGATCTATGCTATAGAACTACTGGGTGTAGTTTTACTGTTTTTGCTTATTTTGCCTTGTGTCTTTAATTGTATTCAAAACATGGTCAGTCGTATGATAGCAAAAATGCAGACTAGTCTTCTTGCTCAAGAAGAAAACGGGGGAAATGTGGAGGATTTTCTTAAGAGTTGGTTAGCTGAGAAAGGCCATACTGACATAATGCCACTGGTTAAGCTGAAAGAGGGAGGTCAGCAGTCTCTGATTCAGTGACTGCTGACAGGCAAGAATGCCGGATGGCCTTGCTGCAACATGAGGAAAGGGAGGTGAGATTAGTCCTGAATATCTGCAGAATGTAACAGAAGAATAAGCACAAGAATGTAGAAGTAGGTGTAGTTGCTGATATGTAACTAACCAATCCTGAGCTCAACTTTTGCAATATGTATGAAGCTTATTAAGAACTATATTTAACCCGCCGTATTCGATCAATAAATTGGACTTGGATGAACCAACTGGTGTCTGGGTCTCCTTCCTCCGACAATATGTGTTTCTCTATGTGTGATTGGCTGAAATCTAGGCTGAGATGGTTTTATGCTATGCCGTAATGCCACACTTCCTTGGCATTCCCTGTGGATCAGCGAACTGTTAACATCCTGTCTCCATTGTCTAACAATGTGCTGAAATAAAAAGCTCATGTCACTGGTCCAGGTGTCCCGTACCTGTTCGTGATTGTATATAGGTGCCGTGGCAAGTGGGTTCCTCATTGTGCATGGCAACTTCTCTCTTAAACATCTCTGTTTAGCAAAACATCAGCACTTAACAGTATTTGACCTAAATTATAACCTATGACTTAGCAATTTTAAAGAGGAATACCATTTAACAATACTTAACACAGCTTATAATTTATATTAAACTTACAACTTAGCAAAAGAACAACTCTTAGCAGCATTTAACTTCACTTAGACCTTGTGATTTAACCCCACTTACAGGCCTGACTGACTCAGCTATCCAAGGCACTCAAGCCCCTCAGAGAGCAGCATTTCTGCCACATTTCCCCAGCACAGGCACTCCTGTATGCACACAGACACAAAGAGTCAGTGCAAGGCACCCGTGAGCAATTCCCCTGAGGACAGGAAATGCTCACTGTGGATCCTTTGGCATCTCCCCAGCAAAGGGTGAAGGGCTGAGCCGTGAGGAGTGGGGGGATCGGCACAGGCTCTGTCGTTGTTCAGGATCCCCGAGTGCAGAAAACGGGAGAGTTCCCGCCTGGGAGAAGCCCCACTCAGAGGGAGTCGCTGGCCCAGGAGAGCTCCAAGGGCTCCTTTTGGAGCGCTGTGTGCAGGGCCCCAAGAGAGGGGCTTCAGTCCCAGCAATGGCTCATCCTGGCCGCACTTGGCACCAACAGCTTTCTTTGGCAGTGTGAGAACAGGGTTGTTGTGCCGCTGAGGGAACAAAAACAGTTCCCAGGGCTGCTCCTAAAGGAACCAAGAGCTGGTTGGGCAGCAGCAGTGCCTGGAGCAGACAGTGTTTGTGATGAGCTGCAGAGGAGCTGAGCCCAGGGGCTGTTGGCCAAGGCCGAGGCCCAAGGCACATTTCTCAGCTGGCAGGGCGGCCTGAGAAGGGGAGGGGGGAATGCAGCAGCACAGGGCCATGGAACCAAGGGACCACTGTGACACAGTGGGGCCCTGTGAGACCAAGGGACCATTGTGACACTGTGGGGCCCTGTGACACCGAGGGACCATTGTAACACTCTGGGGGTTTCATGGAATCATGGAGACCACTGTGACATTTCTGAGCCTTATGGAATTGTGGAGACCATTGTGATACTTTGGGATTTCATGGAACCAAGGGGCCATTGTGACACTGTGGGGACTCATGGAATCAGTGAGACCATTGTGACACTGTGAGGCCCCATGGAATAAGCAAAACATTGTGACAGTGTGAAGCCTCATTGAACCAGGGAAACCATTGTGACTCTGGGGGTCCCACAGAACCAAGAGGACCGTTGTGATACTGTGGGGCCTCGTATAACTAAGAGGCCTTTGTGACACTGCAGTGCTGCACGGAACCAAAGGCCCATTGTGACATTGCAGGCCCTCATGTCATCAATGGTCCATTGTGACACTGTGGAGCCAAAGCAGACCATTGTGACACTGCAAACCCCCAGGGTCCAAAGGTCAAATGTGACATTGCATTGCAGGGCTCATGGAACAGATGAGTCACGTGACACTGTGGGACCTGAGGAACCACGGAGACCATTGTGACACTGCAAGGCCTCATGGAATTGTTGGGACCATTGTGACACTGCAAGGCCTCATGGAATTGTTGGGACCATTGTGACACTGCAGAGCTGTATGGAACCATGGGCCACTGTGACACTGTGGGACCCCATCAAACCAAGGGGCCAGTGTGACACTGCAGGTCTTCTTGTAATCAAGGGGCCATTATGACACTGTGGGCCCCTGCAAAACCAAGGGAACACAGAACAGATCTGGCTGGTTTGGCCTCCCAGGGGTCACCTGATTGGTCCAACTGACCTTGGCATGATAAGCGTCTCTTCTCATCTGCTACTGAAACACTGGGACTTCATGCTTTTCTTGCCATGAAAAAGAACTCTCTTTCTCCTCCAGGCAGTCATGGTCAGAATTGGGATTTCACCTCCAAATTTCCTTATATCCAGGGTTTGTTCCCATAGGAATATTGCCAGGACAAGTCTGGCTGGCAATGGTTCCACAAGGGTCAGCTCTCATCTGTCCCTAAAACCCTAAGGAAGGCTCTGTGCTTTCCTTCCTATGAGAAAGAATTGTCCTGCTTCTCCAGGTGCCGATGGCGAGATTGGGATTCCACCTCCAAAATTCCCTGTATACAAAGACTGCTCCCAGACAAAATCTGCCATTCCTCAGCAGTCTGGCTGGCCTTGGCCTAGGGAGGCTCTCACCTGCCTTCTAAACACAGGGGCTCTGAACTTTCCTTCCTATGGAAAAGAATTTTCTGTCTCATCCAGATGCCCATGGCCTGACTTGGGATTTCACCTCCAACATTGCCTTACTCTGAGAGACTGGAGGAGATTCTTGACCTGAAACATTTCATGTTGAGGGGAGGAAGGGGAAGGTCCAGCCTTGCCCTGTCCTGGAACCCCAGCCCTGCCCTGCCCTGGAACCCCAATCCCCCCAGAGCCTCTATCCCAGCCCAGCAGTGGCTGCCAGTCCCTGGCACAGCACAGGCAATGCTCCACAGCCACCTCTGCAGCCCCCAGCCCAGCTCCTGAGGGACCAAATGAGCCCAAGTCCCACCTGGGGGAAGGGCCCAGGAAGACCAGGGATATTTAAGCGGACCACAAGGCAAGCACACATCTTGACCCTTCCTCCTCTTGGAATTTCTATCTGAACACTGCTGGCATCCAGGAGTTGGTATCTGTGTTTGTGCTTCTCTGGATCTTTTTTTCTTTCTCTCCTTCTGTGTCTTCTTCTTCTGTTTCTGTACACCTGCAAATTTTGATTAACAATAATTTGGACGGGCTTAGAGTTTGTAAAGCTGAATTGCCCAAGTCAATGCTTTGAGAAGTGCTTTTTGTTCATTGAATATCTGTTGTAATTTGACATGAGAAGAATTTTAAAAAGTAATATAAAACTTCTTGTGTAACTGACAATCTGTTAAACCACTAAGATACTGAACATTCCTCTGTGAAACACATATGTTAAAGGTGAAAAAACTCAGGAACCTCCTCTTTCTTTTCCAATCAATAAAGAAGTAACGGGCCCTAGCCCAGGCCCCCATCTCAACCAAACCAAACCAAACCAAACCAAAACAAACCAAGCAACCCTGCTGTGGCCTGAGCCCCTTCCCCCCTCCCCAGGCTGCCCCCTCCCCCTGCCATTGGCGCCATTCTAACCAAACCAAACCCCAACAGCTACCAAAAAGGAAAACAAAAGTGGCTAAAAAACCCTAACCAGAACAAAGCTAGCCACAGCTATTAAAATCTTACCATCAAGTTCCCTCCCCACAAGACAATTAAAATCAAAAACCCCCAGAACCTACAACCCACACAAAATAACCCTACAAGTAAAATAAAACACAAAACCCCACAAAAACCAACCATAACCATAAAACAAACCCTATCACAACCCAACCACAACTTCAACCACAAGCTACTGATAGGTCAGGTGTTAATCCTTTTACTACTTCAATCCTACCTTGAGTAAAAGAAAAACAAAATACAAGCATATAAAAAACAATTAAAAACCATCAAAGTCAGTAAAGAGGAAATTAAATCCAAAATAAAAAAAAAAAGAAAAAATACTTTATCCTTAAAACAAAAATCCTCTTATGAACTAAAAGGAAAAAACTCTTTTCATTAAAAAAAATAAAACTATAAAAAATTCAAATTCATATCAAAGAAAAACCTCCATGCTAAAATAAAACAACTGTTTAAATAACTGTACTTTCATAAAAATTTAGACAGGGGGGAAAATGTAATCCAGTACCCCCAAGAGAAGATCGCTATTCCCAGAGAAAAAAATATTTTTTAAAAGGAAATAATAAAAACATTTACTTTTAAACAACTCATATTTAAAACTATACCTCCTAAGTCAACATGGCCCATCAACAAGTTGTAAAACAGCTTGTAGCAAAAAAACAACTTCACAGTAGCGAAGTTCCCCAGACAACTGTTATCCATGACAAAATTAAGGACCACAAAAAAAAAATTTCATCGTGTAAAAAAACTCCATTAACTTAACAAGAAAACCATCTCTCCCTAAAACTAAAAAAAGACAAATTTAAAAATAGTAAACTACTAGAAATTTTCAGTTTAGTTTCTTTACATTGTCAGGTTAAAAAAAAAAAAGAGAAATTGTAAAGAAAAAACTGTGTTCTAAAGAATTTATTTTAATTCTTACTTACCTTTTTTCTTTTATCTGCTTTTAATAAAATTTTCTTTATACTCTTTTAAAATTTCGGCATACTTTACCTTTCTCTTAATCCAATCTCACAACAAAATAAATAAATAAATAATTACCCAATACTAAAACCCACCACACTCATCAATACAATAATTAAGAAATTTCAAGATTAGAAAAATCTTAAATTATCAAACCAAAATCACTACGATGTCATAGTAAACCTTTTCCCAAAGTTTCTCTGATTTTCCAAAATACCCAGTAAAGGCTGTTTAGTTCTTTTGAGCTCCTGAGAATCTCTTGTTGTTATTTCTCCAGGGAGTCCAACTCAGAGGACAAACAAATGCAATTCTTTGAAATGTCACCTTGAAAAAATTGTCTGGGGGATGAGGGTCAGGGCTTGTCTGTCCTCCTTGGCACAGCCCAGGCAGGGCTTTCCCAGCCACATTCCACACTCCATTTCCCAGCTGGAGCCGCTGCTGCCTCTGAGTTGTGCTGCCCCAGCCCCAGGGACGCTCTCCTTGTCTGCCCATTCCCCCACGGTCTCTGGGCAGGGATGGCCTCAGTGGGGGCTGCTGACATCCTTGGCAACTTGGAGGCTGCTGCTGAATTTTCCTGCTCCAGAGGCTTGTTCAGCCTTCAGCTCTTGAGTGCAGGAATTCAGTGGCCCAGGGCTCATTAACATTCAGAACACCTTAACAAGCCAAGCGCCTGGGAATAAATTTCAGTTTCCAAATCTTGTATGGTTAAAAAGAGAGATTTCAGAAGTGCATTCAACTGAATATGTTCTATTTAAAAATACTGTGAGAAAACATTTTTTAGGACCTGTTTAGTTTTTTTTTTTTTTTCCCTGTTAATAGCAATCTCCACCTGACATTGAAACCAAGTACCTCCTCATGCAGTTTGAAGATATAAAAATCAACACCATTCATGGCTGACAATCAATCAGACTCTGTCCCTACCCCCACCCCACCATTTCCCCCATCCCAGCCCTGGCACTCAGAGCAGCCTTGTGCAAATCTGAGCTCCCTCCAGCCCAGGCTGCACCTGCAGCTTTCAGCTCCTTGGCTCCAGCTCCCACCTGCTTTCCTTGGAGAAGGAGCTGCCCGAGACACAGAGGGATGTTCATTTATTGTCAGCCAACAAAGCCAGGGGAAGGCACGGCTCTATCAAATGCAAAAGTCATTCCTGTGCCGGATATTAAATCCACTTTCCACAGCAGACAGTCTCAGAGCAGTGGAAAACACCTTCTGTGCCCAGCACAGGTCTCAAGGTCCCCCCATACCCTCCCTGCTCCGATTCTGCCCAGATTTGCTCTTTGCACACACAAGTCACAGGCTGAAGTCAGGAGCTCCCTCCATGCCCAGAGGGAGGAAAAAAATGAAAGGCGATGAAGATTTCTCCTGTGCAGAGCCCCTGCAGTGGGAACCATAACTTATCAGGTTTGTGTCCTTTGGGCTCAGGGCCTGGTGACATTCAGAGGCACAGAAGGGTTTCTTGCCTAAAAACACAATTTGAACAGGATACAGTTGAACATTGCAGCAGAGTTCTCCATGATGTCCCAGCAGCATCTGACATGTCCACCATCCCCAAGGGATTTCTGTACAGGAACAGTTTTAGACAAAGACATAAGAAAAGGCAGTTCTGTGATAGATATAAACACAAAAAAGATGTTGATTATTGATATATTTATTTGCACTTCGGAATGATTGGGCAACTTCCTGCAGCTCAAAGCATGAAGCCAGTCAGTTGAGAGGCACTTGAATGACCAGAGATCATCTGGAGGAGGAAATCTGGGAGCAACGGGAAGCATAAATATCCAGCTCGTCTAGTGAAGAGATGTCTTTAGACATGGTCATTTCAACAGGAGAGCTTGAAACCCCAAATGGAAAAGAGAGATTTATATAATAGAATGTATACTGGTGACACCAGTAGAAGGCAAGATCAGTATTTCTTCTCCTGCCATCTGTACACCTCCAGGAAAACCCTGTTCCTGCTGGGAAAACTTTGCCATTTCTTAACAGTACTCAAATGACCCAGATGATAAAGTTTTGCCTGTATATGATTAAACTAACAGGTATTAAAACCTGTGCCCCTTTCCAGGCAGACATCAGCTGTGTGCCCATGAAAAGACAGGGCCACTTGTGCCCTGAGGTACCCAGCTGGGATTGCATCTCTCCAAGAGCACCTGAGGGAGAGCAGAGCACCTTGCAAGCTGCAGGTCCCTGACAGCCCCACAGGGCTCCTGTCCCATCAACATCTGCTCTGTTCCAGTCTGAAACAGGGCCCAGCACGGTGCCGGGATCGTCAGAGAGCTGAGGTGTGTGCTGGAATTCAATGCCCTCCTCATCGTGCAGCAGCCCTGCATTTCCCTCCTGCAGCCTTGGTCTCCAGCACAGCCATGGAGGCTCTGGTCTCTGGAATGTTGCTGCAGCCCCCAAGGGCAGCTGAGCTCTGCCTTTGGCACAGTCAGGCCTGGCCAGCGCAGGCCATGCTCAGCTTGTGTGTGCCTGGCCTTGCTGTCAGCCCCGACAGCGGCTGCGTGGCCCCTTTGTGGCCCTGTGCTGGCCCAGCCATGGTGGCCCAGCCCCTGTGCAGGCCCAGCCCAGGCCAGGAGCATTGCGGCTGGGAACGGCCCCTGTGCCGTGGTGCCCACAGCAGTCTTGGGGCTCTGTGTCCCATGGCCTCCCTGCTGGGCAGCCTCTGCCAGCTCCTGCAGAGCCCGGGGCACCTGTGGGGCTGCACAGAAAGCCCTGCCCCGGGCTCTGCCAGCCTCTGGGCATGCAGAGAGGCAGCCAGGGCTGGCCATGGCCAGGAACAGGCCCTGAGCCCTGGAGGAGGATGGAGCTGGGCCACAGCCAAACTCAGCCCAGGCCAAAGCTGGGCTCAGCAGCCAGGGCTGCCAAGGGCTGGGAACAGAGGCTGGCGCTGACAAATGATCTGGGCCCCCTCTCTGCTCTGTCCATGGCACCAAGGGCACAGAGCAGCCTCCTCTCTGGGCCACTTGCCTGTTTGCAATGCCTTGCACAGGCGCTGGCCCTGCCCCACAAGGCCTGGCCTGAGTCCTGCCCCTGCACGCTCAGCCAGGCTGAGATGGACACTGATGGGTTCTGGGCCAGGCTCTCGGAGGCCAGCCCAGCTCCCTGCAAGCTCTGCCAGCTGCCCTGAGCTCTGGGCAGCACCAAGGGCCTCTCCCCAGCCCAGCCCAGCTGGCTCTGGCCCCACAGCTCTGCTCAGGCCAGGCTGCTCTGGGCACTGCCCCACGGCCTCAGCCTCTGGCAAGGGCGCAGCTGCAGCTGCCACAGGACTCAGCCCCAGCCATGGGGGAAGGTGCTTGGCCAAGGCCAAAGGAGGCTCCCTGGCTGCTCTGCTCCCCTCAGGCTGAGGTGCTGAGAGCTCTGCAGCCCCTGCTGCCATCCCATCTGCCCAGGGTGGCACAAGAGCCCCGGCCTTGGGGCCCTCAAGAGCTGCTCCTGCTCCAGGCCCAGGGCCCATGCCAAAGCTGGGGCAGCCTCAAATCTGTGCCCATTTCTGTTCATTGCTGCTTGGATGGGGATGGATCCTCAGCCACTTGGAGGCTGCTGATGAATTTTACTCCTCCAGAGGCCCCTTCTTTCTTGAGCTCTTCAGTTCAGGAATTCACTGGAAAAGGCTCATAAACATTTGTTCAAAACACTTGAACAAGACAAGCCCTTGGGAATCATTCCAACTTTTAATTCTTTTGTGGTTAATTAAGTGAATTCAAAGTGAATATACTGTATTGAAAACAATAAAGAGAGAATTGTTTGGTCGAGTTAAGTTTTCTTCTCCTCATTATAGATGGACATCTGCAATATCCAATTTATATTGACCTCCAGCACTTTCTAATGCAGTCTGATTAGATATTAAAAATCAAGACATTTCTTGGCTGACAATCAATCAGACTTTGTCCCTACCTCCTCCCCACCCTTTCCGCCATCCAACCCCTGGCACTCAGAGCAGCTGAGGAATGGAGTCACATCCAGGGGTGTCCCCAGGGCTCAGGATTGGGGCCAGGTCAGTGAAATCTCTTTATTGCTGATCTGAACAAGGCCATCGAGGGCACCCTCAGTCAGTTCCCAGGTGAGCCCAAGCTGGGTGGGAGTGTGGCTGTGCTGGAGGGCAGGAAGCTCTGCAGAGGAATCTGGACAGGCTGAGCCATGGGCCCAGGACAGCTGGATGAGGTTCACCAAGGCCAAGGGCCGGGTCCTGCCCTGGGCTCACAACGTGGTTCTGTAATAGATATAAACATAATTAAGTCCTTGTACCAGGATGCTCAACCTGGAGTGGGGGCAAAATAGCTCAAACAATTCCTGATTTGGAAAGCTGCCAGTGGTGGATGGAGAAGGGAGGTCAGGCTGTTCTTGGTATTGAGGAAATGCTGAAACCAGCCTGACTCATTTCATCACCTCATGCCTTGGCTGATCTCCCCTCTTTCCCCTCCCACCCATTGGCTTTTGTCTCCCCCCAGCCCCCTGTGAAGAGCCTGGCTCTGTGTTCTCCATCCCCTCCTCGCTGGCACTGCCAGGCTGGCATGAGGAGCCCCTCAGCCTTCCCTGCTCCGGGCTGGACAAGCCCAGCTCCCTCAGCCTCTGCTCACCACCCAAGGGCTCCAGCCCCACCTTGAAGGCCCTTCCCAGACTCTGCTCAAGATGCCAGACATCTTTCCTGCCCTGGGGACCCCAAACCAGGTCTCAGTGACCTGGATAATCCATGTCCTTGATGTCCTGGTCACGCAGCCCTGGCCCCTTGTCCCCTGTCAGGCTCTGGGGTGGATCCTGTGGAACATCCTTTGGTGGAGGCTGTGGCTCCAGGTGGGCCGAGGGGATGCCGGGGGACAGGGACCCTGCTGGGCATGAACAGCATTGGACTTGTTGGGAGAAACTGTGAGGGGCAGCTGGGGCGGAGTGACCAACCCAGTGACCTGACACAGCCCTGCTGGGATGTCACACAGCCCCTCTGGGATGTCACAGCCTGCTCTGTGATGTCACAGCCCATTCTCTAATGTCACTCAACTGGGCTCTGATGTTACAGCCAACTCTGTGATGTCATATTCTGATCTGTGATGTCAGATCTCTGCCCTGTGGTGTCACAGTCTGCTCTGTGATGATGTCATACCTGATCAATAACCTTACATACTGCACTCTGTGATGTCATAGCCCACTCTGTGACCTCATGCTACCAGATGATAAATTGTCTACACCAGGTGAACTCACACCTGGAGCTTTTTTTCCAAAATTCCAGGCCTATGGAAGCCACACAATGCCCATTGTGTGAGAAGGGCAACTGGAAGTTCAGCAGCCTCAGTGTCCTGCCAGGTCTGCCAGGCCCACTGGAACATTGGGGTCCACGACCACCAGGGACCACCAGAGAGACCCCCAGGACAGGAGAATGCATGCAAAAGGGGAGGGGAAATATGTTAATGATTTCAGGGAAATTATATCATATGTATGTTTAGTCCTGGACAATCAATGAATATGTGTGCAAAATACAGAATAGAAACAGAAACTTTCCTGTAGTCAGCATGCACAGCTTTGGGAGGAGCTATTCCCCATGCATCCAGCCGAATAAAGAATGCTGCTTTTTAATGCTGCATTAGTGTTAAGGAGTTTTCTATTTTACTGAATTTTTGGTAACACTCCCACTGCCAAGGAAAGCTCTGTCTGCTGCTGTTCACAAACAGAGAAGGGCTGGTGGCAGATGTGGGGCTCAGAGGTTGCCTGGAGCACAGTGACTATGAAATAATCAAGTGTTCAATGTTCTGTGAAAGAAGGAGGGACAGCAACAAAGCTTCTGCACTGGAATTTGGAAGGGCAGACTTCAGCCTATTTGGAATGCAGATTTGGGGAGTACTGAATCAGGCACCGATTCTTTTTAAGGAAAACATCCCTTAAAAACAAAGGGGTCCAGGAAGGATGGACACATTTCAAGGAAGTACTCTTAAGGGGGAAGGAGCAGCCTGTCCCAGTGTGGCAAAAGATGAGCTAGTGAGGAAAATGACTGGCCTGGCTGGTCGTGGAGATTTTGTGGGAACTCAAGGGTAACAAGAGGTGCATCAACTTTGGACAGAAGGTCAAGCACCTTAGGAAATGTTTAAGGATGTTGTGAAGTCATGCAGAAAAAAAGTCAAGAGGTGAAAGCTCAATTAGAGTTTAACCTGACCACTTCCGTGAAAAAAAAAATAGACAATGTTTCCACAATTAAATTAATAGCAAAACATGGAATAAGGAGAACCTCTACTCTTTATTGGATGCCGTGGGGAATATAGTAACTAAAGATAAGGAGAAGGCAGAGCTACTTAACATCTTGTTTCTCTCAATTTTCGATATTAGGACAGGCTGTCCTCAGGACAAGTGCTCTGCTGAGCTGGTAGATGGGCACAGGGAGCAGAACAGCCCCTGTAATCCAGGAGGAAGCAGTTGGTGACCTGCTGAGCCACTCAGATGCTCATAGGTGTGTGGGATCAGATGGGATCCATCGCAGGGGGATGAGGGAGCTGTGGATGACCTCCCCAGGCTGCTCTCCATCTTTTACCATCAGTGCTGGCTCAGCAGGGAGGTCCCAGAGGACTGGAGGTGCCAGTGTGAGCCAATCCCCAAGAAGGGCTGGAAGGAGGATCTGGGGAACTCCAGGCCTGTCAGCCTGGCCTGGGTGCCTGGCAAGGTTCTGGAACAGATCACCTTGAGTGCCATCACAAGGAACCCACAGGATGGCCGAGGGGTCAGAGCCAGCCAGCGTGGATTCCAATGTCTACATGGAATGGTCTGGATGAGGGGATTGTGTCCAACATCAGCAAATCTGCAGATGACACCAAACTGGGTGTGAGTTTGGATCTGATGGAGGATGGAGGTAGGAGGGCTCTGCACAGGGCCTGGGACAGGCTGGATCCAGGTGTGGTTTAACAAGGATGTGTGATCCAACAAGGTGAGGTTTAACAAGTCCAAGTGCCAGGTCCTGCACTTTGGCCACAATAACACCTGCAGCGTTACAGGCTGGGGACAGAGCGGCTGGAGAGCAGCCAGGCAGAAAGGGACCTGCAGGGAGTGATGGACAGCAGGCTGGACATGAGGCAGCAGTGTGCCAAGGTGGGCAAGAAGGCCAATGGCTCCTGGCCTGGATCAGGAATGGTGTGGCCAGCAGGAGCAGGGCAGGGATTCTTCCCCTGTGCTGGGCACTGTTTGGGCAGCACCTCGAGTGCTGTGTCTAGTTCTGGGTCCCCTGGGGTGGGGAATTAGAAGCAATTTCTATCAGAAAGAGTAAAGAAAGCCAAGGTGAAGCAAAGGAAATGCTGAGGGCAGTTTGGGGGTGGCTGCTGGGCAGCCCTGGCTCTGAACAACAGCATCTGCAGTGGGACGGGAAACTCCCAGCTGATGGGAACAAACTTTCTGGCTGACTGCAGAGACCAGGACAAAGCTGAGTGGTTTCCCTGCTGGCCCCCAGCCCTTGCTGGCCCCAGGGGCTGATGGCATTTGTGCTCCCTCAGGTTCATGTCCCCACAACAACAGCATGGGGGTGCTGCCCCTGCTCCGTGCAATGCAAAACAGGGACTGCTTAGCCAGTGCTGCCGTGTCTGTGCCTGCAAGGATGGGGCACCTGTGTGAGCTGGGGTAGAGGCCACGGCTGCAGAGGGGGGATGTTGTTGGCAGCTGCATGAGGATGCTCTGGGACGCTGCCCTGGGCTGTGCAGCGCACTGGGGATGGATCAGCCCCTGCTCTGCTGCTCCTTCCCATCTGCCCCAGGGCCCTTGCAGAGCACCAGCTGTTGCTGTCCTCAGCTGCCATGGCAACCCTCAGGACAAAGTGGTGCCAGGGCTGCTCCAGGTACAATTGCAGGGACACTCGTTGGTGCCACCAGGTGCCATGGCAACGGCCACGGTGACCCATTCCTTGGTTTGGTGCAATGGCAACCAATACCCGGACCCATTGTGATGGTTGGTGGCCATGAAAAGCTGCCCTGGGCCCTTGCTCAGGGCTGGTGTCAGTGCCCAGAGCCAGAGGGGATCCCTTGCTGGGGGCTGTGCCATGGCCACCTGCCCTGTGCCGCGCTGGCCGCTCAGGCACCAGGAACCAGCAGCCACCAGCACTGCCAGGGCCAAAGGCCAGGTCAGCCAGACAGAAAGGAGAAGGGCTGGGCACTGTTTCCATGGCAACCGGCACTGGGGGGACATCTGGGTCACCTGGCCTGGCAGTTGCCATGGAAACCCCTGGCAGGGACTGAGGGCACAGCCCCTGGCACTGAGACACTGCTGGGCCGGGTGCTGAGCACAGGGCTGGGCACGCAGAGATGGTTTTGTCCTTGCTGAGCTGCAGCACAGCCAAGGCCTGTCCTGCCCCTCGTCCAGCCACGCTGGGGAGGGGCTGGGGCTGCAGGGGAGCTGGGCAGGGGACACAGCCAGGACAGGGGACCCCAACTGACCCCGGGCATACCCCAGACCAGAGCACATCATGCTCAGGGTATGAAGGGGGGGGAACAGGGAGGAAGGGGGGAATTTTGGAGGGAGGGCTTTTGCCTTCCCAGGGAACACTTAGGCAAGAGGGGGCCCTGTTTCACCAGTGGGCAGGGTCACTACCAAAGACACAGACCCCAACTGAAGGAATTGTGTCATTTATATCATGCACAGCTGCAGAGATTTACAAAAGGATAAGCTCAGCAAAGCACATCATCATTAGCAAAGAATTACAAAAGAAGCTCAGCAATCCATCATAACCCATCATGACATTTTGATGACCAATCCCTTGGTGAAGCACCAGAGGTGTTTGTGGCAGACAAAGATTCTGGCTGACTATCAAGGTACACCTTACAGACATCAGCAGTACTTTAGTGACACTGTTCTTCATTCTTTTTTTTCAATCTCATTCGAGTTAGGAACAAGAATTCTGTTGTCCATGGAGCTGGCACCGTTTTAATTCCAGAATAATGCCCCCAGGCCCTTTGCTGTTCAGCTTTACCATGCTGTCTATGGCTAACAAGGCCTGGAGGGACCTTTCCCCTCTGGCTGGAAGGGGCCGGGTCCCAGTCCCTGAGGGGCACCCAGGCTCCTGGATGGAATTCCTGTGCAAGTCCCTCAGTGTCACAGCAGCCTTCACATGAAGCCCCGTGGTTTAGAGCATGTTCCAAAGGGCCCCTTGGGGCAAACAGGGAGATCTGGTCTGGCAGGATGTGTAAAACAATATCCTGGCAGATCTACTTGTTCTCACACAGAATCCTTGGCTGCAGGGACACATTCCCATTGTTCCTGCCCAGGGTTCAGGACTCAGAGTTGTTTTTCCTAGGAGCTGCTCCTTCAGCTGTCTCGGGAGGGCCATTTGGCCTCTGGACCCACACTCTGGCTCCATTATTAGGGCTGTGGGATCCAAACCCTTTATCTCCACAAATGGTGGTGACTGGAGGTGGATCTTCTTTTTTCACAATTGTTCTTCAAATTGCAAGATCAACAATTGTGCTACCCTGTCATGGGGTTGAAAAATCCAATCTTGTTTGTTATTGTTTACAGAATTACTGTAATTTCTCCTTGACATTCTGCATCATTTCCTCCTGCCATGACAGGAACACTTGGCAAGGCCAAGCTCCAAGGGAGCAGTTACCAAAGCAAAGTGTCCTGGAGGAATCTGAATTCCTGTTTCAGAATTGACAGCTCTCATTTGCTTTGAATTTTTCCTAATGAATTCCAATGCATGAAGGCCCAGCCCTGCAGCCTCTGGGCTAGCCCTGCCAGGGGCCATCACAGCCAGAACAATTTCCCAAGCAGCCCAAGTCTCACTGCCCATGGCTGGATTTGCAAACTGGGGGCAGCCGTGCACAGCAAGGGGGTTTCCATTTCCCCAGTGGGCCATTGTGAATGGCATGGAGCACATCTGGGAGATGGGTTCTCCATGGACAAAGGTTCCCATCTCCTCATTTTTCCAACTGCTCTTTTAACAACCCCTTCACCCTTTTAACCAATCCTGCAGCTTGTGCATAATCTGGAACATGAAAAACCCTGCAGGCAAAATCACTGTATTTTTCACAGGAACAGACAAAGCATTCTGCATCACAGTATCAGCAAACCCTGCAAAAATAGCCAATTTCCTCCCTTTCTCCCTTTTTCATTGTATACAATCTCACAAAGTTGACCACTGACATTAGGGTCCTGGCCAATCCTGTTCTGTAGGGTATTTAGTGTTACATCCCTGAGCAGCCAAAGCTACCAAATTAGTATTGTCACCACTATTTCACATCATTATATAATTTTATACATAGATAGTGATACAGAAATATAGATAGATACAGACATAAATAAATATATATAAATAGATATATTGAGGTCTTATTATACTATAAATACATATATAATTATTATGTATATAGATATTTCACTTGCACAAATGCATCTGAGCTCAAGATTAAAACCTTCTTCTCGTGCTCCATGTGGGAGCATTCCAACCATAATTTTTTCTTCTGAAGGTGCTGTTTCCTACGTACTCTCAACAAATTCATCTTTGTCTGCCCAAACCCACAAGGTCTTTTCCTTTTCCATGTGCAATTTTTGGGTGCATTTGAAGCCATCCAGGGGTGCATCTTCTTTTACCCGACTGCCCCACTGCCCACACAGGGATCCAACCTCAGCCCACTCCAGAGCCAGGGAACTCCAGGGAAGGGCTTCCCATCTGGGAATTTCTGATGGGACTGATTCCTCACACTGACACTGAACAAGTGACATTTTGTTGGGATCTGGCCAGACTGTGCCATTTTTGTTTTACCAGTGGGCAAGGTCAGCACCAGAGACACAGACTCCAACTGAAGGAATCAGTGTCATTTCCTGCAGTTCAGAGCAGCAAGGAATCACAAAAGGAGCAGCTCAGCAATGCACCCAACCATCCCCACCAAAGATTGCCTGCAGTGATTAAGAAAGATCCAGCAGCATTTACCCTCAGCCTTTACCATCCCCCAGACCCACACAGCAGCTGGGGAAGCTGTCACAGCCAAGGGCTGCAGAGCCACTCCTGGGCACTGGGAATTCCTGCAGGTGCCTCCAGCCCTAGATGAGGCTCCAACCCCGCTGGGAGAGGGCCCAGCTCTGACAGTGCTGAATGAACAAACTGACAGCACTGCTAGTGTGACAACATCTGCTTTCATCCTCCTCTTGGGTCCCTCCCAAAGCCTGCCCAGGGCTCAAGGAGGAACCAAGGGAGCTGACTTTGACCATACAGCCTCAAACAAGGCCAGATGTCAGATTTCATGGCCTTGTCTGGCTTCTAAATACACAAAGGTCAAGACATATTTCACTAATGAGTGGCTACATCTATCACACTGCTAATGACCATGCATATTTCATCAGGGAGCAGATACAAAGATAACCTTTGCTTGGAAGGTTCATCCAGAGGCCACCTTTGGTTCAGGGCCTGCTGTCCAGGCCTCACTCAGGGCTGGTGTCCAGGCCTTGGCACTTCAGGGACGTGGTTTACTGCTGGGCTTGGCACTGCTGGGTGAGCGGCTGCACTGGGTGAGCTCAGAGGGCTTTTCCAACAGAAAGGATTCTCTGATTCCATGATTCTATCCACTGCATTCAACTGGGGCTATTTTAGCAGCATTCCTTTGCTCCAAAAGTTCCCTCTTGCCCAGCTCCTGTGGCCTGAGGCTTCAGCTCCTTCAGCTCCTGGTGCTGAGCTGTTCATGCTGAACTAGATGACTTGGACAGACAAATCCAGTCCATGCAATTCCTTCTGGGACACGGAGAGGGGAGGCTGTGCAAACAGGAGCATTGTTTGCTGTGGCCTCCTCTCTGCCCTTCAAGCCTTTCACTGCTTTGAACCAGCCAAGAGCTTTCTCCAAGAGTGCAATGGAGCAGCTGTTCCTGCTCCTGGGCCTGGCTCTCTCCAGTCTCTGCCCTTGCCTGCTTCTGTCCCTCTTGCTGTGCCCTCTGCTCCCCCCAGGGCCCGCTGGCTGCTGCTCAGGACTGTGGCACTGGCACAGATCCAGTGCTCCAGAGCCTCCTTTCTGTGCCCTTGCAGCTGCCTGGGCACAGCAGCCTTTTCCATCTGGAAGCTCCCCATGGACAGGGAGTGCCCAGCTCCATTCCCTGCACAGCCTCCAGGAGCCCAGGGCTGCCATCTCCAGTCCCTGCTGGCACTGGGGGCTCCCAGGTGCCTCAGGCTGCTGTGACACCGCTGCACACAGGAGGGAAGAGGGGCAGGGGCTGTGCTCAAAGTCAGCTCCATCTGCTGCTGCTGCTGCTGCTGCTGCTGCTGCTGCTGCTGCTGTGGGGTCATTTGTGCGGCCCTGGCCCAGAGTCAGGGATCAGATCCTGCCAGTCTCTTCCAGCCCTGGCTGCTCAGAGTTTGGGCCTTGGAGCCTCAGGTGGCCAAAGGCAGCTGCTGCTGATCCCTCTGTGTGCCCGTGTTCAGCAGTGCTGCTCCATCAGTCTGTGCCCAGCAACAGGGAAAAGCCTCAGCCCTGCAGGGCCAGGAGCTGCCGGGCTCTGCCTGAGCAGCTCAGCCAGCAGAAAGGGAGCTGCTCCACACGGGAACCAGGAGCAAAGGACATTCCTTTTGTAGGACATGTTTTCTACTGAAAGGGAAAAAAAAACAAAAAGAAAAAAAAAAAAACTAGGTAAATTGTAAAAGATAATAAAATCCAAGTGTTAGTGAAAAAACAGAACATGTCAGTGAAAAAACCAAAACATAAATGCAAAGTTACATTATTTGCATTAAGAGGTAAGTGATCTTTTTAAAAAGAGAACTCAGTCATTTACATTGTAAATGTGCTGATGGCATGGATCCATCTTACTGATCTCAGCAGCCTTTTAAAAGATTTTGGGCTTTGTTTCCAACATTGGTATTTGAAATTGTGCTCAAAGCAAGAGGAGATTGCTTTGTGCCCTTCCAGCTCCAAGCAGGACTGGGAATGGAAACTGTCAAAGCCCAAATCCTTTAGAAGATGACCTTCCTTCTCAGCCTGGGAATGAGCTGCACATTCCCTTTGAAACTGTCTGTGGAGAGTTTAGTTCAAGAATGGCTTAAAGAAAAAGGCCATGAGACATATAACTGAGAGAAAAGTAAGAGGGAAAAGTAAAAGCAGTTTCTAACAGTTCTCAGTCTTCTGATTTGTATAAACAATTAGACTCTCTCAAGCATCATTCTATAAACAATGGAGTTCTCATGCTCTCTTCTCATAACAAGTAGAACATCGTCTCTGGGAAGGCCTGCCATCCTGAGAACAGATGCAGAAGTTTTGGGAACACTGGTTTCTGTTTTAGTTTCTAGTTTCTGGTTTTGGTTTCTGTTTTTAATAAACAATTGTAGGTATTCTAAAACAAAGGGAGTGGTTAGAAGTTTCTCTGTTAGCCTATCATGAAATTGGATTACAGAATATTCATGAAGTTCGTTAGCATTGTTATTTAAGGTGATTGATTGATCAATAAAGTTGGAGTTCGATGCATCAATCGGATGGTCGTGTCTCCCTTCACTTCAATAACTGTCAGGGATTTCTTAGAGACACAAAGTCCCACTGACAACTTTTTGCTCTGGTTTGGCAGTGCAGAAGGGCAATTCTCCATCCATTAGCTGCAGACTGCACTGCCTCAGGAACACGGCCCACTCGCCAGCTTTGGCCCACTTGTGGCACTGCTAGAGGAGGAACAAAGTGCAATTGCACAATTCCAGCCAATCAAGAAGGAAGAATGGGACAGACAAAACACCCTGTGCAGATCCAGGTGTTCAGCCGGGACTGTGGAGAGTTTGGGTCCTTGCCAGTTGGATGTGTGTCCCCAGCTGCAATCTCTGGGCCTGCAGCAGAGTCTCACTCACCTGCCAAAGCAGAAAGCTCAGGCGCTGTGCTCGCAATGGCCTCGTCTGATGCAGAGCTGTCAGAGCAATGTGAGGGCAGAGCCAGCCCAGCTGGGCCCAGGGCTGAGCCCAGCAGAGCCCTGGCAGAGCCCAGAGCAGCCTCAGCACCCGCAGAGCCTGGCTGCAAGGAGAGAAAGCAGAAACCGCCCATCAGCTGAGGGCTCCTGTGCCCTTGTGCCAAGGCCTGCGGTGCCCAGGCCATGCTGGCTGCGCCCAGAGCTGTGCCCAGAGCTGCCCATCCCTGCTGCCTTTGGCAGCAGAGCAGGAGGGCAGCACATGTGCCCAGCCTGCAGCCAGCCACGGCACATCCAGCCCTCAACAGCTGCCCAGAGCAGGATGCTCCTGTGCTCGCTGCCAGCTCCCAAAAGCTCTGATCCCACCCTGCCAAGCACACAGGGACCCACCTCACGGCAGCCACGGCTGGAAAGAAAGCTGCTCCCAAACCATGGCCTCAGCCTTCTCAAAGGGCACGGCCCATGCACGCCACAGCTGCTCCCAAACACTTCCCCATCCACACTGGACCACCTCGAATGCTTCCTCTGGAAAAACAAACAACACATTATTGAAAAGAGATTAAATGCAAAAAGGGAAAACAATAAAAATGCTAAAAACTCTTATCTTCCTTGAGGAAGGCCCAACCCCTGCATGCCAAGGAAAAACCCACCCACTGGTGAGGGAAGCCCACACTTTCTCTCTTCCCCCCATCACTGCCCCCCAAAATCACGGTGACCCCAAAGCAAACAAGGGCAGTGGAGCAGCCCAGCCCTTCCTTGCCTGCACAGCAAAGCAGCTGTGCAGAGGTTCTGGAGTCCCACCTCTGCTCCCACCATGGGGGTTGGTTTGTGTCGGGCTGGCTGCCCCAGCCCCAGCCCCAGCCCCAGCCCGGGGCACGGTGGGTGCTGGGGGCTGTTGGCAGGGCCAGGAGCCCACTCCCATTTCGTACCCACCCCAGCCCATCCTCCCAGCCCTGCCAAAAGCAGCTGGGCAGCGACTGAAGAATGTATTGCATCTGCCCCAGCAAAGGGGGAGCCTTTGGTTCCCCGCCATGATGGGCAATGCCCAAATCTGGCAGAATTTCCCCAGGTGGGACTCATCTGCAAATTCCCTGTGGAGTTTGGCTTTGAAGAAAGTGCCAGAATCAAAGTGCATCACCTTCAGCCTCCCGTGGCCAGGCTGAGGAAGAGCTTGTCATCCCTGATGTCACCCTCGCTGTCTCCAGCAGCAGCAGCAGCATCCCCACCCGGTACAGCTTCTTCAGGGGCTCCTTCTCCTTCCCTGGGGGCAGACCAGGCTCTCAGGGCTCTGCCCAGGGCCCCAGCTGTCAGGGAACCAGGACAAGCAAAACCAGCTGGGATGGTGGCCACCAGTGCTGGGCAGAGCAGCTCAGCTTCAGCACAAGGGCTGTGTGTTCCTATCCCATGACCCCGGGCAGTGACACAGGCAGCACAAAAAGCTCTGGGTTCCTTTGCTTCTCATTGCCAAGGCATATGTGGTGCAGCAACTTACCAGGGCTCTGGATCAAAGTGTGCCTGTGGATCTATCCCTTCTTCTATGGCAGAGGAATATCCCACATCCAAGGATGACAGAACAGGTCTTCCAGTGTGGGTCTGTCCAAGGAGTTCACAGATAAACACCACCTGATCAGATCTTTGCACTCTGGGGAGAGAAAGCAGAAACTGACGGTCAGCCAGAGAAGGCTCCTGTCTGCTTTGTCCCACTATTCCCGTCCCCAGGCCATGCTGGATGTGCCCAGTGGTGGCCCTAAACTTTCCCATCAATTCTCTGTTTTGGAGAAGAGCAGGACATGTGCCACCTCCTCAGCAGCTGCCAGAGCGGGATGCCCACGACCCCGCTGCTGGCTCCCAGCACTGGGATTCCCCCCGTGCCCAGAGAAGAGGATCCACCTTGAGAGAGCCTTTGTGGCAGCGGGAGCTGGCCCCAGCTGAGGTTCTGGCCCCTCCTGAAAGGGTGCTCCCCGCAGACCATCTGGTGCAGCAGGATGCCCAGGGACCAGACCGTTGCTGCCTCGCCATGGTACCAGCCAAAGTCGTTCCATTCCGGGGGGCTGTAGGACAGTGTTCCTATGGAATACAGATGGAGTTCATCAGGGGGATGCTGCTGCTCCCAGAGCCTGGCCCCAGCATCCCTGCGCCTGCGGGGGCTGCATCAGGGGCACACAGGGTGACCACTGCCCTCTCGCCAGCACCTGGGACTTGTGCACAAAGTTAGGGTTGGAAAAGAAGCCTCTGGTGCTGGAAAAGGGCAGCCCTGGCTAGGCCCAACCATGACATGCAAAGGAAAAACCCACTCCATGCTGGGGAAAAAACCTGCCCTTATCCTCCCTGCCTGCATTGCCCCAAAAATATTATGAAGCCAAGACAAACAGGGCGAGTGGAGCAGCCCAAGCCCTTCCTCTCGTCTGTACACCAGAGTGGCTGGGGCACAGGTTCCGCTCTCCCTCTCTGCTACCCCCACCCACGGGGGTTTTGGTCGGGCTGGCTGCCCCAGCCCAGCCCTAGTCCTGGGCAGAGTGGCTGGCAAAGGCTGCCAGCAGGGCTGGAAGATGGCTGCCCACCCAGCTCCGCTCTAAAGCAACTCAGCTGAAGATTCAGTGCCCTGACTGGAAGCAAAAGGGAGAATCCCCGCTGCCACAGCCAGCTTGGGCTGTGAGATGTTGGGCCATGAGATGTCAGCAGCGGGAGCACAGCCCTGGGTAGGCTCACCTGCAAAGTGAGTGTAGACTGTGTCCTGCAGGTAGGTGCCACAGCCAAAGTCAATCAGCTTGGCCTGCCCGGTGTCGAGGTCAACCAGGATGTTCTCTGGCGTGATGTCGCGGTGCAGGACCCCGCAGCTGGTGCAGTGCCGCACGGCCTCCAGCACCTGGCGGAACAGCTCCCGCGCCTCCTCCTCGGGCAGGAACTGCCGTGCCCGAATGAAACGCTGCAGGTCCTGACACTGCTCTGGCCGCTCCAGCACCATCACGATGCAGTTGGGGAGCTCGAGCCACTCCAGCAGCTGGACCACACCGGGGAAGCCAGTGGACACCTTGGCCAGCAGCATGATCTCCAGGGGTGCGCTGGTGCCGTCGGGCTGCGGGAGGAGCACGATGCCGTCAGTGGGGCCGATGCCGTGCCAGACCTGGGGAAGCCCTCAGGCAGCCCGGGATGCTCTGCGCCCTGCCCTGGCCCCATGCCCGCTCTCCCTCGGGGCATCCTAGAGACTACCACCGTGCCGGGCCCCGGCTCATCCCTGGCCGGCAGCCCCGGCTGCTGGCCCCGCTCACTCACCAGCTCGCCCCAGTGCCGGACGCGGTTCCGTGGCACCCTTTTGATGGCCACCTGCAAGCCAAGAGCAGCAGCGGGGTGAGCTCGCCGCCCGCACTGCGAGTCCCATCCTCCGCCCTCCGCCCTCCTCCTCCTCCATCCCCTCCTCCTGCGCCCGCCGCCGGCCCCGCCGCTCACCGGGGCGCCGTCCGAGAGCCTCGTGGCCGCGAAGACTCTGCCGAAGCCGCCGCGCCCCAGCAGTGATCCCAGCCGGTACCGCTCCTGCAGGGCCTCCTGCGCCGTCCCTGCGGGCGGGACGCGGCCGTCAGCGCTTGGCCCGGGGCCAGCAACGGCCCCCGAGCGCCCCTCACCCGCCCCGGGCCGGCCATGCCCAGGCGTTCGCTCCCGGGAACGCGGCACGGGAGGCTCGGGGCCGGCGGCCGCGCTGCCGAGAGGCGGAGCTCGGGCCGGGGAAGCCGCAGCGGAGGCGGCGGGAGCGGTCGCGCCACGTGTGTCCTCCGCGGGCCCCGGGAGGAGCCGGGGCCGGGGCCGAGACCGCGGGCGAGACCGGGGGCGGGGCTGGACCCTGCGTCGGGGCCGGGGCCGGGCTCGGGCCAGGCGGAGCCAAAGGGCGGCGATGCCGCCCCCGCGCCAGGCACTGATGCCCGCCCAGTAGCGCCACCGCCAGTACAGCCAGAGCCGGGCGGAGGCGAGACCGCGGCGGGACGGCCGGGGCCGGGCACGGGGCAGCCCCGCCCGGGGCCGGGGGCGGGCCGGGGGCATGGCCCGGCCCTGCAGGGGAGAGGGAGGCGGGGAGAGGAGAGGGACGCCGGGCAAGGGACCCCGAGAGAAGGGTGCCCGACAGTGGCAAAGGGAGAGAGAAAGAAAGAGCGAGAGAAAGAGAAAGAACGATTCTAGTCTATCTGCTTTTGCTGCTGTCGCCGCTGCTGCTGCCGCCGCTGCTGCTGCCGCCGCTGCCGCCGCTGCAACTGAAGCACCGGGGCCGTTCGTCCCCGTGTCCGTTCCCCGCTCGCCCCACGAGCCCCACGTTCGAGCCCCGCGCGCCCCGGGGACAACCCCTCCGTCTGCCCAAACACGGGAAGTTTGCAGCACTGAGCCCGGATGCAGAGCCCTGACTCCTGCACTCTGGCACAGCGATCCCCTCGCCTGCTGCTGTGCATTGTCCTTGCTGAGGGTCAAACACTGTCGGGCCACCTTCCCTTGGGGTAGGATTCCTACCTGACCCGAGCACTGCACTTACATCTCCAGTGTTGCTTTCCTGTAAAAACAGGGGAAGGAAAACTGTGTGTGGCTCATGGTATTTTAGTGTCTAAAAATCACTAAGTCACAGATCTTAGAGGTGAGGTGCATCTGGAATTACTGGGATGCAACACAGAAAAGGGGAGCATAGAAATAAATAGAGGAAAAGATCTTGGATTGTTTCTTTCATTTTCATTTCACTTCTGGAAAGCTGTTTCAGTTTTCCAGGAATCTTCTCCTGTCTGCTCTCCCCAAGAATCTCTCATGGAGAACAAGGTCAAGCTTCTGTCACAAGATTTGCCACCGGGAAATTACGCCACTGGTGAAATTTTCATGATGACTGTTTGTGCTGGCTTAGGGCAAATTTTGGGAGGAAATCTCCAAAAGGGGTCCGTCTAGAAAGCAAGTTCAAATGGCCCCTCCCCCTACTAGTTCAGGAAAAGACTTCCCTTCAGAAAAGCGAAAAAAAACCCAGTTTATTTAACAAGTAAAGTATTCACAAGCATGAAAAATGAATAATATTAAATCAAACCTCTGACAGTGGTGAAGAGATGGCAAATTCAGAAAGTCCTTTTTGTGGGTTGTAGTTGGCTCACTCGGTCTCTCCTGAGTCCCTCTGGTGCTGGAATGCAGCGTCCCAGAGCTTGGTGGGCCACAGGTGTGAGCTGCTGCTGGTGTTTTTCTGGGTTTTCAGTCCAGAGCAGGTTTAAACAGTTCCAAGAAAAAGGAAAGCCACAGTCCGAGGAACTTCTCTTCCTAAGCTAGCTAAAACCAAATTGCTAGACCTGGGCTGTGAAGGCATTGGAAAATTTCCAAATCTGGGCACTGGCGGTCGCAGCAAACACCAGAGCTGGATGGTGCTGGTGCCAGAACCTGCAGATTTCCAAATGTTGGCTTTCTGTGCCAGCAAATCCCTGGACTTGGGCTGTGCCAGCACCAGGAAGTTTTCAGATCTGGGCGCTGGCACTGCCAGCCAACACCAGATCTGGGTGGTGTCATTGCCAATGACAGAAATCTGCCAGATTTGGGCTCTGCTGGCACTGAGAAATTTCCATATCTGGGTTCTGGTTACATGAAACACAAGATGTGGGGGCGGTGCCGGACCCAGTAGCAGGAAGCTGCCACAGGTTTTGGATTTCTGTGCCAGCAAATTGCTGCACTTGGGCTGTGTCAGAATAGGGAAATTTCCAGATCTGAGCACTGGCAGTGGCAGCAAACACCAGGTCTGGGCACCTGTATTGGCATCAGGAAATGGCCAGATTTTGGCTTTCTGTGCCAGCAAATTGCTGGACTTGGGCTGTGCCAGCACTGGGAAATTTCCAGATCTGGGCACTTGCCCAGCACACACTAGACCTGGGCGGTGCTGGTGGCAGTGCCGGGAAGCTGCTGGGTTCTGGCTTTCTTTCCAGAAAATTGCTGCATTTTTTGCAGCCAGGTTTTGCTGGCACTGAGAAAATGCCAGATGCTAATTTTCTGTGCCAGCAAACTGCTGGAATTAGGCTGTGCAGGCATCTGAAACATTCCCGATCTGGGTACTGGCGGTGTCAGCAAACCCGAGATTGGGTTGCTGTAGGTACCAGGTCTTTGCTTGGTTTTGACTTTCTTTGCCAGCAAGTTGCTGCAATTGGGCTGTGCCAGAATAGGGAAATATCAAAATCTGGGAACTGGCAGTGCCAGCAAACATCACATTTCAGAAAGGACTGGATCTGGACCTGTTCCCTCCCTGCCCGCCTCCCTCAACAAGGTGCCAGAGGGGCTGGAGAGCAGCCAGGCAGAAAGGGACCTGCAGGGAGTGATGGACAGCAGGCTGGGCATGAGGCAGCAGTGTGCCCAGGTGGGCAAGAAGGCCAATGGCTCCTGGCCTCAATCAGGAATGGTGTGGCCAGCAGGAGCAGGGCAGGGATTCTTCCCCTGTGCTCAGCACTGCTTGGGCAGCACCTCAAGTGCTGTTTGTAGTTCTGGTGCCCCCAATTTAGGAAGGACATGGAGGGGCCGGAGCATGTCCAGAGAAGGGCAACAAGGCTGGGGAGGGGTCTGGAGCACAAGAGCTGTGGGGAGTGGCTGAGAGAGCTTGGGTTGTTTATCCTGGAGGAGAGGAGGCTCAGGGGAGACAAGGTGGTGTCAGGGCAGAGGTTGGACTTGATGATGTCCATGGCCTCTTCCACCCTTGCTGATTCTGGGATTCTCTGAAACCACCCTTGGAGCAGTTGCAGGAGGAGCCCTGGGCCTCCTCTTCAGCAGCTCCAGCAGCCCAGGTCCCTCAGCTTCTCCTGCCAGCCCCAAAGCCCATCCTGTCAGTCCTGCAGAGCCTCTGCAGCTCCTCCTCACTGCCCAGAACAGGGAGCCCCAGAGGCAGACACAGCAGCCCAGATATGCCCCCCTGGCCTGGGGTGCCTCTGGCAAGGGAGCAGCACCAGGCACTGCAGGAGCCTGCAGACAATTGATCTGAAGGCCAAAGCTCCTTAGCTCCTTCTGAAAGAGCAGGAACAGTTCCTCATTCCAGTGTGGTGGAATGCTGGGTACCACAGCTCCAGGCGAGGACTGGACACAAGTTTGCTCCCACTGAGTGCTGTGATGGGTTCTGCAGGAGCTCTGGGCTCCTGTGCTTGCCAGGCACAATGAGGAGAGAAGGAGCCAAGTGCACTGATGTGGGAAATGGTTTTGTAGAAAGTTTTTAGAGCCTAATAGAAGGCCCACACAGTATGAATCTGTATATAAATCTTGAGACAAGAAATGGTAACTTAAAAATTTCCATGGAATAGGACAGATATTGTTGAGAGAGAAATGGAGCTAGATAAAAGTTTCAAAAGATGGCCTTGCAAATAAGACTTTGGAAGAACAGAGCTATGAAAGATGCATTGTAGTGGGACCCACGAGGAGTAGTTTCAAATCATTGGCTTTAAGGCATCTACAACATGGCATGGCAAAAAGGCTGATAGACCAAGAAAGGCTTATAATGTATTATAATTAGGAAGCAGTTGGCTTCTGCTTGTGATGGCGTGAATGATAACATCTGTATTGTCTCACCCTTCTCATGAGACTGAAAATGGAATAAAAGTTTTTAAAACACCTCTCAGTGTCCCCATCTCTAGGTCAAGAAAAGAGTATTATCCAACACACTGACACACCTTTGCCTCGAGCATAACCCAGCCTGGACCAAACACACTGAAAGGTTTCCCCTTTGGGAATATTTCTTTATGAGTAACAAGCCTTGGGAGCATGAGGTACAGGACTGACATGCAAAAGCATGAGCATGTCCTCCAAAGTGGCCAGTTTAATTGTCCATTTTATTACACTTGTATTTACTCCACACTAATGAGGAAAACCAAGCTCTGCTTGGAGGTAAAAGAGGCATGGGATACACTATGGTCCCTCACAGTCTCACCAGGCTGGCAGTGACAAAGCAGGCAGTCTGCTTCATTGTGAACCACTACAGAGCTGCATCCCAATCTGATTTAAGTGGCGTGGTATTATTAAGGGCTTGTTTTCTGCACGAGATACAAAAAGGAGATCCCAAATGATCTTCATGCAAGCATGCAGTAAAGAACTGCTCCTGCTGTCTTAACAGAGCATTTGCTTTGGCAATTATACTCTACCCATTCATCTTTTGATGCAGACACCTCAGATTTTCCCCTACACCCTTGCAAGGCTGGCAGTCACTGTTTCCCATTTCCTGTTCTTCCCTAGAGATGGTGCAGTGGCTGCTTTGAAACAAAGAGCCCTGGGATCTGGACAGCCTGAAGGAGCATGAAATGCTAATTAAGTGCTCATATTGGTAATACCCAGGTCTGACCTTCCCAGAGCTCTGAAGCAGCAGCAGCAGGACCATGCATCATTCCTGTTGGTGGATGTTCATGTTTCTCATGTGCAAGAGCAATGACTTTGAGGAGGAACAAAAACGCCCCTCTTCAAACAGTGGGTGTGCAAGGAGATGTGAAGTTTCATGGCCTTTTCTCGGATATTTTAGAAAGATCTAAGAGAATATTGTGGCATGGAGTAGGTCCCTAATTTTGTGTCCCGAGGAATCCCCAAAGGGCACATTCAGTCTGATGCTGATGGCAACCCCATAAGCTCACAAACCAATTTTCCCTGCAATGTGCCACCCTGCCTGGGCTTTACTAGGCTGGGACTAGACCCAGAGCCAAGCAAACACATGCATCCAGGTGACATTGTGTAACATCAGAAGCTGGCAACCATGAGGACTTTGCTGTCAAAAGGTTACAGTTTAGGGCCCAGAAGTGTTTTTCCCTAAGGCAAAGCAAATTGAAATGTGAAGTTTAAAAGCTTCAAATTACTATAAAAAGAAACTGCAGAATAATTTCTGGAAGGGCAGCATTGTCAATGATCATGCAGCCCACCAACAGCTGGAGCTGAATCCAGAATTGCTTCTGCCAGCTGTGCAGGAATTCATTCCACTGGCAAGTACTGGTCCATGGGAACAAATGATCCCCTAGCTCTGGGCTGAATGGCACCCAGGCTGCAGTGCAGATTTGAGGAACCCTTGTCACCTGGTATTGGCCTCCCAGTGCACTCATCCTTCGGCAAACAAGGGGCAAACAACACAGCTGGAGTGCTGTCCCCAGTAAATATACATACAGGTGACTTTTCCAAAGCAGTGCATCTTTTCCCAGTGAAATACATGACCTCTTCTTACCTATGGAATTGTGATTGAAGACACCTGTGAGCCAGATCTGTGGGAGATTGCAAAGGAGCAAAGCTTTGGGATTTGGGCACACTTCTCTTGGTTTCTTTGCTCAGGCCTTTGGTGAGCACAGAACACACCTAGGTAGAAAACCTTTGACTAGACAGGATCTTTTGGATCCATTGTCCCTCAAACAGGTCTATGGTGGCCCTGTTGTAATGCCAAGTAACAAAGAGCAGCACAAATGACACAAAGAAAAGATGGCCAAAGAGGAAGAGGAGAGGCCCAATGAGGAAAGGATGTGGTGAGACACTGGCACATTGAGTGAGCTGCACTCCCATAATCTCTACGCTAGCAGGTCCTGGTCTCACATCCTCCTCTTGGTTTTTTCAATTTTGTTTATTTATTTACTTTTTTTCATCATCAAAATGAAATACATAAAATTAAAAACATGTCATCAAAACTTAAAGACAGAATCAAAACACATTAATTCAAAACTACATCTAAAGATCAGAACATATGTACATCTGTAACTATCAAGCCTAACGCATCAATCCTATTCTTCAAACACTCTCCATACAGGCGGCAGCTTCTTCCTGAGCTTGGAGGAAAGAGAGCTCTTCTGGATGGGAGGCGAGGACTTTGTGGGTGAGAGAACATCGGAAGTGTCCGAGAAAACTTCTTGGTAAGACTGTAACCAGTCAGATCTGCAAAATGGAGACCCAAAGTTTAACAGAGGCCACAATGCAAACCTAAAGCATCTGAAGCTCCATATTTCATGGGACACATTTCCTGGAAATGTCTAAACAGCTGCACAGAGAAACATGCTCCTGCTGGCAGACACTGAGGCAGGCCAGGGCAAACCCTGAGCCACTTGCCCAGAGCTGGCACAGGCACAGCCTGGCCTCTGGGCTGCCCTGGGACAGCAGGGAGCCCAGAGCCCTGTGCTCCCCAGGAATGGCTCAGCTGCACATGCACCCTCCTGCTCCTCTGCCTGCCCCAAAGCTCAGCAGCCCTACAGCTCCAGGGGCACTGGCACAGCACAGCTCATTGCAGGGGCACATGCAGGGCACAGCTGTTCCCTGGCAATGTGCACAGCCTTTCTGGGCTGCCACAAGACCCTTCCTCCCAGCAGAGATTGGCCCAGCTCCCCCCTCACCTCTGTGTGAGGTTGAGCCATGATTGCCTTCACCTTGTCCTCAACCTGGAGCTGCTTCAGGTCCCCCATGCCATGACTAGGACATGTGATGGAGAGAGCAGGGGCAGATGAACACCCTTCCTTAGGATTTTGTCATTTTTGGCACAGCTCAAAAGGCAAATCCAGAGGTGTCCAACTCAGCACTTCCTCAGCTTTCTGGAGAACATCTTGCCTTCACCAGCCCAGCATTCTGGAGAGGTTTTCCCGCACATGAGGAGGCTTGCTGGCAGCACATTTCTTCAGCTGGGTGCCCATCACCTTGCAGAGGGCAGAGGCGAGCTTGGTGGCCACGGTGAGGACGTTGGCGCTCCGCACAGGCAGCGCCTTGTTCCCCAGGAAGGACCAGAGCACGGGCAGGGCGTCGCGCTGGACGACTTCAGGGCTCCTGGCATGAACCCCCTGCACAAGCACTGCCGGGACAGAGACACAGCTCCTTACCCACCAGCCTCACTGCAAACAAGGATCTGCCTCTGCTTCTGCTTCTTGCCAGCCTCTCTGGCCAAGAGCAGCAAAATAGCACCCAGAGCCCCTTGATCCAGAAACGGGCAAAGCAGCTGAGCATCCTGGAAACAGAACCACCAACCCCTCAGCACTAATTGCTCCAACCAGAGCCCTGTCCCTGTGGCAGACTTCCTACCTTTACTAAATTATTTCACAATCTCTGCATGAACAATGAATGAAATGTCCAATTGCCTTTGATTTCCATTAAGAAGTTGTCTAAACCCACACTGAAGATTTGGAAATGCACCATAGAGAGGAAATGGAGAGATTTCTAATAAAAGGGATGATTCCATTTTTGTAACTTGCATGTCAAGTGCCAAATGTCTAATCTGGCTCTTCCCTGTGCTCAGTGGCACACAGCAAAGGGCAGGATTAGAACACACCTCAAAACTCCAGCCCACCAGAGATGGCTGCTGCCTGACAGCTGGATGAGAAACATCAGTGACCAGCTGGTGTCTTTGGCAGAATGCTTTTGGGGCTTCCTACAAAGAGCTGTTTCAAACCTCAGGGTGTCTTAGATAATTACTCAGACCCCATTGCTGTGGCATTTAAGCATCTCCACATTCTAATGCCATTTCCCCTCCCAATGGTAATGGCATTTTTTCTTATAATGTCCACTGAAATAGGGGCATAGAGAAAGAAAAATGCTACACAGGGGACTGAAATGTAACCAAAACACGAGTGTTTTCTCATATTGTCTCTGAAATCTCTCTGCCCATTTTCCGAACTGAACTATATCAACCACAGACAAATATTTGCTACCAACAGGCTTCTTGCATGGCAGATTTTGCTGAGAGAAAAAAACCTGAAGTCCTTTGGAGACCATTCTTATTTTCTGATCAGACAAAATGTTATCTAGTAGGCATTTAATATTCTGTGGTGGAAGAGACTTCATTTTCTCTATGCTGTTAATCCATCAGCAGTCATCAACATTGAAAGAGCTCCTGCAAGCACCCAAAACCAATTCTGCTAAGCAGGAAAAGAGTTATGATATCCATTTTAAAATAGGAATTCATTTTAATTTAAATGCAATTAAAGACATCGGTGACTACTGAATGTGAGGAACAGCTGTGTGTTCCTACTAAATCTCAGAGAGAACATCTGCTCTTTCTAAAGTACTCATAATTTATGGTAAATTCCTTTATTTGAAAAATAGAACAAAAGAACTGCTAAACTAAATGCCCTATTGCTGGAAATCTACTTTATTCAAATACTCTTTAACGGGCCTTTGACATTCCCAATTGCTGAACATGCCCTTTTAAGATTGCTAATGAAGACACAAAGTGTATTAAACCTTGCATTCAAAGATGTTGGCATAATTAGCAGTGGATTTAGCCCCAGTTGAAGCATGGCTATCAATCATCTTCTCTGCTATATATTGAGATTATCCTTTTTCCATTCCTTGGCTCTTGCTGACATAGCAAGCTCCTCTGAGGAATCAATTATCAGCTGCATTTGTAGCATTTTGGGCAGCGCTGACACAGGTAGACACTGTTTGCACACCCTGAAAGGCTCAGTCCAAGGCCACTTTGACAGCACAGGCAGGGAGCCTCAGCACTCTGCTTCTGTCCCTGTGCCCCAGAGGCTGCCTTGCACTAAATCCGTGCCTCTGATACCTCTGTTGAGTTCTGACCTAAGCTGTGACCCCCAGACCCTGCACGGTTCAGCCTCAAAACTTTCCAAGAGAAAAACAGGAATTCTGTGAGGACAAAACAAATTGATGCCCTGAAACAGCATTTGCCACCATTTCCCCTCAAAGATCACAGATATCCCTGAGCTTCCCAGAGAGGAGCCAGCTGGGGCATTTTTAGCCCTCCCTTTGCTGGAGGTGGTTCTGAGATGCCCCAGTGAGAGCTCAGCCCCAGGCCGAGCGCTGCCCCCATCTCAGATGCTGCCCAGCTCTGCAGCAGCCAGGGAAAACCTGCCAAACCCACCTGCCTTGGCTATGGGGCAGCAGGGACACGCTCAGCACCTCCTGGTTTGGAGGAGCTGCTCTGCTGTCTGCTCACAGGCATTCCCTGTAAATGCTCCCTGGGAAGAGCTCTTGGCTCAGAAGGGGAGGCCATACCTGTGATACGCTCGGTGACATCCAGCAGGGCTTGGCCACTCAGGTGATTCCATTGGCAGCTGAACTCTTTCAGCAGTGACACTTTATCTACAAGGGAAACACATGTTTCTGCTCACTTTTCTCAGGTCACAGGAGCAAGGACAGTGGGGAGGGAAAGGGCAGGGCCAACCCCATTTTATAAAATGAAGTACATTTCTGTGGATATTTGAATCCTTTTCTTCTTTCTTTCTAGCCTGCTTGGCAGGGTTTTAAATTCCAAAAGAAAAGCTCTCCTTTCATATTTGTAAATCCAAACTTCACATCAGGGACCTCAAGATTTCAGTCACATGGAAGCAGTGAAAAGGTTTTGCATCCCAGAGCAAAAAGGAAGAGCCTCATACTTGGGACACAGAAAGGCACTGAGTCAGGCAGGCCCTGAGTTCACAAAGCAGCTGGGGAGGAGAAAGTGGAAACTCCCCTTGAAGACCTGCCTCTTCAACACTCCTTTTTTCAGGCATATTTCCCCAGTGCAGCATTCTTAGAGCTGACATAAATCTGTGTGGCAAAGGCATTTACAGCAGCCCTTGCCTATGTAGTTAATTGCTGTGGCCATCTTGCCCCATGCAAAACAACATGTGGAACAAGGCATCATTGACAGCTGGGTTTATACCTGTTTGTTCTAAAGAAATGAACTTGGTGAATCACAAGTTCCCCTTTGAAAACAGAAGACAAAGAAGAAAAGTGGAAAATAGGCAGCTAATGCCTCTAATGTAGAGCCTTGCAGGTGGCTGCTCTGCAGAAGCTCTGATGGGTCAGCTTCCCTTCATGCCAACAGCAAATCTGTTCATTTGGGAAGTCAGACAGGGCCCAAGCAAACTCCAAACCCCCTTTGCCTCTGAACTGTAGCAGAGCTGTAGCCCAGGACTTGCTCTTCAGACAAGCAGCACAGAGCCAAGGGCTCCTGGGACTGTTGGGAAATGCTGATCCCATTCCAGCCTGTTGGGGATGGTGCATAAGGACTGCACCTGCACAGCCTCTGGTGGGTGTCAGCTGGAGGGTTCCACAGACAAGAGCAGCTGTCAAGGCACTCAGCGCTCTCTTGTGCAGGAGAGACAGAGACGAAGCTGAGGAGAGTCCCTGCCAGGGCTCAGCCTTACCCAAATGAGCAATGGATTCTTCCAGTGCTTTCACAGCTGCCCCACAAACCCTGGGATCCTTTGAGTTCAGGTTCGTTGTTATTCCTTCCACCAAACCAATGATCACCGGGTTTCAGCCAGCACGTCCAGCGCCCTCTGCTTCACTTTCTTGTGGCTGTCGGATATTCTCAGGACAAAATATTCAAAAATCTGTGAAGAGAACAAGCAACGTGAAAGCTGGATTCAAATGTCCTTGTTTGAAGAGTGGATGTAGCAGTCAGCAATGTCAAAGATGAAAGTGATCCTTTCTGTCAGGTCAGCACTCGCTTGCACAATTTCACTGTTTTCCTGTGGGCCACTCACTGGAATGGTGGCACAACCTCATGCTGGTTGAAAGATTTTCTTCTGTTTTAGGAGGTTTGGCTGGGGACAGAATAGTTCCTATGGTATTTCTCTCCATCTATAAATCATTGAATCAATTCCATTGATTAATGCTAAAGAGTACCTTTGCTTTGAGTGGAAGCAGATGTTTACAATGCCTGGTTTTCTATACAGTTGCCTCAAGTACTGAGGGCAATTATGATTTTGCCAAAACTATGGCTGGAGGAGATCTAAGTTTTCTTTTGTTTGAGTTGTCTCAGAGCCTGTGTCTGGAGAAGTGCAGGGCTCTGATCAACTCTTCCAGGATCCAGACCATTTCTCTAAGTAGACTTCTGAAATGTAATGTGCTGTACAGCTCACATTACAGCAGGTTCAGTCCCTTGACAGCCACATTATCAGGCACCTTTCCCTGGAAAAAGGGAAAAAGCAGCTACTGGGAGGAGAAGGCAGAGATGAGTCCTTAGCTGTTTTCCTCCTTTTCCAAAGAGAAAGAAAGACCCCAAGAAGGGTGAGCACTGTCTTTACCAAGAGGAATAGGAACAAGGATGGGAATGAGTAGCCAGAGCTGTGCCTGTGTAAGACAAGATGGAGTATATAGAAGTATTCTTTGAAAAAAAACAACTGAGTTTAAACCAACCGAGCCTGATACTTCTCTTCCCTATGCAAACCCATTTTTGGTCTAGAGAACAATTGCCATGCTTTCAGGGGCTGGATTCCCTTCACTTCACCCAACTGGGAGTAGGAGAGGGCAGCAGTTACACCAGCAGAAAATTCTGCCATCATCTGATGAACAGCATCAATAGGCACCTGCCAGACAAATACAGCTGGACTGAAATAACTTGTCCTGAAGCCCGGACCTGAATTACATTTGTCTGGGTGAGAAGGACCAGCGTGTCCCAGACAGCCAGGACAGAGTGCCAAGAAACACTGAATTAACTTTACTGCTACAGGCTTAAGAAAGGAACTAAAGGAAAGGAGCAGTGAAGATACCCTACATACTTGGGCAATCTTAGTGGAGATGAACTGGGGGCTGTTTTTGCACAGGTCTTGGAGGAGTTCCACTCCTTCCATCCTTGTCTGAAACCCCTTGGCTTCCAGGAGATGGTAAAGCTTCTGGAGCAGCTCTGTTTCTTCCACAGCTGGAGGTGATGTGACCTGGGCTTGTGCACGGGGTAGGAGGTGTCCATCAGAGGGAGATTTCACCCTGGAAAATAAAACCAAATGAGGACCTGGTGGTGATAATTATCGTAGCATGGCATCCCCGTTGAGGAAATAATTAACATTGACTCCATGATTCCAGAAGGCTGATCAATCACTCAACTATGCTATGCTATGCTATGCTATGCTATGCTATGCTATGCTGTGCTATGCTATGCTATGCTATTCTATACTGAAACTCATCACCCTTACAGACAGTCTGATACAGACAGACCAGATTGGTCAATTGAATCCAAAACACCATCACCAGTGGCCAATTAAAAAATTACCCTTTCAACAAATCTCCATAACACATTCCACATGTTCACAACAACAGGCGCAGCAAGGGAAGGTAAGAATTGTTTCTCATTCTTTTCTCTGATCTTCTCACAGCCTTCCCCAGGACAATGCCTGGGAAAGTTGTGCCTGCTGCTCTCTATGGAGAGAGCTGCAGCCACAGACAATACCTGCAGTTAATTGTGAGCAAAACATCTTGAGCAGCTTTCCTAATTATGTGATTTCAAGCTGGAAAATCATGAAGGTCTGAAGAACAATGTGGACCTCCTGACAATCATTACAGGAGACAATCTGCAGGTAACAATCTTGCCAGTGCTCACTCAGGAAAACCAAGGATGAGATGCATCTGATCTATCTTCAGATGGCTGCCAGGGCACACAGGTCACATTGCTTTGTGGAGAAAGAGAGACACTACTGACAAGTTTAAATGCCTCCTCATATGGGATGTGTGTGTCTTAGAATAAGGGAACTCATCACTCTGGAGAAGTGTCTCTGCAACCAGGCATGACAATCTGGAAAAGTAGCTCAGATGCATCTGAACAGATGAACAGGGCCAAATTTGAAGGATTCAGAAAATCAGTAAGAGAGACAAAAACAGAAGCCAGACATCCCAGAACTACACTCACATTTCATTTGATTCCCTAGAGATCAGATGCACAGCTTAATGAACCCACTGGGAACAATTCTCCTGGATCAACCTGTCTCTTCCATGAGCACGGGAAGATGCCAGCTGTGCTACTGAGGCATGTGGTCACTTTCCTGCCACTGCTGAGCAGGACAGAGTTAAATAATTCCCCTCTGCTATCAGAGGAGAACAGGTACAAGCAACTCTGCAGCTGCCATGAAGAGACAGCAAGGAGCAATTCCTGTCTTAAATGCTGATTGCAGCCCAGGGGGCAATAAACCAAACATGCTGTCCATCGAGCAAATTACATGAAGGACAGGAATATCAAGACAAGAAGTCCACATTCAGACACCCGTTGACTGAAGTTGTTCAGGAATTGTCTTGCTACTTACTACTCAAACTTGGTAGTGTTTGAGGGTAAGAAAACCATGATTCAACCAGGCCAAACCACACGGATGAGAACTGCATCTCTGTGGAATGGCATCTTGCTTCCAGACTGAGATTTTTCATCAAAACACCCATCTGAAAATGACTCCACTCAAATGAAAAAAAGCCCTGTTTGAATTTACTTGTCCCAAGTCAGGCAGCAGAAACTTGGCCCTCTCCCAGCCTCCACAACACTGCCCTTGCCACTGCACTGGATCGTCTGAGCTGCAGCCAATGGGTGTCTGTTTGTCTCTCCTTTTTTGTGGAAACCCCTCCAGAGAAGATGTGTTCAGCACAATGCAGAAGTAGACATTTTTTATCCTAGAGCATTTGTAGGGAAAGGAAACAATCTGTGGCATTGGTCATCTCTGCCAGAAAGTTTTCCTTTTTTTCCTGAGGAAGAGGCATGTAAAGCTTGTCATGTGCTTTGTCACATCTGACAAAAGTGTTCAGCACTGTTTGCTAGCAGACAATGTGGCCTGGGGCTCCTTTGAGCCATCGTTCCTCTCCTTCACCGAATCCTTGACAGATGGGCCTTCAGCCTTCTGGTTTTCCATTCCCTACAAAGACACAGAGAAACCCCATCCATCTTTAGAGTATAAACCAGGAAATTCCCTGTTTAAAACACAAGGTAGAACCAGGATCACTGCTACCAAGGCTTAGGGAAAGATTTCCTAATTTATAGATGGAAACAGAGCAGAGATTCAGTGATGCCAACTCTTTGTTTTCAATAGCCCAAGACAGGTTATGGGTCTTGAGTCAAGACAGGTTATGAGCAGCAATCTAAAATCCCAAATTCCTTAGTCTTGAGCATAAATGTGAATAATGCAAATTGGCAGGCAACGAGTGTTTGTGAAGGAAGCAGCAGAACAAACT
The DNA here is from genome assembly GCF_028551555.1 of Melozone crissalis. Taxonomy (NCBI): domain Eukaryota; kingdom Metazoa; phylum Chordata; class Aves; order Passeriformes; family Passerellidae; genus Melozone; species Melozone crissalis. The sequence goes on along the minus strand of NW_026535896.1, from coordinate 6,640,792 downwards.
GGACTCTTTGGGGGTTGGCCCATTGTGTTGGAAGTTGATTTGGTTCAACACTCACTCTCCCTGTGCCTGCACAAAGGCAGGCTCCCTTCAGTAATGTCGATTAGAAAAAAAAAATCATCCCCCAAACAAACAAAGGATTTTCCACTGGATGTTGCTGAATTCACCAAGCTTCTTCCAGCTCCACATGGCTGGACAGCAGGGCAGTATTCCCAAAAGACAGACAGTAATTGTAGTAACTAGGATTGACTTGGACATCTTTTGCAAATTTGGGAATTTTCTTGGCACTACTACTTCCAGTGTCCTTTGCATAGACTCTGTTATCTTCAGAAGCACAATTCTCACTTAATTGCTTTACAGGGGGCAGAGTAGGGAGAGCATGGTGGGGGCTTACGCTTAAATGTAAACCCATTTTCTCCTCTTACCCTTTCCTCTTTGTGACCGATATTGAAAATATTCAAAACCCCACTTTTTCCCTAATAACATCAGTTCCTTTGTGGTCTACAGATGAATAGGCTGAGGATTAACAGCTCCTTCCCAGGAGCAAAATGATTCAGCAGAAGAGGAATGAGCTCAAGACAGATTGGGTATGTTTGATCTCATATTAGCAGTGGCAATACTTGCCCAAAGGAGACATTTCTCCTGCCAAGCACTTACTTTCTTCTTAATTCTTGTCAGAATATCTTCCAGGTCACAGGTGGAAAGAGATTGTTCCAAAAGCATTTTAAATTGTTGATGATTGAGCAACATCTTCACCATCTCCTGTACATAATGCGGAAGGAAGGAAGGAAGGAAGGAAGGAAGGAAGGAAGGAAGGAAGGAAGGAAGGAAGGAAGGAAGGAAGGAAGGAAAGAAAACAAAAGTGAACAAACACAGGAAGAGTGTTAACAGAAGAGGCTGATACCTTAAACTCATCAGGGGCAATCCTTGCAGAGAAGGCATTACCTACTCACAAAGAGGGAGATTTACCTCACTTGACACTGCACAGTGCTGTCAGCTGAACACAAGAGGCAAGAGGACAATGTGGGGCAACAGAAAAATACCAATTCACTCTGACACTGGGGGTGTGCTTCTGTGGCATCAAAGCATCCCAGGGAACAAGCAAAACACATCTGCTTTGTTGTCAGAGCCTGTTAGCAGTGTCTTGCTGCCATTGCACAATAATTTGCCTTTCTTTAACTGGCAGGGAAGCCAGGACAAAACACCTCATGCATCCTCTTGATTATTCTCTACTATGTGTATGCACAGGGGCAGCTAGTTGCTTTGGTGTTCTTGGCAGCTATTAATGGCAATTTCATCATCAAGGAAGGGGATTTTGGTGGTTTGGGTTGATATTGCCAGTAGGAAACCAGAGTTTTCTTCAAGAAGAAATGTGGAGCTCACTGAGTCACAGATAACAGCATTCTAGAAATCTTCAGAACAAGTTTAGAAAGTTTGAAAAGATTGGCTAAAGACCCCTGAAATATTTCTAGGATAATGTGAAGTTAATGAGAAATGGATGTTTGGGATCCTTCAGTGATGAACATTAGCCACCACTTTGGCTTTGTGTTGTGCACCTAAGGCCAAATAAAAGTGTTGGACTGGCTGATCTTGTTGGAGAGTTTTTCAGGAATGGCTTAAAGAAAAAGGCCATGAGACATACAATTGAGAGAAAAGTAAGAGGTAAAAGTAAAAGCAGTTTCTAACAGCTCTCAGCCTTCTGATTAGTGTAAACAATTAGACTCTCTCAGGCATCATTCTATAAACAATAAAGTTCTCAGATTGTCTTCCCATGACAAGTAGAACACCGTCTCTGGGAAGGCCTGCCATCCTGAGAGCAGATGTAAAAGTTTTGGGAACACTGGTTTCTGTTTTAGTTTCTGGTTTCTGTTTTGGTTTCTGTCTTTAATAAACAATTGTAGGTATTCTAAAACAAAGGGAGTGGTTAGAAGTTTCTCTGTTAGCCTATCATGACATTGGATTACAGAATATTCATGGCGTTCGTTAGCACTGTTATTTAAGGTGATTGATTGATCAATAAAGTTGGAGTTCGATGCATTACCAGGATGGTCGTTCTCCCCTTCACTTCAATAGATCTGAGCTCTTTTGATCTCAGTAAAGAATCCTTCAAGCCACAGGAAAAAGTTGGCAATGCTCCTTTTTGCTGGCCAGCCTCAGGTTTCCCAGTACAGCCATTTGCCCAGGCAGCCCAGAGCAGTGGTCACAGTGCCAAGGCTGACAGAGCTCAAGAAGAGTTTGGACAATGCTCTCAAGCACATGGAGTGACTCTTGGGGTGTCCTGCACATCGCCAGGAGATGGACTTGATGATCCTGATGGGCCCTTCCAACTCAGCATATTCCATGATTCTATGACCCTTATTCACACCGTGAGGTAATTTCACATTCCCTTTAGTTTCCACTCTTGTGTGGTTTCACCTTTATAGCCAGACACAAAGCGGTTTTCCTGTTTTGGGAGGTGAAATGAAGATCATTACCTTGTGTCCTTGTGACAGTCCCGAGCAAGCTTCCCTGCCACGTGTGGCAGCCTCTCAGCCCTGGGTGTGCCTGCGAGTCTGGTGACTCCAATTCTCTCCATCAGGGACAGGAGGAGTTGGGCCGCACACTCGCGCACTGGGGCGTGGCGGCTGCTGGGGAGGAGAGAGCAAACCCTGGGCACAGGGACAAGGAGCAGCAGCAGCGCCGGCCTTGGCCAGAGCCTGCTCCCTGCCCTTGCTGGGGGAAGGAGCCTGGGCTCTCCCTGCACCCTCAGACACCTGCAGAAGGTTCTGCCCTCAGCTAAACACAAAGGTAGCATTGCACACAAGGCCTGCCTGCACGGAAGAGGGAGAATTCAGTCTCCCTGCACTGTCTGATACTCAGTTTCTTTCACAGTATTTATTCTGAGAAAGATTAAAGAAATAGATGACATATGAATAATCTAGAAATTAAGGACAATTCATGCTGACCCATCAGAGGGGACCCAGTACACAGAGCTGCAGCAGGACTGAGGCTCTTTCCACCCATTTATCCCCAAATCTGCAGACCTTTGGAAAACAACAAATGCAAGGAAAACAACAAATGCAAGGAAAACATGTCGTGGGCTGGGAAGTTGCAGAATATCCAGCAACGCAGCCTGTTTCTTCTGTGGGGCTTGGCAACAGAGACATCTGAATGTTTTACCCTATTGCAAAGCTGAGGAAAGGGCGGCAGGCAGTTTAGCTGGACTGTCCTGTTCTAGAGAGTGTCTCTTGGGAACTATCAGGCCCAGCACCAACATTTAAGGCAGCATTTGCTTCAACTGTCCCATGGCAGTCAGCCTGTGAAGGTGCCTGTAAAGTGATTCATCATCTCAAGGCTAACATGAAACATCACTTTGAATAGAAAGTAGAGCTCTAAGGCCAGGACAGTCATACAAGACTCCTTTGGCAGGAGCTGCACCTGCTGTGCAGGCTGTGCCACACCCAGCAGATTGTCCCCCATGTGCTCCACGCCCCAGCAAGGACCCTCCTCATTTCTCAAGTTAATGGCGTCATGAGGAGACGTGGTTTTCCCAGGGCCTCTGTGGTTAGCACTGTGAATTACCAAACACTGCTCACAGCTGCAATTGCAATTGTCCCTCTGCCCACAAAAGCACAAGGCTCTATCCTAGGCCTTTGCAGGCACTTTCCCTTCCCCACTGATCACCACATCTAGGAAAATCTGACAGACTGGGAGAACTCCAGGAAGCGGCAGGAAGCTGAGTCAGAGGAGCTTTGGTTTGGATATCAGGCAAAAGGGTTTTTCACCCAGAGGGTGGCTGGGCACTGGAACAGGCTCCCCAGGGCAGTAGTCACAGCACCAAGCCTGACAGGGTTGAAGAAGCATTTGGACAACAATCTCAGGCACTTGGTGTGACCCTTGGGCTGTTCTGGGCAAGACCAGGAGCTGGACTCAATGGTCCTGATGGGCCCCTTCCAACTCCCCATATTCTGCAGTTCTGTGATTCTGAGAACTAATGGGCTGCAGGAGGGCAGAAGTAGGTGACAAGACGAAAGAAGTGAGGTTGGTCAAAAGAATCAAGTCACTGAGTTCACAGAAGATGCAGGATACAGGACCCTTCCCTCCCAGCATTTCCATTCTCTGTCTCATCCCTTCTCCCTCCCACACACACAAAGGTGAAGAACATCACTAAAAGAAGAAGAACCTACTTGGCTCCCATGTCCATGAGAGCAGTCATTGCTCGTGCAGGAGTCACATTCTCCACCATGATCCCCAGGGTCTGACTGGCTGCTTTCTGAACAAATTCTGGGGAGTTGGACACCATCTGGAGAAGGAGCCGAGAAACCTCATCCACCTCAGAGTCCATGTCCTTCTTCAAGGTCACAAAGAGCTCTCCCAGAGTGACAATGGCAGAGTAGGACACCTTGGAACGGAGGTTGGTCACCTGGGGAAGCCATGAGGGGAAACATAGGAATCACGTTGAAAAGAAAACCAGTTGCCTTCAACAGAAGTCCCAGGAAAAGACAACACATCCCACTGTGTCCAGAGGAGCATACAAGGACAGGAAGAGCAGGAGAGCACAAGCACAGAAAGGCACTTACTCTGGCACCAATTTCTGGCTTCAGACCTGCTCACTGCAGGCCTAAAAAAAAATATTCACTTAAGTGTTCTACTTAAAACTTCTAAAATGTCCAGAGCTTTGATTTTAGGCCCTTTTACTAGAAAATTAAAGCAAGTGCTGCTTTCAAATCATGAAGGCAAAAGTCAGAAAGATAAAAGAGTCAGGTGCTGCTGTTCAAAAAAGCAACACCAGCAGCTGAAGCACTCAGCCAGGAAACAGAAAACACAGGCTCAGGTCTACAGAATAATTTGCAGTGTTCAATTACAGCTTGGGCAGAGACTGGGACTCTGGCAAATAACATCATTAGTGTCTCAGTTTCTGCATTTGCACATTGCATTATGAAGGCACCACACTCAAAGATGAGTGTCAGATACCCAACCTGCCAGTAAATACAGCTGCCTGTGCCCACAGATCCTTCAGACAGCTGACAGACATTGGAAATCTCAGGTCTAAAACCAGAAATGAAGGCAGACCCTGATCACACATGGAGATGAACAAGCTCATACCTACTCTACACACTGTGTATGAAGTATGGGGGACAATTCAGAACAATGTTCTCACCTCGCTGGTAACTGCCAAGCAAACCTCACCAAGTCTACAAAGCAGGACCTCTGAATGGGACCCAGCCAGGTGTCTGATGGTGAAGAGTCCCTTCTCCTTCAGCTCCCTGAAAGGCAGAAGATTGATTTTTCTCTCCACCAAAGCAGTACCCGCTGAAATGACCAGGCTGGCAGCTCAGTTGAACAATGGGAGGTGCTTTTCAAGGAGTGCTTAATGAAATCGTGGAACACGTTGCCCCAGGATGCTGTGGCTGTCAAAAGCATTCACAAACCCAAGAGGCAAAGAGAGGGGTTTCAGAGTGGCCATTTGGGATGACAGCCTTTCTGAAATCTCTGGCACACGAGGCTCCTCTGTCACTGCTTCCTAGAAGCTGTGAGACCGGGCCATGCTGCTGTTTGTTGTCACCTCCCTGTCCCTGAGACACAGTGCCACCGGGCTGTTATTGGGGCATTTTCCTTTTTTGTCAGCCCCAGCAGGCATTCAGCCGGGAGAGTCTGCACTGCCACTCTGGAGCTGAGTTTCCACTCTATGATCTCAGCCTCTCTGTCTCCCCCTCCACTCCCTCTCACACATTCCCCAAAAAGCACAGGATGTCTGCTGGGACCACCTCAGCCTGCAGGAAGGCCAAATGGGTCCTGGCCTCTCCTGACCCACAGCACAGCTTTCTTTCATCCCAGCATGGAAATATAAAAACTACATTACCACATCACACAGAGGGCCAGGAGCTTTTTATTTTGGCTGCAAGTGTCCACAGGGCATTGGGGAAGAGGAGAAAAAGAGTGTTTTGCAGCAAGCAACCCGGCTACTCAGGTAGGAAAATTGTCTGGAAGCTGCTTTTTAGGACTTTGGTTGTTCTGCTGAAGCTTCTGACAGAGCTGATGGGCAGATCCCAGAGCTGTGGGGAGTTCCTGGGAAATTTGTCCTTGGATATGTCTAGGAATGCTCTCCCAGCCTTGAAGTGCCATCTGTGTCCTGTCCATATGTTACTGCCTTGACTATTGAGTGTCTGAGGTGCCTCTTGAGGCTGCTATGGACCTCCTTCACCAAGGAATGGATTGTGATACAACATGCCTTTCTGCTTATGTTTGGGCCCACTGACAGAGCCTGGACCACTCTGCCTCGAGCTTGGGCTCTGGCCAAGCAAGATAGCAAATGAGAGCAGCTCATGGTCCTCAGCTCTTCCCTGCTGCTGGGAGAGACAGACATGGCCATGGGGACAGAACGGAGCTGTCCTATCTGTGAGGGCACTAAGAAGGATGTGAATTTTTCTTTGCCCTGTCACCACCAGTTCTGCCTGGGCGGCATCCTGCAGTGGGCAAAGAGAAATCCAGCATGCCAACTCTGCGGAAGAATGATAGAAGCTGTCAGGTTTTCTGAGTAGGATGAACAGGACTACATACAATTTGCCATCAGCTCCCCCCAACAATTGCTAGAGTCCAGCAGGGAGAGAGCCTGGCCACCTTGCTGAAAACAGCCCCCCAGACCCTGTGATGGCTGCTCCATCTTCCCCACAGGGAACCCTGTCCCCAGCTGAGCAGGGGGCTGCAGGACCAGAGCCTGTGGATGGCCTCCTGCCCAAGGAGTGGGCCGAATTTTTCAAATAACAATGTCATCTACTGGACCAAAGGTGGCCCTGGCTGCAGCAGAAGCTGGAGGGAATATGCCAGCACCAGAGATGGCTGGTTAAGGAATTCATAGAGCAGCATCCTGCACGCCCTCTGTGCCTATGGTCAAGTTGCCAAACTCTTGGTGCCAGTACTGCAGCTTCTCCTGTGTAACAGTCTGAATTGCTGCTAGCATAGTCCAGGGTAAAGAAGCAAAAAGGGCCTTTGCATAATCTCCACAGATGTTTTATTCAGCTGTGCAGGGAGATGTTCAGCTCCCAGCACCCACACACAGAGGGTCTCACTTTGTCTCCACAGGGGCCTGGGGGCTGACCCTGATCTCGGGGCAGTACAAAGATAAGGGGGCCAATCAGGGAATAGGGAAGGTGTGGCTCAGGAACACAGGAACAGACACAGGAACAGGGGAAGGAGCCAATGGGGTCTAGCAGCTTTTTGAGGGAAGCTTCTTGTGTCTCCCTAGACCAGGGAATGCCCCCCCAGGGTCTCCAAAATTCCCGGTGTTTTATATTATTAGGAAAGCTTCTCTGAAGGATCAACTGAATCAACACAAAATGACAAAAACCATCAAAAGCGCTCATAGGACAATTGTTCAAAATGCAAACAATTCTGAGTTCCCAAAGTGCCAACAGATTTCTTGGTGTGTCTTAGATCTGGCAGGAGTGATGCAGGGTTTTCTTAGCACAGTTCATCAGGAAGCTGAGTCACCCATACTGAACCTCTGGTCCATGGCCTCCTCACTGCCATCGTGCAGCAAGGAGGCCCAGAGGCTGCTTTGCTCTGGTCCTGTCAGGGATGAACACAGCGGCTCTGTGGCCAGTGCCAGCTCCAGCTCCAGCAGCTCACAAGAGGAGACTCCTTCCAGAAGCTCTGCTGGCTCCAGTGTGGCAGACCAACAGAGCCCACTGGAAGCCACCCTCCATTGCAGCCACCCCCAGGTGCGCCCATCATCACTGCAGAGCAGGAGCTGCCCCAGAGGAGCCGCGGCAGGAGCTCATGGCAGTGGCAGGTCCCTGTGCCCGGGGCAGAGCCACAGAACCTCTGCTCCTGCCTGGGACAGGGGCTGCTCACCCTGGTGTCCCACCAAGAGCAGGGATCCTGGGCCCCAGACTCTGCCCAGCCCTGCAAAAGGCCACCCCGCCAGCAGTGCCAGCAAGGTTCCTGCAGCCATTCAGCCAAATCAGAGGAAAGAAATGTCTCTTCAGCTGACACAGCCTCTGCACACAGCTTTCTCCCCCTTCTCCTGGTGCCTTTCCCTGACTCCAGCAAGAGCTGCAGGAAATGCTGTGTGAGCCATGATGATGGAAGAGCTACTGATAAAAACACTGTGGTGATGCTTTCAGAGGAGTCATGAATGGAAGATTGACAAACCTTCCAGCCAATGGTATGCAAAAAGATACCATTCTTTAAATAATTGACTGCAATAAATTAGTAAAAAGAAAGATACGGAAACAAAATAAATCTCCCACAGCTGCTGGCTTTCCTCAGGCTCCATGGTCTATGTATTGCTAGACTTACTTCATTTAGGCAGAATATTAACTGCCCTGACCTGCTGGAGACTGACCACAAGGTCTCATCTGTGGTGGGCAGTCACTAAAATTAGCTCAGCAGAGGCATCTTCAGCTGTCCAAGTGTAGCAGAAATACATATTCTCTGCTTCATGAGTGTGTGGCAACAGCTGCTGGTGTGCATTTGTCAGCGTTGCTTCATGGATTACTCCTGGGAAGGAATTGTGTGCACAGGCACAGTACGATGGCTTCGATCTCCTCTAATTACTCCAATTGGATGATGGCCAGAACTTTTAGGCAAAAAGTACCATGACAGAATAATTTACAATATTCTCCAAACTACTCCTGTGGTTTTGATTTTCTTACTGATTAGGTTCAGTGTCTGGCCTCAAGAAATTAGTCCAGAAAGAACAGGCAAACCTCAGCTTGCAAGTTAGAGTGCAAGTCTTTAATCTGCTGGTTTTGCAGCGTGTACAAACAACTTTTCAACATATTTGCAAAAAAATCTCTTAGTTCTTGCTATACCTATCCAGAACCTGAGTCTCTCCTCGTTTTATTTTGATTTGAGCTCCAAGCATTATTTTTTCCATGACAGGGAAGTAAGAACGAGCTGCAAATACAGAGTACAAGTGTGCATCTATACTGCAGGAACTGAGCTGTAGCTTGGAATTAAAGGCAAGAAGGGATACCATGGTAAATGTGAATGTTTAGTGCTGACATAGGAGCCTTCTGCAATGCTCCACCAACCCATGATTCACATTGCTACAAACTCCCTTTCTGATGTTACAAAGACTGTTGAAGAGCTGGCTGTAAGTAAAAAAAATAGCCAGAATGATAATTTTTGTTAATATGGCAGACAATGACTATCCAATAATTCAGAGCTAATAGAAGTGAGTATTCAGATTTCCACTTAGTATGTACTGGCAGTTTGAATTTGAAATCAACAGGTTTATCCAAATCAAGTTATCCATAGGAATTAATTTGCTCTATGATCTACCTAAAAATGCCTCATTGTCTGATAAGTTTAGTAGAAATTTGCAAAGTCAACAGTACACAGATTTTCATTTCTTGTTTAGTGGCTATTCTGCAGGAAAGCTTTTACAGACTAATCAGTTTGGATGTAATTAAAATGCCAGTACATTTCATCTAGCCATCTTGATATTAGAACAAAACCATATGACTTCACCGCCTTTTAAAAACATTTTAAAATATATTTTCAAATCAACAGTCTGAGTAGGACTCAGAATAAAAACTCTACCAAACTTCAACTCCATTGGAAGATTCCCTTGTCACCCTGTGAATCAACTCTACATTCAGAAGTTTAACAGTCCCAATGATGGTGGTTTTGGTATGGTTAGGAATTGGGGAAGGGTCTTCTTCCTTCTCAGCTCCATGCTGCAGTGCCTTTGGGATGTGGCCTGCTGGCCGTTGTTTGTGCAGCCCTGGCATTTCTCCGTGAGGCAGAAAGTGCAATTGCATTTCCAGCCCAAAGCCCGTGAGGAGTGGGGCGTGCAGAGCTGTGCCAGACCCAGGCAGGTCAGCAGCTGTGCTGCCAGAGGGTTTTGGTTCCTGCCCAGTGCAGCTGGTGCATCTCTGCCGTGAGTGCCTCCCCTTCCAGGTGCCCATGGACAGCAGGTGCAGGATTCTGCAAGGGGCATGGAACAGGGTGGGGATGTCTGCTGGCAACAGAGTGCAGCGGAAAGCAAACAGTCCAGGATGGTCCTGGAGTGTGTGACAGAGAACTCCTGACACAGCTGGTGACTGAGCCACTGAGGGAAGGCACTGCTGGCCCTGCTGTTTGTGAGGAGAGAAGGGCTGCTGGGTGACAGGAGGGTTGGAGGCAACCTTGGACTCAGGGATCACAAAATGCTTGTGTTTGATTCCCAGAGAAGGACAGAGAGACGTTTGGGAAGTGTTGACCTGCAACAAATTGCGAATTTGTTAAGCTTTAACAGGCAGTGCTTAGTTGTACCTTCCCTCACAGCAGTGGTTAATGTGTGCAAGTGGATGTCTTAGCCTTGAGAATAAAGACAGTGGGCCTACTGAGGAGGTAGCTGCAATGCATTCAAGGAGAAGGAGGCTCTTAACCATGGAAGGAGAATTTGAGGAACAGGATGTTCACCACATGACCAGCAGAGACCCTCAAGAGACCCCTACTCTAAATGTCAGTAATTTTGGGGAAGTGATTCAAACATGTCAAACACTTTGTGAGAATGTTTAGCCTGTGAGTTTGAGCAAAGTAATGAATAAAAGTGATGAAAGTAATGTCTTAATTCCATGGATACTAACACGTGGGTGTGCATGTTTCAGGGAAGTGATTCCTCACACACCCAGCACTGAAATAAAGTAATGCCTCTTTTCTCACACTGAGCTGGCAGTGTGGATCGGGCCCTGCTCGGTAACGTTCATTTTGGTCATTTCTATTGAAGCATAAAGAAAGGTTGAAATGAAATCTTTTCCAGCTGTTTCCCTTTGGTTTACCTGTTTGAGGGTTAAAATTCTGTGCTGCAGGTGTGCTGTGTGTGTGCAGAGCAGTGCAGCCCCAGACACCCCTTGGCTTGCCCACCAGTTGTCATGCCTTGTTGCCAGGTGTGCCCAGCTGTGGCAGGAGAAGGAGCCCGCAGCGCAGTGGGCACCGTGCCCTGCCCAGCCGGGGCTCTCTGGCACAGAGCAGCAGCAGCGCCAGCACCGTTCAACCCGCTCCTACCTTGGCTTCCCCTGGCACACAGAAGCCTCTGGAAATCAGCACCGCCAGTGGCGTTCCCAGCTTGGAGCAGCTGCTGCTGGCGGGCAGATGCTGCCAGTTCGACTGCTGCCAAAGGGGAAGAGAGGCAGAGATGTACACGCACCAGAGCCCTGGGCATGTCCAATAAAGGTGCAAGTATGTGGGGAGATTTGTTAGGAAGGATTTCAGCTGTGATGCCAACAGTGGCTTCTCTCCTGGTTCTGTGTGTTCTGGATGAGTAATGCAATGGTTGGCTCTGACAATTAAGAAGCAGATGTTATGTGGATGTTCAAATGTGTAGTGATGGTATTGTAATATATCCTCCCATAGTCCTCTTTCCCGTCCCCCTTGTAATAGCCTTGGTAGTCAGAGCATTTGGGGAGGGCTGGCTTGTGACCAGCAGGCAGGGTGTAACAACACCTGACCTCCAGTCAAGATGCAAGAAAGTAATCTCCACCAATGGGCAGCAGAGAAGGAGTTGACTGACAAAACTTTTAGAGGGTCTAAGGGTATAAAAGGTAGAGCATCCTTTTTGTAGATGAGCGCATGGCTGCTAGTCACAGATGCTGCTAATGCTGCAATTTTTCCTTATTCAGTCCTTTGTTAAGGTTTACTAAACCTTTAAAATGTAAAAGTGAGAGTAATTTCTCACATGTGCAATGCTGTGGGCCATTGTCTTGGTCTGGTTTCCTTTGGGTCCCAACTGAATGCTCAGTTGGGGCACAGGCTGTAGGTGCTTGGGGCACCCTTGGAGTTCCTCTTGGATCCCTGAACAACAGGGTTTGGCCCATGAAGGGAATTTGTGCTGCTTTGTGACAGAGAAGAACTTCCCAGGCTCTTTTGTGTTTGCTGTAGGGAAGATTGGTTATTGCTTTGCATAAATTCAGAGACCAACATGGAGCGTTTGCTTTGTGATGTCAGGGCATGGTTGCCACATTGTCGTAGTGACATCAGAAGGTTGCCTTGGTGCATGGAAGCCCTGAGTGTCAGAGCAGCCCTAGTGCTTGCTCAGATCAGGAGAACTTTCCTGGCTGGGGAATTCATCAGTGGGTAGCTGCCCACTGACAAGAGCCTTGTTTCTTCTATTATTTACCTAACTTTCAAAAATGATAATGTTTCACCATCTGGCCACAGCAGCTTTTGCTGCTTATGGCATTTCTTTTTCCATGTATTACGTGACACACTTCACCCGTAAGTAGAGGTTTCCCTTCTGCTTAGGTTAGGGTGTAACCTAACCTGGCTTTTGTATGTCTTCCTGCTTTTTCTTGGTGGCTGAGTTTCTGATTTTGAAAGAGAAAGAGCATTAGGATGCCACTTGTTTGGTAAAGCTCCTGTCAAGAGGTTCAGCTAAAAAGGGGGTGTCTGTAGCCACAGGGGCAGCATCTGCAGGGGAACCTGCAGGGCTTCCGTTCCCTCCACAGGAGAGTCTGTGGCAGCAGAGTCTGTCATTTCCTCTGTTTGCTGGGTCAAGCAGGAGAACTTCCAAAATGCAGACTGGGAGGCCTTCTCGGAAGGCCTTCTAAAGAGTTTGTAGTTCTCCCCAGAACTCAGGGAAAGCTTCTTTTATTCCAAATTTTGTAATGAAAGAATTTGACTGTCTATTTTGACCCTTGACTGAGTGCTAACAGAGTGATTCCCTTTGCAGTGAAGTGCAAACTCCAAAGCAGTGAGTGTCTGCTCCTGAGCCCTGGAGCTGCTGCCGTGCTGTTGCACAATAGAACTGCTACAGCTCAGGGGGATTTGGGGCAAGCTTTTCTGGGTGACTGTTTTCAGCAACTTAATGGGAATTAGTGCATGCAACTTCTTTTTTTTAAAAAAGTACCTGAAAGACAAGAGAACAAAAGCTGCTTTATGTGCTGGACAGAACAGAACAGAAGCATTGAGTGTTAAAGAACAATTTGAATTTTCTTGATCATGTTTGTATTCATTTACTCCCTGAACATGCCGAAGTGTAGGCACAACCAAGATTATTGTCCTGATCTCTTGCTGGCTGTGTGAAAGAACTATGTCATGTGCAGGGATGTTGATAAAGAAAAAGACTCTCTGTTTGGGTTGACTTCTTCTCTTCTGTGGGATTCAGCAGCCCAGGCAGTTTTCTCACAGCACTTGTTCATTTTCCCTTGCCCACTCCAGGTCACCTGAAGCGTGTATTCAGAGGTGCTGATCCTGAGGTGAGTGAGAAAGGAACATTTCTTGTTCCTGGTGCTTAGGAATTGTAGAGCAAGCTGAGAGCTTGGCCTGTGGCAGTAGAGTGTAGAGGGCCAGCTGGGTAGGCTGAAAGAAAATCCATTTCCATGTCTGCAGCAGCAATAACAAAGGCATCGCTGGCTATTTCCTAATTTTCCATTTCAGAACTTTCAAGGAATGAAAAGCTCATGTTGCAGAGAGAATGTTGCTTCTTGATAGTAGCCAGGGTGTAATGTCGAATTCAGAACTATCAGCAATTCTGATGAATTAGTCCATTTAAATTTAGTCACAGTGACTTAGAATCTCATTGTTATCCAAGTTTCTGATTTGTCCTTAGTAGAGCTGGTTGTAGAAATAGAGCTGAATAGAAAAAAGTGCTGAATAGAAATAAGGTTATAAATCATAGGTAACTTTATGTCCCTCACACTGCTGTCTGTCCACAGATCACAGAACCAACAGCAGTCTCTCCTCTGGCTCGCTCGGCTCATGGAGAGGAGGCCGACGAGGAGGCAAATGAGGTGGATGAGCGCCAGCCTCCATCAGTGCCCACACCACGGCCTGAACATTCTGAGCCAGTAAGTGCCAGCTGTGTGTGCTGCTGTCTTTAGTGCAGGGCAGGGCTGCAAGTTTCTGACCAGCCAGCACTTTACTGTTTCTGGCTGAGGATGCTGAGTGCTGGAGTCCTGCCAGGACCTAGTGATTCCCCCAGCCTGTGACAGCTGGTCAATGGGCTTAGGTCTGTCATGTTTAGGCACCAGCTTCTTGGCATTTTGATAAAGGCCAGCTTGAAGCATGAAGGCTCCCTGAGGCCAGAGCAGGGAGCTTGTCACAGACACTGTGCTCAGCCTTGTCGGATACACAGGGGACACTGTGGCATTGAAATAAACCGGGCAGGAGGAGGAGGAGGAGGAGGAGGAGGAGGAGGAGGAGGAGGAGGAGGAGGACGAGAAGGAGGAGGAGCAGGAGGACGAGGAGGAGGACGAGGAGAAGGACGAGGAGGAGGACGAGGAGGAGGAGGAGGACGAGGAAGAGGACAAGGAGGAGGAGGAGGAAGACGAGGAGGAGGAGGAGGAAAAGGAGGACGAGGACGAGGAGGACGAGGAGGAGGAGGGGGATGAGGAGCAGGACAAGGAGGAGGAGGAGGACGAAGAGGAGGACAAGGAAAAGGAAAAGGACGAGGAGGAGGAGGAGGAGGAGGAGGAGGAGGAGGAGGATGAGGAGGAGGAGAAGGAGGAGGACGACGAGGACGAGGAGGAGGAGGAGGAGGAGGAGGAGGAGGAGGAGGAGGAGGAGGAGGAGGAGGAGGAGGAGGAAGAGCAGAACGAGGATAACAAGGAGGACGAAGAGGACGAGGAGGACGAGGAGGACGAGGAGGAGGAGGAGGACGAGGAGGAGGAGGAGGAGGAGGACGAGGATGACGAGGAGGAGGAGTAGGAGGAGGAGGAGGACGAGGAGGAGAACAAGGAGGGGGAGGAGGAGGAGGACGAGGAGGAGGAGGAGGAGGAGGAAGAGGAGGAGGAGGAGGATGAGGAGGAGGAGGACGAGGCCGAGGAGGAGGACGAGGAGGAGGACGAGGAGGACGAGGAAAAGGAGGAGGAGGAGGAGGAGGACGAGGAAGAAAACGAGCAGGAGGACGAGGAGGAGGAGGAGGAGGACGACGAGGAGGAGGAGGAGCAGGAGGAGGAGGAGGAGGACGAGGACGAGGAGGACGAGGACGAGAAGGAGGAGGAGCAGGAGGACGAGGAGGAGGACGAGGAGAAGGACGAGGAGGAGGAGGAGGAGGAGGAGGAGGACGAGGACGAGGACGAGGAGGACGAGGAGGAGGAGGAGGATGAAGAGGAGGAGGAGAAGGAGGAGGACGAGGAGGACGAGGAAGAGGACGATGAGGAGGAGGAGGATGAGGAGGAGGAGGAGGACGACGAGGAGGAGGACGAGGAGAAGGACGAGGAGGAGAAGGAGGACGAGGAGGATGAGGAGGAGGAGGAGGAGGAGGATGAGGAGGAGAAAGACGAGGAGGAGGAGGACGAGGAGCAGGACGAGGAGGAGGAGGAGGAGGAGGACGAGGAGGAGGAGGAGGACGAGGAGGAGGAGGAGGAGGAGGAGGAGGAGGAGGAGGAGGAGGAGGAAGAAGACGAGGAGGAGGAGGAGGACAAGGAGGAGGAGGAGGAGGACGAGGACGAGGAGGAGGACGAGAAGGAGGAGGAGGAGGAGGACGAGGCCGAGGAGGAGGAGTAGGAGGAGGAGGAGGAGGAGGACGAGGAGGAGGAGGAGGAGGAGGAGGACGACGAGGAGGGGGAGGAGGAGGATGACGAGGAGGAGGAGGAGGAGGACGAGGAGGAAAAGGAGAAAGACGAGGAGGAGGATGAGGACGCGGAGGATGAGGAGGAGGATGACGAGGAGGACGAGGAGGACGAGGAGGAGGAGGAGGAGGACAAGGAGGACGAGGACGAGGAGGAGGACGAGGAGGAGGAGGAGGAGGA
The DNA here is from genome assembly GCF_028551555.1 of Melozone crissalis. Taxonomy (NCBI): domain Eukaryota; kingdom Metazoa; phylum Chordata; class Aves; order Passeriformes; family Passerellidae; genus Melozone; species Melozone crissalis. The sequence continues at coordinate 6,625,133 of NW_026535896.1, read as the reverse complement.
GGAGGAGGAAGACGAGGAGGAGGACGAGGAGCAGGACGAGGAGGAGGAGGAGGAGGACGACGAGGAGGAGGACGAGTACGAGGAGGAGGACGAGGACGAGGAGGAGGACGAAGAGGAGGACGGGGAGGACGAGTAGGAGGAGGAGGACAAGTAGGAGGAGGAGGACGACGAGGAGGAGTATGAGGAGGAAGACGAGGAGGAGGAGGACGAGGAGGAGGAGGGGGACGAGGAGGACGAGGAGCAGGAGGAGGACGAGGAGGACGAGGAGGAGGAGGAGGAGGAGGAGGAGGATGAGGAGGACGATGAAGAGTAGGAGGAGGAGGACGAGGAGGAGGACGAGGAGGAGGTCGAGGATGACGAGGACGAGGACGAGGACGAGGACGAGGACGAGGAGGAGGATGAGGAGGAGTAGGACAAGGAGAAGTACGAGGAGGAGGAGGAGGAGGATGTTGAGGACGAGGAGGATGAGGAGGACGAGGAGGACGAGGAGGAGGAGGAGGAGGAGGAGGTGGACGAGGAGGACGAGGAGGACGAGTACGAGGAGGAGGATGAGGAGGTGGAGGAGGAGGAGGACGAGGAGGAGGACGAGGAGGACGAGGTGGACGCGGAGGACGAGGAGGAGGAGGACGAGGAGGAGGAGGACGAGGAGGAGGAGGAGGAGGAGGACGAGGAGGAGGAGGAGGACGAGGACGAGGAGGAGGAGGACGAGGAAGACGAGTAGGAGGAGGAGGAGGAGGAGGACGAGGAGGAGGATGAGGAGGACGAGGAGGACGCGGATGACGAGGAGGAGGCGGACGAGGAGTACGAGGAGGAGGAGGAGGACGATGAGGAGGAGGAGCAGGAGGAGAAGGAGGAGACGAGGACGAGGAGGACGAGGACGAGAAGGAGGAGGAGCAGGAGGAGGAGGATGAGGAGGGTGAGGAGGACGAGGAGGACGAGGATGACGAGGAGGAGGAGGAGGAGGAGGAGGAGGAGGAGGACGAGGAGAAGGACGAGGAGGAGGAGGAGGAGGAGGAGGAGGAGGACGATGAGGACGAGGAGGACGAGGACGACGAGGAGGAGGACGATGAGGAGGAGGAGGAGGACGAGGAGGAGGAGGAGGAGGATGAGAAGGATGACGAGGAGGAGGAGGAGCAGGAGGTGGAGGAGGAGGACGAGGACGAGGAGGACGAGGAGGAGGAGGAGGAGGACGAGGAGGAGGAGGAGGAGGACGAGGACGAGGAGGATGAGGAGGAGGAGGAGGAGGAGGACAAGAACGAGGAGGAGGACGAGGACGAGGACGAGGACGAGGACGAGGAGCAGGACGAGGAGGAGGACAAGGATGACGAGGATGAGGACGAGGACGAGGACGAGGACGAGGAGGAGGAGGAGGACGAGGAGCAGGACGAGGAGCAGGACGAGGAGGAGGAGGAGGACAAGGAGGAGGACGAGGAGGACGAGGAGGAGGACGAGGAGGAGGAGGAGGACGAGGACGAGGAGGAGGAGGAGGACGAGAAAGAGGAGAAGGAGGAGGACGAGGACGAGGGGGACGAGGAAGACGAGGTGGACGAAGACGAGGATGAGGAGGAGGACGAGGAGGAGGAGGAGGACGAGGAGGAGGACGAGGAGGAGGAGGAGGACAAGGACGAGGAGGAGGAGGAGGAGGACGAGGAGGAGGAGGCCGAGAAGGAGGATGAGGAGGAGGAGGAGGAGGACAAGGAGGAGAAGGACGAGGAGGATGAGGAGGACGGGGAGGAGGAGGAGGACGAGGAGGAGGACGAGGACGAGAAAGAGGAGAAGGAGGAGGACGAGGACGAGGGGGACGAGGAAGACGAGGTGGACGAAGACGAGGATGAGGAGGAGGATGAGGAGGAGGACGAGGAGGAGGACGAGGAGGACGAGGAGTGGGGGGAGGAGGAGGAGGACGAGGAGGAGGACGAGGAGGAGGAGGAGGAGGAGGATGAGGAGGAGGAGGAGGAGGACGAGGAGGAGGAGGACGAGGAGGAGGAGGGGGACGAGGAGGACGACGAGGACGAGGAGGAGGAGGAGGACGAGGCCGAGTAGGAAGACCAGTAGGAGGACGAGGAGGAGAACGAGGAGGATAAGGAGGACGAGGAGGAGGAGGAGGATGAGGAGGAGGGGGAGGAGGAGGACAAGGAGGATGAGGACGATGAGGAGGAGGAGGAGGAGGAGGAGGAAGAGGAGGAAGAGGAGGAGGAGGAGGAGGAAGAGGAGGAGGACGAGGAGGAGGAGAAGGAGGAGAACAAGGACGAGGACGAGGAGGAGGATGAGGAGGAGGACGAGGAGGAGGAGGAGGAGGAGGACGAGGAGGAGGACGACGACGAGGAGGAGGACAATGAGGATGAGGAGGGTGGGGAGGAGGAGGAGGAGGACGAGGAGGAGGAGGCGGACGAGGAGGAGGAGGGGGACGATAAGGAGGATGAGGAGGAGGAGGACGAAGAGGATGAGGAGGATGAGGAGGACGAGGAGGACGAGGAGGAGGACGAGGATGACGAGGACGAGGAGGAGGATGAGGAGGAGTAGGACGAGGAGAAGCACGAGGAGGAGGAGGAGGAGGAGGTCGAGGACGAGGAGGATGAGGAGGACGAGGAGGACGAGGAGGAGGAGGAGGAGGAGGAGGTGGACGAGGAGGACGAGGAGGACGAGTACGAGGAGGAGGATGAGGAGGTGGAGGAGGAGGAGGACGAGGAGGAGGACGAGGAGGACGAGGAGGACGCGGAGGACGAGGAGGAGGAGGACGAGGACGAGGAGGACGAGGAGGAGGAGGAGGAGGAGGAAGAGGAGGAGGACGAGGAGGAGGAGGAGGACGAGGACGAGGAGGAGGAGGACGAGGAAGACGAGTAGGAGGAGGAGGAGGAGGAGGACGAGGAGGAGGATGAGGAGGACGAGGAGGACGCGGATGACGAGGAGGAGGCGGACGAGGAGTACGAGGAGGAGGAGGAGGACGATGAGGAGGAGGAGCAGGAGGAGAAGGAGGAGACGAGGACGAGGAGGACGAGGACGAGAAGGAGGAGGAGCAGGAGGAGGAGGATGAGGAGGGTGAGGAGGACGAGGAGGACGAGGAGGACAAGGAGGACGAGGATGACGAGGAGGAGGAGGAGGAGGAGGAGGAGGAGGAGGAGGACGAGGAGAAGGACAAGGAGGAGGAGGAGGAGGAGGAGGAGGAGGACGATGAGGACGAGGAGGACGAGGAGGACGAGGAGGAGGAGGAGGAGGATGAGAAGGATGACGAGGAGTAGGAGGAGCAGGAGGTGGAGGAGGAGGACGAGGACGAGGAGGACGAGGAGGACGAGGACGAGGAGGATGAGGAGGAGGAGGAGGACAAGAACGAGGAGGAGGAGGAGGAGGAGGACGAGGACGAGGACGAGGAGCAGGACGAGGAGGAGGAGGAGGACGAGGAGCAGGACGAGGAGCAGGACGAGGAGGAGGAGGAGGACAAGGAGGAGGACGAGGAGGACGAGGAGGAGGACAAGGAGGAGGAGGAGGAGGAGGACGAGGAGGAGGAGGAGGAGGAGGACGAGGAGGAGGAGGAGGACGAGGAGGAGGACGAAGAGGAGGAGGAGGACAAGGACGAGGAGGAGGAGGAGGAGGACGAGGAGGAGGAGGCCGAGAAGGAGGATGAGGAGGAGGAGGAGGAGGACAAGGAGGAGAAGGACGAGGAGGATGAGGAGGACGGGGAGGAGGAGGAGGACGAGGAGGAGGACGAGGTCGAGAAAGAGGAGAAGGAGGAGGACGAGGACGAGGGGGACGAGGAAGACGCGGTGGACGAAGACGAGGATGAGGAGGAGGATGAGGAGGAGGACGAGGAGGAGGACGAGGAGGACGAGGAGTGGGGGGAGGAGGAGGAGGACGAGGAGGAGGACGAGGAGGAGGAGGAGGAGGAGGATGAGGAGGAGGAGGAGGACGAGGAGGAGGAGGACGAGGCGGAGGAGGGGGACGAGGAGGACGACGAGGACGAGGAGGAAGAGGAGGACGAGGCCGAGTAGGAAGACCAGTAGGAGGACGAGGAGGAGGACGAGGAGGATAAGGAGGACGAGGAGGACGAGGAGGAGGACGAGGATGACGAGGACGAGGAGGAGGATGAGGAGGAGTAGGACGAGGAGAAGCACGAGGAGGAGGAGGAGGAGGAGGTCGAGGACGAGGAGGATGAGGAGGACGAGGAGGACGAGGAGGAGGAGGAGGAGGAGGAGGTGGACGAGGAGGACGAGGAGGACGAGTACGAGGAGGAGGATGAGGAGGTGGAGGAGGAGGAGGACGAGGAGGAGGACGAGGAGGACGAGGAGGACGCGGAGGACGAGGAGGAGGAGGACGAGGACGAGGAGGACGAGGAGGAGGAGGAGGAGGAGGAAGAGGAGGAGGACGAGGAGGAGGAGGAGGACGAGGACGAGGAGGAGGAGGACGAGGAAGACGAGTAGGAGGAGGAGGAGGAGGAGGACGAGGAGGAGGATGAGGAGGACGAGGAGGACGCGGATGACGAGGAGGAGGCGGACGAGGAGTACGAGGAGGAGGAGGAGGACGATGAGGAGGAGGAGCAGGAGGAGAAGGAGGAGACGAGGACGAGGAGGACGAGGACGAGAAGGAGGAGGAGCAGGAGGAGGAGGATGAGGAGGGTGAGGAGGACGAGGAGGACGAGGAGGACAAGGAGGACGAGGATGACGAGGAGGAGGAGGAGGAGGAGGAGGAGGAGGAGGAGGACGAGGAGAAGGACAAGGAGGAGGAGGAGGAGGAGGAGGAGGAGGACGATGAGGACGAGGAGGACGAGGAGGACGAGGAGGAGGAGGAGGAGGATGAGAAGGATGACGAGGAGTAGGAGGAGCAGGAGGTGGAGGAGGAGGACGAGGACGAGGAGGACGAGGAGGACGAGGACGAGGAGGATGAGGAGGAGGAGGAGGACAAGAACGAGGAGGAGGAGGAGGAGGAGGACGAGGACGAGGACGAGGAGCAGGACGAGGAGGAGGAGGAGGACGAGGAGCAGGACGAGGAGCAGGACGAGGAGGAGGAGGAGGACAAGGAGGAGGACGAGGAGGACGAGGAGGAGGACAAGGAGGAGGAGGAGGAGGAGGACGAGGAGGAGGAGGAGGAGGAGGACGAGGAGGAGGAGGAGGACGAGGAGGAGGACGAAGAGGAGGAGGAGGACAAGGACGAGGAGGAGGAGGAGGAGGACGAGGAGGAGGAGGCCGAGAAGGAGGATGAGGAGGAGGAGGAGGAGGACAAGGAGGAGAAGGACGAGGAGGATGAGGAGGACGGGGAGGAGGAGGAGGACGAGGAGGAGGACGAGGTCGAGAAAGAGGAGAAGGAGGAGGACGAGGACGAGGGGGACGAGGAAGACGCGGTGGACGAAGACGAGGATGAGGAGGAGGATGAGGAGGAGGACGAGGAGGAGGACGAGGAGGACGAGGAGTGGGGGGAGGAGGAGGAGGACGAGGAGGAGGACGAGGAGGAGGAGGAGGAGGAGGATGAGGAGGAGGAGGAGGACGAGGAGGAGGAGGACGAGGCGGAGGAGGGGGACGAGGAGGACGACGAGGACGAGGAGGAGGAGGAGGACGAGGCCGAGTAGGAAGACCAGTAGGAGGACGAGGAGGAGGACGAGGAGGATAAGGAGGACGAGGAGGACGAGGAGGACGAGGACGAGGACGAGGACGAGGAGGAGGAGGCGGAGGACGAGGAGGATGAGGAGGATGAGGAGGAGGGGGAGGAGGAGGAGGAAGAGGAGGAAGAGGAGGAGGAGGAGGAGGAAGAGGAGGAGGACGAGGAGGAGGAGAAGGAGGAGAACAAGGACGAGGACGAGGAGGAGGATGAGGAGGAGGACGAGGAGAAGGAGGAGGAGGAGGAGGACGAGGAGGAGGATGACGACGAGGAGGAGGACAATGAGGATGAGGAGGGTGGGGAGGAGGAGGAGGAGGACGAGGAGGAGGAGGCGGACGAGGAGGAGGAGGGGGACGAGGAGGAGGATGAGGAGGAGGAGGACGAAGAGGATGAGGAGGATTAGGAGGACGAGGAGGACGCGGAGGAGGACGAGGAGGAGGACGAGGAGTACGAGTAGGAGGAGGAGGACGGGTAGGAGGACGAGGAGGACGAGTAGGAGGACGAGGAGGACGCGAAGGACGAGGAGGAGGAGGACGAGGACGAGGAGGACGAGGAGGAGGAGGAGGAGGAAGAGGATGAGGAGCAGGAGGAAGAGGAGGAGGACGAGGAGGAGGATGAGGAGGATGACGAGGAGGAGGACGAGGAGGAGGATGAGGACGAGGAGGAGTACGAGGAGGAGGACGAGGAGGACGAGTAGGAGGAGGAGGAGGAGGATGACGAGGAGTAGGACGAGGAGTACGAGGAGGACGTGGAGGACGAGCAGGAGGAGGAGGATGAGGAGGATGAGGAAGACGAGGAGGACAAGGAGGACGAGGAGGACGAGGAGGAGGAGGAGGAGGAGGACGAGGAGGAGGACGAGGAGGAGGACGAGGACGATGAGGAGGAGGACGAGGAGGACGAGCAGGAGGAGGAGGATGAGGAGGATGAGGAGGACGAGGAGGACAAGGAGTACGAGGAGGACGAGGAGGAGTAGGAGGAGGAGGACGAGGAGGAGGACGAGGAGGAGGAGGAGGACGAGAAGGAGGAGGACGAGGAGAAGGACGAGGAGGAGAAGGAGGACGAGGAGGACGAGGAGGACGACGACGAGGAGGAGGATGAGGACGAGGAGGAGGACGAGGAGGAGGACGAGGAGGAGGACGAGGAGGACGAGTAGGAGGAGGAGGAGGAGGACGAGGAGGAGGACGAGGAGGATGAGGAGGACGCGGAGGACGAGGAGGACGAGGAGGAGGAGGAGCAGGAGGACGAGGAGGAGGACGAGGAGGAGGAGGTGGAGGAGGAGGACGATGAGGACGAGGAGGACGAGGAGGACGAGGAGGAGAACGATGAGGAGGGGGAGGAGGACGAGGAAGAGGATGAGAAGGATGACGAGGACGAGGAGGAGGAGGAGGAGGAGGAGGACGAGGAGGAGGAGGAGCAGGAGGTGGAGGAGGAGGACGAGGACGAGGAGGACGAGGAGGACGAGGAGGAGGAGTAGGAGGACGAGGACGAGGAGGATGAGGAGGAGGAGGAGGACAAGAACGAGGAGGAGGAGGAGGAGGACGAGGACGAGGAGGAGGAGGACGAGGGCGAGGACGAGGACGAGGAGCAGGACGAGGAGGAGGACGAGGACAAGGAGGAGTAGGAGGAGGAGGAGGACGAGGAGCAGGACGAGGAGCAGGACGAGGAGGAGGAGGAGGACAAGGAGGAGGACGAGGAAGACGAGGAGGACAACGAGGAGTAGGAGGCCGAGAAGGAGGATGAGGAGGAGGAGGAGGAGGACAAGGAGGAGAGGGACGAGGAGGATGAGGAGGACGGGTAGGAGGCGGAGGACGAGGAGGAGGACGAGGACGAGAAGGAGAAGGAGGACGAGGAGGGAGACGAGGACGAGAAAGAGGAGAAGGAGGAGGACGAGGACGAGGGGGACGAGTAAGACGAGGTGGACGAAGACGAGGATGAGGAGGAGGATGAGGAGGAGGACGAGGACGAGAACGAGGAGGACGGGGGGGGGGGAGGAGGAGGAGGAGGAGGAGGAGGACGAGGAGGAGGAGGACGAGGACAAGGAGGAGGGTTAGGAGGAGGAGGGGGACGAGGAGGACGAGTAGGAAGACCAGGAGGAGGACGAGGAGGAGGACGAGGAGGACGAGGAGGATGAGGAGGAGGACGAGGACGAGGAGGAGGAGGAGGAGGACGAGGAGCATGAGGAGGATGAGGAGGAGGGGGAGGCGGAGGACATGGAGGACGAGGAGGAGGAGGAGGATGAGGAGGAAGAGGAGGAAGAGGAGGAGGAGGAGGAGGAAGAGGAGGAGGACAAGGAGCAGGACGAGGAGGAGGAGGAGGAGGACGAGGACGAGGAGGAGGACGAGGAGGAGGAGAAGGAGGAGAACAAGGATGAGGACGAGGAGGAGGAGGAGGAGGAGGACGAGGAGGAGGAGGAGGAGGACGAGGGGGAGGACGAGGAGGAGGACGACGACGAGGAGGAGGACGATGAGGATGAGGAGGGTGGGGAGGAGGAGGAGGACGAGGAGGAAGAGGAGGAGGAGGACGAGGACGAGGAGGCAGACGAGGAGGAGGAGGGGTACGAGGAGGAGGATGAGGAGGAGGAGGACGAAGAGGACGAGGATTACAAGGACGAGGAGGAGGAGGAGAAGGAGGAGGAGAACGAGGAGGAGGACAAGGAGGAGGACGATGAGGAGGAGGAGGACGAGGACGAGCACGAGGAGGAGGAGGGGGAGGGGGAGGAGGAGGAGGAGGAGGACGAGGAGGGTGACGAGAAGGGGGACGAGGAGCAGGAGGACGAGGAGGAGGTGGAGGAGGAGGAGGAGGAGGACGAGGAGGAGGAGGAGGAGACGGAGGAGGACCGGGACGAGGAGGAGGAGGGGGATGAAGAGAAGGATGAGGACGAGGAGGAGGAGGATGAGGAGGAGGACGAGGAGGACGAGGAGGATGAGGAGGACGAGGAGGAGGAAGGACGACGAGGAGAAGGACGAGGAGGACGAGGAGGGGGAGGAGGAGGAGGAGGACAAGGAGGAGGAGCAGGAGGGGGAGGAGGAGGAAAACAAGGAGGAGGGGGACGAGGAGGAGGAGGACGAGGAGGAGAACGAGGAGAACGAGGAGGACGAGGGGGACGAGGAGGACGAGGAGGACGAGGAGGAGGAGGAGGAGGAGGAGGAGGAGGAGGAGGAGGAGGAGGAGGAGGAGGAGGACGAGGACGAGTACGAGTACGAGGATGAGGAGCAGGACGAGGAGGAGGAGGTGGAGGACGAGGACAAGGAGGAGGAGGAGGAGAAGGCTGAAGAGGAGGACGAATAGGAGGACGAGGCGTAGGAGGAGAAGGAGGAGGAGGAGTATGATGACGAGGACGAGGACGAGGAGGAGGACGAGGAGGACGAGAAAGACGAGGAGGACGAGGATGAGGAGGAGGACGAGGACGAGGAAGAGGATGAGGGGGAGGACGAGGAGGAGGAGGAGGAGGACGAGGAGGAGGACGACGACGTGGAGGAGGACGATGAGGACGAGGATGGTGGGGATGAGGAGGAGGACGAGGACGAGGAAGACGAGGAGGACGAGGAGGACAAGGAGGAGGAGTACGAGGAGGAGGACGAGAAGGAGGAGGAGGAGGAGGGGGACGAGGAGGAGGACGACACGAGGAGGAGGAGGACGAGGCCGAGGAGGAAGACGAGTTAGGGGACGATGAGCAGGACGAGGAGGACGAGGAGGAGGAGGAGGAGGAGGACGACGAGGAGGAGGACGAGGAGGACGAGGAGGACGAGGACGAGGAGGAGGAGGATGACTAGGAGGACGAGGAGGACGAGGAGGATGAGGAGGACGAGGAGGAGGAAGGACGACGAGGAGAAGGACGAGGAGGACGAGGAGGGGGAGGAGGAGGAGGAGGACAAGGAGGAGGAGCAGGAGGGGGAGGAGGAGGAAAACAAGGAGGAGGGGGACGAGGAGGAGGAGGACGAGGAGGAGAACGAGGAGAACGAGGAGGACGAGGGGGACGAGGAGGACGAGGAGGACGAGGAGGAGGAGGAGGAGGAGGAGGAGGAGGAGGAGGAGGAGGAGGAGGAGGACGAGGACGAGTACGAGTACGAGGATGAGGAGCAGGACGAGGACGAGGAGGAGGAGGACGAGGACGAGGAGGACGAGAAGGAGGACGTGGAGGAGGAGGACGCGGAGGAGGAGGCGGAGGAGGAGGACGAGGAGGACGACGAGGAGGAGGACGAGGACGAGGAGGACGAGGAGGAGGAGGAGGAGGATGAGGACGAGGACAAAGAGGCAGATGAGGAGGAGGAGGAGGACGAGGAGGAGGATGAGGATGAGGAGGAGGACGAGGAGCAGGATGAGGATGAGGAGGAGGACGTGGAGGAGGACGAGGAGAAGGAGGACGAGGAGGAGGAGGATGACGAGGAGGACGAGGAGGAGGACGAGGAGGAGGAGGAAGACGAGGCGGGCGAGGAGGAGGGGGAGCAGTACGAGGAGGAGGAGGAGGAGGACGAGGAGGAGGAGGAGGAGGACCAGAAGGAGGACCAGGAGGACGAGGATGAGGAGGAGGAGGAGGACGAGGAGGAGGAGGACGAGGAGGAGGACGAGGAGGAGGAGGAGGAGGACAAGGAGGAGGACCAGGAGGAGGACCAGGAGGACGAGGACGAGGACGAGGAGGAGGAGGAGGAGGCGGAGGAGGAGGACGGGGAGGAAGAGGCCGGCGAGGAGCGGGAGGACGAAGACGAGGTGGAGGATGAGCAGGAGGACGAGGAGGAGGAGGAGGAGGTGGACGAGGACTAGGAACAGGACGAGGAGCAGGAGGAGGACGAGGAGGAGGAGGAGGAGGACGGGGAGGACGAGGGGGACGAGTGGGAGGACAAGGACGAGGAGGACGAGGAGGAGGAGGAGGAGGAGGAGGATGATATGCGCAGCTTTTTTCACTAGGGGCAGAGCTGGGGGTCCTCGTGGGAGCCTTTAGGGCTCGGTGACCCTTTCCGATGTTACTCCTGCCGCCTCTCTTGTCCCACTCCCATTCTTCCTGACGACTTCCGTGCTCAGGGTGAGAGGGAGTACAAAGGTGTTCCGCATCTCTGTAGGCTCAGCACTCTGTTCCTCACTTCCAGGCATCACTCCAATCTCTCAACTCTTAGTTGGCTCGTTGTTTTGGGGTCTTCTTTAGCAAGCTAGAAGCAGTAGCTTCTCATGGGATGCTGGTCCTGGAGTTATTTTGCATATCCCCCCCCCCAAGTCTCTTCCCCTCACTGTTTGGGGAGGTCCCCATCCTTCACTGTCTCAGAGAAGGGCCATTAACTCACCCCAGCCAGGGCTTTTACTGATACAAAAACTATTAACAACAACGACCCGTAATTACTATAAGTCAAGCAGCACCCCAGCAGCAACCATGGTAACCTTTTTCTCACAAAAAAATTGGCAGAATTTTTGTTCATAACAGTCCCCCCTCTTTTGCTTTGATCGAGCTTAAATTTTAAGCTCGCATCAACTTACAATATTTGACTCATGAGCTTCATATTTAATTTTTTGAATTGACTATACATTTCTTGAGCACTTTGGTAATCACGGTTACTGAATTTTGTTACTTTTCTTGGTTTCTTTAGGTTGATCTGCATGGCAAATGCTGTTTTTCTGAAACTGATAAATAAGCATAGTAAAAAGAGCAATCCTCCAAGTATACACACAGTGAGAAAAATTACTTTTTCCCGTACATCCTTTTTGAAAATCTCCAGGTTCTCCCACCAACTTGAATCAAGTGTAGGAGTTTGTTCTTGATTATTTACACATGCTAATAGTTTTATTTTGTTTGAAATGTCCCTAATAATTGCATTCTTTATTTTTAATACTGCCTGGAGCCTGATGACTTTGTTTAACATAAATGTTGGGGTCTGAACTTGTCCTTTACAATTTTGAATTTCCTCAATTTCTATTTCACTTTGCTTATTCTGTTTAATTTCTCCCAAATCATTATATATAGGAACTCCTAAACTTGATCCAGTTTCTTTGGGCAACAAGAAGAAAATTGGTTTTATCATTCTAGCGGTGCAGCTGTCAGACCAGTCTCCTGACAATTTGGTGGGTACTGTGGTATCAGAGATCAAACCTAGGGTTTTAGAGCTCCCCTGAAATGTGTTCCAAAAGGGGTTTATCTCTTTTTCAGTACACTCATAACATTCATAAACTTCATGGTGATCACACTTGTCTTTTTTTTTTTTTTTCAGCAGACTCTAATTTGTTTGGATCTTTTGGGATCCACTGGGTGGCTGAATACTCCACTGCTAAATACTTGTTACAAACAATTTTTCTTACCATTTTCACCATTTCTTTTCTTTTTACCAGATCTACTGAGCTTGTTTCAGCAGCATCACAACCTGGCTTCCCCTATAGGGCACTCTCCTAGGAGTGGCTGCCTAAAAGTGGCAATATTGTGGGCTATCCAATACAATCTCTTATTTTTCTGATAAAGGACCAATTTGGAGAGGTTAACACAATCAGGGTTAGAACTGATGTGGACTCTCGACAAGGAGCTCACTTCCTCCTCATAGAGGAGTTGGTAGCACTCACTGCACGGCTCAGCTGGGCTCCCCAGAGCACCGCCAGCAATCAGAGCCATCATTACTACCCTTCCCAAGAGTCCGGTATGGGTCATCTTGCACAGCCTGCCCACCCGGCCTTGCCTCTTGGCGAATTTTACTGAGAAGAAGCTTCCAAGCTCTTTAGAGTCCCTTCTACCCGCTTCTCTGGTTAAACCTCTCTTGGTCCGTCCTTACTAATTTTGGTTTCTCCTAGGGGAGTGCTCTGTAGAGGATTAACCTGGAGTCTTTGGTACTAAATTGGGGAACTTAACCAGAATTACCTATTTACAGTGTTAAACTTTTTACCAGCATAGTTTACACAGAACAGTCTTGAAACATTTTAAGCAATGTTAGAACTCTGATACCAATTTTCCCACACAGTTCAGTCTTTTTGACTCTTCCTTCTGAGAGTCAACTTTAAATCACAGTATACTTAGGTGAATTTGAATCCTTATCCAGTGCCCGGAGGTCAGAGTGGTGTGGACTCTGGCCCAATGCCAGAGGGAAAAACTGGGACTCTGGCCCAATGCCAGAAGGAGAATGGGGTGGAGTCTGGTCCAATGCCAGAATGCCAGAGGGAAAAAACCCTATGTTTAATCCTGGTCCAATGCCAGGGGGTGAGGGTGATGTAGGTCCAACCTTTTTCTTTTGGTCTGCACAGTCGAATTAGTAATGAAAAATACCTGAAATGGGCTTTCAAACACAGGCATTAATGGTCTGCAATGTTATGATTCTATCAAAACTCAGTTTCTCTGTTTAATGTTATTGGTTAACTTCTCTTTTTCCATAGCTTGCATGTTTCTCTCATCAACTTCGGCATACTCTGTATTTTGCAAGGAGTTGTATTTCTGTTAGCTAACTTAACTCCCAAAATGCTTTTATTCTCCTATTTTTCTGTGTATTTAATTCACTGGTTTTCTGTTCTGTTTTTAAAGATCTTATCTATTTATCTCTTGCTTCTGTTTCTTACTTTCACTTACAGCTTAAATACTACTTTGCTTTCAACCCCTTACACTTAATTTTTTTTTTTTCTTACACCATTCTTCTACACAATACACTTCCCTCTAAGGAGATGTGGTAAAACTTATAATGCACAATCTACATTACCTCTATTCTAATTCGTCTGTATTCACTCTCTTTTATTTCTCATTCATTTTCACACATTCCTTCACACCTTCAAGACACAAACTGGATCATTATTGCTAAAAAATCACTGTGGCTCCCCTCACATTGGGGTTGGCCCACAGGTCTCAGTATCCCTGGGCCTCTTGGAAGGGCCCTGACTCTGGTTGCCTCTGGTGCATGTTCACCTGTGAGGCTGTCTGCGTGTCACTCATGCTCTTACAGCTACGGCTCCCTCACACATCTGGGGAGCACTAGTCTTGTTTGCAGGTCACTCACACACTTCGGCCACAGCCCCCATCCGCCCAGGTGACACAAGCCTGGTTTGCAGGTCACACACACACTTCCACTGCCCCCTTCCCACCTGCCTGGGAAGTTGAGGCTGACTTTGCTTGTGACTCACTCTCACACACACAACAAGACAACAATAAGGTACCTTTCACTTTCACATCACTTATTACAAGTTTAGTTTCACTGGCCAGTTTTGGTAGTATTGGATATCCTTTCTACTTAGCTGTTTTTGTCTAACTTCAGATGTTACCTTGTTGAGATAGGACTTATCTGCTCCTGTATCTAGTCAAAAAAGTCTAATTCTTCATTTAGGGGTCCCACCTCAAAGTTTACCAAGGGCTCTTCTAGATGTTGCATCAGGTCCCCTGAAGTGTAAAGCCCCTGACCCTCTAATTGTCACCTCTAAGGATCTTCCCTAAATTATCTTGTTCCCTGGCTATTACTGCATCGAGACTGAGCTTTCTACAAAATCTCCTGACGTGTCCTGCCTTTCCACAGTAAGAGCAATGTCGTTCTCTCAAAGGGCCTTGAGGTGTCTCCATCCCTCTTGTACCTGACGGTACTGACCTATCCTTGCCTCCTCCTGGGGGTGGACCCGCCCACCCTGCACTTTCTCTAGCTACAGAAACCATGATCTTAGCCTTGGCCTTTGCTTTTTCTTCCTCCCTCCTTAAATACACCTTCAATGCCTCTCTTAATAACCCATTTATGTCCTTCTCTTGCCAATCTTTCATCTTTTCCAATTTTCTCCTTATATCAGGCCAAGATTTGGTAACAAATTGGACTTTTATTAGCATTTGACCTTCTAGGGTGTCTGGGTCTATTCTGGAGTACAACTGGAAGTTCCGCTTTAGGCGGTTAAGCCGGGCAGCAGGAGCTTCATCCTTCTCTTGTGCACCCTCAAATGCCAATTGGGTGTTAGTTCCTTTGGGAACTGACTCTTTGATCCCCCGAATCATCAAAGACCTATATTCCATCATGGCCTTCCTCCCCTCCTTCTGGTTAGGGTTCCAGCTGGGCTCCGTTAGTGGCAATTTCTGTTCACCTGTTGGCACCTGGGGTCCTGGACTGTTATCTTTCTCCCATATTCTTATGCCAGCCACCCTAATCATCTGGACCTCTTCTGGGGAAAATAATATACTCAGGGTGGAATTCATCTCCCCCCAAGTGTAGATATTTGGACCTAGAAATTGATCCACTTGGTTGGCTATGCCCACTGGGTCCTCAACTAAATGTCCCAACTCTTTCTTGAATCCTCTCACCTCAGAAACAGTGAGGGGAGCATTCACAAAGCCAACACCTCCTGCCACTCCTCCCATAGGAACCTCTCTGAGGGGAAAAAGTCTCTCTGCCTTGGAGGTCTTGGATCTGGTGCTACAGTAAGGCCCATCTTCAGATGCCAAAATACTTTGAGGGATATCTGGGTTACCCTGAACGTTCTGCCCATCAGCAGGTGTATTTGCTGATAGCTGTTTACTGGGCGAGGAGGCATTTGTGTCCCAACTAGGAGGAGGTAAAGGGACATCAATAGGAGGGGGAGAAGAGCCTGAGTGGATATTAAGTGGAGCTGGAGAAGGGGTGGAGAATGCAGCAGGTGGAGTAGGCACTTGTGGTGATGCAGAAGGAACTGGAGGAGATACTGGGTTTATCATAGCGGAAGCTGAAGAGGTAGAAGGAGGAATTGGAGCAGGTGGTAATGAGATGGCAGCCAGGGGAAGAACCGGACCTGCCATTTGAGGTGCTTGAAGAAAAGGATTATAAGGTGGAGGGGCAGAAGGAGGCAAATAATCCAGGGGGTTCCATCTTTTACTAGTCCTATCATCCCCTCCTTCATTCCCCTCTTTCTTCCTCTGTACCTTACAAATTTGCACCCCTTCATCCTCAACAGCGCTCTTTACCCAGCAAGATACATACAGTAATTGCTCAGGATCAGTATCGCCTCGAGCTGTCAGATAATTATTTAGTTGTTGGCACATCCACTTATCTTTTGTCCCATACCAAGGCCATCCTCCTTGCACCTCTAATTCCAGCCACACTTCCACACAATAGTGGATCATTTTCACTTTATCTAATCCCTCTGTGGCCTCTATAGAATCCCATTTTACTAACAGTTCTCCTAAGGGACTATTGGAATGTATATACCTGTTATGGTTTAGGCCTGGCAAAGCCAGAGCCCCCATAAATATACCTTTTACCTGATATCTGCTGTGAGATGTGGCCAGGAAATAAGCAAAGCAGGCTCCAACTTAAACATAAAAGGAAGTTTATTAACTAAACTACACACACAATTACTAAACTACACACAGAGGGAAAAAAAACCAAGGAGAATGAAAACTACACAGAAACACCTCCTTATCCTCCTCCCACCAAATTCCCAAACACATTTACATTTCCCAAAAATTATCCACACTCGGTCTGGCACCACCCTTTAGAATGCTCGACTTCAGTTCCTCAAGAGGAGAGGGAGTCCTTCCATGTGTCGTGGTGGCCTTTTCCGTCCTTGTTCTGGTGCTCTCACCACCGGACCAGAATCAGGGCTGCTTCCAGGGTTGTCCTTTTAAGGAGGCTGTGTCCAGTTCCAGAAAAGCTCAATCTCTCACCTCTGGGACATCTGTCCCCCCCATATTTTATATACCCCCTGGGGCCGAGGGGTACCCACACTGAATCTTCTTTGGCTCTGGGACATTTCTCCCCCTGGACTCAGTCTCTGTATTACACGGAAACATAGCTCTGTCCATGGCTACACAAAAGAGTCCAGCATAAAATGCCACTCCCTCTTCTCCATCTTTCCAACATCTCTCACTCTCTCTCTCTCTCTGGTCCAGACCTTCATCACTCGCTCATTTCCTTCGTCCTCCTCCACTCTTATCTCTCGTCTAGGAAGGGGTAATGTTCTGTGAAGTTTTCATTGCCCAAAAAAAAAGGGAGAAAAACTCCTCCAAGCGGCTGGACTCCTGGCTGCACCCCCCCCATCTCCTCAGCCGGGCTGCCTGCTGCCAGCATGTGTTTACTGCTTTCAAGGTAACGGCACACAAACACCGGCTACACTCTCTCTGTCTGTCTCCAAGGGGGGGGAACAGGCTGCCCATTGCTTCCTGGCATTTCTTTACTTCTTCCTTCCACCCTTGGGGGAGGCCAGGCCTACCTCTCCCGGGCCGGGCCGCATGGCTTTTCCCCTCCCCCAGCCCAGCCAGCAACTGGGCCGGGGGAGAGACCCAAACTCCTTCACCGCCGGAAATCCAAAAAGAGCTCTGAAGGACAAGAGCCCTGCTTTTAACCCCTTGGGTTCGTAGTCTCAAGAGGCGGATCCAAATGTCTCACTGGTCAAACTAGGTGCCCATCTCAAATTCCAATTACCCATTGGTAACCACAGCAAAACAACATATCCCAGATGTCCCATTTCCAGTCAAACCACGACAATACCTCAGCCTCTTGCCAGTCTTTTTACTATTACACCCTCCCATTTTTCAGATCTCAATAGCAAAAAATCCCAAAGGTGCCTCTACTGACAGGTAATTTCAAAAAAAACTCCTCTGAGGAGCTTCAGCCTCCTCCACCGAACTTCAAATTTCTGCCTGATGCTCAGGACTTTATACTGAAACAACTGCCTGATCTCTTGATTGCCCAACTTTCCCAACGTCAGGTCTTACATCTATCAGGACTTGAACACACGAAACCTCGGCCTAAGAATCCGGGTCGTGCCTGACTCCCTCAGTCAGGAAAAACAACTGCCTGATTTTTAGTTTGCCTAACCTGCCAATTCTTAGGCTTCACCGTATCAGGACTTAAAAGCAAACTGCAGCCTCCTTCGCTGGGGTTTGTGCCTGACTCCTTTGTCAGGACTTACTTTGCCTGCAGGGCTTGTGAGCTACCCAAATCCTTCTCGGGACTTACAAATCTTACCCGTATTGTTTTCGGGACTTCCAAATCCTACCCGAATCCTTCTCGGGACTTACAAATCTGCCTGACTTCCCTTTGGCGTGCCACTCATACAACTATTCCCTCCGTACGCCCGGAGGGGGGGGCCCTTTTTTTCCCCCTTAGGAGACGACCCACTCACACTAATTCCAAGCACCGCCCCCTGTTCCTGGCCGGCTTTCTCTCAAAAGCTCAGAAACGCGGTACTTAGGGGTCCACTCTCAGGTCGAGGGTCCGGCTGCCGGCCTTCGTCTCACTCACACACACATGCGCACGTCTCGCACTCCCGCCACCGGATTTCTCACCAGTCCGGTGCTCCGGTGCTCCTCTGCGTCGCTGCTCCTGAGCCGATCCCTCTGGTCCTGGTAGCCAGCTGTCCTTGAGGTCCAAGATGGCCAGTCCTGGTGTCCTCTTTTGGCGTGGCTATCCCGGACGAGCGCCCCAGCTGAAATAAACAGGGCCAGGAGACTTCTTCTCCTTTTAATGCCTTTATTATAAGTGATCAGCTCAGGATTGGGCAGCTCGGCGGGGCTGCAGTCTCCCGTCATCTCTCCCAGGGCGACTCAGAGGAGGAGGACGACATGTGCAGCTTTGTCCACTAGGGGCATAGCTGGGGGTCCAGTCCTCGTGGGAGTCTTTCGGGCATCAAGACCCTCCGATGTTGAATTGGTCCCACTTTCGCCCCCTCCCAGACCCAGCCCAGGGGCTCTCGAACACAGGGTGAGGAACAACGTCTCTGCAGGCCCAGCACTCTGCTCCTCACATCCAGACATCACTCCAATCTCTCAACTCTTATGTGGCTCGTTGTTTTTGGGGTTCTTCCTGGATGTTTGGAGTAGGGGTCCCACACAGTATGCTGGTCCTTGGAGTATTTTGCATATCCCTCCTCTGCAAAGTCTCTTCTCCTTGCTGTTCGCGAGGTACCCCACCTTTCACTTTCTCAGAGAAGGGCCATTAACTCACCCCAGCCAGTGCTTTTACTGATACAAAAACAACTATTAACAACAATGACCCGTAATTACCATAACACAAGCAGCATCCCAGCAGCAACAGTGGTAACCATTTTCTCACAAAAAAAATCAACAGAATTTTTGTTCATAACACTGGGGAACACTGGGAACATTGTGGTAGACACTGGGACATACTGGGACATACTGGGTGCTACTGGGACAAACTGGGGACACTGGAGTTATTGCAGAGAAGACTGGGGGCACTGGGGTCACATGGATGACATTGGGAGGAAATGGGAATGACTGGGATTGAACTCAGGTGTATTGGGACGGACTGGGCTTTACTGGGAGGGATTGGAGGGGCAGTGGGGTTGATCTGGGTTCTACTTGGGATGAACTGGGCTTTACTGAGGTTATACTGGTCTGTACTGGGAATGAACTGGGCTGTACTGGGAGAGACTGGAGGAGGGTGATTTGGCTGTTCCCACCTCCACCATATCCCATTTGCCGAGGCTCCTGCCCATCACCAGTTGCAGACAATCAGTACCAGGGATCCGTGTCTGGGGGTGGTGCCTAGATGGGCTCCATATTTTCTTTTTGCCTACAACTTCCATCATGCCCTGCGGCCCTATTGAGCTCCATTGGAGCCGGAACTACAACACCCATCATGCCCCACGCTCCACAGAACACTGGGATCCGCCCCCACCTTTCCCATCAGTGTCCCCCAGACCCTCCAAGATCCCTCAGAGCCCATTCGGGACCCCCCAAAAGCGTCCCCGGATCCCCTGAGTGCTCCCAACCCCACAGATGCCCGGTACAGCCACTTCTGGGAATTTATCTCCTCTCATCCCCTGTGGCCCCTGAGCCCCTCAGAACACAGTCCAGCGCCTAAAACTCCTGCCGTGCCCCATGCCCTAAAGAGCCCGGTTAGAGCTCCCTGAGCTCCTCCCAAATGCTCCCGAACTGTTTAAGTTTCCCCGAGGATCTCAAGTTGCGGCTCGGATGCAAAAGTGTGCGCCAAGAGCCTTCCCGGACCCCCAAACATCATGTTCAAGCCACTTGCGGGACTACAGCTCCCACCATGCTCCGCGGCGCATGCCCAGCGCTACTCCAACCGGGACTTCATCTCCTGTCATGCCCCGCGCCCCACCGAGAGCCATTGCAGCCGCACCCAGAACTCCTGTGATGCTCCGCGGCCCCGTTAAACAGTATGATATCCGCGCCTAAAACTCCCATCACCCCCTGCACCCCGTTCGAGCCCCGTTCGAGCCCCCCAAGGGCCCACCTGGACCCTGAAGGGCCTCAAATTCCCCTCCCTGACCTCCAAGGGCCCCCCTGGACCCCCAAGTGCTGCCCTGGACCCCGAACTGTCCCTCAGAATCCCTGAGTGCCCCTCCAAGTGCCCACTTGGCTCCCCCAAGTGTCCTCCAGACCCTCAAGTTCTCTCTCGGAATTCTCTCCCCAGACCCAGAACTGCCCCAAATGTGCCCCAGAAATGTCTCCATAGACAGAGTGGTCCCTTTTACCCTGTATAAGAAATATATTATAAAAAAAGATTACAAGAGGACTGCAAATATTACTAATTATTATAAAGAGGAAAAGCTAAATAGCCAATAAAACTTAATTAATTAATGAAGGGAATTATGTTGCTCGGAACCAATGACCAACTACTTTTTGGTTGCTAAAAATGTATAGGTTTTTAAAGAACAGCATAAAAGTTAGGTAATAAAACTCCAGAATAAGATTTTTATAAATAGAAAAAGATAAATATAACTATTTAAATTAATTAAATTTTATTTTTAGAGAAAAATGAATATTTAATTTTTTTTTTAATACAGTTTTATATTTTGGCTCAGGTGGGCCATGTCACACATGGTGAGGCTGTGGGTGAGGAGCAGCTTGTCCAAACAGGCTCAGCCTGCAAGGGGCTCATTCTTCTCCCTGACAAGACCTCCTAAGGAGACATTCAGCATCAAGATCACTTGGGAATGCTTCCATCCCCTCTTCTCTGAAATGAAAAGTAAAAAAATAATTTCTTGACTAAAACCAAAAATTACGAGGTGTACTCTGGAATCTCCCTCCTGAAGAGAACTCCAAACTGACTCCAAGCACTGCGGAATCCCTGGAGACAGGAAGACAATGGAAGGAGGACAAAGAGCTCCTGAGGGCTTTCTGTATTTTAATCAGCCCCACGCTGGATTTGGGGCTGGGTCCAAGAGCCTCAGGCACGCTGAGAGGGATGCTCAAGGAGTCAGCAGCAAAACTCCAAGTGCCTTGGAGCATGGCTGGGCCCCAGTGAGGGCAGGGAGTGCCAAAGGCTGCCCAGGGCCTGCTGAGTGTAGACACTTGAGGCCAGGATTGCAGGGAGCTAAAGGCTCTGAGCAGGGAACTGCAATGCTGAGCAAGGCCTAGCTTGGCTGCAGGAAGCAGAAAGGCCAAGCCCTGAGCCCAGCCTGGGCCTGCAGGGCCTGTCCCTCACGGTTGCCTTGGGGCTCTTGGTGGGCCAGGGGGAGCTGAGGGGCAGCAAGGACAAATGGCATCAACCTGCAGCCCCTGCCAAACTCCCCAGGGAGGCCGAGGGAGAAGCAAAGTGCAGCCCCTGACAGGAAAGTTCCTCCTGTGGGGCCTCCAGAGGCACTGCCTGAGCCCAGGGCACAAAGGCCTGGGTGCCTGTGGCCCTGCCAGCCCTGCCCAGCCCTTGGCCATCTGTCCTGCAGGTTGTGCCCCCTGGGCGTGCTGCTCCTCTGCCCTGGCCGGCTGCACTCGCCCATCTCGCTGTGCCCCAGCATTTCTCACCCAGTGTTTCTGTGCCCTCCCTGGGCTCCCTGCACCCAGCGCTGCCGGCTCCTGGCACACAGAGCCCAGCCATGGCCCAGCCTCACACTGCCACACCTCCAGCACCAACATTCTGCCCTACGAGGGACTTTGCTTTCTCCTCAGCTCCAGGCTGAATCTTCCAAGCTGCACTTTGGGGAGGTTTCCTGCAATTCCCACTGCCAAGGAAAGCTCTGTCTCCTTCTGGTCACAAACAGAGAAGGGCTGGAGTGAGATGCGGTGGTCAGAGTCTGTTTGTTGGGCACAGCGACCATTGTAGCCATGATATTTTCTGAAAAATCCCTTTGCTAGGATTTTTCTCCTGAGAAGCTGAGGCCTCAGGAACAAAATATAAACAATGATTATCTGCTGCTCTGGAATGCAACAGGTGGATCTGGGATTGGCCTCATGTCGTTGTTTCTAATTAATGGCCAATCACAGTCCAGCTGTGTCTCTCCGTGGTCACACACAGGATTTTGTTATCATGCCATTCTTTCTCCTTTGCTTGCAAGCCTTCTGATGAAATCCTTTCTTCTATTCTTTTTTTATAGTTTTAATATAATATCTATCATAAAATATTAAATTAGTCTTCTGAAACATGGAGTCAGATCCTTCTCTCTTCCCTCTTCTGGGACCCCTGTGAACACCACTACAGACCACGAAATTATTAAGTTTTTTAATATTCTCTGAAAGAACGAGGGGCATCAACTAAACATCTACAACTGGCTGGATGGCCAGTTGAGTGGTGGTGAATGGTACACCTGAGAGTGGTGGCAAACGCTGCTGCATCCAGCTGGCAGCCAGTCACCAGTGGTATCCCTCAGGGGTCTCTGCTGGAGCCAGTCCTGTTCAATATTGTTACTGACAACATGGATGAGGGTGTTGAGTCTTTCAGTAGTAAATCTGCAGACAAAACTAAGCTGGGAGTGTGTGTCCATCTGCTGGAAGGTAGGGGGGCTCTGCAGAGAGACCGGGAACAGTTGGATGGATGGGCAGAGTCCAATAAGATGAAGTTTAATAAGTCCAAGTGCCGGGTCCTGCACTTTGGCCACAACAACCCCTGCAGTGCTACAGGCTAGGGACAGAGTGGCTGGAGAGCAGCCAGGCAGAAAGGGACCTGCGGGGACTGATGGACAGCAGGCTGGACATGGGCCAGCAGTGTGCCCAGGTGGACAAGAAGGCCAATGGCTCCTGGCTGGATCAGGAATGGTGTGGCCAGCAGGAGCAGGGCAGTGATTGCTCCCCTGCACTCAGCACTGGTGAGGCCACACCTTGAGTGCTGTGTCCAGTTCTGGGCCCCCAATTTAGGAAGGACAAGGAGGGGCTGGAGCATGTCCAGAGAAGGGCAACAAGGCTGGAGAGGGGTCTGGAGCACAAGAGCTGTGAGGAGAGGCTGAGAGAGCTGGGGTTATTTTTCCTGGAGAAGAGGAGGCTCAGGAAGACAAGGCGGTGTCAGGGCACAGGTTGGACTTGATGATCTCCAAGGTCTTTTCCACCCTGGCTGATTCTCTGACTGTCTGGAACCACCCTTGGAGCAGTTGCAGGAGGAGCACTGGGCCTCCTCTTCAGCAGCTCCAGCAGCCCAGGTCCCTCAGCTTCTCCTGCCAGCCCCAAAGCCCATCCTGTCAGTCCTGCAGAGCCTCTGCAGCTCCTCCTCACTGCCCAGAACAGGGAGCCCCAGAGCCAGACACAGCAGCCCAGATGTGCCCCCCTGGCCTGGGGTGCCTCTGGCAAGGGAGCAGCACCAGGCGCTGCGGGAGCCTGCAGACAATTCCTGCAGCACTTGTAGGATGATCCTGCTCCCCAAGGGACATTCCCATGGTGCCAAATCAGGAACTGCAATGGGGAGTGGGGCCAGAGAGGAAAGGGCATACAGGGATGGGCTGTTTGAAGGGGAGAGAACAGTGCTGGGAAGGAGGGAGAAATCTGGAACAAGAAAGAGGAGAGAAATCAAAGGTGAAGCAGAGGAAATGATCAG
The DNA here is from genome assembly GCF_028551555.1 of Melozone crissalis. Lineage (NCBI taxonomy): Eukaryota > Metazoa > Chordata > Aves > Passeriformes > Passerellidae > Melozone > Melozone crissalis. The sequence goes on along the minus strand of NW_026535896.1, from coordinate 6,601,926 downwards.
GGCTGTTTAGGGATGGCTGCCACGCAGCCCTGGCTCTGAGCAACAGCGTCTGCAGTGGGACAGGAAACCCCCAGCTAATGGGAACAAACTTTCTGGCTGACTGCAGAGGCCAGGACAAAGCTGAGTGATTTCCCTGGTGTCCCCCAGCCCTTGCTGGCCCCAGGGGCTGATGGCATTTGTGCTCCCTCAGGTTCATGTCCCCACACCAACAGCATGGGGGTGCTCCCCCTGCTGTGTGCAATGCAAACAGGGGCTGCTGAGCCAGTGCTGCCGTGCCTGTGCCTGCAATGATGGGGCGCCTGTTTAAGCTGGGGGAGAGGCCAGGGCTGCAGAGGGGGGATGTTTTGGCAGCTCCATCAGGACACTCTGGGACGCTGCCCTGGGCTGTGCAGCACACTGGGGATGGATCAGCCCCTGCTCTGCTGCTCCTTCCCGTCTGCCCCAGGGCCCTTGCAGAGCCCCAGCCATGCTGTTTGCCCCCAGCCTGCCCGCAGCCAGCCTGGGGCTGCTCACGGGGGTTTTCTTTGCTGAGCATTGGCCTGGCCATGTTCTTGAGAGAGCCTGGGCAAGGAGCCTGGAGCCCCCAGGGCCTCGCCTGAGGCGTCAGCGCTGCCCCAGCAGTGCCCATGGCCTGTCCCTGCTGCAGCCCCGGCACTGCAACCCCCAGGACTGTGCCCGGTCCCGAGAGCACTCAGGCCCTACAGCAACACCAGGGCCACCAGGACAGCAGGGCAGGGCCACGGCAGCAGCACTGGCAACACCAAGTGCTGCTGCTGCTGCTCGGCACAGCTGCTGGGCCAGCACTGATCTGCCCCCAGCTCTGCACACAGACATTGCTGCTGCAGCTCCAGAGAAGGCAACAAAAGGCATCTCTGCAGAAAACTCTACTGGGAAGTCTTTTATTTCCTTTAAAGTCACCCAGAGTGCAGCCCCTCATTGACACAGTCTGTGGCCACAGGCAAGTTGGAGAGAAAAAAAAAAAAGGGAAATGGCAGAAACAATGGCATTTTTTCTGGACTATATTTAAACATAAAACAAAGGAAAAGAACCTCCACAGTTAAGCCAAAAAGAAGTAGCAAAGATGACGTTGATTACAAGTTATTTGCAGATATTGCCCAGCAGTTTAATATTTCTGAAACCATCCAGTCATCAGTCTCCACACTGCAGCCTTGAGCTCCTGGTTCCTCAGGCTGTAGATGAGGGGGTTCAGGGCTGGAGGCACCACTGAGTACAGAACTGACAGGGCCAGATCCAGGGATCGGGAGGAAATGTTGGGAGGCTTCAAATAGGCAAATGTGGCTGTGCTGATAAACATGGATAGCACACCCAGGTGAGGGAGGCAGGTGGAAAAGGCTTTGTGCCGTCCCTGCTCAGAGCGGATCCTCAGCACAGCTCTGAAGATCTGCACATAGGAGAAAACTATGAACACAAAACAGCCAAATACCAAACACACACTAACAGCAATTAGCCCAAGTTCCCTGAGGTTGGACTGTGAGCAAGAGAGCTTGAGGATCTGTGGGATTTCACAGAAGAACTGGCCCAGGGCATTGCCATGGCATAGGGGCAGGGAAAATGTATTGGCTGTGTGCACCAGAGCATTTAGAAAGGCACTGGCCCAGGCAGCTGCTGCCATGTGGGCACAAGCTCTGCTGCTCAGGAGGGTCCCGTAGTGCAGGGGTTTGCAGATGGACACGTAGCGGTCATAGCACATGATGGTCAGCAGATAAAACTCTGCTCCAATGAAGAACAGAAAGAAAAAGAGCTGAGCAGCACATCCAGTGTAGGAGATGTCCCTGGTGTCCCAGAGGGAATTGTGCATGGCTTTGGGGACAGTGGTGCAGATCATGCTCAGGTTGCTGAGAGCCAGGTTGAGCAGGAAGAAGAACATGGGCGTGTGCAGGTGGTGGCCGCAGGCTACGGTGCTGATGATGAGGCCGTTGCCCAGGAGGGCAGCCAGGAAGATGCCCAGCAAGAGGCAGAAGTGCAGGAGCTGCAGCTGCCGCATGTCTGCCAATGCCGGCAGGAGGAAGTGCCTGATGGAGCTGCTGTTGGACATTTGCTGGGGCTGCACCTGGGGACCTGTTCATGGAGAAAGGACAGTAAAGACTTAGGGGAGGTACCTGTAAACAAAATCAAGGCCATTTCCCATACATTCTCCTCTGTAACACAAAGACATGGTCTTTAATGTTTAAGAGTTCTGAGGTTTTGTTTATAAGCTCCCCCCATGTCTCTGCTGGTAGTTTTGGATATCAAACCATAAGCATGTCTGAGGCCCTCAGGGAGAACAGAGTGAGTTCCCTGGGTCAAGATGATGAATGCAGACTGAGGAGAGATGGTCTGTCATTCTGACCTGTTCAGAGTTTCTTTGGGCTTTAAACTTTCTCAGGTGGAAGGTGACCAGTTTCTTATGCTTCCCTTAAAATGCCCCCACCTACTCCTGGGAGCAGATGCATCCACCACAGCCCAGCTCCACATTTGTAGCCAAGGACTCACTTTGCTCATTTCACCAACCCAGCAGCATTTTCTGTGTCACAACACCTCTGCCTTTCCCCATCAATCTCATAACTCAGAGATGCTCTAGGACAGATTTTCACCCTGGATTGAAGCTCCCAGCTTGGACTGAAATCTCAGGGAGACTCCCAAGTGTCCTTATGATGGCATTGGATGGAGGAAGATGCAGCTCCTTCCCTGGCTGCACTGATAGCATTGCCTAGAGCTGGGCATTGGGGACAATGTCACCCTGAGTCAGCTGTGCCCCCTGCCAGAGCCCCCAGTGCAGGGCAGCTGCTCCCAGCCCTGTGCTCTGCAGAGGGAACTGGGCCCGGGGCTGCAGAGCTGCCCCATGGCTCTGCTGCAGCTCTGCCTTCAGAGGAGGGGCTGCACGCCTTGAAGCCCCAGCCCTGAGGGCAGAGGCTTGGCTTGGGGGCACAGGAGGGAGGGGGCTTGTTCAGAGGGAGGGGCTGCAATGGAGGGGATCCTATGGACATCCCTAAACTCTCCCTGCCACAGCATTGCTGGGATTTGTTTTCTCTCCTTGCCTGATCTCTCTGCTTCCTGCAGGTGTTTCCCTGTGCCTGATCACTCCTTGCCAGCACTCACAGACCCCAAATCTCTGTGAACTTATTGATCACTAAAAGTAACAATTTAGATGTCTCAGGAATTTGTCAAAATTCATAATCAACCTTTAATATTTATCTCTCCTTCCTGCGATTCTCCACTAGTAGGAAACTGAGTACAAAGTATTAGGAAATATCCTTATTTTTGTCAAAATCTTTGTCTTGGAAATATTCTATGACTGATCAGAACCCCTCAGCATTTTAGACCTGCACAAGCATTTCACCTCCCCTGCACCAGAAATACCCAGAGTTGTACTCACAGAGTCTGTAGGCATTGGGATGTTCCAGCTTTAGGAGATGGCTCCAGGAGCTGCAGCTGCATTGTCCTGCAGCCAGAGGTTCCTGTGCCAAGGGCTGGCAGTGATTCTGCCCCAGGCACTTCTCAGCACCTTCCCAGCCCTGACTGATTGAAGCTCTCTGTGCCTCTGTGCTGTGCTCAGGGTGGCTGCAGGCAGTGCCCCGGCCCTGCTGGGCTGGCAGAAGAGCTGCTCATCAAGAGAAATGTGCTTTTGAAGCTCTTCTTGGTTACCAGGAGCTGTCTCTGTGCCAGGAGCCCAGCCCAGCTCAGCAGCACCGACACAGCACAAGGACTTTAATGAGCCTCGGGGGCTTTGTGCTGACACCCTGAACATCAGTCCCTGAGAAGGAGCTGAAGAAACCTCTCCAGAACTCCAAGTCAGAATCCAACTCCAAATTTTCTTGGACATTTAATGGGTCCCACTGAGGTTAACGACTGACAAAGTGTCCTCAGGCCCCAGGCAGAGCAGAAAACTGGAGGAAGTGATGACAGGTGGGGACAAAGAGGAGCCAAGTCTTGGTGCCCTGGGGCACAGCAGGGTCTGTGCCACCAAGGACTGTGAGGAGACACCTTGTCCTGAGGCACTGGGGCCTCCTGGCGCAGCCCCAGCCAGGCTGGGCACTGTCAGCCCCTTGTCCTGCCCTCAGCATCCCCCCCTAGCCCACATCCCAGTGGCCTCAAGGATCTGCTGGAAGGAGTCCCTGGGGAGCCTTGCTCAGCAATGGCCCTGGGGGCTCGTTAATGCTCCCAGGGACTGCAGATTTTTGAAAGGACTTTGGGTTTGGCTTTTGCCTTGGAGTCTCTGAGAGCTTTGTGCAATCCTAGACCTCCAATTATCTGTTTTAATTAGTTCCTGGAGAGGCTTTGTCAGTAGCAACACTCAGTGAGGCTCATTAATGCTTCAAGTTACTTCAGTTATTTTAAGGTACTTGGTGCTTCCCTTTTGATACAGACTCTGTGAGAGGTTTGTGCAATCACAGCCCCAATTATCTGCTTTAACAAGTCCCTTGAGAGCTTTGTACTGACACTCAGTGGGGCTCATTAATGCCTTGAGATACTCAAGCTTTTTAAGGTACTTTATGGATTTAGGAATACTTTTAGGTACTTTTAAGGATTTTCCTTCCCACACTGAGTCTCTAAGAAGTTTTTTTGCCTTCCTGGCCTCCAATTCTCTCCTCTAAGGAGTCCATGAGGAGCCTGTGTTGGGTATCATCTTCCCCTTTTCTGTTTTACAACAAAGATGCAACTGAAAGAATTTTTTAAGACTTTCAAAAAGCATCCAAACAAAGATGGGAAAATTAACAATACAGGAACAACCACTAAGAGAGTTAAATGTCCTGTTTTAGCTAGACATCATCCAACCCTTTAGTCCCTTGCATTGGAAGAGGTTATTGAACGAGTCTTTGTTTTCCACTTGAAGCTTCTTGAACCCTTTCTTCAGTGCCTGAATGCTCTTGTGGATTGACTCACTGTTGCTGGTGAGGTTCATGCAACACATGCCCTCAGAGTCTACACAGCCATGCCCATGTGCCCAGAGTAAAAACTTTATCACTGTTCTGCAAAGTGGCATGTCTGATGGTCTCTGTGTCTGAGAGCAGGCCACTCAATGTGAGGGAGGTAGCATTGGTTTGCTTACTTAACAGGCACCCAAGATGGTCTAATTGTCCTAAAGCTTTAGCTGCAGCTACCCAAGGTAGTCCACACTGGGGATGCTACCATTCAATACCTGGATTAAAGCTTGCAAAGCCATCTCTTTGATATCATCCAATACTTCTCCGAGGATACTTGCTGCTTGATCATCTGGTAGGCTGTGTTGTCCTTCTCCAGCTAGATGGTTGATTGTCAATTCTACTCTTGCCTCATTATTAGCATAGTCTGCTATTAATTGATTTAGTAAACACTTCCGTCTCCCTTCCCACTGGGTGTATTCTGTAGGTGACAAGAACATGGTCATATCATAATATATTTTAAATCATAGGGAGTTAAGATGTGCTGTAAACATGGCCCTCATTTGTCCATTAAAACAAGGTAAGTCTTTTCTATGGTCTTTAACTGCCCTACACAGATCCTTGATTTCCTTGTAAACCAATGGCTGATACCTGGGATTCTGCCCCCTACTTTCATAACATACCAGGGCAATGAGGAATTTCGAGACTATTTGCCAGTCTTCTTCTTTTCCCAGGGATCTTCTGGGGTTGAGGGGTGAGGTGGCTCTGAAGAGTGCAAACTGTCCTCTGGGGAGGAAGATTAACTCAGAGCAGAAACATTCAGATTAGAATTAGTGTGACAGTGGGGCTTAGTATCTTTGATCCTGGGGTTATGTTGTTGCTGGAGGCAGAGGCAAAGGGCACTGCCATTTTGTCAGGTGTTGGGGAGGAAGGGCCTTGATCTAGGATAGCAGACTTCCAGGCTGGCCTTCTGGAGGCATGGCCCAGGGTGGAGGTTTCATGATTGACAGTGAGGCATGACCCACAGTTCTGGGGGTGGAGTCTGGAGGTTCATTCAGGGCAGAAGAGAAGGTTGTGGTAGCAGGAAGTGGAGGAGCCAAGATGGAGGGAGGATGGTCAGGCTCAAGGGCATCTGGAAAAATTTTAATAATCCACTTCACGATTGATTTTAAGTTGTTCTTTGAATATATTTGGGCATGATCCATGAGAATTAACTTAAAGCATCCCTGTTGCTCCTTTCTACTTTGGGAATCCGGCTGTCCGTTTTTCTCTTTCTCCGCCTCAGGTAGAACAGCCACTGGAACACTTCAAATCAATTATGGGATGTGGATGCATATTGCAAAAACACAGTGGCAAAATGGGTGATAATTTTCCTGCATTTCCCCAAACCCACCTGCAATCCTACGCAGGTGAGACCGTCGTTGTCCCTGTGGATCCTGGCCAAGGTCCCTCAAAGCAGTGATGAATCTTCGGGCCCAGTACAATCAAAAATCCCGGGGAGCGCTGGCCTATCCATCAGCTTACCTCAGCTGACATGACTGAATATCAGGATCTCAAGGTTCGGGTGCCAAGAGTCTCAATGAGGTTGGCTGTGACAAACCATTCTGGTTCCCCAACTTCAGGGCAGGGGTAGTGAAAATGAAAAGAAGCAGATGCTGGGGAAGAGGAAACAGGAAAGCCTTATAAATATGATTGCCTGGCAAAAGAATTTGAGAATATGGAAACTATAAGCGAGATTGAAATGAAAGCAAGCTTTGAGATACCAAGCCTTAGTTACTGAACAAATGGAAAACAATAGTATGGCCGGCTGAAGGTAATCTTCTTTTGATGAAACAATATCTCCTGCTTGCAGACAGGTCCAAGGGTCAGAGCAGACCCTACTAGTTTGGCAGAAGATGTCCAAAGAGTAGTTTTTATGGTTTAAAATGTAACACAGTATGGTAATCTAATGATTCTAATAGGCTGTTTGTAAATGCTATAAGATTTGTATCTTGTATTATATTGTTTAGTGAAAATTAGAATATGCAGCACAGAAAAAGATTTATTGTATTGTAACGGGAACTCCCCTCCTCTTTTGGGCATTCATTTTGGGTGCCTCTTTTGAGCTTCTCTTTCGGGCCTGCTCTGAGCTGTGGCTGACAGTTCCAAACAAGGCTCCTGCTGCCACACCCATTGCAACAAACCCCAAGTTCCAAGACCTGGCTTCAGAGATCTCTCATCTCCGTCCATCCCAACCGTCCTACCCCCCAATGCTACAACAAGCAGGATCAATGGAGTTGCTCAAAAAGAACATTAGTAACAGGGTGAAAAACAATTAACATGGAAAAGTTGAACACAGTATGAGGGGTGGGATTCAAAGACCTGAAGTAAAGGCGAAGCAACAATATATACACTTGAGGGTAAAACACTCTAGAACAATAACCATATAGGGGACACAAGTAACCAGTAGGAGAGGAGAACTTGGACAACTTAGCATAACAACACTAAAGGCTTATGAGGGAACTCTCTAACTCACCCTAAGTTAAAGAAATGATTACCAGGGCTTGAAACTCGCGCCAGTTCTACCAGGGTAAAATCTGGCTGACTCTGAGTTACAGACAGGCCAACTCCCACACTGCTGGTTTGCTCTGGTCCTTTGGGACCATGTGGCCCAAGAGAGCCACAAAGATGTCCTGGCTCCACGAGGCTCTACAGTGTCACAATGGTGCCTTGGATCCATGGTGCTCTGCAGTGTCACAATGGCCCCTTCATTTCACAAGGCTCCCAAATGTCCCATTGGTCTCCATAGGAAGGAAACCACAGAGCCCCCATGTTTCAGGAGCTGATGAACAGCAACCACCAGAAGCCAACGCAAGACCTGTCTGTCCTGGCAGGTTTGCTTGGAGCAATTCTTGGATTTTTGAAATTATGAATGTGGAGTCCTAATTTAAAACATTTGTGTCTGGAGAAGAGGGATGGGGGTTTCTTCATAAAAAGAAAAGCAGAAAGCCCTTTCCAGTGTTTGGAAAACAGGTGAGTGCTGCCCCTCAGGAGTCAAAGACCAGCCAGACTTGTCTGTCCTGGCAACTTGTCTGGCAGGAATACTTGGATACACAGAAATTTGGAGGTGGAATACTAATTTTGGCCATGGATACCTGGAAAAAATGGACAGTTCTTTTCCATAAAAAGAAGAGCCCAGAGCCCCAGTGTTTCAGGGGCAGATGGGAGTGGCCTTCCACATTCCAAGGTCAGCCAAACCTGTCAGGTGACCCCAGGGAAACCAAGGCAGCCACACCTATTTCATGTTCCCTTGGTTCCACAGGGCCCTGCAGTGTCACAATGGTTTTCTTGCTTCCATGATGCTCTAAGGTGTCATAATGGCCCCTTGGTTAGTCAAGTCCTTAAGGATCTTAATGGTCTCCATAGTTCCACAAGACCCCACAGTGTCCTAATGGCCTTTGGGTTCCATGAAGCCTTGCTGTGTCACCATTGCCCCTTGGTTCCATTGGGGCTCAGTAGTACAACAATGATTCCCTTGATTCCACAACTTCCCATAGTGTGAGACTAGCCTCATGGAAGCATGGGACCCTGCTGGGTCACAATGTTCCTTTGGTTCCATGGGGCCCCACAATGTCACAATGGTCCCCATGATTCCATGGGGCCTTGCAATGCCACAATGCTCTCCATGGATCCACAGCGCCCCGCAAGATCACAAGAGCCCTTTGGCTCCATGAGGCCCTGAAATGCAGCAATGGCCTCTTGGTTCCACAAAGCCCTGCTGCTTCACACTGGGCCCTTGGGACCATGTAGCCCAAGAGAGACACAAAGATGTCCTTGGTTCCATGAGGCCCCACAGTGTCACAGTGGTCCCTTGGCTCCATGGTGCTCTGCAGTGTCACAATGATCCCCGTGGTTCCACAAGTTCCTACAGTGTAACAATGCCCTTTTGCTCAAAAATGCCCCGCAGTGTCAAAGCGGTCTCCATAGGAAGGAAAGAACCGAGCCCCGGGTCAGATGAGAGGCAGTCCTGAGAAGCTGAGGCTAGCCAGAATTGATTGTATTGGCAGATTTTGTTTGGGAGCAACCCTTGGATATAGAGAATTTTAGAGGTCAAATCCTAATTTTGGCCATTGGAGCCTAGACAAGAAAGACTGTTCTTTTCCATAGAAAGGAAAACCCAGAGCCCCAGTGCTTCACAGTCAGATGAGAAGTGGCCCTTGGCGTGTCAAATTCAGGGGGACCGCTCGGACAGTCCCCAGGAGGCCAAAGCAGGCAGACCTGTTCCATGCTCCCTTGATTTCATGGGTCCCCATACTGCCACCCCATACTGTATTCTCCTTGATTGCATGAAGTCTTGCAATGTCACAATGGCTTCTTGGTTTCATGAGCCCCAACAGAGTCACAAGGGTCCATTGGTCCCACACAGACCTGCTGTGAAACAATGGCTCCTTGTTTCTATTTTAAATCAATCACAATCAAACCTCAGTTTGATCATTGATCCTTGCTTCCATAGGGCCCATGATTTGCACAATGGTTCCCTTGATTCCATGATTCCTGGATTCCACAGTCTCACCATAGTTTCCTTGGATCTCCATTGTCACAACTGACCTATGGTTCCATGAGGTTCTGTAATGTCACCGTGGTCACTGTCAGAGGCTGGATGAGATCAATGTCCCGAGACACCTTGGGATGCTCGGAATGCCCGTGTGGAGCCAGGGCTGGGGCGAGCCTTGGTTTGTGGTGGGACAGAGCCCCGCCCCCAGGGCAGCCCTGGCAGAGCTGTCAATCACACAGCAGGAGGAGTGGTAACTTTCACAGACTTGCTTCTGTGGCCACTGGAGCTGACAGGTCGTTTAGCCACTCTCTGGGTGACCGGTGGAGACTACGAGTCCTGCCACTCTCAGGTTCTCTATGAGAATCCCGAGTAGTGGCTCCGTCTGCGGCGTGGTGATGCAGGTGCGAGCAGGACTGCGAAGAACTGTGGTAAAGGAATGAAGGAGCGGACATGCGTGTGGATGCCATGGCGCTTTATTTGACCCAGGCAGGGCCAGTGATGGTGTCAGGGAAAAGCCGTTAGGGAGGCATTTAAAAAGGGGAAGGGGGTAATGGAAAGAGACACGAGGGACCAATGAACAAAGCCCAGGGGAGGAGCGAGAGACACAACTAAACCAATAGGAAGGGCCAAGGGGAGGGAAGAGGCTCAGGAGAAAAATCATATGCTAGGTGAGGAATGATTGACATAAAAGATTCTCGACATAGAGGGGATGGTTACAATGATTGACAGGTAACAGGTGGGAGGAACAAACCATTAGGAGGGAGAACGTGGGGGGAACAGAGGGTCAAACCAAATTCTTAACTTATAAAAACTAACCAACTTTACAATAAACCCATATAAAACACACACAATGCTATAACTTTCTGCTGATTGGCAGAGCTGCCAATCAATAATACAACAGGCAGAGCTGGTGCTACTCTGACTCTGACTGGGCAAGTGACTGGCAGTCCCACCCCAGGGGCAGGCCCACGACAATGGGCCTTAAACCATAACACCCATGAAGGCCCAGGGGGTTAAAAGCCAGAGCACGAGGCCAACCTGTGGTCTGGATCTTGCCTTCTAATGGATTTCCTCTGTTGGCAATGCTGGAACCCCAGCAGTTGACACCTATGCGCGTGTCTTTCTGTAGATCTTCTGTCTTTCTGTTCTCTATTTCATCTTCTAATCCTACTTACCTGGAATATTTTTGGGTAACTTAACATCTTAAGGGTAAATGTTTTTAGATTAAATGGGCTAAGTAAATGAAGGTAATGCTTTGATAAGAGTTTTATGTTGAAGTGGATGTTGTATTAAATGCTTTCCCAAGATCCTTGATTGTCTCTATTTTGCCAGTAAAATTTGGTGTAATTTTGACCTCTTAGCTCAGTTGGTTAGGGCATGGTGCTGGTATCACTGAGGCTGTGGGTTCAGTTCATGAGTGGGCCATTCACTTAAGAGCTGGACTTGATGATCCTTGTGGATCCCTTGCTATTAAGAGTATTCTTTAGCATCTGTCCGTGTTGAGAATATCTGGTTGGTGTTTCTCATGTGCACCAAACTCAAGGGAAGGAACCTTTGGTTACCCCCAGCATTTCAGTGTTCTGGGGTGTTCCAGCCCTGCAGGCTCACAGTGGCCTCTTGTTTCCATGAGGCCCCACAGTGTCCCACTGGCCCCTTGGTTCCATGGGCCCCAACAGTGCCACAATGATCCCCTTGGTTTCACAACTTCCCACTGTGTCCCACTGGCCCATTGGTTCCATGAGGATCTGCAGTGTCACACAGGTTTATGACATTTGTCCTTGCTGCCCCTCACATCCCACTGCCCCACAAACAGCCCCAAGCCACTCATGAGGGACAGGCCCTGCTGTCCCAGGCTGGGCTCAGGGCTTGGCCTTTCTGCTTCCCCCAACCAGCGCAGGCCTTGCTCAGCATTGCAGTTCCCTGCTCAGAGCCTTTGACTCCCCACAATCCTGGCCTCAAGGATCTGCTCTCATCAGGCCCTGGGCAGCCTTTGGCACTCCCTGCCCTCAGTGGGGCCCAGTGCTGCTCCAAGGGACTTGGACTTTTGCTGCTGATTCCTTGAGCAGCTTCTTCAGCCTCCTCTCAATGCCTGAGGGTGCTGGACTCAGCCCCAAACCCACCCTGGGGCTCAATAAAATACAGAAAGCCCTTGGGGGCACTTTCTCTTCCTTCAATTGTCTTGAACCCTCCAGTACTTGAACAGCTGATTGGAGTCAGTTTGGAGTTCTGTTAAGGAGGAAGACTTCCAAGTGCACCTCATGACTTTTTTTGTTTACTAAATGAATCTTTTTTTTATTTTCCATTTCAGAGAAAAGCCAATAGAAGCATTCCATAGATGATCTTGATGCTGAATGTCTCCTTAGGAGGTCTGGGCATAGAAAAGTATGAGCTCCTTGAGGGCTGACCCTGTTTGGACAAGCTGCTCCTCACCCCCAGCCTCACCATATCTGTCAGGGCCCACCTGCCACTGATATCCCTGTGCCCTGCAGCAGAACCTTGTCCCTTGAGCTCTGCAGCTCCATGTCCAGCCCATTGCACCATGTCCCACCTGCTCTCATCAGGGCTCTGCCTGCACTCAGGCCCAGGAGAAGTTTTCCTGTTGGGAAGGAAAGAATGGAAAAGCCAGAGCAGGTTTCCTGAACAACAAACACCACTCAGGAACCACCTGCTCAGTACAGGCTGCCTGGAAAGGTGTCACCTTTCTCCAAGGGACAGTGTGAGCAGAAATGATCTCTGGAAGAGGAATTCTCTGAGTGTTCCAGCTGAATTCTCTATCCCTGTCCTTTCCCTGGATCTCTGTTGCAGATGGAAGCTGCTGGTGCCATCCTCACCTTTAACCTCTCTCTTGAATGCAAACAGATGTTCCCAGGTGTGTTCAGCAGGATTTGCTCAATTTTTCTACAAAACTTTTGTGTTCCTCATGGAATGAAGGGGCCATTTTGACACTGAGGGGGTGACGTGGAAGCAAGGAGTCAGTTGTGACCATGGAGTGCCATGGAACCAAGGGATCATGGTGACACAGCAGCACCATGTGGATCCAGTTGTCCATTGTGACACTGTGGATCCAAGGAGACCATGGAGACAGCCCCAGAACTTCATGGAACCAAGGAGTCCATGGTGACCCAGCAGGGCTGCATGGAGCCAATGGTCCATGGTGACACTGCCCATCCAAGGAGGCCATTTCGACACTGTAGAAGCTCATGGAGCGAGGGAGGCCATTGTGCCACTGAAGAACTTCATGGCACCAAATATCCATGGTGGCACAGCAGGGCATCATGGGAACCAAGGAACCACTGTTGGCAGTAGGGAAACTCATGGAACCAGGGGCTGTTGTGGCACTGCAGAACCAACAGAGCTGCTGGATCTTGTCCCCTGGCCCTGCACAGCTCCTTGGGAGGCACGGCAGGAGCAGCACCTTGGGAGCCTCGGGAATGCCCCTCTGGGATCCATGACACACACTCCCAGGGGCTGGAATTCCAGTTCCCAGCCAGGAAAAAATTTTCCTCCCCTGGGAGGCAAAGCTCTTAAGAAGGAGCCAAAAGCCAAGTGGAGCAAGATCTTACAGTGACATTTCACTGCCAGCCTTCATAACTTCATCCATGGTTGTTGTAGCTCGTGGATTGGGAATGAAATCAGGGCAGGGTCTTTGCTGGGAGCTGCCCTGGGTCAAGAGAGTCACTGAAAGAGAAACAGAGCAGGCAAAGAGAGGCAGGAGAGAAAGGAGGACACAAACACAATAAGCTGAGAAGGTGGCACTCTGAAAAACAGACCGGAACTGACTGAAAATGAATGGGACAGAAATCAATAGTTCTGAAAGTTTCATTTACTATCAAAATAGATCACATGCACCCAGACCTACACAATCTCGATCACACACCCTCAAATTTGGATCCTACTTCTCCCAATCTCCTTCCAATCCCATTTCACCCTGAAGATTGTGGAATCAAGTAAATTTGGCATGGGAATGAGTTTTTCTTAGGTGAGAATAAGGCATATTTACATGGATTGAGCAATTTTGGGGTAAAATTGAGGTGTTTTCAATGGGATTGAATCATTTTGAGGTGACATACCAACCTGTCTTGAATTCTGGAGTGCAAGGATATGGAGTACATTTGCTGAAATCCCCGAAGAGTCCACAAATCTTCCAGAATATGTCCCAAACCCATAAATTCCTGGTCAAGTAACTGTTAACTGACGGAACTTTATATATCTTTGATAAATTTCTTTCTTTTTAGTCCTATTTCAGGTGTTTTTAAGTGATAAAGAAAAATCAAGAGGAAATTGGGGCCAAACCAAAAGGATAACCAGCCAGGTGTCCTCCCAGCACAGATCACTGAATGTGGGTCACCAGGGCTCTGCCCAACATCGATCCTCCCATGGGTGATGAAGCTGGAGTGGTGCATGAAGCTCTTCCTGCAATTGGAGCATTTCCCGGGCTTCCCTTACTGGTGCCTCCATTGGTGTCTGGTCAAGTGAGAGCTGCTGGTGAAGCTCTTCCCACACTGGGGACACTCGTAGGGCCTCTCCCCAGCATAGAGGCGCCGGTGGGTGACGAGGGTGGAGTTGTGCTTGAATCCCTTCGCGCAGTCGGGGCAGTGGAAGGGCCTCTCATCCGTGTGAGTGCGCTCATGCAGGAGTAGACTGGAGCTGGTCTGAAACCTCTTCCCACACTGGGGACACTTGTAGGGCCTCTCCCCAGTGTGGATGCACTGGTGGCTGATGAGGTGGGAGCTGCGGTTGAAGCCCTTCCCACAGTCGGGGCAGAGGAAGGGCCTCGCATCCGTGTGAATTCGCTGGTGGCGGAGGAGATGAGAGCTGCTCGGAAACCTCTTCTGGTACTCGGGACACTCGTAGGGCTTCTCCCCAGTGTGGATGCGTTGGTGGGTAGCAAGGGTGGATCTGTAGCTGAAGCCCTTCCCACACTCCCTACACTCATAGGGCCATTGTCCAGTGTGGATCATCTGGTGGCTGATAAGGGTGCTGCTCTGCTGAAGCTCTTCCCACACTCCAAGCACTTGTGGGGCTTCTCCCCATCATGAAGCTGCTCATGGACCACCAGCTCTGAGCTCTGGCTGAAGCTCTGTCCACCTTTCTGGTACAGGGTAGGTCGTTCTTCCTCACAGCACCCTGGGCTGGGTTTGGAGCCCCTCCTCCTGTGGGATGTCTGAGGTTTTTCTTCCCTGTTGGATTCCTGTGCACTAGAGTAGTTCAAAATGGCCTCTTTCACAAGGTTTTTCCATGGAGATTTTTCCTCCCTGGTCTCCATCCTCAGGTCCTTCCCTGGGGAAGGAAGGACAAGGAGAGGATGGGATTTGACTCCGTGCCAGAGGGAAGGGGAAGGAGATCCCCCCAATGCATCCCCAGCAGGACGGCATTGGCAGCGGGGTTGTCCTGCAGCTAGGGGCTGTGCTGGGCTGGGAGATGGAGCAGGGAAGAGGGGGAAAGGGGAACTGACTTCCACCTCACCTGCCTGGGTATCCCAGGGCTCTTTCCTCTTCCTCACAGCCTCCTCTTCCATTGAGTCAAGGTTTGGGAATGGGAAATCCTTTTTAGGGAAGAAAACAAAGGGTGCACACATTGTCTTTTGTACTGGTTTAAAGTAAACCTGGGGAGGGTCTAAACCAGATTTTCAATTTAATAAGAAAATTTAGATCAAGGCAATGATACAGAAACACTGCCTTAAACTGACAGAGTAAGGATATAACTTGACACCCTGTGTGTCAGGGTGTTGGCAGCAGTCACATTAAATGGTGGCTGCAGTCCTGTTGGAGTAATGAACGAGATTCTGTCAAAGCAAGGATCCTGTAGAAGGGTCTGGTCTTTCTCTGAAGGTCCAGTGGTGGGTATGGAGCTCTTGTCCTCTGGGAATCCAGCAGGCAAGCTGCTCCTGGTGTTGAAAGCCTCAGCTTATATCCAGGTAGGAATGCTTGTACCCTCCCCCTGGGCAGAGCATCCCACAATGGGATGATGGAATTTTATCAGTTCTGCAGTGACACTCAATGGCCCATTCACAGAAGATATCTCCCCTGGAGGGCGTTATCAGGGCTGAGTCATGGAAGAGATAAAGAACACTGCCCCACCTGTTTATACCAGTTGATGAAGATGGTGATTGAAAACATACATTTGGTTACATCTAACATTGCAACCTGAAACAGTGGGGTAATCCCTGCTCAGGGGGTGAACACCAGCCCCCTTACCCAAATTGGCTCAGGTGTAAACACCCCACCCTGGAAAGGCCACACACACAGGGGAAAATGTCACGCTTCCCCTGCTCCAGGGGGTGCTCTGTCTCTGTCACTCCCTTTCTCTCCCCCTCTTTCCTGTTCCTTTCAACTCTCTGCCTTACATCTACTGTTCAATACAATCCACCTTGGATTTGGTCTCATTAGCACCTTAATTGGGGCAGAGGCATATCTCTCTAATAATTTTCTCAACCAGATTGTGACACTATTTTGGCATAGTGAGTTCAGGGCACTGTTCTCTTACCCCAGGTGCCTTTGACAACAGCATGGTTCCCTCCTCTGAGGAGGTTGTGGTTCTTTCTGGAAGAACTCTTGGAACTTGGATGCAGCTTCCTCTGAGTGACTTATGGGAGAACTGACAAGAAAAATGTGTGTTTTGGGTGGCCTGTGTAAAGAAAATGTTTTGTTGTCTTTCCTTGAAAAGTTTGTTAAATCACTGGAGGAAAGGAGGCAAATGATAACAGTGAGACTGACAAGGTTCCTTCACTCCAAGGTGAGGAACACAAGACTGCTGAAAGTCCCAGAAGAAGCTCAACTCAAGTAGCTAAATTCCCAAATAACTCCGGCCAGGGGTCTCCAGGAGAGTGTTCAGAGTGGGCAGATCTTGGACTCGAGCCCCGGATATCTCCGGGTCCCTAAGAGGAGCTTTTTCCGGGGAAGAGGAGCCACAATCGCCGCTCGGGAGGGTCCCAGGGGTCCACATAGGGATGGCCTGGTACCAACGGGGTGGGACATTGGTTCTGGGGATCCCCGTGAGAGCAGGGGCGGGGAGAGGGGAAGGGGCGATACCGGAGCTGGGGGACCCCCGGCAGCCCGGAGATGAGGCGGGGACGGGACCCTCTGACCCTGACAGGGGTGTCCTGGTGTTGGAAAAGAAATGAAATTTAGCAAAATGTGTAATTATAGTTTAGTTATTAGTTGTGTGTGAATTGGTTTGTTAAAAGCAGTTTTGCAGTTTTGTAGCGTTGATAGTGTGTGTGTTGGGTTTGTGTGTAACCTAGCAGGTAGTCTTAGGAATTTAATAAATAATTAAACTAGTGCAGGAAAGTAAGAATGCTAACCTGTCTGGAGGCAGCATACAATGCTCTTAGAATAAGATAAGCAGAAGATTTATGATCTTGCTTGTGAACTAAGGAATGTATCACAAGGGGTCTGTGACTAGGCAAGGGGAACGGGGAACTGTTTCTTGGAGACTAGGCAAGGGGAACGGGGAACTGTTTCTTGGAGACTTTGTTGTGAATCGCATGTATAAGAGGGAAGCACCCATATGCGAAATCGGGGGCTCGGGTTTTGGGACGTGAGTCCCCCAGCTCCCCGGGCCCTTAATAAAGCACCCACAAAACTTATCCGAGTTTTGTGTCATTTATCAATCAGGCAACACTGGGGTGACTTCATGATGCTCGTACCCCCATTGGTCCGTTCAGCCCAGAAATGAGTTCTGCACCTTTAAGGCTGGTTCTGAGAGCGAAGGGGAGGAGGAAGAAGTTGCAGTTTGTTTTCAGAAACTGCACTCACTCCTCTACATTCCAGCTGCTGGATGGACAGACAGCAGGTCAGAGCTCTCCTTTTGCTTTTAGTTAGTTTTAAGATCTCTGAGGCAGAGAAGTTTCCTGGACTGTGGTTTTTCTTTTTCTTTGGAGCTGTTTAAATCTGCTCTGGACTGAACAACCAGAACACCACCAGCAGCTCACACCTGTGGGCGACCAGGAAGGGCCTGGGCCAAGGCATTTCCTGCCCTGGATGGACTGATAGGAAACCGGTAAGACACTGATAAGACACTGAGTGCACAGAGCTACAATCCAAGGAGGGGCTTTCAGAGTTTGTCATCTCTTTTGGAGCAGCAGGAGGTTTTATTGCTTAATGTTGTTCAATTTTTGTGCTGGTGAATGCTTTGCCTGTAAAATAACGGGTTTTTTCCACTTTTCTCCCCAGAAATATTTTCTCAAACTGACTGAGGGTGGGGCTGCTGAATCTGCATTCTAGAGGAAACTTCTTTTGGAGGTTTTCAACCAAATTTGCCCTAAACAAGGACAGGGTGGTGGAAAGAAGGGGGAACCCCAAGTGGCTGGATTGAGGGGAGGCTGGAGAGGGGGACCTTGGGACCCCAAAACCTCCCTGAATCCAAAAGCAGGACCCTGGAGAGGGGGGATCCCCAGGACCCATGGGATCCCCACCAGCCCTGAGATGGGGGACCAACCATAACCCAAGAGGGATGAGACTGGAAATGGGAAACTCCTGGTAGCTTTTTTTGTTCATTCTTGATTTTTGGACATCAGGTGAGTTCTAGAAATGGAGGTGGGTGGGAGGAATTCCCTACCCAAGGCATTCACACCTTGTTTTTCCCCAAACCAGCATTTTCCCCAACCCTCCCACCGTAACATCCCCCCTGTCCCGCTCTGGGTGAGCTCAGTCCCAAACCTGACAATGATCCTGGTTGTAGTCTCACTCCATGTTTAGACACACTCACAGTTCTGTATTTAATCACATCCCAGTCCCAATCTCGTTTATCCCCAGACCCAATACCAACCCCAGCCCTAAAGCTAATAACATGTCTAGCCTTAACCCAAATCTCAGCTCTAATCCAAATCTCAGCCCCGAACCCAGCCCCAATTCCAGCCCCTTCCTAAATCCTCAGCCTCAAACCAAATCCCAGGTTCAGCCCTTCTGGGGCTTTGGGGGTGTCTCTGTCCCTGTGACCCCGATGATTTTTGGGTGGGGTCACAGCAGGACTGAGAGGGACTGAGACCTCCCGGCCTCCCCAGGTGTGAGAAGGTTGGAGAGCCCCCCCAGCCCCGAGAACCCTCAGTGGTGAGAGGGACACAGAGCCCCTGGTCCCCAGCCCTGCACAGGCATTGCCTGAGGCCAGAGGGATGGAGACCCCCCAAATATCTCCCAGGGTGAGGGGACAGAGAGCCCCGAGCATCCCATGGGCTGAGAGGGACAGAGACTGCCCCGAGCACCCCCTGGCACAGGGGTGAGAGGGAGGGAGACCCCCTCCAGGCATTCCTTGGGATGAGAATGATGGAGACCCCCAGGGGAATGGCCTGGGGAGAGAGGGACAGGGACACCCCTGGGGAGTGGTCGGGGGTGACAGGGACAGGGACAACCCCTGGGGAATGGTCTGGGGTGACAGGAACAGGGACACCCCTGGGGAATGGCCTGGGGTGACAGGGACAAGGACAACCCTCCCCAGCGCCTCCCAATCATCCCCCAGGGCAAGAGGCAAAGAGACCCCTCGAACATCCCCTGGGCACTGGCCAAAATTAACTTGGCAAAAATCAAACTTAATCCTACAGAAAATATTTGGATGAATATTTGATTTCCCACAAGTCACATGTGATGAAAACACAAACAAATCCCAAACATGAATAAAGTGACAATAGAAGCAATTCTGTGGCAATTCCAAGTTTCATTCATTCCTGAACAGCTCCAGCTCAGCTCCTGGCATGTTCCAATTAAAGAAAAGTGGAAATTAAGTCCAATACAGATTCTGAAATGGAAGGGGAAGCTTTGTGTAGCTGTCACAAAGGTGACAGGGATGAAGAGAAAAATTATTCTCACATTTGGCAAAGCCCTCAAGCCTGCAAATTCAGAAGTTATTCCAGAATTTAGCTACTTGAGCTGGGCTTCTCGTGGGACTTTCAGCAGCCTTGTGTTCCTCACCGTGGAGTGAATGAACCTTGTCAGTCTCGCTGGTATCATTTGCTCCCTTTCCTCCAGTGATTTTAACAAACTTTTCAAGGAAGGACAACAAAATATTTTCTTTACACTGGCCACCCACAACAGCCATTTTCCTCATCAGTTCTCCTGTAAGATGGTCAGAGGAAGCTGCATCCAAGTTTCCAAGAGCTCCTCCAGAGAGAACTACAACCTCCTAAGTGGAGGGAACCATGATGTTGTCAAAGGTACTTGGGATCAGACAAACGTGCCCTGAACTCATTGTGCCAAAATAATGTCACAATCTGGCTAAGAAAATTATTAGAGAGAAGCCTATGCCCCAATGAGGGGGTAATGAGACTGAATTTAATATGGATTTTATTGAATAGTAAATATGAGGTGTAGAGAGAGATGGAAAGAAAGAGAAAGGGAGGAGAGCAAGGGAGTGACAGAGACAGAGACCTCCCCTGGGGCAGGGCAAGTGTGACATTGTCCCCTGTGTGTGGGGGTTTTACAGCTGAGCCAGTTGGGTAAGGGGGGTGGTGTTCACCCCCTGAGCAGGGATTACGCCACTATTTCAGGCTGCAATGTAAGATGTAAACAAATGCATGTTTTCAATCACCATCTTCATCAACTGGTATAAACAGGTGGGGCAGTGTTCTTTATCTCTTCCATGACTCAGCCCTGATAACGCCCTCCAGGGGAGATATCTTCTGTGAATGGGCCATTGAGTGTCACTGCAGAACTGATAAAATTCCATCATCCCATTGTGGGATGCTCTGCCCAGGGGGAGGGTACAAGCATTCCTACCTGGATATAAGCTGAGGCTTTCAACACCAGGAGCAGCTTGCCTGCTGGATTCCCAGAGGACAAGAGCTCCATACCCACCACTGGACTTTCAGAGGAAGACCAGACCCTTCTACAGGATAACTGCTTGAACAGAATCACGTTGATCACTCCAACAGGACTGCAGCCACCATTAAATGAGACTGCTGCCATAACCCTGACCCACAGGGTGTTGGTTTATGTCCTGACTCTGTCAGTTTAAGGCAGTGTTTCTGTATCATTGCCTTGATCTGAATTTTCTTATTAAATTGTAATTCGTACTTAGACTGTCCCCCTGGTTTGCCTTCAAACCAGAACAAAAGACAATGTGTGCACGCTTTGTTTTCCTCCCAGAACAGAATTTCCCATTCCCAAATCTTGATTGGATGGAGGAGGAGGCTGCAGAGGAACAGGAAGGAGCCCCAGGACAGCAGGTGAGGAGGAAGTCAGTGCCCCTTTCCCCCTCTCTCCTGCTCCATCTCCCAGCCCAGCACAGCCCCCGACTGCAGGACAACCCCGCTGCCAATGCCGTCCTGCTGGGGATGCATTGGGGGGATCTCCTTCCCCTTCCTGTGGCACGGAGGCAAATCCCATCCTCTCCTTGTCCTTCCTTCCCCAGGGAAGGAGCTGAGGATGAAGTCCAGGGAGGACAAATCTCCATAGCAGAACCTTGTGGGAGAGACCATTTTGAGTGACTCCAGGGCACAGGAATCCAATGGGGAGGAAAAGTCACAGAGATCCCACATGAGGAGGGGCTCCAAACCCAGCCCAGGTGCTGTGAGGAGGAAAGACCCACCCTGGGCCAGGAAGGTGGGCAGAGCTTCAGCCAGAGCTCAGAGCTGGTGGTCCATGAGCAGCTTCATGATGGGGAGAAGCCCCACAAGTGCTTGGAGTGTGGGAAGAGCTTCAGCAGAGCAACACCCTGATTTGCCACCAGATGATCCACACTGGACAATGGCCCTATGAGTGTGGGGAGTGTGGGAAGGGCTTCAGCCACAGATCCACCCTTGTGACCCACCAACACATCCACAGTGGGGAGAGGCCCTACGAGTGTCCCAAGTGTCAGAAGAGGTTTCAGATCAGCTCCCATCTCATCCACCACCAGCAGATTCACACCGAGGGGAGGCCCTTCTGCTGCCCTGATGATGGGAAGGGCTTCACACATAACTCCTCCCTTGTCACCCACTGGCACATCCACACCAGCAAGAAGCCATATGAGTTTGGGGAATGTGGGATAAGCTCCAGCTGCAGCTCTCACTTGATCCATCACCAGAGAATCCTCACTGGGGAGAGGATTCCCCACAAGTGTGGGGAATGTGAGATGACCTTCAGTTGGAGGTCCCAGCTGATCGTCCACCAAATGATCTACACTGGGGAGAGGCCCTACGAGTGTCCTGAGTGTAGGAAGAGGTTTCAGACCAGCTCCCATCTTCTCCAGCACCAATGGATTCACATGGATGAGAGGCCCTTCCATTGCCCCGACTGTGGGAAGGGCTTCAAGCACAATTCCCACCTCATCACCCACAAGCACATCCACACTGGGGAGAGGCCCTACGAGTGTCCCCAGTGTGGGAAGAGCTTCTCCAGCAGCTCTCACTTGACCAGACACCAACGGAGGCACCGGTAAGGGAAGTCCTTCAAATGCCCCGACTGCAAGAAGAGCTTTGTGCACTGCTCAAACTTCATCCCCCATGTGAGGACCCATGTTGGTCAGAGCCCTGCTGATCCACATTCCCTGTGATCCATGTTAGGAAGACAGATGGCTGGTTATCCTTTTGGTTTGGCCCTAATTTTCTTGAGAATTATCTTCTTTCCTTAAAACCATATAAAATAGGACTAAAAAGAAAGAAATTGATCAGAGATGTTTTAAGTCCCACCATTTCACAGGTATTTCAGGGGGAATTTAGGTTTGGGGACATATTCTGGAAGATTTGTGGGATCTTCTCTGGCAGAAGCTTTGTCCACCTTCCTGGCACAGGGTGGTTCTTTCCTCCTCAGAGCATCCTGGGCTGCATATGGAGCCTCTCACCCTGTGGGATCTCTTGGGCTTTTCCTCCCTGTTGGATTCTTTCAGGTAGTGTTCTCCATCTCTTTGCATTCCAAGAGCCAAGAGGGATCAATCTGTTGCCTAAAAATCACTCAGTCCCACTGAAAACAACTAAATCTTACCCTAAAAAGGCTCAGTTGCACCTTATCATGCCTTGTTCCCACCTCAGAAAAATTCAGTCCATGCTGAAATTACTCAATTCCACAGCCTCCAGTGTGAGATGGGATTAGAGGGAGATGGGAAGAAATGGGATCCAAATTTGAGGGTGTGGGATCAGGTTTCTGTGGGGCTGGGGGGTTGGGACATATTTTGATAGGAAATAAAACTTTTAGAATTACTGATTTCTGTCCCATTCATTTTCAGTCAGTTCCAGTTTGTTTTTCAGAGTGCCACCTTCTCAGCTTATTGTGTTTGTGTCTTCCTTTCTCTCCTGCCTCTCTTTGCCTGCTCTTTTTCTCTCTCAGAGTCTCCCTTGAGCCAAGGCAGCTTCCAGCAAAGACCCTGCCCTGATTTCATTCCCAATCCACGAGCTACAACAACCATGGATGAAGTTATGAAGGCTGGCAGTGAAATGTCACTGTAAGATCTTGCTCCACTTGGCTTTTGGCTCCTTCTTAAGAGCTTTGCCTTCAGAGGCAGGAACATCTTTTCCTGGCTGGGAACTGGAATTCCAGCCCCTGGGAGTGTGTGTCGTGGATCCCAGAAGGGCATTCCTGAGGCTCCCAGGGAGCTGCTCCTGCCGTGCCTCCCAAGGAGCTGTGCAGGGCCAGGGGACAAGATCCAGCAGCTCTGTTGGTTCTGCAGTGCCACAACAGCCCCTGGTTCCATGAGTTTCCCTACTGCCAACAGTGGTTCCTTGGTTCCCATGATGCCCTGCTGTGCCACCATGGATATTTGGTGCCATGAAGTTCTTCAGTGGCACAATGGCCTCCCTCGCTCCATGAGCTTCTACAGTGTCGAAATGGCCTCCTTGGATGGGCAGTGTCACCATGGACCATTGGCTCCATGCAGCCCTGCTGGGTCACCATGGACTCCTTGGTTCCATGAAGTTCTGGGGCTGTCTCCATGGTCTCCTTGGATCCACAGTGTCACAATGGACAACTGGATCCACATGGTGCTGCTGTGTCACCATGATCCCTTGGTTCCATGGCACTCCATGGTCACAACTGACTCCTTGCTTCCACATCACCCCCTCAGTGTCAAAATGGCCCCTTCATTCCATGAGGAACACAAAAGTTTTGTAGAAAAATTGAGCAAATCCTGCTGAACACACCTGGGAACATCTGTTTGCATTCAAGAGAGAGGTTAAAGGTGAGGATGGCACCAGCAGCTTCCATCTGCAACAGAGATCCAGGGAAAGGACAGGGATAGAGAATTCAGCTGGAATACTCAGAGAATTCCTCTTCCAGAGATCATTTCTGCTCACACTGTCCCTTGGAGAAAGGTGACACCTTTCCAGGCAGCCTGTACTGAGCAGGTGGTTCCTGAGTGGTGTTTGTTGTTCAGGAAACCTGCTCTGGCTTTTCCATTCTTTCCTTCCCAACAGGAAAACTTCTCCTGGGCCTGAGTGCAGGCAGAGCCCTGATGAGAGCAGGTGGGACATGGTGCAATGGGCTGGACATGGAGCTGCAGAGCTCAGGAGACAAGGTTCTGCTGCAGGGCACAGGGATGTCAGTGGCAGGTGGGCCCTGACAGATATGGTGAGGCTGGGGGTGAGGAGCAGCTTGTCCAAACAGGGTCAGCCCTCAAGGGGCTCATTCTTCTCTGTGCCCAGACCTCCTAAAAAGACATTCAGCATCAAGGTTACCTGGGGAATGCTTCTATCAGCTCTTCTCTGATCTGGAAAATAAAAATACACACTTGATTAATAAAAATGCCATGAGGTGCACTTTGAAATCTTTCTCCTTAATGGAACAACAAACTGGCTCCAATCAACTGCACAAGCCCTGCACACTTGAAGACCACTGAAGGAAGGGAAAGAGCCCCTGAGGGCTTTCTCTATTTTATTGAGCCCCACAGCGGTTTAGGGGCTGAGTCCAGGACCCTCAGGTGCTGAGAGAAGGCTGAAGAAACTGCTCAAGGAGTCGGAAGCAAAACTCCAAGTCCCTTGGAGCAGCACTGGGCCCCACTGAGGGCAGGGAGTGCCAAAAGCTCCCCAGGGACTCCTGAGAGCAGATCCTTGAGGCCAGGATTGCAGGGAGCCAAAGGCTCTGAGCAGGGAACTGCAATGCTGAGCAAGGCCTGCGCTGGTTGGGGGAAGCAGAAAGGCCAAGCCCTGAGCCCAGCCTGGGACAGCAGGGCCTGTCCCTCATGAGTGGCTTGGGGCTGTTTGTGGGGCAGTGGGATGTGAGGGGCAGCAAGGACAAATGTCATAAACCTGTGTGACACTGCAGATCCTCATGGAACCAATGGGCCAGTGGGACACAGTGGGAAGTTGTGGAACCAAGGGGATCATTGTGGCACTGTTGGGGCCCATGGAACCAAGGGGCCAGTGGGACACTGTGGGGCCTCATGGAAACAAGAGGCCACTGTGAGCCTGCAGGGCTGGAACACCCCAGAACACTGAAATGCTGGGGGTAACCAAAGGTTCCTTCCCTTGAGTTTGGTGCACATGAGAAACACCAACCAGATATTCTCAACATCGCCAGATGCAAAGAATATTCTTGCTAGGAAGGGACTTAAAATGATCAAGTCCAGCTCTTAAGTGAATGGCCCACACAGCGATTGAACTCACAGCCTTGGTGATATCAGCACCATGCTCTAACCAACTGTGCTGACATCAAAATTACACCAAATTTTACTGGCAAAATACAGACAGTCAAGTAACTTTGGCAAAAGGTTTAATACAACACCCACTTCAACATGAAACTCTTATTGTACCATTAACTTAGCCATTTAACCTAAAAGCCTTTAACCCTTAAGAGGTTACCCAAAAATGTTCCAGGTAAGTAGGATTAGAAGGAGAAGAAATAGAGAATAACAGAAAGACAGTGTTGTCACATTATGTCCCAGCACAAGCTGGTTTGTACTGCGCAAATAATTCATTTATAAATAAGAAACCCAGCTGGCTCCATAAAACCAACCCCTGCGTTGACTGACAGGGGTCAGTCAACCTCAACTAATTACAGAACCTCAACTAATTACATTGCATCCTAAGCTGCAGACGTCTCACTGGTCCAGGAGCTGGGCAGTGTAAAAGATCAGACCAATGGGCTATCCAGACCGCATTTTTCATACCTCTCTTTATAAATAGGAGCTGGAGGAATAAATGCTCTCTGTTGACGCATGGACATTGGGTGAGTGGTTGTCTTTGTTGCCAATCCACTCTGCTCCACAATCACAAGACAGACAGTCTATAGAAAGACATGCACATACGTACCAACTTCTCATGCAACCATGGGTCACCTGTGAGAATGCAGGTCCAAGGACACCATGGTGACACCATGGAACCTCAAGGAACCATGGCTCAATTGTGACAATGCAGGTCCAGGGACACCATGGTGACACTACAGATCCTCATGGAGCCAACGGGGCCATGGTGTCCAGGTTTAGAGAAAATTTGGGGGAGAATCCCCCAAAGGAGCTCCGGTGGGAAAAGCAGATCCAATCAGCCCCTCCCCCCAACTGGTCCGGGAGGAAAAAATACCTCCTTGGAGAAAGGTGGAAAAGGACTCTTTATTAAACAATAAGACCAAAACAATATCAAAACAATGAGACCCCTTGCCACTCTAAAAGAGATGACAAACTGAGAAAACCCCGGGTTCAAGCAGCAGCTCACTCAGTCTCTGATCAGTCCCTCCGGTGCTGGAATTGTCGCAGGCCAGGCCCGGCCCGGTGGGCCACAGCTGCAGCTGCCGGTGCTCTCCTGGGTGTTCAGTCCAGAGCAGTTTCAAGAGGTCCAAAGAAAAAGGAAAAAAAACAGTCCAGGGAACTTCTTTGCCTCAGCTAGCTAACACTAACTAAAAAGCAAAAGAAGAACTCCCTGCCCCGCTGTCCGTCCGCAGACAACACAGTCCAGGAGCAGGAATGTGGAGGAGTGAGTGCAGTGTCTGAAAACAAACTGCGTGCTTCTTCTCTCCCCCACTTCACTCTCTGGAACACTCTTAAAGGTACAAAACTTATTATTCAACATAAACAGAATGAGACGGTTGGGGATAAAAGCATCATATAGTCAACCCAGGACACATGGTGACACTGTGGAGCCCCATGGAACTGAGGAATCCATTGTGACTGATAGGCAAGATGTCCTTACAGACAATTTGATGGGTGAATGTAGGGGTATTAACATCCTTGAATTGGGTCTTAATGTTTCTACTAACTTCAAGCAACAGGTTTATTACAGAGCCCAGATGGCTCGGCTTCTGAAACAGGTGAATGGGTTTGCATGAGCTTGAGTTAATGAACTTTGGGTTAAAATGACGAGTTCAAGAGGGGAATATGGGGTTGGGGATTCAGGAAGGCTGTACCTTCCTCATACCTCAACCAATAGGGAATAGAAGAGGGCAACATGCAGCCAGGAGCTTAGGATAAAAAGAGGCTACACCCGCTGAAACCTCAAAAGAGAAAACCCTGTGGGCATGTGCCCTGGTGGATTCTCTCCCTTTATTCCATTAAAGTTGAAGGACTCTTCTCTCTCCTTTATGGACACTGGCTTTTCATAGTGTGATTTTCCGTACATGACACTCTGGAACATCACACAACCAAGGAGCCATTGTGACACATCAAGGCCCTGTTGGAACAGAAAAACCATTGCTGACAGTACAGAACTCATGGAAAGGCGCCATTGGAACAATGCAGATCCAAGGACACCATGGTGACACTATGGAACCTCATGGAATCAGAGAGACCATTGTGACACTCTGGTACCTCAGAGAATAAGGGGGACCATTACGAAATTCAGGACCCCTGTAGAACCAAGGGTCAAGGATGAAGCTGTGGGGCCCATAGAACCAAGGAGCCATTGGGACACAGCGCGGCCGCAGGGAGCCGAGGGGCCATGGTGACATTGCAAGGGCTCAGGGAAGCATGGGGCTATTGTGACACTACAGAAGAAAGGAGAACAATGTGACACTCCAGGGCCTCATGGAACCAAGGAGACCATTGTGACACTGTGGGACCCCATGGAACCCAAGGGGTCAGGGAACAAGGAGACAGGGAACAGGTATGGCTGGTTTGGCCACCCAGAGGCTGCTGGACAGGTCTGGCTGACCTTGGCATGTCAAGGCTGCTTCTCCTCTGCCCCTGAAGCACTGGGACTCTGGGCTTTCCTTTCTATGGGAGAGAATTGTCCTTCCCCTCCAGGAGCTCATGGTCAAAACTGGGATTCCTCCCCCAAATTTTCTTATATGCAAAGATTGTTCCCAGATGAAATCTGCCAGGAGAGACACATCTGGCTGCCTTGGCCACCCAGGGGCCACCTCTCATCTGCCTTTAAAACACTGGGACCATGTGCTTTTCTTTCTTATGGGAAAAAACCATCCATCTCGACTAGGTGCCCATGGCCAAAACTGAGAATCTGCCTCCAGAATTCCCCATATCCAAGGATAGCTCCCAGACAAAAGCTGCCAGGACTGATAAGTCTGGCTGGCCTTGGCTTTCTGAGGGCTGACAATCATCTGCCTCTGAAACACTGGAGCTTTGTGCTTTCCTTCCTAATGAAAAGGACTTGTCTTCTTGTCCAGGCACCCATAGCCAAAACTGAGATTCCACCTCCAAAATGCCCTATGTCCAAGGAGAGTCCCAAGATGAAAGGTGCCAGGACAGACAGGTCTGGCTGTGTTGGCCTAAGGGTGGCCACCTCTCATCTTCTTCAAAACCACTTAGACTTGGCATTTTTTTTTCCTATTGGTAAAAACCATCCATCCTGACCCGGTGCCCATAGCCAAACCTGGAATTCTACCTCCAAAACTCCGTACATCCAAGGATTGCTCCCAAATGAAAGCCAGACAGGTCTAGCTGCCCTTGCCACTTGGGAGCTGTCCCTCACCTGCCTCAAAACACTGTGGCTCAATGCTTTCCTTCCTATGGAAAAGAACCATCCTTCTTCTCAAGGAATCCAAAGTCAAAATTGAGATTTCTCCTCTGAAATTCCAAATATCCAAGCACTCCTCTATGACAAAAGCTGCCATAACAATCAGGTCTGGCTGGCTTGGGAGCCAGGACAGGAGCCACCTGTCTCCTCTTCTGCCTTTGAAACACTTGGGCTCCGTGCTTTCCTTCCTCTGAAAAAGAACTGTTATTCTTATCTACAAAGAAATGGCCAAAATTGGGATTCCACCTCCCAAATTCCCTATATCCAAGAGTTACTTTCATACAAAAGCAACTAGAACAGAGAGGTCTGGCTGACTTAGGCCTCTGATGGCCACCTTTCGTTTGCCCCTCAAATATTGGTGTTCCCTGCTTTCCTTCCTATGTAAAAGAACCACGCTTCTCCTCCAGGTGTCCATGTCTGAAATTGGGATTCCACCTCCAAAATTCTGTATATCCAAGGGTTGCTCCCAGGTAAATCTGTCAGTACCATCAAGTCTGGCTGGCCTTGGCCTCTGGTGGATGCCCCTGCAACACTGGGGTTGGGTTCTTTCTTTCCCATGGAGATCCCTGGGACACTGTGGGGACCTCATGGAACCAAGGGGATCATTGTGGCACCACTGGAGCCTATGGAACCAAGGGGCCATGGTGACACATCGGAGCTTCATGGAACACAGAGACCATTATGACTCTGTGGGGCCTGATGGAACCATGGAGACCATTGCGATCCTTCAGGGCCTCGTGTCACCAAGGGGGTATTATGACACCTCAGGTCCTCATGGAAGCAAGGGACCACTGGGACACTGTGGGGCCCCATGGAACCAAGGGAAGAGGGAGCAGGTCTGGCTGCAAGCACTGAGCCCAGCTGGGGTCAGGGAACCATCTGCAGGCCCCAGGTGAGATATGAACTCTTTCAGTGCTTCCATCCTCCCTCCAGTGAGAGAAAAGGACAAAGTGCAGGCACATAGAGGAGCAACATGAAGACACCAAGGTCATGAAGAGGAAGTCGAGTCCCAGATGGGAGGGATGAGGAGATGTCCTGATCTTGGGGCTGAAATCCTCTTGTAAAGCCATGGAGAAGGATGTAACTGATACATCAGACTCTCCTTTTCCCTGTATCGCATTGAAAAGTACGAGGAAATTACTTGTTCAGCAAAGGCCTCCATGCTAAAGTAGCAAATGTCAAAGTAGCTGTGATCCCATGAGAAGTTTGAACATGGAAAAAGGGAAGTGTGATGAGATCCTGTGCCTTCACAGGGAGAAGAAAAAGATGTCCTCAGAGATGAAGATGATTTCAGAAATAGATGAAGAGAATCTTTGCTCTTACACAGCTTATCTTTTAACTAATACCCCATAAGTTGACATGGCCCTTAAACACAACTGTAAAAGAGCTTTGAACAACTGGGAGGGATGTCAGAATTGTAGATTTTTCTGGGCAGTTGCTATTCATGGAAATTGAGAGCGACAAGAGAAGTGTCTCTTCTGGAGAAGTCTCCATAGCATGAAAGAGAGACTCCTCTCCTTAAGTGAACTCAAGAAAGACTATTCTAGTTGAGGTAAACTGACTGAAAATTCTAGGTTTTTCTCTTTATATTGTCAGTAAGAAAGAAAAGGTTGGAGGGAGAGGAGAAGTTTTCTGAAAGTTTTGTTCCTATTACTCTTTCTTTTAGTTGCTATTAATGAACTTTTCCTTATACCCTCTTAAAGTTTTGAGCCTGCTTTGGCATTCTCCTAATCTTATCACACAGGAGGAAATGAGTAAGTATATTCTAGTGAGTGCACTGGTAATTAGCCAACACTGAACCCACAACAATAAATGCTGCATGCTCCAAGAAATCTCAAATTGGTGAACCAAAACCACTACAGAAATATTTCTGATGAACTGCACTAGAGCAGAGGGAAATAAAGGCAGAGCCATGGTTTCTCAGGACTTGTTTGATCCTAAAAACCCCTATGGTGCATTTGGAGCTGAGCCGTGGAATCTCAGGGCCTGAGAGGAGATTGCACAAACCTTTCCAGGAGTCAAAGTCAGAAGAAAACCCCAAAGTGTCTCAAATCATGGATGCGTCCGACTGAGGTCCATCTGCTACACAGGCTCCTCATGGACTCCTTGGAGGTGAGAAGTAGAGGCCAGATGGCACAAAAACTTCTCAGAGATTCAGTGTGGAAAGGGAAATCCAGAGTACCTTAAAAATCTTGAGTATCTCAAAGTATTAATGAGCCCCACTACATGTCAGTACAAAGCTCTCAAGGGACTCATTAAAGCAGATAATTACGGCCATGATTGCAACAACCTCTCTTAGAGTCTGTATCAAAAGGGAAACACCAAGTACCTTAAAATGACTGAAGTAACTCGAAGCATTAATGAGCCCACTGAATGTTGTTACTGACAAAGCCTCTCCAGGGACTCATTACAGCAGATAATTGGAGGCCATGATTGCACAAACCTCTCAGAGACTCCAAGGCAAAAGCCAAACCCAAAGTCCTTTGAAAAACTCTGTGAGCATTAAGGAGCCCCCAGGGCCATTCCTGAGCAAGGCTCCCCAGGGACTCCTTCCAGCAGATCCTTGAGGCCACTGGGATGTGGGCTAGGGGGGGATGCTGAAGGCAGGACAAGGGGCTGACAGTGCCCAGCCTGGCTGGGGCTGCGCCAGGAGGCCCCAGTGCCTCAGGACAAGGTGTCTCCTCACAGCCCTTGGTGGCACAGACTCTGCTGTGCCCCAGGGCACCAAGATTTGGCTTCTCTTTGTCCCCACCTGTCATGACAGCCTCCAGTTCTCTGCTCTGCCTGGGGTCTGGGGACACTTTCTCAGGCATGTCCCTCAGTGGGACCCATTAAAAGTCCAAGAAAGTTTTGAGTTGGATCCTGGCTTGGAGTTCTGGAGAGATTTCTTCAGCTCCCTCTCAGGGACTGATGTTCAGGGCCTGAGCACAAAGCCCCAGAGGCTCGTTAAAGTCTTTGTGCTGTGTCTGTGCTGCTGAGCTGGGCTGGGCTCCTGGCACAGAGGCAGCTCCTGGTAACCAAGAAGAGCTTCAAAAGCACATTTCTCTTGATGAGCAGCTCTTCTGCCAGCCCAGCAGGGCCGGGGCACTGCCTGCAGCCACCCTGGGAACAGCATAGAGGCACAGAGAGCTTCAATCAGTCAGGGCTGGGAAGGTGCTGAGAAGTGCCTGGGGCAGGATCACTGCCAGCCCTTGGCACAGGAACCTCTGGCTGCAGGACAATGCAGCTGCAGCTCCTGGAGCCATCTCCTGAAGCTGGAACATCCCAATGCCTACAGACCTTGTGAGTACAACTCTGAGTATTTTTGGTGCAGGGGAGGTGAAATGCTCATCAAACTCTGATATGCTGAGGGGTTCTAATCAGTCATAGAATATTTCCAAGTCAAGGATTTTAACAAAAATGAGAAAATTTCTTAAGACTTTGAAATCAGTTTCCTGCTTTTGGAGAATGGCAGGGAGGGAGGATAAATATTAAAGGTAGGTTATGAATTATTAATTATGAATTTTGACAAGTGTCTGAGGCATCTGAAACTGTTACTTTTGGTGATTGTAGGGTCACAGGAGATCCCTAATGTGCTTTCAGCCTTTCTGTCCATGGACAGCACCAGCATCACTTTTGCTGGAGCCATCAGGCTCAGTCTGAGCTCTCCTTTCTCCAAGCTACAAACAGAACCTGCCCCCAGGCAGTGCCCTGCAAACAGCCAGGGTTCTGTCCGGCCAAGGAGAGGGCACAGAGATTTGGGGTCTGTGAGTGCTGGCATGGAGAGATCAGGCACAGGGAAACACCTGCAGAAGGGAAATCTCCAGGAAGCAGAGAAAAGATTGGGCAATGAGAGGAAACAAAAACCAGCAATGCTGTGGCAGGGAGAGTTTAAAGATGTCCACAGGATCCCCTCCAGTGCAGCCCCTCCCTCTGAACAAGCCCACTCCCTCAGGTCCCCCAAGCCAAGCCTCTGCCCTCAGGGCTGGGGCTCCAAGGCGTGCAGCCCCTCCTGTGCAGGCAGAGCTGCAGCAGAGCCGTGGGGCAGCTCTGCAGCCCCGGGCTTAGTTCCCTCTGCAGAGCACAGGGCTGGGAGCAGCTGCCCGGCCCTGGGGGCTCTGGCAGGGGGCACAGCTGGCTCAGGGTGACGCTGTCCCCAGTGCCCGGCTCTGGGCAATGCTGGCAGTGCAGCCAGGGAAGGAGCCGCATCTCCCTTCACCCAATGCCATCTTAAGGACACTTGGAAGTCTCCCTGAGATTTCAATCCAAGCGAGGAGCTTCAATCCAGGGTGCAAACCTGTCCTAGAGCCTCTCTGTGTTATCTGAAAGCCCCAGGATGAGGCACAGAAGTTCTAGGTTGAGAAAATGCTGTTGGGTTGGTGAAATGAGCCCTGTATGCCCTTGGGTGCAAATGTGGGGCTGAGACTCTAAGAAGGGGATGGACATTTGGTGGACTGTGGGGGATCCATATGCTCTCAGCATTATCAGGATGGTTTTTAAAGGAAACATCAGAGCATTATCATCCTGTGTCTGAGAATGCTGAAAGCCCACAAAACCTGGGACATGACTTGGAGACAGACCACCTCCCCTCACTCTCCACTCACCACCTTGCTTCAGACAACTCACTCTGTTCTCCCTGATGGCAGCAGAAATGCTGAGAGTTTCTGACATCCAAAAATAGTCAGCAGGAGAAAGGGAAGAGGAGTATAAAAACTCTAGAATATTTAAACAGACTTTCCCATTCCTGACGGTGCAGATGTTAACATGGCCTTCTGTGTTAAAAGGGTTTCAAAGTGGAACATGAGGACAGGTCCCTGTCCTCCTCCCACATCTGCATAGCAATGTTGAATTATAAAAACACTGTATGTAGTTGCCCTGAACCTGAAGTCTCACTAAGGCACCAACAGTCAAGGCTCCCCATTAGGAGCTGAAGGAAAATCTGCTAGAAAATCAAATGGGTGTCAGAGGGTTACAGGAGAAGGGTCTGTAGGAAAAGGCTTTGATTTTGCTGGAAGAAGTTCCTCCTAACCTGTCACTGACTTTTCTCCATGAACAGCTCCCCAAGTACATCCTCAGCAAATGTCCAACAGCAGCTCCATCAGGCACTTCCTCCTGCTGGCATTGGCAGACACGCGGCAGCTGCAGCTCCTGCACTTCTGCCTCTTGCTGGGCATCTCCCTGGCTGCCCTCCTGGGCAACGGCCTCATCATCAGCGCCGTAGCCTGCAGCCACCACCTGCACACGCCCATGTTCTTCTTCCTGCTCAACCTGGCCCTCAGCGACCTGGGCTTCATCTGCACCACTGTCCCCAAAGCCATGCACAATTCCCTCTGGGACACCAGAACCATCTCCTACACTGGATGTGCGGCACAGGTTTTCTTTTTTGTGTTCTGTGGTGTAACAGAGCTTTACCTCCTGACCATCATGTGCTACGACCGCTACGTGTCCATCTGCAAATCCCTGAACTACGGGACCCTCCTGGGCAGCAGAGCTTGCGCTCACATGGCAGCAGCTGCCTGGGCCAGTGCCTTTCTCTATTCACTGCTGCACACAGCCAATACATTTTCCCTGCCCCTGTGCCATGGCAATGCCCTGGGCCAGTTCTTCTGCGAAATCCCCCAGATCCTCAAGCTCTCCTGCTCCAAATCCTATCTCAGGGAACTTGGGCTCATTGCTGTAAGTGCCTGTTTGGTATTTGGCTGTTTTGTGCTCATTGTTTTCTCTTATGTGAAGATCTTCAGGGTTGTGCTAAGGATCCCATCTGAGCAGGGACGGCACAAAGCCTTTTCCACCCGTCTTCCTCACCTGGCTGTGGTCTCTCTGTACCTCAGCACTTCAGTGTTTGCTCACCTGAAGCCCCCCTCCATGTCCTCCCCATCCTTGGATCTGGCCCTGTCAGTTCTGTACTCGGTGGTGCCTCCAGCCCTGAACCCCCTCATCTACAGCCTGAGAAACCAGGAGCTCAAGGCTTCTGTGTGGAGACTGATGGCTGGATGCATTCAGAAACATTAAACTGCTGGCCAATTTCTGCCAATCACTTGTAATAAAAGTCATCTTATTGATGGTTTGATTGTGGATTTTTTTCCTTTATATTAGTTTTATCATATTGTCCTCAAAGAAACGTCATTGTTTGAGCAATTCCTCATTTTGTTTCTCTCCACGTTCCCTGTGGTCACAGACTGTGTCAATGATGAGTTATGTTCTTGGTGGCTTTCTAGGAACTAAAGGATCTCCCAGCAGAGTTTTCTGCAGAGATGCCTTTTGTTGCCTTCTCTGGAGCTGCAGCAGCAATGTCTGTGTGCAGAGCTGGGGGCAGATCAGTGCTGGCCCAGCAGCTGTGCCGAGCAGCAGCAGCAGCACTTGGTGTTGCCAGTGCTGCTGCCGTGGCCCTGCCCTGCTGCCCTGGTGGCCCTGGTGTTGCTGTAGGGCCTGAGTGCTCTCGGGACCGAGCACAGTCCTGGGGGTTGCAGTGCCGGGGCTGCAGCAGGGACAGGCCATGGGCACTGATGGGGCAGCGCTGACGCCTCAGGCGAGGCCCTGGGGGCTCCAGGCTCCTTGCCCAGGCTCTCTCAAGAACATGGCCAGGCCAATGCTCAGCAAAGAAAACCCCCGTGAGCAGCCCCAGGCTGGCTGCGGGCAGGCTGGGGGCAAACAGCATGGCTGGGGCTCTGCAAGGGCCCTGGGGCAGATGGGAAGGAGCAGCAGAGCAGGGGCTGATCCATCCCCAGTGTGCTGCACAGCCCAGGGCAGCGTCCCAGAGTGTCCTGATGGAGCTGCCAACAACATCCCCCCTCTGCAGCCCTGGCCTCTCCCCCAGCTTAAACAGGCGCCCCATCCTTGCAGGCACAGACACGGCAGCACTGGCTCAGTAGCCACTGTTTGCATTGCACACAGCAGGGGAAGCACCCCCATGCTGTTGCTGTGGGGACATGAACCTGAAGGAGCACAAATGCCCTCAGCCCCTGGGGCCAGCAAGGGTTGGGGGACACCAGGGAAACCACTCAGCTTTGTCCTGGCCTCTGCAGTCAGCCAGAAAGTTTGTTCCCATTAGCTGGGAGCTTCCTGTCCCACTGCAGACGCTGTTGCTCAGAGCCACGGCTGCCTGGCAGCCACCCCTAAACTGCCCTGAGCATTTCCTTTGCTTCACATTTGCCTTCTTTATACCCCCTGCTTCACATTTCTTCTTATTGCCCACTCCAGGGGGCCCACAACTGGACACAGCACTCGAGGTGCTGCCCAACCATTGCTGAGTACAGGGGAAGAGTCACTGCCCTGCTCCTGCTGGTTACACCATTCCTGATGCAGGCCAGGAGCCATTGGCCTTCTTGCCCACCTGGGCACACTGCTGCCTCATGTCCAGCCTGCTGTCCATCAGTCCCTGCAGGTCCCTTTCTGCCTGGCTGCTGTCCAGCCACTCTGTCCCTAGCCTGTAGCACTGCAGGGCTTGTTTTGGCCAAAGTGCAGAACCCAGCACTTGGTCTTCCTAAACCTCACCTTTTTGGATTGGGCCCCTGGATCCACTCTGTCCCAGGCACTGTGCAGAGCCCTCCTACCCTCCAGCAGATCAACACTCACACCCAGTTTGGTGACATCTGCAAAGATGTCCTTGGTTCCATGGGGCCCCTCAGTGTCACAAAGGCCTCTTGGTCACATCAGGCCCTGCACTGTCACACTGGTCTCCTTGGATCCATGTGACCATGCAGAGCAAATGGTGTCCTTGGTTCCATGGGGCCCGAAATATGACAATGGTCTCCTTGGTTCCATGGGGCTACACAGTGTGACAATGTTCTCGTTGGTGCTGCAGTTTCACAGGAGCCCCTTGGTTCCATGGGCCCCCACAGTGTCAGAAAGGCCCCTTTGTTCCACTGGGCCGTGGAGTGTCCCAATGGTCTCCTTGATTTTGCAGTGTCAAAATGGTGAAACCCCTTGGTTATACAAGGCCCTGCAGTGTCACAATGGCCTCTGTGGTGCCACGAGGACCCAGAGTTTCATGATGCACTCTCTGGCTCCATTTGGCCCCAGAGCACCACAGTGGACCCCTGGTTCTGTGGGCCTGCACGGTGTCACCATGGTCCTCTTAGTTCCATGAGGCCCTGCAGTATCACAATGGCCCCAGTGTCCCCCAGTTATCACAGAATGACAGAATCAAATAGGCTGGAAAAGACCTTTGGGATCATCAGGCCCAACCAGTACCCTAATACTGCCTTGTCACCCAGATTATGGCACTAAGTGCCACTGGAGAGGGACAGTGACTCTGCCACCTCTCCCCTGGCCAGCCCATTCCAATGCCCACTCACCCTTTCTGTGAAGAACCTCTTCCTATTGTCCAGCCTTAACCTCGCCTGGTGCAGCTTAAGGCTGTGTCTTCTTGTCCTGCCCTCCAGCAGATCCACACTCACACCCAGCTTGGTGCCATCTGCAATTTGTGAATGGTGGACTTGATCCCCTCACCCAGATCATCAGTGAAGATATTCAACAGGACTGGGCCCAACACAGATCCCTGGGGACACCACCAGTGCCTGGACACCAGTGGGATGCAGCACCATCCCCTCCACTCTCTGGGCCCAGCCTCCATCCAGCTCTTTACCCTGGGAAGGGTGAACATATCCAAGCCATGGGCTGCAGTTTTTCCAGGGAATTCTGTGGCTCGTGGTTTTAAAGGCTTTGAAGTCCAGGCACACAACATCCACAGCCTTTCCTGCATCCATAGGTGGGTCACCTGGTCATAAAAGGAGATCAGGTTGGTCAGGCAGGACCAGCCACCCCTAAATCCACGCTGGCTGGCTCTGATCCCTCGGCCATCCTGTGGGTGGCCAGTAATGGCACTCAGGGTGATCTGTTCCATAACCTTGCTGGGCACCCAGGTCAGGCTGACAGGCCTGGAGTTCTCCAGATCTTCCTTCCAGCCCTTCTTGGGGATTGGCTCACACTGGCACCTCCAGTGCTCTGGGACCTCCCTGCTGAGCCAGGACTGATGGTAAATGATGGAGAGCAGCTTGGGGAGATCATCCACAGCTCCCTCATCCCCCTGGGATGGATCCATGGATCCCATCTGATCCCACACACCTGTGAGCATCTGCGTGGCTCAGCAGGTCACCAGCTGCTTCCTCCTGGATTACAGGGGGCTGTTCTGCTCCCTGTGCCCATCTACCAGCTCAGCAGAGCACTTGTCCTGAGGACAGCCTGTCCTAATATTGAAAATTGACACAAGATATTAAGTAGCTTAGTCTTTTACTTATCTTCAGTTACTCTGTTCTCAACTGCAATCAATAAAGGGTTGTGATTCTCCTTCTCCCTCCTTTTGCTATAAACTTTTTATAAAAACATTTTTTATTCTTCTTACAGAAACCGCCAGGTTAAGTTCTAATTGAGCTTTCACCTCTCAACTTTTCTTCCTGAATAACCTAACAATATCCTTAAACACTTCCTGAGTTGCTGGCCCTTTTTCCCTGAGTTCCTACAAAAACTCCATGCCCTGCCAGGCCAGTCATTTTTCTCACTAGCTCATCTTTTGCCACACTGGGACAGGCTGCTCCTTCCTCCTTAAGATGATTTTCTAGAAATGTGTCCATCCTTCCTGGATCCCTTGGTTTTTAAGGCCTGTGTCCCCTAAAAAAATCAGTACCAGATTTAGTACTCCACATACTCCTAAATAGATCAAAGTCTGCCCTTCCTAATTCCAGTGCAGAAGTTTTGTTGCTGCCCCTCCTTCTTTCACAGAAGATTGAACACTTGATTATTTCATGGTCACTGTGCCCCAGGCTGCCTCCGAGCCCCACATCTGCCACCAGCCCTTCTCTGTTTGTGAACAGCAGGAGACAGAGCTTTCCTTGGCAGTGGGAGTGTTACCAAAAATTTAGTAAAACAGAAAACTCCTTAACATCAATGTAGCATTAAGAAGCAGCATTCTTCATTCAGCTGGATGCACAAGGGATAGATCCTCCCAAAGCTGTGCATGCTGAGTACAGGAAAGTTGCTGTTTCTATTCTGTATTTTGCACACATATTCATTGATTGTCCTAGACTAGACATACATATGATAATAATTTCCCCAAAATCAATAACATATTACCCCTCCCCTTTACCTATGTGTTCTTCCAGACCCTGGGGGTCTCTCTGGTGGTCCCTGGTGGTCGTGGACCCCAATGTTCCTGTGGGCCTGGCTGAGCTGGCAGGACACTGAGGCTGGTGAGCTTCCAGTTGCCCTTCTCACACAATGGGCATTGTGTGGTTTCCATAGGCCTGGGGTTGTGGAGAACAAGCTCCAGGTGTGAGTTCACCTGGCGGAGACAATTTATCATCTGGTTACATGAGGTCACAGATTGGGCTATGACATCATAGACTGCCTCTGTGACATTACACAGCCAGCTGTGACATCACAGATAGGCTGTTCCATCACAGACCATCTGTGGGGCATTGGAGAATGGGCTGTGACATCCCAGAGGGGCTGTGTGACATCCCAGCAGGGCTGTGTCAGGTCACTGGGTTGGTCACTCTGCCCCAGCTCCCCCTCACAGTTTCTCCCAACAAGTCCAATGCTGCCCATGCCCAGCAGGGTCCCTGTCCCCCGGCATCCCCCCGGCCCACCTGGAGCCACAGCCTCCACCAAAGGATGTTCCACAGGATCCACCCCAGAGCCTGACATGGGACAAGGGGCCAGGGCTGTGTGACCAGGACATCAAGGACGTGGATTATCCAGGTCACTGTGGCCTGGGTTGGGTTGCCCATGGCAGGAAAGATGTCTGGCAACTGGAGCAGGGTCTGGGAAGGGCCTTCAAGGTGGGGCTGGAGCCCTTGGGCTGTGAGCAGAGGCTGAGGGAGCTGGGCTTGTCCAGCCTGGAGCAGGGAAGGCTGAGGGGCTCTTCATGCCAGCCTGGCAGTGCCAGCGAGGAGGGGATGGAGAACACAGAGCCAGGCTCTTCACAGTGGGGCTGGTGGGAGACAAAAGCCAATGGGTGGAAGGGGAAAGAGGAGAGATCAGCCAGGACAGGAGGAGATGAAATGAGTCAGGCTGGTTTCAGCATTTCCTCAACACCAAGAGCAGCCTGACCTCCCTTTCTCCATCCCCCACTGACAGATTTGCAAATCAGGAATCGTTCGAGCTGTTTTACACCCACTCCAGGATGAACATCCTTATACCAGGACTTAATTGTGTTTACATCGATCATAGAACCATGTTTGTCTAAATAATTTTAGTATGGAAATCACTTGTGGATGGTGGACTCATCAGATACTGCTGGGAGGTTGCACATAGCTGTGATTGTTATTAAATTGTATCCTGTTCAACTATGATCTGTTGGCCATGAAGAGAAACTTTCTGTGCCTCGGAGTCTCACCAGTTCCTGACCCCCAAAGGACACAAACCTGATGAGTTGTGGTTCCCACTGAGGTGGTGACACCTGGGCCTCCCTCTATAGCCAGAGCAGAGCTCTCTTGTCCCACAAAGTCCCTGGCAATGGAGGGATGATGGAAACAGGACAGGCTGTGGGGATCAGGAGCAGGGCAGAGCCAGGGAGGAGAATGACTTTTGCATTTGATGGAGCTGTGTCTTCTCTTGGCTTTGTTGGCTGACAACAAATGAACATCCCTCTGTGTCTCAGGCAGCTCCTTCTCCAAGGAAAGTAGGTGGGAGTTGGAGCCAAGGAGCTGAAAGCTGCAGGTGCAGCCTGGGCTGGAGGGAGCTCAGATTTGCACAAGGCTGCTCTGAGTGCCAGGGCTTGGATGGAGGGAATGGTGGGGTGGGGGTAGGGACAGAGTCTGATTGATTGTCAGCCATGAAGGGTCTTGATTTAATATTTATTCAAACTGCATGAGGAAGTACTTGGATTCAGTGTCAATTGGAGATTGCACACATCAATGAATTAACAGGAAAAACTCTAAACCAGATCTAAAAAATAATTTCTCACTGTCTTTTTAAATATTATGAGTTCACTTGGAATATACTACTGAGATCTACTTAACTACAAATTTTTTGGAAACTGAAATATAATTATTCCCAGAGGCTTGGCTTGTTAAGGTGTTCTGAATGTTTATGAGCCCTGGGACACTGAATTCCTGCACTGAAGAGCTAAAGGCTGAACAAGCCTCTGGAGCAGGAAAATTCAGCAGCAGCCTCCAAGTTGCTGAGGATGTCAGCAGCCCCCACTGAGGCCATCCCTGCCCAGAGACCGTGGGGGAATGGGCAGACAAGGAGAGCGTCCCTGGGGCTGGGGCAGCACAACTCAGAGGCACCAGTGGCTCCAGCTGGGAAATGGAGTGTGGAATGTGGCTGGGAAAGCCCTGCCTGGGCTGTGCCAAGCAGGACAGACAAGCCCTGACTCCCCCCAAAAAGCTCACTCAAAGGGACATTTTAGAGGAATTACAATTGTTTGTCTCCTCTGAGTTAAACTCACTGGAGAAATACCAGCAAGAGATTCTCAGGGGCTCAAAACAAAAAAACAGCCCTTACTGAGAACTTTAGACAATGAGAGAAAATTTGGCAAATGGTTTATTATGACATTGTAGTGGTTTTGGTTTGATTAATTTAACATTTTTCTAATCTTGAGATTTCTTAATTAATGTGTTGATAAGTGTTTTGGGTTTTAGTGTCAGTTTGTTATTTATGTATTTATTTTGTTGTGAGATAGGATTAGGAGAAAAGTAAAGTAGGACTAAACATTTTAAAAGGCTATCAAGAAATTTTTATTAAAAGTAAATTCAAAAAGAAAAAAGTAGTAAAAATTAAAATAAATTCTGTAGAACACTTTTTTTTTTTCCTTATAAAGTTTTCTTTTTACTGCCAATGTAAAGTAAACTTTAAATTTCTAGTTGGTTTACTATTTCTAGAATAGTCTTTTTTTAATTTACTTTGGGAGAGAAATTTTTCTTGTAAATGTTATGGAGATTTTTTTACAAGAAGAAAAAAAAATTTTTTTTTTATTCTTAATTCTGACATAGATAACATTTGTCTGAGGAACTCTTTTATTGTGAAGTTTTTCTTGCTACAAGCCTTTTTACAGCTTATAGATGGGCCATGTTGACTTATGGGTTATTTTTTTAAAGATGAGTTCTTTAAGTGTAAAAGTTTTTTTTTTTACTTTTTAAATTATTTTTATCTCTGCAAATAGAGCAAATAGAGATCTTCTCTTGGGGATACTGGACTACTTTTTTTTTTTTTTCCCCTGTTTAAATGTATTGTGAAAATACTGCTATTTTCATGCAGGTTTTAGCATGCAGGTTTCTGTTTGATATTGATTTTTTTTTAATGGTTTTTTGTACTATAAAAAAAAGTTGTTTTTCTTTATAGTTTATAAAAGGATTTTAGTTTTATGATTAAGGTTTTTTTTCTTCTTTTTTATTTGAGATTTAGTTTCTTCATTACTGAGTTGGATGGTTTTTTATTGTGTTTTTTAATATGCATGTATTTTGTTTTGTATTTTTTTCTTTTTTTCTTTTACTTGAAGGAGGATTGAAGCATTGAAAGGACTAACACCTGACCTGCTGGTAACTTGTGGTGGAAGTTGTGGTTGGGTTGTGTTAGGATTGGTTTTATGGTTGGTTTTTGGCTTTTTTTATGTTTAAGTTTTTAGTTGTAAGGTTATTTTGTATGGGTTGTAAATTGTAGGGGTTTTTTGTTTTAGTTGTGTTGGGGGGAGGGGACTTGGTAAGATTTCAATAGCTGTGTCTTGCTTTGTTCTGGTTGGGGTTTTGTAGCCTCTTATTTTCCTGTTTGTTAGTTGTTGGGGTTTGGTTAGAATGGGGCCAATGTGGAGAGGGGCAGCCTGGGGAGGGGATAAGGGGCTCAGCCCACGGCAGGGTTGCTTGGTTTGGTTGGGTTGGGTTGGGTTGGGTTGGGTTTGGTTTGGTTTGGTTTGGTTGAGATGGGGGCCAGGGCCAGGGCGTGCTGCTTCTTTTTTGACTGGAAAAGAAAGAGGAGGTTCCTGGGCTTTTTCATCTTTAACATTTGTGTTTCACAGAGATGTGTTTAGTATCTCAGTGGTTTAACAGATTGTCACTTACACGAAAAAGTTTTACTTTTTAAAATTCTTCTCATCTCAAATTACAACAGACATTCAGTAACATAAAACACTTCTCAAAGCATTGAGTTGAGCCATTAGACTTCACAAATTCTAAGCCTCTTCCATTTAATATTAATCAAGATTTGCAGGAGCAGAGAAACAGAAGAAGACACAGAAAGATAGAAAGGCAAAAAGATGCAGAGAAGCACACACAGAGCTACCAACTCCTGGATTCCAGCACTGTTCAGGTGGAAATTCCAAGAGGAGGTAGGGTCAAGATGTGTGCTTGCCTTGTGGTCAGCCTTCAATACCCCTTGGTTTCCCTGGGCCCTTCCCCCAGGTGGGACTTGGGCTCATTTCGTCCCTCAGGAGCTGGGGGCTGCAGAGGTGGCTGTGGAGCATTGCCTGTGCTGTGCCAGGGACTGGCAGACACTGCTGGGCTGGGGATAGAGGCTCTGGGGGATTGGGGTTCCAGGGCAGGGCACTGCTGGGCTTACAGGGCAGGGCAAGGCTGGACCTGCCCCTTCCTCCCTCACACATGAAATGTTTTGAGCCAAAAATCTCCGCCAGTCTGTCACAACAGGCAATGTTGGAGGTGGAACCCCAGTGCTGGCCATGGGCACCTGAAAGAGAACGGCAGTTCTTTTCCATAGTAAGGAAAGCACAGAGCCCCAGTGTTTGGAAGGCAAGTGAGAGCCTCACTAGACCAAGGCCAGCCAGACTTGACAGGAAAGGCAGATTTTGTCTGGGAGCCGTCTTTGGATTTAGGGAATTTTGGAGGTGAAAACACAATCTCTGCCATGGACACCTGGAGAAGCAGGACATTTTTTTCCCATAGGAAGGAGAGTACAGAGCCTTCCCCAGTATTTTTAGAACAGATAGGAAGTGACCCTTGTGAAACCACTGCAAGACAGATTTGTCCTGGCAACATTCCTATGGGAGCAATCCCTGGATATAAGAAAATTTGGAAGTGAAATCCCAATTCTGGCCATGGGTTCCTGGAGGAAAAGGACAGTTTTTTTCCATTGGGAAGAAAAGCATGGAGCCCCAGTGTTTCAGCAGAGGATGAGAAGAGACCCTCAACATGCCAAGGTCAGCTGGACCAGTCAAACAGTGCACAGGAAGGCAAACCATCCAGACCTATTCTGTGT
Source organism: Melozone crissalis (assembly GCF_028551555.1). Classification (NCBI taxonomy): domain Eukaryota; kingdom Metazoa; phylum Chordata; class Aves; order Passeriformes; family Passerellidae; genus Melozone; species Melozone crissalis. The sequence goes on along the minus strand of NW_026535896.1, from coordinate 6,558,602 downwards.
TCCCATGGTGTTATGGGGCCCCACAGTGTCCAAATGGCCCCTTGATTACAAGATATGAAGTCTCACAATGGACCCTTGGTTTGATGGGGTCCCACAATGTCACAATGGCCACCAGGTTCCAGAAGACCTTGAGGTGTCACAATGGTCCCAATGATTCCATGAGGCCTTGTAGTGTCACAGTGGTCTCCTTTGGTTCCCCAGCGTCACAATGGACCATTAATAACATGAGGCCCTGCCATGTCACAATGGACCTTTGGTTTCATGCAGCCCAGCAGTGTCACAAAGGTCTCTTGGTTTCACGAGGCCCCACAGTATCACAATGGTCCTCTTTGTTCTGAGGGGTCCAACACGGTCACAGTGGTCTCACTGTTCCATGAGGCCTCACAGTGTTGCAATGTTTTGCTCATTCCATGAGGCCTTACAGTGTCACAGTGGCCCCTTTGTTCCATGAGGCTGTGAGGTGTCTTAATCGTCTCTCCATGATTCCATGGTGCCCCACAGTGTCACAAAGGTCCTTTGGCTCCATAGGGTCTCACAGTGTCGCATTGCCCCCTTGGTTCCATGACACCCCAAAGTGTAATAATGGGCTTCACAGTTCCATGAGGCCCTGTGGTGTCACAAATGGATCCTTGGTTTGATGGGACCTCTCAGTGTCACAATGATCCCGATGTTCCATGGAGCCCAACAGCATCAAAATGGTCGCCTTGGTTTTATGAAGCCCAGCAAAGTCACCAGGGTCCCTTGGTCTCACAGGGCCCCACAGTGTCACAATGGTCCCTTGGTCTCACAGGGCCCCACAGTGTCACAATGGTCCCTTGGTCTCACAGGGCCCCACTGTGTCACAATGGTCCCTTGGTTCCATGGGCCCTGTGCTGCTGCATTCCTCCCTCCCCTTCTCAGGCCGCCCTGCCAGCTGAGAAATGCTCCTTGGGCCTCGGCCTTGGCCAACAGCCCCTGGGCTCCACGGTCCTCTGCAGCTCATCACAAACACTGTCTGCTCCAGGCACTGCTGCTGCCAAACCAGCTCCTGGTTTCTCTAGGAGCAGCCCTGGGAACTGTTTTTGTTCCCTCAGTGGCACAACATCCCTGTTCTCACACTGCCAAAGAAAGCTGTTGGTGCAAAGTGTGACCAGGATGAGCCATTGCTGGGACTCAAGCCCCTCTCTTGGGGCCCTACAAACAGCGCTCCAAAAGGAGCCCTTGGAGCTCTCCTGGGCCAGCGACTCCCTCTGAGTGGGGCCTCTCTCAGCCGGGAACTCTCCCGTTTTCTGCACTCGAGGATCCCCAACAACGACAGAGCCTGGGCCGATCCCCCCACTCCTCCAGGCTCAGCCCTTGGCCTGCTGGGGGGATGCCAAAGCATCCACAGGGAGCATTTCCTGCCCTCAGGGGAATTTCTTACAGGTGCCTTACACTCTTAGTGTCTGTGTGCACACAGGAGTGCCTGTGCTGAGGAAATGTGGCAGAAATGCTGCTCTCTGAGGGGTGGAGTGCCTTGGATAGCTGAGTCAGTCAGATATCCAGATAGCTGTAAGTAAGGTTAAGTCATGAGGTCTAAGCTAAGTTCAATTCTCCTAAGAGTTTTTCTTTTGCTAAATTGTTAAGTTTAATTTAAGTTATTAGTGAGTTAAGGAATGTTAAGTGTTATTCCTCTGCTAAATTGCTAAGTCATACGTTATAAGTAAAGTTAAATACTGTTAAGTGCTGTTGTTTTGCTAAACTTTGATGTTTAAGGTATTGGTTACATTTAAGGTGTAAATTAAGTCCTGTTAAGTGTGAGACCTGTTAAGCTTTAGGCTATATTCCTTTTATCCTTGCCCTCACTGTGCATGTGTCATACACACACAGAGGGACAGTTCTCAGTTCATTACTGGTTTGATTGCCTGGATTTTGTTTGGTGTTGTTGTTGCTTTGTTTCCTTGCTGTGCCTGAAGTGCCCAGTCAGGAGCAGAGTGACTCTTGCCAAGGAACTTTGTGCTGCTGTCCCTTAATATTAAATCTGGTTTTTGCTGATCCCTTGCTGGGGATTTTTCAGTGCTCTCAAGGCCTCGTTTGCACCAGGGTGAAGGAGCCCTGGCCAAGGCTCTGGCCCTGGGGGACATGGAGACGCTGCCGGGGGGTCCCTGTCCCCCTGTGCCATCCCCAGGGCCCCGGCCCCCCGTCCCTGTGTCAGGCTCCGGGGTCGATCTCGTGAAACATCCTCTGGGGGAGGCTGCAGGGCCGGAGGCGGGGGAACCCAGGGGGACAGGGGACCCCCCTGTGCACGAGCAGGGTTGGACTGCTCTGGGGGGAACTGTGAGGAGGCCGGGGCAGAGTGACCTCCCCAGTGACCTCACACAGCCCCTGTGATGTCACACAGCAACCTGTGATGTTACACAGCCCCTGCGATGTCACACAGCCACCTGTGATGTCACAGCCCACTCTGGCACGTCACACAGCACCCTTGTGATATTACAGAGCCAACTCTGGGATGTCTGCCTGGAATGTCAGGCAGTTGCACTGTGATACCACAAAAGACTCTGTGATGTCAGAAAGCCACAATGTGATGTCAGAATCTGTTCTGTGATGTCACCACCTGCTCTATGATGTTACACAGCCACCCAGTGATGTCACAACCCAGTCTCTCATGTCACAGAGCCACCCTCTATGATGGCAGGATCTCCTCTATGGCCACACACCGTACTCTATGATGTCACAGAAGCTATATGATGTCACAACTCTCTCAGTGATGTCACAAAACCCTCTCTGTGATGTTATACTCTTATGAGTAGAAAAGTTGCCCATTTTATTAAAAGGTTGCAGAGTTCCCAGGTTGGGCCAGTTGCTGCCAGGGTGGAGTTCTAACTGTTTGTTGTTGTAATCACCTGTTGTTAATAGTTTTTCGTTAACTACCTGTTGATGATTGTTGGGTATTCCCCTTTTTGTGGAGCGGCACCCTGCTGCTTCCAGGAGGATGGCACCTTGGACAGTGAAGAGGATGGGACAACCAAGTTGGCATGCAAATGACATTGGGGTTGGCATGCAAATGAGGAAGCCCCTCACCAAACCTAGCAAAAAACCCCTAAAAACAACAAACCAACATGGAATTGAGGGATCAAAGTCATGTCTAGACCTGAAGAACAGAATCCAGTGTCCACTAAGACCCTTTTTACCACTCACCCTAACCTAAAAACATTTTGGCTGGAAAGAGAACCTTGAATGTCAAATCAAAATACTGGGAATCTCCTGGTGCTTTGGTGAGGAAGGAACCCCCAGCTCTGCCGGCAGACCAGTGGACAAACTGGACTCATCCTCCTCCTCTGTGCCACTCCTGTGGGCAGCGGCGTTGTGAGACCCATCGGATCACCCCACCTGAGCTGATTTTTAATAAAGACATTAAAAAGGAGAAAGATCTCCTGCCCTATTTATTTTGTTTATATTAAAAAACCAATACATTTTTAGGAACGAAAAAGATTATTGGTCATTGGTTCTAAGTAATGCAATTCCCTTCATTCATTCGTTAATCTCCATTGGCTATTTATTTATTTCTCTTTATGGTAACTAGTAATATTTGAGTCTTTTTGTCACCTTTTTTATCATCTTTTTCTCAGAAAGGGTCAAGGGGGGCACTTTGGGGTCCCTGGTGACATTTCTGGGGCACATTTGGGGCAGTTCTGGGTCTGGAGAGGGAATTCAGAGAGAACTTGAGGGTCTGGAGGACACTTGGGGGAGCTGGGTGGGCACTTGGAGGGGCACTATGGGATTCTGAGGGACAGTTTGGGGTCTGGGGCAGCACTTGGGGGTCCAGGGGGGCCCTTGGAGGTCGGGGAGGGGAATTTGGGGCCCTTCGGGGTCCGGGCAGGCCCTTGGGGGGCTCTGACAGGGTTCTCTGGGGCGCAGGGGGTGATGTGAGTTGAAAATGTGGGTGTAATACTGTTAAACGGGGCTGCGGAGCATCATGGGAGTTCGAGGCGCAGCTGCAATGGCTCTCGGCGGGGCGCGGGGCATGACGGGAGATGAAGTCCCAGCTCCGAGAGCACTGGACATGTGCCACGGAGCATGATGGGAGCCGTAGTCCTGGAAGTGGCTGGAACGCTTTGTTAGTGGGTCCGGGAAGGCTCTTGGGGAACATTTCTGTGTCTGAGCCGCGACTTGAGATCCTCGGGGGAACGTAAACAGTTTGGGAACACTTGTGGGGAGCTCCAGGATCTCTAACCGGGCTCTTTAGGGGGCAGGGCACGGCAGGAGTTTTAGGCGCAGGATTTTTCTGAGGGGCTCTGGGGCTGTGTGGGATGAGAGGAGATGAATTCCCAGAAATGGCTGTACCGGGCATCTGTGGGGTTGGGAGCACTCAGGGGTCTGGGGACGCTTTTGGGGGTCCCGAATGGGCGCTGAGGGGGCACTGAGAGATCCTGGAGGGTCTGGGGGACACTTAAGGGACAGGTGGGGGGTGATCCTGGAGTTCTGTGGAGTGCAGCGCATGATGGGCGTTGTAGTCCAGCTTCAATGGGACTCAAATAGGCCGCGGGGCATGATGGGAGTTGTAGGCAAAAAAAAGTTGTGCCAATATCAGGCACTGCTTACGAGATCCTAAACCCAGCGCTGATTGGCTTTGGGCAGTGATGGGCAGAAACCTCAGCAAATGGGATGCGGCAGAGGCGGGAACATCCAATTCAACCTCTCCAGTCCCTCCCAGTACAGCCCAGTTCATCCCAAGTAGAACTCAGTACGACCCCAGTGCCCCTCCAGTCCCTCCCAGTACACGCCAGTATAACCCCAGTACCGACCAGTACAACCCCAGTACAGACCAATTGATCCCAAGTAAAACCCAGCACAACCCCAGTGCCCCTCCAGTCCCTCCCAGTACAGCCCAGTCCCTCCCAATACACTTGTGCCCATTCCCAGTCCTTCCCAGTTCATCCCAGTGACATCCACAGGATGCCCCAGTGTCCCCAGTCTTCTCTGCAATGGCCCCAGTGTTCCCAGTTGTGGTGGTTGGACCGGAAATGGGATTTCTGGGATGCTGTGGTCACTACCATCAGGCCAATGGATGCTCAAATTGTAGGACCGCCTCTGAGAAAAACACAGGGGTTAAAATCCAGAGCTGCGCCCGCCCAGAGTCTCTTGGGATTTCCGTCGGGAGAGGCTTTGGATCTCTTCCCCTGTCCCAGCTGCCGGCTGGGCAGGGGGAGGGGAAAAGCCACAGGGCCATGAGGTAGGCCCAGCCCAAGGATGGAAGGGTGGAAGAGCACCAAGAGACATCGGGCAGCCATTCTCCCCTCGGAGAGTGAGAGGGAGAGCCAGCGTCTGAATTCGATAGTGGTGCTGGCCCAGGAGGAGAAGGGGGAGGAGTGCGAGGGCAGCGTGGGAGTGCCGGAGCTCTGGGACAGGCAGAGACTGAAATTTTTAACCCTTTTTCTTGCATGATTGAGACCTTGCAAATGCTGATCCTCCTGGAGCTGAATAAGAAGAGAGATAAGAGATGAGATAAGAGGGAATGGGCCACAAGGGAAGTGCAGAAGACTCTTGAGTGGGGAAGAGATGACGGAGTGGCCTTTTGGCTGGACTTTTCTTGCATAGCCATAGATTGAACCAGTTTTTTTCCTGTGACACAGAGACTGCATTTAGGGGGAGGCAGTGCCTCAGAACCGGGAGGGTTCAGTGTGGGTACCCCTCGGCCCCAGGGGGTGAAAAATTGGGGGGGACAGATGTCCCGAAGGAGAGAGTGTGCCTTTTTTGGAATGAGACAAGGCATCCTTGAAAGACAACCATAGAAGCAGCTCTGGTCCATGCACAGTGGTGAGAGCACTGGGCATAGAAGGAAAGGTGTCACAATGGCAAAGGACTTTCCGGGCGGTGCTGAGTGACATTGAAACACACAAGGTTTCAGCGTGTTTCCAGGGGAAGCCTATGGTGCAAGAAGGACTCCTCTCCTCTTCATGAACTGAAGATTGAGTATTCTAAAGGGTGGTGCTGGACTGAGAGTTGGTGATTTCAGGGGAATGTATTACATTGGGAAATTTGGTGGGGCGGAAGAGGAAAGTGCTTTTGTAAGGTTTTTCATTTTTTCCCTTATGGTTTTTTTTTTTCTTTCTTCTTTTCTTGTAGTTTAGTTAACAAGGTTATCTTTATTTCTAAGCAGGAGCCTGCTTTGCTTGTTCCTGGTCACATCTCACAGCAGACACCAGGGAGAGGGTATTCTCATGAAGGCACTGGCTTTGTGCCAGGGCTAAACCATGACACCTCCCTTGTGCTCCCAATCTTGATCCATCTTGGACAACTCTATCTTTGCAGCCTGATCTACCTGCTCATTGTTTTGGTGCTCCTCATTGGCTCTACTCTTGGGGACATGGGCATCTACATGGCAGACTTTCACAGGTAGCCTCCCTACCCTGGTAGTGATGACTTTCCACTCATCAGCGGCCCAGATTGGTTTTCCCCTACACTGCCAGTTTGCTTCTTTCCAGCTCTCCAGCCATCCCCACAGAGCATTGGCTACCATCCATGAATCAGTATAAAGGTAGAGCTTTGGCCATTTCTCTTTTTCTACAATGCCCAGGGCCAGTTGAACAGCTTTGAGTTCATCAAGTTGACTTGATCCAACTTCTCCTTTGGTAGCTTGTGCAACCTGTCATGTGGGGCTCCATACGGCTGCTTTCCACTTCCGGTTCGTCCCTACGATGCGACAGGAACCGTCCGTGAAAAGAGGGTAGCGTGTTTCCTCTGGGGGCAGTTGCTTATATGGAGGAGCTTCTTCAGCCCGTGTCACAGATTCTTGTTCCTCTTCATCTGTGACACCAAAATTCTCACCTTCGGGCCAATTTGTAATGACCTCCAAAATCCCAGGGTGATTCAGTTTACCTATACGGGCGCGCTGAGTGATGAGAGCAATCCACTTGCTCCATGTAGCACACTGGTGGCATGGTGAGTGGAAGGAACCTTGCCTTTGAACATCCACCCCAGCACCAGTAGTCGGGGTGCCAGGAGGAGTTGTGCTTTAGTGCCTATTACCTCCGAGGCAGCCTGGACTCCTTCATAGGCAGCCAGGATTTCTTTCTCTGTTGGAGTATAGTTGGCTTCAGACCCTCTGTAGCTTCGACTCCAACATCCCAGTGGTTGACCTCAAGTCTCCTCAGGCACCTTCTGCCAAAGGCTCCAGGACAAGCCATGGTTCCCAGCTCCAGAGTAGAGCATGTTCTTTACCTCTGGTCCTGTCCTGACTGTGCCAAGGGCTACTACATGAGCTGCTGCTCAGGGCCCCACTGGAAATTGTTCTTCTTGTGGGTGACCAGGTAAAGAGGGCTCACGATCAGACTGTACTCAGGAATATGCATCCTCCAAAAACCTATTGCACCCAGGAAAGCTTGTGTTTCTTTCTTATTGGTGGGTGGAGACATTGCTGTGATCTTGTTGATAACATCTCTAGGAATCTGACGCCGTCCATCTTGCCACTTCACTCCCAGGAATTGAATCTCACGAGCTGGTCCCTTTACTTTGCTCTTTTTAATGGTGAAACCAGCTCCCAGGGGGATCTGGATGATTTCCTTCCCTTTCTCAAACACTTCCGCAGCTGTGTTCCCCCACACAATGATGTCATCAATATACTGCAGATGTTCTGGAGCCTCACCCCTTTCTAGTGCAGTCTGGATCAGTCCATGGCAGATGGTGGGGCTGTGCTTCCACCCCTGGGGCAGTCGGTTCCAGGTGTACTGCACTCCCCTCCATGTGAAGGCAAACTGAGGCCTGCATTCTGCTGCCAGAGGAATAGAGAAAAATGCATTGGCAATGTCTATAGTGGCATACCACTTTGCTGCCTTGGACTCAAGCTCATTCTGAAGCTCTAATATGTCTGGCACAGCAGCACTCAGTGGTGGAGTCACTTCATTCAATGCACGGTAGTCCACAGTCAATCTCCATTCTCCTTCAGATTTTCCTACAGGCCAAATGGGGCTGTTGAAGGGTGAGTGGGTCTTGCTGACCACCCCTTGGCTCTCCAGCTCTCGGATCATCTTATGGATGGGGATCACAGCATCTCGAGTGGTCCTATACTGCCGTCGATGCACTTTGGAAGTGGCAATTGGCACTCGTTGCTCTTCTCCCGTCAGGCATCCTACTGCAGATGGATTCTCAGACAACCCAGGCAAGCTGTTCAATTGCTGGATGCCCTCTGTCTCTACAGCAGCTATTCCAAATGCCCGTCTGAGTCCTTTTGGGTCTTTGAAGTACCCACTTTGAAGGTAGTCGATGCCCAAAATACATGGGGCCTCTGGGCCAGTCACAATAGGATGCTTCTTCCACTCATTTCCCGTTAGGCTCACATCAGCTTCCAGCAAAGTGAAATCCTGGGATCCCCCTGTCACACCAGCAATAGAAACAGACTCTGTCCCCACATGTCTTGATGGGATTAATGTGCATTGTGCACCAGTATCGACCAAAGCTTTGTACTCTTGGGGTTCCGATGTGCCAGGCCAACGAATCCACACAGACCAGAAAACACGATTTTCCCTGGCCTCTACCTGGCTAGAGGCAGGGCCCCTCTAAGCCTGGTTATCCTTCTTTCCCTGGGTGTATGTTTTGGATGTTCCTTCAAGGGGATCAGACATGTCATCATCATCATACCTGGCCGTTCGGCTACGGGCAACTGGAGCTGCTTTCCTCCTGGTGGCTCTCTTCAATTCACACACCCGTTGTGCCAGAACAGCAGTAGGTTTCCTATCCCACCTTCTCATGTTTTCCCCACACTCACGCAGGTAAAACCACAGCTCAGCTCGTGGGGTGTACCTTCTCTCTCCATCTGGGAAACGTCTGCCTTGGATACCAGAACCTCGGATCTGTACTGCTGAAATTTGGAGAAGGTCTTCTTTAATCTCCTCTCTAAGCTTCTTATGATTCTCCTCTATCTTATCCTCTAAGTTCTGCAGACGTGTTTCTACCACTGCGATTCTGGCATGTGTCGGGCCATGTACAGCATCTGCATATGCTTGGAGCTTCCTTGCCATGTCAAGCACAGTCTCATCCCTCTCATCCCTCTTCATTATGGCTAAGGCAGAAGCATATTCGTGTGGCCCAAGTCGTACGAGTTTTCGCCACATCACTAACGTGCATGGTACCAAGTCTGGGTTCCTAGTTGTTACATCATCTGAGAAGATAATCTCTGCCACTGCCATTTCTCTCAGGCGTTGAATCCCTTGCTCTATTGTCTTCCACTGGCTTTGCTGCATATAGAGATCGTCTGCGCACAGGTATCTTTCTGCTACACTCCTTAGGACCCGTTCCCAGAGGCTGTGAGAGCTAGCCCCCTCCATCATTCCTTGGCCTATGACAGGATCCTGTGACAGGGATCCCAAATGCCTGGCTTCAGTGCCATCCAGAATTGTAGCCTCGCCTGCAGCATCCCAGAGACGGACCAGCCAACTAATTATGGATTCATCAGACCTTCGAGTGTAATCCTTCCGTAGGCCACGAAGGTCCTTCAGGGAATAAGACTCAATATTTGCATCTGATCTTGCACCTGCTGCTTTGACTCCTGATTTTATGTCAGGAGGCATTGAGGTTCCTTCTCCTGTATCACCATCATCATCATCATTCACTGGTCGATTAGTTTTTTCCATGCGTTTCCCACTTCTAGTACTGGTAGCAACAGCCATGGGTTTAGATGGTGGCTTAGGCTCACTATGTGGTCTGGCTGCTGGCTTCGAGCCCGGGCTGTTGGCTACAGCTTGAGTGACTGGGATAGCTGATTTATCTCCCTGCCCCCCTGCCTCTGTCTGCTGCCCTACACTATCTAACAAAGTGCGATAAGCATAGGCCAGGGCCCATGCTTATCAATAAAGGGTTTGGCCTATATTTTCCCATTGTCTACACCACTCAGGATTTTTCATGCCTGCATCTGCTTCTGGGTCAGGGGTCTCACCAGCTCTTCTGGATATCTCAGCCCTCATTCTAGAGAAGCTGCAGACCATATAGAGGAAGCTTACTATATTAAATACTAGAAAGATGGTCTCTTTAACATTCAGGGGAAACTGAACATTCTCAAAAAGTGACATAACAGATCTAAAGGAGAAGAAGGGAAGGAAAGGCTGGAAAGCCTTATTCTCGGCTCTTCTTCTAACAGACTGAGTGTAATTACTAATAAATTCCTAAAACGTACTACTGGAATTGGGATGCAGGGCAGGATGAAGAAACCATAAAGCATACATATCGTAAACAGACGCCAGTATCTTTGTGAACGCTTTATAAATCATTATCACCAAGGCCAGCACAACAGCTATTCCAATCCGTACCCCTCTACTGTAAAAATTACTTGTTAAGGACAATAATCCTAGTGACCAGAAAGATGTTGAAACCTCAAAAAGGTCTAGAGCCCAGAGCCATACAAAGGCTTTCACAACCAGAGACATCAGGGGTCCAAGCAGCATGGCTACTAACTGCTTTAACAACAACAAACACACAATTAATAGGGCTTTTTTCCACCTTTTCCAGCCACGCATTGGGCACCAATTCATGTATTTGTCCAGGTTCAGAGCAACTTTGGGGAAGAATTCCCCAAAGCAGCTCTGGTGGGAAAAGCAGATCCAATCAGCCCCTCCACGCAACTGGTTCGGGAGGGAAAAAATACCTCCTTGGAGAAAGGTGGAAAAAAACTGTTTATTAAACAATAAGACCAAAAAAATATCAAAACAATGAGACCCCTTGCCACTCTGAAAGAGGTGACAAACTGAGAAAACCCCGGGTTCAAGCAGCAGCTCACTCAGTCTCTGATCAGTCCCTCCGGTGCTGGAATTGTCGCAGGCCAGGCCTGGCCCGGTGGGCCACAGGTGCAGCTGCCGGTGCTCTCCTGGATGTTCAGTCCAGAGCAGTTTCAAGAGGTCCAAAGAAAAAAGGAAAAAAAACAGTCCAGGGAACTTCTTTGCCTCAGCTGGCTAAAAACTAACTAAAAAGCAAAAGAAGAGCTCTCTGCCCCAGTGGCTGTCCTCAGACAACACAGTCAGGAGCAGGAATGTGGAGGAGTGAGTGCAGGGTCTGAAAACAAACTGCGCGCTTCTTCTCTCCCCCTCCTTCACTCTCAGGAACACTCTTAAAGGCACAATAATTATTATTATTCAACATAAACAGAATGAGACGATTGGGGATAAAAGCATCACATAGTCAACCCAGGACAGACACAAAGATTCAATTGTATGGACTTTGGGATCATTTCTCCATTCCAAATTGCTTTCCCTTCACTCACAAGAGGCTTCCATCTCTTCCAAAAATTGCCTGCTGAAACTCTTCTGCTCCCTTCCAAATCAGTTCACTACTCCAGCATAACCCTAGATGCATGGACAGATGACTCTTCAACTAATTATAGTTGAAAAGAAGGGTATTTATTGCACCGCTGGACACATGTGAACTAGTTTCCAAAGACACGTGCAAGGAGTTGCAGACTCCTGCTCTCTATTTCTACAGAAAAGGTTTTATATTAGGTTTCTAAGGACCCATAATACATAATTATTACCTCCTGCTTCACATTTTTAAAAGCTTAATATCCTATACAGCTGCGCAATTGTATTCCCTTAACTGGGTTTCTGGGATTTTGAAATGAGGGAGTGGTTGTATGGGAGGAAGAAAGCTGTCTTCCTCATGGTGAACTCTCATGGCCAGTTGGCATGACGTTTTGACCTGCTCATGGTCCAAGCCTCTCCTAACTGTTCAATTATTCTTAAGGCAAGGTATTTCTATGGTCTCAGCTTCTTCACAATTGCTTCCTCTGTCCCTGTCACTTCTAGCTTTATGTTCCTAATATATTTGGTACTCTTTACCTAAGGTATGTGATTTCTGCTAGCTGTATTACTAACTTAGCTTCTTACCTCATTTTAAAATCTTAACTAAAATATGCAGTCTTCTACTATCCCAATTCTATTCCCAGCTGGCTCCTCGACTCATCCTCACTTTTCAATTATCCTCATTACATTTTCATCTAACCCCTTGACTCACCTCAGGCACATCCCCGACTGCCTCTCTCCCAGCAGCTCAGAGCTGCACCAGAGAGCACAAAGCAGGCTGGCCTGTTGGGCCTGAATATTTCTGCCAAACACTCTGCATCTCACACCTTTTCTCTGGCTCAGTGCAGAACTGCAGGGTTGCAGGCGCTTCCTCCCAGAGCTGCGTGAGGCGCTGGCTCCTGCAGATGTGCCCTGCCAAGCTGTCCCTGCCTCACACTGGACTCGCTTCCCCTGGCACAAGTGCCGGGCCTGAAGGAGCTGCCCTGTGCTCCAGCCTGGCGAGCAGCCCGGCTCCCTGCCCTGGTGCCCAGAGTGCTGCACACACTGCTGGCCTTTGCCAGGAGTTGCAGGGCAGCCGGCAGAAGAGGAGGAATCCTCAGCCAGCCCAGCGGCCCGTGGCTGCCCTTGGCCCTTCCCTGCTCCTGGGCACACTCCAGACGGCCAATGCCTCCAGGCCGGGCTGTGCCCAGAACGGCTGCGCTTCCCCTCGGCGGCAGCCAGCTGCCACCTGGGCTCTGAGAGCGGAGGATTCGCCTGCTCCCAGGCAGAGGCACCCATGGCCCGGCTGCTGCCTCTTGCAGCTCCAAGGGCCTCCTTCCAGCCTGCCTCTGCCGGGGCTCAGGCTGCTCCGGCCTCTGCCGGGGCTCTGCTGGGGCTCCAGCCTGGGCAAGGCCGGGCCCGCTCTCACCTCACAGGCGCTGACAGCTCTGCACCACAGGAGACCTTCCCGACCACCCTCTCTGATCTTTGTGCCTTCTCACTTGAGCAAGGCTCTCCTCCAGCCAAAGACATTGCACCTAGGGATACAAATCCAAGTGGCAGCAACACCAATGCTCTCCAGTCACAGCTGAAGGCCTGCATCTGCGCAAGATGTTTGGGCTGCTCCATTCTTCCTTTGGTTTTGCCTTCAAATGCCATTGCCCTTTCTGCCTCAACTAGAAATGTCACAGATGTACCAAAACGGGCCAGTGTGCTGGCCAAAGGCAATGTGCTCTGGAGATGATGAATGAAGAGTCTTCCCAACTTTCAAAGCACATTGTGAAAAACACCAATCGCTTCTTTTAAAAATTGAACTGTTTAGTAGCAATAAAATGGTTATTAAGATAGTAATAGAAGTTAGAATAATAAGAATTTGGACAATCAGAGTTAGAACAGTAAAGGACAATAAAAACAAAGACATATGGACAGTCCTGGTGCCTCCTGGGCAATTATGCCCCGAAAGCACACACGCTAACAAAGGATTAGCCCTTAAAAGCAATAGCCTGTTGCATATTCATATATCTCATACATGATGCATAAATTCTTTTCAAACAAAGGGTGTTCTCTGCTTATTGTCAAGTTCTCCCCTTTAATCCTGTTGGCTCCTCAAAGTCAGGAAGGAGGTGGAAGAAAGTTGGTCTTTTCCAATAAGGACTCAAGAATTCTTCCCTTGGGGCTCTTGGTGTCCTGCTGCTGTCATCTCTGGGCAAAGAATTTCTTGATTACCCCATCCCTTTCCTAAGCTAGTTAAAAAAGTATCTTACATCACATAACTCCTGTTTTACATAATGTTATAACCTAAAACTATATTTACCACTGAAATAATTACCAATATAGCCGGACAGGACGTACATGAGCTTGTCTGGCCTTTGCTGCTTGACCAAATAGCGGCAACTGTGGAATTTTACCCCAGAGACACTTTTGGCTAGCTGGATGCTGCAGCTGGGCACTTGGAGGCAAGTCCAGGCATGCAGGAGCTCAGGTTTACCTTTGGTGGAGAAGCTTTAGGGCGAGGTGAAGGAAACGAGTTGGTTCTGATGGAGGCTTTCGATCCAGAGCTTTATTCCTGGCCCACAGGCCTCTGAATCCAGCAAGGGCTCCAGGAGAACTCCCAACCGCATGGTTTGCTTGCCCTTTTACACGGGGCAGAGGGGCAGGGAACATGGGGACCACGGGGAGGAACACGGGGACCACCAAACAGGTACTGGGCAGGGAAGTGTCAAGGGACAGAGGACACCTGGATGGCCCAATGTCCTTCCAGGAGGGGAGGGCATCTTTTGAATTCTGCCAATCACTCGATGCCCTTCTGGAATGCCAGGATTGACAGACAGTGCTCAGCAGGGATCAGGGTGTGGAAAGGAGGGATGATTGACTCACCTGGCAGGGAATTATCAGGGAGGAACCTGGGGTATCTGAGGCAAACCATAACATCACATCGCAACATACCACACTACTTAAAAAAATACAGTACTACTAACTAAGACAACATAACACATATAGTATATTAATTTATATATATATATATATATATATATATATATATATATATATATATATATATAAATTTTAATATCAGTCAAGAGCCTGTCCTGTAATATGTACTTTTCACAACACCAAAGAAGCCATTGCACCTTTAAGAGACAGCTGACAACTCAGAAGGAAATGCTCAGCTTCTTCACAGGGTGAGAAAGAAAGGATTCTTCCAGATGAGTTAAAGTTTCAGAAACTTTATTTATTTACAATCCTACTCTATAATCCTGTGGGGTGGTATTTACAGAAAAATGGACAGGCACTAAATGAACCAGCCTAACCTTCTGGAGCTAACTAAACTAACTAACCAATCTTCTAGGACTAGGTTTTTAATAAAGCTGCATTCAACTTTGTGGATTTAAAGGTGATGTTGTGAGAAGAAAGAAGAAGCAGAAGAGTAGCTGACAGACAAAGGGGTAGCAACCCAAATAAAATGACCCTTACAGCATCTATCAATTAGATTAAGAAAAAGATGCATGCTTGCCTCAGGACAAAATAGAGCTACCAGTCAAGAGATGTGTGGACAAAGTGCAGCAACCAACCAAACAACGCATTACTATAGAAACCTATAGGATAGGAACTAATTATAAACTATTTTTAGAAGCACAATAAATGGCTTCTCCTTGATTCACATGGAATTGTGCAGAGTCTTTTGTCTTTTCTCCACATAATCCTACTCTAAATCCTACTCTACAGTCCTACTCTACAATCCTACTCTAAGACGGCCATGGAGAAAACGGTCCTGATATGATTATAGCACTGCTTGCTTCTCCATCCTCCTCTTCACTGAGATGATGAGTGGTGCCAGGGTGGATGCAACCTCAGCTGATGTTACAAATAGATGCTGTTCACAAAAAAAAACCAAAAAGCAAAAACAAAAGCAAAAACAAACAAGACAAACAAAAAAAACCCCCAAACCAAAACAAAGCAAATAAACCAAAATCAAACGACATACCAAACAACAAAAAGACAAAGAACAGTAAACAGTGAACCATTATTTTCCAAGCTCAGTGCTTCACAGGCTCAGTTGGGATTGCTCTGGGTCCAGAAAGACCCAGAAAGAGGAGCAATGGGACCATCTGCTACCCAGCAGTCATGTGCAGGACCCTGCCATCACAGGCAAACCTGGCCCAGAATCCCACTCATTCATTTATTCAGGTTTCTTTACCTTCTTGGGATTTTTGCCCTGCCAGTGCTCTAGAAATGGCGCTTTCTGTCCCTGGGTTATCTTCCTTTCAGGAAACTCCAATGGCTCACACGGGTCCCTGCCTTTGAAAGACAGGCACTGTGCTGATTCCCACAGGGACAGAAAGCAGTGTCTACCTTTCCATGCCCTGCCCCTCATGTGCTGGAGGGCACCTTCCTTCCCAGCAGGGCCAGCCCAGTGGCACTGGGCCCTGCAGTTCCCTTTCTGCCACACAGCCTGGCAGTAACCCTGGCACAGTTCCCATCTGCTTGAGCGTGCCAGGCAGCAGATGGGGCTGGGACAAGTCCCTCCCAGCTGTCCCTGTTTGCATGGCAGAAACCTCTAAGGGTGGGCTGGGGGGCACAAACCAGGGCCCCTCAGAGGCTCACAGTGAGCCCCTCACAGCCCCTCCTGCCCACAGCCAAATCTCTGACCCCTAGGCTGGGACTGGCTTCCTTGGGTTCCTCCACCACCATTTCATGTCTCTGTACCCTGCATTGCTCTACTTCAATTCTTTTGCTATTAGATAAAACTGAACACCCCACCGAATCACAAAAGAGGGTGACAGAAACAGTCAGAGGGCAGAGAACCTCCCCTCTCAGGAAATGCAGAGGGAGCTTGAGTTATTCAGTTTTGTGAAGAACAGGCCCCAGGGAGACTTTATTGCCACTTTCCAAGACTTCAGAGTGGCTTTGAAGAAAGTGGGGGACATCTTTTTTAACAGAGCCGGTAACAGTAGGATACAGACAAATATTTTTAAACGCAAAGGGCATCTAATCAGAGTAGGTCTAAGGAAGAACTTGCTTACTCGGAGCATGATGCAACCCTGGCACAGGTTGCCCCAAGAGCTTGTAGGAGCCCCATCCCTGCAACCATTCTGGCTCCAGTGGCAAAGGGCTCTGAGCAACCTGATCTCTTTAAAGATGTCCCTGCTCATTGCAGGACACTTGCACCAGAAGACATTTACAGGGCCCTGCCAGCCCAGCCCAGTCTAAGATTCCTCACCATTTTCATTTGAAGAGCCTCAAGAGTGGAGGTGAGGAGGAAGGGGGCTCATCTGATGCCTTGGACTTGAGTGGAGGAGGAGCCCATCCCTCAGAGCCTGTTTCACCTGCAGCCCCTTCACATTTTACCTGCAGGAGCTCCTTGGCAGACCAGCGCCGCGCCTCATCTCTCTGCAGGCAGCAGCTCAGGAAGTCATGCAGGCAAGATGAAAATAGGTTGGGCTGCTGCAGCTTTTGTCTTCCTCCTGTGGCTATCAGGAGTTGAGGCTGGGGAAAAAGGAGACACCAGGCTCCACCTGCTTCTTTCCCATCTGTCACTGCTCTCCCAGATCCCATTGATTAAGCTCCACTCTGCAGTGGCAGTTTCTGCCCTGGCAGAGACCCAGAGATGACTTTCCTTTACAAACCAAAAACCCAAACTCTGATGCAACCACAGCCTCTCCAACACCCCAACAGATCTTGCCTTGGCAGCTGATTTCATATACTGACCTAGTTAGTGGGAACTACATCAGCACAAGCACTTTTCCTTCCCTGAGGATTCATACCAGCTTGAGAGGCTTTTTGGAAGAAGGACTTTGCTATACTAACTCTACTGTATCCAAGGGTTAGTACATGAAAAGTATCTCTGCAGTGCTTCTTGTCCCTTAAGCACAGCTGCCATAAAACAAAATGAATCAATCTTTTTGCTCTGTTCTTGAAAAGAATGGGAATTGGAAGGAAAGAAAGGAAATCCACCAGGTATTCCTCAGGTAAGGAAACAAATCTTTGGAATCTCATCTCCAACACAGACACATTAAGATCCATGCACAAATGTACTGGGATGAAAATGCCTGCTTGGACACACAGGAGCCAGCTGCAGCTCTGTCTCTCAGCAGTCTGAAAATTTCTGCTTTCCTTACATGGAAAAGAAAAACCTTTCATGGTCAAATCAGAAGGAGAGGTTCCATCCCTATGGTCACCCTCTACTCCTTTGGCTACTCAAGTCAATGCATGAATGGTAGGCCCATCCCAGAAAGTGCCAGGAAACAAATGGGAGGTTCTGGCAGGCTCTCCACACCACCAGGCTCTGGCTTGGTGACGGCCAGAATGTGGCTTGCGCTAGGAGAGAAACATGGTCACTGAGTGTTTCAGCAGCACTGCACAAGAAGCAGAAGAGACTCTGTGGCCTTTACACCCTCATGCTCAGGTTTCAGGCACGTTTCCCAGTGAGAAGAAACTGCACAGGGGGTTAAGTTCCTCTCTAAAAACCAGTGCCTTAGCAACTTTCTTGTGTTTGGCCTTCTTTTCTTCATTTCTGGAAATGTAACACCAGTTCTGAGAGGCTTGCCTTGTGGTTTTAGGGGCATCTTCATAGCCAGACAAGTGGGAACAACTTGAAACCCAAAGCAAATGTTGCCTGAGAAGAGCTGGGGAGTGGTTGCCTGTGGTGAGGCTTGAGCTGTCCGGCAATCCCTTCCATGATGTGCAGAAACATCCAGCTGCTCCCCAGAACTCAGTCCCTCTGGGCACGCAGGCCTCTGGAAACACCTGACGATTCTAGCCTTTCTCCTGCTCAACAGCATCTAACCGAAGCTGAGCTCCAGTTTCTTCTGCAAGGCCAAGGATGCTCACTTCCATGCAGCTGAGAGTGTCCATGGAGCTCAGCAGGTCTTTCTGATACTCCTCAGGCCAAGCAATTACAGTGTAGATTGGCAAGACATCGGCTGATGATTATCCAGTGTGGTTCATGTGGAACCAAGCCCTAACATGCTGACAAGTCAGGGGGAGAGAGCTCATTCTGCTTTTGCAAGATGGTATTTAGAAACATAAGACACTGACTTGGAACTATTCAAACCTCAACTTGCAGAATCCATCTCAAATAGACAAAAATAGCAATGGCAAGAGGCCTTGGAGTCTCCATAAAAAAGCCCACCACTGTCATGATAACTCTGTGCTTGTGGCACTGAAATAGATGGTGACCAAAGAGACTTCGCTATTATCCTCTTTAACCCAAAGGAGAATTTCAAAGCCAGAAATGGCAATGCACTCCCCTTGTGTGCATATAATTGATGCGGCTTTCTGTCCTTTTCCCACATCACCAGAGGTGACAAAGAGGGTTTTATCCTCTCAGCTGAGCTCAGCCACTGGCCATGTTGGGGAGCTGGAGCCCTCCCTGTCTTTAGAACTGTGCAGGCCAGGCATGGCCCTGCTCCTGTGGTAAAGAAACACAGCACTGGTGTCATCTGCCCACGGTGGATCCCAGCCCAGGCACCTGCCTGCAAGCTCATCAACTTGTTAAAGTACCCAGAAACAGCCAAGGGTTTGGCAAACAATTCTAACTGCAGTTGGAGAAAAACGCATCCTACACTTATCCAGGCCACCCACACACATGACTGAACAATGTACAGATGACTTGAAAGCCTGAAAGTTTCGAAGACAACAGGATTTGGAAAAGATGCCACAGAATAGAAGATCTGTGTTTAAAAAATGAAAAAGCAAGCAGAACTGCTTGGGCATTGCTTTGGTAGTAGGTTTTTTCTCTTTTCCTTTTTTGTTTGCTTTTCTTTTTCCTTTTTTCCTATGTTTTCTATAAAATTGAAACTGGGAAGGTCTAACCTCTATTTCTCAGGATATTTATCACATGTCTACCCTGTCCACTGAAGAATTCTTGCCCTTCAGAAACAGACTTCCAACATTGTTCAAAAAACAAGTGGGAAATGTCAGGCATGGCTGGAGGCCAAAATGGCAGGTTCCTGAACTGGTTAGGTTTCTGAACTGCCACTTCCCTTTCTGATACAACCACAGCTACAGCAGATGCTGATGTGCTGCAGGGGCATTTTTAGAAGGGGACCTTGGGGGAAGTGGTGCCAGCAGATGGCAATGGGATTTTGTCCAATGGCACACAGAACATGGGACAGGTGAGAAAGACAGTGGGATCAGTGAGTATTTGCACCTTACCAAGACAGGAGTTGCATTCCAGGAAGGAACTTCTCGTTCCACCATTTTGATGCCCACGATTCCCAAAGACCATATGTCCACTTTGGGGCCACATGATTGACCTGTCACCACTTCAGGCGCCAGCCACCCAGCAGCGCCGGCCACGGAGCTCCGTCTGCCCTGCTCAGGGGTGAGCTGAGCAAAGAGGCCAAAGTCAGCTGTGGAGAAAACAACAAACCATGAAAGCCAGCTCCAGTTAGGAAACCAAGCAAAAGAATTCCCCACTCTCAGACTAGGAATGTGCTGTTGAATCTCCTGGAGAACTGTCCACGTTCGATTTCCTTGGAGCTTTAGCCAATGGAGTATGGAATTGGCCACTTCCAAAAAAACCCCAGGTTTCTTAACGCTGCTCACAGCAGTGGACTTCATTCCCCTGAAGCTTTAGATTGTAGCTCCCTCTGTCTGGAAGGGACACACACAGAGCAAGGCCACTCTTGACTGCTTGTGGTTCCTTATACCTCTGTGCACATTCCAACTGTGCCCTCAGCTCGCAGCAGGGGTCCCTGCACTGCCACCAGCACCATTTTTGGGGAGCTGGCAGTCATTCCAAGCAGCCCCACACCCACATCCCTGGAATGCTGCACCTGACCAAGAATATACTGACCCAGCTTGACAGAGCCGTCAGTTCTGAGAAGGATGTTTCTGCTCTTCACATCTTGGTGGATGATGTGGTTTGAATGAAGAAAATCCAGTCCTTGAAGGCACTGAGAGAGAAAACAGAAAGAGGAGGGCAAAAATGAGTGATGTGATTTCATCACAAAAGAAAGGAAGCAAAGAATCTAAAAGATTCTCTCTCCAGGGGAATGGGGAGTAATGGCAGAACAGTAATGGCCACTGAGAGGAAGAGCTTGCTGATCCAACACTTGCAGAGCAGGAGCTTTCTGAGGAAAGGCATGTCAGCTTTTGAAAGAGCAACAGCACCTGCTGTTGTAGGCTGTCCCCTGCAAACCTGCCAGGATGACTCCTGCTGCAGTGGACGTGCTTCTTCCATGCAGAGGACAAAGGAGGGGTTTTGAAAGGAAAAGTCCCTCCCTTTGGTGTTTAGTGGATCACTTTTGGGTGGGAGGCTGCATGGAAAAGATTTTCTTGCTGGCCTCAGCACAGGCTTGGAAGTATCACACCAGTCACTTTGTGGAAGCAAAGAGCATTTTGGCTGCACTTCTATCCTTTTCAGCTGAGGACTGTGAGAAATTAGTATTTTTTCTTTGCTGGTTGTTTGAAATCCTGCCACCAGCACCTTTGCTTTTACAGCCAAGGAATGCAGTGAAGACAGACTCCAGGCAAACATTTAGAGAGGCAAGGTGGAGAACAGCAAATACAAATACAAGAGACAGAGCGAGAATATAATAGCAGGAGATAGGAGTACTGGCACTGAGTACAGGGAGTGCAGGGGCACTGGCAGGCCTTTCACTTGAGATGCTTTTACTTGCCCATAGAATAGCAGCAACACAGAAACAAAGCTTGGCACAGGAAATCACTCCAGCTCTGAGCCCCTGTTTCCCAGACAATCCTGCCCAAGCCCTTGGAAACACAGATGGGATTGCTGACCTCCAGACTGATGGCTGCCATCTCATCCTCAGACAGGTAGGTCTGGCTGATGACATCGCTCAGAGTGCCTCCATCCATGTACTCCATAACCAGGGACAGTTCCTCACCCACAAGGTAGCTGAAAGAAGGAAACAAGGGCATGGAGATGAATGTACATGGCTAGGTTGCTGTTTGGAAAAGATGGGTTGATTCTTCTTTTCAGGTATCTTTGAGACAAAGACAAAATAAAGGAAGAGACATTCCCTCTTGGCTGTGCATTGTTTGCCATCTGTGCAGTCTCAAGGAGAAAGGCACAGCTGCGAAAAAGGAGATGTCTTAGATGGGCAGCAAGCAAAATGTGCAGTTTAGTAACAGCCCAGATAAAAAACCTGTCATGCATGGTGTTTCTGGAAAAAAGCACCTAGTCTTCCTGGCATGCATAGTAATGAAAACCAGTGGCAACAATCCAAGGGAAATCCTTGTTAGTTTACCTGGACATAAGAAGACACTTGAAAAAAATCAAGCTCCAAAACAAAGTGATGGCTGTGAATATAGAGATCATTGATTTAGTAAGACACAACTCATCCGGGTTTTTGAACAATTTTAAAATACCCTGTGCCAGCGAAGACTCATGCAGACAAAATGCAATCTCTTTCCATCCACTGGAGATGAAAAGAGCAATAATAATTAGCCAATAATTAACAGCTTTATTTTCTGCCAGTGAGCAAAGTGGGATTTTACCTTGCATGTTTGCAATATGTAAACAAATATTCATGGGACAAAAGCACAACTCACCTGTCTAAACAGCTGACAGGCTGGGACTTCTATTCACCTTCATGACCATGAGTTTGTTGACTTTTAGTTCCTTCTTCCTCAGTCCTTGAAGATGTATTTTCTTTATGGCCACCTAAAATGACATTGAAAATTAGTAACTTGAGAGGTTGGTGGCATGAGACCACAAGGCCCGTGGATCGAGTGATTTTGCAATGACACAGCTGAGCTGTGCCAAACTGCCTTGTGATTAGGCTGCAGTAATTAGGAACTGTGATTCCAACAGCCCATTTCTCTGCTCCCTTGGGAGCCACTTACAGGACACGTGGGGGCACTGACATTTTGCCTTGACCACTTGGTAACAGCGGTGTCTCAGTTATCACTCACAAACCTCTGACCACACTCTCTGCTGCTTTGTTTGGGACTCAGAAGAAGTAATCCATGCCTTAATACTCTGTGGATACATCTTGTGATATGGGCAGGGCTTAGGGCTTTCAGGGACGCCTTGCAGGTCTCTCCCTATGTGCAGTTCCCAAGTGCAGCACTGCAGGTGGCTAAGGAACTACCAGTAACTTTCAGATGGATTTGCTGGCAGCCAGAAATGAGAATTCGGGACTCTGAAGCTGTAGCCCCCAAAGAGCAGTGAGGTGCTCGAAGGCACCGCCTTTGTTTTAGCAACGGAGAGCGAGTGAGCGCGTCCTTCTCTGAAAGGAACCGCTGCCCTCCGTGCCTTCCTTCCGGCAGCTGAGGAGGACAAAGTCCCAAATGTGTTTTGTGGGCTGGCACCAGTCTGTGCTTCTTGTGCTTTTTCAGCACAGCTCTGCCCAAAGCTCCAGCCACAGCTCACACCAGAGGGGAAAGCCCTCGAGTGCAGCAGAGTCTGCAGGGGCTGTTCACATTTACCTCTCCTCCTGTGGCAGTGTTGAGTGCTCTATAACATCTCCAAAAGTCCTAGAAACAAAACAGAAGCAGAGAGAGGAGAAGCCATGCAGTGAAAGCCAGCCCACACAGGAGATCTGTGCTGTTAATACCGCAGACCTGCAGGACACTGGAAGCATGGAGATGTCTTTGACAATGCCTTCCGAGCACACTTAGAAATTCTGATCAGCACTGACAACCTAAGCCCAGTGCCTGAACACATTTGCAGCTTGTCTGACTTCACACTTGATACCTATTCCGCCAGCAAAACACCTGATGCATAGTTTTGTAAAATTAACATTGCTTGGACTCACCCACTGCCAATATTTTCCAGTTCAATGTATTTTAGAATAGGATTTTCCATCTTCACCATTCTCCTCGAGGGAAACAAAATGCATGATGTTCACTTTAAAGCAGAGATCCCACCTTCTAGGAGATACAAAAGGCAGCCCCACTGTCTGGGGCTCTGAGCCCTCCCTTGGTGGACAGCTGGCTAACAACAACAGGAACAGCAACTGGAACAACAAGAAAAGAACAGCAGGCCCACAGCACAAGTGGCTGGCACAGAGACTAGCAGAGATTTCTAGCATCCTTTGAAGGGAGAGACCTCTTGACAGCAGATACAAAGGGAAGCACAGGGAGATAGATTCAGAGGAGACTGAGACCAGAAGAGAATACCTACCAAGGCAAGTAAGTTTGTCATCTAGAAACATTAAGGAGAGCTGGAACTAACAGTGCTTTGTTTTCTTGGGAATAAACACTATGAGATTTATAAAAGGTTTCCTACTTGCTAAGATTAAATGCACCTGGACATCTAGAATCAATTCCTCTGAACAGATGCCAAGTTCAGAACAGGAGGAATATTGCCAAGTGTTCCCATCTTTTCCACCTTGCAGCAGTTTTCCAGAAGAATGCCTCTGTGTTTGTAAACCAGAGAAGCTCATGCTAGAACCAATCCCCACGGGGCTTTCAGCATCAGGACCCTCACCCTTTATGAGCAGGCTGAGCTCAAAGACACCCTTGCCCGTGCCCCGCGTGAAGAACCGCGCCGCTTCTCTTCACCCTGACTGCGCGGATCAGTCGCTCCCATTGCACTTGCCCTCTCGGCACCGCACACGTCCCCATCTTCCCAACTCGGCACGGCGGGCACGGGCACAGAGGACAGCAGTGCTCCTCAGGCACCCCTGTGACACAGAGAGCTGCCCAGAGGAGATGCTGACCCTCCTGTGAGTCCAGGCCGTGCAAGGCAGAAGCCGGCCCAGAGAAGGGGCTGCTGCCTCAGGCAGCTCCGCACTGCAGCAGCCGGGCAGCAGCGGGACCCTCCCAGCTAAGGAAGGCTCCAGCCTCTGCAGTCCCACAGCCCTCAGGGGCAGGGCAGCGACCACAACAAGGCTGGCAAAGCCCAGCATGAGCACTGACAGGCACCGATGGGAAGAAGCCAGAGTGAGCCTGAGCCCCGGACAAGCTGTTGCCCCCATTCAGGACACAACAGGATGGGCTTTGAGATCAGCCACCAAGAGGCACAGATCAGTGCCCTTTTTGTCCCAACAGGTGATGGCAGACACAGAATCCACTGGGCTCTCTTCTCAACCCTACCAGATCTTATCTGAGAGCACAGCACTGGCAGCTGTTAAGGGCAAGAAGCAGATCCATTGGGTTGTGCTGCAGAATCACAAAGGGCTTGATGTGTTTTCCTAGAGACTTATCTCAGCAGGGCTTCTGCCAGTGGCTAGGACTCAAGCAGTCTCAGCTTTCTGCTGATCCAGGAACAATCCCTGCTTCTGCCTTCGGCAGAGAGGGAAGCCCAGGCAAACTCCAGCCAGTCTAAGCTGCCCTCCGAGGCAGCAGGAACACCCAGAGCTCTCTCTTGCTGCCTCGGAGCACTGCCAGCACTTCTGTGACACTAAACTGAGCAGAACCCTTTGGTACAGCTATGCTGACACGTGCACACAACACACTGTTCCTCAGATAAGAAAGACACCAGACGTACTCTGTTGCTCCAGAGAGTCACCTGCCATCTCCTGTTGCTGAGCAGCAGCTGGGTCAGCATGGGAGGTGAACCAAGGGCTCAGGCTCCACTTCTTCAGCTGGGGAGCAAAGGCTCCTTGGGACGGCGCTGCTGCTTCTGCAGCAGCTTCAGTGTCAGAGTCGGTGTAGATCTGAGACAAGAAATGAGTTGATGTCAGGAAGGTGTGGCAGAGATTGCCCTGAAATGTAAGAGAGATTGCCATTTGAAATGCAAGCCCTTAGGAAGCTGCTGTCAGCCACATGCAGAGCTCTTCAACTGGATTGCTTTGGATGTCCACTTGTGAAACCAAACGGTCAAAAGCAAAGGCTGGTTTTACTTGAGTTCATAGCCAGTTTCTTGTTCTAAAGGATGACTGCAGCAACGACCACTCCACTTCTCTCAAAGACTCCTTTCCCCCTCCTAGGTCTGCAGATACATTTGCAGCTCCTCATCCCAATGTTCTACCTCCTGCCATGAAATTGTCTTTTTCTGCACCTTCCTCGGGACAAGCTTATCCTGCAGCATCTCTGGATGGTTCAGTTCCTGGGCCTCATGCCAGCCTCGGGGCTCTTGGTTGCCCGTCATTTGCTGGAGCTCTCTGCAGGCTGCCAGGTAGGATGGCGACACTTCCACCTCAAGTCAAACAGAACAAAGCAGTCAGAGACTACCGCTTGTGCCCATCAGCCAGGAGTCATCAACTGGGAAGAAAGTAAAGGACAGGAGCAGATTCGCAAGGGATACAGACAGCTTGTAGCTCATATTCCAAATCTATGTGAGTGACCATGTTCACCTGCAAAAACACCTCAAGAAACAAGGTCACCTGGAAGAAGCCAGCAGGAGTTAATTTGGATGACTGCTGGCTAAATGACCAGAGGAGTAATGCCACTGTCTAGAGCATCAGCTGAGATCCAGCAGAGCAGGAAGTGTCCTTAAGAGCAGCTCTGACAGAGGCCTCATCAGGATGGCACTCAGAGGCATCACCCACCCCCTGCTGCTGCTCTGCACTGGAAAAGCAGGGCAGGCAGGAACCACCCCTTGGGTGACTGCAGTGCCTAGTGCTATTTCAATCGCTTTTCTAGAGCCTTTTGCTCCTGAAGGAGGTGATTAATTTTCTCTTTGATGATTTTAATTTTTTCGTCTGGCCTCTTTTTCCTTGCCTTGATCCTAGCCTCAGTTTCCTGAAGCTGTGCCTGCATCTGTTTGTCAATTTTCTGTAAACAACAATGGAAAGGACTCTCTTTCATGAGTGGAGTGGCTGCCATTCCTTCATTCACCTGTTTTTGTTGATTGCCCCTGTGCATAGGGAGATTCTTCTCCTCTTGGATGTCTTCATTCCTCCTCTTCACTGCCATGTCACTCTGAGCTTCAGGCAGCTCTGCTTGTGGCTCTGCCTTGATGTTCTGTGCACACAAATGCAGAGCAAGTGACTGAGAGCTGCCATCAAGCTCAGCTTTTCCCTCTTTTAGCCTCAAAATCACATTTATTCAGCCCCTTCTTTCTGCTTCCCTACCCAGCTCTGCTTCCACTGTAACCCTCCTGTCCCAGGGCTGATCTCTGCAGATTCCAAGGCTCCTGGCCTCCTCAGTCCCAGGAGCTCTGGTTTATGCCCCTCTTCCTGACCTTCCCTCTGTCCCCTGGCCAGTCAGGCTCACCTGGCCATTCTCCTGTGGCTCTTCCACCTGCTGCCTGAGCTGCTCTTCCTGCCCTCGGGCAGGGAACAGCTCTCCCTGAGCCTGGCATGGCATCTCAGATGAGGCAGTGTGCTCCTGCTCTTTCTCTAGAAGCACCTGCACAGAAAGCAAGAGAAGATGGGTTTCAACTTCCCATATGCCCTTTGTGGGCCAAGACTCAAAGGCTGCTGGGCTCACACGTTCCCAAAGCACTGTGCTGCTGCTCTCCTGGGTCGTTCTCTGCCCGAGGGGAGGCACAGATTCCAAAGTGACCCTGGCCCTACAATCAGGGGCCATCTGGGACTGAAGCTCCAACAGCCTCTCAGGCAGCTGACAGGGAATGTGTGGCATTTCTCAAGGGTCTGGTGAGGGCCTCCCTCTGCTTCTGCCATGTTCTGTTTGTCTTTCAGTGGTGACTGACACCCCGCCCTGTCCAGCAGCTCCATCCTGGCTCTGCAGGGGCTTCCTGGGTGAGCTCACTCCTTGTGAGAGACACTCCTGCAGTTCACGTTCTCTTCAGGCCTGCACCAGTATTTCTCCTTCCTGACATCCACACTCTTGCTAGAAAACTTGGTCATTCATGAGATAAGGATGCATGCAAAGACCTCTGATGGAAGGCAGAGAACCTCTATGGCCACCTCAGTATATGGAGGAGGACCAAGATGTTTCTTTTCCCTCTTTTGTCAACTGAGAATTCTGACCAGCACTAACAGAGTTTCTCATAAGGCCCCATTAACGAATGCACTTACACAGCTCTGGGGATGCCAGCGTAGGAAACCAGGTGTCATGTAATGCAAACCATGTGTCATGTATGAGCAAAGTCACCAGACCTCAGCTACAGCATGGGATAGTTCCACTCCCTCAGGACATGCAAAAATTTAAAGGATAAAAAGAAGGCTTCAGGTCACAAGAGGTTGGAGGAGGAAAACAGGAGGGGAAAAAACAACCATCTCTGGATGGGGAAACATCTCTGCCTGCTCAGGATCAGTCAATGGAACTTGTCTCTACTCCTCTCCTGAAGGGATGCCTTTAGGTGAGCTTTGCATCTTCCACTGCTTTGGAGCTGAGCCACGAAGATTCAATAGACAGATAGATAGACAGATCTCACCTTTAAAATCTCTCTTTACTGTGCTGTGGCATTTACATTCTTTGAATGCAGAGAGATATAGTTCCTCTCTCTCTCCTAGGTTTTTTTAAGGGAAGGTAGTGAGAAACTTAGAGAAGAAGAGAAAACAATTATCTCTACTGGCTGTTCTTGTTGTTTAGTACATGTAGAATGTGCTATAGTGTTTGCTTACTGAAAGTGATTTGTTATTTGGATTTTACTGGTAGTTGTTTAGCTTGATTAGCTAATTAGATAAAATCTGTGTTGTGACTGTCTGGAGACAGTCACGAGTTTTTCTTTGGTAGCTTTTTAGTATAGTATCTCTATAGTATAGTTTTAATATAGTACTAGTGTAATATAGCATAGCCTAAGAAAGCATTTGTTTAACCTTCTAAATCATAGAGTGAAAGCACAATATTCGCCACGTGGGGGTCACCCTGAATCAATTCTGTCCTTTCTCTCGCTATACACATCAGCACTCGGTAGCAGTGCCCTGATCAGCAGCCATCCTGAACTTGCTCTCCTGTTGCTTCAGTAACCCACACTCTTGGGGAATCTGGAGCGTGTAGGTCCTTACAGAATGCAACCAGACCCAGAGCATTGCACTGGGAACTGCACTTTTTGTGCATCCGTGCTCGGGCAAGTTCTTCTCTTGGACTCGACCACACTGATGGTGCTGAAGTGGCTGGAATCAGAAATTCAGCCCAGCCTCCCCCACCTCCTCTAATCTCTGAGCACCAGCTGGAATGCAAGGGCATTGATTTCCTGCTCAATTCCCAAACACAACACACACTGATTCCCTGGGCAGCCAAAAGACACAGGAGTCATTAACCTGAAAGTGATGTGTTTCTGCCAGTGCTGGAAAAGGGCAGGAAAGATTGAGAAAAAGCTCCCTTGCTCCCTGGAGAAGGAGAAATTTGTGGAGGATTTTATTAAGAGTTGGTTAGCTGAGAAAGGCCATACTGACATAATGCCACTGGTTAAGCTGAAAGAGGGAGATCAGCAGTCTCTGATTCAGTGACTGCTGACAGGCAAGAATGCCGGATGACCTTGCTGCAACATGAGGAAAGGGAGGTGAGATTAGTCCTGAATATCTGCAGAATGTAACAGAAGAATAAGCACAAGAATGCAGAAGTAGGTGTAGTTGCTGATATGTAACTAACCAATCCTGAGCTCAACTTTTGCAATATGTATGAAGCTTATTAAGAACTATATTTAACCCGCCGTATTCGATCAATAAATTGGACTTGGATGAACCAACTGGTGTCTGGGTCTCCTTCCTCCGACAAATGGTGGAGAATGCGGGCAGCACTCTGAACGTTCACTCTCTTGGATTATAAATTCGCCACGGTCGGGGAAGTTGGGTGAGAGTCCTTGCAGCCGGGACCGTGCCGGATTTTAAAGCACCCTTGAGGATCACAAAAGGTATCTCAATTCTCTACGTGTCGCAGGAGCCTGGAAGGGCTGCAACAGCGCGCGCTGATATATAGGTATGGATAGGCAAGCGACATACGATCCCTTCTCCTCATATTTAGAAAGACGAGGAGTAAAAGGGATAGATTTAAAAAAGGAATTACCAGGGTTATTAGCTTATGGTTATTCTAAAGGAATTTTTGCTAATTCACATACAGTTCATGAGATAGTAGAGTGGAAAATGTTTGGGGATATCCTGTGGGATACAGTGTTAGATGATGATAAGTCAGCAAAGAAATTTGGCAAGTTATGGCGGGTGGTGTATAATACGTTACTTCAGCAGGTCTCTGAGAGAAAGGCAGCAGAAAGGGCGACAGAAGCTCATAAGAGTAATATAGGGTATGGTCGTGAGGATGATCCCTTAGCACCTTCTGTAACTCAGATACTTATGCCTAAGGGTCCCCAGCAAAATGGTGTGGAAAATTTTCCCTTAGATACAGTGGAACCATCTGCACCCTTCCTGTCAGAGGGGGAGGGCGAGTTGGATGGTGGAGGTAAGAGCAAGCCAGCTTTGCCTCCGCCGCCAGCTTCAGGCGAGTTGGATGGTGGAGGTAAGAGCGGGCCAGCTTTGCCTCCGCCGCCAGCTTCAGGCGGGTCGGATGGTGGGGGTGGGAGCAAGCCAGCTTCGCCTCCGCCGCCACCTTTGCCTCCGCCGCTTCCCCCGAGTGAGCCAGCTCCGGCGGGGGGGCCGCTTCCCCCGCGCGAGTCGACTCCGGTTTCACTGTCAGCTCCAGAGGGGGGGCCGCTTCCCTGTGCGAGTCAGCTCCTGCTCCACCGCCTTCTCCGTGCGAGAACTCGGTCTCTGTACCGAAGTGCCAGCAGCATAGCACCCTTAAAGGGCCAGATCCCATCCCAGGGGCACACCGTTATCTATGGGGGGAGATGGCTAAACAGAGGAGGGAAGCTTGGGCTGCTGTGGCAAAAGAAGTAATGCAAATGGGGGATGGCGAGGCGGTGGAAGTAGCTTCTAATCTTGCATGTCCGGTCACATACACACCACAGTATGATGCACAGGGGAACCTTATGCATAATATAGCGGAATATAATCCCTTTGATTGGAAGATGTTCGCTCAATTACGTTCTATGGTCAGTTTGGAGTAAAAAGTGAACCTGTTAGGCAAATGCAAGAGTGTTAGCTACTTTAGGGGCAAATTGGACTATTGAGGAAGCTTTAGAGCGAATGGCATTAATGCCAACAACTTCACAGGCATTTATAGCAGAAACTTCAAAGGAATTAGGATTAGGGTTACAAAAGCAAGCAGAGTCTACTCAAAATCAGGTGTTAGCTGCTCAGAATCAGGTGTTAGCTGCTCTTGCTCCTCTCCGAAGCGGCTCACTGGCGGACACGCAGAGCTTGAGACCATTCATCAAGTGTTACCGATGCGGCAATGAGGGACATACGCGCCCAGACACAAGTAGCCGCCGTGACATTGGAGACACCAGCTGCTGCCGTAACATCACTGTCACCTCCTGTCTGCAACCGCAACAGCAGGGAGCCTTGGTTTGGATTTATCAGCAGCAGTAGACGTCACACTAATGACGAACCGGCCTGAGAGGATACAAACTGGAGTAAAGGGTCCTCTTATATTAAATGGATAAAGATGTAGAGCATTGTTATTAGGACGTTCTTCAATAACTATGCTGGGATTATTTGTATTGCCTGGTGTTATCGATGCGGATTATACAGGGGAAATACAAATTATGGTTTACACCCTTTATCCTCCTATTAAAATAACAAAAGGACAACACATTGCACAATTAATACCACTATCACAAATGACATCAGGTATACTATCATTTACTGGACAAACGCGGGATGAAAAGGGTTTTGGCTCTACTGGTGTTACACTTTTAACTGTGGATTTACAAAATAGACCAAAACAGAAAGTGGAAATTACCCATGGGCATCAAAGCATAACCCTTTATGGATTATTGGATACAGGAGCTATTACAGCTTTTACAGATGCGGGAAAGAAATCAAGGCGTGCTGCTGTCACCTGGCAAGAAAAAGGACAATGGAAGCATCAACTTCTTACAGCAGATCCTGCAGATAGCTTACAAACTATGGAATTGTTAGCAGTAGTATGGGCAATGTCTAACTTATAGGAGCCTTAAATGTGGTCACAGATTCTATGTATGTTGCAGGAGTAGTCAGACGAATAGAGGAAGCAGCAATTAAGGAAGTGAATAATAAACGATTGTATGAGTTATTGACACAATTAAGGAAAGCTTTACGAGAGAGAAATGCAGTGTATTCTGTGATTCATATTGGGAGTCATAAATGGTCTGAAGGTTTAGGAGAAGGGAATGAATGTTCAGATAAATTGGTTACCCTACCCATTGATAACTCTTGTCCTATTGATAAGCATACATTGGCCAGAGAAGCACATAGTAAATATCATCAAAATGCAAAGGGATTAGCAAAGCACTATGAGCTGAGTTTGTCAGAAGCTAAGGCTATTGTTAGAGCATGTCCAACATGTAGTTATCATAATGGTGGAATAGGTTTAGGCATTGGAGTTAATCCTCGAGGTTTAGAAATAAATGAGAAATGGCAAATGGATGTTACACATATAGCTAGATTTGGTAAAGTTAAGTGCGTGCATGTCACTATAGATACATATAGTCATTACATATGGGCTACGGCTCAAGCAGGGGAGAAAGCTACACATGTTATCAGGCACCTGTTAAGTTGCTTTGCTGTCATGGGAGTCCCAAAGAGTATCAAAACGGATAATGGTCGAGCTTATGTGAGTGCTAGGGTCCAGAAATTGTTGAATCAGTGGTCTGTTAAGCATGTGACAGGTATTCCACACTCTCCTACTGGATAGGCAATAGTGGAAAGAGCAAATGGTACCCTTAAGCAGTATATTGAAAAGCATCAAGATATAAAGGACCCACAATCATGTTTAGCTAAGGTTCTGTATGTGATCAATCATTTATGTATTTTTGGGGAAGACGATATCCCTCCTGCAATTAAACATCATCCGAGGTCAGGTCAGGAAATTAAAACCCAACTACAGGATTATGGGAAAAACCTGCAAAAGTATTATACTGGGGTCGGGGATATCTTTGTGTTTCTTCACCTACAGGACCTTTGTGGGTGCCTGCTAAGTGGACTAAACCTGTTTTTGATGCAGCCTCTGGTGGACCACCTCACGGAAGAGGACAGGGAGTGACTGGGGAAGAAACTGTTTCTAGTCCTACGACCACTACTGTTACAGTTGAAGGGACACTCGAAAGTGTTGGACAAAGCACTGACACGTCACTATCGGACGGCCCAGGAGCTGATTTGTTTTATTGACTCATTATCAGCTTTTCGTTTAACAAATCCAGCAAAGGAACATTGCCTTGACTGTCACGATCCACATTGTGCTGCCTGGATAGCCCTACGTTGTGGGGGTTGTGATAGAACTTTTTGGATAGAACAATCATTATTATGGGATTTATGGTGTCACATTTGTGAGCACGAGCACACGTGGGGTAAAAGCTGGCAAGATGAATTAAGGAGACAAACAGGGCAAAATGCATATATAGCTTTAAATCTTTATGAGTCTCCTGAACAGAAAATTCTTGCTTATTATCAATGGGAAGTACAATGTGTTGTAAATAGAATTGAGGTTCAAAGTAAATCACGTATAGTCTCTGTAAGGTATAGAAAATTAGTACCTTTAACGCAACGTTCGATTGTAGGGCCCTTCAGAGGAAATCCTGAAAGAGCACTAGACTGCTGCATTGAAAAGTTGCAAAAATTAAGTTTGCAAGTAACAGGACCAGTAAAGTTAGGAGTAGCAAAACTGAAAACAGATAAGAAAAAGAAGGTAAGATAGGGAACAACCTCATCTAAATAAGGCTATTAGTGATTGCTAATTAGTTTTCTATGATTAGGGCAATTTCACATCTATGGGACCCTGCCTTGTGGGATGCTGTAGCTCCATGGGACCCTGCTTCGTGGCATGCTATAGGTGTTGAAGAACAAGAACAGCGATTATGAGATAAGATACATTTTGTATTAAAGAAGGAGCTTGAATTGGTAGCTGTATATAGTAAGAAAGCTGAAGAGGCTTTGCAATCACCACCATTGAACTGGTTGGATTGGATCACACAGACAAGTTTTAATACTGATCCTTTCCTATATACACTTCCCTGTTATGTTTGCAAAAAGGATAATAATAAGTGCTATGCTTGGGTAGCTTTGCATTGTGCTGATTGCAATAAGGTTTATTGGTATTCACAGAGGACAGTAGGAATTTTATGGTGTCACCCTTGTTTTGGGAAGTGGATTCGATATTCTTTCTGGTTTAGAGCTCTTGAACAAAGTACTGGCCTGCCAGGAAGGGCAGGATTAGAGCTTTTTGAGAGTGCAGAACAAGTGGCTATAGCACATATAAGGTGGAAATTACAGCAAGTACTTAGAGAGCTTGAAATTACTACATCCTCACGCATCATAACAGCTCGCTGTAAAGCTGACTTGCCTTCGCCTTTAAATCTACCACATGTTATACCTGTAAGCAAAGATGCTGATTTGGAATTAGACCAGTGCATTCAGAAATTGACTCAGCCTTACAATAGACATTCTAACAAACCAGGGAAAAGACAATGAAGAAAGGAAAAACAGAGAAAGCAGAAAGAAAAATGAGGTTTGTTTTTATTATATTGCTCAATGCTGTAGCAAGTGAAGCAGTAGGAATAACGCATTTTAGTCAGCCAAGAGAGAATTTATGGGTAACACTTGCTAAACAGATTAACCAATCATCGCTTTGTCTTAGTCTTGGAGGAGTTACTAATCCATTTCAAACATGCCTGGTAGGACTTCCGGTGTGGTCTCCTGGAGAATTTTGCGGTTTGATAAATAATCAAACTTTATGTATGTCTAACATGTCAAACATCACATTGCCAGTGCAGCAAGGGTATACTGCAGGTCAGAGTGATGTCAATTGCCAATGCTTACTAATCCAATCACTTAACACCTCTTTGCATTCTCCTCCTGAGGAATTGGATCTTTTTGGAAGTGCAAATGCCAGTATGCCTAACACTACAGCTGGAGGATAGTTTAGTTTCAAACCCTTGGATGTTCAAAATTTAAATCAACCTAAAGAAACATGGGCCACCTTAGATTCATCCCTGAATTTGAGTGAATTCTCTCCACAGTATTACAGTCAATGTAACAGTACAAAAATCATGGCACCAATGAAATTACCTACAGGAATATTTTTAATTTGTGGAGACAGGGCGTGGAATGGTGTACCAGCTAAGCCACAGGGTGGACCCTGTTATTTGGGAAAATTGTCCTTGTTTCACCCTAATGTATCCTTGCTAATGCAGCTCAGTCAAACATCAAACAGCAAAAAGCGTAGTATACATGACTTGGACTGCAGCCAGATAGGAGATCCAAAGTTTTGGGGTACATTCAGGCAAGTAGTAGTTTCAACTGTTTTACCAGGAGGATCTGCCAATAAGGCTATGAATTTAGCAAAGCAATTAGGGTGCTGGGCAAAAAATGAGCTTAACAAGACATCCCAAATTCTAGACATGTTAACTGCAGATGTGCAGAGTGTTAAACATGCTGTTTTGCAAAATAGAGCTGCTGTAGATTTTTTGCTCTTAGCACAAGGGCATGGATGTGAAGAGTTTGAGGGAATGTGTTGCATGAATCTGTCTGATCATTCGGTGTCCATTCACACTAAGATAAAAGAATTGCAACAAGGACTTCACAATCTCAAGGAAGAAGAAGGTTTAGGAATTGACGAATGGCTTAAAAACTTAGGACTTGGGCCATGGCTGAGGAACCTTGTGATCTATGCTATAGGACTACTCGGTGTAGTTTTACTGTTTTTCCTTATTTTGCCTTGTGTCTTTAATTGCATTCAAAACATGGTCAGTTGTATGATAGCAAAAATGCAGACTAGTCTTCTTGCTCAAGAAGAAAACGGGGGAAATGTGGAGGATTTTCTTAAGAGTTGGTTAGCTGAGAAAGGCCATACTGACATAATGCCACTGGTTAAGCTGAAAGAGGGAGATCAGCAGTCTCTGATTCAGTGACTGCTGACAGGCAAGAATGCCGGATGACCTTGCTGCAACATGAGGAAAGGGAGGTGAGATTAGTCCTGAATATCTGCAGAATGTAACAGAAGAATAAGCACAAGAATGCAGAAGTAGGTGTAGTTGCTGATATGTAACTAACCAATCCTGAGCTCAACTTTTGCAATATGTATGAAGCTTATTAAGAACTATATTTAACCCGCCGTATTCGATCAATAAATTGGACTTGGATGAACCAACTGGTGTCTGGGTCTCCTTCCTCCGACAGAAATTGCACAAGGCTTCTCCTTCTAGCAAAGAAACAAATAAACAAAATATGAAAGTGTTACCTACTCCAGTGTCTAAAGCACTTGGATGCAGTGAAGGGATGTTTGGCAGGGAAACAGCCCTTGTGCTGAGCACTGGCTCTATGGATCTAAGGCAGGGATCCATGGAAGTCTGCCTGAAGGTCCCTCATGAGCCCCCATTGTCCAGGCTAAAGCTCCCTCAGCCCCTCCTCACTGGCCTTGTGCTGCCCCCCCTTGCCCAGCTCCCCTCTCCTTCTGTGCACACGCTGCAGCCCCTCCATGACTTTCTCCTTCCCAGGGCCCACAGCTGCACACAGCACTCCAGCTGTGGCCGCAGCGCTGCCCAGCACAGGGCCACGCTCACTGCCCTGCTCCTGCTGCCCCACTGCTGCTGGCACAGCCACTGTGCCCTTGGCCTTCTTGGCCCCCTGGCCCCACGCTGCCTCATCTGCAGCTGCTCACGGCCGCCAGCCCTGCGTCCTTTTGGCCCACGCAGCTCCCCAGCCACAAAGGTGCCCATTGCACTTCAGATACTGCAGGCACCATTGCAAGATGGCCTTCCTGTTCTACAATGACATCTTCTAAGTAGATATCATAAAGTGTGATAAGAATAGAATTGTAAGGCACTCTGACTAAATCAAAATGGTCTAATTCAACTGTACAGGAAATTGCTCCTAAATAAATATTCCACCCTATCTGTCATCAGCAAGCAAGGTTCTCTCTGCAACACTAGGTTTGTAGTTCTTCAAAGCTCTGATATAGAAATTTAAAATATCCATTTCGCACTTTGTTATTTTTCTTCAGGCATGAAAATGGATTTTCTTTTGGCCTTCCTAGCTGGCCCTCTACACTCTACTGCTCCTGGCCAAGCTCACA
Organism: Melozone crissalis; assembly: GCF_028551555.1. Lineage (NCBI taxonomy): Eukaryota > Metazoa > Chordata > Aves > Passeriformes > Passerellidae > Melozone > Melozone crissalis. The sequence continues at coordinate 6,522,507 of NW_026535896.1, read as the reverse complement.
TCTTTCTCTACAATTCTTAAACACCAGGAACATGAAATGTTCCTTTCTCACTCACCTCAGGATCTTCAGCACTGCTGAATACACGCTTCAGGTGACCTGTAGTGGGAAGGGAAAATGAACCAGATACTGCCAGAAAACTGCCTGGGCTGCTGAATCCCACAGAACAAGTCAACCCAAACAGAGATGATTTCCCGTTTCACAACATCCCTTCAGCAGACACATTTCATTCACACATCCAGCAAGGGATCAGAGATATTCTTGCTTGTGCCTACACTTCAGCCTGTTTTGCCAGTAAATGAATACAAATATGACCAAGAAAATGCAAATTGTTCTTTAACACTCAATGCTCCTGTTCTACCAAACACATAAAACAGCTTCTGAAATCCTCTCCTTCAGGTACTCTTTTTTTTTCCGGTCAGTTACACACACTAATTCTGATTAACTTGCAGGAAACAGTTGCCCAGAAAAGCTTCCCAAAATTCCCCTGAGCTGTGGCAGTTCTATTGTGGAAGAGCACAGCAGCACCTCTAGGGTTCAGGAGCAGACACTCACTGCTTTAGAGTTTGCACTTCCTTTCAAAGGGAATAACTATTTTAGCACTCAGTAAAAGGTAATTAAGTTAGACAGTCAAATCCTTTCATGACAAAAGTTAAAAAGAAAGAACTTTCTCTGAATTCTGGGAAAAACTGCAGAGTTTTTAGAAGGCATTCCAAGAAGCTCTGCCAGTCTACAATTTCAAAGCTGTCTTGCTTGTCCCAGCAACCTGAGGAAATGACAGACTCTGCTGCCACAGACTCTCCTGTGGAGGGAACAGAGCCCTGCAGGTTCCCCTGCAAATGCTGCCCCTGTGGCTACAGACACCCCATTTTTAGCTGAACCTCTTGGCTGGAGCTTTACCAAACCAGTGGCATTCTAATGCTCTTTCTCTTTCAAAATCAGAAACTAAGCCACGAAGAAGGAGCAGGAAGACATACAAAAGCCAGGTTAGGATACACCCTAACCTAAGTAGAAGCGAAACCTCTACTTACGGGTGAAGTGTGTCATGTAATACACGGAGAAAGAAATGCCATATACAGCAAAAGCTGCCGTGGCCAGTTGGTGGAACATAGTCATTTTTGAAAGTTAGATAAATAATAGAAAAAACAATGCTCTTGTCAGTGGCAGCCACCCACTGAAAAATTCCCCAACCAGAAAAGTTCGCAACTGAGCAAACACTAGGGCTGCTCTGACACTTAGGCCTTCCGTGCACCAAAACAACCTTCTGATGTCACTACGACAAGGTGGCAACCATGCCCTGACATCACAAAGCAAACGCTCCATGTTGGTCTGTGAATTTATGCAAAGCAATAACCAACCTTCCCCACAGCAAACACAAAAGAGCCTGGGAAGTTCTTCTCTGTCACAAAGCAGCACAAAATCCCCTCATGGCTAAACCCTGTTATTCAGGGATCCAAGAGGAACTCCAAGGGTGCCTCAAGCACCTACAGCCTGTACCCCAGCTGAGCACTCAGATGGGACACAAGCAAAGGAAACCAGACCAAGACAATGGCCCACAGCATTGCACATGTGAGAAATTACTCTCACTTTTAACATTTTAAAGGTTTAGTAAACCTTAACAAAGGACTGAATAAGGAAAAAATTTTTTGCAGCATTGGGAGTCTCTGTGACTAGCAGCCACGTGCTCATCTACAAAAAGGATGCTCTGCCTTTTATACCCTTAGCCCCTCCAAAAGTTTTCTTAGTCAACTCTTTCTCTGCTGTCCATTGGTGGAGATTACTTTCTTGCATCCTGACTGGAGGTCAGGTGTTGCTACACCCTGCCTGCTGGTCACAAGCCAGCCCTCCCCAAATGCCCTGACTACCAAGGCTATTACAAGGGGGACGGGAAAGAGGACTATGGGAGGATATATTACAATACCATCACTACACATTTGAACATCCACATAACATCTGCTTCTTAATTGTCAGAGCCAACCATTGCATTACTCGTCTAGAAAACACAGAACCAGGAGAGAAGCCACTGTTGGCATCACAGCTGATATGTTTCCTAACAAATCTCCCCACATACTTGCACCTTTATTGGACATGCCCAGGGCTCTGGTGCGGGTGCATCTCTGCCTTTCTTCCCCTTTGGAAGCAGTCGAACTGGCAGCATCTGCCCGCCAGCAGCAGCTGCTCCAAGCTGGGAACGCCGCTGGCCGTGCTGATTTCCAGAGGCTTCTGTGTGCCAGGGGAAGCCAAGGCAGGAGCAGGTGGAACGGTGCTGCTGCTGCTGCTGCTCTGTGCCAGAGAGCCCCGGCTGGGCAGGGCACGGTGCCCACTGCGCTGCGGGCTCCTTCTCCTGCCACAGCTGGGCACACCTGGCAACAAGGCATGACAACTTGTGGGCAAGACAAGGGGTGTCTGGGGCTGCTCTGCTCTGCACACACCCAGGACACCTGCAGCACAGAATTTTAACCCTCAAACAGGTAAACCAAAGGGAAACAGCTAGAAAAGATTTCATTTCAACCATTCTTTATGCTTCAATAGGAATGACCAAAATGAACGTTACCGAGCACAGCCCGATCCACACTGCCAGCTCAGTGTGAGAAAAGAGGCATTACTTTATTTCAGTGCTGGGTGTGTGAGGAATCACTTCCCTGAAACATGCACACCCACGTGTTAGTATCCACGGAACTAAGACATTTCTTTCATTACTTTTATTCATTACTTTGCTCAAACTCACAGGCTAAACATTCTCACAAAGTACTTGACATGTTTAAATCACTTCCCCAGAATTACTGATATTTATAGTAGTGGTCTCTTGAGGGTCTCTGGGGGTCATATGGTGAATAACCCATTCCTCAAATTCTCCTCCCATCATTAAGAGCCTTCTTCGCCTTGAATGCATAGCAGCTACCTCCTCAGTAGGCCCACTGTCTTCATTCTCAAGGCTAAGACATCCACTTGCACACATTAACCACTGCTGTGAGGGAAGATACAACTAAGCATTGCCTGATAAAGCTTAACAAATTCACAGTTTTTTGCAGGTCAACACTTCTCCAACATCTCTCGTTCCTTCTCTGGGAATCAAACACAAGCATTTTATGATCCCTGAGCCCAAGGCCGCCTCCAACCCTGCTGTCACCAAGCAGCCCTTCTCTCCTCACAAACAGCAGGGCCAGCAGTGCCTTCCCTCACTGGCTCAGTCACCAGCTGTGTCAGGAGTTCTCTGTCACACACTCCAGGACCATCCTGGACTGTTTGCTCTCCACTGCACTCTGTTGCCAGCAGACATCCCCACCCTGTTCCACGCCCCTTGCAGAACCCTGCACCTGCTGTCCATGGGCACCTGGCAAGGGGAGGCACTCACAGGAGAGATGCACCAGCTGCACTTGGCAGGAACCAAAACCCTCTGGCATCACAGCTGCTGGCCTGGGTCTGGCACAGCTCTGCACGCCCCACTCCTCACGGGCTCTGGGCTGGAAATGCAATTGCACTTTCTGCCTCACGGAGAAATGCCAGGGCTGCACAAACAACGGCCAGCAGGCCACATCCCAAAGGCACTGCAGCATGGAGCTGGGAAGGAAGGAGACCCTTCCCCAATTCCTAACCGTACCAAAACCACCATCATTGGGACTGTTAAACTTCTGAATGTAGAGTTGATACACAGGGTGACAAAGGAATCTTCCAATGGAGTTGAAGTTTGGTAGAGTTTTTATTCTGAGTACTACTCAGACTGTTGATTTGAAAATTTATTTGAAAATATATTTTAAAAGGCTGTGCAGTCATATGGTTTTGTTCTAATACCAAAATGGCTAGATAAAATGTACTGGCATTTTAATTACATCCAAACTGATTAGCCTGAAAAAGCTTTCCTGCAGAATAGCCACTAAACAAGAAATGAAAATCTGTAAACTGTTGACTTTGCAAATTTCTAGTAAACTTATAAGACAATGAGGCATTTTTAGGTAGATCATAGAGCAATTTAATTCCTATGGATGCTTTGATTTGGATAAACCTGTTGATTACAAATTAAAACTGCCTGCACATACTAAGTGTAAATCTGAATACTCACTTCTATGAGCTCTGAATTATTAGATAGTCATTGTTTGCCATATTAACAAAAATTAACATTCTGGCTGGTTTTTTTTTACTTACAACCAGCTCTTCAACAGTCTTTGTAACATCAGAAAGGGAGTTTGTAGCAATGTGAACCATGGGTTGGTGGAGCATTGCAGAAGGCTCCTATGTCAGCACTAAACATTCACATTTACCATGGCATCACTTCTTGCCTTTAATTCCAAGCTACAGCTCAGTTCCTGCAGTATAGATGCACACTTGTAGTCTGTATTTGCAGCTGGATTTTACTTTCCTGTCCAGAAAAAATCATGTTTGGATCTCAAATCAAAAAAAAAAAACGAGGAGAGACTCAGGTTCTGGATAGGTATAGCAAGAACTAAGAGATTTTTTTGCAAATATGTTGAAAAGTTGTTTGTACATGCTGCAAAACCAGCAGATTAAAGACTTGCACTCTAACTTGCAAGCTGAGGTTTGCCTGTTCTTTCTGGACTAATTTCTTGAGGCCAGACACTGAACCTAATCAGTAAGAAAATCAAAACCACAGGAGTAGTTTGGAGAATATTGTAAATTATTCTGTCATGATACTTTTTGCCTACAAGTTCTGGCCATCATCTGATTGGAGTAATTAGAGGAGATGGAAGCCATCACACTGTGCCTGTGCACACAATTCCTTCCCAGGAGTAATCCATGAAGCAACGCTGACAAATCCACACCAGCAGCTGCTGCCACACAGCCATGAAGCAGAGAATATGTATTTCTGCTACACTTGGACAGCTGAAGATGCCTCTACTGAGCTAATTTTAGTGACTGCCCACCACAGATTAGACCTTGTGGTCAGTCTCCAACAAGTCAGGGCAGGTAATATTCTGCCTAAATGAAGTAAGTCAAGCAATATATAGGCCATGGGGCCTGAGGAAAGCCAGCAGCTGTGGGAGATTTATTTTGTTTCCGTATCTTTCTTTTTACTAATTTATTGCAGTCTATTACTTAAAGAATGCAAACTTTTGGCATACCATTGGCTGGAAGGTTGGTCAGTCTTCCATTCATGACTCCTCTGAAAGCATCACCCCAGTGTTTTTATCAGTAGCTCTTCCATCATCATGGCTCACACAGCATTTCCTGCAGCTCTTCCTGGAGTCCGGGAGAGGCACAAGGAGAAGGCGGAGAAAGCTGTGTGCAGAGGCTGTGTCAGCTGAAGAGACATTTCTTTCCTCTGATTTGGCTGAATGGCTGCAGGAACCTTACTGGCCCTGCTGGCGGGGTGGCCTTTTGCAGGGCTGGGCAGAGTTTGGGGCCCAGGATCCCTGCTCTCGGTGGGACACCAGGGTGAGCAGCCCCTGTCCCAGGCAGGAGCAGAGGTTCTGTGGCTCTGCCCTGGGCACAGGGACCTGCCACTGCCATGAGCTCCGGCCGCGGCTCCTCTGGGGCAGCTCCTGCTCTGCAGTGATGATGGGCGCACCTGGGGGTGGCTGCAATGGAGGGTGGCTTCCAGTGGGCTCTGTTGGTCTGCCACACTGGAGCCAGCAGAACTTCTGGAAGGAGTCTCCTCTTGTGAGCTGCTGGAGCTGGAGCTGGCACTGGCCACAGAGCCGCTGTGTTAATCCCTGACAGGACCAGAGCACAGCAGCCTCTGGGCCTCCTTGCTGCATGATGGCAGTGAGGAGGCCATGCACCAGAGGTTCAGTATGGATGATTCAGTTTCCTGATAAACTGTGCTAAGAAAACCCTGCATCCCTCCTGACAGATCTGAGACACTCCAAGAAATCTGTTGGCACTTTGGGAACTCAGAATTGTTTCCATTTTGAACAATTGTCTTATGAGTCCTTTTGATTCTTTTTGTCATTTTGTGTTGATTCAGTCAATCCTTCAGAGGTTTCCTAATAATATAAAACACAGGGAACTGTGGAGACCCTGGGGAGGGCATTCCCTGGTCTAGGGAGACACAAGAAGCTTCCCTCAAAAAACTGTTAGACCCCATTGGCTTCTTCCCCTGTTCCTGTGTCTGTTCCTGTGTTCCTGAGCCACACCTTCCCTATTCCCTGATTGGCCCCCTTATCTTTGTACTGCCCCGAGATCAGGGTCAGCCCCCAGGCCCCTGTGGAGACAAAGTGAGACCCTCTGTGTGTGGTTGCTGGGACCTGAACATCTCCATGCACAGCTGAATAAAACATCTGTGGAGATTATGCAAAGGTCCTTTTTGCTTCTTTACCCTGGACTATGCTCGCAGCAATTCAGACTGCTACAGAGGAGAAGCTGCAGTACTGGCACCAAGGTTTTGGCAACTTGACCATAGGCACAGAGGGCGTGCAGGATGCTGCTCTATGAATTCCTTAACCAGCCATCTCTGGTGCTGGCATATTCCCTCCAGCTTCTGCTGCAGCCAGGGCCACCTTTGGTCCAGTAGATGACATTGTTATTTGAAAAATTTAGCCCACTCCATGGGCAGGAGGCCATCCACAGGCTCTGGTCCTGCAGCCCCCTGCTCAGCTGGGGACAGGGTTCCCTGTGGGGAAGATGGAGCAGCCATCACAGGGTCTGGGGGGCTGCTTTCAGCAAGGGGGCCAGGCTCTCTCCCTGCTGGACTCTAGCAATTGTTTGGGGGAGCTGATGGCACATTGTATGTAGTCCTGTTCACCCTACTCAGAAAACGTGACAGCTTCTATCATTCTTCTGCAGAGTTGGCACGCTGGATTTCTCTTGGCCCACTGCAGGATGCAGCCCAGGCACAACTGGTGGTGACAGGGCAAAGAAAAATTCACATCCTTCTTAGTGCCCTGGCAGATGGGGCAGCTCCATTCTGTCCCCATGGCCATGTCTGTCTGTCCCAGCAGCAGGGAAGAGCTGAGGACCATGAGCTGCTCTCATTTGCTATCTTGCTTGGCCAGAGCCCAAGCTCAAGGCAGAGTGGTCCAGGCTCTGTCAGTGCCCAAACATAAGCAGAAAGGGATATTGTATCACAATCCATTCCTTGGTGAAGGAGGTCCATAGCAGCCTCAAGAGGCACCTCAGACACTCAACAGTCAAGGCAGTAACATATGGACAGGACACAGATGGCAGTTCATGGCTGGGAGAGCATTCGTAGGCATATCCAAGGACAAATTTCCCAGGAACTCTCCACAGCTCTGGGATCTGCCCATCAGCTCTGTCAGAAGCTTCAGCAGAACAACCAAAGTCCTAAAAAGCAGCTTCCAGAGGCTTTTCCTTCCATCCTGCCTGAGTAGCCGGGTTGCTTGCTGCAAAACATTCTTTTTCTCCTCTTCCCCAATGCCCTGTGGACACTTGCAGCCAAAATAAAAAGCTCCTGGCCCTCTGTGTGATGTGGTAATGTAGTTTTTATATTTCCATGCTGGGATGAAAGAAAGCTGTGCTGTGGGTCAGGAGAGGCCAGGACCCACTTGACCTTCCTGCAGGCTGAGGTGGTCCCAGCAGACATCCTGCTTCTTTTTTGGGGAATGTGTGAGGGGGAGTGGAGGGGGTGACAGAGAGGCCGAGATCATAGAGTGGAAACTCAACTCCAGAGAGCCAGTGCAGACTCTCCCTGCTGAATGCCTGCTGGGGCTGGCAAAGAAGGAAAATGCCCCAATAACAGCCCGGTGGCACTGTGTCTCAGGGACAGGTACAGGGAGGTGACAACAAACAGCAGCATGGCCTGGTCTCACAGCTCCTAGGAAGCAGTGACAGAGGGGTCTCATGTGCCAGAGGTTTCAGAAAGGCTGTCTTCTCAAATGGCCACTCTAAAACCCCTCTCTTTGCCTCTTGGGTTTGTGAATGCTTTTGACAGCCACAGCATCCTGGGGCAATGCGTTCCACGATTTCATTAAGCACTCCTTGAAAAGCACCTCCCATTGTTCAACTGAGCTGCCAGCCTGGTCATTTCAGCGGGTGCTGCCTTGGTGGAGAGAAAAATCAATCTTCTGCCTTTCAGGGAGCTGAAGGAGAAGGGACTCTTCACCATCAGACACCTGGCTGGGTCCCATTCAGAGGTCCTGCTTTGTAGATTTGGTGAGGTTTGCTTGGCAGTTACCAGCGAGGTGAGAACATTGTTCTGAATTGTCCCCCATACTTCATACACAGTGTGTAGAGTAGGTATGAGCTTGTTCATCTCCATGTGTGCTCAGGGTCTGCCTTCATTTCTGGTTTAGACCTGATATTTCTAATGTCTGTCAGCTGTCTGTAGGATCTGTGGGTACATGCAGCTGTATTTACTGGCAGGTCGGATATCTGACACTCATCTTTGAGTGTGGTGCCTTCATAATGCAATGTGCAAATGCAGAAACTGAGACACTAATGATGTTATTTGCAAGACTCCCAGTCTCTGCCCAAGCTATAATTCAACGCTGCAAATTATTCTGTAGACGTGAGCCTGTGTTTTCTGTTTCCTGGCATAGTGCTTCAGCTGCTGGTGTTGCTTTTTTGAACAGGAGCACCTGACTCTTTTGTCTTTCTGACTTTTGCCTTCATGATTTGAAAGCAGCTCTTTATTTATTTTCTAGTAAAAGGGCCTAAAAACAAAGATTTGGACATTTAAGAAGGGTTAAGTAGAACACTTAATGAAATTTTTATTTATGCCTGCAGTAAGCAGGTCTGAAGCCAGAAATTGGTGCCAGAGTAAGTGCCTTTCTGTGCTTGTGCTCTCCTGCTCTTCCTGTCCTTGTATGCTCCTCTGAACACAGTGGAATGTGTTGTCATTTCCTGGGACTTCTGTTGAAGGCAACTGGTTTTCTTTCCAAGGTGATTCTTATGTTTCCCCTCATGGCTTCCCCAGGTGACCAACCTCAGTTCCAAGGTGTCCTACTCTGCCATTGTCACTCTGGGAGAGCTCTTTGTGACCTTGAAGAAGGACATGGACTCTGAGGTAGATGAGGTTGCTTGGCTCCTTCTCCAGATGGTGTCCAACTCCCCAGAATTTGTTCAGAAAGCAGCCAGTCAGACCCTGGGGATCATGGTGGAGAATGTGACTCCTGCACGAGCAATGACTGCTCTCATAGACATGGGAGTCAAGTAGGTTCTTCTTCTTTTAGTGATATTCTTCACCTTTGTGTGTGTGGGAGGGAGAAGGGATGAGACAAAGAAGGGGAATGCTGGGAGGGAAGGGTCCTGTATCCTGCATCTTCTGTGGACTCAGTGACTTGATTCTCCAACCAACCTCACTTCTTTCCTCTTGTCACCTATTTCTGCCCTCCTGCAGCCCATTAGTTCTCAGAATCACAGAAGTGTAGAATATGGGGAGTTGGAAGGGGCCCATCAGGACCATCGGGTCCAGCTCCTGGCCTTGCCCAGAACAGCCCAAGGGTCACATCAAGTGCCTGAGATTTTTGTCCAAATGCTCCTTCAACCCTGTCAGGCTTGGTGCTGTGACCACTGCCCTGGGGAGCCTGTTCCAGTGCCCAGCCACCCTCTGGGTGAAAAACCCTTTTTCCTGATATCCAAACCAAAGCTCCTCTGACTCAGCTTCCTGCTGCTCCCTGGAGTTCTCCCAGTCTGTCAGATTTTCCTAGATGTGGTGACTGATGGGGAAGGGAAAGTGCCTGCAAAGGCCAAGGATAGAGCCTTGTGCTTTTGTGGGCAGAGGGACAATTGCAATTGCAGCTGTGAGCAGTGTTTGGTATTTCACAGCGCTAACCACAGAGGCCCTGGGAAAACCATGTCTCCTCATGCCATTAACTTGAGAAATGAGGAGGGTCCTTGCCCCCATGGAGCACATGGGGGACAATCTGCTGGGTGTGGCACAGCCTGCACAGCAGGTGCAGCCCCTGCCAAAGGAGTCTTGTATGACTGTCATGGCCTTAGAGCTCTACTTTCTATTCAAAGTGATGTTTCATGTTAGCCTTGAGATGATGAATCACTTTACAGGCACCTCCACAGGCTGAATGCCATGGGACAGTTGAAGCAAATGCTGCCTTAAATGTTGGTGCTGGGCCTGATAGTTCCCAAGAGACACTCTCTAGAACAGGACAGCCTGGCTAAACTGCCTGCCACCCTTTCCTCAGCTTTGCAATAGGGTAAAACATTCAGATGGATCCATTGCCAAGCCCCACAGAAGAAACAGGCTGCATTGCTGGATATTCTGCAACTTCATAGCCCACAACGTGTTTTCTGTGCATTTGTTGTTTCCCAGAGTTCTGCAGATTTGGGGTACATGGGTGAAAAGAGCCTCAATCCTGCTGCAGGTCTCTGTGGTGTGCATCTGCCCCTGCTCTCTCCATTGCCCTTCCTAGGCATGGCATGGGGGGCCTGAAGCAGCTCCAGATTGAGGACAAGGTGAAGGCGATCATGGCTCAGCCTCACACAGAGGTGAGGGGGGAGCTGGGCCAATCTCTGCTGGCAGGAAGGGTCTTGTGGCAGCCCAGAGAGGCTGTGCACATTGCCAGGGAACAGCTGTACCCTGCATGTGCCCCTGCAATGAGCTGTGCTGCTGCCAGTGCCCCTGGAGCTGTAGGGCTGCTGAGCTGTGGGGCAGCAGAGGAGCAGGAGGGTGCATGTGCAGCTGAGCCATTCCTGGAGAGCACAGGGCTCTGGGCTCCCTGCTGTCCCAGGGCAGCCCAGAGGCCAGGCTGTGCCTGTGCCAGCTCTGGGCAAGTGGCTCAGGGTTTGCCCTGGCCTGCCTCAGTGTCTGCCAGCAGGAGCATGTTTCCCTGTGCAGCTGTTTGGAAATTTCCAGGAAATGTGTCCCAGGAAATACGGAGCTTCAGCTGCTTTAGGTTTGCATGGTGGCCTCTGTTAAACTTTGGGTCTCCATTTTGCAGATCTGACTGGTTACCATCTTACCGAGAACTTTTCTCAGGACACTTCCGATGTTCCCTCACCCACAAAGTCCTCACCTCCCATCCAGAAGAGCTCTCTTTCCTCCAAGCTCAGGAAGAAGAGTGTTTGAAGAATAGGATGCCACCTGTATGAAGAGTGTTTGAAGAATAGGATTGATGCGTTAGGCTTGATAGTTACAGATGTACATATGTTCTGATCTTTAGATGTAGTTTTGAATTAATGTGTTTTGATTCTGTCTTTAAGTTTTGATGACATAATTTTAATTGTATATATTTTATTTTGATGATGAAAAAAAAATATAAATAAATAAACCAAGAGGAGAATGTGAGACCAGGACCTGCTAGCGTAGAGATTATGGGAGTGCAGCTCACTTAATGTGCCAGTGTCTCACCACATCCTTTCCTCATTGGGCCTCTCCTCTTCCTCTTTGGCCATCCTTTCTTTGTGCCATTTGTACTGCTGTTTTCAACTTGTCATTGTAACAGGGCCACACATTGACATGTTTGGGGGACAATGGATCCAAAAGATCCTGTCTAGTCAAATGTTTTCTACCTAGGTGTGTTCTGTGCTCACCAAAGGCTTGAGCAAAGAAACCAAGAGAAGTGTGCCCAAATCCCAAAGCTTTGCTCCTTTGCAATCTCCCACAGATCTGGCTCACAGGTGTCTTCAATCACAATTCCATAGGTAAGAAGAGGTCATGTATTTCCCTGGGAAAAGATGCACTGCTTTGGCAAAATCACCTGCATGTATATTTACCCGGGACAGCAGTCCAGCTGTGTTGTTTGCCCCTTGTTTGCAGAAGGATGAGTGCACTGGGAGGCCAATAACAAGTGACAAGGGTTCCTCCAATCTGCACTGTAGTCTGGGTGCCATGCAGCCCAGAGCTAGGGGATCATTTGTTCCCATGGACCAGTGCTTGCCAGTGGAATGAATTCCTGCACAGCTGGAGGAAGCAATTCTGGATTCAGCTCCAGCTGTTGGTGGGCTGCATGATCATTGACAATGCTGCCCTTCCAGAAATTATTCTGCAGTTTCTTTTTATAGTAATTTGAAGCTTTTAAACTTCACATTTCAATTTGCTTTGCCTTAGGGAAAAACACTTCTGGGCCCAGTGCAAACTGTAACCTTTTGACTGCAAAGTCCTCATGGTTGCCAGCTTCTGATGTTACACAATGTCACCTGGATGCATGTGTTTGCTTGGCTCTGGGTCTAGTCCCAGCCTAGTAAAGCCCAGGCAGGGTGGCACATTGCAGGGAAAATTGGTTTGTGAGCTTATGGGGTTGCCATCAGCATCAGACTGAATGTGCCCTTTGGGGATTTCTCTGGAGACAAAATTAGGGACCTACTCCATGCCACAATATTCTCTTAGATCTTTCTAAAATATCCTAGAAAAGGCCGTGAAACTTCACATCTCCTTGCACAGCCACTGCTTGAAGAGGGGCATTTTGGTCCCTCCTCAGAGTCATTGCTCTTGCACATCAGAAACATGAACATCCACCAACAGGAATGATGCATGGTCCTGCTGCTGCTGCTTCAGAGCTCTGGGAAGGTCAGACCTGGGTATTACCAATATGAGCACTTAATTAGCATTTCATGCTCCTTCAAGCTGTCCAGATCTCAGGGCTTTTTGTTTCAAAGCAGCCACTGCACCATCTCTAGGGAAGAACAGGAAATGGGAAACAGCGACTGCCAGCCTTGCAGGAATGTGAGGGAAAACCTGAGGTGTCTGCATCAAAAGATGAATGGGAAGAGTGTAATTGCCAAAGCAAATGCTCTGTTAGGATAGCAGGAGCAGTTCTTTACTGCATACTTGCATGAAGATCATTTGGAATCTCCTTTTTGAATCTCATGCAGAAAAAAAGCTCTTAATAATACCACGCCACTTAAACCAGATTGGGATGCAGCTCTGTAGTGGTTCACAATGAAGCAGACTGCCTGCTGTGTCACTGCCAGCCTGGTGAGACTGCGAGGGACCATAGTGTATCCCATGCCTCTTTTACCTCCAAGCAGAGCTTGGTTTTCCTCATTAGTGTGGAGTAAATACAAGAGTAATAAAATGGACAATTAGACTGGCCACTTTGGAGGATATGCTCATGCTTTCACATGTCAGTCCTGTACCTCATGCTCCCACACCTTGTTACTCATCAAGAAATATTTTAACAAAAAAACCTCAGCTCTTATGTTACATCTGAATAAAACTGCACAAGATCATCAAGAATTCTGCTGTCAGGAACAAGACAAGAGCCTTCCAACACTCACTTGCAGCTGTCCTGGATTGCTGCAGCCCTTTGTGAAAAGCTGCTGCAGACAGAGTGTTTGGAGTTGGTTTGGGCCTTTATGAAAGATCTGTGGAGCAGTGTGCATGGCTCTCCTAGCAGGAAACTGTTTGTCCAAGCCCTGGGACACGGTGCCGGCCGGAGCGGAACGGCCCCGCTCCCAGCCCGAGAGTCTGTGAGCTGAGCCACGCTGGGGAGAAAAGGCAGCAAGGGGCTCCAGCCCAGCTGCTTCCCTGCCCTGCCCGCTCCATGGAGCTCTGCCATGGGAGAAAGCCAACGCCGGACGAGCCCCCGAGCTTCCATCAGCTGCTGGAACTGCTCCGTGACTGCTCCTGTTCTTCTGAGAGAGACCCCGGCGCCTTCTTGTAACGCGTGTCACGGGGGGATTCTGTTTGTTAATAAACTGTTGGGGGTTTTCCACTTTCATCTATCAGTTATAATTTCCTATTGCTGGAAAGGGGCTGTTGGAACACCTTAGAGGAGACGACTTGTTGCACAATATCCTGTTTGAAGTTGTGTGAAACTGTGTGAGACAGATGGCTTCACACAGGAGCATCCCCAAGGCTGCTGAGGGGAAGGCACAGAGGAAGACAAACCCAGTATTTCTGAGGGAAACTCCTTGACACCACCCCAACCTGAGTTGTCAAACAGCAGACCTGATGTTTCGAGACATGGGCCAAAGGGGAAACTTTTCAGTGTGTTTGGTCCAGGCTGGGTTATGCTCGAGGCAAAGGTGTGTCAGTGTGTTGGATAATACTCTTTTCTTGACCTAGAGATGGGGCAACTGAGAGGTGTTTTAAAAACTTTTATTCCATTTTCAGTCTCATGACAAGGGTGAGAAAATACACATAATTCACGCCATCACAATCAGAAGCCAACTATTTCCTAATTACAGTATTTCTTGGTCTATCAGCTTTTTGCCATGCCATGTTGTAGATGCCTTAAAGCCAATTACTTAAAACTACCCCTTGTGGGTCCCACTACAATGCATCTTTCATAGCTCTGTTCTTCCAAAGTCTTATTTGCAAGGCCATCTTTTGAAACTTTTATCTAGCTCCATTTCTCTCTCAACAATATCTGTCCTATTCCATGGAAATTTTTAAGTTACCATTTCTTGTCTCAAGAATTATATACATATTCATACTGTATAGGCCTTCTATTAGGCTCTAAAAACTTTCTACAAAACCATTTCCCACATCAGTGCACTTGGCTCCTTCTCTCCTCATTGTGCCTGGCAAGCACAGGAGCCCAGAGCTCCTGCAGAACCCATCCCAGCACTCAGTGGGAGCAAACTTGTGTCCAGTCCTCACCTGGAGCTGTGGTGCCCAGCATTCCACCACATTGGAATGAGGAACTGTTCCTGCTCTTTCAGAAGGAGCTAAGGAGCTTTGGCCTTCAGATCAATTGTCTGCAGGCTCCTGCAGTGCCTGGTGCTGCTCCCTTGCCAGAGGCACCCCAGGCCAGGGGGGCACATCTGGGCTGCTGTGTCTGGCTCTGGGGCTCCCTGTTCTGGGCAGTGAGGAGGAGCTGCAGAGGCTCTGCAGGACTGACAGGATGGGCTTTGGGGCTGGCAGGAGAAGCTGAGGGACCTGGGCTGCTGGAGCTGCTGAAGAGGAGGCCCAGGGCTCCTCCTGCAACTGCTCCAAGGGTGGTTTCAGAGAATCCCAGAATCAGCAAGGGTGGAAGAGGCCACGGAGATGATCAAGTCCAACCTGTGCCCTGACACCACCTTGTCTCCCCTGAGCCTCCTCTCCTCCAGGATAAACAACCCAAGCTCTCTCAGCCACTCCCCACAGCTCTTGTGCTCCAGACCCCTACCCAGCCTTGTTGCCCTTCTCTGGACATGCTCCAGCCCCTCCATGTCCTTCCTAAATTGGGGGCACCAGAACTACAAACGGCCCTTGAGGTGCTGCCCAAGCAGTGCTGAGCACAGGGGAAGAATCCCTGCCCTGCTCCTGCTGGCCACACCACTCCTGAGCCAGGCCAGGAGCCATTGGCCTTCTTGGCCACCTGGGCACACTGCTGCCTCATGCCCAGCCTGCTGTCCATCAGTCCCTGCAGGTCCCTTTCTGCCTGGCCACTCTCCAGCCCCTCTGGCACCTTGTTGAGGGAGGCGGGCAGGGAGGGAACGGGTCCAGATCCAGTCCTTCCTGAAATGTGATGTTTGCTGGCACTGCCAGTTCCCAAATTTTGACATTTCCCTATTCTGGCACAGCCCAAGTACAGCAACTTGCTGGCAAAGAAAGTCAAAACCAAGCAAAGACCTGGTACCTACAGCAACCCGATCTCGGGTTTGCTGACACCGCCAGTACCCAGATCGGGAATGTTTCAGATGCCTGCACAGCCTAATTCCAGCAGTTTGCTGGCACAGGAAATTAGCATCTGGCAATTTCTCTGTGCCAGCAAAACCTGGCTGCAAAAAATGCAGCAATTTTCCGGAAAGGAGGCCAGAACCCAGCAGCTTCCCGGTGCTGCCACCAGCACCGCCCAGGTCTGGTGTGTGCTGGGCAAGTGCCCAGATCTGGAAATTTCCCAGTGCTGGCACAGCCCAAGTCCAGCAATTTGCTGGCACAGAAAGCCAAAATCTGGCCATTTCCTGATGCCAATACAGGTGCCCAGACCTGGTGTTTGCTGCCACTGCCAGTGCTCAGATCTGGAAATTTCCCTATTCTGACACAGCCCAAGTGCAGCAATTTGCTGGCACAGAAATCCAAAACCTGTGGCAGCTTCCTGCTACTGGGTCTGGCACCACCCCCACATCTTGTGTTTCATGTAACCAGAACCCAGATATGGAAATTTCTCAGTGCCAGCAGAGCCCAAATCTGGCACATTTCCGTCTCTGCCAATAACACCACCCAGATCTGGTGTTGGCTGGCAGTGCCAGCGCCCAGATCTGAAAACTTCCTGGTGCTGGCACAGCCCAAGTCCAGTGATTTGCTGGCACAGAAAGCCAACATTTGGAAATCTGCAGGTTCTGGCACCAGCACCATCCAGCTCTGGTGTTTGCTGCGACCGCCAGTGCCCAGATTTGGAAATTTTCCAATGCCTTCACAGCCCAGGTCTAGCAATTTGGTTTTAGCTAGCTTAGGAAGCGAAGTTCCTCGGACTGTGGCTTTTCTTTATATTGGAATTGTTTAAACCTGCTCTGGACTGAAAACCCAGAAAAACACCAGCAGCAGCTCACACCTGTGGCCCACCAAGCTCTGGGACGCTGCATTCCAGCACCAGAGGGACTCAGGAGAGACCGAGTGAGCCAACTAACCCCACAAAAAGGACTTTCTGAATTTGCCATCTCTTCACCACTGTCAGAGGTTTTATTTAATATTATTCATTTTTCATGCTTGTGAATACTTTACTTCTTAAATAAACTGGGGTTTTTTTCACTTTTCTCGAGGGATGTCTTTTCCTGAACTAGTAGGGGGAGGGGCCATTTGAACTTGCTTTCTAGACGGACCCCTTTTGGAGATTTCCTCCCAAAATTTGCCCTAAGCCAGCACAAACAGTCATCATGAAAATTTCACCAGTGGCATAATTTCCCGGTGGCAAATCTTGTGACAGAAGCTTGACCTTGTTCTCTATGAGAGATTCTTGGAAAGAGCAGACAGGAGAAGATTCCTGGAAAACTGAAACAGCTTTCCAGAAGTGAAATGAAAATGAAAGAAACAATCCAAGATCTTTTCCTCTATTTATTTCTATGCTCCCCTTTTCTATGTTGCATCCCAGTAATTCCAGATGCACCTCACCTCTAAGATTGGTGACTTAGTGATTTTTAGACACTAAAATACCATGAGCCACACACAGTTTTCCTTCCCCTGTTTTTACAGGAAAGCAACACTGGAGATGTAAGTGCAGTGCTCGGGTCAGGTAGGAATCCTACCCCAAGGGAAGGTGGCCCGACAGTGTTTGACGCTCAGCAAGGACAATGCACAGCAGCGAGAAAGGAGATCACTGATGCCAGAGTGCAGGAGTCAGGGCCCTGCATCTGCGCTCAGGGCTGCAAACTTCCCGTGTTTGGACAGACGGAGGGGCTGTCCCCGCGGCGCGCGGGGCTCGAACGTGGGACTCGTGGGGCGAGCGGGGAAGGGACAGGGGGACGAACGGCCCCGGTGCCTCAGTTGCAGCGGCGGCAGCGGCGGCAGCAGCAGCGGCGGCAGCAGAAGCGGCGGCAGCAGAAGCGGCGGCAGCAAAGAGATATTTTGAATACTCTCTTTCTTTCTCTTCTCTCTTTCTTTCTCTCTCTCTGCCTTTCCCGCTGTCGGGCACCCTTCTCTCGGGGTCCCTTGCCCGGCGTCCCTCTCCTCTCCCCGCCTCCCTCTCCCCTGCAGGGCCGGGCCATGCCCCCGGCCCGCCCCCGGCCCCGGGCGGGGCTGCCCCGTGCCCGGCCCCGGCCGTCCCGCCGCGGTCTCGCCTCCGCCCGGCTCTGGCTGTACTGGCGGTGGCGCTGCTGGGCGGGCATCAGTGCCTGGCGCGGGGGCGGCATCGCCGCCCTTTGGCTCCGCCTGGCCCGAGCCCGGCCCCGGCCCCGGCCCCGACGCAGGGTCCAGCCCCGCCCCCGGTCTCGCCCCCGGCCCCGGCCCCGGCCCCGGCCCCTGCTCCTCCCGGGGCCTGCGGAGGACACAGGCGGCGCGGCCGCTCCCGCCGCCTCCGCTGCGGCTTCCCCGGCCCGAGCTCCGCCTCTCGGCAGCGCGGCCGCCGGCCCCGAGCCTCCCGTGCCGCGTTCCCGGGAGCGAACGCCTGGGCATGGCCGGCCCGGGGCGGGTGAGGGGCGCTCGGGGGCCGTTGCTGGCCCCGGGCCGAGCGCTGACGGCCGCGTCCCGCCCGCAGGGACGGTGCAGGAGGCCCTGCAGGAGCGGTACCGGCTGGGATCACTGCTGGGGCGCGGCGGCTTCGGCAGAGTCTTCGCGGCCACGCGGCTCTCGGACGGCGCCCCGGTGAGCGGCGGGGCCGGCGGCGGGCGCAGGAGGAGGGGATGGAGGAGGAGGAGGGCGGAGGATGGGGCTCGCAGTGCGGGCGGCGAGCTCACCCCGCTGCTGTCCTTGGCTTGCAGGTGGCCATCAAAAGGGTGCCACGGAACCGCGTCCGGCACTGGGGCGAGCTGGTGAGTGAGCGGGGCTAGCAGCCGGGGCTGCCGGCCAGGGATGAGCCGGGGCCCGGCACGGTGGGAGTCGCTAGGATGCCCCGAGGGAGAGCGGGCGTGGGGCCAGCGCAGGGCACAGAGCGTCCCGGGCTGGCTGAGGGCTTCCCCAGGCCTGGCACAGCATCAGCCCCACTGACGGCATCGTGCTCCTCCCGCAGCCCGACGGCACCAGCGCACCCCTGGAGATCGTGCTGCTGGCCAAGGTGTCCACTGGCTTCCCCGGTGTGGTCCAGCTGCTGGAGTGGCTCGAGCTCCCCAACTGCATCGTGATGGTGCTGGAGCGGCCAGAGCAGTGTCAGGACCTGCAGCGTTTCATTCGGGCACGGCAGTTCCTGCCCGAGGAGGAAGCGCGGGAGCTGTTCCGCCAGGTGCTGGAGGCCGTGCGGCACTGCACCAGCTGCGGGGTCCTGCACAGGGACATCAAGCCAGAGAACATCCTGGTAGACCTGGACACCGGGCAGGCCAAACTGATTGACTTTGGCTGTGGCACCTACCTGCAGGACACAGTCTACACTCACTTTGCAGGTGAGCCTACCCAGGGCTGTGCTCCCGCTGCTGACATCTCATGGCCCAACATCTCCCAGCCCAAGCTGGCTGTGGCAGTGGGAGTTCTCCCTTTTGCTTCCAGTCAGGGCACTGAAACTTCAGCTGAGTTGCTTTAGAGCAGGGCTGGGTGGGCAGCCATCTTCCAGCCCTGCTGGCAGCCTTTGCCAGCCACTCTGCCCAGGACTAGGGCTGGGCTGGGGCAGCCAGCCCGACCAAAACCCCCGTGGGTGGGGGTAGCAGAGAGGGAGGGTGGAACCTGTGCCCCAGCAACTTTGGTGTGCAGACGAGAGGAAGGGCTTGGGCTGCTCCACTCGCCCTATTTGCCTTGGCTTCATAATATTTTTGGGGCAATGCAGGCAGGGAGGGTAAGGGCAGGTTTTTTCCCCAGCATGGAGTGGGTTTTTCCTTTGCATGTCATGGTCGGGCCTAGCCAGGGCTGCCCTCTTCCAGCACCAGAGGCTTCTTTTCCAACCCTAACTTTGTGCACAAGTCCCAGGTGCTGGCGAGAGGGCAGTGGTCACCCTGTGTGCCCCTGATGCAGCCCCCGCACACCCAGGGATGCTGGGGCCAGGCTCTGGGAGCAGCAGCATCTCCCTGATGAACTCCATCTGTATTCCATAGGAACACTGTCCTACAGCCCCCCGGAATGGAACGACTTTGGCTGGTACCATGGCGAGGCAGCAACGGTCTGGTCCCTGGGCATCCTGCTGCACCAGATGGTCTGCGGGGAGCACCCTTTCAGGAGGGGCCAGAACCTCAGCTGGGGCCAGCTCCCGCTGCCACAAAGGCTCTCTCAAGGTGGATCCTCTTCTCTGGGCACGGGGGGAATCCCAGTGCTGGGAGCCAGCAGCGGGGTCGTGGGCATCCCGCTCTGGCAGCTGCTGAGGAGGTGGCACATGTCCTGCTCTCCTCCAAAACAGGGAATTGATGGGAAAGTTTAGGCCCAGCTCTGAGCACATCCAGCATGGCTTCGCACGGGAATAGTGGGGTAAAGCAAACAGGAACCTTCTCTGGCTGACCGGCAGTTTCTGCTTTCTCTCCCCAGAGTGCAAAGATCTGATCAGGTGGTGTCTATCCATGAACTCCTTGGACAGAACTGCACTGGAAGACCTGTTCTGTCATCCTTGGATGTGGGATATTCCTCTGCCATAGAAGAAGGGAGAGAGCCACAGGCACACTTTGATCCAGAGCCCTGGTAAGTTCCTGCTTCACATATGCCTTGGCAATGAGAAGCAAAGGAACCCAGAGCTTTTTGTGCTGCCAGTGTCACTGCACCGGGGTCATGGGATGGGAACACACAGCCCTTGTGCAGGAGCTGAGCTGCTCTGCCCAGCACTGGTGGCCGCCATCGCAGCTGGTTTTGCTTGTCCTGGTTCCCTGACAGCTGGGGCCCTGGGCAGAGCCCTGAGAGCCTGGTCTGCCCCCAGGGAAGGAGAAGGAGCCCCTGAAGAAGCTGTACCGGGTGGGGATGCTGCTGCTGCTGCTGGAGACAGCGAGGGTGACATCAGGGATGACAAGCTCTTCCTCAGCCTGGCCACGGGAGGCTGAAGGTGATGCACTTTGATTCTGGCACTTTCTTCAAAGCCAAACTCCACAGGCAATTTGCAGATGAGTCCCCATCTGGAAAAATTCTGCCAGATTTGGGCATTGCCCATCATGGCGGGGAACCAAAGGCTCCCCCTTTGCTGGGGCAGATGCAATACATTCTTCAGTCGCTGCCCAGCTGCTTTTGGCAGGGCTAGGAAGATGGGCTGGGGTGGGTACGAAATGGGAGTGGGCTCCTGGCCCTGCCAACAGCCCCCAGCACCCACCGTGCCCCGGGCTGGGGCTGGGGCTGGGGCTGGGGCTGGGGCAGCCAGCCCGACACAAACAAAGCCCCATGGTGGGAGCAGAGGTGGGACTCCAGAACCTCTGCACAGCTGCTTTGCTGTGCAGGCAAGGAAGGGCTGGGCTGCTCCACTGCCCTTGTTTGCTTTGGGGTCACCGTGATTTTGGGGGGCAGTGATGGGGGGAAGAGAGAAAGTGTGGGCTTCCCTCACCAGTGGGTGGGTTTTTCCTTGGCATGCAGGGGTTGGGCCTTCCTCAAGGCCCTGACAGAGATAAGAGCTTTTAGCATTTTTATTGTTTTCCCTTTTTGCATTTAATCTCTTTTCAATAATGTGTTGTTTGTTTTTCCAGAGGAAGCATTCAAGGTGGTCCAGTGTGGAGGGGGAAGTGTTTGGGAGCAGCTGTGGCGAGGATGTGCCGTGCCCTTGGAGAAGGCTGAGGCCATGGTTTGGGAGCAGCTTTCCTTCCAGCCGTGGCTGCCGTGAGGTGGGTCCCTGTGTGCTTGGCAGGGTGGGATCAGAGCTTTTGGGAGCTGGCAGCGAGCACAGGAGCATCCTGCTCTGGGCAGCTGCTGAGGGCTGGATGTGCCGTGGCTGGCTGCAGGCTGGGCACATGTCCTGCCCTCCTGCACTGTGCCAAAGGCAGCAGGGATGGGCAGCTCTGGGCACAGCTCTGGGCGCAGCCAGCATGGCCTGGGCACCGCAGGCCTTGGCACAAGGGCACAGGAGCCCTCAGCTGACGGGCGGTTTCTGCTTTCTCTCCTTGCAGCCGGGCTCTGCGGTTGCTGAGGCTGCTCTGGGCTCTGCCAGGGCTCTGCTGGGCTCAGCCCTGGGCCCAGCTGGGCTGGCTCTGCCCTCACATTGCTCTGACAGCTCTGCATCAGACGAGCCCGTTGCGAGCACAGCGCCTGAGCTTTCTGCTTTGGCAGGTGAGTGAGACTCTGCTGCAGGCCCAGAGATTGCAGCTGGGGACACACATCCAACTGGCAAGGACCCAAACTCTCCACAGTCCCGGTTGAACACCTGGATCTGCACAGGGTGTTTTGTCTGTCCCATTCTTCCTTCTAGATTAGCTGGAATTGTGCATTTGCACTTTGTTCCTCCTCTAGCAGTGCCACAAGTGGGCCAAAGCTGGCGAGTGGGCCGTGTTCCTGAGGCAGTGCAGTCTGGAGCTAATGGATGGAGAATTGCCCTTCTGCACTGCCAAACCAGAGCAAAAAGTTGTCAGTGGGACTTTGTGTCTCTAAGAAATCCCTGACAGTTTCAAAGGGAATGTGCAGCTCATTCCCAGGCTGAGAAGGAAGGTCATCTTCTAAAGGATTTGGGCTTTGACAGTTTCCATTCCCAGTCCTGCTTGGAGCTGGAAGGGCACAAAGCAATCTCCTCTTGCTTCGACCACAATTTCAAATACCAATGTTGGAAACAAAACCCAAAATCTTTTAAAAGGCGGCTGAGATCAGTAAGATGGATCCATGCCATCAGCACATTTACAATGTAAATGACTGAGTTCTCTTTTTAAAAAGATCATTTACTTCTTAATGCAAATAATGTAACTTTGCATTTATGTTTTGGTTTTTTCACTGACATGTTATGTTTTTTCACTAACACTTGGATTTTATTCTTATCTTTTACAATTTACCTAGTTTGTTTTTTTTTTTTTGTTTTTTTTTCCCTTTCAGTAGAAAACATGTCCTACAAAAGGAATGTCCTTTGCTCCTGGTTCCCGTGTGGAGCAGCTCCCTTTCTGCTGGCTGAGCTGCTCAGGCAGAGCCCGGCAGCTCCTGGCCCGGCAGGGCTGAGGCTTTTCCCCGTTGCTGGGCACAGACTGATGGAGCAGCACTGCTGAACATGGGCACACAGAGGGACCAGCAGCAGCTGCCTTTGGCCACCTGAGGCTCCAAGGCCCAAACTCTGAGCAGCCAGGGCTGGAAGAGACTGGCAGGATCTGATCCCTGACTCTGGGCCAGGGCCGCACAAATGACCCCACAGCAGCAGCAGCAGCAGCAGCAGCAGCAGCAGCAGCACATGGAGCTGACTTTGAGCACAGCCCCTGCCCCTCTTCCCTCCCGTGTACAGCGGTGTCACAGCAGCCTGAAGCACCGGGGAGCCCCCAGTGCCAGCAGGGACTGGAGATGGCAGCCCTGGGCTCCTGGAGGCTGTGCAGGGAACGGAGCTGGGCACTCCCTGTCCATGGGGAGCTTCCAGATGGAAAAGGCTGCTGTGCCCAGGCAGCTGCAAGGGCACAGAAAGGAGGCTCTGGAGCACTGGATCTGTGCCAGTGCCACAGTCCTGGGCAGCAGCCAGCGGGCCCTGGGGGGAACAGAGGGCACAGCAAGAGGGACAGAAGCAGGCAAGGGCAGAGACTGGAGAGAGGCAGGCCTGGGAGCAGGAACAGCTGCTTCCTTGCACTCTTGGAGAAAGCTCTTGGCTGGTTCAAAGCAGTGAAAGGCGTGAAGGGCAGAGAGGAGGCCACAGCAAACAATGCTCCTGTTTGCACAGCCTCCCCTCTCCGTGTCCCAGAAGGAATTGCATGGACTGGATTTGTCTGTCCAAGTCGTCTAGTTCAGCATGAACAGCTCAGCACCAGGAGCTGAAGGAGCTGAAGCCTCAGGCCACAGGAGCTGGGCAAGAGGGAACTTTTGGAGCAAAGGAATGCTGCTAAAATAGCCCCAGTTGAATGCAGTGGAAAGAATCATGGAATCACAGAATCCTTTCTGTTGGAAAAGCCCTCTGAGCTCACCCAGTGCAGCCGCTCACCCAGCAGTGCCAAGCCCAGCAGTAAACCACGTCCCTGAAGTGCCAAGGCCTGGACACCAGCCCTGAGTGAGGCCTGGACAGCAGGCCCTGAGCCAAAGGTGGCCTCTGGATGAACCTTCCAAGCAAAGGTTATCTTTGTATCTGCTCCCTGATGAAATATGCATGGTCATTAGCAGTGTGATAGATGTAGCAACTCATTAGTGAAATATGTCTTGACCTTTGTGTATTTAGAAGCCAGACAAGGCCATGAAATCTGACATCTGGCCTTGTTTTAGGCTGTATGGTCAAAGTCAGCTCCCTTGGTTCCTCCTTGAGCCCTGGCCAGGCTTTGGAAGGGACCCAAGAGGAGGATGAAAGCAGATGTTGCCACACTAGCAGTGCTGTCAGTTTGTTCATTCAGCACTGTCAGAGCTGGGCCCTCTCCCAGCGGGGTTGGAGCTTCACCTGGGGCTGGAGGCACCTGCAGGAATTCCCATTGCCCAGGAGTGGCTCTGCAGCCCTTGGCTGTGACAGCTTCCCCAGCTGCTGTGTGGGTCTGGGGGATGGTAAAGGCTGAGGGTAAATGCTGCTGGATCTTTCTTAATCACTGCAGGCAATCTTTGGTGGGGATGGTTGGGTGCATTGCTGAGCTGCTCCTGTTGTGATTCCTTGCTGCTCTGAACTGCAGGAAATGACACTGATTCCTTCAGTTGGAGTCTGTGTCTCTGGTGCTGACCTTGCCCACTGGTAAAACAAAACTGGCACAGTCTGGCCAGATGCCAACAAAAATGTCACTTGTTCAGTGTCAGTGTGAGGAATCAGTCCCATCAGAAATTCCCAGCTGGGAAGCCCTTCTCTGGAGTTCCCTGGCTCTGGAGTGGGCTGAGGTTGGATCCCTGTGTGGGCAGTGGGGCAGTCGGGTAAAAGAAGATGCACCCCTGGATGGCTTCAAATGCATCCAAAAATTGCACATGGAAAAGACCTTGTGGGTTTGGGCAGACAAAGATGAATTTGTTGAGAGTACGTAGGAAACAGCACCTTCAGAAGAAACAATTATGGTTGGAATGCTCCCACATGGAGCACGAGAAGAAGGTTTTAATCTTGAGCTCAGATGCATTTGTGCAAGTGAAATATCTATATACATAATATTTATATATGTATTTATAGTATAATAAGACCTCAATATATCTATTTATATATATTTATTTATGTCTGTATCTATCTATATTTCTGTATCACTATCTATGTATAAAATTGTATAATGATGTGAAATAGTGCTGACAATACTAATTTGATAGCTTTGGCTGCTCAGGGATGTAATACTAAATACCCTACAGAACAGGATTGGCCAGGACCCTAATGTCAGTGGTCAACTTTGTGAGATTGTATACAATGAAAAAGGGAGAAAGGGAGGAAATTGGCTATTTTTGCAGGGTTTGCTGATACAGTGATGCAGAATGCTTTGTCTGTTCCTGTGAAAAATACAGTGATTTTGCCTGCAGGGTTTTTCATGTTCCAGATTATGCACAAGCTGCAGGATTGGTTAAAAGGGTGAAGGGGTTGTTAAAAGAGCAGTTGAAAAAATGAGGAGATGGGAACCTTTGTCCATGGAGAACCCATCTCCCAGATGTGCTCCATGCCCTTCACAATGGCCCACTGGGGAAATGGAACCCCCTTGCTGTGCACAGCTGCCCCCAGTTTGCAAATCCAGCCATGGGCAGTGAGACTTGGACTGCCTGGGAAATTGTTCTGGCTGTGATGGCCCCTGGCAGGGCCAGCCCAGAGGCTGCAGGGCTGGGCCTTCATGCATTGGAATTCATTAGGAAAAATTCAAAGCAAATGAGAGCTGTCAATTCTGAAACAGGAATTCAGATTCCTCCAGGACACTTTGCTTTGGTAACTGCTCCCTTGGAGCTTGGCCTTGCCAAGTGTTCCTGTCATGGCAGGAGGAAATGATGCAGAATGTCAAGGAGAAATTACAGTAATTCTGTAAACAATAACAAACAAGATTGGATTATTCAACCCCATGACAGGGTAGCACAATTATTGATCTTGCAATTTTAAGAACAATTGTGAAAAAAGAAGATCCACCTCCAGTCACCACCATTTGTGGAGATAAAGGGTTTGGATGCAGCAGTCCTAATAATGGAGCCAGAGTGTGGGTCCAGAGGCCAAATGGCCCTCCTGAGACAGCTGAAGGAGCAGCTCCTAGGAAAAACAACTCTGAGTCCTGAACCCTGGGCAGGAACAATGGGAATGTGTCCCTGCAGCCAAGGATTCTGTGTGAGAACAAGTAGATCTGCCAGGATATTGTTTTACACATCCTGCCAGACCAGATCACCCTGTTTGCCCCAAGGGCCCCTTTGGAACATGCTCTGATCCACGGGGCTGCTGTGACACTGAGGGACTTGCACAGGAATTCCATCCAGGAGCCTGGGTGCCCCTCAGGGACGGGGACCCGGCCCCTTCCAGCCAGAGGGGAAAGGTCCCTCCAGGCCTTGTTAGCCATAGACAGCATGGTAAAGCTGAACAGCAAAGGGCCTGGGGGCATTATTCTGGAATTAAAACGGTGCCAGCTCCATGGACAACAGAATTCTTGTTCCTAACTCGAATGAGATTGAAAAAAAAGAATGAAGAACAGTGTCACTAAAGTACTGCTGATGTCTGTAAGGTGTACCTTGATAGTCAGCCAGAATCTTTGTCTGCCACAAACACCTCTGGTGCTTCACCAAGGGATTGGTCATCAAAATGTCATGATGGGTTATGATGGATTGCTGAGCTTCTTTTGTAATTCTTTGCTAATGATGATGTGCTTTGCTGAGCTTATCCTTTTGTAAATCTCTGCAGCTGTGCATGATATAAATGACACAATTCCTTCAGTTGGTGTCTGTGTCTTTGGTAGTGACCCTGCCCACTGGTGAAACAGGGCCCCCTCTTGCCTAAGTGTTCCCTGGGAAGGCAAAAGCCCTCCCTCCAAAATTCCCCCCTTCCTCCCTGTTCCCCCCCCTTCATACCCTGAGCATGATGTGCTCTGGTCTGGGCTATGCCCGAGGGCAGTTGGGGTCCCCTGTCCTGGCTGTGTCCCCTGCCCAGCTCCCCCGCAGCCCCAGCCCCTCCCCAGCGTGGCTGGACGAGGGGCAGGACAGGCCTTGGCTGTGCTGCAGCTCAGCAAGAACAAAACCATCTCTGCGTGCCCAGCCCCGTACTCAGCACCCGGCCCAGCAGTGTCTCAGTGCCAGGGGCTGTGCCCTCAGTGCCTGCCAGGGGTTTCCATGGCAACTGCCAGGCCAGGTGACCCAGATGTCCCCCCAGTGCCGGTTGCCATGGAAACAGTGCCCAGACCTGCCCCTTTCTGTCTGGCTGACCTGGCCTTTGGCCCTGGCAGTGCCGGTGGCTGCTGGTTACTGGTGCCTGAGCGGCCAGCGCGGCACAGGGCAGGTGGCCATGGCACAGCCCCCAGCAAGGGATCCCCTCTGGCTCTGGGCACTGACACCAGCCCTGAGCAAGGGCCCAGGGCAGCTTTTCATGGCCACCAACCATCACAACGGGTCCGGGTATTGGTTGCCATTGCACCAAACCAAGGAATGGGTCACCGTGGCCGTTGCCATGGCACCTGGTGGCACCAACGAGTGTCCCTGCAATTGTACCTGGAGCAGCCCTGGCACCACTTTGTCCTGAGGGTTGCCATGGCAGCTGAGGACAGCAACAGCTGGTGCTCTGCAAGGGCCCTGGGGCAGATGGGAAGGAGCAGCAGAGCAGGGGCTGATCCATCCCCAGTGCGCTGCACAGCCCAGGGCAGCGTCCCAGAGCATCCTCATGCAGCTGCCAACAACATCCCCCCTCTGCAGCCGTGGCCTCTCCCCCAGCTCACACAGGTGCCCCATCCTTGCAGGCACAGACACGGCAGCACTGGCTCAGCAGTCCCTGTTTTGCATTGCACGGAGCAGGGGCAGCACCCCCATGCTGTTGTTGTGGGGACATGAACCTGAGGGAGCACAAATGCCATCAGCCCCTGGGGCCAGCAAGGGCTGGGGGCCAGCAGGGAAAACACTCAGCTTTGTCCTGGCCTCTGCAGTCAGCCAGAAAGTTTGTTCCCATCAGCTGGGAGTTTCCCGTCCCACTGCAGATGCTGTTGTTCAGAGCCAGGGCTGCCCGGCAGCCACCCCCAAACTGCCCTCAGCATTTCCTTTGCTTCACCTTGGCTTTCTTTACTCTTTCTGATAGAAATTGCTTCTAATTCCCCACCCCAGGGGACCCAGAACTAGACACAGCACTCGAGGTGCTGGCCAAACAGTGCCCAGCACAGGGGAAGAATCCCTGCCCTGCTCCTGCTGGCCACACCATTCCTGATCCAGGCCAGGAGCCATTGGCCTTCTTGCCCACCTTGGCACACTGCTGCCTCATGTCCAGCCTGCTGTCCATCACTCCCTGCAGGTCCCTTTCTGCCTGGCTGCTCTCCAGCCGCTCTGTCCCCAGCCTGTAACGCTGCAGGTGTTATTGTGGCCAAAGTGCAGGGCCCGGCACTTGGACTTGTTAAACCTCACCTTGTTGGATCACACATCCTTGTTAAACCACACCTGGATCCAGCCTGTCCCAGGCCCTGTGCAGAGCCCTCCTACCTCCATCCTCCATCAGATCCAAACTCACACCCAGTTTGGTGTCATCTGCAGATTTGCTGATGTTGGACACAATCCCCTCATCCAGACCATTCCATGTAGACATTGGAATCCACGCTGGCTGGCTCTGACCCCTCGGCCATCCTGTGGGTTCCTTGTGATGGCACTCAAGGTGATCTGTTCCAGAACCTTGCCAGGCACCCAGGTCAGGCTGACAGGCCTGGAGTTCCCCAGATCCTCCTTCCAGCCCTTCTTGGGGATGGGCTCACACTGGCACCTCCAGTGCTCTGGGACCTCCCTGCTGAGCAAGCACTGATGGTAAATGATGGAGAGCAGCTTGGGGAGCTCATCCACAGCTCCCTCATCCCCCTGCGATGGATCCCATCTGATCCCACACACCTATGAGCATCTGAGTGGCTCAGCAGGTCACCAACTGCTTCCTCCTGGATTACAGGGGCTGTTCTGCTCCCTGTGCCCATCTACCAGCTCAGCAGAGCACTTGTCCTGAGGACAGCCTGTCCTAATATCGAAAATTGAGAGAAACAAGATGTTAAGTAGCTCTGCCTTCTCCTTATCTTTAGTTACTATATTCCCCACGGCATCCAATAAAGAGTAGAGGTTCTCCTTATTCCATGTTTTGCTATTAATTTAATTGTGGAAACATTGTCTATTTTTTTTTCACGGAAGTGGTCAGGTTAAACTCTAATTGAGCTTTTACCTCTTGACTTTTTTTTCTGCATGACTTCACAACATCCTTAAACATTTCCTAAGCTGCTTGACCTTCTGTCCAAAGTTGATGCACCTCTTGTTACCCTTGAGTTCCCACAAAATCTCCACGGCCAGCCAGGCCAGTCATTTTCCTCACTAGCTCATCTTTTGCCACACTGGGACAGGCTGCTCCTTCCCTTTTAAGAGTACTTCCTTGAAATGTGTCCATCCTTCCTGGACCCCTTTGTTTTTAAGGGATGTTTTCCTTAAAAAGAATCGGTGCCTGATTCAGTACTCCCCAAATCTGCATCCTAAATAGGCTGAAGTCTGCCCTTCCAAATTCCAGTGCAGAAGCTTTGTTGCTGTCCCTCCTTCTTTCACAGAACATTGAACACTTGATTATTTAATAGTCACTGTGCTCCAGGCAACCTCTGAGCCCCACATCTGCCACCAGCCCTTCTCTGTTTGTGAACAGCAGCAGACAGAGCTTTCCTTGGCAGTGAGAGTGTTACCAAAAATTCAGTAAAATAGAAAACTCCTTAACACTAATGCAGCATTAAAAAGCAGCATTCTTTATTCGGCTGGATGCATGGGGAATAGCTCCTCCCAAAGCTGTGCATGCTGACTACAGGAAAGTTTCTGTTTCTATTCTGTATTTTGCACACATATTCATTGATTGTCCAGGACTAAACATACATATGATATAATTTCCCTGAAATCATTAACATATTTCCCCTCCCCTTTTGCATGTATTCTCCTGTCCTGGGGGTCTCTCTGGTGGTCCCTGGTGGTCGTGGACCCCAATGTTCCAGTGGGCCTGGCAGACCTGGCAGGACACTGAGGCTGCTGAACTTCCAGTTCCCCTTCTCACACAATGGGCATTGTGTGGCTTCCATAGGCCTGGAATTTTGGAAAAAAAGCTCCAGGTGTGAGTTCACCTGGTGTAGACAATTTATCATCTGGTAGCATGAGGTCACAGAGTGGGCTATGACATCACAGAGTGCAGTATGTAAGGTTATTGATCAGGTATGACATCATAGATGTCATCACAGAGCAGACTGTGACACCACAGGGCAGAGATCTGACATCACAGATCAGAATATGACATCACAGAGTTGGCTGTAACATCAGAGCCCAGTTGAGTGACATTAGAGAATGGGCTGTGACATCACAGAGCAGGCTGTGACATCCCAGAGGAGCTGTGTGACATCCCAGCAGGGCTGTGTCAGGTCACTGGGTTGGTCACTCCGCCCCAGCTCCCCCTCACAGTTTCTCCCAACAAGTCCAATGCTGCCCATGCCCAGCAGGGTCCCTGTCCCCCGGCATCCCCTCGGCCCACCTGGAGCCACAGCCTCCACCAAAGGATATTCCACAGGATCCACCCCAGAGCCTGACAGGGGACAAGGGGCCAGGGCTGCGTGACCAGGACATCAAGGACATGGATTATCCAGGTCACTGAGACCTGGTTTGGGTTCCCCAGGGCAGGAAAGATGTCTGGCATCTTGAGCAGAGTCTGGGAAGGGCCTTCAAGGTGGGGCTGGAGCCCTTGGGTGGTGAGCAGAGGCTGAGGGAGCTGGGCTTGTCCAGCCCTGAGCAGGGAAGGCTGAGGGGCTCCTCATGCCAGCCTGGCAGTGCCAGCCAGGAGGGGATGGAGAACACAGAGCCAGGCTCTTCACAGGGGGCTGGGGGGAGACAAAAGCCAATGGGTGGAGGGGAAAGAGGGGAGATCAGCCAAGGCATGAGGTGATGAAATGAGTCAGGCTGGTTTCAGCATTTCCTCAATACCAAGAACAGCCTGACCTCCCTTCTCCATCCACCACTGGCAGCTTTCCAAATCAGGAATTGTTTGAGCTATTTTGCCCCCACTCCAGGTTGAGCATCCTGGTACAAGGACTTAATTATGTTTATGTCTATCACAGAACCATGTTGTGAGCCCAGGGCAGGACCCGGCCCTTGGCCTTGGTGAACCTCATCCAGCTGTCCTGGGCCCATGGCTCAGCCTGTCCAGATTCCTCTGCAGAGCTTCCTGCCCTCCAGCACAGCCACACTCCCACCCAGCTTGGGCTCACCTGGGAACTGACTGAGGGTGCCCTCGATGGCCTCATCCAGATCAGCAATAAAGAGATTTCACTGACCTGGCCCCAATCCTGAGCCCTGGGGGCACCCCTGGATGTGACTCCATTCCTCAGCTGCTCTGAGTGCCAGGGGTTGGATGGCAGAAAGGGTGGGGAGGGGGTAGGGACAAAGTCTGATTGATTGTCAGCCAAGAAAGGTCTTGGTTTTTAATATCTAATCAGACTGCATTAGAAAGTGCTGGAGGTCAATATAACTTGGATATTGCAGATGTCCATCTATAATGAGGAGAAGAAAACCTAACTCGACCAAACAATTCTCTCTTTATTGTTTTCAATACAGTATATTCACTTTGAATTCACTTAATTAATCACAGAAGAATTAAAAGTTGGAATGATTCCCAAGGGCTTGTCTTGTTCAAGTGTTTTGAACAAATGTTTATGAGCCTTTTCCAGTGAATTCCTGAACTGAAGAGCTCAAGAAAGAAGGGGCCTCTGGAGGAGTAAAATTCATCAGCAGCCTCCAAGTGGCTGAGGATCCATCCCCATCCAAGCAGCAATGAACAGAAATGGGCACAGCTTTGAGGCTGCCCCAGCTTTGGCATGGGCCCTGGGCCTGGAGCAGGAGCAGCTCTTGAGGGCCCCAAGGCTCTTGTGCTGCCCTGGGCAGATAGGATGGCAGCAGGGGCTGCAGAGCTCTCAGCACCTCAGGCCGAGGGGAGCAGAGCAGCCAGGGAGCCTCCTTTGGCCTTGGCCAAGCGCCTTCCCCCATGGCGGGGGCTGAGTCCTGTGGCAGCTGCAGCTGCTGCTGTGCCCTTGCCAGAGGCTGAGGCCATGGGGCAGTGGCCAGAGCAGCCTGGCCTGAGCAGAGCTGTGGGGCCAGAGCCAGCTGGGCTGGGCTGGGGAGAGGCCCTTGGTGCTGCCCAGAGCTCAGGGCAGCTGGCAGAGCTTGCAGGGAGCTGGGCTGGCCTCCGAGAGCCTGGCCCAGAACCCATCAGTGTCCATCTCAGCCTGGCTGAGCGTGCAGGGGCAGGACTCAGGCCAGGCCTTGTGGGGCAGGGCCAGCGCCTGTGCAAGGCATTGCAAACAGGCAAGTGGCCCAGAGAGGAGGCTGCTCTGTGCCCTTGGTGCCATGGACAAAGCAGAGAGGGGGCCCAGAACATTTGTCAGCACCAGCCTCTGTTCCCAGCCCTTGGCAGCCCTGCCTCCTGAGCCCAGCTTTGGCCTGGGCTGAGTTTGGCTGTGGCCCAGCTCCATCCTCCTCCAGGGCTCAGGGCCTGTTCCTGGCCATGGCCAGCCCTGGCTGCCTCTCTGCATGCCCAGAGGCTGGCAGAGCCCGGGGCAGGGCTGTCTGTGCAGCCCCACAGGTGCCCCGGGCTCTGCAGGAGCTGGCAGAGGCTGCCCAGCAGGGAGGCCACAGGGCACAGAGCCCCAAGGCTGCTGTGGGCACCACGGCACAGGGGCCATTCCCAGCCGCAATGCTCCTGGCCTGGGCTGGGCCTGCACAGGGGCTGGGCCACCATGGCTGGGCCAGCACAGGGCCACAAAGGGGCCACGCAGCCGCGGCCGGGGCTGACAGCAAGGCCAGGCACACACAAGCAATTGCTGAGCATGGCCTGCGCTGGCCAGGCCTGACTGTGCCAAAGGCAGAGCTCAGCTGCCCTTGGGGGCTGCAGCAACATTCCAGAGACCACAGCCTCCATGGCTGTGCTGGAGACCAAGGCTGCAGGAGGGAAACGCAGGGCTGCTGCACGATGAGGAGGGCATTGAATTCCAGCACACACCTCAGCTCTCTGACGATCCCAGCACCGTGCTGGGCCCTGTTTCAGACTGGAACAGAGCAGATGTTGATGGGACAGGAGCCCTGTGGGGCTGTCAGGGACCTGCAGCTTGCAAGGTGCTCTGCTCTCCCTCAGGTGCTCTTGAAGAGATGCAATCCCAGCTGGGTACCTCAGGGCACAAGTGGCCCTGTCTTTTCATGGGCACACAGCTGATGTCTGCCTGGAAAGGGGCACAGGTTTTAATACCTGTTAGTTTAATCATATACAGGCAAAACTTTATCATCTGGGTCATTTGAGTACTGTTAAGAAATGGCAAAGTTTTCCCAGCAGGAACAGGGTTTTCCTGGAGGTGTACAGATGGCAGGAGAAGAAATACTGATCTTGCCTTCTACTGGTGTCACCAGTATACATTCTATTATATAAATCTCTCTTTTCCATTTGAGGTTTCAAGCTCTCCTATTGAAATGGCCATGTCTAAGGACATCTCTTCACTAGATGAGCTGGATATTTATGCTTCCCATTGCTCCCAGATTTCCTCCTCCAGATGATCTCTGGTCATTCAAGTGCCTCTCAACTGACTGGCTTCATGCTTTGAGCTGCAGGAAGTTGCCCAATCATTCCAAAGTGCAAATAAATATATCAATAATCAACATCTTTTTTGTGTTTATATCTATCACAGAACTGCCTTTTCTTATGTCTTTGTCTAAAACTGTTCCTGTAAAGAAATCCCTTGGGGATGGTGGACATGTCAGATGCTGCTGGGACATCATGGAGAACTCTGTTTGCTGCAATGTTAAACTGTGTCCTGTTCAAATTGTGTTTTTAGGCAAGAAACCCTTCTGTGCCTCTGAATGTCACCAGTTCCTGAGCCCAAAGGACACAAACCTGATAAGTTGTGGTTCCCACTGCAGGGGCTCTGCACAGGAGAAATCTTCATCTCCTTTCATTTTTTTCCTCCTCTGGGCATGGAGGAAGCTCCTGACTTCAGCCTGTGACTTGTGTGTGCAAAAAGCAAATCTGGGCAGAATCGGAGCAGGGAGGGTATGGGGGGACCTTGAGATCTGTGCTGGGCACAGAAGGTGTTTTCCACTGCTCTGAGACTGTCTGCTGTGGAAAGTGGATTTAATATCCGGCAGAGGAATGACTTTTGCATTTGATGGAGCTGTGCCTTCCCCTGGCTTTGTTGGCTGACAATAAATGTACATCCCTCTGTGTCTCGGGCAGCTCCTTCTCCAAGGAAAGCAGGTGGGAGCTGGAGCCAAGGAGCTGAAAGCTGAAAGTGCAGCCTGGGCTGGAGGGAGCTCAGATTTGCACAAGGCTGCTCTGAGTGCCAGGGCTTGGATGGGGAAATGAAGGGGTGGGGGTAGGGACAGAGTCTGATTGATTGTCAGCCGTGAAGGGTCTTGCTTTTCCTATCTATTCAAACTGCATGAGGAGGGACTTGGATTCAGTGTCAGCTGGAGATAGCACGTATCAATAAATTCACAGGGAAAACCCCCTAAATTTGGCCTAAGTAATCTTTTCTCACTGTCTTTTTAAATAGAATTGATTCACCTTGAATAGACTCCTGGAATTCATCTAATTAACCACAAAAGATTTGAAAATTAAAATCAAATTATTCCCAGAGGCTTGGCTTGTTAAGGTGTTGTAAATGTTAATGAACCCTGGGACACTGAATTCCTGCACTGAAGAGCTGAAGGATGAACAAGCCTCTGGAGCAGGAAAATTTAGCAGCAGCCTCCAAGTTGCTGAGGATGTCAGCAGCCCCCACTGAGGCCATCCCTGCCCAGAGACTGTGGGGGAATGGGCAGACAAGGAGAGCGTCCCTGGGGCTGGGGCAGCACAACTCAGAGGCACCAGCGGCTCCAGCTGGGAAATGGAGTGTGGAATGTGGCTGGGAAAGCCCTGCCTGGGCTGTGCCAAGCAGGACACACAAGCCCTGACTCCCATTCCCCAAAAGACTCTCTCACGGAGACATTTAAAAGGAATTACAATTGTTTGTGTCCTCTGAGTAGGATGTACTGGAGAAATACCAGCAAGAGATTTTCAGGACCCCAAAACAACAAAACAGACTTTGCTGGCAACTTTACAAAATGAGAGAAATGTTAGCAACTGGTTTAAAACGACATTCAAGCAACACAGAACACTTCTTAAAGCACTGACTTGGCCCATTCAACTTCACAAACTCTAAGCTATTTGAATTTTACATTACTCAAATTTACAAAAGGACAGAAATAGAAGGAAATGACAGAAAGAGGGAAAGGCAAAAAAATACAGAGGAGCACAAACAGAGGTACCAACTCCTGGATTCCAGCACATTTCAGATGGAAATTCCAAGAGGAGGTAGTGTCAAGATGTGTACTTGCCTTGTGATCAGCCTTAAATACCCTTTGGTCTTCCTGGGCCCTTCCCCAGGTGGAACTTGGGCTCATTTGGTCCCTCAGGAGCTGGGCTGGGGGCTGCAGAGGTGGTTGTGGAGCATTGCCTGTGCTGTGCCAGGGACTGGCAGCCACTGCTGGGCTGGGATAGAGGCTCTGGGGGGATTTGGGTTCCAGGACAGGGCTGGGCTGGGGTTCCAGGGCCGGGCAGGGCTGGACCTGCCCCTTCCTCCCCCCCCCGCCCCTGACAAAATGTTTTCAGCCAACAATCTCCAGTCTCTCACAACAGGGAATGTTGGAGGTGAAATCCCAATCTTGGACATGGGCACCTGGACTAGAAGGACAGTTCTTTCCCAAAGGAAGGAAAGCTCAGAGCCTTCCCCAGAGTTTTGGGGACAGATGAAAGGTGACCCTTGTGAAACCATTACCAGCCAGATTTGTCCTGACAATCTTCCTATTGGAACAATCTCTGGATATATGGAATTTTGGAGGTGAAATCCCAATTCTAGCCATAGGTGTCTGGAGGAGAAGGCCAGTTCTTTTCCATGAGAAGGAAAGCACAGAGCCCCAGTATTTCAATAGCAGATGAGGAGACTCTCAATGTGCCAAGGTCAGCTGGACCAGTCAGGCACAATCGCCTGTTGATTACAAGAAGACCTGCAGGGTCACAATGGACCCTTGGTTCAATGAAGTCCAGCATTGTCACAGTGGTCCCTAGGTTTCATAAGGCCCAGTGGTGTCACAATGGTCCCAACGAATCCATGAGGCTTTGCAGCGTCACAATGGTCTCCGTAGCTCTCTAGGCCCCACAATATCACGTGACTCCTCTGTTCCATGAGCCCTGAAATGTCACAATGGCCCTTTGGACCCTGGGAGTTTCTAGTGTCACAATGTTCTCCTTTGGGTCAACAGTGTCACAATGGACCAATTATGACACGAGGCCCCACAATGTCACAATGGTTGGTTCCATGCAGCCCTGCAGTGTCATAAAGGCCTCTTGGTTTCACAAGGCCCCACAGTATCACAATGGTCCTCTTGGTTCTGTAAGTAACCCCAGGGTCACAATTGTCTCACTGGTTCCATGAGGCTCGACAGAGTCACGGTGGACCCTTGGTTTGATGGGGCCTGCCAGTGTCACAATGATCCCTACATTCATGGAGCCACACAGTATCACTACAATTCCCTTGGTTCCATGAGGCCCAGCAATGTCACAGTAGTCTCCATGATTCCATGAGGCCCCACAGTGTCACAGTGGTCCCTTTGTCTCACAGGGCCCCACAGTGTCACAATGGTCCCTTGGTCTCACAGGGCCCCACAGTGTCACAGTGGTCCCTTGGTCTCACAGGGCCCCACAGTGTCACAATGGTCCCTTGGTCTCACAGGGCCCCACAGTGTCACAATGGTCCCTTGGTTCCATGGGCCCTGCGCTGCTGCATTCCCCCCTCCCCTTCTCAGGCCACCCTGCCAGCTGAGAAATGCTCCTTGGGCCTCGGCCTTGGCCAACAGCCCCTGGGCTCAGCTCCTCTGCAGCTCATCACAAACACTGTCTGCTCCAGGCACTGCTGCTGCCCAACCAGCTCCTGATTTCTGTAGGAGCAGCCCTGGGAACTTTTTTTGCTCCTTCCGTGGCACCACATCCCTGTTCTCACACTGCCAAAGAAAGCTGTTGGTGCCAAGTGCGGCCAGGATGAGCCATTGCTGGGACTCAAGCCCCTCTCTTGGGGCCCTACAAACAGCGCTCCAAAAGGAGCCCTTGGAGCTCTCCTGGGCCAGCGACTCCCTCTGAGTGGGGCCTCTCCCAGCCGGGAACTCTCCCATTTGCTGCACTCGGGGATCCCGAACAACGACGGAGCCTGGGCCGATCCCCCCACTCCTCCAGGCTCAGCCCTTTGCCCGCTGGGGAGATACCAAAGATCCACAGTGAGCATTCCCTGCCCTCAGGGGAATTTCTCACAGGTGCCTTGCACTGACTCTTGGTGTCTGTGTGCACACAGGAGTGCCTGTGCTGGGGAAATGTGGCAGAAATGCTGCTCTCTGAGGGGCTTGAGTGCCTTGGATAGCTGAGTCAGTCAGGCCTGTAGGGAAGGTTAAATCACAAGGCCTAAATGAAGTTAAATGCTGCTGAGAGGTTTTCTTTTGCTAAGCGGTTACCTTTAGTATAAGTTATATGTTAAGTTCAATATTGTTAAGTGTTATTCCTCTGTTAAATTGCGAAGTCATAGGTTTAAGTTAGGTTACATGCTGTTATACTCTGCTCTTTTGCTAAACTGTGAGGTTGAAAGTATCAGTTAAGGTTAATGTATTAGTAAAGTCCTGTTAAATTTGAGCTCTGTTAAGCTTTCAGGCCATGTTCCTTTTGTCCTTGCCCTTGCTGTCCTTGTGTCACACACACACACACACACACACACAGGGACAGTTCTAGGTTCATTTCTGGTTTGATTGCCTGGATTCTGTTTGGTTTTGTTGTTGCTTTGTTTCCTTGGTGTGCCTGAAGTGCCCAGTCAGGAGCAGAGTGACTCTTGCCAAGGAATTTTGTGCTGCTGTCACTTAATATTAAATCTGGTTTTTGCTGATCCCTTGCTGGGGATTTTTTCAGTGCTCTCAAGGCCTTGTTGGTAGCAGGGTGAAGGAGCCCTGGCCCGGGCTCTGGCCCTGGGGGACACGGGGACTCTGCCGGGGGGTCCCTGTCCCCCTGTGCCACCCCCAGGGCCCGGCCCCCCGTCCCCGTGTCAGGCTCTGGGGTCGATCTCATGGAACATCCTCTGGGGGAGGCTGCGGGGCCGGGGGCAGGGGGACCCGGGGGGACAGGGGACCCCGCTGTGCACAAGCAGGATTGGACTGCTCTGGGGGGAACTATGATGGGGCTGGGGAAGAGTGACCTCCCCAGTGACCTCACACCGCCCCTGTGATGTCACACAGCCCCTGTGATGTCACACTGACCCTGTGATATCACACTGACCCTGTGACGTCACAGAGCCAACTCTATGACACCCTGTGATTTCATACAGCAGTCCTGTGACATCGCAGAAGACTGATGTCACAAAGTCACCCTGTGATGTCAGAATCTGGTCTGTGATGTCACAGCCTCCTCTATGATGTTACACAGCCACCAGGTGATGTGACAACCCACTCTCTGATGCCTCAGAGCCATCCTCTACGATGGCAGACACTGCTCTATGGCCTCACACCCTGCTCTGTGATGTCACAGCCAGCTCTGGGATGTCACAGAACCCTCAAGAACCCTCAAGAACTCAGTTCTATAAAAACACTGAAGTTTCTTGGACTTTGAAGAGATCCCTGTCAGTGACACGACAGAGAAAGTATCCCCAGGCCCCAGGCAGAGCAGAGAACTGCAGGCAGTGCGGACAGGTGGGGACAAAGAGAAGCCAAATCTTGATGCCCTGGAGCACAGCAGCAGGGTCTGTGCCACCAAGGGCTGTGAGGAGACACCTTGTCCTGAGGCACTGACACCTCCTGGCACAGCCCCAGCCAGGCTGGGCACTGTCAGCCCCTTGTCCTGCCCTCAGCATCCCCCTCTAGCCCACATCCCAGTGGCCTCAAGGATCTGCTGGAAGGAGTCCCTGGGGAGCCTTGCTCAGCAATGGCCCTGGGGGCTCCTTAATGCTCCCTGCAGGGCCTGCCGGTTTTTGAAAGGGCTTTGGGTTTTGCTTTGGCCTTGGAAACCCTGAGAGCTTTGTGCAGTCATGGCCTCCAATTATGTGTTGCAATTAGTCCCTGCAGAGGCTTTCTCAGTAACACCACTCAGTGGGGCTCATTAATGCTTCAAGGTACTTCAGTTCTTTTAAGGTACTTGGTGTTTCCCTTTGGATACAGACTCTGGGAGAGGTTTGTGCAATCATGGCCCCAATTATCTGTGTTAATTAGTCCCTGGAGAGCTTTGTACTGACACAAAATGGGGCTCATTAATGCTTTGAGACTGAAGGTGTTGAAGGTGCTTTGGATTTTCCTTTCCACACTGTCTGAGAGGTTTTTGTGCCATCCTGGCACCCAATTCTCTCCTCCAAGGAGTCCATGAGGAGCTTGTGTTGGAGAGGAACCTCAGTGGGAGCCATGAATGCCTGGAGACACTTTGGGTGTTTCCTCTGCCTTTGACTCCTGGCAAGCTTTGTGCAATCTCCTCCCAGGCCCTGAGGTTCAAGGGCTCACTCCAAATGCACAGTGAGGCTCATGAGGATCAAGCACGTCCTGAAAATCCCTGGCTCTGCCTTGATTTCCCTCTGCTCCAGTGTAGTTCATTAGGAGGTTTTCCTTTGACAGTTATGGAGAAATAGTTCAAAGAGCTTCCAGGAAATATGTAGTCCTATTTTAAAGGGTGTCTTTTATGGCTGTTCCTATTACACCAGAGGTGATTGCAGCATTCAGTGACTGATATTGATCCAGGGACTCTCCTAAGGAGGTCTGGCCTGCTCAGAGAAGCGGTGCCTTGAGCTCTGAGCCAGTGTAGACAACCTTGCTCCACATTCCCCAAGCCCATCGTGTCTCTCCTCACTCACCTGGAACCTGCTTTGCTTGGAGAAGTGGCTGCACACAGCCAAAGAAGGATTTTCCTTCTTTGATTTTTGAAGCAATCTAAAACTCCTGAGTTTCCCCACTGCAAACAGACATCCTCCTCAAGTGTGTGCCAAGCCCAAGCTGCCACCAAGAGCACTCCAGACCTGCCCTGGGCCAGCTGTGAGGGTGGATCATCATCCCAACATGCAGTGGCGCCATTGCAAGGGACTGTTACCATGGACACTGCAATGACCCCACTGCTGGGTCTGGGTGCCATGGCAACACCCATCAGTTCAGGTTTCCTTGGAAACCAGCCCAAGGAGCCATTTCTGCAGCCAGGTTCCATGGCCACTTGACTGCAGAGCTGTTGCTCTCCTCGGCGGCCATGGCAACCCTGGGACAAAGCAGAGCCAGGGCTGTTCCAGGTACAATTGCAGCGATACTCGTTGGTGCCACCAGGTGCCATGGCAACAGCCATGGGGACCCGTTCCTTAGTTTAGTGCAATGGCAATCAATGCCTGGCCCCATTGTGATGGTTGGTGGCCATGCAAAGCTGCTCTGGCCCCTTGCTCAGGGCTGGTGTCAGTGCCCAGAGCCAGGGGGGATCCCTTGCTGGGGGCTGTGCCATGGCCACCTGCCCTGTGCCACGCTGGCCGCTCAGGCACCAGGAACCAGCAGCCAACGGCACTGCCAGGGCCAAAGGCCAGGTCAGCCAGACAGAAAGGGGCAGGTCTGGGCACTGTTTCCATGGCAACCAGCACTGGGGGGACACATGGGTCACCTGGCCTGGCAGTTGCCATGGAAACCCCTGGCAGGCACTGAGGGCACAGCCCCTGGCACTGAGACACTGCTGGGCCGGGTGCTGAGCACAGGGCTGAGCATGCAGAGATGGTTTTGTTCTTGCTGAGCTGCAGCACAGCCAAGGCCTGTCCTGCCCCTCATCCAGCCACGCTGGGGAGGGGCTGGGGCTGCGGGGGAGCTAGGCAGGGGACACAGCCAGGACAGGGGACCCCAACTGCCCTCGGGCATAGCCCAGACCAGAGCACATCATGCTCAGGGTATGAAGGGGGGAACAGGGAGGAAGGGGGGAATTTTGGAGGGAGGGCTTTTGCCTTCCCAGGGAACACTTAGGCAAGAGGGGGCCCTGTTTCACCAGTGGGCAGGGTCACTACCAAAGACACAGACACCAACTCAAGGAATTGTGTCATTTATATCATGCACAGCTGCAGAGATTTACAAAAGGATAAGCTCAGCAAAGCACATCATCATTAGCAAAGAATTGAAAAAGAAGCTCAGCAATCCATCATAACCCATCATTACAGTTTGATGACCAATCCCTTGGTGAAACACTAGAGGTGTTTGTGGCAGACAAAGATTCTGGCTGACTATCAAGGTACACGTTACAGACATCAGCAGTACTTTAGTGACACTGTTCTTCATTCTTTTTTCTCAATCACATTCAAGTTAGGAACAAGAATTCTGTTGTCCATGGAGCTGGAACCTTTTTAATTCCAGAATAATGCCCCCAGGCCCTTTGCTGTTCAGCTTTACCATGCTGTCTGTGGCTAACAAGGCTTGGGGGGCCCTTTCCCCTCTGGCTGGAAGGGGCCGGGTCCCCGTCCCTGAGGGGCACCCAGGCTCCTGGATGGAATTCCTGTGCAAGTCCCTCAGTGTCACAGCAGCCCCGTGGATCAGAGCATGTTCCAAAGGGGCCCTTGGGGCAAACAGGGAGATCTGGTCTGGCAGGATGTGTAAAACCATCTCCTGTCAGATCTACTGGTTCTCACACAGAATCCTTGGCTGCAGGGACACATTCCCATTGTTCCTGCCTAGGTTTCAGGACTCAGAGTTGTCTTTCCTAGGAGCTGCTCCTTCAGCTGCCTTGGGAGAGCCTTTTGGCCTCCAAACCCACATTCTGGCTCCATTATTAGGGCTGCTGGATCCAAACCCTATATCTCCACAAATGGTAGTGACTGGAGCTGGATCTCCTTTTTTATCAATTGCTCTTAAAGTTGCAATATCAATAATTGTGCTACCCTGTCATGGGGTTGAATAATCCAATCCTGGTCACGATTCTTTAACAGAATTACTGTAATTTCTCCTTGACATTCTCCATCAATTCCTCCAGCCATGAAATGAACACTTGGCAAGGCCAAGCTCCAAGGGAGCAGTTACCAAAGCAAAGTGTCCTGGAGGAATCTGAATTCCTGTTTCAGTACTGATAGCTCTCATTTGCCTTGAATTTCTCCTCATTAATTTCAATGCATGAAGGCCCAGCCCTGCAGCCTCTGGGCTGGCCCTGCCAGGGGCCATCCCAGCCAGAACAATTTCCCAGGCAACCCAAGTCCCACTGCCCATGGTTGGATTTGCAAATTGGGGGCAGCCGTGCACAGCAAGGGGGTTTCATTTCCCCAGTGGGCCATTGCTAAGGGCATGGAGCACATCTGGGAGATGGGTTCTCCATGGACAAAGGTTCCCATCTCCTCATTTTTTCAACTGCTCTTTTAACAACCCCTTCACCCTTTTAACCAATCCTGCAGCTTGTGCATAGTCTGGTACATGAAAAACCCTGCAGGCCTAACCACATTATTTCTCACAGGGACAAAGCATTCTGCATCACAGTATCAGCACACCCTTTAAAAATAGCCAATTTCCTCCCTTCCTCCTTTTTTCATTGTATACAATCTCACAAAGTTGACCACTGACATGAGGGTCCTGGCCAATCCTGTTCTGTAGGGTATTTAGTGTTACATCCCTGAGCAGCCAAAGCTACCAAATTAGTATTGTCAGCGCTATTTCACATTATTATTATTTTATATATAGATATACATATCAATATACATATAGACAGATAGATACAAACATACACATATAAATATATATAAAAAGATATATATATTAATGCCTTATTATTCTATAAATACATATATTGTTATTTATTATATTGATATTTCACTTGTACAAATGCATCTGAGCTCAAGATTAAACCCTTTTTCTGTTGCTCCATGTGGGAGCATTCCAACCATAATTGTTCCTTCTGAAGGTGCTGTGTCCTATGTACTCTCAACAAATTCATCTTTGTCTGCCCAAACCCACAAGGTCTTTTCCTTTTCCATTGGCAGTTTTTGGATGCATTTGAAGCCATCCAGGGGTGCAGCTTCTTTTACCCGACTGCCCCACTGCCCACACAGGGATCCAACCTCAGCCCACTCCAGAGCCAGGGAACTCCAGGGAAGGGTTTCCCAGCTGGGAATTTCTGATGGCACTGATTCCTCACACTGACACTGAACAAGTGACATTTTGTTGGGATCTGGCCAGACTGTGCCAGTTTTGTTTTACCAGTGGCCAAAGTCAGCACCAAAGACACGGACTCCAACTGAAGGAATCACTGTCATTTCCTGCAGTTCAGAGCAGCAAAAAATCACAAAAGGAGCAGCTCAGCAATGCACCCAACCATCCCCACCAAAGATTGCCTGCAGTGATTAAGAAAGATCCAGCACCACTTATCCTCAGCCTTTACCATCCCCCAGACCCACACAGCAGCTGGGGAAGCTGTCACAGCCAAGGGCTGCAGAGCCACTCCTGGGCAATGGGAATTCCTGCAGGTGCCTCCAGCCCCAGGTGAGGCTCCAACCCCGCTGGGAGAGGGCCCAGCTCTGACAGTGCTGAATGAACAAACTGACAGCACTGCTAGTGTGACAACATCTGCTTTCATCCTCCTCTTGGGTCCCTCCCAAAGCCTGCCCAGGGCTCAAGGAGGAACCAAGGGAGCTGACTTTGACCATACAGCCTAAAACAAGGCCAGATGTCAGATTTCATGGCCTTTTCTGGCTTCTAAATACACAAAGGTCAAGACATATTTCACTAATGAGTGGCTACATCTATCACAGCTCTAATGACCATCATATTTCATCAGGGAGCAGATACAAAGATAACCTTTGCTTGGAAGGTTCATCCAGAGGCCACCTTTGGCTCAGGGCCTGCTGTCCAGGCCTCACTCAGGGCTGGTGTCCAGGCCTTGGCACTTCAGGGACGTGGTTTACTGCTGGGCTTGGCACTGCTGGGTGAGCAGCTGCACTGGGTGAGCTCAGAGGGCTTTTCCAACAGAAAGGATTCTGTGATTCCATAATTCTTTCCACTGCATTCAACTGGGGCTATTTTAGCAGCATTCCTTTGCTCCAAAAGTTCCCTCTTGCCCAGCTCCTGTGGCCTGAGGCTTCAGCTCCTTCAGCTCCTGGTGCTGAGCTGTTCATGCTGAACTAGACGACTTGGACAGACAAATCCAGTCCATGCAATTCCTTCTGGGACACGAGAGGGGAGGCTGTGCAAACAGGAGCATTGTTTGCTGTGGCCTCCTCTCTGCCCTTCACGCCTTTCACTGCTTTGAACCAGCCAAGAGCTTTCTCCAAGAGTGCAATGGAGCAGCTGTTCCTGCTCCCAGGCCTGCCTCTCTCCAGTCTCTGCCCTTGCCTGCTTCTGTCCCTCTTGCTGTGCCCTCTGTTCCCCCCAGGGCCCGCTGGCTGCTGCCCAGGACTGTGGCACTGGCACAGATCCAGTGCTCCAGAGCCTCCTTTCTGTGCCCTTGCAGCTGTCTGGGCACAGCAGCCTTTTCCATCTGGAAGCTCCCCATGGACAGGGAGTGCCCAGCTCCGTTCCCTGCACAGCCTCCAGGAGCCCAGGGCTGCCATCTCCAGTCCCTGCTGGCACTGGGGGCTCCCCGGTGCTTCAGGCTGCTGTGACACCGCTGTACACGGGAGGGAAGAGGGGCAGGGGCTGTGCTCAAAGTCAGCTCCATGTGCTGCTGCTGCTGCTGCTGCTGCTGCTGCTGCTGCTGCTGCTGTGGGGTCATTTGTGCGGCCCTGGCCCAGAGTCAGGGATCAGATCCTGCCAGTCTCTTCCAGCCCTGGCTGCTCAGAGTTTGGGCCTTGGAGCCTCAGGTGGCCAAAGGCAGCTGCTGCTGGTCCCTCTGTGTGCCCATGTTCAGCAGTGCTGCTCCATCAGTCTGTGCCCAGCAACGGGGAAAAGCCTCAGCCCTGCCGGGCCAGGAGCTGCCGGGCTCTGCCTGAGC
Source organism: Melozone crissalis (assembly GCF_028551555.1). Taxonomy (NCBI): domain Eukaryota; kingdom Metazoa; phylum Chordata; class Aves; order Passeriformes; family Passerellidae; genus Melozone; species Melozone crissalis. The sequence goes on along the minus strand of NW_026535896.1, from coordinate 6,478,024 downwards.
AGCTCAGCCAGCAGAAAGGGAGCTGCTCCACACGGGAACCAGGAGCAAAGGACATTCCTTTTGTAGGACATGTTTTCTACTGAAAGGGAAAAAAAAACAAAAAAAAAAAACAAACTAGGTAAATTGTAAAAGATAAGAATAAAATCCAAGTGTTAGTGAAAAAACATAACATGTCAGTGAAAAAACCAAAACATAAATGCAAAGTTACATTATTTGCATTAAGAGGTAAATGATCTTTTTAAAAAGAGAACTCAGTCATTTACATTGTAAATGTGCTGATGGCATGGATCCATCTTACTGATCTCAGCCGCCTTTTAAAAGATTTTGGGTTTTGTTTCCAACATTGGTATTTGAAATTGTGGTCGAAGCAAGAGGAGATTGCTTTGTGCCCTTCCAGCTCCAAGCAGGACTGGGAATGGAAACTGTCAAAGCCCAAATCCTTTAGAAGATGACCTTCCTTCTCAGCCTGGGAATGAGCTGCACATTCCCTTTGAAACTGTCAGGGATTTCTTAGAGACACAAAGTCCCACTGACAACTTTTTGCTCTGGTTTGGCAGTGCAGAAGGGCAATTCTCCATCCATTAGCTCCAGACTGCACTGCCTCAGGAACACGGCCCACTCGCCAGCTTTGGCCCACTTGTGGCACTGCTAGAGGAGGAACAAAGTGCAAATGCACAATTCCAGCTAATCTAGAAGGAAGAATGGGACAGACAAAACACCCTGTGCAGATCCAGGTGTTCAACCGGGACTGTGGAGAGTTTGGGTCCTTGCCAGTTGGATGTGTGTCCCCAGCTGCAATCTCTGGGCCTGCAGCAGAGTCTCACTCACCTGCCAAAGCAGAAAGCTCAGGCGCTGTGCTCGCAACGGGCTCGTCTGATGCAGAGCTGTCAGAGCAATGTGAGGGCAGAGCCAGCCCAGCTGGGCCCAGGGCTGAGCCCAGCAGAGCCCTGGCAGAGCCCAGAGCAGCCTCAGCAACCGCAGAGCCCGGCTGCAAGGAGAGAAAGCAGAAACCGCCCGTCAGCTGAGGGCTCCTGTGCCCTTGTGCCAAGGCCTGCGGTGCCCAGGCCATGCTGGCTGTGCCCAGAGCTGTGCCCAGAGCTGCCCATCCCTGCTGCCTTTGGCACAGTGCAGGAGGGCAGGACATGTGCCCAGCCTGCAGCCAGCCACGGCACATCCAGCCCTCAGCAGCTGCCCAGAGCAGGATGCTCCTGTGCTCGCTGCCAGCTCCCAAAAGCTCTGATCCCACCCTGCCAAGCACACAGGGACCCACCTCACGGCAGCCACGGCTGGAAGGAAAGCTGCTCCCAAACCATGGCCTCAGCCTTCTCCAAGGGCACGGCCCATCCTCGCCACAGCTGCTCCCAAACACTTCCCCCTCCACACTGGACCACCTTGAATGCTTCCTCTGGAAAAACAAACAACACATTATTGAAAAGAGATTAAATGCAAAAAGGGAAAACAATAAAAATGCTAAAAGCTTTTATCTCTGTCAGGGCCTTGAGGAAGGCCCAACCCCTGCATGCCAAGGAAAAACCCACCCACTGGTGAGGGAAGCCCACACTTTCTCTCTTCCCCCCATCACTGCCCCCCAAAATCACGGTGACCCCAAAGCAAACAAGGGCAGTGGAGCAGCCCAGCCCTTCCTTGCCTGCACAGCAAAGCAGCTGTGCAGAGGTTCTGGAGTCCCACCTCTGCTCCCACCATGGGGGTTGGTTTGTGTCGGGCTGGCTGCCCCAGCCCCAGCCCCAGCCCCAGCCCGGGGCACGGTGGGTGCTGGGGGCTGTTGGCAGGGCCAGGAGCCCACTCCCATTTCGTACCCACCCCAGTCCATCCTCCCAGCCCTGCCAAAAGCAGCTGGGCAGTGACTGAAGAATGTATTGCATCTGCCCCAGCAAAGGGGGAGCCTTTGGTTCCCCGCCATGATGGGCAATGCCCAAATCTGGCAGAATTTCCCAGGGTGGGACTCATCTGCAAATTCCCTGTGGAGTTTGGCTTTGAAGAAAGTGCCAGAATCAAAGTGCATCACCTTCAGCCTCCCGTGGCCAGGCTGAGGAAGAGCTTGTCATCCCTGATGTCACCCTCGCTGTCTCCAGCAGCAGCAGCAGCAGCAGCAGCATCCCCACCCTGTGGGGGTGGGGTACAGCTTCTCCAGGGGCTCCTTCTCCTTCCCTGGGGGCAGACCAGGCTCTCAGGGCTCTGCCCAGGGCCCCAGCTGTCAGGGAACCAGGAAAAGCAAAATCAGCTGGGATGGTGGCCACCAGTGCTGGGCAGAGCAGCTCAGCTTCTGCACAAGGGCTGTGTGTTCCCATCCCATGACCCCGGGCAGTGACACTGGCAGCACAAAAAGCTCTGGGTTCCTTTGCTTCTCATTGCCAAGGCATATGTGGAGCAGGAACTTACCAGGGCTCTGGATCAAAGTGTGCCTGTGGCTCTCTCCCTTCTTCTATGGCAGAGGAATATCCCACATCCAAGGATCATAGAACAGGTCTTCCAGTGTGGGTCTGTCCAAGGAGTTCACAGATAAACACCACCTGATCAGATCTTTGCACTCTGGGGAGAGAAAGCAGAAACTGCCGGTCAGCCAGAGAAGGCTCCTGTCTGCTCTGTCCCACTATTCCCATTGACCGGCCATGCTGGATGTGCTCAGAGCTGGGCCTAAACTTTCCCATCAATTCCCTGTTTTGGAGGAGAGCAGGACATGTGCCACCTCCTCAGCAGCTGCCAGAGCGGGATGCCCACGACCCCGCTGCTGGCTCCCAGCACTGGGATTCCCCCCGTGCCCAGAGAAGAGGATCCACCTTGAGAGAGCCTTTGTGGCAGCGGGAGCTGGCCCCAGCTGAGGTTCTGGCCCCTCCTGAAAGGGTGCTCCCCGCAGACCATCTGGTGCAGCAGGATGCCCAGGGACCAGACCGTTGCTGCCTCGCCATGGTACCAGCCAAAGTCGTTCCATTCCGGGGGGCTGTAGGACAGTGTTCCTATGGAATACAGATGGAGTTCATCAGGGAGATGCTGCTGCTCCCAGAGCCTGGCCCCAGCATCCCTGCGCCTGCGGGGGCTGCATCAGGGGCACACAGGGTGACCACTGCCCTCTCGCCAGCACCTGGAACTTGTGCACAAAGTTAGGGTTGGAAAAGAAGCCTCTGGTGCTGGAAGAGGGCAGCCCTGGCTAGGCTCAACCATGACATGCAAAGGAAAAACCCACTCCATGCTGGGGAAAAAACCTGCCCTTATCCTCCCTGCCTGCATTGCCCCAAAAATATTATGAAGCCAAGACAAACAGGGCGAGTGGAGCAGCCCAAGCCCTTCCTCTCGTCTGTACACCAGAGTGGCTGGGGCACAGGTTCCGCTCTCCCTCTCTGCTACCCCCACCCACGGGGGTTTTGGTCGGGCTGGCTGCCCCAGCCCAGCCCTAGTCCTGGGCAGAGTGGCTGGCAAAGGCTGCCAGCAGGGCTGGAAGATGGCTGCCCACCCAGCCCTGCTCTAAAGCAACTCAGCTGAAGATTCAGTGCCCTGACTGGCAGCAAAAGGGAGAATCCCCGCTGCCACAGCCAGCTTGGGCTGGGAGATGTTGGGCCATGAGATGTCAGCAGCGGGAGCACAGGCCTGCATGGACTCACCTGCAAAGTGAGTGTAGACTGTGTCCTGCAGGTAGGTGCCACAGCCAAAGTCAATCAGTTTGGCCTGCCCGGTGTCGAGGTCAACCAGGATGTTCTCTGGCTTGATGTCGCAGTGCAGGACCCTGCAGCTGGTGCAGTGCCGCACAGCCTCCAGCACCTGGTGGAACAGCTCCCGCGCCTCCTCCTCGGGCAGGAACTGCCGTGCCCGAATGAAACGATGCAGGTCCTGACAGTGCTCTGGCCGCTCCAGCACCATCACAATGCAGTTGGGGAGCTCGAGCCACTCCAGCAGCTGGACCACACCGGGGAAGCCAGTGGACACCTTGGCCAGCAGCACGATCTCCAGGGGTGCGCTGGTGCCGTCGGGCTGCGGGAGGAGCACGATGCCGTCAGTGGGGCCGATGCCGTGCCAGACCTGGGGAAGCCCTCAGCCAGGCCGGGGTGCTCTGCGCCCTGCGCTGGCCCCACGCCCGCTCTCCCTCGGGGCGTCCTGGCGGCTTCTACCGTGCCGGGCCCCGGCTCATCCCCGGCCGGCAGCCCCGGCTGCTGGCCCCGCTCACTCACCAGCTCGCCCCAGTGCCGGACGCGGTTCCGTGGCACCCTTTTGATGGCCACCTGCACGCCAAGAGCAGCAGCGGGGTGAGCTCGCCGCTCGCACTGCGAGCCCCATCCTCCGCCCTCCGCCCTCCTCCTCCTCCTCCATCCCCTCCTCCTGCGCTCGCCGCCGGCCCCGCCGCTCACCGGGGCGCCATCCGAGAGCCTCGTGGCCGCGAAGACTCTGCCGAAGCCGCCGCGCCCCAGCAGCGATCCCAGCCGGTACCGCTCCTGCAGGGCCTCCTGCGCCGTCCCTGCGGGCGGGACGCGGCTGTCAGCGCTCGGCCCGGGGCCAGCAATGGCCCCCGAGCGCCCCTCACCCGCCCCGGGCCGGCCATGCCCAGGCGTTCGCTCCCGGGAACGCGGCACAGGAGGCTCGGGGCCGGCGGCCGCGCTGCCGAGAGGCGGAGCTCGGGCCGGGGAAGCCGCAGCGGAGGCGGCGGGAGCGGCCGCGCCACGTGTGTCCTCCGCAGGCCCCGGGAGGAGCCGGGGCCGGGGCCGGGGCCGGGGGCGAGACCGGGGGCGAGACCGGGGGCGGGGCTGGACCCTGCGTCGGGGCCGGGGCCGGGCTCGGGCCAGGCGGAGCCAAAGGGCGGCGATGCCGCCCCCGCGCCAGGCACTGATGCCCGCCCAGCAGCGCCACCGCCAGTACAGCCAGAGCCGGGCGGAGGCGAGACCGCGGCGGGACGGCCGGGGCCGGGCACGGGGCAGCCCCGCCCGGGGCCGGGGGCGGGCCGGGGGCATGGCCCGGCCCTGCAGGGGAGAGGGAGGCGGGGAGAGGAGAGGGACGCCGGGCAAGGGACCCCGAGAGAAGGGTGCCCGACAGCGGGAAAGGGAGAGAGAAAGAAAGAGCGAGAGAAAGAGAAAGAACGATTCTAGTCTATCTGCTTTTGCTGCTGTCGCCGCTGCTGCTGCCGCCGCTGCTGCTGCCGCCGCTGCCGCCGCTGCAACTGAAGCACCGGGGCCGTTCGTTCCCGTGTCCGTTCCCCGCTCGCCCCACGAGCCCCACGTTCGAGCCCCGCGCGCCCCAGGGACAACCCCTCCGTCTGCCCAAACACGGGAACTTTGCAGCACTGAGCCCGGATGCAGAGCCCTGACTCCTGCACTCTGGCACAGCGATCCCCTCGCCTGCTGCTGTTCATTGTCCTTGCTGAGCGTCAAACACTGTCGGGCCACCTTCCCTTGGGGTAGTATTCCTACCTGACCCGAGCACTGCACTTACATCTCCAGTGTTGCTTTCCTGTAAAAACAGGGGAAGGAAAACTGTGTGTGGCTCATGGTATTTTAGTGTCTAAAAATCACTAAGTCACCAATCTTAGAGGTGAGGTGCATCTGGAATTACTGGGATGCAACACAGAAAAGGGGAGCATAGAAATAAATAGAGGAAAAGATCTTGGATTGTTTCTTTCATTTTCATTTCACTTCTGGAAAGCTGTTTCAGTTTTCCAGGAATCTTCTCCTGTCTGCTCTTCCCAAGAATCTCTCATGGAGAACAAGGTCAAGCTTCTGTCACAAGATTTGCCACCGGGAAATTACGCCACTGGTGAAATTCTCATGATGACTGATTGTGCTGGCTTAGGGCAAATTTTGGGAGGAAATCTCCAAAAGGGGTCCGTCTAGAAAGCAAGTTCAAATGGCCCCTCCCCCTACTAGTTCAGGAAAAGACTTCCCTTGAGAAAAGCGAAAAAACCCCCAGTTTTTTTAACAAGTAAAGTATTCACAAGCATGAAAAATGAATAATATTAAATAAAACCTCTGACAGTGGTGAAGAGATGGCAAATTCAGAAAGTCCTTTTTGTGGGTTGTAGTTGGCTCACTCGGTCTCTCCTGAGTCCCTCTGGTGCTGGAATGCAGCGTCCCAGAGCTTGGTGGGCCACAGGTGTGAGCTGCTGCTGGTGTTTTTCTGGGTTTTCAGTCCAGAGCAGGTTTAAACAGTTCCAAGAAAAAGGAAAGCCACAGTCCGAGGAGCTTCTCTTCCTAAGCTACCTAAAACCAAATTGCTAGACCTGGGCTGTGAAGGCATTGGAAAATTTCCAAATCTGGGCACTGGCGGTCGCAGCAAACACCAGAGCTGGATGGTGCTGGTGCCAGAACCTGCAGATTTCCAAATGTTGGCTTTCTGTGCCAGCAAATCACTGGACTTGGGCTGTGCCAGCACCAGGAAGTTTTCAGATCTGGGCGCTGGCACTGCCAGCCAACACCAGATCTGGGTGGTGTCATTGCCAATGACAGAAATCTGCCAGATTTGAGCTCTGCTGGCACTGAGAAATTTCCATATCTGGGTTCTGCTTACATGAAACACAAGATGTGGGGGCGGTGCCGGACCCAGTAGCAGGAAGCTGCCACAGGTTTTGGATTTCTGTGCCAGCAAATTGCTGCACTTGGGCTGTGTCAGAATAGGGAAATTTCCAGATCTGGGCACTGGCAGTGGCAGCAAACACCAGGTCTGGCCACCTGTATTGGCATCAGGAAATGGCCAGATTTTGGCTTTCTGTGCCAGCAAATTGCTGGACTTGGGCTGTGCCAGCACTGGGAAATTTCCAGATCTGGGCACTTGCCCAGCACACACCAGACCTGGGCGGTGCTGGTGGCAGTGCCGGGAAGCAGCTGGGTTCTGGCTTTCTTTCCAGAAAATTGCTGCATTTTTTGCAGCCAGGTTTTGCTGGCACTGAGAAAATGCCAGATGCTAATTTTCTGTGCCAGCAAACTGCTGGAATTAGGCTGTGCAGGCATCTGAAACATTCCTGATCTGGGTACTGGTGGTGTCAGCAAACCCGAGATCGGGTTGCTGTAGGTACCAGGTCTTTGCTCGGTTTTGACTTTCTTTGCCAGCAAGTTGCTGCAATTGGGCTGTGCCAGAATAGGGAAATATCAAAATCTGGGAACTGGCAGTGCCAGCAAACACCACATTTCAGGAAGGACTGGATCTGGACCTGTTCCCTCCCTGCCCGCCTCCCTCAACAAGGTGCCAGAGGGGCTGGAGAGCAGCCAGGCAGAAAGGGACCTGCAGGGACTGATGGACAGCAGGCTGGGCATGAGGCAGCAGTGTGCCCAGGTGGCCAAGAAGGCCAATGGCTCCTGGCCTGGCTCAGGAGTGGTGTGGCCAGCAGGAGCAGGGCAGGGATTCTTCCCTTGTGCTCAGCACTGCTTGGGCAGCACCTCAAGTGCTGTTTGTAGTTCTGGTGCCCCCAATTTAGGAAGGACATGGAGGGGCCGGAGCGTGTCCAGAGAAGGGCAACAAGGCTGGGGAGGGGTCTGGAGCACAAGAGCTGTGGGGAGTAGCTGAGAGAGCTGGGGTTGTTTATCCTGGAGGAGAGGAAGCTCAGGGGAGACAAGGTGGTGTCAGGGCACAGGTTGGACTTGATGATCTCCGTGGCCTCTTCCACCCTTGCTGATTCTGGGATTCTCTGAAACCACCCTTGGAGCAGTTGCAGGAGGAGCCCTGGGCCTCCTCTTCAGCAGCTCCAGCAGCCCAGGTCCCTCAGCTTCTCCTGCCAGCCCCAAAGCCCATCCTGTCAGTCCTGCAGAGCCTCTGCAGCTCCTCCTCACTGCCCAGAACAGGGAGCCCCAGAGCCAGACACAGCAGCCCAGATGTGCCCCCCTGGCCTGGGGTGCCTATGCAAGGGAGCAGCACCAGGCACTGCAGGAGCCTGCAGACAATTGATCTGAAGGCCAAAGCTCCTTAGCTCCTTCTGAAAGAGCAGGAACAGTTCCTCATTCCAGTGTGGTAAAATGCTGGGCACCACAGCTCCAGGCGAGGACTGGACACAAGTTTGCTCCCACTGAGTGCTGTGATGGGTTCTGCAGGAGCTCTGGGCTCCTGTGCTTGCCAGGGACAATGAGGAGAGAAGGAGCCAAGTGCACTGATGTGGGAAATGGTTTTGTAGAAAGTTCTTAGAGCCTAATAGAAGGCCCACACAGTATGAATCTGTATATAAATCTTGAGACAAGAAATGGTAACTTAAAAATTTCCATGGAATAGGACAGATATTGTTGAGAGAGAAATGGAGCTAGATAAAAGTTTCTAAAGATGGCCTTGCAAATAAGACTTTGGAAAAACAGAGCTATGAAAGATGCATTGTAGTGGGACCCACGAGGAGTAGTTTCAAATCATTGGCTTTAAGGCATCTACAACATGGCATGGCAAAAAGGCTGATAGAGCAAGAAAAGCTTATCATGTATTATAATTAGGAAGCAGTTGGCTTCTGCTTGTGATGGCGTGAATGATAACATCTGTATTGTCTCACCCTTCTCATGAGACTGAAAATGGAATAAAAGTTTTTAAAACACCTCTCAGTGTCCTCATCTCTAGGTCAAGAAAAGAGTATTATCCAACACACTGACACACCTTTGCCTCGAGCATAACCCAGCCTGGACCAAACACACTGAAAAGTTTCCCCTTTGGGAATATTTCTTTATGAGTAACAAGCCTTGGGAGCATGAGGTACAGGACTGACATGCAAAAGCATGAGCATGTCCTCCAAAGTGGCCAGTTTAATTGTCCATTTTATTACACTTGTATTTACTCCACAGTAATGAGGAAAACCAAGCTCTGCTTGGAGGTAAAAGAGGCATGGGATACACTATGGTCCCTCACAGTCTCACCAGACTGGCAGTGACAAAGCAGGCAGTCTGCTTCATTGTGAACCACTACAGAGCTGCATCCCAATCTGATTTAAGTGGCGTGGTATTATTAAGAGCTTGTTTTCTGCACGAGATACAAAAAGGAGATTCCAAATGATCTTCATGCAAGCATGCAGTAAAGAACTGCTCCTGCTGTCTTAACAGAGCATTTGCTTTGGCAATTACGCTCTACCCATTCATCTTTTGATGCAGACACCTCAGATTTTCCCCTACACCCTTGCAAGGCTGGCAGTCACTGTTTCCCATTTCCTGTTCTTCCCTAGAGATGGTGCAGTGGCTGCTTTGAAACAAAAAGCCCTGGGATCTGGACAGCCTGAAGGAGCATGAAATGCTAATTAAGTGCTCATATTGGTAATACCCAGGTCTGACCTTCCCAGAGCTCTGAAGCAGCAGCAGCAGGACCATGCATCATTCCTGTTGGTGGATGTTCATGTTTCTCATGTGCAAGAGCAATGACTTTGAGGAGGAACAAAAACGCCCCTCTTCAAACAGTGGGTGTGCAAGGAGATGTGAAGTTTCATGGCCTTTTCTCGGATATTTTAGAAAGATCTAAGAGAATATTGTGGCATGGAGTAGGTCCCTAATTTTGTCTCCAGAGGAATCCCCAAAGGGCACATTCAGTCTGATGCTGATGGCAACCCCATAAGCTCACAAACCAATTTTCCCTGCAATGTGCCACCCTGCCTGGGCTTTACTAGGCTGGGACTAGACCCAGAGCCAAGCAAACACATGCATCCAGGTGACATTGTGTAACATCAGAAGCTGGCAACCATGAGGACTTTGCTGTCAAAAGGTTACAGTTTGCACTGGGCCCAGAAGTGTTTTTCCCTAAGGCAAAGCAAATTGAAATGTGAAGTTTAAAAGCTTCAAATTACTATAAAAAGAAACTGCAGAATAATTTCTGGAAGGGCAGCATTGTCAATGATCATGCCGCCCACCAACAGCTGGAGCTGAATCCAGAATTGCTTCTTCCAGCTGTGCAGGAATTCATTCCACTGGCAAGTACTGGTCCATGGGAACAAATGATCCCCTAGCTCTGGGCTGAATGGCACCCAGGCTGCAGTGCAGATTTGAGGAACCCTTGTCACCTGGTATTGGCCTCCCAGTGCACTCATCCTTCTGCAAACAAGGGGCAAACAACACAGCTGGAGTCCTGTCCCCGGTAAATATACATACAGGTGACTTTTCCAAAGCAGTGCATCTTTTCCCAGTGAAATACATGACCTCTTCTTACCTATGGAATTGTGATTGAAGACACCTGTGAGCCAGATCTGTGGGAGATTGCAAAGGAGCAAAGCTTTGGGATTGGGCACACTTCTCTTGGTTTCTTTGCTCAGGCCTTTGGTGAGCACAGAACACACCTAGGTAGAAAACCTTTGACTAGACAGGATCTTTTGGATCCATTGTCCCTCAAACAGGTCTATGGTGGCCCTGTTGTAATGCCAAGTAACAAAGAGCAGCCAAATGACACAAAGAAAAGATGGCCAAAGAGGAAGAGGAGAGGCCCAATGAGGAAAGGATGTGGTGAGACACTGGCACATTGAGTGAGCTGCACTCCCATAATCTCTAGGCTGGTAGGTCCTGGTCTCACATCCTCCTCTTGGTTTTTTCAATTTTGTTTATTTATTTACTTTTTTTCATCATCAAAATGAAATACATAAAATTAAAAACATGTCATCAAAACTTAAAGACAGAATCAAACCACATTAATTCAAAACTACATCTAAAGATCAGAACATATGTACATCTGTAACTATGAAGCCTAACGCATCAATCCTATTCTTCAAACACTCTCCATACAGGCGGCAGCTTCTTCCTGAGCTTGGAGGACAGAGAGCTCTTCTGGATGGGAGGCGAGGACTTTGTGGGTGAGAGAACATCGGAAGTGTCCGAGAAAACTTCTCGGTAAGACTGTAACCAGTCAGGTCTGCAAAATGGAGACCCAAAGTTTAACAGAGGCCACAATGCAAACCTAAAGCATCTGAAGCTCCATATTTCATGGGACACATTTCCTGGAAATGTCTAAACAGCTGCACAGAGAAACATGCTCCTGCTGGCAGACACTGAGGCAGGCCAGGGCAAACCCTGAGCCACTTGCCCAGAGCTGGCACAGGCACAGCCTGGCCTCTGGGCTGCCCTGGGACAGCAGGGAGCCCAGAGCCCTGTGCTCTCCAGGAATGGCTCAGCTGCACATGCACCCTCCTGCTCCTCTGCCTGCCGCAAAGCTCAGCAGCCCTACACCTCCAGGGGCACTGGCAGCAGCACAGCTCATTGCAGGGGCATGTGCAGGGCACAGCTGTTCCCTGGCAATGTGCACAGCCTCTCTGGGCTGCCACAAGACCCTTCCTGCCAGCAGAGACTGGCCCAGCTCCCCCCTCACCTCTGTGTGAGGCTGAGCCATGATTGCCTTCACCTTGTCCTCAACCTGGAGCTGCTTCAGGCCCCCATGCCATGACTAGGACATGTGATGGAGAGAGCAGGGGCAGATGAACACCCTTCCTTAGGATTTTGTCATTTTTGGCACAGCTCAAAAGGCAAATCCAGAGGTGTCCAACTCAGCACTTCCTCAGCTTTCTGGAGAACATCTTGCCTTCACCAGCCCAGCATTCTGGAGAGGTTTTCCCGCACATGTGGAGGCTTGCTGGCAGCACATTTCTTCAGCTGGGTGCCCATCACCTTGCAGAGGGCAGAGGCGAGCTTGGTGGCCACGGTGCGGACGTTGGCGCTCCGCACAGGCAGCGCCTTGTTGTCCAGGCAGGACCAGAGCACGGGCAGGGCGTCGCGCTGGACGACTTCAGGGCTCCGGGCATGAACCTCCTGCACAAGCACTGCCGGGACAGAGACACAGCTCCTTACCCACCAGCCTCACTGCAAACAAGGATCTGCCTCTGCTTCTGCTTCTTGCCAGCCTCTCTGGCCAAGAGCAGCAAAACAGCACCCAGAGCCCCTTGATCCAGAAACGGGCAAAGCAGCTGAGCATCCTGGGAACAGAACCACCAACCCCTCAGCACTAATTGCTCCAACCAGAGCCCTGTCCCTGTGGCAGACTTCCTACCTTTACTAAATTATTTCACAATCTCTGCATGAACAATGAATGAAATGTCCAATTGCCTTTGATTTCCATTAAGAAGTTGTCTAAACCCACACTGAAGATTTGGAAATGCACCATAGAGAGGAAATGGAGAGATTTCTAATAAAAGGGATGATTCCATTTTTGTAACTTGCATGTCAAGTGCCAAATGTCTAATCTGGCTCTTCCCTATGCTCAGTGGCACACAGCAAAGGGTAGGATTAGAACACACCTCAAAACTCCAGCCCACCAGAGATGGCTGCTGCCTGACAGCTGGATGAGAAACATCAGTGACCAGCTGGTGTCTTTGGCAGAATGCTTTTGGGGCTTCCTACAAAGAGCTGTTTCAAACCTCAGGGTGTCTTAGATAATTACTCAGACCCCATTGCTGTGGCATTTAAGCATCTCCACATTCTAATGCCATTTCCCCTCCCAATGGTAATGGCATTTTTTCTTATAATGTCCACTGAAATAGGGGCATAGAGAAAGAAAAATGCTACACAGGGGACTGAAATGTAACCAAAACACGAGTGTTTTCTCATATTGTCTCTGAAATCTCTCTGCCCATTTTCCGAACTGAACTATATCAACCACAGACAAATATTTGCTACCAACAGGCTTCTTGCATGGCAGATTTTGCTGAGAGAAAAAAACCTGAAGTCCTTTGGAGACCATTCTTATTTTCTGATCAGACAAAATGTTATCTAGTAGGCATTTAATATTCTGTGGTGGAAGAGACTTCATTTTCTCTATGCTGTTAATCCATCAGCAGTCATCAACATTGAAAGAGCTCCTGCAAGCACCCAAAACCAATTCTGCTAAGCAGGAAAAGAGTTATGATATCCATTTTAAAAAAGGAATTCATTTTAATTTAAATGCAATTAAAGACATCGGTGACTACTGAATGTGAGGAACAGCTGTGTGTTCCTACTAAATCTCAGAGAGAACATCTGCTCTTTCTAAAGTACTCATAATTTATGGTAAATTCCTTTATTTGAAAAATAGAACAAAAGAACTGCTAAACTAAATGCCCTATTGCTGGAGATCTACTTTATTCAAATACTCTTTAAAGGGCCTTTGACATTCCCAATTGCTGAACATGCCCTTTTAAGATTCCTCATGAAGACACAAAGTGTATTAAACCTTGCATTCAAAGATGTTGGCATAATTAGCAGTGGATTTAGCCCCAGTTGAAGCATGGCTATCAATCATCTTCTCTGCTATATATTGAGATTATCCTTTTTCCATTCCTTGGCTCTTGCTGACATAGCAAGCTCCTCTGAGGAATCAATTATCAGCTGCATTTGTAGCATTTTGGACAGCGCTGACACAGGCAGACACTGTTTGCACACCCTGAAAGGCTCAGTCCAAGGCCACTCTGACAGCACAGGCAGGGAGCCTCAGCACTCTGCTTCTGTCCCTGTGCCCCAGAGGCTGCCTTGCACTAAACCTGTGCCTCTGATACCTCTGTTGAGTTCTGACCTAAGCTGTGACCCCCAGGCTCTGCACGGTTCAGCCTCAAAACTTTCCAAGAGAACAACAAGAATTCTGTGAGGACAAAACAAATTGATGCCCTGAAACAGCATTTGCCACCATTTCCCCTCAAAGATCACAGATATCCCTGAGCTTCCCAGAGAGGAGCCAGCTGGGCATTTTTAGCCCTCCCTTTGCTGGAGGTGGTTCTGAGATGCCCCAGTGAGAGCTCAGCCCCAGGCCGAGCGCTGCCCCCATCTCAGATGCTGCCCAGCTCTGCAGCAGCCAGGGAAAACCTGCCAAACCCACCTGCCTTGGCTATGGGGCAGCAGGGACACGCTCAGCACCTCCTGGTTTGGAGGAGCTGCTCTGCTGTCTGCTCACAGGCATTCCCTGTAAATGCTCCCTGGGAAGAGCTCTTGGCTCAGAAGGGGAGGCCATACCTGTGATACGCTCAGTGACATCCAGCAGGGCTTGGCCACTCAGGTGATTCCATTGGCAGCTGAACTCTTTCAGCAGTGACACTTTATCTACAAGGGAAACACACGTTTCTGCTCACTTTTCTCAGGTCACAGGAGCAAGGACAGTGGGGAGGGAAAGGGCAGGGCCAACCCCATTTTATAAAATGAAGTACATTTCTGTGGATATTCGAATCCTTTTCTTCTTTCTTTCTAGCCTGCTTGGCAGGGTTTTAAATTCCAAAAGAAAAGCTCTCCTTTCATATTTGTAAATCCAAACTTCACATCAGGGACCTCAAGATTTCAGTCACATGGAAGCAGTGAAAAGGTTTTGCATCCCAGAGCACAAAGGAAGAGCCTCATACTTGGGACACAGAAAGGCACTGAGTCAGGCAGGCCCTGAGTTCACAAAGCAGCTGGGGAGGAGAAAGTGGAAACTCCCCTTGAAGACCTGCCTCTTCAACACTCCTTTTTTCAGGCATATTTCCCCAGTGCAGCATTCTCAGAGCTGACATAAATCTATGTGGCAAAGGCATTTACAGCAGCCCTTGCCTATGTAGTTAATTGCTGTGGCCATCTTGCCCCATGCAAAACAACATGTGGAACAAGGCATCATTGACAGCTGGGTTTATACCTGTTTGTTCTAAAGAAATGAACTTGGTGAATCACAAGTTCCCCTTTGAAAACAGAAGACAAAGAAGAAAAGTGGAAAATAGGCAGCTAATGCCTCTAATGTAGAGCCTTGCAGGTGGCTGCTCTGCAGAAGCTCTGATGGGTCAGTGTCCCTTCATGCCAACAGCAAAGCTGTTCATTTGGGAAGTCAGACAGGGCCCAAGCAAACTCCAAACCCCCTTTGCCTCTGAACTGTAGCAGAGCTGTAGCCCAGGACTTGCTCTTCAGACAAGCAGCACAGAGCCAAGGGCTCCTGGGACTGTTGGGAAATGCTGATCCCATTCCAGCCTGTTGGGGATGGTGCATAAGGACTGCACCTGCACAGCCTCTGGTGGGGGTCAGCTGGAGGGTTCCACAGACAAGAGCAGCTGTCAAGGCACTCAGCGCTCTCTTGTGCAGGAGAGACAGAGACGAAGCTGAGGAGAGTCCCTGCCAGGGCTCAGCCTTACCCAAATGAGCAATGGATTCTTCCAGTGCTTTCACAGCTGCCCCACAAACCCTGGGATCCTTTGAGTTCAGGTTCGTTGTTATTCCTTCTAACAAACCAATGATCACCGGGTTTCAGCCAGCACGTCCAGCGCCCTCTGCTTCACTTTCTTGTGGCTGTCAGGTCAGCAATCGCTTGCACAATTTCACTGTTTTCCTGTGGGCCACTCACTGGAATGGTGGCACAACCTCATGCTGGTTGAAAGATTTTCTTCTGTTTTAGGAGGTTTGGCTGGGGACAGAATAGTTCCTATGGTATTTCTCTCCATCTGTAAATCATTGAATCAATTCCATTGATTAATGCTAAAGAGTACCTTTGCTTTGAGTGGAAGCAGATGTTTACAATGCCTGGTTTTCTATATAGTTGCCTCAAGTACTGAGGGCAATTATGATTTTGCCAAAACTATGGCTGGAGGAGATCTAAGTTTTCTTTTGTTTGAGTTGTCTCAGAGCCTGTGTCTGGAGAAGTGCAGGGCTCTGATCAACTCTTCCAGGATCCAGACCATTTCTCTAAGTAACAGGTGGACTTCTGAAATGTAATGTGCTGTACAGCTCTCATTACAGCAGGTTCAGTCCCTTGACAGCCACATTATCAGGCACCTTTCCCTGGAAAAAGGGAAAAAGCAGCTACTGGGAGGAGAAGGCAGAGATGAGTCCTTAGCTGTTTTCCTCCTTTTCCAAAGAGAAAGAAAGACCCCCAAGAAGGGTGAGCACTGTCTTTACCAAGAGGAATAGGAACAAGGATGGGAATGAGTAGCCAGAGCTGTGCCTGTGTAAGACAAGATGGAGTATATAGAAGTATTCTTTGAAAAAAAACAACTGAGTTTAAACCAACCGAGCCTGATACTTCTCTTCCCTATGCAAAGCCATTTTTGGTCTCGAGAACAATTGCCATGTTTTCAGGGCCTGGATTCCCTTCACTTAACCCAACTGGGAGTAGGAGAGGGCAGCAGTTACACCAGCAGAAAATTCTGCCATCATCTGATGAACAGCATCAATAGGCACCTGCCAGACAAATACAGCTGGACTGAAATAACTTGTCCTGAAGCCCGGACCTGAATTACATTTGTCTGGGTGAGAAGGACCAGCGTGTCCCAAACAGCCAGGACAGAGTGCCAAGAAACACTGAATTAACTTTACTGCTACAGGCTTAAGAAAGGAACTAAAGGAAAGGAGCAGTGAAGATACCCTACATACTTGGGCAATCTTAGTGGAGATGAACTGGGGGCTGTTTTTGCACAGGTCTTGGAGGAGTTCCACTCCTTCCATCCTTGTCTGAAACCCCTTGGCTTCCAGGAGATGGTAAAGCTTCTGGAGCAGCTCTGTTTCTTCCACAGCTGGAGGTGATGTGACCTGGGCTTGTGCACGGGGTAGGAGGTGTCCATCAGAGGGAGATTTCACCCTGGAAAATAAAACCAAATGAGGACCTGGTGGTGATAATTATCGTAGCATGGCATCCCCGTTGAGGAAATAATTAACATTGACTCCATGATTCCAGAAGGCTGATCAATCACTCAACTATGCTATGCTATGCTATGCTATGCTATGCTATGCTATGCTATGCTATGCTATTCTATACTGAAACTCATCACCCTTACAGACAGACCAGATTGGTCAATTGAATCCAAAACACCATCACCAGTGGCCAATTAAAAAATTACCCTTTGGTCAACAAATCTCCATAACACATTCCACATGTTCACAACAACAGGCGCAGCAAGTGAAGATAAGAATTGTTTCTCATTCTTTTCTCTGATCTTCTCACAGCCTTCCCCAGGACAATGCCTGGGAAAGTTGTGCCTGCTGCTCTCTATGGAGAGAGCTGCAGCCACAGACAATACCTGCAGTTAATTGTGAGCAAAACATCTTGAGCAGCTTTCCTAATTATGTGATTTCAAGCTGGAAAATCATGAAGGTCCGAAGAACAATGTGGACCTCCTGACAATCATTACAGGAGACAATCTGCAGGTAACAATCTTGCCAGTGCTCACTCAGGAAAACCAAGGATGAGATGCATCTGATCTATCTTCAGATGGCTGCCAGGGCACACAGGTCACATTGCTTTGTGGACAAAGAGAGACACTACTGACAAGTTTAAATGCCTCCTCATATGGGATGTGTGTGTCTTAGAATAAGGGAACTCATCACTCTGGAGAAGTGTCTCTGCAACCAGGCATGACAATCTGGAAAAGTAGCTCAGATGCATCTGAACAGATGAACAGGGCCAAATTTGAAGGATTCAAAAATCAGTAAGAGAGATAAAAACAGAAGCCAGACATCCCAGAACTACACTCACATTTCATTTGATTCCCTAGAGATCAGATGCACAATTTAACGAACCCACTGGGAACAATTCTCCTGGATCAACCTGTCTCTTCCATGAGCACGGGAAGATGCTAGCTGTGCTACTGAGGCATGTGGTCACTTTCCTGCCACTGCTGAGCAGGACAGAGTTAAATAAATCCCCTCTGTTATCAGAGGAGAACAGGTACAAGCAACTCTGCAGCTGCCATGAAGAGACAGCAAGGAGCAATTCCTGTCTTAAATGCTGATTGCAGCCCAGGGGGCAATAAACCAAACATGCTGTCCATCGAGCAAATTACATGAAGGACAGGAATATCAAGACAAGAAGTCCACATTCAGACACCCGTTGACTGAAGTTGTTCAGGAATTGTCTTGCTACTTACTACTCAAACTTGGTAGTGTTTGAGGGTAAGAAAACCACGATTCAGCCAGGCCAAACCACATGGATGAGAACTGCATCTTTGTGGAATGGCATCTTGCTTCCAGACTGAGATTTTTCATCAAAACACCCATCTGAAAATGACTCCACTCAGATGAAAGAAAAGCCCTATTTGAATTTACTTGTCCCAAGTCAGGCAGCAGAAACTTGGCCCTCTCCCAGCCTCCACAACACTGCCCTTGCCACTGCACTGGATCGTCTGAGCTGCAACCAATGGGTGTCTGTTTGTGTCTCCATTTTTGTGGAAACCCCTCCAGAGAAGATGTGTTCAGCACAATGCAGAAGTAGACATTTTTTATCCTAGAGCATTTGTAGGGAAAGGAAACAATCTGTGGCATTGGTCATCTCTGCCAGAAAGTTTTCCTTTTTTTCCTGAGGAAGAGGCATGTAAAGCTTGTCATGTGCTTTGTCACATCTGACAAAAGTGCTCAGCACCGCTTGCTAGCAGACAATGTGGCCTGGGGCTCCTTTGAGCCATTGTTCCTCTCCTTCACCGAATCCTTGACAGATGGGCCTTCAGCCTTCTGGTTTTCCATTCCCTACAAAGACACAGAGAAACCCCATCCATCTTTAGAGTATAAACCAGGAAATTCCCTGTTTAAAACACAAGGTAGAACCAGGATCACTGCTACCAAGGCTTAGGGAAAGATTTCCTAATTTATAGATGGAAACAGAGCAGAGATTCAGTGATGCCAACTCTTTGTTTTCAATAGCCCAAGACAGGTTATGGGTCTTGAGTCAAGACAGGTTATGAGCAGCAATCTAAAATCCCAAATTCCTTAGTCTTGAGCATAAATGTGAATAATGCAAATTGGCAGGCAATGAGTGTTTGTGAAGGAAGCAGCAGAACAAACTGGACTCTTTGGGGGTTGGCCCATTGTGTTGGAAGTTGATTTGGTTCAACACTCACTCTCCCTGTGCCTGCACAAAGGCAGGCTCCCTTCTGTAATGTCGATTAGAAAAATAAAATCATCCCCCAAACAAACAAAGGATTTTCCATTGGATGTTGCTGAATTCACCAAGCTTCTTCCAGCTCCACATGGCTGGACAGCAGGGCAGTATTCCCAAAAGACAGACAGTAATTGTAGTAACTAGGATTGACTTGGACATCTTTTGCAAATTTGGGAATTTTCTTGGCACTACTACTTCCAGTGTCCTTTGCATAGACTCTGTTATCTTCAGAAGCACAATTCTCACTTAATTGCTTTACAGGGGGCAGAGTAGGGAGAGCATGGTGGGGGCTTACGCTTAAATGCAAACCCATTTTCTCCTCTTACCCTTTCCTCTTTGTGACCGATATTGAAAATATTCTAAACCCCACTTTTTCCCTAATAACATCAGTTCCTTTGTGGTCTACAGATGAATAGGCTGAGGATTAACAGCTCCTTCCCAGGAGCAAAATGATTCAGCAGAAGAGGAATGAGCTCAAGACAGATTGGGTATGTTTGATCTCATATTAGCAGTGGCAATACATGCCCAAAGGAGACATTTCTCCTGACAAGCACTTACTTTCTTCTTAATTCTTGTCAGAATATCTTCCAGGTCACAGGTGGAAAGAGATTGTTCCAAAAGCATTTTTAAATTGTTGATGATTGAGCAACATCTTCACCATCTCCTGTACATAATGTGGAAGGAAGGAAGGAAGGAAGGAAGGAAGGAAGGAAGGAAGGAAGGAAGGAAGGAAGGAAGGAAGGAAGGAAGGAAGGAAGGAAGGAAAACAAAAGTGAACAAACACAGGAAGAGTGTTAACAGAAGAGGCTGATACCTTAAACTCATCAGGGGCAATCCTTGCAGAGAAGGCATTACCTACTCAGCAAAGAGGGAGATTTACCTCACTTGACACTGCACAGTGCTGTCAGCTGAAAACAAGAGGCAAGAGGACAATGTGGGGCAACAGAAAAATACCAATTCACTCTGACACTGGGGGTGTGCTTCTGTGGCATCAAAGCATCCCAGGGAACAAGCAAAACACATCTGCTTTGTTGTCAGAGCCTGTTAGCAGTGTCTTGCTGCCATTGCACAATAATTTGCCTTTCTTTAACTGGCAGGGAAGCCAGGACAAAACACCTCATGCATCCTCTTGATTATTCTCTACTATGTGTATGCACAGGGACAGCTAGTTGCTTTGGTGTTCTTGGCAGCTATTAATGGCAATTTCATTATCAAGGAAGGGGATTTTGGTGGTTTGGGTTGATTTTGCCAGTAGGAAACCAGAGTTTTCTTCAAGAAGAAATGTGGAGCTCACTGAGTCACAGATAACAGCATTCTAGAAATCTTCAGAACAAGTTTAGAAAGTCTGAAAAGATTGGCTAAAGACCCCTGAAATATTTCTAGGATAGTGTGAAGTTAATGAGAAATGGATGTTTGGGATCCTTCAGTGATGAACATTAGCCACCACTTTGGCTTTGTGTTGTGCACCTAAGGCCAAATAAAAGTGTTGGACTGGCTGATCTGAGCTCTTTTGATCTCAGTAAAGAATCCTTCAAGCCACAGGAAAAAGTTGGCAATGCTCCTTTTTGCTGGCCAACCTCAGGTTTCCCAGTACAGCCATTTGCCCAGGCAGCCCAGAGCAGCGGTCACAGTGCCAAGGCTGACAGAGCTCAAGAAGAGTTTGGACAATGCTCTCAAGCACATGGAGTGACTCTTGGGGTGTCCTGCACATCGCCAGGAGATGGACTTGATGATCCTGATGGGCCCTTCCAACTCAGCATATTCCATGATTCTATGACCCTTATTCACACCTTGAGGTAACTTCATATTCCCTTTAGTTTCCACTCTTGTGTGGTTTCACCTTTATAGCCAGACACAAAGCGGTTTTCCTGTTTTGGGAGGTGAAATGAAGATCATTACCTTGTGTCCTTGTGACAGTCCCGAGCAAGCTTCCCTGCCACCTGTGGCAGCCTCTCAGCCCTGGGTGTGCCTGCGAGCTGGGTGACTCCAATTCTCTCCATCAGGGACAGGAGGAGTTGGGCCGCACACTCGCACACCGGGGCGTGGCGGCTGCTGGGGAGGAGAGAGCAAACCCTGGGCACAGGGACAAGGAGCAGCAGCAGCGCCGGCCTTGGCCAGAGTCTGCTCCCTGTCCTTGCTGGGGGAAGGAGCCTGGGCTCTCCCTGCACCTTCAGACACCTGCAGAAGGTTCTGCCCTCAGCTAAACACAAAGGTAGCATTGCACACAAGGCCTGCCTGCACGGAAGAGGGAGAATTCAGTCTCCCTGCACTGTCTGATACTCAGTTTCTTTCACAGTATTTATTCTGAGAAAGATTAAAGAAATAGATGACATATGAATAATCTAGAAATTAAGGACAATTCATGCTGACCCATCAGAGGGGACCCAGTACACAGAGCTGCAGCAGGACTGAGGCTCTTTCCACCCATTTATCCCCAAATCTGCAGAACTTTGGAAAACAACAAATGCAAGGAAAACATGTCGTGGGCTGGGAAGTTGCAGAATATCCAGCAATGCAGCCTGTTTCTTCTGTGGGGCTTGGCAACAGAGACATCTGAATGTTTTACCCTATTGCAAAGCTGAGGAAAGTGCGGCAGGCAGTTTAGCTGGACTGTCCTGTTCTAGAGAGTGTCTCTTGGGAACTATCAGGCCCAGCACCAACATTTAAGGCAGCATTTGCTTCAACTGTCCCATGGCAGTCAGCCTGTGAAGGTGCCTGTAAAGTGATTCATCATCTCAAGGCTAACATGAAACATCACTTTGAATAGAAAGTAGAGCTCTAAGGCCATGACAGTCATACAAGACTCCTTTGGCAGGAGCTGCACCTGCTGTGCAGGCTGTGCCACACCCAGCAGATTGTCCCCCATGTGCTCCACTCCCCAGCAAGGACCCTCCTCATTTCTCAAGTTAATGGCGTCATGAGGAGACGTGGTTTTCCCAGGGCCTCTGTGGTTAGCACTGTGAAATACCAAACACTGCTCACAGCTGCAATTGCAATTGTCCCTCTGCCCACAAAAGCACAAGGCTCTATCCTTGGCCTTTGCAGGCACTTTCCCTTCCCCACCAGTCACCACATCTAGGAAAATCTGACAGACTGGGAGAACTCCAGGGAGCAGCAGGAAGCTGAGTCAGAGGAGCTTTGGTTTGGATATCAGGAAAAAGGGTTTTTCACCCAGAGGGTGGCTGGGCACTGGAACAGGCTCACCAGGGCAGTGGTCACAGCACCAAGCCTGACAGGGTTGAAGAAGCATTTGGACAACAATCTCAGGCACTTGGTGTGACCCTTGGGCTGTTCTGGGCAAGACCAGGAGCTGGACTCAATGGTCCTGATGGGCCCCTTCCAACTCCCCATATTCTACACTTCTGTGATTCTGAGAACTAATGGGCTGCAGGAGGGCAGAAATAGGTGACAAGACGAAAGAAGTGAGGTTGGTCAAAAGAATCAAGTCACTGAGTTCACAGAAGATGCAGGATACAGGACCCTTCCCTCCCAGCATTCCCATTCTCTGTCTCATCCCTTCTCCCTCCCACACACACAAAGGTGAAGAACATCACTAAAAGAAGAACCTACTTGGCTCCCATGTCTATGAGAGCAGTCATTGCTTGTGCAGGAGTCACATTCTCCACCATGATCCCCAGGGTCTGACTGGCTGCTTTCTGAACAAATTCTGGGGAGTTGGACACCATCTGGAGAAGGAGCCGAGAAACCTCATCCACCTCAGAGTCCATGTCCTTCTTCAAGGTCACAAAGAGCTCTCCCAGAGTGACAATGGCAGAGTAGGACACCTTGGAACCGAGGTTGGTCACCTGGGGAAGCCATGAGGGGAAACATAAGAATCACGTTGAAAAGAAAACCAGTTGCCTTCAACAGAAGTCCCAGGAAAAGACAACACATCCCACTGTGTCCAGAGGAGCATACAAGGACAGGAAGAGCAGGAGAGCGCAAGCACAGAAAGGCACTTACTCTGGCACCAATTTCTGGCTTCAGACCTGCTCACTGCAGGCCTAAAAAAAAATATTCACTTAAGTGTTCTACTTAAAACTTCTAAAAAGTCCAGAGCTTTGATTTTAGGCCCTTTTACTAGAAAATTAAAGCAAGTGCTGCTTTCAAATCATGAAGGCAAAAGTCAGAAAGATAAAAGAGTCAGGTGCTGCTGTTCAAAAAAGCAACACCAGCAGCTGAAGCACTATGCCAGGAAACAGAAAACACAGGCTCAGGTCTACAGAATAATTTGCAGTGTTCAATTACAGCTTGGGCAGAGACTGGGACTCTGGCAAATAACATCATTAGTGTCTCAGTTTCTGCATTTGCACATTGCATTATGAAGGCACCACACTCAAAGATGAGTGTCAGATATCCGACCTGCCAGTAAATACAGCTGCATGTACCCACAGATCCTACAGACAGCTGACAGACATTAGAAATATCAGGTCTAAACCAGAAATGAAGGCAGACCCTGAGCACACATGGAGATGAACAAGCTCATACCTACTCTACACACTGTGTATGAAGTATGGGGGACAATTCAGAACAATGTTCTCACCTCGCTGGTAACTGCCAAGCAAACCTCACCAAATCTACAAAGCAGGACCTCTGAATGGGACCCAGCCAGGTGTCTGATGGTGAAGAGTCCCTTCTCCTTCAGCTCCCTGAAAGGCAGAAGATTTGATTTTTCTCTCCACCAAGGCAGTACCCTCTGAAATGACCAGGCTGGCAGCTCAGTTGAACAATGGGAGGTGCTTTTCAAGGAGTCCTTAATGAAATCGTGGAACGCGTTGCCCCAGGATGCTGTGGCTGTCAAAAGCATTCACAAACCCAAGAGGCAAAGAGAGGGGTTTTAGAGTGGCCATTTGAGAAGACAGCCTTTCTGAAATCTCTGGCACATGAGGCCCCTCTGTCACTGCTTCCTAGGAGCTGTGAGACCAGGCCATGCTGCTGTTTGTTGTCACCTCCCTGTACCTGTCCCTGAGACACAGTGCCACCGGGCTGTTATTGGGGCATTTTCCTTCTTTGCCAGCCCCAGCAGGCATTCAGCAGGGAGAGTCTGCACTGCCACTCTGGAGCTGAGTTTCCACTCTGTGATCTCGGCCTCTCTGTCACCCCCTCCACTCCCCCTCACACATTCCCCAAAAAGCAGCAGGATGTCTGCTGGGACCACTTCAGCCTGCAGGAAGGCCAAGTGGGTCCTGGCCTCTCCTGACCCACAGCACAGCTTTCTTTCATCCCAGCATGGAAATATAAAAACTGTATTATCACATCACACAGAGGGCCAGGAGCTTTTTATTTTGGCTGCAAGTGTCCACAGGGCATTGGGGAAGAGGAGAAAAAGAGTGTTTTGCAGCAAGCAACCCAGCTACTCAGGTAGGAAAATTGTCTGGAAGCTGCTTTTTAGGAATTTGGTGGTTCTGCTGAAGCTCCTGACAGAGCTGATGGGCAGATCCCAGAGCTGTGGAGAGTTCCTGGGAAATTCGTCCTTGGATATATCTACGAATGCTCTCCCAGCAATGAACTGCCATCTGTGTCCTGTCCATATGTTACTGCCTTGACTGTTGAGTGTCTGAGGTGCCTCTTGAGGCTGCTATGGACCTCCTTCACCAAGGAATGGATTGTAAAACAACATCCCATTCTGCTTCTGTTTGGGCCCACTGACAGAGCCTGGACCACTCTGGCTCGAGCTTGGGCTCTGGCCAAGCAAGATTGCTGATGAGAGCAGCTCATGGTCCTCAGCTCTTCCCTGCTGCTGGGACAGACAGACATGGCCATGGGGACAGAACGGAGCTGCCCCATCTGCCAGGGCACTAAGAAGGATGTGAATTTTTCTCTGCCATGTCACCACCAGTTGTGCCTGGGCTGCATCCTGCAGTGGGCAAAGAGAAATCCAGCGTGCCAACTCTGCAGAAGAATGATAGAAGCTTTCAGGTTTTCCGAGTAGGATGAACAGGACTACATACAATTTGCCATCAGCTCCCCCAAACAATTGCTAGAGTCCAGCAGGGAGAGAGCCTGGCCACCTTGCTGAAAGCAGCCCCCAAGACCCTGTGATGGCTGCTCCATCTTCCCCACAGGGAACACTGTCCCCAGCTGAGCAGGGGGCTGCAGGTCCAGAGCCTGTGGATGGCCTCCTGCCCAAGGAGTGGGCCGAATTTTTCAAATAACAATGTCATCTACTGGACCAAAGGTGGCCCTGGCTGCAGCAGAAGCTGGAGGGAATATGCCAGCACCAGAGATGGCTGGTTAAGGAATTCCTAGAGCAGCATCCTGCACGCCCTCTGTGCCTATGGTCAAGCTGCCAAAACCTTGGTGCCAGTACTGCAGCTTCTCCTCTGTAGCAGTCTGAATTGCTGCTAGCATAGTCCAGGGTAAAGAAGCAAAAAGGGCCTTTGCATAATCTCCACAGATGTTTTATTCAGCTGTGCAGGGAGATGTTCAGCTCCCAGCACCCACACACAGAGGGTCTCACTTTGTCTCCACAGGGGCCTGGGGGCTGACCCTGATCTCGGGGCAGTACAAAGATAAGGGGGCCAATCAGGGAATAGGGAAGGTGTGGCTCAGGAACACAGGAACAGACACAGGAACAGGGGAAGGAGCCAATGGGGTCTAACAGCTTTTTGAGGGAAGCTTCTTGTGTCTCCCTAGACCAGGGAATGCCCCCCCAGGGTCTCCACAATTCCTCCTGTTTTATATTATTGGGAAAGCTTCTCTGAAGGATTGACTGAATCAACACAAAATGACAAAAACAATCAAAAGCGCTCATTGGACAATTGTTCAAAATTCATACAATTCTGAGTTCCCAAAGTGCCAACAGATTTCTTGGAGTGTCTTAGATCTGGCAGGAGTGATGCAGGGTTTTCTTAGCACAGTTTATCAGGAAACTGAGTCATTCATACTGAACCTCTGGTCCGTGGCCTCCTCACTGCCATCGTGCAGCAAGGAGGCCCAGAGGCTGCTGTGCTCTGGCCCTGTCAGGGATGAACACAGTGGCTCTGTGGCCAGTGCCAGCTCCAGCTCCAGCAGCTCACAAGAGGAGACTCTTTCCAGCAGCTCTGCTGGCTCCAGTGTGGCAGACCAACAGAGCCCACTGGAAGCCACTCTCCATTGCAGCCACCCCCAGGTGCGCCCATCATCACTGCAGAGCAGGAGCTGCCCCAGAGGAGCCGCGGCAGGAGCTCGTGGCAGTGGCAGGTCCCTGTGCCTGGGGCAGAGCCACAGAACCTCTGCTCCTGCCTGGGACAGGGGCTGCTCACCCTGGTGTCCCACCAAGAGCAGGGATCCTGGGCCCCAAACTCTGCCCAGCCCTGCAAAAGGCCACCCCGCCAGCAGTGCCAGTAAGGTTCCTGCAGCCATTCAGCCAAATCAGAGGAAACAAATATCTCTTCAGCTGACACAGCCTCTGCACACAGCTTTCTCCCCCTTTCTCCTGGTGCCTTTCCCTGACTCCAGGAAGAGCTGCAGGAAATGCTGTGTGAGCCATGATGATGGAAGAGCTACTGATAAAAACACTGTGGTGATGCTTTCAGAGGAGTCATGAATGGAAGACTGACCAACCTTCCAGCCAATGGTATGCCAAAAGTCCTATTCTTTAAATAATTGACTGCAATAAATTAGTAAAAAGAAAGATATGGAAACAAATCTCCCACAGCTGCTGGCTTTCCTCAGGCTCCATGGTCTATGTATTGCTAGACTTACTTCATTTAGGCAGAATATTACCTGCCCTGACTTGTTGGAGACTGACCACAAGGTCTCATCTGTGGTGGGCAGTCACTAAAATTAGCTCAGCAGAGGCATCTTCAGCTGTCCAAGTGTAGCAGAAATACATATTCTCTGCTTCATGACTGTGTGGCAACAGCTGCTGGTGTGCATTTGTCAGCGTTGCTTCATGGATTACTCCTGGGAAGGAATTGTGTGCACAGGCACAGTGTGATGGCTTCCATCTCCTCTAATTACTCCAATCGGATGATGGCCAGAACTTTTAGGCAAAAAGCATCCTGACAGAATAATTTACAATACTCTCCAAACTACTCCTGTGGTTTTGATTTTCTCACTGATTAGGTTCAGTGTCTGGCCTCAAGAAATTAGTCCAGAAAGAACAGGCAAACCTCAGCTTGCAAGTTAGAGTGCAAGTCTTTAATCTGCTGGTTTTGCAGCATGTACAAACAACTTTTCAACATATTTGCAAAAAAATCTCTTAGTTCTTGCTCTACCTATCCAGAACCTGACTCTCTCCTCGTTTTTTTTTTTTGATTTGAGATCCAAGCATGATGTTTTTCTGGACAGGAAAGTAAGAATCAGCTGCAAATGCAGACTACAAGTGTGAATCTATACTGCAGGAACTGAACTGTAGCTTGGAATTAAAGGCAAGAAGTGATGCCATGGTAAATGTGAACATTTAGTGCTGGCATAGGAGCCTTCTGCAATGCCCCACCAACCCATGGTTCACATTTCTACAAACTCCCTTTCTGATGTTACAAAGACTGTTGAAGAGCTGGTTGTAAGTAAAAAAAAAACAGCCAGAATGTTAATTTTTGTTAATATGGCAAACAATGACTATCTAATAATTCAGAGCTCATAGAAGTGAGTATTCAGATTTACACTTAGTATGTGCAGGCAGTTTTAATTTGTAATCAACAGGTTTATCCAAATCAAGTTATCCATAGGAATTATTTTGCTCTATGATCTACCTAAAAATGCCTCATTGTCTCATAAATTTAGTAGAAATTTGCAAAGTCAACAGTCCACAGATTCACATTTCCTGTTTAGTGGCTATTCTGCAGGAAAACTTTTAAGACTAATCAGTTTGGATGCAATTAAAATGCCAGTACATTTCATCTAGCCATCTTGGTATTAGAACAAAACCATATGACTGCACAGCCTTTTAAAAAATATTTTCAAATAGATTTTCAAATCAACAGTCTGAGTAGGACTCAGAATAAAAACTCTACCAAACTTCAGCTCCATTGGAAGATTCCCTTGTCACCCTGTGAATCAATTCTACATTCAGAAGAATAAAAGTCCCCATTATGGCGGTTTTGGTATGGTTAGGAATTGGGGAAGGGTGGTCTTCCTTCTCAGCTCCATGCTGCAGTGCCTTTGGGATGTGGCCTGCTGGCCGTTGTTTGTGCAGCCCTGGCATTTCTCCGTGAGGCAGAAAGTGCAATTGCATTTCCAGCCCAAAGCCCGTGAGGAGTGGGGCGTGCAGAGCTGTGCCAGACCCAGGCCAGCAGCTGTGCCGCCAGAGGGTTTTGGTTCCTGCCCAGTGCAGCTGGTGCATCTCTGCCGTGAGTGCCTCCCCTTGCCAGGTGCCCATGGACAGCAGGTGCAGGGTTCTGCAAGGGGCATGGAACAGGGTGGGGATGTCTGCTGGCAACAGAGTGCAGCGGAGAGCAAACAGTCCAGGATGGTCCTGGAGTGTGTGACAGAGAACTCCTGACACAGCTGGTGACTGAGCCAGTGAGGGAAGGCACTGCTGGGCCTGCTGTTTGTGAGGAGAGAAGGGCTGCTGGGTGACAGGAGGGTTGGAAGCGGCCTTGGGCTCAGGGATCACAAAATGCTTGTGTTTGGTTCCCAGAGAAGGAACGAGAGACGTTGGGGAAGTGTTGACCTGCAACAAATTGTTAATTTGTTAAGCTTTACCAGGCAATGCTTAGTCGTACCTTCCCTCACACCAGTGGTTAATGTGTACAAGTGATGTCTTAGCCTTGAGAATAAAGACAGTGGGCCTACTGAGGAGGTAGCTGCAATGCATTCAAGGAGAAGAAGGCTCTTAACGATGGGAGGAGAATTTGAGGAATGGGATGTTCACCACATGACTACCAGAGACCCTCAAGAGACCCCTACTCTAAATGTCAGTAATTTTGGGGAAGGGATTTAAACATGTCAAATACTTTGTGAGAATGTTTAGCCTGTGAGTTTCAGCAAAGTAATGAATGAAAGTAATGAAAGTAATGTCTTAGTTCCATGGATACTAACACGTGGGTGTGCATGTTTCACGGGAGTGATTCCTCACACACCCAGCACTGAAATAAAGTAATGCCTCTTTTCTCACACTGAGCTGGCAGTGTGGATTGACCCTGCTTGGAGACTTTCATTTTGGTCATTTCTATTGAAGCATAAAGAATGGTTGAAATGAAATCTTTTCCAGCTGTTTCCCTTTGGTTTACCTGTTTGAGGGTTAAAATTCTGTGCTGCAGGTGTGCTGGGTGTGTGCAGAGCAGGGCAGCCCCAGAAACCCCTTGGCTTGCCCACAAGTTGTCATGCCTTGTTGCCAGGTGTGCCCAGCTGTGGCAGGAGAAGGAGCCTGCAGCGCAGTGGGCACCGTGCCCTGCCCAGCCGGGGCTCTCTGGCACAGAGCAGCAGCAGTGCCAGCACCGTTCAACCCGCTCCCGCCTTGGCTTCCCCTGGCACACAGAACCCTCTGGAAATCAGCACGGCCAGCGGCATTCCCAGCTTGGAGCAGCTGCTGCTGGCGGGCAGATGCTGCCAGTTTGACTGCTGCCAAAGGGGAAGAAAGGCAGAGATGTACCCGCACTGGGGCCCTGGGCATGTCCAATAAAGGTGTAAATACGTGGGGAGATTTGTTAGGAAACATTTCAGCTGTGATGCCAACAGTGATGCCAACAGTGGCTTCTCTCCTGGTTCTGTGTGTTCTAGATGAGTAACGTAATGGTTGGCTCTGACAATAAAGAAGTAGATGTTATGTGAATGTTCAAATGTATAGTGATGGTATTGTAATATATCCTCCCATAGTCCTCTTTCCTGTCCCCCTTGTAATAGCCTTGGTAGTCAGGCATTTGGGGAGGCCTGGCTTGTGACCAGCAGGCAGGGTGTAACAACACCTGACCTCCAGTCAGGATGCAAGAAAGTAATCTCCACCAATGGACAGCAGAGAAAGAGTTGACTGACAAAACTTTTGGAGGAGCTAAGGGTATAAAAGGCAGAGCATCCTTTTTGTAAATGACCAGGTGGCTGCTAGTCACAGAGACTCCCATTGCCATAATTTTTCTTATTCAGTCCTTTGTTAAGGTTTACTAAACCTTTAAAATGTTAAAAGTGAGAGTAATTTCTCACATATGCAATGCTGTGGGCCATTGTCTTGGTCTGGTTTCCTTTGCTTGGGTCCCATCTGAGTGCTCAGCTGGGGTACAGGCTGTAGGTGCTTAGGGCACTCCTGGAGTTCCTCTTGGATCCCTGAACAACAGGGTTTGGCCCATGGGGGGAGTTTGTGCTGCTTTGCGACAGAGAAGAACATCCCAGGCTCTTTTGTGTTTGCTGCAGGGAAGTTTGGTTATTGCTTTGCATAAACTCACAGACTAACATGGAGCTGTTCCTTTGTGATGTCAGGGCATGGTTGCCACGTTGTCATAGGGGCATCAGAAGGTTGCCTTGGTGCATGGAAGGCCTGAGTGTCAGAGCAGCCCAAGGCCTGCTGAGAGCAGGAGTCCCCTCCTGGTCCGAGTATTTGTCAGTGGGAAGCTGCCCACTGACAAGAGGCTTGTTCTTTTAATGTTGGGGCAAACTTGCACAACACTAATAGCATGATTCACCACCTTGCCAAAGCAGCTTTTGCTGCTTATGGCGTTTCCTTTTCTATTTATTATATGACGCACTTTGCACGTAAGTAGAGGTTTCCCTTCTGCTTAGGTTAGGGTGTAAACTAACCTGGCTTTTGTATGTCTTCCTGATCTTTCTTGGTGGCTCAGTTACTGATTTTGAAAGAGAAAGAGCATTAGGATGCCTCTGGTTTGGTAAAGCTCCTGTCAAGAGGTTCAGCTAAAAGGGAGTGTCTGTAGCCACAGGGGCAGCATTTGCAGGGGAACATGCAGGGCTCTGTTCCCTCCACGGGAGAGTCTGTGGCAGCAGAGTCTGTCATTTCCTCAGTTTGCTGGGACAAGCAAGACAGCTTTGAAAATGTAGACTGGCAGAGCTTCTTGGAAGGCCTTCTAAAAACTCTGCAGTTCTTCCCAGAATTCAGGGAAAGCTTATTTCTTTTTAAATTTTGTCATTAAAGGATTTAACTCTCTAACTTGACCCTTTACCAAGTGCTTAACTAGTGATTCTCTTTGCAAGGAAATGCAAACTCTAAAGCAGTGAGTGTCTGCCACAGCTCAGGGGGATTTTGGGGAAGCATTTCTGGGCAAGCATTTCCAGCAAATTAAAGAGAATTAGTGCATGCAACTGATTAAAAAAAAAAAACAAACAAAAAAACCCCCAAAAAAAGACCTGAGGGAGTGGATTTAAAAAGCCATTTTATGTGTTTTCTAGAACAGGAGCACTGAGTGTTAAAGAACAATTTGGATTTTCTTGGTCATGTTTGTATTCATTTACTGGCTAAACAGGTTGAAGTGTAGGCAAAAGCAAGAATACTGTCCTGATCCCTTGCTGGCTGTGTGAATGAAATGTGTCTCCTGGAGGGATGTTACAAAATGGGAAATCTTCTCTGTTTGGGTTGACTTTTCTGTTGGATTCAGCAGCCCAAGCAGTTTTCTCACACCATCTGGTTCATTTTCCCTGCCCACTACAGGTCACCTGAAGTGTGTATTCAGCAGTGCTGATCCTGAGGTGAGTGAGAAAGGAACATTTCATGTTCCTGGTGCTTAAGAATTGTAGAGGAAGCTGAGAGCTTGGCCAGTAGCAATAGAGTGTAGAGGGCCAGCTAGGAAGGCTGAAAGAAAATAAATTTTCATGCCTGCAAGTAAAATAACAAAGGCATAAGTGGATATTTTAAAATTTCCACCTCAGAGCTTTAAAGAACTACAAATCCAGTTTTGCAGAGAGAACCTTACTTGCTGATGGCGGATAGGGTGGAATATTTACTTAAGAGCAATTTCCTGTACAGTTGAATTAGACCATTTTGATTTAGTCAGAGTGCCTTACAATTCTATTCTTATCACACTTTATGATATCTACTTAGAAGATGTCATTGTAGAACAGGAAGGCCATCTTGCAATGGTGCCTGCAGTGTCTGAAGTGCAATGGGCACCTTTGTGGCTGGGGAGCTGCATGGGCTAAAAGGACGCAGGGCTGGCGGCCGTGAGCAGCTGCAGATGAGGCAGCGTGGGGCCAGGGGGCCAAGAAGGCCAAGGGCACGGTGGCTGTGCCAGCAGCAGTGGGGCAGCAGGAGCAGGGCAGTGAGCGTGGCCTGTGCTGGGCAGCGCTGCGGCCACAGCTGGAGTGCTGTGTGCAGCTGTGGGCCCTGGGAAGGAGAAAGTCATGGAGGGGCTGCAGCGTGTGCACAGAAGGACAGGGGAGCTGGGCAAGGCGGTGCAGCACAAGGCCGGTGAGGAGGTGCTGAGGGAGCTTTAGCCTGGACAATGGGGGCTCATGAGGGACCTTCAGGCAGACTTCCATAGATCCCTGCCTTAGATCCAATGCTCAGCACAAGGGCTGTTTCCCTGCCAAACATCCCTTCACTGCATCCAAGTGCTTTAGACACTGGAGTAGGTAACACTTTCATATTTTGTTTATTTGTTTGTTTGCTAGAAGGAGAAGCCTTGTGTAATTTCTCCTTCTCCAGGGAGCAAGGGAGCTTTTTCTCAATCTTTCCTGCCCTTTTCCAGCACTGGCAGAAATTCTGCTAGAATTTTAGTTTTCAAGGAGGCAGTTCTGGATAATGCAGTATTTTTGCGCAAGAACACATAGTTTGGGGCAGGGATGTTGGTGCAGAATGAGCTGTTCTGGTGCCAGACCAGCCAGTAGGGCTTGCCCATCATTTTCAAGTTAACGACTCCTGTGTCTTTTGGCAGCCCAGGGAATCAGTGTGTGTTGTGTTTGGGAATTGAGCAGGAAATTAATGCCCTTGCATTCCAGATGGCCCTCGGAGTTTAGAGGAGCTGGGAGGGGCTGGGATGCATTTTTGATTCCAGCCACTTAAGCACCATCAGTGTGGTCAAGGGCAAGAGAAGAACTTGCCCGAGCACGGATGCACAAAAAGTGCAGTTCCCAGTGCAATGCTCTGGGTCTGGTTGCATTCCATAAGGACCCACATGCTCCAGATTACCCAGAAGTGTGGGTTACTGAAGCAACAGGAGAGCAAGTTCAGGATGGCTGCTGATCAGGGCACTGCTACCGAGTGCTGATATGTGTAGTGACAGAAAGGACAGTATTGATTCAGGGTGACCCGCATGTGGCGAAAAATGTGCTTTGACTCTATGATTTAGAAGGTTAAACAAATGCTTTCTTAAGCTATGTTATATTACACTAGCACTATATAAAAACTATCGTAAAGAGATACTTTACTAAAAAGCTGCTAAAGAAAAACTCGTGACTGTCTCCAGACAGTCACGACACAGCTTTTATCTAATTAGCTAATCAAGCTAAACAACTATCACTAAAATCCAATTAACAAATCACTTTCAGTAAACAATCACTATAACACATTCTTCATGTACTAAAAAACAAGAACAGCAAGTAGAGATAATAATTGTTTTCTCTCCTTCTATGATTTTCTCACTACCTTCCCTTAAAAAAAACCTAGGAGAGAGAATTATATCTCTCTCCATTCAAAGAATATAAATACCACAGTACAGTAAAGAGAGATTATAAAAGTGAGATCTATCTATCTATCTATTTGAATCTTCCTGGCTCTGCTCCAAAGCAGTGGAAGATGCAAAGCTCACCTAAAGGCATCCCTTCAGGAGAGGCATAGAGACAAGTTCCATTGACTGATCCTGAGCAGGCAGAGATGTTTCCCCCTCCAGAGATGGTTGTTTTTTCCCCTCAGTGCTGTTTTCCTCCTCCAGCTTCTTGTGCCCTGAAGCCTTCTTTTTATCCTTTAAATTTCTGCATGTCCTAAGGGAGTGGTACTATCCCATGCTGTAGCTGGGGTCTGGTGACTTTGCTCATACATGCATTACATGACACATGGTTTCCTTTGCTGGCATCCCCAGGGCTGTGTAAGTGCATTCGTTAATGGGGCCTTATGAGAAACTCTGTTACTGCTGGTCAGAATTCTCAGTTGACAAAAAAAGGGAGAAGAAACACCTTGGTCCTCCTCCATATACTGAGGTGGCCATAGAGGTTCTCTGACTTCCATCAGAGATCTTTGCACGCATCCTCATCTCCTGAATGACCCGGTTTTCTAACAAGAATGTGGATGTCAGGAAGTCACAAAGCTGGTGCAGGCCTGAAGAGAAGGTGAACTCCAGAAGTGTCTCTCACAAGGAGTGAGCTCACCCAGGAAGCCCCTGCAGAGCCAGGATGGAGCTGTGGGACAGGGCGGGGTGTCAGTCACTACTGAAAGACAAACAGGACATGGCAGAAGCAGAGGGAGGCCCTCACCAGACCCTTGAGAAATGCCACACATTCCCTGTCAGCTGCCTGAGAGGCTTTTGGAGCTTCAGTCCCAGATGGCCCCTGATTGTAGGGCCAGGGTCACTTTGGAATCTGTGCCTCCCCTCGGGCAGGGAATGACCCAGGAGAGCATCAGCACAGTGCTTTGGGAACGTGTGAGCCCAGCAGTCTGTGAGTCTTGGCCCACAAAGGGCATATGGGAAGTTGAAACCCATCTTCTCTTGCTTTCTGTGCAGGTGCTTCTAGAGAAAGAGCAGGAGCACACTGCCTTATCTGAGATGCCATGCCAGACTCAGGGAGTGCTGTTCCCTGCCCGAGAGCAGGAAGAGCAGCTCAGGCAGCAGGTGGAAGAGCCACAGGAGAATGGCCAGGTGAGCATGACTGGCCAGGGGACAGAGGGAAGGGCAGGAAGAGGGGCGCAAACCAGAGCTCCTGGGACTGAGGAGGCCAGGAGTCCCATAGGCACTGGAAGCACAGAGCCTTGGAATCTGCAGAGATCAGCCCTGGGACAGGAGGGTTACAGTGGAAGCAGAGCTGGGTAGGGAAGCAGAAAGAAGGGGCTGAATAAATGTGATTTTGAGGCTAAAAGAGGGAAAAGCTGAGCTTGATGGCAGCTCTCAGTCCCTTGCTCTGCTTTTGTGTGTACAGAACATCAAGGCAGAGCCACAAGCAGAGCTGCCTGAAGCTCAGAGTGCCATCATGGCAGTGAAGAGGAGGAATGAAGACATCCAAGAGGAGAAGATTCTCCCTATGCAGAGGGGCCATCAAGAAAAACAGGTGAATGAAGGAATGGCAGCCACTCTACTCATGAAAGAGAGTCCTTTCCGTTGTTGTTTACAGAAAATTGACGAACACATGCAGGCATACCTGCAAGAAACTGAGACTAGAATCAAGGCAAAGAAGAAGAGGCTAGATGAAAAAATTAAAATCATCAAAGAGAAAACGAATCGCCTCCATCAGGAGCAAAAGGCTCTAGAAAAGCAAGTGACTGAAATAACAATAGGCACTGCAGTCACCCAAGGGGTGCTTTCTGCCCTCCTTGCCTTTCCAGTGCAGAGCAGCAGCAGGGTGGGTGATGCCTCTGAGTGCCATCCTGATGAGGCCACTGTCAGAGCTGCTCTCAAGGACACTTCCTGCTCTGCTGGATCTCAGCTGATGCTCTAGACAGTGGCATTATTCCTTTGGCCATTTAGCCAGCAGTCATCCGAATGAACTCCTGCTGGCTTCTTCCAGGTCACCTTGTTTCTTGAGGTGTTTTTGCAGGTGAACATGGTCACTCACATGGATTTGGAATACGAGCTACAAGCTGTCTGTATCCCTTGTGAATAATCTACTCCTGTCCTTTCCTTTACTTTCTTCCCAGTCGATGACTCCTGGCTGATGGGCACAAGCTGTAGTCTCTGACTGCTTTGTTCTGTTTGACTTGAGGTGGAAGTGTCGCCATCCTACCTGGCAGCCTGCAGAGAGCTCCAGCAAATGACGGGCAACCAAGAGCCCCGAGGCTGGCATGAGGCCCAGGAACTGAACCATCCAGAGATGCTGCAGGATAAGCATGTCCCGAGGAAGGTGCAGAAATAGAGAATTTTATGGCAGGAGGTAGAACATTAGAATGAGGAGCTGCAAATGTATCTGCAGACCTAGGAGGGGGAAAGGAGTCTTTGGGAGAAGTGGAGCGGTCGTTGCTGCAGTCATCCTTTAGAACAAGAAACTGGCTCTGAACTCGAGTCAAACCAGCCTTTGCTTTTGACCATTTGGTTTCACAAGTGGACATCCAAAGCAATCCAGTTGAAGAGCTCTGCATGTGGCTGACAGCAGCTTCCAAAGGGCTTGCATTTCAAATGGCAATCTCTCTTACATTTCAGGGCAATCTCTGCCACATCTTCCTGACATCAACTCATTTCTTGTCTCAGATCTACACCGACTCTGACACTGAAGCTGCTGCAGCAGCAGCAGTGCCGTCCCAAGGAGCCTTTGCTCCCCAGCTGAAGAAGTGGAGCCTGAGCCCTTGGTTCACCTCCCGTGCTGACCCAGCTGCTGCTCAGCAACAGGAGATGGCAGGTGACTCTCTGGAGCAACAGAGTACGTCTGGTGTCTTTCTTATCTGAGGGACAGTGTGTTGTGTGCACGTGTCAGCATAGCTGTACCAAAGGGTTCTGCTCAGTTTAGTGTCACAGAAGTGCTGGCAGTGCTCCGAGGCAGCAAGAGAGAGCTCTGGGTGTTCCTGCTGCCTCTGAGGGCAGCTTAGACTGGCTGGAGTTTGCCTGGGCTTCCCTCTCTGCTGAAGGCAGAAGCAGGGATTGTTCCTGGATCAGCAGAAAGCTGAGACTGCTTGAGTCCTAGCCACTGGCAGAAGCCCTGCTGAGATCAGTCTCTAGGAGAACACATCAAGCCCTTTGTGATTCTGCAGCACAACCCAATGGATCTGCTTCTTGCCCTTAACAGCTGCCAGTGCTTTGCCCTCAGATAAGATCTGGTAGGGTTGAGAAGAGAGCCCAGTGGATTCTGTGTCTACCATCACCTGTTGGGACAAAAAGGGCACTGATCTGTGCCTCTTGGTGGCTGATCTCAAAGCCCATCCTGTTGTGTCCTGAATAGGGGCAACAGCTTGTCCGGGGCTCAGGCTCACTCTGGCTTCTTCCCATCGGTGCCTGTCAGTGCTCATGCTTGGGCTTTGCCAGCCTTGTTGTGGTCGCTGCCCTGCCCCTGAGGGCTGTGGGACTGCAGAGGCTGGAGCCTTCCTTAGCTGGGAGGGTCCTGCTGCTGCCCAGCTGCTGCAGCACAGAGCTGCCTGAGGCAGCAGCCCCTTCTCTGGGCCAGCTTCTGCCTCGCACGGCCTGGACTCACAGGAGGGTCAGCATCTCCTCTGGGCAGCTCTCTGTGTCACAGGGACGGCTGAGGAGCACTGCTGTCCTCTGTGCCCATGCCCGCCGTGCCGAGTTGGGAAGATGGGGATGTGTGCGGTGCCGAGAGGGCAAGTGCAATGGGAGCGACTGATCCACGCTGTCAGGGTGAAGAGAAGCGGCGCGGTTCTTCACGCGGGGCACGGGCAAGGGTGTCTTTGGGCTCAGCCTGCTCATAAAGGGTGAGGGTCCTGATGCTGAAAGCCCCATGGGGATTGGTTCTAGCATGAGCTGCTCTGGTTTACAAACACAGAGGCATTTTTCTGGTAAACTGCTGCAAGGTGGAAAAGATGGGAACACTTGGCAATATTCCTCCTGTTCTGAACTTGGCATCTGTTCAGAGGAATTGATACCAGATGTCCAGGTGCATTTAATCTTAGCAAGGAGGAAACTTTATTAATCTCACAGTGTTTATTCCCAAGAAAAGAAAGGCACTGTTAGTTCCAGCTCTCCTTAATGTTTCTAGATGACAAACTTACTTGCCTTGGTAGGTATTCTCTTCTGGTCCCAGTCTCCTCTGAATGTATCTCCCTAGGCTTCCCAGTGTGTCTGCTGTCAAGAGGTCTCTCACTTTAAAGGATGCTAGAAATCAGTCTCTGTGCCAGCCACTTGTGCTGTGAGCCTGCTGTTCTTTTCTTGTTGTTCCAGTTGCTGTTCCTGTTGTTGTTAGCCAGCTGTCCACCAAGGGAGGGCTCAGAGCCCCAGACAGTGGGGCTGCCTTTTGTATCTCCTAGAAGGTGAAATCTCTGCTTTAAAGTGAACATCTTGCATTTTGTTTCCCTCGAGGAGAATGGTGAAGATGGAAAATCCTATTCTAAAATACATTGAACTGGAAAATATTGGCAGTGGGTGAGTCCAAGCAATGTTAATTGTACAAAACTATGCATCAGGTGTTTTGCTGGTGGAATAGGTATCAAGTGTAAAGTCAGACAAGCTGCAAATGTGTTCAGGCACTGGGCTTAGATTGTCAGTGCTGATCAGAATTTCTAAGTGTGCTCAGAAGGCCTTGTCAAAGACATCTCCATGCTTCCAGTGTCCTGCAGGTCTTAGGCATTTACAGCAGAGATCTCCTGTGTGGGCTGGCTTTCACTGCAAGATCTAATTACTTTTCCTTTCTCTGCTTCTGTTTTGTTTCTAGGACTTTTGGAGATGTTTGTAAAGCACTCTACACTGCCACAGGAGGAGAGGTAAATGTCAACAGCACCTGCAGACTCTGCTGCACTCGAGGGCTTTCCCCTCTGGTGTGAGCTGTGGCTGGAGCTTCGGGCAGAGCTGTGCTGAAAAGGCACAAGAAGCACAGACTGGTGCCAGCCCACAAAACACATTTGGGACTTTGTCCTCCTCAGCTGCCGGAAGGAAGGCACGGAGGCAGCGGTTCCTTTCAGAGAAGGACGCGCTCACTCGCTCTCCATTGCTAAAACAAAGGTGGTGCCTTTGAGCACCTCACTGCTCTTTGGGGCTACAGCTTCAGAGTCCTGAATTCTCATTTCTGGCTGCCAGCAAATCCATCTGAAAGTTACTGGTAGTTCCTTAGCCACCTGCAGTGCTGCACTTGGGAACTGCACGTAGGGAGAGATCTGCAAAGCGTCCCTGAAAGCCCTAAGCCCTGCCCATATCACAAGATGTACCCACAGAGTATTAAGGCATGGATTTTACTTCTTCTGAGTCCCAAACAAAGCAGCAGAGAGTGTGGTCAGAGGTTTGTGAGTGATAACTGAGACACCGCTGTTACCAAGTGGTCAAGGCAAAATGTCAGTGGCCCCATGTGTCCTGTAACTGGCTCCCAAGGGAGCAGAGAAATGGGCTGTTGGAATGTCAGTTCCTAATTACTGCAGTGCCTAATCACAAGGCAGTTTGGCACAGCTCATCTGTGTCATTGCAAAATCACTCACTTCACGTTCCTTGTGGTCTCGTGCCACCAACCTCTCAAGTTACTGATTTTCAATGTCATTTTAGGTGGCCATAAAGAAAATACAGCTTCAAGGACTGAGGAAGAAGGAACTAAAAGTCAATGAACTCATGATCATGAAGGTGAACAGGAATCCCAACCTGGTCAACTGTTTAGACAGGTGAGTTGTGCTTTTGTCCCATGAATGTTTGTTCATATATTGCAAACATGGAAGGTAAAATCCCACTTTGCTCACTGGCAGAAAATAGAGCTGTAATTATTCGCTAATAATTATTGCTCTTTTCATCTCCAGTGGATGGGAAGAGATTGCATTTTGTCTGCATGAGTCTTTGCTGGCACATGGTATTTGAAAATTGTTCAAAACCTCGGACGATTCGTGTCTTACTAAATTTGTGATCTCTATATTCACAGCCACCACTTTGTTTTGGAGCTTGATTTTTTTCAAGAGTCTTCTTACATCCAGGTAAACTAACAAGGATTTCCCTTGGATTGTTGCCACTGTTTTCCATTGCTATGCATGCCAGGAAGACTAGGTGCTTTTTTCCAGAAAGACCATGCGTGACAGGTTTTATATCTGGGCTGTTACTAAACTGCGCATTTTGCTTGCTGCCCATCTAAGACATCTTCTTTTTCGCAGCTGTGTGTTTCTCCTTGAGACTGCACAGATGGCAAACAATGCACAGCCAAGAGGGAATGTCTCTTCCTTTATTTTGTCTTTGTCTCAAAGGGACCTGAAAAGAAGAATCAACCCGTCTTTTCCAAACAGCAACCTAGCCATGTACATTCATCTCCATGCCCTTGTTTCCTTCTTTCAGCTACCTTGTGGGTGAGGAACTGTCCCTGGTTATGGAGTACATGGATGGAGGCACTCTGTCCTGGAGTGACGTTATGATGCTTGTATCCCCATTTATATGTTCTGTGCCTTTAAGTCTGTCTCTGAAGAGTGAAAGTTTTGTTTGGGTTTCTCTTATCAGGGACACAGAGACTGGCAGTACATAGGGCTGCTTTCACTTTTTGCTTTTGGCTTTCTGCTTTGCTTGTTCTCTCTCTGCTCTCGCTTCTGCTTGCTTTTGCTTCTGCTTATTAGCTAGTTTAGCTAAACAGTCCAAATTCCTTCCTGGACTGTTTCTCCTCCCCTTTTTCTTCAACCATCTCGAACCTGCTCCGGACTGGGACCTGGAAACACCAAGGGTTTGCACCGTTTGGCTGCAGCAGCTGCCCCAGCGCCAGAGGGACTAACAGAGCAACCACCCCTGAAAGAGACTTTCTCATTTTGTCACCTTTTTCAGAGCTATGTCATCTGGTATTGTTCATTTTGTGTTCTGGGGGGTGCTGTGCCTTTTAAATAAACAGGTTCTTTCCAGTTCTCTCCGAGGAATTCTTGCTGAACCGGTTGGGGGGAGGGGCCGTGTGGGTTTGCTTTCTGGAGGGGCCCTCCTTTGCAGATTCTCTACCAAATTTGCCCTAAACCAGGACAAAATCTTGGCACCCAACGTGGGGCTCAAGACAGAGTGGAAAAACCCTGTTTTGACTGCATTTTGGTTGCTCTTACTCTGTGTTTGTTTAAATCAGCTAATAGCCATGCTTTTTGAATCCATAATATCTATTG
Source organism: Melozone crissalis (assembly GCF_028551555.1). Classification (NCBI taxonomy): domain Eukaryota; kingdom Metazoa; phylum Chordata; class Aves; order Passeriformes; family Passerellidae; genus Melozone; species Melozone crissalis. The sequence continues at coordinate 6,437,613 of NW_026535896.1, read as the reverse complement.
GGGTGAAGGTTTGCATGCATTTCTGGTCCCTAGGGTTTTTTGCGATTTTAACACCTCAATGGTCCCTAGGTTTATTTTCTTATCCAGAAATAGCTCTAGTATTGTCCCTAATACGTAGTTTTTACATCAGAGGGGCAGTGACCAGACTAGTTATCCTGCTGGGCTTGGTGGCAATGATTTTCAAGAAGTTTATAAGCATGCTAGAATCTGCTCCAGGTATGAATGGTTCATGGCTATGGTTATGCACCCAGTTTGTTAGAGGAGGAGCAGCAGGGAATGAGGCTTTTTAGCCTCTGCTTTCTTTCTTCTCCTATGAATCAGTTGCATCACTAGTGAAGGATGTTCAGTTTCCCCTCCATGTTAACGAAACCATCTTTCTGGTATTCAGTCTGGTAACCTTCCTCTATACAGCCTGCTGCTTCTCTAGAATGAGGGCTGAGATTTCTAGGCGGGCTGATGAGACCCCTGACTCAGGAATAGACCCCGGTGTGGGAAATCCTAAGTGGTGTGGGAAATGGGAGGATATGGGCCAAATCCTGAAGGAATTCTCTGACCCTATAGTCTGGGATTTTCCCCATGAACAAATTCAGAACCCAGCTGAGGTGGGGAAATATCTGAAAGAGAAGTACCAGGATGAGCCTAAAGAGAGGAAGGTCATTGCAGTGAGCTGGGCCCTGGCCTGTGCTTATCGCAGACTGCTAGATACTGTGGGGCAGCAGACAGAGACAGGGGGGCAGGGAGATAAATCAGCAACTGTCCCGGTGACTCAGGCTGCAGCCAACACCCCAGGCTTGAAGCCAGTAAGTAGCCCAACCAGATAGTGAGCTTAAGCCAGCAGCTAAACCCATGGCTGTTGCTACCTGCACTAGAAGTGGGAAAATGCACGGACAAGACCAATCGACCAGTGGATGATGATGATGATGAAGAAGGAGAAGGAACCTCAATGCCTCCTGACATAAAATCAGGAGTCAAAGCAGCAGGTGCAAGGTCAGATGCAAATATTGAGTCTTATTCCCTGAAGGACCTTTGTGGCTTGCGGAGGGATTACACTTGACGACCTGATGAATCCATAATTAGTTGGCTGGTCCATCTCTGGGATGCTGCAGGCGAGGCTACAGTTCTGGATGGCACTGAAGCGTGGCATTTGGGATCCCTGTTACAGGATCCTGTCATCGACCAAGAAATGATGAGGTGTTGAAGGAAGGAGACCAGGACACCAGATGGTCATCAGCAGGTCTAATTTATTGATTAATTCGGCAACCTAAATACAGTACATAATGATCCATATACATATTGCAAAAGCTGAGCTCAGGGTTGGCTATTCAGCTACATGTCAACCCTGCCTAATTTAGCCTTTATCTACATTCCTGTGGTTAGCAAGAATAGCAACTTCTGCATTCCACACCCCGTCCTTGTATAACTTCAGCATCTTCTTTGTGAACAAGGACACCCTGCCTGCGAAATGGCCTCTGCCCTAGTTAGGACATATTTACCAAATTGATTTGGCTGTGTCCCCTCTCCTCGAGCCACTCTTTGACAAAACTCTCCACAATGAGGGGGGCTAATCCACACAGCCTCTGGGCATGGGTCTTGGAAAGTGTTGCACGAAGATACCTGTGTGCAGATGATCTCTATATGCAACAAACTCAGTGGAAGACCAGAGAGCAAGGGATCCAATGCCTGAGAGAAATGACAGTGGCAGAGATTATCTTCTCAGATGATGTAACAACTTGGAACCCAGACTTGGTACCATGCACGTCTCTGATGTGGCAAAAACTTGTACGACTTGGACCACATGAAAATGCTTCTGCCTTAGCCATCATGAAGAGGGATGAGAGGGATGAGACTGTGCTTGACATGGCAAGGAAGCTCCGAGCATTTGCAGATGCTGTACATGGCCCGACACATGCCAGAATCGCAGCGGTAGAAACACTTAGAGGATAAGATACAGGAGAATCATAAGAAGCTTAAATAGGAGATTAGAGAAGACCTTCTCGAAATTTAAGCAGTACAGATCAGAGGTTCTGGTATCCAAGGCAGATGTTTCCCAGATGGTGAGAGAAGGTACACTCCACGAGCTGAGCTGTGGTTCTACCTGCCTGATTGTGGGGAAAACATGAGAAGGTGGGATGGAAAACCTACTGCTGTTCTGGCACGACGGGTGCGTGAACTGAAGGAAGCCACCAGAAGGAAAGCAACTCCAGTTGCCCGTAGCCGAATGGCCAGGTATGATGGTGATGACATGTCTGATCCCCTCTGTGGAGGATTTTATTAAGAGTTGGTTAATTGAGAAAGGCCATACTGACTTAATGCCGCTGGTTAAGCTTGAAAGGGAGGTCAGCAGTCTCTGATTCAGTGACTGCTGACAGGCAAGAATGCCGGATGGCCTTGCTGCAACATGAGGAAAGGGAGGTGAGATTAGTCCTGAATATCTGCAGAATGTAACAGAAGAATAAGCACAAGAATGTAGAAGTAGGTGTAGTTGCTGATATGTAACTAACCAATCCTGAGCTCAACTTTTGCAATATGTATGAAGCTTATTAAGAACTATATTTAACCCGCCGTATTCGATCAATAAATCGGACTTGGATGAACCAATTGGTGTCTGGGTCCCCTTCCTTTCGACAAATGGTGGAGAATGCGGGCAAAGGCAGCATTCTGAACGTTCGCTCTTTTGGATTATAAATTCGCCATGGTCGAGGAAGTTGGGTGAGAGTCCTTGCAGCCGGGACGGTGCCGGATTTTAATAGCACCCTTGAGGATTACAAAGGTATCTCAAGTCTCTACATGTCGCAGGAGCCTGGAAGAGCTGCAACAGCGCGCGCTGATATATAGGTATGGATAGGCAAGCGACATACGGTCCCTTCTCCTCATATTTAGAAAGGCGAGGAGTAAAAGGGATAGATTTAAAAAAGGAATTACCAGGGTTATTAGCTTATGGTTATTCTAAAGCAATTTTTGCTAATTCATATACAGTTCATGAGATAGTAGAGTGGAAAAAGTTTGGGGATATCCTGTGGCATACAGTGTTAGATGATGATAAGTCAGCAAAGAAATTTGGCAAGTTATGGCGGGTGGTGTATAATACGTTACTTCAGCAGGTCTCTGAGAGAAAGGCAGCAGAAAGGGCGACAGAAGCTCATAAGAGGAATATAGGGTATGGTCGTGAGGATGATCCCTTAGCACCTTCTGTAACTCAGATACTTATGCCTAAGGGTCCCCAGCAAAATGGTGTGGAAAATTTTCCCTTAGATACAGTGGAACCATCTGCACCCTTCCTGTCAGAGGGGGAGGGCGAGTTGGATGGTGGAGGTAAGAGCAAGCCAGCTTCGCCTCCGCCGCCAGCTTCAGGCGAGTTGGATGGTGGAGGTAAGAGCAGGCCAGCTTTGCCTCCGCTGCCAGCTTCAGGCGAGTTGGATGGTGGGGGTGGGAGCAAGCCAGCTTCGCCTCCGCCGCCACCTTTGCCTCCGCCGCTTCCCTCGAGCGGGCCGGCTCCCGGGGGGCCACTTCCCCCGCGCGAGTCGTCTCCGGTTTCACTGTCAGCTCCAGCAGCGGGGGGGCCGCTTCCCCCACGCGAGCCAGCCTCAGCGGGGGGGCCGCTTCCCCCGCGCGAGTCAGCTCCGGCTCCACCGCCTTCCCCGTGCGAGAATTCGGTCTCGGTACCGAAATGCCAGCAGCATAGCACCCTTAAAGAGTCAAATCCTATCCCGGGGGCACACAGTGACCTATGGGGGGAGATGGCTAAACAGAGGAGGGAAGCTTGGGCTGCTGTGGCAAAAGAAGTAATGCAGATGGGGGATGGCGAGGCGGTGGAAGTAGCTTCTAATCTCGCATGTCCGGTTACATACACACCACAGTATGATGCACAGGGGAACCTTACACATAATATAGCGGAATATACTCCCTTAGATTGGAAGATGTTAGCTCAATTACGTTCTATGGTTAGTTTGGAGTAAAAAGTGAACCTGTTAAGCAAATGCAAGAGTGTTAACTACTTTAGGGGCAAATTGGACTATTGAGGAAGCTTTAGAGCGAATGGCATTAATGCCAACAGCTTCACAGGCATTTATAGTAGATACTTTAAAGGAATTAGGATTAGGGTTACAAAGGCAAGCAGAGTCTACTCAAAATCAGGTGTTAGCTGCTCAGAATCAGGTGTTAGCTGCTCTTGCTCCTCTCCGAAGCGGCTCACTGGCGGACACGCAGAGCTCGAGACCATTCATCAAGTGTTACTGATGCGGCAATGAGGGACATACGCGCCCAGACACAAGTTGCCGCCGTGACATCGGAGACATCAGCTGCTGCCGTAACATCACTGTCACCTCCTGTCTGCAACAGCAACAGCAGAGAGCCTCGGTTTGGATTTATCAGCAGCAGTAGACGTCACACTAATGACGAACCGGCCTGAGAGGGTACAAACTGGAGTAAAGGGTCCTCTTATATTAAATGGACAAAGATGTGGAGCATTGTTATTAGGACGTTCTTCAATAACTATGCTGGGATTATTTGTATTGCCTGGTGTTATCGATGTGGATTATACAGGGGAAATACAAATTATGGTTTACACCCTTTATCCTCCTATTAAAATAACAAAAGGACAACGCATTGCACAATTAATACCACTATCACAAATGACATCTGGTATACCATCATTTACTGGACAAACGCGGGATGAAAAGGGTTTTGGCTCTACTGGTGTTACACTTTTAACTGTGGATTTACAAAATAGACCAAAACAAAAAGTGGAAATTACCCATGGACATCAAAGCATAACCCTTTATGGATTATTGGATACAGGAGCTATTACAGCTTTTACAGATGCAGGAAAGAAATCAAGGCGTGCTGCTGTCACCTGGCAAGAAAAAGGACAATGGAAGCATCAACTTCTTACAGCAGATCCTGCAGATAGTTTATAAACTTTGGAATTGTTAGCAGTAGTATGGGCAATGTCTAACTTACAGGAGCCTTAAATGTGGTCACAGACTCTATGTATGTTGCCGGAGTAGCCAGACGAATAGAGGAAGCAGCAATTAAGGGAGTGAATAATAAACGATTGTATGAGTTATTGATACAATTAAGGAAAGCTTTACGAGAGAGAAATGCAGTGTATTCTGTGATTCATATTGGGAGTCATAAATGGTCTGAAGGTTTAGGAGAAGGGAATGAACGTGCAGACAAATTGGTTACTTTACCCATTGATAACTCTTGTCCTATTGACAAGCATACATTGGCCAGAGAAGCACATAGTAAATATCATCAAAATGCAAGAGGGCTTGCAAAACATTTTGAGCTGAGTTTATCAGAAGCTAAAGCCATTGTTAGAGCATGTCCAATATGTAGTTATCATAATGAGGGAATAGGTTTAGGCATGGGAGTTAATCCTCGAGGTTTGGAAATAAATGAAAAATGGCAAATGGATGTTACCCAGGTACCTAGATTTGGTAAAGTTAAGTGTGTGCATGTCACTATAGATACATATAGTCACTACATATGGGCTACGGCTCAGGCAGGAGAAAAAGCTACACATGTTATCAGGCACCTGTTAAGTTGTTTTGCTGTTATGGGAGTCCCAAAGAGTATCAAAACGGATAATGGTCGAGCTTATGTGAGTGCTAGGGTCCAGAAATTTTTGAATCAGTGGTCTGTTAGGCATGTGACAGGTATTCCACACTCTCCTACTGGATAGGCAATAGTGGAAAGAGCAAATGGTACCCTTAAGCAGTATATTGAGAAGCATCAAGATTTAACAGACCCACAATCATGCTTAGCTAAGGTTCTGTATGTGATCAATCATTTATGTATTTTTGGGGAAGACGATATCCCTCCTGCAATTAAACATCATCCGAGGTCAGGTCAGGAAATTAAAACCCGACTACAGGATTATGGGAAAAACCTGCAAAAGTATTATACTGGGGTCGGGGATATCTTTGTGTTTCCTCACCTACAGGACCTTTGTGGGTGCCTGCTAAGTGGACTAAACCTGTTTTTGATGCAGCCTCTGGTGGACCACCTCACGGAGGAGGACAAGGAGCTACTGGGGAAGAAACTGTTTCTAGTCCTACGACCACTACTGTTACAGTTGAAGGGATACTCGAAAGTGTTGGACAAAGCACTGACACGTCACTATCGGACGGCCCAGGAGCCGATTGGTTTTATTGACTCATTATCAACTTTTCGTTTAACAAATCCAGCAAAGGAACATTGCCTTGACTGTTATGATCCACATTGTGCTGCCTGGATTGCTCTACGTTGTGGGGGTTGTGATAATACTTTTTGGATAGAACAATCATTATTATGGGATTTGTGGTGCCACATTTGTAAGCACGAGCACACGTGGGGTAAAAGCTGGCAAGATGAATTAAGGAGACAAACAGGGCTAAATGCATATGTAGCTTTAAATCTTTATGAGTCTCCTGAACAAAAAATTCTTGCTTATTATCAATGGGAAGTACAATGTGTTGTAAATAGAATTGAGGTTCAAAGTAAAGTCACGTATAGTCTCTGTAAGGTGTAGAAAATTAGTACCTTTAACGCAACGTTCGATTGTAGGGTCCTTCAGAAGGAATCCTGAAAGAGCACTAGACTGCTGCATTGAAAAGTTGCAAAAATTAAGTTTGCAAGTAACAGCACCAGTGAAATTAGGAGCAGCAAAACTGAAAACAGATAAGAAAAAGAAGGTAAGATAGGGAACGACCTCATCTAAATAAGGCTATTAGTGATTGCTAATTAGCTTTCTATGATTAGGGCAATTTCACATCTATGGGACTCTGCCTTGTGGGATGATGTAGCTCCATGGGACCCTGCTTCGTGGCATGCTATAGGTGTTGAAGAACAAGAACAGCGATTATGAGATAAGATACATTTTGTATTAAAGAAGGAGCTTGAATTGGTAGCTGTATATAGTAAGAAAGCTGAAGAGGCTTTGCAATCACCACCATTGAACTGGTTGGATTGGATCACACAGACAAACTTTAATACTGATCCTTTCCTATATACACTTCCTTGTTATGTTTGCAAAAAGGATAATAATAAGTGCTATGCTTGGGTAGCTTTGCATTGTGCTGATTGCAATAAGGTTTACTGGTATTCACAGAGGACAGTAGGAATTTTATGGTGTCACCCTTGTTTCGGGAAGTGGATTCAAGATTTTGTCTGGGTTAGATCTCTTGAACAAAGTACTGGCCTGCCCGGAAGGGCAGGATTGGAGCTTTTTGAGAGTGCAGAACAAGTGGTTATAGCATATATTAGATGGAAATTACAGCAAGTACTTAGAGAGCTTGAAATTACTACATCCTCACGCATCATAGCAGCTCGCTGTAAAGCTGATTTGCTTTTAAACCTACCTGATGCTATACCTGTAAGCAAGGATGCTGATTTGGAATTAGATCAGTGTATTCAAAAATTGACTCAGCCTTACAATAGACATTCTAACAAACCAGGGAAAAGACAACGAAGAAAGGAAAAACAGAGAAAGCAGAAAGAAGAATGAAGTTTGTTTTTATACTGCTCAATGCTGTAGTAAGTGAAGCGATAGGGATAACACGTTTCAGTCAGCCAAGAGAAAATCTATGGGTAACACTTGCTAAACAAATTAACCAATCATCGCTTTGTCTTAGTCTTGGAGGGGTTACTAACCCATTTCGAACATGCTTGGTAGGACTTCCAGTGTGGTCTCCTGGAGAATTTTGCAGTTTAATAAGTAATCGAACTTTATGCATGCGTAACATGTCTAACATCACATTGCCAGCACAGCAAGGATATACTGCAGGTCAGAGTGATGGCTATCGCCAATGCTTACTAATCCAATCACTTAACACCTCTTTGCATTCTCCTCCTGAAGAATTAGATCTTTTTGGAAGTGCAAATGCCAGTATGTCTAACACCACAGCTGGCGGATGGTTTAGTTTCAAACCCTTGGATGTTCAAAATTTAAATCAACCTAAAGACACATGGGCCACCTTGGATTCATCCCTGAATTTGAGTGAATTCTCTCCACAGCATTACAGTCAATGTAACGGCACAAACATCACGGCACCAATGAAATTACCTACAGGAATATTTCTAATTTGTGGAGACAGGGCGTGGAATGGTGTACCAGCTAAGCCACAGGGTGGACCCTGTTATTTGGGAAAATTGTCCTTGTTTCACCCTAATGTGTCCTTGCTAATGCAGCTCAGTCAAACATCAAACAGGAAAAGGCATAGTATACATGACTTGGACTGCAGCCAGATAAGAGATCCAAAGTTTTGGGGTACATTCAGACAAGTAGTAGTTTCAACTATCTTACCAGGAGGATCTGCCAATAAAGCTATGAATTTAGCAAAACAATTAGGGTGCTGGACAAGAAATGAGCTGAACCAGACATCCCAAATTCTGGACATGATGACTGCAGATGTGCAAAGTGTTAACCATGCTGTTTTACAAAATAGAGCTGCTGTAGATTTTTTGCTCTTAGCACAAGGGCATGGATGTGAAGAATTTGAGGGAATGTGTTGTATGAATTTGTCTGATCATTCGGTGTCCATTCATACTAAGATAAAAGAACTACAACAGGGACTTCACAATCTCAAAGAAGAAGAAGGTTTAGGAATTGACGAATGGCTTAAAGGCTTAGGGCTTGGACCATGGCTAAGGAACATTGTGACATATGCTATCGGCTTACTGGGTGTGATCTTAATGTTTTTGCTTATTTTGCCTTGTATTTTTACTTGTATTCAAAACATGGTTAGCCGTATGATAGCAAAAACCTGGCAAACTAATCTCCTCGCTCAAGAAGAAAGCGGGGGAAATGTGGAGGATTTTATTAAGAGTTGGTTAATTGAGAAAGGCCATACTGACTTAATGCCGCTGGTTAAGCTTGAAAGGGAGGTCAGCAGTCTCTGATTCAGTGACTGCTGACAGGCAAGAATGCCGGATGGCCTTGCTGCAACATGAGGAAAGGGAGGTGAGATTAGTCCTGAATATCTGCAGAATGTAACAGAAGAATAAGCACAAGAATGTAGAAGTAGGTGTAGTTGCTGATATGTAACTAACCAATCCTGAGCTCAACTTTTGCAATATGTATGAAGCTTATTAAGAACTATATTTAACCCGCCGTATTCGATCAATAAATCGGACTTGGATGAACCAATTGGTGTCTGGGTCCCCTTCCTTCGACACCCCTCGAAGGAACATCCAAAACATATGCCCAGGGAAAGAAGGATAACCAGGCTTAGAGGGGCCCTGCCTCTAGCCAGGTAGAGGCCAGGGAAAATCGTGTTTTCTGGTCTGTGTGGATTTGTTGGCCTGGCACATCAGAACCACAAGAGTACAAAGCTTTGGTTGATACTGGTGCGCAATGGACATTAATCCCTTCAAGACATGTGGGGACAGAGTCCATTTCTGTTACTGGTGTGACAGGGGGATCCCAGGATTTCTCTTTGGTGGAAGCTGATGTGAGCCTAACGGGAAATGAGTGGAAGAAGCATCCTATTGTGACTGGCCCAGAGGCCCCATGTATTTTGGGCATAGACTACCTTCGAAGTGGGTATTTCAAAGACCAAAACGACTCTGATGGGTGTTTGGAATAGCTGCTGTAGAGACAGAGGGCATCCAGCATTTGAACATCTTGCCTGGGTTGTCTGAGAATCCATCTGCAGTAGGATGCCTGACAGGAGAAGAGCAACGAGTGCCAATTGCCACTTCCATAGTGCATCGACGGCAGTATAGAACTACTCAAGATGCTGTGATCCCCATGCATAAGATGATCCAAGAGCTGGAGAGCCAAGGGGTGGTCAGCAAGACCCACTCACCCTTCAACAGCCCCATTTGGCCTGTGCGAAAATCTGAAGGAGAATGGAGATTGACTGTGGACTATCGTGCTTTGAATGAAGTGACTCCACCACTGAGTGCTGCCGTGCCAGACATATTAGAGCTCCAGAATGAGCTTGAGTCCAAGGCAGCAAAGTGGTATGCCACTATAGACATTGCCAATGCATTTTTCTCCATTCCTCTGGCAGCAGAATGCAGGCCTCAGTTTGCCTTCACATGGAGGGGAGTGCAGTATACCTGGAACCGACTGCCCCAAGGGTGGAAGCACAGCCCCACCATCTGCCATGGACTGATCCAGACTGCACTAGAAAGAGGAGAGGCTCCAGAACATCTGCAGTATATTAGTGACATCATTGTGTGGGGGAACACAGCTGCGGAAGTGTTTGAGAAAGGGAAGGAAATCATCCAGATCCTCCTGGGAGCTGGTTTTGCCATTAAAAAGAGCAAAGTAAAGGGACCAGCTCGTGAGATTCAATTCCTGGGAGTGAAGTGGCAAGATGGACGGCGTCAGATTCCCACAGATGTCAACCACAAAATCACAGCAATGTCTCCACCCACCAATAAGAAAGAGACACAAGTTTTCCTAGGCGCCATAGGTTTTTGGAGGATGCATATTCCTGAGTACAGTAAGATCGTGAGCCCTCTTTACCTGGTCACTGGCGAGAAGAACAATTTCCAGTGGGGCCCTGAGCAGCAACAAGCCTTTGTCCAGATCTAGCAGAAGATTGCTCATGCAATAGCCCTTGGCCCAGTCAGGACAGGACCAGAAGTAAAGAACATGCTCTGCTCTGCAGCCAGGAACCATAGCTTGTCCTGGAGCCTTGGCAGAAGGTGCCTGGGGAGACTCGGGGCCGACCACTAGGATTTTGGAGTTGTAGCTACAGAGGGTCTGAAGCCAACTATACTCCAACAGAGAAAGAAATCTTGGCTGCCTATGAAGGAGTCCTGGCTGCCTCGGAGGTAATAGGCACTGAAGCACAACTCCTTTTGGCACCCCGACTACCAGTGCTGGGGTGGATGTTCAAAGGCAAGGTTCCTTCCACTCACCATGCCACCAGTGCTACATGGAGCAAGTGGATTGCTCTTATCACTCAGCGCGCCTGTGTAGGTAAACTGAATCGCCCTGGGATTTTGGAGGTCATTACAAATTGGCCCGAAGGTGAGAATTTTGGTGTCACAGATGAGGAGGAACAAGAACCAGTGACACGTGCTGAAGAGGCTCCTCCCTATAACCAAATGCCACCAGAGGAAACATGCTACGCTCTTTACACTGACGGTTCCTGTTGCATTGTGGGAATGAACCGGAAGTGGAGAGCAGCCGTATGGAGCCCCACACGACAAGTTGCACAAGCTACCTAAGGAGAAGGTGGATCTAGCCAACTTGCTGAACTCAAAGCTGTTCAACTGGCCCTAGACATTGCAGAAAGAGAGAAATGGCCAAAACTCTACCTCTACACTGATTCATGGATGGTAGCCAATGCTCTGTGGGGATGGCTGGAGAGGTGGAAAAAGGCTAACTGGCAGCGTAGAGGAAAACCAATTTGGGCTGCTGATGAGTGGAAAGACATTGCTACCAGGGTAGGGAGGCTACCTGTGAAAGTCCGCCATGTAGATGCCCATGTACCCAAGAGTAGAGCCAGTGAGGAGCACCAAAACAATGAGCAGGTAGACCAAGCTGCAAAGATAGGGGTGTCCAAAATAGACCTAGATTGGAAACATAAGGGAGAGTTATTCCTAGCTCGATGGGCCCATGATGCCTCAGGCCATCAGGGCAGAGATGCCACCTATAAGTGGGCATGAGACCGAGGGGTGGATCTAACCATGGACAGTATTTCTCAGGCTATCCATGACTGTGAGACGCGTGCTGCCATCAAGCAGGCCAAGCGAGTGAAGCCCCTATGGTACGGTGGGTGGTGGTCCAAGTACAAGTATGGGGAGGCCTGGCAGATTGACTCCATCACACTGCCCCAGACACGCCAGGGCGAGCGCTACGTGCTGACCATGGTGGAAGCCACCACAGGATGGTAGGAAACCTACCCTGTGTCTCATGCTTTGGCCCGGAACACCATCCTGGGCCTTGAAAAGCAGGTCCTTTGGAGGCATGGTATCCCTGAGAGGACTGAGTCAGAAAATGGGACTCATTTCAAGAATAGCCTTATCAACACCTGGGCTAGGGAACATGGCATTGAGTGGGTGTACCATATCCCCTACCATGCACCAGCTGCAGGAAAAGTGGAGAGGTACAATGGACTACTAAACCCAGTTGAAAGCTTTGGGTGGGGGATCTTTCAAAAACTGGGAGCAGCATTTAGCAAAAGCCACCTTGTTAGTTAACACCCGAGGTTCCACCAACCGAGCAGGTCCTGCCCAGTCTGAGTCCCTGAATATATTAGCTGGAGATAAAGTCCCAGTGGTACATATCAGAGGTTTGTTAGGGAAGACTGTGTGGATCAATTTGGCCTCAAGTAAAGACAAACCCATTATTGAGATTGTCTTTGCTCAGGTTGCACATGGTGGATAATGCAAAGAGATGGAACAACATGATGTGTAATTCAGGGAGATCTGATTGTGGGGTGAAAATGATATGCAAATGCAAAAATGATATTCGTTGGATGTTACTGCAATTGTCTGTACATTAAAAACCGTACAGACATGAGATAGAAGGAAATGTGTAAGTATCGAGGGTGTTAGCAAGTGAAAGATGAAGCATTCAGTGAGTAAAGTGAAAGGGGGGAATCCTGCAGCTCTGTGGTATGGGGCCTGGGTTCTGTGGTCCAGTGTGGGGATGCAATGAGGGCATGATGAATATTGCTTGTAATTTTTGGGGGGAACAGATGGAAGTTTTACATCAATAAAATGCATGATGTGTGGTAGTATGTTGACAATATGGGGATAAAGGGGTGGAATTTCCTAGGGTGACGTTATGATGCTTGTATCCCCATTCATCTGTTCTGTTTATGCTGGATATTTTGTTCTGTGCCTTCAAGTCTGTCTCTGAAGAGCGAATGTTTTGTTTTGGTTTTGCTATCAGCCGCTCCCCCACAGCTGGTGCGACACAGAGACAGGGCAGTACATGGTGCTGCTTTTGCTTTTTGCTTTGCTCTTGCTCTTGCTTCTGCTTTGCTCCTGCTTTGCCCTTGCTTTTTACTTCTGCTCATTAGTTAGTTTAGTTAAGCAGTCCAAATTTTTCCCTGGACTGTTTCTCCTTTCCCTTTTTTGGACCTACTCAAACCTGCTCTGGACTGGGACCTGGGAACACCAAGAGTTTGCACCTTGTGACTGCAGCAGCTGCCCCAGCACCAGAGGGACTGAGAACAGAGCGACCACCCCCCAAGAGAGACTTTCTGAATTGGTCATCTTTTTCAGAATGGTGAAAGAGTGTTGTCATCTGGTACTGTTCTTTTTGTGTGCTTGGGAGTGTTTTGCCTGTTAAATAAACAGGTTCTTTCCATTTCTCTCCAAGGAATCCTTCCCAAACAGGCTGAGGGGAGGGGTCGTGTGGGTTTGCTTTCTGGAGGCGCCCCCTTTGGAGGTTTTCTCACAGATTTGCCCTAAAAAAAGACATAGGCACAGCCAGCAATGTCAGGGCTCTGTCAGGTGCCCACCCCTGAGCTGGGCTCATGCCCTGCTCACAGTCCCAGGGCTGTCCAGGCACACGAGTCCTTCCCTTGCACACACTCACACAGAGTTCATTGCAGCATGGGCAGGAGCTCCCTGGGCTCCACTGCCACTGCCAGAGCCTGGCAGGGACCTCAGCCCTGCGGGTGTCACCCTGCCCTTCCCTGCCCTGCCCTGCCCTGCCCTGCCCTGCACTGCCCTGCCCTTCCTGAGGTGCCCCATGGCCAAAGGGATGAACATGGGGAGCTCTGTGCTCAGGAGCTCATCCCAACCCTGCACTCAGGGGTTCCCAGGGGATGTTACTCTCTGGAAGCTCCAGGAGCAGCTGAAGGTGTTTGTGCTCACTGGGTTTATGTCCCCTCAAACACACATGATGTTCAAGGCTGTGGAATGGCCGTGCACTGCAAACACAGACTCCTGACCCCGTCACTTAATGTGCCTCCATGGAGGGAAGAACAACCTCTGTGACCTGGAGTGAGAGGCCACTGCTGTAGCAGTGCTGGCTTTGCAAGGGCAATGCTGGCACAGCCCCCACCCTGATCACTGCCACACTTCTGCTGATCACTGCTGGTTTCCTCTCCAGGACCCTGTGTTGGGCACATCCCTGAGAGCAAACTGAGAAGAGGATTGAACCTTTCAGGCCCTGCACTGGGGAGATGCCCTTGCACAATGGAAATGCTGCTACAGAGCCCAGCTCTGTCCCAGCAGTGCCCACGGTCTGTCCCTGCCTGCAGTCCCTGGACAGTCACACAGCAGGACAGGGACTGACCTGGAAGAGCCCTGAGGCCTAAAACCAGCACAGGGGCTCTGAAGGGGATTGTGGGAGTGAAGGAAGGGGAGGTTATGGAGGAGAAGCCTGGGGGCTCCCTGGCAGGGAGGAGAACTGGGGTTCCCTTTTCTGCTCGAGCTCTGCCCAGAGGCAGTGACCCTACAGATCCAGAGAAGCCAGGGAGGAAAGATGTCAGGCACACAGGGCAATACAGAGTTCTTTATTTTGTGTAAGCACATAGGGAGTACAGAGGTAGTACAGATCCTGGTTTATACAGTCTCTTGGTGCAATACTAAAGAAAAATACTAAAATAAAAACAGTAGCTTCAAAAATTGTTGTGTGAACAAATTCACAAAAGTGTAACAGCAGTGTAAATAGCAAAAAATACAGGACACAGAGTGAGAATTAATGAGTAAGACCATAAGAGCTATGTAGAAGAATGAGTGTTTATTGCTTCTGAAAATCATTTGTTATAATTTTCCTCAGACCATTCTAGAGCTCCTGGTTCCTCAGGCTGTAGATGAGGAGATTCAGGGCTGGAGGCACCACCGAGTACAGAACTGACAGGGCCAGATCAAGGGATGGGGAGGAGATAGAGGGGGGCTTCAGGTAGGCAAAAAAGCCAGTGCTGATAAACAGGGAGACCACAACGAGATGAGGGAGGCAGGTGGAAAAGGCTTTGTGCCATCCCTGCTCAGAGGGGATCCTCAGCACAGCCCTGAAGATCTGCACATAGGAGAAAACAATGAACACAAAACAACCAAAACCTAAACAGACACCAAGCAATGAAATACAAATTTTTCTGAGTTTGGAGTGGGAGCAGGAGAGCTTGAGAATCTGGGGCACCTCACAGACGAACTGGCCAAAGACATTGCCATGGCACAGGGGCAGGGAAAATGTATTGGCTGTGTTCAGCAGAGCATTGAGAAAGCCACTGGCCCAGGCAGCTGCTGCCGTGTGGGCACAAGCTCTGCTGCCCAGGAAGGTCCTGTAGTGCAGGGGTTTGCAGATGGACACATAGCGGTCATAGCACATGATGGTCAGGAGGGAAAATTCTGCTGTGATAAAGAAAAGAAAGGAGAAAATCGGAGCAGCACATCCTGAGTAGGAGATGTCCCTGGTGTCCCAGAGGGAATTGTGCATGGCTTTGGGGACAGTGGTGCAGATGGAGCCCAGGTCGCTGAGGGCCAGGTTGAGCAGGAAGAAGAACATGGGCGTGTGCAGGTGGTGGCCGCAGGCTACGGCGCTGATGATGAGGCCGTTGCCCAGGAGAGCAGCCAGGGAGATGCCCAGCAAGAGGCAGAAGTGCAGGAGCTGCAGCTGCCGTGTGTCTGCCAATGCCAGCAGGAGGAAGTGCCTGATGGAGCTGCTGTTGGACATTTCCTGCGTCTGCACATTTCAAACTGCAGAAGGAGGAAAGACAGGGCAGTGGAGGGGAAATTTCTCACAGAATAGTCAAAGGCCTTTCTCATTTATTCTTTCCTTCCACTAAATACCTCCCCCGTCCATGTCTCAGAGACCTTCCTTCACCTTTGTTGCTGGAGCCCTGATTGCTGCTGGCCAATGCTGTGTGAGCAGCTGGACCTTGGCCTGCAGAACACCTGGGAGTCGGCCCTGACCCCCAGTCAGTGCAGGGCAACAATGAGGGAGAAGTGCAGGAGCTGCAGCTGCCACGTTTCTGCCAATGCCAGCAGGAGGAAGTGGCTGATGAGCTGCTGTTGGACATTCCTTCACTCTGGGCATTGTGAGCTGTTCAAAGACAACATTGACAATTTGGACAAAGTACCTTGACTCAATCCTATGCTAATTTTTTACACAATCTCTAAAAATTGCTTCTCTTTCTTTAAGGAAATTTCATTTCTCTTTTTTTTTTTTTAAATTTTTTTTATTTGAGTGTAGGTTTGGACTGCTAAATAACTGTGTGTTTTCTGGAAGGGACAGAAGTCCTGTTCTTAGCATTGCTCTCAGGCTGAACACTGGGGAGCCGAGAGGGAAAACAGGACTCCCTGTGCCCCAGTGCAGTCAGACCTGCTGTTCCCAAACAGGTGCCATTTGCTAATTTCACCTCCCTCGAGTACAGGTAGTACAAATTTATAATTGTATTTTAAAACGACATGGCCTTTTTAAAGACTCCAGTATCAAAATCAATCTCTCCAACTCTTCTCTCTTTCCCTGTGCATCTGGACAGGATGAGATACCAAGGGTTGGTCTGTCTCTCTGCTGACTGGAGTTGTGCCTACTGGGAACTGTTTCTCTCTAACCAAGCCTTGTCCCTGCCTGTGCTGCCAGGGCCCAGCCCAGCCCTGGGGGCTCAGCTCTGCCCTGCAGACCCCTCCCAGCACAGGGCACTGCCCAGGGGCATCTCCCTGGCAGCAGGGCCTTAAGGGCAGGCCAGACAAACAGAGATGCTGCAAGCCAAGGTGCTGCTGCTGCTGGCTGTAGGGAGAGGAGGCTGAGGAGGCACTTTCTGAGGGAGATCTGAGGCCCATCTGCTGATGCCCAGGCTGACAGTGCAGGAGTCTCAGTGACACAGCCAAAGCTGACAGCCCCTTTCCCTTCCCTTGAGGAGAAAGCTGAGAGCAGCCCTGGCCATGCAGCACCATCTCCACAGCAGGAGGAATCTGCCCTGATGGGGTGGCTCCTTCCACCTCCAACTTCTCCCCTGCAGCGTCCATGGGGAGCTGCCAGGCAGGCTGAGAGCTGCCCCTGGCCGGTGGCACATGCCCTGGGCTGGCCAAGAGCCCTGAGGGCTGCAGGAGCTGCTCTGCAGGACAACCCTGGCTGCAGCCCCAGCTTCACCCCCTGCAGCCGTCCCTGGCAGCAGGAGTCGTCCTGCCCTGTCACTCTGACGGTGCCCAGGGCAGCCCCGCTCTGCAGCACATCCTCCTCCTGCTCCTGTGCCACAGAGAAACTGGGAGAGTCCTCCTGACACATCCCCCAGGCTGTGGGGGGTGCTGGCTTCAGGAGATCTCTCCAGGGGCGCAGGGGACGTTGCCCTGCACCCACAGACTCACCATACACAGGGCTGTGAAGATCTTTCCCCAAGTGAAGTCTTAGCTCAATCTCTTCCCAATCCTGATTGCCTTCAGCCTGTCTCTGCCTGGCTCTTGTCCTCTCAGTGCCTGCAGGCAGAGCCCTCTGCCCTGCTGGGCTGGGAGAGGAGCTGGTCCTGGGAAGAGCTGTTCCTTTAAAGCTCAGCAGCACAGACACAGCACAAGGACTTTAATAAGCCTCCTTGGGGATTTAGTGTTGTTTACATCAGACTCATTCCATAAGAGGGTCTTCAAAAAACTTCTCAACAACTCAAAATTAAATTGAAACTCCAAAGTTTCTTGAAGTTTTATTGGGTCCCACTGAGGGACACGACTGAGAAAATGTCCCCAGGTTCCAGTTAGAGCAGAACACTGGAGATAGTGATGACAGCTGGGGACAAACAAGGCCAAGGTGTCTCTGGTGCTGAGCAAAGCTGGATGTGTTTGAGGAATGCAAAGGGCCAAGGCCTGAGCCCCAGCCCCTGGCCAGGCAGATCCTGTCCCTCCCTCCTTGCTCAGGGCTCTTGCCGGGATGGGCACTGGCATGTGGGGATGTGCAATGCCAAGGGCAGGAGCGTGGGGCGGCCCCTGCCAGGCAGCTGAGCAGGGACAAGGAGGCAATGAGGCCCCAGCCCTGCAAGGATCACTTGTCCCCTCGTGTCCTCAGGCCCAGGCCCAGCAGCCATGGCCAAAGTGCTGCCCAAGTTGGCTCTGGCAGGGCTGTCTTGCAGCTGCTGCCCATCCCTGTGCCCTGTGCAGCCCAGGCTGTCCCACGGTGTCCCTGCCCTGCGCCTCTGTCCCTGCAGGCTGTTGAGAACTGACCCCTCTGTACTTTTTGGACACATACGTTGGCATATTGGAATGTTGTCCACATGGATGGCAACAGAACACCAAAACAAATTCTCATCCTTTTTTTCTGAATATATAGCATCGTAAGTCCCTATACTATCCTTTGGTGGCTTTTATTATAATGAAACTGTCCTTTCTCAATAGAAGGTTGTCCTTCTTTGTGTGTAATATCTAAAACAAAGGTAAAAAAAATTAGAAATTATTTTGGGCATTGGAATTCATGACTGTAGCACTCCAGGAAGGGGAAAGTTAGAATCCATGTGTTTTTTAATACAACTATTGTTCTGGAAGCTTGAAACATAACTGAAGAGGACAACAGGGAAGTGACTTTGTCCTGCAGCCTTATGGTGCTTCTTTTTTAAGAAATTAATGTGTAAAATTATAACTAACCTGATGTCCCTTGTATTTTTAGAGGGAAAAATGGGGTGATTAAGGGTAACTAAGGCCTATCCATAAGATATTCTATAAATCTTTAGATTACTGAGCCTCAAAGGATGTTATCATGGTATACCATGATAAAGGTATCAACTTTATCAACACCATATGGATCAGCCCTTATCTGGCCTTTGGACACTCAACTTTTCAGCTACCTCATACAGACATGTTCATACACACAGACAAGTGTGCAAAAAGGTTTCTCATCTGATTCCACCAGGTCCCACTGGCTCTGCAGAGCAGTCAGAAAATACATATCTTGTCAAATGAGGAAACAGGGTACTGTGGAACAGTGCAGGGACCAGGTGCAAGGCAGGGCCTTACAAGCACACTGATCAGCATTTGTCAGAATCTCTCAGCATGACTGACCCCACCTATTGTGTTATTCCTCTATTTTCCTATGTTTATTTCTCTCCAAACCACCTTGATCCCTCCCTTTTCCTTCTTTGATTTTTCCCCTAACATTCCATATTAAGTCTAGTGAAATTCAAAAATGCTACTTCCTTGCACCCCAGTATTAACCCTGTGGCACTAGGCAGTAATACCAGCCATTCTGCAAAGCCATCTGGAGTGCCATTCTGCTGACTCATGGTGATAAGTTTTCTTCCCAGACCATGAGGCTGAGGCTCTCCTGAACATCTAGGAGTGTTTTTATTTATGCATTTATAAATATATTTTATTTCATTTACTATATTTATTTATTTTTTTAGCATCTTTTACCATGGTCCACATGTTCAATATGGTATACCATGTTCCCTGCTACAGAAGACTCCAGTATCACTGCTCTTACTTTCAAAATGAAGACAATACTAAATAAACTTCTGTCCTTCAGTGGAACCAAACTACTGACAGAGATCTGATGTAAATCTCTCCTTGTTACAGTGATTGACAAGGGTGTTGGCTAAATATCTCCCAAGGCTGCAGCCATCTTTTGGTAATGTGGAACCGGTCTTGGACCACATAAGCCATGTTGTAAAATTCATCCCCTGGCTGCCCCACCTGGCTGGCCCCTTCCTTTGCTGACAGCTCTGCCTCCTGCCTGCCTCTGCCTGCCCACACAGAGCCTTGGGCTGGACCAGACTCCATCTGGGGAACATGTTGCACCACAGCCCTTCCCAGGGAGGAAAATTCCTTTCTCTTTGTTCCCAATCTGGGCTTCCCCAACTGCCTTTGGCATTGATGTTTTCCTTTTTCAGGCTGTTGTCTACTGTGTCAAAAGAATCCACCATCTCTGAAACCACCCTTCAGTCCCTCCCAGGGCTCTTCTCTGCTGTCCTCAGTCTCCACCCCACTGAGAACAGAGCTCCTCTGTCCCTGTACAGTGCTCCTGTGCTTGAGGCCATGGGTGCCTGGGGAAGAAGGACAGTTCTTTCCTACAGGAAGGAAATCACAGAGCCCCAGGGTTTTGAAGGCAGATCAGAGGCAGTCACCAGAGGGCAAGGCCAGCCAGACCTGTCTGTCCTTGCAGCTTTTGTCTGAAAGCAACCCTTGGATATTTTTGGAGTTTTGGAGGTGGAATTCCATTTCAGCCATGAGTGCCTAGGCCAGAATGACAGTTCTTCTCCACAGGAAGGAAAGGGCAGAGCCCCAGTGTTTCATAGGGTGATTAGAGGCAGCCCCAAGGAGGCCAAGGCCAGCCAGACCTGTTTGTCTTGGCAGCTTTTGTCTGGGAGCAATCCTTGGATATACAGAATTTGGGAGACCAAATCCCAGTTTTGTCCATGGGCACTTGGACACGAAAGATAGTTCTTTTCCATAGGAAGGAAAGTACAGAGCCCGAGTGTTTCACAGGGAGATGAGACCTGGCCCTAAGAAAGGCAAGGGAACCTAGACAGTCCTGGCAGCTTTTGTCTGGGAGCTGTCCTTGGATATAAGGAATTTTGGAGGCAGATTCCCAATTTTGGCTATGGACATCTGGGTTTGAAAGATGTCCATGGAAAGAAAAGCTCGGCTCCCCATTGTTTTGAAGGCAGATGAGAGGTGGCCCCCAAGATGCCAAGGCCATCCAGAGCTTTCTGTTTTTGCAGAAATGGGACAATCTTTGGATTTATTTAAATATGGAGGTAGAATCCAATGTCAGCCATGAACCCCTGAAGGAGGACAGCTCTTTCCCACAGGAAGGAAAGCACAGAACTCCAGGGCTAGATGAGAAGTAACCCCCAACATGCCAAGGTCAGTTGGACCAGTTAAGCCAAGCCAACCAGAACTTTTCCATGTTCTTGGATCCCTGGGGCCCTGCAGCATCACAATTGCCCCTTGGTTCCACGAGGCTCCGTAGTATCGCAAGAGATCTTTGTTTCCATGAGGCCCAGCAATACCACAATGGTCTCCTTGGCTCTGCAGTGGCACAGTGGCCCCTTGCTTCCATGAGGCCTTGCAGTATTAAAATGGTTTCGTTGGTTTCATGGAACTGTGCAATGGCACAATGTCTCCTTGGTTTGATTGACTTTGGCTGTGGCACCTACCTGCAAGAGACAGCCTACACTCACGAGCTAGAGAGCAGACCTCTGAGTTTTTTAGATGATGCCATTGCTTTTTCTTCTCTTCTACATAGAGAGGAAGGGTGAGTTTGGCTCACATCTCCACTGCATGGCTCACAAGGCCACAAGACCTGTAGTTACAAGAGCTTTGAAGGATTTCTTGGCCAAGAAGACACTGCCAACAAGGATATTTATGTTTTGCAGCCAATCCTTCAAAATTTCAACTTAGGGACTCATGCTACAGCGTAAGCTTCCTTAGCCAATCATGTTATGACACACAAACCTACAGCACTGCATCCTAAGCTTCTTGCTTACCATTGTAACTACTTTTATTTTTCTAGATCTTCAGCACTAAAACTCTAAACTTTCTTCCACTTCAACCTTCCTCCCCGTGTCTCTGCTATAATAAACTAGAAATGCACATTCTCGCTTCTAGCACCTAAGTTTGGAAGCCCTTTCCAAGGTCTTTGATCAAATCCTGTGTTTAATTCTAAGCTTTGCTGACAAGACCAACGGTCTGAGATTTCCCTGCATTTGGGTTTCCAACAATACTGATGCTGTTAGTTCCAGAGTGCCCAGGGTCCCTCTTGCAAGTCAACTCTGGCAGGAACAAGGTGGCTGCTGGGGGGCTGCTTGTGGCCTCTGACAGCCCATTGCTCAGGGCTTGCCAGCACCCCAGCCCCTCAGGCTCTGCCCCAGCCCAGCCAAGCTGCCCGGCAGCAGCGCCGCAGCCCCACAGCAGCTCCAGAGCAGCCCCATCCAGAGTCACCTGGAAGCCCTCAGCAATCCAGCCAGCAGCACACGGGCAGGAATACATGGATGGTGCTTCCTGCCTGGCACAGGGCTTGTGGCCATCTCCAGGCTCTGCTCTCACAGGGATCCCCGTAGCCCTGGCCCCTGCCCAGCCGCTCTGTCACCAGCACAAAGGCTTCAGCAGAATCACTACAGGCCAAGGGGCTTCTGGCCAGTTTTCCTTGCCCACTGTACGTCTGGGCAGGTTGCTGAGCACAAGCACCCTTTTCCCCCTTCAGGGACTCAGGACCTCTCAGCCTGCTCTGCTGCTGAGCACAAGCTGCCTTTTCACCCTTTCCTGCCTCTTGCCCTGCAGACCCTGTGCAGCAAAGAAAAGCTCCTGGCAGTCTGTGTATCATAACACATTCTATAATTTATTTATTTACAATAATCTATATTATATAATAATATATATAATTATATATGCTCTATGATTGATTTATTTACAATAAAGATAAACAATGGAAAAGAAGAAAAGAAAAATCTTAGAGAAAATTAAAATTCCCCCTGGCTCAGGTTTTCCCAGCAAAGAGAGCCTCCAGGATCAGCTCTCCTCAGAGCTCCTAGAGTGTAGCCAGCGGTGCCCTGACAGACGAGGCCAAGTCCTCCATTCCCTGTGCAGCTGATCTTGCAGCCTCATGCAGTGTTTCATGTGCCAGCTGTTACACGTATGAAATACAAAGCTGTGTTTCGTGTCAGGTACATACAGGAAATGTGTGTATTTGTGATTGCAATATGTGTGGAGACCAACAGTGGGACATTTGCAAATTCTAATAATAACTGAGGAAAGTAAAGCATGGAAGAAGGCCTTTGAACTTATCCTTTGTACCTTTATAGATCTTAAGTTGATTAAGGAGCATTTGAATTAAAGCGTTAAGGATATTGCTTTTTAACAGGAACTTTCTGCTTGTAGTTAAGCCTTAAAGAGTTTTGCAATATAACCTATTGAAGTATAATTTTAGAATATTGCTTGTAGTAAGGATCTTTGAAACTATAGCTCCAGAATATATAAAAAGGAAATATGCTTATCTCATGCCTTAACAAAACAGTGAAAAGCATCTTGAGAAAGGAAGATGAATGTCAATTCAATGATTAATAGTTTCAACCAAGGGAAGCTGGACATCACTGTTATAAGATTTATAGTCCTTGCAATCAAAATGTGGACCCACATCTGGAGAACTGGACCTCACCAGATGGATACTTCTTCCTACTTTCAGAAACCAGACCACCACCATCTGGGGATACTCCTTTTTCTGGGATACATCCTGAGAAAAACTAAATCACAATGGGTATAGAATTGTGACGTAAAAATTTGGAATAGAAACTGCTGATGAGTAAAAATTGGAATAGAAACTGCTGAGAAAGCTTATGAGTACCCCTATAAATACCTGTAAGCCTCAACTATCGGTGTGCAGTTGGAAGGAAAACTTCCCCCACTTTACCCAGCGCTGTGTTGCTCATACTTTACCATATTAATTAATAAATTGATTGCTTCTTGAATGAAATAAACAGGGCCAGGAGACTTTCTCTCCTTTTAACGCCCTTATTAAAAGTGATCAGCTCAGGATTGGGCAGCTCGGATGGGTCTGCAGCTTCCTGTTGTCTCTCCCAAGGCGACAAGGAAAAGGAGGATATGCGCAGCTTTGTCCACTAGGGGCAGAACTGGGCATCCAGTCTTTGTGGGAACCTTTAGGGCATGGTGACCCCTTCCGATGTTACTTTTCCCCGCTCCTTCCCGTCCGCTCCCAGCGTCGGGACGACTCCTGTGCTCAGGGTGAGAGGGGCTCCGAAGGTGTTCCACATCTCTGCAGGCTCAGCATTCCATTCCTGACGTCCAGACATCACTTCAATCTCTCAACTATTAGGTGGCTCATTGTTTTGGGGTCTTTTTAAGCAAGCTAGAAGCAGTAGCTTCTCATGGCATGCTGGTCCTTGAGTCACTTTGCATAGCCCCCCTCACCCTCTCAGGTCTCTTCACCATTCTGGGGAAAAGTACAACTTAGCCTCGAGCAAGGCTCTGCTAATACAAAAGGAGCAATTAGCCACAATGACCCGTGATTACAATAACAAAACAAGCAGAACTTTGGCAGCAACAGTGATCTGGCTGATTTTTGTAACCTTTTCTCACCAAAAAAATTAACAAAATTTTTATTCATAACATTGGCCTAGTCAAGTTTCTCATTTATTACACCCCGGGCTGCAAACAAACCCCGCTCGGGGCGAGCACAAGAGCCAGGCCCAGCGCTGAGCACCAGCTTGAGCCCAGCAGGGCCTTGGAGGAGGCGGGGGCGAGCCCCGGGCTGGAGAAGGGCTCGGGGCTGGGGGTGGGGATGATGGCGCCGAGCACCCTGCCTGTGTCCCCCTCGGCCCTGCGGTGCCACGGGACCAGAGCCCGGTTCCAGGGCTCAGTCCCTGCTGCCGCAAGGGCGCTGCCCAGGGCTCCCCGCCCAACGGGGCCAGGCCTGCGGGCTGAGGGGCAGCCGCCGCCCGCTGTGGCGCCTTGTCCAGGCTGGAGAAGGGCTCGGGGCAGGGGCAGCAGCAGTGGCAGGGTCGCTCCTCCGCCCAGGGCATTTGCGCTTCAGCCGCAGCAGTGCTGGCGGCTTCCCGGAGCTGGGCGAGTGCCCGGCTTGGCGGGGGCGGCCATGGCCGAGCGGGGCCCGGGGAAACCACGGTCCCGTCTGGGCCCAAAGGGCACCCGCTCGGCCCCGGGCAGTGCTGAGGGAGCCACACCGCCATCGCTGCCGCCCTCAGGGGAGCCACCAGAGCATTCACATGCTTCAGACACTTGTGTACACAGCGGCATGAAAGCATTGCTCCTTTGCAAGGCTGCATTACAACACACGAGTAACAAAATCAGATTTAGTCCAGATTTACTCCTTCCCATGCATCATTTATCAAGAATCTACTCAAAGTGGAGTGAGTGATAGGAGACACATCAGGTGTAGTTCTTGAGAATTTATTCTTACTCCAATTTTCCAAGTTCTGACACTGGTTTGAAGTGCCCATGTCCACTGTTGGAGCCATTCACAGCGAAAAGGAGCAGCACAGCTGAACAGAAAAAGCTGGCTTTGCCCTCAGACCAGTAGGAGGGCACATGACTCTAACACACAGGAAGATCTGTTGATCTTTTCCAAGATCAACAGTATCTCAGTCATTTGTCCCTCAATCAACCAGTCCTCAAATTGTTCCAGCTCATTACTCTCAAGTACAAAGTTTGAATTAGCCTCCTCAAAACTAATTCATCTATTAAACGATTTATGCTAGGTGAACATTCCTACTAGAGTTGTCAATCCTTGTCAACAAAGACAACAAATTCCTCACAACCATGTCTTTGTGCCAGTAAAAGAAAATCAATTGCTACTCTGTTTTGAAGGGTAGCATGTCTAACACTATCAACATTGGCTAACATATCCCTAATTGCACAGGATGTGGCATTAGCTTGTTTGCTTAGCTAACATCTAACTTGATCTAATTGTTTCAATGCCACTGCTGAAGCTAAATATAATAACAATATAATAAATATACTTGCGGAAAACCTTCTTGCAGCTTTCCAAGGCATGAAATCACTCTGACAGTTCTCCTCCTAATTAGGAACAGCTCTCCTTCTCTTTTGTTTCTTTTTCATGACCGCTTTAGCCGTGGGTGCAATTGTTGTATGAATTTGTCCGATCATTCTGAATCCATTCACAAAAGCATACAAAAACTGAAAGATTTGGCAGCTCAAATTAAAGTAGATGATGGTTCCTAGTTGGATGATTTGTTCCAAGATGGAGCTTTGCGCCTTGGCTAAGGCAACTTTGCAAGATAGGTCTTTATGTATTGGGTGTTCTGATAGTGATATTAATAGTAATTTCCTGCATACTTCAGTGTGTGCGGCGAATGATGAACAAAACGGTCCGAGAAGTTTTTGTCATACAAGAGAGAGAATTAGGAAGTAGAAGCACAGAGAGTGCTGAAAATCTCACAGAAATGCCAGATAAAAGTATAAAAATGGAGGAGAGATTTGATTTAAGACCCTGGAATCGACAAGTTTTTTGAACAATGACTTGTAACTATTGTCAGACGTGATTCATACTTTTTTCACTGACTGGGCCTTCACAGCATTAAGTTGCTGTGCTGTAACATAGCAATGCTTAAGGTCAGCAAGAATAGGCCTCCAGCACTTAATAAGCACAAATATTATAACAGGGCTATAGAACACAAGTAGTAAATGACATGAGTATGAAGGTTTCTTTTTGGGTCAACAGAGAGGGGGAATTGTTGGAATCCATAAAATTAGAGGGTTTTGAGAAAGTTGTGGAAAAGACAGGCCCCAAACACAGCAAGGACAGTGAAATGCCAAGGCAGCAGAAAAAGTTTTCTAAGCTGTAGTGCACACGTGAGAAATAGAACAATAGGCCTGTGTGATTTGTCTTTCTAAGTTGCAAAAAAGTATATTTTAAGTATACATTTAGAAGGTTAAATATGAATGGGGCTCTGTGCTTTGTCTTTTATAAATGAGGCATTGTATTAGAGAAAAAAACTGCGATTGTGTTAACCACAGCTACATGTACTTCAGGTGATTGGATAGAACTATTGTCAATATGCTTTTGCTCTGTGTGACTGGATGAAACTTGGATTGAAACTGTCTTATGTTATGCTGTAATGTTAAGTTTCCTTGGCATTCTGTTTTATCAGTGAGCTGTTAGCATCTTTCCTCTCCATTGTCATAACAATGTAATGAGACTGATGCCAGAAAAATAAAAGCTCTAGATGCTGATTTCAAGTGTCCCGTCCTGTATGTAGGTGTATATAAACTGCCAGTGAGGCACTTCCCACACGTGTTCCTGTGGGGGCCAGGGCTTGACTCAGATGCTGTGGAGGTTCCTGTAATCCCAGTTCTCCTGCGGCAGCTCTTTGTCACTGTCACCTCCCCGAGGGGGCTGCACTGAGGCTCTGTCAGCATCCCCTTTGGACATGTCTTGGCCAGTGAAGTCATTCTCTTGGGCAAGCAATGGTAGGTTTGCAAAAGAGTTTTGTAGTGGCAGTAATGAAGGACATTTCAAAGCGAAGAAAATGAACCCAATTCCCATTACGATGGCTTGAACAAACCTACATATTTTGCTATGTCAAAATTAATACCCAAAGTAGGGAGTGTTTCTGTGTCTGCCATTGGGTGTGAGCCCCACAGGCACAACTCTGTGAGTGAAGACTTTGTGTCAGTGGCCATGGAGCAGCACCCAGAGCTGAAATCACACATGACCCTGAGCTTGCACGGCCTCTCTGTGTGGGCATCCAGACCCCTCACCAGAGGCTGGAAGGGGTTAAATGGTTCAACCATTCACATACCTGGGGGAAGCTGATCTGCACAGGAACCCTCTTGTTGCCTGTGACAAAGTGGTCAAGACATTCCAGCTGCAGGGAGCAGCACAGGTGTTCCAAGATGTGCCACAGCCGCTGCAGGAAATCCCAGCTTTGCCACCGTGACAGGGGTGTGGTGTGGAGGAGGTGCATCCCAACCCTCTTCCAAGCAGAGCTGGAGAAGCCTGTGCCCATCAGGATGCAGGGGAAGAGCTGCAGCATTCCCAGTGTGAGCTGTCAGGGGGCACTGCCTGGGATGAGTCTAGAGAATTTCTCCTCTGCCATGGGCAGGTCCCAGGCCATGCTGGTCTTGGGTGTAGTGGGGTTCTGCAGGCTGGCTGCTCACAAAGGTGTTGGAGTCACCTTGACACACCCCAAACATCACCTCAGCCATGAGGCTTTTCTTGCCTTTGCTCAGCTGGGATTTGCAGGACTGGCTGCAGGGCTGAAACACCAAATGCTAAAGGTGGGACTGAGGCAAAAGGAACCATGCTGATCTCACCAGTTGGTAGAACCAGCAGGCAGTTTTCTCCATGTCTGGGTAGGAGCCAGTGCAGAGGGTCTGTGAGACGCTGGGCTTCTGATTCCACCCCAGCTCCTCCTCAGAGTGCTGGAGGAAGGACAAGATGCTCTCACCCAGCTGCTCCCTCGTGCAGATTGTTTTGCGGAGAAAAGAAGAAACTTCACAACTTTATAAAAGTTGTAAAGTTTCTTCTTTTCTCCACAAAACATTTTGGCGAGCCAGCCAGCCAGGAGACAAAGAAAGAAAAACAGAAAAGACCACGAGGCCAATTTGCCCCCGACCTAGGAATTCCTTTGATAAAGAAGAACTGGCGACAAATGTCACGTGGAATGAATATGTAAGAACCTATTGTGAAACTGTATGCATATGCATTTGGAAGGGGGATAAAAGGAGACTTGAGATCTTCAGGTCTTCTTCTTTTCTCTTCTTTTTCTTCTTTTCTCCGCAAAACAAGATGCTCCCCAGATCCACAGGGATGCAGAAGTTCCTTGGTAGCCTCTGCCCTGCAGTGTCCAGCTCTCGGTGCAGGGTGTGCCTAGGGGGATTCAGGGGTATCAGCACAGGCTGGAGCACACCCTGCTTGTGGGGACTCCAACCTTCAAAGGCATTGCCCACCCTGATGATGCCTCCTTGTGGTGGCACCAGGTGGGAGCTCTTGGACAGGCTGTGTCCAAGGACACGTGGAGCTGTTCGTCAGCTCAGCTGTCACTAAGGAGTCTCTGTCCAGCTCCTGAACAGCCCACTGGATGTGCTCTGCTGAAAGCATTCCTTGGTTATTTCCAGCCTGTAGCTGCTTGTTCCAGTGCCCACAGAGGGGTTCCCTCTCTGATCTGGGACAGAGAAGCATCCTTCCCATGCTCTTAACAGGGACAGGAGAACAGAACAGCACAGCCCGGGTGAAATGGGTAAAGGATGTAACTCAGGCAAAGAGGAGTCATACAAAACACAAGCAGGATGCCAGCTCAGCTCTGCAAGGCTGACAAAGCAGAAGTTATGGGAAACAACCATAACGCCTTTATTCAAAGGCAGGGGTCGAGGAACAGCCACCTGAAAAGGATACTGGCTGCTGGTAAGGACTTGCCAAAAGTGGTACAAGTATGTAAAATAAAGTAATAACTATCCATTAAGTAAGGAAGAATAGCTCATGGATGTGTAATTAGTGTGTGTGATAAAACCTCTGCACAACTGACCCTTGGGGCAGTCTAATGGGGGAATGATCTTCCCAGTGACCAGCACTGCAATAATGAATGGCTGCTTTTTAATACTCAAACTCTGTTAGAAAGTATCTATTTGGGTGATTTCAGTATCAGTTCCCCAAGGCCCCGTAGTTTCACAGTGGCCCCTTGATTCTGGTGTCACAATGGCCTCAGTCCCACAAGGCCCCACAATGTCCAAAGAGTCCCCTTAATTCCATGGGGCCCTGAAGTGCTACAATGGCCCCTTGGCTCCATGAGGCCCTGCAGTGCCACCCTGGGGCAGGAGGCCAGGAGGGATTTGTTCCCCACACGCTGCAGCTCCCTGGGCCGCCTGGCACCTACACCTTCTCCCAGGCCAGCACTGCCAGGCACAGCCAGGGCCGAGCCACACTGCAGCTCCCTACAAACCACAGCAGGGGCTGCCAGGCCAAAACCTGAATCACAGACAGTTTGTCACTCTTCCTGTCTGTATCTGACCAAGAAATGTCCCATTGTGGGGTCCCCTTTCCTGCAGTCAGTGCAGCTCTGGGACCATCCCTGGAGCTCTGAGCAAGAGAAATGGCCAGCGCTGCACCTCTGCACTGACTCGGGGATGGTGGGAAATGCTCTTTGGGGTGGCTGGAACCATGGAAAAAGGACAGTTGGGAGCACAGAGGGAAACCTAGCTGGGCTGCTGGACTGGGGCAAGACATCTCTGTCTGGGGGAGAAGTTGGCTGTGCAACTCCCTCCTGTGGATGCTCACATCCCCAAGAGTTGGGCACTGAAGAGCATCACAACAACGGACACGGGGATGGGGCTGCCAGGATTAAAGTGTCTGAGGAGGGTCTGGACTGGCCACACAAGGGTGAGTTATTTCTGGACACCTCAGGTCATCAGGGAAGAGATGCAACCTCCAGATGGGCTCATGAGCAAGGGGTGGATTTAACCATGGACACCAACTCCAGGTTATCCCTGACTGTGAAATGTGGGCGGAAATCAAGCAGGGCCAGGCAGATAAAGCCCCTGTGGTGTGGGGGGGGCAATGGTGGGAATATAAATCTGGGGACACACGTGGTCTTTTAGTCGGAGTAGTAAACTGGAGAGCACCATTCCTAACCAACAACAGCCCTGTGAGAGCCAGCCCTGTCCCTGCACTGCCCCCACTCTGCTGCCCCATAGCTGCTGGATCAGGAAGGGCAGAGCCATGGGGCAAGGAAATGCACTGGGACTCCTCCTGAGAGTGATCTTCCATCCTGGAACTCAGACCCCAAGGCAGAAATCCCCATCCACAGCCAGGAGGTCATCATTGGAGTCTTTGCCATTTTCCCACTTGGTGAATCTTTTGCACTGAGATTTTGGTCCTTCCTTTCAGTTTCTTTACTTTTTGGGCTTTTAATGGTTCCTCCATAAACATGGTCATTCATGTCCCTGATATGGCAATTCTTTCCTTTTTATGGAAGTATTGGGAATTAGGCAAGATTAAAATGCTGGCATGGTATGCATAGGTACTTGCAGCCCTGTGGGGAAGCAATTGGGACATAAGTATCAAAGAACTGCAAAATTATTTGAGCTAGAAGAGACTTGAAAGAGCCTCTGGAAAAACTCCCCTTCCATTACCCAGGAACACATTAACTCGTTCAGGTTGTACAAAGCCCCTGACCTTAACCCCATCCAGGGATGGGGTTTCTATTCCAAGGTAACCTGTGCCAGTGTTCTGCCATATCATCATAAAATATTTCATCCTTACAGAAAATTGAAATATGCCCTCAGTCACTTGAAAGATACAGTGTATTATTCTGTATTATACTCCCCAGTACAACCTTTGGGCAAAAAAGTACTCAGCAAGTCTTGGACTTAAATCACATCTCCAAGACTGAACACTTTTGAGGAGGCCCAGAGATCTCCCAGGATGTGCTTTGCAGGCTCTCAGAACATGATCACTGTATGGGAGGTGGACGTTCTGAGTTCAGTTGTGTGGAGACTGAGGACAAAACAAGAATAGCCTGTGAGGACTAAAAAGGTGGATTGAAATATAATGGACATCTTCTTCATAGTGGAAATGAGCCTGAGATAGAAATAATGTCACCAAGTGAAGCTGTGAAGAGACAGAATGGAAACCAGGAGAGATTAATTTCCCTCCCAGGGCAGGACTGTGGCACAACATATCTGCCAGAAGGAGTCTGGGTCAGCCCAAGGCTTTGTGTGGGCAGGCAGAGACAGGCAGGAGGCAGAGCGGTCAGCAAAGGAAGGGGCCAGCAAGGTGGGGCAGCTGGGGGATGCCTGCAGGCTGCAGGGACAGAGGCGTAGGGCAGGGACACCATGGGACAGCCTGGGCTGCACAGGGCACAGGGATGGGCAGCAGCTGCAAGACAGCCCTGCCAGAGCCAACTTGGGCAGCACTTTGGCCATGGCTGCTGAGCCTGGGCCTGAGGACACGAGGGGACAAGTGATCCTTGCAGGGCTGGGGCCTCATTGCCTCCTTGTCCCTGCTCAGCTGCCTGGCAGGGGCCGCCCCACGCTCCTGCCCTTGGCATTGCACATCCCCACATGCCAGTGCCCATCCCGGCAAGAGCCCTGAGCAAGGAGGGAGGGACAGGATCTGCCTGGCCAGGGGCTGGGGCTCAGGCCTTGGCCCTTTGCATTCCTCAAACACATCCAGCTTTGCTCAGCACCAGAGACACCTTGGCCTTGTTTGTCCCCAGCTGTCATCACTATCTCCAGTGTTCTGCTCTAACTGGAACCTGGGGACATTTTCTCAGTCGTGTCCCTCAGTGGGACCCAATAAAACTTCAAGAAACTTTGGAGTTTCAATTTAATTTTGAGTTGTTGAGAAGTTTTTTGAAGACCCTCTTATGGAATGAGTCTGATGTAAACAACACTAAATCCCCAAGGAGGCTTATTAAAGTCCTTGTGCTGTGTCTGTGCTGCTGAGCTTTAAAGGAACAGCTCTTCCCAGGACCAGCTCCTCTCCCAGCCCAGCAGGGCAGAGGGCTCTGCCTGCAGGCACTGAGAGGACAAGAGCCAGGCAGAGACAGGCTGAAGGCAATCAGGATTGGGAAGAGATTGAGCTAAGACTTCACTTGGGGAAAGATCTTCACAGCCCTGTGTATGGTGAGTCTGTGGGTGCAGGGCAACGTCCCCTGCGCCCCTGGAGAGATCTCCTGAAGCCAGCACCCCCCACAGCCTGGGGGATGTGTCAGGAGGACTCTCCCAGTTTCTCTGTGGCACAGGAGCAGGAGGAGGATGTGCTGCAGAGCGGGGCTGCCCTGGGCACCGTCAGAGTGACAGGGCAGGACGACTCCTGCTGCCAGGGACGGCTGCAGGGGGTGAAGCTGGGGCTGCAGCCAGGGTTGTCCTGCAGAGCAGCTCCTGCAGCCCTCAGGGCTCTTGGCCAGCCCAGGGCATGTGCCACCGGCCAGGGGCAGCTCTCAGCCTGCCTGGCAGCTCCCCATGGACGCTGCAGGGGAGAAGTTGGAGGTGGAAGGAGCCACCCCATCAGGGCAGATTCCTCCTGCTGTGGAGATGGTGCTGCATGGCCAGGGCTGCTCTCAGCTTTCTCCTCAAGGGAAGGGAAAGGGGCTGTCAGCTTTGGCTGTGTCACTGAGACTCCTGCACTGTCAGCCTGGGCATCAGCAGATGGGCCTCAGATCTCCCTCAGAAAGTGCCTCCTCAGCCTCCTCTCCCTACAGCCAGCAGCAGCAGCACCTTGGCTTGCAGCATCTCTGTTTGTCTGGCCTGCCCTTAAGGCCCTGCTGCCAGGGAGATGCCCCTGGGCAGTGCCCTGTGCTGGGAGGGGTCTGCAGGGCAGAGCTGAGCCCCCAGGGCTGGGCTGGGCCCTGGCAGCACAGGCAGGGACAAGGCTTGGTTAGAGAGAAACAGTTCCCAGTAGGCACAACTCCAGTCAGCAGAGAGACAGACCAACCCTTGGTATCTCATCCTGTCCAGATGCACAGGGAAAGAGAGAAGAGTTGGAGAGATTGATTTTGATACTGGAGTCTTTAAAAAGGCCATGTCGTTTTAAAATACAATTATAAATTTGTACTACCTGTACTCGAGGGAGGTGAAATTAGCAAATGGCACCTGTTTGGGAACAGCAGGTCTGACTGCACTGGGGCACAGGGAGTCCTGTTTTCCCTCTCGGCTCCCCAGTGTTCAGCCTGAGAGCAATGCTAAGAACAGGACTTCTGTCCCTTCCAGAAAACACACAGTTATTTAGCAGTCCAAACCTACACTCAAATAAAAAAAATTTAAAAAAAAAAAAAGAGAAATGAAATTTCCTTAAAGAAAGAGAAGCAATTTTTAGAGATTGTGTAAAAAATTAGCATAGGATTGAGTCAAGGTACTTTGTCCAAATTGTCAATGTTGTCTTTGAACAGCTCACAATGCCCAGAGTGAAGGAATGTCCAACAGCAGCTCATCAGCCACTTCCTCCTGCTGGCATTGGCAGAAACGTGGCAGCTGCAGCTCCTGCACTTCTCCCTCATTGTTGCCCTGCACTGACTGGGGGTCAGGGCCGACTCCCAGGTGTTCTGCAGGCCAAGGTCCAGCTGCTCACACAGCATTGGCCAGCAGCAATCAGGGCTCCAGCAACAAAGGTGAAGGAAGGTCTCTGAGACATGGACGGGGGAGGTATTTAGTGGAAGGAAAGAATAAATGAGAAAGGCCTTTGACTATTCTGTGAGAAATTTCCCCTCCACTGCCCTGTCTTTCCTCCTTCTGCAGTTTGAAATGTGCAGACGCAGGAAATGTCCAACAGCAGCTCCATCAGGCACTTCCTCCTGCTGGCATTGGCAGACACACGGCAGCTGCAGCTCCTGCACTTCTGCCTCTTGCTGGGCATCTCCCTGGCTGCTCTCCTGGGCAACGGCCTCATCATCAGCGCCGTAGCCTGCGGCCACCACCTGCACACGCCCATGTTCTTCTTCCTGCTCAACCTGGCCCTCAGCGACCTGGGCTCCATCTGCACCACTGTCCCCAAAGCCATGCACAATTCCCTCTGGGACACCAGGGACATCTCCTACTCAGGATGTGCTGCTCCGATTTTCTCCTTTCTTTTCTTTATCACAGCAGAATTTTCCCTCCTGACCATCATGTGCTATGACCGCTATGTGTCCATCTGCAAACCCCTGCACTACAGGACCTTCCTGGGCAGCAGAGCTTGTGCCCACACGGCAGCAGCTGCCTGGGCCAGTGGCTTTCTCAATGCTCTGCTGAACACAGCCAATACATTTTCCCTGCCCCTGTGCCATGGCAATGTCTTTGGCCAGTTCGTCTGTGAGGTGCCCCAGATTCTCAAGCTCTCCTGCTCCCACTCCAAACTCAGAAAAATTTGTATTTCATTGCTTGGTGTCTGTTTAGGTTTTGGTTGTTTTGTGTTCATTGTTTTCTCCTATGTGCAGATCTTCAGGGCTGTGCTGAGGATCCCCTCTGAGCAGGGATGGCACAAAGCCTTTTCCACCTGCCTCCCTCATCTCGTTGTGGTCTCCCTGTTTATCAGCACTGGCTTTTTTGCCTACCTGAAGCCCCCCTCTATCTCCTCCCCATCCCTTGATCTGGCCCTGTCAGTTCTGTACTCGGTGGTGCCTCCAGCCCTGAATCTCCTCATCTACAGCCTGAGGAACCAGGAGCTCTAGAATGGTCTGAGGAAAATTATAACAAATGATTTTCAGAAGCAATAAACACTCATTCTTCTACATAGCTCTTATGGTCTTACTCATTAATTCTCACTCTGTGTCCTGTATTTTTTGCTATTTACACTGCTGTTACACTTTTGTGAATTTGTTCACACAACAATTTTTGAAGCTACTGTTTTTATTTTAGTATTTTTCTTTAGTATTGCACCAAGAGACTGTATAAACCAGGATCTGTACTACCTCTGTACTCCCTATGTGCTTACACAAAATAAAGAACTCTGTATTGCCCTGTGTGCCTGACATCTTTCCTCCCTGGCTTCTCTGGATCTGTAGGGTCACTGCCTCTGGGCAGAGCTCGAGCAGAAAAGGGAACCCCAGTTCTCCTCCCTGCCAGGGAGCCCCCAGGCTTCTCCTCCATAACCTCCCCTTCCTTCACTCCCACAATCCCCTTCAGAGCCCCTGTGCTGGTTTTAGGCCTCAGGGCTCTTCCAGGTCAGTCCCTGTCCTGCTGTGTGACTGTCCAGGGACTGCAGGCAGGGACAGACCGTGGGCACTGCTGGGACAGAGCTGGGCTCTGTAGCAGCATTTCCATTGTGCAAGGGCATCTCCCCAGTGCAGGGCCTGAAAGGTTCAATCCTCTTCTCAGTTTGCTCTCAGGGATGTGCCCAACACAGGGTCCTGGAGAGGAAACCAGCAGTGATCAGCAGAAGTGTGGCAGTGATCAGGGTGGGGGCTGTGCCAGCATTGCCCTTGCAAAGCCAGCACTGCTACAGCAGTGGCCTCTCACTCCAGGTCACAGAGGTTGTTCTTCCCTCCATGGAGGCACATTAAGTGACGGGGTCAGGAGTCTGTGTTTGCAGTGCACGGCCATTCCACAGCCTTGAACATCATGTGTGTTTGAGGGGACATAAACCCAGTGAGCACAAACACCTTCAGCTGCTCCTGGAGCTTCCAGAGAGTAACATCCCCTGGGAACCCCTGAGTGCAGGGTTGGGATGAGCTCCTGAGCACAGAGCTCCCCATGTTCATCCCTTTGGCCATGGGGCACCTCAGGAAGGGCAGGGCAGTGCAGGGCAGGGCAGGGCAGGGCAGGGCAGGGAAGGGCAGGGTGACACCCGCAGGGCTGAGGTCCCTGCCAGGCTCTGGCAGTGGCAGTGGAGCCCAGGGAGCTCCTGCCCATGCTGCAATGAACTCTGTGTGAGTGTGTGCAAGGGAAGGACTCGTGTGCCTGGACAGCCCTGGGACTGTGAGCAGGGCATGAGCCCAGCTCAGGGGTGGGCACCTGACAGAGCCCTGACATTGCTGGCTGTGCCTATGTCTTTTTTTAGGGCAAATCTGTGAGAAAACCTCCAAAGGGGGCGCCTCCAGAAAGCAAACCCACACGACCCCTCCCCTCAGCCTGTTTGGGAAGGATTCCTTGGAGAGAAATGGAAAGAACCTGTTTATTTAACAGGCAAAACACTCCCAAGCACACAAAAAGAACAGTACCAGATGACAACACTCTTTCACCATTCTGAAAAAGATGACCAATTCAGAAAGTCTCTCTTGGGGGGTAGTCGCTCTGTTCTCAGTCCCTCTGGTGCTAGGGCAGCTGCTGCAGTCACAAGGTGCAAACTCTTGGTGTTCCCAGGTCCCAGTCCAGAGCAGGTTTGAGTAGGTCCAAAAAAGGGAAAGGAGAAACAGTCCAGGGAAAAATTTGGACTGCTTAACTAAACTAACTAATGAGCAGAAGTAAAAAGCAAGGGCAAAGCAGGAGCAAAGCAGAAGCAAGAGCAAGAGCAAAGCAAAAAGCAAAAGCAGCACCATGTACTGCCCTGTCTCTGTGTCGCACCAGCTGTGGGGGAGCGGCTGATAGCAAAACCAAAACAAAACATTCGCTCTTCAGAGACAGACTTGAAGGCACAGAACAAAATATCCAGCATAAACAGAACAGATGAATGGGGATACAAGCATCATAACGTCACCCTAGGAAATTCCACCCCTTTATCCCCATATTGTCAACATACTACCACACATCATGCATTTTATTGATGTAAAACTTCCATCTGTTCCCCCCAAAAATTACAAGCAATATTCATCATGCCCTCATTGCATCCCCACACTGGACCACAGAACCCAGGCCCCATACCACAGAGCTGCAGGATTCCCCCCTTTCACTTTACTCACTGAAAGCTCCATCTTTCACTTGCTAACACCCTCGATACTTACACATTTCCTTCTATCTCATGTCTGTACGGTTTTTAATGTACGTCCTGTCCAGATGCACAGGGAAAGAGAGAAGTGTTTGTAGAAAATAAATTTTTAACTGAAGAATTCAAAAAGTTCACTTTATTTTTCAAGAAAATTTTAAGTGTGATCACGCTGAAATCAAAAGTGGTGAAATGAACAAAGGGCACCAGTGTGGTTCCAGCAGGTCTGACTGCACTGGGGCACAGGGAGCCCTGTTTTCCCTTTTGGGCTCCGCAGTGTTCAGGCTGAGAGCAGTGCTGAATATGAGACAGAAACTCTGTGAGGCAGAAACTCAGCAGCACAAACCCGAACTCAAATAAAGTTCAGCAAAATTCCGTTACGGGAAGAAAATTAATTTTAAGGGGATTCCAAATAAAATACATAGGATTAACATAAAGCCTTTGTCCAACTATTCAAGTCTTCTTTCAACAGTCCACGATTCCCACAGTGAAGAAATGCCTAATCTGGCACTGCCATTTCCTTTCCAGACAGGTGATAGTCCTCTATAAATAACCATAACCCAAGGCTGCAAATCCAACAGCATCTCCATCAGGCACTTCCTCCTGCTGGCATTGGCAGACATGCGGCAGCTGCAGCTCCTGCACTTCTGCCTCTTGCTGGGCATCTCCCTGGCTGCCCTCCTGGGCAACGGCCTCATCATCAGCGCCGTAGCCTGCAGCCACCACCTGCACACGCCCATGTTCTTCTTCCTGCTCAACCTGGCCCTCAGTGACCTGGGCTACATCTGCACCACTGTCCCCAAAGCCATGCACAATTCCCTCTGGGACACCAGGGACATCTCCTACTCAGGATGTGCTACACAGGTTTTCTTCTTTGCCTTTTTCATGTCAGCAGAATTTGCATTTCTCACTGTCATGTGCTACAACTGCTACGTGTCCATCTGCAAACCCCTGCACTATGGGACCCTCCTGGGCAGCAGAGCTTGTGCCCACATGGCAGCAGCTGCCTGGGCCAGTGCCTTTCTCAATGCTCTTTTGCACAGAGACAATACATTTTCCCTGCCCCTGTGCCATGGCAATGCCCTGGGCCAGTTCTTCTGTGAAATCCCACAGATCCTCAAGCTCTCCTGCTCCCACTCCAAACTCAGGGAACTTTGGCTCATTGTGCTAAGTGCTGATCTATATTTTGGTTGTTTTGTGTTCATTGTTTTCTCCTATGTGCAGATCTTCAGGGCTGTGCTGAGGATCCCCTCTGAGCAGGGATGGCACAAAGCCTTTTCCACCTGCCTCCCTCACCTGGCCATGGTCTCCCTGTTTGTCAGCACTGGCTTTTTAGTCTACTTGAAGCCCCCCTCCATCTCGTCCCTATCCCTGGATCTGGCCCTGTCAGTTCTGTACTCGGTGGTGCCTCCAGCCCTGAACCCCTTCATCTACAGCCTGAGGAACCAGGAGCTCAAGGATGTCCTGGGAAAACTGGTGACTGCAACTTCAGAAGCAAGAAATTCTCTTTTCTGCTGCAGAACCTTCAGAATATAACTCTTTACAATCTCAGCCTTTTCCCCCTATTTGTCTATTTTTTACTATGGCAACTTTTTCTATTGTTGTAATGTTTCTCACAAAATACTGTAGTATTACTCTTACCATTTCTACATGAATATCCACCTTTCTTTTGAAATAAAAAGACTTACAAGAGGCTTGTTCTCTTGGCATTTAAATAAAAACAAGTTCTTGCTCTAACCTGTCTATCCCGGATTCTTCCTGAGCCCTTCTCTGTCTCTGCCTTTGAGCACAGGTGAAGGGTAGAGGCTCCCAGCACAGCAGCACAGGAGGAACAATGGCCCTGGCTCTTCCCACATCTGCTCTGCCCAACTCCACCCTGTCCTTCCCAGCCCTGCTGTGGCTGTGAAGCCGGAGTGCTCTGGCAGCTTGGTCACTGTCCTGCTGCGTGTCCCTGCTGTGGCCACAGGCCGGGCCAGGCCATGGGCACTGCTGGAACAAAGCTGGGCTCCAGCACAGCAGCTCCATCAGCAAAGGGCATCTCTTGAGGGCAGGGCAGGAAGGCTTAGCTCTCCTCCAGAACCACTCTCAGGACCAGGCCTAAGAACCAGACTCTGAAGAGGCTCCTTGTGTTCCTTGTTCTCCCAGGGCTCAGTGGGATGAGATCAGGGTTCCAGGGTGGCCTTCAGGGGACTTGGGTCTGGGGCAGGTTTTGCTTGTTGGTGGCCAATGCCCATCAGATGGTGAATGGTCTGTGCTGAACCTTCCTGGGGCTCTGCAGCATGTGCCAGGGCTGATGGCAGGGGAATGTTTGTCTGGAGGGCCTTGGGAGCTGACAGAAGAGCACACAGGACCTGCAGGGACAGTGTGTGCCAGGGAGCAGCAGGGAGAGGAGCTCCCTGGGCACAGGTCCGTGCAGGGTGGGCTCACCTGAGATCAAGGACTGAATGTGTGCTGTGAGCCAGGAGAGCTCTGCAGCCCAGGGACACAGCAGGCACAGGGAAAGGAATCTGAGCACTGACTCCTCTGACCCTCAGGGATCTCCCCCAGGAGGATCCAGGGCAGACCCAAGTGCCTCTGGCAGCCCTGGAACAAGGCAGGCACCTCTGAGCCCCCTCCATAGCCACACAGATACTGTGTGGGAGGGGGTCAGTGCAGGGAGCACCATCACCTGCCTCTGTGTGCCAGGCTGAGCAGCAGAGCCCTGCAGAGGCAGCCCAGGGCCCCGGGCAGCACAGCCGCCGTGCTCTGCAGAGCAGCAGCCCCAGCTCAGGGTCTGGGGAGCAGGGCAGGGGCTGCAGCAATGGCTGCTCAGGCCAGCACAGAAGTGTTCCCCTGGGAAAGGCTCTGGGGGCAGCTGGCATGGGCCAGGAGAAAAGCAGGAGCTCATGGGTGTGCAGAGGAGATCTGGCAAGTGGATGCCCTGTCCCTGGGCCAGCAGGCGCTGCCTGAGGAGCCCCAGGGCCAACTCTGCTGCTGGGCTGGGCAGCAGGCCTGGCCCTGGGGCTGCAGGAGCTGCCTGAGCTGAGCATCTGATGAGCACTCCAGACACAGAGTGGATGTCCCTGATCTCCAGGGCCTCCAGTTCCTGCTGCAGGGCCAGACAGGGCTGGGCTGCTCTGCAGGGCTGGGGTAGGGCCAGGGAGAGCTGAACGGGGCAGTGCCAAGGAGAAGTAATCACTGGATATTTGGACATACAAGTCCCTGGAACTTTGGAATGCCCTGTGGAATTATTCCACGAGGCTCCACTGTGTCAGAATTGCCCCTTGGTTCCATGTGGCCCCCATGGTGTCACAATGAACACTTGGTTTCACAGGGTCCCACAGTCTCACTCTGGTCCACTTGGTTTCATGAAGCTCTGCAGTACCACAATGGCCCCTTAGTTCCATGATGCCTCACAGTGTCCAAATAATCTTCTCCATGAGATCCCAGTGTCACTAAGGTCCTGGTGGATCCATGTGGCCCTGCAGTGTCACTAAGGTCCCGGTGGTTCCATGTGGCCCCACAGTGTCACTCTGGTCCCCTTGGTCACACCAGGCCCCACAGTGTCACTACGGCCCCCTTGGTTCCATGTGGCCCCACAGTGTCACTATGGCCCCCTTGGTCATACCAGGCCCCACAGTGTCACAAGGTACGTTTGGTTCTGTGGGCCCTCAGTCTTTGTTTTGCTGGTGGGCAGGGTCAGCACCAAAGACACAGACACCAAGTTCAGGAATTGTGTGATTTATTATACCGCAAAACTGCAAAGAATCACAGAAGGAGCAGCTCAGCAATGCTCCCAATCATCACCACCAAAGATTGCCTGCAGTGATTAAGATCCAGCCCAAGTTACCCTCAGCCTTTACCATCCCCCAGACCCACACAGCAGCTGGGGAAGCTGTCACAGCCAAGGGCTGCAGAGCCACTCCTGGACACTGGGAATTCCTGCAGGTGCCTCCAGCCCTAGGTGAGGCTCCAACCCTGCTGGGAGAGGGCCCAGCTCTGACAGTGCTGAATGAACAAACTGACAGCATTTCTAGTGCAGGAACATCTGGTTTCATTCTCCTCCTGGTTCTACCCAAAGCCTGGCCAGGGCTTAAGGAGGAACCAAGGGAGCTGATTTTGACCATACAGCCCCAAACAAGGCCCGATGTCAGATTTCATGGCCTTGTCTGGCTTCTAAACACAGAAAGGTCAATACATGTCTCACTAAGGAGTGGATACATCTATCACAGCTCTAACGACCATCATATTTCATTAATGAGTAGTTACAAAGATAACCTTTGCTTGGAAGGTACATCCAGAGGTCACCTTTGGCTCAGGGCCTGCTGTTCTGGCCTCACTCGCTGGTTTCCAGGCCTTGGCACTGCAGGGACGTGGTTTAGTGCTGGGCTTGACACTGCTGGCTGACCAGCTGGACTGGTTTAGCTTAGAGGTCTTTTCTAGCAGAAAGGATTCTACAATTCCATTATTCCATCTGCTGGATTCAGTCAGGTCCATGTTGGCAGCATTACTTTGGTCGAAAAGTTTCCTCTTGCCCAGCTCCTATGGCCTGAGGCTTCAGCTCCTTCAGCTCCTGGTGCTGAGCTGCTAATGCTGAACGAGACGACTCAGAGACAAGAACACAGTGCATGCAATTCCTTCTGGGAGACGGAGAGGGGAGGCTGTGCAAACAGGAGCATTGTTTGCTGTGACCTCCTCTCTACCCTTCACGCCTTTCACTGCTTTGAACCAGCCAAGAGCTTTCTCTAAGAGTGCAATGGAGCAGCTGTCCCTGCTCCCAGGTCTGGCTCATCCCAGTCTCTGACCTTGCCTGGTTTTGTCCCTATTGCTGTGCCCTCTGTTCCCCCAGGGCTCGCTGGCTGCTGCCCAGGACTGTGGCACTGGCACAGATCCAGTGGTCGAGACCCTCTTTTCTGTGCCCTTGGAGCTGCCTGGGCACAGCAGCCTTTTCCATCTGGAAGCTCCCCATGGACAGGGAGTGCCCAGCTCCGTTCCCTGCACAACCTCGAGGAGCCCAGGGCTGCCATCTCAAGTCCCTGCTGGCACTGGGGGCTCCCAGGTGCCTCAGACTGTGTTGACACCACTGCACACGGGAGGGAAGAGGGGCAGAGGCTGTGCTGAAAGTCAGCTCCATGTGCTGCTGCTGCTGCTGCTGCTGTGGGGTCATTTGTGCAGCCCTGGCCCAGAGTCAGGGATCAGATCAAGGCCCTGCTGCTGCTCCCTCGGGATCAGCCTCAGTTTGGGTGTTCTGTCAGGGCCAGCAGAAGCATTGGCTGGAGCAGCAGGTGCGGATAGTGCCCCAAGCTCCGGGGCTGGAGGGGTCCCTGGGCTGGGACTGGGAGGGAGCTGCCCCTTGTTCTCCCTCTGCCTCACGCAGAGCTGGGCCAGGCACAACTGGGGCAGCACAGCCAACAGGAAGCCTGCCAGTCTCTTCCAGCCCTGGCTGCTCAGAGTTTGGGCCTTGAAGCCTCAGGTGGGCAAAGGCAGCTTCTGCTGGTCCCTGTGTGTGTCCCCGTGTTCAGCCATGCTGGTCCATCAGTCTGTGCCCAGCCACGGGAAAAAGCCTCAGCCCTGCAGGAGCAAAGGACACTCCTTTTTTCAGAG
Source organism: Melozone crissalis (assembly GCF_028551555.1). Lineage (NCBI taxonomy): Eukaryota > Metazoa > Chordata > Aves > Passeriformes > Passerellidae > Melozone > Melozone crissalis. Next base: position 6,395,384 of record NW_026535896.1, on the reverse strand, counting down.
GTGTTTTCTGTTTAAAAAAAAAGATAAAAAGAAATATAAAAACTGGCACCAAATGTGTAGTTAAAAATCATCTTTAACTTTGGATTAAGAAAGAGGCAACTGATCTTTTCAAAAAGAGAGCTCAGTTACTCTGTAAATGTGCTGGTGGCAAAGATTCATCAGCTGCCTTCTGTCACAGATTATGGGGTTGTTTTCCAATATTTAATTATTTTAAATTGTGGTTGAAGCAATAGGAAATTGAAAGATGGGTTGTGCATGACTGTGTCTTGAGGGTAAAAATATTGCAGTTTGAAACTTTGACCTCAAGTATTGAAAATGAAAGTCATAAATGCCAGTGGATTGTGTGACAGCAGCTTTTCCTACAGGATCTGCAGCATCACAAAGACTTCAGTGGGGTTGGAGGTGCTTGGAGCTTTGTACTGTCCCACTCTGGGATGTCAAGAAACAGAACTTCACCTGCCACCAGCCCAGGTCACCCTCTGCAGCCACAGCTCCTTGGACCTTGAGTCCCCAAGACATGAAGAGTTTCTGCTTCTCCCCCTTTGCACAAACCCACAGAGAGATGGGATTTTTCCAAGTCTTGTGTCTCCATTGGGCCATATTCCTAAAGAACCAGCAGCCAATCCCGATGGATACGGCGAGTTATGTGGATAATTGTCAGCTCCACTTCCTGCCTAGAAACCCTGAAACTGCTTCTGAATGCTTCTCCTTCAGCTCTTCGACACCTTCTCACACAGAGCTGGGAAAAAAAATCCCCTGGCCACTGGCTTACAAGGCAAAAGTTAGAGCTCTGTGGGAAACCTCTATCCATGCCTGTCCTTTTAATATATCCATACGTGAGGCTGTGCATGGATGTGTCTTGCATACAAAGGAAGGAGTGTGCAAGCAACGTGACTGACACTTAGACTGTCTGTGTTCCTCCCCATACCCATGGATACAGAGACATTATGGAAACCCTGGCACAGACAGAGCCTTCTGTCCATGGATACAGAGACATCCCAGAGCCCCTGGCACACACAGACCCTTCTGTCCCTGAGGATTGAGCACAGCGGGTGGGGGTGGTTGGTGGGCAGCGAGTCCCGGGCAGCGGCCAGACCTGGCTCCAGCCCTTCCAGGCCCTGCCAAGGCTCAGCGCCGACTCCTCTGGAATGGGAAATCCCATCAGACTTGGCCTTGCCCAGAGGGGTAGTGCTGGCCTGGCAGCACAGCTTGTTTTCCCCTCAAGCTGCAGGAGATGAGAACACAACACATGCCAACACTGACTGCAAGGCACAGCTCCAGGTTCTCCCCAGGAACCTCAGTTCTGGGAGCACTGTCTGCCCCAAGCTCCAGGGGCTGCAGTGGGAGCCTGGCTGGGCTCTGCCCTGGGGCCATCCTTCAGGGACAGCTGGGAACAGGGAGCATTCCCTTGCCACAAACAGCCAAGCCAGGGCTGCAGAGCAGCTGCTCCAGCCCGGACTGCACTTTTGTGTGCTGTGCTCTGGGGCTGGGGCTCCCTGCACAGGGCACTGGACTGGTATGCTACAGGAGACAGAGAAGCTTCAGCTTCAACCTAACTGAGGTGGGTGCATGGGCTGGGAAGGGTGAGGAGGCTCAAGGAGATTCACAGAGCTCATCCTGCTGCAAGGACGAGCAAAAGGGAGTGGGATCTCAGCAGTGAGGAGAGCTGAGGGCTGGAGAGCAGCTCTGAATGACACTAAAATCCCACTGGACCTCTGAGACATTGCTGCTCCTCAGCCAGTGACAGGATGAGTCCCTAAGCCTGGGGCTCAGCCTTTCTTGGGGTGAGGGGCACCAAGGAATGCAACAGTGTGATGGAGACTGCAATGAGCTGGGAACTCACTGGAGGAAAAGAGGGAGCAGTGTGGAAGTAAAAGGCAGGTGGGATGGGAGAGAACTGTTCAAAGAAGGGTTGAGCTACCGCTTGAGCAAGCTGAAAAATGTCATTTGGGGTCATCCCAGATTGATTTCTGTTGGGACCGGCAGGAGAAATGTGGAACGTAATATGAGTGATCAGCAAATCTCAAACTTTATTGATAGGTACACATCTTTATATCGGTGTTAATGAATCTCATACATATTGCAAAGGTGAGCTGGTTTGTTACTTATCAGGCAACTACGCCTACTTCTGCATTCTTGTGGATATTTTATTGAAACTTTTCTTCGTATTTCTGCCAAAGATGCTCTCCCTTATCCTACTGTTGCACCAAGGGCACAATGTCCTTGCCTGTTATTGGACACTGACTACTGGCTTCTATGCTTGTCCCCTTCAAGCTTAACCAGCGGCCTTATGTCGTCGTGACCTTTCTCAGCTAACCAATTGCCCACAAAGCTCTCCACACTTCCCCCGTTTTTCTGTTGGACAAGCATAGTCTGATTAAATGCAGTGGATATCAGCCTTTGCACCATGTTCTGTAAGCACATGCAAAAATACGGCAAAATTAACACTACTAAAAGAGCTATAATGCCCACTATAATGCTAACTTTAACAACAGAATGTAACCATGATCCCAGGCCTAATGATGAGAGCCATCCATCAATACCGAAACCTCATTCTACCTGTAACTTTCCAGTCAACCTTCGCAATTCAGCGAGCCGGGCATGAATGGACTGCGAATGGTCAGAAAGATTCATGCAACACATGCCCTCAAATTTTTCACAGCCATGGCCTTGTGCAAGTAAAAGAAGGTCAATCGCAGCTCTATTTTGAAGTGTTGCATGACGAATAGAATCAACATCAAGCAAAAGGTTAGAAAGTGCCAAAGAGGTGGCATTGGTTTGCTTTGCAAGCCAGCATCCCAAATTATTTAGGGCACCATGGGCACCTGCAGCTGCCACCACTGGAGTCAGAAAGGATGCTGCAATTATGGCCCCTGGGGACCAAAATTTTACATCGTCTTTGCAGTCAGCAGTAAATGCATGGATCATTCTCTTATGTCGACGACGGTGGCGGCTCATGTTTAATATCACGGACGTATTGGGTGTAAGCAGAGACAGCCATCCAATTGTACATGGCCTCCCGCGCAGCATCGATGGGACACCAGGCCAAGCACGGTCCCCACAGATTAAGAAGTAACCTGCTGGCAGTTGAATAGGATCATTTGATGAGATTGACACTTTCCCTGTGGTATAATTGCACCAAGCTGTTGCATTACGATACACAGCCATGCTGGAAGTTACAATAGTGGAATGTTTTTTTGCTGAAAGCTGGCTTCTATGGTTAAAATCAATACATGCATCTGCCATCACTGAACGTAATAGCTCCAATTCTTGGGGTTCCTGTGGTGCTACGGGGAAGTGAGAAACCCATTGGTCCCAATTATCTACACTTGTCTTAGGATTGTCAGTTTTGCAGGTGGGTACACCTGAGGGACATGGCCAGGGATCTGCTGGTAGCCCTACCAAGCAAGTTGTAAATGGATTACCAGGAGAAGATAATGGCAGGCAAAGAGCCTCCTGGTTAATTAAGTTTGCCAGGGCGACCCAAATGTCAGTCTTAGGCTGAGGTGGGGCCCATGCACGATGAGTTTTCATTTCTCCGGCAGCATCTGCACTGTCTGCAAAGAGGGTGAGGATTAGCAATCTAAAGCATAAATGTGCCACATCACCCTGGTCTCCCCAGGTGCTGCTTTGAACCACCCAGACATTTGGGAGATAAACATGTTTCCCACAAGTCGTTAAAAATGTCTCTTCTTTCTTTTCCTCTTCTTTCTCCTTGATCTGCCCAGATTTAACCTCTTTAGGTCTCTCAGACAATTGTCCCATGCTTGGTTGGGATCTTGATCTGAAGAAATTGGACCTATTATACTCGTTTGTGAAAGGGGAATACCCTTACCACACTTAGTCTGTAAAATATGCAACTTGGACTGTCCCAAAGCACGTTTAACTAAATGCTGAGTTTCCCACCTAAACCATGCAATAATTTTCTGTTCTGGTGACTCATACAACTGTAACCCTTGGTGGCCAGGTAATCCTGTAAAGGCCTGAAGTTCTGCTTGCCAGGAGCCCAACTGCCAATAAAATCCACAGATCCTGCACCACAAGTCAGGTAATTGAGTCTGATGTACCCACTTAGTTTGCTGACAACCCCCGCAAAAAAACAATACCCATGCAGCTGTCTATTATGACAATCAATACAAGCTAGGTTCCTAAGCCCTCTAAATTCAAATGTAGAAAGCACTTGAAGCAGGCTTAATATATAATCTAGGGATTTACAATGATCAATCGCTCGGTCGATAGCCAAAATACACTGTCCTTTCAGCTTAAGAAGTATTGGTTGAAGGATGATCAACAGCTTCGTCTCTATTCACTAACAGTCTTCTGTGCTCAGTTGATGGAGTTCTGGTGGTTCCATCTAACACAGCTGCGCGGGTCCATTCAGCAGGTACCCATAAGGATCCTGTAGGGGTAGAGACACAAAGATATCCTCGGCCCTAATATAACACCTTAGCAGGATCTTGCCATTGTCCTGTTTTGGGATCTCTGTATTTTACCCATATGTCTTGCTTTACACTTTCTTTCTCCTGTACATAGTGGCGAATTACAGCAGGAACCTTGCTTTCCCCAAAAACACACAAGTGATTTAAAACAAATAAACACCTTAACAGTCTTTCTTGCGGCTCTCTAATATCCTTGTATTTACCTAGATATCTTTTCAAGGTACCATTAGCTCTTTCTACGATTGCTTGCCCTGTCAGGGAATTAGGAATGCCTGTCACATGTTCCATCCCCTACATTTGCATGAACTGCTTTATTCTTTTTCTGCACCAGGCAGGCCCGTTATCTGTCTTAATACACAGTCGCACTCCCATTACAGCAAAGCAGCTGCTGAGATGCCTCTCCACTTGTCCGGCTTTCTCACCAGTCTGTGCTGTGGCCCATATAAAATGACTATAGGTGTCTATAGTAACATGCACATAGTTCATCCTACCAAACTCAGCAACATGTGTGACATCCATTTGCCAGGTCTCATTTGTACTCAACCCTCTTGGGTTAACTCCCAAACCTAACCCGCAGCCCCCATTATGATGACTACATATGGGACAGGCTTTGACTATTGCCCATGCCTCTTCCATAGATATCTGAAATTCTCTATGGAGGCCCTTTGCATTTTGGTGAAACATGGAATGTGCCTCTCTGGCCATAGTCTGCCTGGGAATTGGAGTCACTTGTGTAATTGAGACTAACTTATCTGCTCATGCATTGCCCTCTCCCAGACCAATATCCCATTTGTGACTTCTGATATGGATAACAGAAAAGGGATGTTTTCTCAGCTTAATTGCCCTCTGTAACTGAATAAACAGCTCATGTAACCTCCTGTTTTGAACCTCTTTTATAGAGGCATCCTCTATCCGCTCACACACTCCTGCAACATACAAAGAATCTGCCACTATATTGAGGGGCCCCGAAAAATGCATCATGGCCCATACAACAGCCAATAGCTCCATCATTTGTAAAGTATCCAACTTGGAAGCCTGGAGAATTTGATGGTGCAATTGTCCCTTTTCCTGCCAGGTCACTGCAGCAGTTCTTGATTTTCTTCCTGCATCCATGTAGGCTGTTATAGCATCCGACAGGGGCTTCTGTGATCTTTTTGGGCATTGAATCCAACCCCACTTCCCTACCCAGTTCAATGGTATATTGGGAATATCATCAGTGGCAATCACGCTTCCAGCTCCCAGCAGGGCCTCTTGTAATTCCATACTGTTTATCAGGTACCAGGTCAATGTATCTTTCTTCATTGGTATCTGTATCTGATCAGGCTCCTTTCCCGACCCTTCTTTAGCAGGTCAGCCAAAATTTCAATTTTTTGAAGAAGGGTTTTATGCTGTTGAAGTGGAGGAGATATCCATTCTAAGGCCCACACCTCCCTCATTTTACTGTCTTGCTGAGTAAGTGCACCCAGTAAAAATTTAGTTCCACATCAAACTGTCAGCTGTATGGGGAGGTTAAGATCTCGTCTCTGGACACTGCCCTGTGTCACACAGTCCAATATCTGCTGAAGTGCTTTAACCTGCTCAGAGGTTATATGGACAGGTTGTGCTGGGTCAGTCCCTTTTAGTAAAGGTCGAAGTTCATCTAACAACTCATTTGGGATGCCCACAATAGGGCGCAGCCATTGCAGATCACCAAGTAACTTTTGAACATCATGCAATGTATGTATTTTAATATTCAATTGCAATTTCTGGGGGGTAACAACCTGATCAGTAAGTGTCCATCCCAAATATTTCCAGGGCGCAGATAATGGAATTTTTTCAGGAGCTACAACTAAGCCATGTAGTTCCAGGGCCTTATGTATTTCTTGAATTTGTTGGCCTGTAAAAGGTTGTGGCTGCGCAAAAAAATTATCGTCCATGTAATGATAAATGGTTGTTTTGGCCCAGGCCTGTCGCAAAGGTTGTAAAGCATTGTCAACATACAGCTGACACAAGGGGGCGCTGTTGCACATGCCCTGTGGAAGAGTAAGCCATTCAGATCTCTTGTCTGGTTCTTCCCTGTTTAAAGCCGGTAAGGTAAATGCAAACCTCCGAGTGTCTCGAGGGTGAAGAGCAATAGTAAAAAAGCAGTCCTTCAGATCCACAATTAACAGTGGCCAGTCCTTTGGCAACATGGCTGGGTTAGGCAAACCTGATTGTAAGGCTCCCATAGGCTCCATTTGTTCATTTACAGCCCGTAAATCTTGTAGCAAACAATACTTTCCCGACTTCTTTTTAATAACAAAAATAGGGGTATTCCATGGGCTTACTGACAACTGTAGATGACCCTGGTCATATTGTTCTTGTACTAGTACATGTGCTTGTTCCAGACTTTCTCTTTTTAATGGCCATTGCTTAACCCACACTGGTGTGTCCGTGGTCCAAATGAGTGGGATTGAGAAAGTCCACATAATGGCCATTAGCCCAAAGGGTACTCATTTGTCAGCACAACCCCCATTTGAGCCAAAATGTCCTGACCAATGAGGCACTGCACAGTAGGGGGCAAAGGCACAACTGAGAAAACACTCCGTAAAATTTTTCCGTTGATAGTTACTGATAACATGGGTGATTTCCTTGCAAGCGTTAAACCTCCAACCCCAGTAACTGCTACTGTGGTTGGCTGTAACGGCCAGTTGTGGGGCCAGCAATCCGGGCTGATAATGCTGGAGTCTGCACCAGTATCTAATAAACCTTCCAAGGTTTGCCTGTCACCCTGATACTCTATCAATACAGCACGTTCTGGCCGATTGTTTAAGTTCATTGTTTACAGAGTAAGTCCTCCAGTGGAGCCAAAGCCCCGTTCCCCCCGGACTTTGATTGATGGGGGGGTAATGTTTTAGTCATTTGTTCCAATGGAACTAACTGAGCTATCCTTTGTCCTTTCTCGATTTGTATCGGTGGAAAAGGAGTATGTACCATAACACAAATTTCCCCAGTAAAATCAGCATCTATTACCCCAGTTAAAACAAATAATCTCATCATGGTAGCTGATGATCGCCCCAGAAGCAAAGCTCCCATAAGTTGTCCATCAATGATGATTGGTCCCTTTATTGCAGTCGGGACCTTTTCTGGTTGGGTGGTCATCAATGTTACCACTACTGAGGCTGCCACGTCCAGCCCAAGGCTCCCGGTGGTGGCTGGTTGAAGGGGGGCTGGGCTGAGGTGTTGACAGCTGCTACTTGTGTCTGGGCGCCGCAGCTGTTGGGCGTGCTGGGCCTCGTATTTCCCGAGCGGTGTCAGCAGGCTCCGGTGTTGAGGGTATCCAAGCGACAACTGTGACACCAGACGCTAGCTGCTTGGCAGGCTCGTCGGGTATGTCCCATACCTCTGCACCGCTAACATTTAAATCAGCCAGTAGATGGAGATCGTGGACTATTTGTTGCTGCTGCCTGTAGGGGTGCAAGGGCAGCAAGGACTTGGCTCTGCGATGCTGCTGCCTGCTCCTTCAATCCTGTCCCTAGCTCTTTAATAGCTTCTACTAACATTGCCTGACTCCCTACGGGCACATTTGCCATGCGTTCTAAAGCTTCTTCTATAGTCCAATTAGCTCCTAGGGTATTTAACACATTTTTTGTAGCCTGGTTGCTATTTTGAAGCGTGCACTGCTTGAGTAAGGCCCCTTTCATGAAATCTGCTACTCCAGCTCGCTCAATAGCATCGGCCGCCTTATCGATAAAAGATCCAAACAATTCATCCCTTCCTTGTTTTATACCCATGTATGAGGGAACCCTGCCTGGTTCTTTTATCCTGTCTATAGCCAGTCTCACCAGTCGCATAGCCTCTCAACATTTATCAGGACCGATTAACGCTTGTGCTTCTGTTCGAGCAAAAACCCCTATACCAAATAATTCATCTAAGGTCACCCCATGTAAAGGGTCACCAGGTTGCTGAACCACTGCTACACACTCCTGGCAGAGTGCTTGCCAATGTGCATTAAACAGAAGCTGCTGATGTTGAGTAAAAATAAGCTTCACTATTCCTCTACAATCAGCTGGCAATAACACCTGGGTCCCCCAAATATAGTCAAGCATAGTTTGCTTTGTGGGCTCACTGGTCATCCCAAATTGACTAACTGTGGACTGTAACTGCAACAACAGTTTCCAATCTAGAGCAGTAATTGCTGCCTGTAATCCACCCCTGTCCAGAGCAGTATACACCACGGGGCAAGCCACTTCCATGGCTGCTGCCATAGCCTCACAATCCCCCGAATCCATGATCTCTTTTGCTACCGCTGCCCATGCCTTCCTCCGCTCTTGTGCAATGGCCCCCGCTAGGTCACTCTCTGCCCCAGGGATTGGCTCATTGCTAGGAGGGGGAGAAGGAGGGTCTGGCCAGGGCACAGGTGGTGCAGATGGTGCTGTTATGGCGGATGAGTTGCTGCTTGAAGCAGGAGCCGATGTTGGTGGCAAGATAACTGTGGATGTGGCAGGGGGTAATGGGCAATCTGACCAATCTCCATAACTTTTATTCTTACTATGAGCAGCAGTAGCTTGCTGTGCAGCCTTCTTTTCTACCTGATATTGTTCTAACTCATTATGCACTACTCGCCATAACTTTCCTAACTTCTTTGCAGTTTTATCATCATCTAAAACCGCCTCCCACAGCTTATCTCCAAACTTTCCCCCCTCACTTAATTCATGGACTGTATGAGGATTTGGGGAGAATCCCTGTGCATACCCATAAACTAATAACCCATGAAGCTCTTTCTGAAAATCTATGCCCTTAACCTGTAGCTTTTTTAAAAAGCAAGTAAATAAATCATATGCTGCTTGCCTTTCCATTTCAAAAACATCAGCACTGTTGCAGCCCCACAAGGTCTCGGCAGCACGTATCGGCCGGGCTCTCCTTTGAAGTCACCCAGGGCGCAGCACCACCCCTCTTTTCAGCGGTGCTTTTTCACCGTCCTTGCTGCAACAGGACCCGAACTCCTTCACCGATCCCCTGTGGTCGCTATTACCAGTATCACGTTGTTGGGGTCACCATGTTGTTGGGATCAGCGGGAGAAATGCGACACGCAATATGAGTGATCAGCAAATCTCAAACTTTATTGATAGGTACACATCTTTATGTTAATGCTAATGAGGCTCATACATATTGCAAAGGTGAGCTCACTATTGGTTAGTTACTTATCAAGCAACTACACCAACTTCTGCATTCTTGTGGATATTTTATTGAAACTTTTCTTCGTATTTCTGCCAAAGATGCTCTCCCCTATCCTGCTGTTGCAGCAAGGGCACAATGTCCTTGCCTGTTATTGGACACTGACTGCTGACTCCTATACTTGTCCTCTTCAGGCTTAACCAGTGGCATTATGTCGACATGACCTTTCTCAGGTAACCAACTGTCCACAAAGCTCTCCACACGATTCTCCATCTAAGATTGCATCATGAATAACTCTTGACCAGCATTGCTGTATTGGATCTTTTTCTGGCTTGGGAGCCTGTGGAGGTGACACAAGCCACCCAGGGACTTGTAGAGCAGTAGGAGTGATAGGCACTGAAGTGGAAAGGGGTGTAGGTAAAACTTCTGATTTTTTCACGTTTTCTGTTTGTTTTTCTAATTGTTCTTGCCAGGAGGATAATTCTGCTATTTTCTTTAGTATTTCTTGAAGTGGATCATTAAGTTTAGGGTATTTTGATTCACGAGTTTGATTTCTTTCTTCTTCTTCCTTGAATTCATCTGACGATGTTTCAGGCAAGGGGGGATACAAAGGGGAGCAGCACGGTGAATGACACGAAGAACGAGAACAATATGGAGAAAAATATTCTTTTTTCATTTTATCTTGCATGCAAGCTGTAACTTCTCTTTTTGGTCTCACACCACTAATTGCTCTGAGTGATTTATTGTTCTGGTTTTCTCCTGCAAGAGGGCGATCGCGTACTTCTTTTTGGTTTTGGTCACCTGTAAAAAGTTCCTGTAGGGAAACTTCTTCTTTTTGTGATACACTACCTATAATTTCTTGCAAAGTAGAGCAAACAGGAGTGGTAATTCCATTCAGAGGTTGAGTATTTCTGACCCCAAAGAAGTTAGCAAGACGTGATGGTTTAGGAGATGTTGGGTTTTTTATCTCTCGTTGCCGTTCACTAACATCGCCTCCTAAAGCTTCAGTGGCTGCAGCAGCCATGTTTTTCTTAGCTTTCATAGTTTCTAAACTGTTAATAATAGATTTACAGGTGGCTCCTAACTCTTTTGCTTCTTTTCCATCTTTTCCTCCTTCTATTGTGCTATCCCAAAGATGGTTTCCTACCTCTTTCCACTCAGTTGTACTAAATAGCAGGGAAGGCTCAAGAAATTGTTTTCTTTTTCATGCCCATTTCACTAGGGCTTCTATTTCTGTTTCTTTTATGTCCTCGCCTCTCTTAGAGAGGATACTTGTGAACAATCTAATTGCCGCATCTAATTCCATTGCAGTCTTACCTTGGCAGGGGCTTGTTCGGCCACTTAAGCTCCGGACTCTGGTCTCTGTGTTTGCCCACCAGTTCTCTCCTGCCTCCGACTCTCTGGATCCCAAATCAGGTTCCTGCCTGATGCTTCAGAGTCTTCCACATTTAGGCAAACCACATTCAAGCATCTCAGAGGGTCCCTGTTCGTGGCGCCAGTATGAAGAGGGTCCCACGGAGAGTCGGCTGTTAATGACAATCACACCAATGTGGCTACATGTCCTCTTCCTTTATTTAGCAATTTTGTCATATATATGCTTCTATTCACTTGTCTCACACCACCACTGCTTAATGCTTATTGGTTAAGTGGCTGTATTTACACATACATGTTACTTGTTGATAGGTTGCCACACTGTAAGCGTTTTAGCTAAGGTGAGCTAAATTAGCAGTTGTTTGGCATCCGGCTTCGTCCTTGCACAATGCTTATTCTTCCTTGTATCTATTCAAGGACAGGACATGGTCTATCTTGTTCCGAGGATGGTACATGGTCTTCAAAGTAACTCTGCAATCTGCAGGCCAGGGTCATCCAATTCCTGTAGGAGTATAGCATGCCCTTGTTCTGCCAAGAATTCTTCTACAAGCCCACTTCCAAGTTTTTAAAACTAGGGCAGCCGCTTCCAACATGTCCAGTCCATGGCTCTCACACCACGGACTTAGGACTAATAAAGACCAGTCATCATATTTTTCAAATATTTTCTTTAAAATAGGAGTCCATACCTGCAGAAGGGATCCACCAGTTTCAAAGCCCCTGCTCCCATGCTAGTGGTGTCTTCCACTTTGTGATGGTTGGACCGGAAATGGGATTTCTGGGATGCTGTGGTCACTACCATCAGGCCAATGGATGCTCAGATTGTAGGACCGCCTCTGAGAAAAAACACAGGGGTTAAAACCCAGAGCTGCACGCCCCGGTAGCTTCTTGGGACATCTGTTGGGAAAGGCTTTGGGTCTCTCCCCCTGTCCCAGCTGCCAGCTGGGTGGGGGGAGGGGAAAAGCCACGCAGCCATGAGGTAGGCCCAGCCCAAGGATGGAAGGGTGGAAGAGACCAAGAGACATCAGACAGCCCCCCCCAGGGAAGAGACAGAGAGAGAGAGAGAGAGAGAGAGACAGAGAGCGTCTGAATTCTATAGCGGCACTGGCCCAGGAGGGGAGTGCAAGGGCAGCGTGGGAGTTCCGGAGCTCTGGGACAGGCAGAGACTGAAAATTTTAACCCTTTTCCTGCATGATTGAGACCTTGCAAAATGCTGATCCTCCTGGAGCTGAATAAGAAGAGAGATAAGAGATGAGATGAGATGAGATAACAAGGGATAGGCCCGAGGGAAGTGGAGAAGACTCTTGAGTGGGAGAGAGATGACGGAGTGGCCTTTTGGCTGGACTTTTCTTGTGTAGCCATAGACTGAACCAGTTTTTTTCCTGTGACACAGAGACTGCATTTAGGGGGAGGCAGTGCCTCAGAACCGGGAGGGTTCAGTGTGAGTACCCCTCGGCCCCAGGGGGTGAAAAAATGGAGGGGACAGATGTCCCGAAGGAGAGACTGTGCCTTTCTTTTTTGAGTGAGACAAGACATCCTTGAAAGACAACCCTAGAACAAGATCTGCTCCATGCACAGTGGTGAGAGCACTGGGCATGGAAGGAAAGATGTCACGATGGCAAAGGACTTTCCTGGCGGTGCTGAGTGACATGGAAACACACGAGGTTTCAACGTGTTTCCAAGGGAAGCCTATGGTACAAGAAGGACTCCCCTCCTCTTCATGAACTGAAGATTGAGTATTCTAAAGGGTGGTGCCGGACTGAGAGTTGGTGATTTGGGGGAATGTATTGCATTGGGAAATTTTGGTGGGGAGGAGGAGGAAAGTGCTTTTTGTAAGGTTTTCAATTTTTTTTCCCTTATAGTTTTTTGTTCTTTTCTTGTAGTTTAGTTAATAAAGCTTTCTTTATTTCTAAGCTGGAGCCTGCTTTGCTTATTCCTGGTCACATCTCACAGCAGACACCAGGGAGGGGTATTCTCATGGGGGCACTGGCTCTGTGCCAGGCCTAAACCATGACACACTTACAAAAAGAAAACTAATAAGAAGGAAAAAAAAAGAGGGTCCAGACCAATCACAGCTCTTTATGCCACTCTTTGCAGCTCAAAGGCTGAAGGAAACTCTTCCTGGTTGCCCTGCAGTGCTGGAGGCCGCCCTTCACAGCTCAAAGGCTGTGGGCAGCTCCTCTTTGCCGCCCCATCCATCTCTCCACTCTATCAGCAGCAGCTGTTGTGATCACGTCAGGGTCACCAATGGGGTCGCAGTGTCTGGATAATATCAGACAATATCAAAAACCCGAGGCGCGTTCCTGCCTGGGAATGCCAGTGGAACGCAGGCACTCCGCAGGTCTTCCCGAGACGCAAAGTGAAGTGTGAGAAAAGACATTTCACTCTGTCAGAGAATGACTTAAAGAAAAAGGCCATGAGACATGCAATTGAGAGAAAAGTATGAGGGAAAAGTAAAAGCAGTTTCTAACAGCTCTCAGCCTTCTGATTTGTATAAACAATTAGACTCTCTCAGGCATCATTCTATAAACAATGGAGTTCTCGGGCTGTCTTCCCATAACAAGCAGAACACCGTCTCTGGGAAGGCCTGCCATCCTGAGAACAGATGTAGAAGTTTTGGGAACACTGGTTTCTGTTTTAGTTTCTGGTTTCTGTTTTGGTTTCTGTTTTTAATAAACAATTGTAGGTATTCTAAAACAAAGGGAGTGGTTAGAAGTTTCTTTGTTAGCCTATCACGAATCTGGGTTACAGAATATTCATGGTGTTCGTTAGCACTGTTATTTAAGGTGATGGGTTGATCAATAAAGTTGGAGTTCGATGCATTAAAGGATAGTCGTCTCCCCTTCACTTCAATATATGGTGACCCCGACGTGATAGCGAACACCATGGGGAAGCGAACGCCACGTGAAGTGAAGCCAGGTTCGGGTTCCGTAAGATCAAAACTGCAGCCGGAACGGCAAAGAAGCGCGGGAGACTAAGCGGAGGGCAACCCGCCGGCCCGCGCTGTGCTGCGAGCGACTATACAGATAGGCTCGTCCGATACATGCGGCCGTGACCTTGATTTGAAGAAGCTGCAACGTGCGCACATAGGTATGGAAAGGCAAGTCGCATATGAACTTTTTATTACCCTTTTGCAAAAAAGGCAAATTAAGGAAATAGATTTACAGAAAGAATTGCCGGGTCTTTTAGCTTATGGCCTAGAAAGGGGAATCTTTATAAATCCTCACACAGTTCACGAATTGTCTGAGTGGCGTAAATTTGGTGATTTATTGTGGCAGGCTACGTTAGATGATGATAAAACTGCTAAGAAGTGGGGTAAATTATGGCGGGTCGTTAACACCGAGCTTTTGCAAATTCAAGCTGAAAAAAGGACTGCTCACCAGGCTACTGCCGCTCACGATCGTAACAAACAATACGATCAAGACAGGGAATTTGATAAGAACGCGGGAACTCCTCTTGGCCCCTCGACGCGGACAGTTTTATTACCTGCTTCACCACCTCCCTTGGAAAGCCACGCTATGAGTCACACTATGAGCCAGGCGCAGACCGCCTCACTACCCACTGCGCAGCCCCCCTTAACGGGCCAGGCTACCAGCCCGGCTACGAGCCAGCCTACAAACCAGGCTACGCAGACTGCTTTATTACCCGCTTCGCAGCCCCCCCTAACGAGCCAAGCTCCGCGGGGTGCTTTGTTGTCTGCTTTGCCGCAGGCTACACAGAGCACTTTTGACTCTCCCGTACCTGCTGCGTCTCAGCAGCTGGGGCCAAATACGTGTACTCCGTCCCCGACAAGAAATCAGCCGGTCCCTGGGTCGGAAAGCGGCTTGGCGGCGGCGATTGCGAAGGAAAGACGGGACGCGTGGGCTGCCCTGGCCAAAGATGCAATTGAAAAGGGAGATCAGAAGCTGATAAGTTCGGCTCGGGAACTGGCTTGTCCGGTTGTCTTTAACCCCCAGCCTGGAGGAGGTTTTCAAGCCACAATTAGTGCTCTTGACTGGAAGCTGTTATCTCAATTGCGAGCTACTGTTAGTCAGTTTGGATTTAAAAGCGAACCAGCTAAGCAAATGCTCGATTATATTTTTGACACCAGTATCCTTCTTGTTAATGATTGTCGTGGGATAGTTAAATTAATTTTTACTCAACATCAACAATTGCTGTTTAACGCCCACTGGCAAGCTTTAGCTAATGAATGTGTGGCAGTTCAAAGGCAGCCGGGGGACCCCTTGCATGGTATTACTATTAATGAGCTTATGGGGCTGGGGCCTTTTCTTCGTACTGAAGCACAAGCCTTAATAGGCCAAGAAAAGTGCCGGGAGGCAATGCGGTTAGTCAGACTCGCGATAGATATGGTAAAGGAACCAGGAGGGATACCAGTGTATATGGGAATTAAGCAAGGCAAAGATGAGACATTTGGCGCTTTTGTTGATAGAGCTGTGGCTGCAATTGAGAGAGCCGGAGTAGCAGAATTTATGCGCGAGGCTCTCCTTAAACAGTGTTGTATTCAAAATTGTAACTCTGCTACTAGAAACATATTTAACACTCTAGGTGCAAATTGGACTGTAGAGGAAGCATTAGAGAGGATGGCTCTTATTCCTACCGGGCAGCAGGCTTTTGTGGCGGATGTACTCAAGCAGATAGGAATAGGTTTTCGAAAACAGGCAAGGTCCTCTCAGAGTCAGGTGTTAGCCGCTTTTGCACCTCTTCAAGCGTCCGCTGCATTTGCAGCATCAAATAAAGAGGGCCGCACGAAATGCTGCCGATGCGAAGGCACGGGCCGCTTGCGCCAGGAATGCCAA
Source organism: Melozone crissalis (assembly GCF_028551555.1). NCBI lineage: Eukaryota > Metazoa > Chordata > Aves > Passeriformes > Passerellidae > Melozone > Melozone crissalis. The sequence continues at coordinate 6,379,645 of NW_026535896.1, read as the reverse complement.
GCACCATCAGAAGTCATCGCTGCATCATCGGTACTCTTTCCTGCCTCTAACCCTCCGCAGCAGGGAGCCTCTAACCCTCCGCAACAGGGAGCCTTCAACCCGACACCACAGGGAGCCACCGCGGGCGAAGCTGAACCGCCGCGAAGGGAGTGACCCGCAGCGCAAAGCAGAGATGAATTAGCAGAAGGATTCAACAGGACTTTGGACTTATAGTTACGGTGAAGGGATTTTCCATACGGTTTACGGATTAACAGAAATGTGTAAATTCGGTGATTTATGGTGGAATTGCGGTGCTGTGCTACTCCAAACTCGGCACGGGCGCATCGGATGCAGCAGCGGGAAGATCAAAAGCCGCCGCCGCAGGAGCCGCCGCGCGGGAGCAGCCGCGTCGCCCTGAGAGTGGAACCGCCGCCGCAGAAACCAAGCCGCGCCACCCTGAGAGCCGCACCGGGAGTGATCAAAGAGCGGCGGGGGGACCGACCGGAGCCGCGTCGCCCTCATGTGTGAACTGGGGGCCAGATGTCCAGGGGCGGCCAGTTGCTGCTTGGGAACAGTGACTGGACATCAGAGAGCAGGTGATGGAGGAGCAATCATGCTGTGCATTGATAGATCGACCGACATCTTTTCTGGGCTCTGATGAGCGTCCAGCGCCATCCATTTTCAGGGCTAGTTGATTCGGCAAGTGAGTTGTTACACACTCCTTAGCGGATTCCGACTTCAGAGTGCTTTTTCGAGCGGGAGCGTTTCTCCCTCCGCCCCGTAGCCGGCAGGAGCTACAGTTTGAGATCTAACAGCCGTAATGATTGTAACTTTTGTCAACAAAAGAAAAGATTCCTATTGCAATTAAAAGACCAGTGAAACTAAACAAACGACACCAAGGACTGTTGCTGTCAGGATGTTTTTCACCTAAGTTAGAAAGATCTTTTGTTCTCCCCAGCACAGACTGTAAAGCAGATCAGCGTAAATGAATGCAGGAGTCAAATTTCGGCCGATTTGGCTCGGCATTGGTTATGCTGTCTTGGAAACACCTGTATTACCAGAGACTTTGAACATCAGAAGCCCGGACAGCTCAGTCAGTGGAACATTAGACTTTAAAGCTGTGTTTTGAAAAATTTAAAATTGTTTAAGATGTGTTAAAGTGATTGTAGAAGTGAGATGTAATGAGTGTGTTTTTTGTATTCTCTAAGCTTTGTTTAAATGTGATAGATGTAAAAGCAAGCACTGAATTCAAAAGAATTTTTTCACAGGTGCACCTTAAATGAACTTGTGTTTAAGTGTATTTAAGTATAAAAATGCTATAGCAAACACGTGAAGAAAGTTGTTTTAGCTTAATATTTTAGAATCAGGCCTGTAAGTAAGTTATAGTAAATGCTATATTTTATTTCTATAGTAAGTTTTATCTGTTATTAAGTAGTTTAAGTTGGGTTATCAATTAAGTGCCATTAAATGTTAAGGTTAAATTTGTTAAGCTTGTTTTCGGTTGGGTTCGAGGTCTTCTAAGTTTAAATTATATATAGGTTTGAGTTGTGTGGGATTTGAAGAAAATCAAATTTTTGTTAAGTATTATTAAGTAAGTTAAGTTAGATTTTGTTAAGTTTGCATTAGATTTAAGTGATTTTACATGATTTACAAATAAGTCTGCTAAGTTAAATATTTTAAGTGCTTTAAATGCATATTATCTTTTCACCACTCCAAATTAACAAAGGACTGAGAATCGCCCAGTTGATGCCATTTGAGCCAAATGACTAAAGGATTACTAACTGAAAACTGACTTTGAACATTTCTGGGAAGCTCATGAAAAAAGGTGGATGTGATAAATTCAAGGACAGAAAGAATCATTTTCAGACTTTTTCACCTTCTCTCCAGGTTCGCATGAATGAAAACAGCTAACAGCTTTCTTTTCTTAGTCCAATTACCACCTGTCGTGCAATGCCTGATAAGGCAATAACACGCCGTTGCCGGACGACCAGAGAACTGATTGACATTATTGAATCATTATCATCTTTCCATATAAGAGGACCGGCAAAAGAGAACTGTTTTGAATATCACAGCCTAAATTGTGTTGCTTGGGTTGCACTGTGTTGTGGGGATTGTGATAAGATTTTTGGGTGATCAGTTGTTACTTTTTCATTTATGGTGCCACACCTGTAATTATAGGCATATCTGGGAACATACTTAGATAATTGCGGTTCAGCTTTGATTACTCTACTTTTCAAAGGATGAGTCAGTATAAACAGACATGGGCTACTCTGGATTCATCTCTAAACCTGGAAATAGTGTCCAAACAGCTTTATAACCGGTGTAAAGGCTCTACTATTATGACACCTAAGATATTTTTAATTTGCGGAGATAGAGCCTGGAATGGAATACCAGCCCAAGCGCAGGGTGGATCTTGTTATTTAAGCAAGTTATCATTATTCCACCTCTGAGCACTGGTTCTGATCCTTCTCCACAGGATCACATTTCTGACACTGAGTGTCCTGTTTGTCCTCAGGCCTTTGGTGCAGCTGAGCCCTGGCAGAGTGGGGTCTGTACTTTTGGAGTTTGTTATGAGGCCCACATGAAGCTGCTCTGAAGTTTAAAGTGTTGCCAAGCGTAGTGGATGAGTTCCCTTCTCTTTTCTTTGCCCCTGATAGTGAACAGGAGAACCTGGCAAACTAACCTCCTCTCTTAAAAAAGAAAAAACGGGGGAAATGTCGGAGAATGACTTAAAGAAAAAGGCCATGAGACATGCAATTGAGAGAAAAGTATGAGGGAAAAGTAAAAGCAGTTTCTAACAGCTCTCAGCCTTCTGATTTGTATAAACAATTAGACTCTCTCAGGCATCATTCTATAAACAATGGAGTTCTCGGGCTGTCTTCCCATAACAAGCAGAACACCGTCTCTGGGAAGGCCTGCCATCCTGAGAACAGATGTAGAAGTTTTGGGAACACTGGTTTCTGTTTTAGTTTCTGGTTTCTGTTTTGGTTTCTGTTTTTAATAAACAATTGTAGGTATTCTAAAACAAAGGGAATGGTTAGAAGTTTCTTTGTTAGCCTATCACGAATCTGGGTTACAGAATATTCATGGCGTTTGTTAGCACTGTTTATTTAAGGTGATGGGTTGATCAATAAAGTTGGAGTTCGATGCATTAAAGGATGGTCGTCTCCCCTTCACTTCAATATCACTCCTCTCCCTTGCAGCAGCAGCTTGGCGCAGCTCTGTCCTATTTTAACCCTGCCATCTGCTCGCAGCTCCTCCCGTCCCTGGGCGGGCAGAGCAGCTCCATCAGAGCCTCCCTGCGCTCCCATCTGCCCGGCTGCGGCCGTGCCCCGGGTACCACGGCGAGAGGGAGGGAGGGATGCTCCTTCCCATCCACTCATCGCTCCCGAGCCTTGGCAGGCCAGGGAAGATGCTGGATCCACCCCACTGCCGTGTCACTCTGGCTCTTCCCGGTCCCAGTGGGTTTAATGGTGCTATTAGAATCGTTTTAGTCGATAAAAGTAGATTTGTTTCACTGAGTCATGACTCAAAACCAAGACTTTGCTCCATTTACAAAAGCAAATCACCATCTTGCACATGCCAAGCACAGATTTCAGCTCCGAAAGTGAAGCCTGGGGAGTGTTTCCAGCCAGAGGGAGAATGGAAAACTGCATCTGCAAAAGCTAGGAAACGTTTTTCTCATTTATCTTGTTTTGATAAACAGAGAGGATATCCTGTGGAATACCAGCTCCTGAAGAAACCTGATGACCTCATTCTACATCAAGCGACTTCATCATGGATTAATAGAGGAGAGAGCAACAGCAGGAGATGCCATGGGACCAGGGACTGCAACACAACCCATGGATAATTCCAGCCAGTTCCTAGGTGGGAAGCCCTCGAGGAAAACTTGGGAGCCACAGAAAGCACCAGCAATTCTTTCTGCTTTCTGATTCATCCCTACTCACCCACCCACATGCCACAGCAGAGGAGGCTGTAACTGCTACATTTAGGATGACATTTAAAAATCAAGGTTGTGCTGCTGATGGTCATTAAAAATCCCACAGCGTTTTTCAGAAACAAGTGGGTACTCACATCAGTGTCCCTGCCAAGTATCAGCACAGCAGTCATTTTTTTCTAGCAACTTCAGTTACAAGATAAAAGAAAATTGTGCCCACCTATAATTACTGTTATTATTGTTGCTGTTAGTTTTTAAACATTCACTATATACCTTTACATTTCCTAAATACAAATTAAGAAAACATTCCCCCAAACCTTTCCAAGTGTCAGATTCATCTCTGTTAACATCAGACAGCTACAATTAAGACTTCCAGCCCATAAGAGCTGCCTGGGCTCCCTCAGTAACATGTCCTGACCTGTGGTCTGCATGTCCCTATAGACCCCATGTCTGTTTTTCCATGGGACTTGCCCTGGCTAACCCAGAGAGGCAAATCCACTGCCTAGAGCTTTAGGGTCACTCTAAAGGGGGCTGCATCTGTTCTGAAAAGCATCAGAGAAATTCAAGGTCAGCAGCAGCAAGCAGAAAAGATGATTTATCTAATGGGAGATGGGGCTGCCTTTGACTCCTGCCTTAGCTGGAATGATTTGCCTGTTGGAAGAGTCCCTGTCCCTGGCTGGATAGCCAGCTCAGGTGGAAACTCGTGTAGGAGCACTGAAGCTGGGTGACACAGATCCCATTTTCAGAGAGAGGGTGAAGGAAACACTTATGAATGCCTGAATCAAGCTCTCAAAGAGCCAAGATGATCGAGGTAGTTAACAAAATACAGGAATAACTCAAAGGATTCATATGCAGGTGTAAGAAACAAGGCCATGGCAGGTACCAGAGCTGAACTGGGTGCTCAGGGAAAGTGGGAGCAGGGAGAGGAGCCCTTCCAGAAGGGAAGATTGTGCATAAAAGATGCAATGGAATAAGATAATTATGCAGGAAGAAGAGAATGTCAGCAATGTGCCCTACATCACTGATGGATGGAGAGAGCGGATACCTTGACAAAGAAAGCCAACGTGCTAATTAAGATTTTATGACCCTGAAGGCAAAGACAAAAAGCCCTCCTTTGCCACAGTGGAGGAGGGAGTGGACAGAAAGCCTCAGCCTGGCAAGGGAAGGGTTAGGGAAAGCCCAAAAGATCATGAGATGAACACCACCTCTGCAAGGGGGAGCATCCAGGCAGGTTCTGCCAGGCAGGAGAGAAGGGCTCCATCCCTAGGGCAGAAAAAGCTCCGAGAGCTGAGCGTGGCTGTGGAAGCTGAGCTGCCTGCATCCGGGAACAGCTTGAAGGTGAAGGAGGAAGTGGGTTCAATTCATTCCACACTGGAACTGTGGAAAGACATACGCCAGGCAAATGTGAGTTGTGATGATCACTTCCCACTGCTAGACTCCGCTAGGAGGGAACAGGGACGTGACACAACCAGGAGTTCACACATGTGCTGCGAAGGTGCAGGAGCAGCCAGGGCTTGCCAGTAATTGCTGGGGTGTAAAAGCCAGGCTGACTGCAGCCTCGTAAACAAACCTGGCTGTGCCTCCCCATGGCTCTGCTGCCCACTCTGCCAGGGCCAGAGTGCACACCACGGGGCTGCCAGGGGGGTCTGGATGCTGTCTCTGCCTTCAGAAGCTTCAGGAAATCACTCCAGAAATCACTGGTCCTGCACCAATGCTTCTTGCCCAGCTGGATGGCAGCAGGAGCAGCCTTTGCTGAGGTGGGCCAGAGCATCTCCAAGCTGAGTCCATCAGCAGGACTCAGACTGAGCCTGGGCCATGCACACCAGGGAGGTGGCCACGGCCTCCAGCTGACCACACAAACTCTGCAGGAGGGGGCTGAGAAGCCATGTGCTGTGTGATGAGTGAGGATATGAGTGCAGCGTGCTCCTCTGGCCAGCCCCTGGGCTGTGACACGCTGGCCTCTTCCCAAGCCGAGCCGCCGCTGCCTCCCGCTGACAACATCCACGACTGATTTGTGGCAATGACATCAGCGCCCACAAACATCCTGCCCTTCCTCACATCCTGCCCTTCCTGCTCTCCCAGCAGCAAAGACACCAGCCTGCCACCAGGCCAGGGTGGAGGAGCACAGCTGGGCTGGCTCCCACCTCACCCCATGGCTGGTGGCACCCAATGGCACCAGCACTATTACAGCGTCCGAGTGGGTCGCTGCTGGTGAGAGAGAGACGAGAATCTTGTTGCTTGATCAGAAGGCTGGATTTATTGATATATGATATATAATACATTATTACTATACTAAATAGAATAAAGAGAGAGGTTGCAGATGCTTGCTAAGCTAAGAATAGAAAAGAAAGAATCTAAAACAAAGTTGTGTCCAGGGACTCTGTCCCTAGCTTGCACTTTGTGATTGGCCTCCAATTAGAAACATGGAACATGAGCCAATCAAGCTGCCCCTGTTGCATTCCACAGCATCTGATAATAATTGTTTACATTCTCTTTCTGGGGCCCTCAGCTTCCCAGAAAATGCAGAAATCTGAAAGAAAGGATTTCTGTGAAAAAATGTCTGCGACACAGCACAGCACGGTGACACCTTCCCCATGCTGGGCAGTGCAGAGTCCAGGTCACAGCACTTGTGGGTGATTTCTGGAAACCATCACCCCATGGAGAACAGCCATCACACTGACCTACCTCCTTTCCATTCTCTGCCTGTTGTGCAGAAGCAAGAAAAATCCTCTCCTTGATCTCAATCAGCCATTTTTAAGTTCCACAGTGGATAGCAGCTATTCCATGGATTCACCTCCACTCTGGAGACAGGCTGAAAGAGGTGGAGGGCAGAATGGAATGCTCTGAGGAAACCTCAGAGCCCCTTCCACTGCCTAGAAGGCTCCAGGAGAGCTGGAGAGGGACTTTGGACTAAGGCCTGGAGTGACAGGATGAGGGGGAATGGCTTCACACTGATGGGGACAGGGTTAGATGGGATATTGGGAAGAAAATGAGAGCCTTGCACAAGGTTCCCAGAGCAGCTGTGGCTGCCCCTGGATCCCTGGCAGTGTCCCAGGCCAGGTTGGACACTGGGGCTTGGAGCTGCCTGGGACAGTGGAAGGTGTCCCTGTCCATGTCAGGGGGTGGAGAATGGGATTGGCTTTAAGGTCCCTTCCAACCCAAACCATTCTGGGATTCTGCGATTCTCCTCTCCCAAGAGGGCTGAGTGCCCAGAGGAGCTGGAGACAGACCAGTTCTCATGTTGGGAAGCAGGACTTGGACAGGCTTGGTTTAAGTCCATCTTGCAGAACCATTATGTTCAGTTCCAGTTCCCTTTCTTTTCTGTGTGTTCACTGTGAATTCCCCAAATGCAACACAATCTTTCAGCATTCCTGCCATGGGATGAATCTGGGCAGGTTCCCGGGCCTCACTTGCTGCTCCCTGTTTATGTCCTTCACGCTGTGCTGTCACAGCCCGTGCCACAGGATGCCTTGGACAATCTGGGCCACACATTTATGGCCATGGACCTCTGTGGTTCACAGCACAAATTTGGAAACCCACAGCTGACCATGGACACATCACTCATTCTTGAAATGTAGGCCACAAAGCTACTTTAGTTCTGCTTTTGCTTGTAAATCAAGGGCTTACATATGTTATTGGCCCAACCTTAAGAGCAAACAACAGCAGTGGTAGCACCGTGCCAGCAATTATTCATGCCTGTAATAAACGGCTGTAAAATTGAAAGCCAGCCTTTAAAAATCTGGCTCCTCACTGCACAAACAACAAAAACTCATTTGCAAGGCTTGGCCAGGGGAGTTTTTAACTTGGGGAGAGAGATTGAGGCGGGTGAGGATTTATTTTTTCTCTTTTCATTCTCTAAAAACACTATTCATGCCCACGTTTAGGTCACGGATTACCCTGGCTACACTTCAGCACTGTGGAATAAACCCAGTGAGAGGCACAGGGGACAAATCTGCCCTCTGCATTCCAAGAGCAGGGCCCTGGGAGCAGGCACAGCTGATCCCCCTCCCCTGGCACATGGGAGCAGTGAATCCTTTGCAGCCCTTCCTGCCTCCTGCTGAGCCAGCAGCGAGCCCGCAGATGAGCCACCATCCCTGGGGATGGCACAGCCACAGCAAACCCTGTGCTGCTGTTCCACACCAGGACAGGGATGCTGAGCCTTGCCCAGGCCCTGCCAGTTAACCAGAGCATCCTGGCTGATAAATCACTCCTCAGGGTCAAGCAGCAAACATCTCTCTTTCTCTTGTGCCCTCTTTAACCAACCGTGGCTGCCATGCAGCGCTCCTGGACTTGCAGAGGCAAAGGTGTGATGAGATCATTCCTTTTGCTATGCACATTTCTCACCCACAACGCCAGAGCAACTCCTTCTCTTCTAGCAACTCTTCAGAGCAACTCTTCTAGCACGTGGCTGAAAATCTCCTTGGAGGTGCCGAGCAATGGCACCAGAGCTGATCCCTGCGCCCAGCACGAGTAGATTTTTCCCACTCCAGCAGCAAATGACAGTAGCAGGCACCTTCCGCATGCTCTGGACAAGATTAGAAGGTCTGAGGCACTGACAGACTTCCTTACTAGGGAATCAGCCGTTTTACATCCTCCTTTGGCATTTCTGGTTGGCTTCCTCCTGCTTTAAGCAGTGGCAGAGCACGAATGGAAGAGCTCTGTGAGGACTGCTCTCCCTCTCTGCTGTGGAAAGCTTCCCTCATCAGAAATCCCCTCTAACTACCAAGTTGCAGTTTCTTCTGAAGGAAGCCGCATTCATCACAGTTCAGAAGAGACCTTTTGGCCTAATCCCCACTAGAAAAACTGCCAAACTGGTCCTCCCATCACACAATTAGCAGCCACGGAGACTTTGCTACACCGGGCGATGCGGTGCTGCTATGACAACAGGAACGGGAGCCTCGTTAAGGGTCTCATCGAGAGGGATAACAAACAATCACGGCTCCGAGAGGAGCAGGAATCGATGGGAGCTGTTGATACCAGCGCGTTTTGCTGCATCGGGCCAGGTACTCGGGAGCCCTGGAAGCCTGGCTCGCATTGTTACAGCACGGTCGCCGCGAGTACAACTTGTGAGGACAGACAGATTCCTGGGGAGTAGAGATATGAAGGAGCTCAGTTTGGGAGAGGAAATTAATCAAGTGTGACAAATGCCGCCTATTAGGAAAAGAGGGTGGCGTCTATTTTTAGTGGAGTTAAGCAAACATTAAAGCTCACTCTCTAAGAACTCCAAATAATACCATTCCCTGCTCTGCCTCCCCATCGGCAGATAAGAATTTAGCAGCACGTTCCCACCAGCCAAAACCTGCTCGCCTCAACAGAACTTTTCCGATTTAGCCCCCGTGAGTGTTTTATAAAAATACAAATTTTAATCTCTCATCTGCATAGGAAGATGTAACGGCTTCCACCAGGATTTATTTTTTCCCCCCCTTCTCCAGCATCATAAGGCTTGAAGGAACCTTTTTAAGATGGAAGAAAATGCTGCATTGAAATCTCCTAAAAGAGCACTCACGTGGAGCTGTAATCACTTCAGATACACAGAATTATCAGGAGGAGAAAATTCATCTCACTTAGAATCAAGCCCCAGTTTGAAGCAGAAAGGAAGAGGCTTGGTTTGCCACCGTGCCGAGCACTCAGACTTTTCACTGAAGTCAAAGAAGCTACAGCTGCTCTGAGCCATTGAAAATCATGCCCAGAATCTCTAGCGAAACTTGTTTGTAGAGATGGCAGCAGGCTGATAAGGATGTTGACTATTCCAAATAGGTCCAAGTTATTTTATATTTTTAGACATACTTAGTCTGTCTATTATTATTATGAAGCAGAGGTGGAGTATTTACTGCCCTTTTCTAGAAATCTGTACAAATGCTGCTTTTCAGCAGGCTTCTCTGTTCTTCTGGTGAATGTTCCTTCTTTTACTTTTCAGGCTTATAAATGTCCAGTTAAGGAAGACAACAACGAGAGGATAGTGCCTAACAAAAACACCACCATGCCCACAAAGCTACTTGAGAGGCCTTCATCCCATAAGATAAACTGCTCCCCAGCCAAGATTATGACCAGAGCATTTGGGGAGCAGTAGGACATGGGTGGTCCTAACAGTGATCCCTAGAGGACCCCTGGGTGGGATGGTGGGGAGATGAGCCAGGGGTGAAGGACTCTTGGCACAAACTCTCCAGGCTCAGTCCAGGCTCTGCTGGCTCCTCCATGCACCAAGGGCCAACTTTTCAAGGCAAATGCCCAAACTTCCCCACGTGCAACACCACATGGCCTCTGTCACCCCTCCTGTAGAGATTCAAACACAGTCTCAGCATGTGTTTAAAAAGAAGTTGCTCTGAAATTAGACATGCCAAGTGTTTATTATCGATACCAGTCTCTGGCACCAACAGCAGAGAGACACAGCCTTTCCCAGAGCATCCAAACCCTGGGAAATCCTCTTTGGCTTTGGGATCGCAGGTGGTGTCCCTCCCTGAGCTCCCCTCCTTGGCCCTTCCTTTCTGATTGAGCATCCTCATGATTCCCCTTCAGCTTTCAGGTTACAAGCTCCCCTTCCATGTGGAGGGGAAGACACCCATGGTTAACAAATTGTGACTTGTAACTGGGTGCACTGGGGCAGCCTTCATGCCCAGCACATCTGGGACCCCGCCAGGACAACAGAGCTGTCCATACATCACCTCCTGGTGCTCAGCAGGGCTATTTGTCAGGGCACTTGGGCCCAGAGTCCTATGGAGAGCACATCTCCGTCCCTCACCATGCCAGCCCTCAGCAACTGTTGCCATGGTTATTTTATTGGAGTGCTTTTCATCAAGGAGATGCTGCAACTGCTGAATTGTCTCTTGCAAGAATTATATAGGAATAAGTAGCTGATAAGTAGGAATAACAGGTTCAGACTGCCCACGGAAGCCAGCGATCCCAATTATTTTTGTTTTGATCCTGCCTTTCTTTTGGTCTCTGCCAGGCTCAGGTTTAAAGCGGGGGTTAGAGATAAGCAGCAGAGAAGGAACGCTTCCTGATGGGAAACGCACTTGGCTCTGCCAGGAGATTAAAGGTCTCTTGTCACACAAAGCCTCTGCTTTTCAATCAACCCTAAACAGGCTCTAACAAGGCATAGCAATCAACCAGGCAACGTATATTCATCCTCACCTGTCGGCTTGGGGCGAGGAACAAGATGCATTTCCCGGTTCCATCATGCTAATTGTTAATCAAGATATTATCGGCACAGCCCCAGAGCCGTCCGTCAGTGGGGCAGTGAAGAATGGCCGGGCTGTGCTCCTGCCCGCAGTGGGAGCGGCTCTGCCGCCGGCCCACGGCTCTGCTGGGGCTCGTGGTGAGGCGGCCCCTTGCAGACCCACTTTCAGCATCACAGAATGCAGGAATAAAGCCTGCTCTGGAGAGCCAGGGCTGTTTTGTTTAGTGCTCATTGAAAGCTCTGGGTAATGATGGATCTGCTCTTCCCCCGCTGACGGGATCCCACAGCACAGGCCGTTAGGCTTTGAGCGACAGAAATGCCTTTTTGTGCTCTCTGCTATCCCTGGCACAGGGCTTGGGTAGGGAGGTGCTGCCTCAGCCCTGGAGAGGCTCATGGAGCCCACTGCAGCCTGCACAGCCACCAGCAGCACCCAAATCCCAGCCTGTGACAGTGGAGGGGCTGCCCAAGGAACAGGACTCTCCCCACAGATGGATGCAAGAGAGCAGGGGAAGATCTCAGCTTCCTTCACAGGAATGAGCCCAAGGGCAAACAAAATCTATTAGATTTTTCTTTCATCTTTTTTGGAGGCATCAGGCCCAGCATTGCCACACAGGCAAGGGAAGAGATTGTCCTGCTCTAGTCTGCACTGGAGTGGCCTCACCTTGAGTTCTGAGACAGTTTTGGGTGCCACAACATCAGAGCCCCAAAGCTGTTCCAGATGCCCAAAGGTGGGGCCGGGCTGGGGAAGGCTCTGCAGGGGCCATCCAAGGAGGGCTGAGGCCACTGGGCCGGTTCAGCTGCAGAGAGGAGCCCAGGGCAGAGCTCAGGGAAGGAGGGAACGGCTGCAGGGGAGCTTTGGGATGGACAGCAGGGAAAGGTTCTGTTGCCCGATTAATAAATGACACAAAACTCGGATAAGTTTTGTGAGTGCTTTATTTAGGGCCCGGGGAGCTGGGGGGGACTCACGTCCCAAAAACCCAAGCCCCCGATTTCACATATGGGTGCTTCCCTCTTATACATGCGATTCACAACAAAGTCTCCAAGAAACAGTTCCCTTGTGATACATTCCTTAGTTCACAGGCAAGATCATAAATCTTCTGCTTATCTTATTCTAAGAGCATTGTATGCTGCCTCCAGACAGGTTAGCATTCTTACTCTCCTGCACTAGTTTAATTATTTACTAAATTCCTAAGACTACCTGCTAGGTTACACACAAACCCAACACACACACTATCAACGGCTACAAAACTGCAAAACTGCTTTTAACAAACCAATTCACACACAACTCATAACTAAACTATAATTACACATTTTGCTAAATTTCATTTCTTTTCCAACAGTTCTGCCCCAGAGGGTGCTGGCACTTCCCAGGCTGCCCAGGGAATGGGCACGGCCCTGAGGCTGCCAGAGCTCCAGGAGCCTTTGGGCACCAGGGATGCACAGGGGGCACTGCTGGGGGGTCTGGGCAGGGACAGGGGCTGGATGGGGTGATCCTGGTGGATCCCTTCAGCTCAGGATAGTCTGACTCCAGATGTAAGCCAAGCACACCTCACACCTGCAGCTGGACAAACACTCTGTGCTGTGCCATGGAGGCACTCAGCAGAGCCATGGGGTTGGACAGGCTCTCTGCCTGGTAGGGACACCTGAGCTGCTACCAGTGGGCTCAGACAGCCAAGCTGGAGCCCCCAGACTGGTGCCAGCCCCTCTCCCTCCCTGGGGCTGAGCTCCCCTCCTTGCACTGGCACAGGCAGACGTGGCTGCAGAGAGCCACAGCCCCTGGCAGCACCTGGACACTACAACCACACATGAGGGATGGGCCCTTCCTGAAGAGCGCTCTGCACTTCTGGAACAGCTACAGGCTAAAGACAAAGAAGTGAATGTGGATGATGTGAGCCCAGGGAGATCAGGATTCAGCCATTCTCAGGGTACCAGAAGAGACAGAAGACGACTTTGCCAATTCCAGCTGAAATAGCTGGATTTTAAGAAATTAAATTTGTCAGTTCATTAGTGTGTAACATAAGAATGAAAAAGGCATTTCTAATTCCTGATCCGCTAATCCACAATCCACCAATCTGCAATCCCCAGAGTCCCCAGGGAAAGAAAAGAAAATCCACAGCAGCCTCATAGTGTCTCTCCAAAACTTCTAGCCAGCTCCTGCAGAGAGAGCTCAGCTACAGAGCCTTCCTCCCTGTACAAAACCTACCTCAGCAAACCTGCTGCCACCCTAGGGGGCTCAGGGGTAACAAAAATCAAACTGCACTTGTTGGAGTCAGCAAACACTGCATGTTTGGTGAGGTGCTGGGTATGATGTCCCAGGAGTTGGCTCAGCTCCTCACAGATCTGCAGGATCAGCTCATTTCCAGCTTATTTCCACTCATCAGGACAATTAGCAAGGTCTCAACCACCTTCTTAACTGGGAGGGCTGCTACTGCGTCACAGGAAGGGGTGCTGGTGCCTGTTAAAACACTGTCCTGGCTGCATTTGTGAGATGCCCTCTGTACCTTGTTCCCAGCTGATGGGCCCATGGATGCTATTTGTTATCCAGTTTGCCCAGCAAGACCAGTTCAGTGCACACACACCTGCTGAGCACACATAGCTGTGGGCCCCCAGCCACGTCCACACTTGAAACCATCATCTCCACAGCCAATTTCAACTTCCCACACCAAATCCTTCCTTAAATTATTGCCAACACTCAGCCCCATTCGGCTGCCTCAGGGGGAGGCACCCACAGGCCTCTCTTTGGCACGTGGGCCATGGCAGCACAGCCTGTGCACAGAGGCCAGACCAGCAGTGAGCACCAGGTGGGAAACTGGGAACCCCCTGGGGCTGCCACCACTGCCCTTGACCATCCCCCTTCATGCCATTTCCAAAAAGAAGTGCAGACATAGCTCCAGAATTTGCCCTTGCAAAGCAACTTTGCCTTCACTTGCTGCATCTCCCCAGCTCAAGAGCTGCTCAGGACCTGCTGACCATGAAAGCACCACCATGAGCAGTAAAGCCAGGGAAGCCTGGCTCCCAAAACATGATGGAGAACTCTCCTTTCTGCAGCACATTTTTCTCCTCCTATCCAGCAGAAAATGCTGTAAATGTCAGTGGCTACAAACCTCAGAAATATCCACTAATGCTAAAGCCACCACACATAACACCACGTGGTGTTTCTTCATTATTCCTTTCCCTCTCACAGGCAAGGATGGGAAACCTGAGGAAACTGTGCAGGTCACACATGGAGCAGGAACCCAGAGCAGAGCTCAAATCCCCATTGCTCCACATTGCTGAGTTTTTTGAAGTGTGCCTCACAACACTCCCCTGCTCCCTGCTGAGCTCCCTGGACACGGGAGCCATCGTGCCCAGCCACAGGAGGCTCGAGGCAGGAACAGCATTACCCAAGCACATCATCCACACAAGGACCCCGACACACCACCATCCCTCCCTGCCCCCAGCCCACACCTGGGCCACCCTGCCCTCCTCCAGCCACAGGTCCCACCAGGAGGGGACAGCTCGGGGCTGGCTCTGCCAGGTGACAGCTGTATGTCTCCCCCTGAGCTCTTCATGCCTGCTGAATTGATCCCCAGGTGCTGCCAGGGCAGGACCAAGCCCTGATTCCACTGCACTCTTGAAGGTTTCAATTATTCATAAAGCCAATTCCATTTTGGGCTCCATCTGTCTTTATTCCTTCAGGGACTAATAATGCCACACCGTGTGTTTTCACACACTAGCTGAACTGAAATTAAGACAGATTTCAATATCAGGAAGTACCTGAGAAGAAAATGCATTTTTTAAAAAGAAATCTCAGAGTCATTACTGTTCTCAGCTTGGAAAAAACACCTTATTAAGTAAAACCAGCGGGGTATTAATTTGGAAAACAACTAAGGTGAGTTCCTGCTCATTGCAAAATATGCAAACAAACAAAAATCATATTTAGGGGCTTTTATGACAAAGTATGTATGGAAATATAACACAACCTGCTTCCAGAAGCAGAGGAGGAACATGCAGAGGAGCTCACACAGGCTCCCATGTGCAGCCCTGAGCAGAGGGATGCTGGCAGCAGCATCCAGGCATGGCCCAGCACCCAGGAACCCTCTCCAATCCTCCCTGTTGCAGTGACAGAAATAGATAAAACCCAAGAACCCTTGTGGTTCATCGTGTATGGCAGGTTTAAGCTGCTAAAGGCTTCAGGAAACCTCATTTACATGTCAGCACACTGTTGGCACCTGGGTTTTGTGTTCCTTCCTCTGCAATCCCCCCACGGGGCCTTTCCAGCCAGCCAGGCCTCCATGTCCACTTCAATAAGGCAATTCCCATGTGGATCTGGGGGGTTTGACAAAACAACAGCCCTAATTATTGATCTCAGCAGATGCAGCTACGGATTAATGATCTGTCCCTTGGAACTGCCACTGCAGGGCTGTGCCCATTGTCCCCTGGCTGTCAGTCTGGCAGCACCCTCCTCACCCACATGGAGGTGTTGTCCCACATGGTGACAGCTGAGGCTGGGATGCCCAAAGCCAGCTTCAGGATGATTAACACAAGGGAACAGTTATGGTGAGCCCCAGGAGGGAATAACTGAGGGAGTCATGACTGTGGGGAGCAGCAGTGACAGGACATTTAGCATGACCCACATTTTGCCTGGGCTCCAGCTAACACCACCTCACTGCAGGAAGAACCCTTCCTCTCTCTCATGCCCTGTGTTCAAGGCATTCAGGGAAAAAGGAGAGACAGTCTGGAAAGGATGTTTGCAAGAAATTATACGATATGCTCTGCATTGAATTCATAAGAGACATGTGAGATGTGAGAAGTGCAGAGCGCTGAGGGGCACGAGGATTCTGATGGAAGCCAAGATCCTTTGATGGCAGCCTTCTGGAACTGGCTGCAGTACCTTGGAAACTCATTAAATGCAGCAGAAAGGACAAGTGATGTACATCTATTGATGTTCTGAGCAGCAAATTAGTTTTCAAATCTATTCAGGGCTCCTGCAGTGGCACCGAGGGGCCGAGCCTCGGTGGGGAGCGGCTGTGAGAGCGTTCCTCCAGCCCATGTGGGGACACAGCTGCCCTCAGGGAGGGGCTGCCGCGGGCCCAGCTCCCCTGGGACATCAGGTGGCCACAGACAGCTGTCCTGAGCATCAGGGCCCAGAGGGCTGCACGGCTGCCAGGGAGTCATCCCCTCCCAAAACATGCCAGGCTGCTCTGAGGGCCTCTGCTGGACATCTCCTTTCAAGCAGAAAAAAAGATTATCTAAAACAAAGGGGCATCAAAACCCAGCTCAGAAGACACAGAATGTCAGCACCTGAGGGAAGAGCAAGTAGTTAACAGTGATGAGGAGTTTCTTCAGAAAGAGATAATTTCCAGTAAGTTGTTGTTTTGTCTCATCATCCCGTGCAAACACCTGGAGAGCCTCAAAGCAGCGGAGGTTGGCAGCAGTCTGGTGGAAGGCCTGAGGAGCTGTCTGCATGAATGAATAATCACCTGTTTCAAGGAATCTTTCAGCACATGAATAGACAGATGAGAGAAAACTTATCAAAGCACTGTATTAAGAGAACAGATAGGCTGGGAGATGCCAGCCTGGAAAAGAAGTTGATCCCTCTTCAGTCAGGACAGCCAAGGGCTGTTCTTGGATGCCACAGGAGCCTGCAGTTGCTGGTTTGTGTTATTTTGCCTCCTGTGAAAGATCTGCTGCCCTCTCCCTCAGCACAAGGAGAGGAATGGGAAAGAAAATATGGCTAAATCCAGAAGAGAGGCTACAAGAGGAATCGGCAGCCCCCCAACATCCCTCTGACAGCCCAGTTCTGCCAGTTGGCAATGAAATCCAACAAAAGCCACCATCAGAAAGGGCTAGGAGGGTGCAGGCAGCAGGACCTACAGAGGCAGAGATGGGATCTGCACCCTTCCATAGCAAAGAGCAAATGCAGGTGCCTCCTCTTGGTGAGTGCTCTACACCTATTGCTTGGAGGGGATGCAGAGAACATGCCAAGACCTGGGAAAGTCACAGCAGGTCAGGAAAATAATGTAGGTGGTTAGGGAGGAAAATCTCTGAAGCCTGTGAAGGCATTAGCAGAGTGTACAGGCTATAGTAAAAAGGATAAACAGAAAACATAGGATCACAAAATCATGTAGGCTGGAAAAGACATCCAAGATCATCAAGGCCAACCATTAATCTCACACCACCGTGTTCACTGCTAAGCTGTGTCCCTAAGTGCCAAATCTGTGCAGCTTTTCAACCCCTCCAGGGTTGCTCCAGTACTCCACAACCCTTTCAGTGAAAAAAAATTTCCCTAATCTAAACCTCCCCTGGCAGAACCTGAGGCTGTTTTCTCATGTCCTACTGCTTGTTACTTGAGGGTAGAGACTGACCCCTGCCTGGCTCCACCCTCCTGCCAGGGAATTGTAGAGAACAAGAAGGATGAATGAATAGTGGCTGAAGAGACAGAGGAATACATATTGTGTCCAGCTACAGAACCATGTCTGCACTGGGAAACAGCAAGTTTGGGCTGGTTTTTTTGGCAGAAAGTGATTAGGTAACCAGCCTGAACATGTATTTTAAATGGAAACCACCACAATAACTCAAAGGCTTCAGCAGAGAGCATTTACTAAACACGATGAGACAGAAACAACATGTTTTATATAATGCATGAGCTGGCTGTGATGAGTCTTTCCCTCCCTGCTGAAGCTCTGCTGGAGCAGCTTCCTGGTGCTCCCCATGTCTGTCACAGCCCTGGGCAGCACTGGCTGTTCTGTGGGGCTGTGTTTGCAGGGCAGGACACCTCCCACAGCTCTCAGAGCACCAGCAGCTGTGGATTGAGGAGACCCTGCAGGCTCTGGGAGCACCCAGTGCTGTGTGAAGGACTCAGGAGGACAAGGCCACCTGCCTGACCCCGGGTAAGGGGGAGAAGCCAGTGGAGCCCAGTGCTGGGGGAGTGTGTGGGAGCTCACTGCCCACATGGGGTGTGAGGCCAAACACACATTTCATCCCCACTGCTTGGCCTCTGTGTCCTCTCACAGCACCAGCCCAAGTCAGAGAACTCACTGCAGAATTCCCCTGTTTTACAGAAAGGACAATGTCCTCAGCCTAAGCCCAGTCCCTCAGCTGAGGCCAAGGTGTCCATTCCCTCTCCAGCAGCCACAGGCACCTGGGAAAACACACCTGGCACAAGACAAGGGCCTGCCCCCACCCCCTGCCACTCCCAGCCATCAGCATTGCCCCAAATATTTCTCCCTAAAAACCCAGGAGCAAACCTTGGATTCTAGACTTTTCCCTCCTTGTCTTCCTGAGAGCGCAAGGATGGCAGTTTACTCTCTAATTGTTAATTACACTTCCTTGTTAGATTTCAGAGGCTGAAAAATATTTAGGGATTTATTCTTCTGTGTAATTAGCCACAATGATGAAGCACCCATTTATACTGCACTGCAGTTTTTGTTAAGGTTATTCATAATGGGAAAAGGCTAAATAGGTTGAGTTCATCATCATTACAGAAAAAAACCTGAGGTGACCCAATCAAATTAATTTGAAATTAAGTGCAGTGAGGCTGATAACTTCACACAAGTCAGGAGTTTGAATGAAAATAGAGGAGACAATCTACAAAGCAAGAAATTATAAGCAGTCAAAGAGTGGAGCTGGAATTACTGCAACTGGAAGATGGCAAACACATGGTGTGGGCAAACAGGGCCACAGAAAAAATCAGGGAAAGTGGATAAAGAGATGGGCAAATACTGCAGGATGTAAAAGGAAAAGCTGGAGGAGGAAGGGATGAAGATGGATTGGAAATAAATGGGTAGGGACAGTGCTTGTTAAGCTAACCAGATTTATTTCTCTGCACAGAAATTCTTATGTCCTTACAAGACAGCATTGAAGCAAGGTCTTTAATTTTACTTTTCCTGGGTTTATTGCTTGGGCCTCTGTGTTATTTAAGCAAGCACCAACCAGTTTCAGTGCACAGGTGGACCTAACTCAAACCCCTTAAATCTGGTGGAAGCTCTTTCCTCTTGTCAGAGGCATCCTGAAGGGGCTGCTGCTTCTCTAACAGAGCAGGGAAGTCTTGTGCTCCGGGAAAATGGGCACCACCAGGGGACTGCTGGACGGGGCAAGGAGACAGCATTGCCACATCCCTCTTCCCTCAGAAAAAACAATGGAAAAGCAGAAGCAAAACCAGGTGGACCCCATGATGCTGAGCTCTGTTGGACACCCCGGCACAACAGCAGGAATCAGAGCCCATCACTCTAGGAGCTTCTCTGAGGTTTCTCTTGAGAAGTAAACACATGTTTTGTGCCTCTCTTGGCTTTACCAGAGTGGGGCAAGCTCTGAACGAGCCTCACAGTTGGTGATACAAATAATAGTAAATGGGGTATTCAGGATGCACATGATCATCCCTTAAGGGGTTTAATCTCTGGGAAACAGCTAAGACAATCCATGGAAAACTCTTGTGTGTGGCTACAGGATCACGCTTCAATTCTCACCAGTGATGAGTTTACTCCCAAGCCTTTACCAAGCCCTGTGACATTATTTTAGCACTCAGGGCCAAAAGGGAACAGTGAGAGCCCAGCAGTGCTGGGCTTGTGGGCAGAGGCTGTGCTGGGACTGTCCTGTGCCCTTCTAGGACACATGGTAGATGTCAGCTTGGACCATCAGTGGGACATCCTTGTCCCTGGCCACCCCACAGGGTGGGCTTTGGAAGGTCTGGCCAAAATGCCACGAGTCTCTCACTGCAGCTGCACAAGTGGCCGCCCTCCCAGTTCCCCACTCGGGCCAGGCCAAAATCTCACCTTCTGAGCCTTCTGCCTTGTCCCCATGAAATGCAAACTGCTTCCCTTTGCCTTGAAGGTCCTACAGCTTAACTTCTCTCCATCCTCACCTCCAACTCATCCCTAAGTACACAGGGAGCGTTTGGGATAAAACTTCAAGAAGTCATTCAACATAAATTATTATTCCCCTTCTAAACAGATTACAAAAATCCTTTTATTACAAAATACTGAAATGTTCAAATGATTGGTGTGGAAAAACGTTTCCTGTAGGTAAAATTTTCAAAAATGGAGGTTTTATTCACACACATAATCCTTTCTGGCTAACATTTCCACTCTTGTGAAACATGGAGATACAGATTGCACAGAGGCCTGGCTGTGCCACGAACAAAGGGAGATGCTGCCTGTAAATAGCTCAGAGGACATCAGAAGACACTTCTCTCGTCAGCAATCTTTTTTAGCTTAATATAGCTCCTCTTTGCATAAAACATTGACTTTTTTGTAATGTTTGGACCCAATGGTGCGAATGCTGATTGTCATGTGAAGATACTGGAGTGTACCTTCAAAATATGCAGGAACATTTTACAGACAGTAGTTTCACTTGCCTCCAAAATGCTGGATCTTAATATTTCATACTTCTATATATTAAATGTTAGTACCACAGGATAAATTCTAACATGATTTTATGCTAATGCAATCACTGGAAATCCAGATAATGCTGTGTATTGGCATATACTGTTAGTGACTTATGGATACCTAAATGTACAACCCCACATGCCTAGCAATTATTTTTGTTAGTGCATTTAACTTTTATTTGCAATCAGAGCACTTGAGGATTGTTCAAATGAAGTTTACTTTTGCAAACTGCTGAATGGAAAAACATTTTGTTAAAGGCTTAAAAACAGTAAGAGTGTGATGAGGTTTTAGACTTGCAATAAGGGCACTGCTCAGAGAACTCCACCAGGTGGAATGATGTTTGATTTGGTCACAAACTCAGCAATTAAAACCCAAATGCCTGAAGTGAAGGACATATAAGAGAAACATGAGATGAAACCTTGATTTCCTCCCTGTCAAGTGAAGATATCTGCCTCTCCTATGGCAGAGGCTCCCAGAGGCAGATGGATGCCAGGAGGTCAGACCCTGGCAGCTGGACCTGGGACCCTGTGCCCCGAGGTCCCAGTCGTGCTGTGCTATGGCTGCTTTTCAAGTCTGCTTTAAGCCAAATAAATAGGAGCGATAATATCAGGAAGGGGAAATCCTGAGCTGGCCCTGTTGTGCCTTCTCCTCCTGCTGCCTTTGCTGATCCAAGTCTTGGCCAGCCCCCTGGCCTGTTGGCTCAAGATGCTGATCCCCTGGAAAACCTTTTTGTTCCAATGGGCTTCCAGCACAGCCAGAGCTCTGAGCCAGGTCCTGGCAGGGCCATGTGCAGGCAGGACCTGGGAGCTGCAGCTGTTTGTTCCATCCCTTACCTGCTTGACTACCTGAGCAGAGTTAAGGACAGTGCAAATCAGGAGAAGATCTGGGTATTTCTGAGAGCTGAAAAGTTCTGGATGTGTCCCAGGCATGTCTGGAATCACTCTGTGTCCAGTGGTTTCCTCCTGTGTTAAACACTTGTCTACAGACAAGGCCAAACTCCCTCTTCCAGACTGAGCTGTGCCAGGAGTTACTGACCTCCTGTGCCAGGCTCTGGAGCTGCTCTCATCATGCCCAGATTTCCCTCTGGGAATGTTTGCCTGGCTTGAAACCACTGGCCTGAGCCAGCCTGCCTGAAGAGACCTGGGAGGTGGCCACAGACCCATTTGGTGAGCAGCAGACCATTGCCTCTTCCCAGGCTCAGCATCCAGCAGAGGATCTGACACCAGCCCCAGGCACACAAGCACAGAGCAGATAGTGTCCCTGCAGCCCAGCGAGCTGTGACACCTCTGGGAATTTACTGGAAAGCCCTACCACCTCTCTAAGGCTCTCAGGAACAACCATGAGGGAAGGAAATAAAAAACAAGCCCTCAGAAAAACACAAAATGCTGTGTGAAGTACATGAAATGCCCCCAAGAGTTTAACTAGAGCATGGAGTAAGCTGAGAAAATGTATGAACAAACGAATTAAACAAGTGAGCACACAGCAGACAAGTTGGCATGTAGGTGTCTACTGAGAAAGTTTAAGCACAGCAAGGGGAGAAAAAGCAAACTCAAACCAAGGCATAATATCCCTCACATTTTGGAGCAGAGCTCTCAGACCATGTATCATCCAAACCACTCCAAATTACCATCTGCCAGAATGTCCTTCAAAGAAAAAAGGTCCACAAGTTTGCAAAGCAGCAGTTTAATGTTGTCATATCAGATGAGAGGCTCTCTCCAAAGAAGATTTTTGCACTTGAGTAAGAAACACTACACAAAAGTGTGACTCTCGTGGCCACTGCTACACTGTCAGGTACCATGAGACAATGAATTTTTGGAGTCCTGGCCATGTCATGGCAGGTACATCTGGAAAGAAGCTCTTTAGCAGCCCCTGTCATTTCATAAGTTACCTGCAAATGTTTCCAGATCCTCTGCATGATCTTCTCTGTATGCAGAAAGAGTCTACATAAAGAACCTGAGCAAACCACTCTGGTATTGTTTCAGAGACAAAGATACACCAGAATATGAAGAGCAGGTTTTGTTTCTCATGTATCTTCCTGTCATCCCTAAATCAGGCTCTGTTTCAGACTAGAAGCTGGATCCTTCCCTGGTATAAACCTGGGTACCTGCTCCTGTCCACGAGGCCCATCACTCCACACGCTGAGGGCCAGCTGCATTGCATATGAGATTGCCAAGTAAATGCAGGTCTGTGCATGCACCATGTGTTAGACTAGGCCATAAATAATTTATGATGCTGGAGAAGGTGACTGTATTTTTAGGTGTAGAAATATGCAGATAAAACAGTCCTCACCTTCAATTTTCACTCTGCACTTCTGATCCTGAATTTGAGTCCATCCAATGCGTTTCTAAAGCCTCTGCACCTCTGAATGAGCAACACATCCCCTGCAAAGCCCCAAAACCCATAAATCAAAAAAGGGGCACCAGGAAAACCCGTGGAGCCCACAGGATACCTCCTGCAGCCAGCACTACACAGGATGCCCCAGCATAAGGAAGAGCAGGCTCCTTCCCCTGAACCTCAAACATTCTGCAGGTCAGTCTCCTCTGGATTCTGGCTGCTGACCCTTATTCCTGACCCCACATCTAATCAACACGCCTTTGATGTCAGAGGCACGTGTTCATGGGGCCCAAATCTCTCTCTAAAGACCATGGGAGCTGCTCAAATCAGCCCCTTGCCATCCTGAGGCAGCCCAGGAGCAAGGATGAGGAAGGACAAAGGTGCTCACTGGCGTGCTTGTAACTGTACCCTCTGTTACATCTTCCCCCAGAGAGAGCTGTCAGTGGGACAGAAGGAGAATTACTCCTTCCTTGGACTTTGTAGAAACAGGGAGCCCAGGGAAACCAAGAAACAATCATAGATTTGACACCACATTACTTCTGGATGTGTCCAATGAGCAAGATAAGGACACACTGAGGAGAAGGGGAAACATGTTGCAAGGGCGAGGAAGGGGACAAGACAGTTTGTGGTGTGTCACAACACAGCTTTTGGTCTCTGCTATCAGAAATAAACCAAGGGAGGTGGAGAGAGGCAGAGAGCCCAGGTGAGGGCAGGTCTCACCTGGACAGGGCAGCTCCCAGGACAAAGGCAGGGTGTTCCTTCAGCGAGGCCTTGCTGCTGTTCAGCCCCTCGATCACCAGCCGGAGCCCACCCATAGACAGGAAATCCTTGGCATTGTCCACCTGGGAGAGAGCAGCTTCCATCAGCACAAAGCCCCAGCCCCTGGAGAACATCTCCCTTTACACCCACAGCATCCCTTCCCTCCTGCTCTGACCAGCAGGGAGTTTTACAAGGAATTAAACATCCGAGGGAATGGCTGTGGCTGAGCTTAGCACAGCCCTGCCCACGAGCAGAGATGTCACAGCTGCCCAGGCACAGTGTCCTTGTGGGAGGACATTGTCACACTCAGAAGGCATCACTGGAAACTCAATACTTAGATTATGGCTATCAAAACTGCTCTTGACATGTATTTTGGCAATTCAGGTGGTGTCAAAAACTCGATATATCTGCTGATGTCAAAAAACTCCAGCTCTTTGCTCTCCCCTGAGCAAGCCTTTACTAGGGATCCAGGGAATTGCATGTTTTGCAAATGAAGTTAATTAATTGATGCTGTAATTGTAGCACCAGGAGTCAGGGATGTTTAGGAGCCTGTCAGTGCCAACAGGGTGCAAAGGGGGCATGGGAGCGAGTAGCATGGGCAGTTCTGGGAGTTCTCCATGAGTTCCATCAACAACTTCCCATGGACAAGGAAGGAAAAAGCCAGTCCCAGCTTGGAGGGGTCATCCAGGAGCTTCCCCAGGGAGCAGCCCCACAATGACTTTTCTAACCAAACAATAATGGATTAACTGCCAGTAGGGAAAAGTTTGCACATTAGTGGGAATTCCTCAGCCTCTGGCTCTAAGTGGATCAGGGGCTAGCCAGGCACAGTCCCAGCGGGCATCTGCTCTTGGAGAGGAGATCAGAAAAGGCTCTGAGTGCTCACAGACAAAATTTAGAGAAACAGCACAAACTACTTCAAGTACAAAATTCAGTCCAAAGTCAAATCAATGCATTTTGGTATTCAATGATTTTTTTTTTCAGTTTAAAAGAGGATCTGATGAATGCTCAGAACTGCCTGCACAGAAAAATCAGTTTCTGCCTGCACAGAAAAATCAGGTTTAGAAATTTGACATATCTCTCTGAAAGACAGGGACACAACAGCAATCATTGGCTGATGGAAACAGAATATAAAAATGAGTTATCAGCAGGGCAAGCCGACCCCCAGATGAGGTGGAACAGGACCACAAGCCATGCAGGGCATGTGGGACCCTCTTCTAGTCAATGACTTCATGCTCAGTGTTATATTTATCTCAACCATGTACCTTCATCAAAATTGGCCCTAAGTCAGATATTTCAGGTACCCAGGAGAAGAAGAAGCTTTGTGTCCTACAGGTCTGTCGTTACCAACCAAAGCAGGACCTGGGGAGCTCCAGCTCATCTCTGCTCCCCAGTGGGACAATACCCACCTGTCCCTCTGCAAAGCTGCTCTGTGCAGGTCTGCTGGGGCTGATTCAGGATTTGCAGCAGCTTTTGTATCCTTTCAGATGCTGTTCTTTAAACTGTCCCTATAAACCAGGCCTGCCAGAGCTCTCACTTTTCTGCAGACCCATCTTTATCTACAAAGAAATCTATGCAGCAACCCAATTTCAGCTGCCAGTGGGTCCTTTTATTACTCAGCCTCTGTAAAAACTGTGCTGGAATCAGACATTGACTTCTGCATGAGAGGGAATATATGGACAGGCAGGAATTTGCATCCAGCAGCTGGAGCGGTAAAACCATCCCCTGCTGTAACCTCAGCAGCACCAGAGTCCTTTGTGCTGCCCCAGCGTCAGTGAGACACCACAACAGCAGAATGTAAATTGTGCTGTTGTGCTGTAAAGCTTATTCTGAAGATGTGTTTATCTTTTTTAACCAGAGTCTGTTGTGAGAGCTCCAGTTCTAAAACTAACAAAATCCCCAAACTTAACAACTTGAAGGTATTAACCTCTCTGGGGAGCAGTGGATGCTGCAAGGCAGCAGCTTCTACCTCACTTCAGTCCACTGAAATCAGCACAGAAGAAAAACCAAAGATCAAAAGAGCTCTTGAGTAAAGTACACAGGCAAAGCAGGCGAGGGGAGGGATGGGAGAAGAGCAAGTATGACAGCAGTTATTCAGGGAGCAGGTTTGAATTGGAGGAGAAAGAAAATAGAGAGGGAAGGTGAGAGAGAAAATGTTAGAAAACAAGAGCGAGGGAAAGCAACATGTCAACTGCACACGATGGAGAGGAAATTAGCAGAGAGAGATGGTGTAGCATGTCAGAGCAGAGGAGAGGGGAAGATAAGCAGAGTAAATAATTGAGAGAAAGAGCCTGCAATGCCTGAGAACGGGTCTTGGCTCCACACACTGCTGTGCAAGCACCGTGAATGTTGTTTATGAGTTACGCTCTGCCCTCTTCACATTTGCATTTGGGTTTTACGTGTTACAGATAACCCAGCAAGCCAAACCTTCCTACTCCTTCTCCAAGACGGGCTCCCAAACATGCCAAGCTAAATCGTGGCTGAGGAGAAGCAAACCAGAGCTGACAACCAAAAGCTGAGCAAAGACAGAGCCCTTGGGCTGACTCTTCAAAGGCAGGAGAGAGCATCTCCCCGGGCTGGGCACCAGCCATGGCTCCCACGGCACGCTCCGAGGCACGAGCTGCCCCGCACCCACTGCTCCAGGGTGACCATGGCACAGAGCAGGGAGCAGCCTTTGCTTGCACACCCTCCAGGGCATGGCCTTTTCCACTCCACAGGGCATCCCGTGTCCCGGAGACAGCAGCAGGATGACCGGGAGCTGAACAGTTCTGAAAAGCCACGGCACGGCATGGTACTGCTCTGATGGAGGCTGGGGAAGGTGGGACTTGCAAAGTGGCCCTACACAAGTCCTTGGCCACCCACATCTGCAAGGATCCCCTGCTCCCACAGCAGGGCTGTGACTCGCTGCAGAGGAGTCCTGGCAGTTCAGCCCTTCCAGAGTTATGTGGCACCAGCATCCTTTGGCTGCTGTTCAGTAATTACATTAAGCCACTGCTGCTAAAGTCAGTCCCAAGCAGAGATAACGCTCTGGACGCATTCAACTGACTGGAAGAAGAAAGAGGAGGAAAAGCCATGCTGGCTTAGAGACAAGTCATATTTCTTATCAGCTTCCTGCCTGACGAGAAGGTGCTGCCCAGCCATCTGCCCCGGCAGCGCGGGCACAGAGCAGCGCTGTGATCGGCGCACAAAGGAGCCCCTGTGCTCCTGCCAGCCTCCTGCCATTCCCCCTCTCTGACCCCTTTGATGCTGCATGTGCTTCCCTTTGATGCTCCAGTCCCTGCTCCTCTGCCATTCTGAAATTGTTTGCCCCATCCTATGCTGCAGGGATTTTCTGCTGGAATAGTCCAGATCGCTATGCTGGAATTCAAGGCATGCCAGGGCATTTGGGGGTTACTTTTTAGCACAATGGCCTGATGCTCTGGCACCCTTAATCAGGCAAGATTAGCCCTGAGTACAAATATGAAGCTCTTTGGGTGCCCATTGTTCACAGTTGTTCTCTGAGTCACACAGATGCCGTCAGTGACACAAAAGCAGGGAGAACAAACAGCAAGGAAGCCTCTGCACGCCCACAATGACAATTCAGAGTGGAAGTTCAAGACAAAGAGCCCTGGAAATAACACTTGTATCAGCTGGCACATGGACTCTCTCTCTCACAGCAGCAACACTTCAGCTACCTGCCTCCAAATACCACATTTGGTTCAACAAGTGCTGTTCCAGTGAAAGGGCTTGCACTGGCACCTCCCAACAGTTGTCCTATTCACCCTCTGAAATGACAAAGTGCCATTGGAAACTCTCCCAGCGCACTCCAGACTCTCCCCAGTCACTGGGGAAGGAGAAGCCAAGTCCCTTCCCACACAGCAGAGCAGAGGCTGGATGCCCAGACACCCTCCCAGGGGTGGCACCAAGGCAGGCACCAAGCCCAGGGGAGCAGAGCTCTGTGCCTGCAGCTGCATCCAAGGGGAGGTAGGAATGTGTGAGCTGAAAGCAGAGCAAGAGAGATCAGAGAGAGGGGGGAAAAGTGTGAGCACAAACCCCAGGAAGCGAGATGCCAGGAAATATGTTCACCCTCACACAGAGCTTATTAGCACAGCGAGGCTCTGCTTGCCACTGCTTACTCACACCAAGACAAAATAGGGGGTTTTGGGTGGCTGTCACCTTTCCTGGTACAAAGACGTTCTCTGTGAACTGATATAAAGGCACCTACCATCAACCACGGCAGCTTTCCATGGAAGCAGAGAGAAAATAATTATTTTCTGAGCAACCACCACTCTACTTACCCAAAAATGGCAGCTAAAACGCCATTTTGTAACATTAAGGAGATAAAAAAGGAAAAAGAGAGGATAAGAAAACCAGCCTGAGAACAGACAACAAATCAGGCAACCACCAGAATACTGCTGGCTCCTGGCACAAGCGATGATTAATTCCAACCTGGATATAAAATAAGCCTGCACTAGTCCTCTGCTGTCTGTTATTGTCCCAGGATTATGGTAATTAAGCAATTTGTATTACCTGATACTGATAAGAAAAATAAAGCCCTGTTTATGACACCGTATCCCCTGGATTTTACACGGTAGTTACTGAGGCATTCTTGTTACCTGGTGAACATAATATTCGAGATCATAAAGCGCCGCGACTTTATCATCCAGCGTGGAGGCAGAGCTGTTGAATTTGCTGATTAATTTAACCATAATTTCATAATCTGTTTCTATCTTCATGTTCAGCTTTTCAAACTCCTCCTTCAGCTGCTCTGTGGGCCGGAACTTCTTCCTCACCTCTTCCTCTCGGGCCTTGGAAACAAAAGGAAGAAAAACCAGATGTGAGATAACAAGATAGGAGGTGAAGAGAGACAAGACAGACACAGAAAGGAATGCCAGCCCCAAAATTCACAAAGGGAACCTGGCTGTCTGTGCCAATGGATTTATTGCTCTACATCAGAGGTGCAGGGGCAGGGTCCTTCTGAGAAGCCCAGGAACCCAGTTAGCTGTGATATACCCACAATATGAGAGAACAGTAGAGCTCTGTGCACCACTTCTACATCTCTACAGCATTTGTGCACTATTTCTACATCCCATTTCCATCCAATTCAACATCAAGCCCACAGGCAGCAGTACTGCTGTTCTCTGCTTGACTGCAAGTGGATCTTCTCAAAACCTGGCTGCAAAAAGCCCTGAGGCACCTCCCTGATCTTACAGCTGAACCTCTCTGGAACTGGACATGAGGCTGGAGAGCTCCAGAGGTCCCATCCAGCCCAAAGTGCCCAGTGACTCCAACGAGTTCTCAGACACAGACAAAGATGCTTTTGCCTTTCCAAGCGTTGAGCAAATTCCTGGAAGGGTCTGTCTCCTAGGGAGAAGTGTGAGGACAGAAGCTGTCAGAAAGGGAGGCAGAAGGAGCAGTGATAAGCTGGGGGCAGCTGACATGCTGTGCCATGGGGCTTGGCCAGCACACAGCCTGTCCTGAGCTCATCTCCCTCGCAGTAACAGCACCCCAAGGGCTGCCCTGAACAGAGAGCTGACGCAAAACATGTGGTGAGGAGGAAAGGCTCTGTCAGAGATCTCAGAGAGCCCCAGAGGTGCAGGAACATCAGCACTGGTGGCACTGGGGACAGAGCCTGCTGCTGCAGGGGACAGAAGCAGCAGAGAGGCCATGCTGGAGCTGTGCTGCCCCAAGGACAGGAGAAAGGCAGAAAGCCCCTTTTGGAAGGCATTTGTCACAAATGCCAAGATGTGTTTGTATGTGGAGTGAGCCTCAGCTGGAGGGTTTGCACTGTCCTGCTCGCCATGAGGGATCAGAGAGGGCTGGAGGAAAATCAAGTGAGCAATGGAGGTGAAAGCTGTGTCAATGGAATGATAAATTACCAGAGGTACCACACCCAACCCATCCCTCCCCGAGCTGCCTCTGCCGGAGCACAGAGAGGCTCGGTGTAACTCCATTTCCTCTGACACTGAGCCTTCAGGGATGGATTTGCTCTCTGCAGGAGTGACTGCAAATGGAATACTTTAGGTCCATTAGATGTAGCTGCTTTTAGCCCAGTTGCTGGGACAAAAGCTATTCTAACAGGGGGTTTTAATATATGGCTTATTTTCACCTAATAGAGTATCACTAATTTTTGTATTTCAATGATCCTCATTTCCAGCAGCCCTTTTCAGCAGCCCTGCAATCAATCAGCAATGCTGCTATGGAAATGATCTCCAGCAAATGAAATCATGCCATGCTGCCACATAAGGGAAGAAAAAGCCTTTCTGTGACACCAGAACTTTAGAGCCTTGACTCCTCTTTCAGTTTTTGTTTGAGTGAGCCAAGACCAAGGCAGCAGGAGGAGCGAGGGTTAAAGAAATACTGCTGAGGGGGAGAAGGGAAAGAGGCTCTGATGTACCTGATGAGTCACACATCTTCCCACCTATTTACTTTGGGTTGTGGGTTGTTTTGTAACTAAATGGACAACTTGGAGCTTGTGTAAGGAAACGTCAGCTCCTGCTTCACCATGGCCACTTGGGTTTTGCTATCCAGAGCACAAGGTTGGAAACCCAAAGCAAGGAGAGTAAAGGGAAACACCCTCTGTAAATACCGTCAGCTGCAATCCAGTTCCCTTTGGGGTCTGTAGACATTTTTGTGAATTGAGCTGCAGTGAAACAGATAAATTACATTGTTCAGAG
The DNA here is from genome assembly GCF_028551555.1 of Melozone crissalis. Classification (NCBI taxonomy): domain Eukaryota; kingdom Metazoa; phylum Chordata; class Aves; order Passeriformes; family Passerellidae; genus Melozone; species Melozone crissalis. Next base: position 6,349,441 of record NW_026535896.1, on the reverse strand, counting down.
CAGCTGTGGCTGCCCCTGGATCCCTGGAAATGTCGAAGGCCAGCTTGAATGGCGCTTGGAGCAACCTAAGATAGTGGAAGGTGTCCCTGCCCATGGCAGGGGTGGGACTGGATCAGCTTTAAGGTCCTATCCAACCCAAACCACTCACAGAATCTTCGAGTCATACAGAAAAGTCAGGGAACAATATCACTAACAGGTTAATAAAGGTATTTCAGGTCCATATTCACCACAAAATTAGTTTGCACAGTGTTTTCCAAGCAATCATTTTAACCATTGTGTTTCAGCAGAGTGTAACAGGGTGTTTTCAGATCCCTGCAATGTGCATTGCTTTAGAAATGGGAAACTCACCTTCCTTTCTGCCTTCTCAATTTCCTTCATTTTAGCCAAGGCCTTTTTGAGCTCCTCAGATGTGAATGAATTTGCATCGAGATGAACCTTGCCCAGCCTTGCAGAAGAAACAAAACAAACAAGAACATGTAATGAGTGAAAAACAGCCTCAATTCTATTTTCACTGTGAAATTCTAGCAATGGCTAAGGGCAGGAGGAAAGGAATGAAAAAACCTACCATACTCAAGAAAAGATTAGTCTGAGTGCTGGATTCTGTGTCAGGCTCACAGACATCTCCCCCTGACAATATAGGGCTCTGCTGACCCAAATTCTCGGATCCCACCACAATAAAAACAGCTGATGAATTGATACCTCAGAATTTCGTGTTGCAATTCAGGAACCACCCCAGCGCCACTATATAACTGCAGAGGGCCTACAAGCTTCAGCTTGCAGATTTCAGCTTATGAACATTGTACAGAGAGTCACAGGAGACCTCAGCACCTTTCCAGTGAGGGAAGGGACTACAGAGAAGTGGGAGAGGACTCTTGGTCAAGAACTGTAGTGACGGGACAAGGAGGAATGGGATAAAACTGCAAGAGTTAGAAGAGATTTGATGATGGTAAAAAGTTCTTTTCTCTCAGGGTGCTTGTCCCTGACACAGGGACCAGTGCAGAGAGGCTGTGGATGCCCCATCCCCAGCAACATCCAAGGCCAGGTGGGACAGGGGCCGCAGCAACCTGCTGTGCAGGGAGCTTGCTCAGCTTGGAACCAGATCATCTTGAGGATCCCTTCCAAGCCAAACCATTCAAGGATTTGATCATTCTGCCATCCCCATCTCCCACTGCACAGCACCCCTGAAACTTCAGTGACATCACAGCTCCCAGAGGGTTCCAGGTGGAACGTCCAGGACCTGGAAACGAGCACAGTAGACACTTCACCGGCTGCCAAGGGTCAGTTGCCGCTTGCTCTGTGCTCTGACCCTCAGCCCTGAGGTGCTGCTGCTGCCTGGGCTTTTCCTGCTGCCAGCTCTGGAGCACCAATCCCAGCAGGATGTGCTCTGCTGTGCCCATGGAGGCACAGTGCCATGCCAGGCAGGGGGCACCCGGCTTGGGCAGGCTGCAGCCACGTGGGAATGGATGATGTGGGACAGGAAGCCCACTGGGAGATTGTGCTGCCCCTTGCAGGCTGACAGAGACACTGTGGAGGACATGGATGTGGACCAGGGGCTGGATGATGAAGAAATGATGGAGGTGGACTCCTCCTCAACTTCCATGTCCTCCCCTGTTGAGGACATGGAAGTAGACGAGGAGGAGACCATCGAGGAGATGGAGGTGGATAAGGAGGATGACACCGAGGAGATGGAAGTGAATGAGAAGGATGAGGAGGAGCCCATGGTCCTTGGATAAAGATGCAGCCCCACAAGTAAGACAGGCAGATGCTTCCCACACCCTGCCCACACACACACTGGGTCCCCTGACGCTGGGCTGGGGCTGGGCTGGATGGCCCCGCTCAGGGACACGGTGCCCGCAGGGGGCCTGGATTGTGCTGCCACAAGCACCAGCCCCGACCTGCCCTGCGCTTGCCTGGGGCCACGCCAGCCCTACCAGCCCCGGCCCAGTCCCTGGGGCCCAGCTCCCAGCCCTGCTGGGCCCAGTGCTGCCAGCTGAGTCCACCTCTGCTGCTTCCTTTCTTCCAGGGCTCATGCACATCATGGCACAGATGCCATGCGTTTGTAAATATGTTTGAAAGTTTTGAAGTTCCTGTAAATATGTTGACTACATTAGAAGTTTCCTGTAAATATGTTTTGAAGATTGTTAGCCCCTTGGATCTCATGTAAATATGTTCGGTACATTGTTTTGATGTATTTATAACGGTCGTTATAACGAAAAATATTCTGTAAATCCTAGATTTGCCGATCTTTGGCAAATAAATACTGTTTCTTTTAAAACCTGACTTCTCTTGGTCATTCCTTTGGGCACAGGCAGCCTTTGCACACTTGTGGGTTCCACTTGTTCCACGTTCCCGGGGCTGGAGGTCCCTGGGGGGGCTGGCACGGCCACTCCGGGGCTGGGGGTCCCTGTGCACAGGGGCTCCCACTGACACCACTCCTGGCACTGGGCACTGCTGCTCTTCCTGGCCTGGGGCACAGCGCTGTCCCCAAGAGCTCAGCTCTCATCAGCTCTCACACAGGGGGCTCTCACAGCACTGGCCTCTGCAGCCATGCCACCAAAGCAGGCAGCAAACCTTCAGCCACCCTTCCTGCTGCAGCCGCAGGGACTCCTGGGCCCAGAGCCACCAGCAGGCCACAGCCATGCAAAATCCACCTGCACGCTCTTAAGGCCACCACAGACTTGGCAACTGGGCCACCTGAACCTGGGCTACTGCAGGGGCTGATCTTTAAGGCTTGGAGCTCCAAAGGCTCTGAGCTCTGCTTCCTGGCCTGCTTTGCACTGCCCTGAGCCCGCATTGTTCCAGAGACAAAAGCCAAGCCAGGGCATCCTCACCCTGCCCGCATTCCTGCTGCTGCCATTGGCCACTGGCCCCTGGGCCCCACTTGGGTGACAGCTGCAGGGACAGGGCAGCCTGTGCTGGGCAGGGGGCACAGGGCTTTGGGCCGTGGGGCTGCTGCTGCTGCGGCTGCTGCTGCTGCTGCTGCTGCTGCTGGGGGCCATGGGCCCAACAGGGCTCCGAGCTCAGCCCCTGCCCGGCCAGCTGCCCCCAAAGCCCCACACTCCTCGAGCATCCACATCACACCTGCCAGGGGGAAATCCCACAGGCTTCAGGAATGAAATTACCCATAGTCACTAAACCAAGGGGTCCAAGGGGAAGTCAGCACCAGCTGATGTTTGCAGCATCTTTACAAAGGTGGCTGCAGGGCAGGTGAGATCTCCCGCGCCTCTGGCAGTGCCTGCTCTGCACGTGAGCCTGTGGGGCTGCTCCCAGTGGGACACAGCACCAGGCTCAGGCCAGGCCTCAGCCCCTCACAGCTGATCCCAAGGAGCAGGCTCAGAAAGCAGTTTCAGACCACTGCATGCAGATATTTCAAAGGACTAAATGTCATTCTAGGAAGCCATCTTGCACATTTAGTTTTGGTGTCGTGGCATGAGAAACCATGAAGGTGCCTCTCAATGTGCACTCAGGGCACTTCCACTGCCATCCCAAAGGGATCACAAAGGACAGGCGTCAGCTTTCAGCATTGCAGAGCTCCTCACCCACCAATGAAGTCTCAGGATAAGGCAGGAACTGAGTGCACCAGGGAACCTGGCCTCTAATAAAAGGCATGAATCCAACAGCCCACCCAAACCAATGCCTTGCATGTCTCTACATTTTCCGTCTTCTCTCATCTCTCATGTCACTTTCCCCATTTTCTCTTACTGGGAGCTTGGCTTCTCTCTCTCCTGTCTACACGTTAGGCCACACGTGTGACCCTGCAGGAACAGCCTGACCCAAAGGAGAGTGGGAGAGGACTCTTTGTCAAGAACTGTGGTGACAGGACAAGGGGGAATGGGATCAAACTGCAAGAGTTAGAAGAGATTTGATGATGGTAAAAAGTTCTTTTCTCTCAGGGTGCTTGTCCCTGACACAGGGACCAGTGCAGAGAGGCTGTGGATGCCCCATCCCCAGCAACATCCAAGGCCAGGTGGGACAGGGGCCGCAGCAACCTGCTGTGCAGGGAGCTTGCTCAGCTTGGAACCAGATCATCTTGAGGATCCCTTCCAAGCCAAACCATTCAAGGATTTGATCATTCTGCCATCCCCATCTCCCACTGCACAGCACCCCTGAAACTTCAGTGACATCACAGCTCCCAGAGGGTTCCAGGTGGAACGTCCAGGACCTGGAAACGAGCACAGTAGACACTTCACCGGCTGCCAAGGGTCAGTTGCCGCTTGCTCTGTGCTCTGACCCTCAGCCCTGAGGTGCTGCTGCTGCCTGGGCTTTTTCTGGCTACTGCTCTGGAGCGCCAATCCCAGCAGGACGTGGTCTGCTGTGCCCATGGAGGTACAGTGCCATGCCAGGCAGGGGGCACCCGGCTTGGGCAGGCTGCAGCCACGTGGGAATGGATGATGTGGGACAGGAAGCCCACTGGGAGATTGTGCTGCCCCTTGCAGGCTGACAGAGACACTGTGGAGGACATGGAAGTGGACCTGAGCCTGGATGACGAAGAGATGATGGAGGTGGACTCCTCCTCTACTTCCATGTCCTCCCCTGTTGAAGACATGGAAGTAGATGAGGAGGACAACACTGAAGAGATGGAGGTGGATGAGGAGGATAATACCGAGGAGATGGAAGTTGACGTAAAGGATGAGGAGGAGCCCATGGTCCTTGGATAAAGATGCAGCCCCACAAGTAAGACAGGCAGATGCTTCCCACACCCTGCCCACACACACACTGGGTCCCCTGACGCCAGGCTGGGGCTGGGCTGGATGGCCCCGCTCAGGGACAGGGTGCCCGCAGGGGGCCTGGATTGTGCTGCCACAAGCACCAGCCCCGACCTGCCCTGCGCTTGCCTGGGGCCACGCCAGCCCTGCCAGACCTGGCCCAGCCCCTGAGGCCCAGCTCCCAGCCCTGCTGGGCCCAGTGCTGCCAGCTGAGTCCAGCTCTGCTGCTTCCTTTCTTCCAGGACTCATGCACATCATGGCACAGATCTGATGCCATGTGTTTGTAAATATGTTTGAAAGTTTTGAAGTTCCTGTAAATATGTTGACTACATTAGAAGTTTCCTGTAAATATGTTTTGAAGATTGTTAGCCCCTCGGATCTCATGTAAATATGTTCGGTACATTGTTTTGATGTATTTATAACGGTCGTTATAACGAAAAATATTCTGTAAATCCTAGATTTGCCGATCTTTGGCAAATAAATACTGTTTCTTTTAAAAACTGACTTCTCTTGGTCATTCCTTTGGGCACAGGCAGCCTTTGCACACTTGTGGGTTCCACTTGTTCCGTATTCCCGGGCCTAGAGGTCCCTGGGGGTTCTGGCACAGCCACCCCCGGGCTGGGGGTCCCTGTGCACAGGGGCTCCCACTGACACCACTCCTGGCACTGGGCACTGCTGCTCTTCCTGGCCTGGGGCACAGCGCTGTCCCCAAGAGCTCAGCTCTCACCAGCTCTCACCCACGGGGCTCTCACAGCACTGGCCTCTGCAGCCATGCCACCAAAGCAGGCAGCAAACCTTCAGCCACCCTTCCTGCTGCAGACACAGGCACTCCTGGGCCCAGAGCCACCAGCAGGCCACAGCCATGCAAAATCCAAGGCCTTGGCAACTTGGTGTCCTGGGGTTACGTTATGATGCTTGTATCCCCATTCATCTGTTCTGTGCCTTTAAGACCGACTCTGAAGAGTGGAAGTTTTGTTTGGGTTTCCCTTATCAGGGACACAGAGACGAGCAGTACATAGGGCTGTTTTTCACTTCTTGCTTCAGTTTGCTGCTTTGCTTGCTCTCTTTTCTGCTCTCGCCTCTGCTCTCCTTTGGCCTCTGCTTATTAGCTAGTTCTAGCTAAACAGTCCACATCCCTTCCTGGACTGTTTCTCCTCTCCTGTTTCTATGACCATCTCGAACCTGCTCCGGACTGGGACCTGGGAACACCGAAGGTTTGCACCGTTTGGCTGCAGCAGCTGGCCCAGCGCCGGAGGGACTGAGAACAGAGAAACCACCCCCGAAAGAGACTTTCTGATTTTGTCATCTTTCTCAGAGCGGTGTCATCGGTTATTGTTCATTTTGTGTGCTGGGGGGTGCTGTGCCTGAAATAAACAGGTTCTTTCCACCTCTCTCCAAGGAATTTTTTCCCGAACCGGTTGGGGGAAGGGGCGGTGTGGGTTTTGCTTTCTGGAGGGGCCCTCCTTTGCAGATTCTTTAACAAATTTGCCCTAAACCAGGACAGTCCCCAAGGTCCCCAACATCTCCAGTGCCCCCAATGTCCCCAAGGTCCCCAAGATCCCCAGTGCCCCAACATCTCCAGTGTCCCCAAGGTTTTCCAATGTCCCCAAGGTCCCCATCACACCAACATCTCCAATGTCCCCAGTATCCCATCACCCCAACATCTCCAAGGTCCCCAATGTCCCCAACGGCCCCAACACCCTCCATATTCACAAGGTCCCCAAGGTCTCCAAGGTCCCAAACATCTCCAGTGTCCCCAAGGTCCCCATCATCCCAATGTCCCCAGGGTCCTCAAGGTCCCATTTGCTCCAGCATCCCCAATGTCCCCAGTGTCCTTCATACTCCCAAGGTCCTCAAGGTCCCCAATATCTCCAATGTCCCCAAGGCCCCATCACCCCAACATCTCCAAGGGCCCCAACACCCTCCATATTCCCAAGGTCCCAAAGGTCCCCAACGTTCTCCAATGTCCCAAAGCCTCCAATGTCCCCAAGGTCCCCATCACCCCAAGGTCCCCAAGGTCCCCAATGTCCCCATCGCCCCCAAAGGTCCCCAACGTCTCCGAGGTCGCCGAGGCCCCATCACCCCAACATCTCCAATGTCCCAATGTCCCCATCACCCCAACATCTCCAGTGTCCCCAATGTCCCCAGTGTCCCATCACCCCAACATCTCCAGTGTCCCCATCACCCCAACATATCCAATGTCCCCAATGTCCAAACATCTCCAATGTCCCCAACGCCCTCCATCATCACAATGTCCCCAGGGTCCCCAAGGTCCCCATCTCCCCAACATCTCCAGTGTGCCCAATGTCCCCAATGTCCAAACATCTCCAATGTCCCCAAGGTCCCAATCACTCCAACATCTCCAACATCTCCAAGGTCCCCAAGGTCTCCAAGGTCTCCTCACTCGTGTCCCCTCTCCCCCAGGCTCATCCCCGGTGTCCCGCCACTCCGTCCTGGCAGGTGACGCGCTGTTCCTGGTGGTGGCTCAGCTGCCCCGGGTGTTCCTGTGGGGCGCCAGTGGCTTCGCGCCGCACACGGACATCCCGCACAGGGACATCCTGCATCGGGACGTCCTGCACAGGGACATCCCGCACATCCTGCATGTGGACATCCCGCACGTGGACATCCCACACAGGGACATCCCGCACAGGGACATCCCGCACAGAGACATCCCGCACAGGGACATCCCGCACGTGGACATCCCGCCCGTGGACATCTTGCACAGGGACATCCCGCACGGGGACATCCTGCACAGGGACATCCTGCACAGGGACATCCCGCATGTGGACATCCCGCACAGGGACATCCCGCACAGGGACATCCCGCACAGGGACATCCCGCACATCCCGCACAGGGACATCCTGCACGGGGACATCCCGCACATCCCGCACAGGGACATCCCGCACAGGGACATCCCGCACATCCCCCACGGGGACCTCCTGCACGGGGACATCCTGCACAGGGACATCCCGCACATCCCGCACATCCCGCACAGGGACGTCCCGCACAGGGACATCCCGCACATCCCGCACATCCCGCACAGGGACATCCCGCACGGGGACATCCCGCACAGGGACATCCCGCACAGGGACATCTCGCACAGGGACATCTCGCACATCCCGCACATCCCGCACGTGGACATCCTGCACAGGGACATCCTGCACGGGGACATCCCGCACGGGGACATCCTGCACAGGGACATCCTGCACAAGGACATCCCGCATGTGGACATCCCGCACAGGGACATCCCGCACAGGGACGTCCCGCACAGGGACATCCCGCACATCCCGCACAGGGACATCCCACACGGGGACATCCCGCACGGGGACGTCCCGCGCCTGGACATCTCGCACGGGGACATCCCACACAGGGACATCCTGCACAGGGACATCCCGCACGGGGACATCCCGCACGCGGCCGAGCGCTTCAGGGTGGAGGGGAGAGCGTTCTTGTGTCTCACCAGGTTCCTGGGGGACACCAAGGTGAGGAACGGGGTGGGAGGGGTTGGTGGGGTTGGTGGTGGGGGGTGTTCGTTGAGGTTGTGGGCTTACGGGGGTCCATCATGGTTATGGGTTATGGGGTTCCATCAGGGTTATGGGATCATGGGCTTCTGGGGGTCCATCGTGGTTATGGGGTTATGGGGTTCCATCAGGGTCATCAGGTTATGGGGTTCCATCAAGGACATGGGGTTGTGGAGGTCCATCATGGTTATGGGATCATGGGGTTATGGGGGTATATCAGGGTCATGGGTCCAGGGGGTTCCATCGGGGTATGGGATCATGGGCTTATGGGGCTCCATCATGGTTATGGGGTTATGGGGTTCCATCATGGTTATAGGGTTATGGGGTTCTATCAAGGTTATGGGGTCATGGGGTTCCATCAGGGTCATGGTGTTATGGGGGTCTATCAGGGCCGTGGGGTCATGGAGTTCCATCAAGGTCACATGGTTACGAAGGTCTATCAGAGTCATGGGTCCATGGGGTTCCATCAGGGTTATGCGGCCATGTGGTTATGGGGGTCCATCATGGTTATAGGGTTATGGAGGCCCATCAAGGTCATGGGGTCATGTGGTTATGAGGGTCCATCATGGTTATGGGTTATGGGGTTCCATCAAGGCTATGGGGTTATGGGGGTCCATCAGGGTCATGAGGGTCCATCAGGGTCATGAGGGTCCATCAGGGTCATGGTGGGTCAGCAGGATCATGGGGTTATGGGGTTCCATCACGGTCATGTGGTTATGGGGTTCCATCAGGGTCACGGGGTCATGTGGTTATGGGGGCCGATCAAGGTCAATGGAGTCATGGGGTTATGGGGTTCCACCAAGGCCATGTGGTTATGGAGGTCCATCAGGGTCATGCGGTTATGGGGGTCCATCATGATTATGTGGTTATGGGGGTCCATCAAGGTCATGGGGTTGTGGAGGTCCATCATGGTTATGGGATCATGGGGTTATGGGGGGTCTATACGGGTCATGGGTCCAGGGGGTTCCATCAGGGTCATGTGGTTATGGGGGTCCATCATGGTTATGGGGTCATGGGGTTCCATAAGGGTCATGTGGCTATGGGGTTCCATAAGGGTCATGGGTCCATGGGGTTCCATCAGGGTCATGTGGTTATGAAGGTCTATCAGGGTCATGTGGTTCCATCATGGTTATGGGATCATGGGGTTATGGGGGTCCATCAGGGTCATGGGTCCAGGGGGTTCCATCAGGGTTATGGGGTCATGTGGTTATGGGGGTCCATCATGCTTATGAGATTATGGAGGCCCATCAAGGTCATGGGGTCATGTGGTTATGAGGGTCCATCAGGGTTATGGGATCATGGGGGTCCAAGAAAGTCATGTGGTTATGGGGTTCCATCAAGGCCATGGGGTTATGGGGGTCCATCAAGATCATGGGAGTAACCAGGGTCATGGTGTTATGGGGTTCCATCAGGGTTATGGGGTTATGGGGGTCCATCAAGGCCATCGGGTTATGGGGGTCCATCTGGGTTATGGGGTTATGGGGGTCCATCAAGGTTGTGCGGTTATGGGGTTCCTTCAGGGTCATGGGGTTCCATCAAGGTCATGGGGTTATGGGGGTCCATCAAGGCCATGTGGTTATGGGGTCCATCAAGGTCATGGGGTTAGGGGGGTTCATCATGGTTATGGGGTTATGGGGTTCCATAAGGGTCATGGGGTTATGGAGGTCCATCACGGTTATGTGGTTATGGGGGCTGATCAAGGCCATAGAGTCATGGGGTTATGGGGTTCCATCAAGGCCATGTGGTTATGGGGGTCCATCAAGGTCATGGGGATTTATTGGAGTTATGGGGGTTCATCATGATTATGGGGTTATGGAGTTCCATCACGGTCATGTGGTTATGAAGGTCTATCAGGGTCATGGGGTTCCATCATGGTTATGGGATCATGGGGTTATGGGGGTCCATCAGGGTCATGTGGTTATGGGGGTCAATCAAGGTAATTGCGTCATGGTGTTATGGGGTTCCATCAGGGTCATGTGGCTATGGGGGTCCATCACGGTCATGGGGTTATGGAGGTTCATCATGGTTATGGGGTTATGGTGTTCCATCAGGGTCCTGGAGATACGGGGTTATGGAGTTCCATCAAGGTTATGGGATCATGTGGTTATGGGGTCCATCAGGGTCATGGGGGTCCATCAAGGTCCTCGGGGTCCATCAAGGTCATGGGGTTACGGAGGTCCATCAAGGTCATGTTGGGTCAGCAGGATCATGGGGTTATGGAGTTCCATCAGGGTCATGTGTTCATGGAGTTCCATCAGGGTCATGGGGTTATGGGGTTCCATCAAGGCCATTGGTTATGGGGGTCTATCATGGTTATGGGGTCATGGGGTTATTTGGGTTGATTAAGGTCATGTGGTTATGGGGTTCCATCAAGGTCATGGGGTTATGAGGGTTCATCATGGTTATGGGGTTATGGGGGTTCATCATGGTTATGGGGTTATGGGGGTCCATCATGGTTATGGAGTTATGGGGTTCCATCAGGGTCATGGGGTCATGGAATTCCATCAAGGTCATGTGGTTATGAAGGTCTATCAGGGCCATGGGGCTATGGAGTTCCATCATGGTTGTGGGGTCATGGGGTTATGGGGTTCCATCAGGGTCATGGGGTTATGAAGGTCCATCAGGGTCATGGCATTATGGAGGTCCATCGAGGTTATGGGGTTATGGAGGTCCATCATGGTTATGGGGTCATGGGGTTATGGAGGTCCATCACGGTCACGTGGTTATGGGGTTCCATCAGGGTTATGGGGTCACGTGGTTATGGGGGCTGATCAAGGCCATAGAGTCATGGGGTTATGAGGTTCCATCAAGGCCATGTGGTTATGGGGATCCATCAGGGTCATGGGGTTATGGGGTTCCATCAGGGTCATGGGGTCATGGAGTTCCATCAAGGCCGTGTGGTTATGGAGGTCCATCAGGGTCATGGGGTCATGGGGGTACATGGAGGTCATGGGGTTATGCAGTTCCATCAAGGTCATGGGGTCATGGGGTTCCATTAAGATCATGTGCTCAAGGGGGGTCACCAGGGTCATGCGGGGCCACCATGGCCGTGATGGTCACAACATGGCCACGGGGGCCAACTGGGGACACGTGAGCCACCTCTGACCCCCTGACCCCATGTGCAGGTGGGTGATGGTGCTGGGAGGGCTCCAACCCCACCCAACCCAAACAGCCTATGGTCCCACCACCCATCTCATGGTCCCACTGCTGACCCCATGGTCCCACCACCACCCCATGGTCCCATCACCACCCCATGGTCCCACCACTGAGCCCAAAACCCAACCCAACCAACCCAACCAACCCAACCAGCCCAACCCAACCCAACCCAACCCAACCCACCCCAACCCAACCCAACTTAACCCAACCCAACCCAACCAAATCCAACCCATGGTCCCACCACTGATGCCCTGACCCATGTCCAGGTGATGCACTGGGGGGGCTCCAACCCAACCCAACTCAACCATCCCATGGTCCCACCACCCATCCCATGACCCACCACTGATCCCATGGTCCCACCACCCATCCCATGGTCCCACCACCCATCCCATGACCCCACCACTGATCCCATGGTCCCACCACCCTCTCATGACCCACCACCCATCCCATGGTCCCACCACCCTCTCATGACCCCACCACTGATCTCATGACCCCATGGTCCCACCACTGATCTCATGACCCCACCACCCATCCCATGGTCCCATCACCACCCCATGGCCCACCAGCACCCCATGTTCCCACCACCCATCCCATGACCCACCACCCATGCTATGGTCCCATCACCACCCCATGGTCCCACCACCCATCTCATGGTCCCACCACCACCCCATGGTCCCACCACCCATCTCATGGTTCCACTGCCGACCCCATGGTCCCACCACCACCCCATGGTCCCATCAACCATCCCATGGTCCCACCACTGAGCCCAAAACCCAACCCAACCCAACCCAACTCAACTCAACCAACCCAACCAACCCAACCCAACCCAACCCAACCCAGCCAACCCAACCAACCCAACCAACCCAACCCAACTCAACCCAACTCAACCCAACCCAACCAACCCAACCCAATCCAATCCAACCCAACCCAACTCAACCCCACAAAACCCATGGTCCCACCACTGATCCCATGACCCACCACCACCCCATGACCCACCACTGATCCCATGGTCCCACCATCCATCCCATGACCCCATCACCACCCCATGGTCCCACCACCCATCCCATGGTCCCACCACTGATCCCATGGTCCCACCACCCACCCCATGGTCCCATCACCACCCCATGACCCATCATCCATTCCATGGTCCCACCATTGATCCTATGACCCATCATCCATCCCATGGTCCCACCACCCATCCCATGGTCCCACCTCCCACCCCATGGTCCCATCACCCACCCCATGGTCCCACCACCATCTCATGGCCCCCCACCACGCCCAGGTGATGCGCTGGGAGGGCTCCATGGCCACCACCAGCTTCAGGGGCGCCACGCAGATCTATGCCCACGTCACCGAGGACATCGGCACCTACGGGACCTGTGGTGGTGGCATCTGGAGGGACGTGGGGATGGTGGCCACCACATCACCATGGAGATGGGGACACCAGGGGACACGTGGTGGTGGCTGGTGGGACGTGGGGATGGTGGCCACCATGATGTTTTGGAGATGGGGACACGAGGGGACACCATGGTGGTGGCTGGAAGGATGTGGGGATGGTGGCCACCACAACATCATGGAGATGGGGACATCAGGAGACATCAGGGAACATGTGGTGGTGGCATTTGGAGGGACGTGGCGATGGTGGCCACCACGTCACCATGGAGATGGGGACACCAGGAGACACTTGGTGGCATCTGGAGGGACGTGGCGATGGTGGCCACCATGTTGTGGAGATGGGGACATTCTGGGGACACCGTGGGGACACCGTGGGGACAGCGGTGCCACCGCGGCCTCGTGCAGCTGCAGGGACCGGGGGACGTCCCCTGGGCTCGGTCACCTGAGGGACGCGGGGACATCGGGGACCGGACACAGCCAGACCTGGGGCCACCCTCACCCCCTGTCCCCACAGCCACCACTGACCCGATGTCCCCACGGACACCCTCACCCCCTGTCCCCACGGCCACCACTGCCCTGATGTCCCCAAGGCCACCATCACTGACCCAATGTCCCTACAGTCGCTGTCACCCCAGTGTCACCCTTGGCTTTGTATCCCCTCCTGGTGCCACCATGGCCCCGATGTCCCCAAGGCCACCATTGTCACCTCAGTGTCACCGCTGCTCTCGTGTCTTCTTCTGGTGCCACCATCGCCCCAATGTCCCCAAGGCCACCATCACCTTGATGTCCTCAAGGTCACCACCCCTGCCCCGATGTCCCCACAGTCGCTGTCACCCCAGTGTCACCCTTGGCTTTGTGTCACTCTCTGGTGCCACCATGGCCCCGATGTCCCCAAGGCCACCATTGTCACCTCAGTGTCACCTCTGGTCTCGTGTCCCCTCCTGGTGCCACCATCGCCTCAATGTCCCCAAGGCCACCAATGCCCCGATGTCCCCCAAGGCCACCATCACTCAATGTCCCATCCTGGTGCCACCATCACCCCAATGTCCCCAAGGTCACCATCACCCCCCAGTGTCACCCTTGGCATTGTGTCCCCTCCTGGTGCCACCAATGTCTTGATGTCCCCAAGGCCACCAATGACCCAAGGACTTGTGTCACCTTCTGGTGCCACCATCTCCTCAGTGTCCCCAAGGCCACCAATGCCCCAATGTCCCCAAGGCCACCATCACTCAATGTCCCCAAAGACTTGTGTCACCTCCTGGTGCCACCATTGCCCTGATGTCTCCAAGGCCACCACTGACCCACAGTACCCAAAGCCACTGTCACCTCAGTGTCCCCTCCTGGTGCCACCATGGCCCCAGTGTCCCCAAGGCCACCAGGGCCTCAGTGTCACCTCTGCTCTCGTCTCCTCTTCAGGTGCCACCATTGCCTCAGTGTCCCCAAGGCCACCACTGACCCACTGTCCCCAAAGCCACTGTCACCTCAATGTCCCCTCCTGGTGCCACCGTCACTCCAATGTCCCCAAGGCCTTGTGTCCCCTCCTGGTGCCACCATGGCCACGATGTCCCCAAGGCCACCATGGCCCCAATGTCCCCAAGGCCACCAATACCCCGATGTCCCCAAGGCCATCACTGCCCTGATGTCCCCACAGTCGCTGTCACCCCGATGTCACCCTTGGCTTTGTGTCCCTCTCTGGTGCCACCATGGCCTCAATGTCCCCAAGGCCACCACTGACCCAAGGTCCCCTCCTGGTCCCACCATGGCCTCATTGTCCCCAAGGCCACCACCATGGCCCCGATGTCCCCAAGGCCACCACCCCTGCCCCAATGTCCCCACAGTCGCTGCCACCCCAGTGTCACCCTTGGCTTTGTGTCCCCTCCTGGTGCCACCATGGCCTCAATGTCCCCAAGGCCACCGTTGTCACCTCAGTGTCACCTCTGGTCTCGTGTCCTCTTCTGGTGCCACCATCGCCTCAGTGTCCCCAAGGCCACCATCATCTTAGTGTCCCCTCCTGGTGCCACCATGGCCCCGATGTCCCCAAGGCCACCACTGACCCATGGTCCCCAAAGCCACTGTTACCTCAGTGTCCCCTCCTGGTGCCACTGTCTCAGTGTCCCCAAGGCCACCATGGCCCCGATGTCCCCTCCCGGTGCCACCGCTGTCCCCGTGTCCCCTCCCCCAGTGACCAAAATCCCATTTTTTCATCCACTTTTATTCATTGCCTTTGTTGGGGACACTTGGGGACATTCTGGGGACATTTCGGGCCATTTGGGGCCATTTGGGGGCCATTTGGGGGCCATTTGGGGACATTTGGGGACACTCTGGGGACATTTGGGGACATTTTGGGGACATTTTGGGGACATTTGGGGACATTTTGGGGACATTTGGGGACATTTGGGGACATTTAGGGCCATTTTGAGGCCATTTTGGGGACACTTGGGGACATTTGGGACATTTGGGGCCATTTGGGGCCATTTTGGGGACACTTGGGGACATTTGGGGACATTTGGGGCCATTTGGGGCCATTTTGGGGACATTTGGGGCCATTTTGGGGACATTTTGGGGACACTTGGGGACATTTGGGGACATTTTGGGGACATTTGGGGACATTTTGGGGACACTTTGGGGACATTTGGGGCCCTCCCAGTTTGTCCCAGTTTGTCACTCACCGTACTGGAATGAACTGGAGGCACCTGGGGGGGAGGGGAGGGGTCAGAAACCAGTACGGACCAGTATGGACCAGTATGGACCAGTATAAACCAGTATGGACCAGTAAAAACCAGTATGGACCAGTATGGACCAGTATAAACCAGTATGGACCAGTATAAACCATAATGGACCGGTATAAACCAGTATAAACCAGTATGGACCGGTATGGACCAGTACGAATCCTCCCTCCCAGTATAAACCAGTATCCCCAGTTTGTCCCAGTCCCTCCCAGTAAGACCCAGTTCCCCCCAGTTCCCTCCCAGTATAACCCAAATCCCTCCCAGTTTGTCCCAGTTCCCTCCCAGTATAAACCAGTCCATCCCAATTCCCTCCCAATTCCCTCCCAGTATCTCCCAGTTCCTTCCCAGTATAACCCAGTCCCTCCCAGTTAATCCCAGTTTATCCCAGTAACCCCAAAACCATCCCAGTTCAGACCAGTTTGTCCCAGTTCCTCCCAGTAACCCCCAAATTCCCTCCCAGTGCCCTCCCAGTATAAATCAGTACCTCCCAGTCCCTTCCAGTCCATCCCAGTTCCTCCCAGTTTGTCCCAGTTCCCTCCCAGTATAACCCAGTTCAATCCCAGTTCAATCCCAGTCCCTTCCCAGTTCCCCCGTCTCCCCCAGTCCCTCCCAGTTCCCTCCCAGTATAAACCAGTATCTCCCAGTCCCTCCCAATCCTCCCTCAGTTCCCTCCCAGTCCATCCCAATTCCCTCCCAGTTCCCTCCCAGTTTGTCCCAGTAACCCCCAAACCATCCCAGTTCCCTCCCAGTATGACCCAGTGCCCTCCCAGTCCACCCCAGTCCCTCCCAGTTCCCTCCCAGTATGACCCAGTCCCTCCCAGTGCCCTCCCAGTATAAACCAGTCCCCTCCCAGTTTGTCCCAATACCCTCCCAGTTCCCTCCCAGTATAAACCAGTCCCTCCCAGTCCATCCCAGTCCCTCCCGGTTCCTCCCAGTTCCCTCCCAGTTTGTCTCTGTCCCCTCCCAGTCCCTCCCAGTATAAACCAGTCCATCCCAGTCCATCCCAATTCCCTCCCAATCCCCTCCCAGTTTGTCCTATCCCCCTCCCAGTATAAACCAGTATCTCCCAGTCCCTCCCAATCCTCCCTCAGTTCCCTCCCAGCTCATCCCAGTTCATCCCAGTTCCCTCCCAGTCTGTCCCAGTCCGTCCCAGTCCCTCCCAGTTTGTCCCAGTACCTCCCAGTATCACCAGTGCCCGCAGCCGCTCTCGCTCCATTCCGTGACCTTTGAGGGAACTGGGACAGACTGGGATGGACTGGGATGGACTGGGATGGAACTGGGATAAACTGGGAGGGAACTGGGAGATACTGGGAGGGACTGGGATGGACTGGGATGGACTGGGATGGACTGGGAGGGACTGGGATGGACTGGGATGGACTGGGAGGGAACTGGGACAGACTGGCGGATATTGGTTTATACTGGGAGGGACTGGGAGGGGATTGAGGGATACTGGGAGGAGGGAATGGGACAGACTGGGACAAACTGGGGGATACTGGGAGGGAACTGGGACAAACTGGGAGGGACTGGGAGGGAATTGAGGGATACTGGGAGGAGGGAATGGGACAGACTGGGACAAACTGGGGGATACTGGGAGGGAACTGGGAAGGGATTGGGACAAACTGGGGGGGGACAGGAGGGGAACTGGGATGAGCTGGGGGGGACTGGGAGGGACTGGGAATTACTGGGATGAACTGGGGAGTTACTGGGATGGACTGGGGAGCACTGGGGGGGTTACTGGGAGCTACTGGGATGAACTGGGAAGTTACTGGGGGGTTACTGGGAGTTACTGGGGGGTTACTGGGGGTTACTGGGGGGGTAACTGGGGGTTACTGGGATGAACTGGGATGAACTGGGGCCCCACTCACCTTCCCAGAGCAGCCGCTGGAACTGGAAATGGGGGGGGGGGGAGGGGGAACTGGGAGGGGGCGGGGCCAATGAAAGAAGGGGCGGGGCCAAGCAAAGAAGGCGTGTGGTCATAGAAGGGGCGTGGTCATAGAAGGGGCGGGGGCAGAGCTGAGGAGGGGCCGGGGAGGGACTGGGACAAACTGGGGCATACTGGGAGGGACTGGGAGGGACTGGGACATGCTGGGAGGGGACTGGGGCAAACTCGGACATACTGGAAGTGATACTGGGATGGACTGGGAGGGACTGGGAGCGACTGGGAGTGATACTGGGATGGACTGGTCTGTACTGGGATGGACTGGGAGATACTGGGAGGCACTGGGGCAAACTGGGATGTACTGGGAGCGATATTGTGATGAACTGGAATGTACTGGAGGGTTAAAGGGGCTGTTCCCGCCTCCACCGCCTGCCATTGGCTGACGCTCCCGCCCGTCACTTGCTGAGACCAATCAGCGCCCAGGAAAACGACGCTGGGGCGGGGCCTGGAGGCGGTGCCATTTTAGAAACTTTTAGCCTTCAACTCCCGTCATGCACCGCGGCCCCATGGACGCCTAATGGAGCCGGGCCTACAGCTCCCGTCATGCCCCGCGCTCCCCACAGCGCCGGTTATCGCCTTCCCGTGCCCCATTGTCACCCCCAGACGCTGCGGGACCCCCGGCTGCCCCCCAGAGCTCACCCGGGACCCCCAAACGCCTCCTGGGACCCCCAAACGCCCCAGGGCACACAGAGGCCTCCGAGCGCCGCTTTCGGGCCTACATCTCTCGTCATCCCCTGTGGCCATAGAGCCCCCTCATGGCCGAGTTCCGGTCCTGCCACTCCCGTTCACGTCCCGCGCCCCAAGGAGATGCCTCAGAGCCCTCCAGGTGCCCCCCAAGGGCGCCCCGAGGCCACAGGGTCCCCCCAGGTGCTCTCCCGGACCCCCAAACGCTCTGTCACTGCCACTTCCGGGACTACAGCTCCCATCGTACCCTGCGGCTCCATTAAGCGCCATTAAAGCAGCGCCTCTATCCCCCATGATGCCCCGCGGCCTGATTAAAACAAAGCCTTCATCTCCTGTGATGCACCGCGGCTCTAATAAAGCAGCGCCTACAACTCCCATCATCCTCCGCGCCCCATAGATCCCTATTATATCCGTGCATACAACTCCCATTATACACAAGCCTCCATAGAGCTCTATTATACCCGCGCCTACATCTCCCATCATCCCCCGCACTCCTCAGAGCCCCCTTATACACAGGCCTCCAGCTCCCATCATGCCCCGTGCTCCATAGAGCTCATTATACCCGCGCCTCCAACTCCCATCATCCCCTGCGCCCCATAGATCCCTATTATATCCGTGCATACAAATCCCATCATCCCCTGCGCCCCATAGATCCCTATTATATCCGTGCATACAACTCCCATCATCCCCTGAGCCCTATAGAGCTCTATTATATCCGTGCATACAACTCCCATCATCCCCTGAGCCCTATAGAGCTCTATTATACCCGCGCATACAACTCCAATCCTCCCCCGCGCCCCATAGATCCCTATTATATCCGCGCTTACAACTCCCATCCTCGCCCGCGCCCCATAGAACCCCGTTATAGCCGCGCCTCCAACTCCCATCATGCCCCGCGCCCCCTAGATCTCCATTATACCCGCGCCTCTAACTCCCATCAGCCCCCGCGCCCCACAGATCGCCATTAATTCCCTCCCACACCCCAAAACCCCCCCAAACCAGGAAAAACCCCCTAATTTCTTTGACCACCAACACTCAGACACCTCCGAGCTCCCAAATCCTTTAATATTCGCAGTTTCCCCCTGTTTAACCCCTCCCTTCCATCGAGTTCAGCTCAGCGGGTTTGACTGAGCTCCATCTCCTCCACCGGGGGTTTTTGGGGTCCCTCAGAGCACGGTCCGGCCCCGCTGGATGGGCAGGACCCCGAATCTCCGTTTCAGGGCCAGGCGGTGCCGCGAGAATTTGTCATCGGGGGAGAAGCGGGCGGGGTGGGCCGAGCGTGTGGGGAGCCCGGCCGGGGACACTTTCTGAGGGGAAAATTACACAGAATCCTATAAAATCCCACAAAATCCCACAAATTATCCCAAACCCCCCCTCAGGGCAAGCAAACTTCCCCAAAATCCCCCCAAAATCCTTAAAATTCCCCCCCCCCAAATTCCTCTCCTCAGGACACCCGAAATTTCCCGCCAAATTCCCCCCCACAGGACACCCCAAAATTCCTCCAAAATCCCAAAACTGCCACCTCAGGACAGTCAAAATCCCACAAATTGCCCCCAAATGCCCCAAATTCCCCCTAAAAATCCTCAAATTCGCCCAAAATCGTCCAGATTCCCCCCTCAGAGTCCCCCCAAATCCCCCTAATTCCCCCCTCAAATTCCCCCCAAAATCTCTCCAACTGCCCCTCAGGACACCCAAAATTCCCAGATTCCCCCAAAATCCCCAAATTTCCCCTCAGGACACCCAAAATCTCCCAAAATGCCCCATATTCCCCCAAATTCCCCAATTTCCCCAAAATCTCCCAAATTCCCCCCTCAGGATCCCCCAAATTGCCCCAAAATCCACAAACTGCCCCTCAGGACACCACAAAATTCCTCCAAAATCCCAAAACTGCCACCTCAGGACACTCAAAATCCCACAAATTCCCCCCAAAATGCCCCAGATTCCCCTCAAAATCCCCAAATTTCCCCTCAGGACACCCAAAATCTCCCAAAATGCCCCAAATTCCCCCCTCAGGACATCTAAAATCCCTCAAGTTCCCCCAAAATCTCCAAATTCCCCCAAATTCACCCTAAATTTCCCCCCTCAGGACACCCAAAATCTCCCAAAATGCCCCAATTTCCCCCAAATGCCCCAATTTCCCCAAAATCTCCCAAATCTTCCCCTCAGGATCCCCCAAAATTCCCCAAAATCCACAATTTCCCCCACAGGACACCCAAAATGCCGCAAATTCCCCCCAAATCCACCAAATTCCCCCAAAATTTGCCAAATTTCTCCAATTATCCCCTGAGGACTCCCAAATTCCCCCCAAATTCTCCAAAATAACCCAAATTTCCCCTCAGGACAACAAAAATCTCCCAAATTCCTCTCAAATCCCCCAAATTTCCCCAAAATCCCTCAAATTCCCCCCTCAGGACACCCAAAATGCCCCAAATTCTCCAAATTGCCCCAAATTCCTCCCTCAGGAAACCAAAAATCCCCCAAAATGCCCCAAATTCCCCCTCAGGATGCCCCAAATTTTACAAATTGCCCCAAATCCTTCAAAATCTCCCAAATCCTCTAATTTCCCTCAAATTCCCCCTCAGGACATCAAAAATCCTCCAAAATTCCCCAGATTCTCCCCCAAATTCCTCCAAAAATTCCCCAAATTCCCCCTCAGGACACCCCAAAATCCACAAATCTCCCCAACATTCCCCTCTAAGGACACCTAAAATCCCTGATATTCCCCCAAAATCTCCCAAATTCCCCCCTCAGGATCCCCGAAAATGCCCCAAAATCCACAAACTGTCCCCTCAGGACACCTAAAATGCCCCAAAATTCCCACTCAGAATGCCCAAAATCCTCCAAATTCCCCCCAAATCCCTCAAAATGCCCCAAATTCCTCCCAAAATTCTCTAAATTCCCTCAAATTCCCCCTCAGAACAACAAAAATCCTCCAAAATTCCCCCAAATTCCTCCAAAAATCCCCAAATTTCCCCTCAGGACACCCAAAATCCACAAAAATCCCCCAAAAATCCCCAAATTTCCCCTCAGGACACCCAAAATCCACAAAAATCTCCCTAAATTCCCCCAAATTCCCCTCTAAGGACACCTAAAATCCCTCAAATTTCCCCAAAATCTCCCAAATTCCCCCCTCAGGACACCCAAATTCCCCAAAAATGCCCCCAATTCCCCCTCCGGACACCTAAAATCCCCCAAATTCCACCCAAAATCTCCAAATTTTCCCAAATTCCCTCTCAGGAGAACAAAAATCCCCCAAATTCCTCTCAAATTCCCCCTCAGGACACCCAAATTCCACCCAAATCCTCCAAAATGCCCCAAATTTCCCCAAAATTCCCTCTCAGAATACTCAAATTCTCCCAAATCCCCTCAAATTCGCCTCTCAGGACACCCCAAATCCAAAAAAAATCTCCACAAGATTCCCCAAATTCCCCCAAATTTTCTCAAAATCCCCCAAATTCCCCCCAAACTCCCTCAAAATTCTCTAAATATCCTCAATTTCCCCCTCAGGACATCAAAAACCCTCCAAAATTCCCCAGATTCTCCCTCAAATTCCTCCAAAAATCCCCCAAATTCCCCCTCAGGACACCCAAAATCCACAAATCTCCCAAAATTCCTCAAATTCCCCCTCAGGACACCCCAAAATCCACAAAAATCTCCCCAAAATTCCCCTCTAAGGGCACCTAAAATCCCTCAAATTCCCCCAAAATCTCCCAGATTTCCCCCTTAGGACACCCAAAATCTCCCAAAATTCCCCAAATCCCCCAATTTCCCCAAAATCTCCCAAATTCCCCCCTCAGGATCCCCCAAATTGCCCCAAAATCTATAAATTGCCCCTCAGGACACCCAAAATCGCACAAATTCCCCCCAAAATCCCCAAATTCCCCCTTAAGACACCCAAATTCCCATAAATTCCCCCCAAAATCCCTCAAATTCCCCCTCAGGAAACCAAAAATTCCCCAGATTTCCCCCAAATTCTCTCAAAAATCCACGCTCAGGACACCCAGAATGTCTCAATTTCCCCCAAAATCCCCAAATTCCCCCCTCAGGACACCCAAATACTCCAAGATCCCCCAAAATTCCCTCTCAGAACACCCCAATTCTCCCAAATTCCTCAAATTCCCCCTCAGGACACCCAAAATCCCCCAAATTCCTCCCAAACTTCCACAAATTCCCTCAAAATCCTCGAAATTTCTCCCCAGATCCCCCAAATCCCTCAAAATTCCCCCAAATTCCCCCCTTGGGACACCCAAATTCCCCCAAAATTCCCCCTCAGGAAACCCAAAATCCCCAAAATTCCCCAAAATAACCCAAATTCCCCCATCAGGACGACAAAAATCCCCCAAATTCCTCTCAAATCCCCCAAAATTCCCTCTCAGAACCCCCAAATTCTCCCAAATCCCCCCCTCAGGACACCTAAAATCCCTCAAAATGCCCAAAGTCCCCAAATTCACCCCAAACTCCCCCTCAGAACATCCAAAATTGCCCAAATTCTCCCTCAGAACACCCAAACTCCCCAAAAATGCCCCAAATTTCCCCCTCAGGATGCCCAAGTTCCCCCCAAAATCCTCCAGATTCCCATAAACTCCACCAAATTTCCCTAATATTCCCCTAATTTCCCCAAAATTTCCCAAATTCCCTCCTCAGGACAACCTAAATCCCACTAAAAAACCCCTTAGGACACCCAAATTCCCTCAAATTCCCCCCAAAATTCCCCCTCAGGATGCCCCAAATCCCCCAAATTCTCCCCAAATGCCCCAAATTCTTCCCCAAATTCCCCCCTCAAGACATCCAAACTCCCCCAAAATCCCCCTCAGGACACCCAAAGTCCCTCAAATTCCCCCAAAATCCCCTCAAATTCCCCCTCAGGACACCCCAAAACCCCTCAAAATCCTCCAAAACCCTCCCACATTCCCTCAAATTCCCCAAAATCCCCCGAATTATCCCTCAGGACACCCCAAATCCCCCCCAAAATCCTCCAAATTTCCTCCTCAGGACACCCAAATTCCCATGAATTCCCCCCGAATTCCCCCAAAATTCCCCTCTCAGGAAACCCAAACTTCCCCAAAATGCCTCAAACTCCCCCAAATTCCCCCTCAGGACACCCCAAATCCCCCAAATTCTCCGAAATCCCCCAAATTCCCCCCTTGGGACACCAAAATCCCCCACATTCCCATTTTTGACCCCAAACTTCCCACCTGAGTACCCAAACTCCCGTTTTTAGTCCCAAACTTTCCCTTCCTTGACACAAATTCTCCTTTTTCAGTCCCCAGTTTCCCTTTTTGGCCCCAAATTCCCCTTCTTTGGTCCAATTTTTCCCTTTTGTAGACTAAAATTCCCCTTTTTTAGATCCAGACTTCTCACCTGAGCCCCCAAATTCCCCTTTTAGACCAAAATTCTCCTCTTTTGGTACAAATTCACATTTTTTGGACCCAAATCCTCCAATTTTCAGCCCAAATTCTCCATTCATGGCACCAAATCCTCCATTTTTAAACCCAAATTTCCCTTTTTAGAACCAAATTTCCCTTTTTTGGACCCAAATTCCCTCCCCCCCCCCCTTTTTTTTTTGTTACAAATTTCTCATTTTCGGACCCAAATCTTCCCTTTACTCAACCCAAGCTCTCCATTTTTGAACCAAATTTTCCCCTTTTTAGCCCCAAATTCTCCCTTTCTAGTCCCCATTTCCCCATTTTCAGTTCCGAATTCCCATTATTCATTCCCAAATTCCCCCTTTTTTCTAACAAATTTCCCCTTTTCGCCTCACAACTCCCATCCCTATTGTTATGAACAAAAATTAAGTTGATTTTTTCTGTGAGAAAAAGGTTACCACTGTTGCTGCTGGGGTTCTGCTTGTGTTATGGTAATTACGGGTCGTTGTTGTTAATGGTTGTTTATGTATCAGTAAAAGCCGTGGCTGGGGCGAGTTAATGGCCCTGCTCTGAGACAGTGAAGGGTGGGGACCTCCCGAACAGCGAACAGCGAGGAGAAGAGACTTTGCAGGGGAGGGATGTGCAAATAACTCCAAGGACCAGCATGCTGTGTGGGACCCCCTGCTCCGAATGCACTGAGAAAACCCCAGAAACAACGAGCCACCTAAGAGTTGAGAGATTGGAGTGATGTCTGGATGAGAGGAGCAGAGTGCTGGGCCTGCAGAGATGCTAAAAACCTTCGTTGTTCCTCACCCTGAGTTTGAGAGCCCCCGGGCCAAGTCTGGCAGGAAGTGAGACTGAGACCAATTCAACATCGGAGGGTGTTGATGCCCTAAAGGCTCCCACGAGGACCGGACCTCCAGCTCTGCCCCTGGTGGACAAAGCTGCACATGTCGTCCTCCTCCTCTGAGTCGCCCTGGGAGTGACGACGGGAGACTGCAGCCCCGCCGAGCTGCCCAATCCTGAGCTGATCACTCATAATAAAGGCATTAAAAAGGAGAAGAAGTCTCCTTGCCCTGTTTATTTCAAGCAGCACCAAGTTCCTTGGCAAGAGTCACTCTGCTCCTGACGGGACATTTCAGGCACACCAAGGAAACAAAGCAACAACAAAACCAAACCAAATCCAGGCAATCAAACCATAAATGAACCGAGAACAGTCCCTGTGTGTGTGTGAGACACAAGGACAGTGAGGGCAAGGATAAAAGGAATATGGCCTAAAAGCTTAACAGGCCTCACACTTAACAGGACTTATCTCATACCTTAATTTTAATTGATACAGTCAACTACACAATTTAGCAAAAGAACAGCACTTAACAGTATTTAACCTAATTTAAAACCTATGTTAGAAATTTAACAGAGGAATAAAACTTAACAATATTCAACTTAGCTTATAAGTTATATTTAACATAATGTAGCAAAAGAACAACTCTTAAAAGCATTTGACTTAGCTTAGACCTCATGACTTAACCTTATTTACAGGCCTGACTGAGTCAGCTATCCAAGGCACTCCAACCCCTCAGAGAACAGCATTTCTGCCACATTTCCCCAGCACAGGCACTCCTGTGTGCACACAGACGCAAAGAGTCAGTGCAAGGCACCTGTGAGAAATTCCCCTGAGGGCAGGCAATGCTCACTGTGGATCCTTTGGCATCTCCCCAGCAGGTGAAGGGCTGAGCCTGGAGGAGTGGGGGGATCGGCCCAGGCTCTGTCGTTGTTCAGGATCCCCGAGTGCAGCAAACGGGAGAGTTCCCGGCTGGGAGAGGCCCCACTCAGAGGGAGTCGCTGGCCCAGGAGAGCTCCAAGGGCTCCTTTTGGAGCGCTGTGTGCAGGGCCCCAAGAGAGGGGCTTCAGTCCCATCAATGGCTCATCCTGGCCGCACTTGGCACCAACAGCTTTCTTTGGCAGTGTGAGAACAGGGATGTTGTGCCGCTGAGGGAACAAAAACAGCTCCCAGGGCTGCTCCTAAAGGAACCAGGAGCTGGTTGGGGAGCAGCAGTGCCTGGAGCAGACAGTGTTTGTGATGAGCTGCAGAGGAGCTGAGCCCAGGGGCTGTTGGCCAAGGCCGAGGCCCAAGGCACATTTCTCGGCTGGCAGGGTGGCCTGAGAAGGGGAGGGGGGAATGCAGCAGCACAGGGCCATGGAACCAAGGGACCATTGTGACACTGTGGGGCCCTGTGAGACCAAGGGACCATTGTGACACTCTAGGGGCCTGTGAGACCACGGGACCACTGTGACACTGTGGGACCTCATGGAATCATGGAGACCACTGTGACATTGCTGAGCCTCATGGAACCAAGGGGACTGTCCTGACACTGTGTGGCTCCATGAAATGTAGGGTTCATTGTGACACTGAGAGGCGCCATCAAACCAAGGGTGCATTGTGACACTGCCGGGAGTCCTCAAACTGTGGAGACCATTATGACACTTTGGGGTGTCATGGAACCAAGGGGCCATTGTGACACTGCAAGACTCCATGGAGCCAAGGGTCCAAACTGTGACATTGCAGGGCCTCATGGAACCGTGGAGAGACCATTAGGACACTTCACAGCCTCATGGAATGAAGGAGACCATTGTGACACTGAGGGGCACCATGGAATCATGGAGACCATTGTGACACTTTGAGGCCCCATGGAATAACCAAAGCATTGTGTCACTGTGAGGCCTCATGGAACCAGTGAGACCACTGGGACCCTGGAGTTCGCCACAGAACCAAGAGGACCATTGTGATACTGTGGGGCCTTGTGAAACCAAGAGGCCTTTGTGACATTGCAGGGCTGCCTGGAACCAAAGGTTCAGTGTGACATTGCAGGCCCTCATGTCATCAATGGTCCATTGTGACACTGTGGAGCCAAAGGAGACCATTGTGACACTACAAACCCCCAGGGTCCAAAGGTCCATTGTGACATTGCAGGGCTCGTGGAACAGAGGAGTCCTGTGACATTGTGGGGCCTGGGGAACCATGGAGACCATTGTGACACTGCAAGGCCTCATGGAATCAGTGGGACCATTGTGACACTTCAGGGCCTTGTGGAACCTAGAGGATATTGTGACACTGCTGGACCCCATGGAAACAAGACATCATTATGGCACTGTGGGGCATCATGGATCCAAGGCACAATTGTGACACTATGGGGCCCCATAAAATCAAGGGGACACAGAAGAGATCTGGCTGGTTTGGCCTCCCAGGGGCCACCTGACTGGTCCAGCTGACCTTGGAACATTAAGAGTCTCTTGTCATCTGCTTCTGAAACACTGTGCTCCGTGCTTTCCTTCCCATTGGAAAATAACTGTTCTTTTCCAGGCACCCATGGCCAGAATTGGGATTTCACCTCCAAATTTCCTTATATCCAGAGATTGTTCCCATAGGAATATTGCCAGGATAAGTCTGGCTGGCAGTGGTTTCATGAGGGTCACTTCCCATCTGTCCCCAAATAGTGCAGAAGGCTCTGTGCTTTCGTTCCTACGGAAAGAACTGTCCTGCTTCTCCAGGCGCCCATGGCCAAGACTGGCCTTCCACCTCCAAAATTCCTTCAATTCAAAGACTGCTCCCAGACAAAATCTGCCATTACTGACAAGTCTGCCAGGCCTTGGCCTTGTGAGGCTCTCACCTGCTGTCCAAACACTGGGGCTCGCTGCTTTCCTTCCTCTGGAATAGAGCTGTACTTCTCGTCCAGTTGTCCATGGCCAGAATTGGGTTCCACCTCCAGCATTCCCTATTGTGACGGACTGGGGGAGATTGTTGGCTGGAAACCTTTTGTGTGTGGGGGAGGAAGGGGCAGGTCCAGCCTTTCCATGCCCTATAACCCCAGCCCTGCCCTGCCCTGGAGCCCCAATCCCCCCAGAGCCTCTATCCCAGCCCAGCAGTGGCTGCCAGTCCCTGGCACAGCACAGGCAATGCTCCACAGCCACCTCTGCAGCCCCCAGCCCAGCTCCTGAGGGACCAAATGAGCCCAAGTCCCACCTGGGGGAAGGGCCCAGGGAGACCAAGGGGTATTGAAGGCTGAGCACAAGGCAAGCACACATCTTGTCCCTACCTCCTACTGGAATTTTTATCAGAACTTTGCTAGAAACCTGGAGTTGGTAGCTGTGTGTGTGCTCCTCTGTATCTTGTATTTCTTTCTCTCTTTCTGTGTCTTCTTCTCCTTCTAATTCCCTCCTCTTGAAAATTTTGGGTATGTAAAAATTGAACAGGCTTAGATTTTGTGAAATTGAATGGGCCAACTTTATGCTTTGAAAAGTGTTTTTTGTTTATTGAATGTCATACTAAAACTTTTGCCAAAGTTTCTCTGATTTTCTTAAGTTCCCAGTAAAAGATGTCTTATTGTTTTGAGCTCCTGAGAATCTTTTGTTGGTATTTCTCCAGTGAGTCCAACTCAGAGTACACAAACAAATGCAATTCCTTTTAAATTTCTCCTTGAGAGTTGTTTGGGGGATGAGAGTCAGGGCTTGTCTGTCCTGCTTAGCACAGCCCAGGCAGGGCTTTCCCAGCCACATTCCACACTCCATTTCCCAGCTGGAGCCGCTGCTGCCTCTGAGTTGTGCTGCCCCAGCCCCAGGGATGCTCTCCTTGTCTGCCCATTCCCCCACGGTCTCTGGGCAGGGATGGCTTCAGTGGGGGCTGCTGACATCCTCAGCAACTTGGAGGCTGCTGCTGAATTTTCCTGCTCCAGAGGCTTGTTCAGCCTTCAGCTCTTGAGTGCAGGAATTCAGTGTCCCAGGGCTCATTAACATTGAGAACACCTTAACAAGCCAAGCCTCTGGGAATAATTTGATTTCAGTTTCCAAATAATTTGTAGTTAAGTAAATCTCAGTGGTGTATTCAAAGTGAACATATGATACTTAAAAAGACAGTGAGAAAATATTTTTAGGTCCAGTTAATTTTGTTTTCCTGTTAATTCGTTGATGTGTGCAATCTCCAATTGACACTGAATCCAAGTACCTCCTCATGCAGTTTGAATAAATATGAAAATCAAGACTCTTTATGGCTGACAATCAATCAGACTCTGTCCCTACCCCCATCCCACCATTTCCCCCATCCAAGCCCTGGCACTCAGAGCAGCCTTGTGCAAATCTGAGCTCCCTCCAGCCCAGGCTGCACCTGCAGCTTTCAGCTCCTTGGCTCCAGCTCCCACCTGCTTTCCTTGGAGAAGGAGCTGCCTGAGACACAGAGGGATGTTCATTTCTTGTCAGCCAACAAAGCCAAGGCAAGGCACAGCTCCATCAAATGCAAAAGTCATTCTTCTCCCTGGCTCTGCCCTGACACTGATCCCCACAGCCTGTCCAGTTTCCTTCACCCCTGCATTGCCAGGGACTTTGTGGGACAAGGGAGCTCTGCTCTGGGGATGGAGGGAGATGCAAGTGCCACCACTGGGGTGGGAGCCACAACTAATGAGGTTTGTGTCCTTTGGGGGGCAGGAACTGCAGAAACTCAGAGGCACAGAAAGTTTCTCTTCATGGCCAACAGACCACAGTTGAACAGGACACAATTTAATAACAATCATGCTGGTCTCTGAGCCATGTGCAATGTCCCAGCAGGATCTCGTGAGTCCACCATCAACAAATGATTTCCAGACTAACATTTATTTCACACAAACGTGGTTCTGTGATAGATATAAATACAATTAAGTTTTTGTATCAGGATGCTCATTCTGGAGTGGGGGCAAAACAGCTCAAACAATTCCCGATTTGCAAAGCTGTCAGTGGTGGTAGGAGAAGGCAGGTCAGGCTGCTCTTGGTGTTGAGGAAATGCTGAAAGGCTCCTGACTCATTTCATCTCCTCCTGTCCTGGCTGATCTCCCCTCTTTCCCCTTCCACCCATTGGCTTTTGTCTCCCACCAGCCTCCCCTGTGAAGAGCCTGGCTCTGTGTTTTCCATCCCCTCCTCGCTGGCACTGCCAGGCTGGGATGAGGAGCCCCTCAGCCTTCCCTGCTCCGAGCTGGACAAGCCCAGCTCCCTCAGCCTCTGCTCACAGCCCAAGGGCTCCAGCCTCACCTTGGAGGCCCTTCCCAGACCCTGCTCCAGCTGCCAGACATCTTTCCTGCCCTGGGGAACCCAAACCAGGCCACAGTGACCGGGAGTCACGATCCATCCTTGGTGTCCTGGTCACACAGCCCTGGCCCCTTGTCCCCTTGTCAGGCTCTGGGGTGGATCCTGTGAAACATCCTTTGGTGGAGGCTGTGGCTCCAGGTGGGCCGGGGAGATCTCGGGGGACAGGGACCCTGCTGGGCATGAACAGCATTGGACTTGTTGGGAGAAACTGTGAGGGGGAGCTGGGGCGGAGTGACCAACCCAGTGACCTGACGCAGCCCTACTGGGATGTCACACAGCCCCTCTGTGATGCCACAGCCCGCTCTGGGATGTCTCAGTTTGCTCTGCGATGTCATACCTCTAACCTGTGATGTCACAGCCTGCTCTGTGATATCACAGAGGCAGTCTGTGATGTCATAGCTGCTCTATGACCTCATATACCCCATTCTGTGATGTCATAGCCCACTCGGTGATCTTCTGTGAAATAAGGAGGGGCAGCAACAAAACTTCTGCACTGGAATTAGGAAGGGCAGACTTTGGCCAGTTTAGGATGCTGATTTGGGGAGTACCAAATCAGGTCCTGATTCTTTAAAGGGAAACAGCCCTTAAAAACAAAGGGGTCCAGGAAGGATGGACACATTTCAAGAAAGTAATCCCGAAGAGGAAGGAGCAGCCTCTGCCAGTGTGGCAAAAGATGATCTAGTGAGGAAAATGACTGGCTTAGCTGCCCATTCAGGTTTTGTGGGAACCCCGATGTAAAAAAGGACCAGCAACTCAGGAAGTGTTTAAGGATGTCATTATGTTATCCGAAAGAAAATTAGATACGTAAAGCTCAATCAGAACTTAACCTGGCCCATTCTGTAAAAAAATTTTAAAAAAAACTTTGTATAAAAAAGTGTATAGCAAAAGGAGGGATAAGGGAATGTCTACTCCTTATTGGATGTAGTGGAGAATATAGAAACTAAAGAGAAAGAAAAGCTGAGCTACTTAACACCTTGTTTGTCTCAATTTTCAATATTAGGACAGGCTGTTCTCAGGACAAGTGTTCTCCTGAGCTGGTAAATGGGCACAGGGAGCAGAACAGCCCCCCCTGTAATCCAGGAGGAAGCAGCTGGGCACCTGCTGAGCCACTCAGATGCTCACAGGTGTATGGGATCGGATGGAATCCATCCTAGGGGCATGAGGGAGCTGGGGCATGAGCTCCCCAAGCTGCTCTCCATCATTTACCATCAGTGCTGGCTCAGCAGGGAGGGCCCGGAGGACTGGAGGTGCCAATGTGAGCCCATCCCCAAGAAGGGCCGGAAGGAGGAGCTGGGGAACTCCAGGCCTGTCAGCCTGACCTGGGTGCCTGGCAAGGTTCTGGAACAGATCACCTTGAGTGCCATCACAAGGCACCAACAGGATGGCCGAGGGATCAGAGCCAGCCAGCGTGGATTTAGGGGTGGCAGGTCCTGCATGACCTACCTGGTCTCCCATTATGACCTAGTGACCCACTTGTGGATGCAGGAAAGGCTGTGGATGTTGTGTGCCTGGATTTCAGCAAAGCCTTTGACACTGTCTCTGACAGCATTCCCTGGAAAAGCTGCAGCCCATGGCTTAGGCAGGTTCCCTCCTCGCTGGGAGATTGAAGAGCTGGCAGGAGGCTGGGCCCAGAGAGTGGTGGGGATGGTGCTGCACCCAGCTGGTGTCCAGGCACTGGTGGTTTCCCCCAGAGATCTGTGCTGGGCCCAGTCCTGTTTAATATCTTCACTGATGATCTGGCTGAGGGGATCGAGTCCACCGTGCACAAATTGCAGATGGCACCAAGCTGGGTGTGAGTGTGTCTCCCGTTCTCGGCTGCTTTTGATGGCCTGGAAAGGCTCGAGATGGCCTTGGGACAGCCCGCGCTCCAAAGGACAAAAAGAGTCTTCAGGTTTTTTCTCGGTCTTCAGTGTTTATTAGTTTTTATCTACAAGATTTTCTCTTGGCCCAACAGAGGTCCGCACAGCACGCTGGCCATGAGCACACTGCGTGCCCTCAGGGCGGTCACTTATCTTTATACTCAAAACTACGTATAAGATATTTACCTATTTTCCCCAATGCTTTTCACCCTTATTGACAAGCGCACTTCTAGTAAGAACCAATCCTAAAGTGCCACCACCACCACAGAAGATGGAGGCCAAGAAGAAGAAGAAGAAGGACAGGACACGCCCCAATTCCTCCATCTTACTTCTCTAGACCCCCCTGTACCGAAATTCTAAAACCTGTGTTTCACACTATAATTAACCTATCCCTTCACCATTCATCCCCGTGAGATCCTCCCATCCTCATACAAGTGTCGTCTCCTGTGCAGGGTCAAAGTCCAGCCACCAGACACTTCTGGCAACATTCCAGGACCTCCGAGCCCCCCAAGGGTTATCTGGGTGACTCTGCACATCAGGACTGATGTGCTGAGATCCCACAAGTGTGGATCTGCTGGAGGGCAGGACAAGAAGACACAGCCCTAAGGTGCACCAGGGGAGGTTCAGGCTGGGCAATAGGAAGAAGTTCTTCACAGAAAGGGTGAGTGGGCATTGCAATGGGCTGGCCGTGGGGGGAGGTGGCAGAGTCACTGTCCCTCTCCAGTGGCACTTAGTGACATGCTCTGTGTAACAAGGCAGTATTAGGGCATTGGTTGGACTTGATCATCTCAAAGGTCTTTTCCAGCCTATTTGATTCTGTTATTCTGTCATGACTGGGAGGCTCTGGGGCAATTGTGATACTGCAGGGCCTAGTGGAACTAAGAGGACCATGGTGACACCGTGCAGCCCCACAGAACCAGGGGTCCACTGTGGTGCTCTGGGGCCAAATGGACCCACGGAGTGCTCCGTGACACTCTGGGTCCTCATGGAACCACAGAGACCATTGTGACACTGCAGGGCCTTGTGTAACCAAGCGGTTTCACCATTTTGGCACTGCAAAACCAAGGAGACCATTGGGAGACTGCAGGGCCCAGTGGAACCAAGGGGACATTGTGACACTGCGGGGCCTCATGGAACCAAGGGGACATTGTGACACTGCCGAATCCTGTGTAACCAAGGGGCCACTGTGAAACGATGGGGCCTCAATGAATCTGGGAGAACGTTGTGACACTGTGTGGCTTTGTGGAAACAAGGAGTCCATTGTGACACTGAGGGGACTTCTGGAACCACAGAGACCATGGTGACAGTGTGGGACCTCATGTAACCATAGGGGCATTGTGACACTCTGGGGCCTCATGGAAACAAGGGCCCACTGTGGAACTGCAGCACCAACAAGAACATTATGACACTGTGAAGTCCCACAGAACCAAGGGGTCAACTGTCACATTTTGGGGCCCTATGGAACCAAGGAGACTAGTGTGACAGTGCAGGGCCTGGTGTAACCAAGAGGCCATTGTGACACTGAGGGGCCCCATGGAACCAAGGACATCTTTGCAGATGACACCAAGCTGGATGTGAGTGTTGATCTGCTGGAGGTCAGGAGGGCTTTGCACAGGGCCCTGGGCAGGCTGGATCCAGGGCCCAAATCCAACAAGGCAAGGTTGAACAAG
Source organism: Melozone crissalis (assembly GCF_028551555.1). Classification (NCBI taxonomy): domain Eukaryota; kingdom Metazoa; phylum Chordata; class Aves; order Passeriformes; family Passerellidae; genus Melozone; species Melozone crissalis. The sequence continues at coordinate 6,316,308 of NW_026535896.1, read as the reverse complement.
TCCCAGTGCCGGGTCCTGCCCTTTGGCCACAACAAGCCCTGCAGCACTACAGGCTGGGGACAGAGAGGCTGGAGAGCAGCCAGGCAGAAAGGGACCTACAGGGACTGATGGACAGCAGGCTGGACATGAGGCAGCAGTGTGCCCAGGTGGGCAGAAGGCGAATGGCTCCTGGCCTGGATCAGGAATGGTGCAGCCAGCAGGAGCAGGGCTGCTGTACTCAGCACTGATCTGTCCCCAGCTCTGCACACAGACATTGCTGCTGCAGCTCCAGAGAAGGCAACAAAAGGGCATCTCTGCAGAAAACTTTGCTGGGAGATCCTTTGGTTCATTTAAAGCCACCAAGAGTGCAGCCCATCATTGACAGAATCTGTGGCCACAGGGAAGGTGGAGAGAAAGAAAATGAGAAACGGCACAAGGAATGGCTTTACTTTGTTGACAATATGAAAAAATTAAAACAAAGGAAACAGATCTCGAAAATGAAACCAACAAGAAGTATCAAGAATTACTTTTATTACAAGTGATTTGCAGAAATTGACCAACAGTTTAATGTTTCTGTAACCATCCAGTCATCAGTGTCCACACTATAGCCTTGAGCTCCTGGTTCCTCAGGCTGTAGATGAGTGGGTTCAGGGCTGGAGGCACCACCGAGTACAGAACTGACAGGGCCAGATCCAGGGATGGGGAGGACATGGAGGGGGGCTTCAGGTGAGCAAATGCTGAAGTGCTGACAAACAGGGAAACAACAGTCAAGTGAGGGAGGCAGGTGGAAAAGGCTTTATACCGTCCCTGCTCAGTGGGGATCCTCAGCACAGCCCTGAAGATCAGCACATAGGAGAAAACAATGAACACAAAACAACCAAATACCAAACAGACACTGACTGCAATGAGCCCAAGTTCCCTGAGGTAGGATTTGGAGCAGGAGAGATTGAGGATGTGTGGGATTTCGCAGAAGAACTGGCCCAGGGCATTGCCATGGCACAGGGGCAGGGAAAATGTATTGGTTGTGTGCATGAGAGCATTGAGAAAGGCACTGTCCCGGGCAGCTGCTGCCATGTGGGCACAAGCTCTGCTGCCCAGGAGGGTCCCGTAGTGCAGGGGTTTGCAGATGGACACGTAGCGGTCATAGCACATGATGGTCAGCAGATAAAACTCTGCTCCAATGAAGAGCATAAAGAGAAAGAGCTGAGCAGCACATCCTGAGTAGGAGATGTTCCTGATGTGCCAGAGGGAATTGTGCATGGCTTTGGGGACAGTGGTGCAGATGGAGCCCAGGTCGCTGAGGGCCAGGTTGAGCAGGAAGAAGAACATGGGCGTGTGCAGGTGGTGGCCGCAGGCTACGGCGCTGATGATGAGGCCGTTGCCCAGGAGGGCAGCCAAGGAGATGCCCAGCAAGAGGCAGAAGTGCAGGAGCTGCAGCTGCCGCGTGTCTGCCAATGCCAGCAGGAGGAAGTGCCTGATGGAGCTGCTGTTGGACATTTCCTATGGTATCTTGGCATGGGGATCTGTAAAAAATTAATCATGGAGTAGTTGGGTTTGGAGAGGACTTTAAATACCCCAGCACAGCCTGGTGGCCCTTTGCCCCCCCCCTGCCTGCACAGGACTCTGCTGCCTGGAGCTGTCCCTGCCAGCAGCTGCTTCCCTGTGCCAAGGGCTGAGCCCTGCCAGTGCTGCCAGAGCCCAGCCCAGCCCTGGGGGCTCAGCTCTGCCCTGCAGACCCCTCCCAGCTCTGGCACTGCCCAGGGACAGCTCTGGCTTTGCAGGCTCTGATGGCAAAGTCAGAGCAACCCTGAGGAGGCTGGAAAAGCAACACTGATGCTGCCTCTAAGAGGTCTTGTTCTGATTTCTGTCACTGCCTGGTGTAGTAAGATCGGAGAAAAAAATTTTTTTCTCATGCTGGAGTGATAGATGAGTATCTGTTTGCGATTTCCCATCAAGGCAACCCAGAGAAGTAGATTAAAAAAGCAGGATTTCCCCTTTCCTGCTGCCCCTGCCTTGCTATGCTCCCTGTATAATCTATTTGGAAATGTTCTGCAGTTAAATGCCAGGATGGGAGCAGTCCTGGACAATGCAGCATCATCACCACACAAGGAGAACACTTTCAAGCCTTACCAGCTGTCTCCTCCCACCCAGACCTTGTCCCCCAGTGCTGGGAGCAGCTGCCAGGGCTGGCTGAGAGCTGTCCCTGGCAGGCAGCAGAGTCCCTGCCCCAGCACAGCGCCCTGGGCTGCAGGACCCTGCTCTGCAGTACAGCACCGGGCACCACCGGCTGCTGTGCACAAGAGACAATCAGAGAATGTACTCACAGGGTCTGTAGGCATTGGGATGTTCCAGCTTTAGGAGATGGCTCCAGGAACTGCAGCTGCACTGTCCTGCAGCCAGAGGTTCCTGTGCCAAGGGCTGGCAGTGATTCTGCCCCAGGCACTTCTCAGCACCTTCCCAGCCCTGACTGATTGAAGCTCTCTGTGCCTCTGTGCTGTGCCCAGGGTGGCTGCAGGCAGAGCCCCAGCCCTGCTGGGCTGTCAGAAGAGCTGCTCATCAAGAGAAATGTGCTTTTGAAACTCTTCTTGGTTACCAGGAGCTGCCTCTGTGCCAGGAGCCCAGCCCAGCTCAGCAGCACAGACACAGCACAAGGACTTTAATGAGCCTCTGGGGCTTTGTGCTCAGGCCCTGAACATCAGTTCCTGAGAGCGAGCTGAGGAAACCTCTCCAGAACTCCAAGTCAGAATCTAACTCCAAAGTTTCTTGGACTTGTAATGGGTCCCAGTGAGGGACATGACTGAGAAAGTGTCCCCAGGCCCCAGGCAGAGCAGAGAACTGGAGGCAGTGATGACAGGTGGGGACAAAGAGAAGCCAAGTCTTGGTGCCCTGGGGCACAGCAGCAGGGTCTGTGCCACCAAGGACTGTGAGGAGACACCTTGTCCTGAGGCACTGGGGCACCTGGCACAGCCCCAGCAAGGCTGGGCACTGTCAGCCCCTTGTCCTACCCTCAGCATCCCCCCCCCCCCAAGCCCACATCCCAGTGGCCTCAAGGATCTGCTGGAAGGAGTCCCTGGGGAGCCTTGCTCAGGAATGGCCCTGGGTGGGCTTTTTAATGCTCCCTGTAGGGACTGCAGGTTTTTCAAAAGACTTTTAGTTTGGCTTTTGCCTTGGAGTCTCTGAGAGGTTTGTGCAATCATGGCCTCCAATTATCTGCTGTAATGAGTCCCTGGAGAGGCTTTCTCAGTAACAACACTCAGTGGGGCTCATTAATGCTTCAAGGTACTTCAGTTATTTTAATGTACTTGGTGTTTCACTTTTCGTACAAACTCTATGAGAAATTTGTGCAGTCATGGCCCCAGTTATCTGCGTTAATGAATCCCTTGAGAGCTCTGTACTGACACTCAGTGGGGCACATTACCGATTTGAGATTCTCAAGGTTTTTAAGGTACTTTGGATTCTCCTTTCCATACTTTGTCTCTGTGAGGTTTTTGTGCCATCCTGGCCTCCAGTTCTCTCCTCCAAGCAGCCCATGAGGAGCCTGTTTTGGGATGGACCTCAGTGGGACCCATTCGTGCTTTGAGACACTTTGAGGTTTTCTTCTGTCTTTGACTCCTGAAAGGTTTGTGCAATCTCCTCTCGGGTCCTGAGGTTCAAGGCCTCAGCTCCAAATCCCCCACAGGGCTCATTAGGACCAAGCAAATCCTGACAAACCATGGCTCTGCCTTTATTTCCATCCTCTGTTGTTCAGTTCATTAGGAATTTCTTTTTATATAGTTACTGAGAAATATTTCAAAGAGGTTCTAATAAATCCCCATTTCTGTTTTAAGGGTGTGTTGTTCTCTTTAGAACAGAGATAATTGCAGCATTCAATGACTGATTGACCCAGGGACTCTCCTCAAGAGGTGTGGACTGATCAGAGAACCTGTGCCTTGAGATCTGACCCTGTGTGCACCACCTTGCTCCACATTCGCCAACGCCATCCTGTCCGTCCTCTGTGACTTGGGGCCAGCTTTGCTTGGAGAACTGGTGGTACTCAGAGGGGTTTTCTTCTTTTATTTTAGTAATGTAATACTCCTAAGTTCCCCACTGAAAACAGACACCCTCCTCAAGTGTTTGCCAAATCCAAGTGCCACCAAGATCAGTCCAGGTCTGCCCTGGGCCATCTGTGAGGGTGTGTGGAGGCCCAGGGTCCTACCATCAGAGTCTCAATCTACCAGCCTGGAAGGGCTGGTCCCAAGTAAGAGGAATCAGCTTTCATGTTAGGGTGAGATGCTTGCTTCTCCCATGGATCTTTGCAGGCAAATGCTGATTTTTGTAAAGTTATGTTACCCATTGGCCCATTAGCACATTACTTACTTCAAGCCCTATTGTCCACATTTGTCTAGTCCCTCCATTGGCCCTGTTTCCGTATTAGCCAATTCCTCTGCCCCTGTTTCCGTATTGGCTGACTCGACCCTAACTACTCTTTTGCACCATTTTCCCCTACACCCATTGGACCCAGACCCTCAGCTCCACCCTCACTATCCCATATAAAACCCTGTGCCCTCAGCCTACACCCTATCTTCGTCTCTGGACCCTCTTGGGTTTTGTGGCCGGTTCCTGTACCAATAAACCCAGTTTACAGGAGATCATGTGAAGCCCCATCCTGCCTATTCTGTCAGCTTTCTAAGGTGGCAGTAAGCTTTGGGCTTATGAGTGCCGGATGCTCCAAGGGCCTCAGTGGTGCCACAATGCTAACTTGGCACCCGAACAGGGACCAGATTAATTGAGGTCGCTGTGAATGTCTCCAGCAGTGATCCTGCCAGCCAGATGTCGCTGGAAGATGTACGCCTTCAGGTCAGCCACAACACTGAAGACTCGAGAAACTCGAGTTTTATTGAGTCTCACTTAAGTGGAAGTCAACAATTGTCGCTATAGGACATGAAAGAACACAAGCACACACAGCTGTTCTCAAGGTGAAGAAAAAAGGAAAGTTTATTTTCTGACTCAAACATTTATAGTTTTCCAAAAGTGACAGCGGATTGGAGGGTGACAGTGCCACCTCTCCAATGACACCGGAAAAACCAACAGTCCGTCAACTTTCTCCTCCTCCATAAAGGAATGCAAAACAATGAGTTATTTACAGAAAGTGTGTGAGAAAGTTCACTACAAGAGTGTCAACATCAGAAGGCTTAGAAAATCTTAAAAAATCAGGGCGACATCTCACCCTTTTCCATTTAAAAAGAGAGAAGGAGAAAAGAAAATGAACAATGTGAAAAAGAAAACATGAACAATGTTTGGTGTCAACTTGCGGAGGAATCATCGGAGTGATCACTCTCATCATCTGCATCTGAGTCATCACTCAATGATTCATCTGCTTGATGTCTTTCAGGTTGGTCACGGTTTCCATCTTGCTCATCAGCTGGATTCTGTCTCTGCGGTCGCAGGTCGGGGCGAACACATTTCGAAGGTACCCAGCGTACCCCAGTATGTGTGGATGCACAAGCATACCTGCGCCCCGAAGCGATAAGGTCATAGGGACCTTCCCACTGTTTGGTGACTAAATTCTGCACCTGAACCTTCACTCAAGGCTGATGTGCCTCGTCCGCAGCCTGCAACGAGAGATGGTGATTCAAATTGACAGGATTATTTGAGTTCTGCGGCACAGTGAGATGATTGATTGTGCTCAAAGCTTTTGCCAACCGACTGTGCAAGGTTTCACCCTGCATTTGTTTTTGAAGAACCCGCTTCAGAGTACCATGAGCTCATTCTACAATACCTTGACAAGTTGGAGAATGAGGGATACCAAACTTGTGCTAGACACCCCACAACTGCAGGAACTGCCGCACCTTTTGCAATGCGTATGCAGGACCATTGTCGGTTTTCACAGCAGAAGGTATGCCCAGAACGGCAAAGGCCTGCCTCCAGTGGGCGAGGACATCACGGGCCTTCTCCCCAGTGTGAGCAGAAGCCCACATCGCAGAGGAGAACGTGTCCACCGTGACATGCACATACTTGAGCCGGCCAAACTCGGCAATCTGGGTGACATCGGTCTGCCAAAGCTCCAAGGCCCTAAGGCCTCTGGGGTTTACCCCTGCCGGCAAAGGCGGAGCAAGTGCGTGGCAGTCATCACATGACTCAAACATGTCACGAGCCTCAGTTGGCGTCAGCTGAAACTGCTTCCGCAAGGTATGTGCATTTTGGTGGAAAAACCCATGTGATGCCTTGGCCTGCATGAGTGTATCAGGCTGAGGCACTACCCACGCTGGGTTAGCCAACTTGTCAGCCCTCGTGTTACCTTCCACTATAAAACCTGGCAAATCAGTGTGACTCCTCACATGCAGAACATAGAATGGATGAACCCGGGCCTGAATGGGACACCACAAGGTCTTCAGTAAATGAAACAAGGCAGGATTACTGACCTCCTTCAAAATGGAATGACCCAACCTCTGTGCAGTATCGGCCGCATAGGCGGAATCCATGACCAAGTGGAAAGGTTCCTGGGAAAATTTCCCAAATGCCATGACAGCAGCCCTAAGTTACAACCAATTGGGCTGACCCATCCTCATGAGCTTCCAGAACCTGCCACTCAGATCCATCCCTCCAGGTAACAATAACCTTTCATGTTTTCCCTGAACCGTCAATGAAGACGGTGGGTCCTTGCACAGGTTCCTGGGTATTTTTGGGCTGCAAAGGGATTTGTGTGAATTTTGCCATATGCAGTAACCTATGACTGGGCAGATGATAAATGATCTGCCCTGAAAAATTTTCCAGAGCACTTTGCAGGGACACACTGTTTGCAAAGCTCCAGTCAAAATCCTCCCATTGCACCGGGAGTATGATCTTTGCAGGATTTGCACCCATCAATTGCAAACACCGTTGCCGGCATTTGATTATCAAGCGAGCAATCAGCTCAAACAATGTAGTTGCCATCCTCTGCGGCAGATGGGGCAGGAAAACCCATTCCAACACATGCAAGGAATTGGACCATTTGTCACTCCATTGGCCAATGATGCCTGTGGGATACAAAACTGGAGTGCTGATGAACACAGTGACATCAATGGAGGGATCAATGCGATAAACTTGGCAAGACGAAACAGCTTGCTGAACCACCTGCAATGCCTTACATGCCTCAGGGGTCAGTGTGCGAGGTGACTTGAGATCAGATTCTCTTTTCAACAAATCATACAGAGGAGACAGCTGTGCATCAGTTAGCCCCAAGTACAGACGTAACCAAGTGATGACACCTACCAATTTCTGAGCATCATTCAGTGTCTTCACAGAATGCACAAATTGCACCTCCTGGTGATGGATCATCCATTCCAGAATTTTGACCCCCAAGTACTTCCAAGGTGGTTTTTGAACCTTTTCTGGAGCCACCTGCAATCCATGAGCATGCAAAGCATCGAGCAACCGAGGCTGAATCCTCAGCAGCTCATCCTGGGTGGGCCTAGCCACCAGAATGTTGTCCATATAATGATACAGACATGCATCAGGAAACTGCTTATCAACTCCAGATAAGGCAGGAGAATTCTGCATGCCTTGGGCAACGTCCTCCATTGATATCTCTGTGTGGGCTCAGCCTCATTAATCGCTGGCACTGAGAAGGCAAACTTCAGTCTGTCATCAGGTTGCAAAGGAATCGTAAAGAAACAAAGAAACAATCCTTCAGATCCACAATGAGGGCTGGCCAGTCTGTGGGAAGCATGGTAGGCGATGGCATGCCCGCCTGCAATCTTCCCATGCTTTCCATCACGGCATTAACCTTTCAGAGGTCTTGCAAAAACTTCCATTTCCCAGATTTCTTTTTGATGCAGAAGACAGGAGTGTTCCAGAGACTAGTAGAAGGCTCCAGATGACCCTGTGTGGGAATCCACAAAATTAGAGGATTTTGGGAAAGCTTCAAGATGCAGGCCTCAGAGACAGCAGAACTGTGAGCAGAGCTATGCCGCAGCCATGAGATAGGTCAGCAGAAAAATTATTTAAACTGTAGAAAAGCAAGGGCAAATAGAACAATGGTCTGTGTATTAACATTTGTATAGAATCACAGAATCACAGAAATTCTAGGTTGGAAGAGACCTTTAAGATCATCGAGTCCAACCCATGTTCTAACACCTCAACTAGATCATGGCACCAAGTGCCACATCCAGTCTTTTTTTAAACTCTTCGAGGGATGGTGACTCTACCACCTCTCTGGGTAGATGATTCCAGTATTTGACCACTCTTTCTGTAAAATACTTCCTCCTTAATTTTAGCCTGTATCTCCCTTGGCGCAGCTTGAGACTGTGTCCTCTTGTTCTGTCTGTTGTTGCCTGGAGAAAGAGACCGACCCCCAGCTCACCACAGCCACCCTTCAGGAAGTTGAAGAGAGTGATAAGGTCACCCCTGAGTCTCCTTTTCTCCAGGCTGAACAACCCCAGCTCCCTCAGTCGTTCTTCATATGGCTTGTGTTCCAAGCCCCTCACCAGCCTCGTTGCTCTCCTTTGGACACGCTCAAGCATCTCAACGTCCCTCCTAAAGTGAGGGGCCCAAACCTGGACGCAATACTCCAGATGAGGCCTCACCAGTGCTGAGTACAGGGGAAGAATGACCTCCTTGCTCCTGCTGGCCACACCGTTCCTGATACTGGCCAGGATGCCATTGGCCTTCTTGGCCACCTGGGCACACTGCTGGCTCATGTTCAGCCGACTGTCAACCAGCACCCCCAGGTCCCTTTCCACCTGAACACTGTCCAGCCACACCGTTCCTAGCTTATATCGTTGCAGGGGGTTATTGTGGCCAAAGTGCAGGACTCGGCACTTGGACTTATTGAACTTCATCCCATTAGATTCTGCCCATCCATCCAACCGTTCCAAGTCCCTCTGCAAAGCCCTCTGTCCCTCTAACAGATCAACACACATTCCCAGCTTAGTGTCATCTGCAAATTTGCTAATGAAGGACTCTAAACCCTCATCCATGCCATCAATAAAAATATTAAACAGAACTGGCCCCAGCACAGACCCCTGAGGGACACCACTGGTGACTGGTCACCAGCTGGATGCAGCACCATTCACCACCACTCTCTGGGCCCGGCCATGCAGCCAGTTCTGAACCCAGCAAAGAGTGCTCCTGTCCAAGCCATAGCCTGCCAGTTTGTCTAGGAGAATGCTGTGGGAGACAGTGTCAAAGGCCTTGCTGACATCCAAGTAAACAATAGAATAACTCTCTAAGCTACAGAAAGCTTATCTAGCTAGATATTAGGAAGGTTAAAGCTTAATAATGGAGCTCTGTGCATTGTGTTTTAAGGCTTACAAGTAGGTATTGTATTTGAAATAAGCAAGCATTGTTTTAATCAAAGTTACCTGTGCTTATGGTGATTGGATAGAACTACTGTCAATGTGCTTTTTCTTTGTGTGATTGGTCAAGAAAATTATAAAGTAAGTTGTAACATTAAGTTCCTGGTCTGCTGCCTGAAATGTGAGCGGATGGCATCTTCCCATTGTCATAATTATGTAATGAGACTGATGCTGAAAATTAAAGCAGCTCGAGGCACGTTCTACAGCAGCCCTGTCTGGTTCATGGTTTGTACAAAGCCCCCCTGCCGGCTTCACCCTGGTCCAACTGCTCCTGCACCAGATTCTGAAGGGCGACCAATTTATCTTGAGGGAGATAAGCTGCTTCTTCCAGACAGATTTGTCCACCAGACACCGAATAGGAGGCGTAAGACACTCTGCGCCCTTCATTGCAGTGACCCCCATCAAAAATCCGTCCCGATGCACATCTCCCAGACAGAAGAACATCCCTCCCCCAGAGGGGGGGAGGAGTTGAAGTAACATGAGGCCTTACCCAGGCCATCTGTCCCTCTGGGTTCGTGACCAGCACTGGCCGCTGGATCACGTAGCATTGTGCCATCCCTCCCAGACCCGCGACAGACGTCCCCACCGGATCCAGGGGCCACTCTGGGGGCCAGGCGGCAAGGAAGAGAACCGTGATGTCAGCACCGCTGTCAAGAAGCCCATAGAGGTGGATCTCCAATGGCATTGCACCAGGAACAGACAGGGTACACAGCATCTCAGGATGATCCTTGGTCAGGACAGCAGTCCAGCGAACTTGAGGCGGCCCGTGCATCCAAAGCCACCAGCTCCACGTGACCGGTCAGTTGTCCTGCAAACAGAGGACTTAAAAGGCACAAGTTGAGCAAGTCGCGTCCCTTTCGGGATCGTGACGGGAGGGGGTGGGTGTGGAGACCATGGCACAAATCTGCCCTGTGAAATCTGCATCAATGAGCCCCAGGGGCACAATGATGCCCTGAAGGGTGGCAATAGATCTCCCCATCAGGAGAGCACTCATGCCCCCAGCCAAGGGATCAAAGGAATCCAGGGGAACTTTGTGTATTTTACAAGATTCTAAGACAACTGTTGCTGCGGTGCAGACATCCACACCTGCTGATCCACGGGTGCTGGCTGCAAGCCGGCCAAGGAGACCTCCATCGGCTCTGGGGTCTGGAGAGACGCTTGTGTCTAGGCGCGTCCCTTCTGCACGCTCCGCTTCACATTTCCCAAGCCCGGTAAAGCCTGGCCATTAACATGAACAGTCCCCTTGCAGATATTGGTTTGGACATGTGATTCGGCCTACCACACCAACCACATAAGAACATGGGGAATTTGACCTTCTGTGCTTTCTTCCCCTGCTTCTTGCCAGCCTGCTCATTCCCCTGCTGTGGCTGCCCGCCCTGCGGTGCTGCCCAGACTGGCTGCACAGCGACAGCCACGGCAGCCAACTTCTGACCCAAGGGGATGTCCGCACAGGTCTCCACCATCTGGGAGACAGTAGGAACACCAGGCAGAGCCACTATAACCTTCCTACAAGCATCATTGCAATTACACCTCGCTAGGTTTGCAATCACAATCCTCTTTCCCACAGGATCAGGCACCTGCCTCTCCACAGATGCAGTCAGCCTTGCCACAGATGCCATGAAAGACTCATCAAATCAATCCCCTGGACAATGGTCGCAAATGGCTGCCTCCGAGCAGCCATTTTCAGGGTCTGAACAATTGCTGCAAAGCCCAACATGTGGCATTGGTCAAGCACAAGGGGACTGAAGCCAACCTGCCCCTGAACATTTTCATAAAGCCCTGCGCCCAACAGCATGTCAGTGACATCCACACACCTGGGTTCCTGCAGTGCCAGCACAGCATTCTGCACCACCGCGTCGGCTGCCAAACAAGCCCACTTGGTCTCAAAAACACCAAATTGCACATGGTCAAAAAGAGAATGTGCCACATGATCAAGGTCATGAGGCATCAGCACGTCCAGAGCAACCCTCCCGAGAGTCTGCATAACCTCAGCAGACCCCAAACCATGCTAAGCAACCGCATCATGGACTTCCTTCTCCAGCTTATACAAAAGCAGTTCATGAGTGTTGTGAGTAACACCCCTGAGCATAGGGAAAGCCTGGGAACCCCCTGGGAAAGCCACAGCACCTGCTGTGTTCCGGTACTTGGGCCCCACAGGGAAAAGAGAGGATGACTGACTGGGAGCCAGGTCAACACCACTCACCCCCGTGCCCCCTGCAGCACCGGCAGAGCCAGAGGAACCTGCTCCGCGACCCAGCAGATGCCGCGAGGAGGCAGGCTCAGACATCTCGTTAGTGTTAGTTTTGGCTTCTCGCCAGAAACGCTCAGGGTCCCTCAGACACACAGTCACCTGGCACGAGGGAAGCTTCCACAAATTCGATGAGGAGACGCCATGGCCCCGGGAACCCACTGGCCTCCCGCCGGCTGTGTTGGCATTCGCGCTAAAGGTAAATACCTCAGCGCCCTGTCGTGCTGTAGCCCTGGCAGGGGGCGCCTTGGCGGGTAGAGGTGCTGGCACTGCCTGCAAACCCAGTGTGGACTGGGACGATGTGACCATGGTCACAGGAGTTTTCAGGATTAAAGAGAGATGAGAATGTTGACTCCATGATCAGAAGGCTTCATTTATTATTTTATTATATATATACTGCATTATAACTAAACTAAAAAGAAATAGAAAGGAAAAGGTTTCTTGGAAGGCTAAGCTAAGAATGGAATTGAAAAGAATGAATAACAAAGATCTGTGTCTTGGCTGAGAGCGAGACCCAGCTCTGCCGTGAGTGGTCAGTACATCCAAACATCCACAGGAGACCAATCACGGATCCACCTATTGCATTCCACAGCAGCAGATAACCATTGTTTACACTTTGTTGCTGAAACTTCTCAGCTTCAGCAGGAAAAATCCTAATGAAAGGATTTTAATGAAAAGATGTCTGCAACAGGATGAGACCGGCGTGGGGCCCTGTCCCTGACATGGAGGAGGGGAGGGGTGCCGAGAGATGTGCAGCCCGTGGAGCCGCATCACTGCAGATTGGCACAAGGGAGCCTGGCACAGCCAAATCCACCCCAGGGGAACCATCGCCATCCCCCGAGTTGGACCCGTCCCCTAGCACACTGTCCCAGGGTGGGGAGAGAGCTCCACATCACACAGAAACTCAAACTCCCCCTCGTCCACGTCCGAGACAGAAGGGGTCCACTGGGAACTCCGAGGGGTACAAGAGCCAGACCCCTGCCAAAGCTCCTCACACTTTTTCCACTGCACCAGCAGCGATCCCATGTCTACAGTGCAGTCATCAAAGAGGGCCTCCATGCAGCGGACCCCCACAAGAGACCACTCCTCCTTGGAGAACACCTTCCCAGAGTCCGAAAAGAGCCCTCGCTCTCGGACCCACAGAAACAATTGCTCAAAATCATGCCAGGAAATAGAAACCTGTTTCCACTCCAGGACCCCCTCCAGAGGTCCAAAATGAGGGAATCCTTCTCAAAACCCACAGAGGTTGCCATCACCACAAGAACAGCAGGCAAAGCACCAAAGAGGGGGGACAATACCGGCAATCCGGACTCTGTCTCAGCCTAGGCTGCAGTACACTTTGGCAGTCACCAGATGTCACTCGAGGACAGGAAAGAACAGAAGCGTACACCGCTGTTCTCAAGGTGAAAGAAAAAAGGGAAATTTATCTTCTGACTCCAACATTTATAGTTTTCCAAAAGTGACAGTGGATTGGAAGGTGACAGTGCCACCTCTCCAATGATACTGGTCAAAGCAACAGCCCTTCAACTCTCTCCTCCTCCGTAAAGGAATGCGAAACAATGAGTTATTTACAGAAAGTGTGTGAGAAAGTTCACTACAAGAATGTCAACATCAGAAGGCTTAGAAAATCTTAAAAAAACAGGATGACACAAGTCTGGCTAGGCTTGGCCTCTGGTGACTGCCTCTCTGGTGACTGCCCCTGCACCACTGGGGCTCACTTGTTTCCTTCCTATGGAGACCATTGTGACACTGCAGAGCATTGTGGAACCAATGGGCCATAGTGACACTGCAGGCCCCTGTGGAACCTGTTACACTGTAGGCCCTTAAGGAACCAAGAGGAACATTGTGACCCTGCAGGGTATCGTGGATCCCAGGGGCCACGGTGACACTGTGGGGCCTTGTGGAACCAAGGACATCTTTGTGGGTCTGTTGGGCTGCATGGTCCCAAGGGGCCAGTGTGAAGCAGCAGGGCTTTGTGGAACCAAGAAGCCATTGCTGCATTTCAGGGCCTCGTGGAGCCAAAGGGCCATTGTGATCCTGCAGGGCACCATGGATCCATGGAGAGCATTGTGGCATTGCAAGGCCCCGTGGAATCATGGAGACCCTTGTGACCCTGCAGGGCCTTATGGAAGGAAGGGGCCATTGTGACACTATGGGAAGTTGTGGAACCAAGGGAATCATTGTTGCACTACTGGGCCCCAATGGAACCAAGGGGCCATTGGACACAGCGAGGCTTCATGGAAACCAAAGTCCATTATGGCACTGTGGTGCCTTGTGCTTGTGGAACCATGGAGACCATTAGGATCCTTAAGGACTTGTGTAACCAAGGAGCTATTATGACACCTCAGGGCATCATGGAAGCAAGAGAATCATTGTGGCACTGCAAGGCCTCAGAGAAGCAAGGAACCATTGTGACACTGCAGGGCCCTGTGGAACCAAGGCAACATGAAATAGGTGTGGCTGCCTTGGTCTCCCAGGGATCACCTGACAGGTCTGGCTGACCTTGGAATGTGGAAGGCCACTCCCATCTGCCCCTGAAACACTGAGGCTCTGCACTTTCTTTCTTATGGAAAAGAACTGTCCATCTTTTCCTGGCATCCATGGCCAAAATTAGGATTCCACCTCCAAATTTCTGTGTATCCAAGGATGTCTCCCAGACAAAAGCTCCCAGGACAGACAGGTCTGGCTGGTCTTTAACTCCTGAGGGGCAGCCCTCACCTGTTTTCCAAACACTGGAAAGGGCTCTGTGCTTTTCTTTTTATGAAAAAACCGCATCCTTCTTCTCCAGGCACAAATGTTTTAAATTAGGACTCCACATTCATAATTCCAAAAATCCAAGAGTTGCTCCAAGCAAACCTGCCAGGACAGACAGGTCAGACTTGCCTTGGCCTCTGGTGATTGTTGTTCATCAGCTCCTGAAACATGGGGGCTCCGTGGTTTCATTCCTATGGAGACCAATGTGACGCTTGGGAGCCTTGTGAAATGAAGGAGCCATTGTGACACTGCAGAGCACCATGGATCCAAGGGACCAATATGACACTGTGGAACCCAGGACATCTTTGTGACTCTGTTAGGCAAAATGGGCCCAAGGGACCAGAGCAAAGCAGCGGTGTGGGAGTTAGCCCAGCTGTAACTCAGTGAAACAGATTTTACCTCGGAAGTACCGGGCTCGAGTTTCAAGCCCTGGAAATCATTTGTTTAACTTAAGGTGAGTTAGAGAGTTCCCCCAGAAGCCTTAATGTTGTTATGCTAAGTTGTCCAAGTTCTCCTCCCCTACTGGTTACTTGTGTCCCCTATATGGTTATTGTTCTAGAGTGTTCTACCCTCAAGTGTATATATTGTTGCTTCGCCTTTATCTCAGGTCTTTGAATCCTACCCCTTGCATTGCGCTTGACTTCTCCATGTTTATTGTTTTTCACCCTGTTACAAAAGTTCTATTTGGGCAAACTCATTGATCCTGCTTGTAGGATCATCAGGGGCTAGGACGGTTGGGATGGACGGAGATGAGAGATCTCTGAAGCCACGTCTCGGAACCTGTGGTTTATTGCAAAGGGTGTGGGTGCAGGGACCTTGTTTGGAGCTGCCAGCCACAGCCCAGAGCAGGCCCAAAAGAGGAGATCGAAAGAGACACCCAAAATGGATGCCTGAAAGAGGAGGGGAGTTCCCATTACTATACAATAAATCTTCTTCTGTGCTGCATATTCTAATTTTTGCTAAACAATATAATACAAGATACAAATCTTATAGCATTTACATACAGCCTATATACATTACCATACTGTGTTACATTCTAAAACCTAAAAACTACTCTTTGGGCCCCTTATGCCAAGCTAGTAGGGTCTGCTCTGACCCTTGGACCTGTCTGCAAGCAGAGGGTATTGTTTCATCAAAAGAAGATTACCTTCAGCCGGCCATACTATTGTTTGCCTGTTGTCCAGTCACTAAGGCTTGGTGTCTCAAAGCTTGCTTTCATTTCAATCTCACTTATAGTTTCCATATTCTCAAATTCTTTTGCCAGGCAATCATATTTATAAGGCTTTCCTGTTTCATCTTCCCCAGCATCTGCTTCTTTTCATTTTCACCACCCTTGCCCTGAAGCTGCGGAACCAGAAAGGTTTGTCACAGCCACCCTCATTGCGACCTTTGCCGCCCGAACAGGAACCATGACATTTAGTCACATCAGAGTGGTTAGCTGATGGATAGACCAGTGCTCCCCGGGATTTTGGATTATGTCAGGCTGGCAGATTCATCATTGTTTTGAGGGACCTCAGCCAGGATCCCCAGGGACAATGACGGTTTCACCTGCGTAGGATTGCAGGTGGGTTTAGGGAAACGCAGGACAATTATTGCCCATTTTGCCACTGCATTTTTACAATATGCACCCACGTGCCATTATTGATTTGGGATGTTCCAGTGGCTGTTCCACCTAAGGCAGAGAAAGAGAAAAATGGGCAGCCAGATTCCCAAAGTAGAAAGGAGCAACAGGGATGCTTTAAGTTAATTCTTACTGATCATGACCAAATATCTTCAAAGAACAAATAAAAATCAGTTGTGAAGTGGATCATTAAAATTTTTCCAGATGCCCTTGAGCCTGACCATCCTCCCTCCATCTTGGCTCCTCCACTTGCTACTACCACAACCTTCTCTTCCACCCTGAATGAACCTCCAGACTCCACCCCCAGAACTGCAGGTCACACCCCCACTTTCAATCATTCCACCTTCAGCCTGGGCCATGCCTCCAGAATGCCAGCCCAGGGGTATGCCGTCCTAAATCAAGACCCTTCCTCTCCAACACCTGACAAAATGGCAGTGCCCTTTGCCTCCCCCTCCGACAACAATATAACCCCATGGTCACAGATACTAAGCCCAACTGTCACACTATTTCTAATCCAAATGTTTCTCCTCCAAGTTATTCTTCCTCCTTAAAAAACAGTTTGGATTCCCCAGAGCCACCTTGCCCCTCAACCCCAGAAGATCCCCAGGAAAGGATCCAGAAAGAAGCAGTTAAGAAAGGAGACTGGCAAATAGTCTCGAAACTCCTCGCTGCCCCGGTATGTTATGAAAAAAGGGGGCAGAATCCTAGCTATCAGCCATTGGTTTGAGGGGAAATCAAGGATCTGTGTAGGGCAGCTAAAGACCATAGGAAGGACTTACCTTGTTTTAATGGACTAATGAGGGCCATGTTTACAGCACATGTCTCAACCTCATATGATTTAAATATATTATGACCATGTTGGTGTCACCTACAGAATACACCCTTTGGGAAAGGGGATGGAAGTGTTTACTAAATCAATTAATTGCAGACTATGCTAATAATGAGGCAAGGGCGGAATTGACAAACAATCATCTGGCTGCAGAAGGACAACACAGCCTACCAGATGATCAAGCAGCAGGTGTCCTGAGAGAAGTATTGGATGATATCAAAGAGATGGCTTTGTAAGCTTTAATCCAGGTATTGGATGGTAGCACCCCCAATGTGGACTGCCTTGGGTGGCTGCAGCTAAAGCTTTAGGACAATTAGACCATGTTGGGTGCCTGTTAAGTAAGCAAACCAATGCTACCTCCCTCACATTGAGTGGCCTGCTCTCAGACATAGAGGCCATCAGACATGCCACCTTGCAGAACAGCGACAGAGTTTTTACTCTGGGTACATGGCCATGGCAGTGTAGACTCTGAGGGCATGTGTTGCATGAACCTCTCCATCCACAGTGAGTCAATCCACAAGAGCATTCAGGTACTGAAGGAAGGGTTCAAGAAGCTCCAAGTCAAAAACAAAGACTGGGTCAAACAACTCTTCGAATCCAAGGGACTAAAGGGTTGGATGATGTCGAGCTAAGACAGGACTATTCATTCTCTTAGCGGTTGTTGTTTTATTGTTAAATGTCCAATGTTTGTTTGGATGCTTTTAGAAAGTCTTACAAAATTCTTTCAGTGCCATCTTTGTTGCAAAACAGAAAGAAGAAAGATACCCAACACAGGCTCCTCATGGACTCCTAGTAGGAGAGAATTGGCAGCCAGAATGGTACAAAAAGCTCTCAGAGACTCAGTGTGGGAAGGAAACACCTTAAAAGTACCTAAAAGTATTCCTAAATCCATAAAGTACCCTAAAAACCTTGAGTATCTCAAGGCATTAATGGGCACCACTGAGTGTCAGTACAAAGCTCACAAGGGACTCATTAAAGCAGATAATTGGGGCCATGATTGCACAAACCTCTCACAGAGTCTGTATCAAAAGGGAAACACCAAGTACCTTAAACAGACTGAAATACCCTGAAGAATTAATGTGCCCCAGTGAGTGTTGTTACTGGCAAAGGCTCTCCAGGGACTCACTACAGCAGATAATTGGAGGCCATGATTGCACAAACCTCTCAGAGACTCCAAGGCAAAAGCCAAACCCAAAGTCCTTTCAAAAACCTGCAGTCCCTACAAGGAGCATTAAGGAGCCCTCAAGGGCCATTCCTGAGCAAAGCTCCCCAGGGACTCCTTCCAGCAGATCCTTGAGGCTACAGGGATGTGGGCTAGGGGGGGATTCTGAGGGCAGGACAAGGGGCTGACAGTGCCCAGCCTGGCTGGGGCTGTGTCAGGAGGCCCCAGTGCCTCAGGAAGGTGTCTCCTCACAGCTCTTGGTGGCACAGACTCTGCTGCTGTGCCCCAGGGCACCAAGACTTGGCTTCTCTTTGTCCCCACCTGTCATCACTGCCTCCAGTTCTCTGCTCTGCCTGGGGCCTGGGGACACTTTCTCAGTCATGTCCCTCACTGGGACCCATTACAAGTCCAAGAAACTTTTGAGTTAGATTCTGACTTGGAGCTCTGGAGAGGTTTCTTCAGCTCCCTCTCAGGAACTGATGTTCAGGGCCTGAGCACAAAGCCCCAGAGGCTCATTAAAGTCCTTGTGCTGTGTCTGTGCTGCTGAGCTGGGCTGGGCTCCTGGCACAGAGGCAGCTCCTGGTAACCAAGAAGAGTTTCAAAAGCACATTTCTCTTGATGAGCAGCTCTTCTGACAGCCCAGCAGGGCTGGGGCTCTGCCTGCAGCCACCCTGGGCACAGCACAGAGGCACAGAGAGCTTCAATCAGTCAGGGCTGGGAAGGCGCCGAGAGGTTCCTGGGGCAGAATCACTGCCAGCCCTTGGCACAGGAACCTCTGGCTGCAGGACAATGCAGCTGCAGTTCCTGGAGCCATCTCCTAAAGCTGGAACATCCCACTGCCTACAGACCCTGTGAGTACATTCTCTGATTGTCTCTTGTGCAGAGCAGCCAGGGGTGCTCAGGGCTGTCCTGCAGAGCAGGGTCCTGCAGCCCAGGTCGCTGTGCTGGGGCAGGGACTCTGTTGCCTGCCAGGGACAGCTCTCAGCCAGCCCTGGCAGCTGCTCCCAGCACTGGGGGACAAGATCTGGGTGGGAGGAGACAGCTGGTAAGGCTTGGAAGTGTTCTCCTTGTGTGGGGAGGATGCTGCATTGTTCAGGACTGCTCCCAGCAGGGCATTTGACTGCAGAATATTTCCAAGTAGATTTTACAGGGAGCATAGTGAAGCAGGGGCTGCAGAAAAGGGAAAATCCTGCTTTTTTTAATCGACTGGCCTGGGTTGGAAATTACACATAGATATTCATCACTCAAGTTAAGGTTGGAAAATTAAATTCACTGTGATCTGAATAAACCAGGCAGCAACAGCAATCAGCACAGGACCCCAAAGGCAGCATCAATGTCGCTTTTCCAGATTCCTCAGGGTTGCTCTGACAGAGCCATCAGAGCCTGCAGAGCCCGAGCTGCCACTGGGCAGTGCAAGAGCTGGGAGGGGTCTGCAGGGCAGAGCTGAGCCCCCAGGGCTGGGCTGGGCTCTGGCAGCACTGGCAGGGCTCAGCCCTGGGCACAGGGAAGCAGCTGCTTGCAGGGACAGCTCCAGGCAGCAGAGCTCTGGGCAGACAGTGGGAGGAAAGTGCCCCCAAGCTGTGCTGAGATATTTAAAGTCCTCTCCAAACCCAACTATTCCATGCTTACATTTTTACAGATCCCCATGCTCAGGCATTGCAAATGTCCAATACCAGCTCCATCAGGCACTTCCTCCTGCTGGCATTGACAGACATGTGGCAGCTGCAGCTCCTGCACTTCTGTCTCTTGCTGGGCATCTCTCTGGCTGCCCTCCTGGGCAACGGCCTCATCATCAGTGCCATAGCCTGCGGCCACAACCTACACATGCCCATGTTCTTCTTCCTGCTCAACCTGGCCCTCAGCAACCTGGGCTCCATCTGCACCACTTTCCCCAAAGCCATGCACAATTCCCTCTGGGACACCAGAACCATCTCCTACACTGGATGTGCTGCCCAAGTCTTTCTGATTTTCTTCTTCCTGTCAGCAGAGTATTTCCTCCTGACCATCATGTGCTACGACCGCTATGTGTCCATCTGCAAATCCCTGCACTACAGGACCCTCCTGGGCAGCAGAGCTTGTGCCCACATGGCAGCAGCTGCCTGGGACAGTGCCTTTCTCTATTCACTGCTGCACACAGCCAATACATTTTCCCTGCCCCTGTGCCATGGCAATGCCCTGGGCCAGTTCTTCTGTGAAATCCCTCAGATCCTCAAGCTCTCCTGCTCCAAATCCTATCTCAGAGAATTTGGGCTCCTTGTGTTTTCCATCTGTTTAGCATTGTGTTGTTTTATGTTCATTGTTTTTTCCTATGTGCAGATCTTCAGGGCTGTGCTGAGGATTCCCTCTGTGCAGGGATGGCAAAAAGCCTTTTCCACCTGCCTCCCTCACCTGGTCGTGGTCTCTCTGTTCCTCAGCACTAGTACATTTTATTATCTTAAGCCCCCCTCCATGTCCTCCCCATCCCTGGATCTGGCTGTGTCAGGTCTGGATTCAATGGTGCCTCCAGCTCTGAACCCCCTCATCTACAGCCTGAGGAACCAGGAGCTCAAGGCTGCAGTGTGGAGACTGATGACAGGATGGTTTCAGAAGCATTAAACTGCTGGCCAGTTTCTGCAAATAACATGTAATAAAAGTCCTCTTTGATACTTCTTGATGGTTTCATTTTGGTGGTTCTTTATCTATTTATTTTACTATTTAAATCTTGTCCACAAATAAATATAATTATTTGTGCCATTTTTCATTTTTTTTCTCTCCACCTGCCCTGTGGCCACTGACTGTGTCAATGAGGAGCTGCACTGTTGGTGGCTTTAATAGAACTAAAGGATCTCCCAGCAGAGTTTTCTGCAGACATGCCCTTTTGTTGCCTTCTCTAGAGCTGCAGCAGCAATGTCTGTGTGCAGAGCTGGGGACAGATCAGTGCTGAGTACAGCAGCCCTGCTCCTGCTGGCTGCACCATTCCTGATCCAGGCCAGGAGCCATTCGCCTTCTGCCCACCTGGGCACACTGCTGCCTCATGTCCAGCCTGCTGTCCATCAGTTCCTGCACATCCCTTTCTGCCTGGCTGCTCTCCAGCCTCTCTGTCCCCAGCCTGTAGTGCTGCAGGGCTTGTTGTGGCCAAAGGGCAGGACCCGGCACTGGGACTTGTTCAACCTTGCCTTGTTGGATTTGGGCCCTGGATCCAGCCTGTCCAGGGCCCTGTGCAAAGCCCTTCTGACCTCCAGCAGATCAACACTCACATCCATCTTGGTGTCATCTGCAAAGATGTCCTTGGTTCCATGGGGCCCCTCAGTGTCACAATGGCCTCTTGGTTACACCAGGCCCTGCACTGTCACACTGGTCTCCTTGGTTCCATAGGGCCCCAAAATGTGACAGTTGACCCCTTGGTTCTGTGGGACTTCACAGTGTCATAATATTCTCGTTGGTGCTGCAGTTCCACAGTGGGCCCTTGTTTCCATGAGGCCCCAGAGTGTCACAATGCCCCTATGGTTACATGAGGTCCCACACTGTCACCATGGTCTCTGTGGTTCCAGAAGTCCCCTCAGTGTCACAATGAACTCCTTGTTTCCACAAGGCCACACACTGTCACAATGTTCTTCCAGATTCCTTGGGGCCCCATCGTGTCACAGTGGCCCCTTGGTTACACAGGATCCGGCAGTGTCACAATGTCCCCTTGGTTCCATGAGGCCCCGCAGTGTCACAATGTCCCCTTGGTTCCACTGGGCCCTGCAGTCCCCCTTATGGTCTCCTTGGTTTTGCAGTGCCAAAATGGTGAAACCCCTTGGTTACACAAGGCCCTGCAGTGTCACAATGGTCTCTGTGGTTCCATGAGGACCCAGAGTGTCACGGAGCACTCCGTGGGTCCATTTGGCCCCAGAGCACCACAGTGGACCCCTGGTTCTGTGGGGCTGCACGGTGTCACCATGGTCCTCTTAGTTCCACTAGGCCCTGCAGTATCACAATTGCCCCAGAATATCCCAATCATCACAGAATAACAGAATCAAATAGGCTGGAAAAGACCTTTGAGATGATCAAGTCCAACCAATGCCCTAATACTGCCTTGTCACCCAGATCATGGCACTAAGTGCCACTGGAGAGAGACAGTGACTCTGCCACCTCTCCCCTGGCCAGCCCATTGCAATGCCCACTCACCCTTTCTGTGAAGAACTTCTTCCTATTGCCCAGCCTGACCCTCCCCTGGTGCAGCTTAAGGCTGTGTCTTCTTGTCCTGCCCTCCAGCTGATCCACACTCACACCCAGCTTGGTGCCATCTGCAATTTGTGAATGGTGGACTCAATCCCCTCAGCCAGATCATCAGTGAAGATATTAAACAGGACTGGGCCCAGCACAGATCCCTGGGGGAAACCACCAGTGCCTGGACACCAGCTGGGTGCAGCACCATCCCCACCACTCTCTGGGCCCAGCCTCCTGCCAGCTCTTCAATCTCCCAGCGAGGAGGGAACCTGCCCAAGACGTGGGTTGCAGCTTTTCCAGGGAATGCTGTCAGAGACAGTGTCAAAGGCTTTGCTAAAATCCAGGCACACAACATCCACAGCCTTTCCTGCATCCACAGATGGGTCACCAGGTCATAATGGGAGACCAGGTTGGTCATGCAGTACCTGCCACCCCTAAATCCATGCTGGTTGGCTCTGATCCCTCGGCCATCCTGTGGGCGCCCTGTGATGGCACTCAAGGTGATCTGTTCCAGAACCTTGCTGGGCACCCAGGTCAGGCTGACAGGCCTGGAGTTCCCCAGCTCCTCCTTCCGGCCCTTCTTGGGGATGGGCTCACACTGGCACCTCCAGTCCTCTAGGACCTCCCTGCTGAGCCAGCACTGATGGTAAATGATGGAGAGCAGCTTGGGGAGCTCATGCCCCAGCTCCCTCATGCCCCTAGGATGGATTCCATCCGATCCCATACACCTGTGAGCATCTGAGTGGCTCAGCAGGTGCCCAGCTGCTTCCTCCTGGATTACAGGGGGGGCTGTTCTGCTCCCTGTGCCCATTTACCAGCTCAGAAGAACACTTGTCCTTAGAACAGCCTGTCCTAATATTGAAAATTGAGACAAACAAGGTGTTAAGTAGCTCAGCTCTTCTTTCTCTTTAGTTTCTATATTCTCCACTACATCCAATAAGGAGTAGATATTCCCTTATCCCTCCTTTTGCTATACACTTTTTTATACAAAGTTTTTTTTAAAATTTTTTTACAGAATGGGCCAGGTTAAGTTCTGATTGAGCTTTACGTATCTAATTTTCTTTCGGATAACATAATGACATCCTTAAACACTTCCTGAGTTGCTGGTCCTTTTTTACATCGGGGTTCCCACAAAACCTGAATGGGCAGCTAAGCCAGTCATTTTCCTCACTAGATCATCTTTTGCCACACTGGCAGAGGCTGCTCCTTCTTCTTAGGGTTACTTTCTTGAAATGTGTCCATCCTTCCTGGACCCCTTTGTTTTTAAGGGCTGTTTCCCTTTAAAGAATCAGGACCTGATTTGGTACTCCCCAAATCAGCATCCTAAACTGGCCAAAGTCTGCTCTTCCTAATTCCAGTGCAGAAGTTTTGTTGCTGCCCTTCCTTATTTCACAGAAGATCACAGAGTGGGCTATGACATCACAGAATGGGGTATATGAGGTCATAGAGCAGCTATGACATCACAGACTGCCTCTGTGATATCACAGAGCAGGCTGTGACATCACAGGTTAGAGGTATGACATCGCAGAGCAAACTGAGACATCCCAGAGCGGGCTGTGGCATCACAGAGGGGCTGTGTGACATCCCAGTAGGGCTGCGTCAGGT
Organism: Melozone crissalis; assembly: GCF_028551555.1. Classification (NCBI taxonomy): domain Eukaryota; kingdom Metazoa; phylum Chordata; class Aves; order Passeriformes; family Passerellidae; genus Melozone; species Melozone crissalis. Next base: position 6,292,605 of record NW_026535896.1, on the reverse strand, counting down.
CACTGGGTTGGTCACTCCGCCCCAGCTCCCCCTCACAGTTTCTCCCAACAAGTCCAATGCTGTTCATGCCCAGCAGGGTCCCTGTCCCCCGAGATCTCCCCAGCCCACCTGGAGCCACAGCCTCCACCAAAGGATGTTCCACAGGATCCACCCCAGAGCCTGACAAGGGGACAAGGGGCCAAGGCTGTGTGACCAGGACACCAAGGATGGATCGTGACTCCCGGTCACTGTGGCCTGGTTTGGGTTCCCCAGGGCAGGAAAGATGTCTGGCAGCTTGAGCAAGGTCTGGGAAGGGTCTCCAAGGTGGGGCTGGAGCCCTTGGGCTGTGAGCAGAGGCTGAGGGAGCTGGGCTTGTCCAGCCCTGAGCAGGGAAGGCTGAGGGGCTCCTCATCCCAGCCTGGCAGTGCCAGCGAGGAGGGGATGGAGAACACAGAGCCAGGCTCTTCACCAGGTGGCCTGGTGGGAGATAAAAGCCAATGGGTGGAAGGGGAAAGAGGGGAGATCAGCCAGGGCATGAGCAGATGAAAGGAGTCAGGCTGGTTGCAGCATTTCCTCAACACCAAGAGCAGCCTGACCTTTCTTCTCCATCTACCACTGATAAAATTGCAAATCAGGAATTGTTTGAGCTGTTCTGTCCTCAGTCCAGGTCAAGAATCCTGATACAAGAACTTAATCGTGTTTATATCTATCAAAGAACCACGTTTGTCAAAAATTAATTTTAGTATGTAAATCAGTTGTGAATAGTGGACTCATCAGACACTGCTGGGACATTGCACATAGATCAGGGAAGAGTTTGTAATTGTGTGATTGCTATTTTAATTGTGTAATTTTTATTACGTAGTATCCTGTTCAACTGTGGTCTGTTGGCTAGGTCCAGTGTGGGCTGGAGGGAGCTCAGATTTGCACAAGGCTGCTCTGAGTGCCAGCCATGGATGGGGGAAATGATGGGATGGGGGTAGGGACAGAGTCTGATTGATTGTCAGCCATGAAAGGTGTTGATTTTCATTCCCAGTCAAACTGCATGAGGAGGTACTCGGATTCACTGTCAATTGGAGATTGCACATAGCAATGAATTAACAGGAAAACAAAACTAAACTAAACAGGCCCCAAAAAATATTTTCTGGCTGTCTTTTTAAATATCATGTATTCACTTTGAATACACTACTGAGAACTACTTAAACACAAAGGATTTGAAAATTAAAATCAAATTATTCCCAGGCGCTTGGCTTGTTAAGGTGTTCTGAATGTTAATGAGCCCTGGGCCACTGAATTCCTGCACTGAAGAGCTGAAGGCTGAACAAGCCTCTGGAGCAGGAAAATTCAGCAGCAGCCTCCAAGTTGCCGAGGATGTCAGCAGCCCCCACTGAGGCCATTCCTGCACAGAGACTGTGGGGGAATGGGCAGACAAGGTGAGCGTCCCTGGGGCTGGGGCAGCACAACTCAGAGGCACCAGTGGCTCCAGCTGGGAAATGGAGTGTGGAATGTGGCTGGGAAAGCCCTGCCTGGGCTGTGCCAAGCAGGACAGACAAGCCCTGACTCCCATCCCCCAAACAACTCTCTTGAAGAGAGATTTAAAAGGAATTACAATTGCATGTGTCCTCTGAGTTGGACTCCCTGGAAAATAACAACAGGAGGTTCTCGGGCACTCAGAACAACCAAACAGCCTTTGCTGGCAACTTTAGAAAATCAGAGAAACTTTGGCAAAATTTTTATTACAATATTGTAGTGGTTTTGGTTTGTTAATTTAAGATTTTTCTAATCTTGAGATTTCTTAATTAATGTATTGATGAGTGTTGTGGGTTTTAGTGCCGATTAAATATTTCTGTATTTATTTTATTGTGAGATAGGATTACAAGAAAGGCAAAGTAGGCTTAAAATTTTAAAAGGGTAAAAAGAAAATTTAATTAAAAATAAATTAAAGAAGAAGAAAGTAGTAAGAATTAAAATAAACTCTTTAGTACACTCTTTTTTCTTTGAACTTTTTCTGACAATGTGAAGTAACTAAATTTAAAATTTCTAGTTAGTTTGCTATTTCCAGAATAGTCCTTTTTTTAGATTACTTTGGGAGAGAAGTTTTTCATGTTAAACTTAAGGAGTTTTTTTACAGGAGGAAAATATAGGTTTTTTGTGGTTCTTAATTTTGTCATGAATACAGTTGTCTGGGAAACTTAGGTATTGTGTAGTTCCTTTTATTGCTACAAGCCATTTTACTGCTTGTTGATGGGCCATGCTGACTTATGAGGTATTGTTTTAAAGATGAGTTGTTTAAAGGTAAAAGGTTTTGTTATTTACTTTTAAAATTATTTTTATCTTCTGGAATAGAGTTCTTCTCTTGAGGGTATTGGATTATGATTTTTTTCTTTTACTTTTTAAACTTCTAATGAAATTACAGTAATTTTAACAGTTGTTTATTTTAGCATGTAGGTTTTTGTTTGATATTAATTTGAATATTTTTTAATAATATTATGTGCCATAAAAAAGAGGGGTTTTTTCATAGTTTATAGGAGGATTTAAGATTTAAGAATAAGGTATTTTTTCTTCTGTTTTTTATTTGGGATTGCCTTTCTTTTGTACTGACTTTGATGAGTGTTTTTTAATATGTTTGCATTTTGTTTTTTCTTTTACTCAATGGAGGATTGATGTATTGAAAGGATTAACACCTGACCTTCCAGTAACTTGTGGTGGGAGTTGGTTTTGGGTTGTGTTAGGATTGGTTTTACGGTTGGTTTTTGGGGTTTTTTGTGTTTAATTTTAGTTACAGGGTTATTTTTTATGAGTTATAGGTTGTAGGGGTTTTTGGTTTGTGTCGAAGGAAGGAGACCCAGACACCAATTGGTTCATCCAAGTCCGATTTATTGATCGAATATGGCGGGTTAAATACAGTTCTTAATAAGTTCATACATATTGCAAAAGCTGAGCTCAGGATTGGTTAGTTACATATCAGCAACTACGCCTGCTTCTACATTCTTGTGCTTATTCTTTTGTTACCTTCTGCAGATATTCAGGACTAATCTCACCTCCTTTTCCTCATGTTGCAGCAAGGTCATCCGGCATTCTTGCCTGTCAGCAGTCACTGAATCAGAGACTGCTGACCTCCCTCTTTCAGCTTAACCAGTGGCATTATGTCAGTATGGCCTTTCTCAGCTAACCAACTCTTAAGAAAATCCTCCACATTTCCCCCGTTTTCTTCTTGAGCAAGAAGACTAGTCTGCATTTTTGCTATCATACGACTGACCATGTTTTGAATACAATTAAAGACACAAGGCAAAATAAGCAAAAAGAGTAAAACTACACCCAGTAGTTCTATAGCATAGATCACAAGGTTCCTCAGCCATGGCCCAAGTCCTAAGTTTTTAAGCCACTCGTCAATTCCTAAACCTTCTTCTTCCTTGAGATTGTGAAGTCCTTGTTGCAATTCTTTTATCTTAGTGTGAATGGACACCAAATGATCAGACAGATTCATGCAACACATTCCCTCAAACTCTTCACATCCATGCCCTTGTGCTAAGAGCAAAAAATCTACAGCAGCTCTATTTTGCAAAACAGCATGTTTAACACTCTGCACATCTGCAGTTAACATGTCTAGAATTTGGGATGTCTGGTTTAGCTCATTTTTTGCCCAGCACCCTAATTGCTTTGCTAAATTCATAGCCTTATTGGCAGATCCTCCTGGCAAAATAGTTGAAACTACTACTTGCCTGAATGTACCCCAAAACTTTGGATCTCCTATCTGGCTGCAGTCCAAGTCATGTATACTACGCCTCTTTCTATTTGAATTTTGACTCAACCGCATTAGCAAAGGCACATTAGGATGAAACAATGACAATTTTCCCAAATAACAGGGTCCACTCTGTGGTTTAGCTGGTACACCATTCCACGCCCTGTCTCCACAAATTAAAAATATTCCTGTAGATAATTTCATTGGTGCCGTGATTTTTGTACTGTTACATTGACTGTAATACTGTGGAGAGAATTCACTCAAATTCAGGGATGAATCTACGGTGGCCCATGTTTCTTTAGGTTGATTTAAATTTTGAAACTCCAAGGGTTTGAAACTAAACTATCCTCCAGCTTTAGTGTTAGGCATACTGGCGTTTGTACTTCCAAAAAGATCCAATTCTTCAGGAGGAGAATGCAAAGAGGTGTTAAGTGATTGGATTAGTAAGCATTGGCGATAGCCATCACTCTGACCTGCAGTATACCCTTGCTGCACTGGCAATGTGATGTTTGACATGTTAGACATACATAAAGTTCGATTACTTATTAAACTGCAAAATTCTCCAGGAGACCACACCGGAAGTCCTACCAGGCATGTTCGAAATGGATTAGTAACTCCTCCAAGACTAAGACAAAGCGATGATTGATTAATTTGATTAGCAAGTGTTACCCATAGATTTTCTCTTGGCTGACTGAAATGTGTTATCCCTATTGCTTCCCTTGCTGCAGCATTGAGCAGTATAAAAACAAACCTCATTTTTCTTTCTGCTTTCTCTTGTTTTTCCTTTCTTTGTTGTCTTTTCCCTGGTTTGTTAGGACGGTTAAAATGAACTTGAGTTAGTCTGAATACACTGGTCTAACTCCAAATTAGCATCCTTGCTTACGGGTATAGCGTGAGGTAAGTTTAAAGGCAAATCAGCTTTACAGCGAGCTGCTATGATGCGTGAGGATGTAGTAATTTCAAGCTCTCTAAGTACTTGCTGTAATTTCCACCTTATATATGCTATGGCCACTTGTTCTGTACTCTCATAAAGTTGTAATCCTGACCTTCCTGGTAGACCAGTACTTTGCTCAAGAGCTCTATACCAGGAGGAATATCGAATCCACTTCCCAAAACAAGGGTGACACCATAAAATTCCTTCTGTCCTCTGTGAATACCAATAAACCTTATTGCAATCAGCACAAAGCAAAGCTACCCAAGCATAGCACTTATCATTATCCTTTTTGCGAACGTAACAAGGAAGTGTATATAGGAAAGGATCAGTATTAAAATTTGTCTGTGTGATCCAATCCAACCAGTTCAATGGTGGTGATTGCAAAGCCTCTTCAGCTTTCTTACTATATACAGCTACCAATTCAAGCTCCTTCTCTAATGCAACATGTATCTTATCTCGTAATCGCTGTTCTTGTTCTTCAACACCTATAGCATGCCACGAAGCAGGGTCCCATGGAGCTACAGCATCCCACAAGGCAGGGTCCCATAGATGTGAAATTGCCCTAATCATAGAAAACTAATTAGCAATCACTAATAGCCTTATTTAGATGAGGTCGTTCCCTTTCTAGCCTTCTTTTTCTTATCAGTTTTCAGTTTTGCTGCTCCTAACTTTACTGGTCCTGTTACTTGCAAACTTAATTTTTGCAACTTTTCAATGCAGCAGTCTAGTGCTCTTTCAGGATTTCCTCTGAAGGGCCCTACAATCGAACGTTGCGTTAAAGGTACTAATTTTCTACACCTTACAGAGACTATACGTGATTTACTTTGAACCTTAATTCTATTCACAACACATTGTACTTCCCATCGATAATAAGCAAGAATTTTCTGTTCAGGAGACTCATAAAGATTTAAAGCTATATATGCATTTTGCCCTGTTTGTCTCCTTAATTCATCTTGCCAGCTTTTACCCCACGTGTGCTCGTGCTTACAAATGTGACACCACAAATCCCATAATAATGATTGTTCTATCCAAAAAGTGTTATCACAACCCCCACAACGTAGGGCTATCCAGGCAGCACAATGTGGATTGTGACAGTCAAGGCAAGGTGCCTTTGCTGGATTTGTTAAACGAAAAGTTGATAATGAGTCAATAAAACCGATCAACTCCTGGGCCGTCCGATAGTGACGTGTCAGTGCTCTGTCCAACACTTTCGAGTGTCCCTTTAGCTGTAGCAGCAGCGGTTGTAGGACTAGGGACAGTTTCTTCCCCAGTCGCTCCTTGTCCTCCTCCGTGAGACAGTCCACCAGAGGCTGCATCAAAACCAGGTTTAGTCCACTTAGCAGGCACCCACAAAAGCCCTGTAGGTGAGGAAACACAAAGATACCCCTGACCCCAATATAATACTTTTGCAGGTTTTTCCCATAATCCTGTACTCGGGTTCTTATACTTAACCCAGACCTCTGTTTCCTCAGTAATTTCCTGACCTGACCTTGGGTGATGTTTAATTGCAGAGGGGGTATCGTCTTCCCCAAAAATACATAAATGATTAATCACATACAGAACCTTAGCCAAGCATGATTGTGGGTCCTTTATATCTTGATGCTTTTCAATATACTGCTTAAGGGTACCATTTGCTCTTTCTACTATTGCCTGTCCAGTAGGAGAGTATGGAATACCTGTCACATGCTTAACGGACCATCGATTCAAAAATTTCTGGACCCTAGCACTTTCATAAGCTCGACCATTATCCGTTTTGATACTCTTTGGGACTCCCATGACAGCGAAGCAACTTAACAGGTGCCTGATAACATGTATAGCTTTCTCTCCTGCCTGAGCAGTAGCCCATATGTAATGACTATATGTATCTATAGTGACATGCACACACTTAACTTTACCAAATCTAGCTATATGTGTAACATCCATTTGCCATTTCTCATTTATTTCTAAACGTCAAGGATTAACTCCAATGCCTAAACCTATTTCTCCATTATGATAACTACATGTTGGACATGCTCTAACAATGGCCTTAGCTTCTGACAAACTCAGCTCAAAGTTCCTTGCTAATCCTTTTGCATTTTGATGATATCTACTATGTGCTTCTCTGGCCAATGTATGCTTATCAATAGGACAAGAGTTATCAATGGGTAAGGTAACCAATTTGTCTGCACGTTCATTCCCTTCTCCTAAACCTTCAGACCATTTATGGCTCCTAATATGAATCACCGAATACACTGCATTTCTCTCTCGTAGAGCTTTCCTTAATTGTATCAGTAACTCATACAAATGTTTATTATTCACTTCCTTAATTGCTGCTTCCTCTATTCGTCTGACTACTCCGGCAACATACATAGAGTCTGTGACCACATTTAAAGGCTCCTGTAAGTTGGACACTGCCCATACTACTGCTAACAATTCCAAAGTTTGTAAGCTATCTGCAGGGTCTGCTGTGAGAAGTTGATGCTTCCATTGTCCTTTTTCTTGCCAGGTGACAGCAGCACGCCTTGATTTCTTTCCTGCATCTGTAAAAGCTGTAATAGCTCCTGTATCCAATAATCCATAAAGGGTTATGCTTTTATGCCCATGGGTAATTTCCACTTTTTGTTTTGGTCTATTTTGTAAATCCACAAAGTTAAAAGTGTAACACCAGTAGAGCCAAAACCTTTTTAATTCCATGTTTGCCCAGTAAATGATGGTATACCCGATGTCATTTGTGATAGTGGTCCCAATTGTGCGATGCGTAGTTCTTTTGTTAATTTAACCGGAGGATAAAGGGTGTAAACCATGATTTGTATTTCCCCTGTATAGTCAGCATCAATAACACCAGGCAATACAAATAATCCCAGCATGGTTGTTGAGGAACGTCCCAGTAATAATGCTCCACATCTTTGTCCACTTAACATAAGAGGACCCTTTACTCCAGTTTGCATCCTCTCAGGCCGGTTCGTCATTAGTGTGACGTCTACTGCTGCTGATAAGTCCAAACCGAGGCTCCCTGCTGTTGCTGGCAGTGATGTTACGGCAGCAGCTGGTGTCTCCGATGTCACGGCGGCTACTTGTGTCTGGGCGCGTATGTCCTTCATTGCCGCATCGGTAACACTTGATGAACGGTCTCGAGCCTCCTTGCGTAACCGCCAGTGAGCCGCTTTGGAGAGGAGCAAGAGCAGCTAACACCTGATTCTGAGCAGCTAACATCTGATTTTGAGTAGACTCTTCCTGCTTTTGTAACCCTAATCCTAATTCCTTTAAAGCTTCTGCTATAAATGCCTGTGAAGCTGTTGGCATTAATGCCATTCGCTCTAATGCCTCCTCAATGGTCCAATTTGCCCCTAAAGTAGCTAACACTCTTGCATTTGCCTAACAGGTTCACTTTTTACTCCAAACTGACTAACCGTAGAACGTAACTGAAATAACATCTTCCAATCTAAGGGATTATATTCCGCTATATTATGCGTAAGGTTCCCCTGTGCATCATACTGTGGTGTGTATGTGACCGGACATGCAAGATTAGAAGCTACTTCCACCGCCTCGCCATCCCCCATCTGCATTACTTCTTTTGCCAAAGCAGCCTAAGCTTCCCTCCTCTGTTTAGCCATTTCCCCCCATAGATCACGGTGTGCCCCTGGGATGGGATCTGACTCTTTAAGGGTGCTATGCTGCTGGCACTTCGGTACAGAGACCGAGTTCTCGCACAAGGAAGGCGGTGGAGCAGGAGCCGGCTCGTGCGGGGGAAGCGGCCCCCCCGCTGGAGCTGACAGTGAAACCGGAGTCGACTCGCGCGGGGGAAGTTACGCCCCCCGCCGGAGCCAGCCCGCTCGGGGGAAGCGGCGGAGGCAAAGCGGGCGGCGGAGGCGAAGCTGGCTTGCTCCCACCCCCACCATCCGACTCGCCCTCCCCCCCTAACAGGAAGGGTGCAGATGGTTCCACTGTATCTAAGGGAAAATTTTCCACACCATTTTTCTGGGGACCCTTAGGCATAAATATCTGAGTTACAGAAGGTGCTAAGGGATCATCCTCACGACCATACCCTATATTCCTCTTATGAGCTTCTGTCGCCCTTTCTGCTGCCTTTCTCTCAGAGACCTGCTGAAGTAACGTATTATACACCACCCACCATAACTTGCCAAATTTCTTTGCTGACTTATCATCATCTAACACTGTATCCCACAGGATATCCCCAAACTTTTTCCACTCTGCTATCTCATGAACTGTATGTGAATTAGCAAAAATTCCTTTAGAATGACCATAAGCTAATAACCCTGGTAATTCCTTTTTTAAATCTATCCCTTTTACTCCTCGCCTTTCTAAATATGAGGAGAAGAGATCGTATGCCGCTTGCCTATCCATACCTATATATCAGCGCACGCTGTTGCAGCTCTCCAGGCTCCTGCAGCACGTAGTTGGCTTGAGTCACCGTTGTGATCCTCAAGGGTGCTTTAAAATCCGGCACCGTCCCGGCTGCAAGGACCCACACCCAACTTCCTCGACCGTGGTGCGTTTATAATCCAAGAGAGCGAACGTTCAGGGGGTTGCCTGCATTCTCCACCATTTGTCGACGGAAGGAGACCCGGACATCAATTTGATCATCGCAGGTCTGATTTTATTGATTGGTACAGCAGGTTAAATACCGTTTATAATGAACTTCATACATATTGCAAAAGTTGAGCTCAGGATTGGTTAGTTACATATCAGCAACTACGCCTACTTCTGCATTCTTATGGTTATTCTTTTGTTACATTCTGCAGATATTCAGAGCTAATCTCACCTCCCTTTCCTCATGTTGCAGCAAGGTCATACGGTTCTTAGTCAGAGACTGCTGACTTCCCTTTACAGCCTACTGAATGCTGACCTTCCTCTTTCAGCTGAACCAGCGGCATTATGTCAGTATGGCCTTTCTCTGCTAACCACTCATTAATAAAATCCTCCACAGAGCCACAAAGATGTCCTGGGTTCCACAGTATCACAACGGTCCCTTGGATCCATGGTGCTCTGCAGTGTCACAATGGCTCCTTCATTTCACAAGGCTCCCAAGCGTCACATTGGTCTCCATAGGAAGGAAACGACGGAGCCCCCATGTTTCAGGAGCTGATGAACAGCAACTACCAGTGGCCAAGGCAATCCTGACCTGTCTGTCCTGGAAGGTTTGCTTGGAGCAACCCTTGGATATTTGAACTGATGAATGTGGAGTCCTAATCTAAAACATTTGTGCCTGGAGAAGAGGGAGGAGGGTTTTTTCATAAAAAGAAAAGCACAGAGCCCTTTCCAGTGTTTGGAAAACAGGTGAGGGCTGCCCCTCAGGAGTCAAAGACCAGCCAGATCTGTCTGTCCTGGGAGCTCTTGTCTGGGAGACATCCTTGGATACACAGAAATTTGGAGGTGGAATCCTAATTTTGGCCATGGATGCCAGGAAAAGATGGACAGTTCTTTTCCATAAGAAAGAAAGTGCAGAGCCTCAGTGTTTCAGGGGCAGATGGGAGTGGCCTTCCACATTCCAAGGTCAGCCAGACCTGTCAGGTGATCCCTGGGAGACCAAGGCAGCCACACCTATTTCATGTTGCCTTGGTTCCACAGGGCCCTGCAGTGTCACAATGGTTCCTTGCTTCTCTGAGGCCTTGCAGTGCCACAATGATTCTCTTGCTTCCATGATGCCCTGAGGTGTCATAATAGCTCCTTGGTTACACAAGTCCTTAAGGATCCTAATGGTCTCCATGGTTCCACAAGCACAAGGCACCACAGTGCCATAATGGACTTTGGTTTCCATGAAGCCTCGCTGTGTCCAATGGCCCCTTGGTTCCATTGGGGCCCAGTAGTGCAACAATGATTCCCTTGGTTCCACAACTTCCCATAGTGTCACAATGGCCCCTTCCTTCCATAAGGCCCTGCAGGGTCACAAGGGTCTCCATGATTCCACGGGGCCTTGCAATGCCACAATGCTCTCCATGGATCCATGGTGCCCTGCAGGATCACAATGGCCCTTTGGCTCCACAAAGCCCTGAAATGCAGTAATGGCCTCTTGGTTCCACAAAGCCCTGCTGCTTCACACTGGCCCCTTGGGACCATGCAGCCCAACAGAGACACAAAGATGTCCTTGTTTCCACAAGGGCCCACAGTGTCACCGTGGCCCCTGGGATCCATGATACCCTGCAGGGTCACAATGTTCCTCTTGGTTCCTTAAGGGCCTACAGTGTAACAGGTTCCACAAGGGCCTGCACTGTCACCATGGCCCGTTGGCTCCAGAATGCTCCGCAGTGTCACAATGGTCTCCATAGGAAGGAAACAGAAGAATCCGTATCATCAACAAGTGGCTTAAGGGTTGGTGTCACAGGCAAAATTTTGGATTCTTTGATCATGGCGAAACTTTTACAGCATCTTCTCTGCTGGAACCAGATGGGGTACACCTCTCTGTTAAGGGCAAAAGGATTTTAGCTCACAAACTGGCAGACCTCATTGAGAGAGCTTTAAACTAAGTTTGAAGGGGGAAGGGGAACCAGGTGAGCTATCTGGAAACAGGCCCAAGAATTGCAAGGCTAAGATAGGGGTGAACTCAGTTGCCCAGATGAGGTGCATGTATACCAATGTAGGCAGTTTGGGCAATCAACAAGAAGAGCTGGAGGCCATGGTGCAACTGCAAAGCTATGATGTAGTTGCCATCACGGAAACGTGGTGGGATGACTCACATAACTGGAGTACTACACTGGATGGATACAAACTTTTCAGAAGAGATAGGAAAGGAAGAAGAGGAGGTGGGCTAGCCCTTTATATTAAGCAAACTTTTGACGCCATCGAAATTGAAACAAAGGAAGAAGGAGTTGAATGTCTATGGATAAGAATTAAGGGGAAGGCCAACAAGGCCAACACCATATTGGGAGTCTGTTATCGTCGACCCGATCAGGAAGAAGAAGTAGATGAATTATTTTATAAGCAGTTAGGCAATGTTTCAAGATCATCAACCCTTGTTCTTGTGGGTGAGTTCAACCTACCAGATATCTGCTGGGAACTTAATACAGCAGTAAAGAGGCAGTCCAGGAAATTCTTAGAATGTATGGAGGACAATTTTTTGTTGCAGCTGGTGGATGAACCCACCAGGGGAGGGACTATGTTAGATCTGCTATTTACAAATAGAGATGGGCTGGTGGGAGATGTGGCGGTTGGAGGTCGTTTGGGGCAGAGTGATCATGAAATAATAGAGTTCTCAATACTTGGTGAAGTCAGGAAGAGCACCAGTAAAACTCTTGCACTGGACTTCCGGAGGGCGGACTTTGGCCTGTTCAGGAGACTCATTCAGAGCGTCCCTTGGGAAGCAGCCCTTAAAAACAAAGGAGTTCAGGAAGGGTGGGCTTACTTCAAAACAGAGATCTTGAGGGCGCAGGAACAGACCATCCCTGTACCCCGAAAGATCAGTCAACGGGGTAAACGTCCAGTCTGGTTGGGAAAGGAGGTCTTGGAGGAACTCAAGAATAAAAAGAGGATGTATCAGCGTTGGAAGAAGGGTCAGGTCTCTAAGGAGGTATTCAAGAGGGCTGCTAGAGTATGCAGAAAAAAAATTAGGGAGGCCAAAGCTCAGTTTGAACTCAGAATGGCGACTACTGTTAAGGATAATAAAAAATGTTTTTATAAATATATTAATGATAGGAAGAAAGGTAAGACCAGCCTTTGTTCTTTATTGGACAAAGGTGGGAAGTTAGTATTTGCAGATGAGGAGAAGGCAGAAGTGTTTAATGCCTATTTTGCCTCAGTTTTTAATGGGAAGATGACTTGCCCTCAAGACACCTGCCCGCCTGGGCTGGTTGATGGTTTTAGGGAGCAGAATGGTCCCCACATTATCCAAGAGGAGGCTGTCATAGAACTATTGAAATGCTTGGATATTCATAAATCTATGGGACCAGATGGGATCCACCCCAGGGTAATGAGAGAGCTGGCAAATGAATTTGCAAAGCCACTCTCCATCATTTACCAACAGTCATGGCTAACTGGTGAGGTTCCGGATGACTGGAAGCTGCCCAATGTGATACCCATTCACAAAAAAGGTGTAAAGGAAGATCCTGGCAATTATAGACCAGTCAGCCTTACCTCTATACCTGGCAAAATAATGGAACAGTTTATATTATGCACCATCATGCAAAATTTGCAGGATGGCCAGGGTATCAGACCCAGCCAGCATGGATTTAGGAGGGGTAGATCATGTCTGACTAAGCTGGCCACCTTTTATGACCCGGTAACCCGGCTAGTGGATGCAGGGAAGGCTGTAGATGTTGTTTACTTGGATTTCAGCAAGGCCTTTGATACTGTCTCCCATAGCTTACTCCTAGACAAACTCGCAGGCCGTGGTCTGGACAGGAATACCCTTTGCTGCATTCAGAACTGGCTGGATGGCCGGGCCCAGAGAGTGGAGGTGAATGGTGCTGCATCCAGCTGGCGACCAGTCACCAGTGGTGTCCCTCAGGGGTCTGTGCTGGGGCCAGTTCTGTTCAATATTTTTATTGACGACATGGATGAGGGCTTAGAGTCTTTTATTAGTAAATTTGCAGATGACACTAAATTGGGAACGTGTGTAGATCTGCTAGAGGGACGTAGGGCTCTGCAGAAAGATTTGGAACGGCTGGATGCATGGGCAGAATCAAACGGGATGAACTTCAATAAGTCCAAGTGCCAAGTACTGGACTTCGGCCATAATAACCCCCTGCAACGATATAAGCTGGGGATGGTGTGGCTGGACAGTGCTCAGGTGGAAAGGGACCTGGGGGTGCTGGTTGACAGTCGGCTGAACATGAGCCAGCAGAGTGCCGTGGTGGCCAAGAAGGCCAATGGCATCCTGGCCAGTATCAGGAACGGTGTGGCCAGCAGGAGCAGGGAGGTCATTCTTCCCCTGTACTCGGCACTGGTGAGGCCTCACTTGGAGTATTGCATCCAGTTCTGGGCCCCTCACTTTAGGAGGGACGTTGAGTTGCTTGAGCGAGTCCAAAGGAGAGCAACGAGGCTGGTGAGGGGCTTGGAGCACAAGCCATATGAGGAACGACTGAGGGAGCTGGGGTTGTTTAGCCTGGAGAAAAGGAGACTCAGGGGCGACCTCATCACTCTCTACAACTTCCTGAAGGGTGGCTGTGGTGAGCTGGGGGTCGGTCTCTTTCTCCGGGCAACAACAGATAGAACAAGAGGACACAGTCTCAAGCTGCGTCAAGGGAGATGCAAGTTAGAATTAAGAAGGAAGTATTTTACAGAAAGAGTGGTCAGATACTGGAATCATCTACCCCGTGAGGTGGTGGAGTCACCATCCCTCGAGGAGTTCAAAAAAAGACTGGATGTGGCACTTGGTGCCATGATCTAGTTGAATAGTTAGAACACGGGTTGGACTCGATGATCTTACAGGTCTCTTCCAGCCTTGAATTTCTGTGATTCTGTGATTCTGTAAAATCTGGGGGAAATTCAGGGGATTTGGGGACACTTTGGGGACAATTTTGGGGTCCAAATTTTGGGGACATTTTTGGGACATTTTAGGAACAATCCCGGGAACAAAACGAGGAAATTTTGGGGCCATTTGGGGACATTTTAGGGACAATTTTGGGGACATTTTGGGGACATTTTCAGGATGTTTGGGGACATTTTAGGGACAATTTTGGGGACAATTTGGGGACAATTTGGGGACATTTTCAGGGTATTTGGGGACATTTTGGGGACAATTTTGGAGCAGAATTAGGGGCAAAATTGGGGACAATTTTGGGGACATTGGGGGGACATTGGGGACATTGGGGACATTGGGGACATTGGGGGGTTGGTGCCACTTTGTGGCCCCTCGGTGTCACCCTGGTGCCACCTGGTGCCGCTCTTTGTCCCTTTAGTGCCACCTGGTGCCACTTTGGTGCCACTTTGGTGCCACCTTTTGTCACTTTGGTGCCATTCGGTGCCACCTGGTGCCACTTTTTGTCCCTTTAGTGCCACTTTGGGGTCGTTTGGTGCCACTTGGTGTCACTCGGTGTCACTCTGGTGCCATTTTTGTCACTTTGGTGCCACTTTGGTGCCATTCGGTGCCACCTGGTGCCACCTGATGTCCCTTTAGTGCCACTCTGGTGCCATTTTTTGTCACTTTAATGCCACTTTGTGCCACTTGGTGCCACTTTTTGCCACTTTGGTGCCACTCAGTGCCACTCTAGTGCCCTTTAGTGCCACCTGGTGCCACCTGGTGCCATTTGGTGTCCCTTTGATGCCACTGGTGTCACTTTGGTGCCACTTGGTGCCACTCTGATGCCATTCAGTGCCACCTGGTGCCACTTAAGGTCCCTTTAGTGCCACTTTGGTGCCATTTGGTACCATTTGGTGCCACTTTTTGCTGATCTGATGCCAATCAGTGCCACTTTAACGCCATTTTTTGCCACTTTTTGCCACTTTGGTGTCACCTGGTGCCACTTGATGTCCCTTTAGTGCCACTTTTGGCCACTTTGGTGCCACTTTAGTGCCACTTGGTGCCACCTGGCACCCCCTGGTGCCACTTTGGTGCCATTTGGTGCCATTTTGTCCCATTTCAGTGCCATTTTGTTCTATTTGGTGCCATTTTTGTCCCCGTTTGGTGCCACTTTGGTGCCATTCAGTGCCATTTTGTACCATTTGGTGCCACTTTGGTGCCATTTTGTCCCCATTTCGGTGACATTTGGTGCCATTCGGTGCCATTTTCTCCCCGTTTGGTGACATTTGGTGCCATTTGGTGCCATTTGGTGCAATTTTGGTGCCATTTGGAGCAATTTTGTCCCCGTTTGGTGCCATGTGGTGCCATTCGGTGCCATTTGGTGCCATTTGGTGCCATTTTTGCCCCCATTTCGGTGCCATTTTGTGCCATTTTGGTGCCATTTGGTGCCATTCGGTGCCATTTGGTGCCATTTCAGTGCCATTTGGTGCCATTTTGTCCCCGTTTGGTGCCATGTGGTGCCATTCGGTGCCATTTGGTGCCATTTGGTGCCATTTTTGTCCCCATTTCGGTGCCATTTTCATGCCATTTGGTGCCATTTTGTCCCCATTTTGTGACATTTGTTGCCATTCGGTGCCACTTGGTGCCATTTGGTGCCATTTTGGTGCCATTTGGTGCCATTTTTGTCCCCATTTGGTGCCATTCGGTGCCATTTGGTGCCACTTTGGTGCCATTCGGTGCCATTTGGTGCCATTTTTTCCCCATTTGGTGCCATTTAGTGCCATTTGGTGCCATTTTGATGCAATTTCGGTGCCATTTGGTGCCATTTTGTACCGTTGGGTGCCACTTTGGTGCCACTTTGGTGCCATTCGGTGCCACTTTGGTGCCATTCGGTGCCATTTTGGTGCCATGTGGTGCCATTTTGTCCCCGTTTGGTGCCATTTTGTCCCATTTTGTACCACTCGGTGCCATTTTGTGCCATTTTGGTGCCATTTGGTGCCATTCAGTGCCATTCGGTGCCATTTGGCGCCATTTGGTGCCATTTTTGTCCCCATTTTGGTGCCATTTTGTCCCATTTTGTACCACTCGGTGCCATTTGGTGCCATTTTGGTGCCATTTGGTGCCATTTTGGTGCCATTTGGGGCCATTTTTGTCCCCGTTTGGTGCCATTTGGTGCCATTTGGTGCCATTTTGTGCCATTTGGTGCCATTTTGTCCCCGTTTGGTGCCATTCGGTGCCATTTGGTGCCACTTTGGTGCCATTTGGTGCCATTTGGTGCCACTTTGGTGCCATTCGGTGCCATTTGGTGCCGCCCTGGTTTTTTAAGATTTTCTGGGCCTTCTGATGTTGACATTCTTGTAGTGAACTTTCTCACACATTTTCTGTAAATAACTCATTGTTTTGCATTCCTTTATGGAGGAGGAGAGAGTTGATGGACTGTTGGTTTGACCTGTGTCATTGGAGAGGTGGCACTGTCACCTTCCAATCCACTGTCACTTTTGTAAAACTATAAATATTGGAGTCAGAGAATAAAACTTCCCTTTTTTTCCTTCACCTTGAGAGCGGTGGTGTGCTTGTGTTCTTTCGTGTCTGTCAGTGACATCTGGTGACCGCCGAAGTGTATTGCAGCCTCGGCTGAATCACGGACAGCGGATTACGGTGAGGTTTTCTCCCCCTCTTTTTTGGTGCTTTGCCTGCTGTTCTCGGGCAATGGAAACCTCTGTGGTTTTCCAGGATGATTCCCTCATTTTGGATCTCTGGAGGGAGGTCCCGGAGTGGAAACAGGCGTCTGTTTCCTGGGATGGTTTGGAGAGATTGATTCTGTGGGCCCGAGAGCGAGGGTTTTTTATTGACATTGCGAAGGCGTTCGATAGGCAGGAGTGGTCTCTCCTGGGGGTCCACCTCATGGAGGCCCTCTTTGCTGATTGCACTGTAGACGTGGGACCGCTGCTGGTGCAGTGGAAGAAATGTGAGGAGGTTTGGCGGGGGTCTGGTTCTTGTACCCCTCGGAGTTCCCAGGGAAGCCCTTCTGTCTCGGATGTGGATGGGGAGGAGATTGAGCTCCTGTGTGATGTGGAGTCCCCCTCCCCGCCGCACGACGGTGTGCTGGGGAGTGGCCATTGTCTGCCCGGGGTGGATTGGGCTCACAGCCAGCTGGTCCCGGGTCCGGGGGGCTCTCTGGGTTCGGCGGGCCGTCCTCGCCCTGCCTCGCCCTGTGCGGGTGGCGGGGCGGGGGACGGGTTGCCCTCTCTGTGTGCCTTCCCGGCCTTTAAGGGTCAGCCTCCGCCCCGACTTGAGGCTGCTGCGGTGACGACCTTTTGTCCGAACTGCGGTGTGTCTACCACGTTCCCCCTGAGCGAGGTGAGGGTGGGCTCTCCCCCCCCGAGTCGGGTTCCCCAGCGGGAGGAGCGATTTCGCCCTCCTCCGGGTCTGAGCAGCCTGCTGGGCATGCGCAGCCGGTGAAGGCAGCCGGGGGCGGGGTGTCGGTCGGTGCTCCGCCCGGCTCCGCTCCGGTGGGCGGGCAGCCCGTCCCTCTCCGCTCGGTGGGGGCGGTGCCCGCTGCGGGACCTTGTGGCTTGGGGCGGGCTCTCACAGGGGGCTTGCCCGGCTCCTTTGTGCCGCCCCGCAGTGACGCGGCTCCGCGGGCCGCGCCTCCCTCGGCATCCCACCCAGCCCCCGTATCGGGGGATGGGGGCCCCGTGCCAGTTGCGTCCGGCACCGTGCCAGATTTGCGGGCCGTGCCGGCAGCTGCGGCCGCCGAGGCGGCCCCTGCCGGAGCTGCAGCGCAGCAGGGGACTGGGGTGTTTACCTTTAGTACAACTGCTGACACGGCCGGCGGGAGGCTGGTGGGTGCCTGGGGCCAAGGCGCTTTCTCGTCAAGTCTTTGCACGCTTCCTGCGTGCCAGGTGACCGTGCGTCCGAGGTACCCTGAACGTTTCTGGCCAGAGGCAAAAACCAAGACTGACGAGATGAATGAACTTGTCTCCTCCCGGCATCTGCAGGGTCGGGGGGCGGATTCCTTTGGCTCTGCCGGTGCTGCAGGGGGCGCAGAGACGAGTGATGTTGCCCCGACTCCCAGTCAATCACTCCCTCTTGTCTATGGGGGGCCCAAGGATCGGCACAGGTGCAGTGGCTTTGCCAGGGGTCCCTAGGCTTTCCCTGTGCTCAGGGGCGTCACTCATAACACTTATGAACCCCTTGCATATAAGCTGGAGAAGGAACTCCGTGAAGCGGTTGCTCAGCATGGTTTGGGGTCTGCTGAGGTTATGCACATTCTTCGGAGACTTGCTAAGGACACGCTGGCACCTCACGATGTCCGTTGTGTGGCACATTCTCTTTTAGACCCTGTGCAATTTGGTGTTTTTGAGATCAAGTGGGCTTGTCTGGCGGCCCAAGCGGTGAGACGGAATGCTGCGCTGGCGCTGGAGGACCCCAGGCATGGAGTTGTTGTTGACATGCTGATGGGGACAGGGCATTATGAGAGTGTTCAGGGGCAGGTTGGATACGATCCCCTTGTGCTTCAGCAATGCAAAACTCTGGGCATGGGAGCGATTGTGCAGACCCTGGAAATGGCTGCTCTGAAGCAGTCGTTTTCAACCGTTGTCCAGGGGAATGATGAGCCATTTATGGTATTTGCGGCGAGGTTGATTGCATCCGTGGAGAGGCAGGTGCCTGATCCTGTGGCAAGGGACCTCATGATTGCAAATCTTGTCAAGTGCAATTGTAATGAAGCTTGTAATAAGGTTATAGCGGCTATGCCTGGTGATCCTAGTATCTGGGAGAGGGCAGAAGCCTGTGCGAACATCATTCCCTCACGTTGGAAGTTGGCCGCTGTGGCTGCCGCTGTGCAGCCGGTCAGGGCAGAACCGCAGGGTGGGCAGCTGCAGCAGGGGAATGCGCAGACTAGCAGGAAGTGGGGAAAGAAGGTGCAGAAGGTTAAATTCCCCATGTTCTTGTGCGGTCGGTGTGGCAGGCCGAATCACATGTCTAACATTTGTAAGGCGACTGTTCATGCTAATGGCCAGGCGTTACCGGGTTCAGGAAACGTGAGGCGGAGCGCACAGGAGGGGTGCGCTCAGACACAAGCTTCTCTCCAGACCCAGGTGCCGATGGAGGTCTCCTTTGCCGGCTTGCAGCCAGCACCCGCGGATCAGCAGGTGTGGATGTCTGCACCGCAGCAACAGTTGTCTTAGACTCGTCTGAGATACGCAAGGTTCCCCTGGATGCCTTTGGTCCCTTGGGTGGGGGCACGAGGGCTCTCCTTATGGGGAGGTCCAGTGCCACCCTTCAGGGCATCACTGTGCACCTGGGGCTCATTGATGCAGATTTTACAGGGCAGATTTGTGCCATGGTTTCCACACCCACTCCCCCTGTCACAATTCCAAAAGGGACCCGACTTGCTCAACTTGTGCCTTTTAAGTCTTCTGTTCACAGGACAGCTGACCGGTGGCGTGTAGCTGGTGGCATTGGATCCACTGGGCCGCCTCAGGTTCACTGGACTGCTGTCCTGACCAAAGACCGTCCCAAGATGCTGTGTACCCTGTCTGTTCCTGGTGCGACACCGTCTGAAATCCACCTCCGCGGGCTTCTCGACAGCGGTGCTGACATCACTGTTCTCTCCCTTGCCGCCTGGCCCTCGGAGTAGCCCCTGGATCCCGTGGGGACGTCTGTCGTGGGCCTGGGAGGGACGGCACAATGTTACGTGGCCCAGCAGCTCGTGCTGGTCACAAACCCAGAGGGACAGATGGCCTGGGTTAGGCCTCATGTTACTTCTACTCCTGCCAACCTCTGGGGGAGGGATGTTCTGTCTGCCTGGGGGGTGCGTATCGGGACGGATTTTTGATGGGGGCCACTGCAGTGAAGGGCGCAGAGTGTCCTACGCCTCCTATATGGTGGCTGGTGGACAAACCCATTTGGGAGAAGCAGTGGTCCCTCCCTGATGATAAATTAGTCGCCCTTCGGAATTCGGTGCAGGAGCAGTTGGACCAGGGTCATGTGGAGCCTTCTAACAGTCCTTGGAACACTCCTGTCTTCTGTATCAAAAAGAAATCTGGGAAATGGTGGTTGTTGCAAGACCTCCGGAAGGTCAATGCCATGATGGAAAGCATGGGGACATTGCAGGCGGGCACGCCATCACCTACCATGCTTCCTGCAGGCTGGCTGGCCCTCATTGTGGATCTGAAGGATTGTTTCTTTTCGATTCCTTTGCATCCCGATGACAGACCGAAGTTTGCCTTCTCAGTGCCAGCGATTAGCGAGGCTGAGCCTGCACAGAGATATCAATGGAGGACATTGCCTCAGGGCATGCGTAATACTCCTGCCATATGCCAGTGGTATGTGGCCTGGGCCTTGTCTGGAGTTCGCAAGCAGTTTCCTGATGCGCGTCTGTATCATTATATGGACGACATTTTGGTGGCCGCGTCCACCCAGGATGAGCTGCTGAGGATTCAGCCTCGGTTGCTCGATGCTTTGCATGCTCATGGACTGCAGGTGGCTCCAGAAAAGGTTCAACAAAAATCACCCTGGAAGTACTTGGGGGTCAAAATTCTGGAACAGACAATCTGTCACCAAGAGGTGCGATTTGTGCATTCTGTGAAGACACTGAATGATGCTCAGAAATTGGTAGGTGTCATCACTTGGTTACGTCCGTATTTGGGACTAACCAACGCACAGCTGTCTCCTCTGTGGGATTTGTTGAAAGGGGACTCTGATCTAAAGTCACCTCGCACACTGACCCCTGAGGCGCGTAAGGCGTTGGAGGTGGTTCAGCAAGCTGTTTCGGCTTGTCAGGTTTATCGCATTGATCCCTCCGTTGATGTCACTGTGTTCATCACCACTCCAGATTCGCATCCCACAGGTATCATTGGCCAATGGAGTAACAAATGGTCTAATTCCTTGCACATTCTGGAATGGGTTTTCCTGCCCCATCAGCCGCTGAAGACGGCAACTGCATTGTTTGAGCTGATTGCTCGCTTGATAATCAAATGCCGGCAACGGTGTTTGCAATTGATGGGTGCAGATCCTGGAAAGATCATACTCCTGGTGCAACAGGAGGATTTTGACTGGAGCTTTGCAAACAGTGCGTCCCTGCAGAGTGCTCTGGAAAATTTTTCAGGGCAGATCACTTATCATCTGCCCAGCCATAGGCTGTTGCATATGGCGAAATCCACACAAATTTCTTTGCGGCCCAAGAATAGTCAGGAACCCGTGCAAGGACCCGCCGTCTTCACTGACAGTTCAGGGAGAACAGGAAAGGCCATTGTTACCTGGAGGGATGGATCTGAGTGGCAGGTTCCGGAAGGCCATGAGAATGGGTCAGCCCAATTGTTGAACTGAGGGCTGCTGTCATGGCATTTGAGAAATTTTCCCAGGAGCCTTCCAACTTGGTCATGGATTCCGCCTATGTGGCTGATATCTCACAGTGGTTGGGTCATTTGGTTTTGAAGAAGGTCAGTAATCCTGCCTTGTTTCATTTGCTGAAGACCTTGTGATGTGCCATTCAGGCCTGAGTTCATCCATTTTATGTTCTGTATGTGAGGAGTCACACCAATTTGCCAGGCTTTATAGTGGAAGGTAATGCGAGGGCTGACAAGTTGGCTAACCCAGCGTGGGTAGCCCCTCAGCCTGATACACTCGCACAGGCCAAGGCATCGCATGGGTTTTTCCACCAGAACACACATACCCTGCAGAAGCAGTTTCAGCTGATGCCAACTAAGGCTCGTGACATTGTTGAGTCATGTGATGACTGCCATGCACTTGCTCCGCCTCTGCCAGCAGGGGTAAATCCCAGAGGCCTTAGGGCCTTGGAGCTTTGGCAGACCGATGTCACCCAGGTTGCTGAGTTTGGCTGGCTCAAGTATGTGCATGTCACGGTGGACACGTTCTCCTCTGCGATGTGGGCTCTGGCTCGCACTGGGGAGAAGGCCCGTGATGTCCTTGCCCACTGGAGGCAGGCCTTTGCTGTTCTGGGCATACCTTCTGCTGTGAAAACCGACAATGGTCCTGCTTAGGGTGTCTCGCACAAGTTTGGTATCCCTCATTCTCCGACTGGTCAAGCTATTGTAGAACGCGCTCATGGTACTCTGAAGCAGGTTCTTCAAAAACAAAAACAGGGAATGCAGGGTGAAACCATGCACAGTCGGTTGGCAAAAGCTTTGTGTACAATCAATCATCTCACTGTGCGGCAGAACTCAAATAACCCTGTCATTTTGAATCACCATCTCTCATTGCAGGCTGCAGACGAGGCACATCAGCCTCGAGCGAAGGTTTGGGTACAGAATTTAGTCACCAAACAGTGGGAAGGCCCCTATGACCTTATCGCTTCGGGGCACGGGTATGCTTGTGTATCCACACACACTGGGGTAGGCTGGGTACCTTCCAAATATGTTCGCCCTGATCTGCGACCGCAGAGACAGAATCCAGCTGATGAGCAAGATGGAAACCGTGACCAACCTGAAAGACATCAAGCGGGGGAATCATTGAGTGATGATTCAGATGCAGACGTTGAGAGTGATCACTCCGATGATTCCTCTGCAAGTGGACACTGAACATTGTTCATATTTTCCTTTTCACATTGTTCATTTCTTTTCCTTTTTCTTTTTTAAACGGAAAAGGGTGAGATGTCACCATGGTTTTTTAAGATTTTCTGGGCCTTCTGATGTTGACATTCTTGTAGTGAACTTTCTCACACACTTTCTGTAAATAACTCATTGTTTTTCATTCCTTTATGGAGGAGGAGAGAGTTGAGGGACTGTTGGTTTGACCTGTGTCATTGCAGAGGTGTCACTGTCACCTTCCAATCCACTGTCACTTTTGTAAAACTATAAATATTGGAGTCAGAGAATAAAACTTCCCTTTTTTTCCTTCACCTTGAGAGCGGTGGTGTGCTTGTGTTCTTTCATGTCCATCAGCGACAGATTACCGCAGTGAATTCATTAGAAATACCTCAAAGGAAATCTGGAAGGTAGCTTATGTTGGAACACAAGAGTGGACCCCTACATTCGACACCAGCTGGTGGGACAATTTCTGGTCATTAAAAAGAAACTGGTGGGAAAAAAAAACCCTTTTTCATCTTATGTGAAATTGCTAGTTTCACTAGCAATCCTACCTTGCATGCTCCCCTGTATAATCCGAGTTGTAACATCTGCTGTACAAGCAAGTGTAATGATACCAAAAGAGCTTAATAAGAAAGAAGTAAAAGTAATCATGATAATGAATGATCAAGAACGTGAAGATGCCAAGTAAATTTACAACCAATATTAAAAATTGTACTTTCAAGAAGAAGTAATTGCTAATTGATCAGGCTTGAGCCCAATTGAACAATTAGAGAGGGAGATTGTAGAGAATAGATTGTAAAGGAGTTGATATAATGTTCATTGTTAAAGGAGTTAATATAAAGTTCCGATGTTAGTCATAGATTGTTTGTTGAGTGTTTTATAGTTATGTCAAGTTCCAATATTAGTTAAAGGATTTATAATTATGTAAATCCCCTCACTGTCAGGTGTTCCCCCCACTGCTCCGGTCAGCGTTCAGAAGCACATAATAACGAGAATGATTCTATGCAGGTGCTTTTATTGAAGAGCTCTGGGTGTCAGGGGTACAAACACAAATCTGTCTCCGACATGCATTCGGGATGAACATGTTTTTATATTCTATCATTATATAACTTTCATGTTCATTATGAAACTTATATTGTTCTATTGTATACATAGATTTCATCCAAGCATGGGCGCCTTGTGGCTCCCTTTTAAATTTCTGAAATAGTTTCTCATTATTCTTTGTATGATTATACAAGAATTACATGTAATTACTAAACAATCATCACATCTAACAATTACATCATTTATCATATACTGCTTACACAGGTGCAATTTCACATGATCTGGCAAACACAAATTCTAACATTTTCAGAGTCTATTTTAAACATTTTCCAGGGCCCCACTAAGTCTAGCTTCTTTCTAATTCCCCAAATTTTATGATTTTAAAACCTTTTACGATCACTCCCACTCTCATCTAAGATGGCGAACTACTTGACACCACAAAGAAGAGGATTATGTCACCCAATAACCAAATATGAAAATCCCATAAGACCTAACAGAAAAGAATGACCTAACAAAAACCCCTAGAACAACAAGCCACCGTGCAAATGAAGAATTAAAATCGCACCTCTAACCAGAGAACACATAACACAACATCAGGACCATGGTCAGAGCTTTTTGCCTTTGTCACCCTAACCAGAACAGGCCAAGAGCAGCACAGGGACCATGGACCTGAAACCAACAGTGCCTACCCAGAGACTCTTGAAAGGAGAGAAAACCCAGCCAAGCCAGGCCTTGCTCAGCACGGCAGTTCCCTGCTCAGAGCCTTGGGCTCCCTGCAAGCCTGCCCTCAAGGATCTGCTCTCACCAGGCCCTGGGCAGCCTTTGGCACTCCCTGCCCTCACTGGGGCCCAGCCATGCTCCAAGGCACTTGGAGTTTTGCTGCTGACTCCTTGAGCAGCTTCTCCATCCTTCTCTCTGTGTGCCTGAGGCTCCTGGAGCCAGCTCCAAATCCAGCGTGGGGCTGATTAAAATACAGAAAGCCCTCAGGAGCTCTTTGTCTCCCTTCCATTGTCTTTGGGTCTCCAGGGCTTGTGCAGGGATTGGAGTCAGTTTGGAGTTCTCTTGAGGAGGGAGATTCCAAAGTGCACATCAGCATTTTTGGTTTTAGTCAAGGAAATATTTTTTTATTTTTATTTCAGAGAAGAGGGGACAGCAGCATTCCTCAGGTGATCTTGATGCTGAATGTCTCCTTAGGAGGTCTGGGCAGGGAGAAGAATGAGCCCCTTGCAGGCTGAGCCTGTTTGGACAAGCTGTTCCTCATCCAAACCTCACCATATCTCACATCATAAAACATGAAAAAAATTTAAGCATTTTTCCTTCTAAATAAAATTTAATTAAGCAACAAAATTATATTTATATTATTCTAATTATGATAGTATTATTTAAAATTTTACTACCTAATTTTTATATTTATATTTAAAAATCAATACAATTTTAGCAACCAAAAAAATTATTTCTCATTAGTTCAAAGTAAACACAATACTGTTCATTAATTAATTAAGCTTTACTGGCTATTTATTTCTTCCTCTTTATGGTAAGTAATAATATTTATAGTCCTTTTGGCACCATTTTTATAAACTTTTTCTCTAAGAGGGTCAAGGGGCGGCACTTTGGGGTCCCTGGACACATTTCTGAGGCACATTTGGGGCAGTTTTGGGTCTGGGGAGGGAATTCAGAGAGAACTTGAGGGTCTGGAGGACACTTGGGAAGCCGGGTGGGCACTTGGAGGGGCCCTCAGGGATTCTGAGGGACAGTTCAGGCTCCGGGGCAGCACTTGGGGATCCAGGGGGGCCCTTGGAGGTCAGGGAGGGGAATTTGGGGCCCTTCGGGGTCCGGGCGGGCCCTTGGGGGACTCTGACGGGGCTCTCTGGGACACGGGGGGTGATGGGACTTGTATGCGCAGGTATCATACGATTTAAAGGGGCCGCGGAGCATCACGGGAGTTCTAAGCGCAGCTGCAATGGCTCTCGGTGGGGCGTGGGGCATGATGGGAGATGAAGTCCCGGCTGGAATAGCATCAGAGTTGCGCCGCGGAGCATGATGGGAGCTGTAGTCCCGGAAGTGGCTCGATCACGGTGTTTGGGGGTCCGGGACGGCTGTTAGCGTACACTTTTGCGTCCGAGCCGCGACTTGAAACCCTCACGGGAACTTAAAAAATTCGGGAGTCCTTGCGGGGAGCTCGGGGAGCGCTAACTGTGCTCCTTAGGGCGCGGGTCACGGCAGGAGTTTTAGGCGCGGGACTGTTCTGAGGGGCTCTGTGGCCGCAGGGGATGAGAGGAGATGAATTTTCACAAGTGGCTGTACCGAGCATCTGAGGGGTTGGGAGCACTCAGGGGGTCCGGGGCGCTTTCGGGGACTCCCGAATGGGCGGTGAGGGGGCACTGAGGAATCGTGGAGGGTCTGGGAAACACTGATGGGACAGATGAGGGCGGATGCTGGGGGGGGGGGGGGGGTGGGGGGGGGTACTGTGGGGCGCGGGGGATGAGTGGCGTTGTAGTCCCGGCTCCAATGGGCCTTAAAGGGGCCGCGGGGTGTGATGGGAGTTGTATGCAAAGAGAAAATATGGCGCCTTTTTAGGCACCGCCCCTAGGCCCGGATTCCTAGTGATGATTGGCTACGAACGGTGATGGGTGGGAGCCTCGGCAAATGGGATGGGGTGAAGGCGGGAACAGCCCAATCACCCTCCTACAGTCCTTCCAGGGACAGTCCAGTCCATTCCCAGTACAGACCAGTACAACCCCACTAAAGCCCATTTCATTCCAAGTAGAACCCAGTTCAACCCCAGTGTCCCTCCAATCCCTCCCAGTGCAGCCCTGTCCGTCCCAATACACCTGAGTTCATTCCCAATCGTTCCCAGTTCCTCCCAATGTGATCCACATGATGCCCCAGTGTCCCCAGTTTTCTCCGCAATGCCCCCAGCGTTCCCAGTATGTCCCAGTCCTCCCCAGTGTCACTCCCAGTATGTCCCAGCGTCTCCCACAGTATTCCCAGTGTTCCCCAGTATGTCCCAGTCCTCCCCAGTGTTTCCAAGGACAGTTTCATTTCTCACGGTGGCCGTGGCAACCAAACCCAGCAGTGGGGTCAGTGCAGTGCCCATGGCCACAGCCCCTTGCAGGGGCCCAGTGCAGCTTGGGCTGATGATCCACCCTCACAGCTGGCCCGGGCAGCTCTGCAGTGCCTTTGGTGGCACCTGGGGCTGGCACACACCTGAGCAGCGTGTGTGCCAGCACCTTTGCACTGGGGAAACTCAGCAGTTTGAGATTGCTGCAAAAAGTACAAAAAGTGAAAACCCCTCTTAGGCTGAGTGCAGCCAGCTCTGCAAGCACAGCAGGGCCCAGGGCAGTGAGGACAGACAGGATGGGGCTGGGCAATGTGGAGCAAGGTTGTCCACACTGGGTCAGAGCTCAAGGCACAGCTTCTGCGAGCAGGCCAGAGCTGCTGAGGAGAGACCCTGGGTCAATATCAATCACAGAATGCTGCAATCACCTCTGCTCTAAAGAGAAATTTAATAAAAGACACCCTTTAAATTAGGAATGTATATTTTATTACTGCTCTTTGAAATCTTTCTCCATAACTGGACTAGGAAAACTTAAATGACCCTCTCAGGGCTTTGCTGTTGTTTACATCAGACTCAGTCTTTTAGAGTGTCTTGAAAAAAACTTCTTAAGAACTCAAAGTTAAATTTAAACTCCAAATTTTCTTGAAGGTTTAACGGGTCCCACAGAGGAACACGACTGGGAAAGTGTCCCCAGGTTCCAGTCAGAGCAGAACACTGGAGGCAGTGATGGCAGCTGGGGACAAACAAGGCAAAGGTGTCTCTGGTGCTGAGCAAAGCTGGATGTGTTTGAGGAATGCAAAGGGCCAAGGCCTGAGCCCCAGCCCCTGGCCAGGCAGATCCTGTCCCTCCCTCCTTGCTCAGGGCTCTTGCCGGGATGGGCACTGGCATGTGGGGATGTGCAATGCCAAGGGCAGGAGCATGGGGCGGCCCCTGCTAGGCTGCTGAGCAGGGACAAGGAGGCAATGAGGCCCCAGCCCTGCAAGGGTCACTTGTCCCCTCATGGCCTCAGGCCCAGGCCCAGCAGCCATGGCCAAAGTGCTGCCCAAGTTGGCTCTGGCAGGGCTGTCTTGCAGCTGCTGCCCATCCCTGTGCCCTGTGCAGCCCAGGCTGTCCCATGGTGTCCCTGCTCTGCGCCTCTGTCCCTGCAGGCTGCAGGCATCCCCTGGCTGCCCCACCTGGCTGGGTCCTTCCTTTGCTGACAGCTCTGCCTCCTGCCTGCCTCTGCCTGCCCACACACAGCCTGGGGCTGATACCAAAAGGGTTAATTCAATTTTTACTATGCCTGTGAACTTTCATCACAGGAACAAGACATGCTGGGGCTGCTTTCCCAGCAGGAATGGTTGGAAGAGAAGATGAAGACATCTGGCTCAAGGGTGCAGGGATAGAGAAAAAAAAGACTTAATCTGGGAACTTGGGGTGGGTATTATGGAAATGGGTACATTTTAATATACACATAGTGATTGTATATAAGTGATACACTGGTAGAATCATGTGTCCACCCACTGGAGGGGAGGTATCACCCACTGGACCTTAGGCTTGAATAAATGATGCTCTCTTAGACACCAAATGAGTGTTAAGGAGTCTTATTCTGGTATTTTGGCCATTTGGTGACAGCGGAGGCTGACAGAAGTGTGATAAATAGGTATGATTCGTGCTGATAAAAATTGAAACAATAACCAATATTGGTACAGTAATTAATATTTTAGAATAATAAAATAGTTAATAGTTAAAAGTTGTAATGCCAAAGAAGAGAGGGAAAGGAGGGGCTCCACCCACCTCCCCCTTCTCAGCATATGTTCTCAAGGACCACAGGAAAGAAGCTGAAGATACAGTTGCTAAAAATGACCAAAGAACCTGGTTGGGTCCAAGAAAATGCTAATTATAAGGGACTTATTGCCTTGATACGTAGATGCAGTGATATGTTAGTCTTGGCTTACATTGTACTGGCTTGGTGTGCATGTGTAACCCAAAGGTGAATTAAAGGACAAGGAAGAAGACTACAGGGCCTTCATCAGTGATGACCCCCAAAGACTTGTGCGACCACCAAACCGAATGGTGGCGCATGCGTGATAAGGGTGGTAATGAGGGCGGAGACAGAAAAGTGACAGCCGAAAATAGGAGGAGATGGCATTGACACATGGCATATACGGGGTGACTTTCACTTGGCAAGCTTGTACGTGAAGTGGCAAGGGTCATTGAACCCTGCCCTCCGTACCCCGCGGTATCTTTTGCTTATGCGCTATTATTTGAGCCAAATTATCCCTTATTTATATATTTTCTAAACTATTCAATTAAAATTGTTGCTACCTTAAATATTGTTTGGTTTTTTTTGATGGGATAATTGGGCAAACATAACACCCGCTTTTCTAAAAAGCATTTAAAAGGATTAGATACCGCTTGTCTCTGTATTACCTTTTAACCTGTCATTCATTCAGTGCGCTGCAGCCTTTCCAGGACGTCGATGGCATTCAGTCAGCTGGACTCTCCTGTGAGGTCGCCAGGGCACCGCAGCCCGCCCTTTCACCTTTTTCCAGGACTCCCATATGGGGTCCCCTGAAGGCAGGGCCCGCTTTTTGTGCCTCCCGGGCTGCATCGGGACTGACACCCAAATACTGCACCGACCATGGCTCGCAGGCCCAAATCTTCTGTAAAGTCTGTAGGGTCTGTAGAGTCTGTAGAGTCCATAGGGTTGCTGTTCGGGCATCATCTGTTGCAGAATGGCTCTCAAGTTCAAACTTCCTTTAGGTCCCTGTTTGGGCAGCCATTTGTTGCAGAATGAGGCCTTTGTCAGGGATGAGCCATTTGTCGGTGAGTGTCAATATGAGTCATCAGCAAGTTCCATTTATTGAAGAGAGCATCAGACACTTATACAGCAAGTAATAAGCTTATGAATATTCTGTAAGCCAAGCGATCTATTGGTTAAACTATACCATCAACTCTTCCTCATTCTTTTGGGCCTACATTCCCTATTTCCCATGTCTCTCTGTCTACTTGTCATCATACCCAGCTAGGCCCAAGGACACACTATCTTGCAGGTGCAGGACTTGGAATTAGCCACGGCCTTGTACTTTTCCAATCTCTAGTCAGCTAAAATCCCAACACACACGGGCATCTTGCCAGAGAAGGTTTGGAAAGGAACCAGAGAGCTTGTTCACAGATACAGCCTCCTCATGAAGAACATTGAAGCATCAGACTCTATTCAACAAGAAGAGAATCTAGCAAGAGCATCCTGCTGCTGCAGTAGTGCTCTAAGGAGAAACCTCATCTGGTGGAATGCAAGTGTCTTTCATTTCCTTCTTTCTTTGAACAAGAAAGGCAAAAGTTGTGGAAAGGGTACATAAAATAGCTAAATTGGAACATTTGTCATGCTCTGGTCAGACATCCTGGAGAGCTGACAAAGAAATTCTGACAAATTAACTCATACAGGTATGAAGGTATGGTGGAAATAACTAACTTAGAAAACAGAAAAAAAAAAGTCTCCCAGCATCAATATTGTGCCCAGAAATGTGAATATTCATTATTTTCCTGTAACAAATAGTCTCAAAACAATGGAATGACACTATGTAAATAACTGAAGGATATGGCTTGTGATATTTCCAAAACCGTTTGTACAGGGAAAGGTTTACAGGGGACTACTTCAATGGAAAAAACTGAAGGATAAACTCAACAGATTTGCATGTGAAAATTCCCAGTGCCACCTATTGTCAGAGACAACAGAGTCAGGAGGGGAGTCAGTGTGGTGCTGCATGTCCTCAAATACACTTTCCCTTTGAAAAATGGGGAGGATAAATATTTGTATTTCACATTTAAAGCTCTTTTTCAGATTAGAATTAAACTCTGGAGAGGCACACACATAAATGTTTGTTCCTGATTGATGCCTTTATTTCCCAAGTCCTGCTGCTATCTGTGACCCCGAGGCAGTGATAGATAATGGTGCTCACAACCTCCTTAAAATGAGCTGCCCAATGCCCTGTGAGGGCTTCTGAGGCTTTTGTCTCATTTTATAGCATACATAGCATCCTTTGCTTTTTCCTGAAAATTCATAAATGGAAGGCTTTAATGAAGCCTTGAACAGTGCATAGTCCTTGCCAGAAACTAATCTGCACTGAACCTTTTAAAGAACTCTGTTGATTGTTTGCCTTTTTATGGCAATGTATTTAAGTAATCATAATGCCTGAGTGAAAGTCTATTACTATCTGTTTACCTCAGTACTTTGACATTTCAATAGGAATTATCCTTTTTCATTTTTTATGCATCAGAACACAACAAAAAGCAACAAAAAGCCCATCTAAACAAAAGAAAAAAACCCAAACTAAACCACTAAAAAAAAAAAAAAGGATAGAGTGGTACCTTGTTAGTAGTGTTTCTCTACTTATGAAAAGATTTTAGAAAAATTAATTATGGAAAGTAAAAGCTCTTAAGTTATTTCTTGTCTAAGTCCTAAGTTCTAAGTCCTACCTTGACTTCTGCTGATAGGTAACGGGGAGGCCACAGAGCTAGAGGTGGCAAATTGCCCTTCTGAAGATGTTAGGAGTCCTTGCCATGGCAAAGGAGAGTGTAGAAGCAAATGGTCACAGTGTACTTGGGTTGCAGAGCCTGGTGAGAGTTGTTCACACCATCTGCAACAAATACACTGCACTCAAAATAATTCAGCAGCAGCTCAGCACCTGCAAACATGAGGACTGAATGTTTTTGTGGGTGTGTATTCCAGAAAAGCAAGGAATGACACCAAAATGTGAGTTTGATCTCCATAGGGGCCATTCACTTAAGAGTTGGGCTCGATGATCCCTGTGGGTCTCTTCCAGCCCAGAATACTCTGTTGAAATTTCACAGAACTGGGGCAGCATGGAGAGAGGTGGATTAGCAGAAAGGGTCTGGCAAAGCACGGGGACTTGCTAAAGCAGCTGTGCCCCAGATTGGCTGTCAGGGAGCGTGTGTATCCTAGATCCTGGGGTAAATGGAGACACTCACAGACAAAAGTTTGCTTTGAAAATAGTGACAGTATTTTCACAAAATCACTTTTTAAATGTCTATCTTACTAATTTCCAGTTGAGGTTTTACTAAACTTGATAACATTTTTTCATGGAAAATGAAATATACACCATGACTGTGATGGTAAAGTCAGAAAGCTTTTGCAGATATCTCAATCAGCAAATTCTATTTTTCAGGTAAACCAGGAGTAAATATAGTCAATTCTAGGTATTATACAATTTAGCTGCATTTCAGGACTTGTTTCTAACAGTTAATAAACTAAAGAACTCAATTAACTGTGGGGAAATGTGTTGAAATTGGATATCAAAGACAAGTACCAGACGGCTTATTTTAAGATATATGAGAACAAAATCTTACACTGTTGTTAGGAAACCAACCTTTTTTGTGACAGGGAAAGGAATGTTAGTTCTAGAAAAGCTTCAGAAAATAATAGATAACTCCAATGGTCATAAGAATACAAAAGCTTTTCAATAGCATCAATGAGTTCAATACAGACTCCTAAAGCCTTAACACTGGCAGAAGCATTGGAGTAACATAAAATATGTATTAATAAATATTTTCATGATGATTCATTCTATTTGTAAAATATAATAGCTAGGAAAGCATATATCTTTAAAACAGATTTCTCAAAATGAAGCCTTTACTATCAAACTCATTAGTGTGTGCTTCCTCTGCATTTAACTTTTTTTGACAGCTGAAAAGCATTTCAATACAGCCCTAAGGTTGATGTGAATACAACTTTTTTTCCAAATTGGATTTTAATAAGTATCAAATTAGAAATATATTTAGTATTTTTCTAGGTTTTCATTAGTTTCCATATCCAACTTAAAGGAAACATAATGAGAAAGTCCAGACTTTTGGAGCCTGAAGAACAAAGATGAAAGATTAATTATAAAGATATGGTCTATTTAACCTATGGCACAAATATTCAAATAGTGAACACACACAAAAGAAATCCACCTCCACTGAAAATCTGTGTGCTGTTTCTTTCTTAAATAAATTTATTGTGAATGCAATGTGAAGTAGCTATGACTGTACATTTTTGAGATGCACAGGTATTGAGTAACCACACAGCAGCCTCATGAGCCATACAGATACAGCAGTCTCAAGGTATTAACAAAGGATTAATGTCTCTGTGTGCGTGCTATCCCTTGTTTTTATCAGCATCCTCAGAGATGATGACATTTCCAAGGCTCTGGTGCTGATACTTGTTATCTGTTGATGCTAAAATGAAAAAATAATTATTCATTTATTTCTCATCACTTAATATAACTGTAATGTAATTATAAACAGTGATTAAAAGTCTGGTTGCAATCTTTGCTGCTCATCTTACTTCAATACCATCGAAGCAGAAAGATGAAGAAATCTATCCATTGCTATATGAAAACTGTAACTTGCAGGGATAACAGTAAGTATTGCTATATTTGTCCTGACAACTGCTTAAACATCCTTGCAATCATGACAATTTTTTTGTTTTCTTGAAGTCTGCTTTCCCAGGAACATAGGAACTACTCCTACTGTTACAATCCACCATATTATAAAATATTTTTCACCATCTGCTGGAGAAACACCCTGGACACCTGTCCCCCCGGGTCCCCCCAGCCCCGCAGCCTCCCCCAGAGGATGTTCCACGTGGTCGACCCCAGAGCCTGACATGGGGACGGGGGGCCGGGCCCTGGGGGTGGCACAGGGGGACAGGGACCCCCCGGCAGCATCCCCGTGTCCCCCAGGGCCAGGGCCTGGGCCAGGGCTCCTTCACCCTGGTACGAACAAGGCCTTGAGAGCGCTGAAAAAATCCCAAGCAAGGGAGCAGCAAAAACCAGATTTAATATTAACCAACAGCAGCACAAAGTTCCTTGGCAAGAGTCACTCTGCTCCTGACTGGGCACTTCAGGCACAGCAAGGAAACAAAGCAACAACAAAACCAAACAAAATCCAGGCAATCAAACCAGATATGAACTGAGAACTGTCCCTGTGTGTGTGTGAGACACAAGGGCAGTTAGGGCAAGGATACAATGAATACGGCCTAAAGTTGAACTGAGCTCAAATGTACAGGACTGAACTTATATCTTAACCTTAACTTTGCTGGAATTCATAAAGTTAGAGGGTTTTAATGAAATGGTTAAAAAAGAGTAGGCCTCAGACAGAAGTTTTGTTAGCATTGCAAATACAGCAAAAAGTTTTCTAAGCAGTACAGCATATGTGACAAATAACAATAGACTTCTGTAGAACTGGCTCATGGATTGCAACAAGGTTATTTAATGTATATCTTTAGAAGGTTAGCATGAATGGAGCTCTGTTCTTTGTCTCAGATGAACAAGTCTTTGTTTTACCTACCATTACATGTGTTTTATATGATTGGATAGAATTCTTGTCAATATGTGTTTCTCTATGTGTGATTGGCTGAAATCTAGGCTGAGATGGTTTTATGCTATGCCGTAATGCCACACCTCCTTGGCATTCCCTGTGGATCAGCGAACTGTTAAAATCCTGTCTCCATTGTCTAACAATGTGCTGAGACTGATGTGCTGAAATAAAAAGCTCATGTCACTGGTCCAGGTGTCCCGTACCTGTTCGTGATTGTATATAGGTGCCGCGGCAAGTGGGTTCCTCATTGTGCATGGCAACTTCTCTCTTAAACATCTCTGTTTAGCAAAACATCAGCACTTAACAGTATTTGACCTAAATTATAACCTATGACTTAGCAATTTTAAAGAGGAATACCATTTAACAATACTTAACACAGCTTATAATTTATATTAAACTTACAACTTAGCAAAAGAACAACTCTTAGCAGCATTTAACTTCACTTAGACCTTGTGATTTAACCCCACTTACAGGCCTGACTGACTCAGCTATCCAAGGCACTCCAACCCCTCAGAGAGCAGCATTTCTGCCACATTTCCCCAGCACAGGCACTCCTGTATGCACACAGACACAAAGAGTCAGTGCAAGGCACCCGTGAGCAATTCCCCTGAGGGCAGGAAATGCTCACTGTGGATCCTTTGGCATCTCCCCAGCAAAGGGTGAAGGGCTGAGCCGTGAGGAGTGGGGGGATCGGCACAGGCTCTGTCGTTGTTCAGGATCCCCGAGTGCAGAAAACGGGAGAGTTCCCGCCTGGGAGAGGCCCCACTCAGAGGGAGTCGCTGGCCCAGGAGAGCTCCAAGGGCTCCTTTTGGAGCGCTGTGTGCAGGGCCCCAAGAGAGGGGCTACAGTCCCAGCAATGGTTCATCCTGGCCGCACTTGGCACCAACAGCTTTCTTTGGCAGTGTGAGAACAGGGTTGTTGCGCCATGGAGGGAACAAAAGCAGTTCCCAGGGCTGCTCCTACAGAAACCAGGAGCTGGTTGGGCAGCAGCAGTGCCTGGAGCAGACAGTGTTTGTGATGAGCTGCAGAGGAGCTGAGCCCAGGGGCTGTTGGCCAAGGCTGAGGCCCAAGGCACATTTCTCAGCTGGCAGGGCGGCCTGAGAAGGGGAGGGGGGAATGCAGCAGCGCAGGGCCCATGAAACCAAGGGACCACTGTGACACTGTGGGGCCCTGTGAGACCAAGGGACCATTGTGACACTGTGGGGCCCTGTGACACCGAGGGACCATTGTAACACTCTGGGGGTTTCATGGAATCATGGAGACCACTGTGACATTTCTGAGCCTTATGGAATTGTGGAGACCATTGTGACACTTTGGGATTTCATGGAACCAAGGGGCCATTGTGACACTGTGGAGCACCATGGAACCAAGGAGACCATTGTGACACTGAGGAGACTCATGGAATCAGTGAGACCATTGTGACACTGTGAGGCCCCATGGAATAAGCAAAACATTGTGACAGTGTGAAGCCTCATTGAACCAGGGAAACCATTGTGACTCTGGGGGTCCCACAGAACCAAGAGGACCATTGTGATACTGTGGGGCCTCGTATAACTAAGAGGCCTTTGTGACACTGCAGTGCTGCACGGAACCAAAGGCCCATTGTGACATTGCAGGCCCTCATGTCATCAATGGTCCATTGTGACACTGTGGAGCCAAAGCAGACCATTGTGACACTGCAAACCCCCAGGGTCCAAAGGTCAAATGTGACATTGCATTGCAGGGCTCATGGAACAGATGAGTCACGTGACACTGTGGGACCTGGGGAACCACGGAGACCATTGTGACACTGCAAGGCCTCATGGAATTGTTGGGACCATTGTGACACTGCAGAGCTGTATGGAACTATGGGCCACTGTGACACTGTGGGACCCCATCAAACCAAGGGGCCAGTGTGACACTGCAGGTCTTCTTGTAATCAAGGGGCCATTATGACACTGTGGGCCCCTGCAAAACCAAGGGAACACAGAACAGATCTGGCTGGTTTGGCCTCCCAGGGGTCACCTGATTGGTCCAACTGACCTTGGCATGATAAGCGTCTCTTCTCATCTGCTACTGAAACACTGGGACTTCCTGCTTTTCTTGCCATGAAAAAGAACTCTCTTTCTCCTCCAGGCAGTCATGGTCAGAATTGGGATTTCACCTCCAAATTTCCTTATATCCAGGGTTTGTTCCCATAGGAATATTGCCAGGACAAGTCTGGCTGGCAATGGTTCCACAAGGGTCAGCTCTCATCTGTCCCTAAAACCCTAAGGAAGGCTCTGTGCTTTCCTTCCTATGAGAAAGAATTGTCCTGCTTCTCCAGGTGCCGATGGCGAGATTGGGATTCCACCTCCAAAATTCCCTGTATACAAAGACTGCTCCCAGACAAAATCTGCCATTCCTCAGCAGTCTGGCTGGCCTTGGCCTAGGGAGGCTCTCACCTGCCTTCTAAACACAGGGGCTCTGAACTTTCCTTCTTATGGAAAAGAATTTTCTGTCTCATCCAGATGCCCATGGCCTGACTTGGGATTTCACCTCCAACATTGCCTTACTCTGAGAGACTGGAGGAGATTCTTGGCCTGAAACATTTCATGTTGGGGGGAGGAAGGGGAAGGTCCAGCCTTGCCCTGTCCTGGAACCCCAGCCCTGCCCTGCCCTGGAACTCCAATCCCCCCAGAGCCTCTATCCCAGCCCAGCAGTGGCTGCCAGTCCCTGGCACAGCACAGGCAATGCTCCACAGCCACCTCTGCAGCCCCCAGCCCAGCTCCTGAGGGACCAAATGAGCCCAAGTCCCACCTGGGGGAAGGGCCCAGGAAGACCAGGGATATTTAAGCGGACCACAAGGCAAGCACACATCTTGACCCTTCCTCCTCTTGGAATTTCTATCTGAACACTGCTGGCATCCAGGAGTTGGTATCTGTGTTTGTGCTTCTCTGGATCTTTTTTTCTTTCTCTCCTTCTGTGTCTTCTTCTTCTGTTTCTGTACACCTGCAAATTTTGATTAACAATAATTTGGACGGGCTTAGAGTTTGTAAAGCTGAATTGCCCAAGTCAATGCTTTGAGAAGTGCTTTTTGTTCATTGAATATCTGTTGTAATTTGACATGAGAAGAATTTTAAAAAGTAATATAAAACTTCTTGTGTAACTGACAATCTGTTAAACCACTAAGATACTGAACATTCCTCTGTGAAACACATATGTTAAAGGTGAAAAAACTCAGGAACCTCCTCTTTCTTTTCCCATCAATAAAGAAGTAACGGGCCCTAGCCCAGGCCCCCATCTCAACCAAACCAAACCAAACCAAAACAAACCAAACCAAGCAACCCTGCTGTGGCCTGAGCCCCTTCCCCCCTCCCCAGGCTGCCCCCTCCCCCCGCCATTGGCGCCATTCTAACCAAACCAAACCCCAACAGCTACCAAAAAGGAAAACAAAAGTGGCTACAAAACCCTAACCAGAACAAAGCTAGCCATAGCTATTAAAATCTTACCATCAAGTTCCCTCCCCACAAGAAAATTAAAATCAAAAACCCCCAGAACCTACAACCCACACAAAATAACCCTACAAGTAAAATAAAACACAAAACCCCACAAAAACCAACCATAACCATAAAACAAACCCTATCACAACCCAACCACAAGCTACTGATAGGTCAGGTGTTAATCCTTTTACTACTTCAATCCTACCTTGAGTAAAAGAAAAACAAAATACAAGCATATAAAAAACAATTAAAAACCATCAAAGTCAGTAAAGAGGAAATTAAATCCAAAATAAAAAAAAAAAGAAAAAATACTTTATCCTTAAAACAAAAATCCTCTTATGAACTAAAAGGAAAAAACTCTTTTCATTAAAAAAAATAAAACTATAAAAAATTCAAATTCATATCAAAGAAAAACCTCCATGCTAAAATAAAACAACTGTTTAAATAACTGTACTTTCATAAAAATTTAGACAGGGGGGAAAATGTAATCCAGTACCCCCAAGAGAAGATCGCTATTCCCAGAGAAAAAAATATTTTTTAAAAGGAAATAATAAAAACATTTACTTTTAAACAACTCATATTTAAAACTATACCTCCTAAGTCAACATGGCCCATCAACAAGTTGTAAAACAGCTTGTAGCAAAAAAACAACTTCACAGTAGCGAAGTTCCCCAGACAACTGTTATCCATGACAAAATTAAGGACCACAAAAAAAAAATTTCATCGTGTAAAAAAACTCCATTAACTTAACAAGAAAACCATCTCTCCCTAAAACTAAAAAAAGACAAATTTAAAAATAGTAAACTACTAGAAATTTTCAGTTTAGTTTCTTTACATTGTCAGGTTAAAAAAAAAAAAGAGAAATTGTAAAGAAAAAACTGTGTTCTAAAGAATTTATTTGAATTCTTACTTACCTTTTTTCTTTTATCTGCTTTTAATAAAATTTTCTTTATACTCTTTTAAATTTTCGGCATACTTTACCTTTCTCTTAATCCAATCTCACAACAAAATAAATAAATAAATAATTACCCAATACTAAAACCCACCACACTCATCAATACAATAATTAAGAAATTTCAAGATTAGAAAAATCTTAAATTATCAAACCAAAATCACTACGATGTCATAGTAAACCTTTTGCCAAAGTTTCTCTGATTTTCCAAAATACCCAGTAAAGGCTGTTTAGTTCTTTTGAGCTCCTGAGAATCTCTTGTTGTTATTTCTCCAGGGAGTCCAACTCAGAGGACAAACAAATGCAATTCTTTGAAATGTCACCTTGAAAAAATTGTCTGGGGGATGAGGGTCAGGGCTTGTCTGTCCTCCTTGGCACAGCCCAGGCAGGGCTTTCCCAGCCACATTCCACACTCCATTTCCCAGCTGGAGCCGCTGCTGCCTCTGAGTTGTGCTGCCCCAGCCCCAGGGATGCTCTCCTTGTCTGCCCATTTCCCCACAGTCTCTGGGCAGGGATGGCCTCAGTGGGGGCTGCTGACATCCTCAGCAACTTGGAGGCTGCTGCTGAATTTTCCTGCTCCAGAGGCTTGTTCATCCTTCAGCTCTTCAGTGCAGGAATTCAGTGGCCCAGGGCTCATTAACATTCAGAACACCTTAACAAGCCAAGCGCCTGGGAATAAATTTCAGTTTCCAAATCTTGTATGGTTAAAAAGAGAGATTTCAGAAGTGCATTCAACTGAATATGTTCTATTTAAAAATACTGTGAGAAAACATTTTTTAGGACCTGTTTAGTTTTTTTTTTTTTTCCCTGTTAAGAGCAATCTCCACCTGACATTGAAACCAAGTACCTCCTCATGCAGTTTGAAGATATAAAAATCAACACCATTCATGGCTGACAATCAATCAGACTCTGTCCCCACCCCCACCCCACCATTTCCCCCATCCCAGCCCTGGCACTCAGAGCAGCCTTGTGCAAATCTGAGCTCCCTCCAGCCCAGGCTGCACCTGCAGCTTTCAGCTCCTTGGTTCCAGCTCCCACCTGCTTTCCTTGGAGAAGGAGCTGCCCGAGACACAGAGGGATGTTCATTTATTGTCAGCCAACAAAGCCAGGGGAAGGCACGGCTCTATCAAATGCAAAAGTCATTCCTGTGCCGGATATTAAATCCACTTTCCACAGCAGACAGTCTCAGAGCAGTGGAAAACACCTTCTGTGCCCAGCACAGGTCTCAAGGTCCCCCCATACCCTCCCTGCTCCGATTCTGCCCAGATTTGCTCTTTGCACACACAAGTCACAGGCTGAAGTCAGGAGCTCCCTCCATGCCCAGAGGGAGGAAAAAAATGAAAGGGGATGAAGATTTCTCCTGTGCAGAGCCCCTGCAGTGGGAGCCACAACTTATCAGGTTTGTGTCCTTTGGGCTCAGGGCCTGGTGACATTCAGAGGCACAGAAGGGTTTCTTGCCTAAAAACACAATTTGAACAGGATACAGTTGAACATTGCAGCAGAGTTCTCCATGATGTCCCAGCAGCATCTGACATGTCCACCATCCCCAAGGGATTTCTGTACAGGAACAGTTTTAGACAAAGACATAAGAAAAGGCAGTTCTGTGATAGATATAAACACAAAAAAGATGTTGATTATTGATATATTTATTTGCACTTCGGAATGATTGGGCAACTTCCTGCAGCTCAAAGCATGAAGCCAGTCAGTTGAGAGGCACTTGAATGACCAGAGATCATCTGGAGGAGGAAATCTGGGAGCAACGGGAAGCATAAATATCCAGCTCGTCTAGTGAAGAGATGTCTTTAGACATGGTCATTTCAACAGGAGAGCTTGAAACCCCAAATGGAAAAGAGAGATTTATATAATAGAATGTATACTGGTGACACCAGTAGAAGGCAAGATCAGTGTTTCTTCTCCTGCCATCTGTACACCTCCAGGAAAACCCTGTTCCTGCTGGGAAAACTTTGCCATTTCTTAACAGTACTCAAATGACCCAGATGATAAAGTTTTGCCTGTATATGATTAAACTAACAGGTTTTAAAACCTGTGCCCCTTTCCAGGCACACATCAGCTGTGTGCCCATGAAAAGACAGGGCCACTTGTGCCCTGAGGTACCCAGCTGGGATTGCATCTCTCCAAGAGCACCTGAGGGAGAGCAGAGCACCTTGCAAGCTGCAGGTCCCTGGCAGCCCCACAGGGCTCCTGTCCCATCAACATCTGCTCTGTTCCAGTCTGAAACAGGGCCCAGCACGGTGCCGGGATCGTCAGAGAGCTGAGGTGTGTGCTGGAATTCAATGCCCTCCTCATCGTGCAGCAGCCCTGCATTTCCCTCCTGCAGCCTTGGTCTCCAGCACAGCCATGGAGGCTGTGGTCTCTGGAATGTTGCTGCAGCCCCCAAGGGCAGCTGAGCTCTGCCTTTGGCACAGTCAGGCCTGGCCAGCGCAGGCCATGCTCAGCAATTGCTTGTGTGTGCCTGGGCTTGCTGTCAGCCCCGACAGCGGCTGCGTGGCCCCTTTGTGGCCCTGTGCTGGCCCAGCCATGGTGGCCCAGCCCCTGTGCAGGCCCAGCCCAGGCCAGGAGCATTGCGGCTGGGAACGGCCCTTGTGCCGTGGTGCCCACAGCAGCCTTGGGGCTCTGTGTCCCATGGCCTCCCTGCTGGGCAGCCTCTGCCAGCTCCTGCAGAGCCCAGGGCACCTGTGGGGCTGCACAGAAAGCCCTGCCCCGGGCTCTGCCAGCCTCTGGGCATGCAGAGAGGCAGCCAGGGCTGGCCATGGCCGGGAACAGGCCCTGAGCCCTGGAGGAGGA
Source organism: Melozone crissalis (assembly GCF_028551555.1). NCBI lineage: Eukaryota > Metazoa > Chordata > Aves > Passeriformes > Passerellidae > Melozone > Melozone crissalis. Next base: position 6,251,325 of record NW_026535896.1, on the reverse strand, counting down.
TGGAGCTGGGCCACAGCCAAACTCAGCCCAGGCCAAAGCTGGGCTCAGCAGCCAGGGCTGCCAAGGGCTGGGAACAGAGGCTGGCGCTGACAAATGATCTGGGCCCCCTCTCTGCTCTGTCCATGCCACCAAGGGCACAGAGCAGCCTCCTCTCTGGGCCACTTGCCTGTTTGCAATGCCTTGCACAGGCGCTGGCCCTGCCCCACAAGGCCTGGCCTGAGTCCTGCCCCTGCACGCTCAGCCAGGCTGAGATGGACACTGATGGGTTCTGGGCCAGGCTCTCGGAGGCCAGCCCAGCTCCCTGCAAGCTCTGCCAGCTGCCCTGAGCTCTCAGCAGCACCAAGGGCCTCTCCCCAGCCCAGCCCAGCTGGCTCTGGCCCCACAGCTCTGCTCAGGCCAGGCTGCTCTGGGCACTGCCCCACGGCCTCAGCCCCTGGCAAGGGCACAGCAGCAGCTGCAGCTGCCACAGGACTCAGCCCCAGCCATGGGGGAAGGTGCTTGGCCAAGGCCAAAGGAGGCTCCCTGGCTGCTCTGCTCCCCTCAGGCTGAGGTGCTGAGAGCTCTGCAGCCCCTGCTGCCATCCCATCTGCCCAGGGCAGCACAAGAGCCCCGGCCTTGGGGCCCTCAAGAGCTGCTCCTGCTCCAGGCCCAGGGCCCATGCCAAAGCTGGGGCAGCCTCAAATCTGTGCCCATTTCTGTTCATTGCTGCTTGGATGGGGATGGATCCTCAGCCACTTGGAGGCTGCTGATGAATTTTACTCCTCCAGAGGCCCCTTCTTTCTTGAGCTCTTCAGTTCAGGAATTCACTGGAAAAGGCTCATAAACATTTGTTCAAAACACTTGAACAAGACAAGCCCTTGGGAATCATTCCAACTTTTAATTCTTTTGTGGTTAATTAAGTGAATTCAAAGTGAATATACTGTATTGAAAACAATAAAGAGAGAATTGTTTGGTCGAGTTAAGTTTTCTTCTCCTCATTATAGATGGACATCTGCAATATCCAATTTATATTGACCTCCAGCACTTTCTAATGCAGTCTGATTAGATATTAAAAATCAAGACATTTCTTGGCTGACAATCAATCAGACTTTGTCCCTACCTCCTCCCCACCCTTTCCGCCATCCAACCCCTGGCACTCAGAGCAGCTGAGGAATGGAGTCACATCCAGGGGTGTCCCCAGGGCTCAGGATTGGGGCCAGGTCAGTGAAATCTCTTTATTGCTGATCTGAACAAGGCCATCGAGGGCACCCTCAGTCAGTTCCCAGGTGAGCCCAAGCTGGGTGGGAGTGTGGCTGTGCTGGAGGGCAGGAAGCTCTGCAGAGGAATCTGGACAGGCTGAGCCATGGGCCCAGGACAGCTGGATGAGGTTCACCAAGGCCAAGGGCCGGGTCCTGCCCTGGGCTCACAACGTGGTTCTGTAATAGATATAAACATAATTAAGTCCTTGTACCAGGATGCTCAACCTGGAGTGGGGGCAAAATAGCTCAAACAATTCCTGATTTGGAAAGCTGCCAGTGGTGGATGGAGAAGGGAGGTCAGGCTGTTCTTGGTATTGAGGAAATACTGAAACCAGCCTGACTCATTTCATCACCTCATGCCTTGGCTGATCTCCCCTCTTTCCCCTCCCACCCACTGGCTTTTGTCTCCCCCCAGCCCCCTGTGAAGAGCCTGGCTCTGTGTTCTCCATCCCCTCCTCGCTGGCACTGCCAGGCTGGCATGAGGAGCCCCTCAGCCTTCCCTGCTCCGGGCTGGACAATCCCAGCTCCCTCAGCCTCTGCTCACCACCCAAGGGCTCCAGCCCCACCTTGAAGGCCCTTCCCAGACTCTGCTCAAGATGCCAGACATCTTTCCTGCCCTGGGGACCCCAAACCAGGTCTCAGTGACCTGGATAATCCATGTCCTTGATGTCCTGGTCACGCAGCCCTGGCCCCTTGTCCCCTGTCAGGCTCTGGGGTGGATCCTGTGGAACATCCTTTGGTGGAGGCTGTGGCTCCAGGTGGGCCGAGGGGATGCCGGGGGACAGGGACCCTGCTGGGCATGAACAGCATTGGACTTGTTGGGAGAAACTGTGAGGGGGAGCTGGGCGGAGTGACCAACCCAGTGACCTGACACAGCCCTGCTGGGATGTCACACAGCCCCTCTGGGATGTCACAGCCTGCTCTGTGATGTCACAGCCCATTCTCTAATGTCACTCAACTGGGCTCTGATGTTACAGCCAACTCTGTGATGTCATATTCTGATCTGTGATGTCAGATCTCTGCCCTGTGGTGTCACAGTCTGCTCTGTGATGATGTCTATGATGTCATACCTGATCAATAACCTTACATACTGCACTCTGTGATGTCATAGCCTACTCTGTGACCTCATGCTACCAGATGATAAATTGTCTACACCAGGTGAACTCACACCTGGAGCTTTTTTTCCAAAATTCCAGGCCTATGGAAGCCACACAATGCCCATTGTGTGAGAAGGGCAACTGGAAGTTCAGCAGCCTCAGTGTCCTGCCAGGTCTGCCAGGCCCACTGGAACATTGGGGTCCATGACCACCAGGGACCACCAGAGAGACCCCCAGGACAGGAGAATGCATGCAAAAGGGGAGGGGAAATATGTTAATGATTTCAGGGAAATTATATCATATGTATGTTTAGTCCTGGACAATCAATGAATATGTGTGCAAAATACAGAATAGAAACAGAAACTTTCCTGTAGTCAGCATGCACAGCTTTGGGAGGAGCTATTCCCCATGCATCCAGCCGAATAAAGAATGCTGCTTTTTAATGCTGCATTAGTGTTAAGGAGTTTTCTATTTTACTGAATTTTTGGTAACACTCCCACTGCCAAGGAAAGCTCTGTCTGCTGCTGTTCACAAACAGAGAAGGGCTGGTGGCAGATGTGGGGCTCAGAGGTTGCCTGGAGCACAGTGACTATGAAATAATCAAGTGTTCAATGTTCTGTGAAAGAAGGAGGGACAGCAACAAAACTTCTGCACTGGAATTTGGAAGGGCAGACTTCAGCCTATTTAGGATGCAGATTTGGGGAGTACTGAATCAGGCACCGATTCTTTTTAAGGAAAACATCCCTTAAAAACAAAGGGGTCCAGGAAGGATGGACACATTTCAAGGAAGTACTCTTAAGGGGGAAGGAGCAGCCTGTCCCAGTGTGGCAAAAGATGAGCTAGTGAGGAAAATGACTGGCCTGGCTGGTCGTGGAGATTTTGTGGGAACTCAAGGGTAACAAGAGGTGCATCAACTTTGGACAGAAGGTCAAGCACCTTAGGAAATGTTTAAGGATGTTGTGAAGTCATGCAGAAAAAAAGTCAAGAGGTGAAAGCTCAATTAGAGTTTAACCTGACCACTTCCGTGAAAAAAAAAATAGACAATGTTTCCACAATTAAATTAATAGCAAAACATGGAATAAGGAGAACCTCTACTCTTTATTGGATGCCGTGGGGAATATAGTAACTAAAGATAAGGAGAAGGCAGAGCTACTTAACATCTTGTTTCTCTCAATTTTCGATATTAGGACAGGCTGTCCTCAGGACAAGTGCTCTGCTGAGCTGGTAGATGGGCACAGGGAGCAGAACAGCCCCTGTAATCCAGGAGGAAGCAGTTGGTGACCTGCTGAGCCACTCAGATGCTCATAGGTGTGTGGGATCAGATGGGATCCATCGCAGGGGGATGAGGGAGCTGTGGATGATCTCCCCAAGCTGCTCTCCATCTTTTACCATCAGTGCTGGCTCAGCAGGGAGGTCCCAGAGGACTGGAGGTGCCAGTGTGAGCCAATCCCCAAGAAGGGCTGGAAGGAGGATCTGGGGAACTCCAGGCCTGTCAGCCTGGCCTGGGTGCCTGGCAAGGTTCTGGAACAGATCACCTTGAGTGCCATCACAAGGAACCCACAGGATGGCCGAGGGGTCAGAGCCAGCCAGCGTGGATTCCAATGTCTACATGGAATGGTCTGGATGAGGGGATTGTGTCCAACATCAGCAAATCTGCAGATGACACCAAACTGGGTGTGAGTTTGGATCTGATGGAGGATGGAGGTAGGAGGGCTCTGCACAGGGCCTGGGACAGGCTGGATCTAGGTGTGGTGTAACAAGGATGTGTGATCCAACAAGGTGAGGTTTAACAAGTCCAAGTGCCGGGTCCTGCACTTTGGCCACAATAACACCTGCAGCGTTACAGGCTGGGGACAGAGCGGCTGGAGAGCAGCCAGGCAGAAAGGGACCTGCAGGGAGTGATGGACAGCAGGCTGGACATGAGGCAGCAGTGTGCCAAGGTGGGCAAGAAGGCCAATGGCTCCTGGCCTGGATCAGGAATGGTGTGGCCAGCAGGAGCAGGGCAGGGATTCTTCCCCTGTGCTGGGCACTGTTTGGGCAGCACCTCGAGTGCTGTGTCTAGTTCTGGGTCCCCTGGGGTGGGGAATTAGAAGCAATTTCTATCAGAAAGAGTAAAGAAAGCCAAGGTGAAGCAAAGGAAATGCTGAGGGCAGTTTGGGGGTGGCTGCTGGGCAGCCCTGGCTCTGAACAACAGCATCTGCAGTGGGACAGGAAACTCCCAGCTGATGGGAACAAACTTTCTGGCTGACTGCAGAGACCAGGACAAAGCTGAGTGGTTTCCCTGCTGGCCCCCAGCCCTTGCTGGCCCCAGGGGCTGATGGCATTTGTGCTCCCTCAGGTTCATGTCCCCACAACAACAGCATGGGGGTGCTGCCCCTGCTCCGTGCAATGCAAAACAGGGACTGCTGAGCCAGTGCTGCCGTGTCTGTGCCTGCAAGGATGGGGCACCTGTGTGAGCTGGGGTAGAGGCCACGGCTGCAGAGGGGGGATGTTGTTGGCAGCTGCATGAGGACGCTCTGGGACGCTGCCCTGGGCTGTGCAGCGCACTGGGGATGGATCAGCCCCTGCTCTGCTGCTCCTTCCCGTCTGCCCCAGGGCCCTTGCAGAGCTGTTGCTCTCCTCAGCTGCCATGGCAACCCTCAGGACAAAGTGGTGCCAGGGCTGCTCCAGGCACAATTGCAGGGACACTCGTTGGTGCCACCAGGTGCCATGGCAACGGCCACGGTGACCCATTCCTTGGTTTGGTGCAATGGCAACCAATACCCGGACCCATTGTGATGGTTGGTGGCCATGAAAAGCTGCCCTGGGCCCTTGCTCAGGGCTGGTGTCAGTGCCCAGAGCCAGAGGGGATCCCTTGCTGGGGGCTGTGCCATGGCCACCTGCCCTGTGCCGCGCTGGCTGCTCAGGCACCAGGAACCAGCAGCCACCGGCACTGCCAGGGCCAAAGGCCAGGTCAGCCAGACAGAAAGGAGCAGGGCTGGGCACTGTTTCCATGGCAACTGGCACTGGGGGGACATCTGGGTCACCTGGCCTGGCAGTTGCCATGGAAACCCCTGGCAGGGACTGAGGGCACAGCCCCTGGCACTGAGACACTGCTGGGCCGGGTGCTGAGCACAGGGCTGAGCATGCAGAGATGGTTTTGTCCTTGCTTTGTCCAAGGCCTGTCCTGCCCCTCGTCCAGCCACGCTGGGGAGGGGCTGGGGCTGCAGGGGAGCTGGGCAGGGGACACAGCCAGGACAGGGGACCCCAACTGACCCCGGGCATACCCCAGACCAGAGCACATCATGCTCAGGGTGTAAAGGGGGGAACAGGGAGGAAGGGGGGAATTTTGGAGGGAGGGCTTTTGCCTTCCCAGGGAACACTTAGGCAAGAGGGGGCCCTGTTTCACCAGTGGGCAGGGTCACTACCAAAGACACAGACACCAACTCAAGGAATTGTGTCATTTATATCATGCACAGCTGCAGAGATTTACAAAAGGATAAGCTCAGCAAAGCACATCATCATTAGCAAAGAATTACAAAAGAAGCTCAGCAATCCATCATAACCCATCATGACATTTTGATGACCAATCCCTTGGTGAAGCACCAGAGGTGTTTGTGGCAGACAAAGATTCTGGCTGACTATCAAGGTACACCTTACAGACATCAGCAGTACTTTAGTGACACTGTTCTTCATTCTTTTTTTTCAATCTCATTCGAGTTAGGAACAAGAATTCTGTTGTCCATGGAGCTGGCACCGTTTTAATTCCAGAATAATGCCCCGAGGCCCTTTGCTGTTCAGCTTTACCATGCTGTCTATGGCTAACAAGGCCTGGAGGGACCTTTCCCCTCTGGCTGGAAGGGGCCGGGTCCCAGTCCCTGAGGGGCACCTAGGCTCCTGGATGGAATTCCTGTGCAAGTCCCTCAGTGTCATAGCAGCCTTCACATGAAGCCCCGTGGTTTAGAGCATGTTCCAAAGGGCCCCTTGGGGCAAACAGGGAGATCTGGTCTGGCAGGATGTGTAAAAAAATATCCTGGCAGATCTACTTGTTCTCACACAGAATCCTTGGCTGCAGGGACACATTCCCATTGTTCCTGCCCAGGGTTCAGGACTCAGAGTTGTTTTTCCTAGGAGCTGCTCCTTCAGCTGTCTCGGGAGGGCCATTTGGCCTCTGGACCCACACTCTGGCTCCATTATTAGGGCTGTGGGATCCAAACCCTTTATCTCCACAAATGGTGGTGACTGGAGGTGGATCTTCTTTTTTCACAATTGTTCCTAAAATTGCAAGATCAATAATTGTGCTACCCTGTCATGGGGTTGAATAATCCAATCTTGTTTGTTATTGTTTACAGAATTACTGTAATTTCTCCTTGACATTCTGCATCATTTCCTCCTGCCATGACAGGAACACTTGGCAAGGCCAAGCTCCAAGGGAGCAGTTACCAAAGCAAAGTGTCCTGGAGGAATCTGAATTCCTGTTTCAGAATTGACAGCTCTCATTTGCTTTGAATTTTTCCTAATGAATTCCAATGCATGAAGGCCCAGCCCTGCAGCCTCTGGGCTAGCCCTGCCAGGGGCCATCACAGCCAGAACAATTTCCCAGGCAGCCCAAGTCTCACTGCCCATGGCTGGATTTGCAAACTGGGGGCAGCCGTGCACAGCAAGGGGGTTTCCATTTCCCCAGTGGGCCATTGTGAAGGGCATGGAGCACATCTGGGAGATGGGTTCTCCATGGACAAAGGTTCCCATCTCCTCATTTTTCCAACTGCTCTTTTAACAACCCCTTCACCCTTTTAACCAATCCTGCAGCTTGTGCATAATCTGGAACATGAAAAACCCTGCAGGCAAAATCACTGTATTTTTCACAGGAACAGACAAAGCATTCTGCATCACAGTATCAGCAAACCCTGCAAAAATAGCCAATTTCCTCCCTTTCTCCCTTTTTCATTGTATACAATCTCACAAAGTTGACCACTGACATTAGGGTCCTGGCCAATCCTGTTCTGTAGGGTATTTAGTGTTACATCCCTGAGCAGCCAAAGTTACCAAATTAGTATTGTCACCACTATTTCACATCATTATATAATTTTATACATAGATAGTGATACAGAAATATAGATAGATACAGACATAAATAAATATATATAAATAGATATATTGAGGTCTTATTATACTATAAATACATATATAATTATTATGTATATAGATATTTCACTTGCACAAATGCATCTGAGCTCAAGATTAAAACCTTCTTCTGGTGCTCCATGTGGGAGCATTCCAACCATAATTTTTTCTTCTGAAGGTGCTGTTTCCTACGTACTCTCAACAAATTCATCTTTGTCTGCCCAAACCCACAAGGTCTTTTCCTTTTCCATGTGCAATTTTTGGGTGCATTTGAAGCCATCCAGGGGTGCATCTTCTTTTACCCGACTGCCCCACTGCCCACACAGGGATCCAACCTCAGCCCACTCCAGAGCCAGGAACTCCAGAGAAGGGCTTCCCATCTGGGAATTTCTGATGGGACTGATTCCTCACACTGACACTGAACAAGTGACATTTTGTTGGGATCTGGCCAGACTGTGCCAGTTTTGTTTTACCAGTGGGCAAGGTCAGCACCAGAGACACAGACTCCAACTGAAGGAATCAGTGTCATTTCCTGCAGTTCAGAGCAGCAAGGAATCACAAAAGGAGCAGCTCAGCAATGCACCCAACCATCCCCACCAAAGATTGCCTGCAGTGATTAAGAAAGATCCAGCAGCATTTACCCTCAGCCTTTACCATCCCCCAGACCCACACAGCAGCTGGGGAAGCTGTCACAGCCAAGGGCTGCAGAGCCACTCCTGGGCACTGGGAATTCCTGCAGGTGCCTCCAGCCCTAGGTGAGGCTCCAACCCCGCTGGGAGAGGGCCCAGCTCTGACAGTGCTGAATGAACAAACTGACAGCACTGCTAGTGTGGCAACATCTGCTTTCATCCTCCTCTTGGGTCCCTCCCAAAGCCTGGCCAGGGCTCAAGGAGGAACCAAGGGAGCTGACTTTGACCATACAGCCTAAAACAAGGCCAGATGTCAGATTTCATGGCCTTGTCTGGCTTCTAAATACACAAAGGTCAAGACATATTTCACTAATGAGTGGCTACATCTATCACACTGCTAATGACCATGCATATTTCATCAGGGAGCAGATACAAAGATAACCTTTGCTTGGAAGGTTCATCCAGAGGCCACCTTTGGCTCAGGGCCTGCTGTCCAGGCCTCACTCAGGGCTGGTGTCCAGGCCTTGGCACTTCAGGGACGTGGTTTAGTGCTGGGCTTGGCACTGCTGGGTGAGCGGCTGCACTGGGTGAGCTCAGAGGGCTTTTCCAACAGAAAGGATTCTCTGATTCCATGATTCTATCCACTGCATTCAACTGGGGCTATTTTAGCAGCATTCCTTTGCTCCAAAAGTTCCCTCTTGCCCAGCACCTGTGGCCTGAGGCTTCAGCTCCTTCAGCTCCTGGTGCTGAGCTGCTCATGCTGAACTAGACGACTTGGACAGACAAATCCAGTCCATGCAATTCCTTCTGGGACACGGAGAGGGGAGGCTGTGCAAACAGGAGCATTGTTTGCTGTGGCCTCCTCTCTGCCCTTCAAGTCTTTCACTGCTTTGAACCAGCCAAGAGCTTTCTCCAAGAGTGCAATGGAGCAGCTGTTCCTGCTCCCGGGCCTGGCTCTCTCCAGTCTCTGCCCTTGCCTGCTTCTGTCCCTCTTGCTGTGCCCTCTGCTCCCCCCAGGGCCCGCTGGCTGCTGCTCAGGACTGTGGCACTGGCACAGATCCAGTGCTCCAGAGCCTCCTTTCTGTGCCCTTGCAGCTGCCTGGGCACAGCAGCCTTTTCCATCTGGAAGCTCCCCATGGACAGGGAGTGCCCAGCTCCGTTCCCTGCACAGCCTCCAGGAGCCCAGGGCTGCCATCTCCAGTCCCTGCTGGCACTGGGGGCTCCCAGGTGCCTCAGGCTGCTGTGACACCGCTGCACACAGGAGGGAAGAGGGGCAGGGGCTGTGCTCAAAGTCAGCTCCATCTGCTCCTGCTGCTGCTACTGCTGCTGCTGCTGCTGCTGCTGCTGCTGCTGCCGTGGGGTCATTTGTGCGGCCCTGGCCCAGAGTCAGGGATCAGATCCTGCCAGTCTCTTCCAGCCCTGGCTGCTCAGAGTTTGGGCCTTGGAGCCTCAGGTGGCCAAAGGCAGCTGCTGCTGGTCCCTCTGTGTGCCCGAGTTCAGCAGTGCTGCTCCATCAGTCTGTGCCCAGCAACAGGGAAAAGCCTCAGCCCTGCAGGGCCAGGAGCTGCCGGGCTCTGCCTGAGCAGCTCAGCCAGCAGAAAGGGAGCTGCTCCACACGGGAACCAGGAGCAAAGGACATTCCTTTTGTAGGACATGTTTTCTACTGAAAGGGAAAAAAAAGAAAATGAAAAAAAAAAAAACTAGGTAAATTGTAAAAGATAATAAAATCCAAGTGTTAGTGAAAAAACAGAACATGTCAGTGAAAAAACCAAAACATAAATGCAAAGTTACATTATTTGCATTAAGAGGTAAGTGATCTTTTTAAAAAGAGAACTCAGTCATTTACATTGTAAATGTGCTGATGGCATGGATCCATCTTACTGATCTCAGCAGCCTTTTAAAAGATTTTGGGCTTTGTTTCCAACATTGGTATTTGAAATTGTGCTCAAAGCAAGAGGAGATTGCTTTGTGCCCTTCCAGCTCCAAGCAGGACTGGGAATGGAAACTGTCAAAGCCCAAATCCTTTAGAAGATGACCTTCCTTCTCAGCCTGGGAATGAGCTGCACATTCCCTTTGAAACTGTCAGGGATTTCTTAGAGATACAAAGTCCCACTGACAACTTTTTGCTCTGGTTTGGCAGTGCAGAAGGGCAATTCTCCATCCATTAGCTGCAGACTGCACTGCCTCAGGAACACGGCCCACTCACCAGCTTTGGCCCACTTGTGGCACTGCTAGAGGAGGAACAAAGTGCAATTGCACAATTCCAGCCAATCAAGAAGGAAGAATGGGACAGACAAAACACCCTGTGCAGATCCAGGTGTTCAGCCGGGACTGTGGAGAGTTTGGGTCCTTGCCAGTTGGATGTGTGTCCCCAGCTGCAATCTCTGGGCCTGCAGCAGAGTCTCACTCACCTGCCAAAGCAGAAAGCTCAGGCGCTGTGCTCGCAATGGCCTCGTCTGATGCAGAGCTGTCAGAGCAATGTGAGGGCAGAGCCAGCCCAGCTGGGCCCAGGGCTGAGCCCAGCAGAGCCCTGGCAGAGCCCAGAGCAGCCTCAGCACCCGCAGAGCCTGGCTGCAAGGAGAGAAAGCAGAAAACGCCCATCAGCTGAGGGCTCCTGTGCCCTTGTGCCAAGGCCTGCGGTGCCCAGGCCATGCTGGCTGTGCCCAGAGCTGTGCCCAGAGCTGCCCATCCCTGCTGCCTTTGGCAGCAGAGCAGGAGGGCAGCACATGTGCCCAGCCTGCAGTCAGCCACGGCACATCCAGCCCTCAACAGCTGCCCAGAGCAGGATGCTCCTGTGCTCGCTGCCAGCTCCCAAAAGCTCTGATCCCACCCTGCCAAGCACACAGGGACCCACCTCACGCCAGCCACGGCTGGAAGGAAAGCTGCTCCCAGACCATGGCTTCAGCCTTCTCCAAGGGCACGGCCCATGCACGCCACAGCTGCTCCCAAACACTTCCCCCTCCACACTGGACCACCTTGAATGCTTCCTCTGGAAAAACAAACAACACATTATTGAAAAGAGATTAAATGCAAAAAGGGAAAACAATAAAAATGCTAAAAACTCTTATCTTCCTTGAGGAAGGCCCAACCCCTGCATGCCTGCAAGGAAAAACCCACCCACTGGTGAGGGAAGCCCACACTTTCTCTCTTCCCCCCATCACTGCCCCCCAAAATCACGGTGACCCCAAAGCAAACAAGGGCAGTGGAGCAGCCCAGCCCTTCCTTGCCTGCACAGCAAAGCAGCTGTGCAGAGGTTCTGGAGTCCCACCTCTGCTCCCACCATGAGGGTTTGTGTCGGGCTGGCTGCCCCAGCCCCAGCCCCAGCCCCAGCCCGGGGCACGGTGGGTGCTGGGGGCTGTTGGCAGGGCCAGGAGCCCACTCCCATTTCGTACCCACCCCAGCCCATCCTCCCAGCCCTGCCAAAAGCAGCTGGGCAGCGACTGAAGAATGTATTGCATCTGCCCCAGCAAAGGGGGAGCCTTTGGTTCCCCGCCATGATGGGCAATGCCCAAATCTGGCAGAATTTCCCCAGGTGGGACTCATCTGCAAATTCCCTGTGGAGTTTGGCTTTGAAGAAAGTGCCAGAATCAAAATGCATCACCTTCAGCCTCCCGTGGCCAGGCTGAGGAAGAGCTTGTCATCCCTGATGTCACCCTCGCTGTCTCCAGCAGCAGCAGCAGCAGCAGCAGCAGCAGCATCCCCACCCTGTGGGGGTGGGGTACAGCTTCTCCAGGGGCTCCTTCTCCTTCCCTGGGGGCAGACCAGGCTCTCAGGGCTCTGCCCAGGGCCCCAGCTGTCAGGGAACCAGGACAAGCAAAACCAGCTGCGATGGTGGCCACCAGTGCTGGGCAGAGCAGCTCAGCTTCAGCACAAGGGCTGTGTGTTCCCATCCCATGACCCCGGTGCAGTGACACTGGCAGCACAAAAAGCTCTGGGTTCCTTTGCTTCTCATTGCCAAGGCATATGTGGTGCAGCAACTTACCAGGGCTCTGGATCAAAGTGTGCCTGTGGCTCTATCCCTTCTTCTATGGCAGAGGAATATCCCACATCCAAGGATGACAGAACAGGTCTTCCAGTGTGGCTCTGTCCAAGGAGTTCACAGATAAACACCACCTGATCAGATCTTTGCACTCTGGGGAGAGAAAGCAGAAACTGACGGTCAGCCAGAGAAGGCTCCTGTCTGCTTTGTCCCACTATTCCCATCCCCAGGCCATGCTGGATGTGCCCAGTGGTGGCCCTAAACTTTCCCATCAATTCTCTGTTTTGGAGAAGAGCAGGACATGTGCCACCTCCTCAGCAGCTGCCAGAGTGGGATGCCCACGACCCCGCTGCTGGCTCCCAGCACTGGGATTCCCCCCGTGCCCAGAGAAGAGGATCCACCTTGAGAGAGCCTTTGTGGCAGCGGGAGCTGGCCCCGGCTGAGGTTCTGGCCCCTCCTGAAAGGGTGCTCCCCGCAGACCATCTGGTGCAGCAGGATGCCCAGGGACCAGACCGTTGCTGCCTCGCCATGGTACCAGCCAAAGTCGTTCCATTCCGGGGGGCTGTAGGACAGTGTTCCTATGGAATACAGATGGAGTTCATCAGGGGGATGCTGCTGCTCCCAGAGCCTGGCCCCAGCATCCCTGCGCCTGCGGGGGCTGCATCAGGGGCACACAGGGTGACCACTGCCCTCTCGCCAGCACCTGGGACTTGTGCACAAAGTTAGGGCTGGAAAAGAAGCCTCTGGTGCTGGAAGAGGGCAGCCCTGGCTAGGCCCAACCATGACATGCAAAGGAAAAACCCACTCCATGCTGGGGAAAAAACCTGCCCTTATCCTCCCTGCCTGCATTGCCCCAAAAATATTATGAAGCCAAGACAAACAGGGCGAGTGGAGCAGCCCAAGCCCTTCCTCTCGTCTGCACACCAAATTTGCTGGGGCACAGGTTCCGCTCTCCCTCTCTGCTACCCTCACCCACGGGGGTTTTGGTCGGGCTGGCTGCCCCAGCCCAGCCCTAGTCCTGGGCAGAGTGGCTGGCAAAGGCTGCCAGCAGGGCTGGAAGATGGCTGCCCACCCAGCCCCGCTCTAAAGCAACTCAGCTGAAGATTCAGTGCCCTGACTGGAAGCAAAAGGGAGAATCCCCACTGCCACAGCCAGCTTGGGCTGTGAGATGTTGGGCCATGAGATGTCAGCAGCGGGAGCACAGCCCTGGGTAGGCTCACCTGCAAAGTGAGTGTAGACTGTGTCCTGCAGGTAGGTGCCACAGCCAAAGTCAATCAGCTTGGCCTGCCCGGTGTCCAGGTCTACCAGGATGTTTTCTGGCTTGATGTCCCTGTGCAGGACCCCGCAGCTGGTGCAGTGCCGCACGGCCTCCAGCACCTGGCGGAACAGCTCCCGCGCCTCCTCCTCGGGCAGGAACTGCCGTGCCTGAATGAAACGCTGCAGGTCCTGACACTGCTCTGGCCGCTCCAGCACCATCACGATGCAGTTGGGGAGCTCGAGCCACTCCAGCAGCTGGACCACACCGGGGAAGCCAGTGGACACCCTGGCCAACAGCACGATCTCCAGGGGTGCGCTGGTGCCGTCGGGCTGCGGGAGGAGCACGATGCCGTCAGTGGGGCCGATGCCGTGCCAGGCCTGGGGAAGCCCTCAGCCAGCCCGGGATGCTCTGCGCCCTGCCCTGGCCCCACGCCCGCTCTCCCTCGGGGCATCCTAGAGACTACCACCGTGCCGGGCCCCGGCTCATCCCTGGCCGGCAGCCCCGGCTGCTGGCCCCGCTCACTCACCAGCTCGCCCCAGTGCCGGACGCGGTTCCGTGGCACCCTCTTGATGGCCACCTGCAAGCCAAGAGCAGCAGCGGGGTGAGCTCGCCGCCCGCACTGCGAGCCCCATCCTCCGCCCTCCGCCCTCCTCCTCCTCCATCCCCTCCTCCTGCGCCCGCCGCCGGCCCCGCCGCTCACCGGGGCGCCATCCGAGAGCCTCGTGGCCGCGAAGACTCTGCCGAAGCCGCCGCGCCCCAGCAGTGATCCCAGCCGGTACCGCTCCTGCAGGGCCTCCTGCGCCGTCCCTGCGGGCGGGACGCGGCCGTCAGCGCTCGGCCCGGGGCCAGCAACGGCCCCCGAGCGCCCCTCACCCGCCCCGGGCCGGCCATGCCCAGGCGTTCGCTCCCGGGAACGCGGCACGGGAGGCTCGGGGCCGGCGGCCGCGCTGCCGAGCGGCGGAGCTCGGGCCGGGGAAGCCGCAGCGGAGGCGGCGGGAGCGGCCGCGCCACCTGTGTCCTCCGCGGGCCCCGGGAGGAGCCGGGGCCGGGGCCGGGGCCGGGGCCGGGGCCGGGGCCGGGACCGGGGGCGAGACCGGGGGCGAGACCGGGGGCGAGACCGGGGGCGAGACCGGGGGCGGGGCTGGACCCTGCGTCGGGGCCGGGACCGGGCTCGGGCCAGGCGGAGCCAAAGGGCGGCGATGCCGCCCCCGCGCCAGGCACTGATGCCCGCCCAGCAGCGCCACCGCCAGTACAGCCAGAGCCGGGCGGAGGCGAGACCGCGGCGGGACGGCCGGGGCCGGGCACGGGGCAGCCCCGCCCGGGGCCGGGGGCGGGCCGGGGGCATGGCCCGGCCCTGCAGGGGAGAGGGAGGCGGGGAGAGGAGAGGGACGCCGGGCAAGGGACCCCGAGAGAAGGGTGCCCGACAGTGGCAAAGGGAGAGAGAAAGAAAGAGCGAGAGAAAGAGAAAGAACGATTCTAGTCTATCTGCTTTTGCTGCTGTCGCCGCTGCTGCTGCCGCCGCTGCTGCTGCCGCCGCTGCTGCCGCTGCAACTGAAGCACCGGGGCCGTTCGTTCCCGTGTCCGTTCCCCGCTCGCCCCACGAGCCCCACGTTCGAGCCCCGCGTTCGAGCCCCGCGCGCCCCAGGGACAGCCCCTCCGTCTGCCCTAACACGGGAACTTTGCAGCCCTGAGCGCAGATGCAGAGCCCTGACTCCTGCACTCTGGCACAGCGATCCCCTCGCCTGCTGCTGTGCATTGTCCTTGCTGAGCGTCAAACACTGTCGGGCCACCTTCCCTTGGGGTAGTATTCCTACCTGACCCGAGCACTGCAGTTACATCTCCAGTGTTGCTTTCCTGTAAAAACAGGGGAAGGAAAACTGTGTGTGGCTCATGGTATTTTAGTGTCTAAAAATCACTAAGTCACCAATCTTAGAGGTGAGGTGCATCTGGAATTACTGGGATGCAACACAGAAAAGGGGAGCATAGAAATAAATAGAGGAAAAGATCTTGGATTGTTTCTTTCATTTTCATTTCACTTCTGGAAAGCTGTTTCAGTTTTCCAGGAATCTTCTCCTGTCTGCTCTTCCCAAGAATCTCTCATGGAGAACAAGGTCAAGCTTCACACGTGTCACAAGATTTGCCACCGGGAAATTACGCCACTGGTGAAATTTTCATGATGACTGTTTGTGCTGGCTTAGGGCAAATTTTGGGAGGAAATCTCCAAAAGGGGTCCGTCTAGAAAGCAAGTTCAAATGGCCCCTCCCCCTACTAGTTCAGGAAAAGACTTCCCTTGAGAAAAGCGAAAAAAACCCCAGTTTATTTAACAAGTAAAGTATTCACAAGCATGAAAAATGAATAATATTAAATCAAACCTCTGACAGTGGTGAAGAGATGGCAAATTCAGAAAGTCCTTTTTGTGGGTTGTAGTTGGCTCACTCGGTCTCTCCTGAGTCCCTCTGGTGCTGGAATGCAGCGTCCCAGACCTTGGTGGGCCACAGGTGTGAGCTGCTGTTTTTCCGGTGTTTTTCTGGGTTTTCAGTCCAGAGCAGGTTTAAACAGTTCCAAGAAAAAGGAAAGCCACAGTCCGAGGAACTTCTCTTCCTAAGCTACCTAAAACCAAATTGCTAGACCTGGGCTGTGAAGGCATTGGAAAATTTCCAAATCTGGGCACTGGCGGTCGCAGCAAACACCAGAGCTGGATGGTGCTGGTGCCAGAAACTGCAGATTTCCAAATGTTGGCTTTCTGTGCCAGCAAATCCCTGGACTTGGGCTGTGCCAGCACCAGGAAGTTTTCAGATCTGGGCGCTGGCACTGCCAGCCAACACCAGATCTTGGTGGTGTCATTGCCAATGACAGAAATCTGCCAGATTTGAGCTCTGCTGACACTGAGAAATTTCCATATCTGGGTTCTGGTTACATGAAACACAAGATGTGGGGGCGGTGCCGGACCCAGTAGCAGGAAGCTGCCACAGGTTTTGGATTTCTGTGCCAGCAAATTGCTGCACTTGGGCTGTGTCAGAATAGGGAAATTTCCAGATCTGAGCACTGGCAGTGGCAGCAAACACCAGGTCTGGGCACCTGTATTGGCATCAGGAAATGGCCAGATTTTGGCTTTCTGTGCCAGCAAATTGCTGGACTTGGGCTGTGCCAGCACTGGGAAATTTCCAGATCTGGGCACTTGCCCAGCACACACTAGACCTGGGCGGTGCTGGTGGCAGTGCCAGGAAGCTGCTGGGTTCTGGCTTTCTTTCCAGAAAATTGCTGCATTTTTTGCAGCCAGGTTTTGCTGGCACAGAGAAATTGCCAGATGCTAATTTTCTGTGCCAGCAAACTGCTGGAATTAGGCTGTGCAAGCATCTGAAACATTCCCAATCTGGGTACTGGCAGTGTCAGCAAACCCGAGATCGGGTTGCTGTAGGTACCAGGTCTTTGCTTGGTTTTGACTTTCTTTGCCAGCAAGTTGCTGCAATTGGGCTGTGCCAGAATAGGGAAATATCAAAATCTGGGAACTGGCAGTGCCAGCAAACATCACATTTCAGAAAGGACTGGATCTGGACCCGTTCCCTCCCTGCCCGCCTCCCTCAGCAAGGTGCCAGAGGGGCTGGAGAGCAGCCAGGCAGAAAGGGACCTTCAGGGACTGATGGAAAGCCGGCTGGGCATGAGGCAGCAGTGTGCCCAGGTGGCCAAGAAGGCCAATGGCTCCTGGCCTGGCTCAGGAATGGTGTGGCCAGCAGGAGCAGGGCAGGGATTCTTCCCCTGTGCTCAGCACTGCTTGGGCAGCACCTCAAGTGCTGTTTGTAGTTCTGGTGCCCCCAATTTAGGAAGGACATGGAGGGGCCGGAGCATGTCCAGAGAAGGGCAACAAGGCTGGGGAGGGGTCTGGAGCACAAGAGCTGTGGGGAGTGGCTGAGAGAGCTTGGGTTGTTTATCCTGGAGGAGAGGAGGCTCAGGGGAGACAAGGTGGTGTCAGGGCACAGGTTGGACTTGATGATCTCCATGGCCTCTTCCACCCTTGCTGATTCTGGGATTCTCTGAAACCACCCTTGGAGCAGTTGCAGGAGGAGCCCTGGGCCTCCTCTTCAGGAGCTCCAGCAGCCCAGGTCCCTCAGCTTCTCCTGCCAGCCCCAAAGCCCATCCTGTCAGTCCTGCAGAGCCTCTGCAGCTCCTCCTCACTGCCCAGAACAGGGAGCCCCAGAGGCAGACACAGCAGCCCAGATATGCCCCCCTGGCCTGGGGTGCCTCTGGCAAGGGAGCAGCACCAGGCACTGCAGGAGCCTGCAGACAATTGATCTGAAGGCCAAAGCTCCTTAGCTCCTTCTGAAAGAGCAGGAACAGTTCCTCATTCCAGTGTGGTGGGATGCTGGGTACCACAGCTCCAGGCGAGGACTGGACACAAGTTTGCTCCTACTGAGTGCTGTGATGGGTTCTGCAGGAGCTCTGGGCTCCTGTGCTTGCCAGGCACAATGAGGAGAGAAGGAGCCAAGTGCACTGATGTGGGAAATGGTTTTGTAGAAAGTTTTTAGAGCCTAATAGAAGGCCCGCACAGTATGAATCTGTATATAAATCTTGAGACAAGAAATGGTAACTTAAAAATTTCCATGGAATAGGACAGATATTGTTGAGAGAGAAATGGAGCTAGATAAAAGTTTCAAAAGATGGCCTTGCAAATAAGACTTTGGAAGAACAGAGCTATGAAAGATGCATTGTAGTGGGACCCACGAGGAGTAGTTTCAAATCATTGGCTTTAAGGCATCTACAACATGGCATGGCAAAAAGGCTGATAGACCAAGAAAGGCTTATAATGTATTATAATTAGGAAGCAGTTGGCTTCTGCTTGTGATGGCGTGAATGATAACATCTGTATTGTCTCACCCTTCTCATGAGACTGAAAATGGAATAAAAGTTTTTAAAACACCTCTCAGTGTCCCCATCTCTAGGTCAAGAAAAGAGTATTATCCAACACACTGACACACCTTTGCCTCGAGCATAACCCAGCCTGGACCAAACACACTGAAAGGTTTCCCCTTTGGGGATATTTCTTTATGAGTAACAAGCCTTGGGAGCATGAGGTACAGGACTGACATGCAAAAGCATGAGCATGTCCTCCAAAGTGGCCAGTTTAATTGTCCATTTTATTACACTTGTATTTACTCCACAGTAATGAGGAAAACCAAGCTCTGCTTGGAGGTAAAAGAGGCATGGGATACACTATGGTCCCTCACAGTCTCACCAGGCTGGCAGTGACAAAGCAGGCAGTCTGCTTCATTGTGAACCACTACAGAGCTGCATCCCAATCTGATTTAAGTGGCGTGGTATTATTAAGGGCTTGTTTTCTGCACGAGATACAAAAAGGAGATCCCAAATGATCTTCATGCAAGCATGCAGTAAAGAACTCCTCCTGCTGTCTTAACAGAGCATTTGCTTTGGCAATTATACTCTACCCATTCATCTTTTGATGCAGACACCTCAGATTTTCCCCTACACCCTTGCAAGGCTGGCAGTCACTGTTTCCCATTTCCTGTTCTTCCCTAGAGATGGTGCAGTGGCTACTTGGAAACAAAGAGCCCTGGGATCTGGACAGCCTGAAGGAGCATGAAATGCTAATTAAGTGCTCATATTGGTAATACCCAGGTCTGACCTTCCCAGAGCTCTGAAGCAGCAGCAGCAGGACCATGCATCATTCCTGTTGGTGGATGTTCATGTTTCTCATGTGCAAGAGCAATGACTTTGAGGAGGGACAAAAATGCCCCTTTTCAAACAGTGGCTGTGCAAGGAGATGTGAAGTTTCATGGCCTTTTCTCGGATATTTTAGAAAGATCTAAGAGAATATTGTGGCATGGAGTAGGTCCCTAATTTTGTGTCAAGAGGAATCCCCAAAGGGCACATTCATTCTGATGCTGATGGCAACCCCATAAGCTCACAAACCAATTTTCCCTGCAATGTGCCACCCTGCCTGGGCTTTACTAGGCTGGGACTAGACCCAGAGCCAAGCAAACACATGCATCCAGGTGACATTGTGTAACATCAGAAGCTGGCAACCATGAGGACTTTGCTGTCAAAAGGTTACAGTTTGCACTGGGCCCAGAAGTGTTTTTCCCTAAGGCAAAGCAAATTGAAATGTGAAGTTTAAAAGCTTCAAATTACTATAAAAAGAAACTGCAGAATAATTTCTGGAAGGGCAGCATTGTCAATGATCATGCCGCCCACCAACAGCTGGAGCTGAATCCAGAATTGCTTCTGCCAGCTGTGCAGGAATTCATTCCACTGGCAAGTACTGGTCCATGGGAACAAATGATCCCCTAGCTCTGGGCTGAATGGCACCCAGGCTGCAGTGCAGATTTGAGGAACCCTTGTCACCTGGTATTGGTCTCCCAGCGCACTCATCCTTCTGCAAACAAGGGGCAAACAACACAGCTGGAGTCCTGTCCCCAGTAAATATACATACAGGTGACTTTTCCAAAGCAGTGCATCTTTTCCCAGGGAAATACATGACCTCTTCTTACCTATGGAATTGTGATTGAAGACACCTGTGAGCCAGATCTGTGGGAGATTGCAAAGGAGCAAAGCTTTGGGATTTGGGCACACTTCTCTTGGTTTCTTTGCTCAGGCCTTTGGTGAGCACAGAACACACCTAGGTAGAAAACCTTTGACTAGACAGGATCTTTTGGATCCATTGTCCCTCAAACAGGTCTATGGTGGCCCTGTTGTAATGCCAAGTAACAAAGAGCAGCACAAATGACACAAAGAAAAGATGGCCAAAGAGGAAGAGGAGAGGCCCAATGAGGAAAGGATGTGGTGAGACACTGGCACATTGAGTGAGCTGCACTCCCATAATCTCTACGCTAGCAGGTCCTGGTCTCACATCCTCCTCTTGGTTTTTTCAATTTTGTTTATTTATTTACTTTTTTTCATCATCAAAATGAAATACATAAAATTAAAAACATGTCATCAAAACTTAAAGACAGAATCAAAACACATTAATTCAAAACTACATCTAAAGATCAGAACATATGTACATCTGTAACTATCAAGCCTAACGCATCAATCCTATTCTTCAAACACTCTCCATACAGGCGGCAGCTTCTTCCTGAGCTTGGAGGAAAGAGAGCTCTTCTGGATGGGAGGCGAGGACTTTGTGGGTGAGAGAACATTGGAAGTGTCCGAGAAAACTTCTCGGTAAGACTGTAACCAGTCAGATCTGCAAAATGGAGACACAAAGTTTAACAGAGGCCACAATGCAAACCTAAAGCATCTGAAGCTCCATATTTCATGGGACACATTTCCTGGAAATGTCTAAACAGCTGCACAGAGAAACATGCTCCTGCTGGCAGACACTGAGGCAGGCCAGGGCAAACCCTGAGCCACTTGCCCAGAGCTGGCACAGGCACAGCCTGGCCTCTGGGCTGCCCTGGGACAGCAGGGAGCCCAGAGCCCTGTGCTCTCCAGGAATGGCTCAGCTGCACATGCACCCTCCTGCTCCTCTGCCTGCCCCAAAGCTCAGCAGCCCTACAGCTCCAGGGGCACTGGCACAGCACAGCTCATTGCAGGGGCACATGCAGGGCACAGCTGTTCCCTGGCAATGTGCACAGCCTTTCTGGGCTGCCACAAGACCCTTCCTCCCAGCAGAGATTGGCCCAGCTCCCCCCTCACCTCTGTGTGAGGCTGAGCCATGATTGCCTTCACCTTGTCCTCAATCTGGAGCTGCTTCAGGTCCCCCATGCCATGACTAGGACATGTGATGGAGAGAGCAGGGGCAGATGAACACCCTTCCTTAGGATTTTGTCATTTTTGGCACAGCTCAAAAGGCAAATCCAGAGGTGTCCAACTCAGCACTTCCTCAGCTTTCTGGAGAACATCTTGCCTTCACCAGCCCAGCATTCTGGAGAGGTTTTCCCGCACATGAGGAGGCTTGCTGGCAGCACATTTCTTCAGCTGGGTGCCCATCACCTTGCAGAGGGCAGAGGCGAGCTTGGTGGCCACGGTGAGGACGTTGGCGCTCCGCACAGGCAGCGCCTTGTTCCCCAGGCAGGACCAGAGCACGGGCAGGGCGTCGCGCTGGACGACTTCAGGGCTCCTGGCATGAACCCCCTGCACAAGCACTGCCGGGACAGAGACACAGCTCCTTACCCACCAGCCTCACTGCAAACAAGGATCTGCCTCTGCTTCTGCTTCTTGCCAGCCTCTCTGGCCAAGAGCAGCAAAATAGCACCCAGAGCCCCTTGATCCAGAAACGGGCAAAGCAGCTGAGCATCCTGGAAACAGAACCACCAACCCCTCAGCACTAATTGCTCCAACCAGAGCCCTGTCCCTGTGGCAGACTTCCTACCTTTACTAAATTATTTCACAATCTCTGCATGAACAATGAATGAAATGTCCAATTGCCTTTGATTTCCATTAAGAAGTTGTCTAAACCCACACTGAAGATTTGGAAATGCACCATAGAGAGGAAATGGAGAGATTTCTAATAAAAGGGATGATTCCATTTTTGTAACTTGCATGTCAAGTGCCAAATGTCTAATCTGGCTCTTCCCTGTGCTCAGTGGCACACAGCAAAGGGCAGGATTAGAACACACCTCAAAACTCCAGCCCACCAGAGATGGCTGCTGCCTGACAGCTGGATGAGAAACATCAGTGACCAGCTGGTGTCTTTGGCAGAATGCTTTTGGGGCTTCCTACAAAGAGCTGTTTCAAACCTCAGGGTGTCTTAGATAATTACTCAGACCCCATTGCTGTGGCATTTAAGCATCTCCACATTCTAATGCCATTTCCCCTCCCAATGGTAATGGCATTTTTTCTTATAATGTCCACTGAAATAGGGGCATAGAGAAAGAAAAATGCTACACAGGGGACTGAAATGTAACCAAAACACGAGTGTTTTCTCATATTGTCTCTGAAATCTCTCTGCCCATTTTCCGAACTGAACTATATCAACCACAGACAAATATTTGCTACCAACAGGCTTCTTGCATGGCAGATTTTGCTGAGAGAAAAAAACCTGAAGTCCTTTGGAGACCATTCTTATTTTCTGATCAGACAAAATGTTATCTAGTAGGCATTTAATATTCTGTGGTGGAAGAGACTTCATTTTCTCTATGCTGTTAATCCATCAGCAGTCATCAACATTGAAAGAGCTCCTGCAAGCACCCAAAACCAATTCTGCTAAGCAGGAAAAGAGTTATGATATCCATTTTAAAATAGGAATTCATTTTAATTTAAATGCAATTAAAGACATCGGTGACTACTGAATGTGAGGAACAGCTGTGTGTTCCTACTAAATCTCAGAGAGAACATCTGCTCTTTCTAAAGTACTCATAATTTATGGTAAATTCCTTTATTTGAAAAATAGAACAAAAGAACTGCTAAACTAAATGCCCTATTGCTGGAAATCTACTTTATTCAAATACTCTTTAACGGGCCTTTGACATTCCCAATTGCTGAACATGCCCTTTTAAGATTCCTCATGAAGACACAAAGTGTATTAAACCTTGCATTCAAAGATGTTGGCATAATTAGCAGTGGATTTAGCCCCAGTTGAAGCATGGCTATCAATCATCTTCTCTGCTATATATTGAGATTATCCTTTTTCCATTCCTTGGCTCTTGCTGACATAGCAAGCTCCTCTGAGGAATCAATTATCAGCTGCATTTGTAGCATTTTGGGCAGCGCTGACACAGGCAGACACTGTTTGCACACCCTGAAAGGCTCAGTCCAAGGCCACTCTGACAGCACAGGCAGGGAGCCTCAGCACTCTGCTTCTGTCCCTGTGCCCCAGAGGCTGCCTTGCACTAAATCCGTGCCTCTGATACCTCTGTTGAGTTCTGACCTAAGCTGTGACCCCCAGACCCTGCACAGTTCAGCCTCAAAACTTCCCAAGAGAAAAACAGGAATTCTGTGAGGACAAAACAAATTGATGCCCTGAAACAGCATTTGCCACCATTTCCCCTCAAAGATCACAGATGTCCCTGGGCTCCCCAGAGAGGAGCCAGCTGGGGCATTTTTAGCCCTCCCTTTGCTGGAGGTGGTTCTGAGATGCCCCAGTGAGAGCTCAGCCCCAGGCCGAGCGCTGCCCCCATCTCAGATGCTGCCCAGCTCTGCAGCAGCCAGGGAAAACCTGCCAAACCCACCTGTCTTGGCTATGGGGCAGCAGGGACATGCTCAGCACCTCCTGGTTTGGAGGAGCTGCTCTGCTGTCTGCTCACAGGCATTCCCTGTAAATGCTCCCTGGGAAGAGCTCTTGGCTCAGAAGGGGAGGCCATACCTGTGATACGCTCAGTGACATCCAGCAGGGCTTGGCCACTCAGGTGATTCCATTGGCAGCTGAACTCTTTCAGCAGTGACACTTTATCTACAAGGGAAACACACGTTTCTGCTCACTTTTCTCAGGTCACAGGAGCAAGGACAGTGGGGAGGGAAAGGGCAGGGCCAACCCCATTTTATAAAATGAAGTACATTTCTGTGGATATTTGAATCCTTTTCTTCTTTCTTTCTAGCCTGCTTGGCAGGGTTTTAAATTCCAAAAGAAAAGCTCTCCTTTCATATTGTAAATCCAAACTTCACATCAGGGACCTCAAGATTTCAGTCACATGGAAGCAGTGAAAAGGTTTTGCATCCCAGAGCAAAAAGGAAGAGCCTCATACTTGGGACACAGAAAGGCACTGAGTCAGGCAGGCCCTGAGTTCACAAAGCTGGGGAGGAGAAAGTGGAAACTCCCCTTGAAGACCTGCCTCTTCAACACTCCTTTTTTCAGGCATATTTCCCCAGTGCAGCATTCTCAGAGCTGACATAAATCTGTGTGGCAAAGGCATTTACAGCAGCCCTTGCCTATGTAGTTAATTGCTGTGGCCATCTTGCCCCATGCAAAACAACATGTGGAACAAGGCATCATTGACAGCTGGGTTTATACCTGTTTGTTCTAAAGAAATGAACTTGGTGAATCACAAGTTCCCCTTTGAAAACAGAAGACAAAGAAGAAAAGTGGAAAATAGGCAGCTAATGCCTCTAATGTAGAGCCTTGCAGGTGGCTGCTCTGCAGAAGCTCTGATGGGTCAGCTTCCCTTCATGCCAACAGCAAATCTGTTCATTTGGGAAGTCAGACAGGGCCCAAGCAAACTCCAAACCCCCTTTGCCTCTGAACTGTAGCAGAGCTGTAGCCCAGGACTTGCTCTTCAGACAAGCAGCACAGAGCCAAGGGCTCCTGGGACTGTTGGGAAATGCTGATCCCATTCCAGCCTGTTGGGGATGGTGCATAAGGACTGCACCTGCACAGCCCCTGGTGGGTGTCAGCTGGAGGGTTCCACAGACAAGAGCAGCTGTCAAGGCACTCAGCGCTCTCTTGTGCAGGAGAGACAGAGACGAAGCTGAGGAGAGTCCCTGCCAGGGCTCAGCCTTACCCAAATGAGCAATGGATTCTTCCAGTGCTTTCACAGCTGCCCCACAAACCCTGGGATCCTTTGAGTTCAGGTTCGTTGTTATTCCTTCCACCAAACCAATGATCACCGGGTTTCAGCCAGCACGTCCAGCGCCCTCTGCTTCACTTTCTTGTGGCTGTCGGATATTCTCAGGACAAAATATTCAAAAATCTGTGAAGAGAACAAGCAACGTGAAAGCTGGTTTCAAATGTCCTTGTTTGAAGAGTGGATGTAGCAGTCAGCAATGTCAAAGATGAAAGTGATCCTTTCTGTCAGGTCAGCACTCGCTTGCACAATTTCACTGTTTTCCTGTGGGCCACTCACTGGAATGGTGGCACAACCTCATGCTGGTTGAAAGATTTTCTTCTGTTTTAGGAGGTTTGGCTGGGGACAGAATAGTTCCTATGGTATTTCTCTCCATCTATAAATCATTGAATCAATTCCATTGATTAATGCTAAAGAGTACCTTTGCTTTGAGTGGAAGCAGATGTTTACAATGCCTGGTTTTCTATACAGTTGCCTCAAGTACTGAGGGCAATTATGATTTTGCCAAAACTATGGCTGGAGGAGATCTAAGTTTTCTTTTGTTTGAGTTGTCTCAGAGCCTGTGTCTGGAGAAGTGCAGGGCTCTGATCAACTCTTCCAGGATCCAGACCATTTCTCTAAGTAGACTTCTGAAATGTAATGTGCTGTACAGCTCTCATTACAGCAGGTTCAGTCCCTTGACAGCCACATTATCAGGCACCTTTCCCTGGAAAAAGGGAAAAAGCAGCTACTGGGAGGAGAAGGCAGAGATGAGTCCTTAGCTGTTTTCCTCCTTTTCCAAAGAGAAAGAAAGACCCCCCAAGAAGGGTGAGCACTGTCTTTACCAAGAGGAATAGGAACAAGGATGGGAATGAGTAGCCAGAGCTGTGCCTGTGTAAGACAAGATGGAGTATATAGAAGTATTCTTTGAAAAAAAACAACTGAGTTTAAACCAACCGAGCCTGATACTTCTCTTCCCTATGCAAACCCATTTTTGGTCTAGAGAACAATTGCCATGCTTTCAGGGGCTGGATTCCCTTCACTTAACCCAACTGGGAGTAGGAGAGGGCAGCAGTTACACCAGCAGAAAATTCTGCCATCATCTGATGAACAGCATCAATAGGCACCTGCCAGACAAATACAGCTGAACTGAAATAACTTGTGCTGAAGCCCGGACCTGAATTACATTTGTCTGGGTGAGAAGGACCAGCGTGTCCCAAACAGCCAGGACAGAGTGCCAAGAAACACTGAATTAACTTTACTGCTACAGGCTTAAGAAAGGAACTAAAGGAAAGGAGCAGTGAAGATACCCTACATACTTGGGCAATCTTAGTGGAGATGAACTGGGGGCTGTTTTTGCACAGGTCTTGGAGGAGTTCCACTCCTTCCATCCTTGTCTGAAACCCCTTGGCTTCCAGGAGATGGTAAAGCTTCTGGAGCAGCTCTGTTTCTTCCACAGCTGGAGGTGATGTGACCTGGGCTTGTGCACGGGGTAGGAGGTGTCCATCAGAGGGAGATTTCACCCTGGAAAATAAAACCAAATGAGGACCTGGTGGTGATAATTATCGTAGCATGGCATCCCCGTTGAGGAAATAATTAACATTGACTCCATGATTCCAGAAGGCTGATCAATCACTCAACTATGCTATGCTATGCTATGCTATGCTATGCTATGCTATGCTATGCTATTCTATACTGA
This sequence comes from Melozone crissalis, assembly GCF_028551555.1. Classification (NCBI taxonomy): domain Eukaryota; kingdom Metazoa; phylum Chordata; class Aves; order Passeriformes; family Passerellidae; genus Melozone; species Melozone crissalis. The sequence continues at coordinate 6,224,890 of NW_026535896.1, read as the reverse complement.
AACTCATCACCCTTACAGACAGTCTGATACAGACAGACCAGATTGGTCAATTGAATCCAAAACACCATCACCAGTGGCCAATTAAAAATTACCCTTTGATCAACAAATCTCCATAACACATTCCACATGTTCACAACAACAGGCGCAGCAAGGGAAGGTAAGAATTGTTTCTCATTCTTTTCTCTGATCTTCTCACAGCCTTCCCCAGGACAATGCCTGGGAAAGTTGTGCCTGCTGCTCTCTATGGAGAGAGCTGCAGCCACAGACAATACCTGCAGTTAATTGTGAGCAAAACATCTTGAGCAGCTTTCCTAATTATGTGATTTCAAGCTGGAAAATCATGAAGGTCCGAAGAACAATGTGGACCTCCTGACAATCATTACAGGAGACAATCTGCAGGTAACAATCTTGCCAGTGCTCACTCAGGAAAACCAAGGATGAGATGCATCTGATCTATCTTCAGATGGCTGCCAGGGCACACAGGTCACATTGCTTTGTGGACAAAGAGAGACACTACTGACAAGTTTAAATGCCTCCTCATATGGGATGTGTGTGTCTTAGAATAAGGGAACTCATCACTCTGGAGAAGTGTCTCTGCAACCAGGCATGACAATCTGGAAAAGTAGCTCAGATGCATCTGAACAGATGAACAGGGCCAAATTTGAAGGATTCAGAAAATCAGTAAGAGAGATAAAAACAGAAGCCAGACATCCCAGAACTACACTCACATTTCATTTGATTCCCTAGAGATCAGATGCACAGCTTAACGAACCCACTGGGAACAATTCTCCTGGATCAACCTGTCTCTTCCATGAGCACAGGAAGATGCCAAGCTGTGCTACTGAGGCATGTGGTCACTTTCCTGCCACTGCTGAGCAGGACAGAGTTAAATAATTCCCCTCTGCTATCAGAGGAGAACAGGTACAAGCAACTCTGCAGCTGCCATGAAGAGACAGCAAGGAGCAATTCCTGTCTTAAATGCTGATTGCAGCCCAGGGGGCAATAAACCAAACATGCTGTCCATCGAGCAAATTACATGAAGGACAGGAATATCAAGACAAGAAGTCCACATTCAGACACCCGTTGACTGAAGTTGTTCAGGAATTGTCTTGCTACTTACTACTCAAACTTGGTAGTGTTTGAGGGTAAGAAAACCATGATTCAACCAGGCCAAACCACACGGATGAGAACTGCATCTCTGTGGAATGGCATCTTGCTTCCAGACTGAGATTTTTCATCAAAACACCCATCTGAAAATGACTCCACTCAAATGAAAAAAAGCCCTGTTTGAATTTACTTGTCCCAAGTCAGGCAGCAGAAACTTGGCCCTCTCCCAGCCTCCGCAACCCTGCCCTTGCCACTGCACTGGATCGTCTGAGCTGCAGCCAATGGGTGTCTGTTTGTCTCTCCATTTTTGTGGAAACCCCTCCAGAGAAGATGTGTTCAGCACAATGCAGAAGTAGACATTTTTTATCCTAGAGCATTTGTAGGGAAAGGAAACAATCTGTGGCATTGGTCATCTCTGCCAGAAAGTTTTCCTTTTTTTCCTGAGGAAGAGGCATGTAAAACTTGTCATGTGCTTTGTCACATCTGACAAACGTGTTCAGCACTGTTTGCTAGCAGACAATGTGGCCTGGGGCTCCTTTGAGCCATTGTTCCTCTCCTTCACCGAATCCTTGACAGATGGGCCTTCAGCCTTCTGGTTTTCCATTCCCTACAAAGACACAGAGAAACCCCATCCATCTTTAGAGTATAAACCAGGAAATTCCCTGTTTAAAACACAAGGTAGAACCAGGATCACTGCTACCAAGGCTTAGGGAAAGATTTCCTAATTTATAGATGGAAACAGAGCAGAGATTCAGTGATGCCAACTCTTTGTTTTCAATAGCCCAAGACAGGTTATGGGTCTTGAGTCAAGACAGGTTATGAGCAGCAATCTAAAATCCCAAATTCCTTAGTCTTGAGCATAAATGTGAATAATGCAAATTGGCAGGCAACGAGTGTTTGTGAAGGAAGCAGCAGAACAAACTGGACTCTTTGGGGGTTGGCCCATTGTGTTGGAAGTTGATTTGGTTCAACACTCACTCTCCCTGTGCCTGCACAAAGGCAGGCTCCCTTCTGTAATGTCGATTAGAAAAATAGAATCATCCCCCAAACAAACAAAGGATTTTCCACTGGATGTTGCTGAATTCACCAAGCTTCTTCCAGCTCCACATGGCTGGACAGCAGGGCAGTATTCCCAAAAGACAGACAGTAATTGTAGTAACTAGGATTGACTTGGACATCTTTTGCAAATTTGGGAATTTTCTTGGCACTACTACTTCCAGTGTCCTTTGCATAGACTCTGTTATCTTCAGAAGCACAATTCTCACTTAATTGCTTTACAGGGGGCAGAGTAGGGAGAGCATGGTGGGGGCTTACGCTTAAATGCAAACCCATTTTCTCCTCTTACCCTTTCCTCTTTGTGACCGATATTGAAAATATTCAAAACCCCACTTTTTCCCTAATAACATCAGTTCCTTTGTGGTCTACAGATGAATAGGCTGAGGATTAACAGCTCCTTCCCAGGAGCAAAATGATTCAGCAGAAGAGGAATGAGCTCAAGACAGATTGGGTATGTTTGATCTCATATTAGCAGTGGCAATACTTGCCCAAAGGAGACATTTCTCCTGCCAAGCACTTACTTTCTTCTTAATTCTTGTCAGAATATCTTCCAGGTCACAGGTGGAAAGAGATTGTTCCAAAAGCATTTTAAATTGTTGATGATTGAGCAACATCTTCACCATCTCCTGTACATAATGCGGAAGGAAGGAAGGAAGGAAGGAAGGAAGGAAGGAAGGAAGGAAGGAAGGAAGGAAGGAAGGAAGGAAGGAAGGAAGGAAGGAAGGAAAGAAAACAAAAGTGAACAAACACAGGAAGAGTGTTAACAGAAGAGGCTGATACCTTAAACTCATCAGGGGCAATCCTTGCAGAGAAGGCATTACCTACTCACAAAGAGGGAGATTTACCTCACTTGACACTGCACAGTGCTGTCAGCTGAACACAAGAGGCAAGAGGACAATGTGGGGCAACAGAAAAATACCAATTCACTCTGACACTGGGGGTGTGCTTCTGTGGCATCAAAGCATCCCAGGGAACAAGCAAAACACATCTGCTTTGTTGTCAGAGCCTATTAGCAGTGTCTTGCTGCCATTGCACAATAATTTGCCTTTCTTTAACTGGCAGGGAAGCCAGGACAAAACACCTCATGCATCCTCTTGATTATTCTCTACTATGTGTATGCACAGGGGCAGCTAGTTGCTTTGGTGTTCTTGGCAGCTATTAATGGCAATTTCATCATCAAGGAAGGGGATTTTGGTGGTTTGGGTTGATTTTGCCAGTAGGAAACCAGAGTTTTCTTCAAGAAGAAATGTGGAGCTCACTGAGTCACAGATAACAGCATTCTAGAAATCTTCAGAACAAGAAGTTTAGAAAGTCTGAAAAGATTGGCTAAAGACCCCTGAAATATTTCTAGGATAGTGTGAAGTTAATGCGAAATGGATGTTTGGGATCCTTCAGTGATGAACATTAGCCACCACTTTGGCTTTGTGTTGTGCACCTAAGGCCAAATAAAAGTGTTGGACTGGCTGATCTGAGCTCTTTTGATCTCAGTAAAGAATCCTTCAAGCCACAGGAAAAAGTTGGCAATGCTCCTTTTTGCTGGCCAGCCTCAGGTTTCCCAGTGTAGCCATTTGCCCAGGCAGCCCAGAGCAGTGGTCACAGTGCCAAGGCTGACAGAGCTCAAGAAGAGTTTGGACAATGCTCTCAAGCACATGGAGTGACTCTTGGGGTGTCCTGCACATCGCCAGGAGATGGACTTGATGATCCTGATGGGCCCTTCCAACTCAGCATATTCCATGATTCTATGACCCTTATTCACACCGTGAGGTAACTTCATATTCCCTTTAGTTTCCACTCTTGTGTGGTTTCACCTTTATAGCCAGACACAAAGCGGCTGTTTGTGTCCTGTTTTGGGAGGTGAAATGAAGATCATTACCTTGTGTCCTTGTGACAGTCCCGAGCAAGCTTCCCTGCCACGTGTGGCAGCCTCTCAGCCCTGGGTGTGCCTGCGAGTCTGGTGACTCCAATTCTCTCCATCAGGGACAGGAGGAGTTGGGCCGCACACTCGCGCACTGGGGCGTGGCGGCTGCTGGGGAGGAGAGAGCAAACCCTGGGCACAGGGACAAGGAGCAGCAGCAGCGCCGGCCTTGGCCAGAGCCTGCTCCCTGCCCTTGCTGGGGGAAGGAGCCTGGGCTCTCCCTGCACCCTCAGACACCTGCAGAAGGTTCTGCCCTCAGCTAAACACAAAGGTAGCATTGCACACAAGGCCTGCCTGCACGGAAGAGGGAGAATTCAGTCTCCCTGCACTGTCTGATACTCAGTTTCTTTCACAGTATTTATTCTGAGAAAGATTAAAGAAATAGATGACATATGAATAATCTAGAAATTAAGGACAATTCATGCTGACCCATCAGAGGGGACCCAGTACACAGAGCTGCAGCAGGACTGAGGCTCTTTCCACCCATTTATCCCCAAATCTGCAGACCTTTGGAAAACAACAAATGCAAGGAAAACAACAAATGCAAGGAAAACATGTCGTGGGCTGGGAAGTTGCAGAATATCCAGCAACGCAGCCTGTTTCTTCTGTGGGGCTTGGCAACAGAGACATCTGAATGTTTTACCCTATTGCAAAGCTGAGGAAAGGGCGGCAGGCAGTTTAGCTGGACTGTCCTGTTCTAGAGAGTGTCTCTTGGGAACTATCAGGCCCAGCACCAACATTTAAGGCAGCATTTGCTTCAACTGTCCCATGGCAGTCAGCCTGTGAAGGTGCCTGTAAAGTGATTCATCATCTCAAGGCTAACATGAAACATCACTTTGAATAGAAAGTAGAGCTCTAAGGCCAGGACAGTCATACAAGACTCCTTTGGCAGGAGCTGCACCTGCTGTGCAGGCTGTGCCACAGCCAGCAGATTGTCCCCCATGTGCTCCACGCCCCAGCAAGGACCCTCCTCATTTCTCAAGTTAATGGCGTCATGAGGAGACGTGGTTTTCCCAGGGCCTCTGTGGTTAGCACTGTGAAATACCAAACACTGCTCACAGCTGCAATTGCAATTGTCCCTCTGCCCACAAAAGCACAAGGCTCTATCCTAGGCCTTTGCAGGCACTTTCCCTTCCCCACTGATCACCACATCTAGGAAAATCTGACAGACTGGGAGAACTCCAGGAAGCAGCAGGAAGCTGAGTCAGAGGAGCTTTGGTTTGGATATCAGGCAAAAGGGTTTTTCACCCAGAGGGTGGCTGGGCACTGGAACAGGCTCCCCAGGGCAGTGGTCACAGCACCAAGCCTGACAGGGTTGAAGAAGCATTTGGACAACAATCTCAGGCACTTGGTGTGACCCTTGGGCTGTTCTGGGCAAGACCAGGAGCTGGACTCAATGGTCCTGATGGGCCCCTTCCAACTCCCCATATTCTGCAGTTCTGTGATTCTGAGAACTAATGGGCTGCAGGAGGGCAGAAGTAGGTGACAAGACGAAAGAAGTGAGGTTGGTCAAAAGAATCAAGTCACTGAGTTCACAGAAGATGCAGGATACAGGACCCTTCCCTCCCAGCATTCCCATTCTCTGTCTCATCCCTTCTCCCTCCCCCACACACAAAGGTGAAGAACATCACTAAAAGAAGAAGAACCTACTTGGCTCCCACGTCTATGAGAGCAGTCATTGCTCGTGCAGGAGTCACATTCTCCACCATGATCCCCAGGGTCTGACTGGCTGCTTTCTGAACAAATTCTGGGGAGTTGGACACCCTCTGGAGAAGGAGCCGAGAAACCTCATCCACCTCAGAGTCCATGTCCTTCTTCAAGGTCACAAAGAGCTCTCCCAGAGTGACAATGGCAGAGTAGGACACCTTGGAACGGAGGTTGGTCACCTGGGGAAGCCATGAGGGGAAACATAGGAATCATGTTGAAAAGAAAACCAGTTGCCTTCAACAGAAGTCCCAGGAAATGACAACACATCCCACTGTGTCCAGAGGAGCATACAAGGACAGGAAGAGCAGGAGAGCACAAGCACAGAAAGGCACTTACTCTGGCACCAATTTCTGGCTTCAGACCTGCTCACTGCAGGCCTAAAAAAAAATATTCACTTAAGTGTTCTACTTAAAACTTCTAAAATGTCCAGAGCTTTGATTTTAGGCCCTTTTACTAGAAAATTAAAGCGAGTGCTGCTTTCAAATCATGAAGGCAAAAGTCAGAAAGATAAAAGAGTCAGGTGCTGCTGTTCAAAAAAGCAACACCAGCAGCTGAAGCACTCAGCCAGGAAACAGAAAACACAGGCTCAGGTCTACAGAATAATTTGCAGTGTTGAATTACAGCTTGGGCAGAGACTGGGACTCTGGCAAATAACATCATTAGTGTCTCAGTTTCTGCATTTGCACATTGCATTATGAAGGCACCAAACTCAAAGATGAGTGTCAGATACCCAACCTGCCAGTAAATACAGCTGCCTGTGCCCACAGATCCTTCAGACAGCTGACAGACATTGGAAATCTCAGGTCTAAAACCAGAAATGACGGCAGACCCTGATCACACATGGAGATGAACAAGCTCATACCTACTCTACACACTGTGTATGAAGTATGGGGGACAATTCAGAACAATGTTCTCACCTCGCTGGTAACTGCCAAGCAAACCTCACCAAGTCTACAAAGCAGGACCTCTGAATGGGACCCAGCCAGGTTTCTGATGGTGAAGAGTCCCTTCTCCTTCAGCTCCCTGAAAGGCAGAAGATTGATTTTTCTCTCCACCAAAGCAGTACCCGCTGAAATGACCAGGCTGGCAGCTCAGTTGAACAATGGGAGGTGCTTTTCAAGGAGTGCTTAATGAAATCGTGGAACACGTTGCCCCAGGATGCTGTGGCTGTCAAAAGCATTCACAAACCCAAGAGGCAAAGAGAGGGGTTTTAGAGTGGCCATTTGGGATGACAGCCTTTCTGAAATCTCTGGCACACGAGGCTCCTCTGTCACTGCTTCCTAGAAGCTGTGAGACCGGGCCATGCTGCTGTTTGTTGTCACCTCCCTGTCCCTGAGACACAGTGCCACCGGGCTGTTATTGGGGCATTTTCCTTTTTTGTCAGCCCCAGCAGGCATTCAGCAGGGAGAGTCTGCACTGCCACTCTGGAGCTGAGTTTCCACTCTATGATCTCAGCCTCTCTGTCTCCCCCTCCACTCCCTCTCACACATTCCCCAAAAAGCACAGGATGTCTGCTGGGACCACCTCAGCCTGCAGGAAGGTCAAGTGGGTCCTGGCCTCTCCTGACCCACAGCACAGCTTTCTTTCATCCCAGCATGGAAATATAAAAACTACATTACCACATCACACAGAGGGCCAGGAGCTTTTTATTTTGGCTGCAAGTGTCCACAGGGCATTGGGGAAGAGGAGAAAAAGAATGTTTTGCAGCAAGCAACCCGGCTACTCAGGTAGGAAAATTGTCTGGAAGCTGCTTTTTAGGACTTTGGTTGTTCTGCTGAAGCTTCTGACAGAGCTGATGAGCAGATCCCAGAGCTGTGGGGAGTTCCTGGGAAATTTGTCCTTGGATATGTCTAGGAATGCTCTCCCAGCCTTGAAGTGCCATCTGTGTCCTGTCCATATGTTACTGCCTTGACTGTTGAGTGTCTGAGGTGCCTCTTGAGGCTGCTATGGACCTCCTTCACCAAGGAATGGATTGTGATACAACATGCCTTTCTGCTTATGTTTGGGCCCACTGACAGAGCCTGGACCACTCTGCCTCGAGCTTGGGCTCTGGCCAAGCAAGATAGCAAATGAGAGCAGCTCATGGTCCTCAGCTCTTCCCTGCTGCTGGGACAGACAGACATGGCCATGGGGACAGAACGGAGCTGTCCTATCTGTGAGGGCACTAAGAAGGATGTGAATTTTTCTCTGCCCTGTCACCACCAGTTCTGCCTGGGCGGCATCCTGCAGTAGGCAAAGAGAAATCCAGCATGCCAACTCTGCGGAAGAATGATAGAAGCTGTCAGGTTTTCTGAGTAGGATGAACAGGACGACATACAATGTGCCATCAGCTCCCCCAAACAATTGCTAGAGTCCAGCAGGGAGAGAGCCTGGCCACCTTGCTGAAAACAGCCCCCCAGACCCTGTGATGGCTGCTCCATCTTCCTCACAGGGAACCCTGTCCCCAGCTGAGCAGGGGGCTGCAGGACCAGAGCCTGTGGATGGCCTCCTGCCCAAGGAGTGGGCCGAATTTTTCAAATAACAATGTCATCTACTGGACCAAAGATGGCCCTGGCTGCAGCAGAAGCTGGAGGGAATATGCCAGCACCAGAGATGGCTGGTTAAGGAATTCATAGAGCAGCATCCTGCACGCCCTCTGTGCCTATGGTCAAGTTGCCAAACTCTTGGTGCCAGTACTGCAGCTTCTCCTCTGTAGCAGTCTGAATTGCTGCTAGCATAGTCCAGGGTAAAGAAGCAAAAAGGGCCTTTGCATAATCTCCACAGATGTTTTATTCAGCTGTGCAGGGAGATGTTCAGCTCCCAGCACCCACACACAGAGGGTCTCACTTTGTCTCCACAGGGGCCTGGGGGCTGACCCTGATCTCAGGGCAGTACAAAGATAAGGGGGCCAATCAGGGAATAGGGAAGGTGTGGCTCAGGAACACAGGAACAGACACAGGAACAGGGGAAGGAGCCAATGGGGTCTAGCAGCTTTTTGAGGGAAGCTTCTTGTGTCTCCCTAGACCAGGGAATGCCCCCCCAGGGTCTCCAAAATTCCCAGTGTTTTATATTATTAGGAAAGCTTCTCTGAAGGATCAACTGAATCAACACAAAATGACAAAAACCATCAAAAGCGCTCATAGGACAATTGTTCAAAATGCAAACAATTCTGAGTTCCCAACATGCCAACAGATTTCTTGGAGTGTCTTAGATCTGGCAGGAGCGATGCAGGGTTTTCTTAGCACAGTTCATCAGGAAGCTGAGTCACACATACAGAACCTCTGGTCCATGGCCTCCTCACTGCCATCGTGCAGCAAGGAGGCCCAGAGGCTGCTGTGCTCTGGTCCTGTCAGGGATGAACACAGCGGCTCTGTGGCCAGTGCCAGCTCCAGCTCCAGCAGCTCACAAGAGGAGACTCCTTCCAGAAGCTCTGCTGGCTCCAGTGTGGCAGACCAACAGAGCCCACTGGAAGCCACCCTCCATTGCAGCCACCCCCAGGTGCGCCCATCATCACTGCAGAGCAGGAGCTGCCCCAGAGGAGCCGCGGCAGGAGCTCATGGCAGTGGCAGGTCCCTGTGCCCGGGGCAGAGCCACAGAACCTCTGCTCCTGCCTGGGACAGGGGCTGCTCACCCTGGTGTCCCACCAAGAGCAGGGATCCTGGGCCCCAGACTCTGCCCAGCCCTGCAAAAGGCCACCCTGCCAGCAGTTCTGCAAGGTTCCTGCAGCCATTCAGCCAAATCAGAGGAAAGAAATGTCTCTTCAGCTGACACAGCCTCTGCACACAGCTTTCTCCCCCTTCTCCTGGTGCCTTTCCCTGACTCCAGGAAGAGCTGCAGGAAATGCTGTGTGAGCCATGATGATGGAAGAGCTACTGATAAAAACACTGCGGTGATGCTTTCAGAGGAGTCATGAATGGAAGATTGACAAACCTTCCAGCCAATGGTATGGAAAAAGATTCCATTCTTTAAATAATTGACTGCAATAAATTAGTAAAAAGAAAGATACGGAAACAAAATAAATCTCCCACAGCTGCTGGCTTTCCTCAGGCTCCATGGCCTATATATTGCTTGACTTACTTCATTTAGGCAGAATATTAACTGCCCTGACTTGTTGGAGACTGACCACAAGGTCTCATCTGTGGTGGGCAGTCACTAAAATTAGCTCAGCAGAGGCATTTTCAGCTGTCCAAGTGTAGCAGAAATACATATTCTCTGCTTCATGACTGTGTGGCAACAGCTGCTGGTGTGGATTTGTCAGCGTTGCTTCATGGATTACTCCTGGGAAGGAATTGTGTGCACAGGCACAGTACGATGGCTTCGATCTCCTCTAATTACTCCAATCGGATGATGGCCAGAACTTTTAGGCAAAAAGTATCATGACAGAATAATTTACAATATTCTCCAAACTACTCCTGTGGTTTTGATTTTCTTACTGATTAGGTTCAGTGTCTGGCCTCAAGAAATTAGTCCAGAAAGAACAGGCAAACCTCAGCTTGCAAGTTAGAGTGCAAGTCTTTAATCTGCTGGTTTTGCAGCGTGTACAAACAACTTTTCAACATATTTGCAAAAAAATCTCTTAGTTCTTGCTATACCTATCCAGAACCTGAGTCTCTCCTCGTTTTATTTTGATTTGAGCTCCAAGCATTATTTTTTCCATGACAGGGAAGTAAGAACGAGCTGCAAATACAGAGTACAAGTGTGCATCTATACTGCAGGAACTGAGCTGTAGCTTGGAATTAAAGGCAAGAAGGGATACCATGGTAAATGTGAATGTTTAGTGCTGACATAGGAGCCTTCTGCAATGCTCCACCAACCCATGATTCACATTGCTACAAACTCTCTTTCTGATGTTACAAAGAGTGTTGAAGAGCTGGCTGTAAGTAAAAAAAATAGCCAGAATGATAATTTTTGTTAATATGGCAGACAATGACTATCCAATAATTCAGAGCTAATAGAAGTGAGTATTCAGATTTCCACTTAGTATGTACTGGCAGTTTGAATTTGAAATCAACAGGTTTATCCAAATCAAGTTATCCATAGGAATTAATTTGCTCTATGATCTACCTAAAAATGCCTCATTGTCTGATAAGTTTAGTAGAAATTTGCAAAGTCAACAGTACACAGATTTTCATTTCTTGTTTAGTGGCTATTCTGCAGGAAAGCTTTTACAGACTAATCAGTTTGGATGTAATTAAAATGCCAGTACATTTCCTCTAGCCATCTTGGTATTAGAACAAAACCATATGACTTCACCGCCTTTTAAAAAACATTTTAAAATATATTTTCAAATCAACAGTCTGAGTAGGACTCAGAATAAAAACTCTACCAAACTTCAACTCCATTGGAAGATTCCCTTGTCACCCTGTGAATCAACTCTACATTCAGAAGTTTAACAGTCCCAATGATGGTGGTTTTGGTATGGTTAGGAATTGGGGAAGGGTGGTCTTCCTTCTCAGCTCCATGCTGCAGTGCCTTTGGGATGTGGCCTGCTGGCCGTTGTTTGTGCAGCCCTGGAATTTCTCCATGGGGCAGAAAGTGCAATTGCATTTCCAGCCCAAAGCCCGTGAGGAGTGGAGCGTGCAGAGCTGTGCCAGACCCAGGCAGGTCAGCAGCTGTGCTGCCAGAGGGTTTTGGTTCCTGCCCAGTGCAGCTGGTGCATCTCTGACGTGAGTGCCTCCCCTTCCCAGGTGCCCATGGACAGCAGGTGCAGGGTTCTGCACGGGGCATGGAACAGGGTGAGGATGTCTGCTGGCAACAGAGTGCAGCGGAAAGCAAACAGTCCAGGATGTTCCTGGAGTGTGTGACAGAGAACTCCTGACACAGCTGGTGACTGAGCCAGTGAGGGAAGGCACTGCTGGCCCTGCTGTTTGTGAGGAGAGAAGGGCTGCTGGGTGACAGGAGGGTTGGAGGCAGCCTTGGGCTCAGGGATCACAAAATGCTTGTGTTTGATTCCCAGAGAAGGACAGAGAGACGTTTGGGAAGAGTTGACCTGCAACAAATTGTGAATTTGTTAAGCTTTAACAGGCAGTGCTCAGTCGTACCTTCCCTCACACCAGTGGTTAATGTGTGCAAGTGGATGTCTTAGCCTTGAGAATAAAGACAGTGGGCCTACTGAGGAGGTAGCTGCAATGCATTCAAGGAGAAGGAGGCTCTTAACCATGGAAGGAGAATTTGAGGAACAGGATGTTCACCACATGACCAGCAGAGACCCTCAAGAGACCCCTACTCTAAATGTCAGTAATTTTGGGGAAGTGATTCAAACATGTCAAACACTTTGTGAGAATGTTTAGCCTGTGAGTTTGAGCAAAGTAATGAATAAAAGTGATGAAAGTAATGTCTTAATTCCATGGATACTAACACGTGGGTGTGCATGTTTCAGGGAAGTGATTCCTCACACACCCAGCACTGAAATAAAGTAATGCCTCTTTTCTCACACTGAGCTGGCAGTGTGGATCGGGCCCTGCTCGGTAACGTTCATTTTGGTCATTTCTATTGAAGCATAAAGAATGGTTGAAATGAAATCTTTTCCAGCTGTTTCCCTTTGGTTTACCTGTTTGAGGGTTAAAATTCTGTGCTGCAGGTGTGCTGTGTGTGTGCAGAGCAGAGCAGCCCCAGAAACCCCTTGGCTTGCCCAGCAGTTGTCATGCCTTGTTGCCAGGTGTGCCCAGCTGTGGCAGGAGAAGGAGCCCGCAGCGCAGTGGGCACCGTGCCCTGCCCAGCCGGGGCTCTCTGGCACAGAGCAGCAGCAGTGCCAGCACCGTTCAACCCGCTCCTGCCTTGGCTTCCCCTGGCACACAGAACCCTCTGGAAATCAGCACCGCCAGTGGCGTTCCCAGCTTGGAGCAGCTGCTGCTGGCGGGCAGATGCTGCCAGTTCGACTGCTGCCAAAGGGGAAGAGAGGCAGAGATGTACACGCACCAGAGCCCTGGGCATGTCCAATAAAGGTGCAAGTATGTGGGGAGATTTGTTAGGAAGGATTTCAGCTGTGATGCCAACAGTGGCTTCTCTCCTGGTTCTGTGTGTTCTGGATGAGTAATGCAATGGTTGGCTCTGACAATTAAGAAGCAGATGTTATGTGGATGTTCAAATGTGTAGTGATGGTATTGTAATATATCCTCCCATAGTCCTCTTTCCTGTCCCCCTTGTAATAGCCTTGGTAGTCAGGCATTTGGGGAGGGCTGGCTTGTGACCAGCAGGCAGAGTGTAACAACACCTGACCTCCAGTCAGGATGCAAGAAAGTAATCTCCACCAATGGGCAGCAGAGAAGGAGTTGACTGACAAAACTTTTAGAGGGGCTAAGGGTATAAAAGGTAGAGCATCCTTTTTGTAGATGAGCGCATGGCTGCTAGTCACAGATGCTGCTAATGCTGCAATTTTTCCTTATTCAGTCCTTTGTTAAGGTTTACTAAACCTTTAAAATGTAAAAGTGAGAGTAATTTCTCATATGTGCAATGCTGTGAGCCATTGTCTTGGTCTGGTTTCCTTTGGGTCCCAACTGAGTGCTCAGTTGGGGCACAGGCTGTAGGTGCTTGGGGCACCCTTGGAGTTCCTCTTGGATCCCTGAACAACAGGGTTTGGCCCATGAAGGGAATTTGTGCTGCTTTGTGACAGAGAAGAACTTCCCAGGCTCTTTTTTGTTTGCTGTAGGGAAGATTGGTTATTGCTTTGCATAAATTCAGAGACCAACATGGAGCGTTTGCTTTGTGATGTCAGGGCATGGTTGCCACATTGTCGTAGTGACATCAGAAGCTTGTCTTGGTGCATGGAAGCCCTGAGTGTCAGAGCAGCCCTAGTGCTTTCTCAGATCAGGAGAACTTTCCTGGCTGGGGAATTCATCAGTGGGTAGCTGCCCACTGACAAGAGCCTTGTTTCTTCTATTATTTACCTAACTTACAAAAATGATAATGTTTCACCATCTGGCCACAGCAGCTTTTGCTGCTTATGGCATTTCTTTTTCCATGTATTACGTGACACACTTCACCCGTAAGTAGAGGTTTCCCTTCTGCTTAGGTTAGCGTGTAACCTAACCTGGCTTTTGTATGTCTTCCTGCTCTTTCTTGGTGGCTGAGTTTCTGATTTTGAAAGAGAAAGAGCATTAGGATGCCACTGGTTTGGTAAAGCTCCTGTCAAGAGGTTCAGCTAAAAAGGGGGTGTCTGTAGCCACAGGGGCAGCATCTGCAGGGGAACCTGCAGGGCTTCCGTTCCCTCCACGGGAGAGTCTGTGGCAGCAGAGTCTGTCATTTCCTCAGTTTGCTGGGTCAAGCAGGAGAACTTCCAAAATGCAGACTGGGAGGCTTTCTCAGAAGGCCTTCTAAAGAGTTTGTAGTTCTCCCCAGAACTCAGGGAAAGCTTCTTTTATTCCAAATTTTGTAATGAAAGAATTTGACTGTCTATTTTGACCCTTGACTGAGTGCTAACAGAGTGATTCCCTTTGCAGTGAAGTGCAAACTCCAAAGCAGTGAGTGTCTGCTCCTGAGCCCTGGAGCTGCTGCCGTGCTGTTGCACAATAGAACTGCTACAGCTCAGGGGGATTTGGGGCAAGCTTTTCTGGGTGACTGTTTTCAGCAACTTAATGGGAATTAGTGCATGCAACTTCTTTTTTTTTAAAAAGTACCTGAAAGACAAGAGAACAAAAGCTGCTTTATGTGCTGGACAGAACAGAACAGAAGCATTGAGTGTTAAAGAACAATTTGAATTTTCTTGATCATGTTTGTATTCATTTACTCCCTGAACATGCCGAAGTGTTGGCACAACCAAGATTATTGTCCTGATCTCTTGCTGGCTGTGTGAAAGAGCTATGTCATGTGGAGGGATGTTGATAAAGAAAAAGACTCTCTGTTTGGGTTGACTTCTTCTCTTCTGTGGGATTCAGCAGCCCAGGCAGTTTTCTCACAGCACTTGTTCATTTTCCCTTGCCCACTCCAGGTCACCTGAAGCGTGTATTCAGAGGTGCTGATCCTGAGGTGAGTGAGAAAGGAACATTTCTTGTTCCTGGTGCTTAGGAATTGTAGAGCAAGCTGAGAGCTTGGCCTGTGGCAGTAGAGTGTAGAGGGCCAGCTGGGTAGGCTGAAAGAAAATCCATTTCCATGTCTGCAGCAGCAATAACAAAGGCATCGCTGGCTATTTCCTAATTTTCCATTTCAGAACTTTCAAGGAATGAAAAGCTCATGTTGCAGAGAGAATGCTGCTTCTTGATAGTAGCCAGGGTGAAATGTCTAATTCAGAACTATCAGCAATTCTGACGAATTAGTCCATTTAAATTTAGTCACAGTGACTTAGAATCTCAATGTTATCCAAGTTTCTGATTTGTCCTTAGTAGAGCTGGTTATAGATATAGAGCTGAATAGAATAAAGTGCTGAATAGAAATAAGGTTATAAATCATAGGTAACATTCTGTCCCTCACACTGCTGTCTGTCCACAGATCACAGAACCAACAGCAGTCTCTTCTCTGGCTCCCTCTGCTCATGGAGAGGAGGCCGAAGAGGAGGCAAATGAGGTGGATGAGTGCCAGCCTCCATCAGTGCCCACACCACGGCCTGAACATTCTGAGCCAGTAAGTGCCAGCTGTGTGTGCTGCTGTCTTTAGTGCAGGGCAGGGCTGCAAGTTTCTGACCAGCCAGCACTTTACTGTTTCTGGCTGAGGATGCTGAGTGCTGGAGTCCTGCCAGGACCTAGTGATTGCCCCCAGCCTGTGACAGCTGGTCAATGGGCTTAGGTCTGTCATGTTTAGGCACCAGCTTCTTGGCATTTTGATAAAGGCCAGCTTGAAGCATGAAGGCTCCCTGATGCCAGAGCAGGGAGCATGTCAAAGACACTGTGCTCAGCCTTGTCGGATACACAGGGGACACTGTGGCGTTGAAATAAACAGGGCAGGAGGAGGAGGAGGAGGAGGAGGAGGAGGAGGAGGAGAAGGAGGAGGAGCAGGAGGAGGAGCAGGAGGACGAGGAGGAGGACGAGGAGAAGGACGAGGAGGAGGACGAGGAGGAGGAGGAGAAGAAGGATGAGGACAAGGAGAAGGAGGAGGAAGACGAGGAGGAGGAGGAGGAGGACGAGGAAAAGGACAGGGAGGAGGAGGAGGAGGAGGAGGAGGAGAAGGAGGAGGAGGAGGAGGACGAGGAGGACGAGGAGGAAGAGGAGGACAGGGAGGAGGAGGAGGAGGAGGAGGAGGAGGAAGAGCAGAAGGAGGAGGACGAGGAGGACAAGGAGGAGGAGGAGGAGGACAAGGAGGAGGAGGAGGAGGAGGATGAGTAGGAGGACACGGAGGAGGAGGAGGAGGAGAACGAGGACGAGGAGGAGCAGGAGGAGGAGGAGGAGGACGAGGACGAGG
Organism: Melozone crissalis; assembly: GCF_028551555.1. Lineage (NCBI taxonomy): Eukaryota > Metazoa > Chordata > Aves > Passeriformes > Passerellidae > Melozone > Melozone crissalis. Next base: position 6,208,797 of record NW_026535896.1, on the reverse strand, counting down.
AGGAAGAGGAGGACGAGGAGGACGAGGAGGAGGCGGAGGAGGAAGAAGAGGACGAGGAGGACGAGGAGGAGGAGAACGAGGACGAGGACGAGGAGGAGGAGGAGGACGAGGAGGAGGACGAGGACGAGGAGGAGGACGAGGAAGAGGACGAGGAGGAGGACGAGGAGGAGGACGAGGAGGACGAGTAAGAGAAGGAGGACGAGTAGGAGGACACGGAGGAGGAGGAGGAGGAGAACGAAGACGAGGAGGAGCAGGAGGAGGAGGAGGAGGACGAGGACGAGGAGGAAGAGGAGGACGAGGAGGACGAGGAGGAGGCGGAGGAGGAAGAAGAGGACGAGGAGGACGAGGAGGAGGAGAACGAGGACGAGGACGAGGAGGAGGAGGAGGATGAGGAGGAGGACGAGGAGGAGGCGGACGAGGATGACAAGGGGGATGAGGAGGAGGAGCAGGAGGAGGAGGACGAGGAGGAGGAGTAAGAGGAGGACGAGAAGGAGGAGGAGGTGGAGGGGTACGAGGAGGAGGATGAGGACGAGGAGGAGGAGGAGGACGAGGCCGAGGAGGAGGACGAGGAGGAGGAGGAGGAGGAGGATGAGGACGAGGACGAGAAGGAGGATGAGGATGAGGACGAGGACGAGGATGAGGAGGAGGACGAGGAGGAGGACGAGGAGGAGGAGGAGGAAGAGGAGGAGGACGAGTAGCAGGAGGAGGAGGAGGAGGAGGAGGAGGAGGACGAGGAGGAGGACGAGGAGGAGGAGGAAGAGGAGGAGGATGAGGAGGAGGAGGAGGACGAGGAGGAGGACGAGGATGACGAGGACGAGGAGGGGGACGAGGAGGAGGAGGACGAGGAGGAGGACGAGGAGGAGGAAGAGGAGGAGGAGGAGGAGGAGGAAGAGGAGGAGGACGAGGAGGAGGACGAGGAGGAGGACGCGGAGGAGGAGGAGGAGGAGGAGGTGGTCGAGGACGAGGAGGATGAGGAGGATGAAGAGGAGGACGAGGACGAGGAGGAGGAGGATGAGGAGGAGGACGAGGACGAGGAGGACGAGGAGGACGAGGAGGACGGGGAGGACGAGGACGAGGAGGACGAGGAGGGGGAGGAGGAGGAGGAGGACAAGAAGGAGGACGAGGAGGAGGACAAGGAGGAGGACGAGGAGGAGGAGGAGGAGGAGGAGGAGGAGGAGGAGGAGGAGGAGGAGGAGGAGGAGGAAGAGAAGGAGGACAACGAGCAGGACGAGGAGGAGGAGGAGGAGGATGAGGACGAGGAGGAGGAGGAGGACGAGGCCGAGGAGGAGGACGAGGAGGAGGACGAGGAGGACGAGGAAGACGAGGAGGACGCGGAGGACGAGGACGAGCAGTAGGACGAGGAGGAGGAGGAGGACGAGGAGGAGGACGAGGAGGACGAGGAAGACGAGGAGGACGAGGAGGAGGACAAGGACGAGGACGAGGAGGAGGAGGAGGAGGAGGACGAGGAGGAGGAAGAGGAGGAGGAGGAGGAGGACGACGACGAGGAGGAGGACGATGAGGACGAGGAGGGTGGGGAGGAGGAGGAGGATGAGGACGAGGAGGATGAGGAGGAGGAGGACGAGAAGGAGGACGAGGAGCAGGAGGACGAGGAGGAGGAAGCGGAGGAGGAGGGCGAGGATGAGGACGAGGAGGACGAGGAAGACGAGGAGGACAAGGAGGACGAGGAGGAGGAGGAGGAGGACGAGGAGGTGGGGGAGGAGGTGGAGGACGAGGAGGAGGAGGAGGAGGAGGGGGACGAGGAGGAGGACGAGGATGAGGAGGAGGAGGAGGACGAGGCCGAGGAGGAGGACGAGGACGAGGAGGAGGAGGATGATGAAGAGGAGGACGAGGAGGAGGAGGAGGACGAAGACGAGGAGAAGGACAAGGAGAAGGTGGAGGAAGAGGAGGAGGAGGAGGAGGACGATAAGGAGGACGAAGAGGAGGAGGCCGAGAAGGAGGAGGAGGAGGAGGAGGAGGACAAGGAGGAGGAGGACGAGGAGGAGGACGAGGACGAGGACGAGGAGGACGAGGAGGATGAGGAGGACAAGGACGAGATGGAGGACGGGGAGGAGGAGGAGGACGAGGAGGAGGACGAGGAGGAGGAGGAGGAGGAGGAGGAGGACGAGGAGGAGGAGAAGGACGAGGAGGAGGATGAGGACGAGGACGAGGAGGAGGAGGGGGACGAGGCCGTGGAGGACGACGAGGACGAGGAGGAGGACGAGGAGTAGGAGGAGAAGGAGGAGGAGGAGGACGAGGACGAGGAGGAGGATGAGGAAGAGGACGAGGAGGAGGAGGAGGACGAGGAGGAAGATGATGAGGAGCAGGACGAGGAGGAGGACAAGGAGGAGGAGGACGAGGAGCAGGACGATGAGGAGGAGCAGGAGGAGGACGAGGACGAGGAGGAGGATGAGGATGAGGAGGAAGAGGACGAGGAAGAAGAGGAGGAGAAGGAGGAGGAGGAGGAAGAGGAGGAGGAGGAGGGCGAGGACAAGGATGAGGAGGACGAGGACAAGGAAGACGAGGAGGGCGAGGAGGACGAGGAGGACGAGGACGAGGAGGAGGACGAGGAGGAGGAGGAGGATGAAGTGGAGGACGAGGACGAGGACGAGGAGGATTAGGAGGAGGACGAGGACGAGGACGAGGAGGACGAGGAAGAGGAGGAGGACGAGGAGGAGGAGGACGAGGAGGAGGAAGAGGACGAGGAGGAGGAGGAGGACGAGGCCGAGGAGGAGGACGAGGAGGAGGATGAGGAGGAGGACGAGTAGGAGGAGGAGGATGAAGAGGAGGACGAGGACGAGGAGGAGGACGAGGAGGAGGAGCAGGACGGGGAGGAGGAGGAGGACGAGGAGTAGGAGGAGGACGAGGAGTAGGAGGAGGACGAGGAGGAGGTGGAGGACGAGGACAAAGAGGCAGATGAGGAGGAGGAGGAGGACGAGGAGGAGGAGTAGGAGGACGAGGAGGTGGGGGAGGAGGACGAGGACGACGAGGAGGATGAGGACGAGGACGAGGAGGACGAGGAGGATGAGGAGGACGAGGAGGAGGAGCAGGACGGGGAGGAGGAGGAGGACGAGGAGTAGGAGGAGGACGAGGAGTAGGAGGAGGACGAGGAGGAGGTGGAGGACGAGGACAAAGAGGCAGATGAGGAGGAGGAGGAGGACGAGGAGGAGGAGTAGGAGGACGAGGAGGTGGGGGAGGAGGACGAGGACGACGAGGAGGACGAGGAGGAGGACGAGGAGGAGGAGGAGGAGGAGGAGGAGGACGTCAAGGAGGACGAGGAGGAGGAGGCCAAGAAGGAGGAGGAGGAGGAGGAGGAAGAGGACGAGGAGGAGGAGGAGGAGGAGAAGGAGGAGGAAGAGGAGGAGGAGGGCGAGGAGCAGGACGGGGGGGAGGAGGAGGACGAGGAGGAGGAGGAGGAGGAGAAGGAGGAGGAAGAGGACGAGGAGGAGGAGGAGGATGAGGAGGAGGACGAGGAGGAGGCGGACGAGGATGACAAGGGGGATGAGGAGGAGGAGCAGGAGGAGGAGGACGAGGAGGAGGAGTAAGAGGAGGACGAGAAGGAGGAGGAGGTGGAGGGGTACGAGGAGGAGGATGAGGACGAGGAGGAGGAGGAGGACGAGGCCGAGGAGGAGGACGAGGAGGAGGAGGAGGAGGAGGATGAGGACGAGGACGAGAAGGAGGATGAGGATGAGGACGAGGACGAGGATGAGGAGGAGGACGAGGAGGAGGACGAGGAGGAGGAGGAGGAAGAGGAGGAGGACGAGTAGCAGGAGGAGGAGGAGGAGGAGGAGGAGGAGGACGAGGAGGAGGACGAGGAGGAGGAGGAAGAGGAGGAGGATGAGGAGGAGGAGGAGGACGAGGAGGAGGACGAGGATGACGAGGACGAGGAGGGGGACGAGGAGGAGGAGGACGAGGAGGAGGACGAGGAGGAGGAAGAGGAGGAGGAGGAGGAGGAGGAAGAGGAGGAGGACGAGGAGGAGGACGAGGAGGAGGACGCGGAGGAGGAGGAGGAGGAGGAGGTGGTCGAGGACGAGGAGGATGAGGAGGATGAAGAGGAGGACGAGGACGAGGAGGAGGAGGATGAGGAGGAGGACGAGGACGAGGAGGACGAGGAGGACGAGGAGGACGGGGAGGACGAGGACGAGGAGGACGAGGAGGGGGAGGAGGAGGAGGAGGACAAGAAGGAGGACGAGGAGGAGGACAAGGAGGAGGACGAGGAGGAGGAGGAGGAGGAGGAGGAGGAGGAGGAGGAGGAGGAAGAGAAGGAGGACAACGAGCAGGACGAGGAGGAGGAGGAGGAGGATGAGGACGAGGAGGAGGAGGAGGACGAGGCCGAGGAGGAGGACGAGGAGGAGGACGAGGAGGACGAGGAAGACGAGGAGGACGCGGAGGACGAGGACGAGCAGTAGGACGAGGAGGAGGAGGAGGACGAGGAGGAGGACGAGGAGGACGAGGAAGACGAGGAGGACGAGGAGGAGGACAAGGACGAGGACGAGGAGGAGGAGGAGGAGGAGGACGAGGAGGAGGAAGAGGAGGAGGAGGAGGAGGACGACGACGAGGAGGAGGACGATGAGGACGAGGAGGGTGGGGAGGAGGAGGAGGATGAGGACGAGGAGGATGAGGAGGAGGAGGACGAGAAGGAGGACGAGGAGCAGGAGGACGAGGAGGAGGAAGCGGAGGAGGAGGGCGAGGATGAGGACGAGGAGGACGAGGAAGACGAGGAGGACAAGGAGGACGAGGAGGAGGAGGAGGAGGACGAGGAGGTGGGGGAGGAGGTGGAGGACGAGGAGGAGGAGGAGGAGGAGGGGGACGAGGAGGAGGACGAGGATGAGGAGGAGGAGGAGGACGAGGCCGAGGAGGAGGACGAGGACGAGGAGGAGGAGGATGATGAAGAGGAGGACGAGGAGGAGGAGGAGGACGAAGACGAGGAGAAGGACAAGGAGAAGGTGGAGGAAGAGGAGGAGGAGGAGGAGGACGATAAGGAGGACGAAGAGGAGGAGGCCGAGAAGGAGGAGGAGGAGGAGGAGGAGGACAAGGAGGAGGAGGACGAGGAGGAGGACGAGGACGAGGACGAGGAGGACGAGGAGGATGAGGAGGACAAGGACGAGATGGAGGACGGGGAGGAGGAGGAGGACGAGGAGGAGGACGAGGAGGAGGAGGAGGAGGAGGAGGAGGACGAGGAGGAGGAGAAGGACGAGGAGGAGGATGAGGACGAGGACGAGGAGGAGGAGGGGGACGAGGCCGTGGAGGACGACGAGGACGAGGAGGAGGACGAGGAGTAGGAGGAGAAGGAGGAGGAGGAGGACGAGGACGAGGAGGAGGATGAGGAAGAGGACGAGGAGGAGGAGGAGGACGAGGAGGAAGATGATGAGGAGCAGGACGAGGAGGAGGACAAGGAGGAGGAGGACGAGGAGCAGGACGATGAGGAGGAGCAGGAGGAGGACGAGGACGAGGAGGAGGATGAGGATGAGGAGGAAGAGGACGAGGAAGAAGAGGAGGAGAAGGAGGAGGAGGAGGAAGAGGAGGAGGAGGAGGGCGAGGACAAGGATGAGGAGGACGAGGACAAGGAAGACGAGGAGGGCGAGGAGGACGAGGAGGACGAGGACGAGGAGGAGGACGAGGAGGAGGAGGAGGATGAAGTGGAGGACGAGGACGAGGACGAGGAGGATTAGGAGGAGGACGAGGACGAGGACGAGGAGGACGAGGAAGAGGAGGAGGACGAGGAGGAGGAGGACGAGGAGGAGGAAGAGGACGAGGAGGAGGAGGAGGACGAGGCCGAGGAGGAGGACGAGGAGGAGGATGAGGAGGAGGACGAGTAGGAGGAGGAGGATGAAGAGGAGGACGAGGACGAGGAGGAGGACGAGGAGGAGGAGCAGGACGGGGAGGAGGAGGAGGACGAGGAGTAGGAGGAGGACGAGGAGTAGGAGGAGGACGAGGAGGAGGTGGAGGACGAGGACAAAGAGGCAGATGAGGAGGAGGAGGAGGACGAGGAGGAGGAGTAGGAGGACGAGGAGGTGGGGGAGGAGGACGAGGACGACGAGGAGGATGAGGACGAGGACGAGGAGGACGAGGAGGATGAGGAGGACGAGGAGGAGGAGCAGGACGGGGAGGAGGAGGAGGACGAGGAGTAGGAGGAGGACGAGGAGTAGGAGGAGGACGAGGAGGAGGTGGAGGACGAGGACAAAGAGGCAGATGAGGAGGAGGAGGAGGACGAGGAGGAGGAGTAGGAGGACGAGGAGGTGGGGGAGGAGGACGAGGACGACGAGGAGGACGAGGAGGAGGACGAGGAGGAGGAGGAGGAGGAGGAGGAGGACGTCAAGGAGGACGAGGAGGAGGAGGCCAAGAAGGAGGAGGAGGAGGAGGAGGAAGAGGACGAGGAGGAGGAGGAGGAGGAGAAGGAGGAGGAAGAGGAGGAGGAGGGCGAGGAGCAGGACGGGGGGGAGGAGGAGGACGAGGAGGAGGAGGAGGAGGAGAAGGAGGAGGAAGAGGACGAGGAGGAGGAGGAGGAAGGGAACGAGGAGGAGGAGGGGGACGAGAAGGAGGACGAGGACGAGGAGGAGGAGGAGGACCAGGAGGACCAGGAGGAGGAGGACGAGGACGAGGAGGAGGAGGAGGAGGACGAGGAGGGGGGGGAGGAGGAGGAGGACGAGGAGGACGCGGAGGACGAGGAGGAGAATGAGGAGGAGGACGAGGAGGAGGAGGAGGAGGACGAGGAGGAGGAGGACGTGGAGCAGGACGAGGAGGAGCATGAGGAGGAGGAGGAGGAGCAGGATGAGGAAGAGGAGGAGGACGAGGAGGAGGAGGATGAAGAGGAGGGGGACGAGGACGAGGAGGACGAGGAGGAGGAGGATGAGGAGGAGTAGGAGGAGAAGGAGGAGAACGAGGAGGAGGACGAGGAGGAGGAGGACGAGGAGGAGGAGGAGGAGGACGAGGAGGAGGACGAGGAGGTGGGGGAGGAGGACGAGGACGAGGAGGAGGACGAGGAGGAGGAGGAGGAGGACGAGGAGAAGGGGTAGTAGGATGAGGTTGAGGATGAGGAGGAGGAGGAGGAGGAGGACGAGGAGGAGGAGGAGAATGAGGGGGACGAGGAGGAGGACGAGGACGAGGAGGACGAGGAGGAGGAGGAGGAGGATGAGGAGGAGGACGAGGAGGAGGCGGAGGAGGAGGAGGAGGAGGAGGAGAAGGAGGATGAGGATGAGGAGGAGGAGGAGGAGGAGGACGAGGAGGATTAGGAGGACGAGGAGGACGACGAGGAGGACAAGGACGAGGCGGAGGAGGAGAAGGAGGAGGAGGACGAGGAGGAGGGTGAGTAGGAGGAGGAGGAGGACGAGGACGAGGAGGATGAGGCAGACGAGGAGGAGGAGGACGAGGACGAGGTGGAGGATGAGGAGGAGGACGAGGAGGAGGACGAGGAGGACGAGGAGGACGAGGAGGACGAGGAGGACGAGGAGGAGTAGGAGGATATGTGCAGCTTTGTTCACTAGGGGCAGAGCTGGGGGTCCTCGTGGGAGCTTTTAGGGCGCGGTGACCCCTTCCGATGTTACTCCTGCCGCCTCTCTTGGCCCACTCCCATTCTTCCTGACAACTCCCGTGCTCAGGGTGAGAGGGAATACAAAGGTGTTCCGCATCTCTCTGGGCTCAGCACTCCGTTCCTCACTTCCAGGCATCACTCCAATCTCTCAACTCTTAGTTGGCTCGTTGTTTTGGGGTCTTCTTTAGCAAGCTAGAAGCAGTAGCTTCTCATGGGATGCTGGTCCTGGAGTTATTTTGCATATCCCCCCCCCCAAGTCTCTTCCCCTCACTGTTTGGGGAGGTCCCCACCCTTCACTGTCTCAGAGAAGGGCCATTACCTCGCCCCAGCCAGGGCTTTTACTGATACAAAAACTATTAACAACAACGACCCGTAATTACTATAACTCAAGCAGCAATCATGGTAACCTTTTATTCACAAAAAAAATTGGCAGAATTTTTGTTCATAACAGTCCCCCCTCTTTTGCTTTGATCGATCTTAAATTTTAAGCTCGCATCAACTTACAATATTTGACTCATGAGCTTCATATTTAATTTTTTGAATTGACTATACATTTCTTGAGCACTTTGGTAATCACGGTTACTGAATTTTGTTACTTTCCTTGGTTTCTTTAGGTTGGTCTGCACGGCAAATGCTGTTTTTCTGAAACTGATAAATAAGCATAGTAAAAAGAGCAATCCTCCAAGTATACACACAGTGAGAAAAATTACTCTTTCCCATACATCCTTTTTGAAAATCTCCAGGTTCTCCCACCAACTTGAATCAAGTGTAGGAGTTTGTTCTTGATTATTTACACATGCTAATAGTTTTATTTTGTTTGAAATGTCCCTAATAATTGCATTCTTTATTTTTAATACTGCCTGGAGCCTGATGACTTTGTTTAACATAAATGTTGGGGTCTGAACTTGTCCTTTACAATTTTGAATTTCCTCAATTTCTATTTCACTTTGCTTATTCTGTTTAATTTCTCCCAAATCATTATATATAGGAACTCCTAAACTTGATCCACTTTCTTTGGGCAACAAGAAGAAAATTGGTTTTATCATTCTAGCGGTGCAGCTGTCAGACCAGTCTCCTGACAATTTGGTGGGTACTGTGGTATCAGAGATCAAACCTAGGGTTTTAGAGCTCCCCTGAAATGTGTTCCAAAAGGGGTTTATCTCTTTTTCAGTACACTCATAACATTCATAAACTTCATGGTGATCACACTTGTCTTTTTTTTTTTTTTTCAGCAGACTCTAATTTGTTTGGATCTTTTGGGATCCACTGGGTGGCTGAATACTCCACTGCTAAATACTTGTTACAAACAATTTTTCTTACCATTTTCACCATTTCTTTTCTTTTTACCAGATCTACTGAGCTTGTTTCAGCAGCATCACAACCTGGCTTCCCCTATAGGGCACTCTCCTAGGAGTGGCTGCCTAAAAGTGGCAATATTGTGGGCTATCCAATACAATCTCTTATTTTTCTGATAAAGGACCAATTTGGAGAGGTTAACACAATCAGGGTTAGAACTGATGTGGACTCTCGACAAGGAGCTCACTTCCTCCTCATAGAGGAGTTGGTAGCACTCACTGCACGGCTCAGCTGGGCTCCCCAGAGCACCGCCAGCAATCAGAGCCATCATTACTACCCTTCCCAAGACTCCGGTATGGGTCATCTTGCACAGCCTGCCCACCCGGCCTTGCCTCTTGGCGAATTTTACTGAGAAGAAGCTTCCAAGCTCTTTAGAGTCCCTTCTACCCGCTTCTCTGGTTAAACCTCTCTTGGTCCGTCCTTACTAATTTTGGTTTCTCCTAGGGGAGTGCTCTGTAGAGGATTAACCTGGAGTCTTTGGTACTAAATTGGGGAACTTAACCAGAATTACCTATTTACAGTGTTAAACTTTTTACCAGCATAGTTTACACAGAACAGTCTTGAAACATTTTAAGCAATGTTAGAACTCTGATACCAATTTTCCCACACAGTTCAGTCTTTTTGACTCTTCCTTCTGAGAGTCAACTTTAAATCACAGTATACTTAGGTGAATTTGAATCCTTATCCAGTGCCCGGAGGTCAGAGTGGTGTGGACTCTGGCCCAATGCCAGAGGGAAAAACTGGGACTCTGGCCCAATGCCAGAAGGAGAATGGGGTGGAGTCTGGTCCAATGCCAGAATGCCAGAGGGAAAAAACCCTATGTTTAATCCTGGTCCAATGCCAGGGGGTGAGGGTGATGTAGGTCCAACCTTTTTCTTTTGGTCTGCACAGTCGAATTAGTAATGAAAAATACCTGAAATGGGCTTTCAAACACAGGCATTAATGGTCTGCAATGTTATGATTCTATCAAAACTCAGTTTCTCTGTTTAATGTTATTGGTTAACTTCTCTTTTTCCATAGCTTGCATGTTTCTCTCATCAACTTCAGCATACTCTGTATTTTGCAAGGAGTTGTATTTCTGTTAGCTAACTTAACTCCCAAAATGCTTTTATTCTCCTATTTTTCTGTGTATTTAATTCACTGGTTTTCTGTTCTGTTTTTAAAGATCTTATCTATTTATCTCTTGCTTCTGTTTCTTACTTTCACTTACAGCTTAAATACTACTTTGCTTTCAACCCCTTACACTTAATTTTTTTTTTTTTTCTTACACCATTCTTCTACACAATACACTTCCCTCTAAGGAGATGTGGTAAAACTTATAATGCACAATCTACATTACCTCTATTCTAATTCGTCTGTATTCACTCTCTTTTATTTCTCATTCATTTTCACACATTCCTTCACGCCTTCAAGACACAAACTGGATCATTATTGCTAGAAAATCACTGTGGCTCCCCTCACCTTGGGGTTGGCCCACAGGTCTCAGTATCCCTGGGCCTCTTGGAAGGGCCCTGACTCTGGTTGCCTCTGGTGCATGTTCACCTGTGAGGCTGTCTGCGTGTCACTCATGCTCTTACAGCTACGGCTCCCTCACACATCTGGGGAGCACTAGTCTTGTTTGCAGGTCACTCACACACTTCGGCCACAGCCCCCACCCGCCCAGGTGACACAAGCCTGGTTTGCAGGTCACACACACACTTCCACTGCCCCCTTCCCACCTGCCCGGGAAGTTGAGGCTGACTTTGCTTGTGACTCACTCTCACACACACAACAAGACAACAATAAGGTACCTTTCACTTTCACATCACTTATTACAAGTTTAGTTTCACTGGCCAGTTTTGGTAGTATTGGATATCCTTTCTACTTAGCTGTTTTTGTCTAACTTCAGATGTTACCTTGTTGAGATAGGACTTATCTGCTCCTGTATCTAGTCAAAAAAGTCTAATTCTTCATTTAGGGGTCCCACCTCAAAGTTTACCAAGGGCTCTTCTAGATGTTGCATCAGGTCCCCTGAAGTGTAAAGCCCCTGACCCTCTAATTGTCACCTCTAAGGATCTTCCCTAAATTATCTTGTTCCCTGGCGATTACTGCATCGAGACTGAGCTTTCTACAAAATCTCCTGACGTGTCCTGCCTTTCCACAGTAAGAGCAATGTCGTTCTCTCAAAGGGCCTTGAGGTGTCTCCATCCCTCTTGTACCTGACGGTACTGACCTATCCTTGCCTCCTCCTGGGGGTGGACCCGCCCACCCTGCACTTTCTCTAGCTACAGCAACCATGATCTTAGCCTTGGCCTTTGCTTTTTCTTCCTCCCTCCTTAAATACACCTTCAATGCCTCTCTTAATAACTCATTTATGTCCTTCTCTTGCCAATCTTTCATCTTTTCCAATTTTCTCCTTATATCAGGCCAAGATTTGGTAACAAATTGGACTTTTATTAGCATTTGACCTTCTAGGGTGTCTGGGTCTATTCTGGAGTAAAACTGGAAGTTCCGCTTTAGGTGGTTAAGCCGGGCAGCAGGAGCTTCATCCTTCTCTTGTGCACCCTCAAATGCCAATTGGGTGTTAGTTCCTTTAGGAACTGACTCTTTGATCCCCCGAATCATCAAAGACCTATATTCCATCATGGCCTTCCTCCCCTCCTCCTGGTTAGGGTTCCAGCTGGGCTCCGTTAGTGGCAAGTTCTGTTCACCTGTTGGCACCTGGGGTCCTGGACTGTTATCTTTCTCCCATATTCTTATGCCAGCCGCCCTAATCATCTGGACCTCTTCTGGGGAAAATAATATACTCAGGATGGAATTCATCTCCCCCCAAGTGTAGATATTTGGACCTAGAAATTGATCCACTTGGTTGGCTATGCCCACTGGGTCCTCCACTAAATGTCCCAACTCTTTCTTGAATCCTCTCACCTCAGAAGCAGTGAGGGGAGCATTCACAAAGCCAACACCTCCTGCCACTCCTCCCATAGGAACCTCTCTGAGGGGAAAAAGTCTCTCTGCCTTGGAGGTCTTGGATCTGGTGCTACAGTAAGGCCCATCTTCAGATGCCAAAATACTTTGAGGGATATCTGGGTTACCCTGAACGTTCTGCCCATCAGCAGGTGTATTTGCTGATAGCTGTTTACTGGGCGAGGAGGCATTTGTGTCCCAACTAGGAGGAGGTAAAGGGACATCAATAGGAGGGGGAGAAGAGCCTGAGTGGATATTAAGTGGAGCTGGAGAAGGGGTGGAGAATGCAGCAGGTGGAGTAGGCACTTGTGGTGATGCAGAAGGAACTGGAGGAGATACTGGGTTTATCATAGCGGAAGCTGAAGAGGTAGAAGGAGGAATTGGAGCAGGTGGTAATGAGATGGCAGCCAGGGGAAGAACCGGACCTGCCATTTGAGGTGCTTGAAGAAAAGGATTATAAGGTGGAGGGGCAGAAGGAGGCAAATAATCCAGGGGGTTCCATCTTTTACTAGTCCTATCATCCCCTCCTTCATTCCCCTCTTTCTTCCTCTGTACCTTACAAATTTGCACCCCTTCATCCTCAACAGCGCTCTTTACCCAGCAAGATACATACAGTAATTGCTCAGGATCAGTATCGCCTCGAGCTGTCAGATAATTATTTAGTTGTTGGCACATCCACTTATCTTTTGTCCCATACCAAGGCCATCCTCCTTGCACCTCTAATTCCGGCCACACTTCCACACAATAATGGATCATTTTCACTTTATCTAATCCCTCTGTGGCCTCTATAGAATCCCATTTTACTAACAGTTCTCCTAAGGGATTATTGGAATGTATATACCTCAGCCTCTTGCCAGTCTTTTTACTATTACACCCTCCCATTTTTCAGATCTCAATAGCAAAAAATCCCAAAGGTGCCTCTACTGACAGGTAATTTCAAAAAAACTCCTCTGAGGAGCTTCAGCCTCCTCCACCAAACTTCAAATTTCTGCCTGATGCTCAGGACTTTATACTGAAACAACTGCCTGATCTCTTGATTGCCCAACTTTCCCAACGTCAGGTCTTACATCTATCGGGACTTGAACACACGAAACCTCGGCCTAAGAATCCGGGTCGTGCCTGACTCCCTCAGTCAGGAAAAACAACTGCCTGATTTTTAGTTTGCCTAACCTGCCAATTCTTAGGCTTCACCGTATCAGGACTTAAAAGCAAACTGCAGCCTCCTTCGCTGGGGTTTGTGCCTGACTCCTTTGTCAGGACTTACTTTGCCTGCAGGGCTTGTGAGCTACCCGAATCCTTCTCGGGACTTACAAATCTTACCTGTATTGTTTTCGGGACTTCCAAATCCTACCCGAATCCTTCTCGGGACTTACAAATCTGCCTGACTTCCCTTTGGCGTGCCACTCATACAACTATTCCCTCCGTACGCCCGGAGGGGGGGGCCCTTTTTTTCCCCCTTAGGAGACGACTCACTCACACTAATTCCAAGCACCGCCCCCTGTTCCTGGCCGGCTTTCTCTCAAAAGCTCAGAAACGCGGTACTTAGGGGTCCACTCTCAGGTCGAGGGTCCGGCTGCCGGCCTTCGTCTCACTCACACACACATGCGCACGTCTCCCACTCCCGCCACCGGATTTCTCACCAGTCCGGTGCTCCGGTGCTCCTCTGCGTCGCTGCTCCTGAGCCGATCCCTCTGGTCCTGGTAGCCAGCTGTCCTTGAGGTCCAAGATGGCCAGTCCTGGTGTCCTCTTTTGGCGTGGCTATCCCGGACGAGCGCCCCAGCTGAAATAAACAGGGCCAGGAGACTTCTTCTCCTTTTAATGCCTTTATTATAAGTGATCAGCTCAGGATTGGGCAGCTCGGCGGGGCTGCAGTCTCCCGTCATCTCTCCCAGGGCGACTCAGAGGAGGAGGACGACATGTGCAGCTTTGTCCACTAGGGGCAGAGTTTGGGGTCCAGTCCTCGTGGGAGTCTTTCGGGCATCAAGACCCTCCGTTGTTGAATTGGTCCCACTTTCGCCCCCTCCCAGACCCAGCCCAGGGGCTCTCAAACACAGGGTGAGGAACAACGTCTCTGCAGGCCCAGCACTCTGCTCCTCACATCCAGACATCACTCCAATCTCTCAACTCTTATGTGGCTCATTGGTTTTGGGGTTCTTCCTGGATGTTTGGAGTAGGGGTCCCACACAGTATGCTGGTCCTTGGAGTATTTTGCATATCCCTCCTCTGCAAAGTCTCTTCTCCTTGCTGTTCGCGAGGTACCCCACCTTTCACTTTCTCAGAGAAGGGCCATTAACTCACCCCAGCCAGGGCTTTTACTGATACAAAAACAACTATTAACAACAATGACCCGTAATTACCATAACACAAGCAGCATCCCAGCAGCAACAGTGGTAACCATTTTCTCACAAAAAAAATCAACAGAATTTTTGTTCATAACACTGGGGAACACTGGGAACATTGTGGTAGACACTGGGACATACTGGGACATACTGGGTGCTACTGGGACAAACTGGGGACACTGGAGTTATTGCAGAGAAGACTGGGGGCACTGGGGTCACATGGATGACATTGGGAGGAAATGGGAATAACTGGGATTGAACTCAGGTGTATTGGGATGGACTGGGCTTTACTGGGAGGGATTGGAGGGGCAGTGGGGTTGATCTGGGTTCTACTTGGGATGAACTGGGCTTTACTGAGGTTATACTGGTCTGTACTGGGAATGAACTGGGCTGTACTGGGAGAGACTGGAGGAGGGTGATTTGGCTGTTCCCACCTCCACCATATCCCATTTGCCGAGGCTCCTGCCCATCACCAGTTGCAGACAATCAGTACCAGGGATCCGTGTCTGGGGGTGGTGCCTAGATGGGCCCCATATTTTCTTTTTGCCTACAACTTCCATCATGCCCTGCGGCCCTATTGAGCTCCATTGGAGCCGGAACTACAACACCCGTCATGCCCCACGCTCCACAGAACACTGGGATCCGCCCCCACCTGTCCCATCAGTGTCCCCCAGACCCTCCAAGATCTCTCAGAGCCCATTCGGGACCCCCCAAAAGCGTCCCCGGATCCCCTGAGTGCTCCCAACCCCACAGATGCCCGGTACAGCCACTTCTGGGAATTTATCTCCTCTCATCCCCTGTGGCCCCTGAGCCCCTCAGAATACAGTCCAGCGCCTAAAACTCCTGCCGTGCCCCATGCCCTAAAGAGCCCGGTTAGAGCTCCCTGAGCTCCTCCCAAATGCTCCCGAACTGTTTAAGTTTCCCCGAGGATCTCAAGTTGCAGCTCGGATGCAAAAGTGTGCGCCAAGAGCCTTCCCGGACCCCCAAACATCATGTTCAAGCCACTTGCGGGACTACAGCTCCCACCATGCTCCGCGGCGCATGCCCAGCACTACTCCAACCGGGACTTCATCTCCTGTCATGCCCCGCGCCCCACCGAGAGCCATTGCAGCCGCACCCAGAACTCCTGTGATGCTCCGCGGCCCCGTTAAACAGTATGATATCCACGCCTAAAACTCCCATCACCCCCTGCACCCCGTTCGAGCCCCGTTCGAGCCCCCCAAGGGCCCACCTGGACCCCGAAGGGCCTCAAATTCCCCTCCCTGACCTCCAAGGGCCCCCCTGGACCCCCAAGTGCTGCCCTGGACCCCGAACTGTCCCTCAGAATCCCTGAGTGCCCCTCCAAGTGCCCACCCGGCTCCCCCAAGTGTCCTCCAGACCCTCAAGTTCTCTCTCGGAATTCTCTCCCCAGACCCAGAACTGCCCCAAATGTGCCCAGAAATGTCTCCATAGACAGAGTGGTCCCTTTTACCCTGTATGAGAAATATATTATAAAAAAAGATTACAAGAGGACTGCAAATATTACTAATTATTATAAAGAGGAAAAACTAAATAGCCAATAAAACTTAATTAATTAATGAAGGGAATTATGTTGCTCGGAACCAATGACCAACTACTTTTTGGTTGCTAAAAATGTATAGGTTTTTAAAGAACAGCATAAAAGTTAGGTAATAAAACTCCAGAATAAGATTTTTATAAATAGAAAAAGATAAATATAACTATTTAAATTAATTAAATTTTATTTTTAGAGAAAAATGAATATTTAATTTTTTTTTTAATACAGTTTTATATTTTGGCTCAGGTGGGCCATGTCACACATGGTGAGGCTGTGGGTGAGGAGCAGCTTGTCCAAACAGGCTCAGCCTGCAAGGGGCTCATTCTTCTCCCTGCCAAGACCTCCTAAGGAGACATTCAGCATCAAGATCACTTGGGAATGCTTCCATCCCCTCTTCTCTGAAATGAAAAGTAAAAAAATAATTTCTTGACTAAAACCAAAAATTACGAGGTGCACTCTGGAATCTCCCTCCTGAAGAGAACTCCAAACTGACTCCAAGCACTGCGGAATCCCTGGAGACAGGAAGACAATGGAAGGAG
The DNA here is from genome assembly GCF_028551555.1 of Melozone crissalis. Classification (NCBI taxonomy): domain Eukaryota; kingdom Metazoa; phylum Chordata; class Aves; order Passeriformes; family Passerellidae; genus Melozone; species Melozone crissalis. The sequence goes on along the minus strand of NW_026535896.1, from coordinate 6,192,534 downwards.
GACAAAGAGCTCCTGAGGGCTTTCTGTATTTTAATCAGCCCCACGCTGGATTTAGGGCTGGGTCCAAGAGCCTCAGGCACGCTGAGAGGGATGCTCAAGGAGTCAGCAGCAAAACTCCAAGTGCCTTGGAGCATGGCTGGGCCCCAGTGAGGGCAGGGAGTGCCAAAGGCTGCCCAGGGCCTGCTGAGTGTAGACACTTGAGGCCAGGATTGCAGGGAGCTAAAGGCTCTGAGCAGGGAACTGCAATGCTGAGCAAGGCCTAGCTTGGCTGCAGGAAGCAGAAAGGCCAAGCCCTGAGCCCAGCCTGGGCCTGCAGGGCCTGTCCCTCACGGTTGCCTTGGGGCTCTTGGTGGGCCAGGGGGAGCTGAGGGGCAGCAAGGACAAATGGCATCAACCTGCAGCCCCTGCCAAACTCCCCAGGGAGGCCGAGGGAGAAGCAAAGTGCAGCCCCTGACAGGAAAGTTCCTCCTGTGGGGCCTCCAGAGGCACTGCCTGAGCCCAGGGCACAAAGGCCTGGGTGCCTGTGGCCCTGCCAGCCCTGCCCAGCCCTTGGCCATCTGTCCTGCAGGTTGTGCCCCCTGGGCGTGCTGCTCCTCTGCCCTGGCCGGCTGCACTCGCCCATCTCGCTGTGCCCCAGCATTTCTCACCCAGTGTTTCTGTGCCCTCCCTGGGCTCCCTGCACCCAGCGCTGCCGGCTCCTGGCACACAGAGCCCAGCCATGGCCCAGCCTCACACTGCCACACCTCCAGCACCAACATTCTGCCCTACGAGGGACTTTGCTTTCTCCTCAGCTCCAGGCTGAATCTTCCAAGCTGCACTTTGGGGAGGTTTCCTGCAATTCCCACTGCCAAGGAAAGCTCTGTCTCCTTCTGGTCACAAACAGAGAAGGGCTGGAGTGAGATGCGGTGGTCAGAGTCTGTTTGTTGGGCACAGCGACCATTGTAGCCATGATATTTTCTGAAAAATCCCTTTGCTAGGATTTTTCTCCTGAGAAGCTGAGGCCTCAGGAACAAAATATAAACAATGATTATCTGCTGCTCTGGAATGCAACAGGTGGATCTGGGATTGGCCTCATGTCGTTGTTTCTAATTAATGGCCAATCACAGTCCAGCTGTGTCTCTCCGTGGTCACACACAGGATTTTGTTATCATGCCATTCTTTCTCCTTTGCTTGCAAGCCTTCTGATGAAATCCTTTCTTCTATTCTTTTTGTATAGTTTTAATATAATATCTATCATAAAATATTAAATTAGTCTTCTGAAACATGGAGTCAGATCCTTCTCTCGTCCCTCTTCTGGGACCCCTGTGAACACCACTAGAGACCACGAAATTATTAAGTTTTTTAATATTCTCTGAAAGAACGAGGGGCATCAACTAAACATCTACAACTGGCTGGATGGCCAGTTGAGTGGTGGTGAATGGTACACCTGAGAGTGGTGGCAAACGCTGCTGCATCCAGCTGGCAGCCAGTAACCAGTGGTATCCCTCAGGGGTCTCTGCTGGAGCCAGTCCTGTTCAATATTGTTACTGACAACATGGATGAGGGTGTTGAGTCTTTCAGTAGTAAATCTGCAGACAAAACTAAGCTGGGAGTGTGTGTCCATCTGCTGGAAGGTAGGGGGGCTCTGCAGAGAGACCGGGAACAGTTGGATGGATGGGTAGAGTCCAATAAGATGAAGTTTAATAAGTCCAAGTGCCGGGTCCTGCACTTTGGCCACAACAACCCCTGCAGTGCTACAGGCTAGGGACAGAGTGGCTGGAGAGCAGCCAGGCAGAAAGGGACCTGCGGGGACTGATGGACAGCAGGCTGGACATGGGCCAGCAGTGTGCCCAGGTGGACAAGAAGGCCAATGGCTCCTGGCTGGATCAGGAATGGTGTGGCCAGCAGGAGCAGGGCAGGGATTGCTCCCCTGCATTCAGCACTGGTGAGGCCACACCTCGAGTGCTGTGTCCAGTTCTGGGCCCCCAATTTAGGAAGGACAAGGAGGGGCTGGAGCGTGTCCAGAGAAGGGCAACAAGGCTGGGGAGGGGTCTGGAGCACAAGAGCTGTGAGGAGAGGCTGAGAGAGCTGGGGTTATTTTTCCTGGAGAAGAGGAGGCTCAGGAAGACAAGGCGGTGTCAGGGCACAGGTTGGACTTGATGATCTCCAAGGTCTTTTCCACCCTGGCTGATTCTCTGACTGTCTGGAACCACCCTTGGAGCAGTTGCAGGAGGAGCACTGGGCGTCCTCTTCAGAAGCTCCAGCAGCCCAGGTCCCTCAGCTTCTCCTGCCAGCCCCAAAGCCCATCCTGTCAGTCCTGCAGAGCCTCTGCAGCTCCTCCTCACTGCCCAGAACAGGGAGCCCCAGAGCCAGACACAGCAGCCCAGATGTGCCCCCCTGGCCTGGGGTGCCTCTGGCAAGGGAGCAGCACCAGGCACTGCAGGAGCCTGCAGACAATTCCTGCAGCACTTGTAGGATGATCCTGCTCCCCAAGGGACATTCCCATGGTGCCAAATCAGGAACTGCAATGGGGAGTGGGGCCAGAGAGGAAAGGGCATACAGGGATGGGCTGTTTGAAGGAGAGAGAACAGTGCTGGGCAGGAGGAAGAAATCTGGAACAAGAAAGAGGAGAGAAATCAAAGGTGAAGCAGAGGAAATGATCAGGGCTGTTTAGGGGTGGCTGCCACGCAGCCCTGGCTCTGAGCAACAGCATCTGCAGTGGGACAGGAAACCCCCAGCTGATGGGAACAAACTTTCTGGCTGACTGCAGAGGCCAGGACAAAGCTGAGTGATTTCCCTGGTGTCCCCCAGCCCTTGCTGGCCCCAGGGGCTGATGGCATTTGTGCTCCCTCAGGTTCATGTCCCCACACCAACAGCATGGGGGTGCTCCCCCTGCTGTGTGCAATGCAAACGGGGGCTGCTGAGCCAGTGCTGCCGTGCCTGTGCGTGCAAGGATGGGGCGCCTGTGTAAGCTGGGGGAGAGGCCAGGGCTGCAGAGGGGGGATGTTGTTGGCAGCTCCATCAGGACACTCTGGGACGCTGCCCTGGGCTGTGCAGCACACTGGGGATGGATCAGCCCCTGCTCTGCTGCTGCTTCCCGTCTGCCCCAGGGCCCTTGCAGAGCCCCAGCCATGCTGTTTGCCCCCAGCCTGCCCGCAGCCAGCCTGGGGCTGCTCACGGGGGTTTTCTGTGCTGAGCATTGGCCTGGCCATGTTCTTGAGAGAGCCTGGGCAAGGAGCCTGGAGCCCCCAGGGCCTCGCCTGAGGCGTCAGCGCTGCCCCAGCAGTGCCCATGGCCTGTCCCTGCTGCAGCCCTGGCACTGCAACCCCCAGGACTGTGCCCGGTCCCGAGAGCACTCAGGCCCTACAGCAACACCAGGGCCACCAGGGCAGCAGGGCAGGGCCACGGCAGCAGCACTGGCAACACCAAGTGCTGCCGCTGCGGCTCGGCACAGCTGCTGGGCCAGCAGTGATCTGCCCCCAGCTCTGCACACAGACATTGCTGCTGCAGCTCCAGAGAAGGCAACAAAAGGCATCTCTGCAGAAAACTCTACTGGGAAGTCCTTTATTTCCTTTAAAGTCACCCAGAGTGCAGCCCCTCATTGACACAGTCTGTGGCCACAGGCAAGTTGGAGAGAAAAAAAAAATGAAAATGGCAGAAACAATGGCATTTTTTCTGGACTATATTTAAACATAAAACAAAGGAAAAGAACCTCCACAGTTAAGCCAAAAAGAAGTAGCAAAGATGACGTTGATTACAAGTTATTTGCAGATATTGCCCAGCAGTTTAATATTTCTGAAACCATCCAGTCATCAGTCTCCACACTGCAGCCTTGAGCTCCTGGTTCCTCAGGCTGTAGATGAGGGGGTTCAGGGCTGGAGGCACCACTGAGTACAGAACTGACAGGGCCAGATCCAGGGATGGGGAGGAAATGTTGAGAGGCTTCAAATAGGCAAATGTGGCTGTGCTGATAAACACGGATAGCACACCCAGGTGAGGGAGGCAGGTGGAAAAGGCTTTGTGCCGTCCCTGCTCAGAGCGGATCCTCAGCACAGCTCTGAAGATCTGCACATAGGAGAAAACTATGAACACAAAACAGCCAAATACCAAACACACACTAACAGCAATTAGCCCGAGTTCCCTGAGGTTGGACTGTGAGCAAGAGAGCTTGAGGATCTGTGGGATTTCACAGAAGAACTGGCCCAGGGCATTGCCATGGCATAGGGGAAGGGAAAATGTATTGGCTGTGTGCACCAGAGCATTGAGAAAGGCACTGGCCCAGGCAGCTGCTGCCATGTGGGCACAAGCTCTGCTGCTCAGGAGGGTCCCGTAGTGCAGGGGTTTGCAGATGGACACGTAGCGGTCATAGCACATGATGGTCAGCAGATAAAACTCTGGTCCAATGAAGAACAGAAAGAAAAAGAGCTGAGCAGCACATCCAGTGTAGGAGATGGTTCTGGTGTCCCAGAGGGAATTGTGCATGGCTTTGGGGACAGTGGTGCAGATGAAGCCCAGGTCGCTGAGGGCCAGGTTGAGCAGGAAGAAGAACATGGGCGTGTGCAGGTGGTGGCTGCAGGCTACGGCGCTGATGATGAGGCCGTTGCCCAGGAGGGCAGCCAGGGAGATGCCCAGCAAGAGGCAGAAGTGCAGGAGCTGCAGCTGCCGCGTGTCTGCCAATGCCAGCAGGAGGAAGTGCCTGATGGAGCTGCTGTTGGACATTTGCTGGGGCTGCACCTGGGGACCTGTTCATGGAGAAAGGACAGTAAAGACTTAGGGGAGGTACCTGTAAACAAAATCAAGGCCATTTCCCATACATTCTCCTCTGTAACACAAAGACATGGTCTTTAATGTTTAAGAGTTCTGAGGTTTTCTTTATAAGCTCCCCCCATGTCTCTGCTGGTAGTTTTGGATATCAAACCATAAGCATGTCTGAGGCCCTCAGGGAGAACAGAGTGAGTTCCCTGGGTCAAGATGATGAATGCAGACTGAGGAGAGATGGTCTGTCATTCTGACCTGTTCAGAGTTTCTTTGGGCTTTAAACTTTCTCAGGTGGAAGGTGACCAGTTTCTTATGCTTCCCTTAAAATGCCCCCACCTACTCCTGGGAGCAGATGCATCCACCACAGCCCAGCTCCACATTTGTAGCCAAGGACTCACTTTGCTCATTTCACCAACCCAGCAGCATTTTCTGTGTCACAACACCTCTGCCTTTCCCCATCAATCTCATAACTCAGAGATGCTCTAGGACAGGTTTTCACCCTGGATTGAAGCTCCCAGCTTGGACTGAAATCTCAGGGAGACTCCCAAGTGTCCTTATGATGGCATTGGATGGAGGAAGATGCAGCTCCTTCCCTGGCTGCACTGATAGCATTGCCTAGAGCTGGGCATTGGGGACAGCGTCACCCTGAGCCAGCTGTGCCCCCTGCCAGAGCCCCCAGTGCAGGGCAGCTGCTCCCAGCCCTGTGCTCTACAGAGGGAACTGGGCCCGGGGCTGCAGAGCTGCCCCATGGCTCTGCTGAAGCTCTGCCTGCACAGGAGGGGCTGCACGCCTTGAAGCCCCAGCCCTGAGGGCAGAGGCTTGGCTGGGGGCACAGGAGGGAGGGGGCTTGTTCAGAGGGAGGGGCTGCACTGGAGGGGATCCTGTGGATATCTCTAAACTCTCCCTGCCACAGCATTGCAGGGATTTGTTTTCTCTCCTTGCCTGATCTTCTCTCTGCTTCCTGCAGATTTCCCTCCTGCAGGTGTTTCCCTGTGCCTGATCACTCCTTGCCAGCACTCACAGACCCCAAATCTCTGTGAACTTATTGATCACTAAAAGTAACAATTTAGATGTCTCAGGAATTTGTCAAAATTCATAATCAACCTTTAATATTTATCTCTCCTTCCTGCGATTCTCCACTAGTAGGAAACTGAGTACAAAGTATTAGGAAATATCCTTATTTTGTCAAAATCTTTGTCTTGGAAATATTCTATGACTGATCAGAACCCCTCAGCATTTTAGACCTTCACAAGCATTTCACCTCCCCTGCACCAGAAATACCCAGAGTTGTACTCACAGAGTCTGCAGGCATTGGGATGTTCCAGCTTTAGGAGATGGCTCCAGGAGCTGCAGCTGCATTGTCCTGCAGCCAGAGGTTCCTGTGCCAAGGGCTGGCAGTGATTCTGCCCCAGGCACTTCTCAGCACCTTCCCAGCCCTGACTGATTGAAGCTCTCTGTGCCTCTGTGCTGTGCTCAGGGTGGCTGCAGGCAGTGCCCCGGCCCTGCTGGGCTGGCAGAAGAGCTGCTCATCAAGAGAAATGTGCTTTTGAAACTCTTCTTGGTTACCAGGAGCTGTCTCTGTGCCAGGAGCCCAGCCCAGCTCAGCAGCACCGACACAGCACAAGGACTTTAATGAGCCTCTGGGGCTTTGTGCTGACACCCTGAACATCAGTTCCTGAGAGGGAGCTGAAGAAACCTCTCCAGAACTCCAAGTCAGAATCCAACTCCAAATTTTCTTGGATATTTAATGGGTCCCACTGAGGTTAACGACTGACAAAGTGTCCTCAGGCCCCAGGCAGAGCAGAAAACTGGAGGAAGTGATGACAGGTGGGGACAAAGAGGAGCCAAGTCTTGGTGCCCTGGGGCACAGCAGAGTCTGTGCCACCAAGGGCTGTGAGGAGACACCTTGTCCTGAGGCACTGGGGCCTCCTGGCGCAGCCCCAGCCAGGCTGGGCACTGTCAGCCCCTTGTCCTGCCCTCAGCATCCCCCCCTAGCCCACATCCCAGTGGCCTCAAGGATCTGCTGGAAGGAGTCCCTGGGGAGCCTTGCTCAGCAATGGCCCTGGGGGCTCCTTAATGCTCCCAGGGACTGCAGATTTTTGAAAGGACTTTAGGTTTGGCTTTTGCCTTGGAGTCCCTGAGAGCTTTGTGCAATCCTAGACCTCCAATTATCTGTTTTAATTAGTTCCTGGAGAGGCTTTGTCAGTAGCAACACTCAGTGAGGCTCATTAATGCTTCAAGTTACTTCAGTTATTTTAAGGTACTTGGTGCTTCCCTTTTGATACAGACTCTGTGAGAGGTTTGTGCAATCACAGCCCCAATTATCTGCTTTAACGAGTCCCTTGAGAGCTTTGTAGTGACACTCAGTGGTGCTCATTAATGCCTTGAGATACTCAAGCTTTTTAAGGTACTTTATGGATTTAGGAATACTTTTAGGTACTTTTAAGGATTTTCCTTCCCACACTGAGTCTCTAAGAAGTTTTTTTGCCTTCCTGGCCTCCAATTCTCTCCTCTAAGGAGTCCATGAGGAGCCTGTGTTGGGTATCATCTTCCCCTTTTCTGTTTTACAACAAAGATGCAACTGAAAGAATTTTTTAAGACTTTCAAAAAGCATCCAAACAAAGATGGGAAAATTAACAATACAGGAACAACCACTAAGAGAGTTAAATGTTCTGTTTTAGCTAGACATCATCCAACCCTTTAGTCCCTTGCATTGGAAGAGGTTATTGAACGAGTCTTTGTTTTCCACTTGAAGCTTCTTGAACCCTTTCTTCAGTGCCTGAATGCTCTTGTGGATTGACTCACTGTTGCTGGAGAGGTTCATGCAACACATGCCCTCAGAGTCTACACAGCCATGCCCATGTGCCCAGAGTAAAAACTTTATCACTGTTCTGCAAAGTGGCATGTCTGATGGTCTCTGTGTCTGAGAGCAGGCCACTCAATGTGAGGGAGGTAGCATTGGTTTGCTTACTTAACAGGCACCCAAGATGGTCTAATTGTCCTAAAGCTTTAGCTGCAGCTACCCAAGGTAGTCCACACTGGGGATGCTACCATTCAATACCTGGATTAAAGCTTGCAAAGCCATCTCTTTGATATCATCCAATACTTCTCCGAGGATACTTGCTGCTTGATCATCTGGTAGGCTGTGTTGTCCTTCTCCAGCTAGATGGTTGATTGTCAATTCTACTCTTGCCTCATTATTAGCATAGTCTGCTATTAATTGATTTAGTAAACACTTCCGTCTCCCTTCCCACTGGGTGTATTCTGTAGGTGACAAGAACATGGTCATATCATAATATATTTTAAATCATAGGGAGTTAAGATGTGCTGTAAACATGGCCCTCATTTGTCCATTAAAACAAGGTAAGTCTTTTCTATGGTCTTTAACTGCCCTACACAGATCCTTGATTTCCTTGTAAACCAATGGCTGATACCTGGGATTCTGCCCCCTACTTTCATAACATACCAGGGCAATGAGGAATTTCGAGACTATTTGCCAGTCTTCTTCTTTTCCCAGGGATCTTCTGGGGTTGAGGGGTGAGGTGGCTCTGAAGAGTGCAAACTGTCCTCTGGGGAGGAAGATTAACTCAGAGCAGAAACATTCAGATTAGAATAAGTGTGACAGTGGGGCTTAGTATCTTTGATCCTGGGGTTATGTTGTTGCTGGAGGCAGAGGCAAAGGGCACTGCCATTTTGTCAGGTGTTGGGGAGGAAGGGCCTTGATCTAGGATAGCAGACTTCCAGGCTGGCCTTCTGGAGGCATGGCCCAGGGTGGAGGTGGAATGATTGACAGTGAGGCATGACCCACAGTTCTGGGGGTGGAGTCTGGAGGTTCATTCAGGGCAGAAGAGAAGGTTGTGGTAGCAGGAAGTGGAGGAGCCAAGATGGAGGGAGGATGGTCAGGCTCAAGGGCATCTGGAAAAATTTTAATAATCCACTTCACGATTGATTTTAAGTTGTTCTTTGAATATATTTGGGCATGATCCATGAGAATTAACTTAAAGCATCCCTGTTGCTCCTTTCTACTTTGGGAATCCGGCTGTCCGTTTTTCTCTTTCTCCGCCTCAGGTGGAACAGCCACTGGAACACTTCAAATCAATTATGGGATGTGGATGCATATTGTAAAAACACAGTGGCAAAATGGGTGATAATTGTCCTGCATTTCCCCAAACCCACCTGCAATCCTACGCAGGTGAGACCGTCGTTGTCCCTGTGGATCCTGGCCAAGGTCCCTCAAAGCAATGATGAATCTTCGGGCCCAGTGCAATCAAAAATCCCGGGGAGCGCTGGCCTATCCATCAGCTTACCTCAGCTGACATGACTGAATATCAGGGTCTCAAGGTTCGGGTGCCAAGAGTCTCAATGAGGTTGGCTGTGACAAACCATTCTGGTTCCCCAACTTCAGGGCAAGGGTAGTGAAAATGAAAAGAAGCAGATGCTGGGGAAGAGGAAACAGGAAAGCCTTATAAATATGATTGCCTGGCAAAAGAATTTGAGAATATGGAAACTATAAGCGAGATTGAAATGAAAGCAAGCTTTGAGATACCAAGCCTTAGTTACTGAACAAATGAAAAACAATAGTATGGCCGGCTGAAGGTAATCTTCTTTTGATGAAACAATATCTCCTGCTTGCAGACAGGTCCAAAGGTCAGAGCAGACCCTACTAGTTTGGCAGAAGATGTCCAAAGAGTAGTTTTTATGGTTTAAAATGTAACACAGTATGGTAATCTAATGATTCTAATAGGCTGTTTGTAAATGCTATAAGATTTGTATCTTGTATTATATTGTTTAGTGAAAATTAGAATATGCAGCACAGAAAAAGATTTATTGTATTGTAACGGGAACTCCCCTCCTCTTTTGGGCATTCATTTTGGGTGCCTCTTTTGAGCTTCTCTTTCGGGCCTGCTCTGAGCTGTGGCTGACAGTTCCAAACAAGTCTCCTGCTGCCACACCCATTGCAACAAACCCCAAGTTCCAAGACCTGGCTTCAGAGATCTCTCATCTCCGTCCATCCCAACCGTCCTACCCCCCAATGCTACAACAAGCAGGATCAATGGAGTTGCTCAAAAAGAACATTAGTAACAGGGTGAAAAACAATTAACATGGAAAAGTTGAACACAGTATGAGGGGTGGGATTCAAAGACCTGAAGTAAAGGCGAAGCAACAATATATACACTTGAGGGTAAAACACTCTAAAACAATAACCATATAGGGGACACAAGTAACCAGTAGGAGAGGAGAACTTGGACAACTTAGCATAACAACACTAAAGGCTTATGAGGGAACTCTCTAACTCCTAAGTTAAAGAAATGATTACCAGGGCTTGAAACTCGCGCCAGTTCTACCAGGGTAAAATCTGGCTGACTCTGAGTTACCGACAGGCCAACTCCCACACTGCTGGTTTGCTCTGGTCCTTTGGGACCATGTGGCCCAAGAGAGCCACAAAGATGTCCTGGGCTCCACGAGGCTCTACAGTGTCACAATGGTGCCTTGGATCCATGGTGCTCTGCAGTGTCACAATGGCCCCTTCATTTCACAAGGCTCCCAAATGTCCCATTGGTCTCCATAGGAAGGAAACCACAGACCCCCCATGTTTCAGGAGCTGATGAACAGCAACCACCAGAAGCCAACGCAAGACCTGTCTGTCCTGGCAGGTTTGCTTGGAGCAATTCTTGGATTTTTGAAATTATGAATGTGGAGTCCTAATTTAAAACATTTGTGTCTGGAGAAGAGGGATGGGGGTTTCTTCATAAAAAGAAAAGCACAAAGCCCTTTCCAGTGTTTGGAAAACAGGTGAGTGCTGCCCCTCAGGAGTCAAAGACCAGCCAGACTTGTCTGTCCTGGCAACTTGTCTGGCAGGAATACTTGGATACACAGAAATTTGGAGGTGGAATACTAATTTTGGCCATGGATACCTGGAAAAAATGGACAGTTCTTTTCCATAAAAAGAAGAGCCCAGAGCCCCAGTGTTTCAGGGGCAGATGGGAGTGGCCTTCCACATTCCAAGGTCAGCCAAACCTGTCAGGTGACCCCAGGGAAACCAAGGCAGCCACACCTATTTCATGTTCCCTTGGTTCCACAGGGCCCTGCAGTGTCACAATGGTTTTCTTGCTTCCATGATGCTCTAAGGTGTCATAATGGCCCCTTGGTTAGTCAAGTCCTTAAGGATCTTAATGGTCTCCATAGTTCCACAAGACCCCACAGTGTCCTAATGGCCTTTGGGTTCCATGAAGCCTTGCTGTGTCACCATTGCCCCTTGGTTCCATTGGGGCTCAGTAGTACAACAATGATTCCCTTGATTCCACAACTTCCCATAGTGTGAGACTAGCCTCATGGAAGCATGGGACCCTGCTGGGTCACAATGTTCCTTTGGTTCCATGGGGCCCCACAGTGTCACAATTGTCTCCATGATTCCATGGGGCCTTGCAATGCCACAATGCTCTCCATGGATCCACAGCGCCCCGCAAGATCACAAGAGCCCTTTGGCTCCATGAGGCCCTGAAATGCAGCAATGGCCTCTTGGTTCCACAAAGCCCTGCTGCTTCACACTGGGCCCTTGGGACCATGTAGCCCAAGAGAGACACAAAGATGTCCTTGGTTCCATGAGGCCCCACAGTGTCACAGTGGTCCCTTGGCTCCATGGTGCTCTGCAGTGTCACAATGATCCCCGTGGTTCCACAAGTTCCTACAGTGTAACAATGCCCTTTTGCTCAAAAATGCCCCGCAGTGTCAAAGTGGTCTCCATAGGAAGGAAAGAACTGAGCCCCGGGTCAGATGAGAGGCAGTCCTGAGAAGCTGAGGCTAGCCAGAATTGATTGTATTGGCAGATTTTGTTTGGGAGCAACCCTTGGATATAGAGAATTTTAGAGGTCAAATCCTAATTTTGGCCATTGGAGCCTAGACAAGAAAGACTGTTCTTTTCCATAGAAAGGAAAACCCAGAGCCCCAGTGCTTCACAGTCAGATGAGAAGTGGCCCTTGGCGTGTCAAATTCAGGGGGACCGCTCGGACAGTCCCCAGGAGGCCAAAGCAGGCAGACCTGTTCCATGCTCCCTTGATTTCATGGGTCCCCATACTGCCACCCCATACTGTATTCTCCTTGATTGCATGAAGTCTTGCAATGTCACAATGGCTTCTTGGTTTCATGAGCCCCAACAGAGTCACAAGGGTCCATTGGTCCCACACAGACCTGCTGTGAAACAATGGCTCCTTGTTTCTATTTTAAATCAATCACAATCAAACCTCAGTTTGATCATTGATCCTTGCTTCCATAGGGCCCATGATTTGCACAATGGTTTCCTTGATTCCATGATTCCTGGATTCCACAGTCTCACCATAGTTTCCTTGGATCTCCATTGTCACAACTGACCTATGGTTCCATGAGGTTCTGTAATGTCACTGTGGTCACTGTCAGAGGCTGGATGAGATCAATGTCCCGAGACACCTTGGGATGCTCAGAATGCCCGTGTGGAGCCAGGGCTGGGGCGAGCCTTGGTTTGTGGTGGGACAGAGCCCCGCCCCCAGGGCAGCCCTGGCAGAGCTGTCAATCACACAGCAGGAGGAGTGGTAACTTTCACAGACTTGCTTCTGTGGCCACTGGAGCTGACAGGTCGTTTAGCCACTCTCTGCGTGACCGGTGGAGACTACGAGTCCTGCCACTCCCAGGTTCTCTATGAGAATCCCGAGTAGTGGCTCCGTCTGCGGCGTGGTGATGCAGGTGAGAGCAGGACTGCGAAGAACTGTGGTAAAGGAATGAAGGAGCGGACATGCGTGTGGATGCCATGGCGCTTTATTTGACCCAGGCAGGGCCAGTGACGGTGTCAGGGAAAAGCCGTTAGGGAGGCATTTAAAAAGGGGAAGGGGGTAATGGAAAGAGACACGAGGGACCAATGAACAAAGCCCAGGGGAGGAGCGAGAGACACAACTAAACCAATAGGAAGGGCCAAGGGGAGGGAAGAGGCTCGGGAGAAAAATCATATGCTAGGTGAGGAATGATTGACATAAAAGATTCTCGACATAGAGGGGATGGTTACAATGATTGACAGGTAACAGGTGGGAGGAACAAACCATTAGGAGGGAGAACGTGGGGGGAACAGAGGGTCAAACCAAATTCTTAACTTATAAAAACTAACCAACTTTACAATAAACCCATATAAAACACACACAATGCTATAACTTTCTGCTGATTGGCAGAGCTGCCAATCAATAATACAACAGGCAGAGCTGGTGCTACTCTGACTCTGACTGGGCAAGTGACTGGCAGTCCCACCCCAGGGGCAGGCCCATGAAGGCCCAGGGGGTTAAAAGCCAGAGCACGAGGCCAACCTGTGGTCTGGATCTTGCCTTCTAATGGATTTCCTCTGTTGGCAATGCTGGAACCCCAGCAGTTGACACCTATGCGCGTGTCTTTCTGTAGATCTTCTGTCTTTCTGTTCTCTATTTCATCTTCTAATCCTACTTACCTGGAATATTTTTGGGTAACTTAACATCTTAAGGGTAAATGTTTTTAGATTAAATGGGCTAAGTAAATGAAGGTAATGCTTTGATAAGAGTTTTATGTTGAAGTGGATGTTGTATTAAATGCTTTCCCAAGATCCTTGATTGTCTCTATTTTGCCAGTAAAATTTGGTGTAATTTTGACCTCTTAGCTCAGTTGGTTAGGGCATGGTGCTGGTATCACTGAGGCTGTGGGTTCAATTCATGAGTGGGCCATTCAGAAGAGCTGGACTTGATGATCCTTGTGGATCCCTTGCTATTAAGAGTATTCTTTAGCATCTGTCCGTGTTGAGAATATCTGGTTGGTGTTTCTCATGTGCACCAAACTCAAGGGAAGGAACCTTTGGTTACCCCCAGCATTTCAGTGTTCTGGGGTGTTCCAGCCCTGCAGGCTCACAATGGCCTCTTGTTTCCATGAGGCCCCACAGTGTCCCACTGGCCCCTTGGTTCCATGGGCCCCAACAGTGCCACAATGATCCCCTTGGTTCCACAACTTCCCACTGTGTCCCACTGGCCCATTGGTTCCATGAGGATCTGCAGTGTCACACAGGTTTATGACATTTGTCCTTGCTGCCCCTCACATCCCACTGCCCCACAAACAGCCCCAAGCCACTCATGAGGGACAGGCCCTGCTGTCCCAGGCTGGGCTCAGGGCTTGGCCTTTCTGCTTCCCCCAACCAGCGCAGGCCTTGCTCAGCATTGCAGTTCCCTGCTCAGAGCCTTTGACTCCCTACAATCCTGGCCTCAAGGATCTGCTCTCAGCAGGCCCTGGGGAGCTTTTGGCACTCCCTGCCCTCAGTGGGGCCCAGTGCTGCTCCAAGGGACTTGGACTTTTGCTGCTGATTCCTTGAGCAGCTTCTTCAGCCTCCTCTCAATGCCTGAAGGTGTTGGACTCAGCCCCAAAGCCACCCTGGGGCTCAATAAAATACAGAAAGCCCTTGGGGGCTCTTTCTCTTCCTTCAATTGTCTTGAACCCTCCAGTACTTGAACAGCTGATTGGAGTCAGTTTGGAGTTCTGTTAAGGAGGAAGACTTCCAAGTGCACCTCATGACTTTTTTTGTTTACTAAATGAATCTTTTTTTCTTTTCCATTTCAGAGAAGAGCCAATAGAAGCATTCCATAGATGATCTTGATGCTGAATGTCTCCTTAGGAGGTCTGGGCATAGAAAAGTGTGAGCTCCTTGAGGGCTGACCCTGTTTGGACAAGCTGCTCCTCACCCCCAGCCTCACCATATCAGACATGGCCCACCTGGCACTGATATCCCTGCGCCCTGCAGCAGAACCTTGTCCCCTGAGCTCTGCAGCTCCATGTCCAGCCCATTGCACCATGTCCCACCTGCTCTCATCAGGGCTCTGCCTGCACTCAGGCCCAGGAGAAGTTTTCCTGTTGGGAAGGAAAGAATGGAAAAGCCAGAGCAGGTTTCCTGAACAACAAACACCACTCAGGAACCACCTGCTCAGTACAGGCTGCCTGGAAAGGTGTCACCTTTCTCCAAGGGACAGTGTGAGCAGAAATGATCTCTGGAAGAGGAATTCTCTGAGTGTTCCAGCTGAATTCTCTATCCCTGTCCTTTCCCTGGATCTCTGTTGCAGATGGAAGCTGCTGGTGCCATCCTCACCTTTAACCTCTCTCTTGAATGCAAACAGATGTTCCCAGGTGTGTTCAGCAGGATTTGCTCAATTTTTCTACAAAACTTTTGTGTTCCTCATGGAATGAAGGGGCCATTTTGACACTGAGGGGGTGACGTGGAAGCAAGGAGTCAGTTGTGACCATGGAGTGCCATGGAACGAAGGGACCATGGTGACACAGCAGCACCATGTGGATCCAGTTGTCCATTGTGACACTGTGGATCCAAGGAGACCATGGAGACAGCCCCAGAACTTCATGGAACCAAGTAGTCCATGGTGACCCAGCAGGGCTGCATGGAGCCAATGGTCCATGGTGACACTGCCCATCCAAGGAGGCCATTTCGACACTGTAGAAGCTCATGGAGCGAGGGAGGCCATTGTGCCACTGAAGAACTTCATGGCACCAAATATCCATGGTGACACAGCAGGGCATCATGGGAACCAAGGAGCCACTGTTGGCAGTAGGGAAACTCATGGAACCAGGGGCTGTTGTGGCACTGCAGAACCAACAGAGCTGCTGGATCTTGTCCCCTGGCCCTGCACAGCTCCTTGGGAGGCACGGCAGGAGCAGCACCTTGGGAGCCTCGGGAATGCCCCTCTGGGATCCATGACACACACTCCCAGGGGCTGGAATTCCAGTTCCCAGCCAGGAAAAGATGTTCCTGCCTCTGAAGGCAAAGCTCTTAAGAAGGAGCCAAAAGCCAAGTGGAGCAAGATCTTACAGTGACATTTCACTGCCAGCCTTCATAACTTCATCCATGGTTGTTGTAGCTTGTGGATTGGGAATGAAATCAGGGCAGGGTCTTTGCTGGGAGCTGCCCTGGGTCAAGAGAGTCACTGAAAGAGAAACAGAGCAGGCAAAGAGAGGCAGGAGAGAAAGGAGGACGCAAACACAATAAGCTGAGAAGGTGGCACTCTGAAAAACAGACCGGAACTGACTGAAAATGAATGGGACAGAAATCAATAGTTCTGAAAGTTTCATTTACTATCAAAATAGATCACATGCACCCAGACCTACACAATCTCGATCACACACCCTCAAATTTGGATCCCACTTCTCCCAATCTCCTTCCAATCCCATTTCACCCCGAAGATTGTGGAATCAAGTAAATTTGGCATGGGAATGAGTTTTTCTTAGGTGAGAATAAGGCATATTTACATGGATTGAGCAATTTTGGGGTAAAATTGAGGTGTTTTCAATGGGATTGAATCATTTTGAGGTGACATACCAACCTGTCTTGAATTCTGGAGTGCAAGGATATGGAGAACATTTGCTGAAATCCCCGAAGAGTCCACAAATCTTCCAGAATATGTCCCAAACCCATAAATTCCTGGTCAAGTAACTGTTAACTGACGGAACTTTATATATCTTTGATAAATTTCTTTCTTTTTAGTCCTATTTCAGGTGTTTTAAGTGATAAAGAAAAATCAAGAGGAAATTGGGGCCAAACCAAAAGGATAACCAGCCAGGTGTCCTCCCAGCACAGATCACTGAATGTGGGTCACCAGGGCTCTTCCCAATATCGATCCTCCCATGGGTGATGAAGCTGGAGTGGTGCATGAAGCTCTTCCTGCAATTGGAGCATTTCCCGGGCTTCCCTTACTGGTGCCTCCGTTGGTGTCTGGTCAAGTGAGAGCTGCTGGTGAAGCTCTTCCCACACTGGGGACACTCGTAGGGCCTCTCCCCAGCATAGAGGCGCCGGTGGGTGACGAGGGTGGAGTTGTGCTTGAATCCCTTTGCGCAGTCGGGGCAGTGGAAGGGCCTCTCATCCGTGTGAGTGCGCTCGTGCAGGAGTAGACTGGAGCTGGTCTGAAACCTCTTCCCACACTGGGGACACTTGTAGGGCCTCTCCCCGGTGTGGATGCGCTGGTGGCTGATGAGGTGGGAGCTGCGGTTGAAGCCCTTCCCACAGTCGGGGCAGAGGAAGGGCCTCGCATCCGTGTGAATTCGCTGGTGGCGGAGGAGATGAGAGCTGCTCGGAAACCTCTTCTGGTACTCGGGACACTCGTAGGGCTTCTCCCCAGTGTGGATGCGTTGGTGGGTAGCAAGGGTGGATCTGTAGCTGAAGCCCTTCCCACACTCCCCACACTCATAGGGCCATTGTCCAGTGTGGATCATCTGGTGGCTGATAAGGGTGCTGCTCTGCTGAAGCTCTTCCCACACTCCAAGCACTTGTAGCACTTCTCCCCATCATGAAGCTGCTCATGGACCACCAGCTCTGAGCTCTGGCTGAAGCTCTGTCCACCTTCCTGGTACAGGGTAGGTCGTTCTTCCTCACAGCACCCTGGGCTGGGTTTGGAGCCCCTCCTCCTGTGGGATGTCTGAGGTTTTTCTTCCCTGTTGGATTCCTGTGCACTAGAGTAGTTCAAAATGGCCTCTTTCACAAGGTTTTTCCATGGAGATTTTTCCTCCCTGGTCTCCATCCTCAGGTCCTTCCCTGGGGGGGGAAGGACAAGGAGAGGATGGGATTTGCCTCAGTGCCAGAGGGAAGGGGAAGGAGATCCCTCCAGTGCATCCCCAGCAGGACGGCATTGGCAGCGGGGTTGTCCTGCAGCTAGGGGCTGTGCTGGGCTGGGAGATGGAGCAGGAGAGAGGGGGAAATAGGAACTGACTTCCACCTCACCTGCCTGGGTATCCCAGGGCTCTTTCCTCTTCCTCACAGCCTCCTCTTCCATTGAGTCAAGGTTTGGGAATGGGAAATCCTTTTTAGGGAAGAAAACAAAGGGTGCACACATTGTCTTTTGTACTGGTTTAAAGTAAACCTGGGGAGGGTCTAAACCAGATTTTCAATTTAATAAGAAAATTTAGATCAAGGCAATGATACAGAAACACTGCCTTAAACTGACAGAGTAAGGATATAACTTGACACCCTGTGTGTCAGGGTGTTGGCAGCAGTCACATTAAATGGTGGCTGCAGTCCTGTTGGAGTAATGAACGAGATTCTGTCAAAGCAAGAATCCTGTAGAAAGGTCTGGTCTTTCTCTGAAGGTCCAGTGGTGGGTATGGAGCTCTTGTCCTCTGGGAATCCAGCAGGCAAGCTGCTCCTGGTGTTGAAAGCCTCAGCTTATATCCAGGTAGGAATGCTTGTACCCTCCCCCTGGGCAGAGCATCCCACAATGGGATGATGGAATTTTATCAGTCCTGCAGTGACACTCAATGGCCCATTCACAGAAGATATCTCCCCTGGAGGGCGTTATCAGGGGTGAGTCATGGAAGAGATAAAGAACACTGCCCCACCTGTTTATACCAGTTGATGAAGATGGTGATTGAAAACATACATTTGGTTACATCTAACATTGCAACCTGAAACAGTGGGGTAATCCCTGCTCAGGGGGTGAACACCAGCCCCCTTACCCAAATTGGCTCAGGTGTAAACACCCCACCCTGGGAAGGCCACACACACAGGGGAAAATGTCACGCTTCCCCTGCTCCAGGGGGTGCTCTGTCTCTGTCACTCCCTTTCTCTCCCCCTCTTTCCTGTTCCTTTCAACTCTCTGCCTTACATCTACTGTTCAATACAATCCACCTTGGATTTGGTCTCATTAGCACCTTAATTGGGGCAGAGGCATATCTCTCTAATAATTTTCTCAACCAGATTGTGACACTATTTTGGCATAGTGAGTTCAGGGCACTGTTCTCTTACCCCAGGTGCCTTTGACAACAGCATGGTTCCCTCCTCTGAGGAGGTTGTGGTTCTTTCTGGAAGAACTCTTGGAACTTGGATGCAGCTTCCTCTGAGTGACTTATGGGAGAACTGACAAGAAAAATGTGTGTTTTGGGTGGCCTGTGTAAAGAAAATGTTTTGTTGTCTTTCCTTGAAAAGTTTGTTAAAATCACTGGAGGAAAGGAGGCAAATGATAACAGTGAGACTGACAAGGTTCCTTCACTCCAAGGTGAGGAACACAAGACTGCTGAAAGTCCCAGAAGAAGCTCAACTCAAGTAGCTAAATTCCCAAATAACTCCGGCCAGGGGTCTCCAGGAGAGTGTTCAGAGTGGGCAGATCTTGGACTCGAGCCCCGGATATCTCCGGGTCCCTAAGAGGAGCTTTTTCCGGGGAAGAGGAGCCACGATCGCCGCTCGGGAGGGTCCCGGGGGGTCCACATAGGGATGGCCTGGTACCAACGGGGTGGGACATTGGTTCTGGGGATCCCCGTGAGAGCAGGGGCGGGGAGAGGGGAAGGGGGGATACCGGAGCTGGGGGACCCCCGGCAGCCCGGAGATGAGGCGGGGACGGGACCCTCTGACCCTGACAGGGGTTTCCTGGTGTTGGAAAAGAAATGAAATTTAGCAAAATGTGTAATTATAGTTTAGTTATGAGTTGTGTGTGAATTGGTTTGTTAAAAGCAGTTTTGCAGTTTTGTAGCATTGATAGCGTGTGTGTTGGGTTTGTGTGTAACCTAGCAGGTAGTCTTAGGAATTTAATAAATAATTAAACTAGTGCAGGAAAGTAAGAATGCTAACCTGTCTGGAGGCAGCATACAATGCTCTTAGAATAAGATAAGCAGAAGATTTATGATCTTGCTTGTGAACTAAGGAATGTATCACAAGGGGTCTGTGACTAGGCAAGGGGAACGGGGAACTGTTTCTTGGAGACTAGGCAAGGGGAACGGGGAACTGTTTCTTGGAGACTTTGTTGTGAATCGCATGTATAAGAGGGAAGCACCCATATGCGAAATCGGGGGCTCGGGTTTTTGGGACGTGAGTCCCCCAGCTCCCCGGGCCCTTAATAAAGCACCCACAAAACTTATCCGAGTTTTGTGTCATTTATCAATCGGGCAACACTGGGGTGACTTCATGATGCTCGTACCCCCATTGGTCCGTTCAGCCCAGAAATGAGTTCTGCACCTTTAAGGCTGGTTCTGAGAGCGAAGGGGAGGAGGAAGAAGTTGCAGTTTGTTTTCAGAAACTGCACTCACTCCTCTACATCCCAGCTGCTGGATGGACAGACAGCAGGTCAGAGCTCTCCTTTTGCTTTTAGTTAGTTTTAAGATCTCTGAGGCAGAGAAGTTCCCTGGACTGTGGTTTTTCTTTTTCTTTGGAGCTGTTTAAATCTGCTCTGGACTGAACAACCAGAACACCACCAGCAGCTCACACCTGTGGGCGACCAGGAAGGGCCTGGGCCAAGGCATTTCCTGCCCTGGACGGACTGATAAGAAACTGGTAAGACACTGATAAGACCCTGAGTGCACAGAGCTACAATCCAAGGAGGGGCTTTCAGAGTTTGTCATCTCTTTTGGAGCAGCAGGAGGTTTTATTGCTTAATGTTGTTCAATTTTTGTGCTGGTGAATGCTTTGCCTGTAAAATAACGGGTTTTTTCCACTTTTCTCCCCAGAAATATTTTCTCAAACTGACTGAGGGTGGGGCTGCTGAATCTGCATTCTAGAGGAAACTTCTTTTGGAGGTTTTCAACCAAATTTGCCCTAAACAAGGACAGGGTGGTGGAAAGAAGGGGGAACCCCAAGTGGCTGGATTGAGGGGAGGCTGGAGAGGGGGTCCTTGGGACCCCAAAACCTCCCTGAATCCAAAAGCAGGACCCTGGAGAGGGGGGATCCCCAGGACCCATGGGATCCCCACCAGCCCTGAGATGGGGGACTATTGAAGTGAAGGGGAGAACGACCATCCTGGTAATGCATCGAACTCCAACTTTATTGATCAATCAATCACCTTAAATAACAGTGCTAACGAACGCCATGAATATTCTGTAATCCAATGTCATGATAGGCTAACAGAGAAATTTCTAACCACTCCCTTTGTTTTACAATACCTACAATTGTTTATTAAAAACAGAAACCAAAAACAGAAACCAGAAACTAAAACAGAAACCAGTGTTCCCAAAACTTTTACATCTGCTCTCAGGATGGCAGGCCTTCCCAGAGATGGTGTTCTACTTGTTATGGGAAGACAATCTGAGAACTCCATTGTTTATAGAATGATGCCTGAGAGAGTCTAATTGTTTATACAAATCAGAAGGCTGAGAACTGTTAGAAACTGCTTTTACTTTTCCCCTATACTTTTCTCTCAATTGTATGTCTCATGGCCTTTTCTTTAAGCCATTCCTGAAAAACTCTCCAACATTTCCCCTGTTTTTTCTTTTTTAAGAAAGGAGGTTAGTTTGTAGGTTTTTTCTATTATCTTACTGACTATTTTTTGAATGCAACAAGGTAAGATAATGGTGAAGTTTTTCCTCACAGAAACTCTTGTGGAGGAGGCATTACCTCCTGTTCACTATCAGGGGCAAAGAAAAAAGAAGGGAACTAATCCACTATGCTTGGCAACACTTTAAACTTCAGAGCAGCTTCATGTGGGCCTCATAACCAACTCCAAAAGTGCAGACCCCGCTCTGCCAGGGCTCAGCTGCACCAAAGGCCTGAGGATAAACAGGACACTCAGTGTCAGAAATGTGATCCTGTGGAGAAGGATCAGAACCAGTGCTCAGAAGTGGAATAATGATAACTTGCTTAAATAACAAGATCCACCCTGCGCTTGGGCTGGTATTCCATTCCAGGCTCTATCTCCGCAAATTAAAAATATCTTAGGTGTCATAATAGTAGAGCCTTTACTCTGGTTATAAAGCTGTTTGGACACTATTTCCAGGTTTAGAGATGAATCCAGAGTAGCCCATGTCTGTTTATGCTGACTCATCCTTTGGAAATTAGAGTAATCAAAGCTGAACTGCAATTATCTAATGCTTGATTGGGATCTCTTCTTATAGGGCCTACAACAGAATGTTGTGTTAAAGGCACCAGTCTTCTACACCTTATTGAGGCTATATATGATGTACTTTGATCTTTAACCTTTTTCAAAATACACTGTACCTCCCACTGATAATAAGCTAAGATTTTTGCTCATGAGATTTATAAAGGTCTGAAGCTGAGGCAGTGTTTAGCCCTGTCTCATTCCGTAGTGCCTGCTCCCAATTATGTTCCCAGATATGCCTATAATTACAGGTGTGGCACCATAAATGAAAAAGTAACAACTGATCACAACCCCCACAACACAGTGCAACCCAAGCAGCACAATTTAGGCTGTGACATTCAAGACAGTCCTCTTTTGCCAGTCCTTGTATATGTAAAGATGATAATGATTCAATAATGTCAATCAGTTCTCTGGTCGTCCGGGCAACGGCGTGTTAAGGCCTTATCAGGCATTGCACAACAGGTGGTAATTGGACTAAGAAAAGAAAGCTGTTAACTGTTTTCATTCATGCAACCTGGAGAGAAGGTGAAAAAGTCTGAAAATAATTCTTTCTATCCTTGGATTTATCACATCCACCTTTTTTCATGAGCTTCCCAGAAATGTTCAAAGTCAGTTTTCAGTTTGTAATCCTTTAGTCATTTGGCTCAAATGGCATCAACTGGGAGATTCTCAGTCCTTTGTTAATTTGGAGTAGTGAAAAGATAGTATGCATTTAAGGCACTTAAAATATTTAACTTAGCAGACTTATTTGCAAATCATGTAAAATCACTTAAATCTAATTCAAACTTAACAGAATCTAACTTAACTTACTTAATAATACTTAACAAAATTTAATTTTCTTTAAATCTCACACAACTCAAACCTATATATAATTTAAACTTAGCAGACCTCGAACCCAACCGAAAACAAACTCAACAATTTTAACCTTAACATTTAATGGCACTTAATTGATAACTTAACTTAAACTACTTAATAACAGATAAAACTTACTATAGAAATAATATATGGCATTCACTATAACTCACTCACGGGCCCGATTCCTAAACACTCAACCAAAACAACCTTTCTCACGTCTTTGCTGCAGCATTTATACCAAAAAACACACTCACAACATCTCACTCATACAATCAATCCAACACATCTCAACATTTTTAAACTTTTCAAAACACAGCTTTAAAGTCTAATGTTCCACCGGCCCAGCCATCCGGGCTTCTAATGTTTAAGGTCTCTGGTAATACAGGTGTTTCCAAGACAGCATAACCAATGCCGAGCCAAATCGGCCTTTACGCTGATTTCTGCTTTACAGTCTGTGCTGGGGAGAACAAAAGATCTTTACTAACTTAGGTGAAAAACATCCTGACAGCAATAGTCCTTGGTGTCGCTTGTTTAGTTTCACTAATCTTTTAATTGCAATAGGAATCTTTTCTTTTGTTGACAAGAGTCACAATTATTACGGCTGTTAGATCTCAAACTGTAGCTTTTGCCGGCTACGGGGCGGAGGGAGAAGCGCTCCCGCTCGAAAAAGCACTCTGAAGTCGGAATCCGCTAAGGAGTGTGCAGGACGAAAACTATCAATGCACAGCATGATTGCTCCTCCATCACCTGCTCTCTGATGTCCAGTTACTGTTCCCAAGCAGCAACTAGCCGCCCGTGGACATCTGGCCCCCAGTTCACACATGAGGGCGATGCGGCTCCGGTCGCTCCCCCCGCGGCGCTCTTTGTTCACTTCCGGCGCGGCTCTCAGGGTGGCGTGGCTTGGTTTCTGCGGCGGCGGCTCCGCTCTTGGGGCGGCGCGGCTGCTCCCGCGCAGTGGCTCCGCTCTCGGGGGCGGCGCGGCTCGGCTCCTGCGGCGGCGGCTTTTGATCTTCCCGCCACTGCCTCCGGTGCGCCCATGCCGAGTTCGGAGTAGCACAGCACTGCAATTCTACCATAAATCACCGAATTCACACATTCCCGTTAATCCGTAAACCATATGGAAAATCCCTTTACCGTAACTATAAGTCCAAAGTCCTGTTAAATCCTTTTGCCAATTCATCTCTGCTTTGCGCTGCGGGTCACTCCCTTCGCAGCGGTTCAGCTTCGCCCGCGGTGGCTTCCTGTGGTGTCGGGTTGAAGGCTTCCTGTTGCGGGGGATTAGAGGCAGGAAAAGGTACCGATGATGCAGCGATGACTTCTGTTGGTGCTTGGCATTCCCGGCGCAAGCGGCCCGTGCCTTCGCAGCATTTCGTGCGGCCCTCTTTATTTGATGTTGCAAACGCAGCGGACGTTTGAAGAGGTGCAAAAGCGGCTAACACCTGACTCTGAGAGGACCTTGCCTGTTCTTGCAAACCTATTCCTATCTGTTTAAGTGCATCTACCACAAAAGCCTGCTGGCCAGTAGGAATGAGCGCCATTCTTTCTAATGCTTCCTCGATAGTCCAATTTGCACCTAGAGTGTTAAGTATGTTTCTAGTAGCAGAGTTACAATTTTGAATACAACACT
This sequence comes from Melozone crissalis, assembly GCF_028551555.1. Taxonomy (NCBI): domain Eukaryota; kingdom Metazoa; phylum Chordata; class Aves; order Passeriformes; family Passerellidae; genus Melozone; species Melozone crissalis. The sequence goes on along the minus strand of NW_026535896.1, from coordinate 6,168,492 downwards.
GTTTAAGGAGAGCCTCGCGCATAAATTCTGCTACTCCGGCTCTCTCAATTGCAGCCGCAGCTCTATCAACAAAAGCGCCAAAGGTCTCATCTTTGCTTTGCTTAATTCCCATATACACTGGTACCCCTCCTGGTTCCTTTACCTTATCTATCGCGAGTCTGACTAACCGCATTGCCTCCCGGCACTTTTCCGGACCTATTAAAACTTGTGCATCAGTACGAAGAAAACGTCCCAGACCCATAAACTCATTTATAGTGATACCATGCAAGGGATCCCCCGGCTGTCTCTGAACTGCCACACATTCATTAGCTAAAGCTTGCCAGTGGGCGTTAAACAGCAATTGTTGATGTTGAGTAAAAATTAATTTAACTATCCCACGACAATCATTAACAAGAAGGATACTGGTGTCAAAAATATAATCGAGCATTTGCTTAGCTGGTTCACTCTTAAAGCCAAACTGACTAACCGTAGCTCGCAACTGAGATAACAGCTTCCAGTCAAGAGCGCTAATTGTGGCTTGAAAACCTCCTCCAGACTGGGGGTTAAAGACAACCGGACAAGCCAGTTCTCGAGCCGAACTTATCAGCTCCTGATCTCCCTTTTCAATTGCATCTTTGGCCAGGGCAGCCCACGCGTCCCGTCTTTCCCTCGCAATCGCCGCCGCCAAGCCGATTTCCGACCCAGGGACCGGCTGATCGCTTATCGGGAACGGAGTACACGTATTTGGCCCCAGCTGCTGAGACGCAGCAGGTACGGGAGAGTCAGAGGTGCTCTGTGTAGCCTGCGGCAAAGCAGACAACAAGGCACCCCGCGGAGCTTGGCTCGTTAGGGGGGCTGCGAAGCGGGTACTAAAGCAGTCTGCGTAGCCTGGTTTGTAGGCTGGCTCGTAGCCGGGCTTGTAGCCTGGCCCGTTAAGGGGGGCTGCGCGGCGGGCAGCGAGGCGGTCTGCGCCTGGCTCATAGTGTGACTCATAGCCTGGCTTTCCGAGGGAGGCGGTGAAGCAGGTAATAAAACTGTCCGCGTCGCGGGGCCAAGAGGAATTCCCGCGTTCTTATCAAATTCCCTATCTTGATCGCATTCTTTGTTACGATCATAAGCGGCAGTAGCCTGGTGAGCAGCCCTTTTTTCAGCTTGAATCCGCAACAGTTCGGTGTTAACGACCCGCCATAATTTACCCCACTTCTTAGCAGTTTTATCATCATCTAACGTAGCCTGCCACAATAAATCACCAAATCTACGCCACTCCAACAATTCGTGAACTGTGTGAGGATTTATAAAGATCCCCCTTTCTAGGCCATAAGTTAAAAGGCCCGGTAAATCTTTCTGTAAATCTATTCCCTTAATTTGCCGTTTTTGCAAAAGGGTAATAAAAAGTTCATATGCGGCTTGCCTTTCCATACCTATGTGCGCACGTTGCAGCTCTTCAAATCAAGGTCGCGGCCGCACGTCTCGGACGAGCCTATCTGTATAGTCGCTCGCAGCGCAGCGCGGGCCGGCGGGTTACTCTCCGCTTTGTCTTCCGCGCTTTTTCGCCGTTCCGGCTGCAGTTTTGATCTTACGGAACCCGAACCTGTCTTCACTTCGCGTGGCGTTCGCTTCCCCGTGGTGTTCGCTATCACGGTCGGAGGTCACCATATATTGAAGTGAAGGGGAGAACGACCATCCTGGTAATGCATCGAACTCCAACTTTATTGATCAATCAATCACCTTAAATAACAGTGCTAACGAACGCCATGAATATTCTGTAATCCAATGTCATGATAGACTAACAGAGAAATTTCTAACCACTCCCTTTGTTTTACAATACCTACAATTGTTTATTAAAAACAGAAACCAAAAACAGAAACCAGAAACTAAAACAGAAACCAGTGTTCCCAAAACTTTTACATCTGCTCTCAGGATGGCAGGCCTTCCCAGAGATGGTGTTCTACTTGTTATGGGAAGACAATCTGAGAACTCCATTGTTTATAGAATGATGCCTGAGAGAGTCTAATTGTTTATACAAATCAGAAGGCTGAGAACTGTTAGAAACTGCTTTTACTTTTCCCCTATACTTTTCTCTCAATTGTATGTCTCATGGCCTTTTCTTTAAGCCATTCCTGAAAAACTCTCCAACAGGGGACCAACCATAACCCAAGAGGGATGAGACTGGAAATGGGAAACTCCTGGTAGCTTTTTTTGTTCACTCTTGATTTTTGGACATCAGGTGAGTTCTAGAAATGGAGGTGGGTGGGAGGAATTCCCTACCCAAGGCATTCACACCTTGTTTTTCCCCAAACCAGCATTTTCCCCAACCCTCCCACCGTAACATCCCCCCTGTCCCGCTCTGGGTGAGCTCAGTCCCAAAACTTGACAATGATCCTGGTTGTAGTCTCACTCCATGTTTAGACACACTCACAGTTCTGTATTTAATCACATCCCAGTCCCAATCTCGTTTATCCCCAGACCCAATACCAACCCCAGCCCTAAAGCTAATAACATGTCTAGCCTTAACCCAAATCTCAGCTCTAATCCAAATCTCAGCCCCGAACCCAGCCCCAATTCCAGCCCCTTCCTAAATCCTCAGCCTCAAACCAAATCCCAGGTTCAGCCCTTCTGGGGCTTTGGGGGTGTCTCTGTCCCTGTGACCCCAATGATGTTTGGGTGGGGTCACAGCAGGGCTGAGAGGGACAGAGACCTCCCGGCCTCCCCAGGTGTGAGAAGGTGGGAGAGCCCCCCCAGCCCCGAGAACCCTCAGTGGTGAGAGGGACACAGAGCCCCTGGTCCCCAGCCCTGCACAGGCATTGCCTGAGGCCAGAGGGATGGAGACCCCCCAAATATCTCCCAGGGTGAGGGGACAGAGAGCCCCGAGCATCCCATGGGCTGAGAGGGACAGAGACTGCCCTGAGCACCCCCTGGCACAGGGGTGAGAGGGAGGGAGACCCCCTCCAGGCATTCCTTGGAGATGGAGACCCCCAGGGGAATGGCCTGGGGAGAGAGGGACAGGGACACCCCTGGGGAGTGGTCGGGGGTGACAGGGACAGGGACAACCCCTGGGGAATGGTCTGGGGTGACAGGAACAGGGACACCCCTGGGGAATGGCCTGGGGTGACAGGGACAAGGACAACCCTCCCCAGCGCCTCCCAATCATCCCCCAGGGCAAGAGGCAAAGAGACCCCTCGAACATCCCCTGGGCACTGGCCAAAATTAACTTGGCAAAAATCAAACTTAATCCTACAGAAAATATTTGGATGAATATTTGATTTCCCACAAGTCACATGTGATGAAAACACAAACAAATCCCAAACATGAATAAAGTGACAATAGAAGCAATTCTGTGGCAATTCCAAGTTTCATTCATTCCTGAACAGCTCCAGCTCAGCTCCTGGCATGTTCCAATTAAAGAAAAGTGGAAATTAAGTCCAATACAGATTCTGAAATGGAAGGGGAAGCTTTGTGTAGCTGTCACAAAGGTGACAGGGATGAAGAGAAAAATTATTCTCACATTTGGCAAAGCCCTCAAGCCTGCAAATTCAGAAGTTATTCCAGAATTTAGCTACTTGAGCTGGGCTTCTCGTGGGACTTTCAGCAGCCTTGTGTTCCTCACCGTGGAGTGAATGAACCTTGTCAGTCTCGCTGGTATCATTTGCTCCCTTTCCTCCAGTGATTTTAACAAACTTTTCAAGGAAGGACAACAAAATATTTTCTTTACACTGGCCACCCACAACAGCCATTTTCCTCATCAGTTCTCCTGTAAGATGGTCAGAGGAAGCTGCATCCAAGTTTCCAAGAGCTCCTCCAGAGAGAACTACAACCTCCTAAGTGGAGGGAACCATGATGTTGTCAAAGGTACTTGGGATCAGACAAACGTGCCCTGAACTCATTGTGCCAAAATAATGTCACAATCTGGCTAAGAAAATTATTAGAGAGAAGCCTATGCCCCAATGAGGGGGTAATGAGACTGAATTTAATATGGATTTTATTGAATAGTAAATATGAGGTGTAGAGAGAGATGGAAAGAAAGAGAAAGGGAGGAGAGCAAGGGAGTGACAGAGACAGAGACCTCCCCTGGGGCAGGACATTGTCCCCTGTGTGTGGGGGTTTTACAGCTGAGCCAGTTGGGTAAGGGGGGTGGTGTTCACCCCCTGAGCAGGGATTACCCCACTGTTTCAGGTTGCAATGTAAGATGTAAACAAATGCATGTTTTCAATCACCATCTTCATCAACTGGTATAAACAGGTGGGGCAGTGTTCTTTATCTCTTCCATGACTCACCCCTGATAACGCCCTCCAGGGGAGATATCTTCTGTGAATGGGCCATTGAGTGTCACTGCAGGACTGATAAAATTCCATCATCCCATTGTGGGATGCTCTGCCCAGGGGGAGGGTACAAGCATTCCTACCTGGATATAAGCTGAGGCTTTCAACACCAGGAGCAGCTTGCCTGCTGGATTCCCAGAGGACAAGAGCTCCATACCCACCACTGGACTTTCAGAGGAAGACCAGAGCCATCTACAGGATCACTGCTTGAACAGAATCACGTTGATCACTCGACCAGGACTGCAGCCACCATTAAATGAGACTGCTGCCATAACCCTGACCCACAGGGTGTTGGGTTATGTCCTGACTCTGTCAGTTTAAGGCAGTGTTTCTGTATCATTGCCTTGATCTGAATTTTCTTATTAAATTGTAATTCGTACTTAGACTGTCCCCCTGGTTTGCCTTCAAACCAGAACAAAAGACAATGTGCGCACGCTTTGTTTTCCTCCCAGAACAGAATTTCCCATTCCCAAATCTTGATTGGATGGAGGAGGAGGCTGCAGAGGAACAGGAAGGAGCCCCAGGAGAGCCAGGCAGGTGAGGAGGAAGTCAGTGCCCCTTTCCCCCTCTCTCCTGCTCCATCTCCCAGCCCAGCACAGCCCCCGACTGCAGGACAACCCCGCTGCCAATGCCGTCCTGCTGGGGATGCACTGGGGGGATCTCCTTCCCCTTCCTGTGGCACGGAGGCAAATCCCATCCTCTCCTTGTCCTTCCTTCCCCGGGGAAGGAGCTGAGGATGAAGTCCAGGGAGGACAAATCTCCATAGCAGAACCTTGTGGGAGAGACCATTTTGAGTGACTCCAGGGCACAGGAATCCAATGGGGAGGAAAAGTCACAGAGATCCCACATGAGGAGGGGCTCCAAACCCAGCCCAGGTGCTGTGAGGAGGAAAGACCCACCCTGGGCCAGGAAGGTGGGCAGAGCTTCAGCCAGAGCTCAGAGCTGGTGGTCCATGAGCAGCTTCATGATGGGGAGAAGCCCCACAAGTGCTTGGAGTGTGGGAAGAGCTTCAGCAGAGCAGCACCCTGATTTGCCACCAGATGATCCACACTGGACAATGGCCCTATGAGTGTGGGGAGTGTGGGAAGGGCTTCAGCCACAGATCCACCCTTGTGACCCACCAACACATCCACAGTGGGGAGAGGCCCTATGAGTGTCCCAAGTGTCAGAAGAGGTTTCAGATCAGCTCCCATCTCATCCACCACCAGCAGATTCACACCGAGGGGAGGCCCTTCTGCTGCCCTGATGATGGGAAGGGCTTCACACATAACTCCACCCTTGTCACCCACTGGCACATCCACACCAGCAAGAAGCCGTATGAGTTTGGGGAATGTGGGATAAGCTCCAGCTGCAGCTCTCACTTGATCCATCACCAGAGAATCCTCACTGGGGAGAGGATTCCCCACAAGTGTGGGGAATGTGAGATGACCTTCAGTTGGAGGTCCCAGCAGATCGTCCACCAAATGATCTACACTGGGGAGAGGCCCTACGAGTGTCCTGAGTGTAGGAAGAGGTTTCAGACCAGCTCCCATCTTCTCCAGCACCAATGGATTCACATGGATGAGAGGCCCTTCCGTTGCCCCGACTGTGGGAAGGGCTTCAAGCACAATTCCCACCTCATCACCCACAAGCACATCCACACTGGGGAGAGGCCCTACGAGTGTCCCCAGTGTGGGAAGAGCTTCTCCAGCAGCTCTCACTTGACCAGACACCAACGGAGGCACCGGTAAGGGAAGTCCTTCAAATGCCCCGACTGCAAGAAGAGCTTTGTGCACTGCTCAAACTTCATCCCCCATGTGAGGACCCATGTTGGTCAGAGCCCTGCTGATCCACATTCCCTGTGATCCATGTTAGGAAGACAGATGGCTGGTTATCCTTTTGGTTTGGCCCTAATTTTCTTGAGAATTATCTTCTTTCCTTAAAACCATATAAAATAGGACTAAAAAGAAAGAAATTGATCAGAGATGTTTTAAGTCCCACCATTTCACAGGTATTTCAGGGGGAATTTAGGTTTGGGGACATATTCTGGAAGATTTGTGGGTTCTTCTCTGGCAGAAGCTTTGTCCACCTTCCTGGCACAGGGTGGTTCTTTCCTCCTCAGAGCGTCCTGGGCTGCATATGGAGCCTCTCACCCTGTGGGATCTCTTGGGCTTTTCCTCCCTGTTGGATTCTTTCAGGTAGTGTTCTCCATCTCTTTGCATTCCAAGAGCCAAGAGGGATCAATCTGTTGCCTCAAAATCACTCAGTCCCACTGAAAACAACTAAATCTTACCCTAAAAAGGCTCAGTTGCACCTTATCATGCCTTGTTCCCACCTCAGAAAAATTCAGTCCATGCTGAAATTACTCAATTCCACAGCCTCCAGTGTGAGATGGGATTAGAGGGAGATGGGAAGAAATGGGATCCAAATGTGAGGGTGTGGGATCAGGTTTCTGTGGGGCTGGGGGGTTGGGACATATTTAATAGGAAATAAAACTTTTAGAATTACTGATTTCTGTCCCATTCATTTTCAGTCAGTTCCAGTTTGTTTTTCAGAGTGCCACCTTCTCAGCTTATTGTGTTTGTGTCCTCCTTTCTCTCCTGCCTCTCTTTGCCTGCTCTGTTTCTCTTTCAGTGACTCTCTTGACCCAGGGCAGCTCCCAGCAAAGACCCTGCCCTGATTTCATTCCCAATCCACGAGCTACAACAACCATGGATGAAGTTATGAAGGCTGGCAGTGAAATGTCACTGTAAGATCTTGCTCCACTTGGCTTTTGGCTCCTTCTTAAGAGCTTTGCCTTCAGAGGCAGGAACATCTTTTCCTGGCTGGGAACTGGAATTCCAGCCCCTGGGAGTGTGTGTCGTGGATCCCAGAAGGGCATTCCTGAGGCTCCCAGGGAGCTGCTCCTGCCGTGCCTCCCAAGGAGCTGTGCAGGGCCAGGGGACAAGATCCAGCAGCTCTGTTGGTTCTGCAGTGCCACAACAGCCCCTGGTTCCATGAGTTTCCCTACTGCCAACAGTGGCTCCTTGGTTCCCATGATGCCCTGCTGTGTCACCATGGATATTTGGTGCCATGAAGTTCTTCAGTGGCACAATGGCCTCCCTCGCTCCATGAGCTTCTACAGTGTCGAAATGGCCTCCTTGGATGGGCAGTGTCACCATGGACCATTGGCTCCATGCAGCCCTGCTGGGTCACCATGGACTCCTTGGTTCCATGAAGTTCTGGGGCTGTCTCCATGGTCTCCTTGGATCCACAATGTCACAATGGACAACTGGATCCACGTGGCCCTGCTGTGTCACCATGGCCCCTTGGTTCCATGGGACCCCGCGTCAGAATTGACTCCTTGCTTCCACGTCACCCCCTCAGTGTCAAAATGGCCCCTTCATTCCATGAGGAACACAAAAGTTTTGTAGAAAAATTGAGCAAATCCTGCTGAACACACCTGGGAACATCTGTTTGCATTCAAGAGAGAGGTTAAAGGTGAGGATGGCACCAGCAGCTTCCATCTGCAACAGAGATCCATGGAAAGGACAGGGACCGAGAATTCAGCTGGAATACTCAGAGAATTCTGCTTCCAGAGATCATTTCTGCTCACACTGTCCCTTGGAGAAAGGTGACACCTTTCCAGGCAGCCTGTACTGAGCAGGTGGTTCCTGAGTGGGGTTTGTTGTTCAGGAAACCTGCTCTGGCTTTTCCATTCTTTCCTTCCCAACAGGAAAACTTCTCCTGGGCCTGTGTGCAGGCAGAGCCCTGATGAGAGCAGGTGGGACATGGTGCAATGGGCTGGACATGGAGCTGCAGAGCTCAGGGGACAAGGTTCTGCTGCAGGGCACAGGGATGTCAGTGGCAGGTGGGCCCTGACAGATATGGTGAGGCTGGGGGTGAGGAGCAGCTTGTCCAAACAGGGTCAGCCCTCAAGGGGCTCATTCTTCTCTGTGCCCAGACCTCCTAAGGAGACATTCAGCATCAAGGTTACCTGGGGAATGCTTCTATCAGCTCTTCTCTGATCTGGAAAATAAAAATACACACTTGATTAATAAAAATGCCATGAGGTGCACTTTGAAATCTTTCTCCTTAATGGAACAACAAACTGGCTCCAATCAACTGCACAAGCCCTGGACACTTGAAGACCACTGAAGGAAGGGAAAGAGCCCCCAAGGGCTTTCTCTATTTTATTGAGCCCCACAGCGGTTTAGGGGCTGAGTCCAGGACCCTCAGGTGCTGAGAGAAGGCTGAAGAAACTGCTCAAGGAATCAGCAGCAAAAGTCCAAGTCCCTTGGAGCAGCACTGGGCCCCACTGAGGGCAGGGAGTGCCAAAAGCTCCCCAGGGACTGCTGAGAGCAGATCCTTGAGGCCAGGATTGCAGGGAGCCAAAGGCTCTGAGCAGGGAACTGCAATGCTGAGCAAGGCCTGGGCTGGTTGGGGGAAGCAGAAAGGCCAAGCCCTGAGCCCAGCCTGGGACAGCAGGGCCTGTCCCTCATGAGTGGCTTGGGGCTGTTTGTGGGGCAGTGGGATGTGAGGGGCAGCAAGGACAAATGTCATAAACCTGTGTGACACTGCAGATCCTCATGGAACCAATGGGCCAGTGGGACACAGTGGGAAGTTGTGGAACCAAGGGGATCATTGTGGCACTGTTGGGGCCCATGGAACCAAGGGGCCAGTGGGACACTGTGGGGCCTCATGGAAACAAGAGGCCATTGTGAGCCTGCAGGGCTGGAACACCCCAGAACACTGAAATGCTGGGGGTAACCAAAGGTTCCTTCCCTTGAGTTTGGTGCACATGAGAAACACCAACCAGATATTCTCAACATCGCCAGATGCAAAGAATATTCTTGCTAGGAAGGGACTTAAAATGATCATCAAGTCCAGCTCTTAAGTGAATGGCCCACACAGCGATTGAACTCACAGCCTTGGTGATATCAGCACCATGCTCTAACCAACTGTGCTGACATCAAAATTACACCAAATTTTACTGGCAAAATACAGACAGTCAAGTAACTTTGGCAAAGTTTTAATACAACACCCACTTCAACATGAAACTCTTATTGTACCATTAACTTAGCCATTTAACCTAAAAACCTTTAACCCTTAAGAGGTTACCCAAAAATGTTCCAGGTAAGTAGGATTAGAAGGAGAAGAAATAGAGAATAACAGAAAGACAGTGTTGTCACATTATGTCCCAGTACAAGCTGGTTTGTACTGCGCAAATAATTCATTTATAAATAAGAAACCCAGCTGGCTCCATAAAACCAACCCCTGCGTTGACTGACAGCGGTCAGTCAACCTCAACTAATTACAGAACCTCAACTAATTACATTGCATCCTAAGCTGCAGACGTCTCACTGGTCCAGGAGCTGGGCAGTGTAAAAGATCAGACCAATGGGCTATCCAGACCGCATTTTTCATACCTCTCTTTATAAATAGGAGCTGGAGGAATAAATGCTCTCTGTTGACGCATGGACATTGGGTGAGTGGTTGTCTTTGTTGCCAATCCACTCTGCTCCACAATCACAAGACAGACAGTCTATAGAAAGACATGCACATATGTACCAACTTCTCATGCAACCATGGGTCACCTGTGAGAATGCAGGTCCAAGGACACCATGGTGACACTATGGAACCTCAAGGAACCATGGCTCAATTGTGACAATGCAGGTCCAGGGACACCATGGTGACACTACAGATCCTCATGGAGCCAACGGGGCCATGGTGTCCAGGTTTAGAGCAAATTTGGGGGAGAATCCCCCAAAGGAGCTCCGGTGGGAAAAGCAGATCCAATCAGCCCCTCCCCCCAACTGGTCCGGGAGGAAAAAATACCTCCTTGGAGAAAGGTGGAAAAGGACTGTTTATTAAACAATAAGACCAAAACAATATCAAAACAATGAGACCCCTTGCCACTCTAAAAGAGATGACAAACTGAGAAAACCCCGGGTTCAAGCAGCAGCTCACTCAGTCTCTGATCAGTCCCTCCGGTGCTGGAATTGTCGCAGGCCAGGCCTGGCCCGGTGGGCCACAGCTGCAGCTGCCGGTGCTCTTCTGGGTGTTCAGTCCAGAGCAGTTTCAAGAGGTCCAAAGAAAAAGGAAAAAAAACAGTCCAGGGAACTTCTTTGCCTCAGCTAGCTAACACTAACTAAAAAGCAAAAGAAGAACTCCCTGCCCCGCTGTCCGTCCGCAGACAACACAGTCCAGGAGCAGGAATGTGGAGGAGTGAGTGCAGTGTCTGAAAACAAACTGCACGCTTCTTCTCTCCCCCTCCTTCACTCTCTGTAACACTCTTAAAGGTACAAAACTTATTATTATTCGACATAAACAGAATGATACGATTGGGGATAAAAGCATCATATAGTCAACCCAGGACACATGGTGACACTGTGGAGCCCCATGGAACTGAGGAATCCATTGTGACTGATAGGCAAGATGTCTTTACAGACAATTTGATGGGTGAATGTAGGGGTATTAACATCCTTGAATTGGGTCTTAATGTTTCTACTAACTTCAAGCAACAGGTTTATTACAGAGCCCAGATGGCTCGGCTTCTGAAACAGGTGAATGGGTTTGCATGAGCTTGAGTTAATGAACTTTGGGTTAAAATGACGAGTTCAAGAGGGGAATATGGGGTTGGGGATTCAGGAAGGCTGTACCTTCCTCATACCTCAACCAATAGGGAATAGAAGAGGGCAACATGCAGCCAGGAGCTTAGGATAAAAAGAGGCTACACCCTCTGAAACCTCAAAAGAGAAAACCCTGTGGGCATGTGCCCTGGTGGATTCTCTCCCTTTATTCCATTAAAGTTGAAGGACTCTTCTCTCTCCTTTATGGACACTGGCTTTTCATAGTGTGATTTTCCGTACATGACACTCTGGAACATCACACAACCAAGGAGCCATTGTGACACATCAAGGCCCTGTTGGAACAGAAAAACCATTGCTGACAGTACAGAACTCATGGAAAGGCGCCATTGGAACAATGCAGATCCAAGGACACCATGGTGACACTATGGAACCTCATGGAATCAGAGAGACCATTGTGACACTCTGGTACCTCAGAGAATCAGGGGGACCATTACGAAATTCAGGACTCCTGTAGAACCAAGGGTCAAGGATGAAGCTGTGGGGCCCATAGAACCAAGGAGCCATTGGGACACAGCGCGGCCGCAGGGAGCCGAGGGGCCATGGTGACATTGCAAGGGCTCAGGGAAGCATGGGGCTATTGTGACACTACAGAAGAAAGGAGAACAATGTGACACTCCAGGGCCTCGTGGAACCAAGGAGACCATTGTGACACTGTGGGACCCCATGGAACCCAAGGGGTCAGGGAACAAGGCGACAGGGAACAGGTATGGCTGGTTTGGCCACCCAGAGGCTGCTGGACAGGTCTGGCTGACTTTGGCATGTCAAGGCTGCTTCTCCTCTGCCCCTGAAGCACTGGGACTCTGGGCTTTCCTTTCTATGGGAGAGAATTGTCCTTCCCCTCCAGGAGCTCATGGTCAAAACTGGGATTCCTCCCCCAAATTTTCTTATATGCAAAGATTGTTCCCAGATGAAATCTGCCAGGAGAGACACATCTGGCTGCCTTGGCCACCCAGGGGCCACCTCTCATCTGCCTTTAAAACACTGGGACCATGTGCTTTTCTTTCTTATGGGAAAAAACCATCCATCTCGACTAGGTGCCCATGGCCAAAACTGAGAATCTGCCTCCAGAATTCCCCATATCCAAGGATAGCTCCCAGACAAAAGCTGCCAGGACTGATAAGTCTGGCTGGCCTTGGCTTTCTGAGGGCTGACAATCATCTGCCTCTGAAACACTGGAGCTTTGTGCTTTCCTTCCTAATGAAAAGGACTTGTCTTCCTGTCCAGGCACTCATAGCCAAAACTGAGATTCCACCTCCAAAATGCCCTATGTCCAAGGAGAGTCCCAAGATGAAAGGTGCCAGGACAGACAGGTCTGGCTGTGTTGGCCTAAGGGTGGCCACCTCTCATCTTCTTCAAAACCACTTAGACTTGGCATTTTTTTTCCTATTGGTAAAAACCATCCATCCTGACCCGGTGCCCATAGCCAAACCTGGAATTCTACCTCCAAAACTCCGTACATCCAAGGATTGCTCCCAAATGAAAGCCAGACAGGTCTAGCTGACCTTGCCACTTGGGAGCTGTCCCTCACCTGCCTCAAAACACTGTGGCTCAATGCTTTCCTTCCTATGGAAAAGAACCATCCTTCTTCTCAAGGAATCCAAAGTCAAAATTGAGATTTCTCCTCTGAAATTCCAAATATCCAAGCACTCCTCTATGACAAAAGCTGCCATAACAATCAGGTCTGGCTGGCTTGGGAGCCAGGACAGGAGCCACCTGTCTCCTCTTCTGCCTTTGAAACACTTGGGCTCCGTGCTTTCCTTCCTCTGAAAAAGAACTGTCATTCTTATCTACAAAGAAATGGCCAAAATTGGGATTCCACCTCCCAAATTCCCTATATCCAAGAGTTACTTTCATACAAAAGCAACTAGAACAGAGAGGTCTGGCTGACTTAGGCCTCTGATGGCCACCTTTCGTTTGCCCCTCAAATATTGGTGTTCCCTGCTTTCCTTCCTATGTAAAAGAACCACGCTTCTCCTCCAGGTGCCCATGTCTGAAATTGGGATTCCACCTCCAAAATTCTGTATATCCAAGGGTTGCTCCCAGGTAAATCTGTCAGTACCATCAAGTCTGGCTGGCCTTGGCCTCTGGTGGATGCCCCTGCAACACTGGGGTTGGGTTCTTTCTTTCCCATGGAGATCCCTGGGACACTGTGGGGACCTCATGGAACCAAGGGGATCATTGTGGCACCACTGGAACCCATGGAACCAAGGGGATCATGGTGGCACCACTGGAGCCCATGGAACCAAGGGGCCATGGTGACACATCGGAGCTTCATGGAACACAGAGACCATTATGACTCTGTGGGGCCTGATGGAACCATGGAGACCATTGCGATCCTTCAGGGCCTCGTGTCACCAAGGGGGTATTATGACACCTCAGGTCCTCATGGAAGCAAGGGACCACTGGGACACTGTGGGGCCCCATGGAACCAAGGGAACAGGGAGCAGGTCTGGCTGCAAGCACTGAGCCCAGCTGGGGTCAGGGAACCATCTGCAGGCCCCAGGTGAGATATGAACTCTTTCAGTGCTTCCATCCTCCCTCCAGTGAGAGAAAAGGACAAAGTGCAGGCACATAGAGGAGCAACATGAAGACACCAAGGTCATGAAGAGGAAGTCGAGTCCCAGATGGGAGGGATGAGGAGATGTCCTGATCTTGGGGCTGAAATCCTCTTGTAAAGCCATGGAGAAGGATGTAACTGATACATCAGACTCTCCTTTTCCCTGTATCGCATTGAAAAGTACAAGGAAATTACTTGTTCAGCAAAGGCCTCCATGCTAAAGTAGCAAATGTCAAAGTAGCTGTGATCCCATGAGAAGTTTGAACATGGAAAAAGGGAAGTGTGATGAGATCCTGTGCCTTCACAGGGAGAAGAAAAAGATGTCCTCAGAGATGAAGATGATTTCAGAAATAGATGAAGAGAATCTTTGCTCTTACACAGCTTATCTTTTAACTAATACCCCATAAGTTGACATGGCCCGTAAACACAACTGTAAAAGAGCTTTGAACAACTGGGAGGGATGTCAGAATTGTAGATTTTTCTGGGCAGTTGCTATTCATGGAAATTGAGAGCGACAAGAGAAGTGTCTCTTCTGGAGAAGTCTCCATAGCATGAAAGAGAGACTCCTCTCCTTAAGTGAACTCAAGAAAGACTATTCTAGTTGGGGTAAACTGACTGAAAATTCTAGGTTTGTCTCTTTATATTGTCATTAAGAAAGAAAAGGTTGTAGGGAGAGGAGAAGTTTTCTGAAAGTTTTGTTCCTATTACTCTTTCTTTTAGTTGCTATTAATGAACTTTTCCTTATACCCTCTTAAAGTTTTGAGCCTGCTTTGGCATTCTCCTAATCTTATCACACAGGAGGAAATGAGTAAGTATATTCTAGTGAGTGCACTGGTAATTAGCCAACACTGAACCCACAACAATAAATGCTGCATGCTCCAAGAAATCTCAAATTGGTGAACCAAAACCACTACAGAAATATTTCTGATGAACTGCACTAGAGCAGAGGGAAATAAAGGCAGAGCCATGGTTTCTCAGGACTTGTTTGATCCTAAAAACCCCTATGGTGCATTTGGAGCTGAGCCGTGGAATCTCAGGGCCTGAGAGGAGATTGCACAAACCTTTCCAGGAGTCAAAGTCAGAAGAAAATCCCAAAGTGTCTCAAATCATGGATGCGTCTGACTGAGGTCCATCTGCTACACAGGCTCCTCATGGACTCCTTGGAGGTGAGAAGTAGAGGCCAGATGGCACAAAAACTTCTCAGAGATTCAGTGTGGAAAGGAAAATCCAGAGTACCTTAAAAATCTTGAGTATCTCAAAGTATTAATGAGCCCCACTACATGTCAGTACAAAGCTCTCAAGGGACTCGTTAAAGCAGATAATTACGGCCATGATTGCAACAACCTCTCTTAGAGTCTGTATCAAAAGGGAAACATCAAGTACCTTAAAATAACTGAAGTAACTTGAAGCATTAATGAGCCCACTGAATGTTGTTACTGACAAAGCCTCTCCAGGGACTCATTACAGCAGATAATTGGAGGCCATGATTGCACAAACCTCTCAGAGACTCCAAGGCAAAAGCCAAACCCAAAGTCCTTTGAAAAACTCTGTGAGCATTAAGGAGCCCCCAGGGCCATTGCTGAGCAAGGCTCCCCAGGGACTCCTTCCAGCAGATCCTTGAGGCCACTGGGATGTGGGCTGGGGGGGAATGCTGAAGGCAGGACAAGGGGCTGACAGTGCCCAGCCTGGCTGGGGCTGCGCCAGGAGGCCCCAGTGCCTCAGGACAAGGTGTCTCCTCACAGCCCTTGGTGGCACAGACTCTGCTGTGCCCCAGGGCACCAAGATTTGGCTTCTCTTTGTCCCCACCTGTCAGCACTGCCTCCAGTTCTCTGCTCTGCCTGGGGTCTGGGGACACTTTCTCAGGCATGTCCCTCAGTGGGACCCATTAAAAGTCCAAGAAAGTTTTGAGTTGGATCCTGGCTTGGATTTCTGGAGAGATTTCTTCAGCTCCCTCTCAGGGACTGATGTTCAGGGCCTGAGCACAAAGCCCCAGAGGCTTGTTAAAGTCTTTGTGCTGGGTCTGTGCTGCTGAGCTGGGCTGGGCTCCTGGCACAGAGGCAGCTCCTGGTAACCAAGAAGAGCTTCAAAAGCACATTTCTCTTGATGAGCAGCTCTTCTGCCAGCCCAGCAGGGCCGGGGCACTGCCTGCAGCCACCCTGGGAACAGCATAGAGGCACAGAGAGCTTCAATCAGTCAGGGCTGGGAAGGTGCTGAGAAGTGCCTGGGGCAGAATCACTGCCAGCCCTTGGCACAGGAACCTCTGGCTGCAGGACAATGCAGCTGCAGCTCCTGGAGCCATCTCCTGAAGCTGGAACATCCCAATGCCTACAGACCTTGTGAGTACAACTCTGAGTATTTTTGGTGCAGGGGAGGTGAAATGCTCATCAAACTCTGATATGCTGAGGGGTTCTAATCAGTCATAGAATATTTCCAAGTCAAGGATTTTAACAAAAATGAGAAAATTTCTTAAGACTTTGAAATCAGTTTCCTGCTTTTGGAGAATGGCAGGGAGGGAGGATAAATATTAAAGGTAGGTTATGAATTATTAATTATGAATTTTGACAAGTGTCTGAGGCATCTGAAACTGTTACTTTTGGTGATTGTAGGGTCACAGGAGATCCCTAATGTGCTTTCAGCCTTTCTGTCCATGGACAGCACCAGCATCACTTTTGCTGGAGCCATCAGGCTCAGTCTGAGCTCTCCTTTCTCCAAGCTACAAACAGAACCTGCCCCCAGGCAGTGCCCTGCAAACAGCCAGGGTTCTGTCCGGCCAAGGAGAGGGCACAGAGATTTGGGGTCTGTGAGTGCTGGCATGGAGAGATCAGGCACAGGGAAACACCTGCAGAAGGGAAATCTCCAGGAAGCAGAGAAAAGATTGGGCAATGAGAGGAAACAAAAACCAGCAATGCTGTGGCAGGGAGAGTTTAAAGATGTCCACAGGATCCCCTCCAGTGCAGCCCCTCCCTCTGAACAAGCCCACTCCCTCAGGTCCCCCAAGCCAAGCCTCTGCCCTCAGGGCTGGGGCTCCAAGGCGTGCAGCCCCTCCTGTGCAGGCAGAGCTGCAGCAGAGCCGTGGGGCAGCTCTGCAGCCCCGGGCTTAGTTCCCTCTGCAGAGCACAGGGCTGGGAGCAGCTGCCCGGCCCTGGGGGCTCTGGCAGGGGGCACAGCTGGCTCAGGGTGACGCTGTCCCCAGTGCCCGGCTCTGGGCAATGCTGGCAGTGCAGCCAGGGAAGGAGCTGCATCTCCCTTCACCCAATGCCATCTTAAGGACACTTGGAAGTCTCCCTGAGATTTCAATCCAAGCGAGGAGCTTCAATCCAGGGTGCAAACCTGTCCTAGAGCCTCTCTGTGTTATCTGAAAGCCCCAGGATGAGGCACAGAAGTTCTAGGTTGAGAAAATGCCGTTGGGTTGGTGAAATGAGCCCTGTATGCCCTTGGGTGCAAATGTGGGGCTGAGACTCTAAGAAGGGGATGGACATTTGGTGGACTGTGGGGGATCCATATGCTCTCAGCATTATCAGGATGGTTTTTAAAGGAAACATCAGAGCATTTTCATCCTGTGTCTGAGAATGCTGAAAGCCCACAAAACCTGGGACATGACTTGGAGACAGACCACCTCCCCTCACTCTCCACTCACCACCTTGCTTCAGACAACTCACTCTGTTCTCCCTGATGGCAGCAGAAATGCTGAGAGTTTCTGACATCCAAAAATAGTCAGCAGGAGAAAGGGAAGAGGAGTATAAAAAACTCTAGAATATTTAAACAGACTTTCCCATTCCTGACGGTGCAGATGTTAACATGGCCTTCTGTGTTAAAAGGGTTTCAAAGTGGAACATGAGGACAGGTCCCAGTCCTCCTCCCACATCTGCATAGCAATGTTGAATTATAAAAACACTGTATGTAGTTGCCCTGAACCTGAAGTCTCACTAAGGCACCAACAGTCAAGGCTCCCCATTAGGAGCTGAAGGAAAATCTGCTAGAAAATCAAATGGGTGTCAGAGGGTTACAGGAGAAGGGTCTGTAGGAAAAGGCTTTGATTTTGCTGGAAGAAGTTCCTCCTAACCTGTCACTGACTTTTCTCCATGAACAGCTCCCCAAGTACATCCTCAGCAAATGTCCAACAGCAGCTCCATCAGGCACTTCCTCCTGCTGGCATTGGCAGACACGTGGCAGCTGCAGCTCCTGCACTTCTGCCTCTTGCTGGGCATCTCCCTGGCTGCCCTCCTGGGCAATGGCCTCATCATCAGCGCCGTAGCCTGCAGCCACCACCTGCACACGCCCATGTTCTTCTTCCTGCTCAACCTGGCCCTCAGCGACCTGGGCTTCATCTGCACCACTGTCCCCAAAGCCATGCACAATTCCCTCTGGGACACCAGAACCATCTCCTACACTGGATGTGCGGCACAGGTTTTCTTTTTTGTGTTCTGTGGTGTAACAGAGCTTTACCTCCTGACCATCATGTGCTACGACCGCTATGTGTCCATCTGCAAACTCCTGCACTACGGGACCCTCCTGGGCAGCAGAGCTTGCGCTCACATGGCAGCAGCTGCCTGGGACAGTGCCTTTCTCTATTCACTGCTGCACACAGCCAATACATTTTCCCTGCCCCTGTTCCATGGCAATGCCCTGGGCCAGTTCTTCTGCGAAATCCCCCAGATCCTCAAGCTCTCCTGCTCCAAATCCTGTCTCAGGGAACTTGGGCTCATTGCTGTAAGTGCCTGTTTGGTATTTGGCTGTTTTGTGCTCATTGTTTTCTCTTATGTGAAGATCTTCAGGGTTGTGCTAAGGATCCCGTCTGAGCAGGGACGGCACAAAGCCTTTTCCACCTGCCTTCCTCACCTGGCTGTGGTCTCTCTGTACCTCAGCACTTCAGTGTTTGCTCACCTGAAGCCCCCCTCCATGTCCTCCCCCTCCTTGGATCTGGCCCTGTCAGTTCTGTACTCGGTGGTGCCTCCAGCCCTGAACCCCCTCATCTACAGCCTGAGAAACCAGGAGCTCAAGGCTTCTGTGTGGAGACTGATGGCTGGATGCATTCAGAAACATTAAACTGCTGGCCAATTTCTGCCAATCACTTGTAATAAAAGTCATCTTATTGATGGTTTGATTGTGGATTTTTTCCTTTATATTAGTTTTATCATATTGTCCTCAAAGAAACGTCATTGTTTGAGCAATTCCTCATTTTGTTTCTCTCCACGTTCCCTGTGGTCACAGACTGTGTCAATGATGAGTTATGTTCTTGGTGGCTTTCTAGGAACTAAAGGATCTCCCAGCAGAGTTTTCTGCAGAGATGCCCTTTTGTTGCCTTCTCTGGAGCTGCAGCAGCAATGTCTGTGTGCAGAGCTGGGGCAGATCAGTGCTGGCACAGCAGCTGTGCCCAGCACCAGCAGCACTTGATGTTGCCAGTGCTGCTGCCGTGGCCCTGCCCCGCTGCCCTGCTGCCCCTGGTGTTGATGCAGGGCCTGAGTGCTCTCGGGGCCAGGCACAGTCCTGGGGGTGCCAGTGCTGGGGCTGCAGCAGGGAAAGGCCATGGGCACTGCTGGGGCAGCGCTGACGCCTCAGGCCAGGGCCTGGGGGCTCCAGGCTCCTTGCCCAGGCTCTCTCAAGAACACAGCCAGGCCAATGCTCAGCACAGAAAAGCCCGTGAGCAGCCCCAGGCTGGCTGCGGGCAGGCTGGGGGCAAACAGCATGGCTGGGGCTCTGCAAGGGCCCTGGGGCAGACGGGAAGGAGCAGCAGAGCAGGGGCTGATCCATCCCCAGTGTGCTGCACAGCCCAGGGCAGCGTCCCAGAGCATCCTCATGCAGCTGCCAACAACATCCCCCCTCTGCAGCCCTGGCCTCTCCCCCAGCTTAAACAGGCGCCCCATCCTTGCAGGCACAGACGCGGCAGCACTGGCTCAGCACCCACTGTTTGCATTGCACACAGCAGGGGGAGCACCCCCATGCTGTTGGTGTGGGGACATGAACCTGAAGGAGCACAAATGCCCTCAGCCCCTGGGGCCAGCAAGGGTTGGGGGACACCAGGGAAACCACTCAGCTTTGTCCTGGCCTCTGCAGTCAGCCAGAAAGTTTGTTCCCATCAGCTGGGAGCTTCCTGTCCCACTGCAGACGCTGTTGCTCAGAGCCACGGCTGCCTGGCAGCCACCCCCAAACTGCCCTGAGCATTTCCTTTGCTTCACATTTGCCTTCTTTATACCCCCTGCTTCACATTTCTTCTTATTGCCCACTCCAGGGGGCCCACAACTGGACACAGCACTCGAGGTGCTGCCCAACCATTGCTGAGTACAGGGGAAGAATCCCTGCCCTGCTCCTGCTGGCTACACCATTCCTGATGCAGGCCAGGAGCCATTGGCCTTCTTGCCCACCTGGGCACACTGCTGCCTCATGTCCAGCCTGCTGTCCATCAGTCCCTGCAGGTCCCTTTCTGCCTGGCTGCTGTCCAGCCACTCTGTCCCCAGCCTGTAGCACTGCAGGGCTTGTTGTGGCCAAAGTGCAGAACCCAGCACTTGGTCTTCCTAAACCTCACCTTTTTGGATTGGGCCCCTGGATCCACTCTGTCCCAGGCACTGTGCAGAGCCCTCCTACCCTCCAGCAGATCAACACTCACACCCAGTTTGGTGACATCTGCAAAGATGTCCTTGGTTCCATGGGGCCCCTCAGTGTCACAAAGGCCTCTTGGTCACATCAGGCCCTGCACTGTCACACTGGTCTCCTTGGATCCATGTGACCATGCAGAGCAAATGGTGTCCTTGGTTCCATGGGGCCCGAAATATGACAATGGTCTCCTTGGTTCCATGGGGCTACACAGTGTGACAATGTTCTCGTTGGTGCTGCAGTTTCACAGGAGCCCCTTGGTTCCATGGGCCCCCACAGTGTCAGAAAGGCCCCTTTGTTCCACTGGGCCGTGGAGTGTCCCAATGGTCTCCTTGATTTTGCAGTGTCAAAATGGTGAAACCCCTTGGTTATACAAGGCCCTGCAGTGTCACAATGGCCTCTGTGGTGCCACGAGGACCCAGAGTTTCATGATGCACTCCCTGGCTCCATTTGGCCCCAGAGCACCACAGTGGACCCCTGGTTCTGTGGGCCTGCACGGTGTCACCATGGTCCTCTTAGTTCCATGAGGCCCTGCAGTATCACAATGGCCCCAGTGTCCCCCAGTTATCACAGAATGACAGAATCAAATAGGCTGGAAAAGACCTTTGGGATCATCAGGCCCAACCAGTACCCTAATACTGCCTTGTCACCCAGATTATGGCACTAAGTGCCACTGGAGAGGGACAGTGACTCTGCCACCTCTCCCCTGGCCAGCCCATTCCAATGCCCACTCACCCTTTCTGTGAAGAACCTCTTCCTATTGTCCAGCCTTAACCTCGCCTGGTGCAGCTTAAGGCTGTGTCTTCTTGTCCTGCCCTCCAGCAGATCCACACTCACACCCAGCTTGGTGCCATCTGCAATTTGTGAATGGTGGACTTGATCCCCTCACCCAGATCATCAGTGAAGATATTCAACAGGACTGGGCCCAACACAGATCCCTGGGGACACCACCAGTGCCTGGACACCAGTGGGGTGCAGCACCATCCCCTCCACTCTCTGGGCCCAGCCTCCATCCAGCTCTTTACCCTGGGAAGGGTGAACATATCCAAGCCATGGGCTGCAGTTTTTCCAGGGAATTCTGTGGCTCGTGGTTTTAAAGGCTTTGAAGTCCAGGCACACAACATCCACAGCCTTTCCTGCATCCATAGGTGGGTCACCTGGTCATAAAAGGAGATCAGGTTGGTCAGGCAGGACCAGCCACCCCTAAATCCACGCTGGCTGGCTCTGATCCCTCGGCCATCCTGTGGGTGGCCAGTAATGGCACTCAGGGTGATCTGTTCCATAACCTTGCTGGGCACCCAGGTCAGGCTGACAGGCCTGGAGTTCTCCAGATCCTCCTTCCAGCCCTTCTTGGGGATTGGCTCACACTGGCACCTCCAGTGCTCTGGGACCTCCCTGCTGAGCCAGCACGGATGGCAAATGATGGAGAGCAGCTTGGGGAGATCATCCACAGCTCCCTCATCCCCCTGGGATGGATCCATGGATCCCATCTGATCCCACACACCTGTGAGCATCTGAGTGGCTCAGCAGGTCACCAGCTGCTTCCTCCTGGATTACAGGGGGCTGTTCTGCTCCCTGTGCCCATCTACCAGCTCAGCAGAGCACTTGTCCTGAGGACAGCCTGTCCTAATATTGAAAATTGACACAAGATATTAAGTAGCTTAGTCTTTTACTTATCTTCAGTTACTCTGTTCTCAACTGCAATCAATAAAGGGTTGTGATTCTCCTTCTCCCTCCTTTTGCTATAAACTTTTTATAAAAACATTTTTTATTCTTCTTACAGAAACCGCCAGGTTAAGTTCTAATTGAGCTTTCACCTCTCAACTTTTCTTCCTGCATAACCTAACAATATCCTTAAACACTTCCTGAGTTGCTGGCCCTTTTTCCCTGAGTTCCTACAAAAACTCCATGCCCTGCCAGGCCAGTCATTTTTGTCACTAGCTCATCTTCTGCCACACTGGGACAGGCTGCTCCTTCCTCCTTAAGATGATTTTCTAGAAATGTGTCCATCCTTCCTGGATCCCTTGGTTTTTAAGGCCTGTGTCCCCTTAAAAAGTCAGTACCAGATTTAGTACTCCACATACTCCTAAATAGATCAAAGTCTGCCCTTCCTAATTCCAGTGCAGAAGTTTTGTTGCTGCCCCTCCTTCTTTCACAGAAGATTGAACACTTGATTATTTCATGGTCACTGTGCCCCAGGCTGCCTCCGAGCCCCACATCTGCCACCAGCCCTTCTCTGTTTGTGAACAGAAGGAGACAGAGCTTTCCTTGGCAGTGGGACTGTTACCAAAAATTTAGTAAAACAGAAAACTCCTTAACATCAATGTAGCATTAAGAAGCAGCATTCTTCATTCAGCTGGATGCACAAGGGATAGATCCTCCCAAAGCTGTGCATGCTGAGTACAGGAAAGTTGCTGTTTCTATTCTGTATTTTGCACACATATTCATTGATTGTCCTAGACTAGACATACATATGATAATAATTTCCCCAAAATCAATAACATATTACCTCTCCCCTTTATCCATGTGTTCTTCCAGACCCTGGGGGTCTCTCTGGTGGTCCCTGGTGGTCGTGGACCCCAATGTTCCTGTGGGCCTGGCTGAGCTGGCAGGACACTGAGGCTGGTGAGCTTCCAGTTGCCCTTCTCACACAATGGGCATTGTGTGGTTTCCATAGGCCTGGGGTTGTGGAGAACAAGCTCCAGGTGTGAGTTCACCTGGCGGAGACAATTTATCATCTGGTTACATGAGGTCACAGATTGGGCTATGACATCATAGACTGCCTCTGTGACATTACACAGCCAGCTGTGACATCACAGATAGGCTGTTCCATCACAGACCATCTGTGGGGCATTGGAGAATGGGCTGTGACATCCCAGAGGGGCTGTGTGACATCCCAGCAGGGCTGTGTCAGGTCACTGGGTTGGTCACTCTGCCCCAGCTCCCCCTCACAGTTTCTCCCAACAAGTCCAATGCTGCCCATGCCCAGCAGGGTCCCTGTCCCCCGGCATCCCCCCGGCCCACCTGGAGCCACAGCCTCCACCAAAGGATGTTCAACAGGATCCACCCCAGAGCCTGACATGGGGACAAGGGGCCAGGGCTGTGTGACCAGGACATCAAGGACGTGGATTATCCAGGTCACTGTGGCCTGGGTTGGGTTGCCCATGGCAGGAAAGATGTCTGGCAACTGGAGCAGGGTCTGGGAAGGGCCTTCAAGGTGGGGCTGGAGCCCTTGGGCTGTGAGCAGAGGCTGAGGGAGCTGGGCTTGTCCAGCCCGGAGAAGGGAAGGCTGAGGGGCTCCTCATCCCAGCCTGGCAGTGCCAGTGAGGAGGGGATGGAGAACACAGAGCCAGGCTCTTCACAGTGGGGCTGGTGGGAGACAAAAGCCAATGGGTGGAAGGGGAAAGAGGAGAGATCAGCCAGGACAGGAGGAGATGAAATGAGTCAGGCTGGTTTCAGCATTTCCTCAACACCAAGAGCAGCCTGACCTCCCTTTCTCCATCCCCCACTGACAGATTTGCAAATCAGGAATCGTTCGAGCTGTTTTACACCCACTCCAGGATGAACATCCTTATACCAGGACTTAATTGTGTTTACATCGATCATAGAACCATGTTTGTCTAAATAATTTTAGTATGGAAATCACTTGTGGATGGTGGACTCATCAGATACTGCTGGGAGGTTGCACATAGCTGTGATTGTTATTAAATTGTATCCTGTTCAACTATGATCTGTTGGCCATGAAGAGAAACTTTCTGTGCCTCGGAGTCTCACCAGTTCCTGACCCCCAAAGGACACAAACCTGATGAGTTGTGGTTCCCACTGAGGTGGTGGCACCTGGGCCTCCCTCTATAGCCAGAGCAGAGCTCTCTTGTCCCACAAAGTCCCTGGCAATGGAGGGATGATGGAAACAGGACAGGCTGTGGGGATCAGGAGCAGGGCAGAGCCAGGGAGGAGAATGACTTTTGCATTTGATGGAGCTGTGTCTTCTCTTGGCTTTGTTGGCTGACAACAAATGAACATCCCTCTGTGTCTCAGGCAGCTCCTTCTCCAAGGAAAGTAGGTGGGAGTTGGAGCCAAGGAGCTGAAAGCTGCAGGTGCAGCCTGGGCTGGAGGGAGCTCAGATTTGCACAAGGCTGCTCTGAGTGCCAGGGCTTGGATGGGGGAAATGGTGGGATGGGGGTAGGGACAGAGTCTGATTGATTGTCAGCCATGAATGATCTTGATTTAATATTTATTCAAACTGCATGAGGAAGTACTTGGATTCAGTGTCAATTGGAGATTGCACACATCAATGAATTAACAGGAAAAAACTCTAAACCAGATCTAAAAAATGTTTTCTCACTGTCTTTTTAAATATTATGAGTTCACTTGGAATATACTACTGAGATCTACTTAACTACAAATTTTTTGGAAACTGATATATAATTATTCCCAGAGGCTTGGCTTGTTAAGGTGTTCTGAATGTTAATGAGCCCTGGGACACTGAATTCCTGCACCGAAGAGCTGAAGGCTGAACAAGCCTCTGGAGCAGGAAAATTCAGCAGCAGCCTCCAAGTTGCCAAGGATGTCAGCAGCCCCCACTGAGGCCATCCCTGCCCAGAGACCGTGGGGGAATGGGCAGAAAAGGAGCGCATCCCTGGGGCTGGGCAGCACAACTCAGAGGCACCAGTGGCTCCAGCTGGGAAATGGAGTGTGGAATGTGGCTGGGAAAGCCCTGCCTGGGCTGTGCCAAGCAGGACAGACAAGCCCTGACTCCCCCCAAAAAGCTCACTCAAAGAGACATTTTAGAGGAATTACAATTGTTTGTCTCCTCTGAGTTAAACTCACTGGAGAAATACCAGCAAGAGATTCTCAGGGGCTCAAAACAAAAAAACAGCCCTTACTGAGAACTTTAGACAATGAGAGAAAATTTGGCAAATGGTTTATTATGACATTGTAGTGGTTTTGGTTTGGTTAATTTAACATTTTTCTAATCTTGAGATTTCTTAATTAATGTGTTGATAAGTGTGGTGGGTTTTAGTGTCAGTTTGTTATTTATGTATTTATTTTGTTGTGAGATAGGATTAGGAGAAAAGTAAAGTAGGACTAAACATTTTAAAAGGCTATCAAGAAATTTTTACTAAAAGTAAATTCAAAAAGAAAAAAAGTAGTAAAAATTAAAATAAATTCTGTAGAATACTTTTTTTTTCTTTATAAAGTTTTCTTTTTACTGCCAATGTAAAGTAAACTTAAAATTTCTAGTTGGTTTACTATTTCTAGAATAGTCTTTTTTAAATTTACTTTGGGAGAGAAATTTTTCTTGTAAATGTTATGGAGATTTTTTTACAAGAAGAAAAAAAATTTTTTTTTTATTCTTAATTCTGACATGGATAACCTTTGTCTGAGGAACTCTTTTATTGTGAAGTTTTTCTTGCTACAAGCCTTTTTACAGCTTATAGATGGGCCATGTTGACTTATGGGTTATTTTTTTAAAGATGAGTTCTTTAAGTGTAAAAGTTTTTTTTTTACTTTTTAAATTATTTTTATCTCTGCAAATAGAGCAAATAGAGATCTTCTCTTGGGGATACTGGACTACTTTTTTTTTTTTCCCCCTGTTTAAATGTATTGTGAAAATACTGCTATTTTCATGCAGGTTTTAGCATGCAGGTTTCTGTTTGATATTGATTTTTTTTTAATGGTTTTTTGTACTATAAAAAAAAGTTGTTTTTCTTTATAGTTTATAAAAGGATTTTAGTTTTATGATTAAGGTTTTTTTTCTTCTTTTTTATTTGAGATTTAGTTTCTTCATTACTGAGTTGGATGGTTTTTTTATTGTGTTTTTTAATATGCATGTATTTTGTTTCGTTTTTTTTTCTTTTTTTCTTTTACTTGAAGGAGGATTGAAGCATTGAAAGGACTAACACCTGACCTGCTGGTAACTTGTGGTGGAAGTTGTGGTTGGGTTGTGTTAGGATTGGTTTTATGGTTGGTTTTTGGCTTTTTTTATGTTTAAGTTTTTAGTTGTAAGGTTATTTTGTATGGGTTGTAAATTGTAGGGGTTTTTTGTTTTAGTTGTGTTGGGGGGAGGGGACTTGGTAAGATTTCAATAGCTGTGTCTTGCTTTGTTCTGGTTGGGGTTTTGTAGCCTCTTATTTTCCTGTTTGTTAGTTGTTGGGGTTTGGTTAGAATGGGGCCAATGTGGAGAGGGGCAGCCTGGGGAGGGGATAAGGGGCTCAGCCCACGGCAGGGTGGCTTGGTTTGGTTGGGTTGGGTTGGGTTGGGTTGGGTTAGGTTTGGTTTGGTTTGGTTGAGATGGGGGCCAGGGCCAGGGCCTGCTGCTTCTTTTTTGACTGGAAAAGAAAGAGGAGGTTCCTGGGCTTTTTCATCTTTAACATTTGTGATTCACAGAGACGTGTTCAGTATCTTAGTGGTTTAACAGATTGTCACTTACAGGAAAAAGTTTTACTTTTTAAAATTCTTCTCATCTCAAATTACAACAGACATTCAGTAACATAAAACACTTCTCAAAGCATTGAGTTGAGCCATTAGACTTCACAAATTCTAAGCCTCTTCCATTTAATATTAATCAAGATTTGCAGGAGCAGAGAAACAGAAGAAGACACAGAAAGATAGAAAGACAAAAAGATGCAGAGAAGCACACACAGAGCTACCAACTCCTGGATTCCAGCACTGTTCAGGTGGAAATTCCAAGAGGAGGTAGGGTCAAGATGTGTGCTTGCCTTGTGGTCAGCCTTCAATACCCCTTGGTTTCCCTGGGCCCTTCCCCCAGGTGGGACTTGGGCTCATTTCGTCCCTCAGGAGCTGGGGGCTGCAGAGGTGGCTGTGGAGCATTGCCTGTGCTGTACCAGGGACTGGCAGACACTGCTGGGCTGGGGATAGAGGCTCTGGGGGATTGGGGTTCCAGGGCAGGGCAGGGCTGGGGTTATAGGGCATGGAAAGGCTGGACCTGCCCCTTCCTCCCTCACACATGAAATGTTTTGAGCCAAAAATCTCCTCCAGTCTGTCACAACAGGCAATGTTGGAGGTGGAACCCCAGTTCTGGCCATGGGCACCTGAAAGAGAACGGCAGTTCTTTTCCATAGTAAGGAAAGCACAGAGCCCCAGTGTTTGGAAGGCAAGTGAGAGCCTCACTAGACCAAGGCCAGCCAGACTTGACAGGAAAGGCAGATTTTGTCTGGGAGCCGTCTTTGGATTTAGGGAATTTTGGAGGTGAAAACACAATCTCTGCCATGGACACCTGGAGAAGCAGGGCATTTTTTTCCCATAGGAAGGAGAGTACAGAGCCTTCCCCGGTATTTTTAGAACAGATAGGAAGTGACCCTCGTGAAACCACTGCAAGACAGATTTGTCCTGGCAACATTCCTATGGGAGCAATCCCTGGATATAAGAAAATTTGGAAGTGAAATCCCAATTCTGGCCATGGGTTCCTGGAGGAAAAGGACGTTTTTTTTCCATTGGGAAGAAAAGCATGGAGCCCCAGTGTTTCAGCAGAGGATGAGAAGAGACCCTCAACATGCCAAGGTCAGCTGGACCAGTCAAACAGTGCACAGGAAGGCAAACCATCCAGACCTATTCTGTGTTCCCATGGTTTTATGGGGCCCCACAGTGTCCAAATGGCCCCTTGATTACAAGATATGAAGTCTCACAATGGACCCTTGGTTTGATGGGGTCCCACAATGTCACAATGGCCACCAGGTTCCAGAAGACCTTGAGGTGTCACAATGGTCCCAATGATTCCATGAGGCCTTGTAGTGTCACAATGGTCTCCTTTGGTTCCCCAGCGTCACAATGGACCATTAATAACATGAGGCCCTGCCATGTCACAATGGACCTTTGGTTTCATGCAGCCCAGCAGTGTCACAAAGGTCTCTTGGTTTCACGAGGCCCCACAGTATCACAATGGTCCTCTTTGTTCTGAGGGGTCCAACACGGTCACAGTGGTCTCACTGTTCCATGAGGCCTCACAGTGTTGCAATGTTTTGCTCATTCCATGAGGCCTTACAGTGTCACAGTGGCCCCTTTGTTCCATGAGGCTGTGAGGTGTCTTAATCATCTCTCCATGATTCCATGGTGCCCCACAGTGTCACAAAGGTCCTTTGGCTCCATGGGGTCTCACAGTGTCGCATTGCCCCCTTGGTTCCCTGACACCCCAAAGTGCAATAATGGGCTTCACAGTTCCATGAGGCCCTGTGGTGTCACAAATGGATCCTTGGTTTGATGGGACCTCTCAGTGTCACAATGATCCCGATGTTCCATGGAGCCCAACAGCATCAAAATGGTCGCCTTGGTTTTATGAGGCCCAGCAAAGTCACCAGGGTCCCTTGGTTTCACAGGGCCCCACAGTGTCACAATGGTCCCTTGGTCTCACAGGGCCCCACAGTGTCACAATGGTCCCTTGGTCTCACAGGGCCCCACTGTGTCACAATGGTCCCTTGGTTCCATGGGCCCTGTGCTGCTGCATTCCTCCCTCCCCTTCTCAGGCCGCCCTGCCAGCTGAGAAATGCTCCTTGGGCCTCGGCCTTGGCCAACAGCCCCTGGGCTCCACGGTCCTCTGCAGCTCATCACAAACACTGTCTGCTCCAGGCACTGCTGCTGCCAAACCAGCTCCTGGTTTCTGTAGGAGCAGCCCTGGGAACTGTTTTTGTTCCCTCAGTGGCACAACATCCCTGTTCTCACACTGCCAAAGAAAGCTGTTGGTGCAAAGTGTGACCAGGATGAGCCATTGCTGGGACTGTAGCCCCTCTCTTGGGGCCCTGCAAACAGCACTCCAAAAGGAGCCCTTGGAGCTCTCCTGGGCCAGCGACTCCCTCTGAGTGGGGCCTCTCTCAGCCGGGAACTCTCCCGTTTGCTGCACTCGAGGATCCCCAACAACGACAGAGCCTGTGCCGATCCCCCCACTCCTCCAGGCTCAGCCCTTGGCCTGCTGGGGGGATGCCAAAGCATCCACAGGGAGCATTTCCTGTCCTCAGGGGAATTTCTTACAGGTGCCTTACACTCTTAGTGTCTGTGTGCACACAGGAGTGCCTGTGCTGGGGAAATGTGGCAGAAATGCTGCTCTCTGAGGGGTGGAGTGCCTTGGATAGCTGAGTCAGTCAGATATCCAGATAGCTGTAAGTAAGGTTAAGTCATGAGGTCTAAGCTAAGTTCAATTCTCCTAAGAGTTTTTCTTTTGCTAAATTGTTAAGTTTAATTTAAGTTATTAGCTAAGTTAAGGAATGTTAAGTGTTATTCCTCTGTTAAATTGCTAAGTCATACGTTATAAGTAAAGTTAAATACTGTTAAGTGCTGTTGTTTTGCTAAACTTTGATGTTTAAGGTATTGGTTACATTTAAGGTGTAAGTTAAGTCCTGTTAAGTGTGAGACCTGTTAAGCTTTAGGCTATATTCCTTTTATCCCTGCCCTCACTGTGCATGTGTCATACACACACAGAGGGACAGTTCTCAGTTCATTACTGGTTTGATTGCCTGGATTTTGTTTGGTGTTGTTGTCGCTTTGTTTCCTTGCTGTGCCTGAAGTGCCCAGTCAGGAGCAGAGTGACTCTTGCCAAGGAACTTTGTGCTGCTGTCCCTTAATATTAAATCTGGTTTTTGCTGATCCCTTGCTGGGGATTTTTCAGTGCTCTCAAGGCCTCGTTTGCACCAGGGTGAAGGAGCCCTGGCCAAGGCTCTGGCCCTGGGGGACATGGAGACGCTGCCGGGGGGTCCCTGTTCCCCTGTGCCACCCCCAGGGCCCCGGCCCCCCGTCCCCATGTCAGGCTCCGGGGTCGATCTCGTGAAACATCCTCTGGGGGAGGCTGCAGGGCCGGGGGCGGGGGAACCCAGGGGGACAGGGGACCCCTCTGTGCACGAGCAGGGTTGGACTGCTCTGGGGGGAACTGTGAGGGGGGCGGGGCAGAGTGACCTCCCCAGTGACCTCACACAGCCCCTGTGATGTCACACAGCAACCTGTGATGTCACACAGCCCCTGCGATGTCACACAGCCACCTGTGATGTCACAGCCCACTCTGGCACGTCACACAGCACCCTTGTGATATTACAGAGCCAACTCTGGGATGTCTGCCTGGAATGTCAGGCAGTTGCACTGTTGTAGAAGTCCACCCGAAAATCCTTCATTTCTTGCCTCACAATTGTCATGAGAACTACCGAAGGGTTAAAGCTGCTGAGCCGGTTGGGAGAGAAAGTCTCCTGCTTATCTAGTGTGTTCACAGTGATGTTTGCAGAACACGCCATGCTGTACTCGAAGGGGGCATGCTGCCCTTTTCTGGACAATTGAACTGGACTTTCTTCCAAACTCCTGATCTGGCTGGACTGAGCTCTGGGGTGGCTCCCCCCCGCTCCATGAGACCCCTCTTGCCTGTCTTCAACCACCGTGACGGACCAACAGAGATGCGAATCCCCTCATCAAGGAACCAAGAACCCCTCTGGCACCCTATTGGCACCCCCATGGCACCCCCATGGCACCCCCACGGCAACCTCTTTCCAGAGACTGGGACTGTACCCCCTCCCAACTCAGGGAGGGGGAAAACCTAACGTACCTGTGAGCATTCGGCCATGAAAACAATGGACTTCTTCCCTCCATGGAAACATAATTTCAGCTACCCTTCCCCCAACCAAGAACAGTATATATATTGGGGTTCGGTCCGACTGTCCTTTGAGTACTCCCCAAGACGTGTACCAGCAAGTTTCGGCGGCGGGACCCCGAAGACCTCACGTTTTGGTAGCTATACCCCATTCCCTGACCTTCTTTCCTCCCTTTTTTCCTTGTCTTACCCTTCTCTTCCCCGGATCCCTTAACCAAACGCATATTTAGCTGTGGTAATAATCAATAAAATTGCACCTTGTTGATTTGTTACTGCAAAACCCCTGTGCCTTTGTTGGTTATTTTTGCATCCAAAAATCATTCGTCACCCGTTCATTTCGGGCGGACCTTCACATAATTGGCGTCATGGACAGGATTCCAGCAGCCAGTGAGATTTTGCAGGTTTTGTGAAGTCTAACCTCTCGCAGACTGCACACGCCAAAGCCAAATCTCACGCTCGATTGAGCACACAGGCTTCGGAATTGACACAAAAGATTTTTTGGTGCAAAAGCAGGGGAAATTGTTACTGTCACTTCTGTTACTGATCTTACCGGCACGGACACTGACACTGATATTTCTCCTGATCCTGATATTGATGCTGTTACTGATATTGATATTGATATTGATACTGTTGTTGTTGTTGTTGTTGTATTTGAGTTGAATCTGAAACTGTTACTGTTGTTTTTGAGCTGAATTTGAACCTGTTACTGTTTTGTACTGCTGTATTTTTGTGTACCTGGACTGTCTAAAAAGGAAGGGGCAGACTTGAAGTAACTAAGCAGTGCCTTTTAGACAGATATTGTCCCTTCACCTACACAGGGAGCGAGGGGCGGCCCAGCGAAGGCTGAGTGGCTTTTTCCCTGTTCTAGGTTTTGGTCCCCTCACAAAGAAAAACATTTGTGTGTGTGTGTTCATGTGAGTGTGTATCTGTACTGTCTGGGAAGGAAGAGACAAATTTGAAGCAACCTCACAGAGCCTCCCAGACTGATTCTGTCTCTTCAACTACCCAGGGAAGCAAGGGGACAGTGGAAAGGCTGTATGATTTGTGTAACTTAAGTTAACTCCCTGGTGTAGCTTTGGTCCCCTCACAAAATGACTAAAAACTTCAGTGCAAAAGGTAAAGCTGAATTTTATGCTCTGCTTGCTAAATACAATGCCACACCTTCTCCGGGGGGAGAAGAATGGGCAAGCTGCAATTGGTTTAACTTAGAAAATGTTATTGATAGAATATCTTCTACGGAACATGAATCAAAATTCAAACTGGGCACAAATAAAACCATCCTCTGCTCAGTCTTGGGCGCCTGCCTAACAGCAGCCATAGAAACTCACTTTAAGCGAAAAAGTGAGGAAAATGCTATCATAGACTCCCTTCAAAACCTAGTTGAAGTTTTGCAAAAACAATTGGATGAAGAAAGAAATGTAAATAACTTGTTATGGGCTGCCCTGAGAGAGGAACATGTTAAAAATTCACAGAACAATGATTCCTCAAAAGAAACAGAGGAGAAAGAAACTCCTCACATTAATCAAAATTATTCTCAAACAGAATTAGCCCTGATGAAAAATTGCGGGAAGCACTGCTGTAGTAACATAAAACCTCTAAGTAAAACAGAATGCAACTATATCCATAATGAGGATCTTAACCCGCACAAAACCACTAAAGAAATCCCATACACTGCTACTGAATTTACAAAACTTGCAAAGCAGTATGGGCTTCTCCCCCAAAAATCTGAAACAGAACACATTTGTCAAGTGTCTCTCACTGGGGGAGATCAGATTCTCTTGTCAGAACAAGAAGCCGGTGGGTGCTGGGGACATGGAGTGTTCCTAACAACAGCAGACAGACGCATCCCATGGTGCCTAACTCAGCACACTGCTCATTGGGCTGAGGGGCTTAACCCCTTGGGAAAAAGAGACCCTTTGGTCGGTACCCCCGACCAACTTCTGGAAAACATTCACAAAGCCGGCTGCCTGCAATCGATTAATGAAAATAAATTAATTCCTGGTCTTGAATCTCCAATCCAATCACCTGTAAAGCCTGAAATTATGACCTCTTTAACTCAAGGGCTTCCAGGAACACTTAAACCTACAGCAACTCTCCTTCAGAAAACCATAGTAGCTATGTCTCCTATAGAAAGACCAGATAAACTTCTTAGTCCCCTTTATGACTTGCTGAGAAAAAGAATAAAATGGGATTGGACTTCTTCTCAGAAGGAAACATTGCAATTGCTGATTCTTGAAGTGACAGCTCATCAGGCACTGGACCCTATCCATCCCACAGACGCCTTTCAGGTGGAGTGGGGATTTGCCTCCTCACAGCTTTCAGTACACATTTGGCAGCAAGGTCCTGAGGGTCTGACAAAGCCTCTTGGTTTTTATTCCTGTGGTTTCAAAGATGCTGAGAAAAGGTACACTACCTGGGAAGGGGGAGTGTTTGTGGTTGGCTTGGCTCCCAGGGAAGTGGAGGAGAACTGGGCGATCCAAGAAACTGGCAGCTTGGGTAGCAGCCAAAATAAACCTGCCTCTGTGACTAGAGAAACCCCTCCTCTCTCCCCTGCTTCTGCTAACAGAGAGGAACAGGACAATGCCCAGGTTGGGGAACTGTTAACTGTTTGGAGCATTTTTCAAAGTGAGGGACAGAATTACTTTCTTGTCTGTATTAACACCAAGTCCTATGCTATGTTTATATTTGGGTTGCTCCAGGCTGATGCTTTTAAAAGACCTACAGGAGATAATACTGTTAAAGCAATGCAAGGATGGTTTGGGATTTTCCTAAACCCACAGGAAATTCAATCTGATAATATTTCTCACTTTACTGTCAAAAGTGTGCAGGATAGGCCAGAAGGTGAAAAGATTGAATGGACTTCTCACACCTCTTGCTATAGATGGGAGGTAAATGAGTGTTCTAAAATCACTGCTTTTTGCCCCACACCTCCAAGCATCATCCCTTCACTGGAAGGTCCTGACGATGCAAACAACCCAGCACATTACCCTGGACAACCTGGTTTTGGTGGACCCTCTGCTGCTGTAGGGGAAGTACCACTGCTGTTCAAAACCTCTCTGACAAATCCATTATTCTAACCTTTTCTGCCTCTTCGTGGCAGAGTCTGTTGTGTTTACTTTTTCAGAAGAACTCCAAGGGACATGAAGACCTGATAAACCATGATAACACTAGTGATGGACAACAGAAATAATGTTTTCCCTTCCCCTTATGGTAACACCAGGTGATGATATTACACATACCATGTAAATTAATTGAACTTGAATAAATTGGCTGTCACAATTAGAGATTTGATCAAATTACCAAATTGGGAGAAGGTAAATGTAAATGATCACAAATTGATAATTGATGCACTTTGTGCTACACAAAACAATGTTTCTTTGGCTCTCAGCTGTTTCCAGGCACAATTATGGATGCAGTCGGTTTTTGCTTCAATTATAAGAGAAGGTGAAGAAGGCACTTTTCCCACTGAAATTTGGAAAATAATTTGGGACAGTGCCACTGACTTTGAAAGAGAATTCCAATCCTGGTGGAACCTGGTGAACTTGACCTATGATCCCATTTTAAATACAGCCACAGCTTTTGTGTTAACCATACGCAATGTCTCAGTGCATTTGACTTTCCCTGTTATAGCATTAGAACTGAATTACGATGGAGCTATTCTCTATCTTTCCGAACATAGAGAATGGGCCCGTCAAATTGGTGAGAAATAGCAAAGTTAATTTGGAATCTTGTATTGCCTGAGAACAACAAGAGTTCATCTGTGAAAGCAATGCAATCATAGCTCAAGACATTTGCTAAGACACAGAGCAAAACATCTGTCATTTCAAGATTCGTCCACATGAGGATACCCAGACAGTCCTTATATACATAGGCAATGGCTGTGCATGCTTTAGAACTACATGTGATTCTGTTTTTGTAGAAGATGTTGTGGTAGGTACAAAGAATCATTCAAACTTTTGTGCTTGCAACTTTACTAAGATAGTAGGATGTGATTTCTCTTACGAAGCTCCAGTTACTTCTCACTACCTATTGCAATACCACTACACATTGATTCACAAACTGATGCCCACTCCTATTGGAATGAACCTCACCCTCGTGAGACAACTGCTGCTCCATCAAAACCTGGTTGACATCCTCGAGAAAATCAAGGAGAGCGGGCAGAAGACCCTAGTGACTGTTCATCACAATGTGAGACAAATACACCGGGTTATGGAGAGGGTAAAGCAGGATGCTGAGCATAGGTGGTGGGATACTCTTTTTGGGTGGTCACCTACTGCCACAGGTGTTCTGAACAATGTGTGCCATCCAATTGTTGTTCTTTTGATCCTAGTTACGCTTGGCTTTATCTTGTCAGCAGCCCTATTCATTTTGAATTGGAGAATGATAAAAAAGCTTAAGAAACTGTCAACTGTAGTCAATGCACACCACTTAGCTGATGTACTCCATACAATAGATGTCCCCAAAACACTTGATACGAAACGATTATGAATCAAGAATATGTGCTTTAGAACAACTTCTTAAATACCAAGTATGATTTACAGAAAGTTACTTTAATTTTTAGAAAATATTTTAAAAGACAATGATTATATTATGATTTGTTTGTTGTTTTGATTATTTGTGATTTGTCTTAATAATTTTTGAAATTGTTAAACAAATGATATTGCTTTAATTGATTAATATTTTTGAAATTGTTAAAACTAATCATAATTTTTTGAAATTGTTATAACAAATAAGTACGTGTGAAATTGTTATGATGATCAATATTAATTATGTTTATGTTTATTGGTTCCCCTTTTCCCCTCTTTCTTTTCCTTCTCTTCCCCTCTTATCCCCTCTCTCCTGTCATCCCTACTTTTCTGGGGTTATGCTACCGACGTGCAACGAGTTTCGAAGACACTCTAGAGCTCTGCTGATGAAGATTCCTCAAGACAATCGTGAGTCACGGGGTTGTGTAGAAGTCCATCCGAAAATCCTTCATTTTTCTTGCCTCACAATTGTCATGAGAACTACCGAAGGGTTAAAACTGCTGAGCCAGTTGGGAAAGAAAGTCTCCTGCTTATCTAGTGCGCTCACAAGTGATGTTTGCAGAACACGCCATGCTGTACTCGAAGGGGGCATGCTGCCCTTTTCTGGACAATTGAACTGGACTTTCTTCCAAACTCCTGATCTGACTGGACTGAGCTCTGGGGTGGCACCCCCCCCGCTCCACGAGAAGACCCCTCTTGCCTGTCTTCAACCACCATGACGGACCAACAGAGATGTGAATTCCCTCATCAAGGAACCAAGAACCCCTCTGGCACCCTATTGGCACCCCCATGGCACCCCCATGGCACC
This sequence comes from Melozone crissalis, assembly GCF_028551555.1. Taxonomy (NCBI): domain Eukaryota; kingdom Metazoa; phylum Chordata; class Aves; order Passeriformes; family Passerellidae; genus Melozone; species Melozone crissalis. Next base: position 6,132,519 of record NW_026535896.1, on the reverse strand, counting down.
CCCACGGCAACCTCTTTCCAGAGACTGGGACTGTACCCCCTCCCAACTCAGGGAGGGGGAAAACCTAACGTACCTGTGAGCATTCGGCCATGAAAACAATGGACTTCTCCCCTCCATGGAAACATAATTTCAGCTACCCTTCCCCCAGCCAAGAACAGTATATATATTGGGGTTCGGTCCGACTGTCCTTTGAGTACTCCCCAAGACGTGTACCAGCGAGTTTCGGCGGCGGGACCCCGAAGACCTCACGTTTTGGTAGCTATACCCCATTCCCTGACCTTCTTTCCTCCCTTTTTTTCCTTGTCTTACCCTTCTCTTCCCCGGATCCCTTAACCTAATGCATATTTAGCTGTGGTTATAATCAATAAAATTGCACCTTGTTGATTTGTTACTGCAAAACCCCTGTGCCTTTGTTGGTTATTTTTGCATCCAAAAATCATTCGTCACCCGTTCATTTCGGGCGGACCTTCACAACTGTGATACCACAAAAGACTCTGTGATGTCAGAAAGCCACAATGTGATGTCAGAATCTGTTCTGTGATGTCACCACCTGCTCTATGATGTTACACAGCCACGCAGTGATGTCACAACCCAGTCTCTCATGTCACAGAGCCACCCTCTATGATGGCAGGATCTCCTCTATGGCCACACACCGTACTCTATGATGTCACAGAAGCTGTATGATGTCACAACTCTCTCAGTGATGTCACAAAACCCTCTCTGTAATGTTATACTCTTATGAGTAGAAAAGTTGCCCATTTTATTAAAAGGTTGCAGAGTTCCCAGGTTGGGCCAGTTGCTGCCAGGGTGGAGTTCTAACTGTTTGTTGTTGTAATCACCTGTTGTTAATAGTTTTTCGTTAACTACCTGTTGATGATTGTTGGGTATTCCCCTTTTTGTGGAGCGGCACCCTGCTGCTTCCAGGAGGATGGCACCTTGGACAGTGAAGAGGATGGGACAACCAAGTTGGCATGCAAATGACATTGGGGTTGGCATGCAAATGAGGAAGCCCCTCACCAAACCTAGCAAAAAACCCCTAAAAACAACAAACCAACATGGAATTGAGGGATCAAAGTCATGTCTAGACCTGAAGAACAGAATCCAGTGTCCACTAAGACCCTTTTTACCACTCACCCTAACCTAAAAACATTTTGGCTGGAAAGAGAACCTTGAATGTCAAATCAAAATACTGGGAATCTCCTGATGCTTTGGTGAGGAAGGAACCCCCAGCTCTGCCGGCAGACCAGTGGACAAACTGGACTCATCCTCCTCCTCTGTGCCACTCCTGTGGGCAGCGGCGTTGTGAGACCCATCGGATCACCCCACCTGAGCTGATTTTTAATAAAGACATTAAAAAGGAGAAAGATCTCCTGCCCTATTTATTTCGTTTATATTAAAAAACCAATACATTTTTAGGAACGAAAAAGATTATTGGTCATTGGTTCTAAGTAATGCAATTCCCTTCATTCATTCGTTAATCTCCATTGGCTATTTATTTATTTCTCTTTATGGTAACTAGTAATATTTGAGTCTTTTTGTCACATTTTTTATCATCTTTTTCTCAGAAAGGGTCAAGGGGGGCACTTTGGGGTCCCTGGTGACATTTCTGGGGCACATTTGGGGCAGTTCTGGGTCTGGAGAGGGAATTCAGAGAGAACTTGAGGGTCTGGAGGACACTTGGGGGAGCTGGGTGGGCACTTGGAGGGGCACTATGGGATTCTGAGGGACAGTTTGGGGTCTGGGGCAGCACTTGGGGGTCCAGGGGGGCCCTTGGAGGTCGGGGAGGGGAATTTGGGGCCCTTCGGGGTCCGGGCAGGCCCTTGGGGGGCTCTGACAGGGTTCTCTGGGGTGCAGGGGGTGATGTGAGTTGAAAATGTGGGTGTAATACTGTTAAACGGGGCTGCGGAGCATCATGGGAGTTCGAGGCGCAGCTGCAATGGCTCTCGGCGGGGCGCGGGGCATGACGGGAGATGAAGTCCCAGCTCCGAGAGCACTGGACATGTGCCACGGAGCATGATGGGAGCCGTAGTCCTGGAAGTGGCTGGAACGCTTTGTTAGTGGGTCCGGGAAGGCTCTTGGAGAACATTTCTGTGTCTGAGCCGCGACTTGAGATCCTCGGGGGAACGTAAACAGTTCGGGAACACTTGTGGAAAGCTCGGGGATCTCTAACTGGGCTCTTTAGGGGGCAGGGCACGGCAGGAGTTTTAGGCGCAGGATTTTTCTGAGGGGCTCTGGGGCTGTGTGGGATGAGAGGAGATGAATTCCCAGAAATGGCTGTACCGGGCATCTGTGGGGTTGGGAGCACTCAGGGGTCTGAGGACGCTTTTGGGGGTCCCGAATGGGCGCTGAGGGGGCACTGAGAGATCCTGGAGGGTCTGGGGGACACTTAAGGGACAGGTGGGGGGTGATCCTGGAGTTCTGTGGAGTGCAGCGCATGATGGGCGTTGTAGTCCAGCTTCAATGGGACTCAAATAGGCCGCGGGGCATGACGGGAGTTGTAGGCAAAACAAAGTTGTGCCAATATCAGGCACTGCTTACGAGATCCTAAACCCAGCGCTAATTGGCTTTGGGCAGTGATGGGCAGAAACCTTAGCAAATGGGATGTGGCAGAGGCGGGAACATCCAATTCAACCTCTCCAGTCCCTCCCAGTACAGCCCAGTTCATCCCCAGTACAGCCCAGTTCATCCCAAGTAGAACTCAGTACAACCCCAGTGCCCCTCCAGTCCCTCCCAGTACACGCCAGTATAACCCCAGTACCGACCAGTACAACCCCAGTACAGACCAATTGATCCCAAGTAAAACCCAGCACAACCCCAGTGCCCCTCCAGTCCCTCCCAGTACAGCCCAGTCCCTCCCAATACACTTGTGCCCATTCCCAGTCCTTCCCAGTTCATCCCAGTGACATCCACAGGATGCCCCAGTGTCCCCAGTCTTCTCTGCAATGGCCCCAGTGTTCCCAGTTGTGGTGGTTGGACCGGAAATGGGATTTCTGGGATGCTGTGGTCACTACCATCAGGCCAATGGATGCTCAGATTGTAGGACCGCCTCTGAGAAAAACACAGGGGTTAAAATCCAGAGCTGCGCCCGCCCAGAGTCTCTTGGGATTTCTGTCGGGAGAGGCTTTGGATCTCTTCCCCTGTCCCAGCTGCCGGCTGGGCGGGGGGAGGGGAAAAGCCACAGGGCCATGAGGTAGGCCCAGCCCAAGGATGGAAGGGTGGAAGAGCACCAAGAGACATCGGGCAGCCATTCTCCCCTCAGAGAGTGAGAGGGAGAGCCAGCGTCTGAATTCGATAGTGGTGCTGGCCCAGGAGGAGAAGGGGGAGGAGTGCGAGGGCAGCGTGGGAGTGCTGGAGCTCTGGGACAGGCAGAGACTGAAATTTTTAACCCTTTTTCTTGCATGATTGAGACCTTGCAAATGCTGATCCTCCTGGAGCTGAATAAGAAGAGAGATAAGAGATGAGATAAGAGGGAATGGGCCACAAGGGAAGTGCAGAAGACTCTTGAGTGGGGAAGAGATGACGGAGTGGCCTTTTGGCTGGACTTTTCTTGTGTAGCCATAGACTGAACCAGTTTTTTCCTGTGACACAGAGACTGCATTTAGGGGGAGGCAGTGCCTCAGAACCGGGAGGGTTCAGTGTGGGTACCCCTCGGCCCCAGGGGGTGAAAAACTGGGGGGGACAGATGTCCCGAAGGAGAGAGTGTGCCTTTTTTGGAGTGAGACAAGGCATCCTTGAAAGACAACCATAGAAGCAGCTCTGCTCCATGCACAGTGGTGAGAGCACTGGGCATAGAAGGAAAGGTGTCACAATGGCAAAGGACTTTCCGGGCGGTGCTGAGTGACATTGAAACACACGAGGTTTCAGCGTGTTTCCAGGGGAAGCCTATGGTGCAAGAAGGACTCCTCTCCTCTTCATGAACTGAAGATTGAGTATTCTAAAGGGTGGTGCTGGACTGAGAGTTGGTGATTTCGGGGGAATGTATTACATTGGGAAATTTGGTGGGGCGGAAGAGGAAAGTGCTTTTGTAAGGTTTTTCATTTTTTCCCTTATGGTTTTTTTTTCTTTCTTCTTTTCTTGTAGTTTAGTTAACAAGGTTATCTTTATTTCTAAGCAGGAGCCTGCTTTGCTTGTTCCTGGTCACATCTCACAGCAGACACCAGGGAGAGGGTATTCTCATGAAGGCACTGGCTTTGTGCCAGGGCTAAACCATGACACCTCCCTTGTGCTCCCAATCTTGATCCATCTTGGACAACTCTATCTTTGCAGCCTGATCTACCTGCTCATTGTTTTGGTGCTCCTCATTGGCTCTACTCTTGGGGACATGGGCATCTACATGGCAGACTTTCACAGGTAGCCTCCCTACCCTGGTAGTGATGACTTTCCACTCATCAGCGGCCCAGATTGGTTTTCCCCTACACTGCCAGTTTGCTTCTTTCCAGCTCTCCAGCCATCCCCACAGAGCATTGACTACCATCCATGAATCAGTATAAAGGTAGAGCTTTGGCCATTTCTCTTTTTCTACAATGCCCAGGGCCAGTTGAACAGCTTTGAGTTCATCAAGTTGACTTGATCCAACTTCTCCTTTGGTAGCTTGTGTAACCTGTCATGTGGGGCTCCATACGGCTGCTTTCCACTTCCGGTTCGTCCCTACGATGCGACAGGAACTGTCAGTGAAAAGAGGGTAGCGTGTTTCCTCTGGGGCCAGTTACTTATATGGACGAGCTTCTTCAGCCCGTGTCACAGGTTCTTGTTCCTCTTCATCTGTGACACCAAAATTCTCACCTTCGGGTCAATTTGTAATGACCTCCAAAATCCCAGGGTGATTCAGTTTACCTATACGGGCGCACTGAGTGATGAGAGCAATACACTTGCTACATGTAGCACTGGTGGCATGGTGAGTGGAAGGAACCTTGCCTTTGAACATCCACCCCAGCACCAGTAGTCGGGGTGCCAGGAGGAGTTGTGCTTCAGTGCCTATTACCTCCGAGGCAGCCTGGACTCCTTCATAGGCAGCCAGGATTTCTTTCTCTGTTGGAGTATAGTTGGCTTCAGACCCTCTGTAGCTTCGACTCCAACATCCCAGTGGTCGACCTCAAGTCTCCTCAGGCACCTTCTGCCAAAGGCTCCAGGACAAGCCATGGTTCCCAGCTCCAGAGTAGAGCATATTCTTTACCTCTGGTCCTGTCCTGACTGTGCCAAGGGCTACTACATGAGCAATCTCCTGCTTGATCTGGACAAAGGCTTGCTGCTGCTCAGGGCCCCACTGGAAATTGTTCTTCTTGTGGGTGACCAGGTAAAGAGGGCTCACGATCAGACTGTACTCAGGAATATGCATCCTCCAAAAACCTATTGCACCCAGGAAAGCTTGTGTCTCTTTCTTATTGGTGGGTGGAGACATTGCTGTGATCTTGTTGATAACATCTCTAGGAATCTGACGCCGTCCATCTTGCAACTTCACTCCCAGGAATTGAATCTCACGAGTTGGTCCCTTTACTTTGCTCTTTTTAATGGTGAAACCAGCTCCCAGGGGGATCTGGATGATTTCCTTCCCTTTCTCAAACACTTCCGCAGCTGTGTTCCCCCACACAATGATGTCATCAATATACTGCAGATGTTCTGAAGCCTCACCCCTTTCTAGTGCAGTCTGGATCAGTCCATGGCAGATGGTGGGGCTGTGCTTCCACCCCTGGGGCAGTCGGTTCCAGGTGTACTGCACTCCCCTCCATGTGAAGGCAAACTGAGGCCTGCATTCTGCTGCCAGAGGAATAGAGAAAAATGCATTGGCAATGTCTATAGTGGCGTACCACTTTGCTGCCTTGGACTCAAGCTTGTACTGGAGCTCTAATATGTCTGGCACGGCAGCACTCAGTGGTGGAGTCACTTCATTCAATGCACGGTAGTCCACAGTCAATCTCCATTCTCCTTCAGATTTTCGCACAGGCCAAATGGGGCTGTTGAAGGGTGAGTGGGTCTTGCTGACCAACCCTTGGCTCTCCAGCTCTCGGATCATCTTATGGACGGGGATCACAGCATCTCGAGTGGTTCTATACTGCCGTCGATGCACTTTGGAAGTGGCAATTGGCACTCGTTGCTCTTCTCCTGTCAGGCATCCTACTGCAGATGGATTCTCAGACAACCCAGGCAAGCTGTTCAATTGCTGGATGCCCTCTGTCTCTACAGCAGCTATTCCAAATGCCCGTCTGAGTCCTTTTGGGTCTTTGAAGTACCCACTTTGAAGGTAGTCGATGCCCAAAATACATGGGGCCTCTGGGCCAGTCACAATAGGATGCTTCTTCCACTCATTCCCAGTCAGGCTCAGATCAGCTTCCAGCAAAGTGAAATCCTGGGATCCCCCTGTCACACCAGCAATAGAAACAGACTCTGTCCCCACATGTCTTGATGGGATTAATGTGCATTGTGCACCAGTATCGACCAAAGCTTTGTACTCTTGGGGTTCCGATGTTCCAGGCCAACAAATCCACACAGACCAGAAAACACGATTTTCCCTGGCCTCTACCTGGCTAGAGGCAGGGCCCCTCTAAGCCTGGTTATCCTTCTTTCCCTGGGTGTATGTTTTGGATGTTCCTTCGAGGGGATCAGACATGTCATCATCATCATACCTGGCCGTTCGGCTACGGGCAACTGGAGCTGCTTTCCTCCTGGTGGCTTTCTTCAATACACACACCCGTTGTGCCAGAACAGCAGTAGGTTTCCTATCCCACCTTCTCATGTTTTCCCCACAATCACGCAGGTAAAACCACAGCTCAGCTCGTGGGGCGTACCTTCTCTCACCATCTCGGAAACGTCTGCCTTGGATACCAGAACCTCGGATCTGTACTGCTGAAATTTGGAGGTCTTCTTTAATCTCCTCTCTAAGCTTCTTATGATTCTCCTCTATCTTATCCTCTAAGTTCTGCAGACGTGTTTCTACCACTGCGATTCTGGCATGTGTCGGGCCATGTACAGCATCTGCATATGCTCAGAGCTTCCTTGCCATGTCAAGCACAGTCTCATCCCTCTCATCCCTTGTGGAGGATTTTATTAAGAGTTGGTTAGCTGAGAAAGGCCATACTGACTTAATGCCGCTGGTTAAGCTTGAAAGGGTTCTGATTCACTCTGATTCAGTGACTGCTGACAGGCAAGAATACCGGATGGCCTTGCTGCAACATGAGGAAAGGGAGGTGAGATTAGTCCTGAATATCTGCAGAATGTAACAGAAGAATAAGCACAAGAATGTAGAAGTAGGTGTAGTTGCTGATATGTAACTAACCAATCCTGAGCTCAACTTTTGCAATATGTATGAAGCTTATTAAGAACTATATTTAACCCGCCATATTCGATCAATAAATTGGACTTGGATGAACCAACTGGTGTCTGGGTCTCCTTCCTCCGACAAATGGTGGAGAATGCGGGCAGCGGCACTCTGAACGTTCGCTCTCTTGGATTATAAATTCGCCACGGTCGAGGAAGTTGGGTGAGAGTCCTTGCAGCCGGGACGGTGCCGGATTTTAAAAGCACCCTTGAGGATTACAAAAAGTATCTCAAGTCTCTACGTGTCGCAGGAGCCTGGAAGGGCTGCAACAGCGCGCACTGATATATAGGTATGGATAGGCAAGCGACATACGGTCCCTTCTCCTCATATTTAGAAAGGCGAGGAGTAAAAGGGATAGATTTAAAAAAGGAATTACCAGGGTTATTAGCTTATGGTTATTCTAAAGGAATTTTTGCTAATTTACATACAGTTTATGAGATAGTAGAGTGGAAAAAGTTTGGGGATATCCTGTGGGATACAGTGTTAGATCATGATAAGTCAGCAAAGAAATTTGGCAAGTTATGGCGGGTGGTGTATAATACGTTACTTCAGCAGGTCTCTGAGAGAAAGGCAGCAGAAAGGGCAACAGAAGCTCATAAGAGGAATATAGGGTATGGTCGTGAGGATGATCCCTTAGCACCCTCTGTAACTCAGATACTTATGCCTAAGGGTCCCCAGAAAAATGGTGTGGAAAATTTTCCCTTAGATACAGTGGAACCATCTGCACCCTTCCTGTCAGAGGGGGAGGGCGAGTTGGATGGTGGAGGTAAGAGCAAGCCAGCTTTGCCTCCGCCGCCAGCTTCAGGCGGGTCGGATGGTGGGGGTGGGAGCAAGCCAGCTGCGCCTCCGCCGCCACCTTTGCCTCCGCCGCTTCCCCCGAGCGGGCCGCCTCAGCGGGGGGGCCGCTTCCCCCGCGCGAGCCGGTCTCAGCAGGGGGGCCGCTTTCCCCGCGCGAGTCGGCTCCTGCTCCACCGCCTTCCCCGTGCGAGAGCTCGGTCTCGGTACCGAAGTGCCAGCAGCATAGCACCCTTAAAGGGCCAGATCCCATCCCAGGGGCACACTGTGATCTATGGGGGGAGATGGCTAAACAGAGGAGGGAAGCTTGGGCTGCTGTGGCAAAAGAAGTAATGCAAATGGGGGATGGCGAGGCGGTGGAAATAGTTTCTAATCTTGCATGTCCGGTTACATACACACCACAGTATGATGCACAGGGGAACCTTACACATAATATAGCGGAATATAATCCCTTAGATTGGAAGATGTTAGCTCAATTACGTTCTATGGTTAGTTTGGAGTAAAAAGTGAACCTGTTAGGCAAATGCAAGAGTGTTAGCTACTTTAGGGGCAAATTGGACTATTGAGGAAGCTTTAGAGCGAATGGCATTAATGCCAACAGCTTCACAGGCATTTATAGCAGAAGCTTTAAAGGAATTAGGATTAGGGTTACAAAAGCAAGCAGAGTCTACTCAAAATCAGGTGTTATGTTAGCTGCTCAGAATCAGGTGTTAGCTGCTCTTGCTCCTCTCCGAAGCGGCTCACTGGCGGACACGCAGAGCTCGAGACCATTCATCAAGTGTTACTGATGCGGCAATGAGGGACATACGCGCCCAGACACAAGTAGCCGCCGTGACATCGGAGACACCAGCTGCCGACGCAACATCGCTGTCACCTCCTGTCTGCAACCAGCCACAGCAGGGAGCCTCGGCTTGGACTTATCAGCAGCAGTAGACGTCACACTAATGACGAACCGGCCTGAGAGGATACAAACTGGAGTAAAGGGTCCTCTTATATTAAATGGATAAAGATGTGGAGCATTGTTATTAGGACGTTCTTCAATAACTATGCTGGGATTATTTGTATTGCCTGGTGTTATCGATGCGGATTATACAGGGGAAATACAAATCATGGTTTACACCCTTTATCCTCCTATTAAAATAACAAAAGGACAACGCATTGCACAATTAATACCACTATCACAAATGACATCTGGTATACCATCATTTACTGGACAAACGCGGGATGAAAAGGGTTTTGGCTCTACTGGTGTTACACTTTTAACTGTGGATTTACAAAATAGACCAAAACAAAAAGTGGAAATTACCCATGGGCATCAAAGCATAACCCTTTATGGATTATTGGATACAGGAGCAGATACTAGTATTATTTCTCCAGAAGCGTGGCCACAACATTGGCCTCTATTCCCATCATCAAATATGCTCACCGGAGTAGGAGGATTTACATTAGCAAGTAGATCACCACTTTTGTTAGTGTGTATTGATGATCAACAAATATCTGCTGTGTTTTCAGTTGTTCAATTACCTCCTACAGTTTCTTGTTTAATTGGAAGGGACATTTTAACACAATTGGGAGTGGTGTTAACTAATCATCACCCTTTGAGGTAATTGCCATTGCTTGGACTTTCCCCATTCCACTCACCTGGAAACCGGACACACCGGTGATGGTTAAGCAATGGCCATTAAAAGGGGAGAGTCTTATGCATGCCCATGAATTGGTAAAGGAACAATATTCACAGGGACACTTACGACTTTCTATGAGCCCTTGGAATACGCCTATTTTTGTTATCAAGAAGAAATCAGGGAAATATCGTTTGATACATGATTTACGGGCTGTAAATGAACAAATGGAACCAATGGGGGCCTTACAGCCTGGTCTTCCAAATCCAGCTATGATCCCAGAACACTGGCCACTTTTAATTATTGATCTAAAGGATTGTTTTTTCACTATTGGGCTGCATCCTGATGATATGAAGAGATTTGCTTTTACTTTACCGGCAATAAATCGTGGAGAGCCAGATAAAAGATTTGAATGGACGACTCTTCCGCAAGGCATGCGGAATTCCCCGATGTTATGTCAGCTTTATGTTGATGCTGCATTACAGCCACTACGTCGTAAGTGGCCAGCAACTATAATATATCATTACGTGGACGATATTTTGTTTGCACAGCAACAACCATTCTCCTCTCTGCAGATTGACAGTATTAGAGATACTCTTTCAGCATATTCGCTTGTTATTGCTGCTGAGAAAATTCAGACCACCACACCATGGAAATATCTGGGATGGACTTTAACAGATCAAAAAGTAATACCTCAAAAGTTGGAATTACAATTGGACATTAAAACTTTGCATGATGCACAGAAGTTGCTGGGAGATTTACAGTGGTTAAAACCTATTGTGGGAATACCAAATCATTTATTAGAAACCCTACGGCCTTTGTTAAAGGGTATTGATCCTACTACTCCTGTACACCTGACAAAGGAGCACCACCTTGCCTTGCAACAAATTAGTAATTGTGTACAACAGGGATATGTGTCTCGTCGACAACTCGACTGCCCTATTGACCTTACTATTTGGAATAGTCCTTGCCATTTGCTGGGTGCTCTCTCTCAACAACAGGAGAAAACGGGGGAGATACGAGTTCTGGAATGGTTGTCACCATCACTACAACATAAGAGAATAATATTCTCAAAAATTGAACAATTGGCTGTGTTAGTCAAAAAAGGGCGTCTCAGAATTATTGAAGTGGATGGTCGAGAACCTGCTACCATTAGATTGCCTATGGAGAAAGAGACTTTGGACTGGTACTTGATTAATTCAAAGAACTTGCAGGAAGCATTATTAGCATCATCTGCTAAAGTAGAAACCAGCAAATTAGTGCCTAAAGTTTTGCAATGAATGACAGAATGGAACTGGATTACTCGACCATTGAGAGAAGAACGCCCTATAGAAGGAGCTATTACAGCTTTTACAGATGCGGGAAAGAAATCAAGGCGTGCTGCTGTCACCTGGCAAGAAAAAGGACAATGGAAGCATCAACTTCTTACAGCAGATCCTGCAGATAGTTTACAAACTTTGGAATTGTTGGCAGTAGTATGGGCAGTGTCTAATTTACAGGAGCCTTTAAATGTGGTCACAGACTCTATGTATGTTGCCGGAGTAGCCAGACGAATAGAGGAAGCAGCAATTAAGGAAGTGAATAATAAAGGATTGTATGAGTTATTGATACAATTAAGGAAAGCTTTACGAGAGAGAAATGCAGCGTATTCTGTGATTCATATTAGGAGCCATAAATGGTCTGAAGGTTTAGGAGAAGGGAATGAACGTGCAGACAAATTGGTTACCTTACCCATTGATAACTCTTGTCCTATTGACAAGCATACATTGGCCAGAGAAGCACATAGCAGATATCATCAAAATGCAAGAGGGCTTGCAAAACATTTTGAGCTGAGTTTATCAGAAGCTAAAGCCATTGTTAGAGCATGTCCAATATGTAGTTATCATAATGAGGGAATAGGTTTAGGCATGGGAGTTAATCCTCGAGGTTTGGAAATAAATGAAAAATGGCAAATGGATGTTACACAGGTACCTAGATTTGGTAAAGTTAAGTACGTGCATGTCACTGTAGATACATATAGTCACTACATATGGGTATGGCTCAGGCAGGACAAAAAGCTACACATGTTATCAGGCACCTGTTAAGTTGCTTTGCTGTTATGGGAGTTCCAAGAAGTATCAAAACAGATAATGGTCAAGCTTATGTGTGTGCTAGGGTCCAGAAATTCTTAAATCGGTGGTCCATTAAGCATGTGACAGGTATTCCACACTCTTCTACTGGACAGGCAATAGTGGAAAGAGCAAACGGTACCCTTAAACGGTATATTGAGAAGCATCAAGACTTAACAGACCCACAATCATGTTTGGCTAAGGTTCTGTATGTGATCAATCGTTTATGTATTTTTGGGGAAGACGATATCCCTCCTGCAATTAAACATCATCCGAGGTCAGGTCAGGAAATTAAAACCCGACTACAGGATTATGGGAAAAACCTGCAAAAGTATTATACTGGGGTCGGGGATATCTTTGTGTTTCCTCACCTACAGGACCTTTGTGGGTGCCTGCTAAGTGGACTAAACCTTTTTTTGATGCAGCCTCTGGTGGACTGTCTCACAGAGGAGGACAAGGAGCTACTGGGGAAGAAACTGTTTCTAGTCCTACGACCACTACTGTTACAGTTGAAGGGACACTCGAAAGTGTTGGACAGAGCACTGACATGTCACTATCGGATGGCCCAGGAGCTGATTGGTTTTATTGACTCATTATCAACTTTTCGTTTAACAAATCCAGCAAAGGAACATTGCCTTGACTGTTACAATCCACATTGTGCTGCCTGGATAGCTCTACGTTGTGGAGGTTGTGATAATACTTTTTGGATAGAACAATCATTATTACGGGATTTATGGTGTCATACTTGTGAGCACGAGCAAACGTGGGGTAAAAACTGGCAAGATGAATTAAGGAGACAAACGGGGCTAAATGCATATATAGCTTTAAATCTTTATGAGTCTCCTGAACAAAAAATTCTTGCTTATTATCGTTGGGAAGTACAATGTGTTGTAAGTAGAATTAAGGTTCAAAGTAAATCACGTATAATTTCTGTAAGGTGTAGAAAATTAGTACCTTTAACACAATGTTCTATTGTAGGGCCCTTCAGGGGGAATCCTGAAAGAGCATTAGATCATTGCATTGAAAAATTACAAAAATTAAGTTTGAAAGCGACGGGACCAGTGAAATTAGGAGCAGCAAAACTGAAAACTGATAAGAAAAAGAAGGCTAGAAAGGGAACAACCTCTTCTAAATAAGGCTAATTAGTTTTCTATGATTAGGACAATTTTACAGTTGTGGGACCCTCGGGAGGATATAGTTATTGAAGAAGATAACGAGCAGGAACAACGATTACGAAATAAAATACGCCTTGCGCTAAAGAAAGAGCTTGAACTATTAGCCTTATATAGTAAGAAAGGTGAAGAGGCTTTGCAATCACCACCATTAAATTGGTTGCATTGGGTCGAAGAGACAGATTTTTATACTGGTCCTTACTTACATTCACTTCCTTGTTATGTTTGCAAAGGGATGCTGATAAGTGCTATGCATGGATAGCTTTGCTTTGTGCAGGTTGTAATAAGATTTATTGGTACTCACAAAAGACAATAGCAAATTTATGGTGTGGACCTTGTTTCGGGAAGTGGATTCAAGATTTTGTCTGGGTTAGAGCTCTTGAGCAAAGTACTGGCCTGCCAGGAAGGGCAGGATTGGAGCTTTTTGAGAGTGCAGAACAAGTGGTTATAGCATATATTAGATGGAAGTTGCAGCAAGCACTTAGAGAGCTTGAAGTTACTAGTGCCTCACGCATTATAGCAGCTCGCTGTAAAGCTGATTTGCCTTTAAACTTGCCATATGCTATACCTGTGAGCAAGGATGCTGATTTGGAGTTAGATCAGTGTATTCAAAGACTGACTCAGGTCCATTTTAATCAGCCTAACAAATCAGGTAAAAGACAGTGGAGGAAGAAAAAACAGGCAAACAGGAAAGAAAAATGAAGTTTGTTTTTATTATACTGCTTAACGCTGTAGCGATTAAAGCAGTAGGAATAACACATTTCAGTCAGCCAAGAGAAAATCTATGGGTAACACTTGCTAATCAAATTAATCAATCATCACTTTGTCTTAGTCTTGGAGGGGTTACTAATCCATTTCGAACATGCTTGCTAGGACTTCCAGTGTGGTCTCCTGGAGAATTTTGCAGTTTAATAAGTAATCAAACCTTATGTATGTCTAACATGTCAAACATCACATTGCCAGTGCAACAAGGGTATACTGCAGGTCAGAGTGATGGCTATCGCCAATGCTTACTAATCCAATCACTTAACACCTCTTTGCATTCTCCTCCTGAGGAATTGGATCTTTTTGGAAGTGCAAATGCCAGTATATCTAATACTACAGCTGGCGGATGGTTCAGTTTCAAACCCTTGGATGCCCAGAATTTAAATCAACCTAAAGACACATGGGCCACCTTAGATTCATCCCTGAAATTGAGTGAATTCTCTCCACAGCATTACAGTCAATGTAACGGCACAAACATCACAGCACCAATGAAATTACCTACAGGAATATTTCTAATTTGTGGAGACAGGGCGTGGAATGGTGTACCAGCTAAGCCACAGGGTGGACCCTGTTATTTGGGAAAATTGTCCTTGTTTCACCCTAATGTATCCTTGCTAATGCAGCTCAGTCAAACATCAAACAGGAAAAAGCGTAGTATACATGACTTGGACTGCAGCCAGATTGGAGATCCAAAGTTTTGGGGTACATTCAGACAAGTAGTAGTTTCAACTATCTTACCAGGAGGATCTGCCAATAAGGCTATGAATTTAGTAAAACAATTAGGGTGCTGGACAAGAAATGAGCTGAACCAGACATCCCAAATTCTGGACATGATGACTGCAGATGTGCAAAGTGTTAACCATGCTGTTTTACAAAATAGAGCTGCTGTAGACTTTTTGCTCTTAGCACAAGGGCATGGATGTGAAGAGTTTGAGGGAATGTGTTGTATGAATTTGTCTGATCATTCGGTGTCCATTCATACTAAGATAAATGAACTACAACAGGGACTTCACAATCTCAAAGAAGAAGAAGGTTTAGGAATTGACGAATGGCTTAAAGGCTTAGGGCTTGGACCATGGCTAAGGAACATTGTGACATATGCTATCGGCTTACTGGGTGGGATCTTAATGTTTTTGCTTATTTTGCCTTGTATTTTTACTTGTATTCAAAACATGGTTAGCCGTATGATAGCAAAAACCTGGCAAACTAATCTCCTTGCTCAAGAAGAAAACGGGGGAAATGTGGAGGATTTTATTAAGAGTTGGTTAGCTGAGAAAGGCCATACTGACTTAATGCCGCTGGTTAAGCTTGAAAGGGAGGTCAGCAGTCTCTGATTCAGTGACTGCTGACAGGCAAGAATGCCGGATGGCCTTGCTGCAACATGAGGAAAGGGAGGTGAGATTAGTCCTGAATATCTGCAGAATGTAACAGAAGAATAAGCACAAGAATGTAGAAGTAGGTGTAGTTGCTGATATGTAACTAACCAATCCTGAGCTCAACTTTTGCAATATGTATGAAGCTTATTAAGAACTATATTTAACCCGCCATATTCGATCAATAAATCGGACTTGGATGAACCAACTGGTGTCTGGGTCTCCTTCCTCCGACAATATGTGTTTCTCTATGCGTGATTGGCTGAAATCTAGGCTGAGATGGTTTTATGCTATGCCGTAATGCCACACCTCCTTGGCATTCCCTGTGGATCAGCGAACTGTTAACATCCTGTCTCCATTGTCTAACAATGTGCTGAGACTGATGTGCTGAAATAAAAAGCTCATGTCACTGGTCCAGGTGTCCCGTACCTGTTCGTGATTGTATATAGGTGCCGCGGCAAGTGGGTTCCTCATTGTGCATGGCAACTTCTCTCTTAAACATCTCTGTTTAGCAAAACATCAGCACTTAACAGTATTTGACCTAAATTATAACCTATGACCTAGCAATTTTAAAGAGGAATACCATTTAACAATACTTAACACAGCTTATAATTTATATTAAACTTACAACTTAGCAAAAGAACAACTCTTAGCAGCATTTAACTTCACTTAGACCTTGTGATTTAACCCCACTTACAGGCCTGACTGACTCAGCTATCCAAGGCACTCCAACCCCTCAGAGAGCAGCATTTCTGCCACATTTCCCCAGCACAGGCACTCCTGTATGCACACAGACACAAAGAGTCAGTGCAAGGCACCCGTGAGCAATTCCCCTGAGGACAGGAAATGCTCACTGTGGGTCCTTTGGCATCTCCCCAGCAAAGGGTGAAGGGCTGAGCCGTGAGGAGTGGGGGGATCGGCACAGGCTCTGTCGTTGTTCAGGATCCCCGAGTGCAGAAAACGGGAGAGTTCCCGCCTGGGAGAGGCCCCACTCAGAGGGAGTCGCTGGCCCAGGAGAGCTCCAAGGGCTCCTTTTGGAGCGCTGTGTGCAGGGCCCCAAGAGAGGGGCTTCAGTCCCAGCAATGGCTCATCCTGGCCGCACTTGGCACCAACAGCTTTCTTTGGCAGTGTGAGAACAGGGTTGTTGTGCCACTGAGGGAACAAAAGCAGTTCCCAGGGCTGCTCCTACAGAAAGCAGGAGCTGGTTGGGCAGCAGCAGTGCCTGGAACAGACAGTGTTTGTGATGAGCTGCAGAGGAGCTGAGCCCAGGGGCTGTTGGCCAAGGCCGAGCCCCAAGGAGCATTTCTCAGCTGGCAGGGCAGCCTGAGAATGGGAGGGGGGAATGCAGCAGCACAGGGCCCATGAAACCAAGGGACCACTGTGACACTGTGGGGCCCTGTGAGACCAAGGGACCATTGTGACACTGTGGGGCCCTGTGACACCGAGGGACCATTGTAACACTCTGGGGGTTTCATGGAATCATGGAGACCACTGTGACATTTCTGAGTCTTATGGAATTGTGGAGACCATTGTGACACTTTGGGATTTCATGGAACCAAGGGGCCATTGTGACACTGTGGGGACTCATGGAATCAGTGAGACCATTGTGACACTGTGAGGCCCCATGGAATAAGCAAAACATTGTGACAGTGTGAAGCCTCATTGAACCAGGGAAACCATTGTGACTCTGGGGGTCCCACAGAACCAAGAGGACCGTTGTGATACTGTGGGGCCTCGTATAACTAAGAGGCCTTTGTGACACTGCAGTGCTGCACGGAACCAAAGGCCCATTGTGACATTGCAGGCCCTCATGTCATCAATGGTCCATTGTGACACTGTGGAGCCAAAGCAGACCATTGTGACACTGCAAACCCCCAGGGTCCAAAGGTCAAATGTGACATTGCATTGCAGGGCTCAGGGAACAGATGAGTCACGTGACACTGTGGGACCTGGGGAACCACGGAGACCATTGTGACGCTGCAAGGCCTCATGGAATTGTTGGGACCATTGTGACACTGCAAGGCCTCATGGAATTGTTGGGACCATTGTGACACTGCAGAGCTGTATGGAACCATGGGCCACTGTGACACTGTGGGACCCCATCAAACCAAGGGGCCAGTGTGACACTGCAGGTCTTCTTGTAATCAAGGGGCCATTATGACACTGTGGGCCCCTGCAAAACCAAGGGAACACAGAACAGATCTGGCTGGTTTGGCCTCCCAGGGGTCACCTGATTGGTCCAACTGACCTTGGCATGATAAGCGTCTCTTCTCATCTGCTACTGAAACACTGGGACTTCCTGCTTTTCTTGCCATGAAAAAGAACTCTCTTTCTCCTCCAGGCAGTCATGGTCAGAATTGGGATTTCACCTCCAAATTTCCTTATATCCAGGGTTTGTTCCCATAGGAATATTGCCAGGACAAGTCTGGCTGGCAATGGTTCCACAAGGGTCAGCTCTCATCTGTCCCTAAAACCCTAAGGAAGGCTCTGTGCTTTCCTTCCTATGAGAAAGAATTGTCCTGCTTCTCCAGGTGCCGATGGCGAGATTGGGATTCCACCTCCAAAATTCCCTGTATACAAAGACTGCTCCCAGACAAAATCTGCCATTCCTCAGCAGTCTGGCTGGCCTTGGCCTAGGGAGGCTCTCACCTGCCTTCTAAACACAGGGGCTCTGAACTTTCCTTCTTATGGAAAAGAATTTTCTGTCTCATCCAGATGCCCATGGCCTGACTTGGGATTTCACCTCCAACATTGCCTTACTCTGAGAGACTGGAGGAGATTCTTGGCCTGAAACATTTCATGTTGGGGGGAGGAAGGGGAAGGTCCAGCCTTGCCCTGTCCTGGAACCCCAGCCCTGCCCTGCCCTGGAACCCCAATCCCCCCAGAGCCTCTATCCCAGCCCAGCAGTGGCTGCCAGTCCCTGGCACAGCACAGGCAATGCTCCACAGCCACCTCTGCAGCCCCCAGCCCAGCTCCTGAGGGACCAAATGAGCCCAAGTCCCACCTGGGGGAAGGGCCCAGGAAGACCAGGGATATTTAAGCGGACCACAAGGCAAGCACACATCTTGACCCTTCCTCCTCTTGGAATTTCTATCTGAACACTGCTGGCATCCAGGAGTTGGTATCTGTGTTTGTGCTTCTCTGGATCTTTTTTTCTTTCTCTCCTTCTCTGTCTTCTTCTTCTGTTTCTGTACACCTGCAAATTTTGATTAACAATAATTTGGATGGGCTTAGAGTTTGTAAAGCTGAATTGCCCAAGTCAATGCTTTGAGAAGTGCTTTTTGTTCATTGAATATCTGTTGTAATTTGACATGAGAAGAATTTTAAAAAGTAATATAAAACTTCTTGTGTAACTGACAATCTGTTAAACCACTAAGATACTGAACATTCCTCTGTGAAACACATATGTTAAAGGTGAAAAAACTCAGGAACCTCCTCTTTCTTTTCCCATCAATAAAGAAGTAACGGGCCCTAGCCCAGGCCCCCATCTCAACCAAACCAAACCAAACCAAAACAAAACAAACCAAGCAACCCTGCTGTGGCCTGAGCCCCTTCCCCCCTCCCCAGGCTGCCCCCTCCCCCCGCCATTGGCGCCATTCTAACCAAACCAAACCCCAACAGCTACCAAAAAGGAAAACAAAAGTGGCTACAAAACCCTAACCAGAACAAAGCTAGCCACAGCTATTAAAATCTTACCATCAAGTTCCCTCCCCACAAGACAATTAAAATCAAAAACCCCCAGAACCTACAACCCACACAAAATAACCCTACAAGTAAAATTAAACACAAAACCCCACAAAAACCAACCATAACCATAAAACAAACCCTATCACAACCCAACCACAACTTCAACCACAAGCTACTGATAGGTCAGGTGTTAATCCTTTTACTACTTCAATCCTACCTTGAGTAAAAGAAAAACAAAATACAAGCATATAAAAAACAATTAAAAACCATCAAAGTCAGTGAAGAGGAAATTAAATCCAAAATAAAAAAAAAAAGAAAAAATACTTTATCCTTAAAACAAAAATCCTCTTATGAACTAAAAGGAAAAAACTCTTTTCATTAAAAAAATAAAACTATAAAAAATTCAAATTCATATCAAAGAAAAACCGCCATGCTAAAATAAAACAACTGTTTAAATAACTGTACTTTCATAAAAATTTAGACAGGGGGGAAAATGTAATCCAGTACCCCCAAGAGAAGATCGCTATTCCCAGAGAAAAAAATATTTTTTAAAAGGAAATAATAAAAACATTTACTTTTAAACAACTCATATTTAAAACTATACCTCCTAAGTCAACATGGCCCATCAACAAGTTGTAAAACAGCTTGTAGCAAAAAAACAACTTCACAGTAGCGAAGTTCCCCAGACAACTGTTATCCATGACAAAATTAAGGACCACAAAAAAAAAATTTCATCGTGTAAAAAAACTCCATTACCTTAACAAGAAAACCATCTCTCCCTAAAACTAAAAAAAGACAAATTTAAAAATAGTAAACTACTAGAAATTTTCAGTTTAGTTTCTTTACATTGTCAGGTTAAAAAAAAAAAAAAGAGAAATTGTAAAGAAAAAACTGTGTTCTAAAGAATTTATTTTAATTCTTACTTACCTTTTTTCTTTTATCTGCTTTTAATAAAATTTTCTTTATACCCTTTTAAATTTTTGGCATACTTTACCTTTCTCTTAATCCAATCTCACAACAAAATAAATAAATAAATAATTACCCAATACTAAAACCCACCACACTCATCAATACAATAATTAAGAAATTTCAAGATTAGAAAAATCTTAAATTATCAAACCAAAATCACTACGATGTCATAGTAAACCTTTTGCCAAATTTTCTCTGATTTTCTAAAATACCCAGTAAAGGCTGTTTAGTTCTTTTGAGCTCCTGAGAATCTCTTGTTGTTATTTCTCCAGGGAGTCCAACTCAGAGGACAAACAAATGCAATTCTTTGAAATGTCACCTTGAAAAAATTGTCTGGGGGATGAGGGTCAGGGCTTGTCTGTCCTCCTTGGCACAGCCTAGGCAGGGCTTTCCCAGGCACATTCCACACTCCATTTCCCAGCTGGAGCCGCTGCTGCCTCTGAGTTGTGCTGCCCCAGCCCCAGGGACGCTCTCCTTGTCTGCCCATTCCCCCACAGTCTCTGGGCAGGGATGGCCTCAGTGGGGGCTGCTGACATCCTCAGCAACTTGGAGGCTGCTGCTGAATTTTCCTGCTCCAGAGGCTTGTTCAGCCTTCAGCTCTTCAGTGCAGGAATTCAGTGGCCCAGGGCTCATTAACATTCAGAACACCTTAACAAGCCAAGCGCCTGGGAATAAATTTCAGTTTCCAAATCTTGTATGGTTAAAAAGAGAGATTTCAGAAGTGCATTCAACTGAATATGTTCTATTTAAAAATACTGTGAGAAAACATTTTTTAGGACCTGTTTAGTTTTTTTTTTTTTTTTTCCCCTGTTAATAGCAATCTCCACGTGACATTGAAACCAAGTACCTCCTCATGCAGTTTGAAGATATGAAAATCAACACCATTCATGGCTGACAATCAATCAGACTCTGTCCCCACCCCCACCCCACCATTTCCCCCATCCCAGCCCTGGCACTCAGAGCAGCCTTGTGCAAATCTGAGCTCCCTCCAGCCCAGGCTGCACCTGCAGCTTTCAGCTCCTTGGTTCCAGCTCCCACCTGCTTTCCTTGGAGAAGGAGCTGCCCGAGACACAGAGGGATGTTCATTTATTGTCAGCCAACAAAGCCAGGGGAAGGCACGGCTCTATCAAATGTAAAAGTCATTCCTCTGCTGGATATTAAATCCACTTTCCACAGCAGACAGTCTCAGAGCAGTGGAAAACACCTTCTGTGCCCAGCACAGGTCTCAAGGTCCCCCCATACCCTCCCTGCTCCGATTCTGCCCAGATTTGCTCTTTGCACACACAAGTCACAGGCTGAAGTCAGGAGCTCCCTCCATGCCCAGAGGGAGGAAAAAAATGAAAGGGGATGAAGATTTCTCCTGTGCAGAGCCCCTGCAGTGGGAGCCACAACTTATCAGGTTTGTGTCCTTTGGGCTCAGGAACTGGTGACATTCAGAGGCACAGAAGGGTTTCTTGCCTAAAAACACAATTTGAACAGGATACAGTTGAACATTGCAGCAGAGTTCTCCATGATGTCCCAGCAGCATCTGACATGTCCACCATCCCCAAGGGATTTCTGTACAGGAACAGTTTTAGACAAAGACATAAGAAAAGGCAGTTCTGTGATAGATATAAACACAAAAAAGATGTTGATTATTGATATATTTATTTGCACTTCGGAATGATTGGGCAACTTCCTGCAGCTCAAAGCATGAAGCCAGTCAGTTGAGAGGCACTTGAATGACCAGAGATCATCTGGAGGAGGAAATCTGGGAGCAACGGGAAGCATAAATATCCAGCTCGTCTAGTGAAGAGATGTCCTTAGACATGGTCATTTCAACAGGAGAGCTTGAAACCCCAAATGGAAAAGAGAGATTTATATAATAGAATGTATACTGGTGACACCAGTAGAAGGCAAGATCAGTGTTTCTTCTCCTGCCATCTGTACACCTCCAGGAAAACCCTGTTCCTGCTGGGAAAACTTTGCCATTTCTTAACAGTACTCAAATGACCCAGATGATAAAGTTTTGCCTGTATATGATTAAACTAACAGGTTTTAAAACCTGTGCCCCTTTCCAGGCACACATCAGCTGTGTGCCCATGAAAAGACAGGGCCACTTGTGCCCTGAGGTACCCAGCTGGGATTGCATCTCTCCAAGAGCACCTGAGGGAGAGCAGAGCACCTTGCAAGCTGCAGGTCCCTGACAGCCCCACAGGGCTCCTGTCCCATCAACATCTGCTCTGTTCCAGTCTGAAACAGGGCCCAGCACGGTGCTGGGATCGTCAGAGAGCTGAGGTGTGTGCTGGAATTCAATGCCCTCCTCATCGTGCAGCAGCCCTGCATTTCCCTCCTGCAGCCTTGGTCTCCAGCACAGCCATGGAGGCTCTTTGGGCTCTGGAATGTTGCTGCAGCCCCCAAGGGCAGCTGAGCTCTGCCTTTGGCACAGTCAGGCCTGGCCAGCACAGGCCATGCTCAGCAATTGCTTGTGTGTGCCTGGGCTTGCTGTCAGCCCCGGCCGCGGCTGCGTGGCCCCTGTGTGGCCCTGTGCTGGCCCAGCCATGGTGGCCCAGCCCCTGTGCAGGCCCAGCCCAGGCCAGGAGCATTGCGGCTGGGAATGGCCCCTGTGCCGTGGTGCCCACAGCAGCCTTGGGGCTCTGTGCCCCATGGCCTCCCTGCTGGGCAGCCTCTGCCAGCTCCTGCAGAGCCCGGGGCACCTGTGGGGCTGCACAGACAGCCCTGCCCCGGGCTCTGCCAGCCTCTGGGCATGCAGAGAGGCAGCCAGGGCTGGCCATGGCCAGGAACAGGCCCTGAGCCCTGGAGGAGGATGGAGCTGGGCCACAGCCAAACTCAGCCCAGGCCAAAGCTGGGCTCAGCAGCCAGGGCTGCCAAGGGCTGGGAACAGAGGCTGGCGCTGACAAATGTTCTGGGCCCCCTCTCTGCTCTGTCCATGCCACCAAGGGCACAGAGCAGCCTCCTCTCTGGGCCACTTGCCTGTTTGCAATGCCTTGCACAGGTGCTGGCCCTGCCCCACAAGGCCTGGCCTGAGTCCTGCCCCTGCACGCTCAGCCAGGCTGAGATGGACACTGATGGGTTCTGGGCCAGGCTCTCGGAGGCCAGCCCAGCTCCCTGCAAGCTCTGCCAGCTGCCCTGAGCTCTGGGCAGCACCAAGGGCCTCTCCCCAGCCCAGCCCAGCTGGCTCTGGCCCCACAGCTCTGCTCAGGCCAGGCTGCTCTGGCCACTGCCCCACGGCCTCAGCCCCTGGCAAGGGCACAGCAGCAGCTGCAGCTGCCACAGGACTCAGCCCCACCATGGGGGAAGGTGCTTGGCCAAGGCCAAAGGAGGCTCCCATGCTGCCCTGCTCCCCTCAGGCTGAGGTGCTGAGAGCTCTGCAGCCCCTGCTGCCATCCCATCTGCCCAGGGCAGCACAAGAGCCCCGGCCTTGGGGCCCTCAAGAGCTGCTCCTGCTCCAGGCCCAGGGCCCATGCCAAAGCTGGGGCAGCCTCAAAACTGTGCCCATTTCTGTTCATTGCTGCTTGGATGGGGATGGATCCTCAGCCACTTGGAGGCTGCTGATGAATTTTACTCCTCCAGAGGCCCCTTCTTTCTTGAGCTCTTCAGTTCAGGAATTCACTGGAAAAGGCTCATAAACATTTGTTCAAAACACTTGAACAAGACAAGCCCTTGGGAATCATTCCAACTTTTAATTCTTTTGTGGTTAATTAAGTGAATTCAAAGTGAATATACTGTATTGAAAACAATAAAGAGAGAATTGTTTGGTCGAGTTAAGTTTTCTTCTCCTTATTATAGATGGACATCTGCAATATCCAATTTATATTGACCTCCAGCACTTTCTAATGCAGTCTGATTAGATATTAAAAATCAAGACCTTTCTTGGCTGACAATCAATCAGACTTTGTCCCTACCTCCTCCCCACCCTTTCCGCCATCCAACCCCTGGCACTCAGAGCAGCTGAGGAATGGAGTCACATCCAGGGGTGTCCCCAGGGCTCAGGACTGGGGCCAGGTCAGTGAAATCTCTTTATTGCTGATCTGAACAAGGCCATCGAGGGCACCCTCAGTCAGTTCCCAGGTGAGCCCAAGCTGGGTGGGAGTGTGGCTGTGCTGGAGGGCAGGAAGCTCTGCAGAGGAATCTGGACAGGCTGAGCCATGGGCCCAGGACAGCTGGATGAGGTTCACCAAGGCCAAGGGCCGGGTCCTGCCCTGGGCTCACAACGTGGTTCTGTGATAGATATAAACATAATTAAGTCCTTGTACCAGGATGCTCAACCTGGAGTGGGGGCAAAATAGCTCAAACAATTCCTGATTTGGAAAGCTGCCAGTGGTGGATGGAGAAGGGAGGTCAGGCTGTTCTTGGTATTGAGGAAATACTGAAACCAGCCTGACTCATTTCATCACCTCATGCCTTGGCTGATCTCCCCTCTTTCCCCTCCCACCCATTGGCTTTTGTCTCCCCCCAGCCCCCTGTGAAGAGCCTGGCTCTGTGTTCTCCATCCCCTCCTCGCTGGCACTGCCAGGCTGGCATGAGGAGCCCCTCAGCCTTCCCTGCTCCGGGCTGGACAAGCCCAGCTCCCTCAGCCTCTGCTCACCACCCAAGGGCTCCAGCCCCACCTTGAAGGCCCTTCCCAGACTCTGCTCAAGATGCCAGACATCTTTCCTGCCCTGGGGACCCCAAACCAGGTCTCAGTGACCTGGATAATCCATGTCCTTGATGTCCTGGTCACGCAGCCCTGGCCCCTTGTCCCCTGTCAGGCTCTGGGGTGGATCCTGTGGAACATCCTTTGGTGGAGGCTGTGGCTCCAGGTGGGCCGAGGGGATGCCGGGGGACAGGGACCCTGCTGGGCATGAACAGCATTGGACTTGTTGGGAGAAACTGTGAGGGGGAGCTGGGGCGGAGTGACCAACCCAGTGACCTGACACAGCCCTGCTGGGATGTCACACAGCCCCTCTGGGATGTCACAGCCTGCTCTGTGATGTCACAGCCCATTCTCTTATGTCACTCAACTGGGCTCTGATGTTACAGCCAACTCTGTGATGTCATATTCTGATCTGTGATGTCAGATCTCTGCCCTGTGGTGTCACAGTCTGCTCTGTGATGATGTCTATGATGTCATACCTGATCAATAACCTTACATACTGCACTCTGTGATGTCATAGCCCACTCTGTGACCTCATGCTACCAGATGATAAATTGTCTACACCAGGTGAACTCACACCTGGAGCTTTTTTTCCAAAATTCCAGGCCTATGGAAGCCACACAATGCCCATTGTGTGAGAAGGGCAACTGGAAGTTCAGCAGCCTCAGTGTCCTGCCAGCTCAGCCAGGGCCACTGGAACATTGGGGTCCACGACCACCGGCGACCACCAGAGAGACCCCCAGGACAGGAGAATGCATGGGTAAAGGGGAGGAGAAATATGTTAATGATTTCAGGGAAATTATATCATATGTATGTTTAGTCCTGGACAATCAATGAATATGTGTGCAAAATACAGAATAGAAACAGAAACTTTCCTGTAGTCAGCATGCACAGCTTTGGGAGGAGCTATTCCCCATGCATCCAGCCGAATAAAGAATGCTGCTTTTTAATGCTGCATTAGTGTTAAGGAGTTTTCTATTTTACTGAATTTTTGGTAACACTCCCACTGCCAAGGAAAGCTCTGTCTGCTGCTGTTCACAAACAGAGAAGGGCTGGTGGCAGATGTGGGGCTCAGAGGTTGCCTGGAGCACAGTGACTATGAAATAATCAAGTGTTCAATGTTCTGTGAAAGAAGGAGGTTCAGCAACAAAACTTCTGCACTGGAATTTGGAAGGGCAGACTTCAGCCTATTTAGGATGCAGATTTGGGGAGTACTGAATCAGGCACCGATTCTTTTTAAGGAAAACATCCCTTAAAAACAAAGGGGTCCAGGAAGGATGGACACATTTCAAGGAAGTAATCTTAAGGGGGAAGGAGCAGCCTGTCCCAGTGTGGCAAAAGATGAGCTAGTGAGGAAAATGACTGGCCTGGCTGGTCGTGGAGATTTTGTGGGAACTCAAGGGTAACAAGAGGTGCATCAACTTTGGACAGAAGGTCAAGCACCTTAGGAAATGTTTAAGGATGTTGTGAAGTCATGCAGAAAAAAAAGTCAAGAGGTAAAAGCTCAATTAGAGTTTAACCTGACCACTTCCGTGAAAAAAAAAATAGACAATGTTTCCACAATTAAATTAATAGCAAAACATGGAATAAGGAGAACCTCTACTCTTTATTGGATGCCGTGGGGAATATAGTAACTAAAGATAAGGAGAAGGCAGAGCTACTTAACATCTTGTTTCTCTCAATTTTCGATATTAGGACAGGCTGTCCTCAGGACAAGTGCTCTGCTGAGCTGGTAGATGGGCACAGGGAGCAGAACAGCCCCTGTAATCCAGGAGGAAGCAGTTGGTGACATGATGAGCCACTCAGATGCTCATAGGTGTGTGGGATCAGATGGGATCCATCGCAGGGGGATGAGGGAGCTGTGGATGATCTCCCCAAGCTGCTCTCCATCTTTTACCATCAGTGCTTGCTCAGCAGGGAGGTCCCAGAGCACTGGAGGTGCCAGTGTGAGCCCATCCCCAAGAAGGGCTGGAAGGAGGATCTGGGGAACTCCAGGCCTGTCAGCCTGACCTGGGTGCCTGGCAAGGTTCTGGAACAGATCACCTTGAGTGCCATCACAAGGAACCCACAGGATGGCCGAGGGGTCAGAGCCAGCCAGCGTGGATTCCAATGTCTACATGGAATGGTCTGGATGAGGGGATTGTGTCCAACATCAGCAAATCTGCAGATGACACCAAACTGGGTGTGAGTTTGGATCTGATGGAGGATGGAGGTAGAAGGGCTCTGCACAGGGCCTGGGACAGGCTGGATCCAGGTGTGGTTTAACAAGGATGTGTGATCCAACAAGGTGAGGTTTAACAAGTCCAAGTGCCGGGCCCTGCACTTTGGCCACAATAACACCTGCAGCGTTACAGGCTGGGGACAGAGCGGCTGGAGAGCAGCCAGGCAGAAAGGGACCTGCAGGGACTGATGGACAGCAGGCTGGACATGAGGCAGCAGTGTGCCAAGGTGGGCAAGAAGGCCAATGGCTCCTGGCCTGGATCAGGAATGGTGTGGCCAGCAGGAGCAGGGCAGGGATTCTTCCCCTGTGCTGGGCACTGTTTGGGCAGCACCTCGAGTGCTGTGTCTAGTTCTGGGTCCCCTGGGGTGGGGAATTAGAAGCAATTTCTATCAGAAAGAGTAAAGAAAGCCAAGGTGAAGCAAAGGAAATGCTGAGGGCAGTTTGGGGGTGGCTGCCGGGCAGCCCTGGCTCTGAACAACAGCATCTGCAGTGGGACGGGAAACTCCCAGCTGATGGGAACAAACTTTCTGGCTGACTGCAGAGGCCAGGACAAAGCTGAGTGTTTTCCCTGCTGGCCCCCAGCCCTTGCTGGCCCCAGGGGCTGATGGCATTTGTGCTCCCTCAGGTTCATGTCCCCACAGCAACAGCATGGGGGTGCTGCCCCTGCTCCGTGCAATGCAAAACAGGGACTGCTGAGCCAGTGCTGCTGTGTCTGTGCCTGCAAGGATGGGGCACCTGTGTGAGCTGGGGGAGAGGCCACGGCTGCAGAGGGGGGATGTTGTTGGCAGCTGCATGAGGATGCTCTGGGACGCTGCCCTGGGCTGTGCAGCGCACTGGGGATGGATCAGCCCCTGCTCTGCTGCTCCTTCCCATCTGCCCCAGGGCCCTTGCAGAGCACCAGCTGTTGCTGTCCTCAGCTGCCATGGCAACCCTCAGGACAAAGTGGTGCCAGGGCTGCTCCAGGTACAATTGCAGGGACACTCGTTGGTGCCACCAGGTGCCATGGCAACGGCCACGGTGACCCATTCCTTGGTTTGGTGCAATGGCAACCAATACCCGGACCCGTTGTGATGGTTGGTGGCCATGAAAAGCTGCCCTGGGCCCTTGCTCAGGGCTGGTGTCAGTGCCCAGAGCCACAGGGGATCCCTTGCTGGGGGCTGTGCCATGGCCACCTGCCCTGTGCCGCGCTGGCCGCTCAGGCACCAGGAACCAGCAGCCACCGGCACTGCCAGGGCCAAAGGCCAGGTCAGCCAGACAGAAAGGGGCAGGTCTGGGAACTGTTTCCATGGCAACCGGCACTGGGGGGACATCTGGGTCACCTGGCCTGGCAGTTGCCATGGAAACCCCTGGCAGGCACTGAGGGCACAGCCCCTTGCACTGAGACACTGCTGGGCCGGGTGCTGAGCACGGGGCTGGGCACGCAGAGATGGTTTTGTTCTTGCTGAGCTGCAGCACAGCCAAGGCCTGTCCTGCCCCTCGTCCAGCCACGCTGGGGAGGGGCTGGGGCTGCGGGGGAGCTGGGCAGGGGACACAGCCAGGACAGGGGACCCCAACTGACCTGGGCATAGCCCAGACCAGAGCACATCATGCTCAGGGTATGAAGGGGGGGGAACAGGGAGGAAGGGGGGAATTTTGGAGGGAGGGCTTTTGCCTTCCCAGGGAACACTTAGGCAAGAGGGGGCCCTGTTTCACCAGTGGGCAGGGTCACTACCAAAGACACAGACACCAACTCAAGGAATTGTGTCATTTATATCATGCACAGCTGCAGAGATTTACAAAAGGATAAGCTCAGCAAAGCACATCATCATTAGCAAAGAATTACAAAAGAAGCTCAGCAATCCATCATAACCCATCATGACATTTTGATGACCAATCCCTTGGTGAAGCACCAGAGGTGTTTGTGGCAGACAAAGATTCTGGCTGACTATCAAGGTACACCTTACAGACATCAGCAGTACTTTAGTGACACTGTTCTTCATTCTTTTTTTTCAATCTCATTCGAGTTAGGAACAAGAATTCTGTTGTCCATGGAGCTGGCACCGTTTTAATTCCAGAATAATGCCCCGAGGCCCTTTGCTGTTCAGCTTTACCATGCTGTGTATGGCTAACAAGGCTTGGGGGGCCCTTTCCCCTCTGGCTGGAAGGGGCTGGGTCCCAGTCCCTGAGGGGCACCCAGGCTCCTAGATGGAATTCCTGTGCAAGTCCCTCAGTGTCACAGCAGCCTTCACATGAAGCCCCGTGGTTTAGAGCATGTTCCAAAGTGCCCCTTGGGGCAAACAGGGAGATCTGGTCTGGCAGGATGTGTAAAACAATATCCTGGCAGATCTACTTGTTCTCACACAGAATCCTTGGCTGCAGGGACACATTCCCATTGTTCCTGCCCAGGGTTCAGGACTCAGAGTTGTTTTTCCTAGGAGCTGCTCCTTCAGCTGTCTCGGGAGGGCCATTTGCCTCTGGACCCACACTCTGGCTCCATTATTAGGACTGCTGCATCCAAACCCTTTATCTCCACAAATGGTGGTGACTGGAGGTGGATCTTCTTTTTTCACAATTGTTCTTAAAATTGCAAGATCAATAATTGTGCTACCCTGTCATGGGGTTGAATAATCCAATCTTGTTTGTTATTGTTTACAGAATTACTGTAATTTCTCCTTGACATTCTGCATCATTTCCTCCTGCCATGACAGGAACACTTGGCAAGGCCAAGCTCCAAGGGAGCAGTTACCAAAGCAAAGTGTCCTGGAGGAATCTGAATTCCTGTTTCAGAATTGACAGCTCTCATTTGCTTTGAATTTTTCCTAATGAATTCCAATGCATGAAGGCCCAGCCCTGCAGCCTCTGGGCTGGCCCTGCCAGGGGCCATCACAGCCAGAACAATTTCCCAGGCAGTCCAAGTCTCACTGCCCATGGCTGGATTTGCAAACTGGGGGCAGCCGTGCACAGCAAGGGGGTTCCATTTCCCCAGTGGGCCATTGTGAAGGGCATGGAGCACATCTGGGAGATGGGTTCTCCATGGACAAAGGTTCCCATCTCCTTATTTTTCCAACTGCTCTTTTAACAACCCCTTCACCCTTTTAACCAATCCTGCAGCTTGTGCATAATCTGGAACATAAAAAACCCTGCAGGCAAAATCACTGTATTTTTCACAGGAACAGACAAAGCATTCTGCATCACAGCAAACCCTGCAAAAATAGCCAATTTCCTCCCTTTCTCCCTTTTTCATTGTATACAATCTCACAAAGTTGACCACTGACATTAGGGTCCTGGCCAATCCTGTTCTGTAGGGTATTTAGTGTTACATCCCTGAGCAGCCAAAGCTACCAAATTAGTATTGTCACCACTATTTCACATCATTATATAATTTTATACATAGATAGTGATACAGAAATATAGATAGATACAGACATAAATAAATATATATAAATAGATATATTGAGGTCTTATTATACTATAAATACATATATAAATATTATGTATATAGATATTTCACTTGCACAAATGCATCTGAGCTCAAGATTAAAACCTTCTTCTCGTGCTCCATGTGGGAGCATTCCAACCATAATTGTTCCTTCTGAAGGTGCTGTTTCCTACGTACTCTCAACAAATTCATCTTTGTCTGCCCAAACCCACAAGGTCTTTTCCATGTGCAATTTTTGGATGCATTTGAAGCCATCCAGGGGTGCAGCTTCTTTTACCCAACTGCCCCACTGCCCACACAGGGATCCAACCTCAGCCCACTCCAGAGCCAGGAACTCCAGAGAAGGGCTTCCCAGCTGGGAATTTCTGATGGGACTGATTCCTCACACTGACACTGAACAAGTGACATTTTGTTGGGATCTGGCCAGACTGTGCCAGTTTTGTTTTACCAGTGGGCAAGGTCAGCACCAGAGACACAGACTCCAACTGAAGGAATCAGTGTCATTTCCTGCAGTTCAGAGCAGCAAGGAATCACAACAGGAGCAGCTCAGCAATGCACCCAACCATCCCCACCAAAGATTGCCTGCAGTGATTAAGAAAGATCCAGCAGCATTTACCCTCAGCCTTTACCATCCCCCAGACCCACACAGCAGCTGGGGAAGCTGTCACAGCCAAGGGCTGCAGAGCCACTCCTGGGCACTGGGAATTCCTGCAGGTGCCTCCAGCCCCAGGTGAGGCTCCAACCCCGCTGGGAGAGGGCCCAGCTCTGACAGTGCTGAATGAACAAACTGACAGCACTGCTAGTGTGGCAACATCTGCTTTCATCCTCCTCTTGGGTCCCTCCCAAAGCCTGGCCAGGGCTCAAGGAGGAACCAAGGGAGCTGACTTTGACCATACAGCCTAAAACAAGGCCAGATGTCAGATTTCATGGCCTTGTCTGGCTTCTAAATACACAAAGGTCAAGACATATTTCACTAATGAGTGGCTACATCTATCACACTGCTAATGACCATGCATATTTCATCAGGGAGCAGATACAAAGATAACCTTTGCTTGGAAGGTTCATCCAGAGGCCACCTTTGGCTCAGGGCCTGCTGTCCAGGCCTCACTCAGGGCTGGTGTCCAGGCCTTGGCACTTCAGGGACGTGGTTTAGTGCTGGGCTTGGCACTGCTGGGTGAGCGGCTGCACTGGGTGAGCTCAGAGGGCTTTTCCAACAGAAAGGATTCTCTGATTCCATGATTCTATCCACTGCATTCAACTGGGGCTATTTTAGCAGCATTCCTTTGCTCCAAAAGTTCCCTCTTGCCCAGCTCCTGTGGCCTGAGGCTTCAGCTCCTTCAGCTCCTGGTGCTGAGCTGTTCATGCTGAATTAGACGACTTGGACAGACAAATCCAGTCCATGCAATTCCTTCTGGGACACGGAGAGGGGAGGCTGTGCAAACAGGAGCATTGTTTGCTGTGGCCTCCTCTCTGCCCTTCACGCCTTTCACTGCTTTGAACCAGCCAAGAGCTTTCTCCAAGAGTGCAAGGAAGCAGCTGTTCCTGCTCCCAGGCCTGGCTCTCTCCAGTCTCTGCCCTTGCCTGCTTCTGTCCCTCTTGCTGTGCCCTCTGTTCCCCCCAGGGCCCGCTGGCTGCTGCCCAGGACTGTGGCACTGGCACAGATCCAGTGCTCCAGAGCCTCCTTTCTGTGCCCTTGCAGCTGTCTGGGCACAGCAGCCTTTTCCATCTGGAAGCTCCCCATGGACAGGGAGTGCCCAGCTCCGTTCCCTGCACAGCCTCCAGGAGCCCAGGGCTGCCATCTCCAGTCCCTGCTGGCACTGGGGGCTCCCAGGTGCCTCAGGCTGCTGTGACACCGCTGCACACGGGAGGGAAGAGGGGCAGGGGCTGTGCTCAAAGTCAGCTCCATGTGCTGCTGCTGCTGCTGCTGCTGCTGTGGGGTTATTTGTGCGGCCCTGGCCCAGAGTCAGGGATCAGATCCTGCCAGTCTCTTCCAGCCCTGGCTGCTCAGAGTTTGGGCCTTGGAGCCTCAGGTGGCCAAAGGCAGCTGCTGCTGGTCCCTCTGTGTGCCCGAGTTCAGCAGTGCTGCTCCATCAGTCTGTGCCCAGCAACGGGGAAAAGCCTCAGCCCTGCCGGGCCAGGAGCTGCCGGGCTCTGCCTGAGCAGCTCAGCCAGCAGAAAGGGAGCTGCTCCACACGGGAACCAGGAGCAAAGGACATTCCTTTTGTAGGACATGTTTTCTACTGAAAGGGAAAAAAAAACAAAAAGAAAAAAAAAACTAGGTAAATTGTAAAAGATAAGAATAAAATCCAAGTGTTAGTGAAAAAACATAACATGTCAGTGAAAAAACCAAAACATAAATGCAAAGTTACATTATTTGCATTAAGAAGTAAATGATCTTTTTAAAAAGAGAACTCAGTCATTTACATTGTAAATGTGCTGACGGCATGGATCCATCTTACTGATCTCAGCCGCCTTTTAAAAGATTTTGGGTTTTGTTTCCAACATTGGTATTTGAAATTGTGGTCGAAGCAAGAGGAGATTGCTTTGTGCCCTTCCAGCTCCAAGCAGGACTGGGAATGGAAACTGTCAAAGCCCAAATCCTTTAGAAGATGACCTTCCTTCTCAGCCTGGGAATGAGCTGCACATTCCCTTTGAAACTGTCAGGGATTTCTTAGAGACACAAAGTCCCACTGACAACTTTTTGCTCTGGTTTGGCAGTGCGGAAGGGCAATTCTCCATCCATTAGCTGCAGACTGCACTGCCTCAGGAACACGGCCCACTCGCCAGCTTTGGCCCACTTGTGGCACTGCTAGAGGAGGAACAAAGTGCAAATGCACAATTCCAGCCAATCAAGAAGGAAGAATGGGACAGACAAAACACCCTGTGCAGATCCAGGTGTTCAGCCGGGACTGTGGAGAGTTTGGGTCCTTGCCAGTTGGATGTGTGTCCCCAGCTGCAATCTCTGGGCCTGCAGCAGAGTCTCACTCACCTGCCAAAGCAGAAAGCTCAGGCGCTGTGCTCGCAACGGGCTCGTCTGATGCAGAGCTGTCAGAGCAATGTGAGGGCAGAGCCAGCCCAGCTGGGCCCAGGGCTGAGCCCAGCAGAGCCCTGGCAGAGCCCAGAGCAGCCTCAGCACCTGCAGAGCCCGGCTGCAAGGAGAGAAAGCAGAAACCGCCCGTCAGCTGAGGGCTCCTGTGCCCTTGTGCCAAGGCCTGCGGTGCCCAGGCCATGCTGGCTGCGCCCAGAGCTGTGCCCAGAGCTGCCCATCCCTGCTGCCTTTGGCACAGTGCAGGAGGGCAGGACATGTGCCCAGCCTGCAGCCAGCCACGGCACATCCAGCCCTCAGCAGCTGCCCAGAGCAGGATGCTCCTGTGCTCGCTGCCATCTCCTAAAAGCTCTGATCCCACCCTGCCAAGCACACAGGGACCCACCTCACGGCAGCCACGGCTGGAAGGAAAGCTGCTCCCAAACCATGGCCTCAGCCTTCTCCAAGGGCACGGCCCATCCTCGCCACAGCTGCTCCCAAACACTTCCCCATCCACACTGGACCACCTTGAATGCTTCCTCTGGAAAAACAAACAACACATTATTGAAAAGAGATTAAATGCAAAAAGGGAAAACAATAAAAATGCTAAAAACTCTTATCTCTGTCAGGGCCTTGAGGAAGGCCCAACCCCTGCATGCCAAGGAAAAACCCACCCACTGGTGAGGGAAGCCCACACTTTCTCTCTTCCCCCCATCACTGCCCCCCAAAATCACGGTGACCCCAAAGCAAACAAGGGCAGTGGAGCAGCCCAGCCCTTCCTTGCCTGCACAGCAAAGCAGCTGTGCAGAGGTTCTAGAGTCCCACCTCTGCTCCCACCATGGGGGTTGGTTTGTGTCGGGCTGGCTGCCCTTGCCCCAGCCCCAGCCCCAGCCCGGGGCTCGGTGGGTGCTGGGGGCTGTTGGCAGGGCCAGGAGCCCACTCCCATTTCGTACCCACCCCAGCCCATCCTCCCAGCCCTGCCAAAAGCAGCTGGGCAGCGACTGAAGAATGTATTGCATCTGCCCCAGCAAAGGGGGAGCCTTTGGTTCCCCGCCATGATGGGCAATGCCCAAATCTGGCAGAATTTCCCCAGGTGGGACTCATCTGCAAATTCCCTGTGGAGTTTGGCTTTGAAGAAAGTGCCAGAATCAAAGTGCATCACCTTCAGCCTCCCGTGGCCAGGCTGAGGAAGAGCTTGTCATCCCTGATGTCACCCTCGCTGTCTCCAGCAGCAGCAGCAGCAGCAGCAGCAGCAGCATCCCCACCCTGTGGGGGTGGGGTACAGCTTCTCCAGGGGCTCCTTCTCCTTCCCTGGGGGCAGACCAGGTTCTCAGGGCTCTGCCCAGGGCCCCAGCTGGAACCAGGACAAGAAAAACCAGCTGCGATGGTGGCCACCAGTGCTGGGCAGAGCAGATCAGCTTCAGCACAAGGGCTGTGTGTTCCCATCCCATGACCCCGGGCAGTGACACTGGCAGCACAAAAAGCTCTGGGTTCCTTTGCTTCTCATTGCCAAGGCATATGTGGAGCAGGAACTTACCAGGGCTCTGGATCAAAGTGTGCCTGTGGCTCTCTCCCTTCTTCTATGGCAGAGGAATATCCCACATCCAAGGATGACAGAACAGGTCTTCCAGTGTGGGTCTGTCCAAGGAGTTCACAGATAAACACCACCTGATCAGATCTTTGCACTCTGGGGAGAGAAAGCAGAAACTGACGGTCAGCCAGAGAAGGCTCCTGTCTGCTTTGTCCCACTATTCCCGTCCCCAGGCCATGCTGGATGTGCCCAGTGGTGGCCCTAAACTCTCCCATCAATTCCCTGTTTTGGAGGAGAGCAGGACATGTGCCACCTCCTCAGCAGCTGCCAGAGCGGGATGCCCACGACCCCGCTGCTGGCTCCCAGCACTGGGATTCCCCCCGTGCCCAGAGAAGAGGATCCACCTTGAGAGAGCCTTTGTGGCAGCGGGAGCTGGCCCCAGCTGAGGTTCTGGCCCCTCCTGAAAGGGTGCTCCCCGCAGACCATCTGGTGCAGCAGGATGCCCAGGGACCAGACCGTTGCTGCCTCGCCATGGTACCAGCCAAAGTCGTTCCATTCTGGGGGGCTGTAGGACAGTGTTCCTATGGAATACAGATGGAGTTCATCAGGGAGATGCTGCTGCTCCCAGAGCCTGGCCCCAGCATCCCTGGGTGTGCGGGGGCTGCATCAGGGGCACACAGGGTGACCACTGCCCTCTCGCCAGCACCTGGGACTTGTGCACAAAGTTAGGGTTGGAAAAGAAGCCTCTGGTGCTGGAAGAGGGCAGCCCTGGCTAGGCCCAACCATGACATGCAAAGGAAAAACCCACTCCATGCTGGGGAAAAAACCTGCCCTTATCCTCCCTGCCTGCATTGCCCCAAAAATATTATGAAGCCAAGACAAACAGGGTGAGTGGAGCAGTCCAAGCCCTTCCTCTCCTCTGTACACCAAAGTGGCTGGGGCACAGGTTCCGCTCTCCCTCTCTGCTACCCCCACCCATGGGGGTTTTGGTCGGGCTGGCTGCCCCAGCCCAGCCCTAGTCCTGGGCAGAGTGGCTGGCAAAGGCTGCCAGCAGGGCTGGAAGATGGCTGCCCACCCAGCCCTGCTCTAAAGCAACTCAGCTGAAGATTCAGTGCCCTGACTGGCAGCAAAAGGGAGAATCCCCGCTGCCACAGCCAGCTTGGGCTGTGAGATGTTGGGCCATGAGATGTCAGCAGCGGGAGCACAGCCCTGCATGGACTCACCTGCAAAGTGAGTGTAGACTGTGTCCTGCAGGTAGGTGCCACAGCCAAAGTCAATGAGTTGTGCCTGCCCGGTGTCCAGGTCAACCAGGATGTTCTCTGGCTTGATGTCGCGGTGCAGGACCCCGCAGCTGGTGCAGTGCCGCACGGCCTCCAGCACCTGGTGGAACAGCTCCCGCGCCTCCTCCTCGGGCAGGAACTGCCGTGCCCGAATGAAACGCTGCAGGTCCTGACACTGCTCTGGCCGCTCCAGCACCATCACGATGCAGTTGGGGAGCTCCAGCCACTCCAGCAGCTGGACCACACCGGGGAAGCCAGTGGACACCTTGGCCAGCAGCACTATCTCCAGGGGTGCGCTGGTGCCGTCGGGCTGCGGGAGGAGCACGATGCCGTCAGTGGGGCCGATGCCGTGCCAGACCTGGGGAAGCCCTCAGCCAGGCCGGGGTGCTCTGCGCCCTGCGCTGGCCCCACGCCCACTCTCCCTCGGGGCGTCCTGGCGGCTTCTACCGTGCCGGGCCCCGGCTCATCCCTGGCCGGCAGCCCCGGCTGCTGGCCCCGCTCACTCACCAGCTCGCCCCAGTGCCGGACGCGGTTCCGTGGCACCCTTTTGATGGCCACCTGCAAGCCAAGAGCAGCAGCGGGGTGAGCTCGCCGCTCGCACTGCGAGCCCCATCCTCCGCCCTCCGCCGTCCTCCTCCTCCATCCCCTCCTCCTGCGCCCGCCGCCGGCCCCGCCGCTCACCGGGGCGCCATCCGAGAGCCTCGTGGCCGCGAAGACTCTGCCGAAGCCGCCGCGCCCCAGCAGCGATCCCAGCCGGTACCGCTCCTGCAGGGCCTCCTGCGCCGTCCCTGCGGGCGGGACGCGGCCGTCAGCGCTCGGCCCGGGGCCAGCAACGGCCCCCGAGCGCCCCTCACCCGCCCCGGGCCGGCCATGCCCAGGCGTTCGCTCCCGGGAACGCGGCACAGGAGGCTCGGGGCCGGCGGCCGCGCTGCCGAGCGGCGGAGCTCGGGCCGGGGAAGCCGCAGCGGAGGCGGCGGGAGCGGCCGCGCCACGTGTGTCCTCCGCAGGCCCCGGGAGGAGCCGGGGCCGGGGCCGGGGCCGGGGGCGAGACCGGGGGCGAGACCGGGGGCGAGACCGGGGGCGAGACCGGGGGCGAGACCGGGGGCGGGGCTGGACCCTGCGTCGGGGCCGGGGCCGGGCTCGGGCCAGGCGGAGCCAAAGGGCGGCGATGCCGCCCCCGCCCCAGGCACTGATGCCCGCCCAGCAGCGCCACCGCCAGTACAGCCAGAGCCGGGCGGAGGCGAGACCGCGGCGGGACGGCCGGGGCCGGGCACGGGGCAGCCCCGCCCGGGGCCGGGGGCGGGCCGGGGGCATGGCCCGGCCCTGCAGGGGAGAGGGAGGCGGGGAGAGGAGAGGGACGCCGGGCAAGGGACCCCGAGAGAAGGGTGCCCGACAGCGGGAAAGGGAGAGAGAAAGAAAGAGCGAGAGAAAGAGAAAGAACGATTCTAGTCTATCTGCTTTTGCCGCTGTGGCCGCTGCTGCTGCCGCCGCTGCTGCTGCCGCCGCTGCTGCCGCTGCAACTGAAGCACCGGGGCCGTTCGTTCCCGTGTCCGTTCCCCGCTCGCCCCACGAGCCCCACGTTCGAGCCCCGCGTTCGAGCCCCGCGCGCCCCAGGGACAGCCCCTCCGTCTGCCCTAACACGGGAACTTTGCAGTCCTGAGCGCAGATGCAGAGCCCTGACTCCTGCACTCTGGCACAGCGATCCCCTCGCCTGCTGCTGTGCATTGTCCTTGCTGAGCGTCAAACACTGTCGGGCCACCTTCCCTTGGGGTAGTATTCCTACCTGACCCGAGCACTGCACTTACATCTCCAGTGTTGCTTTCCTGTAAAAACAGGGGAAGGAAAACTGTGTGTGGCTCATGGTATTTTAGTGTCTAAAAATCACTAAGTCACCAATCTTAGAGGTGAGGTGCATCTGGAATTACTGGGATGCAACACAGAAAAGGGGAGCATAGAAATAAATAGAGGAAAAGATCTTGGATTGTTTCTTTCATTTTCATTTCACTTCTGGAAAGCTGTTTCAGTTTTCCAGGAATCTTCTCCTGTCTGCTCTTCCCAAGAATCTCTCATGGAGAACAAGGTCAAGCTTCTGTCACAAGATTTGCCACCGGGAAATTACGCCACTGGTGAAATTTTCATGATGACTGTTTGTGCTGGCTTAGGGCAAATTTTGGGAGGAAATCTCCAAAAGGGGTCCGTCTAGAAAGCAAGTTCAAATGGCCCCTCCCCCTACTAGTTCAGGAAAAGACTTCCCTTGAGAAAAGCGAAAAAACCCCCAGTTTTTTTAACAAGTAAAGTATTCACAAGCATGAAAAATGAATAATATTAAATAAAACCTCTGACAGTGGTGAAGAGATGGCAAATTCAGAAAGTCCTTTTTGTGGGTTGTAGTTGGCTCACTCGGTCTCTCCTGAGTCCCTCTGGTGCTGGAATGCAGCGTCCCAGAGCTTGGTGGGCCACAGGTGTGAGCTGCTGCTGGTGTTTTTCTGGGTTTTCAGTCCAGAGCAGGTTTAAACAGTTCCAAGAAAAAGGAAAGCCACAGTCCGAGGAACTTCTCTTCCTAAGCTACCTAAAACCAAATTGCTAGACCTGGGCTGTGAAGGCATTGGAAAATTTCCAAATCTGGGCACTGGCGGTCGCAGCAAACACCAGAGCTGGATGGTGCTGGTGCCAGAACCTGCAGATTTCCAAATGTTGGCTTTCTGTGCCAGCAAATCACTGGACTTGGGCTGTGCCAGCACCAGGAAGTTTTCAGATCTGGGCGCTGGCACTGCCAGCCAACACCAGATCTGGGTGGTGTCATTGCCAATGACAGAAATCTGCCAGATTTGAGCTCTGCTGGCACTGAGAAATTTCCATATCTGGGTTCTGGTTACATGAAACACAAGATGTGGGGGCGGTGCCGGACCCAGTAGCAGGAAGCTGCCACAGGTTTTGGATTTCTGTGCCAGCAAATTGCTGCACTTGGGCTGTGTCAGAATAGGGAAATTTCCAGATCTGAGCACTGGCAGTGGCAGCAAACACCAGGTCTGGGCACCTGTATTGGCATCAGGAAATGGCCAGATTTTGGCTTTCTGTGCCAGCAAATTGCTGGACTTGGGCTGTGCCAGCACTGGGAAATTTCCAGATCTGGGCACTTGCCCAGCAAACACCAGACCTGGGCGGTGCTGGTGGCAGTGCCGGGAAGCTGCTGGGTTCTGGCTTTCTTTCCAGAAAATTGCTGCATTTTTTGCAGCCAGGTTTTGCTGGCACTGAGAAAATGCCAGATGCTAATTTTCTGTGCCAGCAAACTGCTGGAATTAGGCTGTGCAGGCATCTGAAACATTCCCGATCTGGGTACTGGCGGTGTCAGCAAACCCAAGATCGGGTTGCTGTAGGTACCAGGTCTTTGCTTGGTTTTGACTTTCTTTGCCAGCAAGTTGCTGCAATTGGGCTGTGCCAGAATAGGGAAATATCAAAATCTGGGAACTGGCAGTGCCAGCAAACACCACATTTCAGGAAGGACTGGATCTGGACCCGTTCCCTCCCTGCCCGCCTCCCTCAATAAGGTGCCAGAGGGGCTGGAGAGCAGCCAGGCAGAAAGGGACCTTCAGGGACTGATGGACAGCAGGCTGGACATGAGCCAGCAGAATGCCCAGGTGGGCAAGAAGGCCAATGGCTCCTGGCCTGGCTCAGGAATGGTGTGGCCAGCAGGAGCAGGGCAGGGATTCTTCCCCTGTGCTCAGCACTGCTTGGGCAGCACCTCAAGTGCTGTTTGTAGTTCTGGTGCCCCCAATTTAGGAAGGACATGGAGGGGCCGGAGCGTGTCCAGAGAAGGGCAACAAGGCTGGGGAGGGGTCTGGAGCACAAGAGCTGTGGGGAGTAGCTGAGAGAGCTGGGGTTGTTTATCCTGGAGGAGAGGAGGCTCAGGGGAGACAAGGTGGTGTCAGGGCACAGGGTGGACTTGATGATCTCCGTGGCCTCTTCCACCCTTGCTGATTCTGGGATTCTCTGAAACCACCCTTGGAGCAGTTGCAGGAGGAGCCCTGGGCCTCCTCTTCAGGAGCTCCAGCAGCCCAGGTCCCTCAGCTTCTCCTGCCAGCCCCAAAGCCCATCCTGTCAGTCCTGCAGAGCCTCTGCAGCTCCTCCTCACTGCCCAGAACAGGGAGCCCCAGAGCCAGACACAGGAGCCCAGATGTGCCCCCCTGGCCTGGGGTGCCTCTGGCAAGGGAGCAGCACCAGGCACTGCAGGAGCCTGCAGACAATTGATCTGAAGGCCAAAGCTCCTTAGCTCCTTCTGAAAGAGCAGGAACAGTTCCTCATTCCAATGTGGTGGAATGCTGGGTACCACAGCTCCAGGTGAGAACTGGACACAAGTTTGCTCCCACTGAATGCTGTGATGGGTTCTGCAGGAGCTCTGGGCTCCTGTGCTTGCTAGGGACAATGAGGAGAGAAGGAGCCAAGTGCACTGATGTGGGAAATGGATTTGTGGAAAGTTTTTAGAGCCTAATAGAAGGCCCACACAGTATGAATCTGTATATAAATCTTGAGACAAGAAATGGTAACTTAAAAATTTCCATGGAATAGGACAGATATTGTTGAGAGAGAAATGGAGCTAGATAAAAGTTTCAAAAGATGGCCTTGCAAATAAGACTTTGGAAGAACAGAGCTATGAAAGATGCATTGTAGTGGGACCCACGAGGAGTAGTTTCAAATCATTGGCTTTAAGGCATCTACAACATGGCATGGCAAAAAGGCTGATAGACCAAGAAAGGCTTATAATGTATTATAATTAGGAAGCAGTTGGCTTCTGATTGTGATGGCATGAATTATAACATCTGTATTGTCTCACCCTTCTCATGAGACTGAAAATGGAATAAAAGTTTTTAAAACACCTCTCAGTGTCCCCATCTCTAGGTCAAGAAAAGAGTATTATCCAACACACTGACACACCTTTGCCTCGAGCATAACCCAGCCTGGACCAAACACACTGAAAGGTTTCCCCTTTGGGAATATTTCTTTATGAGTAACAAGCCTTGGGAGCATGAGGTACAGGACTGACATGCAAAAGCATGAGCATGTCCTCCAAAGTGGCCAGTTTAATTGTCCATTTTATTACACTTGTATTTACTCCACAGTAATGAGGAAAACCAAGCTCTGCTTGGAGGTAAAAGAGGCATGGGATACACTATGGTCCCTCACAGTCTCACCAGACTGGCAGTGACAAAGCAGGCAGTCTGCTTCATTGTGAACCACTACAGAGCTGCATCCCAATCTGATTTAAGTGGCGTGGTATTATTAAGAGCTTTTTTTCTGCACGAGATACAAAAAGGAGATTCCAAATGATCTTCATGCAAGCACGCAGTAAAGAACTGCTCCTGCTGTCTTAACAGAGCATTTGCTTTGGCAATTACACTCTACCCATTCATCTTTTGATGCAGACACCTCAGATTTTCCCCTACACCCTTGCAAGGCTGGCAGTCACTGTTTCCCATTTCCTGTTCTTCCCTAGAGATGGTGCAGTGGCTGCTTTGAAACAAAAAGCCCTGGGATCTGGACAGCCTGAAGGAGCATGAAATGCTAATTAAGTGCTCATATTGGTAATACCCAGGTCTGACCTTCCCAGAGCTCTGAAGCAGCAGCAGCAGGACCATGCATCATTCCTGTTGGTGGATGTTCATGTTTCTCATGTACAAGAGCAATGACTTTGAGGAGGAACAAAAACGCCCCTCTTCAAACAGTGGGTGTGCAAGGAGATGTGAAGTTTCATGGCCTTTTCTCGGATATTTTAGAAAGATCTAAGAGAATATTGTGGCATGGAGTAGGTCCCTAATTTTGTCTCCAGAGGAATCCCCAAAGGGCACATTCACTCAGCTGCTGATGGCAACCCCATAAGCTCACAAACCAATTTTCCCTGCAATGTGCCACCCTGCCTGGGCTTTATTAGGCTGGGACTAGACCCAGAGCCAAGCAAACACATGCATCCAGGTGACATTGTGTAACATCAGAAGCTGGCAACCATGAGGACTTTGCAGTCAAAAGGTTACAGTTTGCACTGGGCCCAGAAGTGTTTTTCCCTAAGGCAAAGCAAATTGAAATGTGAAGTTTAAAAGCTTCAAATTACTATAAAAAGAAACTGCAGAATAATTTCTGGAAGGGCAGCATTGTCAATGATCATGCCGCCCACCAACAGCTGGAGCTGAATCCAGAATTGCTTCTTCCAGCTGTGCAGGAATTCATTCCACTGGCAAGTACTGGTCCATGGGAACAAATGATCCCCTAGCTCTGGGCTGAATGGCACCCAGGCTGCAGTGCAGATTGGAGGAACCCTTGTCACTTGTTATTGGCCTCCCAGTGCACTCATCCTTCTGCAAACAAGGGGCAAACAACACAGCTGGAGTGCTGTCCTGGGTAAATATACATACAGGTGACTTTTCCAAAGCAGTGCATCTTTTCCCAGTGAAATACATGACCTCTTCTTACCTATGGAATTGTGATTGAAGACACCTGTGAGCCAGATCTGTGGGAGATTGCAAAGGAGCAAAGCTTTGGGATTTGGGCACACTTCTCTTGGTTTCTTTGCTCAGGCCTTTGGTGAGCACAGAACACACCTAGGTAGAAAACCTTTGACTAGACAGGATCTTTTGGATCCATTGTCCCTCAAACAGGTCTATGGTGGCCCTGTTGTAATGCCAAGTAACAAAGAGCAGCACAAATGACACAAAGAAAAGATGGCCAAAGAGGAAGAGGAGAGGCCCAATGAGGAAAGGATGTGGTGAGACACTGGCACATTGAGTGAGCTGCACTCCCATAATCTCTAGGCTGGTAGGTCCTGGTCTCACATCCTCCTCTTGGTTTTTTCAATTTTGTTTATTTATTTACTTTTTTTCATCATCAAAATGAAATACATAAAATTAAAAACATGTCATCAAAACTTAAAGACAGAATCAAACCACATTAATTCAAAACTACATCTAAAGATCAGAACATATGTACATCTATAACTATGAAGCCTAACGCATCAATCCTATTCTTCAAACACTCTCCATACAGGCAGCAGCTTCTTCCTGAGCTTGGAGGACAGAGAGCTCTTCTGGATGGGAGGCGAGGACTTTGTGGGTGAGAGAACATCGGAAGTGTCCCGAGAAAACTTCTCAGTAAGACTGTAACCAGTCAGGTCTGCAAAATGGAGACCCAAAGTTTAACAGAGGCCACAATGCAAACCTAAAGCATCTGAAGCTCCATATTTCATGGGACACATTTCCTGGAAATGTCTAAACAGCTGCACAGAGAAACATGCTCCTGCTGGCAGACACTGAGGCAGGCCAGGGCAAACCCTGAGCCACTTGCCCAGAGCTGGCACAGGCACAGCCTGGCCTCTGGGCTGCCCTGGGACAGCAGGGAGCCCAGAGCCCTGTGCTCTCCAGGAATGGCTCAGCTGCACATGCACCCTCCTGCTCCTCTGCCTGCCCCACAGCTCAGCAGCCCTACAGCTCCAGGGGCACTGGCAGCAGCACAGCTCATTGCAGGGGCATGTGCAGGGCACAGCTGTTCCCTGGCAATGTGCACAGCCTCTCTGGGCTGCCACAAGACCCTTCCTGCCAGCAGAGACTGGCCCAGCTCCCCCCTCACCTCTGTGTGAGGCTGAGCCATGATCGCCTTCACCTTGTCCTCAACCTGGAGCTGCTTCAGGCCCCCATGCCATGACTAGGACATGTGATGGAGAGAGCAGGGGCAGATGAACACCCTTCCTTAGGATTTTGTCATTTTTGGCACAGCTCAAAAGGCAAATCCAGAGGTGTCCAACTCAGCACTTCCTCAGCTTTCTGGAGAACATCTTGCCTTCACCAGCCCAGCATTCTGGAGAGGTTTTCCCGCACATGTGGAGGCTTGCTGGCAGCACATTTCTTCAGCTGGGTGCCCATCACCTTGCAGAGGGCAGAGGCGAGCTTGGTGGCCACGGTGCGGACGTTGGCGCTCCGCACAGGCAGCGCCTTGTTGTCCAGGCAGGACCAGAGCACGGGCAGGGCGTCGCGCTGGACGACTTCAGGGCTCCGGGCATGAACCTCCTGCACAAGCACTGCCGGGACAGAGACACAGCTCCTTACCCACCAGCCTCACTGCAAACAAGGATCTGCCTCTGCTTCTGCTTCTTGCCAGCCTCTCTGGCCAAGAGCAGCAAAACAGCACCCAGAGCCCCTTGATCCAGAAACGGGCAAAGCAGCTGAGCATCCTGGGAACAGAACCACCAACCCCTCAGCACTAATTGCTCCAACCAGAGCCCTGTCCCTGTGGCAGACTTCCTACCTTTACTAAATTATTTCACAATCTCTGCATGAACAATGAATGAAATGTCCAATTGCCTTTGATTTCCATTAAGAAGTTGTCTAAACCCACACTGAAGATTTGGAAATGCACCATAGAGAGGAAATGGAGAGATTTCTAATAAAAGGGATGATTCCATTTTTGTAACTTGCATGTCAAGTGCCAAATGTCTAATCTGGCTCTTCCCTATGCTCAGTGGCACACAGCAAAGGGTAGGATTAGAACACACCTCAAAACTCCAGCCCACCAGAGATGGCTGCT
Source organism: Melozone crissalis (assembly GCF_028551555.1). Taxonomy (NCBI): domain Eukaryota; kingdom Metazoa; phylum Chordata; class Aves; order Passeriformes; family Passerellidae; genus Melozone; species Melozone crissalis. Next base: position 6,088,043 of record NW_026535896.1, on the reverse strand, counting down.
GCCTGACAGCTGGATGAGAAACATCAGTGACCAGCTGGTGTCTTTGGCAGAATGCTTTTGGGGCTTCCTACAAAGAGCTGTTTCAAACCTCAGGGTGTCTTAGATAATTACTCAGACCCCATTGCTGTGGCATTTAAGCATCTCCACATTCTAATGCCATTTCCCCTCCCAATGGTAATGGCATTTTTTCTTATAATGTCCACTGAAATAGGGGCATAGAGAAAGAAAAATGCTACACAGGGGACTGAAATGTAACCAAAACACGAGTGTTTTCTCATATTGTCTCTGAAATCTCTCTGCCCATTTTCCGAACTGAACTATATCAACCACAGACAAATATTTGCTACCAACAGGCTTCTTGCATGGCAGATTTTGCTGAGAGAAAAAAACCTGAAGTCCTTTGGAGACCATTCTTATTTTCTGATCAGACAAAATGTTATCTAGTAGGCATTTAATATTCTGTGGTGGAAGAGACTTCATTTTCTCTATGCTGTTAATCCATCAGCAGTCATCAACATTGAAAGAGCTCCTGCAAGCACCCAAAACCAATTCTGCTAAGCAGGAAAAGAGTTATGATATCCATTTTAAAATAGGAATTCATTTTAATTTAAATGCAATTAAAGACATCGGTGACTACTGAATGTGAGGAACAGCTGTGTGTTCCTACTAAATCTCAGAGAGAACATCTGCTCTTTCTAAAGTACTCATAATGTATGGTAAATTCCTTTATTTGAAAAATAGAACAAAAGAACTGCTAAACTAAATGCCCTATTGCTGGAGATCTACTTTATTCAAATACTCTTTAAAGGGCCTTTGACATTCCCAATTGCTGAACATGCCCTTTTAAGATTGCTAATGAAGACACAAAGTGTATTAAACCTTGCATTCAAAGATGTTGGCATAATTAGAAGTGGATTTAGCCCCAGTTGAAGCATGGCTATCAATCATCTTCTCTGCTATATATTGAGATTATCCTTTTTCCATTCCTTGGCTCTTGCTGACATAGCAAGCTCCTCTGAGGAATCAATTATCAGCTGCATTTGTAGCATTTTGGACAGCGCTGACACAGGCAGACACTGTCTGCACACCCTGAAAGGCTCAGTCCAAGGCCACTCTGACAGCACAGGCAGGGAGCCTCAGCACTCTGCTTCTGTCCCTGTGCCCCAGAGGCTGCCTTGCACTAAACCTGTGCCTCTGATACCTCTGTTGAGTTCTGACCTAAGCTGTGACCCCCAGGCTCTGCACGGTTCAGCCTCAAAACTTTCCAAGAGAACAACAAGAATTCTGTGAGGACAAAACAAATTGATGCCCTGAAACAGCATTTGCCACCATTTCCCCTCAAAGATCACAGATATCCCTGAGCTTCCCAGAGAGGAGCCAGCTGGGGCATTTTTAGCCCTCCCTTTGCTGGAGGTGGTTCTGAGATGCCCCAGTGAGAGCTCAGCCCCAGGCCAAGCGCTGCCCCCATCTCAGATGCTGCCCAGCTCTGCAGCAGCCAGGGAAAACCTGCCAAACCCACCTGCCTTGGCTATGGGGCAGCAGGGACACGCTCAGCACCTCCTGGTTTGGAGGAGCTGCTCTGCTGTCTGCTCACAGGCATTCCCTGTTAATGCTCCCTGGGAAGACCTCTTGGCTCAGAAGGGGAGGCCATACCTGTGATACGCTCGGTGACATCCAGCAGGGCTTGGCCACTCAGGTGATTCCATTGGCAGCTGAACTCTTTCAGCAGTGACACTTTATCTACAAGGGAAACACACGTTTCTGTTCACTTTTCTCAGGTCACAGGAGAAAGGACAGTGGGGAGGGAAAGGGCAGGGCCAAACCCATTTTATAAAATGAAGTACATTTCTGTGGATATTTGAATCCTTTTCTTCTTTCTTTCTAGCCTGCTTGGCAGGGTTTTAAATTCCAAAAGAAAAGCTCTCCTTTCATATTTGTAAATTCAAACTTCACATCAGGGACCTCAAGATTTCAGTCACATGGAAGCAGTGAAAAGGTTTTGCATCCCAGAGCACAAAGGAAGAGCCTCATACTTGGGACACAGAAAGGCACTGAGTCAGGCAGGCCCTGAGTTCACAAAGCAGCTGGGGAGGAGAAAGTGGAAACTCCCCTTGAAGACCTGCCTCTTCAACACTCCTTTTTTCAGGCATATTTCCCCAGTGCAGCATTCTCAGAGCTGACATAAATCTATGTGGCAAAGGCATTTACAGCAGCCCTTGCCTATGTAGTTAATTGCTGTGGCCATCTTGCCCCATGCAAAACAACATGTGGAACAAGGCATCATTGACAGCTGGGTTTATACCTGTTTGTTCTAAAGAAATGAACTTGGTGAATCACAAGTTCCCCTTTGAAAACAGAAGACAAAGAAGAAAAGTGGAAAATAGGCAGCTAATGCCTCTAATGTAGAGCCTTGCAGGTGGCTGCTCTGCAGAAGCTCTGATGGGTCAGTGTCCCTTCATGCCAACAGCAAATCTGTTCATTTGGGAAGTCAGACAGGGCCCAAGCAAACTCCAAACCCCCTTTGCCTCTGAACTGTAGCAGAGCTGTAGCCCAGGACTTGCTCTTCAGACAAGCAGCACAGAGCCAAGGGCTCCTGGGACTGTTGGGAAATGCTGATCCCATTCCAGCCTGTTGGGGATGGTGCATAAGGACTGCACCTGCACAGCCTCTGGTGGGTGTCAGCTGGAGGGTTCCACAGACAAGAGCAGCTGTCAAGGCACTCAGCGCTCTCTTGTGCAGGAGAGACAGAGACGAAGCTGAGGAGAGTCCCTGCCAGGGCTCAGCCTTACCCAAATGAGCAATGGATTCTTCCAGTGCTTTCACAGCTGCCCCACAAACCCTGGGATCCTTTGAGTTCAGGTTCATTGTTATTCCTTCCACCAAACCAATGATCACCGGGTTTCAGCCAGCACGTCCAGCGCCCTCTGCTTCACTTTCTTGTGGCTGTCAGATATTCTCAGGACAAAATATTCAAAAATCTGTGAAGAGAACAAGCAACGTGAAAGCTGGATTCAAATGTCCTTGTTTGAAGAGTGGATGTAGCAGTCAGCAATGTCAAAGATGAAAGTGATCCTTTCTGTCAGGTCAGCACTCGCTTGCACAATTTCACTGTTTTCCTGTGGGCCACTCACTGGAATGGTGGCACAACCTCATGCTGGTTGAAAGATTTTCTTCTGTTTTAGGAGGTTTGGATGGGGACAGAATAGTTCCTATGGTATTTCTCTCCATCTATAAATCATTGAATCAATTCCATTGATTAATGCTAAAGAGTACCTTTGCTTTGAGTGGAAGCAGATGTTTACAATGCCTGGTTTTCTATATAGTTGCCTCAAGTACTGAGGGCAATTATGATTTTGCCAAAACTATGGCTGGAGGAGATCTAAGTTTTCTTTTGTTTCAGTTGTCTCAGAGCCTGTGTCTGGAGAAGTGCAGGGCTCTGATCAACTCTTCCAGGATCCAGACCATTTCTCTAAGTAACAGGTGGACTTCTGAAATGTAATGTGCTGTACAGCTCTCATTACAGCAGGTTCAGTCCCTTGACAGCCACATTATCAGGCACCTTTCCCTGGAAAAAGGGAAAAAGCAGCTACTGGGAGGAGAAGGCAGAGATGAGTCCTTAGCTGTTTTCCTCCTTTTCCAAAGAGAAAGAAAGACCCCCAAGAAGGGTGAGCACTGTATTTACCAAGAGGAATAGGAACAAGGATGGGAATGAGTAGCCAGAGCTGTGCCTGTGTAAGACAAGATGGAGTATATAGAAGTATTCTTTGAAAAAAAACAACTGAGTTTAAACCAACCAAGCCTGATACTTCTCTTCCCTATGCAAACCCATTTTTGGTCTAGAGAACAATTGCCATGCTTTCAGGGGCTGGATTCCCTTCACTTAACCCAACTGGGAGTAGGAGAGGGCAGCAGTTACACCAGCAGAAAATTCTGCCATCATCTGATGAACAGCATCAATAGGCACCTGCCAGACAAATACAGCTGAACTGAAATAACTTGTGCTGAAGCCCGGACCTGAATTACATTTGTCTGGGTGAGAAGGACCAGCGTGTCCCAAACAGCCAGGACAGAGTGCCAAGAAACACTGAATTAACTTTACTGCTACAGGCTTAAGAAAGGAACTAAAGGAAAGGAGCAGTGAAGATACCCTACATACTTGGGCAATCTTAGTGGAGATGAACTGGGGGCTGTTTTTGCACAGGTCTTGGAGGAGTTCCACTCCTTCCATCCTTGTCTGAAACCCCTTGGCTTCCAGGAGATGGTAAAGCTTCTGGAGCAGCTCTGTTTCTTCCACAGCTGGAGGTGATGTGACCTGGGCTTGTGCACGGGGTAGGAGGTGTCCATCAGAGGGAGATTTCACCCTGGAAAATAAAACCAAATGAGGACCTGGTGGTGATAATTATCGTAGCATGGCATCCCCGTTGAGGAAATAATTAACATTGACTCCATGATTCCAGAAGGCTGATCAATCACTCAACTATGCTATGCTATGCTATGCTATGCTATGCTAAGCTATGCTATTCTATACTGAAACTCATCACCCTTACAGACAGACCAGATTGGTCAATTGAATCCAAAACACCATCACCAGTGGCCAATTAAAAATTACCCTTTGATCAACAAATCTCCATAACACATTCCACATGTTCACAACAACAGGCGCAGCAAGTGAAGATAAGAATTGTTTCTCATTCTTTTCTCTGATCTTCTCACAGCCTTCCCCAGGACAATGCCTGGGAAAGTTGTGCCTGCTGCTCTCTATGGAGAGAGCTGCAGCCACAGACAATACCTGCAGTTAATTGTGAGCAAAACATCTTGAGCAGCTTTCCTAATTATGTGATTTCAAGCTGGAAAATCATGAAGGTCCGAAGAACAATGTGGACCTCCTGACAATCATTACAGGAGACAATCTGCAGGTAACAATCTTGCCAGTGCTCACTCAGGAAAACCAAGGATGAGATGCATCTGATCTATCTTCAGATGGCTGCCAGGGCACACAGGTCACATTGCTTTGTGGACAAAGAGAGACACTACTGACAAGTTTAAATGCCTCCTCATATGGGATGTGTGTGTCTTAGAATAAGGGAACTCATCACTCTGGAGAAGTGTCTCTGCAACCAGGCATGACAATCTGGAAAAGTAGCTCAGATGCATCTGAACAGATGAACAGGGCCAAATTTGAAGGATTCAGAAAATCAGTAAGAGAGATAAAAACAGAAGCCAGACATCCCAGAACTACACTCACATTTCATTTGATTCCCTAGAGATCAGATGCACAACTTAACGAACCCACTGGGAACAATTCTCCTGGATCAACCTGTCTCTTCCATGAGCACAGGAAGATGCCAGCTGTGCTACTGAGGCATGTGGTCACTTTCCTGCCACTGCTGAGCAGGACAGAGTTAAATAATTCCCCTCTGCTATCAGAGGAGAACAGGTACAAGCAACTCTGCAGCTGCCATGAAGAGACAGCAAGGAGCAATTCCTGTCTTAAATGCTGATTGCAGCCCAGGGGGCAATAAACCAAACATGCTGTCCATCGAGCAAATTACATGAAGGACAGGAATATCAAGACAAGAAGTCCACATTCAGACACCCGTTGACTGAAGTTGTTCAGGAATTGTCTTGCTACTTACTACTCAAACTTGGTACTGTTTGAGGGTAAGAAAACCATGATTCAGCCAGGCCAAACCACACGGATGAGAACTGCATCTTTGTGGAATGGCATCTTGCTTCCAGACTGAGATTTTTCATCAAAACACCCATCTGAAAATGACTCCACTCAGATGAAAGAAAAGCCCTATTTGAATTTACTTGTCCCAAGTCAGGCAGCAGAAACTTGGCCCTCTCCCAGCCTCCACAACACTGCCCTTGCCACTGCACTGGATCGTCTGAGCTGCAGCCAATGGGTGTCTGTTTGTCTCTCCATTTTTGTGGAAACCCCTCCAGAGAAGATGTGTTCAGCACAATGCAGAAGTAGACATTTTTTATCCTAGAGCATTTGTAGAGAAAGGAAACAATCTGTGGCATTGGTCATCTCTGCCAGAAAGTTTTCCTTTTTTTCCTGAGGAAGAGGCATGTAAAGCTTGTCATGTGCTTTGTCACATCTGACAAAAGTGCTCAGCACCGCTTGCTAGCAGACAATGTGGCCTGGGGCTCCTTTGAGCCATTGTTCCTCTCCTTCACCGAATCCTTGACAGATGGGCCTTCAGCCTTCTGGTTTTCCATTCCCTACAAAGACACAGAGAAACCCCATCCATCTTTAGAGTATAAACCAGGAAATTCCCTGTTTAAAACACAAGGTAGAACCAGGATCACTGCTACCAAGGCTTAGGGAAAGATTTCCTAATTTATAGATGGAAACAGAGCAGAGATTCAGTGATGCCAACTCTTTGTTTTCAATAGCCCAAGACAGGTTATGGGTCTTGAGTCAAGACAGGTTATGAGCAGCAATCTAAAATCCCAAATTCCTTAGTCTTGAGCATAAATGTGAATAATGCAAATTGGCAGGCAACGAGTGTTTGTGAAGGAAGCAGCAGAACAAACTGGACTCTTTGGGGGTTGGCCCATTGTGTTGGAAGTTGATTTGGTTCAACACTCACTCTCCCTGTGCCTGCACAAAGGCAGGCTCCCTTCTGTAATGTCGATTAGAAAAATAAAATCATCCCCCAAACAAACAAAGGATTTTCCACTGGATGTTGCTGAATTCACCAAGCTTCTTCCAGCTCCACATGGCTGGACAGCAGAGCAGTATTCCCAAAAGACAGACAGTAATTGTAGTAACTAGGATTGACTTGGACATCTTTTGCAAATTTGGGAATTTTCTTGGCACTACTACTTCCAGTGTCCTTTGCATAGACTCTGTTATCTTCAGAAGCACAATTCTCACTTAATTGCTTTACAGGGGGCAGAGTAGGGAGAGCATGGTGGGGGCTTACGCTTAAATGCAAACCCATTTTCTCCTCTTACCCTTTCCTCTTTGTGACCGATATTGAAAATATTCTAAACCCCACTTTTTCCCTAATAACATCAGTTCCTTTGTGGTCTACAGATGAACAGGCTGAGGATTAACAGCTCCTTCCCAGGAGCAAAATGATTCAGCAGAAGAGGAATGAGCTCAAGACAGATTGGGTATGTTTGATCTCATATTAGCAGTGGCAATACATGCCCAAAGGAGACATTTCTCCTGCCAAGCACTTACTTTCTTCTTAATTCTTGTCAGAATATCTTCCAGGTCACAGGTGGAAAGAGATTGTTCCAAAAGCATTTTAAATTGTTGATGATTGAGCAACATCTTCACCATCTCCTGTACATAATGCGGAAGGAAGGAAGGAAGGAAGGAAGGAAGGAAGGAAGGAAGGAAGGAAGGAAGGAAGGAAGGAAGGAAGGAAGGAAGGAAGGAAGGAAGGAAGGAAAACAAAAGTGAACAAACACAGGAAGAGTGTTAACAGAAGAGGCTGATACCTTAAACTCATCAGGGGCAATCCTTGCAGAGAAGGCATTACCTACTCACAAAGAGGGAGATTTACCTCACTTGACACTGCACAGTGCTGTCAGCTGAACACAAGAGGCAAGAGGACAATGTGGGGCAACAGAAAAATACCAATTCACTCTGACACTGGGGGTGTGCTTCTGTGGCATCAAAGCATCCCAGGGAACAAGCAAAACACATCTGCTTTGTTGTCAGAGCCTGTTAGCAGTGTCTTGCTGCCATTGCACAATAATTTGCCTTTCTTTAACTGGCAGGGAAGCCAGGACAAAACACCTCATGCATCCTCTTGATTATTCTCTACTATGTGTATGCACAGGGGCAGCTAGTTGCTTTGGTGTTCTTGGCAGCTATTAATGGCAATTTCATCATCAAGGAAGGGGATTTTGGTGGTTTGGGTTGATTTTGCCAGTAGGAAACCAGAGTTTTCTTCAAGAAGAAATGTGGAGCTCACTGAGTCACAGATAACAGCATTCTAGAAATCTTCAGAACAAGAAGTTTAGAAAGTCTGAAAAGATTGGCTAAAGACCCCTGAAATATTTCTAGGATAGTGTGAAGTTAATGCGAAATGGATGTTTGGGATCCTTCAGTGATGAACATTAGCCACCACTTTGGCTTTGTGTTGTGCACCTAAGGCCAAATAAAAGTGTTGGACTGGCTGATCTGAGCTCTTTTGATCTCAGTAAAGAATCCTTCAAGCCACAGGAAAAAGTTGGCAATGCTCCTTTTTGCTGGCCAGCCTCAGGTTTCCCAGTGTAGCCATTTGCCCAGGCAGCCCAGAGCAGTGGTCACAGTGCCAAGGCTGACAGAGCTCAAGAAGAGTTTGGACAATGCTCTCAAGCACATGGAGTGACTCTTGGGGTGTCCTGCACATCGCCAGGAGATGGACTTGATGATCCTGATGGGCCCTTCCAACTCAGCATATTCCATGATTCTATGACCCTTATTCACACCGTGAGGTAACTTCATATTCCCTTTAGTTTCCACTCTTGTGTGGTTTCACCTTTATAGCCAGACACAAAGCGGTTTTCCTGTTTTGGGAGGTGAAATGAAGATCATTACCTTGTGTCCTTGTGACAGTCCCGAGCAAGCTTCCCTGCCACGTGTGGCAGCCTCTCAGCCCTGGGTGTGCCTGCGAGCTGGGTGACTCCAATTCTCTCCATCAGGGACAGGAGGAGTTGGGCCGCACACTCGCGCACTGGGGCGTGGCGGCTGCTGGGGAGGAGAGAGCAAACCCTGGGCACAGGGACAAGGAGCAGCAGCAGCGCCGGCCTTGGCCAGAGCCTGCTCCCTGTCCTTGCTGGGGGAAGGAGCCTGGGCTCTCCCTGCACCCTCAGACACCTGCAGAAGGTTCTGCCCTCAGCTAAACACAAAGGTAGCATTGCACACAAGGCCTGCCTGCACGGAAGAGGGAGAATTCAGTCTCCCTGCACTGTCTGATACTCAGTTTCTTTCACAGTATTTATTCTGAGAAAGATTAAAGAAATAGATGACATATGAATAATCTAGAAATTAAGGACAATTCATGCTGACCCATCAGAGGGGACCCAGTACACAGAGCTGCAGCAGGACTGAGGCTCTTTCCACCCATTTATCCCCAAATCTGCAGACCTTTGGAAAACAACAAATGCAAGGAAAACAACAAATGCAAGGAAAACATGTCGTGGGCTGGGAAGTTGCAGAATATCCAGTAATGCAGCCTGTTTCTTCTGTGGGGCTTGTCAACAGAGAAATCTGAATGTTTTACCCTATTGCAAAGCTGAGGAAAGGGTGGCAGGCAGTTTAGCTGGACTGTCCTGTTCTAGAGAGTGTCTCTTGGGAACTATCAGGCCCAGCACCAACATTTAAGGCAGCATTTGCTTCAACTGTCCCATGGCAGTCAGCCTGTGAAGGTGCCTGTAAAGTGATTCATCATCTCAAGGCTAACATGAAACATCACTTTGAATAGAAAGTAGAGCTCTAAGGCCAGGACAGTCATACAAGACTCCTTTGGCAGGAGCTGCACCTGCTGTGCAGGCTGTGCCACACCCAGCAGATTGTCCCCCATGTGCTCCATGCCCCAGCAAGGACCCTCCTCATTTCTCAAGTTAATGGCGTCATGAGGAGACGTGGTTTTCCCAGGGCCTCTGTGGTTAGCACTGTGAAATACCAAACACTGCTCACAGCTGCAATTGCAATTGTCCCTCTGCCCACAAAAGCACAAGGCTCTATCCTAGGCCTTTGCAGGCACTTTCCCTTCCCCACTGATCACCACATCTAGGAAAATCTGACAGACTGGGAGAACTCCAGGAAGCAGCAGGAAGCTGAGTCAGAGGAGCTTTGGTTTGGATATCAGGAAAAAGGGTTTTTCACCCAGAGGGTGGTTGGGCACTGGAACAGGCTCCCCAGGGCAGTGGTCACAGCACCAAGCCTGACAGGGTTGAAGAAGCATTTGGACAACAATCTCAGGCACTTGGTGTGACCCTTGGGCTGTTCTGGGCAAGACCAGGAGCTGGACTCGATGGTCCTGATGGGCCCCTTCCAACTCCCCATATTCTACACTTCTGTGATTCTGAGAACTAATGGGCTGCAGGAGGGCAGAAATAGGTGACAAGACGAAAGAAGTGAGGTTGGTCAAAAGAATCAAGTCACTGAGTTCACAGAAGATGCAGGATACAGGACCCTTCCCTCCCAGCATTCCCATTCTCTGTCTCATCCCTTCTCCCTCCCACACACACAAAGGTGAAGAACATCACTAAAAGGAGAAGAACCTACTTGGCTCCCATGTCTATGAGAGCAGTCATTGCTCGTGCAGGAGTCACATTCTCCACCATGATCCCCAGGGTCTGACTGGCTGCTTTCTGAACAAATTCTGGGGAGTTGGACACCCTCTGGAGAAGGAGCCGAGAAACCTCATCCACCTCAGAGTCCATGTCCTTCTTCAAGGTCACAAAGAGCTCTCCCAGAGTGACAATGGCAGAGTAGGACACCTTGGAACGGAGGTTGGTCACCTGGGGAAGCCATGAGGGGAAACATAAGAATCACCTTGGAAAGAAAACCAGTTGCCTTCAACAGAAGTCCCAGGAAAAGACAACACATCCCACTGTGTCTAGAGGAGCATACAAGGACAGGAAGAGCAGGAGAGCGCAAGCACAGAAAGGCACTTACTCTGGCACCAATTTCTGGCTTCAGACCTGCTCACTGCAGGCCTAAAAAAAAATATTCACTTAAGTGTTCTACTTAAAATTTCTAAAATGTCCAGAGCTTTGATTTTAGGCCCTTTTACTAGAAAATTAAAGCAAGTGCTGCTTTCAAATCATGAAGGCAAAAGTCAGAAAGATAAAAGAGTCAGGTGCTGCTGTTCAAAAAAGCAACACCAGCAGCTGAAGCACTATGCCAGGAAACAGAAAACACAGGCTCAGGTCTACAGAATAATTTGCAGTGTTGAATTACAGCTTGGGCAGAGACTGGGACTCTGGCAAATAACATCATTAGTGTCTCAGTTTCTGCATTTGCACATTGCATTATAAAGGCTCCACACTCAAAGATGAGTGTCAGATACCCAACCTGCCAGTAAATACAGCTGCATGTACCCACAGATCCTACAGACAGCTGACAGACACTAGAAATCTAAGGTCTAAAATCAGAAATGACGGCAGACCCTGAGCACACATGGAGATGAACAAGCACATACCTACTCTACACACTGTGTATGAAGTATGGGGGACAATTCCGAACAATGTTCTCACCTCGCTGGTAACTGCCAAGCAAACCTCACCAAGTCTACAAAGCAGGAGCTCTGAATGGGACCCAGCCAGGTGTCTGATGGTGAAGAGTCCCTTCTCCTTCAGCTCCCTGAAAGGCAGAAGATTTGATTTTTCTCTCCACCAAGGCAGTACCCTCTCAAATGACCAGGCTGGCAGCTCAGTTGAACAATGGGAGGTGCTTTTCAAGGAGTGCTTAATGAAATTGTGGAATGCATTGCCCCAGGATGCTGTGGCTGTCAAAAGCATTCACAAACCCAAGAGGCAAAGAGTAGGGTTTTAGAGTGGCCATTTGAGAAGACAGCCTTTCTGAAACCTCTGGCACATGAGGCCCCTCTGTCACTGCTTCCTAGGAACTGTGAGACCAGGCCATGCTGCTATTTGTTGTCTCCTCCCTGTACCTGTCCCTGAGACACAGTGCCACCGGGCTGTTATTGGGGCATTTTCCTTCTTTGCCAGCCCCAGCAGGCATTCAGCAGGGAGAGTCTGCACTGCCACTCTGGAGCTGAGTTTCCACTCTGTGATCTCGGCCTCTCTGTCACCCCCTCCATTTCCCCTCACACATTCCCCAAAAAAGCAGCAGGATGTCTGCTGGGACCACCTCAGCCTGCAGGAAGGCCAAGTGGGTCCTGGCCTCTCCTGACCCACAGCACAGCTTTCTTTCATCCCAGCATGGAAATATAAAAACTGTATTATCACATCACACAGAGGGCCAGGAGCTTTTTATTTTGGCTGCAAGTGTCCACAGGGCATTGGGGAAGAGGAGAAAAAGAGTGTTTTGCAACAAGCAACCTGGCTACTCCGGCAGGATGGTAGGAAAAGTGTCTGGAAGCTGCTTTTTAGGAATTTGGTGGTTCTGCTGAAGCTCCTGACAGAGCTGATGGGCAGATCACAGAGCTGTGGAGAGTTCCTGGGAAATTTGTCCTTGGATATATCTACGAATGCTCTCCCAGCCATGAACTGCCATCCGTGTCCTGTCCATATGTTACTGCCTTGACTGTTGAGTGTCTGAGGTGCCTCTTGAGGCTGCTATGGACCTCCTTCACCAAGGAATGGATTGTAAAACAACATCCCTTTCTGCTTCTGTTTGGGCCCACTGACAGAGCCTGGACCACTGTGGCTCGAGCTTGGGCTCTGGCCAAGCAAGATTGCTGATGAGAGCAGCTCATGGTCCTCAGCTCTTCCCTGCTGCTGGGACAGACAGACATGGCCATGGGGACAGAACGGAGCTGCCCCATCTGCCAGGGCACTAAGAAGGATGTGAATTTTTCTCTGCCATGTCACCACCAGTTGTGCCTGGGCTGCATCCTGCAGTGGGCAAAGAGAAATCCAGCGTGCCAACTCTGCAGAAGAACGATAGAAGCTTTCAGGTTTTCCGAGTAGGATGAACAGGACTACATACAATTTGCCATCAGCTTCCCCAAACAATTGCTAGAGTCCAGCAGGGAGAGAACCTGGCCACCTTGCTGAAAGCAGCCCCCAAGACCCTGTGATGGCTGCTCCATCTTCCCCACAGGGAACACTGTCCCCAGCTGAGCAGGGGGCTGCAGGACCAGAGCCTGTGGATGGCCTCCTGCCCAAGGAGTGGGCCAAATTTTTCAAATAACAATGTCATCTACTGGACCAAAGGTGGCCCTGGCTGCAGCAGAAGCTGGAGGGAATATGCCAGCACCAGAGATGGCTGGTTAAGGAATTCCTAGAGCAGCATCCTGCACGCCCTCTGTGCCTATGGTCAAGCTGCCAAAACCTTGGTGCCAGTACTGCAGCTTCTCCTCTGTAGCAGTCTGAATTGCTGCTAGCATAGTCCAGGGTAAAGAAGCAAAAAGGGCCTTTGCATAATGTCCACAGACGTTTTATTCAGCTGTGCAGGGAGATGTTCAGCTCCCAGCACCCACACACAGAGGGTCTCACTTTGTCTCCACAGGGGCCTGGGGGCTGACCCTGATCTCGGGGCAGTACAAAGATAAGGGGGCCAATCAGGGAATAGGGAAGGTGTGGCTCAGGAACACAGGAACAGACACAGGAACAGGGGAAGGAGCCAATGGGGTCTAACAGCTTTTTGAGGGAAGCTTCTTGTGTCTCCCTAGACCAGGGAATGCCCCCCCAGGGTCTCCACAATTCCTCCTGTTTTATATTATTGGGAAAGCTTCTCTGAAGGATTGACTGAATCAACACAAAATGACAAAAACAATCAAAAGCGTTCATTGGACAATTGTTCAAAATTCATACAATTCTGAGTTCCCAAAGTGCCAACAGATTTCTTGGAGTGTCTTAGATCTGGCAGGAGCGATGCAGGGTTTTCTTAGCACAGTTTATCAGGAAACTGAGTCATTCATACTGAACCTCTGGTCCGTGGCCTCCTCACTGCCATCGTGCAGCAAGGGGGCCCAGAGGCTGCTGTGCTCTGGCCCTGTCAGGGATGAACACAGTGGCTCTGTGGCCAGTGCCAGCTCCAGCTCCAGCAGCTCACAAGAGGAGACTCTTTCCAGAAGCTCTGCTGGCTCCAGTGTGGCAGACCAACAGAGCCCACTGGAAGCCACCCTCCATTGCAGCCACCCCCAGGTGCGCCCATCATCACTGCAGAGCAGGAGCTGCCCCAGAGGAGCCGCGGCAGGAGCTCGTGGCAGTGGCAGGTCCCTGTGCCCGGGGCAGAGCCACAGAACCTCTGCTCCTGCCTGGGACAGGGGCTGCTCACCCTGGTGTCCCACCAAGAGCAGGGATCCTGGGCCCCAAACTCTGCCCAGCCCTGCAAAAGGCCACCCCGCCAGCAGTGCCAGTAAGGTTCCTGCAGCCATTCAGCCAAATCAGAGGAAACAAATATCTCTTCAGCTGACACAGCCTCTGCACACAGCTTTCTCCCCCTTTCTCCTGGTGCCTTTCCCTGACTCCAGGAAGAGCTGCAGGAAATGCTGTGTGAGCCTTGATGATGGAAGAGCTACTGATAAAAACACTGCGGTGATGCTTTCAGAGGAGTCATGAATGGAAGACTGACCAACCTTCCAGCCAATGGTATGCCAAAAGTTCCCATTCTTTAAATAATTGACTGCAATAAATTAGTAAAAAGAAAGATATGGAAACAAATCTCCCACAGCTGCTGGCTTTCCTCAGGCTCCATGGTCTATGTATTGCTAGACTTACTTCATTTAGGCAGAATATTACCTGCCCTGACTTGTTGGAGACTGACCACAAGGTCTCATCTGTGGTGGGCAGTCACTAAAATTAGCTCAGCAGAGGCATCTTCAGCTGTCCAAGTGTAGCAGAAATACATATTCTCTGCTTCATGAGTGTGTGGCAACAGCTGCTGGTGTGCATTTGTCAGCGTTGCTTCATGGATTACTCCTGGGAAGGAATTGTGTGCACAGGCACAGTGTGATGGCTTCCATCTCCTCTAATTACTCCAATTGGATGATGGCCAGAACTTTTAGGCAAAAAGCATCCTGACAGAATAATTTACAATACTCTCCAAACTACTCCTGTGGTTTTGATTTTCTTACTGATTAGGTTCAGTGTCTGGCCTCAAGAAATTAGTCCAGAAAGAACAGGCAAAGCTCAGCTTGTAAGTTAGAGTGCAAGTCTTTAATCTGCTGGTTTTGCAGCATGTACAAACAACTTTTCAACATATTTGCAAAAAAATCTCTTAGTTCTTGCTCTACCTATCCAGAACCTGACTCTCTCCTCGTTTTTTTTTTTTGATTTGAGATCCAAGCATGATGTTTTTCTGGACAGGGAAGTAAGAATCAGCTGCAAATGCAGACTACAAGTGTGAATCTATACTGCAGGAACTGAACTGTAGCTTAGAATTAAAGGCAAGAAGTGATGCCATGGTAAATGTGAACGTTTAGTGCTGGCATAGGAGCCTTCTGCAATGCCCCACCAACCCATGGTTCACATTGCTGCAAACTCCCTTTCTGATGTTACAAAGACTGTTGAAGAGCTGGTTGTAAGTAAAAAAAAAACCAGCCAGAATGTTAATTTTTGTTAATATGGCAAACAATGACTATCTAATAGTTCAGAGCTCATAGAAGTGAGTATTCAGATTTCCACTTAGTATGTGCAGGCAGTTTTAAGTTGTAATCAACAGGTTTATCCAAATCAAGTTATCCATAGGAATTAATTTGCTCTATGATCTACCTAAAAATGCCTCATTGTCTCATAAATTTAGTAGAAATTTGCAAAGTCAACAGTCCACAGATTCACATTTCCTGTTTAGTGGCTATTCTGCAGGAAAACTTTTAAGACTAATCAGTTTGGATGCAATTAAAATGCCAGTACATTTCATCTAGCCATCTTGGTATTAGAACAAAACCATATGACTGCACAGCCTTTTAAAAAATATTTTAAAATAGATTTTCAAATCAACACTCTGAGTAGGACTCAGAATAAAAACTCTACCAAACTTCAGCTCCTTTGGAAGATTCCCTTGTCACCCTGTGAATCAATTCTACATTCAGAAGAATAAAAGTCCCCATTATGGCGGTTTTGGTATGGTTAGGAATTGGGGAAGGGTGGTCTTCCTTCTCAGCTCCATGCTGCAGTGCCTTTGGGATGTGGCCTGCTGGCCGTTGTTTGTGCAGCCCTGGCATTTCTCCATGGGGCAGAAAGTGCAATTGCATTTCCAGCCCAAAGCCCGTGAGGAGTGGGGCGTGCAGAGCTGTGCCAGACCCAGGCCAGCAGCTGTGCCGCCAGAGGGTTTTGGTTCCTGCCCAGTGCAGCTGGTGCATCTCTGCCGTGAGTGCCTCCCCTTGCCAGGTGCCCATGGACAGCAGGTGCAGGGTTCTGCAAGGGGCATGGGACAGGGTGGGGATGTCTGCTGGCAACAGAGTGCAGCGGAGAGCAAACAGTCCAGGATGGTCCTGGAGTGTGTGACAGAGAACTCCTGACACAGCTGGTGACTGAGCCAGTGAGGGAAGGCACTGCTGGGCCTGCTGTTTGTGAGGAGAGAAGGGCTGCTGGGTGACAGGAGGGTTGGAAGCGGCCTTGGGCTCAGGGATCACAAAATGCTTGTGTTTGGTTCCCAGAGAAGGAACGAGAGACGTTGGGGAAGTGTTGACCTGCAACAAATTGTTAATTTGTTAAGCTTTATCAGGCAATGCTTAGTCGTACCTTCCCTCACACCAGTGGTTAATGTGTACAAGTGGATGTCTTAGCCTTGAGAATAAAGACAGTGGGCCTACTGAGGAGGTAGCTGCAATGCATTCAAGGAGAAGAAGGCTCTTAACGATGGGAGGAGAATTTGAGGAATGGGATGTTCACCACATGACTACCAGAGACCCTCAAGAGACCCCTACTCTAAATGTCAGTAATTTTGGGGAAGGGATTTAAACATGTCAAATACTTTGTGAGAATGTTTAGCCTGTGAGTTTCAGCAAAGTAATGAATGAAAGTAATGAAAGTAATGTCTTAGTTCCATGGATACTAACACGTGGGTGTGCATGTTTCAGGGGAGTGATTCCTCACACACCCAGCACTGAAATAAAGTAATGCCTCTTTTCTCACACTGAGCTTGCAGTGTGGATTGACCCTGCTTGGAAACTTTCATTTTGGTCATTCCTATTGAAGCATAAAGAAAGGTTGAAATGAAATCTTTTCCAGCTGTTTCCCTTTGGTTTAGCTGAGGGTTAAAATTCTGTGCTGCAGGTGTGCTGGGTGTGTGCAGAGCAGTGCAGCCCCAGACACCCCTTGGCTTGCCCACAAGTTGTCATGCCTTGTTGCCAGGTGTGCCCAGCTGTGGCAGGAGAAGGAGCCTGCAGCGCAGTGGGCACCGTGCCCTGCCCAGCCGGGGCTCTCTGGCACAGAGCAGCAGCAGTGCCAGCACCGTTCAACCCGCTCCTACCTTGACTTCCCCTGGCACACAGAAGCCTCTGGAAATCAGCACGGCCAGCGGCATTCCCAGCTTGGAGCAGCTGCTGCTGGCGGGCAGATGCTGCCAGTTTGACTGCTGCCAAAGGGGAAGAAAGGCAGAGATGTACCCGCACTGGGGCCCTGGGCATGTCCAATAAAGGTGTAAATACGTGGGGAGATTTGTTAGGAAACATTTCAGCTGTGATGCCAACAGTGATGCCAACAGTGGCTTCTCTCCTGGTTCTGTGTGTTCTAGATGAGTAACGTAATGGTTGGCTCTGACAATAAAGAAGTAGATGTTATGTGAATGTTCAAATGTATAGTGATGGTATTGTAATATATCCTCCCATAGTCCTCTTTCCTGTCCCCCTTGTAATAGCCTTGGTAGTCAGGCATTTGGGGAGGCCTGGCTTGTGACTAGCAGGCAGGGTGTAACAACACCTGACCTCCAGTCAGAATGCAAGAAAGTAATCTCCACCAATGGACAGCAGAGAAAGAGTTGACTGACAAAACTTTTGGAGGAGCTAAGGGTATAAAAGGTAGAGCATCCTTTTTGTAAATGACCAGGTGGCTGCTAGTCACAGAGACTCCCATTGCCATAATTTTTCTTATTCAGTCCTTTGTTAAGGTTTACTAAACCTTTAAAATGTTAAAAGTGAGAGTAATTTCTCACATATGCAATGCTGTGGGCCATTGTCTTGGTCTGGTTTCCTTTGCTTGGGTCCCATCTGAGTGCTCAGCTGGGGTACAGGCTGTAGGTGCTTAGGGCACTCCTGGAGTTCCTCTTGGATCCCTGAACAACAGGGTTTGGCCCATGGGGGGAGTTTGTGCTGCTTTGCGACAGAGAAGAACATCCCAGGCTCTTTTGTGTTTGCTGCAGGGAAGTTTGGTTATTGCTTTGCATAAACTCACAGACTAACATGGAGCTGTTCCTTTGTGATGTCAGGGCATGGTTGCCACGTTGTCATAGGGGCATCAGAAGGTTGCCTTGGTGCATGGAAGGCCTGAGTGTCAGAGCAGCCCAAGGCCTGCTGAGAGCAGGAGTCCCCTCCTGGTCCGAGTATTTGTCAGTGGGAAGCTGCCCACTGACAAGAGGCTTGTTCTTTTAATGTTGGGGCAAACTTGCACAACACTAATAGCATGATTCACCACCTTGCCAAAGCAGCTTTTGCTGCTTATGGCGTTTCCTTTTCTATTTATTATATGACGCACTTTGCACGTAAGTAGAGGTTTCCCTTCTGCTTAGGTTAGGGTGTAAACTAACCTGGCTTTTGTATGTCTTCCTGATCTTTCTTGGTGGCTCAGTTACTGATTTTGAAAGAGAAAGAGCATTAGGATGCCTCTGGTTTGGTAAAGCTCCTGTCAAGAGGTTCAGCTAAAAGGGAGTGTCTGTAGCCACAGGGGCAGCATTTGCAGGGGAACATGCAGGGCTCTGTTCCCTCCACGGGAGAGTCTGTGGCAGCAGAGTCTGTCATTTCCTCAGTTTGCTGGGACAAGCAAGACAGCTTTGAAAATGTAGACTGGCAGAGCTTCTTGGAAGGCCTTCTAAAAACTCTGCAGTTCTTCCCAGAATTCAGGGAAAGCTTATTTCTTTTTAAATTTTGTCATGAAAGGATTTAACTCTCTAACTTGACCCTTTACCAAGTGCTTAACTAGTGATTCTCTTTGCAAGGAAATGCAAACTCTAAAGCAGTGAGTGTCTGCCACAGCTCAGGGGGATTTTGGGGAAGCATTTCTGGGCAAGCATTTCCAGCAAATTAAAGAGAATTAGTGCATGCAACTGATTAAAAAAAAAAAAAAACACAAACAAAAAACCCCCCAAAAAAAGACCTGAAGGAGTGGATTTAAAAAGCCATTTTATGTGTTTTCTAGAACAGGAGCATTGAGTGTTAAAGAACAATTTGGATTTTCTTGGTCATGTTTGTATTCATTTACTGGCTAAACAGGTTGAAGTGTAGGCAAAAGCAAGAATACTGTCCTGATCCCTTGCTGGCTGTGTGAATGAAAGGTGTCTCCTGGAGGGATGTTACAAAATGGGAAATCTTCTCTGTTTGGGTTGACTTTTCTGTTGGATTCAGCAGCCCAAGCAGTTTTCTCACACCATCTGGTTCATTTTCCCTGCCCACTACAGGTCACCTGAAGTGTGTATTCAGCAGTGCTGATCCTGAGGTGAGTGAGAAAGGAACATTTCATGTTCCTGGTGCTTAAGAATTGTAGAGGAAGCTGAGAGCTTGGCCAGTAGCAATAGAGTGTAGAGGGCCAGCTAGGAAGGCTGAAAGAAAATAAATTTTCATGCCTGCAAGTAAAATAACAAAGGCATAAGTGGATATTTTAAAATTTCCATCTCAGAGCTTTAAAGAACTACAAATCCAGTTTTGCAGAGAGAACCTTACTTGCTGATGGCGGATGGGGTGGAATATTTACTTAAGAGCAATTTCCTGTACAGTTGAATTAGACCATTTTGATTTAGTCAGAGTGCCTTACAATTCTATTCTTATCACACTTTATGATATCTACTTAGAAGATGTCATTGTAGAACAGGAAGGCCATCTTGCAATGGTGCCTGCAGTGTCTGAAGTGCAATGGGCACCTTTGTGGCTGGGGAGCTGCATGGGCTAAAAGGACGCAGGGCTGGCGGCCATGAGCAGCTGCAGATGAGGCAGCGTGGGGCCAGGGGGCCAAGAAGGCCAAGGGCACGGTGGCTGTGCCAGCAGCAGTGGGGCAGCAGGAGCAGGGCAGTGAGCGTGGCCTGTGCTGGGCAGCGCTGCGGCCACAGCTGGAGTGCTGTGTGCAGCTGTGGGCCCTGGGAAGCAGAAAGTCATGGAGGGGCTGCAGCGTGTGCACAGAAGGACAGGGGAGCTGGGCAAGGCGGTGCAGCACAAGGCCGGTGAGGCGGTGCTGAGGGAGCTTTAGCCTGGACAATGGGGGCTCATGAGGGACCTTCAGGCAGACTTCCATAGATCCCTGCCTTAGATCCAATGCTCAGCACAAGGGCTGTTTCCCTGCCAAACATCCCTTCACTGCATCCAAGTGCTTTAGACACTGGAGTAGGTAACACTTTCATATTTTGTTTATTTGTTTGTTTGCTAGAAGGAGAAGCCTTGTATAATTTCTCCTTCTCCAGGGAGCAAGGGAGCTTTTTCTCAATCTTTCCTGCCCTTTTCCAGCACTGGCAGAAATTCTGCTAGAATTTTAGTTTTCAAGGAGGCAGTTCTGGATAATTCTGCTAGAATTTTAGTTTTCAAGCTGCGGCCACAGCTGGAGTGCTGTGTGCAGCTGTGGGCCCTGGGAAGCAGAAAGTCATGGAGGGGCTGCAGCGTGTGCACAGAAGGACAGGGGAGCTGGGCAAGGCGGTGCAGCACAAGGCCGGTGAGGAGGTGCTGAGGGAGCTTTAGCCTGGACAATGGGGGCTCATGAGGGACCTTCAGGCAGACTTCCATAGATCCCTGCCTTAGATCCAATGCTCAGCACAAGGGCTGTTTCCCTGCCAAACATCCCTTCACTGCATCCAAGTGCTTTAGACACTGGAGTAGGTAACACTTTCATATTTTGTTTATTTGTTTGTTTGCTAGAAGGAGAAGCCTTGTATAATTTCTCCTTCTCCAGGGAGCAAGGGAGCTTTTTCTCAATCTTTCCTGCCCTTTTCCAGCACTGGCAGAAATTCTGCTAGAATTTTAGTTTTCAAGGAGGCAGTTCTGGATAATGCAGTATTTTTGCACAAGAACACATAGTTTGGGGCAGGGATGTTGGTGCAGAATGAGCTGTTCTGGTGCCAGACCAGCCAGTAGGGCTTGCCCATCATTTTCAAGTTAACGACTCCTGTGTCTTTTGGCAGCCCAGGGAATCAGTGTGTGTTGTGTTTGAGCAGGAAATTAATGCCCTTGCATTCCAGATGGCCCTCGGAGTTTAGAGGAGCTGGGAGGGGCTGGGATGCATTTTTGATTCCAGCCACTTAAGCACCATCAGTGTGGTCAAGGGCAAGAGAAGAACTTGCCCGAGCACGGATGCACAAAAAGTGCAGTTCCCAGTGCAATGCTCTGGGTCTGGTTGCATTCCATAAGGACCCACACGCTCCAGATTACCCAGAAGTGTGGGTTACTGAAGCAACAGGAGAGCAAGTTCAGGATGGCTGCTGATCAGGGCACTGCTACCGAGTGCTGATATGTGTAGTGACAGAAAGGACAGTATTGATTCAGGGTGACCCGCATGTGGCGAAAAATGTGCTTTGACTCTATGATTTAGAAGGTTAAACAAATGCTTTCTTAAGCTATGTTATATTACACTAGCACTATATTAAAACTATCGTAAAGAGATACTTTACTAAAAAGCTGCTAAAGAAAAACTCGTGACTGTCTCCAGACAGTCACGACACAGCTTTTATCTAATTAGCTAATCAAGCTAAACAACTATCACTAAAATCCAATTAACAAATCACTTTCAGTAAACAATCACTATAACACATTCTTCATGTACTAAAAAACAAGAACAGCAAGTAGAGATAATAATTGTTTTCTCTCCTTCTATGATTTTCTCACTACCTTCCCTTAAAAAAAACCTAGGAGAGAGAATTATATCTCTCTCCATTCAAAGAATATAAATACCACAGTACAGTAAAGAGAGATTATAAAAGTGAGATCTATCTATCTATCTATTTGAATCTTCCTGGCTCTGCTCCAAAGCAGTGGAAGATGCAAAGCTCACCTAAAGGCATCCCTTCAGGAGAGGCATAGAGACAAGTTCCATTGACTGATCCTGAGCAGGCAGAGATGTTTCCCCCTCCAGAGATGGTTGTTTTTTCCCCTCAGTGCTGTTTTCCTCCTCCAGCTTCTTGTGCCCTGAAGCCTTCTTTTTATCCTTTAAATTTCTGCATGTCCTAAGGGAGTGGTACTATCCCATGCTGTAGCTGGGGTCTGGTGACTTTGCTCATACATGCATTACATGACACATGGTTTCCTTTGCTGGCATCCCCAGGGCTGTGTAAGTGCATTCGTTAATGGGGCCTTATGAGAAACTCTGTTACTGCTGGTCAGAATTCTCAGTTGACAAAAAAAGGGAGAAGAAACACCTTGGTCCTCCTCCATATACTGAGGTGGCCATAGAGGTTCTCTGACTTCCATCAGAGATCTTTGCATGCATCCTCATCCCCTGAATGACCCGGTTTTCTAACAAGAATGTGGATGTCAGGAAGTCACAAAGCTGGTGCAGGCCTGAAGAGAAGGTGAACTCCAGAAGTGTCTCTCACAAGGAGTGAGCTCACCCAGGAAGCCCCTGCAGAGCCAGGATGGAGCTGTGGGACAGGGCAGGGTGTCAGTCACTACTGAAAGACAAACAGGACATGGCAGAAGCAGAGGGAGGCCCTCACCAGACCCTTGAGAAATGCCACCCCTTCCCTGTCAGCTGCCTGAGAGGCTGTTGGAGCTTCAGTCCCAGATGGCCCCTGATTGTAGGGCCAGGGTCACTTTGGAATCTGTGCCTCCCCTCGGGCAGGGAATGACCCAGGAGAGCAGCAGCACAGTGCTTTGGGAACGTGTGAGCCCAGCAGTCTGTGAGTCTTGGCCCACAAAGGGCATATGGGAAGTTGAAACCCATCTTCTCTTGCTTTCTGTGCAGGTGCTTCTAGAGAAAGAGCAGGAGCACACTGCCTTATCTGAGATGCCATGCCAGACTCAGGGAGTGCTGTTCCCTGCCCGAGAGCAGGAAGAGCAGCTCAGGCAGCAGGTGGAAGAGCCACAGGAGAATGGCCAGGTGAGCATGACTGGCCAGGGGACAGAGGGAAGGGCAGGAAGAGGGGCGCAAACCAGAGCTCCTGGGACTGAGGAGGCCAGGAGTCCCATAGGCACTGGAAGCACAGAGCCTTGGAATCTGCAGAGATCAGCCCTGGGACAGGAGGGTTACAGTGGAAGCAGAGCTGAGTAGGGAAGCAGAAAGAAGGGGCTGAATAAATGTGATTTTGAGGCTAAAAGAGGGAAAAGCTGAGCTTGATGGCAGCTCTCAGTCCCTTGCTCTGCTTTTGTGTGTACAGAACATCAAGGCAGAGCCACAAGCAGAGCTGCCTGAAGCTCAGAGTGCCATCATGGCAGTGAAGAGGAGGAATGAAGACATCCAAGAGGAGAAGATTCTCCCTATGCAGAGGGGCCATCAAGAAAAACAGGTGAATGAAGGAATGGCAGCCACTCTACTCATGAAAGAGAGTCCTTTCCGTTGTTGTTTACAGAAAATTGACGAACACATGCAGGCATACCTGCAAGAAACTGAGACTAGAATCAAGGCAAAGAAGAAGAGGCTAGATGAAAAAATTAAAATCATCAAAGAGAAAATGAATCGCCTCCATCAGGAGCAAAAGGCTCTAGAAAAGCAAGTGACTGAAATAACAATAGGCACTGCAGTCACCCAAGGGGTACTTTCTGCCCTCCTTGCCTTTCCAGTGCAGAGCAGCAGCAGGGTGGGTGATGCCTCTGAGTGCCATCCTGATGAGGCTTCTGTCAGAGCTGCTCTCAAGGACACTTCCTGCTCTGCTGGATCTCAGCTGATGCTCTAGACAGTGGCATTATTCCTTTGGCCATTTAGCCAGCAGTCATCTGAATGAACTCCTGCTGGCTTCTTCCAGGTCACCTTGTTTCTTGAGGTGTTTTTGCAGGTGAACATGGTCACTCACATGGATTTGGAATACGAGCTACAAGCTGTCTGTATCCCTTGTGAATAATCTACTCCTGTCCTTTCCTTTACTTTCTTCCCAGTCGATGACTCCTGGCTGATGGGCACAAGCTGTAGTCTCTGACTGCTTTGTTCTGTTTGACTTGAGGTGGAAGTGTCACCATCCTACCTGGCAGCCTGCAGAGAGCTCCAGCAAATGACGGGCAACCAAGAGCCCCGAGGCTGGCATGAGGCCCAGGAACTGAACCATCCAGAGATGCTGCAGGATAAGCATGTCCCGAGGAAGGTGCAGAAATAGAGAATTTTATGGCAGGAGGTAGAACATTAGAATGAGGAGCTGCAAATGTATCTGCAGACCTAGGAGGGGGAAAGGAGTCTTTGGGAGAAGTGGAGCGGTCGTTGCTACAGTCATCCTTTAGAACAAGAAACTGGCTCTGAACTCGAGTCAAACCAGCCTTTGCTTTTGACCATTTGGTTTCACAAGTGGACATCCAAAGCAATCCAGTTGAAGAGCTCTGCATGTGGCTGACAGCAGCTTCCAAAGGGCTTGCATTTCAAATGGCAATCTCTCTTGCATTTCAGGGCAATCTCTGCCACACCTTCCTGACATCAACTCATTTCTTGTCTCAGATCTACACCGACTCTGACACTGAAGCTGCTGCAGCAGCAGCAGTGCCGTCCCAAGGAGCCTTTGCTCTCCAGCTGAAGAAGTGGAGCCTGAGCACTTGGTTCACCTCCCGTGCTGACCCAGCTGCTGCTCAGCAACAGGAGACGGCGGGTGACTCCCTGGAGCAACAGAGTACGTCTGGTGTCTTTCTTATCTGAGGGACAGTGTGTTGTGTGCACGTGTCAGCATAGCTGTACCAAAGGGTTCTGCTCAGTTTAGTGTCACAGAAGTGCTGGCAGTGCTCCGAGGCAGCAAGAGAGAGCTCTGGGTGTTCCTGCTGCCTCTGAGGGCAGCTTAGACTGGCTGGAGTTTGCCTGGGCTTCCCTCTCTGCTGAAGGCAGAAGCAGGGATTGTTCCTGGATCAGCAGAAAGCTGAGACTGCTTGAGTCCTAGCCACTGGCAGAAGCCCTGCTGAGATCAGTCTCTAGGAGAACACATCAAGCCCTTTGTGATTCTGCAGCACAACCCAATGGATCTGCTTCTTGCCCTTAACAGCTGCCAGTGCTTTGCCCTCAGATAAGATCTGGTAGGGTTGAGAAGAGAGCCCAGTGGATTCTGTGTCTACCATCACCTGTTGGGACAAAAAGGGCACTGATCTGTGCCTCTTGGTGGCTGATCTCAAAGCCCATCCTGTTGTGTCCTGAATAGGGGCAACAGCTTGTCTGGGGCTCAGGCTCACTCTGGCTTCTTCCCATCGGTGCCTGTCAGTGCTCATGCTTGGGCTTTGCCAGCCTTGTTGTGGTCACTGCCCTGCCCCTGAGGGCTGGTGGGAATGCAGAGGCTGGAGCCTTCCTTAGCTGGGAGGGTCCTGCTGCTGCCCGGCTGCTGCAGCACAGAGCTGCCTGAGGCAGCAGCCCCTTCTCTGGGCCAGCTTCTGCCTCGCACGGCCTGGACTCACAAGAGGGTCAGCATCTCCTCTGGGCAGCTCTCTGTGTCACAGGGACGGCTGAGGAGCACTGCTGTCCTCTGTGCCCATGCCCGCCGTGCCGAGTTGGGAAGATGGGGATGTGTGCGGTGCCGAGAGGGCGAGTGCAACGGGAGCGACTGATCCACGCTGTCAGGGTGAAGAGAAGCGGCGCGGTTCTTCACACGGGGCACGGGCAAGGGCATCTTTGGGCTCAGCCTGCTCATAAAGGGTGAGGGTCCTGATGCTGAAAGCCCCATGGGGATTGGTTCTAGCATGAGCTGCTCTGGTTTACAAACACAGAGGCATTCTTCTGGTAAACTGCTGCAAGGTGGAAAAGATGGGAACACTTGGCAATATTCCTCCTGTTCTGAACTTGGCATCTGTTCAGAGGAATTGATACCAGATGTCCAGGTGCATTTAATCTTAGCAAGGAGGAAACTTTATTAATCTCACAGTGTTTATTCCCAAGAAAAGAAAGGCACTGTTAGTTCCAGCTCTCCTTAATGTTTCTAGATGACAAACTTACTTGCCTTGGTAGGTATTCTCTTCTGGTCCCAGTCTCCTCTGAATGTATCTCCCTAGGCTTTCCAGTGTGTCTGCTGTCAAGAGGTCTCTCACTTTAAAGGATGCTAGAAATCAGTCTCTGTGCCAGCCACTTGTGCTGTGGGCCTGCTGTTCTTTTCTTGTTGTTCCAGTTGCTGTTCCTGTTGTTGTTAGCCAGCTGTCCACCAAGGGAGGGCTCAGAGCCCCAGACAAGTGGGGCTGCCTTTTGTATCTCCTAGAAGGTGAAATCTCTGCTTTAAAGTGAACATCTTGCATTTTGTTTCCCTCGAGGAGAATGGTGAAGATGGAAAATCCTATTCTAAAATACATTGAACTGGAAAATATTGGCAGTGGGTGAGTCTAAGCAATGTTAATTGTACAAAACTATGCATCAGGTGTTTTGCTGGTGGAATAGGTATCAAGTGTAAAGTCAGACAAGCTGCAAATGTGTTCAGGCACTGGGCTTAGATTGTCAGTGCTGATCAGAATTTCTAAGTGTGCTCAGAAGGCCTTGTCAAAGACATCTCCATGCTTCCAGTGTCCTGCAGGTCTTAGGCATTTACAGCAGAGATCTCCTGTGTGGGCTGGCTTTCACTGCAAGATCTAATTACTTTTCCTTTCTCTGCTTCTGTTTTGTTTCTAGGACTTTTGGAGATGTTTGTAAAGCACTCTACACTGCCACAGGAGGAGAGGTAAATGTCAACAGCACCTGCAGACTCTGCTGCACTCGAGGGCTTTCCCCTCTGGTGTGAGCTGTGGCTGGAGCTTCGGGCAGAGCTGTGCTGAAAAGGCACAAGAAGCACAGACTGGTGCCAGCCCACAAAACACATTTGGGACTTTGTCCTCCTCAGCTGCCGGAAGGAAGGCACGGAGGCAGCGGTTCCTTTCAGAGAAGGACGCGCTCACTCGCTCTCCATTGCTAAAACAAAGGTGGTGCCTATGAGCACCTCACTGCTCTTTGGGGCTACAGCTTCAGAGTCCTGAATTCTCATTTCTGGCTGCCAGCAAATCCATCTGAAAGTTACTGGTAGTTCCTTAGCCACCTGCAGTGCTGCACTTGGGAACTGCACGTAGGGAGAGATCTGCAAAGCGTCCCTGAAAGCCCTAAGCCCTGCCCATATCACAAGATGTACCCACAGAGTATTAAGGCATGGATTTTACTTCTTCTGAGTCCCAAACAAAGCAGCAGAGAGTGTGGTCAGAGGTTTGTGGGTGATAACTGAGACACCGCTGTTACCAAGTGGTCAAGGCAAAATGTCAGTGGCCCCATGTGTCCCGTAACTGGCTCCCAAGGGAGCAGAGAAATGGGCTGTTGGAATATCAGTCCCTAATTACTGCAGTGCCTAATCACAAGGCAGTTTGGCACAGCTCATCTGTGTCATTGCAAAATCACTCACTTCACGTTCCTTGTGGTCTCGTGCCACCAACCTCTCAAGTTACTGATTTTCAATGTCATTTTAGGTGGCCATAAAGAAAATACAGCTTCAAGGACTGAGGAAGAAGGAACTAAAAGTCAATGAACTCATGATCATGAAGGTGAACAGGAATCCCAACCTGGTCAACTGTTTAGACAGGTGAGTTGTGCTTTTGTCCCATGAATGTTTGTTCATATATTGCAAACATGGAAGGTAAAATCCCACTTTGCTCACTGGCAGAAAATAGAGCTGTAATTATTCGCTAATAATTATTGCTCTTTTCATCTCCAGTGGATGGGAAGAGATTGCATTTTGTCTGCATGAGTCTTTGCTGGCACATGGTATTTGAAAATTGTTCAAAACCTCGGACGAGTCGTGTCTTACTAAATTTGTGATCTCTATATTCACAGCCACCACTTTGTTTTGGAGCTTGATTTTTTTCAAGAGTCTTCTTACATCCAGGTAAACTAACAAGGATTTCCCTTGGATTGTTGCCACTGTTTTCCATTGCTATGCATGCCAGGAAGACTAGGTGCTTTTTTCCAGAAAGACCATGCGTGACAGGTTTTATATCTGGGCTGTTACTAAACTGCACATTTTGCTTGCTGCCCATCTAAGACATCTTTTTCGCAGCTGTGTGTTTCTCCTTGAGACTGCACAGATGGCAAACAATGCACAGCCAAGAGGGAATGTCTCTTCCTTTATTTTGTCTTTGTCTCAAAGGGACCTGAAAAGAAGAATCAACCCGTCTTTTCCAAACAGCAACCTAGCCATGTACATTCATCTCCATGCCCTTGTTTCCTTCTTTCAGCTACCTTGTGGGTGAGGAACTGTCCCTGGTTATGGAGTACATGGATGGAGGCACTCTGTCCTGGAGTGACGTTATGATGCTTGTATCCCCATTTATATGTTCTGTGCCTTTAAGTCTGTCTCTGAAGAGTGAAAGTTTTGTTTGGGTTTCTCTTATCAGGGACACAGAGACTGGCAGTACATAGGGCTGCTTTCACTTTTTGCTTTTGGCTTTCTGCTTTGCTTGTTCTCTCTCTGCTCTCGCTTCTGCTTGCTTTTGCTTCTGCTTATTAGCTAGTTTAGCTAAACAGTCCAAATTCCTTCCTGGACTGTTTCTCCTCCCCTTTTTCTTCAACCATCTCAAACCTGCTCCGGACTGGGACCTGGAAACACCAAGGGTTTGCACCGTTTGGCTGCAGCAGCTGCCCCAGCGCCAGAGGGACTAACAGAGCAACCACCCCTGAAAGAGACTTTCTCATTTTGTCACCTTTTTCAGAGCTATGTCATCTGGTATTGTTCATTTTGTGTTCTGGGGGGTGCTGTGCCTTTTAAATAAACAGGTTCTTTCCAGTTCTCTCCGAGGAATTCTTGCTGAACCGGTTGGGGGGAGGGGCCGTGTGGGTTTGCTTTCTGGAGGGGCCCTCCTTTGCAGATTCTCTACCAAATTTGCCCTAAACCAGGACAAAATCTTGGCACCCAACGTGGGGCTCAAGACAGAGTGGAAAAACCCTGTTTTGACTGCATTTTGGTTGCTCTTACTCTGTGTTTGTTTAAATCAGCTAATAGCCATGCTTTTTGAATCCATAATATCTATTGGGGTTTGCATGCATTTCTGGTCCCTAGGGTTTTTTGCGATTTTAACACCTCAATGGTCCCTAGGTTTATTTTCTTATCCAGAAATAGCTCTAGTATTGTCCCTAATACGTAGTTTTTACATCAGAGGGGCAGTGACCAGACTAGTTATCCTGCTGGGCTTGGTGGCAATGATTTGCAAGAAGTTTATAAGCATGCTAGAATCTGCTCCAGGTATGAATGGTTCATGGCTATGGTTATGCACCCAGTTTGTTAGAGGAGGAGCAGCAGGGAATGAGGCTTTTTAGCCTCTGCTTTCTTTCTTCTCCTATGAATCAGTTGCATCACTAGTGAAGGATGTTCAGTTTCCCCTCCATGTTAAAGAAACCATCTTTCTGGTATTCAATCTGGTAACCTTCCTCTATACAGCCTGCTGCTTCTCTAGAATGAGGGCTGAGATTTCTAGGCGGGCTGATGAGACCCCTGACTCAGGAATAGACCCCGGTGTGGGAAATCCTAAGTGGTGTGGGAAATGGGAGGATATGGGCCAAATCCTGAAGGAATTCTCTGACCCTATAGTCTGGGATTTTCCCCATGAACAAATTCAGAACCCAGCTGAGGTGGGGAAATATCTGAAAGAGAAGTACCAGGATGAGCCTAAGGAGAGGAAGGTCATTGCAGTGAGCTGAGCCCTGGCTTGTGCTTATCGCAGACTGCTAGATACTGTGGGGCAGCAGACAGAGACAGGGGGGCAGGGAGATAAATCAGCAACTGTCCCGGTGACTCAGGCTGCAGCCAACACCCCAGGCTTGAAGCCAGTAGCCCAACCAGATAGTGAGCTTAAGCCAGCAGCTAAACCCATGGCTGTTGCTACCTGCACTAGAAGTGGGAAAATGCACGGACAAGACCAATCGACCAAAGTGGATGATGATGATGATGAAGAAGGAGAAGGAACCTCAATGCCTCCTGACATAAAATCAGGAGTCAAAGCAGCAGGTGCAAGGTCAGATGCAAATATTGAGTCTTATTCCCTGAAGGACCTTTGTGGCTTGCGGAGGGATTACACTTGATGACGACCTGATGAATCCATAATTAGTTGGCTGGTCCATCTCTGGGATGCTGCAGGTGAGGCTACAGTTCTGGATGGCACTGAAGCGTGGCATTTGGGATCCCTGTTACAGGATCCTGTCATCGACCAAGAAATGATGAGGTGTTGAAGGAAGGAGACCAGGACACCAGATGGTCATCAGCAGGTCTAATTTATTGATTAATTCGGCAACCTAAATACAGTACATAATGAGCCATATACATATTGCAAAAGCTGAGCTCAGGGTTGGCTATTCAGCTACATGTCAACCCTGCCTAATTTAGCCTTTATCTACATTCCTGTGGTTAGCAAGAATAGCAACTTCTGCATTCCACACCCCGTCCTTGTATAACTTCAGCATCTTCTTTGTGAACAAGGACACCCTGCCTGCGAAATGGCCTCTGCCCTAGTTAGGACATATTTACCAAATTGATTTGGCTGTGTCCCCTCTCCTCGAGCCACTCTTTGACAAAACTCTCCACAATGAGGGGGGCTAATCCACACAGCCTCTGGGCATGGGTCTTGGAAAGTGTTGCACGAAGATACCTGTGTGCAGATGATCTCTATATGCAACAAACTCAGTGGAAGACCAGAGAGCAAGGGATCCAATGCCTGAGAGAAATGGCAGTGGCAGAGATTATCTTCTCAGATGATGTAACAACTAGGAACCCAGACTTGGTACCATGCACGTCTCTGATGTGGCAAAAACTTGTACAACTTGGACCACATGAAAATGCTTCTGCCTTAGCCATCATGAAGAGGGATGAAAGGGATGAGACTGTGCTTGACATGGCAAGGAAGCTCCGAGCATTTGCAGATGCTGTACATGGCCTGACACATGCCAGAATCGCAGCGGTAGAAACACATCTGCAGAACTTAGAGGATAAGATACAGGAGAATCATAAGAAGCTTAAATAGGAGATTAGAGAAGACCTTCTCGAAATTTAAGCAGTACAGATCAGAGGTTCTGGTATCCAAGGCAGATGTTTCCCAGATGGTGAGAGAAGGTACACCCCACGAGCTGAGCTGTGGTTCTACCTGCGTGATTGTGGGGAAAACATGAGAAGGTGGGATGGAAAACCTACTGCTGTTCTGGCACGACGGGTGCGTGAACTGAAGGAAGCCACCAGAAGGAAAGCAACTCCAGTTGCCCGTAGCCGAATGGCCAGGTATGATGGTGATGACATGTCTGATCCCCTCGAAGGAACATCCAAAACATATGCCCAGGGAAAGAAGGATAACCAGGCTTAGAGGGGCCCTGCCTCTAGCCAGGTAGAGGCCAGGGAAAATCGTGTTTTCTGGTCTGTGTGGATTTGTTGGCCTGGCACATCAGAACCACAAGAGTACAAAGCTTTGGTTGATACTGGTGCGCAATGGACATTAATCCCATCAAGACATGTGGGGACAGAGTCCATTTCTATTACTGGTGTGACAGGGGGATCCCAGGATTTCTCTTTGGTGGAAGCTGATGTGAGCCTAATGGGAAGTGAGTGGAAGAAGCATCCTATTGTGACTGGCCCAGAGGCCCCATGTATTTTGGGCATCGACTACCTTCGAAGTGGGTATTTCAAAGACCAAAACGACTCTGATGGGTGTTTGGAATAGCTGCTATAGAGACCGAGGGCATCCAGCATTTGAACATCTTGCCTGGGTTGTCTGAGAATCCATCTGCAGTAGGATGCCTGACAGGAGAAGAGCAACGAGTGCCAATTGCCACTTCCATAGTGCATCGACGGCAGTATAGAACTACTCAAGATGCTGTGATCCCCGTGCATAAGATGATCCAAGAGCTGGAGAGCCAAGGGGTGGTCAGCAAGACCCACTCACCCTTCAACAGCCCCATTTGGCCTGTGCGAAAATCTGAAGGAGAATGGAGATTGACTGTGGACTATCATGCTTTGAATGAAGTGACTCCACCATTGAGTGCTGCCGTGCCAGACATATTAGAGCTCCAGAATGAGCTTGAGTCCAAGGCAGCAAAGTGGTATGCCACTATAGACATTGCCAATGCATTTTTCTCCATTCCTCTGGCAGCAGAATGCAGGCCTCAGTTTGCCTTCACATGGAGGGGAGTGCAGTATACCTGGAACCGACTGCCCCAAGGGTGGAAGCACAGCCCCACCATCTGCCATGGACTGATCCAGACTGCACTAGAAAGGGGAGAGGCTCCAGAACATCTGCAGTATATTAGTGACATCATTGTGTGGGGGAACACAGCTGCTGAAGTGTTTGAGAAAGGGAAGGAAATCATCCAGATCCTCCTGGGAGCTGGTTTTGCCATTAAAAAGAGAAAAGCAAAGGGACCAACTCGTGAGATTCAATTCCTGGGAGTGAAGTGGCAAGATGGACGGCGTCAGATTCCCACAGATGTCAACCACAAAATCACAACAATGTCTCCACCCACCAATAAGAAAGAGACACAAGTTTTCCTAGGCGCCATAGGTTTTTGGAGGATGCATATTCCTGAGTACAGTAAGATCGTGAGCCCTCTTTACCTGGTCACTGGCAAGAAGAACAATTTCCAGTGGGGCCCTGAGCAGCAACAAGCCTTTGTCCAGATCTAGCAGGAGATTGCTCATGCAATAGCCCTTGGCCCAGTCAGGACAGGACCAGAAGTAAAGAACATGCTCTGCTCTGCAGCCAGGAACCATAGCTTGTCCTGGAGCCTTGGCAGAAGGTGCCTGGGGAGACTCGGGGCCGACCACTAGGATTTTGGAGTTGTAGCTACAGAGGGTCTGAAGCCAACTATACTCCAACAGAGAAAGAAATCTTGGCTGCCTATGAAGGAGTCCTGGCTGCCTCGGAGGTAATAGGCACTGAAGCACAACTCCTTTTGGCACCCCGACTACCAGTGCTGGGGTGGATGTTCAAAGGCAAGATTCCTTCCACTCACCATGCCACCAGTGCTACATGGAGCAAGTGGATTGCTCTTATCACTCAGCGCGCCTGTGTAGGTAAACTGAATCGCCCTGGGATTTTGGAGGTAATTACAAATTGGCCCGAAGGTGAGAATTTTGGTGTCACAGATGAAGAGGAACAAGAACCAGTGACACGTGCTGAAGAGGCTCCTCCCTATAACCAAATGCCACCAGAGGAAACATGCTACGCTCTTTACACTGACGGTTCCTGTTGCATTGTGGGAATGAACCGGAAGTGGAGAGCAGCCGTATGGAGCCCCACACGACAGGTTGCACAAGCTACCTAAGGAGAAGGTGGATCTAGCCAACTTGCTGAACTCAAAGCTGTTCAACTGGCCCTAGACATTGCAGAAAGAGAGAAATGGCCAAAACTCTACCTCTACACTGATTCATGGATGGTAGCCAATGCTCTGTGGGGATGGCTGGAGAGGTGGAAAAAGGCTAACTGGCAGCGTAGAGGAAAACCAATTTGGGCTGCTGATGAGTGGAAAGACATTGCTACCAGGGTAGGGAGGCTACCTGTGAAAGTCCGCCATGTAGATGCCCATGTACCCAAGAGTAGAGCCAGTGAGGAGCACCAAAACAATGAGCAGGTAGACCAAGCTGCAAAGATAGGGGTGTCCAAAATAGACCTAGATTGGAAACATAAGGGAGAGTTATTCCTTGCTCGATGGGCCCATGATGCCTCAGGCCATCAGGGCAGAGATGCCACCTATAAGTGGGCATGAGACCGAGGGGTGGATCTAACCATGGACAGTATTTCTCAGGCTATCCATGACTGTGAGACGCGTGCTGCCATCAAGCAGGCCAAGCGAGTGAAGCCCCTATGGTACGGTGGGTGGTGGTCCAAGTACAAGTATGGGGAGGCCTGGCAGATTGACTCCATCACACTGCCCCAGACACGCCAGGGCGAGCGCTACGTGCTGACCATGGTGGAAGCCACCACAGGATGGTAGGAAACCTACCCTGTGTCTCATGCTTTGGCCCGGAACACCATCCTGGGCCTTGAAAAGCAGGTCCTTTGGAGGCATGGTACCCCTGAGAGGACTGAGTCAGAAAATGGGACTCATTTCAAGAATAGCCTTATCAACACCTGGGCTAGGGAACATGGCATTGAGTGGGTGTACCATATCCCCTACCATGCACCAGCTGCAGGAAAAGTGGAGAGGTACAATGGACTACTAAACCCAGTTGAAAGCTTTGGGTGGGGGATCTTTCAAAAACTGGGAGCAGCATTTAGCAAAAGCCACCTTGTTAGTTAACACCCGAGGTTCCACCAACCGGGCAGGTCCTGCCCAGTCTGAGTCCCTGAATATATTAGCTGGAGATAAAGTCCCAGTGGTACATATCAGAGGTTTGTTAGGGAAGACTGTGTGGATCAATTTGGCCTCAAGTAAAGACAAACCCATTATTGAGATTGTCTTTGCTCAGGTTGCACATGGTGGATAATGCAAAGAGATGGAACAACATGATGTGTAATTCAGGGAGATCTGATTGTGGGGTGAAAATGATATGCAAATGCAAAAATGATATTTGTTGGATGTTACTGCAATTGTCTGTACATTAAAAACCGTACAGACATGAGATAGAAGGAAATGTGTAAGTATCGAGGGTGTTAGCAAGTGAAAGATGAAGCTTTCAGTGAGTAAAGTGAAAGGGGGGAATCCTGCAGCTCTGTGGTATGGGGCCTGGGTTCTGTGGTCCAGTGTGGGGATGCAATGAGGGCATGATGAATATTGCTTGTAATTTTTGGGGGGAACAGATGGAAGTTTTACATCAATAAAATGCATGATGTGTGGTAGTATGTTGACAATATGGGGATAAAGGGGTGGAATTTCCTAGGGTGACGTTATGATGCTTGTATCCCCATTCATCTGTTCTGTTTATGCTGGATATTTTGTTCTGTGCCTTCAAGTCTGTCTCTGAAGAGCGAATGTTTTGTTTTGGTTTTGCTATCAGCCGCTCCCCCACAGCTGGTGCGACACAGAGACAGGGCAGTACATGGTGCTGCTTTTGCTTTTTGCTTTGCTCTTGCTCTTGCTTCTGCTTTGCTCCTGCTTTGCCCTTGCTTTTTACTTCTGCTCATTAGTTAGTTTAGTTAAGCAGTCCAAATTTTTCCCTGGACTGTTTCTCCTTTCCCTTTTTTGGACCTACTCAAACCTGCTCTGGACTGGGACCTGGGAACACCAAGAGTTTGCACCTTGTGACTGCAGCAGCTGCCCCAGCACCAGAGGGACTGAGAACAGAGCGACCACCCCCCGAGAGAGACTTTCTGAATTGGTCATCTTTTTCAGAATGGTGAAAGAGTGTTGTCATCTGGTACTGTTCTTTTTGTGTGCTTGGGAGTGTTTTGCCTGTTAAATAAACAGGTTCTTTCCATTTCTCTCCAAGGAATCCTTCCCGAACAGGCTGAGGGGAGGGGTCGTGTGGGTTTGCTTTCTGGAGGCGCCCCCTTTGGAGGTTTTCTCACAGATTTGCCCTAAAAAAAGACATAGGCACAGCCAGCAATGTCAGGGCTCTGTCAGGTGCCCACCCCTGAGCTGGGCTCATGCCCTGCTCACAGTCCCAGGGCTGTCCAGGCACACGAGTCCTTCCCTTGCACACACTCACACAGAGTTCATTGCAGCATGGGCAGGAGCTCCCTGGGCTCCACTGCCACTGCCAGAGCCTGGCAGGGACCTCAGCCCTGCGGGTGTCACCCTGCCCTGCCCTGCCCTGCCCTGCCCTGCCCTGCCCTGCACTGCCCTGCCCTTCCTGAGGTGCCCCATGGCCAAAGGGATGAACATGGGGAGCTCTGTGCTCAGGAGCTCATCCCAACCCTGCACTCAGGGGTTCCCAGGGGATGTTACTCTCTGGAAGCTCCAGGAGCAGCTGAAGGTGTTTGTGCTCACTGGGTTTATGTCCCCTCAAACACACATGATGTTCAAGGCTGTGGAATGGCCGTGCACTGCAAACACAGACTCCTGACCCCGTCACTTAATGTGCCTCCATGGAGGGAAGAACAACCTCTGTGACCTGGAGTGAGAGGCCACTGCTGTAGCAGTGCTGGCTTTGCAAGGGCAATGCTGGCACAGCCCCCACCCTGATCACTGCCACACTTCTGCTGATCACTGCTGGTTTCCTCTCCAGGACCCTGTGTTGGGCACATCCCTGAGAGCAAACTGAGAAGAGGATTGAACCTTTCAGGCCCTGCACTGGGGAGATGCCCTTGCACAATGGAAATGCTGCTGCAGAGCCCAGCTCTGTCCCAGCAGTGCCCACGGTCTGTCCCTGCCTGCAGTCCCTGGACAGTCACACAGCAGGACAGGGACTGACCTGGAAGAGCCCTGAGGCCTAAAACCAGCACAGGGGCTCTGAAGGGGATTGTGGGAGTGAAGGAAGGGGAGGTTATGGAGGAGAAGCCTGGGGGCTCCCTGGCAGGGAGGAGAACTGGGGTTCCCTTTTCTGCTCGAGCTCTGCCCAGAGGCAGTGACCCTACAGATCCAGAGAAGCCAGGGAGGAAAGATGTCAGGCACACAGGGCAATACAGAGTTCTTTATTTTGTGTAAGCACATAGGGAGTACAGAGGTAGTACAGATCCTGGTTTATACAGTCTCTTGGTGCAATACTAAAGAAAAATACTAAAATAAAAACAGTAGCTTCAAAAATTGTTGTGTGAACAAATTCACAAAAGTGTAACAGCAGTGTAAATAGCAAAAAATACAGGACACAGAGTGAGAATTAATGAGTAAGACCATAAGAGCTATGTAGAAGAATGAGTGTTTATTGCTTCTGAAAATCATTTGTTATAATTTTCCTCAGACCATTCTAGAGCTCCTGGTTCCTCAGGCTGTAGATGAGGAGATTCAGGGCTGGAGGCACCACCGAGTACAGAACTGACAGGGCCAGATCAAGGGATGGGGAGGAGATAGAGGGGGGCTTCAGGTAGGCAAAAAAGCCAGTGCTGATAAACAGGGAGACCACAACGAGATGAGGGAGGCAGGTGGAAAAGGCTTTGTGCCATCCCTGCTCAGAGGGGATCCTCAGCACAGCCCTGATAATCTGCACATAGGAGAAAACAATGAACACAAAACAACCAAAACCTAAACAGACACCAAGCAATGAAATACAAATTTTTCTGAGTTTGGAGTGGGAGCAGGAGAGCTTGAGAATCTGGGGCACCTCACAGACGAACTGGCCAAAGACATTGCCATGGCACAGGGGCAGGGAAAATGTATTGGCTGTGTTCAGCAGAGCATTGAGAAAGCCACTGGCCCAGGCAGCTGCTGCCGTGTGGGCACAAGCTCTGCTGCCCAGGAAGGTCCTGTAGTGCAGGGGTTTGCAGATGGACACATAGCGGTCATAGCACATGATGGTCAGGAGGGAAAATTCTGCTGTGATAAAGAAAAGAAAGGAGAAAATCGGAGCAGCACATCCTGAGTAGGAGATGTCCCTGGTGTCCCAGAGGGAATTGTGCATGGCTTTGGGGACAGTGGTGCAGATGGAGCCCAGGTCGCTGAGGGCCAGGTTGAGCAGGAAGAAGAACATGGGCGTGTGCAGGTGGTGGCCACAGGCTACGGCGCTGATGATGAGGCCGTTGCCCAGGAGAGCAGCCAGGGAGATGCCCAGCAAGAGGCAGAAGTGCAGGAGCTGCAGCTGCCGTGTGTCTGCCAATGCCAGCAGGAGGAAGTGCCTGATGGAGCTGCTGTTGGACATTTCCTGCGTCTGCACATTTCAAACTGCAGAAGGAGGAAAGACAGGGCAGTGGAGAGGAAATTTCTCACAGAATAGTCAAAGGCCTTTCTCATTTATTCTTTCCTTCCACTAAATACCTCCCCCGTCCATGTCTCAGAGACCTTCCTTCACCTTTGTTGCTGGAGCCCTGATTGCTGCTGGCCAATGCTGTGTGAGCAGCTGGACCTTGGCCTGCAGAACACCTGGGAGTCAGCCCTGACCCCCAGTCAGTGCAGGGCAACAATGAGGGAGAAGTGCAGGAGCTGCAGCTGTCACGTTTCTGCCAATGCCAGCAGGAGGAAGTGGCTGATGAGCTGCTGTTGGACATTCCTTCACTCTGGGCATTGTGAGCTGTTCAAAGACAACATTGACAATTTGGACAAAGTACCTTGACTCAATCCTATGCTAATTTTTTACACAATCTCTAAAAATTGCTTCTCTTTCTTTAAGGAAATTTCATTTCATTTCTCTTTTTTTTTTTTTTTAATTTTTTTTATTTGAGTGTAGGTTTGGACTGCTAAATAACTGTGTGTTTTCTGGAAGGGACAGAAGTCCTGTTCTTAGCATTGCTCTCAGGCTGAACACTGGGGAGCCGAGAGGGAAAACAGGACTCCCTGTGCCCCAGTGCAGTCAGACCTGCTGTTCCCAAACAGGTGCCATTTGCTAATTTCACCTCCCTCGAGTACAGGTAGTACAAATTTATAATTGTATTTTAAAACGACATGGCCTTTTTAAAGACTCCAGTATCAAAATCAATCTCTCCAACTCTTCTCTCTTTCCCTGTGCATCTGGACAGGATGAGATACCAAGGGTTGGTCTGTCTCTCTGCTGACTGGAGTTGTGCCTACTGGGAACTGTTTCTCTCTAACCAAGCCTTGTCCCTGCCTGTGCTGCCTGGGCCCAGCCCAGCCCTGGGGGCTCAGCTCTGCCCTGCAGACCCCTCCCAGCACAGGGCACTGCCCAGGGGCATCTCCCTGGCAGCAGGGCCTTAAGGGCAGGCCAGACAAACAGAGATGCTGCAAGCCAAGGTGCTGCTGCTGCTGGCTGTAGGGAGAGGAGGCTGAGGAGGCACTTTCTGAGGGAGATCTGAGGCCCATCTGCTGATGCCCAGGCTGACAGTGCAGGAGTCTCAGTGACACAGCCAAAGCTGACAGTCCCTTTCCCTTCCCTTGAGGAGAAAGCTGAGAGCAGCCCTGGCCATGCAGCACCATCTCCACAGCAGGAGGAATCTGCCCTGATGGGGTGGCTCCTTCCACCTCCAACTTCTCCCCTGCAGCGTCCATGGGGAGCTGCCAGGCAGGCTGAGAGCTGCCCCTGGCCGGTGGCACATGCCCTGGGCTGGCCAAGAGCCCTGAGGGCTGCAGGAGCTGCTCTGCAGGACAACCCTGGCTGCAGCCCCAGCTTCACCCCCTGCAGCCGTCCCTGGCAGCAGGAGTCGTCCTGCCCTGTCACTCTGACGGTGCCCAGGGCAGCCCCGCTCTGCAGCACATCCTCCTCCTGCTCCTGTGCCACAGAGAAACTGGGAGAGTCCTCCTGACACATCCCCCAGGCTGTGGGGGGTGCTGGCTTCAGGAGATCCCTCCAGGGGCGCAGGGGACGTTGCCCTGCACCCACAGACTCACCATACACAGGGCTGTGAAGATCTTTCCCCAAGTTAAGTCTTAGCTCAATCTCTTCCCAATCCTGATTGCCTTCAGCCTGTCTCTGCCTGGCTCTTGTCCTCTCAGTGCCTGCAGGCAGAGCCCTCAGCCCTGCTGGGCTGGGAGAGGAGCTGGTCCTGGGAAGAGCTGTTCCTTTAAAGCTCAGCAGCACAGACACAGCACAAGGACTTTAATAAGCCTCCATGGGGATTTAGTGTTGTTTACATCAGACTCATTCCATAAGAGGGTCTTCAAAAAACTTCTCAACAACTCAAAATTAAATTGAAACTCCAAAGTTTCTTGAAGTTTTATTGGGTCCCACTGAGGGACACGACTGAGAAAATGTCCCCAGGTTCCAGTTAGAGCAGAACACTGGAGATAGTGATGACAGCTGGGGACAAACAAGGCCAAGGTGTCTCTGGTGCTGAGCAAAGCTGGATGTGTTTGAGGAATGCAAAGGGCCAAGGCCTGAGCCCCAGCCCCTGGCCAGGCAGATCCTGTCCCTCCCTCCTTGCTCAGGGCTCTTGCCGGGATGGGCACTGGCATGTGGGGATGTGCAATGCCAAGGGCAGGAGCGTGGGGCGGCCCCTGCCAGGCAGCTGAGCAGGGACAAGGAGGCAATGAGGCCCCAGCCCTGCAAGGGTCACTTGTCCCCTCGTGTCCTCAGGCCCAGGCCCAGCAGCCATGGCCAAAGTGCTGCCCAAGTTGGCTCTGGCAGGGCTGTCTTGCAGCTGCTGCCCATCCCTGTGCCCTGTGCAGCCCAGGCTGTCCCACGGTGTCCCTGCCCTGCGCCTCTGTCCCTGCAGGCTGCAGGCATCCCCCAGCTGCCCCACCTTGCTGGCCCCTTCCTTTGCTGACCGCTCTGCCTCCTGCCTGTCTCTGCCTGCCCACACAAACCTTGGGCTGACCCAGACTCCTTCTGGCAGATATGTTGTGCCACAGTCCTGCCCTGGGAGGGAAATTAATCTCTCCTGGTTTCCATTCTGTCTCTTCACAGCTTCACTTGGTGACATTATTTCTATCTCAGGCTCATTTCCACTATGAAGAAGATGTCCATTATATTTCAATCCACCTTTTTAGTCCTCACAGGCTATTCTTGTTTTGT
Source organism: Melozone crissalis (assembly GCF_028551555.1). Lineage (NCBI taxonomy): Eukaryota > Metazoa > Chordata > Aves > Passeriformes > Passerellidae > Melozone > Melozone crissalis. The sequence continues at coordinate 6,047,740 of NW_026535896.1, read as the reverse complement.
CCTCAGTCTCCACACAACTGAACTCAGAACGTCCACCTCCCATACAGTGATCATGTTCTGAGAGCCTGCAAAGCACATCCTGGGAGATCTCTGGGCCTCCTCAAAAGTGTTCAGTCTTGGAGATGTGATTTAAGTCCAGGACTGGCTGAGTACTTTTTTGCCCAAAGGTTGTACTGGGGAGTATAATACAGAATAATACACTGTATCTTTCAAGTGACTGAGGGCATATTTCAATTTTCTGTAAGGATGAAATATTTTATGATGATATGGCAGAACACTGGCACAGGTTACCTTGGAATAGAAACCCCATCCCTGGATGGGGTTAAGGTCAGGGGCTTTGTACAACCTGAACGAGTTAATGTGTTCCTGGGTAATGGAAGGGGAGTTTTTCCAGAGGCTCTTTCAAGTCTCTTCTAGCTCAAATAATTTTGCAGTTCTTTGATACTTATGTCCCAATTGCTTCCCCACAGGGCTGCAAGTACCTATGCATACCATGCCAGCATTTTAATCTTGCCTAATTCCCAATACTTCCATAAAAAGGAAAGAATTGCCATATCAGGGACATGAATGACCATGTTTATGGAGGAACCATTAAAAGCCCAAAAAGTAAAGAAACTGAAAGGAAGGACCAAAATCTCAGTGCAAAAGATTCACCAAGTGGGAAAATGGCAAAGACTCCAATGATGACCTCCTGGCTGTGGATGGGGATTTCTGCCTTGGGGTCTGAGTTCCAGGATGGAAGATCACTCTCAGGAGGAGTCCCAGTGCATTTCCTTGCCCCATGGCTCTGCCCTTCCTGATCCAGCAGCTATGGGGCAGCAGAGCGGGGGCAGTGCAGGGACAGGGCTGGCTCTCACAGGGCTGTTGTTGGTTAGGAATGGTGCTCTCCAGTTTACTACTCCGACTAAAAGACCACGTGTGTCCCCAGATTTATATTCCCACCATTGCCCCCCCCACACCACAGGGGCTTTATCTGCCTGGCCCTGCTTGATCTCCGCCCACATTTCACAGTCAGGGATAACCTGGAGTTGGTGTCCATGGTTAAATCCACCCCTTGCTCATGAGCCCATCTGGAGGTTGCATCTCTTCCCTGATGACCTGAGGTGTCCAGAAATAACTCACCCTTGTGTGGCCAGTCCAGACCCTCCTGAGACACTTTAATCCTGGCAGCCCCATCCCCGTGTCCGTTGTTGTGATGCTCTTCAGTGCCCAACTCTTGGGGACGTGAGCATCCACAGGAGGGAGTTGCACAGCCAACTTCTCCCCCAGACAGAGATGTCTTGCCCCAGTCCAGCAGCCCAGCTAGGTTTCCCTCTGTGCTCCCAACTGTCCTTCTTCCATGGTTCCAGCCACCCCAAAGAGCATTTCCCACCATCCCCGAGTCAGTGCAGAGGTGCAGCGCTGGCCATTTCTCTTGCTCAGAGCTCCAGGGATGGTCCCAGAGCTGCACTGACTGCAGGAAAGGGGACCCCACAATGGGACATTTCTTGGTCAGATACAGACAGGAAGAGTGACAAACTGTCTGTGATTCAGGTTTTGGCCTGGCAGCCCCTGCCGTGGTTTGTAGGGAGCTGCAGTGTGGCTCGGCCCTGGCTGTGCCTGGCAGTGCTGGCCTGGGAGAAGGTGTAGGTGCCAGGCGGCCCAGGGAGCTGCAGCGTGTGGGGAACAAATCCCTCCTGGCCTCCTGCCCCAGGGTGGCACTGCAGGGCCTCATGGAGCCAAGGGGTCATTGTAGCACTTCAGGGCCCCATGGAATTAAGGGGACTCTTTGGACATTGTGGGGCCTTGTGGGACTGAGGCCATTGTGACACCAGAATCAAGGGGCCACTGTGAAACTACGGGGCCTTGGGGAACTGATACTGAAATCACCCAAATAGATACTTTCTAACAGAGTTTGAGTATTAAAAAGCAGCCATTCATTATTGCAATGCTGGTCACTAGGAAGATCATTCCCCCATTTGACTGCCCCAAGGGTCAGTTGTGCAGAGGTTTTATCACACACACTAATTACACATCCATGAGCTATTCTTCCTTACTTAATGGATAGTTATTACTTTATTTTACATACTTGTACCACTTTTGGCAAGTCCTTACCAGCAGCCAGTATCCTTTTCAGGTGGCTGTTCCTCGACCCCTGCCTTTGAATAAAGGCGTTATGGTTGTTTCCCATAACTTCTGCTTTGTCAGCCTTGCAGAGCTGAGCTGGCATCCTGCTTGTGTTTTGTATGACTCCTCTTTGCCTGAGTTACATCCTTTATCCATTTCACCCGGGCTGTGCTGTTCTGTTCTCCTTTCCCTGTCAAGAGCATGGGAAGGATGCTTCTCTGTCCCAGATCAGAGAGGGAACCCCTCTGTGGGCACTGGAACAAGCAGCTACAGGCTGGAAATAACCAAGGAATGCTTTCAGCAGAGCACATCCAGTGGGCTGTTCAGGAGCTGGACAGAGGCTGCTTAGTGACAGCTGAGCTGAGGAACAGCTCCACGTGTCCTTGGACACAGCCTGTCCAAGAGCTCCCACCTGGGGCCACCACAAGGAGGCATCATCAGGGTGGGCAATGCCTTTGAAGGTTGGAGTCCCCACAAGCAGGGTGTGCTCCAGCCTGTGCTGATACCCCTGAATCCCCCTGGGCACACCCTGCACCGAGAGCTGGACACTGCAGGGCAGAGGCTACCAAGGAACTTCTGCATCCCTGTGGATCTGGGGAGCATCTTGTTTTGCGGAGAAAAGAAGAAAAAGAAGAGAAAAGAAGAAGACCTGAAGATCTCAAGTCTCCTTTTATCCCCCTTCCAAATGCATATGCATACAGTTTCACAATAGGTTCTTACATATTCATTCCACGTGACATTTGTCGCCAGTTCTTCTTTATCAAAGGAATTCCTAGGTCGGGGGCAAATTGGCCTCGTGGTCTTTTCTGTTTTTCTTTCTCTGTCTCCTGGCTGGCTGGCTCGCCAAAATGTTTTGCGGAGAAAAGAAGAAACTTTACGACTTTTATAAAGTTGTGAAGTTTCTTCTTTTCTCCGCAAAACAATCTGCACGAGGGAGCAGCTGGGTGAGAGCATCTTGTCCTTCCTCCAGCACTCTGAGGAGGAGCTGGGGTGGAATCAGAAGCCCAGCGTCTCACAGACCCTCTGCACTGGCTCCTACCCAGACATGGAGAAAACTGCCTGCTGGTTCTACCAACTGGTGAGATCAGCATGGTTCCTTTTGCCTCAGTCCCACCTTTAGCATTTGGTGTTTCAGCCCTGCAGCCAGTCCTGCAAATCCCAGCTGAGCAAAGGCAAGAAAAGCCTCATGGCTGAGGTGATGTTTGGGGTGTGTCAAGGTGACTCCAACACCTTTGTGAGCAGCCAGCCTGCAGAACCCCACTACACCCAAGACCAGCATGGCCTGGGACCTGCCCATGGCAGAGGAGAAATTCTCTAGACTCATCCCAGGCAGTGCCCCCTGACAGCTCACACTGGGAATGCTGCAGCTCTTCCCCTGCATCCTGATGGGCACAGGCTTCTCCAGCTCTGCTTGGAAGAGGGTTGGGATGCACCTCCTCCACACCACACCCCTGTCACGGTGGCAAAGCTGGGATTTCCTGCAGCGGCTGTGGCACATCTTGGAACACCTGTGCTGCTCCCTGCAGCTGGAATGTCTTGACCACTTTGTCACAGGCAACAAGAGGGTTCCTGTGCAGATCAGCTTCCCCCAGGTATGTGAATGGTTGAACCATTTAACCCCTTCCAGCCTCTGGTGAGGGGTCTGGATGCCCACACAGAGAGGCCGTGCAAGCTCAGGGTCATGTGTGATTTCAGCTCTGGGTGCTGCTCCATGGCCACTGACACAAAGTCTTCACTCACAGAGTTGTGCCTGTGGGGCTCACACCCAATGGCAGACACAGAAACACTCCCTACTTTGGGTATTAATTTTGACATAGCAAAATATGTAGGTTTGTTCAAGCCATCGTAATGGGAATTGGGTTCATTTTCTTCGCTTTGAAATGTCCTTCATTACTGCCACTACAAAACTCTTTTGCAAACCTACCATTGCTTGCCCAAGAGAATGACTTCACTGGCCAAGACATGTCCAAAGGGGATGCTGACAGAGCCTCAGTGCAGCCCCCTCGGGGAGGTGACAGTGACAAAGAGCTGCCGCAGGAGAACTGGGATTACAGGAACCTCCACAGCATCTGAGTCAAGCCCTGGCCCCCACAGGAACACGTGTGGGAAGTGCCTCACTGGCAGTTTATATACACCTACATACAGGACGGGACACTTGAAATCAGCATCTAGAGCTTTTATTTTTCTGGCATCAGTCTCATTACATTGTTATGACAATGGAGAGGAAAGATGCTAACAGCTCACTGATAAAACAGAATGCCAAGGAAACTTAACATTACAGCATAACATAAGACAGTTTCAATCCAAGTTTCATCCAGTCACACAGAGCAAAAGCATATTGACAATAGTTCTATCCAATCACCTGAAGTACATGTAGCTGTGGTTAACACAATCGCAGTTTTTTTCTCTAATACAATGCCTCATTTATAAAAGACAAAGCACAGAGCCCCATTCATATTTAACCTTCTAAATGTATACTTAAAATATACTTTTTTGCAACTTAGAAAGACAAATCACACAGGCCTATTGTTCTATTTCTCACGTGTGCACTACAGCTTAGAAAACTTTTTCTGCTGCCTTGGCATTTCACTGTCCTTGCTGTGTTTGGGGCCTGTCTTTTCCACAACTTTCTCAAAACCCTCTAATTTTATGGATTCCAACAATTCCCCCTCTCTGTTGACCCAAAAAGAAACCTTCATACTCATGTCATTTACTACTTGTGTTCTATAGCCCTGTTATAATATTTGTGCTTATTAAGTGCTGGAGGCCTATTCTTGCTGACCTTAAGCATTGCTATGTTACAGCACAGCAACTTAATGCTGTGAAGGCCCAGTCAGTGAAAAAAGTATGAATCACGTCTGACAATAGTTACAAGTCATTGTTCAAAAAACTTGTCGATTCCAGGGTCTTAAATCAAATCTCTCCTCCATTTTTATACTTTTATCTGGCATTTCTGTGAGATTTTCAGCACTCTCTGTGCTTCTACTTCCTAATTCTCTCTCTTGTATGACAAAAACTTCTCGGACCGTTTTGTTCATCATTCGCCGCACACACTGAAGTATGCAGGAAATTACTATTAATATCACTATCAGAACACCCAATACATAAAGACCTATCTTGCAAAGTTGCCTTAGCCAAGGCGCAAAGCTCCATCTTGGAACAAATCATCCAACTAGGAACCATCATCTACTTTAATTTGAGCTGCCAAATCTTTCAGTTTTTGTATGCTTTTGTGAATGGATTCAGAATGATCGGACAAATTCATACAACAATTGCACCCACGGCTAAAGCAGTCATGAAAAAGAAACAAAAGAGAAGGAGAGCTGTTCCTAATTAGGAGGAGAACTGTCAGAGTGATTTCATGCCTTGGAAAGCTGCAAGAAGGTTTTCCGCAAGTATATTTATTATATTGTTATTATATTTAGCTTCAGCAGTGGCATTGAAACAATTAGATCAAGTTAGATGTTAGCTAAGCAAACAAGCTAATGCCACATCCTGTGCAATTAGGGATATGTTAGCCAATGTTGATAGTGTTAGACATGCTACCCTTCAAAACAGAGTAGCAATTGATTTTCTTTTACTGGCACAAAGACATGGTTGTGAGGAATTTGTTGTCTTTGTTGACAAGGATTGACAACTCTAGTAGGAATGTTCACCTAGCATAAATCGTTTAATAGATGAATTAGCTTTGAGGAGGCTAATTCAAACTTTGTACTTGAGAGTAATGAGCTGGAACAATTTGAGGACTGGTTGATTGAGGGACAAATGACTGAGATACTGTTGATCTTGGAAAAGATCAACAGATCTTCCTGTGTGTTAGAGTCATGTGCCCTCCTACTGGTCTGAGGGCAAAGCCAGCTTTTTCTGTTCAGCTGTGCTGCTCCTTTTCGCTGTGAATGGCTCCAACAGTGGACATGGGCACTTCAAACCAGTGTCAGGACTTGGAAAATTGGAGTAAGAATAAATTCTCAAGAACTACACCTGATGTGTCTCCTATCACTCACTCCACTTTGAGTAGATTCTTGATAAATGATGCATGGGAAGGAGTAAATCTGGACTAAATCTGATTTTGTTACTCGTGTGTTGTAATGCAGCCTTGCAAAGGAGCAATGCTTTCATGCCGCTGTGTACACAAGTGTCTGAAGCATGTGAATGCTCTGGTGGCTCCCCTGAGGGCGGCAGCGATGGCGGTGTGGCTCCCTCAGCACTGCCCGGGGCCGAGCGGGTGCCCTTTGGGCCCAGACGGGACCGTGGTTTCCCCGGGCCCCGCTCGGCCATGGCCGCCCCCGCCAAGCCTGGCACTCGCCCAGCTCCGGGAAGCCGCCAGCACTGCTGCGGCTGAAGCGCAAATGCCCTGGGCGGAGGAGCGACCCTGCCACTGCTGCTGCCCCTGCCCCGAGCCCTTCTCCGGCCTGGACAAGGCGCCACAGCGGGCGGCGGCTGCCCCTCAGCCCGCAGGCCCGGCCCCGTTGGGCGGGGAGCCCTGGGCAGTGCCCTTGCGGCAGCAGGGACTGAGCCCTGGAACCGGGCTCTGGTCCCGTGGCACCGCAGGGCCGAGGGGGACACAGGCAGGGTGCTCGGCGCCATCATCCCCAGCCCCGAGCCCTTCTCCAGCCTGGGGCTCGCCCCCGCCTCCTCCAAGGCCCTGCTGGGCTCAAGCTGGTGCTCAGCGCTGGGCCTGGCTCTTGTGCTCGCCCCGAGCGGGGTTTGTTTGCAGCCCAGGGTGTAATAAATGCGAAACTTGACTAGGCCAATGTTCAATGTTATGAACAAAAATTTTGTTAATTTTTTTGGTGAGAAAAGGTTACAAAAATCAGCCAGATCACTGTTGCTGCCAAAGTTCTGCTTGTTTTGTTATTGTAATCACGGGTCATTGTGGCTAATTGCTCCTTTTGTATTAGCAGAGCCTTGCTCGAGGCTAAGTTGTACTTTTCCCCAGAATGGTGAAGAGACCTGAGAGGGTGAGGGGGGCTATGCAAAGTGACTCAAGGACCAGCATGCCATGAGAAGCTACTGCTTCTAGCTTGCTTAAAAAGACCCCAAAACAATGAGCCACCTAATAGTTGAGAGATTGGAGTGATGTCTGGACGTCAGGAATGGAATGCTGAGCCTGCAGAGATGCGGAACACCTTCGGAGCCCCTCTCACCCTGAGCACAGGAGTCGTCCCGACGCTGGGAGCGGACAGGAAGGAGCGGGGAGAAGTAACATCGGAAGGGGTCACCATGCCCTAAAGGTTCCCACAAAGACTGGACGCCCAGTTCTGCCCCTAGTGGACAAAGCTGCGCATATCCTCCTTTTCCTTGTCGCCTTGGGAGAGACAACAGGAAGCTGCAGACCCATCCGAGCTGCCCAATCCTGAGCTGATCACTTTTAATAAGGGCGTTAAAAGGAGAGAAAGTCTCCTGGCCCTGTTTATTTCATTCAAGAAGCAATCAATTTATTAATTAATATGGTAAAGTATGAGCAACACAGCGCTGGGTAAAGTGGGGGAAGTTTTCCTTCCAACTGCACACCGATAGTTGAGGCTTACAGGTATTTATAGGGGTACTCATAAGCTTTCTCAGCAGTTTCTATTCCAATTTTTACTCATCAGCAGTTTCTATTCCAAATTTTTACGTCACAATTCTATACCCATTGTGATTTAGTTTTTCTCAGGATGTATCCCAGAAAAAGGAGTATCCCCAGATGGTGGTGGTCTGGTTTCTGAAAGTAGGAAGAAGTATCCATCTGGTGAGGTCCAGTTCTCCAGATGTGGGTCCACATTTTGATTGCAAGGACTATAAATCTTATAACAGTGATGTCCAGCTTCCCTTGGTTGAAACTATTAATCATTGAATTGACGTTCATCTTCCTTTCTCAAGATGCTTTTCACTGTTTTGTTAAGGCATGAGATAAGCATATTTCCTTTTTATATATTCTGGAGCTATAGTTTCAAAGATCCTTACTACAAGCAATATTCTAAAATTATACTTCAATAGGTTATATTGCAAAACTCTTTAAGGCTTAACTACAAGCAGAAAGTTCCTGTTAAAAAGCAATATCCTTAACGCTTTAATTCAAATGCTCCTTAATCAACTTAAGATCTATAAAGGTACAAAGGATAAGTTCAAAGGCCTTCTTCCATGCTTTACTTTCCTCAGTTATTATTAGAATTTGCAAATGTCCCACTGTTGGTCTCCACACATATTGCAATCACAAATACACACATTTCCTGTATGTACCTGACACGAAACACAGCTTTGTATTTCATACGTGTAACAGCTGGCACATGAAACACTGCATGAGGCTGCAAGATCAGCTGCACAGGGAATGGAGGACTTGGCCTCGTCTGTCAGGGCACCGCTGGCTACACTCTAGGAGCTCTGAGGAGAGCTGATCCTGGAGGCTCTCTTTGCTGGGAAAACCTGAGCCAGGGGGAATTTTAATTTTCTCTAAGATTTTTCTTTTCTTCTTTTCCATTGTTTATCTTTATTGTAAATAAATCAATCATAGAGCATATATAATTATATATATTATTATATAATATAGATTATTGTAAATAAATAAATTATAGAATGTGTTATGATACACAGACTGCCAGGAGCTTTTCTTTGCTGCACAGGGTCTGCAGGGCAAGAGGCAGGAAAGGGTGAAAAGGCAGCTTGTGCTCAGCAGCAGAGCAGGCTGAGAGGTCCTGAGTCCCTGAAGGGGGAAAAGGGTGCTTGTGCTCAGCAACCTGCCCAGACGTACAGTGGGCAAGGAAAACTGGCCAGAAGCCCCTTGGCCTGTAGTGATTCTGCTGAAGCCTTTGTGCTGGTGACAGAGCGGCTGGGCAGGGGCCAGGGCTACGGGGATCCCTGTGAGAGCAGAGCCTGGAGATGGCCACAAGCCCTGTGCCAGGCAGGAAGCACCATCCATGTATTCCTGCCCGTGTGCTGCTGGCTGGATTGCTGAGGGCTTCCAGGTGACTCTGGATGGGGCTGCTCTGGAGCTGCTGTGGGGCTGCGGCGCTGCTGCCGGGCAGCTTGGCTGGGCTGGGGCAGAGCCTGAGGGGCTGGGGTGCTGGCAAGCCCTGAGTAATGGGCTGTCAGAGGCCACAAGCAGCCCCCCAGCAGCCACCTTGTTCCTGCCAGAGTTGACTTGCAAGAGGGACCCTGGGCACTCTGGAACTAACAGCATCAGTGTTGTTGGAAACCCAAATGCAGGGAAATCTCAGACCGTTGGTCTTGTCAGCAAAGCTTAGAATTAAACACAGGATTTGATCGAAGACCTTGGAAAGGGCTTCCAAACTTAGGTGCTAGAAGCGAGAATGTGCATTTCTAGTTTATTATAGCAGAGACACGGGGAGGAAGGTTGAAGTGGAAGAAAGTTTAGAGTTTTAGTGCTGAAGATCTAGAAAAATCAAAGTAGTTACAATGGTAAGCAAGAAGCTTAGGATGCAGTGCTGTAGGTTTGTGTGTCATAACATGATTGGCTAAGGAAGCTTACACTGTAGCATGAGTCCCTAAGTTGAAATTTTGAAGGATTGGCTGCAAAACATAAATATCCTTGTTGGCAGTGTCTTCTTGGCCAAGAAATCCTTCAAAGCTCTTGTAACTACAGGTCTTGTGGCCTTGTGAGCCATGCAGTGGAGATGTGAGCCAAACTCACCCTTCCTCTCTATGTAGAAGAGAAGAAAAAGCAATGGCATCATCTAAAAAACTCAGAGGTCTGCTCTCTAGCTCGTGAGTGTAGGCTGTCTCTTGCAGGTAGGTGCCACAGCCAAAGTCAATCAAACCAAGGAGACATTGTGCCATTGCACAGTTCCATGAAACCAACGAAACCATTTTAATACTGCAAGGCCTCATGGAAGCAAGGGGCCACTGTGCCACTGCAGAGCCAAGGAGACCATTGTGGTATTGCTGGGCCTCATGGAAACAAAGATCTCTTGCGATACTACGGAGCCTCGTGGAACCAAGGGGCAATTGTGATGCTGCAGGGCCCCAGGGATCCAAGAACATGGAAAAGTTCTGGTTGGCTTGGCTTAACTGGTCCAACTGACCTTGGCATGTTGGGGGTTGCTTCTCATCTAGCCCTGGAGTTCTGTGCTTTCCTTCCTGTGGGAAAGAGCTGTCCTCCTTCAGGGGTTCATGGCTGACATTGGATTCTACCTCCATATTTAAATAAATCCAAAGATTGTCCCATTTCTGCAAAAACAGAAAGCTCTGGATGGCCTTGGCATCTTGGGGGCCACCTCTCATCTGCCTTCAAAACAATGGGGAGCCGAGCTTTTCTTTCCATGGACATCTTTCAAACCCAGATGTCCATAGCCAAAATTGGGAATCTGCCTCCAAAATTCCTTATATCCAAGGACAGCTCCCAGACAAAAGCTGCCAGGACTGTCTAGGTTCCCTTGCCTTTCTTAGGGCCAGGTCTCATCTCCCTATGAAACACTCGGGCTCTGTACTTTCCTTCCTATGGAAAAGAACTATCTTTCGTGTCCAAGTGCCCATGGACAAAACTGGGATTTGGCCTCCCAAATTCTGTATATCCAAGGATTGCTCCCAGACAAAAGCTGCCAAGACAAACAGGTCTGGCTGGCCTTGGCCTCCTTGGGGCTGCCTCTAATCACCCTATGAAACACTAGGGCTCTGCCCTTTCCTTCCTGTGGAGAAGAACTGTCATTCTGGCCTAGGCACTCATGGCTGAAATGGAATTCCACTTCCAAAACTCCAAAAATATCCAAGGGTTGCTTTCAGACAAAAGCTGCAAGGACAGACAGGTCTGGCTGGCCTTGCCCTCTGGTGACTGCCTCTGATCTGCCTTCAAAACCCTGGGGCTCTGTGATTTCCTTCCTGTAGGAAAGAACCGTCCTTCTTCCCCAGGCACCCATGGCCTCAAGCACAGGAGCACTGTACAGGGACAGAGGAGCTCCGTGCTCAGTGGGGTGGAGACTGAGGACAGCAGAGAAGAGCCCTGGGAGGGACTGAAGGGTGGTTTCAGAGATGGTGGATTCTTTTGACACAGTAGACAACAGCCTGAAAAAGGAAAACATCAATGCCAAAGGCAGCTGGGGAAGCCCAGATTGGGAACAAAGAGAAAGGAATTTTCCTCCCTGGGAAGGGCTGTGGTGCAACATGTTCCCCAGATGGAGTCTGGTCCAGCCCAAGGCTCTGTGTGGGCAGGCAGAGGCAGGCAGGAGGCAGAGCTGTCAGCAAAGGAAGGGGCCAGCCAGGTGGGGCAGCCAGGGGATGAATTTTACAACATGGCTTATGTGGTCCAAGACCGGTTCCACATTACCAAAAGATGGCTGCAGCCTTGGGAGATATTTAGCCAACACCCTTGTCAATCACTGTAACAAGGAGAGATTTACATCAGATCTCTGTCAGTAGTTTGGTTCCACTGAAGGACAGAAGTTTATTCAGTATTGTCTTCATTTTGAAAGTAAGAGCAGTGATACTGGAGTCTTCTGTAGCAGGGAACATGGTATACCATATTGAACATGTGGACCATGGTAAAAGATGCTAAAAAAATAAATAAATAAAGTACATGAAATAAAATATATTTATAAATGCATAAATAAAAACACTCCTAGATGTTCAGGAGAGCCTCAGCCTCATGGTCTGGGAAGAAAACTTATCACCATGAGTCAGCAGAATGGCACTCCAGATGGCTTTGCAGAATGGCTGGTATTACTGCCTAGTGCCACAGGGTTAATACTGGGGTGCAAGGAAGTAGCATTTTTGAATTTCACTAGACTTAATATGGAATGTTAGGGGGAAAATCAAAGAAGGAAAAGGGAGGGATCAAGGTGGTTTGGAGAGAAATAAACATAGGAAAATAGAGGAATAACACAATAGGTGGGGTCAGTCATGCTGAGAGATTCTGACAAATGCTGATCAGTGTGCTTGTAAGGCCCTGCCTTGCACCTGGTCCCTGCACTGTTCCACAGTACCCTGTTTCCTCATTTGACAAGATATGTATTTTCTGACTGCTCTGCAGAGCCAGTGGGACCTGGTGGAATCAGATGAGAAACCTTTTTGCACACTTGTCTGTGTGTATGAACATGTCTGTATGAGGTAGCTGAAAAGTTGAGTGTCCAAAGGCCAGATAAGGGCTGATCCATATGGTGTTGATAAAGTTGATACCTTTATCATGGTATACCATGATAACATCCTTTGGGGCTCAGTAATCTAAAGATTTATAGAATATCTTATGGATAGGCCTTAGTTACCCTTAATCACCCCATTTTTCCCTCTAAAAATACAAGGGACATCAGGTTAGTTATAATTTTACACATTAATTTCTTAAAAAAGAAGCACCATAAGGCTGCAGGACAAAGTCACTTCCCTGTTGTCCTCTTCAGTTATGTTTCAAGCTTCCAGAACAATAGTTGTATTAAAAAACACATGGATTCTAACTTTCCCCTTCCTGGAGTGCTACAGTCATGAATTCCAATGCCCAAAATAATTTCTAATTTTTTTTACCTTTGTTTTAGATATTACACACAAAGAAGGACAACCTTCTATTGAGAAAGGACAGTTTCATTATAATAAAAGCCACCAAAGGATAGTATAGGGACTTATGATGCTATATATTCAGAAAAAAAGGATGAGAATTTGTTTTGGTGTTCTGTTGCCATCCATGTGGACAACATTCCAATATGCCAACGTATGTGTCCAAAAAGTACAGAGGGGTCAGTTCTCAACAGCCTGCAGGGACAGAGGCGCAGGGCAGGGACACCGTGGGACAGCCTGGGCTGCACAGGGCACAGGGATGGGCAGCAGCTGCAAGACAGCCCTGCCAGAGCCAACTTGGGCAGCACTTTGGCCATGGCTGCTGGGCCTGGGCCTGAGGACACGAGGGGACAAGTGACCCTTGCAGGGCTGGGGCCTCATTGCCTCCTTGTCCCTGCTCAGCTGCCTGGCAGGGGCCGCCCCACGCTCCTGCCCTTGGCATTGCACATCCCCACATGCCAGTGCCCATCCCGGCAAGAGCCCTGAGCAAGGAGGGAGGGACAGGATCTGCCTGGCCAGGGGCTGGGGCTCAGGCCTTGGCCCTTTGCATTCCTCAAACACATCCAGCTTTGCTCAGCACCAGAGACACCTTGGCCTTGTTTGTCCCCAGCTGTCATCACTATCTCCAGTGTTCTGCTCTAACTGGAACCTGGGGACATTTTCTCAGTCGTGTCCCTCAGTGGGACCCAATAAAACTTCAAGAAACTTTGGAGTTTCAATTTAATTTTGAGTTGTTGAGAAGTTTTTTGAAGACCCTCTTATGGAATGAGTCTGATGTAAACAACACTAAATCCCCATGGAGGCTTATTAAAGTCCTTGTGCTGTGTCTGTGCTGCTGAGCTTTAAAGGAACAGCTCTTCCCAGGACCAGCTCCTCTCCCAGCCCAGCAGGGCTGAGGGCTCTGCCTGCAGGCACTGAGAGGACAAGAGCCAGGCAGAGACAGGCTGAAGGCAATCAGGATTGGGAAGAGATTGAGCTAAGACTTAACTTGGGGAAAGATCTTCACAGCCCTGTGTATGGTGAGTCTGTGGGTGCAGGGCAACGTCCCCTGCGCCCCTGGAGGGATCTCCTGAAGCCAGCACCCCCCACAGCCTGGGGGATGTGTCAGGAGGACTCTCCCAGTTTCTCTGTGGCACAGGAGCAGGAGGAGGATGTGCTGCAGAGCGGGGCTGCCCTGGGCACCGTCAGAGTGACAGGGCAGGACGACTCCTGCTGCCAGGGACGGCTGCAGGGGGTGAAGCTGGGGCTGCAGCCAGGGTTGTCCTGCAGAGCAGCTCCTGCAGCCCTCAGGGCTCTTGGCCAGCCCAGGGCATGTGCCACCGGCCAGGGGCAGCTCTCAGCCTGCCTGGCAGCTCCCCATGGACGCTGCAGGGGAGAAGTTGGAGGTGGAAGGAGCCACCCCATCAGGGCAGATTCCTCCTGCTGTGGAGATGGTGCTGCATGGCCAGGGCTGCTCTCAGCTTTCTCCTCAAGGGAAGGGAAAGGGACTGTCAGCTTTGGCTGTGTCACTGAGACTCCTGCACTGTCAGCCTGGGCATCAGCAGATGGGCCTCAGATCTCCCTCAGAAAGTGCCTCCTCAGCCTCCTCTCCCTACAGCCAGCAGCAGCAGCACCTTGGCTTGCAGCATCTCTGTTTGTCTGGCCTGCCCTTAAGGCCCTGCTGCCAGGGAGATGCCCCTGGGCAGTGCCCTGTGCTGGGAGGGGTCTGCAGGGCAGAGCTGAGCCCCCAGGGCTGGGCTGGGCCCAGGCAGCACAGGCAGGGACAAGGCTTGGTTAGAGAGAAACAGTTCCCAGTAGGCACAACTCCAGTCAGCAGAGAGACAGACCAACCCTTGGTATCTCATCCTGTCCAGATGCACAGGGAAAGAGAGAAGAGTTGGAGAGATTGATTTTGATACTGGAGTCTTTAAAAAGGCCATGTCGTTTTAAAATACAATTATAAATTTGTACTACCTGTACTCGAGGGAGGTGAAATTAGCAAATGGCACCTGTTTGGGAACAGCAGGTCTGACTGCACTGGGGCACAGGGAGTCCTGTTTTCCCTCTCGGCTCCCCAGTGTTCAGCCTGAGAGCAATGCTAAGAACAGGACTTCTGTCCCTTCCAGAAAACACACAGTTATTTAGCAGTCCAAACCTACACTCAAATAAAAAAAATTAAAAAAAAAAAAAAGAGAAATGAAATGAAATTTCCTTAAAGAAAGAGAAGCAATTTTTAGAGATTGTGTAAAAAATTAGCATAGGATTGAGTCAAGGTACTTTGTCCAAATTGTCAATGTTGTCTTTGAACAGCTCACAATGCCCAGAGTGAAGGAATGTCCAACAGCAGCTCATCAGCCACTTCCTCCTGCTGGCATTGGCAGAAACGTGACAGCTGCAGCTCCTGCACTTCTCCCTCATTGTTGCCCTGCACTGACTGGGGGTCAGGGCTGACTCCCAGGTGTTCTGCAGGCCAAGGTCCAGCTGCTCACACAGCATTGGCCAGCAGCAATCAGGGCTCCAGCAACAAAGGTGAAGGAAGGTCTCTGAGACATGGACGGGGGAGGTATTTAGTGGAAGGAAAGAATAAATGAGAAAGGCCTTTGACTATTCTGTGAGAAATTTCCTCTCCACTGCCCTGTCTTTCCTCCTTCTGCAGTTTGAAATGTGCAGACGCAGGAAATGTCCAACAGCAGCTCCATCAGGCACTTCCTCCTGCTGGCATTGGCAGACACACGGCAGCTGCAGCTCCTGCACTTCTGCCTCTTGCTGGGCATCTCCCTGGCTGCTCTCCTGGGCAACGGCCTCATCATCAGCGCCGTAGCCT
Organism: Melozone crissalis; assembly: GCF_028551555.1. NCBI lineage: Eukaryota > Metazoa > Chordata > Aves > Passeriformes > Passerellidae > Melozone > Melozone crissalis. Next base: position 6,032,355 of record NW_026535896.1, on the reverse strand, counting down.
GTGGCCACCACCTGCACACGCCCATGTTCTTCTTCCTGCTCAACCTGGCCCTCAGCGACCTGGGCTCCATCTGCACCACTGTCCCCAAAGCCATGCACAATTCCCTCTGGGACACCAGGGACATCTCCTACTCAGGATGTGCTGCTCCGATTTTCTCCTTTCTTTTCTTTATCACAGCAGAATTTTCCCTCCTGACCATCATGTGCTATGACCGCTATGTGTCCATCTGCAAACCCCTGCACTACAGGACCTTCCTGGGCAGCAGAGCTTGTGCCCACACGGCAGCAGCTGCCTGGGCCAGTGGCTTTCTCAATGCTCTGCTGAACACAGCCAATACATTTTCCCTGCCCCTGTGCCATGGCAATGTCTTTGGCCAGTTCGTCTGTGAGGTGCCCCAGATTCTCAAGCTCTCCTGCTCCCACTCCAAACTCAGAAAAATTTGTATTTCATTGCTTGGTGTCTGTTTAGGTTTTGGTTGTTTTGTGTTCATTGTTTTCTCCTATGTGCAGATTATCAGGGCTGTGCTGAGGATCCCCTCTGAGCAGGGATGGCACAAAGCCTTTTCCACCTGCCTCCCTCATCTCGTTGTGGTCTCCCTGTTTATCAGCACTGGCTTTTTTGCCTACCTGAAGCCCCCCTCTATCTCCTCCCCATCCCTTGATCTGGCCCTGTCAGTTCTGTACTCGGTGGTGCCTCCAGCCCTGAATCTCCTCATCTACAGCCTGAGGAACCAGGAGCTCTAGAATGGTCTGAGGAAAATTATAACAAATGATTTTCAGAAGCAATAAACACTCATTCTTCTACATAGCTCTTATGGTCTTACTCATTAATTCTCACTCTGTGTCCTGTATTTTTTGCTATTTACACTGCTGTTACACTTTTGTGAATTTGTTCACACAACAATTTTTGAAGCTACTGTTTTTATTTTAGTATTTTTCTTTAGTATTGCACCAAGAGACTGTATAAACCAGGATCTGTACTACCTCTGTACTCCCTATGTGCTTACACAAAATAAAGAACTCTGTATTGCCCTGTGTGCCTGACATCTTTCCTCCCTGGCTTCTCTGGATCTGTAGGGTCACTGCCTCTGGGCAGAGCTCGAGCAGAAAAGGGAACCCCAGTTCTCCTCCCTGCCAGGGAGCCCCCAGGCTTCTCCTCCATAACCTCCCCTTCCTTCACTCCCACAATCCCCTTCAGAGCCCCTGTGCTGGTTTTAGGCCTCAGGGCTCTTCCAGGTCAGTCCCTGTCCTGCTGTGTGACTGTCCAGGGACTGCAGGCAGGGACAGACCGTGGGCACTGCTGGGACAGAGCTGGGCTCTGCAGCAGCATTTCCATTGTGCAAGGGCATCTCCCCAGTGCAGGGCCTGAAAGGTTCAATCCTCTTCTCAGTTTGCTCTCAGGGATGTGCCCAACACAGGGTCCTGGAGAGGAAACCAGCAGTGATCAGCAGAAGTGTGGCAGTGATCAGGGTGGGGGCTGTGCCAGCATTGCCCTTGCAAAGCCAGCACTGCTACAGCAGTGGCCTCTCACTCCAGGTCACAGAGGTTGTTCTTCCCTCCATGGAGGCACATTAAGTGACGGGGTCAGGAGTCTGTGTTTGCAGTGCACGGCCATTCCACAGCCTTGAACATCATGTGTGTTTGAGGGGACATAAACCCAGTGAGCACAAACACCTTCAGCTGCTCCTGGAGCTTCCAGAGAGTAACATCCCCTGGGAACCCCTGAGTGCAGGGTTGGGATGAGCTCCTGAGCACAGAGCTCCCCATGTTCATCCCTTTGGCCATGGGGCACCTCAGGAAGGGCAGGGCAGTGCAGGGCAGGGCAGGGCAGGGCAGGGCAGGGCAGGGCAGGGTGACACCCGCAGGGCTGAGGTCCCTGCCAGGCTCTGGCAGTGGCAGTGGAGCCCAGGGAGCTCCTGCCCATGCTGCAATGAACTCTGTGTGAGTGTGTGCAAGGGAAGGACTCGTGTGCCTGGACAGCCCTGGGACTGTGAGCAGGGCATGAGCCCAGCTCAGGGGTGGGCACCTGACAGAGCCCTGACATTGCTGGCTGTGCCTATGTCTTTTTTTAGGGCAAATCTGTGAGAAAACCTCCAAAGGGGGCGCCTCCAGAAAGCAAACCCACACGACCCCTCCCCTCAGCCTGTTTGGGAAGGATTCCTTGGAGAGAAATGGAAAGAACCTGTTTATTTAACAGGCAAAACACTCCCAAGCACACAAAAAGAACAGTACCAGATGACAACACTCTTTCACCATTCTGAAAAAGATGACCAATTCAGAAAGTCTCTCTCGGGGGGTGGTCGCTCTGTTCTCAGTCCCTCTGGTGCTGGGGCAGCTGCTGCAGTCACAAGGTGCAAACTCTTGGTGTTCCCAGGTCCCAGTCCAGAGCAGGTTTGAGTAGGTCCAAAAAAGGGAAAGGAGAAACAGTCCAGGGAAAAATTTGGACTGCTTAACTAAACTAACTAATGAGCAGAAGTAAAAAGCAAGGGCAAAGCAGGAGCAAAGCAGAAGCAAGAGCAAGAGCAAAGCAAAAAGCAAAAGCAGCACCATGTACTGCCCTGTCTCTGTGTCGCACCAGCTGTGGGGGAGCGGCTGATAGCAAAACCAAAACAAAACATTCGCTCTTCAGAGACAGACTTGAAGGCACAGAACAAAATATCCAGCATAAACAGAACAGATGAATGGGGATACAAGCATCATAACGTCACCCTAGGAAATTCCACCCCTTTATCCCCATATTGTCAACATACTACCACACATCATGCATTTTATTGATGTAAAACTTCCATCTGTTCCCCCCAAAAATTACAAGCAATATTCATCATGCCCTCATTGCATCCCCACACTGGACCACAGAACCCAGGCCCCATACCACAGAGCTGCAGGATTCCCCCCTTTCACTTTACTCACTGAAAGCTTCATCTTTCACTTGCTAACACCCTCGATACTTACACATTTCCTTCTATCTCATGTCTGTACGGTTTTTAATGTACATCCTGTCCAGATGCACAGGGAAAGAGGGAAGTGTTTGTAGAAAATAAATTTTTAACTGAAGAATTCAAAAAGTTCACTTTATTTTTCAAGAAAATTTTAAGTGTGATCACGTTGAAATCAAAAGTGGTGAAATGAACAAAGGGCACCAGTGTGGTTCCAGCAGGTCTGACTGCACTGGGGCACAGGGAGCCCTGTTTTCCCTTTTGGGCTCCGCAGTGTTCAGGCTGAGAGCAGTGCTGAATATGAGACAGAAACTCTGTGAGGCAGAAACTCAGCAGCACAAACCTGAACTCAAATAAAGTTCAGCAAAATTCCGTTACGGGAAGAAAATTAATTTTAAGGGGATTCCAAATAAAATACATAGGATTAACATAAAGCCTTTGTCCAACTATTCAAGTCTTCTTTCAACAGTCCACGATTCCCACAGTGAAGAAATGCCTAATCTGGCACTACCATTTCCTTTCCAGACAGGTGATAGTCCTCTATAAATAACCATAACCCAAGGCTGCAAATGTCCAACAGCAGCTCCATCAGGCACTTCCTCTTGCTGGCATTGGCAGACATGCGGCAGCTGCAGCTCCTGCACTTCTGCCTCTTGCTGGGCATCTCCCTGGCTGGCCTCCTGGGCAATGGCCTCATCATCAGCGCCGTAGCCTGCGGCCACCACCTGCACACGCCCATGTTCTTCTTCCTGCTCAACCTGGCCCTCAGTGACCTGGGCTCCATCTGCACCACTGTCCCCAAAGCCATGCACAATTCCCTCTGGGACACCAGGGACATCTCCTACTCAGGATGTGCTACACAGGTTTTCTTCTTTGCCTTTTTCATGTCAGCAGAATTTGCACTTCTCACTGTCATGTGCTACAACTGCTACGTGTCCATCTGCAAACCCCTGCACTATGGGACCCTCCTGGGCAGCAGAGCTTGTGCCCACATGGCAGCAGCTGCCTGGGCCAGTGCCTTTCTCAATGCTCTTCTGCACAGAGACAATACATTTTCCCTGCCCCTGTGCCATGGCAATGCCCTGGGCCAGTTCTTCTGTGAAATCCCACAGATCCTCAAGCTCTCCTGCTCCCACTCCAAACTCAGAGAACTTTGGCTCATTCTGCTAAGTGCTGATCTATATTTTGGTTGTTTTGTGTTCATTGTTTTCTCCTATGTGCAGATTATCAGGGCTGTGCTGAGGATCCCCTCTGAGCAGGGACGGCACAAAGCCTTTTCCACCTGCCTCCCTCACCTGGCCATGGTCTCCCTGTTTGTCAGCACTGGCTTTTTAGTCTACTTGAAGCCCCCCTCCATCTCGTCCCTATCCCTGGATCTGGCCCTGTCAGTTCTGTACTCGGTGGTGCCTCCAGCCCTGAACCCCTTCATCTACAGCCTGAGGAACCAGGAGCTCAAGGATGTCCTGGGAAAACTGGTGACTGCAACTTCAGAAGCAAGAAATTCTCTTTTCTGCTACAGAACCTTCAGAATATAACTCTTTACAATCTCAGCCTTTCCCCCCTATTTGTCTATTTTTTACTATGGCAACTTTTTCTATTGTTGTAATGTTTCTCACAAAATACTGTAGTATTACTCTTACCATTTCTACATGAATATCCACCTTTCTTTTGAAATAAAAGGACTTACAAGAGGCTTGTTCTCTTGGCATTTAAATAAAAACAAGTTCTTGCTCTAACCTGTCTATCCCAGATTCTTCCTGAGCCCTTCTCTGTCTCTGCCTTTGAGCACAGGTGAAGGGTAGAGGCTCCCAGCAGAGCAGCACAGGAGGAACAATGGCCCTGGCTCTTCCCCCATCTGCTCTGCCCAACTCCACCCTGTCCTTCCCAGCCCTGCTGTGGCTGTAAGGCCGGAGTGCTCTGGCAGCTTGGTCACTGTCCTGCTGCGTGTCCCTGCTGTGGCCACAGGCAGGGCCAGGCCATGGGCACTGCTGGAACAAAGCTGGGCTCCAGCACAGCAGCTCCATCAGCAAAGGGCATCTCTTGAGGGCAGGGCAGGAAGGCTTAGCTCTCCTCCAGAACCACTCTCAGGACCAGGCCTAAGAACCAGACTCTGAAGAGGCTCCTTGTGTTCCTTGTTCTCCCAGGGCTCAGTGGGATGAGATCAGGGTCCCAGGGTGGCCTTCAGGGGACTCGGGTCTGGGGCAGGTTTTGCTTGTTGGTGGCCAGTGCCCATCAGATGGTGAATGGTCTGTGCTGAACCTTCCTGGGGCTCTGCAGCATGTGCCAGGGCTGATGGCAGGGGAATGTTTGTCTGGAGGGCCTTGGGAGCTGACAGGAGAGCACACAGGACCTGCAGGGACAGTGTGTGCCAGGGAGCAGCAGGGAGTGGAGCTCCCTGGGCACAGGTCCGTGCAGGGTGGGCTCACCTGAGATCAAGGACTGAATGTGTGCTGTGAGCCAGGAGAGCTCTGCAGCCCAGGGACACAGCAGGCACAGGGAAAGGAATCTGAGCACTGACTCCTCTGACCCTCAGGGATCTCCCCCAGGAGGATCCAGGGCAGACCCAAGTGCCTCTGGCAGCCCTGGAACAAGGCAGGCACCTCTGAGCCCCCTCCATAGCCACACAGATACTGTGTGGGAGGGGGTCAGTGCAGGGAGCACCATCACCTGCCTCTGTGTGCCAGGCTGAGCAGCAGAGCCCTGCAGAGGCAGCCCAGGGCCCCGGGCAGCACAGCCGCCGTGCTCTGCAGAGCAGCAGCCCCAGCTCAGGGTCTGGGGAGCAGGGCAGGGGCTGCAGCAATGGCTGCTCAGGCCAGCACAGAAGTGTTCCCCTGGGAAAGGCTCTGGGGGCAGCTGGCATGGGCCAGGAGAAAAGCAGGAGCTCATGGGTGTGCAGAGGAGATCTGGCAAGTGGATGCCCTGTCCCTGGGCCAGCAGGCGCTGCCTGAGGAGCCCCAGGGCCAACTCTGCTGCTGGGCTGGGCAGCAGGGCTGGCCCTGGGGCTGCAGGAGCTGCCTGAGCTGAGCATCTGATGAGCACTCCAGACACAGAGTGGATGTCCCTGACCTCCAGGGCCTCCAGTTCCTGCTGCAGGGCCAGACAGGGCTGGGCTGCTCTGCAGGGCTGGGGTAGGGCCAGGGAGAGCTGAACGGGGCAGTGCCAAGGAGAAGTAATCACTGGATATTTGGACATACAAGTCCCTGGAACTTTGGAATGCCCTGTGGAATTATTCCATGAGGCTCCACTATGTCAGAATTGCCCCTTGGTTCCATGTGGCCCCCATGGTGTCACAATGAACACTTGGTTTCACAGGGTCCCACAGTCTCACTCTGGTCCACTTGGTTTCATGAAGCTCTGCAGTACCACAATGGCCCCTTAGTTCCATGATGCCTCACAGTGTCCAAATAATCTTCTCCATGAGATCCCAGTGTCACTAAGGTCCTGGTGGATCCATGTGGCCCTGCAGTGTCACTAAGGTCCCGGTGGTTCCATGTGGCCCCACAGTGTCACTCTGGTCCCCTTGGTCACACCAGGCCCCACAGTGTCACTACGGCCCCCTTGGTTCCATGTGGCCCCACAGTGTCACTATGGCCCCCTTGGTCATACCAGGCCCCACAGTGTCACAAGGTATGTTTGGTTCTGTGGGCCCTCAGTCTTTGTTTTGCTGGTGGGCAGGGTCAGCACCAAAGACACAGACACCAAGTTCAGGAATTGTGTGATTCATTATACTGCAAAACTGCAAAGAATCACAGAAGGAGCAGCTCAGCAATGCTCCCAATCATCACCACCAAAGACTGCCTGCAGTGATTAAGATCCAGCCCCAGTTACCCTCAGCCTTTACCATCCCTCAGACTCACACAGCAGCTGGGGAAGTTGTCACAGCCAAGGGCTGCAGAGCCACTCCTGGACACTGGGAATTCCTGCAGGTGCCTCCAGCCACAGGTGAGGCTCCAACCCTGCTGGGAGAGGGCCCAGCTCTGACAGTGCTGAATGAACAAACTGACAGCATTTCTAGTGCAGGAACATCTGGTTTCATTCTCCTCCTGGTTCTACCCAAAGCCTGGCCAGGGCTCAAGGAGGAACCAAGGGAGCTGACTTTGACCATACAGCCCCAAACAAGGCCCGATGTCAGATTTCATGGCCTTGTCTGGCTTCTAAACACAGAAAGGTCAATACATGTCTCACTAAGGAGTGGATACATCTATCACAGCTCTAACGACCATCATATTTCATTAATGAGTAGTTACAAAGATAACCTTTGCTTGGAAGGTACATCCAGAGGTCACCTTTGGCTCAGGGCCTGCTGTTCTGGCCTCACTCGCTGGTTTCCAGGCCTTGGCACTGCAGGGACGTGGTTTAGTGCTGGGCTTGACACTGCTGGCTGACCAGCTGGACTGGTTTACCTTAGAGGTCTTTTCCAGCAGAAAGGATTCTATAATTCCATTATTTCATCTGCTGGATTCAGTCAGGTCCATGTTGGCAGCATTACTTTGGTCGAAACGTTTCCTCTTGCCCAGCTCCTGTGGCCTGAGGCTTCAGCTCCTTCAGCTCCTGGTGCTGAGCTGCTAATGCTGAACGAGACGACTCAGAGAGAAGAACACAGTCCATGCAATTCCTTCTGGGACACGGGGAGGGGAGGCTGTGCAAACAGGAGCATTGTTTGCTGTGACCTCCTCTCTACCCTTCACGCCTTTCACTGCTTTGAACCAGCCAAGAGCTTTCTCTAAGAGTGCAATGGAGCAGCTGCTCCTGCTCCCAGGTCTGGCTCATCCCAGTCTCTGACCTTGCCTGGTTTTGTCCCTATTGCTGTGCCCTCTGTTCCCCCAGGGCCCGCTGGCTGCTGCCCAGGACTGTGGCACTGGCACAGATCCAGTGGTCGAGACCCTCTTTTCTGTGCCCTTGGAGCTGTCTGGGCACAGCAGCCTTTTCCATCTGGAAGCTCCCCATGGACAAGGAGTGCCCAGCTCCGTTCCCTGCACAACCTCGAGGAGCCCAGGGCTGCCATCTCAAGTCCCTGCTGGCACTGGGGGCTCCCAGGTGCCTCAGACTGTGTTGACATCACTGCACACGGGAGGGAAGAGGGGCAGAGGCTGTGCTGAAAGTCAGCTCCATGTGCTGCTGCTGCTGCTGCTGCTGTGGGGTCATTTGTGCAGCCCTGGCCCAGAGTCAGGGATCAGATCAAGGCCCTGCTGCTGCTCCCTCGGGATCAGCCTCAGTTTGGGTGTTCTGTCAGGGCCAGCAGAAGCAGTGGCTGGAGCAGCAGGTGCGGATAGTGCCCCAAGCTCCGGGACTGGAGGGGTCCCTGGGCTGGGACTGGGAGGGAGCTGCCCCTTGTTCTCCCTCTGCCTCACGCAGAGCTGGGCCAGGCACAACTGGGGCAGCACTGCCAACAGGAAGCCTGCCAGTCTCTTCCAGCCCTGGCTGCTCAGAGTTTGGGCCTTGAAGCCTCAGGTGGGCAAAGGCAGCTTCTGCTGGTCCCTGTGTGTGTCCCCGTGTTCAGCCATGCTGGTCCATCAGTCTGTGCCCAGCCACGGGAAAAAGCCTCAGCCCTGCAGGAGCAAAGGACACTCCTTTTTTCAGAGGTGTTTTCTGTTTAAAAAAAAAGATAAAAAGAAATATAAAAACTGGCACCAAATGTGTAGTTAAAAATCATCTTTAACTTTGGATTAAGAAAGAGGCAACTGATCTTTTCAAAAAGAGAGCTCAGTTACTCTGTAAATGTGCTGGTGGCAAAGATTCATCAGCTGCCTTCTGTCACAGATTATGGGGTTGTTTTCCAATATTTAATTATTTTAAATTGTGGTTGAAGCAATAGGAAATTGAAAGATGGGTTGTGCATGACTGTGTCTTGAGGGTAAAAATATTGCAGTTTGAAACTTTGACATCAAGTATTGAAAATGAAAGTCATAAATGCCAGTGGATTGTGTGACAGCAGCTTTTCCTACAGGATCTGCAGCATCACAAAGACTTCAGTGGGGTTGAAGGTGCTTGGAGCTTTGTACTGTCCCACTCTGGGATGTCAAGAAACAGAACTTCACCTGCCACCAGCCCAGGTCACCCTCTGCAGCCACAGCTCCTTGGACCTTGAGTCCCCAAGACATGAAGAGTTTCTGCTTCTTCCCCTTTGCACAAACCCACAGAGAGATGGGATTTTTCCAAGTCTTGTGTCTCCATTGGGCCATATTCCTAAAGAACCAGCAGCCAATCCCGATGGATACGGTGAGTTATGTGGATGATTGTCAGCTCCACTTCCTGCCTAGAAACCCTGAAACTGCTTCTGAATGCTTCTCCTTCAGCTCTTCGACACCTTCTTGTGGGATCTCAGTCTCTCAGAACTGGGGCGCAGGGTGAACAGGACTACCCCTGGGGGGCTCGGGAGTCCTGGAATGTTGCCAGAAATGTCTGGTGGCTGGACTTTGATCCCACATGGGAGATGACATCAGTATGAGGACGGGAGGATTTCACTGGGGTGAATGGTGAAGGGACAAGTTAATTGGAGTGTGAGATACAGGGTTTAAGATCCCTGTACAGGGGGGTCTAGAGAAGTAAGATGGAGGAATTGGGGTGTGCCCTTTTCCTTCTTCTTCTTCCTCTAGGCCTCCATCTTCTGTGGTGGAGTTGGCACTCCAGGATTGGACCTTACTAGGGGAACACTGGTTAATAAGGGTAGAGGGTATTGGAAAAAAATGATAAATATTGTATACGTAACTCCGGGTATAAAGATAGGTGGCCGCCCCAGGGGCTCTCAGTGTGTGCCCATGGCTGACTGCTGAGCAGAACTCTGTCAGGCTGAGAGAAAATCTTTTAGATAAGCAATTAATAAACACCGAGACCGAGAACAAATCTGAAGCTTCCTCTCGTCCTTTCGAACCCCGGGGGCCCAAGGCCATCTTTGGGCTTTTCCCAGACCATCTAAACAGCACCCAAAATCCGACACCTTCTTACACAGAGCTGGGAAAAAAAATCCCCTGGCCACTGGCTTACAAGGCAAAAGTTAGAGCTCTGTGGGAAACCTCTATCCATGCCTGTCCTTTTAATATATCCATACGTGAGGCTGTGCATGGATGTGTCTTGCATACAAAGGAAGGAGTGTGCAAGCAACGTGACTGACACTTAGACTGTCTGTGTTCCTCCCCATACCCATGGATACAGAGACATTATGGAAACCCTGGCACAGACAGAGCCTTCTGTCCATGGATACAGAGACATCCCAGAGCCCCTGGCACACACAGACCCTTCTGTCCCTGAGGATTGAGCACAGCGGGTGGGGGTGGTTGGTGGGCAGCGAGTCCCGGGCAGCGGCCAGACCTGGCTCCAGCCCTTCCAGGCCCTGCCAAGGCTCAGCGCCGACTCCTCTGGAATGGGAAATCCCATCAGACTTGGCCTTGCCCAGAGGGGTAGTGCTGGCCTGGCAGCACAGCTTGTTTTCCCCTCAAGCTGCAGGAGATGAGAACACAACACATGCCAACACTGACTGCAAGGCACAGCTCCAGGTTCTCCCCAGGAACCTCAGTTCTGGGAGCACTGTCTGCCCCAAGCTCCAGGGGCTGCAGTGGGAGCCTGGCTGGGCTCTGCCCTGGGGCCATCCTTCAGGGACAGCTGGGAACAGGGAGCATTCCCTTGCCACAAACAGCCAAGCCAGGGCTGCAGAGCAGCTGCTCCAGCCCGGACTGCACTTTTGTGTGCTGTGCTCTGGGGCTGGGGCTCTCTGCACAGGGCACTGGACTGGTATGCTACAGGAGACAGAGAAGCTTCAGCTTCAACCTAACTGAGGTGGGTGCATGGGCTGGGAAGGGTGAGGAGGCTCAAGGAGATTCACAGAGCTCATCCTGCTGCAAGGACGAGCAAAAGGGAGTGGGATCTCAGCAGTGAGGAGAGCTGAGGGCTGGAGAGCAGCTCTGAATGACACTAAAATCCCACTGGACCTCTGAGACATTGCTGCTCCTCAGCCAGTGACAGGATGAGTCCCTAAGCCTGGGGCTCAGCCTTTCTTGGGGTGAGGGGCACCAAGGAATGCAACAGTGTGATGGAGACTGCAATGAGCTGGGAACTCACTGGAGGAAAAGAGGGAGCAGTGTGGAAGTAAAAGGCAGGTGGGATGGGAGAGAACTGTTCAAAGAAGGGTTGAGCTACCGCTTGAGCAAGCTGAAAAATGTCATTTGGGGTCATCCCAGATTGATTTCTGTTGGGACCGGCAGGAGAAATGTGGAACACAATATGAGTGATCAGCAAATCTCAAACTTTATTGATAGGTACACATCTTTATATCGGTGTTAATGAATCTCATACATATTGCAAAGGTGAGCTGGTTTGTTACTTATCAGGCAACTACGCCTACTTCTGCATTCTTGTGGATATTTTATTGAAACTTTTCTTCGTATTTCTGCCAAAGATGCTCTCCCTTATCCTACTGTTGCACCAAGGGCACAATGTCCTTGCCTGTTATTGGACACTGACTACTGGCTTCTATGCTTGTCCCCTTCAAGCTTAACCAGCGGCCTTATGTCGTCGTGACCTTTCTCAGCTAACCAATTGCCCACAAAGCTCTCCACACTTCCCCCGTTTTTCTGTTGGACAAGCATAGTCTGATTAAATGCAGTGGATATCAGCCTTTGCACCATGTTCTGTAAGCACATGCAAAAATACGGCAAAATTAACACTACTAACAGAGCTATAATGCCCACTATAATGCTAACTTTAACAACAGAATGTAACCATGATCCCAGGCCTAATGATGAGAGCCATCCATCAATACCGAAACCTCATTCTACCTGTAACTTTCCAGTCAACCTTCGCAATTCAGCGAGCCGGGCATGAATGGACTGCGAATGGTCAGAAAGATTCATGCAACACATGCCCTCAAATTTTTCACAGCCATGGCCTTGTGCAAGTAAAAGAAGGTCAATCGCAGCTCTATTTTGAAGTGTTGCATGACGAATAGAATCAACATCAAGTAAAAGGTTAGAAAGTGCCAAAGAGGTGGCATTGGTTTGCTTTGCAAGCCAGCATCCCAAATTATTTAGGGCACCATGGGCACCTGCAGCTGCCACCACTGGAGTCAGAAAGGATGCTGCAATTATGGCCCCTGGGGACCAAAATTTTACATCGTCTTTGCAGTCAGCAGTAAATGCATGGATCATTCTCTTATGTCGACGATGGTGGCGGCTCATGTTTAATATCACGGACGTATTGGGTGTAAGCAGAGACAGCCATCCAATTGTACATGGCCTCCCGCACAGCATCGATGGGACACCAGGCCAAGCACGGTCCCCACAGATTAAGAAGTAACCTGCTGGCAGTTGAATAGGATCATTTGATGAGATTGACACTTTCCCTGTGGTATAATTGCACCAAGCTGTTGCATTACGATACACAGCCATGCTGGAAGTTACAATAGTGGAATGTTTTTTTGCTGAAAGATGGCTTCTATGGTTAAAATTAATACATGCATCTGCCATCACTGAACGTAATAGCTCCAATTCTTGGGGTTCCTGTGGTGCTACGGGGAAGTGAGAAACCCATTGGTCCCAATTATCTACACTTGTCTTAGGATTGTCAGTTTTGCAGGTGGGTACACCTGAGGGACATGGCCAGGGATCTGCTGGTAGCCCTACCAAGCAAGTTGTAAATGGATTACCAGGAGAAGATAATGGCAGGCAAAGAGCCTCCTGGTTAATTAAGTTTGCCAGGGCGACCCAAATGTCAGTCTTAGGCTGAGGTGGGGCCCATGCATGATGAGTTTTCATTTCTCCGGCAGCATCTGCACTGTCTGCAAAGAGGGTGAGGATTAGCAATGTAAAGCATAAATGTGCCACATCACCCTGGTCTCCCCAGGTGCTGCTTTGAACCACCCAGACATTTGGGAGATAAACATGTTTCCCACAAGTCGTTAAAAATGTCTCTTCTTTCTTTTCCTCTTCTTTCTCCTTGATCTGCCCAGATTTAACCTCTTTAGGTCTCTCAGACAATTGTCCCATGCTTGGTTGGGATCTTGATCTGAAGAAATTGGACCTATTATACTCGTTTGTGAAAGGGGAATACCCTTACCACACTTAGTCTGTAAAATATGCAACTTGGACTGTCCCAAAGCACGTTTAACTAAATGCTGAGTTTCCCACCTAAACCATGCAATAATTTTCTGTTCTGGTGACTCATACAACTGTAACCCTTGGTGGCCAGGTAATCCTGTAAAGGCCTGAAGTTCTGCTTGCCAGGAGCCCAACTGCCAATAAAATCCACAGATCCTGCACCACAAGTCAGGTAATTGAGTCTGATGTACCCACTTAGTTTGCTGACAACCCCCGCAAAAAACCAATACCCATGCAGCTGTCTATTATGACAATCAATACAAGCTAGGTTCCTAAGCCCTCTAAATTCAAATGTAGAAAGCGCTTGAAGCAGGCTTAATATATAATCTAGGGATTTACAATGATCAATCGCTCGGTCGATAGCCAAAATACACTGTCCTTTCAGCTTAAGAAGTATTGGTTGAAGGATGATCAACAGCTTCGTCTCTATTCACTAACAGTCTTCTGTGCTCAGTTGATGGAGTTCTGGTGGTTCCATCTAACACAGCTGCGCGGGTCCATTCAGCAGGTACCCATAAGGATCCTGTAGGGGTAGAGACACAAAGATATCCTCGGCCCCAATATAACACCTTAGCAGGATCTTGCCATTGTCCTGTTTTGGGATCTCTGTATTTTACCCATATGTCTTGCTTTACACTTTCTTTCTCCTGTACATAGTGGCGAATTACAGCAGGAACCTTGCTTTCCCCAAAAACACACAAGTGATTTAAAACAAATAAACACCTTAACAGTCTTTCTTGCGGCTCTCTAATATCCTTGTATTTACCTAGATATCTTTTCAAGGTACCATTAGCTCTTTCTACGATTCCTTGCCCTGTCAGGGAACTAGGAATGCCTGTCACATGTTCCATCCCCTACATTTGCATGAACTGCTTTATTCTTTTTCTGCACCAGGCAGGCCCGTTATCTGTCTTAATACACAGTCGCACTCCCATTACAGCAAAGCAGCTGCTGAGATGCCTCTCCACTTGTCCGGCTTTCTCACCAGTCTGTGCTGTGGCCCATATAAAATGACTATAGGTGTCTATAGTAACATGCACATAGTTCATCCTACCAAACTCAGCAACATGTGTGACATCCATTTGCCAGGTCTCATTTGTACTCAACCCTCTTGGGTTAACTCCCAAACCTAACCCGCAGCCCCCATTATGATGACTACATATGGGACAGGCTTTGACTATTGCCCATGCCTCTTCCATAGATATCTGAAATTCTCTATGGAGGCCCTTTGCATTTTGGTGAAACATGGAATGTGCCTCTCTGGCCATAGTCTGCCTGGGAATTGGAGTCACTTGTGTAATTGAGACTAACTTATCTGCTCATGCATTGCCCTCTCCCAGACCAATATCCCATTTGTGACTTCTGATATGGATAACAGAAAAGGGATGTTTTCTCAGCTTAATTGCCCTCTGTAACTGAATAAACAGCTCATGTAACCTCCTGTTTTGAACCTCTTTTATAGAGGCATCCTCTATCCGCTCACACACTCCTGCAACATACAAAGAATCTGTCACTATATTGAGGGGCCCCGAAAAATGCATCATGGCCCATACAACAGCCAATAGCTCCATCGTTTGTAAAGTATCCGACTTGGAAGCCTGGAGAATTTGATGGTGCAATTGTCCCTTTTCCTGCCAGGTCACTGCAGCAGTTCTTGATTTTCTTCCTGCATCCATGTAGGCTGTTATAGCATCCGACAGGGGCTTCTGTGATCTTTTTGGGCATTGAATCCAACCCCACTTCCCTACCCAGTTCAATGGTATATTGGGAATATCATCAGTGGCAATCACGCTTCCAGCTCCCAGCAGGGCCTCTTGTAATTCCATACTGTTTATCAGGTACCAGGTCAATGTATCTTTCTTCATTGGTATCTGTATCTGATCAGGCTCCTTTCCCGACCCTTCTTTAGCAGGTCAGCCAAAATTTCAATTTTTTGAAGAAGGGTTTTATGCTGTTGAAGTGGAGGAGATATCCATTCTAAGGCCCACACCTCCCTCATTTTACTGTCTTGCTGAATAAGTGCACCCAGTAAAAATTTAGTTCCACATCAAACTGTCAGCTTTATGGGGAGGTTAAGATCTCGTCTCTGGACACTGCCCTGTGTCACACAGTCCAATATCTGCTGAAGTGCTTTAACCTGCTCAGAGGTTATATGGACAGGTTGTGCTGGGTCAGTCCCTTTTAGTAAAGGTCGAAGTTCATCTAACAACTCATTTGGGATGCCCACAATAGGGTGCAGCCATTGCAGATCACCAAGTAACTTTTGAGCATCATGCAATGTATGTATTTTAATATTCAATTGCAATTTCTGGGGGGTAACAACCTGATCAGTAAGTGTCCATCCCAAATATTTCCAGGGTGCAGATAATTGAATTTTTTCAGGAGCTACAACTAAGCCATGTAGTTCCAGGGCCTTATGTATTTCTTGAATTTGTTGGCCTGTAAAAGGTTGTGGCTGCGCAAAAAAATTATCGTCCATGTAATGATAAATGGTTGTTTTGGCCCAGGCCTGTCGCAAAGGTTGTAAAGCATTGTCAACATACAGCTGACACAAGGGGGCGCTGTTGCGCATGCCCTGTGGAAGAGTAAGCCATTCAGATCTCTTGTCTGGTTCTTCCCTGTTTAAAGCCGGTAAGGTAAATGCAAACCTCCGAGTGTCTTGAGGGTGAAGAGCAATAGTAAAAAAGCAGTCCTTCAGATCCACAATTAACAGTGGCCAGTCCTTTGGCAACATGGCTGGGTTAGGCAAACTTGGTTGTAAGGCTCCCATAGGCTCCATTTGTTCATTTACAGCCCGTAAATCTTGTAGCAAACAATACTTTCCCGACTTCTTTTTAATAACAAAAATAGGGGTATTCCATGGGCTTACTGACAACTGTAGATGACCCTGGTCATATTGTTCTTGTACTAGTACATGTGCTTGTTCCAGACTTTCTCTTTTTAATGGCCATTGCTTAACCCACACTGGTGTGTCCGTGGTCCAAATGAGTGGGATTGAGAAAGTCCACATAATGGCCATTAGCCCAAAGGGTACTCATTTGTCAGCACAACCCCCATTTGAGCCAAAATGTCCTGACCAATGAGGCACTGCACAGTAGGAGGCAAAGGCACAACTGAGAAAACACTCCGTAAAATTTTTCCGTTGATAGTTACTGATAACATGGGTGATTTCCTTGCAAGCGTTAAACCTCCAACCCCAGTAACTGCTACTGTGGTTGGCTGTAACGGCCAGTTGTGGGGCCAGCAATCCGGGCTGATAATGCTGGAGTCTGCACCAGTATCTAATAAACCTTCCAAGGTTTGCCTGTCACCCTGATACTCTATCAATACAGCACGTTCTGGCCGATTGTTTAAGTTCATTGTTTACAGAGTAAGTCCTCCAGTGGAGCCAAAGCCCCGTTCCCCCCGGACTTTGATTGATGGGGGGGTAATGTTTTAGTCATTTGTTCCAATGGAACTAACTGAGCTATCCTTTGTCCTTTCTCGATTTGTATCGGTGGAAAAGGAGTATGTACCATAACACAAATTTCCCCAGTAAAATCAGCATCTATTACCCCAGTTAAAACAAATAATCTCATCATGGTAGCTGATGATCGCCCCAGAAGCAAAGCTCCCATAAGTTGTCCATCAATGATGATTGGTCCCTTTATTGCAGTCGGGACCTTTTCTGGTTGGGTGGTCATCAGTGTTACCACTACTGAGGCTGCCACGTCCAGCCCAAGGCTCCCGGTGGTGGCTGGTTGAAGGGGGGCTGGGCTGAGGTGTTGACAGCTGCTACTTGTGTCTGGGCACCGCAGCTGTTGGGCGTGCTGGGCCTCGTATTTCCCGAGCGGTGTCAGCAGGCTCCGGTGTTGAGGGTATCCAAGCGACAACTGTGACACCAGACGCTAGCTGCTTGGCAGGCTCGTCGGGTATGTCCCATACCTCTGCACCGCTAACATTTAAATCAGCCAGTAGATGGAGATCGTGGACTATTTGTTGCTGCTGCCTGGAGGGGCGCAAGGGCAGCAAGGACTTGGCTCTGCGATGCTGCTGCCTGCTCCTTCAATCCTGTCCCTAGCTCTTTAATAGCTTCTACTAACATTGCCTGACTCCCTACGGGCACATTTGCCATGCGTTCTAAAGCTTCTTCTATAGTCCAATTAGCTCCTAGGGTATTTAACACATTTTTTGCAGCCTGGTTGCTATTTTGAAGCGTGCACTGCTTGAGTAAGGCCCCTTTCATGAAATCTGCTACTCCAGCTCGCTCAATAGCATCGGCCGCCTTATCGATAAAAGATCCAAACAATTCATCCCTTCCTTGTTTTATACCCATGTATGAGGGAACCCTGCCTGGTTCTTTTATCCTGTCTATAGCCAGTCTCACCAGTCGCATAGCCTCTCAACATTTATCAGGACTGATTAACGCTTGTGCTTCTGTTCGAGCAAAAACCCCTATACCCAATAATTCATCTAAGGTCACCCCATGTAAAGGGTCACCAGGTTGCCGAACCACTGCTACACACTCCTGGCAGAGTGCTTGCCAATGTGCATTAAACAGAAGCTGCTGATGTTGAGTAAAAATAAGCTTCACTATTCCTCTACAATCAGCTGGCAATAACACCTGGGTCCCCCAAATATAGTCAAGCATTTGCTTTGTGGGCTCACTGGTCATCCCAAATTGACTAACTGTGGACTGTAACTGCAACAACAGTTTCCAATCTAGAGCAGTAATTGCTGCCTGTAATCCATCCCTGTCCAGAGCAGTATGCACCACGGGGCAAGCCACTTCCATAGCTGCTGCCATAGCCTCACAATCCCCCGAATCCATGCTCTCTTTTGCTACGCTGCCCATGCCTTCCTCCGCTCTTGTGCAATGGCCCCCGCTAGGTCACTCTCTGCCCCAGGGATCGGCTCATTGCTAGGAGGGGGAGAAGGAGGGTCTGGCCAGGGCACAGGTGGTGCAGATGGTGCTGTTATGGCGGATGAGTTGCTGCTTGAAGCAGGAGCCGATGTTGGTGGCAAGATAACTGTGGATGTGGCAGGGGGTAATGGGCAATCTGACCAATCTCCATAACTTTTATTCTTACTATGAGCAGCAGTAGCTTGCTGTGCAGCCTTCTTTTCTACCTGATATTGTTCTAACTCATTATGCACTACTCGCCATAACTTTCCTAACTTCTTTGCAGTTTTATCATCATCTAAAAATGCCTCCCACAGCTTATCTCCAAACTTTCCCCCCTCACCTAATTCATGGACTGTATGAGGATTTGGGGAGAATCCCTGTGCATACCCATAAACTAATAACCCATGAAGCTCTTTCTGCAAATCTATGCCCTTAACCTGTAGCTTTTTTAAAAAGCAAGTAAATAAATCATATGCTGCTTGCCTTTCCATTTCAAAAACGTCAGCACTGTTGCAGCCCCACAAGGTCTCGGCAGCACGTATCGGCCGGGGCTTCCTTTGAAGTCACCCAGGGCGCAGCACCACCCCTGTTTTCAGCGGTGCTTTTTCACCGTCCTTGCTGCAACAGGACCCGAACTCCTTCACCGATCCCCTGTGGTCGCTATTACCAGTATCACGTTGTTGGGGTCACCATGTTGTTGGGATCAGCGGGAGAAATGCGACACGCAATATGAGTGATCAGCAAATCTCAAACTTTATTGATAGGTACACATCTTTATGTTAATGCTAATGAGGCTCATACATATTGCAAAGGTGAGCTCACTATTGGTTAGTTACTTATCAGGCAACTACACCAACTTCTGCATTCTTGTGGATATTTTATTGAAACTTTTCTTCGTATTTCTGCCAAAGATGCTCTCCCCTATCCTGCTGTTGCAGCAAGGGCACAATGTCCTTGCCTGTTATTGGACACTGACTGCTGACTCCTATACTTGTCCTCTTCAGGCTTAACCAGCGGCATTATGTCGACATGACCTTTCTCAGGTAACCAACTGTCCACAAAGCTCTCCACACGATTCTCCATCTAAGATTGCATCATGAATAACTCTTGACCAGCATTGCTGTATTGGATCTTTTTCTGGCTTGGGAGCCTGTGGAGGTGACACAAGCCACCCAGGGACTTGTAGAGCAGTAGGAGTGATAGGCACTGAAGTGGAAAGGGGTGTAGGTAAAACTTCTGATTTTTTCACGTTTTCTGTTTGTTTTTCTAATTGTTCTTGCCAGGAGGATAATTCTGCTATTTTCTTTAGTATTTCTTGAAGTGGATCATTAAGTTTAGGGTATTTTGATTCACGAGTTTGATTTCTTTCTTCTTCTTCCTTGAATTCATCTGACGATGTTTCAGGCAAGGGGGGATACAAAGGGGAGCAGCACGGTGAATGACACGAAGAACGAGAACAATATGGAGAAAAATATTCTTTTTTCATTTTATCTTGCATGCAAGCTGTAACTTCTCTTTTTGGTCTCACACCACTAATTGCTCTGAGTGATTTGTTGTTCTGGTTTTCTCCTGCAAGAGGGCGATCGCGTACTTCTTTTTGGTTTTGGTCACCTGTAAAAAGTTCCTGTAGGGAAACTTCTTCTTTTTGTGATACACTACCTATAATTTCTTGCAAAGTAGAGCAAACAGGAGTGGTAATTCCATTCAGAGGTTGAGTATTTCTGACCCCAAAGAAGTTAGCAAGACGTGATGGTTTAGGAGATGTTGGGTTTTTTATCTCTCGTTGCCGTTCACTAACATCGCCTCCTAAAGCTTCAGTGGCTGCAGCAGCCATGTTTTTCTTAGCTTTCATAGTTTCTAAACTGTTAATAATAGATTTACAGGTGGCTCCTAACTCTTTTGCTTCTTTTCCATCTTTTCCTCCTTCTATTGTGCTATCCCAAAGATGGTTTCCTACCTCTTTCCACTCAGTTGTACTAAATAGCAGGGAAGGCTCAAGAAATTGTTTTCTTTTTCATGCCCATTTCACTAGGGCTTCTATTTCTGTTTCTTTTATGTCCTCGCCTCTCTTAGAGAGGATACTTGTGAACAATCTAATTGCCGCATCTAATTCCATTGCAGTCTTACCTTGGCAGGGGCTTGTTCGGCCACTTAAGCTCCGGACTCTGGTCTCTGTGTTTGCCCACCAGTTCTCTCCTGCCTCCGACTCTCTGGATCCCAAATCAGGTTCCTGCCTGATGCTTCAGAGTCTTCCACATTTAGGCAAACCGCATTCAAACATCTCAGAGGGTCCCTGTTCGTGGCGCCAGTATGAAGAGGGTCCCATGGAGAGTCGGCTGTTAATGACAATCACACCAATGTGGCTACATGTCCTCTTCCTTTATTTAGCAATTTTGTCATATATATGCTTCTATTCACTTGTCTCACACCACCACTGCTTAATGCTTATTGGTTAAGTGGCTGTATTTACACATACATGTTACTTGTTGATAGGTTGCCACACTGTAAGCGTTTTAGCTAAGGTGAGCTAAATTAGCAGTTGTTTGGCATCCGGCTTCGTCCTTGCACAATGCTTATTCTTCCTTGTATCTATTCAAGGACAGGACATGGTCTATCTTGTTCCGAGGATGGTACATGGTCTTCAAAGTAACTCTGCAATCTGCAGGCCAGGGTCATCCAATTCCTGTAGGAGTATAGCATGCCCTTGTTCTGCCAAGAATTCTTCTACAAGCCCACTTCCAAGTTTTTAAAACTAGGGCAGCCGCTTCCAACATGTCCAGTCCATGGCTCTCACACCACGGACTTAGGACTAATAAAGACCAGTCATCATATTTTTCAAATATTTTCTTTAAAATAGGAGTCCATACCTGCAGAAGGGATCCACCAGTTTCAAAGCCCCTGCTCCCATGCTAGTGGTGTCTTCCACTTTGTGATGGTTGGACCGGAAATGGGATTTCTGGGATGCTGTGGTCACTACCATCAGGCCAATGGATGCTCAGATTGTAGGACCGCCTCTGAGAAAAAACACAGGGGTTAAAACCCAGAGCTGCACGCCCCAGGAGCTTCTTGGGACATCTGTCGGGAAAGGCTTTGGGTCTCTCCCCCTGTCCCAGCTGCCAGCTGGGTGGGGGGAGGGGAAAAGCCACGCAGCCATGAGGTAGGCCCAGCCCAAGGATGGAAGGGTGGAAGAGACCAAGAGACATCAGACAGCCCCCCCCAGGGAAGAGAGAGAGAGAGAGAGAGAGAGAGAGAGAGAGACAGCGTCTGAATTCTATAGCGGCACTGGCCCAGGAGGGGAGTGCAAGGGCAGCGTGGGAGTTCCGGAGCTCTGGGACAGGCAGAGACTGAAAATTTTAACCCTTTTCCTGCATGATTGAGACCTTGCAAAATGCTGATCCTCCTGGAGCTGAATAAGAAGAGAGATAAGAGATGAGATGAGATAACAAGGGATAGGCCCGAGGGAAGTGGAGAAGACTCTTGAGTGGGAGAGAGATGACGGAGTGGCCTTTTGGCTGGACTTTTCTTGTGTAGCCATAGACTGAACCAGTTTTTTTCCTGTGACACAGAGACTGCATTTAGGGGGAGGCAGTGCCTCAGAACCGGGAGGGTTCAGTGTGAGTACCCCTCGGCCCCAGGGGGTGAAAAAATGGAGGGGACAGATGTCCCGAAGGAGAGACTGTGCCTTTCTTTTTTGAGTGAGACAAGACATCCTTGAAAGACAACCCTAGAACAAGATCTGCTCCATGCACAGTGGTGAGAGCACTGGGCATGGAAGGAAAGATGTCACGATGGCAAAGGACTTTCCGGGCGGTGCTGAGTGACATGGAAACACACGAGGTTTCAACGTGTTTCCAAGGGAAGCCTATGGTACAAGAAGGACTCCCCTCCTCTTCATGAACTGAAGATTGAGTATTCTAAAGGGTGGTGCCAGACTGAGAGTTGGTGATTTGGGGGAATGTATTGCATTGGGAAATTTTGGTGGGGAGGAGGAGGAAAGTGCTTTTTGTAAGGTTTTCAATTTTTTTTCCCTTATAGTTTTTGTTCTTTTCTTGTAGTTTAGTTAATAAAGCTTTCTTTATTTCTAAGCTGGAGCCTGCTTTGCTTATTCCTGGTCACATCTCACAGCAGACACCAGGGAGGGGTATTCTCATGGGGGCACTGGCTCTGTGCCAGGCCTAAACCATGACACACTTACAAAAAGAAAACTAATAAGAAGGAAAAAAAAAGAGGGTCCAGACCAATCACAGCTCTTTATGCCACTCTTTGCAGCTCAAAGGCTGAAGGAAACTCTTCCTGGTTGCCCTGCAGTGCTGGAGGCCGCCCTTCACAGCTCAAAGGCTGTGGGCAGCTCCTCTTTGCCGCCATATCCATCTCTCCACTCTATCAGCAGCAGCTGTTGTGATCACATCAGGGTCACCAATGGGGTCGCAGTGTCTGGATAATATCAGACAATATCAAAAACCCGAGGCACGTTCCTGCCTGGGAATGCCAGTGGAACGCAGGCACTCCGCAGGTCTTCCCGAGACGCAAAGTGAAGTGTGAGAAAAGGCATTTCACTCTGTCAGAGAATGACTTAAAGAAAAAGGCCATGAGACATACAATTGAGAGAAAAGTATGAGGGAAAAGTAAAAGCAGTTTCTAACAGCTCTCAGCCTTCTGATTTGTATAGACAATTAGACTCTCTCAGGCATCATTCTATAAACAATGGAGTTCTCGGGCTGTCTTCCCATAACAAGCAGAACACCGTCTCTGGGAAGGCCTGCCATCCTGAGAACAGATGTAGAAGTTTTGGGAACACTGGTTTCTGTTTTAGTTTCTGGTTTCTGTTTTGGTTTCTGTTTTTAATAAACAACTGTAGGTATTCTAAAACAAAGGGAGTGGTTAGAAGTTTCTTTGTTAGCCTATCACGAATCTGGGTTACAGAATATTCATGGCGTTTGTTAGCACTGTTATTTAAGGTGATGGATTGATCAATAAAGTTGGAGTTCGATGCATTAAAGGATGGTCGTCTCCCCTTCTCTTCAATATATGGTGACCCCGACGTGATAGCGAACACCATGGGGAAGTGAACGCCACGTGAAGTGAAGCCAGGTTCGGGTTCCGTAAGATCAAAACTGCAGCCGGAACGGCAAAGAAGCGCGGAAGACAAAGCGGAGGGCAACCCGCCGGCCCGCGCCATGCTGCGAGCGACTATACAGATAGGCTCGTCCGATACATGCGGCCGCGACCTTGATTTGAAGAAGCTGCAACGTGCGCACATAGGTATGGAAAGGCAAGCCGCATATGAACTTTTTATTACCCTTTTGCAAAAAAGGCAAATTAAGGAAATAGATTTACAGAAAGAATTGCCGGGTCTTTTAGCTTATGGCCTAGAAAGGGGAATCTTTATAAATCCTCACACAGTTCACGAATTGTCTGAGTGGCGTAAATTTGGTGATTTATTGTGGCAGGCTACGTTAGATGATGATAAAACTGCTAAGAAGTGGGGTAAATTATGGCGGGTCGTTGACACCGAGCTTTTGCAAATTCAAGCTGAAAAAAGGGCTGCTCACCAGGCTACTGCCGCTCACGATCGTAACAAACAATACGATCAAGATAGGGAATTTGATAAGAACGCGGGAACTTCTCTTGGCCCCGCGACGCAGACAGTTTTATTACCTGCTTCACCACCTCCCTTGGAAAGCCACGCTATGAGTCACACTATGAGCCAGGCGCAGTCCGCCTCACTACCCGCTGCGCAGCCCCCCTTAACGGGCCAGGCTACCAGCCCGGCTACGAGCCAGCCTACAAACCAGGCTACGCAGACTGCTTTATTACCCGCTTCGCAGCCCCCCCTAATGAGCCAAGCTCCGCGGGGTGCTTTGTTGTCTGCTTTGCCGCAGGCTACACAGAGCACTTTTGACTCTCCCGTACCTGCTGCATCTCAGCAGCTGTGGCCAAATACGTGTACTCCGTCTCCGACAAGCAATCAGCCGGTCCCTGGGTCGGAAAGCGGCCTGGCGGCGGCGATTGCAAAGGAAAGACGGGACACGTGGGCTGCCCTGGCCAAAGATGCAATTGAAAAGGGAGATCAGGAGCTGATAAGTTCGGCTCGGGAACTGGCTTGTCCGGTTGTCTTTAACCCCCAGCCTGGAGGAGGTTTTCAAGCCACAATTAGTACTCTTGACTGGAAGCTGTTATCTCAATTGCGAGCTACTGTTAGTCAGTTTGGATTTAAAAGCGAACCAGCTAAGCAAATGCTCGATTATATTTTTGACACCAGTATCCTTCTTGTTAATGATTGTCGTGGGATAGTTAAATTAATTTTTACTCAACATCAACAATTGCTGTTTAACGCCCACTGGCAAGCTTTAGCTAATGAATGTGTGCATCAGTTCAAAGGCAGCCGGGGGACCCCTTGCATGGTATTACTATTAATGAGCTTATGGGGCTGGGGCCTTTTCTTCGTACTGAAGCACAAGCCTTAATAGGCCAAGAAAAGTGCCGGGAGGCAATGCGGTTAGTCAGACTCGCGATAGATATGGTAAAGGAACCAGGAGGGATACCAGTGTATATGGGAATTAAGCAAGGCAAAGATGAGACATTTGGCGCTTTTGTTGATAGAGCTGCGGCTGCAATTGAGAGAGCCGGAGTAGCAGAATTTATGCGCGAGGCTCTCCTTAAACAGTGTTGTATTCAAAATTGTAACTCTGCTACTAGAAACATACTTAACACTCTAGGTGCAAATTGGACTATCGAGGAAGCATTAGAGAGGATGGCTCTTATTCCTACCGGGCAGCAGGCTTTTGTGGCGGATGTACTCAAGCAGATAGGAATAGGTTTTCGAAAACAGGCAAGGTCCTCTCAGAGTCAGGTGTTAGCCGCTTTTGCACCTCTTCAAGCGTCCGCTGCATTTGCAGCATCAAATAAAGAGGGCCGCACGAAATGCTGCCGATGCGAAGGCACGGGCCGCTTGCGCCGGGAATGCCAAGCAGCATCAGAAGTCATCGCTGCATCATCGGTACTCTTTCCTGCCTCTAACCCTCCGCAGCAGGGAGCCTCTAACCCTCCGCAACAGGGAGCCTTCAACCCGACACCACAGGGAGCCACCGCGGGCGAAGCTGAACCGCCGTGAAGGGAGTGACCCGCAGCGCAAAGCAGAGATGAATTAGCAGAAGGATTCAACAGGACTTTGGACTTATAGTTACGGTGAAGGGATTTTCCATACGGTTTACGGATTAACAGAAATGTGTAAATTCGGTGATTTATGGTGGAATTGCGGTGCTGTGCTACTCCGAACTCGGCATGGGCGCGTCGGATGCAGCGGCGGGAAGATAAAAAGCCGCCGCCGCAGGACCTGCCGCGCGGGAGCAGCCGCGTCGCCCTGAGAGTGGAACCGCCGCTGCAGAAACCAAGCCGCGCCACCCTGAGAGCCGCGCCGGGAGTGATCAAAGAGCGGCGGGGGAAGCGACCGGAGCCCCGTCGCCCTCATGTGTGAACTGGGGGCCAGATGTCCACGGGCAGCCAGTTGCTGCTTGGGAACAGTGACTGGACATCAGAGAGCAGGTGATGGAGGAGCAATCATGCTGTGCATTGATAGTTTTCGTCCTGCTGTTTAGATCGACCGACATCTTTTCTGGGCTCTGATGAGCGTCCAGCGCCATCCATTTTCAGGGCTAGTTGATTCGGCAAGTGAGTTGTTACACACTCCTTAGCGGATTCCGACTTCAGAGTGCTTTTTCGAGCGGGAGCGTTTCTCCCTCCGCCCCGTAGCCTGCAGGAGCTACAGTTTGAGATCTAACAGCCGTAATGATTGTAACTTTTGTCAACAAAAGAAAAGATTCCTATTGCAATTAAAAGACCAGTGAAACTAAACAAACGACACCAAGGACTGTTGCTGTCAGGATGTTTTTCACCTAAGTTAGAAAGATCTTTTGTTCTCCCCAGCACAGACTGTAAAGCAGATCAGCGTAAATGAATGCAGGAGTCAAATTTCGGCCGATTTGGCTCGGCATTGGTTATGCTGTCTTGGAAACACCTGTATTACCAGAGACTTTGAACATCAGAAGCCCGGACAGCTCAGTCGGTGGAACATTAGACTTTAAAGCTGTGTTTTGAAAAATTTAAAATTGTTTAAGATGTGTTAAAGTGATTGTAGAAGTGAGATGTAATGAGTGTGTTTTTTGTATTCTTTAAGCTTTGTTTAAATGTGATAGATGTAAAAGCAAGCACTGAATTCAAAAGAATTTTTCACAGGTGCACCTTAAATGAACTTGTGTTTAAGTGTATTTAAGTATAAAAATGCTATAGCAAACACGTGAAGAAAGATGTTTTAGCTTAATATTTTAGAATCAGGCCTGTAAGTAAGTTATAGTAAATGCTATATTTTATTTCTATAGTAAGTTTTATCTGTTATTAAGTAGTTTAAGTTGGGTTATCAATTAAGTGCCATTAAATGTTAAGGTTAAATTTGTTAAGCTTGTTTTCGGTTGGGTTCGAGGTCTTCTAAGTTTAAATTATATATAGGTTTGAGTTGTGTGGGATTTGAAGAAAATCTAATTTTTGTTAAGTATTATTAAGTAAGTTAAGTTAGATTTTGTTAAGTTTGCATTAGATTTAAGTGATTTTACATGATTTACAAATAAGTCTGCTAAGTTAAATATTTTAAGTGCCTTAAACGCATATTATCTTTTCACCACTCCAAATTAACAAAGGACTGAGAATCGCCCAGTTGATGCCATTTGAGCCAAATGACTAAAGGATTACAAACTGAAAACTGACTTTGAACATTTCTGGGAAGCTCATGAAAAAAGGTGGATGTGATAAATTCAAGGACAGAAAGAATCATTTTCAGACTTTTTCACCTTCTCTCCAGGTTCGCATGAATGAAAACAGCTAACAGCTTTCTTTTCTTAGTCCAATTACCACCTGTCGTGCAATGCCTGATAAGGCCGTAACACGCCGTTGCTGGACGACCAGAGAACTGATTGACATTATTGAATCATTATCATCTTTCCATATAAGAGGACCGGCAAAAGAGAACTGTTTTGAATATCACAGCCTAAATTGTGTTGCTTGGGTTGCACTGTGTTGTGGGGATTGTGATAAGATTTTTGGGTGATCAGTTGTTACTTTTTCATTTATGGTGCCACACCTGTAATTATAGGCATATCTGGGAACATATTTAGATAATTGCGGTTCAGCTTTGATTACTCTACTTTTCAAAGGATGAGTCAGTATAAACAGACATGGGCTACTCTGGATTCATCTCTAAACCTGGAAATAGTGTCCAAACAGCTTTATAACCGGTGTAAAGGCTCTACTATTATGACACCTAAGATATTTTTAATTTGCGGAGATAGAGCCTGGAATGGAATACCAGCCCAAGCGCAGGGTGGATCTTGTTATTTAAGCAAGTTATCATTATTCCACCTCTGAGCACTGGTTCTGATCCTTCTCCACAGGATCACATTTCTGACACTGAGTGTTCTGTTTGTCCTCAGGCCTTTGGTGCAGCTGAGCCCTGGCAGAGTGGGGTCTGCACTTTTGGAGTTTGTTATGAGGCCCACATGAAGCTGCTCTGAAGTTTAAAGTGTTGCCAAGCGTAGTGGATGAGTTCCCTTCTCTTTTCTTTGCCCCTGATAGTGAACAGGAGAACCTGGCAAACTAACCTCCTCTCTTAAAAAAGAAAAAACGGGGGAAATGTCGGAGAATGACTTAAAGAAAAAGGCCATGAGACATGCAATTGAGAGAAAAGTATGAGGGAAAAGTAAAAGCAGTTTCTAACAGCTCTCAGCCTTCTGATTTGTATAAACAATTAGACTCTCTCAGGCATCATTCTATAAACAATGGAGTTCTCGGGCTGTCTTCCCATAACAAGCAGAACACCGTCTCTGGGAAGGCCTGCCATCCTGAGAACAGATGTAGAAGTTTTGGGAACACTGGTTTCTGTTTTAGTTTCTGGTTTCTGTTTTGGTTTCTGTTTTTAATAAACAATTGTAGGTATTCTAAAACAAAGGGAGTGGTTAGAAATTTCTTTGTTAGCCTATCACGAATCTGGGTTACAGAATATTCATGGCGTTTGTTAGCACTGTTATTTAAGGTGATGGATTGATCAATAAAGTTGGAGTTCGATGCATTAAAGGATGGTCGTCTCCCCTTCACTTCAATATCACTCCTCTCCCTTGCAGCAGCAGCTTGGCGCAGCTCTGTCCTATTTTAACCCTGCCATCTGCTCGCAGCTCCTCCCGTCCCTGGGTGGGCAGAGCAGCTCCATCAGAGCCTCCCTGCGCTCCCATCTGCCCGGCTGCGGCCGTGCCCCGGGTACCACGGCGAGAGGGAGGGAGGGATGCTCCTTCCCATCCACTCATCGCTCCCGAGCCTTGGCAGGCCAGGGAAGATGCTGGATCCACCCCACTGCCGTGTCACTCTGGCTCTTCCCGGTCCCAGTGGGTTTAATGGTGCTATTAGAATCGTTTTAGTCGATAAAAGTAGATTTGTTTCACTGAGTCATGACTCAAAACCAAGACTTTGCTCCATTTACAAAAGCAAATCACCACCTTGCACATGCCAAGCACAGATTTCAGCTCCGAAAGTGAAGCCTGGGGAGTGTTTCCAGCCAGAGGGAGAATGGAAAACTGCATCTGCAAAAGCTAGGAAACGTTTTTCTCATTTATCTTGTTTTGATAAACAGAGAGGATATCCTGTGGAATACCAGCTCCTGAAGAAACCTGATGAACTCATTCTACATCAAGCGACTTCATCATGGATTAATAGAGGAGAGAGCAACAGCAGGAGATGCCATGGGACCAGGGACTGCAACACAACCCATGGATAATTCCAGCCAGTTCCTAGGTGGGAAGCCCTCGAGGAAAACTTGGGAGCCACAGAAAGCACCAGCAATTCTTTCTGCTTTCTGATTCATCCCTACTCACCCACCCACATGCCACAGCAGAGGAGGCTGTAACTGCTACATTTAGGATGACATTTAAAAATCAAGGTTGTGCTGCTGATGGTCATTAAAAATCCCACAGCGTTTTTCAGAAACAAGTGGGTACTCACATCAGTGTCCCTGCCAAGTATCAGCACAGCAGTCATTTTTTTCTAGCAACTTCAGTTACAAGATAAAAGAAAATTGTGCCCACCTATAATTACTGTTATTATTGTTGCTGTTAGTTTTTAAACATTCACTATATACCTTTACATTTCCTAAATACAAATTAAGAAAACATTCCCCCAAACCTTTCCAAGTGTCAGATTCATCTCTGTTAACATCAGACAGCTACAATTAAGACTTCCAGCCCATAAGAGCTGCCTGGGCTCCCTCAGTAACATGTCCTGACCTGTGGTCTGCATGTCCCTATAGACCCCATGTCTGTTTTTCCATGGGACTTGCCCTGGCTAACCCAGAGAGGCAAATCCACTGCCTAGAGCTTTAGGGTCACTCTAAAGGGAGCTGCATCTGTTCTGAAAAGCATCAGAGAAATTCAAGGTCAGCAGCAGCAAGCAGAAAAGATGATTTATCTAATGGGAGATGGGGCTGCCTTTGACTCCTGCCTTAGCTGGAATGATTTGCCTGTTGGAAGAGTCCCTGTCCCTGGCTGGATAGCCAGCTCAGGTGGAAACTCGTGTAGGAGCACTGAAGCTGGGTGACACAGATCCCATTTTCAGAGAGAGGGTGAAGGAAACACTTATGAATGCCTGAATCAAGCTCTCAAAGAGCCAAGATGATCGAGGTAGTTAACAAAATACAGGAATAACTCAAAGGATTCATATGCAGGTGTAAGAAACAAGGCCATGGCAGGTACCAGAGCTGAACTGGGTGCTCAGGGAAAGTGGGAGCAGGGAGAGGAGCCCTTCCAGAAGGGAAGATTGTGCATAAAAGATGCAATGGAATAAGATATTATGCAGGAAGAAGAGAATGTCAGCAATGTGCCCTACATCACTGATGGATGGAGAGAGCGGATACCTTGACAAAGAAAGCCAATGTGCTAATTAAGATTTTATGACCCTGAAGGCAAAGACAAAAAGCCCTCCTTTGCCACAGTGGAGGAGGGAGTGGACAGAAAGCCTCAGCCTGGCAAGGGAAGGGTTAGGGAAAGCCCAAAAGATCATGAGATGAGCACCACCTCTGCAAGGGGGAGCATCCAGGCAGGTTCTGCCAGGCAGGAGAGAAGGGCTCCATCCCTAGGGCAGAAAAAGCTCCGAGAGTTGAGCGTGGCTGTGGAAGCTGAGCTGCCTGCATCCGGGAACAGCTTGAAGGTGAAGGAGGAAGCGGGTTCAATTCATTCCACACTCTGGAACTGTGGAAAGATGCTGGATTTGGGGCTGTTTAGATGGTCTGGAAAAAGCCCAAAGATGGCCTTGGGCCGCCCGGGTTCGAAAGGACGAGAAGAAACTTCAGATCTGTTCTCGGTCTCGGTGTTTATTAATTGCTTATCTAAAAGATTTTCTCTTGGCCTAACAGAGTTCTGCTCAGCAGTCAGCCATGGGCACACACTGAGAGCCCCTGGGGCGGTCGTCTATCTTTATACTTGGAGTTACGTATACAATATTTATCATTTTTCTCCAATACCTCTCACCCTTATTAACCAGTGTTCCCCTAGTAAGGTCCAATCCCAGAGTGCCAACATCACCACAGAAGATGGAGGCCTAGAGGAAGAAGAAGAAGGAGAAGGGCATGCCCCAATTCCTCCATCTTACTTCTCTAGACCCCCCTGTACAGAAATCTTAAACCCTTTATCTCACACTCCAATTAACTTATCCCTTCACCATTCACCCCAGTTCTGAGAGGCTGAGATCCCACATCTCCCCCTTCTGTTTGCACCAAAAGACCTTTTTCACTTTTATGTGAGAACCCCCCAGAGTCCTTAGTTTCTTTTTATTTCTCTTCCGGGTCGTTTTTTGCAGTCTGAGTCTCGACTTCTGTCTGACTACTCGTCTCTTTGTTTCTTGGATCAGCGTTCTCGTGCTCTCACGTCCAGAATGGCTTCACGTGCCGCGCCGACACCCACTTCAGACCTCGATCTGTGGAAATACAAGCAAAACCCTTGCCCCAAGTGATTAGTTTGAAAGGACCCTCTATTTGTCCTGTCTCTGGGTTTCTGATCAAAACTAAAGGATTTTCCCTTAGCTTTGCCTGTGTGTTGTTTAGAAAATGTCTCACGATCGGTGGATCAGGTTCCGAGGATGAGCTGTTTAAGAAATTCAGCACATACAGTGCCTTATTTAATTTCATGTGAGGTGTTGCCTCTGGCTCACCCCTTCTCTGTTTGTTCAGAAGGGATTTTAGGGTGTGATGTGTTCTCTCAATGATTGCCTGACCTGTGGGTGAATGCGGAATACCAAATGTGTGTCTGACACCCCATCTTTTCAGGAATCTGTCAAGCACCCTGCCTGTGTATGTTGGACCATTATCTGTTTTTATCTCCTGAGGCACACCTAATGCTGCAAATGCCTGCAGAAAGTGTCGGCAAGCATGGTCTGCTGTTTCCCCAGCATGTGCTGAAGCAAAGACTGCATCTGAGAATGTATCTACAGAAACATGAACATTTTTGAGCCTCCCAAAAGAAGGGTATTTTGTGACATCAGCTTGCCACAACTGAAGACTTTGCAGCCCCCGTGGATTGATGACCTCGGTAGAAGAAGGTGGCTGCACAAGCTGACAGTCTGGACAAGCACTAATGATCTCCCTCGCCTCTGTAGCACTGTCCTCCTTGGGGGTTGTTCTCTTTCTGCATCGCCGCAAGAACTTTGTTGACATTTTCGTCCTGTTGATGGAGTAATTTCTCAAACATCTTCTCCAATGTCTTGTCCTCTGATTGCCCTTCTGAGCGTCACTTCAGCTGTTCTTCCCATTCCTCTTTTAATTCATTCTTTACAATCGCTGCGACGTGCTGAGGCGTCCCCACCTTGCTGCATGCCTCCACCATCTCTGCCAAGGATGGCCGTCCTGGCATGGTGCTAATCACCCGTTGACAATCCGGGTTGGCATTGCCAAAAGCTAAATTCTCCAAGAGAGGCCTCTTCCCTTCTTCTGTCGTTACCTGTCGATCCACGGCTTGCGTGAGTCGGTCGATGAATGACATGAATGGCTCTGTGGGACCTTGCCTGATGCAAGAGAACGGAACATCCGGAGCTCCTGTCGGCGTAATTTGTATGATTGCCAATCGCGCTGCTTCTTTGATGTCGTTTAACACTCTTCGTGGAAGCCGCGCTGCTTGTTCCCCTGGATTGTCATCTGGAGGATCCCCTGCTAATTGCCCTTCTGTGAGGTTCGCATTTGGCCCACCTTGGTATCTGTTCCGCAACTCAGCAAGATATTTTCTCCACCTTTTTTCCCAGATAAGACTCTGTGTGTCAGTGAGGATCATCGCCACAATACTTCGAATATCATATGGTGTGAGATCATACATAGTGAATGTCCCTCTGAGTAGCTGTTTGAAGTATTGTGAGTTCAGCCCAAAAGTTTGAGCCGCCTTCCCTACGTCTTTGAGTGTCTCATGACCCATCCTTTCCCACCTTGGATTCTGTCCCTGGGCATCATATGTCACTGGCATTGTCAAATCCCCTGATCCCGGGAATAAATGCTTTTCCTTTTCTAATGCTTTTCTGATTTGCCTCCAATCCATCGTCTTCACTGGCTCTTGAAACCCCTCTTTGTCAGACTCCATTGGGATTTGCATGAATAATGGTGTTGTGGACGTCATCGGTGATTCATGGTGTCTCATTTTTCGCCTTGAGGTTTTTGGCCTTGCTCCTAAATCCGAAAAGGAAACTCGAGGATCCTGTTGATATTTCTTCTTTACTGTATCAAATGAATGCAAGAAGCTTTTTGCTGCTTCTGCTGCTGATAGCATCCATGTTGGGACACCTTCCGATGCTGTGATCCTTATGACATCTTCCCCTTGTAGCTGTTCTTCATCTGAGCTTTCATCATCTTCATGAAATTCCGAAGTGGATAGGTAATCCCTTTGTCGTGTTAACATTGTCTTCTTTGAAGTGCTTTTCTTTTTATATATTGTTGGAAAAAATTGCTGCATTGTTGCAGTCTCGCCACGAGATGGCGCTGTGGCTCCACCGAGCCGACCCGGCATGTCGTGCACTTCTGCCCTCCTGCCACTAGGTGGCGCTGTCACCGGCCTCCCTGGCTCGGATGATGGAGCAAGCTCGACTGCCCCACTTCCTCTTCCGGCTCAGCGTCTCCCGTGAAGGGAAGGGACTGGGACTCCGGGGGTTTCAACCAAAGGCACCGGGTCTGGAGACGGTGTGGAGCCCCGGGACGTAGAATCCCTAACACGGCCCCTCCTCACCCGAGACGTCACAGGGGACCGGGCTCGGCTTCGCCCGCGCCCTACTTTCTGCGCATGCGTGCTCTCCGAGACGCTCCTTGTGTCTCCCAAGCTGACGTCATCCTCTCCCCCCCGTTTCACCTCCGAGGTCCCCGCCCCTCGGTCTGTCCCTGAGTCCACCTCCTCCTCCTCTGACGTTGTGTTCACCTCTCCCTCCAGCACCCCAGCTCGCGCCGCTATCCGAGCCGATTTCCGCACCGGGTCTGACGTCACAACCGTGTGCCTCCTGCGTCTCACCACGGCGGCCCTCTGAGGCTACACATTTTCCCCTATTTCGCCGCCCGCGTTCGCCGCCCCCGCGCTGGTATGTGGGTCTGCACCCCGGTTTTTGCGAATTTTGCCCTCCGCGCGCGTCTCCTCATCTTCACCCGTGCTGCCCGCGTTTGCCGCTGCCGCCGCGTCGCCGCTTTGCCCGCCGCGAACAAGCGCCCCCCCCGATCCCTTATCTTCCTGCTCCCCCCCTTCCGCTCCTGACTCCTCTACACTCTCTGGAGTTTCAGGACGCTCTTGGGGTTTGTTGTATTTTTTGATCGGGGGGTTTAATATTTTTTCCTGCTCTCTTTTTTCGTGAGCCCTTTCCCCCTAGCTTTTTAAAGCCAGAGCTAATTTTTTCCCGGAGCTTCGCCGCGCCCCCTCTTCTGAGGGTACCGCAGCTTCTTGCTGCTTTTCCAGTCTTTTAGACTGCACTGAGATACCTTGTAACATGATTCTTGCTGGTGAGAGTAGCTTTAACGCTGTCTCATCTTTTTTCGTTGCTAAAACATACAGGTGCCTATTAATTTCTTGCCAAAACCCCACTTCGAACAACAGGCATGTCTCTGCTAGTGGGTAATTGAGCCTTGCCCATAGTAACAACTGCTTTAATTCTTTCTTTGGGATCCCTTCGGTATATAATTCAGCCACACTTTGTAAGGTGGATAAGATTTCCCGTTGTTCCTGGGAGAGTGTGGCCCCCATGATCTTATTTTGGCCTTCTTACCGAATCTGTCGTCAGAGTGGTCTGAAGGCTCCCGTTCTCCGTCCAGCAGATCACGAGAGATGGATCCAGAGGCGCCTTTCTGGTCCCAGTCCAGGCCGCTCTGCTACGAACTGTCTTCGGCAGAAGCTGAGAGATGGAATTCTCAGTGACTGCTGATTTTTGCAGCTCCTCCTGGCCAGTTTTTTCTTTTTCTTCTTTCTTTCTTCAGGCTTCTCTCCTCAGGAGTTATCAGTGCTGTCCTCTTGGCTCTTCAGCTCTTCAGGGCTTTTCCCCCCCCCGAAAGGTTTGGTGGGAGGTAGCCCACGCAGCGGACGCCACTTGATGGATTTGGGGCTGTTTAGATGGTCTGGAAAAAGCCCAAAGATGGCCTTGGGCCGCCTGGGTTCGAAAGGACGAGAAGAAACTTCAGATCTGTTCTCGGTCTCGGTGTTTATTAATTGCTTATCTAAAAGATTTTCTCTTGGCCTAACAGAGTTCTGCTCAGCAGTCAGTCATGGGCACACACTGAGAGCCCCTGGGGCGGTCGTCTATCTTTATACTTGGAGTTACGTATACAATATTTATCATTTTTCTCCAATACCTTTCACCCTTATTAACCAGTGTTCCCCTAGTAAGGTCCAATCCCAGAGTGCCAACATCACCACAGAAGATGGAGGCCTAGAGGAAGAAGAAGAAGGAGAAGGGCATGCCCCAATTCCTCCATCTTACTTCTCTAGACCCCCCTGTAAAGAAATCTTAAACCCTTTATCTCACACTCCAATTAACTTATCCCTTCACCATTCACCCCAGTTCTGAGAGGCTGAGATCCCACAGAAAGACATACGCCAGGCAAATGTGAGTTGTGATGATCACTTCCCACTGCTAGACTCCGCTAGGAGGGAACAGGGACGTGACACAACCAGGAGTTCACACATGTGCTGCGAAGGTGCAGGAGCAGCCAGGGCTTGCCAGTAATTGCTGGGGTGTAAAAGCCAGGCTGACTGCAGCCTCGTAAACAAACCTGGCTGTGCCTCCCCATGGCTCTGCTGCCCACTCTGCCAGGGCCAGAGTGCACACCACGGGGCTGCCAGGGGGGTCTGGATGCTGTCTCTGCCTTCAGAAGCTTCAGGAAATCACTCCAGAAATCACTGGTCCTGCACCAATGCTTCTTGCCCAGCTGGATGGCAGCAGGAGCAGCCTTTGCTGAGGTGGGCCAGAGCATCTCCAAGCTGAGTCCATCAGCAGGACTCAGACTGAGCCTGGGCCATGCACACCAGGGAGGTGGCCACGGCCTCCAGCTGACCACACAAACTCTGCAGGAGGGGGCTGAGAAGCCATGTGCTGTGTGATGAGTGAGGATATGAGTGCAGCGTGCTCCTCTGGCCAGCCCCTGGGCTGTGACACGCTGGCCTCTTCCCAAGCCGAGCCGCCGCTGCCTCCCGCTGACAACATCCACGACTGATTTGTGGCAATGACATCAGCGCCCACAAACATCCTGCCCTTCCTCACATCCTGCCCTTCCTGCTCTCCCAGCAGCAAGGACACCAGCCTGCCACCAGGCCAGGGTGGAGGAGCACAGCTGGGCTGGCTCCCACCTCACCCCATGGCTGGTGGCACCCAATGGCACCAGCACTATTACAGCGTCCGAGTGGGTCGCTGCTGGTGAGAGAGAGACGAGAATCTTGTTGCTTGATCAGAAGGCTGGATTTATTGATATATGATATATAATACATTATTACTATACTAAATAGAATAAAGAGAGAGGTTGCAGGTGCTTGCTAAACTAAGAATAGAAAAGAAAGAATCTAAAACAAAGTTGTGTCCAGGGACTCTGTCCCTAGCTTGCACTTTGTGATTGGCCTCCAATTAGAAACATGGAACATGAGCCAATCAAGCTGCCCCTGTTGCATTCCACAGCATCTGATAATAATTGTTTACGTTTTCTTTCTGGGGCCCTCAGCTTCCCAGAAAATGCAGAAATCTGAAAGAAAGGATTTCTGTGAAAAAATGTCTGCAACACAGCACAGCACGGTGACACCTTCCCCATGCTGGGCAGTGCAGAGTCCAGGTCACAGCACTTGTGGGTGATTTCTGGAAACCATCACCCCATGGAGAACAGCCATCACACTGACCTACCTCCTTTCCATTCTCTGCCTGTTGTGCAGAAGCAAGAAAAATCCTCTCCTTGATCTCAATCAGCCATTTTTAAGTTCCACAGTGGATAGCAGCTATTCCATGGATTCACCTCCACTCTGGAGACAGGCTGAAAGAGGTGGAGGGCAGAATGGAATGCTCTGAGGAAACCTCAGAGCCCCTTCCACTGCCTAGAAGGCTCCAGGAGAGCTGGAGAGGGACTTTGGACTAAGGCCTGGAGTGACAGGACGAGGGGGAATGGCTTCACACTGATGGGGGCAGGGTTAGATGGGATATTGGGAAGAAAATGAGAGCCTTGCACAAGGTTCCCAGAGCAGCTGTGGCTGCCCCTGGATCCCTGGCAGTGTCCCAGGCCAGGTTGGACACTGGGGCTTGGAGCTGCCTGGGACAGTGGAAGGTGTCCCTGTCCATGTCAGGGGGTGGAGAATGGGATTGGCTTTAAGGTCCCTTCCAACCCAAACCATTCTGGGATTCTGTGATTCTCCTCTCCCAAGAGGGCTGAGTGCCCAGAGGAGCTGGAGACAGACCAGTTCTCATGTTGGGAAGCAGGACTTGGACAGGCTTGGTTTAAGTCCATCTTGCAGAACCATTATGTTCAGTTCCAGTTCCCTTTCTTTTCTGTGTGTTCACTGTGAATTCCCCAAATGCAACACCATCTTTCAGCATTCCTGCCATGGGATGAATCTGGGCAGGTTCCCGGGCCTCACTCGCTGCTCCCTGTTTATGTCCTTCACGCTGTGCTGTCACAGCCCGTGCCACAGGATGCCTTGGACAATCTGGGCCACACATTTATGGCCATGGACCTCTGTGGTTCACAGCACAAATTTGGGAACCCACAGCTGACCATGGACACATCACTCATTCTTGAAATGTAGGCCACAAAGCTACTTTAGTTCTGCTTTTGCTTGTAAATCAAGGGCTTACATATGTTATTGGCCCAACCTTAAGAGCAAACAACAGCAGTGGTAGCACCGTGCCAGCAATTATTCATGCCTGTAATAAACGGCTGTAAAATTGAAAGCCAGCCTTTAAAAATCTGGCTCCTCACTGCACAAACAACAAAAACTCATTTGCAAGGCTTGGCCAGGGGAGTTTTTAACTTGGGGAGAGAGATTGAGTTGGGTGAGGATTTATTTTTTCTCTTTTCATTCTCTAAAAACACTATTCATGCCCACGTTTAGGTCACGGATTACCCTGGCTACACTTCAGCACTGTGGAATAAACCCAGTGAGAGGCACAGGGGACAAATCTGCCCTCTGCATTCCAAGAGCAGGGCCCTGGGAGCAGGCACAGCTGATCCCCCTCCCCTGGCACATGGGAGCAGTGAATCCTTTGCAGCCCTTCCTGCCTCCTGCTGAGCCAGCAGCGAGCCCGCAGATGAGCCACCATCCCTGGGGATGGCACAGCCACAGCAAACCCTGTGCTGCTGTTCCACACCAGGACAGGGATGCTGAGCCTTGCACAGGCCCTGCCAGTTAACCAGAGCATCCTGGCTGATAAATCACTCCTCAGGGTCAAGCAGCAAACATCTCTCTTTCTCTTGTGCCCTCTTTAACCAACCGTGGCTGCCATGCAGCGGTCCTGGACTTGCAGAGGCAAAGGTGTGATGAGATCATTCCTTTTGCTATGCACATTTCTCACCCACAACGCCAGAGCAACTCCTTCTCTTCTAGCAACTCTTCAGAGCAACTCTTCTAGCACGTGGCTGAAAATCTTGGAGGTGCCGAGCAATGGCACCAGAGCTGATCCCTGCGCCCAGCACGAGTAGATTTTTCCCACTCCAGCAGCAAATGACAGTAGCAGGCACCTTCCGCATGCTCTGGACAAGATTAGAAGGTCTGAGGCACTGACAGACTTCCTTACTAGGGAATCAGCCATTTTACATCCTCCTTTGGCATTTCTGGTTGGCTTCCTCCTGCTTTAAGCAGTGGCAGAGCACGAATGGAAGAGCTCTGTGAGGACTGCTCTCCCTCTCTGCTGTGGAAAGCTTCCCTCATCAGAAATCCCCTCTAACTACCAAGTTGCAGTTTCTTCTGAAGGAAGCCGCATTCATCACAGTTCAGAAGAGACCTTTTGGCCTAATCCCCACTAGAAAAACTGCCAAACTGGTCCTCCCATCACACAATTAGCAGCCACGGAGACTTTGCTACACCGGGCGATGCGGTGCTGCTATGACAACAGGAACGGGAGCCTCGTTAAGGGTCTCATCGAGAGGGATAACAAACAATCACGGCTCCGAGAGGAGCAGGAATCGATGGGAGCTGTTGATACCAGCGCGTTTTGCTGCATCGGGCCAGGTACTCGGGAGCCCTGGAAGCCTGGCTCGCATTGTTACAGCACGGTCGCCGCGAGTACAACTTGTGAGGACAGACAGATTCCTGGGGAGTAGAGATATGAAGGAGCTCAGTTTGGGAGAGGAAATTAATCAAGTGTGACAAATGCCGCCTATTAGGAAAAGAGGGTGGCATCTATTTTTAGTGGAGTTAAGCAAACATTAAAGCTCACTCTCTAAGAACTCCAAATAATACCATTCCCTGCTCTGCCTCCCCATCGGCAGATAAGAATTTAGCAGCACGTTCCCACCAGCCAAAACCTGCTCGCGTCAACAGAACTTTTCCGATTTAGCCCCCGTGAGTGTTTTATAAAAATACAA
Source organism: Melozone crissalis (assembly GCF_028551555.1). Lineage (NCBI taxonomy): Eukaryota > Metazoa > Chordata > Aves > Passeriformes > Passerellidae > Melozone > Melozone crissalis. The sequence continues at coordinate 5,993,353 of NW_026535896.1, read as the reverse complement.
ATTTTAATCTCTCATCTGCATAGGAAGATGTAACGGCTTCCACCAGGATTTATTTTTTCCCCCCCTTCTCCAGCATCATAAGGCTTGAAGGAACCTTTTAAAGACGGAAGAAAACGCTGCATTGAAATCTCCTAAAAGAGCACTCACGTGGAGCTGTAATCACTACAGATACACAGAATTATCAGGAGGAGAAAATTCATCTCACTTAGAATCAAGCCCCAGTTTGAAGCAGAAAGGAAGAGGCTTGGTTTGCCACCGTGCCAAGCACTCAGACTTTTCACTGAAGTCAAAGAAGCTACAGCTGCTCTGAGCCATTGAAAATCATGCCCAGAATCTCTAGCGAAACTTGTTTGTAGAGATGGCAGCAGGCTGATAAGGATGTTGACTATTCCAAATAGGTCCATGTTATTTTATATTTTTAGAGATACTTAGTCTGTCTATTATTATTATGAAGCAGAGGTGGAGTATTTACTGCCCTTTTCTAGAAATCTGTACAAATGCTGCTTTTCAGCAGGCTTCTCTGTTCTTCTGGTGAATGTTCCTTCTTTTACTTTTCAGGCTTATAAATGTCCAGTTAAGGAAGACAACAACGAGAGGATAGTGCCTAACAAAAACACCACCATGCCCACAAAGCTACTTGAGAGGCCTTCATCCCATAAGATAAACTGCTCCCCAGCCAAGATTATGACCAGAGCATTTGGGGAGCAGTAGGACATGGGTGGTCCTAACAGTGATCCCTAGAGGACCCCTGGGTGGGATGGTGGGGAGATGAGCCAGGGGTGAAGGACTCTTGGCACAAACTCTCCAGGCTCAGTCCAGGCTCTGCTGGCTCCTCCATGCACCAAGGGCCAACTTTTCAAGGCAAATGCCCAAACTTCCCCACGTGCAACACCACATGGCCTCTGTCACCCCTCCTGTAGAGCATCAAACACAGTCTCAGCATGTGTTTAAAAAGAAGTTGCTCTGAAATTAGACATGCCAAGTGTTTATTATCGATACCAGTCTCTGGCACCAACAGCAGAGAGACACAGCCTTTCCCAGAGCATCCAAGCCCTGGGAAATCCTCTTTGGCTTTGGGATCGCAGGTGGTGTCCCTCCCTGAGCTCCCCTCCTTGGCCCTTCCTTTCTGATTGAGCATCCTCATGATTCCCCTTCAGCTTTCAGGTTACAAGCTCCCCTTCCATGTGGAGGGGAAGACACCCATGGTTAACAAATTGTGACTTGTAACTGGGTGCACTGGGGCAGCCTTCATGCCCAGCACATCTGGGACCCCGCCAGGACAACAGAGCTGTCCATACATCACCTCCTGGTGCTCAGCAGGGCTATTTGTCAGGGCACTTGGGCCCAGAGTCCTATGGAGAGCACATCTCCGTCCCTCACCATGCCAGCCCTCAGCAACTGTTGCCATGGTTATTTTATTGGAGTGCTTTTCATCAAGGAGATGCTGCAACTGCTGAATTGTCTCTTGCAAGAATTATATAGGAATAAGTAGCTGATAAGTAGGAATAACAGGTTCAGACTGCCCACGGAAGCCAGCGATCCCAATTATTTTTGTTTTGATCCTGCCTTTCTTTTGGTCTCTGCCAGGCTCAGGTTTAAAGCGGGGGTTAGAGATAAGCAGCAGAGAAGGAACGCTTCCTGATGGGAAACGCACTTGGCTCTGCCAGGAGATTAAAGGTCTCTTGTCACACAAAGCCTCTGCTTTTCAATCAACCCTAAACAGGCTCTAACAAGGCATAGCAATCAACCAGGCAACGTATATTCATCCTCACCTGTCGGCTTGGGGCGAGGAACAAGATGCATTTCCCGGTTCCAACATGCTAATTGTTAATCAAGATATTATCGGCACAGCCCCAGAGCCGTCCGTCAGTGGGGCAGTGAAGAATGGCCGGGCTGTGCTCCTGCCCGCAGTGGGAGCGGCTCTGCCGCCGGCCCACGGCTCTGCTGGGGCTCGTGGTGAGGCAGCCCCTTGCAGACCCACTTTCAGCATCACAGAATGCAGGAATAAAGCCTGCTCTGGAGAGCCAGGGCTGTTTTGTTTAGTGCTCATTGAAAGCTCTGGGTAATGATGGATCTGCTCTTCCCCCGCTGACGGGATCCCACAGCACAGGCCGTTAGGCTTTGAGCGACAGAAATGCCTTTTTGTGCTCTCTGCTATCCCTGGCACAGGGCTTGGGTAGGGAGGTGCTGCCTCAGCCCTGGAGAGGCTCATGGAGCCCACTGCAGCCTGCACAGCCACCAGCAGCACCCAAATCCCAGCCTGTGACAGTGGAGGGGCTGCCCAAGGAACAGGACTCTCCCCACAGACGGATGCAAGAGAGCAGGGGAAGATCTCAGCTTCCTTCACAGGAATGAGCCCAAGGGCAAACAAAATCTATTAGATTTTTCTTTCATCTTTTTTGGAGGTATCAGGCCCAGCATTGCCACACAGGCAAGGGAAGAGATTGTCCTGCTCTAGTCTGCACTGGAGTGGCCTCACCTTGAGTTCTGAGACAGTTTTGGGTGCCACAACATCAGAGCCCCAAAGCTGTTCCAGATGCCCAAAGGTGGGGCCGGGCTGGGGAAGGCTCTGCAGGGGCCACCCAAGGAGGGCTGAGGCCACTGGGCTGGTTCAGCTGCAGAGAGGAGCCCAGGGCAGAGCTCAGGGAAGGAGGGAACGGCTGCAGGGGAGCTTTGGGATGGACACCAGGGAAAGGTTCTGTTGCCCGATTAATAAATGACACAAAACTCGGATAAGTTTTGTGAGTGCTTTATTTAGGGCCCGGGGAGCTGGGGGGGACTCACGTCCCAAAAACCCAAGCCCCCGATTTCACATATGGGTGCTTCCCTCTTATACATGCGATTCACAACAAAGTCTCCAAGAAACAGTTCCCTTGTGATACATTCCTTAGTTCACAGGCAAGATCATAAATCTTCTGCTTATCTTATTCTAAGAGCATTGTATGCTGCCTCCAGACAGGTTAGCATTCTTACTCCCCTGCACTAGTTTAATTATTTACTAAATTCCTAAGACTACCTGCTAGGTTACACACAAACCCAACACACACACTATCAACGGCTACAAAACTGCAAAACTGCTTTTAACAAACCAATTCACACACAACTCATAACTAAACTATAATTACACATTTTGCTAAATTTCATTTCTTTTCCAACAGTTCTGCCCCAGAGGGTGCTGGCACTGCCCAGGCTGCCCAGGGAATGGGCACGGCCCTGAGGCTGCCAGAGCTCCAGGAGCCTTTGGGCACCAGGGATGCACAGGGGGCGCTGCTGGGGGGTCTGGGCAGGGACAGGGGCTGGATGGGGTGATCCTGGTGGATCCCTTCAGCTCAGGATAGTCTGACTCCAGATGTAAGCCAAGCACACCTCACACCTGCAGCTGGACAAACACTCTGTGCTGTGCCATGGAGGCACTCAGCAGAGCCATGGGGTTGGACAGGCTCTCTGCCTGGTAGGGACACCTGAGCTGCTACCAGTGGGCTCAGACAGCCAAGCTGGAGCCCCCAGACTGGTGCCAGCCCCTCTCCCTCCCTGGGGCTGAGCTCCCCTCCTTGCACTGGCACAGGCAGACGTGGCTGCAGAGAGCCACAGCCCCTGGCAGCACCTGGACACTACAACCACACATGAGGGATGGGCCCTTCCTGAAGAGCGCTCTGCACTTCTGGAACAGCTACAGGCTAAAGACAAAGAAGTGAATGTGGATGATGTGAGCCCAGGGAGATCAGGATTCAGCCATTCTCAGGGTACCAGAAGAGACAGAAGACGACTTTGCCAATTCCAGCTGAAATAGCTGGATTTTAAGAAATTAAATTTGTCAGTTCATTAGTGTGTAACATAAGAATGAAAAAGGCATTTCTAATTCCTGATCTGCTAATCCACAATCCACCAATCTGCAATCCCCAGAGTCCCCAGGGAAAGAAAAGAACATCCACAGCAGCCTCATAGTGTCTCTCCAAAACTTCTAGCCAGCTCCTGCAGAGAGAGCTCAGCTACAGAGCCTTCCTCCCTGTACAAAACCTACCTCAGCAAACCTGCTGCCACCCTAGGGGGCTCAGGGGTAACAAAAATCAAACTGCACTTGTTGGAGTGAGCAAACACTGCATGTTTGGTGAGGTGCTGGGTATGATGTCCCAGGAGTTGGCTCAGCTCCTCACAGATCTGCAGGATCAGCTCATTTCCAGCTCATTTCCACTCATCAGGACAATTAGCAAGGTCTCAACCACCTTCTTAACTGGGAGGGCTGCTACTGCGTCACAGGAAGGGGTGCTGGTGCCTGTTAAAACACTGTCCTGGCTGCATTTGTGAGATGCCCTCTGTACCTTGTTCCCAGCTGATGGGCCCATGGATGCTATTTGTTATCCAGTTTGCCCAGCAAGACCAGTTCAGTGCACACACACCTGCTGAGCACACATAGCTGTGGGCCCCCAGCCACGTCCACACTTGAAACCATCATCTCCACAGCCAATTTCAACTTCCCACACCAAATCCTTCCTTAAATTATTGCCAACACTCAGCCCCATTCGGCTGCCTCAGGGGGAGGCACCCACAGGCCTCTCTTTGGCTCGTGGGCCATGGCAGCACAGCCTGTGCACAGAGGCCAGACCAGCAGTGAGCACCAGGTGGGAAACTGGGAACCCCCTGGGGCTGCCACCACTGCCCTTGACCATCCCCCTTCATGCCATTTCCAAAAAGAAGTGCAGACATAGCTCCAGAATTTGCCCTTGCAAAGCAACTTTGCCTTCACTTGCTGCATCTCCCCAGCTCAAGAGCTGCTCAGGACCTGCTGACCATGAAAGCACCACCATGAGCAGTAAAGCCAGGGAAGCCTGGCTCCCAAAACATGATGGAGAACTCTCCTTTCTGCAGCACCTTTTTCTCCTCCTATCCAGCAGAAAATGCTGTAAACGTCAGTGGCTACAAACCTCAGAAATATCCACTAATGCTAAAGCCACCACACATAACACCACGTGGTGTTTCTTCATTATTCCTTTCCCTCTCACAGGCAAGGATGGGAAACCTGAGGAAACTGTGCAGGTCACACATGGAGCAGGAACCCAGAGCAGAGCTCAAATCCCCATTGCTCCACATTGCTGAGTTTTTTGAAGTGTGCCTCACAACACTCCCCTGCTCCCTGCTGAGCTCCCTGGACACGGGAGCCATCGTGCCCAGCCACAGGAGGCTCGAGGCAGGAACAGCAGCTCATTACCCAAGCACATCATCCACACAAGGACCCCGACACACCACCATCCCTCCCTGCCCCCAGCCCACACCTGGGCCACCCTGCCCTCCTCCAGCCACAGGTCCCACCAGGAGGGGACAGCTCGGGGCTGGCTCTGCCAGGTGACAGCTGTATGTCTCCCCCTGAGCTCTTCATGCCTGCTGAATTGATCCCCAGGTGCTGCCAGGGCAGGACCAAGCCCTGATTCCACTGCACTCTTGAAGGTTTCAATTATTCATAAAGCCAATTCCATTTTGGGCTCCATCTGTCTTTATTCCTTCAGGGACTAATAATGCCACACCGTGTGTTTTCACACACTAGCTGAACTGAAATTAAGACAGATTTCAATATCAGGAAGTACCTGAGAAGAAAATGCATTTTTTAAAAAGAAATCTCAGAGTCGTTACTGTTCTCAGCTTGGAAAAAACACCTTATTAAGTAAAACCAGCGGGGTATTAATTTGGAAAACAACTAAGGTGAGTTCCTGCTCATTGCAAAATATGCAAACAAACAAAAATCATATTTAGGGGCTTTTATGACAAAGTATGTATGGAAATATAACACAACCTGCTTCCAGAAGCAGAGGAGGAACATGCAGAGGAGCTCACACAGGCTCCCATGTGCAGCCCTGAGCAGAGGGATGCTGGCAGCAGCATCCAGGCATGGCCCAGCACCCAGGAACCCTCTCCAATCCTCCCTGTTGCAGTGACAGAAATAGATAAAACCCAAGAACCCTTGTGGTTCATCGTGTATGGCAGGTTTAAGCTGCTAAAGGCTTCAGGAAACCTCATTTACATGTCAGCACACTGTTGGCACCTGGGTTTTGTGTTCCTTCCTCTGCAATCCCCCCACGGGGCCTTTCCAGCCAGCCAGGCCTCCATGTCCACTTCAATAAGGCAATTCCCATGTGGATCTGGGGGGTTTGACAAAACAACAGCCCTAATTATTGATCTCAGCAGATGCAGCTACGGATTAATGATCTGTCCCTTGGAACTGCCACTGCAGGGCTGTGCCCATTGTCCCCTGGCTGTCAGTCTGGCAGCACCCTCCTCACCCACATGGAGGTGTTGTCCCACATGGTGACAGCTGAGGCTGGGATGTCCAAAGCCAGCTTCAGGATGATTAACACAAGGGAACAGTTATGGTGAGCCCCAGGAGGGAATAACTGAGGGAGTCATGACTGTGGGGAGCAGCAGTGACAGGACATTTAGCATGACCCACATTTCGCCTGGGCTCCAGCTAACACCACCTCACTGCAGGAAGAACCCTTCCTCTCTCTCATGCCCTGTGTTCAAGGCATTCAGGGAAAAAGGAGAGACAGTCTGGAAAGGATGTTTGCAAGAAATTATACGATATGCTCTGCATTGAATTCATAAGAGACATGTGAGATGTGAGAAGTGCAGAGCGCTGAGGGGCACGAGGATTCTGATGGAAGCCAAGATCCTTTGATGGCAGCCTTCTGGAACTGGCTGCAGTACCTTGGAAACTCATTAAATGCAGCAGAAAGGACAAGTGATGTACATCTATTGATGTTCTGAGCAGCAAATTAGTTTTCAAATCTATTCAGGGCTCCTGCAGTGGCACCGAGGGGCCGAGCCTCGGTGGGGAGCAGCTGTGAGAGCGTTCCTCCAGCCCATGTGGGGACACAGCTGCCCTCAGGGAGGGGCTGCCACGGGCCCAGCTCCCCTGGGACATCAGGTGGCCACAGACAGCTGTCCTGAGCATCAGGGCCCAGAGGGCTGCACGGCTGCCAGGGAGTCATCCCCTCCCAAAACATGCCAGGCTGCTCTGAGGGCCTCTGCTGGACATCTCCTTTCAAGCAGAAAAAAAGATTATCTAAAACAAAGGGGCATCAAAACCCAGCTCAGAAGACACAGAATGTCAGCACCTGAGGGAAGAGCAAGTAGTTAACAGTGATGAGGAGTTTCTTCAGAAAGAGATAATTTCCAGTAAGTTGTTGTTTTGTCTCATCATCCCATGCAAACACCTGGAGAGCCTCAAAGCAGCGGAGGTTGGCAGCAGTCTGGTGGAAGGCCTGAGGAGCTGTCTGCATGAATGAATAATCACCTGTTTCAAGGAATCTTTCAGCACATGAATAGACAGATGAGAGAAAACTTATCAAAGCACTGTATTAAGAGAACAGATAGGCTGGGAGATGCCAGCCTGGAAAAGAAGTTGATCCCTCTTCAGTCAGGACAGCCAAGGGCTGTTCTTGGATGCCACGGGAGCCTGCAGTTGCTGGTTTGTGTTATTTTGCCTCCTGTGAAAGATCTGCTGCCCTCTCCCTCAGCACAAGGAGAGGAATGGGAAAGAAAATATGGCTAAATCCAGAAGAGAGGCTACAAGAGGAATCGGCAGCCCCCCAACATCCCTCTGACAGCCCAGTTCTGCCAGTTGGCAATGAAATCCAACAAAAGCCACCATCAGAAAGGGCTAGGAGGGTGCAGGCAGCAGGACCTACAGAGGCAGAGATGGGATCTGCACCCTTCCATAGCAAAGAGCAAATGCAGGTGCCTCCTCTTGGTGAGTGCTCTACACCTATTGCTTGGAGGGGATGCAGAGAACATGCCAAGACCTGGGAAAGTCACAGCAGGTCAGGAAAATAATGTAGGTGGTTAGGGAGGAAAATCTCTGAAGCCTGTGAAGGCATTAGCAGAGTGTGCAGGCTATAGTAAAAAGGATAAACAGAAAACATAGGATCACAAAATCATGTAGGCTGGAAAAGACATCCAAGATCATCAAGGCCAACCATTAATCTCACACCACCGTGTTCACTGCTAAGCTGTGTCCCTAAGTGCCAAATCTGTGCAGCTTTTCAACCCCTCCAGGGTTGCTCCAGTACTTCACAACCCTTTCAGTGAAAAAAAATTTCCCTAATCTAAACCTCCCCTGGCAGAACCTGAGGCTGTTTTCTCATGTCCTACTGCTTGTTACTTGAGGGTAGAGACTGACCCCTGCCTGGCTCCACCCTCCTGCCAGGGAATTGTAGAGAACAAGAAGGATGAATGAATAGTGGCTGAAGAGACAGAGGAATACATATTGTGTCCAGCTACAGAACCATGTCTGCACTGGGAAACAGCAAGTTTGGGCTGGTTTTTTTGGCAGAAAGTGATTAGGTAACCAGCCTGAACATGTATTTTAAATGGAAACCACCACAATAACTCAAAGGCTTCAGCAGAGAGCATTTACTAAACACGATGAGACAGAAACAACATGTTTTATATAATGCATGAGCTGGCTGTGATGAGTCTTTCCCTCCCTGCTGAAGTTCTGCTGGAGCAGCTTCCTGGTGCTCCCCATGTCTGTCACAGCCCTGGGCAGCACTGGCTGTTCTGTGGGGCTGTGTTTGCAGGGCAGGACACCTCCCACAGCTCTCAGAGCACCAGCAGCTGTGGACTGAGGAGACCCTGCAGGCTCTGGGAGCACCCAGTGCTGTGTGAAGGACTCAGGAGGACAAGGCCACCTGCCTGACCCCGGGTAAGGGGGAGAAGCCAGTGGAGCCCAGTGCTGGGGGAGTGTGTGGGAGCTCACTGCCCACATGGGGTGTGAGGCCAAACACACATTTCATCCCCACTGCTTGGCCTCTGTGTCCTCTCACAGCACCAGCCCAAGTCAGAGAACTCACTGCAGAATTCCCCTGTTTTACAGAAAGGACAATGTCCTCAGCCTAAGCCCAGTCCCTCAGCTGAGGCCAAGGTGTCCATTCCCTCTCCAGCAGCCACAGGCACCTGGGAAAACACACCTGGCACAAGACAAGGGCCTGCCCCCACCCCCTGCCACTCCCAGCCATCAGCATTGCCCCAAATATTTCTCCCTAAAAACCCAGGAGCAAACCTTGGATTCTAGACTTTTCCCTCCTTGTCTTCCTGAGAGCGCAAGGATGGCAGTTTACTCTCTAATTGTTAATTACACTTCCTTGTTAGATTTCAGAGGCTGAAAAATATTTAGGGATTTATTCTTCTGTGTAATTAGCCACAATGATGAAGCACCCATTTATACTGCACTGCAGTTTTTGTTAAGGTTATTCATAATGGGAAAAGGCTAAATAGGTTGAGTTCATCATCATTACAGAAAAAAACCTGAGGTGACCCAATCAAATTAATTTGAAATTAAGTGCAGTGAGGCTGATAACTTCACACAAGTCAGGAGTTTGAATGAAAATAGAGGAGACAATCTACAAAGCAAGAAATTATAAGCAGTCAAAGAGTGGAGCTGGAATTACTGCAACTGGAAGATGGCAAACACATGGTGTGGGCAAACAGGGCCACAGAAAAAATCAGGGAAAGTGGATAAAGAGATGGGCAAATACTGCAGGATGTAAAAGGAAAAGCTGGAGGAGGAAGGGATGAAGATGGATTGGAAATAAATGGGTAGGGACAGTGCTTGTTAAGCTAACCAGATTTATTTCTCTGCACAGAAATTCTTATGTCCTTACAAGACAGCATTGAAGCAAGGTCTTTAATTTTACTTTTCCTGGGTTTATTGCTTGGGCCTCTGTGTTATTTAAGCAAGCACCAACCAGTTTCAGTGCACAGGTGGACCTAACTCAAACCCCTTAAATCTGGTGGAAGCTCTTTCCTCTTGTCAGAGGCATCCTGGAGGGGCTGCTGCTTCTCTAACAGAGCAGGGAAGTCTTGTGCTCCGGGAAAATGGGCACCACCAGGGGACTGCTGGACGGGGCAAGGAGACAGCATTGCCACATCCCTCTTCCCTCAGAAAAAACAATGGAAAAGCAGAAGCAAAACCAGGTGGACCCCATGATGCTGAGCTCTGTTGGACACCCCGGCACAACAGCAGGAATCAGAGCCCATCACTCTAGGAGCTTCTCTGAGGTTTCTCTTGAGAAGTAAACACATGTTTTGTGCCTCTCTTGGCTTTACCAGAGTGGGGCAAGCTCTGAACGAGCCTCACAGTTGGTGATACAAATAATAGTAAATGGGGTATTCAGGATGCACATGATCATCCCTTAAGGGGTTTAATCTCTGGGAAACAGCTAAGACAATCCATGGAAAACTCTTGTGTGTGGCTACAGGATCACGCTTCAATTCTCACCAGTGATGAGTTTACTCCCAAGCCTTTACCAAGCCCTGTGACATTATTTTAGCACTCAGGGCCAAAAGGGAACAGTGAGAGCCCAGCAGTGCTGGGCTTGTGGGCAGAGGCTGTGCTGGGACTGTCCTGTGCCCTTCTAGGACACATGGTAGATGTCAGCTTGGACCATCAGTGGGACATCCTTGTCCCTGGCCACCCCACAGGGTGGGCTTTGGAAGGTCTGGCCAAAATGCCACGAGTCTCTCACTGCAGCTGCACAAGTGGCCGCCCTCCCAGTTCCCCACTCGGGCCAGGCCAAAATCTCACCTTCTGAGCCTTCTGCCTTGTCCCCATGAAATGCAAACTGCTTCCCTTTGCCTTGAAGGTCCTACAGCTTAACTTCTCTCCATCCTCACCTCCAACTCATCCCTAAGTACACAGGGAGCGTTTGGGATAAAGCTTCAAGAAGTCATTCAACATAAATTATTATTCCCCTTCTAAACAGATTACAAAAATCCTTTTATTACAAAATACTGAAATGTTCAAATGATTGGTGTGGAAAAACGTTTCCTGTAGGTAAAATTTTCAAAAATGGAGGTTTTATTCGCACACATAATCCTTTCTGGCTAACATTTCCACTCTTGTGAAACATGGAGATACAGATTGCACAGAGGCCTGGCTGTGCCACGAACAAAGGGAGATGCTGCCTGTAAATAGCTCAGAGGACATCAGAAGACACTTCTCTCATCAGCAATCTTTTTTAGCTTAATATAGCTCCTCTTTGCATAAAACATTGACTTTTTTGTAATGTTTGGACCCAATGGTGCAAATGCTGATTGTCATGTGAAGATACTGGAGTGTACCTTCAAAATATGCAGGAACATTTTACAGACAGTAGTTTCACTTGCCTCCAAAATGCTGGATCTTAATATTTCATACTTATATATATTAAATGTTAGTACCACAGGATAAATTCTAACATGATTTTATGCTAATGCAATCACTGGAAATCCAGATAATGCTGTGTATTGGCATATACTGTTAGTGACTTATGGATACCTAAATGTACAACCCCACATGCCTAGCAATTATTTTTGTTAGTGCATTTAACTTTTATTTGCAATCAGAGCACTTGAGGATTGTTCAAATGAAGTTTACTTTTGCAAACTGCTGAATGGAGAAACATTTTGTTAAAGGCTTAAAAACAGTAAGAGTGTGATGAGGTTTTAGACTTGCAATAAGGGCACTGCTCAGAGAACTCCACCAGATGGAATGATGTTTGATTTGGTCACAAACTCAGCAATTAAAACCCAAATGCCTGAAGTGAAGGACATACAAGAGAAACATGAGATGAAACCTTGATTTCCTCCCTGTCAAGTGAAGATATCTGCCTCTCCTATGGCAGAGGCTCCCAGAGGCAGATGGATGCCAGGAGGTCAGACCCTGGCAGCTGGACCTGGGACCGAGGTCCCAGTCATGCTGTGCTATGGCTGCTTTTCAAGTCTGCTTTAAGCCAAATAAATAGGAGCGATAATATCAGGAAGGGGAAATCCTGAGCTGGCCCTGTTGTGCCTTCTCCTCCTGCTGCCTTTGCTGATCCAAGTCTTGGCCAGCCCCCTGGCCTGTTGGCTCAAGATGCTGATCCCCTGGAAAACCTTTTTGTTCCAATGGGCTTCCAGCACAGCCAGAGCTCTGAGCCAGGTCCTGGCAGGGCCATGTGCAGGCAGGACCTGGGAGCTGCAGCTGTTTGTTCCATCCCTTACCTGCTTGACTACCTGAGCAGAGTTAAGGACAGTGCAAATCAGGAGAAGATCTGGGTATTTCTGAGAGCTGAAAAGTTCTGGATGTGTCCCAGGCATGTCTGGAATCACTCTGTGTCCAGTGGTTTCCTCCTGTGTTAAACACTTGTCTACAGACAAGGCCAAACTCCCTCTTCCAGACTGAGCTGTGCCAGGAGTTACTGACCTCCTGTGCCAGGCTCTGGAGCTGCTCTCATCATGCCCAGATTTCCCTCTGGGAATGTTTGCCTGGCTTGAAACCACTGGCCTGAGCCAGCCTGCCTGAAGAGACCTGGGAGGTGGCCACAGACCCATTTGGTGAGCAGCAGACCATTGCCTCTTCCCAGGCTCAGCATCCAGCAGAGGATCTGACACCAGCCCCAGGCACACAAGCACAGAGCAGATAGTGTCCCTGCAGCCCAGCGAGCTGTGACACCTCTGGGAATTTACTGGAAAGCCCTACCACCTCTCTAAGGCTCTCAGGAACAACCATGAGGGAAGGAAATAAAAAACAAGCCCTCAGAAAAACACAAAATGCTGTGTGAAGTACATGAAATGCCCCCAAGAGTTTAACTAGAGCATGGAGTAAGCTGAGAAAATGTATGAACAAACGAATTAAACAAGTGAGCACACAGCGGACAAGTTGGCATGTAGGTGTCTACTGAGAAAGTTTAAGCACAGCAAGGGGAGAAAAAGCAAACTCAAACCAAGGCATAATATCCCTCACATTTTGGAGCAGAGCTCTCAGACCATGTATCATCCAAACCACTCCAAATTACCATCTGCCAGAATGTCCTTCAAAGAAAAAAGGTCCACAAGTTTGCAAAGCAGCAGTTTAATGTTGTCATATCAGATGAGAGGCTCTCTCCAAAGAAGATTTTTGCACTTGAGTAAGAAACACTACACAAAAGTGTGACTCTCGTGGCCACTGCTACACTGTCAGGTACCATGAGACAATGAATTTTTGGAGTCCTGGCCATGTCATGGCAGGTACATCTGGAAAGAAGCTCTTTAGCAGCCCCTGTCATTTCATAAGTTACCTGCAAATGTTTCCAGATCCTCTGCATGATCTTCTCTGTATGCAGAAAGAGTCTACATAAAGAACCTGAGCAAACCACTCTGGTATTGTTTCAGAGACAAAGATACACCAGAATATGAAGAGCAGGTTTTGTTTCTCATGTATCTTCCTGTCATCCCTAAATCAGGCTCTGTTTCAGACTAGAAGCTGGATCCTTCCCTGGTATAAACCTGGGTACCTGCTCCTGTCCACGAGGCCCATCACTCCACACGCTGAGGGCCAACTGCATTGCATATGAGATTGCCAAGTAAATGCAGGTCTGTGCATGCACCATGTGTTAGACTAGGCCATAAATAATTTATGATGCTGGAGAAGGTGACTGTATTTTTAGGTGTAGAAATATGCAGATAAAACAGTCCTTACCTTCAATTTTCACTCTGCACTTCTGATCCTGAATTTGAGTCCATCCAATGCGTTTCTAAAGCCTCTGCACCTCTGAATGAGCAACACATCCCCTGCAAAGCCCCAAAACCCATAAATCAAAAAAGGGGCACCAGGAAAACCCGTGGAGCCCACAGGATACCTCCTGCAGCCAGCACTACACAGGATGCCCCAGCATAAGGAAGAGCAGGCTCCTTCCCCTGAACCTCAAACATTCTGCAGGTCAGTCTCCTCTGGATTCTGGCTGCTGACCCTTATTCCTGACCCCACATCTAATCAACACGCCTTTGATGTCAGAGGCACGTGTTCATGGGGCCCAAATCTCTCTCTAAACACCACGGGAGCTGCTCAAATCAGCCCCTTGCCATCCTGAGGCAGCCCAGGAGCAAGGATGAGGAAGAAAAAAGGTGCTCACTGGCGTGCTTGTAACTGTACCCTCTGTTACATCTTCCCCCAGAGAGAGCTGTCAGTGGGACAGAAGGAGAATTATTCCTTCCTTGGACTTTGTAGAAACAGGGAGCCCAGGGAAACCAAGAAACAATCATAGATTTGACACCACATTACTTCTGGATGTGTCCAATGAGCAAGATAAGGACACACTGAGGAGAAGGGGAAACAGATGTTGCAAGGGCGAGGAAGGGGACAAGACAGTTTTGTGGTGTGTCACAACACAGCTTTTGGTCTCTGCTATCAGAAATAAACCAAGGGAGGTGGAGAGAGGCAGAGAGCCCAGGTGAGGGCAGGTCTCACCTGGACAGGGCAGCTCCCAGGACAAAGGCAGCGTGTTCCTTCAGCGAGGCCTCGCTGCTGTTCAGCCCCTCGATCACCAGCCGGAGCCCACCCATGGACAGGAAATCCTTGGCATTGTCCACCTGGGAGAGAGCAGCTTCCATCAGCACAAAGCCCCAGCCCCTGGAGAACATCTCCCTTTACACCCACAGCATCCCTTCCCTCCTGCTCTGACCAGCAGGGAGTTTTATAAGGAATTAAACATCCGAGGGAATGGCTGTGGCTGAGCTTAGCACAGCCCTGCCCACGAGCAGAGATGTCACAGCTGCCCAGGCACAGTGTCCTTGTGGGAGGACATTGTCACACTCAGAAGGCATCACTGGAAACTCAAATACTTAGATTATGGCTATCAAAACTGCTCTTGACATGTATTTTGGCAATTCAGGTGGTGTCAAAAACTCGATATATCTGCTGATGTCAAAAAACTCCAGCTCTTTGCTCTCCCCTGAGCAAGCCTTTACTAGGGATCCAGGGAATTGCATGTTTTGCAAATGAAGTTAATTAATTGATGCTGTAATTGTAGCACCAGGAGTCAGGGATGTTTAGGAGCCTGTCAGTGCCAACAGGGTGCAAAGGGGGCATGGGAGCAAGTAGCATGGGCAGTTCTGGGAGTTCTCCATGAGTTCCATCAACAACTTCCCATGGACAAGGAAGGAAAAAGCCAGTCCCAGCTTGGAGGGGTCATCCAGGAGCTTCCCCAGGGAGCAGCCCCACAATGACTTTTCTAACCAAACAATAATGGATTAACTGCCAGTAGGGAAAAGTTTGCACATTAGTGGGAATTCCTCAGCCTCTGGCTCTAAGTGGATCAGGGGCTAGCCAGGCACAGTCCCAGCGGGCATCTGCTCTTGGAGAGGAGATCAGAAAAGGCTCTGAGTGCTCACAGACAAAATTTAGAGAAACAGCACAAACTACTTCAAGTACAAAATTCAGTCCAAAGTCAAATCAATGCATTTTGGTATTCAATGATTTTTTTTTTCAGTTTAAAAGAGGATCTGATGAATGCTCAGAACTGCCTGCACAGAAAAATCAGTTTCTGCCTGCACAGAAAAATCAGGTTTAGAAATTCGACATATCTCTCTGAAAGACAGGGACACAACAGCAATCATTGGCTGATGGAAACAGAATATAAAAATGAGTTATCAGCAGGGCAAGCCGACCCCCTGATGAGGTGGAACAGGACCACAAGCCATGCAGGGCATGTGGGACCCTCTTCTAGTCAATGACTTCATGCTCAGTGTTATATTTATCTCAACCATGTACCTTCATCAAAATTGGCCCTAAGTCAGATATTTCAGGTACCCAGGAGAAGAAGAAGCTTTGTGTCCTACAGGTCTGTCGTTACCAACCAAAGCAGGACCTGGGGAGCTCCAGCTCATCTCTGCTCCCCAGTGAGACAATACCCACCTGTCCCTCTGCAAAGCTGCTCTGTGCAGGTCTGCTGGGGCTGATTCAGGATTTGCAGCAGCTTTTGTATCCTTTCAGATGCTGTTCTTTAAACTGTCCCTATAAACCAGGCCTGCCAGAGCTCTCACTTTTCTGCAGACCCATCTTTATCTACAAAGAAATCTATGCAGCAACCCAATTTCAGCTGCCAGTGGGTCCTTTTATTACTCAGCCTCTGTAAAAACTGTGCTGGAATCAGACATTGACTTCTGCATGAGAGGGAATATATGGACAGGCAGGAATTTGCATCCAGCAGCTGGAGTGGTAAAACCATCCCCTGCTGTAACCTCAGCAGCACCAGAGTCCTTTGTGCTGCCCCAGCGTCAGTGAGACACCACAACAGCAGAATGTAAATTGTGCTGTTGTGCTGTAAAGCTTATTCTGAAGATGTGTTTATCTTTTTTAACCAGAGTCTGTTGTGAGAGCTCCAGTTCTAAAACTAACAAAATCCCCAAACTTAACAACTTGAAGGTATTAACCTCTCTGGGGAGCAGTGGATGCTGCAAGGCAGCAGCTTCTACCTCACTTCAGTCCACTGAAATCAGCACAGAAGAAAAACCAAAGATCAAAAGAGCTCTTGAGTAAAGTACACAGGCAAAGCAGGCGAGGGGAGGGATGGGAGAAGAGCAAGTATGACAGCAGTTATTCAGGGAGCAGGTTTGAATTGGAGGAGAAAGAAAATAGAGAGGGAAGGTGAGAGAGAAAATGTTAGAAAACAAGAGCGAGGGAAAGCAACATGTCAACTGCACATGATGGAGAGGAAATTAGCAGAGAGAGATGGTGTAGCATGTCAGAGCAGAGGAGAGGGGAAGATAAGCAGAGTAAATAATTGAGAGAAAGAGCCTGCAATGCCTGAGAACGGGTCTTGGCTCCACACACTGCTGTGCAAGCACCGTGAATGTTGTTTATGAGTTATGCTCTGCCCTCTTCACATTTGCATTTGGGTTTTACGTGTTACAGATAACCCAGCAAGCCAAACCTTCCTACTCCTTCTCCAAGATGGGCTCCCAAACATGCCAAGCTGAATCGTGGCTGAGGAGAAGCAAACCAGAGCTGACAACCAAAAGCTGAGCAAAGGCAGAGCCCTTGGGCTGACTCTTCAAAGGCAGGAGAGAGCATCTCCCCGGGCTGGGCACCAGCCATGGCTCCCACGGCACGCTCCGAGGCACAAGCTGCCCCGCACCCACTGCTCCAGGGTGACCATGGCACAGAGCAGGGAGCAGCCTTTGCTTGCACACCCTCCAGGGCATGGCCTTTTCCACTCCACAGGGCATCCCGTGTCCCGGAGACAGCAGCAGGATGACCGGGAGCTGAACAGTTCTGAAAAGCCACGGCACGGCATGGTACTGCTCTGATGGAGGCTGGGGAAGGTGGGACTTGCAAAGTGGCCCTACACAAGTCCTTGGCCACCCACATCTGCAAGGATCCCCTGCTCCCACAGCAGGGCTGTGACTCGCTGCAGAGGAGTCCTGGCAGTTCAGCCCTTCCAGAGTTATGTGGCACCAGCATCCTTTGGCTGCTGTTCAGTAATTACATTAAGCCACTGCTGCTAAAGTCAGTCCCAAGCAGAGATAACGCTCTGGACGCATTCAACTGACTGGAAGAAGAAAGAGGAGGAAAAGCCATGCTGGCTTAGAGACAAGTCATATTTCTTATCAGCTTCCTGCCTGACGAGAAGGTGCTGCCCAGCCATCTGCCCCGGCAGCGCGGGCACAGAGCAGCACTGTGATCGGCGCACAAAGGAGCCCCTGTGCTCCTGCCAGCCTCCTGCCATTCCCCCTCTCTGACCCCTTTGATGCTGCATGTGCTTCCCTTTGATGCTCCAGTCCCTGCTCCTCTGCCATTCTGAAACTGTTTGCCCCATCCTGTGCTGCAGGGATTTTCTGCTGGAATAGTCCAGATCGCTATGCTGGAATTCAAGGCATGCCAGGGCATTTGGGGGTTACTTTTTAGCACAATGGCCTGATGCTCTGGCACCCTTAATCAGGCAAGATTAGCCCTGAGTACAAATATGAAGCTCTTTGGGTGCCCATTGTTCACAGTTGTTCTCTGAGTCACACAGATGCCGTCAGTGACACAAAAGCAGGGAGAACAAACAGCAAGGAAGCCTCTGCACGCCCACAATGACAATTCAGAGTGGAAGTTCAAGACAAAGAGCCCTGGAAATAACACTTGTATCAGCTGGCACATGGACTCTCTCTCTCACAGCAGCAACACTTCAGCTACCTGCCTCCAAATACCACATTTGGTTCAACAAGTGCTGTTCCAGTGAAAGGGCTTGCACTGGCACCTCCCAAGAGTTGTCCTGTTCACCCTCTGAAATGACAAAGTGCCATTGGAAACTCTCCCAGCGCACTCCAGACTCTCCCCAGTCACTGGGGAGGGAGAAGCCAAGTCCCTTCCCACACGGCAGAGCAGAGGCTGGATGCCCAGACACCCTCCCAGGGGTGGCACCAAGGCAGGCACCAAGCCCAGGGGAGCAGAGCTCTGTGCCTGCAGCTGCATCCAAGGGGAGGTAGGAATGTGTGAGCTGAAAGCAGAGCAAGAGAGATCAGAGAGAGGGGGGAAAAGTGTGAGCACAAACCCGAGGAAGCGAGATGCCAGGAAATATGTTCACCCTCACACAGAGCTTATTAGCACAGCGAGGCTCTGCTTGCCACTGCTTACTCACACCAAGACAAAATAGGGGGTTTTGGGTGGCTGTCACCTTTCCTGGTACAAAGACGTTCTCTGTGAACTGATATAAAGGCACCTACCATCAACCACGGCAGCTTTCCATGGAAGCAGAGAGAAAATAATTATTTTCTGAGCAACCACCACTCTACTTACACAAAAATGGCAGCTAAAACGCCATTTTGTAACATTAAGGAGATAAAAAAGGAAAAAGAGAGGATAAGAAAACCAGCCTGAGAACAGACAACAAATCAGGCAACCACCAGAATACTGCTGGCTCCTGGCACAAGCGATGATTAATTCCAACCTGGATATAAAATAAGCCTGCACTAGTCCTCTGCTGTCTGTTATTGTCCCAGGATTATGGTAATTAAGCAATTTGTATTACCTGATACTGATAAGAAAAATAAAGCCCTGTTTATGACACCGTATCCCCTGGATTTTACACGGTAGTTACTGAGGCATTCTTGTTACCTGGTGAACATAATATTCGAGATCATAAAGCGCCGCGACTTTATCATCCAGCGTGGAGGCAGAGCTGTTGAATTTGCTGATTAATTTAACCATAATTTCATAATCTGTTTCTATCTTCATGTTCAGCTTTTCAAACTCCTCCTTCAGCTGCCCTGTGGGCCGGAACTTCTTCCTCACCTCTTCCTCTCGGGCCTTGGAAACAAAAGGAAGAAAAACCAGATGTGAGATAACAAGATAGGAGATGAAGAGAGACAAGACAGACACAGAAAGGAATGCCAGCCCCAAAATTCACAAAGGGAACCTGGCTGTCTGTGCCAATGGATTTATTGCTCTACATCAGAGGTGCAGGGGCAGGGTCCTTCTGAGAAGCCCAGGAACCCAGTTAGCTGTGATATACCCACAATATGAGAGAACAGTAGAGCTCTGTGCACCACTTCTACATCTCTACAGCATTTGTGCACTATTTCTACATCCCATTTCCATCCAATTCAACATCAAGCCCACAGGCAGCAGTACTGCTATTCTCTGCTTGACTGCAAGTGGATCTTCTCAAAACCTGGCTGCAAAAAGCCCTGAGGCACCTCCCTGATCTTACAGCTGAACCTCTCTGGAACTGGACATGAGGCTGGAGAGCTCCAGAGGTCCCATCCAGCCCAAAGTGCCCAGTGACTCCAACGAGTTCTCAGACACAGACAAAGATGCTTTTGCCTTTCCAAGTGTTGAGCAAATTCCTGGAAGGGTCTATCTCCTAGGGAGAAGTGTGAGGACAGAAGCTGTCAGAAAGGGAGGCAGAAGGAGCAGTGATAAGCTGGGGGCAGCTGACATGCTGTGCCATGGGGCTTGGCCAGCACACAGCCTGTCCTGAGCTCATCTCCCTCGCAGTAACAGCACCCCAAGGGCTGCCCTGAACAGAGAGCTGACACAAAACATGTGGTGAGGAGGAAAGGCTCTGCCAGAGATCTCAGAGAGCCCCAGAGGTGCAGGAACATCAGCACTGGTGGCACTGGGGACAGAGCCTGCTGCTGCAGGGCACAGAAGCAGCAGAGAGGCCATGCTGGAGCTGGGCTGCCCCAAGGACAGGAGAAAGGCAGAAAGCCCCTTTTGGAAGGCATTTGTCACAAATGCCAAGATGTGTTTGTATGCGGAGTGAGCCTCAGCTGGAGGGTTTGCACTGTCCTGCTCCCCATGAGGGATCAGAGAGGGCTGGAGGAAAATCAAGTGAGCAATGGAGGTGAAAGCTGTGTCAATGGAATGATAAATTACCAGAGGTACCACACCCAACCCATCCCTCTCCGAGCTGCCTCTGCCGGAGCACAGAGAGGCTCGGTGTAACTCCATTTCCTCTGACACTGAGCCTTCAGGGATGGATTTGCTCTCTGCAGGAGTGACTGCAAATGGAATACTTTAGGTCCATTAGATGTAGCTGCTTTTAGCCCAGTTGCTGGGACAAAAGCTATTCTAACAGGGGGTTTTAATATATGGCTTATTTTCACCTAATAGAGTATCACTAATTTTTGTATTTCAATGATCCTCATTTCCAGCAGCCCTTTTCAGCAGCCCTGCAATCAATCAGCAATGCTGCTATGGAAATGATCTCCAGCAAATGAAATCATGCCATGCTGCCACATAAGGGAAGAAAAAGCCTTTCTGTGACACCAGAACTTTAGAGCCTTGACTCCTCTTTCAGTTTTTGTTTGAGTGAGCCAAGACCAAGGCAGCAGGAGGAGCGAGGGTTAAAGAAATACTGCTGAGGGGGAGAAGGGAAAGAGGCTCTGATGTACCTGATGAGTCACACATCTTCCCACCTATTTACTTTGGGTTGTGGGTTGTTTTGTAACTAAATGGACAACTTGGAGCTTGTGTAAGGAAACGTCAGCTCCTGCTTCACCATGGCCACTTGGGTTTTGCTATCCAGAGCACAAGGTTGGAAACCCAAAGCAAGGAGAGTAAAGGGAAACACCCTCTGTAAATACCGTCAGCTGCAATCCAGTTCCCTTTGGGGTCTGTAGACATTTTTGTGAATTGAGCTGCAGTGAAACAGATAAATTACATTGTTCAGAGCAGCTGTGGCTGCCCCTGGATCCCTGGAAATGTCGAAGGCCAGCTTGAATGGGGTTTGGAGCAACCTGAGATAGTGGAAGGTGTCCCTGCCCATGGCAGGGGTGGGACTGGATCAGCTTTAAGGTCCTATCCAACCCAAACCACTCACAGAATCTTCGAGTCATACAGAAAAGTCAGGGAACAATATCACTAACAGGTTAATAAAGGTATTTCAGGTCCATATTCACCACAAAATTAGTTTACACAGTGTTTTCCAAGCAATCATTTTAACCATTGTGTTTCAGCAGAGTGTAACAGGGTGTTTTCAGATCCCTGCAATGTGCATTGCTTTAGAAATGGGAAACTCACCTTCCTTTCTGCCTTCTCAATTTCCTTCATTTTAGCCAAGGCCTTTTTGAGCTCCTCAGATGTGAATGAATTTGCATCAAGATGAACCTTGCCCAGCCTTGCAGAAGAAACAAAACAAACAAGAACATGTAATGAGTGAAAAACGGCCTCAATTCTATTTTCACTGTGACATTCTAGCAATGGCTAAGGGCAGGAGGAAAGGAATGAAAAAAGCTACCATACTCAAGAAAAGATTAGTCTCAGTGCTGGATTCTGTGTCAGGCTCACAGACATCTCCCCCTGACAATATAGGGCTCTGCTGACCAAAATTCTCGGATCCCACCACAATAAAAACAGCTGATGAATTGATACCTCAGAATTTCGTGTTGCAATTCAGGAACCACCCCAGCACCACTGTATAACTGCAGAGGGCCTACAAGCTTCAACTTGCAGATTTCAGCTTATGAACATTGTACAGAGAGTCACAGGAGACCTCAGCACCTTTCCAGTGAGGGAAGGGACTACAGAGAAGTGGGAGAGGACTCTTGGTCAGGAAATTTAGTGACGGGACAAGGAGGAATGGGATCAAACTGCAAGAGATGGAAGAGATTTGATGATGGGAAGAAGTTCTTTACTCTCAGGGTGCTTGTCCCTGACACAGGGACCAGTGCAGAGAGGCTGTGGATGCCCCATCCCCAGCAACATCCAAGGCCAGGTGGGACAGGGGCCGCAGCAACCTGCTGTGCAGGGAGCTTGCTCAGCTTGGAACCAGATCATCTTGAGGATCCCTTCCAAGCCAAACCATTCAAGGATTTGATCATTCTGCCATCCCCATCTCCAACTGAATAGCAGCCCCGAAACTTCAGTGACATCACAGCTCCCAGAGGGTTCCAGGTGGAATGTCCAGGACCTGGAAACGAGCACAGTAGACACTTCACCGGCTGCCAAGGGTCAGTTGCCGCTTGCTCTGCACTCTGACCCTCAGCGCTGAGGTGCTGCTGCTGCCTGGGCTTTTCCTGCTGCCGGCTCTGGAGCGCCAATCCCAGCAGGATGTGCTCTGCTGTGCCCATGGAGGTACAGTGCCATGCCAGGCAGGGGGCACCCGGCTTGGGCAGGCTGCAGCCACGTGGGAATGGATGGTGTGGGACAGGAAGCCCACTGGGAGATTGTGCTGCCCCTTGCAGACTGACAGAGACACTGTGGAGGCAATGGATGTGGACCAGGGCCTGGATGATGAAGAAATGATGGAGGTGGACTCCTCCTCAACTTCCATGTCCTCCCCTGTTGAGGACATGGAAGTAGACGAGGAGGAGACCATCGAGGAGATGGAGGTGGATAAGGAGGATGACACCGAGGAGATGGAAGTGGATGAGAAGGATGAGGAGGAGCCCATGGTCCTTGGATAAAGATGCAGCGCCACAAGTAAGACAGGCAGATGCTTCCCACACCCTGCCCACACACACACTGGGTCCCCTGACGCCAGGCTGGGGCTGGGCTGGATGGCCCCGCTCAGGGACACGGTGCCCGCAGGGGGCCTGGATTGTGCTGCCACAAGCACCAGCCCCGACCTGCCCTGCACTTGCCTGGGGCCACACCAGCCCTGCCAGTCCCATCCCAGTCCCTGGGGCCCAGCTCCCAGCCCTGCTGGGCCCAGTGCTGCCAGCTGAGTCCAGCTCTGCTGCTTCCTTTCATCCACGGCTCATGCACATCATGGCACAGATGCCATGCATTTGTAAATATGTTTTAAAGTTTTGAAGTTCCTGTAAATATGTTGACTACATTAGAAGTTTCCTGTAAATATGTTTTGAAGATTGTTAGCCCCTTGGATCTCATGTAAATATGTTCGGTACATTGTTTTGATGTATTTATAACGGTCGTTATAACGAAAAATATTCTGTAAATCCTAGATTTGCCGATCTTTGGCAAATAAATACTGTTTCTTTTAAAAACTGACTTCTCTTGGTCATTCCTTTGGGCACAGGCAGCCTTTGCACACTTGTGGGTTCCACTTGTTCCACGTTCCCGGGGCTGGAGGTCCCTGGGGGGGCTGGCACGGCCACTCCGGGGCTGGGGGTCCCTGTGCACAGGGGCTCCCACTGACACCACTCCTGGCACTGGGCACTGCTGCTCTTCCTGGCCTGGGGCACAGCGCTGTCCCCAGGACCTCAGCTCTCACCAGCTCTCACCCACGGGGCTCTCACAGCGCTGGCCTCTGCAGTCATGCCACCAAAGCAGGCAGCAAACCTTCAGCCACCCTTCCTGCTGCAGCCGCAGGGACTCCTGGGCCCAGAGCCGCCAGCAGGCCACAGCCATGCAAAATCCACCTGCACGCTCTTCAGGCCACCACAGACTTGGCAACTGGGCCACCTGAACCTGGGCTACTGCAGGGGCTGATCTTTAAGGCTTGGAGCTCCAAAGGCTCTGGGCTCTGCTTCCCAGCCTGCTTTGCACTGCCCTGAGCCCGCATTGTTCCAGAGACAAAAGCCAAGCCAGGGCATCCTCACCCTGCCCGCATTCCTGCTGCTGCCATTGGCCACTGGCCCCTGGGCCCCACTTGGGTGACAGCTGCAGGGACAGGGCAGCCTGTGCTGGGCAGGGGGCACAGGGCTTTGGGCCGTGGGGCTGCTGCGGCTGCTGCTGCTGCTGCTGCTGCTGCTGCTGCTGCTGCTGCTGCTGCTGCTGGGGGCCATGGGCCGAACAGGGCTCCGAGCTCAGCCCCTGCCCGGCCAGCTGCCCCCAAAGCCCCACACTCCTCGAGCATCCACATCACACCTGCCAGGGGGAAATCCCACAGGCTTCAGGAATGAAATTACCCATAGTCACTAAACCAAGGGGTCCAAGGGGAAAGTCTGCACCAGCTGATGTTTGCAGCATCTTTACAAAGGTGGCTGCAGGGCAGGTGAGATCTCCCGCGCCTCTGGCAATGCCTGCTCTGCACGTGAGCCTGTGGGGCTGCTCCCAGTGGGACACAGCACCAGGCTCAGGCCAGGCCTCAGCCCCTCACAGCTGATCCCAAGGAGCAGGCTCAGAAAGCAGTTTCAGACCACTGCATGCAGATATTTCAAAGGACTAAATGTCATTCTAGGAAGCCATCTTGCACATTTAGTTTTGGTGTCGTGGCATGAGAAACCATGAAGGTGCCTCTCAATGTGCACTCAGGGCACTTCCACTGCCATCCCAAAGGGATCACAAAGGACAGGCGAAGTCTCAGGATAAGGCAGGAACTGAGTGCACCAGGGAACCTGGCCTCTAATAAAAGGCATGAATCCAACAGCCCACCCAAACCAATGCCTTGCATGTCTCTACATTTTCCGTCTTCTCTCATCTCTCATGTCACTTTCCCCATTTTCTCTTACTGGGAGCTTGGCTTCTCTCTCTCCTGTCTACACGTTAGGCCACACGTGTGACCTTGCAGGAACAGCCTGACCCAAAGGAGAGTGGGAGAGGACTCTTGGTCAAGAACTGTAGTGACAGGACAAGGGGGAATGGGATCAAACTGCAAGAGTTAGAAGAGATTTGATGATGGTAAAAAGTTCTTTTCTCTCAGGGTGCTTGTCCCTGACACAAGGACCAGTGCAGAGAGGCTGTTGATGCCCCATCCCCAGCAACATCCAAGGCCAGGTGGGACAGGGGCCGCAGCAACCTGCTGTGCAGGGAGCTTGCTCAGCTTGGAACCAGATCATCTTGAGGATCCCTTCCAAGCCAAACCATTCAAGGATTTGATCATTCTGCCATCCCCATCTCCCACTGAATAGCAGCCCCGAAACTTCAGTGACATCACAGCTCCCAGAGGGTTCCAGGTGGAATGTCCAGGACCTGGAAACGAGCACAGTAGACACTTCACCGGCTGCCAAGGGTCAGTTGCCGCTTGCTCTGCACTCTGACCCTCAGCGCTGAGGTCCTGCTGCTGCCTGGGCTTTTCCTGCTGCCGGCTCTGGAGCGCCAATCCCAGCAGGATGTGCTCTGCTGTGCCCATGGAGGTACAGTGCCATGCCAGGCAGGGGGCACCTGGCTTGGGCAGGCTGCAGCCACGTGGGAATGGATGGTGTGGGACAGGAAGCCCACTGGGAGATTGTGCTGCCCCTTGCAGACTGACAGAGACACTGTGGAGGCAATGGATGTGGACCAGGGCCTGGATGATGAAGAAATGATGGAGGTGGACTCCTCCTCAACTTCCATGTCCTCCCCTGTTGAGGACATGGAAGTAGACGAGGAGGAGACCATCGAGGAGATGGAGGTGGATAAGGAGGATGACACCGAGGAGATGGAAGTGGATGAGAAGGATGAGGAGGAGCCCATGGTCCTTGGATAAAGATGCAGCGCCACAAGTAAGACAGGCAGATGCTTCCCACACCCTGCCCACACACACACTGGGTCCCCTGACGCCAGGCTGGGGCTGGGCTGGATGGCCCCGCTCAGGGACACGGTGCCCGCAGGGGGCCTGGATTGTGCTGCCACAAGCACCAGCCCCGACCTGCCCTGCACTTGCCTGGGGCCACACCAGCCCTGCCAGTCCCATCCCAGTCCCTGGGGCCCAGCTCCCAGCCCTGCTGGGCCCAGTGCTGCCAGCTGAGTCCAGCTCTGCTGCTTCCTTTCATCCACGGCTCATGCACATCATGGCACAGATGCCATGCATTTGTAAATATGTTTTAAAGTTTTGAAGTTCCTGTAAATATGTTGACTACATTAGAAGTTTCCTGTAAATATGTTTTGAAGATTGTTAGCCCCTTGGATCTCATGTAAATATGTTCGGTACATTGTTTTGATGTATTTATAACGGTCGTTATAACGAAAAATATTCTGTAAATCCTAGATTTGCCGATCTTTGGCAAATAAATACTGTTTCTTTTAAAAACTGACTTCTCTTGGTCATTCCTTTGGGCACAGGCAGCCTTTGCACACTTGTGGGTTCCACTTGTTCCACGTTCCCGGGGCTGGAGGTCCCTGGGGGGGCTGGCACGGCCACTCCGGGGCTGGGGGTCCCTGTGCACAGGGGCTCCCACTGACACCACTCCTGGCACTGGGCACTGCTGCTCTTCCTGGCCTGGGGCACAGCGCTGTCCCCAGGACCTCAGCTCTCACCAGCTCTCACCCACGGGGCTCTCACAGCGCTGGCCTCTGCAGTCATGCCACCAAAGCAGGCAGCAAACCTTCAGCCACCCTTCCTGCTGCAGCCGCAGGGACTCCTGGGCCCAGAGCCGCCAGCAGGCCACAGCCATGCAAAATCCACCTGCACGCTCTTCAGGCCACCACAGACTTGGCAACTGGGCCACCTGAACCTGGGCTACTGCAGGGGCTGATCTTTAAGGCTTGGAGCTCCAAAGGCTCTGGGCTCTGCTTCCCAGCCTGCTTTGCACTGCCCTGAGCCCGCATTGTTCCAGAGACAAAAGCCAAGCCAGGGCATCCTCACCCTGCCCGCATTCCTGCTGCTGCCATTGGCCACTGGCCCCTGGGCCCCACTTGGGTGACAGCTGCAGGGACAGGGCAGCCTGTGCTGGGCAGGGGGCACAGGGCTTTGGGCCGTGGGGCTGCTGCGGCTGCTGCTGCTGCTGCTGCTGCTGCTGCTGCTGCTGCTGCTGCTGCTGCTGGGGGCCATGGGCCGAACAGGGCTCCGAGCTCAGCCCCTGCCCGGCCAGCTGCCCCCAAAGCCCCACACTCCTCGAGCATCCACATCACACCTGCCAGGGGGAAATCCCACAGGCTTCAGGAATGAAATTACCCATAGTCACTAAACCAAGGGGTCCAAGGGGAAAGTCTGCACCAGCTGATGTTTGCAGCATCTTTACAAAGGTGGCTGCAGGGCAGGTGAGATCTCCCGCGCCTCTGGCAATGCCTGCTCTGCACGTGAGCCTGTGGGGCTGCTCCCAGTGGGACACAGCACCAGGCTCAGGCCAGGCCTCAGCCCCTCACAGCTGATCCCAAGGAGCAGGCTCAGAAAGCAGTTTCAGACCACTGCATGCAGATATTTCAAAGGACTAAATGTCATTCTAGGAAGCCATCTTGCACATTTAGTTTTGGTGTCGTGGCATGAGAAACCATGAAGGTGCCTCTCAATGTGCACTCAGGGCACTTCCACTGCCATCCCAAAGGGATCACAAAGGACAGGCGAAGTCTCAGGATAAGGCAGGAACTGAGTGCACCAGGGAACCTGGCCTCTAATAAAAGGCATGAATCCAACAGCCCACCCAAACCAATGCCTTGCATGTCTCTACATTTTCCGTCTTCTCTCATCTCTCATGTCACTTTCCCCATTTTCTCTTACTGGGAGCTTGGCTTCTCTCTCTCCTGTCTACACGTTAGGCCACACGTGTGACCTTGCAGGAACAGCCTGACCCAAAGGAGAGTGGGAGAGGACTCTTGGTCAAGAACTGTAGTGACAGGACAAGGGGGAATGGGATCAAACTGCAAGAGTTAGAAGAGATTTGATGATGGTAAAAAGTTCTTTTCTCTCAGGGTGCTTGTCCCTGACACAAGGACCAGTGCAGAGAGGCTGTTGATGCCCCATCCCCAGCAACATCCAAGGCCAGGTGGGACAGGGGCCGCAGCAACCTGCTGTGCAGGGAGCTTGCTCAGCTTGGAACCAGATCATCTTGAGGATCCCTTCCAAGCCAAACCATTCAAGGATTTGATCATTCTGCCATCCCCATCTCCCACTGAATAGCAGCCCCGAAACTTCAGTGACATCACAGCTCCCAGAGGGTTCCAGGTGGAACGTCCAGGACCTGGAAACGAGCACAGTAGACACTTCACCGGCTGCCAAGGGTCAGTTGCCGCTTGCTCTGCACTCTGACCCTTAGCGCTGAGGTCCTGCTGCCGCCTGGGCTTTTTCTGGCTACTGCTCTGGAGCGCCAATCCCAGCAGGATGTGCTCTGCTGTGCCCATGGAGGTACAGTGCCATGCCAGGCAGGGGGCACCCGGCTTGGGCAGGCTGCAGCCAGGTGGGAATGGATGATGTGGGACAGGAAGCCCACTGGGAGATTGTGCTGCCCCTTGCAGACTGACAGAGACACTGTGGAGGACATAGAAGTGGACCTGAGCCTGGATGACGAAGAGATGATGGAGGTGGACTCCTCTTCTACTTCCATGTCCTCCCCTGTTGAGGACATGGAAGTAGATGAGGAGGA
This sequence comes from Melozone crissalis, assembly GCF_028551555.1. Classification (NCBI taxonomy): domain Eukaryota; kingdom Metazoa; phylum Chordata; class Aves; order Passeriformes; family Passerellidae; genus Melozone; species Melozone crissalis. The sequence goes on along the minus strand of NW_026535896.1, from coordinate 5,964,973 downwards.
CAACACTGAAGAGATGGAGGTGGATGAGGAGGATAATACCGAGGAGATGGAAGTTGACGTAAAGGATGAGGAGGAGCCCATGGTCCTTGGATAAAGATGCAGCCCCACAGGTAAGACAGGCAGATGCTTCCCACACCCTGCCCACACACACACTGGGTCCCCTGACGCCAGGCTGGGGCTGGGCTGGATGGCCCCGCTCAGGGACACGGTGCCCGCAGGGGGCCTGGATTGTGCTGCCACAAGCACCAGCCCCGACCTGCCCTGCGCTTGCCTGGGGCCACGCCAGCCCTGCCAGACCCGGCCCAGCCCCTGAGGCCCAGCTCCCAGCCCTGCTGGGCCCAGTGCTGCCAGCTGAGTCCACCTCTGCTGCTTCCTTTCTTCCAGGACTCATGCACATGATGGCACAGATCTGATGCCTTTGTAAATACGTTTGAAACTTTATAAGTTTCCTGTAAATATGTTCACTGCATTCCAAGTTTGCTGTAAATACGTTTTGAAGATTGTTAGCCCATCAGATCCCATGTAAATATGTTCGGTACATTGTTTTGATGTATTTATAACGGTCGTTATAATGAAAAATATTCTGTAAATCCTAGATTTGCCTATCTTTGGCAAATAAATACTGTTTCTTTTTAAAACCTGACTTCTCTTCTCCATTCCTTTGGGCACAGGCAGCCTTTGCACACTTGTGGGTTCCACTTGTTCCGTATTCCCGGGCCTAGAGGTCCCTGGGGGTGCTGGCACAGCCACCCCCGGGCTGGGGGTCCCTGTGCACAGGGGCTCCCACTGACACCACTCCTGGCACTGGGCACTGCTGCTCTTCCTGGCCTGGGGCACAGCGCTGTCCCCAAGAGCTCAGCTCTCACCAGCTCTCACCCACGGGGCTCTCACAGCACTGGCCTCTGCAGCCATGCCACCAAAGCAGGCAGCAAACCTTCAGCCACCCTTCCTGCTGCAGACACAGGCACTCCTGGGTCCAGAGCCACCAGCAGGCCACAGCCATGCAAAATCCACCTGCACGCTCTCAAGGCCCCCACAGCCTTGGCAACTTGGTGTCCTGGGGTGACGTTATGATGCTTGTATCCCCATTCATCTGTTCTGTGCCTTTAAGACCGACTCTGAAGAGTGGAAGTTTTGTTTGGGTTTCCCTTATCAGGGACACAGAGACGAGCAGTACATAGGGCTGTTTTTCACTTCTTGCTTTAGCTTGCTGCTTTGCTTGCTCTCTTTTCTGCTCTCGCTTCTGCTCTGCTTTGGCCTCTGCTTATTAGCTAGTTCTAGCTAAACAGTCCACATCCCTTCCTGGACTGTTTCTCCTCTCCTGTTTCTATGACCATCTCGAACCTGCTCTGGACTGGGACCTGGGAACACCGAAGGTTTGCACCGTTTGGCTGCAGCAGCTGGCCCAGCGCCGGAGGGACTGAGAACAGAGAAACCACCCCCGAAAGAGACTTTCTGATTTTGTCATCTTTCTCAGAGCGGTGTCATCGGTTATTGTTCATTTTGTGTGCTGGGGGGTGCTGTGCCTGAAATAAACAGGTTCTTTCCACCTCTCTCCAAGGAATTTTTTCCCGAACCGGTTGGGGGAAGGGGCGGTGTGGGTTTTGCTTTCTGGAGGGGCCCTCCTTTGCAGATTCTTTAACAAATTTGCCCTAAACCAGGACAGTCCCCAAGGTCCCCAACATCTCCAGTGCCCCCAATGTCCCCAAGGTCCCCAAGATCCCCAGTGCCCCAACATCTCCAGTGTCCCCAAGGTTTTCCAATGTCCCCAAGGTCCCCATCACCCCAACATCTCCAATGTCCCCAGTGTCCCATCACCCCAACATCTCCAGGGTCCCCAATGTCTCCAATGTCCAAACATCTCCAATGTCCCCCAGGTTTTCCAATGTCCCCAAGGTCCCCATCACACCAACATCTCCAATGTCCCCAGTATCCCATCACCCCAACATCTCCAAGGTCCCCAATGTCCCCAACGGCCCCAACACCCTCCATATTCATAAGGTCCCCAAGGTCTCCAAGGTCCCAAACATCTCCAGTGTCCCCAAGGTCCCCATCATCCCAATGTCCCCAGGGTCCTCAAGGTCCCATTTGCTCCAGCATCCCCAATGTCCCCAGTGTCCTTCATACTCCCAAGGTCCTCAAGGTCCCCAATATCTCCAATGTCCCCAAGGCCCCATCACCCCAACATCTCCAAGGGCCCCAACACCCTCCATATTCCCAAGGTCCCAAAGGTCCCCAACGTTCTCCAATGTCCCAAAGCCTCCAATGTCCCCAAGGTCCCCATCACCCCAAGGTCCCCAAGGTCCCCAATGTCCCCATCGCCCCCAAAGGTCCCCAACGTCTCCGAGGTCCCCGAGGCCCCATCACCCCAACATCTCCAATGTCCCAATGTCCCCATCACCCCAACATCTCCAGTGTCCCCAATGTCCCCAGTGTCCCATCACCCCAACATCTCCAATGTCCCCAATGTCCAAACATCTCCAATGTCCCCAACGCCCTCCATCATCACAATGTCCCCAGGGTCCCCAAGGTCCCCATCTCCCCAACATCTCCAGTGTGCCCAATGTCCCCAATGTCCAAACATCTCCAATGTCCCCAAGGTCCCAATCACTCCAACATCTCCAACATCTCCAAGGTCCCCAAGGTCTCCAAGGTCTCCTCACTCGTGTCCCCTCTCCCCCAGGCTCGTCCCCGGTGTCCCGCCACCCCGTCCTGGCAGGTGACGCGCTGCTCCTGGTGGTGGCTCAGCTGCCCCGGGTGTTCCTGTGGGGCGCCGGTGGCTTCGCGCCGCACACGGACATCCCGCACAGGGACATCCTGCATCGGGACGTCCTGCACAGGGACATCCCGCACATCCTGCATGTGGACATCCCGCACGTGGACATCCCACACAGGGACATCCCGCACAGGGACATCCCGCACAGAGACATCCCGCACAGGAACATCCCGCACGTGGACATCCCGCACGTGGACATCCTGCACAGGGACATCCCGCACGGGGACATCCTGCACAGGGACATCCTGCACAGGGACATCCCGCATGTGGACATCCCGCACAGGGACATCCCGCACAGGGACATCCCGCACATCCCGCACAGGGACATCCTGCACGGGGACATCCCGCACATCCCGCACAGGGACATCCCGCACAGGGACATCCCGCACATCCCCCACGGGGACCTCCTGCACGGGGACATCCCGCACAGGGACGTCCCACACATCCCGCACATCCCGCACAGGGACATCCCGCACATCCCGCACATCCCGCACAGGGACATCCCGCACATCCCGCACAGGGACGTCCCGCACAGGGACATCCCGCACATCCCGCACATCCCGCACAGGGACATCCCGCACGGGGACATCCCGCACAGGGACATCCCGCACAGGGACATCTCGCACAGGGACATCTCGCACATCCCGCACATCCCGCACGGGGACGTCCCGCACAGGGACATCCCACACATCCCGCACAGGGACATCCCACACGGGGACATCCCGCACGGGGACGTCCCGCGCCTGGACATCTCGCACGGGGACATCCCACACAGGGACATCCTGCACAGGGACATCCCGCACTGGGACATCCCGCACGCGGCCGAGCGCTTCAGAGTGGAGGGGAGAGCGTTCTTGTGTCTCACCAGGTTCCTGGGGGACACCAAGGTGAGGAACGGGGTGGGAGGGGTTGGTGGGGTTGGTGGTGGGGGGTGTTCGTTGAGGTTGTGGGCTTATGGGGGTCCATCATGGTTATGGGTTATGGGGTTCCATCAGGGTCATCAGGTTATGGGGTTCCATCAAGGCCATGGGGTTGTGGAGGTCCATCATGGTTATGGGATCATGGGGTTATGGGGGTATATCAGGGTCATGGGTCCAGGGGGTTCCATCGGGGTATGGGATCATGGGCTTATGGGGGTCCATCATGGTTATGGGGTTATGGGGTTCCATCATGGTTATAGGGTTATGGGGTTCTATCAAGGTTATGGGGTCATGGGGTTCCATCAGGGTCATGGTGTTATGGGGGTCCATCAGGGCCGTGGGGTCATGGAGTTCCATCAAGGTCACGTGGTTACGAAGGTCTATCAGGGTCATGGGTCCATGGGGTTCCATCAGGGTTATGGGGCCATGTGGTTATGGGGGTCCATCATGGTTATAGGGTTATGGAGGCCCATCAAGGTCATGGGGTCATGTGGTTATGAGGGTCCATCATGGTTATGGGTTATGGGGTTCCATCAAGGCTATGGGGTTATGGGGGTCCATCAGGGTCATGAGGGTCCATCAGGGTCATGAGGGTCCATCAGGGTCATGGTGGGTCAGCAGGATCATGGGGTTATGGGGTTCCATCACAGTCATGTGGTTATGGGGTTCCATCAGGGTCACGGGGTCATGTGGTTATGGGGGCCGATCAAGGTCAATGGAGTCATGGGGTTATGGGGTTCCACCAAGGCCATGTGGTTATGGAGGTCCATCAGGGTCATGGGGTTATGGGGGTCCATCATGGTTATGTGGTTATGGGGGTCCATCAAGGTCATGGGGTTGTGGAGGTCCATCATGGTTATGGGATCATGGGGTTATGGGGGGTCTATACGGGTCATGGGTCCAGGGGGTTCCATCAGGGTCATGTGGTTATGGGGGTCCATCATGGTTATGGGGTCATGGGGTTCCATCAGGGTCATGTGGCTATGGGGGTCCATAAGGGTCATGGGTCCATGGGGTTCCATCAGGGTCATGTGGTTATGAAGGTCTATCAGGGTCATGTGGTTCCATCATGGTTATGGGATCATGGGGTTATGGGGGTCCATCAGGGTCATGGGTCCAGGGGGTTCCATCAGGGTTATGGGGTCATGTGGTTATGGGGGTCCATCATGGTTATGAGATTATGGAGGCCCATCAAGGTCATGGGGTCATGTGGTTATGAGGGTCCATCAGGGTTATGGGATCATGGGGGTCCAAGAAAGTCATGTGGTTATGGGGTTCCATCAAGGCCATGGGGTTATGGGGGTCCATCAAGATCATGGGAGTAACCAGGGTCATGGTGTTATGGGGTTCCATCAGGGTTATGGGGTTATGGGGGTCCATCAAGGCCATCGGGTTATGGGGGTCCATCTGGGTTATGGGGTTATGGGGGTCCATCAAGGTTGTGCGGTTATGGGGTTCCTTCAGGGTCATGGGGTTCCATCAAGGTCATGGGGTTATGGGGGTCCATCATGGTTATGGGGTTATGGGGTTCCATAAGGGTCATGGGGTTATGGAGGTCCATCACGGTTATGTGGTTATGGGGGCTGATCAAGGCCATAGAGTCATGGGGTTATGGGGTTCCATCAAGGCCATGTGATTATGGGGGTCCATCATGGTTATGGGGTTATGAAGGTCTGTCAGGGCCATGTGGTTATGGAGGTCCATCAAGGTCATGGGGATTTATTGGGGTTATGGGGGTTCATCATGATTATGGGGTTATGGAGTTCCATCACGGTCATGTGGTTATGAAGGTCTATCAGGGTCATGGGGTTCCATCATGGTTATGGGATCATGGGGTTATGGGGGTCCATCAGGGTCATGTGGTTATGGGGGTCAATCAAGGTAATTGCGTCATGGTGTTATGGGGTTCCATCAGGGTCATGTGGCTATGGGGGTCCATCATGGTCATGGGGTTATGGAGGTTCATCATGGTTATGGGGTTATGGTGTTCCATCAGGGTCCTGGAGATACGGGGTTATGGAGTTCCATCAAGGTTATGGGATCATGTGGTTATGGGGTCCATCAGGGTCATGGGGGTCCATCAAGGTCCTCGGGGTCCATCAAGGTCATGGGGTTACGGAGGTCCATCAAGGTCATGTTGGGTCAGCAGGATCATGGGGTTATGGAGTTCCATCAGGGTCATGTGTTCATGGAGTTCCATCAGGGTCATGGGGTTATGGGGTTCCATCAAGGCCATTGATTATGGGGGTCTATCATGGTTATGGGGTCATGGGGTTATTTGGGTTGATTAAGGTCATGTGGTTATGGGGTTCCATCAAGGTCATGGGGTTATGAGGGTTCATCATGGTTATGGGGTTATGGGGGTTCATCATGGTTATGGGGTTATGGGGGTCCATCATGGTTATGGAGTTATGGGGTTCCATCAGGGTCATGGGGTCATGGAATTCCATCAAGGTCATGTGGTTATGAAGGTCTATCAGGGCCATGGGGTTATGGAGTTCCATCATGGTTGTGGGGTCATGGGGTTATGGGGTTCCATCAGGGTCATGGGGTTATGAAGGTCCATAAGGGTCATGGCATTATGGAGGTCCATCGAGGTTATGGGGTTATGGAGGTCCATCATGGTTATGGGGTCATGGGGTTATGGAGGTCCATCACGGTCACGTGGTTATGGGGTTCCATCAGGGTTATGGGGTCACGTGGTTATGGGGGCTGATCAAGGCCATAGAGTCATGGAGTTATGAGGTTCCATCAAGGCCATGTGGTTATGGGGATCCATCAGGGTCATGGAGTTATGGGGGTCCATCAAGGTCATGGAGTTATGGGGTTATGGAGTTCCATCATGGTTATGGGATCATGGGGTTATGAGGGTAGATCAAGGTCATTGAGTTATGGGGTTCCATCAGGGTCATGGGGTCATGGAGTTTCATCAAGGCCATGTGGTTATGAAGGTCTATCAGGGTCATGGGGTTATGGGGTTCCATCAAGGCCACGTGGTTATGGGGGTCCATCAGAGTTATGGGGTTATGGAGGTCCATCAAGGTCATGGAGTTATGGGGTTATGGGGTTCCATCAAGGCCATGGGGTTATGGAGCTCCATCAGGGTCATGGGGTTATGGGGTTCCATCAGGGTCATGGGGTCATGGAGTTCCATCAAGGCCGTGTGGTTATGGAGGTCCATCAGGGTCATGGGGTCATGGGGGTACATGGAGGTCATGGGGTTATGCAGTTCCATCAAGGTCATGGGGTCATGGGGTTCCATTAAGATCATGTGCTCAAGGGGGGTCACCAGGGTCATGCGGGGCCACCATGGCCGTGATGGTCACAACATGGCCACGGGGGCCAACTGGGGACACGTGAGCCACCTCTGACCCCCTGACCCCATGTGCAGGTGGGTGATGGTGCTGGGAGGGCTCCAACCCCACCCAACCCAAACAGCCTATGGTCCCACCACCCATCTCATGGTCCCACTGCTGACCCCATGGTCCCACCACCACCCCATGGTCCCATCACCACCCCATGGTCCCACCACTGAGCCAAAAACCCAACCCAACCAACCCAACCAACCCAACCAACCAACCCAACCCAATCAACCCAACCCAACCCAACCCAACCAACCCAACCAACCAACCCAACCCAACCAACCCAACCCAACCAACCCAACCAACCAACCCAACCCAATCAACCCAACCCAACCCAACTCAACCAACCCAATCAACCCAACCCAACCAACCCAACCCAACCAACCCAACCCAACCCAACTCAACCCAACCAACCCAACCCAACCCAACCCAACCAACCCAACCCAACTCAACCCAACCAACCCAACCCAACCCAACCAACCCAACCAACCAACCCAACCCAATCAACCCAACCCAACCCAACTCAACCAACCCAACCAACCCAACCCAACCAACCCAACCCAACCAACCCAACCAACCAACCCAACCCAACCAACCCAACCCAACCAACCCAACCAACCAACCCAACCCAATCAACCCAACCCAACCCAACTCAACCAACCCAATCAACCCAACCAACCCAACCCAACCCAACTCAACCCAACCAACCCAACCCAACCCAACCCAACCAACCCAACCCAACTCAACCCAACCCAACCCAACCCACCCCAACCCAACCCAACTTAACCCAACCCAACCCAACCAAATCCAACCCATGGTCCCACCACTGATGCCCTGACCCATGTCCAGGTGATGCACTGGGGGGGCTCCAACCCAACCCAACTCAACCATCCCATGGTCCCACCACCCATCCCATGACCCACCACTGATCCCATGGTCCCACCACCCATCCCATGGTCCCACCACCCATCCCATGACCCCACCACTGATCCCATGGTCCCACCACCCTCTCATGACCCACCACCCATCCCATGGTCCCACCACCCTCTCATGACCCCACCACTGATCTCATGACCCCATGGTCCCACCACTGATCTCATGACCCCACCACCCATCCCATGGTCCCATCACCACCCCATGGCCCACCAGCACCCCATGTTCCCACCACCCATCCCATGACCCACCACCCATGCTATGGTCCCATCACCACCCCATGGTCCCACCACCCATCTCATGGTCCCACCACCACCCCATGGTCCCACCACCCATCTCATGGTTCCACTGCCGACCCCATGGTCCCACCACCACCCCATGGTCCCATCAACCATCCCATGGTCCCACCACTGAGCCCAAAACCCAACCCAACCCAACCCAACCCAACTCAACTCAACTCAACCAACCCAACCAACCCAACCCAACCCAACCCAGCCAACCCAACCAACCCAACCAACCCAACCAACCCAACCCAACTCAACCCAACTCAACCCAACCCAACCAACCCAACCCAATCCAACCCAACCCAACCCATGGTCCCACCACTGATCCCATGACCCACCACCACCCCATGACCCACCACTGATCCCATGGTCCCACCATCCATCCCATGACCCCATCACCACCCCATGGTCCCACCACCCATCCCATGGTCCCACCACTGACCCCATGGTCCCACCACCCACCCTATGGTCCCATCACCACCCCATGACCCATCATCCATTCCATGGTCCCACCATTGATCCTATGACCCATCATCCGTCCCATGGTCCCACCACCCATCCCATGGTCCCACCTCCCACCCCATGGTCCCATCACCCACCCCATGGTCCCACCACCATCTCATGGCCCCCCACCACGCCCAGGTGATGGGCTGGGAGGGCTCCATGGCCACCACCAGCTTCAGGGGCGCCACGCAGATCTATGCCCACGTCACCGAGGACATCGGCACCTACGGGACCTGTGGTGGTGGCATCTGGAGGGACGTGGGGATGGTGGCCACCACATCACCATGGAGATGGGGACACCAGGGGACACGTGGTGGTGGCTGGTGGGACGTGGGGATGGTGGCCACCATGATGTTTTGGAGATGGGGACACGAGGGGACACCATGGTGGTGGCTGGAAGGATGTGGGGATGGTGGCCACCACAACATCATGGAGATGGGGACATCAGGAGACATCAGGGAACATGTGGTGGTGGCATTTGGAGGGACGTGGCGATGGTGGCCACCACGTCACCATGGAGATGGGGACACCAGGAGACACTTGGTGGCATCTGGAGGGACGTGGGGATGGTGGCCACCATGTTGTGGAGATGGGGACATTCTGGGGACACCGTGGGGACACCGTGGGGACAGCGGTGCCACCGCGGCCTCGTGCAGCTGCAGGGACCGGGGGACGTCCCCTGGGCTCGGTCACCTGAGGGACGCGGGGACATCGGGGACCGGACACAGCCAGACCTGGGGCCACCCTCACCCCCTGTCCCCACAGCCACCACTGACCCGATGTCCCCACGGACACCCTCACCCCCTGTCCCCACGGCCACCACTGCCCTGATGTCCCCAAGGCCACCATCACTGACCCAATGTCCCTACAGTCGCTGTCACCCCAGTGTCACCCTTGGCTTTGTATCCCCTCCTGGTGCCACCATGGCCCCGATGTCCCCAAGGCCACCATTGTCACCTCAGTGTCACCGCTGCTCTCGTGTCTTCTTCTGGTGCCACCATCGCCCCAATGTCCCCAAGGCCACCATCACCTTGATGTCCTCAAGGCCACCACCCCTGCCCCGATGTCCCCACAGTCGCTGTCACCCCAGTGTCACCCTTGGCTTTGTGTCACTCTCTGGTGCCACCATGGCCCCGATGTCCCCAAGGCCACCATTGTCACCTCAGTGTCACCTCTGGTCTCGTGTCCCCTCCTGGTGCCACCATCGCCTCAGTGTCCCCAAGGCCACCAATGCCCCGATGTCCCCCAAGGCCACCATCACTCAATGTCCCATCCTGGTGCCACCATCACCCCAATGTCCCCAAGGTCACCATCACCCCCCAGTGTCACCCTTGGCATTGTGTCCCCTCCTGGTGCCACCAATGTCTTGATGTCCCCAAGGCCACCAATGACCCAAGGACTTGTGTCACCTTCTGGTGCCACCATCTCCTCAGTGTCCCCAAGGCCACCAATGCCCCAATGTCCCCAAGGCCACCATCACTCAATGTCCCCAAAGACTTGTGTCCCCTCCTGGTGCCACCAATGTCTTGATGTCCCCAAGGCCACCAATGACCCAAGGACTTGTGTCACCTTCTGGTGCCACCATCTCCTCAGTGTCCCCAAGGCCACCAATGCCCCAATGTCCCCAAGGCCACCATCACTCAATGTCCCCAAAGACTTGTGTCCCCTCCTGGTGCCACCATTGCCCTGATGTCTCCAAGGCCACCACTGACCCACAGTACCCAAAGCCACTGTCACCTCAGTGTCCCCTCCTGGTGCCACCATGGCCCCAGTGTCCCCAAGGCCACCAGGGCCTCAGTGTCACCTCTGCTCTCGTCTCCTCTTCAGGTGCCACCATTGCCTCAGTGTCCCCAAGGCCACCACTGACCCACTGTCCCCAAAGCCACTGTCACCTCAATGTCCCCTCCTGGTGCCACCGTCACTCCAATGTCCCCAAGGCCTTGTGTCCCCTCCTGGTGCCACCATGGCCACGATGTCCCCAAGGCCACCATGGCCCCAATGTCCCCAAGGCCACCAATACCCCGATGTCCCCAAGGCCATCACTGCCCTGATGTCCCCACAGTCGCTGTCACCCCGATGTCACCCTTGGCTTTGTGTCCCTCTCTGGTGCCACCATGGCCTCAATGTCCCCAAGGCCACCACTGACCCAAGGTCCCCTCCTGGTCCCACCATGGCCTCATTGTCCCCAAGGCCACCACCATGGCCCTGATGTCCCCAAGGCCACCACCCCTGCCCCAATGTCCCCACAGTCGCTGCCACCCCAGTGTCACCCTTGGCTTTGTGTCCCCTCCTGGTGCCACCATGGCCTCAATGTCCCCAAGGCCACCGTTGTCACCTCAGTGTCACCTCTGGTCTCGTGTCCTCTTCTGGTGCCACCATCGCCTCAGTGTCCCCAAGGCCACCATCATCTTAGTGTCCCCTCCTGGTGCCACCATGGCCCCGATGTCCCCAAGGCCACCACTGACCCATGGTCCCCAAAGCCACTGTCACCTCAGTGTCCCCTCCTGGTGCCACCGTCTCAGTGTCCCCAAGGCCACCATGGCCCCGATGTCCCCTCCCGGTGCCACCGCTGTCCCCGTGTCCCCTCCCCCAGTGACCAAAATCCCATTTTTTCATCCATTTTTATTCATTGCCTTTGTTGGGGACACTTGGGGACATTCTGGGGACATTTTGGGACATTTGGGGACATTTGGGGGCCATTTGGGGCCATTTGGGGGCCATTTGGGGGCCATTTGGGGACATTTGGGGACACTTTGGGGACATTTGGGGACATTTTGGGGACATTTTGGGGACATTTGGGGACATTTTGGGGACATTTGGGGACATTTGGGGACATTTAGGGCCATTTTGAGGCCATTTTGGGGACACTTGGGGACATTTGGGACATTTGGGGACATTTGGGGCCATTTGGAGCCATTTTGGGGACACTTGGGGACATTTGGGGACATTTTGGGGACACTTTGGGGACATTTGGGGCCCTCCCAGTTTGTCCCAGTTTGTCACTCACCGTACTGGAATGAACTTGAGGCACCTGGGGGGGAGGGGAGGGGTCAGAAACCAGTACGGACCAGTATGGACCAGTATGGACCAGTATAAACCAGTATGGACCAGTAAAAACCAGTATGGACCAGTATGGACCAGTATAAACCAGTATGGACCAGTATAAACCATAATGGACCGGTATAAACCAGTATAAACCAGTATGGACCGGTATGGACCAGTACGAATCCTCCCTCCCAGTATAAACCAGTATCCCCAGTTTGTCCCAGTCCCTCCCAGTAAGACCCAGTTCCCCCCAGTTCCCTCCCAGTATAACCCAAATCCCTCCCAGTTTGTCCCAGTTCCCTCCCAGTATAAACCAGTCCATCCCAATTCCCTCCCAATTCCCTCCCAGTATCTCCCAGTTCCTTCCCAGTATAACCCAGTCCCTCCCAGTTAATCCCAGTTTATCCCAGTAACCCCAAAACCATCCCAGTTCAGACCAGTTTGTCCCAGTTCCTCCCAGTAACCCCCAAATTCCCTCCCAGTGCCCTCCCAGTATAAATCAGTACCTCCCAGTCCCTTCCAGTCCATCCCAGTTCCTCCCAGTTTGTCCCAGTTCCCTCCCAGTATAACCCAGTTCAATCCCAGTTCAATCCCAGTCCCTTCCCAGTTCCCCCGTCTCCCCCAGTCCCTCCCAGTTCCCTCCCAGTATAAACCAGTATCTCCCAGTCCCTCCCAATCCTCCCTCAGTTCCCTCCCAGTCCATCCCAATTCCCTCCCAGTTCCCTCCCAGTTTGTCCCAGTAACTCCCAAACCATCCCAGTTCCCTCCCAGTATGACCCAGTGCCCTCCCAGTCCACCCCAGTCCCTCCCAGTTCCCTCCCAGTATGACCCAGTCCCTCCCAGTGCCCTCCCAGTATAAACCAGTCCCCTCCCAGTTTGTCCCAATACCCTCCCAGTTCCCTCCCAGTATAAACCAGTCCATCCCAGTCCCTCCCGGTTCCTCCCAGTTCCCTCCCAGTTTGTCTCTGTCCCCTCCCAGTCCCTCCCAGTATAAACCAGTCCATCCCAGTCCATCCCAATTCCCTCCCAATCCCCTCCCAGTTTGTCCTATCCCCCTCCCAGTATAAACCAGTATCTCCCAGTCCCTCCCAATCCTCCCTCAGTTCCCTCCCAGCTCATCCCAGTTCATCCCAGTTCCCTCCCAGTCTGTCCCAGTCCGTCCCAGTCCCTCCCAGTTTGTCCCAGTACCTCCCAGTATCACCAGTGCCCGCAGCCGCTCTCGCTCCATTCCGTGACCTTTGAGGGAACTGGGACAGACTGGGATGGACTGGGATGGACTGGGATGGACTGGGATGGAACTGGGATAAACTGGGAGGGAACTGGGAGATACTGGGAGGGACTGGGATGGACTGGGATGGACTGGGATGGACTGGGAGGGACTGGGATGGACTGGGAGGGAACTGGGACAGACTGGCGGATACTGGTTTATACTGGGAGGGACTGGGAGGGGATTGAGGGATACTGGGAGGAGGGAATGGGACAGACTGGGACAAACTGGGGGATACTGGGAGGGAACTGGGACAAACTGGGAGGGACTGGGAGGGAATTGAGGGATACTGGGAGGAGGGAATGGGACAGACTGGGACAAACTGGGGGATACTGGGAGGGAACTGGGAAGGGATTGGGACAAACTGGGGGGGGACAGGAGGGGAACTGGGATGAACTGGGGGGGACTGGGAGGGACTGGGAATTACTGGGATGAACTGGGGAGTTACTGGGATGGACTGGGGAGCACTGGGGGGGTTACTGGGAGCTACTGGGATGAACTGGGAAGTTACTGGGGGGTTACTGGGAGTTACTGGGGGGTTACTGGGAGTTACTGGGGGGGTAACTGGGGGTTACTGGGATGAACTGGGATGAACTGGGGCCCCACTCACCTTCCCAGAGCAGCCGCTGGAACTGGAAATGGGGGGGGGGGAGGGGGAACTGGGAGGGGGCGGGGCCAATGAAAGAAGGGGCGGGGCCAAGCAAAGAAGGCGTGTGGTCATAGAAGGGGCGTGGTCATAGAAGGGGCGGGGGCAGAGCTGAGGAGGGGCCGGGGAGGGACTGGGACAAACTGGGGCATACTGGGATGGACTGGGAGGGACTGGGACATGCTGGGAGGGGACTGGGGCAAACTCGGACATACTGGAAGTGATACTGGGATGGACTGGGAGGGACTGGGAGCGACTGGGAGTGATACTGGGATGGACTGGTCTGTACTGGGATGGACTGGGAGATACTGGGAGGCACTGGGGCAAACTGGGATGTACTGGGAGCGATATTGTGATGAACTGGAATGTACTGGAGGGTTAAATGGGGCTGTTCCCGCCTCCACCGCCTGCCATTGGCTGACGCTCCCGCCCGTCACTTGCTGAGACCAATCAGCGCCCAGGAACACGACCCTGGGGCGGGGCCTGGAGGCGGTGCCATTTTAGAAACTTTTAGCCTTCAACTCCCGTCATGCACCGCGGCCCCATGGACGCCTAATGGAGCCGGGCCTACAGCTCCCGTCATGCCCCGCGCTCCCCACAGCGCCGGTTATCGCCTTCCCGTGCCCCATTGTCACCCCCAGACGCTGCGGGACCCCCGGCTGCCCCCCAGAGCTCACCCGGGACCCCCAAACGCCTCCTGGGACCCCCAAACGCCCCAGGGCACACAGAGGCCTCCGAGCGCCGCTTTCGGGCCTACATCTCTCGTCATCCCCTGTGGCCATAGAGCCCCCTCATGGCCGAGTTCCGGTCCTGCCACTCCCGTTCACGTCCCGCGCCCCAAGGAGATGCCTCAGAGCCCTCCAGGTGCCCCCCAAGGGCGCCCCGAGGCCACAGGGTCCCCCCAGGTGCTCTCCCGGACCCCCAAACGCTCTGTCACTGCCACTTCCGGGACTACAGCTCCCATCGTACCCTGCGGCTCCATTAAGCGCCATTAAAGCAGCGCCTCTATCCCCCATGATGCCCCGCGGCCTGATTAAAACAAAGCCTTCATCTCCTGTGATGCACCGCGGCTCTAATAAAGCAGCGCCTACAACTCCCATCATCCTCCGCGCCCCATAGATCCCTATTATATCCGTGCATACAACTCCCATTATACACAAGCCTCCATGGAGCTCTATTATACCCGCGCCTACATCTCCCATCATCCCCCGCGCTCCATAGAGCCCCCTTATACACAGGCCTCCAGCTCCCATCATGCCCCGTGCTCCATAGAGCTCATTATACCCGCGCCTCCAACTCCCATCATCCCCTGCGCCCCATAGATCCCTATTATATCCGTGCATACAAATCCCATCATCCCCTGAGCCCCATAGATCCCTATTATATCCGTGCATACAACTCCCATCATCCCCTGAGCCCTATAGGGCTCTATTATATCCGTGCATACAACTCCCATCATCTCCTGAGCCCTCTAGAGCTCTATTATATCCGTGCATACAACTCCCATCATCCCCTGAGCCCTATAGAGCTCTATTATACCCGCGCATACAACTCCAATCCTCCCCCGCGCCCCATAGATCCCTATTATATCCGCGCATACAACTCCCATCCTCGCCCGCGCCCCCTAGAAACCCGTTATAGCCGCGCCTCCAACTCCCATCATGCCCCGCGCCCCATAGATCCCCATTATACCCGCGCCTCTAACTCCCATCAGCCCCCGCGCCCCACAGATCGCCATTAATTCCCTCCCACACCCCAAAACCCCCCCCAAACCAGGAAAAACCCCCTAATTTCTTTGACCACCAACACTCAGACACCTCCGAGCTCCCAAATCCTTTAATATTCGCAATTTCCCCCTGTTTAACCCCTCCCTTCCATCGAGTTCAGCTCAGCGGGTTTGACTGAGTTCCATCTCCTCCACCGGGGGTTTTTGGGGGGATTTGGGGTTTTTTGGGGGGTTTTTGGGGTCCCTCAGAGCACGGCCCGGCCCCGCTGGATGGGCAGGACCCCGAATCTCCGTTTCAGGGCCAGGCGGTGCCGGGAGAATTTGTCATCGGGGGAGAAGCGGGCGGGGTGGGCCGAGCGTGTGGGGAGCCCGGCCGGGGACACTTTCTGAGGGGAAAATTACACAGAATCCTATAAAATCCCACAAAATCCCACAAATTATCCCAAATCCCCCCTCAGGGCAAGCAAACTTCCCCAAAATCCCCCCAAAATCCTTAAAATTCCCCCCCCCAAATTCCTCTCCTCAGGACACCCGAAATTTCCCGCCAAATTCCCCCCCACAGGACACCCCAAAATTCCTCCAAAATCCCAAAACTGCCACCTCAGTGTTATGAACAAAATTCGGGTAATATTTTTTTTTGTGAGAAAAAGTTACAAAAAGCAGCCAGACCACGGGTAGCTGCTGAAGTTCTTCGTGTTTTGTTATTGTAATCACGAGTCGTTGTGGCTAATCGCTCCTTTTGTATCAGCAGAGCCTCGCCCGAGGCTAAGTTGTACCTTTCCCAGAAGGGTGGGAACCTTCCCGAACAGTAGAAGGTGGGGGGGGCTATGCAAAGTGACTCCAAGACCACAATGCAGCATGGGTCCCCCGGTGTACGGAGAAAACCCCAAAACAACGAGCCACCTAAGAGTTGAGAGACTGGAGTGATGTCTAGACGTGAAGAGCCGAATGCTGAACCTGCAGAGATGCAAAACACCTTCAGAGCCTCTCGCCCTGACCAGAGAGACGACCCCGGCGGTGAGACAAGGCTGACTGAGGCGGCAAAGGTACCATCTGACGGGATCAGCAGGCCCTAAAGGCTCCCACGAGGACGTGATCCCCAGCTCTGCCCCTTGTGGACAGAGCTGCGCATATCCTCCTCCTCTGAGTCGCCCGGGAAGACGACGGAGACTGCAGACCCGTCGAGCCACCCAATCCTGAGCTGATCACTTTTAATAAAGGCATTGAAAAAGGAGAAGAAGTCTCCTCGCCCTGTTTATTTCAGCTGGGGGCGCTCGTCCGGAATAGCCACGCCACAAGAAGACTCAGGACTGGCCATCTTGGATCTTCAGAGGACAGCTGGCTACCAGGACCAGAGAGATCGGCTCAGGACAGCGACGCAGAGGAGCACCGGAGCACCGGACTGGTGAGAAACCCGGTGGCGGGAGTGGGAGACGTGCGCAAGTGTGTGAGTGAGACGAGGGCCGGCAGCCGGACCTTCGAAGTGAGTGGGACCCCTCAGTACCGCGTTTCCTGACTCCTGCGAAGGGGCAGGCCGGAAACAGGGGAAAGCGAGTGGAATTAGCGTGAGTGAAGTCGTCTCCCAAGGGGGAATAAAGGGCCCCCCACTCCGGGCGTGCGGAGTGAATTACTGTGTATGAGTGGCACGCACCCCAAAGTCCTGACAAAGGGAGGTCAGGCACTTTTGTAAGTCTCGAGAAAGATTCGCGTAAGATTTGTCAGTCCCGAGAAAGATTCGGGTGTTTTCGCAAGCCCTGCAGGCAAAGTAAGTCCTGACAAAGGGAGTCAGGCACAAACCCCAGCGAAGGAGGCTGTGGTTTGCTTTTAAGTCCTGATACGGTGAAGCCTAAAAATTGGCGAGTTAGGCAAACTAAAAATCAGGCAGTTGTTTTTCCTGACTGAGGGAGTCAGGCACGACCCGGATTCTTGGCCGAGGCATCGTGTGTTCAAGTCCCGATAGATATAAGAGATTGGGCAGTTGTTTCAGTATAAAGTCCTGAGCATCAGGCAGAAATTTGAAGTTCAGTGGAGGAGGCTGAAGCTCCTCAAACAAGGTTTTTTTTGAAATTAGCGGTCAGTTGAGGCACCTTTGAGACTTTGTTATTGAGACCTGAAAAATGGGATGTTGTAGTAGTAAAAAGACCGGCAAGAGACTGAGGTATGTACATCCCAATAGTCCCTTAGGAGAACTGTTAGAAAAATGGGATTCTATAGAGGCCACGGAGGGATTAGATAAAGTGAAAATGATCCATTATTGTATGGAAGTCTGGCCAGAATTAGAGGTGCAAGGAGGATGGCCTTGGTGTGGGACAAAGGATAAGTGGATGTGCCAACAATTAAATAATTATCTGACAGCTCGAGGAGATACTGATCCTGAGCAATTACTGTATATATCTTGCTGGGTAAAGAGTGCTATTGGGGATGAAGGGGTGCGAATTTGTAAGGTACAGAAGAAGAAAGAGGGGAACGAAGGAGGGGATGATAGAACTAGTAAAAGATGGGACCCCCTGGATTATTTGCCTCCTTCTGCCCCTCCACCTTATAATCCTCTTCTACAAGCACCTCAAATGGCAGGTCCGGTTCCTCCCCCGGCTGCCATCTCACTACCACCTGCTCAAATTCCTCCTTCTACCTCTTCAGCTTCCACTATGGTAAACCCAGTATCTCCTCCAACCACTCCCTCACCGCCCCCTTCAGCTCCTCCAGATCCTTCTGCATCACCACAAGCGCCTACTCCACCTGCTGCATTCTCCACCCCTTCTCCAGCTCCGCTGAATATTCACTCAGGCTCTTCTCCCTCTCCTATTGCTGTCCCTTTACCTCCTCCTAGTTGGGACACAAATGCCTCCTTGCCCGATGAACAGCTATCAGCAAATACACTTGCTGATGAGCAGGAAGTTCAGGGTAACCCAGATATCCCTCAAAGTAGTTTGGCATTTGAAGATGGGCCGTACTGTAGCACCAGATCCAAGACCTCCAAGGCGGAGAGACTCTTTCCCCTCAGAGAGGTTCCTATGGGAGGAGTAGCGGGAGGTGTTGGCTTTGTGAATGCTCCCCTAACTGCTTCTGAGGTGAGAAGATTCAAGAAAGAGTTGGGGCATTTAGTTGAGGACCCAGTGGGCATAGCCAACCAAGTGGATCAATTTCTAGGTCCAAATATCTACACTTGGGGGGAGATGAATTCCATCCTGAGTATATTATTTTCCCCAGAAGAGGTCCGGATGATAAGGGCGGCTGGCATAAGAATATGGGAGAAAGATAACAGTCCAGGACCCCAGGTGCCAACAGGTGAACAGAAATTGCCACTAACGGAGCCCAGCTGGAACCCTAACCAGGAGGAGGGGAGGAAGGCCATGAGGGAATATAGGTCTTTGATAATACGGGGGATCAAAGAGTCAGTTCCCAAAGGAACTAACACCCAATTGGCGTTTGAGGGTACACAGGAGAAGGATGAAGCTCCTGCTGCCTGGCTTAATCGCCTAAGGCGGAACTTCCAGTTGTACTCTAGAATAGACCCAGACACCCCAGAAGGTCTAATGCTGTTAAAAGTCCAATTTGTTACCAAATCTTGGCCTGATATAAGGAGAAAACTGGAAGAGATGGAGGATTGGCAAGAGAAGGACATAAATGAATTGTTAAAAGAGGCATTGAAGGTGTATTTAAGGAGGGAGGAAGAAAAAGCAAAGGCCAAGGCTAAGGTCATGGTTGCTGTAGCTAGAGAAAGTGCAGGGTGGGCAGGTCCACCACCAGGAGGAGGCAAAGATAGGCCAGTACTGTCAGGTGCAAGAGGGATGGAGACACCTCAAGGCCCTTTGAGAGAGCGACATTGCTATTACTGTGGAGAGCCAGGACACGTCAGGAGGTTTTGTAGAAAGCTTAGTCTCGATGCAGCAATAGCCAGGGAACAAGATAATTTAGGGAAGATCCTTAGAGGTGACGATTAGAAGGTCAGGGGCTTTACACTATAGGGGACCCAATGCAACATCTAGAAGAGCCCTTGGTAAACATGGAAGTGGGACCCCTAAATGAAGAATTTGAATTTTTGAGTAGATAAAGGAGCAGATAAGTCCTGTCTCAACAAAGTACTAAAAAGTATAGTATAGTATAGTGAAAAAACATCTGAAGTTAGACAAAACCAGCTAGGTAGAAAGGATATCCAATAGCACCAAAACTGGCCAGTAATACTTTACTTGTAATAAATTATGTGAAAGTAAAAGGTACCTTATTGTTGTCTTGTGTGTGTGAGAGTGAGTCACGAAGTCAGCCTCAACTTCCCGGGCAGGTGGGAAGGTGGCAGTAGAAGTGTGTGTATGTGTGACCTGCAAACCAGGCTTGTGTCCCCCGGGCGGGTGGGGGCTGTGGCCAAAGAGTGTGTGTGACCTGCAAACCAGACTAGTGCTCCTCAGGTGTGTGAGGGAGCTGTAGCTGTAAGAGCGTGAGTGACACGCAGACAGCCTCACAAGTGAATGTGCACCAGAGGCAACCAGTCAGGGCCCTTCCAAGAGGCCCAGGGATACTGAGACCTGTGGGCCAACCCCAGGGTGAGAGGGGGCTACAGGGACCCATGATTTTCTAGCAATAATGATCCAGTTTGTGTCTTGAAGGTGTGAAAAAAATAAACAAATTAGAATACAGGTAATGTAGATTGTGCATTATAAGTTTTACCACATTACCTTAGAGGGAAGTGTATTGTGTAGAAGAATGGTGTAAGAAAAAAACCCCAAAAATTTAAGTGTAAGGGGTTGAAAGAAATATCTAGGCTCTAAGTGAAAGTAAGAAACAGAAGCAAGAGATAAATAAGATCTTGAAAATAGAACAGAAAACCAGTGAATTAAATACACAGAGATATAAGAGAATAAAAATACTTTGGGAGTAAAGTTAGCTGAGAAATACAACTCCTTGCAAAATACAGAGTATGCAGAAGTTGATGAGAGAAACATGCAAGCTATGGAAAAAGAAATTAACCAATAACATTAGACAGAGAAACTGAGTTTTGATAAAATCATTAAATAGCAGACCATTAATGCCTGTGTTTGAAAGCCCGTTTCAGGTACTCTTCATTACTAATTCGACGGTGCAGACCAAAAGAAAAAGGTTGGACTCATCACTCTCACCCCCTGGCATTGGACCAGGATTCAACATCAGGTTTTTTTTCCCTCTAGCATTCTGGCATTGGACCGGACTGCACCCCATTCTCCCTCTGGCATTGGACCGGAGTCCACCCCTTTCTCCTTCTGGCATTGGGCCAGACTCCCAGTTTTTCCCTCTGGCATTGGGCCAGAGTCCACACCACTCTCGCCCCCCGGCGCTGGACAAGATTCATCTGCTTCACAAGCTAAATCACCTGAGTATACTGTGGTAAAAAGACCAAAAGATTTAAAGTTGACTCTCAGAAGGAAGAGTCAAATAGACTGAACTGTGTGGGAAAAAAATTGGTATCAGAGTTCTAATATTGCTTAAAATGTTTCAAAACTGTTCTGTGTAAACTATGTTGGTAAAAAGTTTAACACTGTAAATAAGTAATTCTGGTTAAGTTCCCCAATTTATTTCTAAAGACTCCAGGTTAATCCTCTACAGAGCACTCCCCTGGGAGGGGAAACCAAAATTGGTAGGGAACAGACCAAGAGGGGTTTAACCAGAGAAGCGGGTAGAAGGGACTCTAAAGAGCTTGGAAGCTTTTCCTCAGTAAAATTCCCCAAGAGGCAAGGCCGGGTGGGCAGGCTCTGCAAGATGACCCATACCGGAGTCTTGGGAAGGGTAGTACTGATGGCTCTGATTGCTGGTGGTGCTCTGGGAAGCCCAGCTGAGCCGTGCAGTGAGTGCTACCAACTTCTCTGTGCGGAGGAAGTGAGCTCCTTGTCGAGAGTCCACATCAGTTCTGACCCTGATCGTGTTAACCCCTCCCAATTGGTCCTTTATCAGAAAAATAAGAGAGTGTATTGGAGAGCATACAATATTGCCACTTTCGGGCAGCCACTCCTAGGAGAGTGTACTGTAAGGGAAGCCTGGTTGTGCTTTGAATGTGATGCTGCTGAAACGAGCTCAGCAGATCTAGTAAAAAGTAAAGAAATGGTGAAAATAGTAAGAAAAATTGTTTGTTACAAGTATTTATATAAGTGTACTGGAAAGGAGATCAACCCCTTTTGGAACACATTTCAGGGGAGCCCAAAATCCCTAAGTTTGATCTCATCTGGCAACTGCATTGCTAGAGTGATAAAACCAATTCTCTTATTACCCAAAGAAACTGGATCAAGTTTGGGAGTTCCTATATATAATGATTTGGGAGAAAATAAACAGAACCGGGAAAGTGAAATAGAAATTGAGAAAATCCAAAATTGTAAAAGCCAAATTGAGATCTCAATATCTATGTTAAACAAATTAATCCGGCTCCAGGCAGTATTAAAAATAAAGAATTAAATTATTAGGAACATTTCAAATGAAATAAAAAGATTAGCATGTGTAAATAATCAAGATCAAACTCCTACACTTGATCCCAGTGGGTGGGAGAACCTGGAGATTTTCAAAAAGGATGTATGGGAAAAGGTAGTTTTTCTCACTGTGTGTATACTTGGAGGATTGCTTTTTTTACTATGCTTATTTATCTGTTTTAGTAGAATAGTACTTGCCGTGCAGACCAACCTGAAGAAACCAAAGAAAGTAACAAGGTTTAGTAACCATGATTACCAAAGTGCACAAGAGATTTATAGTAGATTCAAAACAAAAAAATTGTGAGTTGATGCGAGCTTGGAATTTAAGCTCGATCAAAGAAAAAGAGGGGGGACTGTTATGAACAAAATTCGGGTAATATTTTTTTTGTGAGAAAAAGTTACAAAAAGCAGCCAGACCACGGGTAGCTGCTGAAGTTCTTCGTGTTTTGTTATTGTAATCACGAGTCGTTGTGGCTAATTGCTCCTTTTGTATCAGCAGAGCCTCGCCCGAGGCTAAGTTGTACCTTTCCCAGAAGGGTGGGAACCTTCCCGAACAGTAGAAGGTGGGGGGGGCTATGCAAAGTGACTCCAAGACCACAATGCAGCATGGGTCCCCCGGTGTACGGAGAAAACCCCAAAACAACGAGCCACCTAAGAGTTGAGAGACTGGAGTGATGTCTAGACGTGAAGAGCCGAATGCTGAACCTGCAGAGATGCAAAACACCTTCAGAGCCTCTCGCCCTGACCAAGAGAGACGACCCCGGCGGTGAGACGAGGCTGACTGAGGCGGCAAAGGCACCATCTGACGGGATCAGCAGGCCCTAAAGGCTCCCACGAGGACGTGATCCCCAGCTCTGCCCCTTGTGGACAGAGCTGCGCATATCCTCCTCCTCTGAGTCGCCCGGGAAGACGACGGAGACTGCAGACCCGTCGAGCCACCCAATCCTGAGCTGATCACTTTTAATAAAGGCATTGAAAAAGGAGAAGAAGTCTCCTGGCCCTGTTTATTTCACTCAGGACAGTCAAAATCCCACAAATTCCCCCCAAAATGCCCCAAATTCCCCCTAAAAATCCTCAAATTCGCCCAAAATCGTCCAGATTCCCCTCTCAGAGTCCCCCCAAATCCCCCTAATTCCCCCTTCAAATTCCCCCCAAAATCTCTCCAACTGCCCCTCAGGACACCCAAAATTCCCAGATTCCCCCAAAATCCCCAAATTTCCCCTCAGGACACCCAAAATCTCCCAAAATGCCCCATATTCCCCCAAATTCCCCAATTTCCCCAAATTCTCCCAAATTTTCCCCTCAGGATCCCCCAAATTGCCCCAAAATCCACAAACTGCCCCTCAGGACACCCCAAAATTCCTCCAAAATCCCAAAACTGCCACCTCAGGACACTCAAAATCCCACAAATTCCCCCCAAAATGCCCCAGATTCCCCTCAAAATCCCCAAATTTCCCCTCAGGACACCCAAAATCTCCCAAAATGCCCCAAATTCCCCCCTCAGGACATCTAAAATCCCTCAAGTTCCCCCAAAATCTCCAAATTCCCCCAAATTCACCCTAAATTTCCCCCCTCAGGACACCCAAAATCTCCCAAAATGCCCCAATTTCCCCCAAATGCCCCAATTTCCCCAAAATC
The DNA here is from genome assembly GCF_028551555.1 of Melozone crissalis. Classification (NCBI taxonomy): domain Eukaryota; kingdom Metazoa; phylum Chordata; class Aves; order Passeriformes; family Passerellidae; genus Melozone; species Melozone crissalis. The sequence goes on along the minus strand of NW_026535896.1, from coordinate 5,941,444 downwards.
TCCCAAATCTTCCCCTCAGGATCCCCCAAAATTCCCCAAAATCCACAATTTCCCCCACAGGACACCCAAAATGCCGCAAATTCCCCCCAAATCCACCAAATTCCCCCAAAATTTACCAAATTTCTCCAATTATCCCCTGAGGACTCCCAAATTCCCCCCAAATTCTCCAAAATAACCCAAATTTCCCCTCAGGACAACAAAAATCTCCCAAATTCCTCTCAAATCCCCCAAATTTCCCCAAAATCCCTCAAATTCCCCCCTCGGGACACCCAAAATGCCCCAAATTCTCCAAATTGCCCCAAATTCCTCCCTCAGGAAACCAAAAATCCCCCAAAATGCCCCAAATTCCCCCTCAGGATGCCCCAAATTTTACAAATTGCCCCAAATCCTTCAAAATCCCCCAAATCCTCTAATTTCCCTCAAATTCCCCCTCAGGACATCAAAAATCCTCCAAAATTCCCCAGATTCTCCCCCAAATTCCTCCAAAAATCCCCCAAATTCCCCCTCAGGACACCCCAAAATCCACAAATCTCCCCAAAATTCCCCTCTAAGGACACCTAAAATCCCTGATATTCCCCCAAAATCTCCCAAATTCCCCCCTCAGGATCCCCGAAAATGCCCCAAAATCCACAAAGTGTCCCCTCAGGACACCCAAAATGCCCCAAAATTCCCACTCAGAATGCCCAAAATCCTCCAAATTCCCCCCAAATCCCTCAAAATGCCCCAAATTCCTCCCAAAATTCTCTAAATTCCCTCAAATTCCCCCTCAGAACAACAAAAATCCTCCAAAATTCCCCCAAATTCCTCCAAAAATCCCCAAATTTCCCCTCAGGACACCCAAAATCCACAAAAATCCCCCAAAAATCCCCAAATTTCCCCTCAGGACGCCCAAAATCCACAAAAATCTCCCTAAATTCCCCCAAATTCCCCTCTAAGGACACCTAAAATCCCTCAAATTCCCCCAAAATCTCCCAAATTTCCCCTCAGGAAACCCCAAATTCTCCCAAATCCCCTCAAATTCCCCCCTCAGGACACCTAAAATCCCCCCAAATGCCCCAAATCCCCAAATTTCCCCAAAATCTCCCAAATTCCCCCCTCAGGACACCCAAATTCCCCAAAAATGCCCCCAATTCCCCCTCCGGACACCTAAAATCCCCCAAATTCCACCCAAAATCTCCAAATTTTCCCAAATTCCCTCTCAGGAGAACAAAAATCCCCCAAATTCCTCTCAAATTCCCCCTCAGGACACCCAAATTCCACCCAAATCCTCCAAAATGCCCCAAATTTCCCCAAAATTCCCTCTCAGAATACTCAAATTCTCCCAAATCCCCTCAAATTCGCCTCTCAGGACACCCCAAATCCAAAAAAAATCTCCACAAGATTCCCCAAATTCCCCCAAATTTTCTCAAAATCCCCCAAATTCCCCCCAAACTCCCTCAAAATTCTCTAAATATCCTCAATTTCCCCCTCAGGACATCAAAAACCCTCCAAAATTCCCCAGATTCTCCCTCAAATTCCTCCAAAAATCCCCCAAATTCCCCCTCAGGACACCCAAAATCCACAAATCTCCCAAAATTCCTCAAATTCCCCCTCAGGACACCCCAAAATCCACAAAAATCTCCCCAAAATTCCCCTCTAAGGGCACCTAAAATCCCTCAAATTCCCCCAAAATCTCTCAAATTTCCCCCTTAGGACACCCAAAATCTCCCAAAATTCCCCAAATCCCCCAATTTCCCCAAAATCTCCCAAATTCCCCCCTCAGGATCCCCCAAATTGCCCCAAAATCTATAAATTGCCCCTCAGGACACCCAAAATCGCACAAATTCCCCCCAAAATCCCCAAATTCCCCCTTAAGACACCCAAATTCCCATAAATTCCCCCCAAAATCCCTCAAATTCCCCCTCAGGAAACCAAAAATTCCCCAGATTTCCCCCAAATTCTCTCAAAAATCCACGCTCAGGACACCCAGAATGTCTCAATTTCCCCCAAAATCCCCAAATTCCCCCCTCAGGACACCCAAATACTCCAAGATCCCCCAAAATTCCCTCTCAGAACACCCCAATTCTCCCAAATTCCTCAAATTCCCCCTCAGGACACCCAAAATCCCCCAAATTCCTCCCAAACTTCCACAAATTCCCTCAAAATCCTCAAAATTTCTCCCCAGATCCCCCAAATCCCTCAAAATTCCCCCAAATTCCCCCCTTGGGACACCCAAATTCCCCCAAAATTCCCCCTCAGGAAACCCAAAATCCCCAAAATTCCCCAAAATAACCCAAATTCCCCCATCAGGACGACAAAAATCCCCCAAATTCCTCTCAAATCCCCCAAAATTCCCTCTCAGAACCCCCAAATTCTCCCAAATCCCCCCCTCAGGACACCTAAAATCCCTCAAAATGCCCAAAGTCCCCAAATTCACCCCAAACTCCCCCTCAGAACATCCAAAATTGCCCAAATTCTCCCTCAGAACACCCAAACTCCCCAAAAATGCCCCAAATTTCCCCCTCAGGATGCCCAAGTTCCCCCCAAAATCCTCCAGATTCCCATAAACTCCACCAAATTTCCCTAAAATTCCCCTAATTTCCCCAAAATTTCCCAAATTCCCTCCTCAGGACAACCTAAATCCCACTAAAAAACCCCTTAGGACACCCAAATTCCCTCAAATTCCCCCCAAAATTCCCCCTCAGGATGCCCCAAATCCCCCAAATTCTCCCCAAATGCCCCAAATTCTTCCCCAAATTCCCCCCTCAAGACATCCAAACTCCCCCAAAATCCCCCTCAGGACACCCAAAGTCCCTCAAATTCCCCCAAAATCCCCTCAAATTCCCCCTCAGGACACCCCAAAACCCCTCAAAATCCTCCAAAACCCTCCCACATTCCCTCAAATTCCCCCAAATCCCCCGAATTATCCCTCAGGACACCCCAAATCCCCCCCAAAATCCTCCAAATTTCCTCCTCAGGACACCCAAATTCCCATGAATTCCCCCCGAATTCCCCCAAAATTCCCCTCTCAGGAAACCCAAACTTCCCCAAAATGCCTCAAACTCCCCCAAATTCCCCCTCAGGACACCCCAAATCCCCCAAATTCTCCGAAATCCCCCAAATTCCCCCCTTGGGACACCAAAATCCCCCACATTCCCATTTTTGACCCCAAACTTCCCACCTGAGTACCCAAACTCCCGTTTTTAGTCCCAAACTTTCCCTTCCTTGACACAAATTCTCCTTTTTCAGTCCCCAGTTTCCCTTTTTGGCCCCAAATTCCCCTTCTTTGGTCCAATTTTTCCCTTTTGTAGACTAAAATTCCCCTTTTTTAGATCCAGACTTCTCACCTGAGCCCCCAAATTCCCCTTTTAGACCAAAATTCTCCTCTTTTGGTACAAATTCACATTTTTTGGACCCAAATCCTCCAATTTTCAGCCCAAATTCTCCATTCATGGCACCAAATCCTCCATTTTTAAACCCAAATTTCCCTTTTTAGAACCAAATTTCCCTTTTTTGGACCCAAATTCCCTCCCCCCCCCTTTTTTTTTTTGTTACAAATTTCTCATTTTCGGACCCAAATCTTCCCTTTACTCAACCCAAGCTCTCCATTTTTGAACCAAATTTTCCCCTTTTTAGCCCCAAATTCTCCCTTTCTAGTCCCCATTTCCCCATTTTCAGTCCCGAATTCCCATTATTCATTCCCAAATTCCCCCTTTTTTCTAACAAATTTCCCCTTTTCGCCTCACAACTCCCATCCCTATTGTTATGAACAAAAATTAAGTTGATTTTTTCTGTGAGAAAAAGGTTACCACTGTTGCTGCTGGGGTTCTGCTTGTGTTATGGTAATTACGGGTCGTTGTTGTTAATGGTTGTTTATGTATCAGTAAAAGCCGTGGCTGGGGCGAGTTAATGGCCCTGCTCTGAGACAGTGAAGGGTGGGGACCTCCCGAACAGCGAACAGCGAGGAGAAGAGACTTTGCAGGGGAGGGATGTGCAAATAACTCCAAGGACCAGCATGCTGTGTGGGACCCCCTGCTCCGAATGCACTGAGAAAACCCCAGAAACAACGAGCCACCTAAGAGTTGAGAGATTGGAGTGATGTCTGGATGAGAGGAGCAGAGTGCTGGGCCTGCAGAGATGCTAAAAACCTTCGTTGTTCCTCACCCTGAGTTCGAGAGCCCCCGGGCCAAGTCTGGCAGGAAGTGAGACTGAGACCAATTCAACATCGGAGGGTGTTGATGCCCTAAAGGCTCCCACGAGGACCGGACCTCCAGCTCTGCCCCTGGTGGACAAAGCTGCACATGTCGTCCTCCTCCTCTGAGTCGCCCTGGGAGTGACGACGGGAGACTGCAGCCCCGCCGAGCTGCCCAATCCTGAGCTGATCACTCATAATAAAGGCATTAAAAAGGAGAAGAAGTCTCCTTGCCCTGTTTATTTCAAGCAGCACCAAGTTCCTTGGCAAGAGTCACTCTGCTCCTGACGGGACATTTCAGGCACACCAAGGAAACAAAGCAACAACAAAACCAAACCAAATCCAGGCAATCAAACCATAAATGAACCGAGAACAGTCCCTGTGTGTGTGTGAGACACAAGGACAGTGAGGGCAAGGATAAAAGGAATATGGCCTAAAAGCTTAACAGGCCTCACACTTAACAGGACTTATCTCATACCTTAATTTTAATTGATACAGTCAACTACACAATTTAGCGAAAGAACAGCACTTAACAGTATTTAACCTAATTTAAAACCTATGTTAGAAATTTAACAGAGGAATAAAACTTAACAATATTCAACTTAGCTTATAAGTTATATTTAACATAATGTAGCAAAAGAACAACTCTTAAAAGCATTTGACTTAGCTTAGACCTCATGACTTAACCTTATTTACAGGCCGGACTGAGTCAGCTATCCAAGGCACTCCAACCCCTCAGAGAACAGCATTTCTGCCACATTTCCCCAGCACAGGCACTCCTGTGTGCACACAGACGCAAAGAGTCAGTGCAAGGCACCTGTGAGAAATTCCCCTGAGGGCAGGCAATGCTCACTGTGGATCCTTTGGCATCTCCCCAGCAGGTGAAGGGCTGAGCCTGGAGGAGTGGGGGGATCGGCACAGGCTCTGTCGTTGTTCAGGATCCCCGAGTGCAGAAAACGGGAGAGTTCCCGGCTGGGAGAGGCCCCACTCAGAGGGAGTCGCTGGCCCAGGAGAGCTCCAAGGGCTCCTTTTGGAGCGCTGTGTGCAGGGCCCCAAGAGAGGGGCTTCAGTCCCATCAATGGCTCATCCTGGCCGCACTTGGCACCAACAGCTTTCTTTGGCAGTGTGAGAACAGGGATGTTGTGCCGCTGAGGGAACAAAAACAGCTCCCAGGGCTGCTCCTAAAGGAACCAGGAGCTGGTTGGGCAGCAGCAGTGCCTGGAGCAGACAGTGTTTGTGATGAGCTGCAGAGGAGCTGAGCCCAGGGGCTGTTGGCCAAGGCCGAGGCCCAAGGCACATTTCTCGGCTGGCAGGGTGGCCTGAGAAGGGGAGGGGGGAATGCAGCAGCACAGGGCCATGGAACCAAGGGACCATTGTGACACTGTGGGGCCCTGTGAGACCAAGGGACCATTGTGACACTCTAGGGGCCTGTGAGACCACGGGACCACTGTGACACTGTGGGACCTCATGGAATCATGGAGACCACTGTGACATTGCTGAGCCTCATGGAACCAAGGGGACTGTCCTGACACTGTGTGGCTCCATGAAATGTAGGGTTCATTGTGACACTGAGAGGCGCCATCAAACCAAGGGTGCATTGTGACACTGCCGGGAGTCCTCAAACTGTGGAGACCATTATGACACTTTGGGGTGTCATGGAACCAAGGGGCCATTGTGACACTGCAAGACTCCATGGAGCCAAGGGTCCAAACTGTGACATTGCAGGGCCTCATGGAACCGTGGAGAGACCATTAGGACACTTCACAGCCTCATGGAATGAAGGAGACCATTGTGACACTGAGGGGCACCATGGAATCATGGAGACCATTGTGACACTTTGAGGGCCCATGGAATAACCAAAGCATTGTGTCACTGTGAGGCCTCATGGAACCAGTGAGACCACTGGGACCCTGGAGGTCGCCACAGAACCAAGAGGACCATTGTGATACTGTGGGGCCTTGTGAAACCAAGAGGCCTTTGTGACATTGCAGGGCTGCCTGGAACCAAAGGTTCAGTGTGACATTGCAGGCCCTCATGTCATCAATGGTCCATTGTGACACTGTGGAGCCAAAGGAGACCATTGTGACACTACAAACCCCCAGGGTCCAAAGGTCCATTGTGACATTGCAGGGCTCGTGGAACAGAGGAGTCCTGTGACATTGTGGGGCCTGGGGAACCATGGAGACCATTGTGACACTGCAAGGCCTCATGGAATCAGTGGGACCATTGTGACACTTCAGGGCCTTGTGGAACCTAGAGGATATTGTGACACTGCTGGACCCCATGGAAACAAGACATCATTATGGCACTGTGGGGCATCATGGATCCAAGGCACAATTGTGACACTATGGGGCCCCATAAAATCAAGGGGACACAGAAGAGATCTGGCTGGTTTGGCCTCCCAGGGGCCACCTGACTGGTCCAGCTGACCTTGGAACATTAAGAGTCTCTTGTCATCTGCTTCTGAAACACTGTGCTCCGTGCTTTCCTTCCCATTGGAAAATAACTGTTCTTTTCCAGGCACCCATGGCCAGAATTGGGATTTCACCTCCAAATTTCCTTATATCCAGAGATTGTTCCCATAGGAATATTGCCAGGATAAGTCTGGCTGGCAGTGGTTTCATGAGGGTCACTTCCCATCTGTCCCCAAATAGTGCAGAAGGCTCTGTGCTTTCGTTCCTACGGAAAGAACTGTCCTGCTTCTCCAGGCGCCCATGGCCAAGACTGGCCTTCCACCTCCAAAATTCCTTCAATTCAAAGACTGCTCCCAGACAAAATCTGCCATTACTGACAAGTCTGCCAGGCCTTGGCCTTGTGAGGCTCTCACCTGCTGTCCAAACACTGGGGCTCGCTGCTTTCCTTCCTCTGGAATAGAGCTGTACTTCTCGTCCAGTTGTCCATGGCCAGAATTGGGTTCCACCTCCAGCATTCCCTATTGTGACGGACTGGGGGAGATTGTTGGCTGGAAACCTTTTGTGTGTGGGGGAGGAAGGGGCAGGTCCAGCCTTTCCATGCCCTATAACCCCAGCCCTGCCCTGCCCTGGAGCCCCAATCCCCCCAGAGCCTCTATCCCAGCCCAGCAGTGGCTGCCAGTCCCTGGCACAGCACAGGCAATGCTCCACAGCCACCTCTGCAGCCCCCAGCCCAGCTCCTGAGGGACCAAATGAGCCCAAGTCCCACCTGGGGTAAGGGCCCAGGGAGACCAAGGGGTATTGAAGGCTGAGCACAAGGCAAGCACACATCTTGTCCCTACCTCCTACTGGAATTTTTATCAGAACATTGCTAGAAACCTGGAGTTGGTAGCTGTGTGTGTGCTCCTCTGTATCTTGTATTTCTTTCTCTCTTTCTGTGTCTTCTTCTCCTTCTAATTCCCTCCTCTTGAAAATTTTGGGTATGTAAAAATTGAACAGGCTTAGATTTTGTGAAATTGAATGGGCCAACTTTATGCTTTGAAAAGTGTTTTTTGTTTATTGAATGTCATACTAAAACTTTTGCCAAAGTTTCTCTGATTTTCTTAAGTTCCCAGTAAAAGATGTCTTATTGTTTTGAGCTCCTGAGAATCTTTTGTTGGTATTTCTCCAGTGAGTCCAACTCAGAGTACACAAACAACTGCAATTCCTTTTAAATTTCTCCTTGAGAGTTGTTTGGGGGATGAGAGTAAGGGCTTGTCTGTCCTGCTTAGCACAGCCCAGGCAGGGCTTTCCCAGCCACATTCCACACTCCATTTCCCAGCTGGAGCCGCTGCTGCCTCTGAGTTGTGCTGCCCCAGCCCCAGGGATGCTCTCCTTGTCTGCCCATTCCCCCACGGTCTCTGGGCAGGGATGGCCTCAGTGGGGGCTGCTGACATCCTCAGCAACTTGGAGGCTGCTGCTGAATTTTCCTGCTCCAGAGGCTTGTTCAGCCTTCAGCTCTTGAGTGCAGGAATTCAGTGTCCCAGGGCTCATTAACATTGAGAACACCTTAACAAGCCAAGCCTCTGGGAATAATTTGATTTCAGTTTCCAAATAATTTGTAGTTAAGTAAATCTCAGTGGTGTATTCAAAGTGAACATATGATACTTAAAAAGACAGTGAGAAAATATTTTTAGGTCCAGTTAATTTTGTTTTCCTGTTAATTCGTTGATGTGTGCAATCTCCAATTGACACTGAATCCAAGTACCTCCTCATGCAGTTTGAATAAATATGAAAATCAAGACTCTTTATGGCTGACAATCAATCAGACTCTGTCCCTACCCCCATCCCACCATTTCCCCGATCCAAGCCCTGGCACTCAGAGCAGCCTTGTGCAAATCTGAGCTCCCTCCAGCCCAGGCTGCACCTGCAGCTTTCAGCTCCTTGGCTCCAGCTCCCACCTGCTTTCCTTGGAGAAGGAGCTGCCTGAGACACAGAGGGATGTTCATTTCTTGTCAGCCAACAAAGCCAAGGCAAGGCACAGCTCCATCAAATGCAAAAGTCATTCTTCTCCCTGGCTCTGCCCTGACACTGATCCCCACAGCCTGTCCAGTTTCCTTCACCCCTGCATTGCCAGGGACTTTGTGGGACAAGGGAGCTCTGCTCTGGGGATGGAGGGAGATGCAAGTGCCACCACTGGGGTGGGAGCCACAACTAATGAGGTTTGTGTCCTTTGGGGGGCAGGAACTGCAGAAACTCAGAGGCACAGAAAGTTTCTCTTCATGGCCAACAGACCACAGTTGAACAGGACACAATTTAATAACAATCATGCTGGTCTCTGAGCCATGTGCAATGTCCCAGCAGGATCTCGTGAGTCCACCATCAACAAATGATTTCCAGACTAACATTTATTTCACACAAACGTGGTTCTGTGATAGATATAAATACAATTAAGTTTTTGTATCAGGATGCTCATTCTGGAGTGGGGGCAAAACAGCTCAAACAATTCCCAATTTGCAAAGCTGTCAGTGGTGGTAGGAGAAGGCAGGTCAGGCTGCTCTTGGTGTTGAGGAAATGCTGAAAGGCTCCTGACTCATTTCATCTCCTCCTGTCCTGGCTGATCTCCCCTCTTTCCCCTTCCACCCATTGGCTTTTGTCTCCCACCAGCCCCACTGTGAAGAGCCTGGCTCTGTGTTTTCCATCCCCTCCTCGCTGGCACTGCCAGGCTGGGATGAGGAGCCCCTCAGCCTTCCCTGCTCAGGGCTGGACAAGCCCAGCTCCCTCAGCCTCTGCTCACAGCCCAAGGGCTCCAGCCTCACCTTGGAGGCCCTTCCCAGACCCTGCTCAAGCTGCCAGACATCTTTCCTGCCCTGGGGAACCCAAACCAGGCCACAGTGACCGGGAGTCACGATCCATCCTTGGTGTCCTGGTCACACAGCCCTGGCCCCTTGTCCCCTTGTCAGGCTCTGGGGTGGATCCTGTGGAACATCCTTTGGTGGAGGCTGTGGCTCCAGGTGGGCTGGGGAGATCTCGGGGGACAGGGACCCTGCTGGGCATGAACAGCATTGGACTTGTTGGGAGAAACTGTGAGGGGGAGCTGGGGCGGAGTGACCAACCCAGTGACCTGACGCAGCCCTGCTGGGATGTCACACAGCCCCTCTGTGATGCCACAGCCTGCTCTGTGATGTCTCAGTTTGCTCTGCGATGTCATACCTCTAACCTGTGATGTCACAGCCTGCTCTGTGATATCACAGAGGCAGTCTGTGATGTCATAGCTGCTCTATGACCTCATATACCCCATTCTGTGATGTCATAGCCCACTCTGTGATCTTCTGTGAAATAAGGAAGGGCAGCAACAAAACTTCTGCACTGGAATTAGGAAGGGCAGACTTTGGCCAGTTTAGGATGCTGATTTGGGGAGTACCAAATCAGGTCCTGATTCTTTAAAGGGAAACAGCCCTTAAAAACAAAGGGGTCCAGGAAGGATGGACACATTTCAAGAAAGTAATCCCGAAGAGGAAGGAGCAGCCTCTGCCAGTGTGGCAAAAGATGATCTAGTGAGGAAAATGACTGGCTTAGCTGCCCATTCAGGTTTTGTGGGAACCCCGATGTAAAAAAGGACCAGCAACTCAGGAAGTGTTTAAGGATGTCATTATGTTATCCGAAAGAAAATTAGATACGTAAAGCTCAATCAGAACTTAACCTGGCCCATTCTGTAAAAAAATTTTAAAAAAAACTTTGTATAAAAAAGTGTATAGCAAAAGGAGGGATAAGGGAATGTCTACTCCTTATTGGATGTAGTGGAGAATATAGAAACTAAAGAGAAAGAAAAGCTGAGCTACTTAACACCATGTTTGTCTCAATTTTCAATATTAGGACAGGCTGTTCTAAGGACAGGTGTTCTTCTGAGCTGGTAAATGGGCACAGGGAGCAGAACAGCCCCCCCTGTAATCCAGGAGGAAGCAGCTGGGCACCTGCTGAGCCACTCAGATGCTCACAGGTGTATGGGATCGGATGGAATCCATCCTAGGGGCATGAGGGAGCTGGGGCATGAGCTCCCCAAGCTGCTCTCCATCATTTACCATCAGTGCTGGCTCAGCAGGGAGGGCCCGGAGGACTGGAGGTGCCAATGTGAGCCCATCCCCAAGAAGGGCCGGAAGGAGGAGCTGGGGAACTCCAGGCCTGTCAGCCTGACCTGGGTGCCTGGCAAGGTTATGGAACAGATCACCTTGAGTGCCATCACAAGGCACCAACAGGATGGCCGAGGGATCAGAGCCAGCCAGCGTGGATTTAGGGGTGGCAGGTCCTGCATGACCTACCTGGTCTCCCATTATGACCTAGTGACCCACTTGTGGATGCAGGAAAGGCTGTGGATGTTGTGTGCCTGGATTTCAGCAAAGCCTTTGACACTGTCTCTGACAGCATTCCCTGGAAAAGCTGCAGCCCATGGCTTAGGCAGGTTCCCTCCTCGCTGGGAGATTGAAGAGCTGGCAGGAGGCTGGGCCCAGAGAGTGGTGGGGATGGTGCTGCACCCAGCTGGTGTCCAGGCACTGGTGGTTTCCCCCAGAGATCTGTGCTGGGCCCAGTCCTGTTTAATATCTTCACTGATGATCTGGCTGAGGGGATCGAGTCCACCGTGCACAAATTGCAGATGGCACCAAGCTGGGTGTGAGTGTGTCTCCCGTTCTCGGCTGCTTTTGATGGCCTGGAAAGGCTCGAGATGGCCTTGGGACAGCCCGCGCTCCAAAGGACGAAAAGAGTCTTCAGGTTTTTTCTCGGTCTTCAGTGTTTATTAGTTTTTATCTACAAGATTTTCTCTTGGCCCAACAGAGGTCCGCACAGCACGCTGGCCATGAGCACACTGCGTGCCCTCAGGGCGGTCACTTATCTTTATACTCAAAACTACGTATAAGATATTTACCTATTTTCCCCAATGCTTTTCACCCTTATTGACAAGCGCACTTCTAGTAAGAACCAATCCTAAAGTGCCACCACCACCACAGAAGATGGAGGCCAAGAAGAAGAAGAAGAAGGACAGGACACGCCCCAATTCCTCCATCTTACTTCTCTAGACCCCCCTGTACCGAAATTCTAAAACCTGTGTTTCACACTATAATTAACCTATCCCTTCACCATTCATCCCCGTGAGATCCTCCCATCCTCATACAAGTGTCGTCTCCTGTGCAGGGTCAAAGTCCAGCCACCAGACACTTCTGGCAACATTCCAGGACCTCCGAGCCCCCCAAGGGTTATCTGGGTGACTCTGCACATCAGGACTGATGTGCTGAGATCCCACAAGTGTGGATCTGCTGGAGGGCAGGACAAGAAGACACAGCCCTAAGGTGCACCAGGGGAGGTTCAGGCTGGGCAATAGGAAGAAGTTCTTCACAGAAAGGGTGAGTGGGCATTGCAATGGGCTGGCCGTGGGGGGAGGTGGCAGAGTCACTGTCCCTCTCCAGTGGCACTTAGTGACATGCTCTGTGTAACAAGGCAGTATTAGGGCATTGGTTGGACTTGATCATCTCAAAGGTCTTTTCCAGCCTATTTGATTCTGTTATTCTGTCATGACTGGGAGGCTCTGGGGCAATTGTGACACTGCAGGGCCTAGTGGAACTAAGAGGACCATGGTGACACCGTGCAGCCCCACAGAACCAGGGGTCCACTGTGGTGCTCTGGGGCCAAATGGACCCACGGAGTGCTCCGTGACACTCTGGGTCCTCATGGAACCACAGAGACCATTGTGACACTGCAGGGCCTTGTGTAACCAAGCGGTTTCACCATTTTGGCACTGCAAAACCAAGGAGACCATTGGGAGACTGCAGGGCCCAGTGGAACCAAGGGGACATTGTGACACTGCGGGGCCTCATGGAACCAAGGGGACATTGTGACACTGCCGAATCCTGTGTAACCAAGGGGCCACTGTGACACGATGGGGCCTCAATGAATCTGGGAGAACGTTGTGACACTGTGTGGCTTTGTGGAAACAAGGAGTTCATTGTGACACTGAGGGGACTTCTGGAACCACAGAGACCATGGTGACAGTGTGGGACCTCATGTAACCATAGGGGCATTGTGACACTCTGGGGCCTCATGGAAACAAGGGCCCACTGTGGAACTGCAGCACCAACGAGAACATTATGACACTGTGAAGTCCCACAGAACCAAGGGGTCAACTGTCACATTTTGGGGCCCTATGGAACCAAGGAGACTAGTGTGACAGTGCAGGGCCTGGTGTAACCAAGAGGCCATTGTGACACTGAGGGGCCCCATGGAACCAAGGACATCTTTGCAGATGACACCAAGCTGGATGTGAGTGTTGATCTGCTGGAGGTCAGGAGGGCTTTGCACAGGGCCCTGGGCAGGCTGGATCCAGGGCCCAAATCCAACAAGGCAAGGTTGAACAAGTCCCAGTGCCGGGTCCTGCCCTTTGGCCACAACAAGCCCTGCAGCACTACAGGCTGGGGACAGAGAGGCTGGAGAGCAGCCAGGCAGAAAGGGACCTACAGGGACTGATGGACAGCAGGCTGGACATGAGGCAGCAGTGTGCCCAGGTGGGCAGAAGGCGAATGGCTCCTGGCCTGCATCAGGAATGGTGCAGCCAGCAGGAGCAGGGCTGCTGTACTCAGCACTGATCTGTCCCCAGCTCTGCACACAGACATTGCTGCTGCAGCTCCAGAGAAGGCAACAAAAGGGCATCTCTGCAGAAAACTTTGCTGGGAGATCCTTTGGTTCATTTAAAGCCACCAAGAGTGCAGCCCATCATTGACAGAATCTGTGGCCACAGGGAAGGTGGAGAGAAAGAAAATGAGAAACGGCACAAGGAATGGCTTTACTTTGTTGACAATATGAAAAAATTAAAACAAAGGAAACAGATCTCGAAAATGAAACCAACAAGAAGTATCAAGAATTACTTTTATTACAAGTGATTTGCAGAAATTGACCAACAGTTTAATGTTTCTGTAACCATCCAGTCATCAGTGTCCACACTATAGCCTTGAGCTCCTGGTTCCTCAGGCTGTAGATGAGTGGGTTCAGGGCTGGAGGCACCACCGAGTACAGAACTGACAGGGCCAGATCCAGGGATGGGGAGGACATGGAGGGGGGCTTCAGGTGAGCAAATGCTGAAGTGCTGACAAACAGGGAAACAACAGTCAAGTGAGGGAGGCAGGTGGAAAAGGCTTTATACCGTCCCTGCTCAGTGGGGATCCTCAGCACAGCCCTGAAGATCAGCACATAGGAGAAAACAATGAACACAAAACAACCAAATACCAAACACACACTGACTGCAATGAGCCCAAGTTCCCTGAGGTAGGATTTGGAGCAGGAGAGATTGAGGATGTGTGGGATTTCACAGAAGAACTGGCCCAGGGCATTGCCATGGCACAGGGGCAGGGAAAATGTATTGGTTGTGTGCATGAGAGCATTGAGAAAGGCACTGTCCCGGGCAGCTGCTGCCATGTGGGCACAAGCTCTGCTGCCCAGGAGGGTCCCGTAGTGCAGGGGTTTGCAGATGGACACGTAGCGGTCATAGCACATGATGGTCAGCAGATAAAACTCTGCTCCAATGAAGAGCATAAAGAGAAAGAGCTGAGCAGCACATCCTGAGTAGGAGATGTTCCTGATGTGCCAGAGGGAATTGTGCATGGCTTTGGGGACAGTGGTGTAGATGGAGCCCAGGTCGCTGAGGGCCAGGTTGAGCAGGAAGAAGAACATGGGCGTGTGCAGGTGGTGGCCGCAGGCTACGGCGCTGATGATGAGGCCGTTGCCCAGGAGGGCAGCCAAGGAGATGCCCAGCAAGAGGCAGAAGTGCAGGAGCTGCAGCTGCCGCGTGTCTGCCAATGCCAGCAGGAGGAAGTGCCTGATGGAGCTGCTGTTGGACATTTCCTATGGTATCTTGGCATGGGGATCTGTAAAAAATTAATCATGGAATAGTTGGGTTTGGAGAGGACTTTAAATACCCCAGCACAGCCTGGTGGCCCTTTGCCCCCCCCCTGCCTGCACAGGACTCTGCTGCCTGGAGCTGTCCCTGCCAGCAGCTGCTTCCCTGTGCCAAGGGCTGAGCCCTGCCAGTGCTGCCAGAGCCCAGCCCAGCCCTGGGGGCTCAGCTCTGCCCTGCAGACCCCTCCCAGCTCTGGCACTGCCCAGGGACAGCTCTGGCTTTGCAGGCTCTGATGGCAAAGTCAGAGCAACCCTGAGGAGGCTGGAAAAGCAACACTGATGCTGCCTCTAAGAGGTCTTGTTCTGATTTCTGTCACTGCCTGGTGTAGTAAGATCGGAGAAAAAAATTTTTTTCTCATGCTGGAGTGATAGATGAGTATCTGTTTGCGATTTCCCATCAAGGCAACCCAGAGAAGTAGATTAAAAAAGCAGGACTTCCCCTTTCCTGCTGCCCCTGCCTTGCTATGCTCCCTGTATAATCTATTTGGAAATGTTCTGCAGTTAAATGCCAGGATGGGAGCAGTCCTGGACAATGCAGCATCATCACCACACAAGGAGAACACTTTCAAGCCTTACCAGCTGTCTCCTCCCACCCAGACCTTGTCCCCCAGTGCTGGGAGCAGCTGCCAGGGCTGGCTGAGAGCTGTCCCTGGCAGGCAGCAGAGTCCCTGCCCCAGCACAGCGCCCTGGGCTGCAGGACCCTGCTCTGCAGTACAGCCCCGGGCACCCCTGGCTGCTCTGCACAAGAGACAATCAGAGAATGTACTCACAGGGTCTGTAGGCATTGGGATGTTCCAGCTTTAGGAGATGGCTCCAGGAACTGCAGCTGCACTGTCCTGCAGCCAGAGGTTCCTGTGCCAAGGGCTGGCAGTGATTCTGCCCCAGGCACTTCTCAGCACCTTCCCAGCCCTGACTGATTGAAGCTCTCTGTGCCTCTGTGCTGTGCCCAGGGTGGCTGCAGGCAGAGCCCCAGCCCTGCTGGGCTGTCAGAAGAGCTGCTCATCAAGAGAAATGTGCTTTTGAAACTCTTCTTGGTTACCAGGAGCTGCCTCTGTGCCAGGAGCCCAGCCCAGCTCAGCAGCACAGACACAGCACAAGGACTTTAATGAGCCTCTGGGGCTTTGTGCTCAGGCCCTGAACATCAGTTCCTGAGAGCGAGCTGAGGAAACCTCTCCAGAACTCCAAGTCAGAATCTAACTCCAAAGTTTCTTGGACTTGTAATGGGTCCCAGTGAGGGACATGACTGAGAAAGTGTCCCCAGGCCCCAGGCAGAGCAGAGAACTGGAGGCAGTGATGACAGGTGGGGACAAAGAGAAGCCAAGTCTTGGTGCCCTGGGGCACAGCAGCAGGGTCTGTGCCACCAAGGACTGTGAGGAGACACCTTGTCCTGAGGCACTGGGGCACCTGGCACAGCCCCAGCAAGGCTGGGCACTGTCAGCCCCTTGTCCTACCCTCAGCATCCCCCCACCCCAAGCCCACATCCCAGTGGCCTCAAGGATCTGCTGGAAGGAGTCCCTGGGGAGCCTTGCTCAGGAATGGCCCTGGGTGGGCTTTTTAATGCTCCCTGTAGGGACTGCAGGTTTTTCAAAAGACTTTTAGTTTGGCTTTTGCCTTGGAGTCTCTGAGAGGTTTGTGCAATCATGGCCTCCAATTATCTGCTGTAATGAGTCCCTGGAGAGGCTTTCTCAGTAACAACACTCAGTGGGGCTCATTAATGCTTCAAGGTACTTCAGTTATTTTAATGTACTTGGTGTTTCACTTTTTGTACAAACTCTATGAGAAATTTGTGCAGTCATGGCCCCAGTTATCTGCGTTAATGAATCCCTTGAGAGCTCTGTACTGACACTCAGTGGGGCATGTGGAGAGGTTAGTTCAAGAATGGCTTAAAGAAAAAGGCCATGAAACATACAATTGAGAGAAAAGTAAGAGGTAAAAGTAAAAGCAGTTTCTAACAGCTCTCAGCCTTCTGATTTGTGTAAACAATTAGACTCTCTCAGGCATCATTCTATAAACAATGGAGTTCTCAGCTTGTCTTCCCATGGCAAGCAGAACACCGTCCTTGGGAAGGCCTGTTATCCTGGGAACAGATGCAGAGGTTTTGGGAACACTAGTTTCTGTTGTAGTTTCGGGTTTCTGTTTTGGTTTCTGCTTATGATAAACAATTGTAGGTATTCTAAAACAAAAGGTGTGGTTACAGTTTTCTCTGTTAGCCTATCATGGAGTTGGATTACAGAATATTCATGAAGTTCGTTAGTATTGTTATATAAGGTGATTGATTGATCAATAAAGTTGAGTTTCGATGCATAACTATGGTCGATTCTCCCTTCATCTCCAACAAATGGTGACCCCGACGTGATAGTCGAATTCGGACGTGCCGAATTACGAGGAGCGCTCTTGGGGATAACGGAATACCACGGGAGGTGAGGAAGGTGTCCAGGTTCCGAGGTGCAGCAGCGGAACGGCAATAAGCACGATAAAAAAACGGACGGAGTCTGCCGACGGAGCGGACGGAGTCTGTCGATTCGTGCCGGCCCTAGGCGACCGTAAAGACGGGTCCTAGCTTGGTACGTGTGGCCGAGGTCGGGAGGTGCTGCAAAGAGCGCTCAATTTTATTTAGAGATGGACCGACAAGCCGCATATGATCTTTTTATAACTTTTCTGCAAAAGAGGCAGATTAAGGGAATTGATTTACAGAATGAATTACAGGGTTTTTTAGTTTATGGTGTAGAGAGGGGAATCTTTGTTAATCCTCATATAGTTCACGTATTGTCTGAGTGGCGTAAATTTGGTGATTTATTGTGGCAGGCTAGTTTAGATGATGATAAAACTGCCAGGAGGTTGGGTAAATTATGGCGGGTTGTTAACACCGAGCTCTTACAGTTTCAAGCTGAGAAAAGGGCTGCGCACCAGGCTTCTGCAGCTCATGATCGTAATAAGCAGTATGATCGAGACAGGGAGTTTGATAAGGATTCGGGCACTCCTCTTGGCCCTGCATCGAGGACGGTTTTATTACCAGCCTCGCCGCCTCCTTCTGCAAGCCAAGCTGCGAGCCAGGTTTCGGGCCAGGCTCCGGTGACTCACGCTTCGCAGAGCACTGTATTACCTGTTTCGCCGCCTCCTTTAACAAGTCAGCCTCCCCCAATAAGTCAAGCTTCGCAAAACGCTTTATTACCCTTAACGAGCCAAGCTCAGCAGGGTGCTCAGCAGGGTGCTTTATTGCCCGCGTTGCCGCAGGCTACACAGAGCGCCTCTGCCTCTCCTGTGTCTGCTATATCACAGCAGCCGGGGCCACAAATGCATACTCCGTTCCCAAAAAGCAATCAGTCGGTCCCTGGGTCGGAAAACGACTTGGCGGTGACGATTGCTCGGGATAGAAGAGATGCATGGGCAGCCTTGGCCAAAGATGCCATGGACAAGGGAGACCGGGAGTTAATGAGCATGGCTAACGAGTTGGCTTGTCCAGTTGTCTTTACCCCCCAGGCGGGGGGGGGCCTTCAGGCGACGATCAGTGCTCTTGACTGGAAAATGTTATCTCAGTTACGAGCGACTGTCAGCCAGTTTGGTTTTAAAAGCGAGCCAGCTAGGCAAATGCTAGACTATATTTTTGACACTAGCATTCTCCTTGTTAATGATTGCCGTGGTATAGTAAAATTAATTTTTACCCAACATCAACAATTGTTATTTAATGCCCACTGGCAAGGACTCGTAAATGAGTGCGTAGCTGTTCAAAGACAGCCAGGTGACCCTTTGCATGGTGTCACTGTAAATGAACTTATGGGTCTGGGACCTTTTCTTCGAACTGAGGCACAAGCTTTAATTGGCCAAGAGAAGTGCCGGGAAGCAATGAGGTTAGTCAGACTCGCAATAGATAGAGTAAAGGAACCAGGAGGCATACCTGTATATATGGGAATTAAGCAAGGTAGAGACGAATCATTTGGTGCTTTCATAGATAGAGTTGCTGCCGCGATTGAGAGAGCAGGTGTCGCAGAATTTATGCGCGGGGCTCTTCTCAAACAGTGTTCAATTCAAAATTGCAATTCGGCTACTAGAAATGTACTTAATACCTTAGGTGCAAATTGGACTATAGAGGAGGCATTAGAAAGAATGGCACTTATACCAACTGAACAACAGGCTCTTGTAGTAGATGTCATAAAACAGTTAGGAGTAGGTTTACAAGAACAGGCAAAATCCGCTCAGAATCAGGTGTTGGCCGCTCTTGCACCCCTTCAAACATCGGCTGCACTTACAGCATCAAATAAAGAGGACCACTTGCGCCGGGAATGCCAAGCACCTTCAGAAGCCATCGCTGCATCATCGGTGCTCTTTCCTGCCCCTAACCCGACACCACAGGGAGCCACCGCGGGCGAAGCTGAACGGCCGCGAAGGGAGTAACCCGCAGCGCAAAGCAGAGATGAATTAGCAGAAGGATTCAACAGGACTTTGGACTTATAGTTACGGTAAAGGGATTTTCCATATGGTTTACGGATTAACGGTAATGTGTGAACTCGGCACGGGCGCGCCTCTATGGCCAACGGGAGGCAGCGGCGGGGAGAGCGGAGCCACCGCGCGGAAGGAGCCGCGCCGACTCGGGATCAAAGCCGCCGCCGCAGGAGCCGCCGCGCCGGGAGCGACCGAAGCGCGCCGCGGGGGGAGCGACCGAAGAAGCCGGCGCCGCGGGAGCCGAGCGCCGCGGGGGGAGCGAAGGAGCCGCGCCACCGCGGGGGGAGCCACGCGTGCAGCGGTGCCTGCAGCAGTCAGCCGGCAAACAGTGAGTAAACAAAGAGCCCAGCGCGGGGGGGGAGTTTTCGCCCGCTCCGACACGAGCGCCGCAGGACCGGAGCACTTTTTCAAGCGGGAGCGTTTCTCCCTCCGCCCTGCAGCCGACAAAAGCTACAGTTTAAGACTTAACAGTCGTAATAATTGTGAACTTTTGTCAGCAAAAGAAAAGATTCCTATTGCAATTGAAAGACCAGCGAAACTAAACAAACAACACCAAGGACTATTGCTGTCAGGATGTTCTTCACCTAAGTTGGGAAGATCTTTTGTTCTCCCTAGCACACGCTGTGAAACAAAAGCCCAGCACAGACTGTAAAACAGAAATCAGCGTAAATGGATGCAAGAGTCAGATTTCGGCCGGTTTGACTCAGGCATTAGTTATGCTGTCTTGGAAACACCTGTATTACCAGAGACTTTGAACATCAGAAGTCTGGATGGCTGGGTTGATGAAACGTCAGACTCTAAAGCTGTGTTTTGAAAACGTTGAAGATGTTAAGATGTGTTAGAATGATTGTATGAGATGTAATGACTGTGTTTTTGTATTCTTTAAGCTTTGTTTAAATGTGATAGAGGTAAAAGCAAGCACTGAATTCAAAGGAATTTTTTCACAGGTATACCTTGAATAAACTTCTGTTTAAGTGTATTTAAGTATAAAAATGCTATAGCAAATACGTGAAGAAAAGTTATTTTAGCTTAATATTTTAGAATCAGGCCTGTAAGTAAGTTATAGTAAATGCTATATATTATTTCTATAGTAAGTTTTATCTGTTATTAAGTAGTTTGAGTTAAGTTATCTATCAAGTGCCATTAAATGTTAAATACTGTTAAGGTTTAGTTTTGTTAATTATCTCCTGTTAAGTAAGTGATAGATTCTGTTAAGTTTGAATTAAGTGCCGTTAAAAGTTAAATATTATTAAAGTTAAAATTGTTAAGTTTATTTTTGGTCAAGTTCGAGGTCTGCTAAAGCTTAAATTATATATAGATTTGAGTTGTGTGGGATTTGAAGCCAGTTAAGTTCTGTTGAAATTGGTTTCTGTTTAGTTTGAGTGTTATTAAGTCTGGGTAAAGCTAGATTCTGTTTGGATTATATTGGGTTGAGGTGTGTAGAATTTAAAGTCAGGTAAATTTTGTTATAGATAAATTTGAATTAGATTTAAGTGATTTTACATGTTTTGCAAATAAGTCTGCTATAATTAGTCTTGTTAGGCTTCACAGAGGATGAATGAGTAACTGAAATTAATTTTATTTTAATAATTCTGTTTAGTATATTTATTTTAGGCATAATTTCCTCAAAGCAGCTAATTCTGTAAATTACTTTCATATATTCTAAAGTTCTTAGAGCATTAATTTATTGCTGCTTTCTAAGTTTATATCTTCCAGAACACTTTTTTTAAAAAAAAAAAAGGTTAGATCTTGTTATTTAGGCAAGTTATCATTATTCCACCCTAACATATCTGTGCTAATGCAGCTAAGTCATAAGACAAGCAGGGAAAGGCACAGCTTACATAACTTAGACTGTAGTCAAATAGGAGATCCGTTGTTCTGGAGTAAATGTAAACAAGTGATGGTTTCAGCTCTCCTACCATGGGGTGCTGCAAGCAAAGCAATGACTTTAGCAAAACAAATAGGGTGTTGGACTAAGGGTGAATTAAATAAGACATCACAGATATTAGATATACTAACTGCAGATGTACAAAGTGTTAATCACGCTGTTTTACAAAATAGAGCTGCTATAGATTTTTTACTGCTAGCACAAGGCCATGGTTGTGAAGAGTTTGAAGGGATGTGTTGCATGAACTTATCTGATCATTCTGTATCTATTCATGCTAAGTTAAAAGAGCTACGACTAGGGCTTAACAGCCTTAAGGAAGAAGAAGGATTGGGAATTGATGAATGGCTTAAGAGTTTAGGATTGGGACCATGGTTAAGAAACCTTGTAGTATATGCTATAGGGATATTAGGTGTACTTCTATTGCTTTTATTTATCTTGCCTTGCTTCTGCAGCTGTATCCAAAATATGATCAGTAGAACTATTGAGAAGACCTGGCAAACTAACCTCTTTTCTCTCGAAGAAAAAAACGGGGGAGATGTGGAGAGGTTAGTTCAAGAATGGCTTAAAGAAAAAGGCCATGAAACATACAATTGAGAGAAAAGTAAGAGGTAAAAGTAAAAGCAGTTTCTAACAGCTCTCAGCCTTCTGATTTGTGTAAACAATTAGACTCTCTCAGGCATCATTCTATAAACAATGGAGTTCTCAGCTTGTCTTCCCATGGCAAGCAGAACACCGTCCTTGGGAAGGCCTGTTATCCTGGGAACAGATGCAGAGGTTTTGGGAACACTAGTTTCTGTTGTAGTTTCGGGTTTCTGTTTTGGTTTCTGCTTATGATAAACAATTGTAGGTATTCTAAAACAAAAGGTGTGGTTACAGTTTTCTCTGTTAGCCTATCATGGAGTTGGATTACAGAATATTCATGAAGTTCGTTAGTATTGTTATATAAGGTGATTGATTGATCAATAAAGTTGAGTTTCGATGCATAACTATGGTCGATTCTCCCTTCATCTCCAACAGGGGCACATTACCGATTTGAGATTCTCAAGGTTTTTAAGGTACTTTGGATTCTCCTTTCCATACTTTGTCTCTGTGAGGTTTTTGTGCCATCCTGGCCTCCAGTTCTCTCCTCCAAGCAGCCCATGAGGAGCCTGTTTTGGGATGGACCTCAGTGGGACCCATTCGTGCTTTGAGACACTTTGAGGTTTTCTTCTGTCTTTGACTCCTGAAAGGTTTGTGCAATCTCCTCTCGGGTCCTGAGGTTCAAGGCCTCAGCTCCAAATCCCCCACAGGGCTCATTAGGACCAAGCAAATCCTGACAAACCATGGCTCTGCCTTTATTTCCATCCTCTGTTGTTCAGTTCATTAGGAATTTCTTTTTATATAGTTACTGAGAAATATTTCAAAGAGGTTCTAATAAATCCCCATTTCTGTTTTAAGGGTGTGTTGTTCTCTTTAGAACAGAGATAATTGCAGCATTCAATGACTGATTGACCCAGGGACTCTCCTCAAGAGGTGTGGACTGATCAGAGAACCTGTGCCTTGAGATCTGACCCTGTGTGCACCACCTTGCTCCACATTCGCCAACGCCATCCTGTCCGTCCTCTGTGACTTGGGGCCAGCTTTGCTTGGAGAACTGGTGGCACTCAGAGGGGTTTTCTTCTTTTATTTTAGTAATGTAATACTCCTAAGTTCCCCACTGAAAACAGACACCCTCCTCAAGTGTTTGCCAAATCCAAGTGCCACCAAGATCAGTCCAGGTCTGCCCTGGGCCATCTGTGAGGGTGTGTGGAGGCCCAGGGTCCTACCATCAGAGTCTCAATCTACCAGCCTGGAAGGGCTGGTCCCAAGTAAGAGGAATCAGCTTTCATGTTAGGGTGAGATGCTTGCTTCTCCCATGGATCTTTGCAGGCAAATGCTGATTTTTGTAAAGTTATGTTACCCATTGGCCCATTAGCACATTACTTACTTCAAGCCCTATTGTCCACATTTGTCTAGTCCCTCCATTGGCCCTGTTTCCGTATTAGCCAATTCCTCTGCCCCTGTTTCCGTATTGGCTGACTCGACCCTAACTACTCTTTTGCACCATTTTCCCCTACACCCATTGGACCCAGACCCTCAGCTCCACCCTCACTATCCCATATAAAACCCTGTGCCCTCAGCCTACACCCTATCTTCGTCTCTGGACCCTCTTGGGTTTTGTGGCCGGTTCCTGTACCAATAAACCCAGTTTACAGGAGATCATGTGAAGCCCCATCCTGCCTATTCTGTCAGCTTTCTAAGGTGGCAGTAAGCTTTGGGCTTATGAGTGCCGGATGCTCCAAGGGCCTCAGTGGTGCCACAATGCTAACTTGGCACCCGAACAGGGACCAGATTAATTGAGGTCGCTGTGAATGTCTCCAGCAGTGATCCTGCCAGCCAGATGTCGCTGGAAGATGTACGCCTTCAGGTCAGCCACAACACTGAAGACTCGAGAGACTCGAGTTTTATTGAGTCTCACTTAAGTGGAAGTCAACAATTGTCGCTATAGGACATGAAAGAACACAAGCACACACAGCTGTTCTCAAGGTGAAGAAAAAAGGAAAGTTTATTTTCTGACTCAAACATTTATAGTTTTCCAAAAGTGACAGCGGATTGGAGGGTGACAGTGCCACCTCTCCAATGACACCGGAAAAACCAACAGTCCGTCAACTTTCTCCTCCTCCATAAAGGAATGCAAAACAATGAGTTATTTACAGAAAGTGTGTGAGAAAGTTCACTACAAGAGTGTCAACATCAGAAGGCTTAGAAAATCTTAAAAAATCAGGGCGACATCTCACCCTTTTCCATTTAAAAAGAGAGAAGGAGAAAAGAAAATGAACAATGTGAAAAAGAAAACATGAACAATGTTTGGTGTCAACTTGCGGAGGAATCATCGGAGTGATCACTCTCATCATCTGCATCTGAGTCATCACTCAATGATTCATCTGCTTGATGTCTTTCAGGTTGGTCACGGTTTCCATCTTGCTCATCAGCTGGATTCTGTCTCTGCGGTCGCAGCTCGGGGCGAACACATTTCGAAGGTACCCAGCGTACCCCAGTATGTGTGGATGCACAAGCATACCTGCACCCCGAAGCGATAAGGTCATAGGGACCTTCCCACTGTTTGGTGACTAAATTCTGCACCTGAACCTTCACTCAAGGCTGATGTGCCTCGTCCGCAGCCTGCAACGAGAGATGGTGATTCAAATTGACAGGATTATTTGAGTTCTGCGGCACAGTGAGATGATTGATTGTGCTCAAAGCTTTTGCCAACCGACTGTGCAAGGTTTCACCCTGCATTTGTTTTTGAAGAACCCGCTTCAGAGTACCATGAGCTCATTCTACAATACCTTGACGAGTTGGAGAATGAGGGATACCAAACTTGTGCTAGACACCCCACAACTGCAGGAACTGCCGCACCTTTTGCAATGCGTATGCAGGACCATTGTCGGTTTTCACAGCAGAAGGTATGCCCAGAACGGCAAAGGCCTGCCTCCAGTGGGCGAGGACATCACGGGCCTTCTCCCCAGTGTGAGCAGAAGCCCACATCGCAGAGGAGAACGTGTCCACCGTGACATGCACATACTTGAGCCGGCCAAACTCGGCAATCTGGGTGACATCGGTCTGCCAAAGCTCCAAGGCCCTAAGGCCTCTGGGGTTTACCCCTGCCGGCAAAGGCGGAGCAAGTGCGTGGCAGTCATCACATGACTCAAACATGTCACGAGCCTCAGTTGGCGTCAGCTGAAACTGCTTCCGCAAGGTATGTGCATTTTGGTGGAAAAACCCATGTGATGCCTTGGCCTGCATGAGTGTATCAGGCTGAGGCACTACCCACGCTGGGTTAGCCAACTTGTCAGCCCTCGTGTTACCTTCCACTATAAAACCTGGCAAATCAGTGTGACTCCTCACATGCAGAACATAGAATGGATGAACCCGGGCCTGAATGGGACACCACAAGGTCTTCAGTAAATGAAACAAGGCAGGATTACTGACCTCCTTCAAAATGGAATGACCCAACCTCTGTGCAGTATCGGCCGCATAGGCGGAATCCATGACCAAGTGGAAAGGTTCCTGGGAAAATTTCCCAAATGCCATGACAGCAGCCCTAAGTTACAACCAATTGGGCTGACCCATCCTCATGAGCTTCCAGAACCTGCCACTCAGATCCATCCCTCCAGGTAACAATAACCTTTCATGTTTTCCCTGAACCGTCAATGAAGACGGTGGGTCCTTGCACAGGTTCCTGGGTATTTTTGGGCTGCAAAGGGATTTGTGTGAATTTTGCCATATGCAGTAACCTATGACTGGGCAGATGATAAATGATCTGCCCTGAAAAATTTTCCAGAGCACTTTGCAGGGACACACTGTTTGCAAAGCTCCAGTCAAAATCCTCCCATTGCACCGGGAGTATGATCTTTGCAGGATTTGCACCCATCAATTGCAAACACCGTTGCCGGCATTTGATTATCAAGCGAGCAATCAGCTCAAACAATGTAGTTGCCATCCTCTGCGGCAGATGGGGCAGGAAAACCCATTCCAACACATGCAAGGAATCGGACCATTTGTCACTCCATTGGCCAATGATGCCTGTGGGATACAAAACTGGAGTGCTGATGAACACAGTGACATCAATGGAGGGATCAATGCGATAAACTTGGCAAGACGAAACAGCTTGCTGAACCACCTGCAATGCCTTACATGCCTCAGGGGTCAGTGTGCGAGGTGACTTGAGATCAGATTCTCTTTTCAACAAATCATACAGAGGAGACAGCTGTGCATCAGTTAGCCCCAAGTACAGACGTAACCAAGTGATGACACCTACCAATTTCTGAGCATCATTCAGTGTCTTCACAGAATGCACAAATTGCACCTCCTGGTGATGGATCATCCATTCCAGAATTTTGACCCCCAAGTACTTCCAAGGTGGTTTTTGAACCTTTTCTGGAGCCACCTGCAATCCATGAGCATGCAAAGCATCGAGCAACCGAGGCTGAATCCTCAGCAGCTCATCCTGGGTGGGCCTAGCCACCAGAATGTTGTCCATATAATGATACAGACATGCATCAGGAAACTGCTTATCAACTCCAGATAAGGCAGGAGAATTCTGCATGCCTTGGGCAACGTCCTCCATTGATATCTCTGTGTGGGCTCAGCCTCATTAATCGCTGGCACTGAGAAGGCAAACTTCAGTCTGTCATCAGGTTGCAAAGGAATCGTAAAGAAACAAAGAAACAATCCTTCAGATCCACAATGAGGGCTGGCCAGTCTGTGGGAAGCATGGTAGGCGATGGCATGCCCGCCTGCAATCTTCCCATGCTTTCCATCACGGCATTAACCTTTCAGAGGTCTTGCAAAAACTTCCATTTCCCAGATTTCTTTTTGATGCAGAAGACAGGAGTGTTCCAGAGACTAGTAGAAGGCTCCAGATGACCCTGTGTGGGAATCCACAAAATTAGAGGATTTTGGGAAAGCTTCAAGATGCAGGCCTCAGAGACAGCAGAACTGTGAGCAGAGCTATGCCGCAGCCATGAGATAGGTCAGCAGAAAAATTATTTAAACTGTAGAAAAGCAAGGGCAAATAGAACAATGGTCTGTGTATTAACATTTGTATAGAATCACAGAATCACAGAAATTCTAGGTTGGAAGAGACCTTTAAGATCATCGAGTCCAACCCATGTTCTAACACCTCAACTAGATCATGGCACCAAGTGCCACATCCAGTCTTTTTTTAAACTCTTCGAGGGATGGTGACTCTACCACCTCCCTGGGTAGATGATTCCAGTATTTGACCACTCTTTCTGTAAAATACTTCCTCCTTAATTTTAGCCTGTATCTCCCTTGGCGCAGCTTGAGACTGTGTCCTCTTGTTCTGTCTGTTGTTGCCTGGAGAAAGAGACCGACCCCCAGCTCACCACAGCCACCCTTCAGGAAGTTGAAGAGAGTGATAAGGTCACCCCTGAGTCTCCTTTTCTCCAGGCTGAACAACCCCAGCTCCCTCAGTCGTTCTTCATATGGCTTGTGTTCCAAGCCCCTCACCAGCCTCGTTGCTCTCCTTTGGACACGCTCAAGCATCTCAACGTCCCTCCTAAAGTGAGGGGCCCAAACCTGGACGCAATACTCCAGATGAGGCCTCACCAGTGCTGAGTACAGGGGAAGAATGACCTCCTTGCTCCTGCTGGCCACACCGTTCCTGATACTGGCCAGGATGCCATTGGCCTTCTTGGCCACCTGGGCACACTGCTGGCTCATGTTCAGCCGACTGTCAACCAGCACCCCCAGGTCCCTTTCCACCTGAACACTGTCCAGCCACACCGTTCCTAGCTTATATCGTTGCAGGGGGTTATTGTGGCCAAAGTGCAGGACTCGGCACTTGGACTTATTGAACTTCATCCCATTAGATTCTGCCCATCCATCCAACCGTTCCAAGTCCCTCTGCAAAGCCCTCTGTCCCTCTAACAGATCAACACACATTCCCAGCTTAGTGTCATCTGCAAATTTGCTAATGAAGGACTCTAAACCCTCATCCATGCCATCAATAAAAATATTAAACAGAACTGGCCCCAGCACAGACCCCTGAGGGACACCACTGGTGACTGGTCACCAGCTGGATGCAGCACCATTCACCACCACTCTCTGGGCCCGGCCATGCAGCCAGTTCTGAACCCAGCAAAGAGTGCTCCTGTCCAAGCCATAGCCTGCCAGTTTGTCTAGGAGAATGCTGTGGGAGACAGTGTCAAAGGCCTTGCTGACATCCAAGTAAACAATAGAATAACTCTCTAAGCTACAGAAAGCTTATCTAGCTAGATATTAGGAAGGTTAAAGCTTAATAATGGAGCTCTGTGCATTGTGTTTTAAGGCTTACAAGTAGGTATTGTATTTGAAATAAGCAAGCATTGTTTTAATCAAAGTTACCTGTGCTTATGGTGATTGGATAGAACTACTGTCAATGTGCTTTTTCTTTGTGTGATTGGTCAAGAAAATTATAAAGTAAGTTGTAACATTAAGTTCCTGGTCTGCTGCCTGAAATGTGAGCGGATGGCATCTTCCCATTGTCATAATTATGTAATGAGACTGATGCTGAAAATTAAAGCAGCTCGAGGCACGTTCTACAGCAGCCCTGTCTGGTTCATGGTTTGTACAAAGCCCCCCTGCCGGCTTCACCCTGGTCCAACTGCTCCTGCACCAGATTCTGAAGGGCGACCAATTTATCTTGAGGGAGATAAGCTGCTTCTTCCAGACAGATTTGTCCACCAGACACCGAATAGGAGGCGTAAGACACTCTGCGCCCTTCATTGCAGTGACCCCCATCAAAAATCCGTCCCGATGCACATCTCCCAGACAGAAGAACATCCCTCCCCCAGAGGGGGGGAGGAGTTGAAGTAACATGAGGCCTTACCCAGGCCATCTGTCCCTCTGGGTTCGTGACCAGCACTGGCCGCTGGATCACGTAGCATTGTGCCATCCCTCCCAGACCCGCGACAGACGTCCCCACCGGATCCAGGGGCCACTCTGGGGGCCAGGCGGCAAGGAAGAGAACCGTGATGTCAGCACCGCTGTCAAGAAGCCCATAGAGGTGGATCTCCAATGGCATTGCACCAGGAACAGACAGGGTACACAGCATCTCAGGATGATCCTTGGTCAGGACAGCAGTCCAGCGAACTTGAGGCGGCCCGTGCATCCAAAGCCACCAGCTCCACGTGACCGGTCAGTTGTCCTGCAAACAGAGGACTTAAAAGGCACAAGTTGAGCAAGTCGCGTCCCTTTCGGGATCGTGACGGGAGGGGGTGGGTGTGGAGACCATGGCACAAATCTGCCCTGTGAAATCTGCATCAATGAGCCCCAGGGGCACAATGATGCCCTGAAGGGTGGCAATAGATCTCCCCATCAGGAGAGCACTCATGCCCCCAGCCAAGGGATCAAAGGAATCCAGGGGAACTTTGTGTATTTTACAAGATTCTAAGACAACTGTTGCTGCGGTGCAGACATCCACACCTGCTGATCCACGGGTGCTGGCTGCAAGCCGGCCAAGGAGACCTCCATCGGCTCTGGGGTCTGGAGAGACGCTTGTGTCTAGGCGTGTCCCTTCTGCACGCTCCGCTTCACATTTCCCAAGCCCGGTAAAGCCTGGCCATTAACATGAACAGTCCCCTTGCAGATATTGGTTTGGACATGTGATTCGGCCTACCACACCAACCACATAAGAACATGGGGAATTTGACCTTCTGTGCTTTCTTCCCCTGCTTCTTGCCAGCCTGCTCATTCCCCTGCTGTGGCTGCCCGCCCTGCGGTGCTGCCCAGACTGGCTGCACAGCGACAGCCACGGCAGCCAACTTCTGACCCAAGGGGATGTCCGCACAGGTCTCCACCATCTGGGAGACAGTAGGAACACCAGGCAGAGCCACTATAACCTTCCTACAAGCATCATTGCAATTACACCTCGCTAGGTTTGCAATCACAATCCTCTTTCCCACAGGATCAGGCACCTGCCTCTCCACAGATGCAGTCAGCCTTGCCACAGATGCCATGAAAGACTCATCAAATCAATCCCCTGGACAATGGTCGCAAATGGCTGCCTCCGAGCAGCCATTTTCAGGGTCTGAACAATTGCTGCAAAGCCCAACATGTGGCATTGGTCAAGCACAAGGGGACCGAAGCCAACCTGCCCCTGAACATTTTCATAAAGCCCTGCGCCCAACAGCATGTCAGTGACATCCACACACCTGGGTTCCTACAGTGCCAGCACAGCATTCTGCACCACCGCGTCGGCTGCCAAACAAGCCCACTTGGTCTCAAAAACACCAAATTGCACATGGTCAAAAAGAGAATGTGCCACATGATCAAGGTCATGAGGCATCAGCACGTCCAGAGCAACCCTCCCGAGAGTCTGCATAACCTCAGCAGACCCCAAACCATGCTAAGCAACCGCATCATGGACTTCCTTCTCCAGCTTATACAAAAGCAGTTCATGAGTGTTGTGAGTAACACCCCTGAGCATAGGGAAAGCCTGGGAACCCCCTGGGAAAGCCACAGCACCTGCTGTGTTCCGGTACTTGGGCCCCACAGGGAAAAGAGAGGATGACTGACTGGGAGCCAGGTCAACACCACTCACCCCCGTGCCCCCTGCAGCACCGGCAGAGCCAGAGGAACCTGCTCCGCGACCCAGCAGATGCCGCGAGGAGGCAGGCTCAGACATCTCGTTAGTGTTAGTTTTGGCTTCTCGCCAGAAACGCTCAGGGTCCCTCAGACACACAGTCACCTGGCACGAGGGAAGCTTCCACAAATTCGATGAGGAGACGCCATGGCCCCGGGAACCCACTGGCCTCCCGCCGGCTGTGTTGGCATTCACGCTAAAGGTAAATACCTCAGCGCCCTGTCGTGCTGTAGCCCTGGCAGGGGGCGCCTTGGCGGGTAGAGGTGCTGGCACTGCCTGCAAACCCAGTGTGGACTGGGACGATGTGACCATGGTCACAGGAGTTTTCAGGATTAAAGAGAGATGAGAATGTTGACTCCATGATCAGAAGGCTTCATTTATTATTTTATTATATATATACTGCATTATAACTAAACTAAAAAGAAATAGAAAGGAAAAGGTTTCTTGGAAGGCTAAGCTAAGAATGGAATTGAAAAGAATGAATAACAAAGATCTGTGTCTTGGCTGAGAGCGAGACCCAGCTCTGCCGTGAGTGGTCAGTACATCCAAACATCCACAGGAGACCAATCACGGATCCACCTATTGCATTCCACAGCAGCAGATAACCATTGTTTACACTTTGTTGCTGAAACTTCTCAGCTTCAGCAGGAAAAATCCTAATGAAAGGATTTTAATGAAAAGATGTCTGCAACAGGATGAGACCGGCGTGGGGCCCTGTCCCTGACATGGAGGAGGGGAGGGGTGCCGAGAGATGTGCAGCCCGTGGAGCCGCATCACTGCAGAGTGGCACAAGGGAGCCTGGCACAGCCAAATCCACCCCAGGGGAACCATCGCCATCCCCCGAGTTGGACCCGTCCCCTAGCACACTGTCCCAGGGTGGGGAGAGAGCTCCACATCACACAGAAACTCAAACTCCCCCTCGTCCACGTCCGAGACAGAAGGGGTCCACTGGGAACTCCGAGGGGTACAAGAGCCAGACCCCTGCCAAAGCTCCTCACACTTTTTCCACTGCACCAGCAGCGATCCCATGTCTACAGTGCAGTCATCAAAGAGGGCCTCCATGCAGCGGACCCCCACGAGAGACCACTCCTCCTTGGAGAACACCTTCCCAGAGTCCGAAAAGAGCCCTCGCTCTCGGACCCACAGAAACAATTGCTCAAAATCATGCCAGGAAATAGAAACCTGTTTCCACTCCAGGACCCCCTCCAGAGGTCCAAAATGAGGGAATCCTTCTCAAAACCCACAGAGGTTGCCATCACCACAAGAACAGCAGGCAAAGCACCAAAGAGGGGGGACAATACCGGCAATCCGGACTCTGTCTCAGCCTAGGCTGCAGTACACTTTGGCAGTCACCAGATGTCACTCGAGGACAGGAAAGAACAGAAGCGTACACCGCTGTTCTCAAGGTGAAAGAAAAAAGGGAAATTTATCTTCTGACTCCAACATTTATAGTTTTCCAAAAGTGACAGTGGATTGGAAGGTGACAGTGCCACCTCTCCAATGATACTGGTCAAAGCAACAGCCCTTCAACTCTCTCCTCCTCCGTAAAGGAATGCGAAACAATGAGTTATTTACAGAAAGTGTGTGAGAAAGTTCACTACAAGAATGTCAACATCAGAAGGCTTAGAAAATCTTAAAAAAACAGGATGACACAAGTCTGGCTAGGCTTGGCCTCTGGTGACTGCCTCTCTGGTGACTGCCCCTGCACCACTGGGGCTCACTTGTTTCCTTCCTATGGAGACCATTGTGACACTGCAGAGCATTGTGGAACCAATGGGCCATAGTGACACTGCAGGCCCCTGTGGAACCTGTTACACTGTAGGCCCTTAAGGAACCAAGAGGAACATTGTGACCCTGCAGGGTATCGTGGATCCCAGGGGCCACGGTGACACTGTGGGGCCTTGTGGAACCAAGGACATCTTTGTGGGTCTGTTGGGCTGCATGGTCCCAAGGGGCCAGTGTGAAGCAGCAGGGCTTTGTGGAACCAAGAAGCCATTGCTGCATTTCAGGGCCTCGTGGAGCCAAAGGGCCATTGTGATCCTGCAGGGCACCATGGATCCATGGAGAGCATTGTGGCATTGCAAGGCCCCGTGGAATCATGGAGACCCTTGTGACCCTGCAGGGCCTTATGGAAGGAAGGGGCCATTGTGACACTATGGGAAGTTGTGGAACCAAGGGAATCATTGTTGCACTACTGGGCCCCAATGGAACCAAGGGGCCATTGGACACAGCGAGGCTTCATGGAAACCAAAGTCCATTATGGCACTCTGGTGCCTTGTGCTTGTGGAACCATGGAGACCATTAGGATCCTTAAGGACTTGTGTAACCAAGGAGCTATTATGACACCTCAGGGCATCATGGAAGCAAGAGAATCATTGTGGCACTGCAAGGCCTCAGAGAAGCAAGGAACCATTGTGACACTGCAGGGCCCTGTGGAACCAAGGCAACATGAAATAGGTGTGGCTGCCTTGGTCTCCCAGGGATCACCTGACAGGTCTGGCTGACCTTGGAATGTGGAAGGCCACTCCCATCTGCCCCTGAAACACTGAGGCTCTGCACTTTCTTTCTTATGGAAAAGAACTGTCCATCTTTTCCTGGCATCCATGGCCAAAATTAGGATTCCACCTCCAAATTTCTGTGTATCCAAGGATGTCTCCCAGACAAAAGCTCCCAGGACAGACAGGTCTGGCTGGTCTTTAACTCCTGAGGGGCAGCCCTCACCTGTTTTCCAAACACTGGAAAGGGCTCTGTGCTTTTCTTTTTATGAAAAAACCGCATCCTTCTTCTCCAGGCACAAATGTTTTAAATTAGGACTCCACATTCATAATTTCAAGAATCCAAGAGTTGCTCCAAGCAAACCTGCCAGGACAGACAGGTCAGACTTGCCTTGGCCTCTGGTGATTGCTGTTCATCAGCTCCTGAAACATGGGGGCTCCGTCGTTTCATTCCTATGGAGACCAATGTGACGCTTGGGAGCCTTGTGAAATGAAGGAGCCATTGTGACACTGCAGAGCACCATGGATCCAAGGGACCAATATGACACTGTGGAACCCAGGACATCTTTGTGACTCTGTTAGGCAAAATGGGCCCAAGGGACCAGAGCAAAGCAGCGGTGTGGGAGTTAGCCCAGCTGTAACTCAGTGAAACAGATTTTACCTCGGAAGTACCGGGCTCGAGTTTCAAGCCCTGGAAATCATTTGTTTAACTTAAGGTGAGTTAGAGAGTTCCCCCAGAAGCCTTAATGTTGTTATGCTAAGTTGTCCAAGTTCTCCTCCCCTACTGGTTACTTGTGTCCCCTATATGGTTATTGTTCTAGAGTGTTCTACCCTCAAGTGTATATATTGTTGCTTCGCCTTTATCTCAGGTCTTTGAATCCTACCCCTTGCATTGCGCTTGACTTCTCCATGTTTATTGTTTTTCACCCTGTTACAAAAGTTCTATTTGGGCAAACTCATTGATCCTGCTTGTAGGATCATCAGGGGCTAGGACGGTTGGGATGGACGGAGATGAGAGATCTCTGAAGCCACGTCTCGGAACCTGTGGTTTATTGCAAAGGGTGTGGGTGCAGGGACCTTGTTTGGAGCTGCCAGCCACAGCCCAGAGCAGGCCCAAAAGAGGAGATCGAAAGAGACACCCAAAATGGATGCCTGAAAGAGGAGGGGAGTTCCCATTACTATACAATAAATCTTCTTCTGTGCTGCATATTCTAATTTTTGCTAAACAATATAATACAAGATACAAATCTTATAGCATTTACATACAGCCTATATACATTACCATACTGTGTTACATTCTAAAACCTAAAAACTACTCTTTGGGCCCCTTATGCCAAGCTAGTAGGGTCTGCTCTGACCCTTGGACCTGTCTGCAAGCAGAGGGTATTGTTTCATCAAAAGAAGATTACCTTCAGCCGGCCATACTATTGTTTGCCTGTTGTCCAGTCACTAAGGCTTGGTGTCTCAAAGCTTGCTTTCATTTCAATCTCACTTATAGTTTCCATATTCTCAAAATCTTTTGCCAGGCAATCATATTTATAAGGCTTTCCTGTTTCATCTTCCCCAGCATCTGCTTCTTTTCATTTTCACCACCCTTGCCCTGAAGCTGCGGAACCAGAAAGGTTTGTCACAGCCACCCTCATTGCGACCTTTGCCGCCCGAACAGGAACCATGACATTTAGTCACATCAGAGTGGTTAGCTGATGGATAGACCAGTGCTCCCCGGGACTTTGGATTATGTCAGGCTGGCAGATTCATCATTGTTTTGAGGGACCTCAGCCAGGATCCCCAGGGAAAATGACGGTTTCACCTGCGTAGGATTGCAGGTGGGTTTAGGGAAACGCAGGACAATTATTGCCCATTTTGCCACTGCATTTTTACAATATGCACCCACGTGCCATTATTGATTTGGGATGTTCCAGTGGCTGTTCCACCTAAGGCAGAGAAAGAGAAAAATGGGCAGCCAGATTCCCAAAGTAGAAAGGAGCAACAGGGATGCTTTAAGTTAATTCTTACTGATCATGACCAAATATCTTCAAAGAACAAATAAAAATCAGTTGTGAAGTGGATCATTAAAATTTTTCCAGATGCCCTTGAGCCTGACCATCCTCCCTCCATCTTGGCTCCTCCACTTCCTACTACCACAACCTTCTCTTCCACCCTGAATGAACCTCCAGACTCCACCCCCAGAACTGCAGGTCACACCCCCACTTTCAATCATTCCACCTTCAGCCTGGGCCATGCCTCCAGAATGCCAGCCCAGGGGTATGCCGTCCTAAATCAAGACCCTTCCTCTCCAACACCTGACAAAATGGCAGTGCCCTTTGCCTCCCCCTCCGACAACAATATAACCCCATGGTCACAGATACTAAGCCCAACTGTCACACTATTTCTAATCCAAATGTTTCTCCTCCAAGTTATTCTTCCTCCTTAAAAAACAGTTTGGATTCCCCAGAGCCACCTTGCCCCTCAACCCCAGAAGATCCCCAGGAAAGGATCCAGAAAGAAGCAGTTAAGAAAGGAGACTGGCAAATAGTCTCGAAACTCCTCGCTGCCCCGGTATGTTATGAAAAAAGGGGGCAGAATCCTAGCTATCAGCCATTGGTTTGAGGGGAAATCAAGGATCTGTGTAGGGCAGCTAAAGACCATAGGAAGGACTTACCTTGTTTTAATGGACTAATGAGGGCCATGTTTACAGCACATGTCTCAACCTCATATGATTTAAATATATTATGACCATGTTGGTGTCACCTACAGAATACACCCTTTGGGAAAGGGGATGGAAGTGTTTACTAAATCAATTAATTGCAGACTATGCTAATAATGAGGCAAGGGCGGAATTGACAAACAATCATCTGGCTGCAGAAGGACAACACAGCCTACCAGATGATCAAGCAGCAGGTGTCCTGAGAGAAGTATTGGATGATATCAAAGAGATGGCTTTGTAAGCTTTAATCCAGGTATTGGATGGTAGCACCCCCAATGTGGACTGCCTTGGGTGGCTGCAGCTAAAGCTTTAGGACAATTAGACCATGTTGGGTGCCTGTTAAGTAAGCAAACCAATGCTACCTCCCTCACATTGAGTGGCCTGCTCTCAGACATAGAGGCCATCAGACATGCCACCTTGCAGAACAGCGACAGAGTTTTTACTCTGGGTACATGGCCATGGCAGTGTAGACTCTGAGGGCATGTGTTGCATGAACCTCTCCATCCACAGTGAGTCAATCCACAAGAGCATTCAGGTACTGAAGGAAGGGTTCAAGAAGCTCCAAGTCAAAAACAAAGACTGGGTCAAACAACTCTTCGAATCCAAGGGACTAAAGGGTTGGATGATGTCGAGCTAAGACAGGACTATTCATTCTCTTAGCGGTTGTTGTTTTATTGTTAAATGTCCAATGTTTGTTTGGATGCTTTTAGAAAGTCTTACAAAATTCTTTCAGTGCCATCTTTGTTGCAAAACAGAAAGAAGAAAGATACCCAACACAGGCTCCTCATGGACTCCTAGTAGGAGAGAATTGGCAGCCAGAATGGTACAAAAAGCTCTCAGAGACTCAGTGTGGGAAGGAAACACCTTAAAAGTACCTAAAAGTATTCCTAAATCCATAAAGTACCCTAAAAACCTTGAGTATCTCAAGGCATTAATGGGCACCACTGAGTGTCAGTACAAAGCTCACAAGGGACTCATTAAAGCAGATAATTGGGGCCATGATTGCACAAACCTCTCACAGAGTCTGTATCAAAAGGGAAACACCAAGTACCTTAAACAGACTGAAATACCCTGAAGAATTAATGTGCCCCAGTGAGTGTTGTTACTGGCAAAGGCTCTCCAGGGACTCACTACAGCAGATAATTGGAGGCCATGATTGCACAAACCTCTCAGAGACTCCAAGGCAAAAGCCAAACCCAAAGTCCTTTCAAAAACCTGCAGTCCCTACAAGGAGCATTAAGGAGCCCTCAAGGGCCATTCCTGAGCAAAGCTCCCCAGGGACTCCTTCCAGCAGATCCTTGAGGCTACAGGGATGTGGGCTAGGGGGGGATTCTGAGGGCAGGACAAGGGGCTGACAGTGCCCAGCCTGGCTGGGGCTGTGTCAGGAGGCCCCAGTGCCTCAGGAAGGTGTCTCCTCACAGCTCTTGGTGGCACAGACTCTGCTGCTGTGCCCCAGGGCACCAAGACTTGGCTTCTCTTTGTCCCCACCTGTCATCACTGCCTCCAGTTCTCTGCTCTGCCTGGGGCCTGGGGACACTTTCTCAGTCATGTCCCTCACTGGGACCCATTACAAGTCCAAGAAACTTTGGAGTTAGATTCTGACTTGGAGCTCTTGAGAGGTTTCTTCAGCTCCCTCTCAGGAACTGATGTTCAGGGCCTGAGCACAAAGCCCCAGAGGCTCATTAAAGTCCTTGTGCTGTGTCTGTGCTGCTGAGCTGGGCTGGGCTCCTGGCACAGAGGCAGCTCCTGGTAACCAAGAAGAGTTTCAAAAGCACATTTCTCTTGATGAGCAGCTCTTCTGACAGCCCAGCAGGGCTGGGGCTCTGCCTGCAGCCACCCTGGGCACAGCACAGAGGCACAGAGAGCTTCAATCAGTCAGGGCTGGGAAGGCGCCGAGAGGTTCCTGGGGCAGAATCACTGCCAGCCCTTGGCACAGGAACCTCTGGCTGCAGGACAATGCAGCTGCAGTTCCTGGAGCCATCTCCTAAAGCTGGAACATCCCACTGCCTACAGACCCTGTGAGTACATTCTCTGATTGTCTCTTGTGCAGAGCAGCCAGGGGTGCTCAGGGCTGTCCTGCAGAGCAGGGTCCTGCAGCCCAGGTCGCTGTGCTGGGGCAGGGACTCTGTTGCCTGCCAGGGACAGCTCTCAGCCAGCCCTGGCAGCTGCTCCCAGCACTGGGGGACAAGATCTGGGTGGGAGGAGACAGCTGGTAAGGCTTGGAAGTGTTCTCCTTGTGTGGGGAGGATGCTGCATTGTTCAGGACTGCTCCCAGCAGGGCATTTGACTGCAGAATATTTCCAAGTAGATTTTACAGGGAGCATAGTGAAGCAGGGGCTGCAGAAAAGGGAAAATCCTGCTTTTTTTAATCGACTGGCCTGGGTTGGAAATTACACATAGATATTCATCACTCAAGTTAAGGTTGGAAAATTAAATTCACTGTGATCTGAATAAACCAGGCAGCAACAGCAATCAGCACAGGACCCCAAAGGCAGCATCAATGTCGCTTTTCCAGATTCCTCAGGGTTGCTCTGACAGAGCCATCAGAGCCTGCAGAGCCCGAGCTGCCACTGGGCAGTGCAAGAGCTGGGAGGGGTCTGCAGGGCAGAGCTGAGCCCCCAGGGCTGGGCTGGGCTCTGGCAGCACTGGCAGGGCTCAGCCCTGGGCACAGGGAAGCAGCTGCTGGCAGGGACAGCTCCAGGCAGCAGAGCTCTGGGCAGACAGTGGGAGGAAAGTGCCCCCAAGCTGTGCTGAGATATTTAAAGTCCTCTCCAAACCCAACTATTCCATGCTTACATTTTTACAGATCCCCATGCTCAGGCATTGCAAATGTCCAATACCAGCTCCATCAGGCACTTCCTCCTGCTGGCATTGACAGACATGTGGCAGCTGCAGCTCCTGCACTTCTGTCTCTTGCTGGGCATCTCTCTGGCTGCCCTCCTGGGCAACGGCCTCATCATCAGTGCCATAGCCTGCGGCCACAACCTACACATGCCCATGTTCTTCTTCCTGCTCAACCTGGCCCTCAGCGACCTGGGCTCCATCTGCACCACTTTCCCCAAAGCCATGCACAATTCCCTCTGGGACACCAGAACCATCTCCTACACTGGATGTGCTGCCCAAGTCTTTCTGATTTTCTTCTTCCTGTCAGCAGAGTATTTCCTCCTGACCATCATGTGCTACGACCGCTATGTGTCCATCTGCAAATCCCTGCACTACAGGACCCTCCTGGGCAGCAGAGCTTGTGCCCACATGGCAGCAGCTGCCTGGGACAGTGCCTTTCTCTATTCACTGCTGCACACAGCCAATACATTTTCCCTGCCCCTGTGCCATGGCAATGCCCTGGGCCAGTTCTTCTGTGAAATCCCTCAGATCCTCAAGCTCTCCTGCTCCAAATCCTATCTCAGAGAATTTGGGCTCCTTGTGTTTTCCATCTGTTTAGCATTGTGTTGTTTTATGTTCATTGTTTTTTCCTATGTGCAGATCTTCAGGGCTGTGCTGAGGATTCCCTCTGTGCAGGGATGGCAAAAAGCCTTTTCCACCTGCCTCCCTCACCTGGTCGTGGTCTCTCTGTTCCTCAGCACTAGTACATTTTATTATCTTAAGCCCCCCTCCATGTCCTCCCCATCCCTGGATCTGGCTGTGTCAGGTCTGGATTCAATGGTGCCTCCAGCTCTGAACCCCCTCATCTACAGCCTGAGGAACCAGGAGCTCAAGGCTGCAGTGTGGAGACTGATGACAGGATGGTTTCAGAAGCATTAAACTGCTGGCCAGTTTCTGCAAATCACATGTAATAAAAGTCCTCTTTGATACTTCTTGATGGTTTCATTTTGGTGGTTCTTTATCTATTTATTTTACTATTTAAATCTTGTCCACAAATAAATATAATTATTTGTGCCATTTTTCATTTTTTTTCTCTCCACCTGCCCTGTGGCCACTGACTGTGTCAATGAGGAGCTGCACTGTTGGTGGCTTTAATAGAACTAAAGGATCTCCCAGCAGAGTTTTCTGCAGACATGCCCTTTTGTTGCCTTCTCTAGAGCTGCAGCAGCAATGTCTGTGTGCAGAGCTGGGGACAGATCAGTGCTGAGTACAGCAGCCCTGCTCCTGCTGGCTGCACCATTCCTGATCCAGGCCAGGAGCCATTCGCCTTCTGCCCACCTGGGCACACTGCTGCCTCATGTCCAGCCTGCTGTCCATCAGTTCCTGCACATCCCTTTCTGCCTGGCTGCTCTCCAGCCTCTCTGTCCCCAGCCTGTAGTGCTGCAGGGCTTGTTGTGGCCAAAGGGCAGGACCCGGCACTGGGACTTGTTCAACCTTGCCTTGTTGGATTTGGGCCCTGGATCCAGCCTGTCCAGGGCCCTGTGCAAAGCCCTTCTGACCTCCAGCAGATCAACACTCACATCCATCTTGGTGTCATCTGCAAAGATGTCCTTGGTTCCATGGGGCCCCTCAGTGTCACAATGGCCTCTTGGTTACACCAGGCCCTGCACTGTCACACTGGTCTCCTTGGTTCCATAGGGCCCCAAAATGTGACAGTTGACCCCTTGGTTCTGTGGGACTTCACAGTGTCATAATATTCTCGTTGGTGCTGCAGTTCCACAGTGGGCCCTTGTTTCCATGAGGCCCCAGAGTGTCACAATGCCCCTATGGTTACATGAGGTTCCACACTGTCACCATGGTCTCTGTGGTTCCAGAAGTCCCCTCAGTGTCACAATGAACTCCTTGTTTCCACAAGGCCACACACTGTCACAATGTTCTTCCAGATTCCTTGGGGCCCCATCGTGTCACAGTGGCCCCTTGGTTACACAGGATCCGGCAGTGTCACAATGTCCCCTTGGTTCCATGAGGCCCCGCAGTGTCACAATGTCCCCTTGGTTCCACTGGGCCCTGCAGTCCCCCTTATGGTCTCCTTGGTTTTGCAGTGCCAAAATGGTGAAACCCCTTGGTTACACAAGGCCCTGCAGTGTCACAATGGTCTCTGTGGTTCCATGAGGACCCAGAGTGTCACGGAGCACTCCGTGGGTCCATTTGGCCCCAGAGCACCACAGTGGACCCCTGGTTCTGTGGGGCTGCACGGTGTCACCATGGTCCTCTTAGTTCCACTAGGCCCTGCAGTATCACAATTGCCCCAGAATATCCCAATCATCACAGAATAACAGAATCAAATAGGCTGGAAAAGACCTTTGAGATGATCAAGTCCAACCAATGCCCTAATACTGCCTTGTCACCCAGATCATGGCACTAAGTGCCACTGGAGAGAGACAGTGACTCTGCCACCTCTCCCCTGGCCAGCCCATTGCAATGCCCACTCACCCTTTCTGTGAAGAACTTCTTCCTATTGCCCAGCCTGACCCTCCCCTGGTGCAGCTTAAGGCTGTGTCTTCTTGTCCTGCCCTCCAGCTGATCCACACTCACA
The DNA here is from genome assembly GCF_028551555.1 of Melozone crissalis. NCBI lineage: Eukaryota > Metazoa > Chordata > Aves > Passeriformes > Passerellidae > Melozone > Melozone crissalis. The sequence goes on along the minus strand of NW_026535896.1, from coordinate 5,900,827 downwards.
CCCAGCTTGGTGCCATCTGCAATTTGTGAATGGTGGACTCAATCCCCTCAGCCAGATCATCAGTGAAGATATTAAACAGGACTGGGCCCAGCACAGATCCCTGGGGGAAACCACCAGTGCCTGGACACCAGCTGGGTGCAGCACCATCCCCACCACTCTCTGGGCCCAGCCTCCTGCCAGCTCTTCAATCTCCCAGCGAGGAGGGAACCTGCCCAAGACGTGGGTTGCAGCTTTTCCAGGGAATGCTGTCAGAGACAGTGTCAAAGGCTTTGCTAAAATCCAGGCACACAACATCCACAGCCTTTCCTGCATCCACAGATGGGTCACCAGGTCATAATGGGAGACCAGGTTGGTCATGCAGTACCTGCCACCCCTAAATCCATGCTGGTTGGCTCTGATCCCTCCGCCATCCTGTGGGCGCCCTGTGATGGCACTCAAGGTGATCTGTTCCAGAACCTTGCTGGGCACCCAGGTCAGGCTGACAGGCCTGGAGTTCCCCAGCTCCTCCTTCCGGCCCTTCTTGGGGATGGGCTCACACTGGCACCTCCAGTCCTCTGGGACCTCCCTGCTGAGCCAGCACTGATGGTAAATGATGGAGAGCAGCTTGGGGAGCTCATGCCCCAGCTCCCTCATGCCCCTAGGATGGATTCCATCCGATCCCATACACCTGTGAGCATCTGAGTGGCTCAGCAGGTGCCCAGCTGCTTCCTCCTGGATTACAGGGGGGGCTGTTCTGCTCCCTGTGCCCATTTACCAGCTCAGAAGAACACTTGTCCTTAGAACAGCCTGTCCTAATATTGAAAATTGAGACAAACAAGGTGTTAAGTAGCTCAGCTCTTCTTTCTCTTTAGTTTCTATATTCTCCACTACATCCAATAAGGAGTAGATATTCCCTTATCCCTCCTTTTGCTATACACTTTTTTATACAAAGTTTTTTTTAAAATTTTTTTACAGAATGGGCCAGGTTAAGTTCTGATTGAGCTTTACGTATCTAATTTTCTTTCGGATAACATAATGACATCCTTAAACACTTCCTGAGTTGCTGGTCCTTTTTTACATCGGGGTTCCCACAAAACCTGAATGGGCAGCTAAGCCAGTCATTTTCCTCACTAGATCATCTTTTGCCACACTGGCAGAGGCTGCTCCTTCTTCTTAGGGTTACTTTCTTGAAATGTGTCCATCCTTCCCGGACCCCTTTGTTTTTAAGGGCTGTTTCCCTTTAAAGAATCAGGACCTGATTTGGTACTCCCCAAATCAGCATCCTAAACTGGCCAAAGTCTGCCCTTCCTAATTCCAGTGCAGAAGTTTTGTTGCTGCCCCTCCTTATTTCACAGAAGATCACAGAGTGGGCTATGACATCACAGAATGGGGTATATGAGGTCATAGAGCAGCTATGACATCACAGACTGCCTCTGTGATATCACAGAGCAGGCTGTGACATCACAGGTTAGAGGTATGACATCGCAGAGCAAACTGAGACATCCCAGAGCGGGCTGTGGCATCACAGAGGGGCTGTGTGACATCCCAGTAGGGCTGCGTCAGGTCACTGGGTTGGTCACTCCGCCCCAGCTCCCCCTCACAGTTTCTCCCAACAAGTCCAATGCTGTTCATGCCCAGCAGGGTCCCTGTCCCCCGAGATCTCCCCAGCCCACCTGGAGCCACAGCCTCCACCAAAGGATGTTCCACAGGATCCACCCCAGAGCCTGACAAGGGGACAAGGGGCCAGGGCTGTGTGACCAGGACACCAAGGATGGATCGTGACTCCCGGTCACTGTGGCCTGGTTTGGGTTCCCCAGGGCAGGAAAGATGTCTGGCAGCTTGAGCAAGGTCTGGGAAGGGTCTCCAAGGTGGGGCTGGAGCCCTTGGGCTGTGAGCAGAGGCTGAGGGAGCTGGGCTTGTCCAGCCCTGAGCAGGGAAGGCTGAGGGGCTCCTCATCCCAGCCTGGCAGTGCCAGCGAGGAGGGGATGGAGAACACAGAGCCAGGCTCTTCACCAGGTGGCCTGGTGGGAGATAAAAGCCAATGGGTGGAAGGGGAAAGAGGGGAGATCAGCCAGGGCATGAGCAGATGAAAGGAGTCAGGCTGGTTGCAGCATTTCCTCAACACCAAGAGCAGCCTGACCTTTCTTCTCCATCTACCACTGATAAAATTGCAAATCAGGAATTGTTTGAGCTGTTCTGTCCTCAGTCCAGGTCAAGAATCCTGATACAAGAACTTAATCGTGTTTATATCTATCAAAGAACCACGTTTGTCAAAAATTAATTTTAGTATGTAAATCAGTTGTGAATAGTGGACTCATCAGACACTGCTGGGACATTGCACATAGATCAGGGAAGAGTTTGTAATTGTGTGATTGCTATTTTAATTGTGTAATTTTTATTACGTAGTATCCTGTTCAACTGTGGTCTGTTGGCTAGGTCCAGTGTGGGCTGGAGGGAGCTCAGATTTGCACAAGGCTGCTCTGAGTGCCAGCCATGGATGGGGGAAATGATGGGATGGGGGTAGGGACAGAGTCTGATTGATTGTCAGCCATGAAAGGTGTTGATTTTCATTCCCAGTCAAACTGCATGAGGAGGTACTCGGATTCACTGTCAATTGGAGATTGCACATAGCAATGAATTAACAGGAAAACAAAACTAAACTAAACAGGCCCCAAAAAATATTTTCTGGCTGTCTTTTTAAATATCATGTATTCACTTTGAATACACTACTGAGAACTACTTAAACACAAAGGATTTGAAAATTAAAATCAAATTATTCCCAGGCGCTTGGCTTGTTAAGGTGTTCTGAATGTTAATGAGCCCTGGGCCACTGAATTCCTGCACTGAAGAGCTGAAGGCTGAACAAGCCTCTGGAGCAGGAAAATTCAGCAGCAGCCTCCAAGTTGCCGAGGATGTCAGCAGCTCCCACTGAGGCCATTCCTGCACAGAGACCGTGGGGGAATGGGCAGACAAGGTGAGCGTCCCTGGGGCTGGGGCAGCACAACTCAGAGGCACCAGTGGCTCCAGCTGGGAAATGGAGTGTGGAATGTGGCTGGGAAAGCCCTGCCTGGGCTGTGCCAAGCAGGACAGACAAGCCCTGACTCCCATCCCCCAAACAACTCTCTTGAAGAGAGATTTAAAAGGAATTACAATTGCATGTGTCCTCTGAGTTGGACTCCCTGGAAAATAACAACAGGAGGTTCTCAGGCACTCAGAACAACCAAACAGCCTTTGCTGGCAACTTTAGAAAATCAGAGAAACTTTGGCAAAATTTTTATTACAATATTGTAGTGGTTTTGGTTTGTTAATTTAAGATTTTTCTAATCTTGAGATTTCTTAATTAATGTATTGATGAGTGTTGTGGGTTTTAGTGCCGATTAAATATTTCTGTATTTATTTTATTGTGAGATAGGATTACAAGAAAGGCAAAGTAGGCTTAAAATTTTAAAAGGGTAAAAAGAAAATTTAATTAAAAATAAATTAAAAAAGAAGAAAGTAGTAAGAATTAAAATAAACTCTTTAGTACACTCTTTTTTCTTTGAACTTTTTCTGACAATGTGAAGTAACTAAATTTAAAATTTCTAGTTAGTTTGCTATTTCCAGAATAGTCCTTTTTTTAGATTACTTTGGGAGAGAAGTTTTTCATGTTAAACTTAAGGAGTTTTTTTACAGGAGGAAAATATAGGTTTTTTGTGGTTCTTAATTTTGTCATGAATACAGTTGTCTGGGAAACTTAGGTATTGTGTAGTTCCTTTTATTGCTACAAGCCATTTTACTGCTTGTTGATGGGCCATGCTGACTTATGAGGTATTGTTTTAAAGATGAGTTGTTTAAAGGTAAAAGGTTTTGTTATTTACTTTTAAAATTATTTTTATCTTCTGGAATAGAGTTCTTCTCTTGAGGGTATTGGATTATGATTTTTTTCTTTTACTTTTTAAACTTCTAATGAAATTACAGTAATTTTAACAGTTGTTTATTTTAGCATGTAGGTTTTTGTTTGATATTAATTTGAATATTTTTTAATAATATTATGTGCCATAAAAAAGAGGGGTTTTTTCATAGTTTATAGGAGGATTTAAGATTTAAGAATAAGGTATTTTTTCTTCTGTTTTTTATTTGGGATTGCCTTTCTTTTGTACTGACTTTGATGAGTGTTTTTTAATATGTTTGCATTTTGTTTTTTCTTTTACTCAATGGAGGATTGATGTATTGAAAGGATTAACACCTGACCTTCCAGTAACTTGTGGTGGGAGTTGGTTTTGGGTTGTGTTAGGATTGGTTTTACGGTTGGTTTTTGGGGTTTTTTGTGTTTAATTTTAGTTACAGGGTTATTTTTTATGAGTTATAGGTTGTAGGGGTTTTTGGTTTGTGTCGAAGGAAGGAGACCCAGACACCAATTGGTTCATCCAAGTCCGATTTATTGATCGAATATGGCGGGTTAAATACAGTTCTTAATAAGTTCATACATATTGCAAAAGCTGAGCTCAGGATTGGTTAGTTACATATCAGCAACTACGCCTGCTTCTACATTCTTGTGCTTATTCTTTTGTTACCTTCTGCAGATATTCAGGACTAATCTCACCTCCTTTTCCTCATGTTGCAGCAAGGTCATCCGGCATTCTTGCCTGTCAGCAGTCACTGAATCAGAGACTGCTGACCTCCCTCTTTCAGCTTAACCAGTGGCATTATGTCAGTATGGCCTTTCTCAGCTAACCAACTCTTAAGAAAATCCTCCACATTTCCCCCATTTTCTTCTTGAGCAAGAAGACTAGTCTGCATTTTTGCTATCATACGACTGACCATGTTTTGAATACAATTAAAGACACAAGGCAAAATAAGCAAAAAGAGTAAAACTACACCCAGTAGTTCTATAGCATAGATCACAAGGTTCCTCAGCCATGGCCCAAGTCCTAAGTTTTTAAGCCACTCGTCAATTCCTAAACCTTCTTCTTCCTTGAGATTGTGAAGTCCTTGTTGCAATTCTTTTATCTTAGTGTGAATGGACACCGAATGATCAGACAGATTCATGCAACACATTCCCTCAAACTCTTCACATCCATGCCCTTGTGCTAAGAGCAAAAAATCTACAGCAGCTCTATTTTGCAAAACAGCATGTTTAACACTCTGCACATCTGCAGTTAACATGTCTAGAATTTGGGATGTCTGGTTTAGCTCATTTTTTGCCCAGCACCCTAATTGCTTTGCTAAATTCATAGCCTTATTGGCAGATCCTCCTGGCAAAATAGTTGAAACTACTACTTGCCTGAATGTACCCCAAAACTTTGGATCTCCTATCTGGCTGCAGTCCAAGTCATGTATACTACGCCTCTTTCTATTTGAATTTTGACTCAACCGCATTAGCAAAGGCACATTAGGATGAAACAATGACAATTTTCCCAAATAACAGGGTCCACTCTGTGGTTTAGCTGGTACACCATTCCACGCCCTGTCTCCACAAATTAAAAATATTCCTGTAGATAATTTCATTGGTGCCGTGATTTTTGTACTGTTACATTGACTGTAATACTGTGGAGAGAATTCACTCAAATTCAGGGATGAATCTACGGTGGCCCATGTTTCTTTAGGTTGATTTAAATTTTGAAACTCCAAGGGTTTGAAACTAAACTATCCTCCAGCTTTAGTGTTAGGCATACTGGCGTTTGTACTTCCAAAAAGATCCAATTCTTCAGGAGGAGAATGCAAAGAGGTGTTAAGTGATTGGATTAGTAAGCATTGGCGATAGCCATCACTCTGACCTGCAGTATACCCTTGCTGCACTGGCAATGTGATGTTTGACATGTTAGACATACATAAAGTTCGATTACTTATTAAACTGCAAAATTCTCCAGGAGACCACACCGGAAGTCCTACCAGGCATGTTCGAAATGGATTAGTAACTCCTCCAAGACTAAGACAAAGCGATGATTGATTAATTTGATTAGCAAGTGTTACCCATAGATTTTCTCTTGGCTGACTGAAATGTGTTATCCCTATTGCTTCCCTTGCTGCAGCATTGAGCAGTATAAAAACAAACCTCATTTTTCTTTCTGCTTTCTCTTGTTTTTCCTTTCTTTGTTGTCTTTTCCCTGGTTTGTTAGGACGGTTAAAATGAACTTGAGTTAGTCTGAATACACTGGTCTAACTCCAAATTAGCATCCTTGCTTACGGGTATAGCGTGAGGTAAGTTTAAAGGCAAATCAGCTTTACAGTGAGCTGCTATGATGCGTGAGGATGTAGTAATTTCAAGCTCTCTAAGTACTTGCTGTAATTTCCACCTTATATATGCTATGGCCACTTGTTCTGTACTCTCATAAAGTTGTAATCCTGACCTTCCTGGTAGACCAGTACTTTGCTCAAGAGCTCTATACCAGGAGGAATATCGAATCCACTTCCCAAAACAAGGGTGACACCATAAAATTCCTACTGTCCTCTGTGAATACCAATAAACCTTATTGCAATCAGCACAAAGCAAAGCTACCCAAGCATAGCACTTATCATTATCTTTTTGCGAACGTAACAAGGAAGTGTATATAGGAAAGGATCAGTATTAAAATTTGTCTGTGTGATCCAATCCAACCAGTTCAATGGTGGTGATTGCAAAGCCTCTTCAGCTTTCTTACTATATACAGCTACCAATTCAAGCTCCTTCTCTAATGCAACATGTATCTTATCTCGTAATCGCTGTTCTTGTTCTTCAACACCTATAGCATGCCACGAAGCAGGGTCCCATGGAGCTACAGCATCCCACAAGGCAGGGTCCCATAGATGTGAAATTGCCCTAATCATAGAAAACTAATTAGCAATCACTAATAGCCTTATTTAGATGAGGTCGTTCCCTTTCTAGCCTTCTTTTTCTTATCAGTTTTCAGTTTTGCTGCTCCTAACTTTACTGGTCCTGTTACTTGCAAACTTAATTTTTGCAACTTTTCAATGCAGCAGTCTAGTGCTCTTTCAGGATTCCCTCTGAAGGGCCCTACAATCGAACGTTGCGTTAAAGGTACTAATTTTCTACACTTTACAGAGACTATACGTGATTTACTTTGAACCTTAATTCTATTCACAACACATTGTACTTCCCATCGATAATAAGCAAGAATTTTCTGTTCAGGAGACTCATAAAGATTTAAAGCTATATATGCATTTTGCCCTGTTTGTCTCCTTAATTCATCTTGCCAGCTTTTACCCCACGTGTGCTCGTGCTTACAAATGTGACACCACAAATCCCATAATAATGATTGTTCTATCCAAAAAGTGTTATCACAACCCCCACAACGTAGGGCTATCCAGGCAGCACAATGTGGATTGTGACAGTCAAGGCAAGGTGCCTTTGCTGGATTTGTTAAACGAAAAGTTGATAATGAGTCAATAAAACCGATCAACTCCTGGGCCGTCCGATAGTGACGTGTCAGTGCTCTGTCCAACACTTTCGAGTGTCCCTTTAGCTGTAGCAGCAGCGGTTGTAGGACTAGGGACAGTTTCTTCCCCAGTCGCTCCTTGTCCTCCTCCGTGAGACAGTCCACCAGAGGCTGCATCAAAACCAGGTTTAGTCCACTTAGCAGGCACCCACAAAAGCCCTGTAGGTGAGGAAACACAAAGATACCCCTGACCCCAATATAATACTTTTGCAGGTTTTTCCCATAATCCTGTACTCGGGTTCTTATACTTAACCCAGACCTCTGTTTCCTCAGTAATTTCCTGACCTGACCTTGGGTGATGTTTAATTGCAGAGGGGGTATCGTCTTCCCCAAAAATACATAAATGATTAATCACATACAGAACCTTAGCCAAGCATGATTGTGGGTCCTTTATATCTTGATGCTTTTCAATATACTGCTTAAGGGTACCATTTGCTCTTTCTACTATTGCCTGTCCAGTAGGAGAGTATGGAATACCTGTCACATGCTTAACGGACCATCGATTCAAAAATTTCTGGACCCTAGCACTTTCATAAGCTCGACCATTATCCGTTTTGATACTCTTTGGGACTCCCATGACAGCGAAGCAACTTAACAGGTGCCTGATAACATGTATAGCTTTCTCTCCTGCCTGAGCAGTAGCCCATATGTAATGACTATATGTATCTATAGTGACATGCACACACTTAACTTTACCAAATCTAGCTATATGTGTAACATCCATTTGCCATTTCTCATTTATTTCTAAACGTCAAGGATTAACTCCAATGCCTAAACCTATTTCTCCATTATGATAACTACATGTTGGACATGCTCTAACAATGGCCTTAGCTTCTGACAAACTCAGCTCAAAGTTCCTTGCTAATCCTTTTGCATTTTGATGATATCTACTATGTGCTTCTCTGGCCAATGTATGCTTATCAATAGGACAAGAGTTATCAATGGGTAAGGTAACCAATTTGTCTGCACGTTCATTCCCTTCTCCTAAACCTTCAGACCATTTATGGCTCCTAATATGAATCACCGAATACACTGCATTTCTCTCTCGTAGAGCTTTCCTTAATTGTATCAGTAACTCATACAAATGTTTATTATTCACTTCCTTAATTGCTGCTTCCTCTATTCGTCTGACTACTCCGGCAACATACATAGAGTCTGTGACCACATTTAAAGGCTCCTGTAAGTTGGACACTGCCCATACTACTGCTAACAATTCCAAAGTTTGTAAGCTATCTGCAGGGTCTGCTGTGAGAAGTTGATGCTTCCATTGTCCTTTTTCTTGCCAGGTGACAGCAGCACGCCTTGATTTCTTTCCTGCATCTGTAAAAGCTGTAATAGCTCCTGTATCCAATAATCCATAAAGGGTTATGCTTTTATGCCCATGGGTAATTTCCACTTTTTGTTTTGGTCTATTTTGTAAATCCACAAAGTTAAAAGTGTAACACCAGTAGAGCCAAAACCTTTTTCATTCCATGTTTGCCCAGTAAATGATGGTATACCCGATGTCATTTGTGATAGTGGTCCCAATTGTGCGATGCGTAGTCCTTTTGTTAATTTAACCGGAGGATAAAGGGTGTAAACCATGATTTGTATTTCCCCTGTATAGTCAGCATCAATAACACCAGGCAATACAAATAATCCCAGCATGGTTGTTGAGGAACGTCCCAGTAATAATGCTCCACATCTTTGTCCACTTAACATAAGAGGACCCTTTACTCCAGTTTGCATCCTCTCAGGCCGGTTCGTCATTAGTGTGACGTCTACTGCTGCTGATAAGTCCAAACCGAGGCTCCCTGCTGTTGCTGGCAGTGATGTTACGGCAGCAGCTGGTGTCTCCAATGTCACGGCGGCTACTTGTGTCTGGGCGCGTATGTCCTTCATTGCCGCATCGGTAACACTTGATGAACGGTCTCGAGCCTCCTTGCGTAACCGCCAGTGAGCCGCTTCGGAGAGGAGCAAGAGCAGCTAACACCTGATTCTGAGCAGCTAACATCTGATTTTGAGTAGACTCTTCTTGCTTTTGTAACCCTAATCCTAATTCCTTTAAAGCTTCTGCTATAAATGCCTGTGAAGCTGTTGGCATTAATGCCATTCGCTCTAATGCCTCCTCAATGGTCCAATTTGCCCCTAAAGTAGCTAACACTCTTGCATTTGCCTAACAGGTTCACTTTTTACTCCAAACTGACTAACCGTAGAACGTAACTGAAATAACATCTTCCAATCTAAGGGATTATATTCCGCTATATTATGCGTAAGGTTCCCCTGTGCATCATACTGTGGTGTGTATGTGACCGGACATGCAAGATTAGAAGCTACTTCCACCGCCTCGCCATCCCCCATCTGCATTACTTCTTTTGCCAAAGCAGCCTAAGCTTCCCTCCTCTGTTTAGCCATTTCCCCCCATAGATCACGGTGTGCCCCTGGGATGGGATCTGACTCTTTAAGGGTGCTATGCTGCTGGCACTTCGGTACAGAGACCGAGTTCTCGCACAAGGAAGGCGGTGGAGCAGGAGCCGGCTCGTGCGGGGGAAGCGGCCCCCCCGCTGGAGCTGACAGTGAAACCGGAGTCGACTCGCGCGGGGGAAGTGACGCCCCCCGCCGGAGCCAGCCCGCTCGGGGGAAGCGGCGGAGGCAAAGCGGGCGGCGGAGGCGAAGCTGGCTTGCTCCCACCCCCACCATCCGACTCGCCCTCCCCCCCTAACAGGAAGGGTGCAGATGGTTCCACTGTATCTAAGGGAAAATTTTCCACACCATTTTTCTGGGGACCCTTAGGCATAAATATCTGAGTTACAGAAGGTGCTAAGGGATCATCCTCACGACCATACCCTATATTCCTCTTATGAGCTTCTGTCGCCCTTTCTGCTGCCTTTCTCTCAGAGACCTGCTGAAGTAACGTATTATACACCACCCACCATAACTTGCCAAATTTCTTTGCTGACTTATCATCATCTAACACTGTATCCCACAGGATATCCCCAAACTTTTTCCACTCTGCTATCTCATGAACTGTATGTGAATTAGCAAAAATTCCTTTAGAATGACGATAAGCTAATAACCCTGGTAATTCCTTTTTTAAATCTATCCCTTTTACTCCTCGCCTTTCTAAATATGAGGAGAAGAGATCGTATGCCGCTTGCCTATCCATACCTATATATCAGCGCACGCTGTTGCAGCTCTCCAGGCTCCTGCAGCACGTAGTTGGCTTGAGTCACCGTTGTGATCTTCAAGGGTGCTTTAAAATCCGGCACCGTCCCGGCTGCAAGGACCCACACCCAACTTCCTCGACCGTGGTGCGTTTATAATCCAAGAGAGCGAACGTTCAGGGGGTTGCCTGCATTCTCCACCATTTGTCGACGGAAGGAGACCCGGACATCAATTTGATCATCGCAGGTCTGATTTTATTGATTGGTACAGCAGGTTAAATACCGTTTATAATGAACTTCATACATATTGCAAAAGTTGAGCTCAGGATTGGTTAGTTACATATCAGCAACTACGCCTACTTCTGCATTCTTATGGTTATTCTTTTGTTACATTCTGCAGATATTCAGAGCTAATCTCACCTCCCTTTCCTCATGTTGCAGCAAGGTCATACGGTTCTTAGTCAGAGACTGCTGACTTCCCTTTACAGCCTACTGAATGCTGACCTTCCTCTTTCAGCTGAACCAGCGGCATTATGTCAGTATGGCCTTTCTCTGCTAACCACTCATTAATAAAATCCTCCACAGAGCCACAAAGATGTCCTGGGTTCCACAGTATCACAACGGTCCCTTGGATCCATGGTGCTCTGCAGTGTCACAATGGCTCCTTCATTTCACAAGGCTCCCAAGCGTCACATTGGTCTCCATAGGAAGGAAACGACGGAGCCCCCATGTTTCAGGAGCTGATGAACAGCAACTACCAGTGGCCAAGGCAATCCTGACCTGTCTGTCCTGGCAGGTTTGCTTGGAGCAACCCTTGGATATTTGAACTGATGAATGTGGAGTCCTAATCTAAAACATTTGTGCCTGGAGAAGAGGGAGGAGGGTTTTTTCATAAAAAGAAAAGCACAGAGCCCTTTCCAGTGTTTGGAAAACAGGTGAGGGCTGCCCCTCAGGAGTCAAAGACCAGCCAGATCTGTCTGTCCTGGGAGCTCTTGTCTGGGAGACATCCTTGGATACACAGAAATTTGGAGGTGGAATCCTAATTTTGGCCATGGATGCCAGGAAAAGATGGACAGTTCTTTTCCATAAGAAAGAAAGTGCAGAGCCTCAGTGTTTCAGGGGCAGATGGGAGTGGCCTTCCACATTCCAAGGTCAGCCAGACCTGTCAGGTGATCCCTGGGAGACCAAGGCAGCCACACCTATTTCATGTTGCCTTGGTTCCACAGGGCCCTGCAGTGTCACAATGGTTCCTTGCTTCTCTGAGGCCTTGCAGTGCCACAATGATTCTCTTGCTTCCATGATGCCCTGAGGTGTCATAATAGCTCCTTGGTTACACAAGTCCTTAAGGATCCTAATGGTCTCCATGGTTCCACAAGCACAAGGCACCACAGTGCCATAATGGACTTTGGTTTCCATGAAGCCTCGCTGTGTCCAATGGCCCCTTGGTTCCATTGGGGCCCAGTAGTGCAACAATGATTCCCTTGGTTCCACAACTTCCCATAGTGTCACAATGGCCCCTTCCTTCCATAAGGCCCTGCAGGGTCACAAGGGTCTCCATGATTCCACGGGGCCTTGCAATGCCACAATGCTCTCCATGGATCCATGGTGCCCTGCAGGATCACAATGGCCCTTTGGCTCCACAAAGCCCTGAAATGCAGTAATGGCCTCTTGGTTCCACAAAGCCCTGCTGCTTCACACTGGCCCCTTGGGACCATGCAGCCCAACAGAGACACAAAGATGTCCTTGTTTCCACAAGGGCCCACAGTGTCACCGTGGCCCCTGGGATCCATGATACCCTGCAGGGTCACAATGTTCCTCTTGGTTCCTTAAGGGCCTACAGTGTAACAGGTTCCACAAGGGCCTGCACTGTCACCATGGCCCGTTGGCTCCAGAATGCTCCGCAGTGTCACAATGGTCTCCATAGGAAGGAAACAGAAGAATCCGTATCATCAACAAGTGGCTTAAGGGTTGGTGTCACAGGCAAAATTTTGGATTCTTTGATCATGGCGAAACTTTTACAGCATCTTCTCTGCTGGAACCAGATGGGGTACACCTCTCTGTTAAGGGCAAAAGGATTTTAGCTCACAAACTGGCAGACCTCATTGAGAGAGCTTTAAACTAAGTTTGAAGGGGGAAGGGGAACCAGGTGAGCTATCTGGAAACAGGCCCAAGAATTGCAAGGCTAAGATAGGGGTGAACTCAGTTGCCCAGATGAGGTGCATGTATACCAATGTAGGCAGTTTGGGCAATCAACAAGAAGAGCTGGAGGCCATGGTGCAACTGCAAAGCTATGATGTAGTTGCCATCACGGAAACGTGGTGGGATGACTCACATAACTGGAGTACTACACTGGATGGATACAAACTTTTCAGAAGAGATAGGAAAGGAAGAAGAGGAGGTGGGCTAGCCCTTTATATTAAGCAAACTTTTGACGCCATCGAAATTGAAACAAAGGAAGAAGGAGTTGAATGTCTATGGATAAGAATTAAGGGGAAGGCCAACAAGGCCAACACCATATTGGGAGTCTGTTATCGTCGACCCGATCAGGAAGAAGAAGTAGATGAATTATTTTATAAGCAGTTAGGCAATGTTTCAAGATCATCAACCCTTGTTCTTGTGGGTGAGTTCAACCTACCAGATATCTGCTGGGAACTTAATACAGCAGTAAAGAGGCAGTCCAGGAAATTCTTAGAATGTATGGAGGACAATTTTTTGTTGCAGCTGGTGGATGAACCCACCAGGGGAGGGACTATGTTAGATCTGCTATTTACAAATAGAGATGGGCTGGTGGGAGATGTGGCGGTTGGAGGTCGTTTGGGGCAGAGTGATCATGAAATAATAGAGTTCTCAATACTTGGTGAAGTCAGGAAGAGCACCAGTAAAACTCTTGCACTGGACTTCCGGAGGGCGGACTTTGGCCTGTTCAGGAGACTCATTCAGAGCGTCCCTTGGGAAGCAGCCCTTAAAAACAAAGGAGTTCAGGAAGGGTGGGCTTACTTCAAAACAGAGATCTTGAGGGCGCAGGAACAGACCATCCCTGTATCCCGAAAGATCAGTCAACGGGGTAAACGTCCAGTCTGGTTGGGAAAGGAGGTCTTGGAGGAACTCAAGAATAAAAAGAGGATGTATCAGCGTTGGAAGAAGGGTCAGGTCTCTAAGGAGGTATTCAAGAGGGCTGCTAGAGTATGCAGAAAAAAAATTAGGGAGGCCAAAGCTCAGTTTGAACTCAGAATGGCGACTACTGTTAAGGATAATAAAAAATGTTTTTATAAATATATTAATGATAGGAAGAAAGGTAAGACCAGCCTTTGTTCTTTATTGGACAAAGGTGGGAAGTTAGTATTTGCAGATGAGGAGAAGGCAGAAGTGTTTAATGCCTATTTTGCCTCAGTTTTTAATGGGAAGATGACTTGCCCTCAAGACACCTGCCCGCCTGGGCTGGTTGATGGTTTTAGGGAGCAGAATGGTCCCCACATTATCCAAGAGGAGGCTGTCATAGAACTATTGAAATGCTTGGATATTCATAAATCTATGGGACCAGATGGGATCCACCCCAGGGTAATGAGAGAGCTGGCAAATGAATTTGCAAAGCCACTCTCCATCATTTACCAACAGTCATGGCTAACTGGTGAGGTTCCGGATGACTGGAAGCTGCCCAATGTGATACCCATTCACAAAAAAGGTGTAAAGGAAGATCCTGGCAATTATAGACCAGTCAGCCTTACCTCTATACCTGGCAAAATAATGGAACAGTTTATATTATGCACCATCATGCAAAATTTGCAGGATGGCCAGGGTATCAGACCCAGCCAGCATGGATTTAGGAGGGGTAGATCATGTCTGACTAAGCTGGCCACCTTTTATGACCCGGTAACCCGGCTAGTGGATGCAGGGAAGGCTGTAGATGTTGTTTACTTGGATTTCAGCAAGGCCTTTGATACTGTCTCCCATAGCTTACTCCTAGACAAACTCGCAGGCCGTGGTCTGGACAGGAATACCCTTTGCTGCATTCAGAACTGGCTGGATGGCCGGGCCCAGAGAGTGGAGGTGAATGGTGCTGCATCCAGCTGGCGACCAGTCACCAGTGGTGTCCCTCAGGGGTCTGTGCTGGGGCCAGTTCTGTTCAATATTTTTATTGACGACATGGATGAGGGCTTAGAGTCTTTTATTAGTAAATTTGCAGATGACACTAAATTGGGAACGTGTGTAGATCTGCTAGAGGGACGTAGGGCTCTGCAGAAAGATTTGGAACGGCTGGATGCATGGGCAGAATCAAACGGGATGAACTTCAATAAGTCCAAGTGCCAAGTACTGGACTTCGGCCATAATAACCCCCTGCACCGATATAAGCTGGGGACGGTGTGGCTGGACAGTGCTCAGGTGGAAAGGGACCTGGGGGTGCTGGTTGACAGTCGGCTGAACATGAGCCAGCAGAGTGCCGTGGTGGCCAAGAAGGCCAATGGCATCCTGGCCAGTATCAGGAACGGTGTGGCCAGCAGGAGCAGGGAGGTCATTCTTCCCCTGTACTCGGCACTGGTGAGGCCTCACTTGGAGTATTGCATCCAGTTCTGGGCCCCTCACTTTAGGAGGGACGTTGAGTTGCTTGAGCGAGTCCAAAGGAAAGCAACGAGGCTGGTGAGGGGCTTGGAGCACAAGCCATATGAGGAACGACTGAGGGAGCTGGGGTTGTTTAGCCTGGAGAAAAGGAGACTCAGGGGCGACCTCATCACTCTCTACAACTTCCTGAAGGGTGGCTGTGGTGAGCTGGGGGTCGGTCTCTTTCTCCGGGCAACAACAGATAGAACAAGAGGACACAGTCTCAAGCTGCGTCAAGGGAGATGCAAGTTAGAATTAAGAAGGAAGTATTTTACAGAAAGAGTGGTCAGATACTGGAATCATCTACCCCGTGAGGTGGTGGAGTCACCATCCCTCGAGGAGTTCAAAAAAAGACTGGATGTGGCACTTGCTGCCATGATCTAGTTGAATAGTTAGAACACGGGTTGGACTCGATGATCTTACAGGTCTCTTCCAGCCTTGAATTTCTGTGATTCTGTGATTCTGTGATTCTGTAAAATCTGGGGGAAATTCAGGGGATTTGGGGACACTTTGGGGACAATTTTGGGGTCCAAATTTTGGGGACATTTTTGGGACATTTTAGGAACAATCCCGGGAACAAAACGAGGAAATTTTGGGGCCATTTGGGGACATTTTAGGGACAATTTTGGGGACATTTTGGGGACATTTTCAGGATGTTTGGGGACATTTTAGGGACAATTTTGGGGACAATTTGGGGACAATTTGGGGACATTTTCAGGGTATTTGGGGACATTTTGGGGACAATTTTGGAGCAGAATTAGGGGCAAAATTGGGGACAATTTTGGGGACATTGGGGGGACATTGGGGACATTGGGGACATTGGGGACATTGGGGGGTTGGTGCCACTTTGTGGCCCCTCGGTGTCACCCTGGTGCCACCTGGTGCCGCTCTTTGTCCCTTTAGTGCCACCTGGTGCCACTTTGGGGCCACTTTGGTGCCACCTTTTGTCACTTTGGTGCCATTCGGTGCCACCTGGTGCCACTTTTTGTCCCTTTAGTGCCACTTTGGGGTCGTTTGGTGCCACTTGGTGTCACTCGGTGTCACTCTGGTGCCATTTTTGTCACTTTGGTGCCACTTTGGTGCCATTCGGTGCCACCTGGTGCCACCTGATGTCCCTTTAGTGCCACTCTGGTGCCATTTTTTGTCACTTTAATGCCACTTTGTGCCACTTGGTGCCACTTTTTGCCACTTTGGTGCCACTCAGTGCCACTCTAGTGCCCTTTAGTGCCACCTGGTGCCACCTGGTGCCATTTGGTGTCCCTTTGATGCCACTGGTGTCACTTTGGTGCCACTTGGTGCCACTCTGATGCCATTCAGTGCCACCTGGTGCCACTTAAGGTCCCTTTAGTGCCACTTTGGTGCCATTTGGTACCATTTGGTGCCACTTTTTGCTGATCTGATGCCAATCAGTGCCACTTTAACGCCATTTTTTGCCACTTTTTGCCACTTTGGTGTCACCTGGTGCCACTTGATGTCCCTTTAGTGCCACTTTTGGCCACTTTGGTGCCACTTTAGTGCCACTTGGTGCCACCTGGCACCCCCTGGTGCCACTTTGGTGCCATTTGGTGCCATTTTGTCCCATTTCAGTGCCATTTTGTTCTATTTGGTGCCATTTTTGTCCCCGTTTGGTGCCACTTTGGTGCCATTCAGTGCCATTTTGTACCATTTGGTGCCACTTTGGTGCCATTTTGTCCCCATTTCGGTGACATTTGGTGCCATTCGGTGCCATTTTCTCCCCGTTTGGTGACATTTGGTGCCATTTGGTGCCATTTGGTGCAATTTTGGTGCCATTTGGAGCAATTTTGTCCCCGTTTGGTGCCATGTGGTGCCATTCGGTGCCATTTGGTGCCATTTGGTGCCATTTTTGCCCCCATTTCGGTGCCATTTTGTGCCATTTTGGTGCCATTTGGTGCCATTCGGTGCCATTTGGTGCCATTTCAGTGCCATTTGGTGCCATTTTGTCCCCGTTTGGTGCCATGTGGTGCCATTCGGTGCCATTTGGTGCCATTTGGTGCCATTTTTGTCCCCATTTCGGTGCCATTTTCATGCCATTTGGTGCCATTTTGTCCCCATTTTGTGACATTTGGTGCCATTCGGTGCCACTTGGTGCCATTTGGTGCCATTTTGGTGCCATTTGGTGCCATTTTTGTCCCCGTTTGGTGCCATTCGGTGCCATTTGGTGCCACTTTGGTGCCATTCGGTGCCATTTGGTGCCATTTTTTCCCCATTTGGTGCCATTTGGTGCCATTTTGGTGCAATTTCGGTGCCATTTGGTGCCATTTTGTACCGTTGGGTGCCACTTTGGTGCCACTTTGGTGCCATTCGGTGCCACTTTGGTGCCATTCGGTGCCATTTTGGTGCCATGTGGTGCCATTTTGTCCCCGTTTGGTGCCATTTTGTCCCATTTTGTACCACTCGGTGCCATTTTGTGCCATTTTGGTGCCATTTGGTGCCATTCAGTGCCATTCGGTGCCATTTGGCGCCATTTGGTGCCATTTTTGTCCCCATTTCGGTGCCATTTTGTCCCATTTTGTACCACTCGGTGCCATTTGGTGCCATTTTGGTGCCATTTGGTGCCATTTTGGTGCCATTTGGGGCCATTTTTGTCCCCGTTTGGTGCCATTTGGTGCCATTTGGTGCCATTTTGTGCCATTTGGTGCCATTTTGTCCCCGTTTGGTGCCATTCGGTGCCATTTGGTGCCACTTTGGTGCCATTTGGTGCCATTTTGGTGCCATTTGGTGCCATTTTGGTGCCATTTGGGGCCATTTTTGTCCCCGTTTGGTGCCATTTGGTGCCATTTGGTGCCATTTTGTGCCATTTGGTGCCATTTTGTCCCCGTTTGGTGCCATTCGGTGCCATTTGGTGCCACTTTGGTGCCATTTGGTGCCATTTGGTGCCACTTTGGTGCCATTCGGTGCCATTTGGTGCCGCCCTGGTTTTTTAAGATTTTCTAAGCCTTCTGATGTTGACATTCTTGTAGTGAACTTTCTCACACATTTTCTGTAAATAACTCATTGTTTTGCATTCCTTTATGGAGGAGGAGAGAGTTGATGGACTGTTGGTTTGACCTGTGTCATTGGAGAGGTGGCACTGTCACCTTCCAATCCACTGTCACTTTTGTAAAACTATAAATATTGGAGTCAGAGAATAAAACTTCCCTTTTTTTCCTTCACCTTGAGAGCGGTGGTGTGCTTGTGTTCTTTCGTGTCTGTCAGTGACATCTGGTGACCGCCGAAGTGTATTGCAGCCTCGGCTGAATCACGGACAGCGGATTACGGTGAGGTTTTCTCCCCCTCTTTTTTGGTGCTTTGCCTGCTGTTCTCGGGCAATGGAAACCTCTGTGGTTTTCCAGGATGATTCCCTCATTTTGGATCTCTGGAGGGAGGTCCCGGAGTGGAAACAGGCGTCTGTTTCCTGGGATGGTTTGGAGAGATTGATTCTGTGGGCCCGAGAGCGAGGGTTTTTTATTGACATTGCGAAGGCGTTCGATAGGCAGGAGTGGTCTCTCCTGGGGGTCCACCTCATGGAGGCCCTCTTTGATGATTGCACTGTAGACGTGGGACCGCTGCTGGTGCAGTGGAAGAAATGTGAGGAGGTTTGGCGGGGGTCTGGTTCTTGTACCCCTCGGAGTTCCCAGGGAAGCCCTTCTGTCTCGGATGTGGATGGGGAGGAGATTGAGCTCCTGTGTGATGTGGAGTCCCCCTCCCCGCCGCACGACGGTGTGCTGGGGAGTGGCCATTGTCTGCCCGGGGTGGATTGGGCTCACAGCCAGCTGGTCCCGGGTCCGGGGGGCTCTCTGGGTTCGGCGGGCCGTCCTCGCCCTGCCTCGCCCTGTGCGGGTGGCGGGGCGGGGGACGGGTTGCCCTCTCTGTGTGCCTTCCCGGCCTTTAAGGGTCAGCCTCCGCCCCGACTTGAGGCTGCTGCGGTGACGACCTTTTGTCCGAACTGCGGTGTGTCTACCACGTTCCCCCTGAGCGAGGTGAGGGTGGGCTCTCCCCCCCCGAGTCGGGTTCCCCAGCGGGAGGAGCGATTTCGCCCTCCTCCGGGTCTGAGCAGCCTGCTGGGCATGCGCAGCCGGTGAAGGCAGCCGGGGGCGGGGTGTCGGTCGGTGCTCCGCCCGGCTCCGCTCCGGTGGGCGGGCAGCCCGTCCCTCTCCGCTCGGTGGGGGCGGTGCCCGCTGCGGGACCTTGTGGCTTGGGGCGGGCTCTCACAGGGGGCTTGCCCGGCTCCTTTGTGCCGCCCCGCAGTGACGCGGCTCCGCGGGCCGCGCCTCCCTCGGCATCCCACCCAGCCCCCGTATCGGGGGATGGGGGCCCCGTGCCAGTTGCGTCCGGCACCGTGCCAGATTTGCGGGCCGTGCCGGCAGCTGCGGCCGCCGAGGCGGCCCCTGCCGGAGCTGCAGCGCAGCAGGGGACTGGGGTGTTTACCTTTAGTACAACTGCTGACACGGCCGGCGGGAGGCTGGTGGGTGCCTGGGGCCAAGGCGCTTTCTCGTCAAGTCTTTGCACGCTTCCTGCGTGCCAGGTGACCGTGCGTCCGAGGTACCCTGAACGTTTCTGGCCAGAGGCAAAAACCAAGACTGACGAGATGAATGAACTTGTCTCCTCCCGGCATCTGCAGGGTCGGGGTGCGGATTCCTTTGGCTCTGCCGGTGCTGCAGGGGGCGCAGAGACGAGTGATGTTGCCCCGACTCCCAGTCAATCACTCCCTCTTGTCTATGGGGGGCCCAAGGATCGGCACAGGTGCAGTGGCTTTGCCAGGGGGTCCCTAGGCTTTCCCTGTGCTCAGGGGCGTCACTCATAACACTTATGAACCCCTTGCATATAAGCTGGAGAAGGAACTCCGTGAAGCGGTTGCTCAGCATGGTTTGGGGTCTGCTGAGGTTATGCACATTCTTCGGAGACTTGCTAAGGACACGCTGGCACCTCACGATGTCCGTTGTGTGGCACATTCTCTTTTAGACCCTGTGCAATTTGGTGTTTTTGAGATCAAGTGGGCTTGTCTGGCGGCCCAAGCGGTGAGACGGAATGCTGCGCTGGCGCTGGAGGACCCCAGGCATGGAGTTGTTGTTGACATGCTGATGGGGACAGGGCATTATGAGAGTGTTCAGGGGCAGGTTGGATACGATCCCCTTGTGCTTCAGCAATGCAAAACTCTGGGCATGGGAGCGATTGTGCAGACCCTGGAAATGGCTGCTCTGAAGCAGTCGTTTTCAACCGTTGTCCAGGGGAATGATGAGCCATTTATGGTATTTGCGGCGAGGTTGATTGCATCCGTGGAGAGGCAGGTGCCTGATCCTGTGGCAAGGGACCTCATGATTGCAAATCTTGTCAAGTGCAATTGTAATGAAGCTTGTAATAAGGTTATAGCGGCTATGCCTGGTGATCCTAGTATCTGGGAGAGGGCAGAAGCCTGTGCGAACATCATTCCCTCACGTTGGAAGTTGGCCGCTGTGGCTGCCGCTGTGCAGCCGGTCAGGGCAGAACCGCAGGGTGGGCAGCTGCAGCAGGGGAATGCGCAGACTAGCAGGAAGTGGGGAAAGAAGGTGCAGAAGGTTAAATTCCCCATGTTCTTGTGCGGTCGGTGTGGCAGGCCGAATCACATGTCTAACATTTGTAAGGCGACTGTTCATGCTAATGGCCAGGCGTTACCGGGTTCAGGAAACGTGAGGCGGAGCGCACAGGAGGGGTGCGCTCAGACACAAGCTTCTCTCCAGACCCAGGTGCCGATGGAGGTCTCCTTTGCCGGCTTGCAGCCAGCACCCGCGGATCAGCAGGCGTGGATGTCTGCACCGCAGCAACAGTTGTCTTAGACTCGTCTGAGATATGCAAGGTTCCCCTGGATGCCTTTGGTCCCTTGGGTGGGGGCACGAGGGCTCTCCTTATGGGGAGGTCCAGTGCCACCCTTCAGGGCATCACTGTGCACCTGGGGCTCATTGATGCAGATTTTACAGGGCAGATTTGTGCCATGGTTTCCACACCCACTCCCCCTGTCACAATTCCAAAAGGGACCCGACTTGCTCAACTTGTGCCT
The DNA here is from genome assembly GCF_028551555.1 of Melozone crissalis. Taxonomy (NCBI): domain Eukaryota; kingdom Metazoa; phylum Chordata; class Aves; order Passeriformes; family Passerellidae; genus Melozone; species Melozone crissalis. The sequence goes on along the minus strand of NW_026535896.1, from coordinate 5,879,660 downwards.
TTTAAGTCTTCTGTTCACAGGACAGCTGACCGGTGGCGTGTAGCTGGTGGCATTGGATCCACTGGGCCGCCTCAGGTTCACTGGACTGCTGTCCTGACCAAAGACCGTCCCAAGATGCTGTGTACCCTGTCTGTTCCTGGTGCGACACCGTCTGAAATCCACCTCCGCGGGCTTCTCGACAGCGGTGCTGACATCACTGTTCTCTCCCTTGCCGCCTGGCCCTCGGAGTAGCCCCTGGATCCCGTGGGGACGTCTGTCGTGGGCCTGGGAGGGACGGCACAATGTTACGTGGCCCAGCAGCCCGTGCTGGTCACGAACCCAGAGGGACAGATGGCCTGGGTTAGGCCTCATGTTACTTCTACTCCTGCCAACCTCTGGGGGAGGGATGTTCTGTCTGCCTGGGGGGTGCGTATCGGGACGGATTTTTGATGGGGGCCACTGCAGTGAAGGGCGCAGAGTGTCCTACGCCTCCTATACGGTGGCTGGTGGACAAACCCATTTGGGAGAAGCAGTGGTCCCTCCCTGATGATAAATTAGTCGCCCTTCGGAATTCGGTGCAGGAGCAGTTGGACCAGGGTCATCTGGAGCCTTCTAACAGTCCTTGGAACACTCCTGTCTTCTGTATCAAAAAGAAATCTGGGAAATGGTGGTTGTTGCAAGACCTCCGGAAGGTCAATGCCATGATGGAAAGCATGGGGACATTGCAGGCGGGCACGCCATCACCTACCATGCTTCCTGCAGGCTGGCTGGCCCTCATTGTGGATCTGAAGGATTGTTTCTTTTCGATTCCTTTGCATCCCGATGACAGACCGAAGTTTGCCTTCTCAGTGCCAGCGATTAGCGAGGCTGAGCCTGCACAGAGATATCAATGGAGGACATTGCCTCAGGGCATGCGTAATACTCCTGCCATATGCCAGTGGTATGTGGCCTGGGCCTTGTCTGGAGTTCGCAAGCAGTTTCCTGATGCGCGTCTGTATCATTATATGGACGACATTTTGGTGGCCGCGTCCACCCAGGATGAGCTGCTGAGGATTCAGCCTCGGTTGCTCGATGCTTTGCATGCTCATGGACTGCAGGTGGCTCCAGAAAAGGTTCAACAAAAATCACCCTGGAAGTACTTGGGGGTCAAAATTCTGGAACAGACAATCTGTCACCAAGAGGTGCGATTTGTGCATTCTGTGAAGACACTGAATGATGCTCAGAAATTGGTAGGTGTCATCACTTGGTTACGTCCGTATTTGGGACTAACCAACGCATATTGAAGTGAAGGGGAGAACGACCATCCTGGTAATGCATCGAAGTCCAACTTTATTGATCAATCAATCACCTTAAATAACAGTGCTAACGAACGCCATGAATATTCTGTAATCCAATGTCATGATAGGCTAACAGAGAAATTTCTAACCACTCCCTTTGTTTTAGAATACCTACAATTGTTTATTAAAGACAGAAACCAAAACAGAAACCAGAAACTAAAACAGAAACTAGTGTTCCCAAAACCTCTACATCTGTTCTCAGGATAACAGGCCTTCCCAAGGATGGTGTTCTGCTTGCCATGGGAAGACAAGCTGAGAACTTTATTGTTTATAGAATGATGCCTGAGAGAGTCTAATTGTTTATACAAGTCAGAAGGCTGAGAACTGTTAGAAACGGCTTTACTTTTCCCTTATACTTTTCTCTCAATTTTATGTCTCATGGCCTTTTCTTTAAGTCATTCTCCGACATTTCCCCCGTTTTTTCTTTTTAAGAAAGGAGGTTAGTTTGCAGGTTTTTTCTATTATCTTACTATTTTTTGAATGCAACAAGGTAAGATAATGGTGAAGTTTTTCCTCATAGAAACTCTTGTGGAGGAGGCATTACCAGATGTCAAGAGAAGTGCAGACCCCACTCTGCCAGGGCTCAGCTGCACCAAAGGCCTGAGGATAAACAGGACACTCAGTGTCAGAAATGTGATCCTGTGGAGAAGGATCAGAACCAGTGCTCAGAGGTGGAATAATGATAACTTGCTTAAATAACAAGATCCACCCTGCGCCTGGGCTGGTATTCCATTCCAGGCTCTATCTCCACAAATTAAAAATATCTTAGGTGTCATAATAGTAGAGCCTTTACTCTGGTTATAAAGCTGTTTGGACACTATTTCCAGGTTTAGAGATGAATCCAGAGTAGCCCATGTCTGTTTATGCTGACTCATCCTTTGGAAATTAGAGTAATCAAAGCTGAACTGCAATTATCTAATGCTTGATTGGGATCTCTTCTTATAGGGCCTACAACAGAATGTTGTGTTAAAGGCACCAGTTTTCTACACCTTATTGAGGCTATATATGAAGCACTTTGATCTTTAACCTTTTTCAAAATACACTGTACCTCCCATTGATAATAAGCCAAGATTTTTGCTCATGAGATTTATAAAGGTCTGAAGCTGAAGCAGTGTTTAGCCTTGTCTAATTCCGTAGTGCCTGCTCCCAATTATGTTCCCAGATGTGCCTATAATTACAGGTGTGGCACCATAAATGAAAAAGTAACAACTGATCTCAACTCCCACAAAACAGTGCAACCCAAGCAGCACAATTTAGGCTGTGATATTCAAAACAGTCCTCTTTTGCCAGTCCTCGTATATGTAAAGATGATAATGATTCAATAATGTCAATCAGTTCTCTGGTCGTCCGGCAACGGCGTGTTAAGGCCTTATCAGGCATTGCACAACAGGTGGTAAGTGGACTAAGAAAAGAAAGCTGTTAACTGTTTTCATTCATGCAAACCTGGAGAGAAGGTGAAAAAGCCTGAAAATGATTCTTTCTGTCCTTGAAGTTATCACATCCACCTTTTTTCATGAGCTTCCCAGAAATGTTCAAAGTCAGTTTTCAGTTTGTAATCCTTTAGTCATTTGGCTCAAATGGCATCAACTGGGTGATTCTCAGTCCTTTGTTAATTTGGAGTGGTGAAAAGATAGTATGCATTTAAGGCACTTAAAATATTTAACTTAACAGACTTATTTGCAAATCATGTAAAATCACTTAAATCTAATTCAAACTTAACAGAATCTAACTTAACTTACTTAATAATACTTAACAAAATTTAATTTTCTTTAAATCTCACACAACTCAAACCTATATATAATTTAAACTTAGCAGACCTCGAACCCAACCGAAAACAAGCTCAACAAACTTAACCTTAACATTTAATGGCACTTAATTGATAACTTAACTTAAACTACTTAATAACAGATAAAACTTACTATAGAAATAATATATAACATTTACTATCACTCACTCACAGGCCTGACTCCAAAACACTCAACCAAAACAACCTTTCTCACGTCTTTGCTGCAGCATTTATACCAAAAACACACTCACAACATCTCACTCATACAATCAATCCAACACATCTCAACATTTTTAAATTTTTCAAAACACAGCTTTAAAGTCTAATGTTCCACCGGCCCAGCCATCCGGGCTTCTAATGTTTAAAGTCTCTGGTAATACAGGTGTTTCCAAGACAGCATAACCAATGCCGAGCCAAATCGGCCTTTACGCTGATTTCTGCTTTACAGTCTGTGCTGGGGAGAACAAAAGATCTCTCTAACTTAGGTGAAAAACATCCTGACAGCAATAGTCCTTGGTGTCGCTTGTTTAGTTTCACTAATCTTTTAATTGCAATAGGAATCTTTTCTTTTGTTGACAAGAGTCACAGTTATTACGGCTGTTAGATCTTAAACTGTAGCTTTTGCCGGCTACGGGGCAGAGGGAGAAACGCTCCCGCTCGAAAAAGCACTCTGAAGTCGGAATCCGCTAAGGAGTGTGCAGGACGAAAACTATCAATGCACAGCATGATTGCTCCTCCATCACCTGCTCTCTGATGTCCAGTCACTGTTCCCAAGCAGCAACTGGCCGCCCGTGGACATCTGGCCCCCAGTTCACACATGAGGGCGATGCGGCTCCGGTCGCTCCCCCCGCGATGCTCTTTGTTCACTTCCGGCGCGGCTCTCGGGGTGGCGCGGCTTGGTTTCTGCGGCGGCGGCTCCGTTCTCGGGGCGGCGCGGCTCGGCTCCTGCGTCGGCGGCTTCTTCGGTGCTTGGCATTCCCGGCGCAAGCGGCCCGCGCCCCCGCAGCATTCCGTGCGGCCCTCCCTACCTGATGCCGCAAACGCAGCCGACGCCTGAAGAGGTGCAAAAGCGGCCAACACCTGACTCTGAGAGGACTTTGCCTGTTCTTGCAAGCCTACTGCTATCTGTTTAAGTGCATCTACCACAAAAGCCCGCTGGCCAGTGGGAATGAGCGCCATCCTCTCTAATGCCTCCTCGATAGTCCAATTTGCACCTAAGGTGTTAAGTATGTTTCTAGTAGCAGAGTTACAGTTTTGAATACAACACTGTTTGAGGAGAGCCTCGTGCATAAATTCTGCTACTCCGGCTCTCTCAATTGCAGCCGCAGCTCTATCAACAAAAGCGCCAAAGGTCTCATCTTTGCCTTGCTTAATTCCCATATACACTGGTATCCCTCCTGGTTCCTTTACCTTATCTATCGCGAGTCTGACTAACCGCATTGCCTCCCGGCACTTTTCTTGGCCTATTAAGGCTTGTGCTTCAGTACGAAGAAAAGGCCCCAGCCCCATAAGCTCATTAATAGTGATACCATGCAAGGGATCCCCCGGCTGTCTTTGAACTACCACACACTCACTGACAAGTATCCGCCAATGATCATTAAACAGCAATTGTTGATGGTAGGTAAAGATTAATTTAACTATCCCACGACAATCATTAACAAGAAGGATACTGGTGTCAAAAATATAATCGAGCATTTGCTTAGCTGGTTCACTTTTAAAGCCAAACTGACTAACAGTAGCTCGCAACTGAGATAACAGCTTCCAGTCAAGAGCGCTAATTGTGGCTTGAAAACCTCCTCCAGGCTGGGGGTTAAAGACAACCGGACAAGCCAATTCTCGAGCCGAACTTATCAGCTCTTGATCTCCCTTGTCAATTGCATCTTTGGCCAGGGCAGCCCACGCGTCCCGTCTTTCCCTCGCAATCGCCGCCGCCAAGCCGATTTCCGACCCAGGGACCGGCTGATCGCTTATCGGGAACGGAGTACACGTATCTGGCCCCAGCTGCTGAGACGCAGCAGGTACGGGAGAGTCAGAGGTGCTCTGTGTAGCCTGCGGCAAAGCAGACAACAGGGCACCCCGCGGAGCTTGGCTCGTTAGGGGGGGCTGCGCGGCGGGCAGCGAGGCGGACTGCGCCTGGCTCATAGTGTGACTCATAGCCTGGCTTTCCGAGGGAGGCGGTGAAGCAGGTAATAAAACTGTCCGCGTCGCGGGACCAAGAGGAATTCCTGCGTTCTTATCAAATTCCCTATCTTGATCGCATTCTTTGTTACGATCGTAAGCGGCAGTAGCCTGGTGAGCAGCCCTTTTTTCAGCTTGAATCCGCAACAGTTCGGTGTTAACGACCCGCCATAATTTACCCCACTTCTTAGCAGTTTTATCATCATCTAACGTAGCCTGCCACAATAAATCACCAAATTTACGCCACTCAGACAATTCGTGAACTGTGTGAGGATTTATAAAGATCCCCCTTTCTAGGCCATAAACTAAAAGGCCTGGTAATTCTTTCTGTAAATCTAGTCCCTTAATTTGCCGTTTTTGCAAAAGGGTAATAAAAAGTTCATATGCGGCTTGCCTTTCCATACCTATGTGCGCACGTTGCAGCTCTTCAAATCAAGGTCGCGGCCGCATGTCTCGGACGAGCCTATCTGTATAGTCGCTCGCAGCGCGGCACGGGCCGGCGGGTTACCCTCCGCTTTGTCCTCCGCGCTTCTTCGCCGTTCCGGCTGCAGTTTCGATCTTACGGAACCCGAACCTGGCTTCACTTCGCGTGGCGTTCGCTTCCCCGTGGTGTTCGCTATCACGGTCGGAGGTCACCATATATTGAAGTGAAGGGGAGAACGACCATCCTGGTAATGCATCAAAGTCCAACTTTATTGATCAATCAATCACCTTAAATAACAGTGCTAACGAACGCCATGAATATTCTGTAATCCAATGTCATGATAGGCTAACAGAGAAATTTCTAACCACTCCCTTTGTTTTAGAATACCTACAATTGTTTATTAAAGACAGAAACCAAAACAGAAACCAGAAACTAAAACAGAAACTAGTGTTCCCAAAACCTCTACATCTGTTCTCAGGATAACAGGCCTTCCCAAGGATGGTGTTCTGCTTGCCATGGGAAGACAAGCTGAGAACTTTATTGTTTATAGAATGATGCCTGAGAGAGTCTAATTGTTTATACAAGTCAGAAGGCTGAGAACTGTTAGAAACGGCTTTACTTTTCCCTTATACTTTTCTCTCAATTTTATGTCTCATGGCCTTTTCTTTAAGTCATTCTCCGACAAACGCACAGCTGTCTCCTCTGTGGGATTTGTTGAAAGGGGACTCTGATCTAAAGTCACCTCGCACACTGACCCCTGAGGCGCGTAAGGCGTTGGAGGTGGTTCAGCAAGCTGTTTCGGCTTGTCAGGTTTATCGCATTGATCCCTCCGTTGATGTCACTGTGTTCATCACCACTCCAGATTCGCATCCCACAGGTATCATTGGCCAATGGAGTGACAAATGGTCTAATTCCTTGCACATTCTGGAATGGGTTTTCCTGCCCCATCAGCCGCTGAAGACGGCAACTGCATTGTTTGAGCTGATTGCTCGCTTGATAATCAAATGCCGGCAACGGTGTTTGCAATTGATGGGTGCAGATCCTGGAAAGATCATACTCCTGGTGCAACAGGAGGATTTTGACTGGAGCTTTGCAAACAGTGCGTCCCTGCAGAGTGCTCTGGAAAATTTTTCAGGGCAGATCACTTATCATCTGCCCAGCCATAGGCTGTTGCATATGGCGAAATCCACACAAATTTCTTTGCGGCCCAAGAATAGTCAGGAACCCGTGCAAGGACCCGCCGTCTTCACTGACAGTTCAGGGAGAACAGGAAAGGCCATTGTTACCTGGAGGGATGGATCTGAGTGGCAGGTTCCGGAAGGCCATGAGAATGGGTCAGCCCAATTGTTGAACTGAGGGCTGCTGTCATGGCATTTGAGAAATTTTCCCAGGAGCCTTCCAACTTGGTCATGGATTCCGCCTATGTGGCTGATATCTCACAGTGGTTGGGTCATTTGGTTTTGAAGAAGGTCAGTAATCCTGCCTTGTTTCATTTGCTGAAGACCTTGTGATGTGCCATTCAGGCCTGAGTTCATCCATTTTATGTTCTGTATGTGAGGAGTCACACCAATTTGCCAGGCTTTATAGTGGAAGGTAATGCGAGGGCTGACAAGTTGGCTAACCCAGCGTGGGTAGCCCCTCAGCCTGATACACTCGCACAGGCCAAGGCATCGCATGGGTTTTTCCACCAGAACACACATACCCTGCAGAAGCAGTTTCAGCTGATGCCAACTAAGGCTCGTGACATTGTTGAGTCATGTGATGACTGCCATGCACTTGCTCCGCCTCTGCCGGCAGGGGTAAATCCCAGAGGCCTTAGGGCCTTGGAGCTTTGGCAGACCGATGTCACCCAGGTTGCTGAGTTTGGCTGGCTCAAGTATGTGCATGTCACGGTGGACACGTTCTCCTCTGCGATGTGGGCTCTGGCTCGCACTGGGGAGAAGGCCCGTGATGTCCTTGCCCACTGGAGGCAGGCCTTTGCTGTTCTGGGCATACCTTCTGCTGTGAAAACCGACAATGGTCCTGCTTAGGGTGTCTCGCACAAGTTTGGTATCCCTCATTCTCCGACTGGTCAAGCTATTGTAGAACGCGCTCATGGTACTCTGAAGCAGGTTCTTCAAAAACAAAAACAGGGAATGCAGGGTGAAACCATGCACAGTCGGTTGGCAAAAGCTTTGTGTACAATCAATCATCTCACTGTGCGGCAGAACTCAAATAACCCTGTCATTTTGAATCACCATCTCTCATTGCAGGCTGCAGACGAGGCACATCAGCCTCGAGCGAAGGTTTGGGTACAGAATTTAGTCACCAAACAGTGGGAAGGCCCCTATGACCTTATCGCTTCGGGGCACGGGTATGCTTGTGTATCCACACATACTGGGGTAGGCTGGGTACCTTCCAAATATGTTCGCCCTGATCTGCGACCGCAGAGACAGAATCCAGCTGATGAGCAAGATGGAAACCGTGACCAACCTGAAAGACATCAAGCGGGGGAATCATTGAGTGATGATTCAGATGCAGACGTTGAGAGTGATCACTCCGATGATTCCTCTGCAAGTGGACACTGAACATTGTTCATATTTTCCTTTTCACATTGTTCATTTCTTTTCCTTTTTCTTTTTTAAACGGAAAAGGGTGAGATGTCACCCTGGTTTTTTAAGATTTTCTGGGCCTTCTGATGTTGACATTCTTGTAGTGAACTTTCTCACACACTTTCTGTAAATAACTCATTGTTTTTCATTCCTTTATGGAGGAGGAGAGAGTTGAGGGACTGTTGGTTTGACCTGTGTCATTGCAGAGGTGTCACTGTCACCTTCCAATCCACTGTCACTTTTGTAAAACTATAAATATTGGAGTCAGAGAATAAAACTTCCCTTTTTTTCCTTCACCTTGAGAGCGGTGGTGTGCTTGTGTTCTTTCATGTCCATCAGCGACAGATTACCGCAGTGAATTCATTAGAAATACCTCAAAGGAAATCTGGAAGGTAGCTTATGTTGGAACACAAGAGTGGACCCCTACATTCGACACCAGCTGGTGGGACAATTTCTGGTCATTAAAAAGAAACTGGTGGGAAAAAAAAACCCTTTTTCATCTTATGTGAAATTGCTAGTTTCACTAGCAATCCTACCTTGCATGCTCCCCTGTATAATCCGAGTTGTAACATCTGCTGTACAAGCAAGTGTAATGATACCAAAAGAGCTTAATAAGAAAGAAGTAAAAGTAATCATGATAATGAATGATCAAGAACGTGAAGATGCCAAGTAAATTTACAACCAATATTAAAAATTGTACTTTCAAGAAGAAGTAATTGCTAATTGATCAGGCTTGAGCCCAATTGAACAATTAGAGAGGGAGATTGTAGAGAATAGATTGTAAAGGAGTTGATATAATGTTCATTGTTAAAGGAGTTAATATAAAGTTCCGATGTTAGTCATAGATTGTTTGTTGAATGTTTTATAGTTATGTCAAGTTCCAATATTAGTTAAAGGATTTATAATTATGTAAATCCCCTCACTGTCAGGTGTTCCCCCCACTGCTCCGGTCAGCGTTCAGAAGCACATAATAACGAGAATGATTCTATGCAGGTGCTTTTATTGAAGAGCTCTGGGTGTCAGGGGTACAAACACAAATCTGTCTCCGACATGCATTCGGGATGAACATGTTTTTATATTCTATCATTATATAACTTTCATGTTCATTATGAAACTTATATTGTTCTATTGTATACATAGATTTCATCCAAGCATGGGCGCCTTGTGGCTCCCTTTTAAATTTCTGAAATAGTTTCTCATTATTCTTTGTATGATTATACAAGAATTACATGTAATTACTAAACAATCATCACATCTAACAATTACATCATTTATCATATACTGCTTACACAGGTGCAATTTCACATGATCTGGCAAACACAAATTCTAACATTTTCAGAGTCTATTTTAAACATTTTCCAGGGCCCCACTAAGTCTAGCTTCTTTCTAATTCCCCAAATTTTATGATTTTAAAACCTTTTACGATCACTCCCACTCTCATCTAAGATGGCGAACTACTTGACACCACAAAGAAGAGGATTATGTCACCCAATAACCAAATATGAAAATCCCATAAGACCTAACAGAAAAGAATGACCTAACAAAAACCCCTAGAACAACAAGCCACCGTGCAAATGAAGAATTAAAATAGCACCTCTAACCAGAGAACACATAACACAACATCAGGACCATGGTCAGAGCTTTTTGCCTTTGTCACCCTAACCAGAACAGGCCAAGAGCAGCACAGGGACCATGGACCTGAAACCAACAGTGCCTACCCAGAGACTCTTGAAAGGAGAGAAAACCCAGCCAAGCCAGGCCTTGCTCAGCACGGCAGTTCCCTGCTCAGAGCCTTGGGCTCCCTGCAAGCCTGCCCTCAAGGATCTGCTCTCACCAGGCCCTGGGCAGCCTTTGGCACTCCCTGCCCTCACTGGGGCCCAGCCATGCTCCAAGGCACTTGGAGTTTTGCTGCTGACTCCTTGAGCAGCTTCTCCATCCTTCTCTCTGTGTGCCTGAGGCTCCTGGAGCCAGCCCCAAATCCAGCGTGGGGCTGATTAAAATACAGAAAGCCCTCAGGAGCTCTTTGTCTCCCTTCCATCGTCTTTGGGTCTCCAGGGCTTGTGCAGGGATTGGAGTCAGTTTGGAGTTCTCTTCAGGAGGGAGATTCCAAAGTGCACATCAGCATTTTTGGTTTTAGTCAAGGAAATATTTTTTTATTTTTATTTCAGAGAAGAGGGGACAGCAGCATTCCTCAGGTGATCTTGATGCTGAATGTCTCCTTAGGAGTTCTGGGCAGGGAGAAGAATGAGCCCCTTGCAGGCTGAGCCTGTTTGGACAAGCTGTTCCTCATCCAAACCTCACCATATCTCACATCATAAAACATGAAAAAAATTTAAGCATTTTTCCTTCTAAATAAAATTTAATTAAGCAACAAAATTATATTTATATTATTCTAATTATGATAGTATTATTTAAAATTTTACTACCTAATTTTTATATTTATATTTAAAAATCAATACAATTTTAGCAACCAAAAAAATTATTTCTCATTAGTTCAAAGTAAACACAATACTGTTCATTAATTAATTAAGCTTTACTGGCTATTTATTTCTTCCTCTTTATGGTAAGTAATAATATTTGTAGTCCTTTTGGCACCATTTTTATAAACTTTTTCTCTAAGAGGGTCAAGGGGCGGCACTTTGGGGTCCCTGGACACATTTCTGAGGCACATTTGGGGCAGTTTTGGGTCTGGGGAGGGAATTCAGAGAGAACTTGAGGGTCTGGAGGACACTTGGGAAGCCGGGTGGGCACTTGGAGGGGCCCTCAGGGATTCTGAGGGACAGTTCAGGCTCCGGGGCAGCACTTGGGGATCCAGGGGGGCCCTTGGAGGTCAGGGAGGGGAATTTGGGGCCCTTCGGGGTCCGGGCGGGCCCTTGGGGGACTCTGACGGGGCTCTCTGGGACACGGGGGGTGATGGGACTTGTATGCGCAGGTATCATACGATTTAAAGGGGCCGCGGAGCATCACGGGAGTTCTAAGCGCAGCTGCAATGGCTCTCGGTGGGGCGTGGGGCATGATGGGAGATGAAGTCCCGGCTGGAATAGCATCAGCGTTGCGCCGCGGAGCATGATGGGAGCTGTAGTCCCGGAAGTGGCTCGATCACGGTGTTTGGGGGTCCGGTACGGCTGTTAGCGTACACTTTTGCGTCCGAGCCGCGACTTGAAACCCTCACGGGAACTTAAAAAATTCGGGAGTCCTTGCGGGGAGCTCGGGGAGCGCTAACTGTGCTCCTTAGGGCGCGGGTCACGGCAGGAGTTTTAGGCGCGGGACTGTTCTGAGGGGCTCTGTGGCCGCAGGGGATGAGAGGAGATGAATTTTCACAAGTGGCTGTACCGAGCATCTGAGGGGTTGGGAGCACTCAGGGGGTCCGGGGCGCTTTCGGGGACTCCCGAATGGGCGGTGAGGGGGCACTGAGGAATCGTGGAGGGTCTGGGAAACACTGATGGGACAGATGAGGGCGGATGCTGATGGGGGGGGGGGGGGTGGGGGGGGGGGGTACTGTGGGGCGCGGGGGATGAGTGGCGTTGTAGTCCCGGCTCCAATGGGCCTTAAAGGGGCCGCGGGGTGTGATGGGAGTTGTATGCAAAGAGAAAATATGGCGCCTTTTTAGGCACCGCCCCTAGGCCCGGATTCCTAGTGATGATTGGCTACGAACGGTGATGGGTGGGAGCCTCGGCAAATGGGATGGGGTGAAGGCGGGAACAGCCCAATCACCCTCCTACAGTCCTTCCAGGGACAGTCCAGTCCATTCCCAGTACAGACCAGTACAACCCCACTAAAGCCCATTTCATTCCAAGTAGAACCCAGTTCAACCCCAGTGTCCCTCCAATCCCTCCCAGTGCAGCCCTGTCCGTCCCAATACACCTGAGTTCATTCCCAATCGTTCCCAGTTCCTCCCAATGTGATCCACATGATGCCCCAGTGTCCCCAGTTTTCTCCGCAATGCCCCCAGCGTTCCCAGTATGTCCCAGTCCTCCCCAGTGTCACTCCCAGTATGTCCCAGCGTCTCCCACAGCATTCCCAGTGTTCCCCAGTATGTCCCAGTCCTCCCCAGTGTTTCCAAGGACAGTTTCATTTCTCACGGTGGCCGTGGCAACCAAACCCAGCAGTGGGGTCAGTGCAGTGCCCATGGCCACAGCCCCTTGCAGGGGCCCAGTGCAGCTTGGGCTGATGATCCACCCTCACAGCTGGCCCGGGCAGCTCTGCAGTGCCTTTGGTGGCACCTGGGGCTGGCACACACCTGAGCAGCGTGTGTGCCAGCACCTTTGCACTGGGGAAACTCAGCAGTTTGAGATTGCTGCAAAAAGTACAAAAAGTGAAAACCCCTCTTAGGCTGAGTGCAGCCAGCTCTGCAAGCACAGCAGGGCCCAGGGCAGTGAGGACAGACAGGATGGGGCTGGGCAATGTGGAGCAAGGTTGTCCACACTGGGTCAGAGCTCAAGGCACAGCTTCTGCGAGCAGGCCAGAGCTGCTGAGGAGAGACCCTGGGTCAATATCAATCACAGAATGCTGCAATCACCTCTGCTCTAAAGAGAAATTTAATAAAAGACACCCTTTAAATTAGGAATGTATATTTTATTACTGCTCTTTGAAATCTTTCTCCATAACTGGACTAGGAAAACTTAAATGACCCTCTCAGGGCTTTGCTGTTGTTTACATCAGACTCAGTCTTTTAGAGTGTCTTGAAAAAAACTTCTTAAGAACTCAAAGTTAAATTTAAACTCCAAATTTTCTTGAAGGTTTAACGGGTCCCACAGAGGAACACGACTGGGAAAGTGTCCCCAGGTTCCAGTCAGAGCAGAACACTGGAGGCAGTGATGGCAGCTGGGGACAAACAAGGCAAAGGTGTCTCTGGTGCTGAGCAAAGCTGGATGTGTTTGAGGAATGCAAAGGGCCAAGGCCTGAGCCCCAGCCCCTGGCCAGGCAGATCCTGTCCCTCCCTCCTTGCTCAGGGCTCTTCCCATGATGGGCACTGGCATGTGGGGATGTGCAATGCCAAGGGCAGGAGCATGGGGCGGCCCCTGCTAGGCTGCTGAGCAGGGACAAGGAGGCAATGAGGCCCCAGCCCTGCAAGGGTCACTTGTCCCCTCATGGCCTCAGGCCCAGGCCCAGCAGCCATGGCCAAAGTGCTGCCCAAGTTGGCTCTGGCAGGGCTGTCTTGCAGCTGCTGCCCATCCCTGTGCCCTGTGCAGCCCAGGCTGTCCCATGGTGTCCCTGCTCTGCGCCTCTGTCCCTGCAGGCTGTCGGCATCCCCCGGCTGCCCCACCTGGCTGGGTCCTTCCTTTGCTGACAGCTCTGCCTCCTGCCTGCCTCTGCCTGCCCACACACAGCCTGGGGCTGATACCAAAAGGGTTAATTCAATTTTTACTATGCCTGTGAACTTTCATCACAGGAACAAGACATGCTGGGGCTGCTTTCCCAGCAGGAATGGTTGGAAGAGAAGATGAAGACATCTGGCTCAAGGGTGCAGGGATAGAGAAAAAAAAGACTTAATCTGGGAACTTGGGGTGGGTATTATGGAAATGGGTACATTTTAATATACACATAGTGATTGTATATAAGTGATACACTGGTAGAATCATGTGTCCACCCACTGGAGGGGAGGTATCACCCACTGGACCTTAGGCTTGAATAAATGATGCTCTCTTAGACACCAAATGAGTGTTAAGGAGTCTTATTCTGGTATTTTGGCCATTTGGTGACAGCGGAGGCTGACAGAAGTGTGATAAATAGGTATGATTCGTGCTGATAAAAATTGAAACAATAACCAATATTGGTACAGTAATTAATATTTTAGAATAATAAAATAGTTAATAGTTAAAAGTTGTAATGCCAAAGAAGAGAGGGAAAGGAGGGGCTCCACCCACCTCCCCCTTCTCAGCATATGTTCTCAAGGACCACAGGAAAGAAGCTGAAGATACAGTTGCTAAAAATGACCAAAGAACCTGGTTGGGTCCAAGAAAATGCTAATTATAAGGGACTTATTGCCTTGATACGTAGATGCAGTGATATGTTAGTCTTGGCTTACATTGTACTGGCTTGGTGCGCATGTGTAACCCAAAGGTGAATTAAAGGACAAGGAAGAAGACTACAGGGCCTTCATCAGTGACGACCCCCAAAGACTTGTGCGACCACCAAACCGAATGGTGGCGCATGCGTGATAAGGGTGGTAATGAGGGCGGAGACAGAAAAGTGACGAACCGAAAATAGGAGGAGATGGCATTGACACATGGCATATACGGGGTGACTTTCACTTGGCAAGCTTGTACGTGAAGTGGCAAGGGTCATTGAACCCTGCCCTCCGTACCCCGCGGTATCTTTTGCTTATGCGCTATTATTTGAGCCAAATTATCCCTTATTTATATATTTTCTAAACTATTCAATTAAAATTGTTGCTACCTTAAATATTGTTTGGTTTTTTTTGATGGGATAATTGGGCAAACATAACACCCGCTTTTCTAAAAAGCATTTAAAAGGATTAGATACCGCTTGTCTCTGTATTACCTTTTAACCTGTCATTCATTCAGTGTGCTGCAGCCTTTCCAGGACGTCGATGGCATTCAGTCAGCTGGACTCTCCTGTGAGGTCGCCAGGGCACCGCAGCCCGCCCTTTCACCTTTTTCCAGGACTCCCATATGGGGTCGCCTGAAGGCAGGGCCCGCTTTTTGTGCCTCCCGGGCTGCATCGGGACTGACACCCAAATACTGCACCGACCATGGCTCGCAGGCCCAAATCTTCTGTAAAGTCTGTAGGGTCTGTAGAGTCTGTAGAGTCCATAGGGTTGCTGTTCGGGCATCATCTGTTGCAGAATGGCTCTCAAGTTCAAACTTCCTTTAGGTCCCTGTTTGGGCAGCCATTTGTTGCAGAATGAGGCCTTTGTCGGGGATGAGCCATTTGTCGGTGAGTGTCAATATGAGTCATCAGCAAGTTCCATTTATTGAAGAGAGCATCAGACACTTATACAGCAAGTAATAAGCTTATGAATATTCTGTAAGCCAAGTGATCTATTGGTTAAACTATACCATCAGCTCTTCCTCATTCTTTTGGGCCTACATTCCCTATTTCCCATGTCTCTCTGTCTACTTGTCATCATACCCAGCTAGGCCCAAGGACACACTATCTTGCAGGTGCAGGACTTGGAATTAGCCACGGCCTTGTACTTTTCCAATCTCTAGTCAGCTAAAATCCCAACACACACGGGCATCTTGCCAGAGAAGGTTTGGAAAGGAACCAGAGAGCTTGTTCACAGATACAGCCTCCTCATGAAGAACATTGAAGCATCAGACTCTATTCAACAAGAAGAGAATCTAGCAAGAGCATCCTGCTGCTGCAGTAGTGCTCTAAGGAGAAACCTCATCTGGTGGAATGCAAGTGTCTTTCATTTCCTTCTTTCTTTGAACAAGAAAGGCAAAAGTTGTTGAAAGGGTACATAAAATAGCTAAATTGGAACATTTGTCATGCTCTGGTCAGACATCCTGGAGAGCTGACAAAGAAATTCTGACAAATTAACTCATACAGGTATGAAGGTATGGTGGAAATAACTAACTTAGAAAACAGAAAAAAAAAAAGTCTCTCAGCATCAATATTGTGCCCAGAAATGTGAATATTCATTATTTTCCTGTAACAAATAGTCTCAAAACAATGGAATGACACTATGTAAATAACTGAAGGATATGGCTTGTGATATTTCCAAAACCGTTTGTACAGGGAAATGTTTACAGGGGACTACTTCAATGGAAAAAACTGAAGGATAAACTCAACAGATTTGCATGTGAAAATTCCCAGTGCCACCTATTGTCAGAGACAACAGAGTCAGGAGGGGAGTCAGTGTGGTGCTGCATGTCCTCAAATACACTTTCCCTTTGAAAAATGGGGAGGATAAATATTTGTATTTCACATTTAAAGCTCTTTTTCAGATTAGAATTAAACTCTGGAGAGGCACACACATAAATGTTTGTTCCTGATTGATGCCTTTATTTCCCAAGTCCTGCTGCTATCTGTGACCCCGAGGCAGTGATAGATAATGGTGCTCACAACCTCCTTAAAATGAGCTGCCCAATGCCCTGTGAGGGCTTCTGAGGCTTTTGTCTCATTTTATAGCATACATAGCATCCTTTGCTTTTTCCTGACAATTCATAAATGGAAGGCTTTAATGAAGCCTTGAACAGTGCATAGTCCTTGCCAGAAACTAATCTGCACTGAACCTATTAAAGAACTCTGTTGATTGTTTGCCTTTTTATGGCAATGTATTTAAGTAATCATAATGCCTGAGTGAAAGTCTATTACTATCTGTTTACCTCAGTACTTTGACATTTCAATAGGAATTATCCTTTTTCATTTTTTATGCATCAGAACACAACAAAAAGCAACAAAGAGCCCATCTAAACAAAAGAAAAAAACCCAAACTAAACCACTAAAAAAAAAAAAAGGATAGAGTGGTACCTTGTTAGTAGTGTTTCTCTACTTATGAAAAGATTTTAGAAAAATTAATTATGGAAAGTAAAAGCTCTTAAGTTATTTCTTGTCTAAGTCCTAAGTTCTAAGTCCTACCTTGACTTCTGCTGATAGGTAACGGGGAGGCCACAGAGCTAGAGGTGGCAAATTGCCCTTCTGAAGATGTTAGGAGTCCTTGCCATGGCAAAGGAGAGTGTAGAAGCAAATGGTCACAGTGTACTTGGGTTGCAGAGCCTGGTGAGAGTTGTTCACACCATCTGCAACAAATACACTGCACTCAAAATAATTCAGCAGCAGCTCAGCACCTGCAAACATGAGGACTGAATGTTTTTGTGGGTGTGTATTCCAGAAAAGCAAGGAATGACACCAAAATGTGAGTTTGATCTCCATAGGGGCCATTCACTTAAGAGTTGGGCTCGATGATCCCTGTGGGTCTCTTCCAGCCCAGAATACTCTGTTGAAATTTCACAGAACTGGGGCAGCATGGAGAGAGGTGGATTAGCAGAAAGGGTCTGGCAAAGCACGGGGACTTGCTAAAGCAGCTGTGCCCCAGATTGGCTGTCAGGGAGCGTGTGTATCCTAGAGGGGTAAATGGAGACACTCACAGACAAAAGTTTGCTTTGAAAATAGTGAGAGTATTTTCATAAAATCACTTTTTAAATGTCTATCTTACTAATTTCCAGTTGAGGTTTTACTAAACTTGATAACATTTTTTCATGGAAAATGAAATATAGACCATGACTGTGATGGTAAAGTCAGAAAGCTTTTGCAGATATCTCAATCAGCAAATTCTATTTTTCAGGTAAACCAGGAGTAAATATAGTCAATTCTAGGTATTATACAATTTAGCTGCATTTCAGGACTTGTTTCTAACAGTTAATAAACTAAAGAACTCAATTAACTGTGGGGAAATGTGTTGAAATTGGATATCAAAGACAAGTACCAGACGGCTTATTTTAAGATATATGAGAACAAAATCTTACACTGTTGTTAGGAAACCAACCTTTTTTGTGACAGGGAAAGGAATGTTAGTTCTAGAAAAACTTCAGAAAATAATAGATAACTCCAATGGTCATAAGAATACAAAAGCTTTTCAATAGCATCAATGAGTTCAATACAGACTCCTAAAGCCTTAACACTGGCAGAAGCATTGGAGTAACATAAAATATGTATTAATAAATATTTTCATGATGATTCATTCTATTTGTAAAATATAATAGCTAGGAAAGCATATATCTTTAAAACAGATTTCTCAAAATGAAGCCTTTACTATCAAACTCATTAGTGTGTGCTTCCTCTGCATTTAACTTTTTTTGACAGCTGAAAAGCATTTCAATACAGCCCTAAGGTTAATGTGAATACAACTTTTTTTCCAAATTGGATTTTAATAAGTATCAAATTAGAAATATATTTAGTATTTTTCTAGGTTTTCATTAGTTTCCATATCCAACTTAAAGGAAACATAATGAGAAAGTCCAGACTTTTGGAGCCTGAAGAACAAAGATGAAAGATTAATTATAAAGATATGGTCTATTCAACCTATGGCACAAATATTCAAATAGTGAACACACACAAAAGAAATCCACCTCCACTGAAAATCTGTGTGCTGTTTCTTTCTTAAATAAATTTATTGTGAATGCAATGTGAAGTAGCTGTGACTGTACATTTTTGAGATGCACAGGTATTGAGTAACCACACAGCAGCCTCATGAGCCATACAGATACAGCAGTCTCAAGGTATTAACAAAGGATTAATGTCTCTGTGTGCGTGCTATCCCTTGTTTTTATCAGCATTCTCAGAGAGGATGACATTTCCAAGGCTCTGGTGCTGATACTTGTTATCTGTTGATGCTAAAATGAAAAAATAATTATTCATTTATTTCTCATCACTTAATATAACTGTAATGTAATTATAAACAGTGATTAAAAGTCTGGTTGCAATCTTTGCTGCTCATCTTACTTCAATACCATCAAAGCAGAAAGATGAAGAAATCTATCCATTGCTATATGAAAACTGTAACTTGCAGGGATAACAGTAAGTATTGCTATATTTGTCCTGACAACTGCTTAAACATCCTTGCAATCATGACAATTTTTTTGTTTTCTTGAAGTCTGCTTTCCCAGGAACATAGGAACTACTCCTACTGTTACAATCCACCATATTATAAAATATTTTTCACCATCTGCTGGAGAAACACCCTGGACACCTGTCCCCCCGGGTCCCCCCGGCCCTGCAGCCTCCCCCAGAGGATGTTCCACGTGGTCGACCCCAGAGCCTGACATGGGGACGGGGGGCTGGGGCCCTGGGGGTGGCACAGGGGGACAGGGACCCCCCGGCAGCATCCCCGTGTCCCCCAGGGCCAGGGCCTGGGCCAGGGCTCCTTCACCCTGGTACGAACAAGGCCTTGAGAGTGCTGAAAAAATCCCAAGCAAGGGAGCAGCAAAAACCAGATTTAATATTAACCAACAGCAGCACAAAGTTCCTTGGCAAGAGTCACTCTGCTCCTGACTGGGCACTTCAGGCACAGCAAGGAAACAAAGCAACAACAAAACCAAACAAAATCCAGGCAATCAAACCAGATATGAACTGAGAACTGTCCCTGTGTGTGTGTGAGACACAAGGGCAGTTAGGGCAAGGATACAATGAATACGGCCTAAAGTTGAACTGAGCTCAAATGTACAGGACTGAACTTATATCTTAACCTTAACTTTGCTGGAATTCATAAAGTTAGAGAGTTTTAATGAAATGGTTAAAAAAGAGTAGGCCTCAGACAGAAGTTTTGTTAGCATTGCAAATACAGCAAAAAGTTTTCTAAGCAGTAGAGCATACGTGACAAATAACAATAGACTTCTGTAGAACTGGCTCATGGATTGCAACAAGGTTATTTAATGTATATCTTTAGAAGGTTAGTATGAATGGAGCTCTGTTCTTTGTCTCAGATGAACAAGTCTTTGTTTTACCTACCATTACATGTGTTTCATATGATTGGATAGAATTCTTGTCAATATGTGTTTCTCTATGCATGATTGGCTGAAATCTAGGCTGAGATGGTTTTATGCTATGCCTAATGCCACACCTCCTTGGCATTCCGTGTGGATCAGCGAACTGTTAACATCCTGTCTCCATTGTCTAACAATGTGCTGAGACTGATGTGCTGAAATAAAAAGCTCGTGTCACTGGTCCAGGTGTCCCGTACCTGTTCGTGATTGTATATAGGTGCCGCGGCAAGTGGGTTCCTCATTGTGCATGGCAACTTCTCTCTTAAACATCTCTTTTTAGCAAAACATCAGCACTTAACAGTATTTGACCTAAATTATAACCTATGACTTAGCAATTTTAAAGAGGAATACCATTTAACAATACTTAACACAGCTTATAATTTATATTAAACTTACAACTTAGCAAAAGAACAACTCTTAGCAGCATTTAACTTCACTTAGACCTTGTGATTTAACCCCACTTACAGGCCTGACTGACTCAGCTATCCAAGGCACTCCAACCCCTCAGAGAGCAGCATTTCTGCCACATTTCCCCAGCACAGGCACTCCTGTATGCACACAGACACAAAGAGTCAGTGCAAGGCACCCGTGAGCAATTCCCCTGAGGACAGGAAATGCTCACTGTGGATCCTTTGGCATCTCCCCAGCAAAGGGTGAAGGGCTGAGCCGTGAGGAGTGGGGGGATCGGCACAGGCTCTGTCGTTGTTCAGGATCCCCGAGTGCAGAAAACGGGAGAGTTCCCGCCTGGGAGAAGCCCCACTCAGAGGGAGTCGCTGGCCCAGGAGAGCTCCAAGGGCTCCTTTTGGAGCGCTGTGTGCAGGGCCCCAAGAGAGGGGCTTCAGTCCCAGCAATGGCTCATCCTGGCCGCACTTGGCACCAACAGCTTTCTTTGGCAGTGTGAGAACAGGGTTGTTGCGCCATGGAGGGAACAAAAGCAGTTCCCAGGGCTGCTCCTAAAGGAACCAGGAGCTGGTTGGGCAGCAGCAGTGCCTGGAGCAGACAGTGTTTGTGATGAGCTGCAGAGGAGCTGAGCCCAGGGGCTGTTGGCCAAGGCCGAGGCCCAAGGCACATTTCTCAGCTGGCAGGGCGGCCTGAGAATGGGAGGGGGGAATGCAGCAGCACAGGGCCCATGAAACCAAGGGACCACTGTGACACTGTGGGGCCCTGTGAGACCAAGGGACCATTGTGACACTGTGGGGCCCTGTGACACCGAGGGACCATTGTAACACTCTGGGGGTTTCATGGAATCATGGAGACCACTGTGACATTTCTGAGCCTTATGGAATTGTGGAGACCATTGTGACACTTTGGGATTTCATGGAACCAAGGGGCCATTGTGACACTGTGGAGCACCATGGAACCAAGGAGACCATTGTGACACTGAGGGGACTCATGGAATCAGTGAGACCATTGTGACACTGTGAGGCCCCATGGAATAAGCAAAACATTGTGACAGTGTGAAGCCTCATTGAACCAGGGAAACCATTGTGACTCTGGGGGTCCCACAGAACCAAGAGGACCGTTGTGATACTGTGGGGCCTCGTATAACTAAGAGGCCTTTGTGACACTGCAGTGCTGCACGGAACCAAAGGCCCATTGTGACATTGCAGGCCCTCATGTCATCAATGGTCCATTGTGACACTGTGGAGCCAAAGCAGACCATTGTGACACTGCAAACCCCCAGGGTCCAAAGGTCAAATGTGACATTGCATTGCAGGGCTCATGGAACAGATGAGTCACGTGACACTGTGGGACCTGGGGAACCACGGAGACCATTGTGACACTGCAAGGCCTCATGGAATTGTTGGGACCATTGTGACACTGCAAGGCCTCATGGAATTGTTGGGACCATTGTGACACTGCAGAGCTGTATGGAACCATGGGCCACTGTGACACTGTGGGACCCCATCAAACCAAGGGGCCAGTGTGACACTGCAGGTCTTCTTGTAATCAAGGGGCCATTATGACACTGTGGGCCCCTGCAAAACCAAGGGAACACAGAACAGATCTGGCTGGTTTGGCCTCCCAGGGGTCACCTGATTGGTCCAACTGACCTTGGCATGATAAGCGTCTCTTCTCATCTGCTACTGAAACACTGGGACTTCATGCTTTTCTTGCCATGAAAAAGAACTCTCTTTCTCCTCCAGGCAGTCATGGTCAGAATTGGGATTTCACCTCCAAATTTCCTTATATCCAGGGTTTGTTCCCATAGGAATATTGCCAGGACAAGTCTGGCTGGCAATGGTTCCACAAGGGTCAGCTCTCATCTGTCCCTAAAACCCTAAGGAAGGCTCTGTGCTTTCCTTCCTATGAGAAAGAATTGTCCTGCTTCTCCAGGTGCCGATGGCGAGATTGGGATTCCACCTCCAAAATTCCCTGTATACAAAGACTGCTCCCAGACAAAATCTGCCATTCCTCAGCAGTCTGGCTGGCCTTGGCCTAGGGAGGCTCTCACCTGCCTTCTAAACACAGGGGCTCTGAACTTTCCTTCCTATGGAAAAGAATTTTCTGTCTCATCCAGATGCCCATGGCCTGACTTGGGATTTCACCTCCAACATTGCCTTACTCTGAGAGACTGGAGGAGATTCTTGACCTGAAACATTTCATGTTGAGGGGAGGAAGGGGAAGGTCCAGCCTTGCCCTGTCCTGGAACCCCAGCCCTGCCCTGCCCTGGAACCCCAATCCCCCCGGAGCCTCTATCCCAGCCCAGCAGTGGCTGCCAGTCCCTGGCACAGCACAGGCAATGCTCCACAGCCACCTCTGCAGCCCCCAGCCCAGCTCCTGAGGGACCAAATGAGCCCAAGTCCCACCTGGGGGAAGGGCCCAGGAAGACCAGGGATATTTAAGCGGACCACAAGGCAAGCACACATCTTGACCCTTCCTCCTCTTGGAATTTCTATCTGAACACTGCTGGCATCCAGGAGTTGGTATCTGTGTTTGTGCTTCTCTGGATCTTTTTTTCTTTCTCTCCTTCTGTGTCTTCTTCTTCTGTTTCTGTACACCTGCAAATTTTGATTAACAATAATTTGGACGGGCTTAGAGTTTGTAAAGCTGAATTGCCCAAGTCAATGCTTTGAGAAGTGCTTTTTGTTCATTGAATATCTGTTGTAATTTGACATGAGAAGAATTTTAAAAAGTAATATAAAACTTCTTGTGTAACTGACAATCTGTTAAACCACTAAGATACTGAACATTCCTCTGTGAAACACATATGTTAAAGGTGAAAAAACTCAGGAACCTCCTCTTTCTTTTCCCATCAATAAAGAAGTAACGGGCCCTAGCCCAGGCCCCCATCTCAACCAAACCAAACCAAACCAAACCAAAACAAACCAAGCAACCCTGCTGTGGCCTGAGCCCCTTCCCCCCTCCCCAGGCTGCCCCCTCCCCCTGCCATTGGCGCCATTCTAACCAAACCAAACCCCAAAAGCTACCAAAAAGGAAAACAAAAGTGGCTAAAAAACCCTAACCAGAACAAAGCTAGCCACAGCTATTAAAATCTTACCATCAAGTTCCCTCCCCACAAGACAATTAAAATCAAAAACCCCCAGAACCTACAACCCACACAAAATAACCCTACAAGTAAAATTAAACACAAAACCCCACAAAAACCAACCATAACCATAAAACAAACCCTATCACAACCCAACCACAACTTCAACCACAAGCTACTGATAGGTCAGGTGTTAATCCTTTTACTACTTCAATCCTACCTTGAGTAAAAGAAAAACAAAATACAAGCATATAAAAAACAATTAAAAACCATCAAAGTCAGTAAAGAGGAAATTAAATCCAAAATAAAAAAAAAAAGAAAAAATACTTTATCCTTAAAACAAAAATCCTCTTATGAACTAAAAGGAAAAAACTCTTTTCATTAAAAAAAATAAAACTATAAAAAATTCAAATTCATATCAAAGAAAAACCTCCATGCTAAAATAAAACAACTGTTTAAATAACTGTACTTTCATAAAAATTTAGACAGGGGGGAAAATGTAATCCAGTACCCCCAAGAGAAGATCGCTATTCCCAGAGAAAAAAATATTTTTTAAAAGGAAATAATAAAAACATTTACTTTTAAACAACTCATATTTAAAACTATACCTCCTAAGTCAACATGGCCCATCAACAAGTTGTAAAACAGCTTGTAGCAAAAAAACAACTTCACAGTAGCGAAGTTCCCCAGACAACTGTTATCCATGACAAAATTAAGGACCACAAAAAAAAAATTTCATCGTGTAAAAAAACTCCATTAACTTAACAAGAAAACCATCTCTCCCTAAAACTAAAAAAAGACAAATTTAAAAATAGTAAACTACTAGAAATTTTCAGTTTAGTTTCTTTACATTGTCAGGTTAAAAAAAAAAAAGAGAAATTTTAAAGAAAAAACTGTGTTCTAAAGAATTTATTTTAGTTCTTACTTACCTTTTTTCTTTTATCTGCTTTTAATAAAATTTTCTTTATACCCTTTTAAATTTTCAGCATACTTTACCTTTCTCTTAATCCAATCTCACAACAAAATAAATAAATAAATAAATACCCAATACTAAAACCCACCACACTCATCAATACAATAATTAAGAAATTTCAAGATTAGAAAAATCTTAAATTATCAAACCAAAATCACTACGATGTCATAGTAAACCTTTTGCCAAAGTTTCTCTGATTTTCTAAAATACCCAGTAAAGGCTGTTTAGTTCTTTTGAGCTCCTGAGAATCTCTTGTTGTTATTTCTCCAGGGAGTCCAACTCAGAGGACAAACAAATGCAATTCTTTGAAATGTCACCTTGAAAAAATTGTCTGGGGGATGAGGGTCAGGGCTTGTCTGTCCTCCTTGGCACAGCCCAGGCAGGGCTTTCCCAGCCACATTCCACACTCCATTTCCCAGCTGGAGCCGCTGCTGCCTCTGAGTTGTGCTGCCCCAGCCCCAGGGACGCTCTCCTTGTCTGCCCATTCCCCCACGGTCTCTGGGCAGGGATGGCCTCAGTGGGGGCTGCTGACGTCCTCAGCAACTTGGAGGCTGCTGCTGAATTTTCCTGCTCCAGAGGCTTGTTCAGCCTTCAGCTCTTCAGTGCAGGAATTCAGTGGCCCAGGGCTCATTAACATTCAGAACACCTTAACAAGCCAAGCGCCTGGGAATAAATTTCAGTTTCCAAATCTTGTATGGTTAAAAAGAGAGATTTCAGAAGTGCATTCAACTGAATATGTTCTATTTAAAAATACTGTGAGAAAACATTTTTTAGGACCTGTTTAGTTTTTTTTTTTTTTCCCTGTTAATAGCAATCTCCACCTGACATTGAAACCAAGTACCTCCTCATGCAGTTTGAAGATATAAAAATCAACACCATTCATGGCTGACAATCAATCAGACTCTGTCCCCACCCCCACCCCACCATTTCCCCCATCCCAGCCCTGGCACTCAGAGCAGCCTTGTGCAAATCTGAGCTCCCTCCAGCCCAGGCTGCACCTGCAGCTTTCAGCTCCTTGGTTCCAGCTCCCACCTGCTTTCCTTGGAGAAGGAGCTGCCCGAGACACAGAGGGATGTTCATTTATTGTCAGCCAACAAAGCCAGGGGAAGGCACGGCTCTATCAAATGCAAAAGTCATTCCTCTGCTGGATATTAAATCCACTTTCCACAGCAGACAGTCTCAGAGCAGTGGAAAACACCTTCTGTGCCCAGCACAGGTCTCAAGGTCCCCCCATACCCTCCCTGCTCCGATTCTGCCCAGATTTGCTCTTTGCACACACAAGTCACAGGCTGAAGTCAGGAGCTCCCTCCATGCCCAGAGGGAGGAAAAAAATGAAAGGGGATGAAGATTTCTCCTGTGCAGAGCCCCTGCAGTGGGAACCATAACTTATCATGTTTGTGTCCTTTGGGCTCAGGAACTGGTGACATTCAGAGGCACAGAAGGGTTTCTTGCCTAAAAACACAATTTGAACAGGATACAGTTGAACATTGCAGCAGAGTTCTCCATGATGTCCCAGCAGCATCTGACATGTCCACCATCCCCAAGGGATTTCTGTACAGGAACAGTTTTAGACAAAGACATAAGAAAAGGCAGTTCTGTGATAGATATAAACACAAAAAAGATGTTGATTATTGATATATTTATTTGCACTTCGGAATGATTGGGCAACTTCCTGCAGCTCAAAGCATGAAGCCAGTCAGTTGAGAGGCACTTGAATGACCAGAGATCATCTGGAGGAGGAAATGTGGGAGCAACGGGAAGCATAAATATCCAGCTCGTCTAGTGAAGAGATGTCTTTAGACATGGTCATTTCAACCGGAGAGCTTGAAACCCCAAATGGAAAAGAGAGATTTATATAATAGAATGTATACTGGTGACACCAGTAGAAGGCAAGATCAGTATTTCTTCTCCTGCCATCTGCACACCTCCAGGAAAACCCTGTTCCTGCTGGGAAAACTTTGCCATTTCTTAACAGTACTCAAATGACCCAGATGATAAAGTTTTGCCTGTATATGATTAAACTAACAGGTATTAAAACCTGTGCCCCTTTCCAGGCAGACATCAGCTGTGTGCCCATGAAAAGACAGGGCCACTTGTGCCCTGAGGTACCCAGCTGGGATTGCATCTCTCCAAGAGCACCTGAGGGAGAGCAGAGCACCTTGCAAGCTGCAGGTCCCTGACAGCCCCACAGGGCTCCTGTCCCATCAACATCTGCTCTGCTCCAGTCTGAAACAGGGCCCAGCACGGTGCCGGGATCGTCAGAGAGCTGAGGTGTGTGCTGGAATTCAATGCCCTCCTCATTGTGCAGCAGCCCTGCATTTCCCTCCTGCAGCCTTGGTCTCCAGCACAGCCATGGAGGATCTTTGGGCTCTGGAATATTGCTGCAGCCCCCAAGGGCAGCTGAACTCTGCCTTTGGCACAGTCAGGCCTGGCCAGCGCAGGCCATGCTCAGCAATTGCTTGTGTGTGCCTGGCCTTGCTGTCAGCTCCGGCTGCGGCTGCGTGGCCCCTGTGTGGCCCTGTGCTGGCCCAGCCATGGTGGCCCAGCCCCTGTGCAGGCCCAGCCCAGGCCAGGAGCATTGCGGCTGGGAACGGCCCCTGTGCCGTGGTGCCCACGGCAGCCTTGGGGCTCTGTGCCCTGTGGCCTCCCTGCTGGGCAGCCTCTGCCAGCTCCTGCAGAGGCCTGGGCACCTGTGGGGCTGCACAGACAGCCCTGCCCCAGGCTCTGCCGGCCTCTGGGCATGCAGAGAGGCAGCCAGGGCTGGCCATGGCCGGGAACAGGCCCTGAGCCCTGGAGGAGGATGGAGCTGGGCCACAGCCAAACTCAGCCCAGGCCAAAGCTGGGCTCAGCAGCCAGGGCTGCCAAGGGCTGGGAACAGAGGCTGGCGCTGACAAATGATCTGGGCCCCCTCTCTGCTCTTTCCATGCCACCAAGGGCACAGAGCAGCCTCCTCTCTGGGCCACTTGCCTGTTTGCAATGCCTTGCACAGGCGCTGGCCCTGCCCCACAAGGCCTGGCCTGAGTCCTGCCCCTGCACGCTCAGCCAGGCTGAGATGGACACTGATGGTTTCTGGGCCAGGCTCTCGGAGGCCAGCCCAGCTCCCTGCAAGCTCTGCCAGCTGCCCTGAGCTCTGGGCAGCACCAAGGGCCTCTCCCCAGCCCAGCCCAGCTGGCTCTGGCCCCACAGCTCTGCTCAGGCCAGGCTGCTCTGGGCACTGCCCCACGGCCTCAGCCTCTGGCAAGGGCACAGCAGCAGCTGCAGCTGCCACAGGACTCAGCCCCAGCCATGGGGGAAGGTGCTTGGCCAAGGCCAAAGGAGGCTCCCTGGCTGCTCTGCTCCCCTCAGGCTGAGGTGCTGAGAGCTCTGCAGCCCCTGCTGCCATCCCATCTGCCCAGGGTGGCACAAGAGCCCCGGCCTTGGGGCCCTCAAGAGCTGCTCCTGCTCCAGGCCCAGGGCCCATGCCAAAGCTGGGGCAGCCTCAAATCTGTGCCCATTTCTGTTCATTGCTGCTTGGATGGGGATGGATCCTCAGCCACTTGGAGGCTGCTGATGAATTTTACTCCTCCAGAGGCCCCTTCTTTCTTGAGCTCTTCAGTTCAGGAATTCACTGGAAAAGGCTCATAAACATTTGTTCAAAACACTTGAACAAGACAAGCCCTTGGGAATCATTCCAACTTTTAATTCTTTTGTGGTTAATTAAGTGAATTCAAAGTGAATATACTGTATTGAAAACAATAAAGAGAGAATTGTTTGGTCGAGTTAAGTTTTCTTCTCCTCATTATAGATGGACATCTGCAATATCCAATTTATATTGACCTCCAGCACTTTCTAATGCAGTCTGATTAGATATTAAAAATCAAGACCTTTCTTGGCTGACAATCAATCAGACTTTGTCCCTACCCCCTCCCCACCCTTTCTGCCATCCAACCCCTGGCACTCAGAGCAGCTGAGGAATGGAGTCACATCCAGGGGTGCCCCCAGGGCTCAGGATTGGGGCCAGGTCAGTGAAATCTCTTTATTGCTGATCTGGATGAGGCCATCGAGGGCACCCTCAGTCAGTTCCCAGGTGAGCCCAAGCTGGGTGGGAGTGTGGCTGTGCTGGAGGGCAGGAAGCTCTGCAGAGGAATCTGGACAGGCTGAGCCATGGGCCCAGGACAGCTGGATGAGGTTCACCAAGGCCAAGGGCCGGGTCCTGCCCTGGGCTCAAAACGTGGTTCTGTGATAGACATAAACATAATTAAGTCCTTGTACCAGGATGCTCAACCTGGAGTGGGGGCAAAATAGCTCAAACAATTCCTGATTTGGAAAGCTGCCAGTGGTGGATGGAGAAGGGAGGTCAGGCTGTTCTTGGTATTGAGGAAATGCTGAAACCAGCCTGACTCATTTCATCACCTCATGCCTTGGCTGATCTCCCCTCTTTCCCCTCCCACCCATTGGCTTTTGTCTCCCCCCAGCCCCCTGTGAAGAGCCTGGCTCTGTGTTCTCCATCCCCTCCTCGCTGGCACTGCCAGGCTGGCATGAGGAGCCCCTCAGCCTTCCCTGCTCCGGGCTGGACAATCCCAGCTCCCTCAGGCTCTGCTCACCACCCAAGGGCTCCAGCCCCACCTTGAAGGCCCTTCCCAGACTCTGCTCAAGATGCCAGACATCTTTCCTGCCCTGGGGACCCCAAACCAGGTCTCAGTGACCTGGATAATCCATGTCCTTGATGTCCTGGTCACGCAGCCCTGGCCCCTTGTCCCCTGTCAGGCTCTGGGGTGGATCCTGTGGAACATCCTTTGGTGGAGGCTGTGGCTCCAGGTGGGCCGAGGGGATGCCGGGGGACAGGGACCCTGCTGGGCATGAACAGCATTGGACTTGTTGGGAGAAACTGTGAGGGGGAGCTGGGGCGGAGTGACCAACCCAGTGACCTGACACAGCCCTGCTGGGATGTCACACAGCCCCTCTGGGATGTCACAGCCTGCTCTGTGATGTCACAGCCCATTCTCTAATGTCACTCAACTGGGCTCTGATGTTACAGCCAACTCTGTGATGTCATATTCTGATCTGTGATGTCAGATCTCTGCCCTGTGGTGTCACAGTCTGCTCTGTGATGATGTCTATGATGTCATACCTGATCAATAACCTTACATACTGCACTCTGTGATGTCATAGCCCACTCTGTGACCTCATGCTACCAGATGATAAATTGTCTACACCAGGTGAACTCACACCTGGAGCTTTTTTTCCAAAATTCCAGGCCTATGGAAGCCACACAATGCCCATTGTGTGAGAAGGGGAACTGGAAGTTCAGCAGCCTCAGTGTCCTGCCAGCTTAGCCAGGGCCACTGGAACATTGGGGTCCACGACCACCAGGGACCACCAGAGAGACCCCCAGGACAGGAGAATGCATGGGTAAAGGGGAGGAGAAATATGTTAATGATTTCAGGGAAATTATATCATATGTATGTTTAATCCTGGACAATCAATGAATATGTGTGCAAAATACAGAATAGAAACAGAAACTTTCCTGTAGTCAGCATGCACAGCTTTGGGAGGAGCTATTCCCCATGCATCCAGCCGAATAAAGAATGCTGCTTTTTAATGCTGCATTAGTGTTAAGGAGTTTTCTATTTTACTGAATTTTTGGTAACACTCCCACTGCCAAGGAAAGCTCTGTCTGCTGCTGTTCACAAACAGAGAAGGGCTGGTGGCAGATGTGGGGCTCAGAGGTTGCCTGGAGCACAGTGACTATGAAATAATCAAGTGTTCAATGTTCTGTGAAAGAAGGAGGGACAGCAACAAAACTTCTGCACTGGAATTTGGAAGGGCAGACTTCAGCCTATTTAGGATGCAGATTTGGGGAGTACTGAATCAGGCACCGATTCTTTTTAAGGAAAACATCCCTTAAAAACAAAGGGGTCCAGGAAGGATGGACACATTTCAAGGAAGTACTCTTAAGGGGGAAGGAGCAGCCTGTCCCAGTGTGGCAAAAGATGAGCTAGTGAGGAAAATGACTGGCCTGGCTGGTCGTGGAGATTTTGTGGGAACTCAAGGGTAACAAGAGGTGCATCAACTTTGGACAGAAGGTCAAGCAGCTTAGGAAATGTTTAAGGATGTTGTGAAGTCATGCAGAAAAAAAGTCAAGAGGTGAAAGCTCAATTAGAGTTTAGCCTGACCACTTCCGTGAAAAAAAAAATAGACAATGTTTCCACAATTAAATTAATAGCAAAACATGGAATAAGGAGAACCTCTACTCTTTATTGGATGCCGTGGGGAATATAGTAACTAAAGATAAGGAGAAGGCCGAGCTACTTAACATCTTGTTTCTCTCAATTTTCAATATTAGGACAGGCTGTCCTCAGGACAAGTGCTCTGCTGAGCTGGTAGATGGGCACAGGGAGCAGAACAGCCCCTGTAATCCAGGAGGAAGCAGTTGGTGACCTGCTGAGCCACTCAGATGCTCATAGGTGTGTGGGATCAGATGGGATCCATCGCAGGGGGATGAGGGAGCTGTGGATGAGCTCCCCAGGCTGCTCTCCATCTTTTACCATCAGTGCTGGCTCAGCAGGGAGGTCCCAGAGGACTGGAGGTGCCAGTGTGAGCCCATCCCCAAGAAGGGCTGGAAGGAGGATCTGGGGAACTCCAGGCCTGTCAGCCTGACCTGGGTGCCTGGCAAGGTTCTGGAACAGATCACCTTGAGTGCCATCACAAGGAACCCACAGGATGGCCGAGGGGTCAGAGCCAGCCAGCGTGGATTCCAATGTCTACATGGAATGGTCTGGATGAGGGGATTGTGTCCAATATCAGCAAATCTGCAGACGACACCAAACTGGGTGTGAGTTTGGATCTGATGGAGGATGGAGGTAGGAGGGCTCTGCACAGGGCCTGGGACAGGCTGGATCCAGGTGTGGTTTAACAAGGATGTGTGATCCAACAAGGTGAGGTTTAACAAGTCCAAGTGCCGGGCCCTGCACTTTGGCTACAATAACACCTGCAGCGTTACAGGCTGGGGACAGAGCGGCTGGAGAGCAGCCAGGAAGAAAGGGACCTGCAGGGACTGATGGACAGCAGGCTGGACATGAGGCAGCAGTGTGCCAAGGTGGGCAAGAAGGCCAATGGCTCCTGGCCTGGCTCAGGAATGGTGTGGCCAGCAGGAGCAGGGCAGGGATTCTTCCCCTGTGCTGGGCACTGTTTGGGCAGCACCTCGAGTGCTGTGTCTAGTTCTGGGTCCCCTGGGGTGGGGAATTAGAAGCAATTTCTATCAGAAAGAGTAAAGAAAGCCAAGGTGAAGCAAAGGAAATGCTGAGGGCAGTTTGGGGGTGGCTGCTGGGCAGCCCTGGCTCTGAACAACAGCATCTGCAGTGGGACAGGAAACTCCCAGCTGATGGGAACAAACTTTCTGGCTGACTGCAGAGACCAGGACAAAGCTGAGTGGTTTCCCTGCTGGCCCCCAGCCCTTGCTGGCCCCAGGGGCTGATGGCATTTGTGCTCCCTCAGGTTCATGTCCCCACACCAACAGCATGGGGGTGCTCCTCCTGCTCTGTGCAATGCAAACAGGGGCTGCTGAGCCAGTGCTGCCGTGTCTGTGCCTGCAAGGATGGGGCACCTGTGTGAGCTGGGGGAGAGGCCAGGGCTGCAGAGGGGGGATGTTGTTGGCAGCTGCATGAGGATGCTCTGGGACGCTGCCCTGGGCTGTGCAGCGCACTGGGGATGGATCAGCCCCTGCTCTGCTGCTCCTTCCCATCTGCCCCAGGGCCCTTGCAGAGCACCAGCTGTTGCTGTCCTCAGCTGCCATGGCAACCCTCAGGACAAAGCGGTGCCAGGGCTGCTCCAGGTACAATTGCAGGGACACTCCTTGGTGCTACCAGGTGCCATGGCAACGGCCACGGTGACCCATTCCTTGGTTTGGGGCAATGGCAACCAATACCCGGACCCATTGTGATGGTTGGTGGCCATGAAAAGCTGCCCTGGGCCCTTGCTCAGGGCTGGTGTCAATGCCCAGAGCCAGAGGGGATCCCTTGCTGGGGGCTGTGCCATGGCCACCTGCCCTGTGCCGCGCTGGCCGCTCAGGCACCAGGAACCAGCAGCCACCGGCACTGCCAGGGCCAAAGGCCAGGTCAGCCAGACAGAAAGGGGCAGGGCTGGGCACTGTTTCCATGGCAACCGGCACTGGGGGGACACCTTGGTCACCTGGCCTGGCAGTTGCCATGGAAACCCCTGGCAGGGACTGAAGGCACAGCCCCTGGCACTGAGACACTGCTGGGCCGGGTACTGAGCACAGGGCTGAGCACACAGAGATGGTTTTGTTCTTGCTGAGCTGCAGCACAGCCAAGGCCTGTCCTGCCCCTCGTCCAGCCACGCTGGGGAGGGGCTGGGGCTGCAGGGGAGCTGGGCAGGGGACACAGCCAGGACAGGGGACCCCAACTGACCCCGGGCATACACCAGTCCAGAGGACATCATGCTCAGGGTGTAAAGGGGGGAACAGGGAGGAAGGGGGGAATTTTGGAGGGAGGGCTTTTGCCTTCCCAGGGAACACTTAGGCAAGAGGGGGCCCTGTTTCACCAGTGGGCAGGGTCACTACCAAAGACACAGACACCAGCTGAAGGAATTGTTTCATTTATATCATGCACAGCTGCAGAGATTTACAAAAGGATAAGCTCAACAAAGCACATCATCATTAGCAAAGAATTACAAAAGAAGCTCAGCAATCCATCATAACCCATTATTACATTTTGATGACCAATCCCTTGGTGAAGCACCAGAGGTGTTTGTGGCAGACAAAGATTCTGGCTGACTATCAAGGTACACCTTACAGACATCAGCAGTACTTTAGTGACACTGTTCTTCATTCTTTTTTTTCAATCTCATTCGAGTTAGGAACAAGAATTCTGTTGTCCATGGAGCTGGCACCGTTTTAATTCCAGAATAATGCCCCGAGGCCCTTTGCTGTTCAGCTTTACCATGCTGTCTATGGCTAACAAGGCCTGGAGGGACCTTTCCCCTCTGGCTGGAAGGGGCCGGGTCCCAGTCCCTGAGGGGCACCCAGGCTCCTGGATGGAATTCCTGTGCAAGTCCCTCAGTGTCACAGCAGCCTTCACAGGGAGCCCCGTGGTTTAGAGCATGTTCCAAAGGGCCCCTTGGGGCAAACAGGGAGATGTGGTCTGGCAGGATGTGTAAAACAATATCCTGGCAGATCTACTTGTTCTCACACACAATACTTGGCTGCAGGGACACATTCCCATTGTTCCTGCCCCGGGTTCAGGACTCAGAGTTGTTTTTCCTAGGAGCTGCTCCTTCAGCTGTCTCGGGAGGGCCATTTGGCCTCTGGACCCACACTCTGGCTCCATTATTAGGGCTGTGGGGTCCAAACCCTTTATCTCCACAAATGGTGGTGACTGGAGGTGGATCTTCTTTTTTCACAATTGTTCTTAAAATTGCAAGATCAATAATTGTGCTACCCTGTCATGGGGTTGAATAATCCAATCTTGTTTGTTATTGTTTACAGAATTACTGTAATTTCTCCTTGACATTCTGCATCATTTCCTCCTGCCATGACAGGAACACTTGGCAAGGCCAAGCTCCAAGGGAGCAGTTACCAAAGCAAAGTGTCCTGGAGGAATCTGAATTCCTGTTTCAGAATTGACAGCTCTCATTTGCTTTGAATTTTTCCTAATGAATTCCAATGCATGAAGGCCCAGCCCTGCAGCCTCTGGGCTGGCCCTGCCAGGGGCCATCACAGCCAGAACAATTTCCCAGGCAGCCCAAGTCTCACTGCCCATGGCTGGATTTGCAAACTGGGGGCAGCCGTGCACAGCAAGGGGGTTCCATTTCCCCAGTGGGCCATTGTGAAGGGCATGGAGCACATCTGGGAGATGGGTTCTCCATGGACAAAGGTTCCCATCTCCTCATTTTTTCAACTGCTCTTTTAACAACCCCTTCACCCTTTTAACCAATCCTGCAGCTTGTGCATAATCTGGAACATGAAAAACCCTGCAGGCAAAATCACTGTATTTTTCACAGGAACAGACAAAGCACTCTGCATCACTGTATCAGCAAACCCTGCAAAAATAGCCAATTTCCTCCCTTTCTCCCTTTTTCATTGTATACAATCTCACAAAGTTGACCACTGACATTAGGGTCCTGGCCAATCCTGTTCTGTAGGGTATTTAGTGTTACATCCCTGAGCAGCCAAAGCTACCAAATTAGTATTGTCAGCACTATTTCACATCATTATATAATTTTATACATAGATAGTGATACAGAAATATAGATAGATACAGACATAAATAAATATATATAAATAGATATATTGAGGTCTTATTATACTATAAATACATATATAATTATTATGTATATAGATATTTCACTTGCACAAATGCATCTGAGCTCAAGTAAAACCTTCTTCTCGTGCTCCATGTGGGAGCATTCCAACCATAATTGTTTCTTCTGAAGGTGCTGTTTCCTACGTACTCTCAACAAATTCATCTTTGTCTGCCCAAACCCACAAGGTCTTTTCCTTTTCCATGTGCAATTTTTGGGTGCATTTGAAGCCATCCAGGGGTGCATCTTCTTTTACCCGACTGCCCCACTGCCCACACAGGGATCCAACCTCAGCCCACTCCAGAGCCAGGGAACTCCAGGGAAGGGCTTCCCAGCTGGGAATTTCTGATGGCACTGATTCCTCACACTGACACTGAACAAGTGACATTTTGTTGGGATCTGGCCAGACTGTGCCATTTTTGTTTTACCAGTGGGCAAGGTCAGCACCAGAGACACAGACTCCAACTGAAGGAATCAGTGTCATTTCCTGCAGTTCAGAGCAGCAAGGAATCACAAAAGGAGCAGGTCAGCAACGCACCCAACCATCCCCACCAAAGATTGCCTGCAGTGATTAAGAAAGATCCAGCAGCATTTACCCTCAGCCTTTACCATCCCCCAGACCCACACAGCAGCTGGGGAAGCTGTCACAGCCAAGGGCTGCAGAGCCACTCCTGGGCACTGGGAATTCCTGCAGGTGCCTCCAGCCCCAGGGGAGGCTCCAACCCCACTGGGAGAGGGCCCAGCTCTGACAGTGCTGAATGAACAAACTGACAGCACTGCTAGTGTGGCAACATCTGCTTTCATCCTCCTCTTGGGTCCCTCCCAAAGCCTGCCCAGGGCTCAAGGAGGAACCAAGGGAGCTGACTTTGACCATACAGCCTAAAACAAGGCCAGATGTCAGATTTCATGGCCTTGTCTGGCTTCTAAATACACAAAGGTCAAGACATATTTCAATGAGTGGCTACATCTATCACACTGCTAATGACCATGCATATTTCATCAGGGAGCAGATACAAAGATAACCTTTGCTTGGAAGGTTCATCCAGAGGCCACCTTTGGCTCAGGGCCTGCTGTCCAGGCCTCACTCAGGGCTGGTGTCCAGGCCTTGGCACTTCAGGGACGTGGTTTACTGCTGGGCTTGGCACTGCTGGGTGAGCGGCTGCACTGGGTGAGCTCAGAGGGCTTTTCCAACAGAAAGGATTCTCTGATTCCATGATTCTATCCACTGCATTCAACTGGGGCTATTTTAGCAGCATTCCTTTGCTCCAAAAGTTCCCTCTTGCCCAGCACCTGTGGCCTGAGGCTTCAGCTCCTTCAGCTCCTGGTGCTGAGCTGTTCATGCTGAACTAGATGACTTGGACAGACAAATCCAGTCCATGCAATTCCTTCTGGGACACGGAGAGGGGAGGCTGTGCAAACAGGAGCATTGTTTGCTGTGGCCTCCTCTCTGCCCTTCAAGCCTTTCACTGCTTTGAACCAGCCAAAAGCTTTCTCCAAGAGTGCAATGGAGCAGCTGTTCCTGCTCCTGGGCCTGGCTCTCTCCAGTCTCTGCCCTTGCCTGCTTCTGTCCCTCTTGCTGTGCCCTCTGTTCCCCCAGGGCTCGCTGGCTGCTGCCCAGGACTGTGGCACTGGCACAGATCCAGTGCTCCAGAGCCTCCTTTCTGTGCCCTTGCAGCTGCCTGGGCACAGCAGCCTTTTCCATCTGGAAGCTCCCCATGGACAGGGAGTGCCCAGCTCCGTTCCCTGCACAGCCTCCAGGAGCCCAGGGCTGCCATCTCCAGTCCCTGCTGGCACTGGGGGCTCCCAGGTGCCTCAGGCTGCTGTGACACCACTGCACACGGGAGGGAAGAGGGGCAGGGGCTGTGCTCAAAGTCAGCTCCATCTGCTGCTGCTGCTGCTGCTGCTGCTGCTGCTGCAGCTGCTGCTGTGGGGTCATTTGTGCGGCCCTGGCCCAGAGTCAGGGATCAGATCCTGCCAGTCTCTTCCAGCCCTGGCTGCTCAGAGTTTGGGCCTTGGAGCCTCAGGTGGCCAAAGGCAGCTGCTGCTGGTCCCTCTGTGTGCCCGAGTTCAGCAGTGCTGCTCCATCAGTCTGTGCCCAGCAACGGGGAAAAGCCTCAGCCCTGCCGGGCCAGGAGCTGCCGGGCTCTGCCTGAGCAGCTCAGCCAGCAGAAAGGGAGCTGCTCCACACGGGAACCAGGAGCAAAGGACATTCCTTTTGTAGGACATGTTTTCTACTGAAAGGGAAAAAAAAACAAAAAGAAAAAAAAAACAAACTAGGTAAATTGTAAAAGATAAGAATAAAATCCAAGTGTTAGTGAAAAAACATAACATGTCAGTGAAAAAACCAAAACATAAATGCAAAGTTACATTATTTGCATTAAGAGGTAAGTGATCTTTTTAAAAAGAGAACTCAGTCATTTACATTGTAAATGTGCTGACGGCATGGATCCATCTTACTGATCTCAGCCGCCTTTTAAAAGATTTTGGGCTTTGTTTCCAACATTGGTATTTGAAATTGTGGTCAAAGCAAGAGGAGATTGCTTTGTGCCCTTCCAGCTCCAAGCAGGACTGGGAATGGAAACTGTCAAAGCCCAAATCCTTTAGAAGATGACCTTCCTTCTCAGCCTGGGAATGAGCTGCACATTCCCTTTGAAACTGTCAGGGATTTCTTGGAGACACAAAGTCCCACTGACAACTTTTTGCTCTGGTTTGGCAGTGCAGAAGGGCAATTCTCCATCCATTAGCTGCAGACTGCACTGCCTCAGGAACACGGCCCACTCGCCAGCTTTGGCCCACTTGTGGCACTGCTAGAGGAGGAACAAAGTGCAATTGCACAATTCCAGCCAATCAAGAAGGAAGAATGGGACAGACAAAACACCCTGTGCAGATCCAGGTGTTCAGCCGGGACTGTGGAGAGTTCGTGTCCTTGCCAGTTGGATGTGTGTCCCCAGCTGCAATCTCTGGGCCTGCAGCAGAGTCTCACTCACCTGCCAAAGCAGAAAGCTCAGGCGCTGTGCTCGCAATGGCCTCGTCTGATGCAGAGCTGTCAGAGCAATGTGAGGGCAGAGCCAGCCCAGCTGGGCCCAGGGCTGAGCCCAGCAGAGCCCTGGCAGAGCCCAGAGCAGCGTCAGCACCCGCAGAGCCCGGCTGCAAGGAGAGAAAGCAGAAACCGCCCGTCAGCTGAGGGCTCCTGTGCCCTTGTGCCAAGGCCTGCGGTGCCCAGGCCATGCTGGCTGCGCCCAGAGCTGTGCCCAGAGCTGCCCATCCCTGCTGCCTTTGGCACAGTGCAGGAGGGCAGGACATGTGCCCAGCCTGCAGCCAGCCACGGCACATCCAGCCCTCAGCAGCTGCCCAGAGCAGGATGCTCCTGTGCTCGCTGCCAGCTCCCAAAAGCTCTGATCCCACCCTGCCAAGCACACAGGGACCCACCTCACGCCAGCCACGGCTGGAAGGAAAGCTGCTCCCAAACCATGGCCTCAGCCTTCTCCAAGGGCACGGCCCATCCACGCCACAGCTGCTCCCAAAGACTTCCCCCTCCACACTGGACCACCTTGAATGCTTCCTCTGGAAAAACAAACAACACATTATTGAAAAGAGATTAAATGCAAAAAGGGAAAACAATAAAAATTCTAAAAACTCTTATCTCTGTCAGGGCCTTGAGGAAGGCCCAACCCCTGCATGCCAAGGAAAAACCCACCCACTGGTGAGGGAAGCCCACACTTTCTCTCTTCCCCCCATCACTGCCCCCCAAAATCACGGTGACCCCAAAGCAAACAAGGGCAGTGGAGCAGCCCAGCCCTTCCTTGCCTGCACAGCAAAGCAGCTGTGCACAGGTTCTGGAGTCCCACCTCTGCTCCCACCATGGGGCTTTGTTTGTGTCGGGCTGGCTGCCCCAGCCCCAGCCCCAGCCCCAGCCCCAGCCCCAGCCCGGGGCACGGTGGGTGCTGGGGGCTGTTGGCAGGGCCAGGAGCCCACTCCCATTTCGTACCCACCCCAGCCCATCCTCCCAGCCCTGCCAAAAGCAGCTGGACAGTGACTGAAGAATGTATTGCATCTGCCCCAGCAAAGGGGGAGCCTTTGGTTCCCCGCCATGATGGGCAATGCCCAAATCTGGCAGAATTTCCCCAGGTGGGACTCATCTGCAAATTCCCTGTGGAGTTTGGCTTTGAAGAAAGTGCCAGAATCAAAGTGCATCACCTTCAGCCTCCCGTGGCCAGGCTGAGGAAGAGCTTGTCATCCCTGATGTCACCCTCGCTGTCTCCAGCAGCAGCAGCAGCAGCAGCAGCAGCATCCCCACCTTGTGGGGGTGGGGTACAGCTTCTCCAGGGGCTCCTTCTCCTTCCCTGGGGGCAGACCAGGCTCTCAGGGCTCTGCCCAGGGCCCCAGCTGTCAGGGAACCAGGACAAGCAAAACCAGCTGGGATGGTGGCCACGAGTGCTGGGCAGAGCAGATCAGCTTCAGCCCAAGGGCTGTGTGTTCCCATCCCATGACCCCGGGCAGTGACACTGGCAGCACAAAAAGCTCTGGGTTCCTTTGCTTCTCATTGCCAAGGCATATGTGGAGCAGGAACTTACCAGGGCTCTGGATCAAAGTGTGCCTGTGGCTCTCTCCCTTCTTCTATGGCAGAGGAATATCCCACATCCAAGGATCACAGAACAGGTCTTCCAGTGTGGGTCTGTCCAAGGAGTTCACAGATAAACACCACCTGATCAGATCTTTGCACTCTGGGGAGAGAAAGCAGAAACTGACGGTCAGCCAGAGAAGGCTCCTGTCTGCTTTGTCCCACTATTCCCGTCCCCAGGCCATGCTGGATGTGCCCAGTGGTGGCCCTAAACTTTCCCATCAATTCCCTGTTTTGGAGGAGAGCAGGACATGTGCCACCTCCTCAGCAGCTGCCAGAGCGGGATGCCCACGACCCCGCTGCTGGCTCCCAGCACTGGGATTCCCCCCGTGCCCAGAGAAGAGGATCCACCTTGAGAGAGCCTTTGTGGCAGCGGGAGCTGGCCCCAGCTGAGGTTCTGGCCCCTCCTGAAAGGGTGCTCCCCGCAGACCATCTGGTGCAGCAGGATGCCCAGGGACCAGACTGTTGCTGCCTCGCCATGGTACCAGCCAAAGTCGTTCCATTCTGGGGGGCTGTAGGACAGTGTTCCTATGGAATACAGATGGAGTTCATCAGGGAGATGCTGCTGCTCCCAGAGCCTGGCCCCAGCATCCTTGGGTGTGCGGGGGCTGCATCAGGGGCACACAGGGTGACCACTGCCCTCTCGCCAGCACCTGGGACTTGTGCACAAAGTTAGGGTTGGAAAAGAAGCCTCTGGTGCTGGAAGAGGGCAGCCCTGGCTAGGCCCAACCATGACATGCAAAGGA
The DNA here is from genome assembly GCF_028551555.1 of Melozone crissalis. NCBI lineage: Eukaryota > Metazoa > Chordata > Aves > Passeriformes > Passerellidae > Melozone > Melozone crissalis. Next base: position 5,839,783 of record NW_026535896.1, on the reverse strand, counting down.
AAAACCCACTCCATGCTGGGGAAAAAACCTGCCCTTATCCTCCCTGCCTGCATTGCCCCAAAAATATTATGAAGCCAAGACAAACAGGGTGAGTGGAGCAGTCCAAGCCCTTCCTCTCGTCTGTACACCAAAGTTGCTGGGGCACAGGTTCCGCTCTCCCTCACTGCTACCCCCACCCAAAGGGGTTTTGGTCGGGCTGGCTGCCCCAGCCCAGCCCCAGTCCTGGGCAGAGTGGCTGGCAAAGGCTGCCAGCAGGGCTGGAAGATGGCTGCCCACCCAGCCCTGCTCTAAAGCAACTCAGCTGAAGATTCAGTGCCCTGACTGGCAGCAAAAGGGAGAATCCCCGCTGCCACAGCCAGCTTGGGCTGGGAGATGTTGGGCCATGAGATGACAGCAGCGGGAGCACAGCCCTGCATGGACTCACCTGCAAAGTGAGTGTAGACTGTGTCCTGCAGGTAGGTGCCACAGCCAAAGTCAATCAGTTTGGCCTGCCCGGTGTCCAGGTCTACCAGGATGTTCTCTGGCTTGATGTCGCGGTGCAGGACCCCGCAGCTGGTGCAGTGCCGCACGGCCTCCAGCACCTGGCGGAACAGCTCCCGCGCCTCCTCCTCGGGCAGGAACTGCCGTGCCCGAATGAAACGCTGCAGGTCCTGACACTGCTCTGGCCGCTCCAGCACCATCACGATGCAGTTGGGGAGCTCGAGCCACTCCAGCAGCTGGACCACACCGGGGAAGCCAGTGGACACCCTGGCCAGCAGCACGATCTCCAGGGGGGCGCTGGTGCCGTCGGGCTGCGGGAGGAGCACGATGCCGTCAGTGGGGCCGATGCCGTGCCGGACCTGGGGAAGCCCTCAGCCAGCCCGGGATGCTCTGCGCCCTGCGCTGGCCCCACGCCTGCTCTCCCTCGGGGCGTCCTAGCGACTCCCACCGTGCCGGGCCCCGGCTCATCCCCGGCAGGCAGCCCCGGCTGCTGGCCCCGCTCACTCACCAGCTCGCCCCAGTGCCGGACGCGGTTCCGTGGCACCCTTTTGATGGCCACCTGCAAGCCAAGAGCAACAGCGGGGTGAGCTCGCCACCCGCACTGCGAGCCCCATCCTCCGCCCTCCGCTCTCCTCCTCCTCCATCCCCTCCTCCTGCGCCCGCCGCTGGCCCCGCCGCTCACCGGGGCGCCGTCCGAGAGCCTCGTGGCCGCGAAGACTCTGCCGAAGCCGCCGCGCCCCAGCAGCGATCCCAGCCGGTACCGCTCCTGCAGGGCCTCCTGCGCCGTCCCTGCGGGCGGGACGCGGCTGTCAGCGCTCGGCCCGGGGCCAGCAACGGCCCCCGAGCGCCCCTCACCCGCCCCGGGCCGGCCATGCCCAGGCGTTCGCTCCCGGGAACGCGGCACGGGCGGCTCGGGGCCGGCGGCCGCGCTGCCGAGCGGCGGAGCTCGGGCCGGGGAAGCCGCAGCGGAGGCGGCGGGAGCGGCCGCGCCGCCTGTGTCCTCCGCAGGTCCCGGGAGGAGCCGGGGCCGGGGCCGGGGCCGGGGCCGGGGCCGGGGCCGGGGGCGAGACCGGCGGCGAGACCGGGGGCGAGACCGGGGGCGAGACCGGGGGCGGGGCTGGACCCTGCGTCGGGGCCGGGGCCGGGCTCGGGCCAGGCGGAGCCAAAGGGCGGCGATGCCGCCCCCGCGCCAGGCACTGATGCCCGCCCAGCAGCGCCACCGCCAGTACAGCCAGAGCCGGGCGGAGGCGAGACCGCGGCGGGACGGCCGGGGCCGGGCACGGGGCAGCCCCGCCCGGGGCCGGGGGCGGGCCGGGGGCATGGCCCGGCCCTGCAGGGGAGAGGGAGGCGGGGAGAGGAGAGGGACGCCGGGCAAGGGACCCCGAGAGAAGGGTGCCCGACAGTGGCAAAGGGAGAGAGAAAGAAAGAGCGAGAGAAAGAGAAAGAACGATTCTAGTCTATCTGCTTTTGCTGCTGTCGCCGCTGCTGCTGCCGCCGCTGCTGCCGCTGCAACTGAAGCACCGGGGCCGTTCGTCCCCGTGTCCGTTCCCCGCTCGCCCCACGAGCCCCACGTTCGAGCCCCGCGTTCGAGCCCCGCGCGCCCCGGGGACAACCCCTCCGTCTGCCCAAACACGGGAACTTTGCAGCGCTGAGCCCAGATGCAGAGCCCTGACTCCTGCACTCTGGCACAGCGATCCCCTCGCTTGCTGCTGTGCATTGTCCTTGCTGAGCGTCAAACACTGTCGGGCCACCTTCCCTTGGGGTAGGATTCCTACCTGACCCCAGCACTGCACTTACATCTCCAGTGTTGCTTTCCTGTAAAAACAGGGGAAGGAAAACTGTGTGTGGCTCATGGTATTTTAGTGTCTAAAAATCACTAAGTCACCAATCTTAGAGGTGAGGTGCATCTGGAATTACTGGGATGCAACACAGAAAAAAGGGGAGCATAGAAATAAATAGAGGAAAAGATCTTGGATTGTTTCTTTCATTTTCATTTCACTTCTGGAAAGCTGTTTCAGTTTTCCAGGAATCTTCTCCTGTCTGCTCTTCCCAAGAATCTCTCATGGAGAACAAGGTCAAGCTTCTGTCACAAGATTTGCCACCAGGAAATTACGCCACTGGTGAAATTTTCATGATGACTGTTTGTGCTGGCTTAGGGCAAATTTTGGGAGGAAATCTCCAAAAGGGGTCCGTCTAGAAAGCAAGTTCAAATGGCCCCTCCCCCTACTAGTTCAGGAAAAGACTTCCCTTGAGAAAAGCGAAAAAACCCCAGTTTATTTAACAAGTAAAGTATTCACAAGCATGAAAAATGAATAATATTAAATCAAACCTCTGACAGTGGTGAAGAGATGGCAAATTCAGAAAGTCCTTTTTGTGGGTTGTAGTTGGCTCACTCGGTCTCTCCTGAGTCCCTCTGGTGCTGGAATGCAGCGTCCCAGAGCTTGGTGGGCCACAGGTGTGAGCTGCTGCTGGTGTTTTTCTGGGTTTTCAGTCCAGAGCAGGTTTAAACAGTTCCAAGAAAAAGGAAAGCCACAGTCCGAGGAACTTCTCTTCCTAAGCTAGCTAAAACCAAATTGCTAGACCTGGGCTGTGAAGGCATTGGAAAATTTCCAAATCTGGGCACTGGCGGTCGCAGCAAACACCAGAGCTGGATGGTGCTGGTGCCAGAACCTGCAGATTTCCAAATGTTGGCTTTCTGTGCCAGCAAATCACTGGACTTGGGCTGTGCCAGCACCAGGAAGTTTTCAGATCTGGGCGCTGGCACTGCCAGCCAACACCAGATCTGGGTGGTGTCATTGCCAATGACAGAAATCTGACAGATTTGAGCTCTGCTGGCACTGAGAAATTTCCATATCTGGGTTCTGGTTACATGAAACACAAGATGTGGGGGCGGTGCCGGACCCAGTAGCAGGAAGCTGCCACAGGTTTTGGATTTCTGTGCCAGCAAATTGCTGCACTTGGGCTGTATCAGAATAGGGAAATTTCCAGATCTGAGCACTGGCAGTGGCAGCAAACACCAGGTCTGGGCACCTGTATTGGCATCAGGAAATGGCCAGATTTTGGCTTTCTGTGCCAGCAAATTGCTGGACTTGGGTTGTGCCAGCACTGGGAAATTTCCAGATCTGGGCACTTGCCCAGCACACACTAGACCTGGGCGGTGCTGGTGGCAGTGCCGGGAAGCTGCTGGGTTCTGGCTTTCTTTCCAGAAAATTGCTGCATTTTTTGCAGCCAGGTTTTGCTGGCACAGAGAAAATGCCAGATGCTAATTTCCTGTGCCAGCAAACTGCTGGAATTAGGCTGTGCAGGCATCTGAAACATTCCCGATCTGGGTACTGGTGGTGTCAGCAAACCCGAGATCGGGTTGCTGTAGGTACCAGGTCTTTGCTTGGTTTTGACTTTCTTTGCCAGCAAGTTGCTGCAATTGGGCTGTGCCAGAATAGGGAAATATCAAAATCTGGGAACTGGCAGTGCCAGCAAACATCACATTTCAGGAAGGACTGGATCTGGACCTGTTCCCTCCCTGCCCGCCTCCCTCAACAAGGTGCCAGAGGGGCTGGAGAGCAGCCAGGCAGAAAGGGACCTGCCTTTCTGAAGGCCCTGAAAGCTCCAGCAGCCCAGGTCCCTCAGCTTCTCCTGCCAGCCCCAAAGCCCATCCTGTCAGTCCTGCAGAGCCTCTGCAGCTCCTCCTCACTGCCCAGAACAGGGAGCCCCAGAGCCAGACACAGCAGCCCAGATGTGCCCCCCTGGCCTGGGGTGCCTCTGGCAAGGGAGCAGCACCAGGCACTGCAGGAGCCTGCAGACAATTCCTGCAGCACTTGTAGGATGATCCTGCTCCCCAAGGGACATTCCCATGGTGCCAAATCAGGAACTGCAATGGGGAGTGGGGCCAGAGAGGAAAGGGCATACAGGGATGGGCTGTTTGAAGGGGAGAGAACAGTGCTGGGCAGGAGGAAGAAATCTGGAACAAGAAAGAGGAGAGAAATCAAAGGTGAAGAAGAGGAAATGATCAGGGCTGTTTAGGGGTGGCTGCCACGCAGCCCTGGCTCTGAGCAACAGCATCTGCAGTGGGACAGGAAACCCCCAGCTAATGGGAACAAACTTTCTGGCTGACTGCAGAGACCAGGACAAAGCTGAGTGGTTTCCCTGGTGTCCCCCAGCCCTTGCTGGCCCCAGGGGCTGATGGCATTTGTGCTCCCTCAGGTTCATGTCCCCACAACAACAGCATGGGGGTGCTCCCCCTGCTGTGTGCAATGCAAACAGGGGCTGCTGAGCCAGTGCTGCCGTGCCTGTGCGTGCAAGGATGGGGCACCTGTGTGAGCTGGGGGAGAGGCCAGGGCTGCAGAGGGGGGATGTTGTTGGCAGCTCCATCAGGACACTCTGGGACGCTGCCCTGGGCTGTGCAGCGCACTGGGGATGGATCAGCCCCTGCTCTGCTGCTGCTTCCCGTCTGCCCCAGGGCCCTTGCAGAGCCCCAGCCATGCTGTTTGCCCCCAGCCTGCCCGCAGCCAGCCTGGGGCTGCTCATGGGGGTTTTCTGTGCTGAGCATTGGCCTGGCCATGTTCTTGAGAGAGCCTGGGCAAGGAGCCTGGAGCCCCCAGGGCCTCGCCTGAGGCGTCAGCGCTGCCCCAGCAGTGCCCATGGCCTGTCCCTGCTGCAGCCCTGGCACTGCAACCCCCAGGACTGTGCCCGGTCCCGAGAGCACTCAGGCCCTACAGCAACACCAGGGCCACCAGGGCAGCAGGGCAGGGCCACGGCAGCAGCACTGGCAACACCAAGTGCTGCCGCTGCTGCTCGGCACAGCTGCTGGGCCAGCACTGATCTGCCCCCAGCTCTGCACACAGACATTGCTGCTGCAGCTCCAGAGAAGGCAACAAAAGGGGGCATCTCTGCAGAAGACTCTACTGGGAAGTCCTTTATTTCCTTTAAAGTCACCCAGAGTGCAGCCCCTCATTGACACAGTCTGTGGCCACAGGCAAGTTGGAGAGAAAAAAAAAAATGAAAATGGCAGAAACAATGCTATTTTTTCTGGACTATATTTAAACATAAAACAAAGGAAAAGAACCTCCACAGTTAAGCCAAAAAGAAGTAGCAAAGATGACGTTGATTACAAGTTATTTGCAGATATTGCCCAGCAGTTTAATATTTCTGAAACCATCCAGTCATCAGTCTCCACACTGCAGCCTTGAGCTCCTGGTTCCTCAGGCTGTAGATGAGGGGGTTCAGGGCTGGAGGCACCACTGAGTACAGAACTGACAGGGCCAGATCCAGGGATGGGGAGGAAATGTTGAGAGGCTTCAAATAGGTAAATGTGGCTGTGCTGATAAACACGGATAGCACACCCAGGTGAGGGAGGCAGGTGGAAAAGGCTTTGTGCCATCCCTGCTCAGAGCGGATCCTCAGCACAGCTCTGAAGATCTGCACATAGGAGAAAACTATGAACACAAAACAGCCAAATACCAAACACACACTAACAGCAATTAGCCCAAGTTCCCTGAGGTTGGACTGTGAGCAAGAGAGCTTGAGGATCTGTGGGATTTCACAGAAGAACTGGCCCAGGGCATTGCCATGGCACAGGGGAAGGGAAAATGTATTGGCTGTGTGCACCAGAGCATTGAGAAAGGCACTGGCCCAGGCAGCTGCTGCCATGTGGGCACAAGCTCTGCTGCTCAGGAGGGTCCCGTAGTGCAGGGGTTTGCAGATGGACACGTAGCGGTCATAGCACATGATGGTCAGCAGATAAAACTCTGCTCCAATGAAGAACAGAAAGAAAAAGAGCTGAGCAGCACATCCAGTGTAGGAGATGGTTCTGGTGTCCCAGAGGGAATTGTGCATGGCTTTGGGGACAGTGGTGCAGATGAAGCCCAGGTCGCTGAGGGCCAGGTTGAGCAGGAAGAAGAACATGGGCGTGTGCAGGTGGTGGCCGCAGGCTACGGCGCTGATGATGAGGCCGTTGCCCAGGAGGGCAGCCAGGGAGATGCCCAGCAAGAGGCAGAAGTGCAGGAGCTGCAGCTGCCGCGTGTCTGCCAATGCCAGCAGGAGGAAGTGCCTGATGGAGCTGCTGTTGGACATTTGCTGGGGCTGCACCTGGGGACCTGTTCATGGAGAAAGGACAGTAAAGACTTAGGGGAGGTACCTGTAAACAAAATCAAGGCCATTTCCCATACATTCTCCTCTGTAACACAAAGACATGGTCTTTAATGTTTAAGAGTTCTGAGGTTTTCTTTATAAGCTCCCCCCATGTCTCTGCTGGTAGTTTTGGATATCAAACCATAAGCATGTCTGAGGCCCTCAGGGAGAACAGAGTGAGTTCCCTGGGTCAAGATGATGAATGCAGACTGAGGAGAGATGGTCTGTCATTCTGACCTGTTCAGAGTTTCTTTGGGCTTTAAACTTTCTCAGGTGGAAGGTGACCAGTTTCTTATGCTTCCCTTAAAATGCCCCCACCTACTCGTGGGAGCAGATGCATCCACCACAGCCCAGCTCCACATTTGTAGCCAAGGACTCACTTTGCTCATTTCACCAACCCAGCAGCATTTTCTGTGTCACAACACCTCTGCCTTTCCCCATCAATCTCATAACTCAGAGATGCTCTAGGACAGGTTTTCACCCTGGATTGAAGATCCCAGCTTGGACTGAAATCTCAGGGAGACTCCCAAGTGTCCTTATGATGGCATTGGATGGAGGAAGATGCAGCTCCTTCCCTGGCTGCACTGATAGCATTGCCTAGAGCTGGGCATTGGGGACAGCGTCACCCTGAGCCAGCTGTGCCCCCTGCCAGAGCCCCCAGTGCAGGGCAGCTGCTCCCAGCCCTGTGCTCTGCAGAGGGAACTGGGCCCGGGGCTGCAGAGCTGCCCCATGGCTCTGCTGCAGCTCTGCCTGCACAGGAGGGGCTGCACGCCTTGAAGCCCCAGCCCTGAGGGCAGAGGCTTGGCTGGGGGCACAGGAGGGAGGGGGCTTGTTCAGAGGGAGGGGCTGCACTGGAGGGGATCCTGTGGATATCTCTAAACTCTCCCTGCCACAGCATTGCAGGGATTTGTTTTCTCTCCTTGCCTGATCTTCTCTCTGCTTCCTGCAGATTTCCCTCCTGCAGGTGTTTCCCTGTGCCTGATCACTCCTTGCCAGCGCTCACAGACCCCAAATCTCTGTGAACTTATTGATCACTAAAAGTAACAATTTAGATGTCTCAGGAATTTGTCAAAATTCATAATCAACCTTTAATATTTATCTCTCCTTCCTGCGATTCTCCACTAGTAGGAAACTGAGTACAAAGTATTAGGAAATATCCTTATTTTTGTCAAAATCTTTGTCTTGGAAATATTCTATGACTGATCAGAACCCCTCAGCATTTTAGACCTTCACAAGCATTTCACCTCCCCTGCACCAGAAATACCCAGAGTTGTACTCACAGAGTCTGCAGGCATTGGGATGTTCCAGCTCTAGGAGATGGCTCCAGGAGCTGCAGCTGCATTGTCCTGCAGCCAGAGGTTCCTGTGCCAAGGGCTGGCAGTGATTCTGCCCCAGGCACTTCTCAGCACCTTCCCAGCCCTGACTGATTGAAGCTCTCTATGCCTCTGTGCTGTGCTCAGGGTGGCTGCAGGCAGTGCCCCGGCCCTGCTGGGCTGGCAGAAGAGCTGCTCATCAAGAGAAATGTGCTTTTGAAGCTCTTCTTGGTTACCAGGAGCTGTCTCTGTGCCAGGAGCCCAGCCCAGCTCAGCAGCACCGACACAGCACAAGGACTTTAATGAGCCTCTGGGGCTTTGTGCTGACACCCTGAACATCAGTTCCTGAGAGGGAGCTGAAGAAACCTCTCCAGAACTCCAAGTCAGAATCCAACTCCAAATTTTCTTGGATATTTAATGGGTCCCACTAAGGTTAACGACTGACAAAGTGTCCTCAGGCCCCAGGCAGAGCAGAAAACTGGAGGAAGTGATGACAGGTGGGGACAAAGAGGAGCCAAGTCTTGGTGCCCTGGGGCACAGCAGAGTCTGTGCCACCAAGGGCTGTGAGGAGACACCTTGTCCTGAGGCACTGGGGCCTCCTGGCGCAGCCCCAGCCAGGCTGGGCACTGTCAGCCCCTTGTCCTGCCCTCAGCATCCCCCCCTAGCCCACATCCCAGTGGCCTCAAGGATCTGCTGGAAGGAGTCCCTGGGGAGCCTTGCTCAGCAATGGCCCTGGGGGCTCCTTAATGCTCCCAGGGACTGCAGATTTTTGAAAGGACTTTGGGTTTGGCTTTTGCCTTGGAGTCCCTGAGAGCTTTGTGCAATCCTAGACCTCCAATTATCTGTTTTAATTAGTTCCTGGAGAGGCTTTGTCAGTAGCAACACTCAGTGAGGCTCATTAATGCTTCAAGTTACTTCAGTTATTTTAAGGTACTTGGTGCGTCCCTTTTGATACAGACTCTGTGAGAGGTTTGTGCAATCACAGCCCCAATTATCTGCTTTAACAAGTCCCTTGAGAGCTTTGTACTGACACTCAGTGGGGCTCATTAATGCCTTGAGATACTCAAGCTTTTTAAGGTACTTTATGGATTTAGGAATACTTTTAGGTACTTTTAAGGATTTTCCTTCCCACACTGAGTCTCTAAGAAGTTTTTTTGCCTTCCTGGCCTCCAATTCTCTCCTCTAAGGAGTCCATGAGGAGCCTGTGTTGGGTATCATCTTCCCCTTTTCTGTTTTACAACAAAGATGCAACTGAAAGAATTTTTTAAGACTTTCAAAAAGCATCCAAACAAAGATGGGAAAATTAACAATACAGGAACAACCACTAAGAGAGTTAAATGTCCTGTTTTAGCTAGACATCATCCAACCCTTTAGTCCCTTGCATTGGAAGAGGTTATTGAACGAGTCTTTGTTTTCCACTTGAAGCTTCTTGAACCCTTTCTTCAGTGCCTGAATGCTCTTGTGGATTGACTCACTGTTGCTGGAGAGGTTCATGCAACACATGCCCTCAGAGTCTACACAGCCATGCCCATGTGCCCAGAGTAAAAACTTTATCACTGTTCTGCAAAGTGGCATGTCTGATGGTCTCTGTGTCTGAGAGCAGGCCACTCAATGTGAGGGAGGTAGCATTGGTTTGCTTACTTAACAGGCACCCAAGATGGTCTAATTGTCCTAAAGCTTTAGCTGCAGCTACCCAAGGTAGTCCACACTGGGGATGCTACCATTCAATACCTGGATTAAAGCTTGCAAAGCCATCTCTTTGATATCATCCAATACTTCTCCGAGGATACTTGCTGCTTGATCATCTGGTAGGCTGTGTTGTCCTTCTCCAGCTAGATGGTTGATTGTCAATTCTACTCTTGCCTCATTATTAGCATAGTCTGCTATTAATTGATTTAGTAAACACTTCCGTCTCCCTTCCCACTGGGTGTATTCTGTAGGTGACAAGAACATGGTCATATCATAATATATTTTAAATCATAGGGAGTTAAGATGTGCTGTAAACATGGCCCTCATTTGTCCATTAAAACAAGGTAAGTATTTTCTATGGTCTTTAACTGCCCTACACAGATCCTTGATTTCCTTGTAAACCAATGGCTGATACCTGGGATTCTGCCCCCTACTTTCATAACATACCAGGGCAATGAGGAATTTCGAGACTATTTGCCAGTCTTCTTCTTTTCCCAGGGATCTTCTGGGGTTGAGGGGTGAGGTGGCTCTGAAGAGTGCAAACTGTCCTCTGGGGAGGAAGATTAACTCAGAGCAGAAACATTCAGATTAGAATAAGTGTGACAGTGGGGCTTAGTATCTTTGATCCTGCGGTTATGTTGTTGCTGGAGGCAGAGGCAAAGGGCACTGCCATTTTGTCAGGTGTTGGGGAGGAAGGGCCTTGATCTAGGATAGCAGACTTCCAGGCTGGCATTCTGGAGGCATGGCCCAGGGTGGAGGTTTCATGATTGACAGTGAGGCATGACCCACAGTTCTGGGGGTGGAGTCTGGAGGTTCATTCAGGGCAGAAGAGAAGGTTGTGGTAGCAGGAAGTGGAGGAGCCAAGATGGAGGGAGGATGGTCAGGCTCAAGGGCATCTGGAAAAATTTTAATAATCCACTTCACGATTGATTTTAAGTTGTTCTTTGAATATATTTGGGCATGATCCATGAGAATTAACTTAAAGCATCCCTGTTGCTCCTTTCTACTTTGGGAATCCGGCTGTCCGTTTTTCTCTTTCTCCGCCTCAGGTGGAACAGCCACTGGAACACTTCAAATCAATTATGGGATGTGGATGCATATTGTAAAAACACAGTGGCAAAATGGGTGATAATTGTCCTGCATTTCCCCAAACCCACCTGCAATCCTACGCAGGTGAGACCGTCGTTGTCCCTGTGGATCCTGGCCAAGGTCCCTCACAGCAGTGATGAATCTTCGGGCCCAGTACAATCAAAAATCCCGGGGAGCGCTGGCCTATCCATCAGCTTACCTCAGCTGACATGACTGAATATCAGGGTCTCAAGGTTCGGGTGCCAAGAGTCTCAATGAGGTTGGCTGTGACAAACCATTCTGGTTCCCCAACTTCAGGGCAAGGGTAGTGAAAATGAAAAGAAGCAGATGCTGGGGAAGAGGAAACAGGAAAGCCTTATAAATATGATTGCCTGGCAAAAGAATTTGAGAATATGGAAACTATAAGCGAGATTGAAATGAAAGCAAGCTTTGAGATACCAAGCCTTAGTTACTGAACAAATGGAAAACAATAGTATGGCCGGCTGAAGGTAATCTTCTTTTGATGAAACAATATCTCCTGCTTGCAGACAGGTCCAAAGGTCAGAGCAGACCCTACTAGTTTGGCAGAAGATGTCCAAAGAGTAGTTTTTATGGTTTAAAATGTAACACAGTATGGTAATCTAATGATTCTAATAGGCTGTTTGTAAATGCTATAAGATTTGTATCTTGTATTATATTGTTTAGTGAAAATTAGAATATGCAGCACAGAAAAAGATTTATTGTATTGTAACGGGAACTCCCCTCCTCTTTTGGGCATTCATTTTGGGTGCCTCTTTTGAGCTTCTCTTTCGGGCCTGCTCTGAGCTGTGGCTGACAGTTCCAAACAAGGCTCCTGCTGCCACACCCATTGCAACAAACCCCAAGTTCCAAGACCTGGCTTCAGAGATCTCTCATCTCCGTCCATCCCAACCGTCCTACCCCCCAATGCTACAACAAGCAGGATCAATGGAGTTGCTCAAAAAGAACATTAGTAACAGGGTGAAAAACAATTAACATGGAAAAGTTGAACACAGTATGAGGGGTGGGATTCAAAGACCTGAAGTAAAGGCGAAGCAACAATATATACACTTGAGGGTAAAACACTCTAGAACAATAACCATATAGGGGACACAAGTAACCAGTAGGAGAGGAGAACTTGGACAACTTAGCATAACAACACTAAAGGCTTATGAGGGAACTCTCTAACTCCTAAGTTAAAGAAATGATTACCAGGGCTTGAAACTCGCGCCAGTTCTACCAGGGTAAAATCTGGCTGACTCTGAGTTACCGACAGGCCAACTCCCACACTGCTGGTTTGCTCTGGTCCTTTGGGACCATGTGGCCCAAGAGAGCCACAAAGATGTCCTGGGCTCCACGAGGCTCTACAGTGTCACAATGGTGCCTTGGATCCATGGTGCTCTGCAGTGTCACAATGGCCCCTTCATTTCACAAGGCTCCCAAATGTCCCATTGGTCTCCATAGGAAGGAAACCACAGAGCCCCCATGTTTCAGGAGCTGATGAACAGCAACCACCAGAAGCCAACGCAAGACCTGTCTGTCCTGGCAGGTTTGCTTGGAGCAATTCTTGGATTTTTGAAATTATGAATGTGGAGTCCTAATTTAAAACATTTGTGTCTGGAGAAGAGGGATGGGGGTTTCTTCATAAAAAGAAAAGCAGAAAGCCCTTTCCAGTGTTTGGAAAACAGGTGAGTGCTGCCCCTCAGGAGTCAAAGACCAGCCAGACTTGTCTGTCCTGGCAACTTGTCTGGCAGGAATACTTGGATACACAGAAATTTGGAGGTGGAATACTAATTTTGGCCATGGATACCTGGAAAAAATGGACAGTTCTTTTCCATAAAAAGAAGAGCCCAGAGCCCCAGTGTTTCAGGGGCAGATGGGAGTGGCCTTCCACATTCCAAGGTCAGCCAAACCTGTCAGGTGACCCCAGGGAAACCAAGGCAGCCACACCTATTTCATGTTCCCTTGGTTCCACAGGGCCCTGCAGTGTCACAATGGTTTTCTTGCTTCCATGATGCTCTAAGGTGTCATAATGGCCCCTTGGTTAGTCAAGTCCTTAAGGATCTTAATGGTCTCCATAGTTCCACAAGACCCCACAGTGTCCTAATGGCCTTTGGGTTCCATGAAGCCTTGCTGTGTCACCATTGCCCCTTGGTTCCATTGGGGCTCAGTAGTACAACAATGATTCCCTTGATTCCACAACTTCCCATAGTGTGAGACTAGCCTCATGGAAGCATGGGACCCTGCTGGGTCACAATGTTCCTTTGGTTCCATGGGGCCCCACAGTGTCACAATGGTCTCCATGATTCCATGGGGCCTTGCAATGCCACAATGCTCTCCATGGATCCACAGCGCCCCGCAAGATCACAAGAGCCCTTTGGCTCCATGAGGCCCTGAAATGCAGCAATGGCCTCTTGGTTCCACAAAGCCCTGCTGCTTCACACTGGGCCCTTGGGACCATGTAGCCCAAGAGAGACACAAAGATGTCCTTGGTTCCATGAGGCCCCACAGTGTCACAGTGGTCCCTTGGCTCCATGGTGCTCTGCAGTGTCACAATGATCCCCGTGGTTCCACAAGTTCCTACAGTGTAACAATGCCCTTTTGCTCAAAAATGCCCCGCAGTGTCAAAGTGGTCTCCATAGGAAGGAAAGAACCGAGCCCCGGGTCAGATGAGAGGCAGTCCTGAGAAGCTGAGGCTAGCCAGAATTGATTGTATTGGCAGATTTTGTTTGGGAGCAACCCTTGGATATAGAGAATTTTAGAGGTCAAATCCTAATTTTGGCCATTGGAGCCTAGACAAGAAAGACTGTTCTTTTCCATAGAAAGGAAAACCCAGAGCCCCAGTGCTTCACAGTCAGATGAGAAGTGGCCCTTGGCGTGTCAAATTCAGGGGGACCGCTCAGACAGTCCCCAGGAGGCCAAAGCAGGCAGACCTGTTCCATGCTCCCTTGATTTCATGGGTCCCCATACTGCCACCCCATACTGTATTCTCCTTGATTGCATGAAGTCTTGCAATGTCACAATGGCTTCTTGGTTTCATGAGCCCCAACAGAGTCACAAGGGTCCATTGGTCCCACACAGACCTGCTGTGAAACAATGGCTCCTTGTTTCTATTTTAAATCAATCACAATCAAACCTCAGTTTGATCATTGATCCTTGCTTCCATAGGGCCCATGATTTGCACAATGGTTTCCTTGATTCCATGATTCCTGGATTCCACAGTCTCACCATAGTTTCCTTGGATCTCCATTGTCACAACTGACCTATGGTTCCATGAGGTTCTGTAATGCCACTGTGGTCACTGTCAGAGGCTGGATGAGATCAATGTCCCGAGACACCTTGGGATGCTCAGAATGCCCGTGTGGAGCCAGGGCTGGGGCGAGCCTTGGTTTGTGGTGGGACAGAGCCCCGCCCCCAGGGCAGCCCTGGCAGAGCTGTCAATCACACAGCAGGAGGAGTGGTAACTTTCACAGACTTGCTTCTGTGGCCACTGGAGCTGACAGGTCGTTTAGCCACTCTCTGCGTGACCGGTGGAGACTACGAGTCCTGCCACTCCCAGGTTCTCTATGAGAATCCCGAGTAGTGGCTCCGTCTGCGGCGTGGTGATGCAGGTGAGAGCAGGACTGCAAAGAACTGTGGTAAAGGAATGAAGGAGCGGACATGCGTGTGGATGCCATGGCGCTTTATTTGACCCAGGCAGGGCCAGTGACGGTGTCAGGGAAAAGCCGTTAGGGAGGCATTTAAAAAGGGGAAGGGGGTAATGGAAAGAGACACGAGGGACCAATGAACAAAGCCCAGGGGAGGAGCGAGAGACACAACTAAACCAATAGGAAGGGCCAAGGGGAGGGAAGAGGCTCGGGAGAAAAATCATATGCTAGGTGAGGAATGATTGACATAAAAGATTCTCGACATAGAGGGGATGGTTACAATGATTGACAGGTAACAGGTGGGAGGAACAAACCATTAGGAGGGAGAACGTGGGGGGAACAGAGGGTCAAACCAAATTCTTAACTTATAAAAACTAACCAACTTTACAATAAACCCATATAAAACACACACAATGCTATAACTTTCTGCTGATTGGCAGAGCTGCCAATCAATAATACAACAGGCAGAGCTGGTGCTACTCTGACTCTGACTGGGCAAGTGACTGGCAGTCCCACCCCAGGGGCAGGCCCATGAAGGCCCAGGGGGTTAAAAGCCAGAGCACGAGGCCAACCTGTGGTCTGGATCTTGCCTTCTAATGGATTTCCTCTGTTGGCAATGCTGGAACCCCAGCAGTTGACACCTATGCGCGTGTCTTTCTGTAGATCTTCTGTCTTTCTGTTCTCTATTTCATCTTCTAATCCTACTTACCTGGAATATTTTTGGGTAACTTAACATCTTAAGGGTAAATGTTTTTAGATTAAATGGGCTAAGTAAATGAAGGTAATGCTTTGATAAGAGTTTTATGTTGAAGTGGATGTTGTATTAAATGCCTTCCCAAGATCCTTGATTGTCTCTATTTTGCCAGTAAAATTTGGTGTAATTTTGACCTCTTAGCTCAGTTGGTTAGGGCATGGTGCTGGTATCACTGAGGCTGTGGGTTCTATTCATGAGTGGGCCATTCACAAGAGCTGGACTTGATGATCCTTGTGGATCCCTTGCTATTAAGAGTATTCTTTAGCATCTGTCCGTGTTGAGAATATCTGGTTGGTGTTTCTCCTGTGCACCAAACTCAAGGGAAGGAACCTTTGGTTACCCCCAGCATTTCAGTGTTCTGGGGTGTTCCAGCCCTGCAGGCTCACAATGGCCTCTTGTTTCCATGAGGCCCCACAGTGTCCCACTGGCCCCTTGGTTCCATGGGCCCCAACAGTGCCACAATGATCCCCTTGGTTCCACAACTTCCCACTGTGTCCCACTGGCCCATTGGTTCCATGAGGATCTGCAGTGTCACACAGGTTTATGACATTTGTCCTTGCTGCCCCTCACATCCCACTGCCCCACAAACAGCCCCAAGCCACTCATGAGGGACAGGCCCTGCTGTCCCAGGCTGGGCTCAGGGCTTGGCCTTTCTGCTTCCCCCAACCAGCCCAGGCCTTGCTCAGCATTGCAGTTCCCTGCTCAGAGCCTTTGACTCCCTGCAATCCTGGCCTCAAGGATCTGCTCTCAGCAGTCCCTGGGGAGCTTTTGGCACTCCCTGCCCTCAGTGGGGCCCAGTGCTGCTCCAAGGGACTTGGACTTTTGCTGCTGATTCCTTGAGCAGCTTCTTCAGCCTCCTCTCAATGCCTGAAGGTGTTGGACTCAGCCCCAAAGCCACCCTGGGGCTCAATAAAATACAGAAAGCCCTTGGGGGCTCTTTCTCTTCCTTCAATTGTCTTGAACCCTCCAGTACTTGAACAGCTGATTGGAGCCAGTTTGGAGTTCTGTTAAGGAGGAAGACTTCCAAGTGCACCTCATGACTTTTTTTGTTTACTAAATGAATCTTTTTTTCTTTTCCATTTCAGAGAAGAGCCAATAGAAGCATTCCATAGATGATCTTGATGCTGAATGTCTCCTTAGGAGGTCTGGGCATAGAAAAGTGTGAGCTCCTTGAGGGCTGACCCTGTTTGGACAAGCTGCTCCTCACCCCCAGCCTCACCATATCTGTCAGGGCCCACCTGGCACTGATATCCCTGCGCCCTGCAGCAGAACCTTGTCCCCTGAGCTCTGCAGCTCCATGTCCAGCCCATTGCACCATGTCCCACCTGCTCTCATCAGGGCTCTGCCTGCACACAGGCCCAGGAGAAGTTTTCCTGTTGGGAAGGAAAGAATGGAAAAGCCAGAGCAGGTTTCCTGAACAACAAACCCCACTCAGGAACCACCTGCTCAGTACAGGCTGCCTGGAAAGGTGTCACCTTTCTCCAAGGGACAGTGTGAGCAGAAATTATCTCTGGAAGCAGAATTCTCTGAGTATTCCAGCTGAATTCTCTATCCCTGTCCTTTCCCTGGATCTCTGTTGCAGATGGAAGCTGCTGGTGCCATCCTCACCTTTAACCTCTCTCTTGAATGCAAACAGATGTTCCCAGGTGTGTTCAGCAGGATTTGCTCAATTTTTCTACAAAACTTTTGTGTTCCTCATGGAATGAAGGGGCCATTTTGACACTGAGGGGGTGACGTGGAAGCAAGGAGTCAGTTGTGACCATGGAGTGCCATGGAACCAAGGGACCATGGTGACACAGCAGCACCATGTGGATCCAGTTGTCCATTGTGACACTGTGGATCCAAGGAGACCAAGGAGACAGCCCCAGAACTTCATGGAACCAAGTAGTCCATGGTGACCCAGCAGGGCTGCATGGAGCCAATGGTCCATGGTGACACTGCCCATCCAAGGAGGCCATTTCGACACTGTAGACGCTCATGGAGCGAGGGAGGCCATTGTGCCACTGAAGAACTTCATGGCACCAAATATCCATGGTGACACAGCAGGGCATCATGGGAACCAAGGAACCACTGTTGGCAGTAGGGAAACTCATGGAACCAGGGGCTGTTGTGGCACTGCAGAACCAACAGAGCTGCTGGATCTTGTCCCCTGGCCCTGCACAGCTCCTTGGGAGGCACGGCAGGAGCAGCACCTTGGGAGCCTCGGGAATGCCCCTCTGGGATCCATGACACACACTCCCAGGGGCTGGAATTCCAGTTCCCAGCCAGGAAAAGATTTTCCTCCCCTGGGAGGCAAAGCTCTTAAGAAGGAGCCAAAAGCCAAGTGGAGCAAGATCTTACAGTGACATTTCACTGCCAGCCTTCATAACTTCATCCATGGTTGTTGTAGCTTGTGGATTGGGAATGAAATCAGGGCAGGGTCTTTGCTGGGAGCTGCCCTGGGTCAAGAGAGTCACTGAAAGAGAAACAGAGCAGGCAAAGAGAGGCAGGAGAGAAAGGAGGACGCAAACACAATAAGCTGAGAAGGTGGCACTCTAAAAAACAGACCGGAACTGACTGAAAATGAATGGGACAGAAATCAATAGTTCTGAAAGTTTCATTTACTATCAAAATAGATCACATGCACCCAGACCTACACAATCTCGATCACACACCCTCAAATTTGGATCCCACTTCTCCCAATCTCCTTCCAATCCCATTTCACCCTGAAGATTGTGGAATCAAGTAAATTTGGCATGGGAATGAGTTTTTCTTAGGTGAGAATAAGGCATATTTACATGGATTGAGCAATTTTGGGGTAAAATTGAGGTGTTTTCAATGGGATTGAATCATTTTGAGGTGACATACCAACCTGTCTTGAATTCTGGAGTGCAAGGATATGGAGAACATTTGCTGAAATCCCCGAAGAGTCCACAAATCTTCCAGAATATGTCCCAAACCCATAAATTCCTGGTCAAGTAACTGTTAACTGACGGAACTTTATATATCTTTGATAAATTTCTTTCTTTTTAGTCCTATTTCAGGTGTTTTTAAGTGATAAAGAAAAATCAAGAGGAAATTGGGGCCAAACCAAAAGGATAACCAGCCAGGTGTCCTCCCAGCACAGATCACTGAATGTGGGTCACCAGGGCTCTGCCCAACATCGATCCTCCCATGGGTGATGAAGCTGGAGTGGTGCATGAAGCTCTTCCTGCAATTGGAGCATTTCCCGGGCTTCCCTTACTGGTGCCTCCGTTGGTGTCTGGTCAAGTGAGAGCTGCTGGTGAAGCTCTTCCCACACTGGGGACACTCGTAGGGCCTTTCCCCAGCATAGAGGCGCCGGTGGGTGACGAGGGTGGAGTTGTGCTTGAATCCCTTCGCGCAGTCGGGGCAGTGGAAGGGCCTCTCATCCGTGTGAGTGCGCTCATGCAGGAGTAGACTGGAGCTGGTCTGAAACCTCTTCCCACACTGGGGACACTTGTAGGGCCTCTCCCCAGTGTGGATGCGCTGGTGGCTGATGAGGTGGGAGCTGCGGTTGAAGCCCTTCCCACAGTCGGGGCAGAGGAAGGGCCTCGCATCCGTGTGAATTCGCTGGTGGCGGAGGAGATGAGAGCTGCTCGGAAACCTCTTCTGGTACTCGGGACACTCGTAGGGCTTCTCCCCAGTGTGGATGCGTTGGTGGGTAGCAAGGGTGGATCTGTAGCTGAAGCCCTTCCCACACTCCCCACACTCATAGGGCCATTGTCCAATGTGGATCATCTGGTGGCTGATAAGGGTGCTGCTCTGCTGAAGCTCTTCCCACACTCCAAGCACTTGTAGCACTTCTCCCCATCATGAAGCTGCTCATGGACCACCAGCTCTGAGCTCTGGCTGAAGCTCTGTCCACCTTCCTGGTACAGGGTAGGTCGTTCTTCCTCACAGCACCCTGGGCTGGGTTTGGAGCCCCTCCTCCTGTGGGATGTCTGAGGTTTTTCTTCCCTGTTGGATTCCTGTGCACTAGAGTAGTTCAAAATGGCCTCTTTCACAAGGTTTTTCCATGGAGATTTTTCCTCCCTGGTCTCCATCCTCAGGTCCTTCCCTGGGGGGGGAAGGACAAGGAGAGGATGGGATTTGCCTCAGTGCCAGAGGGAAGGGGAAGGAGATCCCTCCAGTGCATCCCCAGCAGGACGGCATTGGCAGCGGGGTTGTCCTGCAGCTAGGGGCTGTGCTGGGCTGGGAGACGGAGCAGGAGAGAGGGGGAAATAGGAACTGACTTCCACCTCACCTGCCTGGGTATCCCAGGGCTCTTTCCTCTTCCTCACAGCCTCCTCTTCCATTGAGTCAAGGTTTGGGAATGGGAAATCCTTTTTAGGGAAGAAAACAAAGGGTGCACACATTGTCTTTTGTACTGGTTTAAAGTAAACCTGGGGAGGGTCTAAACCAGATTTTCAATTTAATAAGAAAATTTAGATCAAGGCAATGATACAGAAACACTGCCTTAAACTGACAGAGTAAGGATATAACTTGACACCCTGTGTGTCAGGGTGTTGGCAGCAGTCACATTAAATGGTGGCTGCAGTCCTGTTGGAGTAATGAACGAGATTCTGTCAAAGCAAGAATCCTGTAGAAAGGTCTGGTCTTTCTCTGAAGGTCCAGTGGTGGGTATGGAGCTCTTGTCCTCTGGGAATCCAGCAGGCAAGCTGCTCCTGGTGTTGAAAGCCTCAGCTTATATCCAGGTAGGAATGCTTGTACCCTCCCCCTGGGCAGAGCATCCCACAATGGGATGATGGAATTTTATCAGTCCTGCAGTGACACTCAATGGCCCATTCACAGAAGATATCTCCCCTGGAGGGCGTTATCAGGGCTGAGTCATGGAAGAGATAAAGAACACTGCCCCACCTGTTTATACCAGTTGATGAAGATGGTGATTGAAAACATACATTTGGTTACATCTTACATTGCAACCTGAAACAGTGGGGTAATCCCTCCTCAGGGGGTGAACACCACCCCCCTTACCCAAATTGGCTCAGGTGTAAACACCCCACCCTGGGAAGGGCACACACACAGGGGAAAATGTCATGCTTCCCCTGCTCCAGGGGGTGCTCTGTCTCTGTCACTCCCTTTCTCTCCCCCTCTTTCCTGTTCCTTTCAACTCTCTGCCTTACATCTACTGTTCAATACAATCCACCTTGGATTTGGTCTCATTAGCACCTTAATTGGGGCAGAGCCATATCTCTCTAATAATTTTCTCAACCAGATTGTGACACTATTTTGGCATAGTGAGTTCAGGGCACTGTTCTCTTACCCCAGGTGCCTTTGACAACAGCATGGTTCCCTCCTCTGAGGAGGTTGTGGTTCTTTCTGGAAGAACTCTTGGAACTTGGATGCAGCTTCCTCTGAGTGACTTATGGGAGAACTGACAAGAAAAATGTGTGTTTTGGGTGGCCTGTGTAAAGAAAATGTTTTGTTGTCTTTCCTTGAAAAGTTTGTTAAAATCACTGGAGGAAAGGAGGCAAATGATAACAGTGAGACTGACAAGGTTCCTTCACTCCAAGGTGAGGAACACAAGACTGCTGAAAGTCCCAGAAGAAGCTCAACTCAAGTAGCTAAATTCCCAAATAACTCCGGCCAGGGGTCTCCAGGAGAGTGTTCAGAGTGGGCAGATCTTGGACTCGAGCCCCGGATATCTCCGGGTCCCTAAGAGGAGCTTTTTCCGGGGAAGAGGAGCCACGATCGCCGCTCGGGAGGGTCCCGGGGGGTCCACATAGGGATGGCCTGGTACCAACGGGGTGGGACATTGGTTCTGGGGATCCCCGTGAGAGCAGGGGCGGGGAGAGGGGAACGGGGGATACCGGAGCTGGGGGACCCCCGGCAGCCCGGAGATGAGGCGGGGACGGGACCCTCTGACCCTGACAGGGGTTTCCTGGTGTTGGAAAAGAAATGAAATTTAGCAAAATGTGTAATTATAGTTTAGTTATGAGTTGTGTGTGAATTGGTTTGTTAAAAGCAGTTTTGCAGTTTTGTAGCATTGATAGCGTGTGTGTTGGGTTTGTGTGTAACCTAGCAGGTAGTCTTAGGAATTTAATAAATAATTAAACTAGTGCAGGAAAGTAAGAATGCTAACCTGTCTGGAGGCAGCATACAATGCTCTTAGAATAAGATAAGCAGAAGATTTATGATCTTGCTTGTGAACTAAGGAATGTATCACAAGGGGTCTGTGACTAGGCAAGGGGAACGGGGAACTGTTTCTTGGAGACTTTGTTGTGAATCGCATGTATAAGAGGGAAGCACCCATATGTGAAATCGGGGGCTCGGGTTTTTGGGACGTGAGTCCCCCAGCTCCCCGGGCCCTTAATAAAGCACCCACAAAACTTATCCGAGTTTTGTGTCATTTATCAATCGGGCAACACTGGGGTGACTTCATGATGCTCGTACCCCCATTGGTCCGTTCAGCCCAGAAATGAGTTCTGCACCTTTAGGGCTGGTTCTGAGAGCGAAGGGGAGGAGGAAGAAGTTGCAGTTTGTTTTCAGAAACTGCACTCACTCCTCTACATCCCAGCTGCTGGATGGACAGACAGCAGGTCAGAGCTCTCCTTTTGCTTTTAGTTAGTTTTAAGATCTCTGAGGCAGAGAAGTTCCCTGGACTGTGGTTTTTCTTTTTCTTTGGAGCTGTTTAAATCTGCTCTGGACTGAACAACCAGAACACCACCAGCAGCTCACACCTGTGGGCGACCAGGAAGGGCCTGGGCCAAGGCATTTCCTGCCCTGGACGGACTGATAAGAAACTGGTAAGACACTGATAAGACCCTGAGTGCACAGAGCTACAATCCAAGGAGGGGCTTTCAGAGTTTGTCATCTCTTTTGGAGCAGCAGGAGGTTTTATTGCTTAATGTTGTTCAATTTTTGTGCTGGTGAATGCTTTGCCTGTAAAATAACGGGTTTTTTCCACTTTTCTCCCCAGAAATATTTTCTCAAACTGACTGAGGGTGGGGCTGCTGAATCTGCATTCTAGAGGAAACTTCTTTTGGAGGTTTTCAACCAAATTTGCCCTAAACAAGGACAGGGTGGTGGAAAGAAGGGGGAACCCCAAGTGGCTGGATTGAGGGGAGGCTGGAGAGGGGGACCTTGGGACCCCAAAACCTCCCTGAATCCAAAAGCAGGACCCTGGAGAGGGGGGATCCCCAGGACCCATGGGATCCCCACCAGCCCTGAGATGGGGGACCAACCATAACCCAAGAGGGATGAGACTGGAAATGGGAAACTCCTGGTAGCTTTTTTTGTTCATTCTTGATTTTTGGACATCAGGTGAGTTCTAGAAATGGAGGTGGGTGGGAGGAATTCCCTACCCAAGGCATTCACACCTTGTTTTTCCCCAAACCAGCATTTTCCCCAACCCTCCCACCGTAACATCCCCCCTGTCCCGCTCTGGGTGAGCTCAGTCCCAAAACTTGACAATGATCCTGGTTGTAGTCTCACTCCATGTTTAGACACACTCACAGTTCTGTATTTAATCACATCCCAGTCCCAATCTCGTTTATCCCCAGACCCAATACCAACCCCAGCCCTAAAGCTAATAACATGTCTAGCCTTAACCCAAATCTCAGCTCTAATCCAAATCTCAGCCCCGAACCCAGCCCCAATTCCAGCCCCTTCCTAAATCCTCAGCCTCAAACCAAATCCCAGGTTCAGCCCTTCTGGGGCTTTGGGGGTGTCTCTGTCCCTGTGACCCCAATGATGTTTGGGTGGGGTCACAGCAGGGCTGAGAGGGACAGAGACCTCCCGGCCTCCCCAGGTGTGAGAAGGTGGGAGAGCCCCCCCAGCCCCGAGAACCCTCAGTGGTGAGAGGGACACAGAGCCCCTGGTCCCCAGCCCTGCACAGGCATTGCCTGAGGCCAGAGGGATGGAGACCCCCCAAATATCTCCCAGGGTGAGGGGACAGAGAGCCCCAAGCATCCCATGGGCTGAGAGGGACAGAGACTGCCCCGAGCACCCCCTGGCACAGGGGTGAGAGGGAGGGAGACCCCCTCCAGGCATTCCTTGGAGATGGAGACCCCCAGGGGAATGGCCTGGGGAGAGAGGGACAGGGACACCCCTGGGGAGTGGTCGGGGGTGACAGGGACAGGGACAACCCCTGGGGAATGGTCTGGGGTGACAGGAACAGGGACACCCCTGGGGAATGGCCTGGGGTGACAGGGACAAGGACAACCCTCCCCAGCGCCTCCCAATCATCCCCCAGGGCAAGAGGCAAAGAGACCCCTCGAACATCCCCTGGGCACTGGCCAAAATTAACTTGGCAAAAATCAAACTTAATCCTACAGAAAATATTTGGATGAATATTTGATTTCCCACAAGTCACATGTGATGAAAACACAAACAAATCCCAAACATGAATAAAGTGACAATAGAAGCAATTCTATGGCAATTCCAAGTTTCATTCATTCCTGAACAGCTCCAGCTCAGCTCCTGGC
Source organism: Melozone crissalis (assembly GCF_028551555.1). Taxonomy (NCBI): domain Eukaryota; kingdom Metazoa; phylum Chordata; class Aves; order Passeriformes; family Passerellidae; genus Melozone; species Melozone crissalis. The sequence goes on along the minus strand of NW_026535896.1, from coordinate 5,816,262 downwards.
ATGTTCCAATTAAAGAAAAGTGGAAATTAAGTCCAATACAGATTCTGAAATGGAAGGGGAAGCTTTGTGTAGCTGTCACAAAGGTGACAGGGATGAAGAGAAAAATTATTCTCACATTTGGCAAAGCCCTCAAGCCTGCAAATTCAGAAGTTATTCCAGAATTTAGCTACTTGAGCTGGGCTTCTCGTGGGACTTTCAGCAGCCTTGTGTTCCTCACCGTGGAGTGAATGAACCTTGTCAGTCTCGCTGGTATAATTTGCTCCCTTTCCTCCAGTGATTTTAACAAACTTTTCAAGGAAGGACAACAAAATATTTTCTTTACACTGGCCACCCACAACAGCCATTTTCCTCATCAGTTCTCCTGTAAGATGGTCAGAGGAAGCTGCATCCAAGTTTCCAAGGGCTCCTCCAGAGAGAACTACAACCTCCTAAGTGGAGGGAACCATGATGTTGTCAAAGGTACTTGGGATCAGACAAACGTGCCCTGAACTCATTGTGCCAAAATAATGTCACAATCTGGCTAAGAAAATTATTAGAGAGAAGCCTATGCCCCAATGAGGGGGTAATGAGACTGAATTTAATATGGATTTTATTGAATAGTAAATATGAGGTGTAGAGAGAGATGGAAAGAAAGAGAAAGGGAGGAGAGCAAGGGAGTGACAGAGACAGAGACCTCCCCTGGGGCAGGGCAAGTGTGACATTGTCCCCTGTGTGTGGGGGTTTTACAGCTGAGCCAGTTGGGTAAGGGGGGTGGTGTTCACCCCCTGAGCAGGGATTACCCCACTGTTTCAGGTTGCAATGTAAGATGTAAACAAATGCATGTTTTCAATCACCATCTTCATCAACTGGTATAAACAGGTGGGGCAGTGTTCTTTATCTCTTCCATGACTCAGCCCTGATAACGCCCTCCAGGGGAGATATCTTCTGTGAATGGGCCATTGAGTGTCACTGCAGGACTGATAAAATTCCATCATCCCATTGTGGGATGCTCTGCCCAGGGGGAGGGTACAAGCATTCCTACCTGGATATAAGCTGAGGCTTTCAACACCAGGAGCAGCTTGCCTGCTGGATTCCCAGAGGACAAGAGCTCCATACCCACCACTGGACTTTCAGAGGAAGACCAGAGCCATCTACAGGATCACTGCTTGAACAGAATCACGTTGATCACTCGACCAGGACTGCAGCCACCATTAAATGAGACTGCTGCCATAACCCTGACCCACAGGGTGTTGGGTTATGTCCTGACTCTGTCAGTTTAAGGCAGTGTTTCTGTATCATTGCCTTGATCTGAATTTTCTTATTAAATTGTAATTCGTACTTAGACTGTCCCCCTGGTTTGCCTTCAAACCAGAACAAAAGACAATGTGCGCACGCTTTGTTTTCCTCCCAGAACAGAATTTCCCATTCCCAAATCTTGATTGGATGGAGGAGGAGGCTGCAGAGGAACAGGAAGGAGCCCCAGGAGAGCCAGGCAGGTGAGGAGGAAGTCAGTGCCCCTTTCCCCCTCTCTCCTGCTCCATCTCCCAGCCCAGCACAGCCCCCGACTGCAGGACAACCCCGCTGCCAATGCCGTCCTGCTGGGGATGCATTGGGGGGATCTCCTTCCCCTTCCTGTGGCACGGAGGTAAATCCCATCCTCTCCTTGTCCTTCCTTCCCCGGGGAAGGAGCTGAGGATGAAGTCCAGGGAGGACAAATCTCCATAGCAGAACCTTGTGGGAGAGACCATTTTGAGTGACTCCAGGGCACAGGAATCCAATGGGGAGGAAAAGTCACAGAGATCCCACATGAGGAGGGGCTCCAAACCCAGCCCAGGTGCTGTGAGGAGGAAAGACCCACCCTGGGCCAGGAAGGTGGGCAGAGCTTCAGCCAGAGCTCAGAGCTGGTGGTCCATGAGCAGCTTCATGATGGGGAGAAGCCCCACAAGTGCTTGGAGTGTGGGAAGAGCTTCAGCAGAGCAGCACCCTGATTTGCCACCAGATGATCCACACTGGACAATGGCCCTATGAGTGTGGGGAGTGTGGGAAGGGCTTCAGCCACAGATCCACCCTTGTGACCCACCAACACATCCACAGTGGGGAGAGGCCCTATGAGTGTCCCAAGTGTCAGAAGAGGTTTCAGATCAGCTCCCATCTCATCCACCACCAGCAGATTCACACCGAGGGGAGGCCCTTCTGCTGCCCTGATGATGGGAAAGGGCTTCACACATAACTCCACCCTTGTCACCCACTGGCACATCCACACCAGCAAGAAGCCGTATGAGTTTGGGGAATGTGGGATAAGCTCCAGCTGCAGCTCTCACTTGATCCATCACCAGAGAATCCTCACTGGGGAGAGGATTCCCCACAAGTGTGGGGAATGTGAGATGACCTTCAGTTGGAGGTCCCAGCAGATCGTCCACCAAATGATCTACACTGGGGAGAGGCCCTACGAGTGTCCTGAGTGTAGGAAGAGGTTTCAGATCAGCTCCCATCTTCTCCAGCACCAATGGATTCACATGGATGAGAGGCCCTTCCGTTGCCCCGACTGTGGGAAGGGCTTCAAGCACAATTCCCACCTCATCACCCACAAGCACATCCACACTGGGGAGAGGCCCTACGAGTGTCCCCAGTGTGGGAAGAGCTTCTCCAGCAGCTCTCACTTGACCAGACACCAACGGAGGCACCGGTAAGGGAAGTCCTTCAAATGCCCCGACTGCAAGAAGAGCTTTGTGCACTGCTCAAACTTCATCCCCCATGTGAGGACCCATGTTGGTCAGAGCCCTGCTGATCCACATTCCCTGTGATCCATGTTAGGAAGACAGATGGCTGGTTATCCTTTTGGTTTGGCCCTAATTTTCTTGAGAATTATCTTCTTTCCTTAAAACCATATAAAATAGGACTAAAAAGAAAGAAATTGATCAGAGATGTTTTAAGTCCCACCATTTCACAGGTATTTCAGGGGGAATTTAGGTTTGGGGACATATTCTGGAAGATTTGTGGGTTCTTCTCTGGCAGAAGCTTTGTCCACCTTCCTGGCACAGGGTGCTTCTTTCCTCCTCAGAGCGTCCTGGGCTGCATATGGAGCCTCTCACCCTGTGGGATCTCTTGGGCTTTTCCTCCCTGTTGGATTCTTTCAGGTAGTGTTCTCCATCTCTTTGCATTCCAAGAGCCAAGAGGGATCAATCTGTTGCCTCAAAATCACTCAGTCCCACTGAAAACAACTAAATCTTACCCTAAAAAGGTTCAGTTGCACCTTATCATGCCTTGTTCCCACCTCAGAAAAATTCAGTCCATGCTGAAATTACTCAATTCCACAGCCTCCAGTGTGAGATGGGATTAGAGGGAGATGGGAAGAAATGGGATCCAAATGTGAGGGTGTGGGATCAGGTTTCTGTGGGGCTGGGGGGTTGGGACATATTTAATAGGAAATAAAACTTTTAGAATTACTGATTTCTGTCCCATTCATTTTCAGTCAGTTCCAGTTTGTTTTTCAGAGTGCCACCTTCTCAGCTTATTGTGTTTGTGTCCTCCTTTCTCTCCTGCCTCTCTTTGCCTGCTCTGTTTCTCTTTCAGTGACTCTCTTGACCCAGGGCAGCTCCCAGCAAAGACCCTGCCCTGATTTCATTCCCAATCCACGAGCTACAACAACCATGGATGAAGTTATGAAGGCTGGCAGTGAAATGTCACTGTAAGATCTTGCTCCACTTGGCTTTTGGCTCCTTCTTAAGAGCTTTGCCTTCAGAGGCAGGAACATCTTTTCCTGGCTGGGAACTGGAATTCCAGCCCCTGGGAGTGTGTGTCGTGGATCCCAGAAGGGCATTCCTGAGGCTCCCAGGGAGCTGCTCCTGCCGTGCCTCCCAAGGAGCTGTGCAGGGCCAGGGGACAAGATCCAGCAGCTCTGTTGGTTCTGCAGTGCCACAACAGCCCCTGGTTCCATGAGTTTCCCTACTGCCAACAGTGGTTCCTTGGTTCCCATGATGCCCTGCTGTGTCACCATGGATATTTGGTGCCATGAAGTTCTTCAGTGGCACAATGGCCTCCCTCGCTCCATGAGCTTCTACAGTGTCGAAATGGCCTCCTTGGATGGGCAGTGTCACCATGGACCATTGGCTCCATGCAGCCCTGCTGGGTCACCATGGACTCCTTGGTTCCATGAAGTTCTGGGGCTGTCTCCATGGTCTCCTTGGATCCACAGTGTCACAATGGACAACTGGATCCACGTGGCCCTGCTGTGTCACCATGGTCCCTTGGTTCCATGGGACCCCGCGTCAGAATTGAATCCTTGCTTCCACGTCACCCCCTCAGTGTCAAAATGGCCCCTTCATTCCATGAGGAACACAAAAGTTTTGTAGAAAAATTGAGCAAATCCTGCTGAACACACCTGGGAACATCTGTTTGCATTCAAGAGAGAGGTTAAAGGTGAGGATGGCACCAGCAGCTTCCATCTGCAACAGAGATCCAGGGAAAGGACAGGGATAGAGAATTCAGCTGGAATACTCAGAGAATTCTGCTTCCAGAGATAATTTCTGCTCACACTGTCCCTTGGAGAAAGGTGACACCTTTCCAGGCAGCCTGTACTGAGCAGGTGGTTCCTGAGTGGTGTTTGTTGTTCAGGAAACCTGCTCTGGCTTTTCCATTCTTTCCTTCCCAACAGGAAAACTTCTCCTGGGCCTGTGTGCAGGCAGAGCCCTGATGAGAGCAGGTGGGACATGGTGCAATGGGCTGGACATGGAGCTGCAGAGCTCAGGGGACAAGGTTCTGCTGCAGGGCACAGGGATATCAGTGGCAGGTGGGCCCTGACAGATATGGTGAGGCTGGGGGTGAGGAGCAGCTTGTCCAAACAGGGTCAGCCCTCAAGGGGCTCATTCTTCTCTGTGCCCAGACCTCCTAAAAAGACATTCAGCATCAAGGTTACCTGGGGAATGCTTCTATCAGCTCTTCTCTGATCTGGAAAATAAAAATACACACTTGATTAATAAAAATGCCATGAGGTGCACTTTGAAATCTTTCTCCTTAATGGAACAACAAACTGGCTCCAATCAACTGCACAAGCCCTGCACACTTGAAGACCACTGAAGGAAGGGAAAGAGCCCCTGAGGGCTTTCTCTATTTTATTGAGCCCCACAGCGGTTTAGGGGCTGAGTCCAGGACCCTCAGGTGCTGAGAGAAGGCTGAAGAAACTGCTCAAGGAGTCGGAAGCAAAACTCCAAGTCCCTTGGAGCATCACTGGGCCCCACTGAGGGCAGGGAGTGCCAAAAGCTCCCCAGGGACTCCTGAGAGCAGATCCTTGAGGCCAGGATTGCAGGGAGCCAAAGGCTCTGAGCAGGGAACTGCAATGCTGAGCAAGGCCTGGGCTGGTTGGGGGAAGCAGAAAGGCCAAGCCCTGAGCCCAGCCTGGGACAGCAGGGCCTGTCCCTCATGAGTGGCTTGGGGCTGTTTGTGGGGCAGTGGGATGTGAGGGGCAGCAAGGACAAATGTCATAAACCTGTGTGACACTGCAGATCCTCATGGAACCAATGGGCCAGTGGGACACAGTGGGAAGTTGTGGAACCAAGGGGATCATTGTGGCACTGTTGGGGCCCATGGAACCAAGGGGCCAGTGGGACACTGTGGGGCCTCATGGAAACAAGAGGCCATTGTGAGCCTGCAGGGCTGGAACACCCCAGAACACTGAAATGCTGGGGGTAACCAAAGGTTCCTTCCCTTGAGTTTGGTGCACATGAGAAACACCAACCAGATATTCTCAACATCGCCAGATGCAAAGAATATTCTTGCTAGGAAGGGACTTAAAATGATCATCAAGTCCAGCTCTTAAGTGAATGGCCCACACAGCGATTGAACTCACAGCCTTGGTGATATCAGCACCATGCTCTAACCAACTGTGCTGACATCAAAATTACACCAAATTTTACTGGCAAAATACAGACAGTCAAGTAACTTTGGCAAAGTTTTAATACAACACCCACTTCAACATGAAACTCTTATTGTACCATTAACTTAGCCATTTAACCTAAAAACCTTTAACCCTTAAGAGGTTACCCAAAAATGTTCCAGGTAAGTAGGATTAGAAGGAGAAGAAATAGAGAATAACAGAAAGACAGTGTTGTCACATTATGTCCCAGTACAAGCTGGTTTGTACTGCGCAAATAATTCATTTATAAATAAGAAACCCAGCTGGCTCCATAAAACCAACCCCTGTGTTGACTGACAGCGGTCAGTCAACCTCAACTAATTACAGAACCTCAACTAATTACATTGCATCCTAAGCTGCAGACGTCTCACTGGTCCAGGAGCTGGGCAGTGTAAAAGATACGACCAATGGGCTATCCAGACCGCATTTTTCATACCTCTCTTTATAAATAGGAGCTGGAGGAATAAATGCTCTCTGTTGACGCATGGACATTGGGTGAGTGGTTGTCTTTGTTGCCAATCCACTCTGCTCCACAATCACAAGACAGACAGTCTATAGAAAGACATGCACATACGTACCAACTTCTCATGCAACCATGGGTCAGCTGTGAGAATGCAGGTCCAAGGACACCATGGTGACACTATGGAACCTCAAGGAACCATGGCTCAATTGTGACAATGCAGGTCCAGGGACACCATGGTGACACTACAGATCCTCATGGAGCCAACGGGGCCATGGTGTCCAGGTTTAGAGCAAATTTGGGGGAGAATCCCCCAAAGGAGCTCCGGTGGGAAAAGCAGATCCAATCAGCCCCTCCCCCCAACTGGTCCGGGAGGAAAAAATACCTCCTTGGAGAAAGGTGGAAAAGGACTGTTTATTAAACAATAAGACCAAAACAATATCAAAACAATGAGACCCCTTGCCACTCTAAAAGAGATGACAAACTGAGAAAACCCCGGGTTCAAGCAGCAGCTCACTCAGTCTCTGATCAGTCCCTCCGGTGCTGGAATTGTCGCAGGCCAGGCCTGGCCCGGTGGGCCACAGCTGCAGCTGCCGGTGCTCTTCTGGGTGTTCAGTCCAGAGCAGTTTCAAGAGGTCCAAAGAAAAAGGAAAAAAAACAGTCCAGGGAACTTCTTTGCCTCAGCTAGCTAACACTAACTAAAAAGCAAAAGAAGAACTCCCTGCCCCGCTGTCCGTCCGCAGACAACACAGTCCAGGAGCAGGAATGTGGAGGAGTGAGTGCAGTGTCTGAAAACAAACTGCGCGCTTCTTCTCTCCCCCTCCTTCACTCTCTGTAACACTCTTAAAGGTACAAAACTTATTATTATTCGACATAAACAGAATGATACGATTGGGGATAAAAGCATCATATAGTCAACCCAGGACACATGGTGACACTGTGGAGCCCCATGGAACTGAGGAATCCATTGTGACTGATAGGCAAGATGTCTTTACAGACAATTTGATGGGTGAATGTAGGGGTATTAACATCCTTGAATTGGGTCTTAATGTTTCTACTAACTTCAAGCAACAGGTTTATTACAGAGCCCAGATGGCTCGGCTTCTGAAACAGGTGAATGGGTTTGCATGAGCTTGAGTTAATGAACTTTGGGTTAAAATGACGAGTTCAAGAGGGGAATATGGGGTTGGGGATTCAGGAAGGCTGTACCTTCCTCATACCTCAACCAATAGGGAATAGAAGAGGGCAACATGCAGCCAGGAGCTTAGGATAAAAAGAGGCTACACCCTCTGAAACCTCAAAAGAGAAAACCCTGTGGGCATGTGCCCTGGTGGATTCTCTCCCTTTATTCCATTAAAGTTGAAGGACTCTTCTCTCTCCTTTATGGACACTGGCTTTTCATAGTGTGATTTTCCGTACATGACACTCTGGAACATCACACAACCAAGGAGCCATTGTGACACATCAAGGCCCTGTTGGAACAGAAAAACCATTGCTGACAGTACAGAACTCATGGAAAGGCGCCATTGGAACAATGCAGATCCAAGGACACCATGGTGACACTATGGAACCTCATGGAATCAGAGAGACCATTGTGACACTCTGGTACCTCAGAGAATCAGGGGGACCATTACGAAATTCAGGACCCCTGTAGAACCAAGGGTCAAGGATGAAGCTGTGGGGCCCATAGAACCAAGGAGCCATTGGGACACAGCGCGGCCGCAGGGAGCCGAGGGGCCATGGTGACATTGCAAGGGCTCAGGGAAGCATGGGGCTATTGTGACACTACAGAAGAAAGGAGAACAATGTGACACTCCAGGGCCTCGTGGAACCAAGGAGACCATTGTGACACTGTGGGACCCCATGGAACCCAAGGGGTCAGGGAACAAGGCGACAGGGAACAGGTATGGCTGGTTTGGCCACCCAGAGGCTGCTGGACAGGTCTGGCTGACTTTGGCATGTCAAGGCTGCTTCTCCTCTGCCCCTGAAGCACTGGGACTCTGGGCTTTCCTTTCTATGGGAGAGAATTGTCCTTCCCCTCCAGGAGCTCATGGTCAAAACTGGGATTCCTCCCCCAAATTTTCTTATATGCAAAGATTGTTCCCAGATGAAATCTGCCAGGAGAGACACATCTGGCTGCCTTGGCCACCCAGGGGCCACCTCTCATCTGCCTTTAAAACACTGGGACCATGTGCTTTTCTTTCTTATGGGAAAAAACCATCCATCTCGACTAGGTGCCCATGGCCAAAACTGAGAATCTGCCTCCAGAATTCCCCATATCCAAGGATAGCTCCCAGACAAAAGCTGCCAGGACTGATAAGTCTGGCTGGCCTTGGCTTTCTGAGGGCTGACAATCATCTGCCTCTGAAACACTGGAGCTTTGTGCTTTCCTTCCTAATGAAAAGGACTTGTCTTCCTGTCCAGGCACTCATAGCCAAAACTGAGATTCCACCTCCAAAATGCCCTATGTCCAAGGAGAGTCCCAAGATGAAAGGTGCCAGGACAGACAGGTCTGGCTGTGTTGGCCTAAGGGTGGCCACCTCTCATCTTCTTCAAAACCACTTAGACTTGGCATTTTTTTTTCCTATTGGTAAAAACCATCCATCCTGACCCGGTGCCCATAGCCAAACCTGGAATTCTACCTCCAAAACTCCGTACATCCAAGGATTGCTCCCAAATGAAAGCTAGACAGGTCTAGCTGCCCTTGCCACTTGGGAGCTGTCCCTCACCTGCCTCAAAACACTGTGGCTCAATGCTTTCCTTCCTATGGAAAAGAACCATCCTTCTTCTCAAGGAATCCAAAGTCAAAATTGAGATTTCTCCTCTGAAATTCCAAATATCCAAGCACTCCTCTATGACAAAAGCTGCCATAACAATCAGGTCTGGCTGGCTTGGGAGCCAGGACAGGAGCCACCTGTCTCCTCTTCTGCCTTTGAAACACTTGGGCTCCGTGCTTTCCTTCCTCTGAAAAAGAACTGTCATTCTTATCTACAAAGAAATGGCCAAAATTGGGATTCCACCTCCCAAATTCCCTATATCCAAGAGTTACTTTCATACAAAAGCAACTAGAACAGAGAGGTCTGGCTGACTTAGGCCTCTGATGGCCACCTTTCGTTTGCCCCTCAAATATTGGTGTTCCCTGCTTTCCTTCCTATGTAAAAGAACCACGCTTCTCCTCCAGGTGCCCATGTCTGAAATTGGGATTCCACCTCCAAAATTCTGTATATCCAAGGGTTGCTCCCAGGTAAATCTGTCAGTACCATCAAGTCTGGCTGGCCTTGGCCTCTGGTGGATGCCCCTGCAACACTGGGGTTGGGTTCTTTCTTTCCCATGGAGATCCCTGGGACACTGTGGGGACCTCATGGAACCAAGGGGATCATTGTGGCACCACTGGAGCCCATGGAACCAAGGGGATCATGGTGGCACCACTGGAGCCCATGGAACCAAGGGGCCATGGTGACACATCGGAGCTTCATGGAACACAGAGACCATTATGACTCTGTGGGGCCTGATGGAACCATGGAGACCATTGCGATCCTTCAGGGCCTCGTGTCACCAAGGGGGTATTATGACACCTCAGGTCCTCATGGAAGCAAGGGACCACTGGGACACTGTGGGGCCCCATGGAACCAAGGGAACAGGGAGCAGGTCTGGCTGCAAGCACTGAGCCCAGCTGGGGTCAGGGAACCATCTGCAGGCCCCAGGTGAGATATGAACTCTTTCAGTGCTTCCATCCTCCCTCCAGTGAGAGAAAAGGACAAAGTGCAGGCACATAGAGGAGCAACATGAAGACACCAAGGTCATGAAGAGGAAGTCGAGTCCCAGATGGGAGGGATGAGGAGATGTCCTGATCTTGGGGCTGAAATCCTCTTGTAAAGCCATGGAGAAGGATGTAACTGATACATCAGACTCTCCTTTTCCCTGTATCGCATTGAAAAGTACGAGGAAATTACTTGTTCAGCAAAGGCCTCCATGCTAAAGTAGCAAATGTCAAAGTAGCTGTGATCCCATGAGAAGTTTGAACATGGAAAAAGGGAAGTGTGATGAGATCCTGTGCCTTCACAGAGAGAAGAAAAAGATGTCCTCAGAGATGAAGATGATTTCAGAAATAGATGAAGAGAATCTTTGCTCTTACACAGCTTATCTTTTAACTAATACCCCATAAGTTGACATGGCCCGTAAACACAACTGTAAAAGAGCTTTGAACAACTGGGAGGGATGTCAGAATTGTAGATTTTTCTGGGCAGTTGCTATTCATGGAAATTGAGAGCGACAAGAGAAGTGTCTCTTCTGGAGAAGTCTCCATAGCATGAAAGAGAGACTCCTCTCCTTAAGTGAACTCAAGAAAGACTATTCTAGTTGGGGTAAACTGACTGAAAATTCTAGGTTTGTCTCTTTATATTGTCATTAAGAAAGAAAAGGTTGTAGGGAGAGGAGAAGTTTTCTGAAAGTTTTGTTCCTATTACTCTTTCTTTTAGTTGCTATTAATGAACTTTTCCTTATACCCTCTTAAAGTTTTGAGCCTGCTTTGGCATTCTCCTAATCTTATCACACAGGAGGAAATGAGTAAGTATATTCTAGTGAGTGCACTGGTAATTAGCCAACACTGAACCCACAACAATAAATGCTGCATGCTCCAAGAAATCTCAAATTGGTGAACCAAAACCACTACAGAAATATTTCTGATGAACTGCACTAGAGCAGAGGGAAATAAAGGCAGAGCCATGGTTTCTCAGGACTTGTTTGATCCTAAAAACCCCTATGGTGCATTTGGAGCTGAGCCGTGGAATCTCAGGGCCTGAGAGGAGATTGCACAAACCTTTCCAGGAGTCAAAGTCAGAAGAAAACCCCAAAGTGTCTCAAATCATGGATGCGTCTGACTGAGGTCCATCTGCTACACAGGCTCCTCATGGACTCCTTGGAGGTGAGAAGTAGAGGCCAGATGGCACAAAAACTTCTCAGAGATTCAGTGTGGAAAGGGAAATCCAGAGTACCTTAAAAATCTTGAGTATCTCAAAGTATTAATGAGCCCCACTACATGTCAGTACAAAGCTCTCAAGGGACTCGTTAAAGCAGATAATTACGGCCATGATTGCAACAACCTCTCTTAGAGTCTGTATCAGAAGGGAAACATCAAGTACCCTAAAATAACTGAAGTAACTTGAAGCATTAATGAGCCCACTGAATGTTGTTACTGACAAAGCCTCTCCAGGGACTCATTACAGCAGATAATTGGAGGCCATGATTGCACAAACCTCTCAGAGACTCCAAGGCAAAAGCCAAACCCAAAGTCCTTTGAAAAACTCTGTGAGCATTAAGGAGCCCCCAGGGCCATTGCTGAGCAAGGCTCCCCAGGGACTCCTTCCAGCAGATCCTTGAGGCCACTGGGATGTGGGCTAGGGGGGAATGCTGAAGGCAGGACAAGGGGCTGACAGTGCCCAGCCTGGCTGGGGCTGCGCCAGGAGGCCCCAGTGCCTCAGGACAAGGTGTCTCCTCACAGCCCTTGGTGGCACAGACTCTGCTGTGCCCCAGGGCACCAAGATTTGGCTTCTCTTTGTCCCCACCTGTCAGCACTGCCTCCAGTTCTCTGCTCTGCCTGGGGTCTGGGGACACTTTCTCAGGCATGTCCCTCAGTGGGACCCATTAAAAGTCCAAGAAAGTTTTGAGTTGGATCCTGGCTTGGAGTTCTGGAGAGATTTCTTCAGCTCCCTCTCAGGGACTGATGTTCAGGGCCTGAGCACAAAGCCCCAGAGGCTCGTTAAAGTCTTTGTGCTGGGTCTGTGCTGCTGAGCTGGGCTGGGCTCCTGGCACAGAGGCAGCTCCTGGTAACCAAGAAGAGCTTCAAAAGCACATTTCTCTTGATGAGCAGCTCTTCTGCCAGCCCAGCAGGGCCGGGGCACTGCCTGCAGCCACCCTGGGCACAGCACAGAGGCACAGAGAGCTTCAATCAGTCAGGGCTGGGAAGGTGCTGAGAAGTGCCTGGAGCAGAATCACTGCCAGCCCTTGGCACAGGAACCTCTGGCTGCAGGACAATGCAGCTGCAGCTCCTGGAGCCATCTCCTGAAGCTGGAACATCCCAATGCCTACAGACCTTGTGAGTACAACTCTGAGTATTTTTGGTGCAGGGGAGGTGAAATGCTCATCAAACTCTGATATGCTGAGGGGTTCTAATCAGTCATAGAATATTTCCAAGTCAAGGATTTTAACAAAAATGAGAAAATTTCTTAAGACTTTGAAATCAGTTTCCTGCTTTTGGAGAATGGCAGGGAGGGAGGATAAATATTAAAGGTAGGTTATGAATTATTAATTATGAATTTTGACAAGTGTCTGAGGCATCTGAAACTGTTACTTTTGGTGATTGTAGGGTCACAGGAGATCCCTAATGTGCTTTCAGCCTTTCTGTCCATGGACAGCACCAGCATCACTTTTGCTGGAGCCATCAGGCTCAGTCTGAGCTCTCCTTTCTCCAAGCTACAAACAGAACCTGCCCCCAGGCAGTGCCCTGCAAACAGCCAGGGTTCTGTCTGGCCAAGGAGAGGGCACAGAGATTTGGGGTCTGTGAGTGCTGGCATGGAGAGATCAGGCACAGGGAAACACCTGCAGAAGGGAAATCTCCAGGAAGCAGAGAAAAGATTGGGCAATGAGAGGAAACAAAAACCAGCAATGCTGTGGCAGGGAGAGTTTAAAGATGTCCACAGGATCCCCTCCAGTGCAGCCCCTCCCTCTGAACAAGCCCACTCCCTCAGGTCCCCCAAGCCAAGCCTCTGCCCTCAGGGCTGGGGCTCCAAGGCGTGCAGCCCCTCCTGTGCAGGCAGAGCTGCAGCAGAGCCGTGGGGCAGCTCTGCAGCCCCGGGCCCAGTTCCCTCTGCAGAGCACAGGGCTGGGAGCAGCTGCCCTGCACTGGGGGCTCTGGCAGGGGGCACAGCTGGCTCAGGGTGACGCTGTCCCCAGTGCCCGGCTCTGGGCAATGCTGGCAGTGCAGCCAGGGAAGGAGCCGCATCTCCCTTCACCCAATGCCATCTTAAGGACACTTGGAAGTCTCCCTGAGATTTCAATCCAAGCGAGGAGCTTCAATCCAGGGTGCAAACCTGTCCTAGAGCCTCTCTGTGTTATCTGAAAGCCCCAGGATGAGGCACAGAAGTTCTAGGTTGAGAAAATGCCGTTGGGTTGGTGAAATGAGCCCTGTATGCCCTTGGGTGCAAATGTGGGGCTGAGATTCTAAGAAGGGGATGGACATTTGGTGGACTGTGGGGGATCCATATGCTCTCAGCATTATCAGGATGGTTTTTAAAGGAAACATCAGAGCATTATCATCCTGTGTCTGAGAATGCTGAAAGCCCACAAAACCTGGGACATGACTTGGAGACAGACCACCTCCTCTCACTCTCCACTCACCACCTTGCTTCAGACAACTCACTCTGTTCTCCCTGATGGCAGCAGAAATGCTGAGAGTTTCTGACATCCAAAAATAGTCAGCAGGAGAAGGGAAGAGGAGTATAAAAAACTCTAGAATATTTAAACAGACTTTCCCATTCCTGACGGTGCAGATGTTAACATGGCCTTCTGTGTTAAAAGGGTTTCAAAGTGGAACATGAGGACAGGTCCCTGTCCTCCTCCCACATCTGCATAGCAATGTTGAATTATAAAAACACTGTATGTAGTTGCCCTGAACCTGAAGTCTCACTAAGGCACCAACAGTCAAGGCTCCCCATTAGGAGCTGAAGGAAAATCTGCTAGAAAATCAAATGGGTGTCAGAGGGTTACAGGAGAAGGGTCTGTAGGAAAAGGCTTTGATTTTGCTGGAAGAAGTTCCTCCTAACCTGTCACTGACTTTTCTCCATGAACAGCTCCCCAAGTACATCCTCAGCAAATGTCCAACAGCAGCTCCATCAGGCACTTCCTCCTGCTGGCATTGGCAGACACGCGGCAGCTGCAGCTCCTGCACTTCTGCCTCTTGCTGGGCATCTCCCTGGCTGCCCTCCTGGGCAACGGCCTCATCATCAGCGCCGTAGCCTGCGGCCACCACCTGCACACGCCCATGTTCTTCTTCCTGCTCAACCTGGCCCTCAGCGACCTGGGCTTCATCTGCACCACTGTCCCCAAAGCCATGCACAATTCCCTCTGGGACACCAGAACCATCTCCTACACTGGATGTGCTGCTCAGCTCTTTTTCTTTCTGTTCTTCATTGGAGCAGAGTTTTATCTGCTGACCATCATGTGCTATGACCGCTACGTGTCCATCTGCAAACCCCTGCACTACGGGACCCTCCTGGGCAGCAGAGCTTGCGCTCACATGGCAGCAGCTGCCTGGGCCAGTGCCTTTCTCTATTCACTGCTGCACACAGCCAATACATTTTCCCTGCCCCTGTGCCATAGCAATGCCCTGGGCCAGTTCTTCTGCGAAATCCCCCAGATCCTCAAGCTCTCCTGCTCCAAATCCTGTCTCAGGGAACTTGGGCTCATTGCTGTAAGTGCCTGTTTGGTATTTGGCTGTTTTGTGCTCATTGTTTTCTCTTATGTGAAGATCTTCAGGGTTGTGCTAAGGATCCCGTCTGAGCAGGGACGGCACAAAGCCTTTTCCACCTGCCTTCCTCACCTGGCTGTGGTCTCTCTGTACCTCAGCACTTCAGTGTTTGCTCACCTGAAGCCCCCCTCCATGTCCTCCCCATCCTTGGATCTGGCCCTGTCAGTTCTGTACTCGGTGGTGCCTCCAGCCCTGAACCCCCTCATCTACAGCCTGAGAAACCAGGAGCTCAAGGCTTCTGTGTGGAGACTGATGGCTGGATGCATTCAGAAACATTAAACTGCTGGCCAATTTCTGCCAATCACTTGTAATAAAAGTCATCTTATTGATGGTTTGATTGTGGATTTTTTTCCTTTATATTAGTTTTATCATATTGTCCTCAAAGAAACGTCATTGTTTGAGCAATTCCTCATTTTGTTTCTCTCCACGTTCCCTGTGGTCACAGACTGTGTCAATGATGAGTTATGTTCTTGGTGGCTTTCTAGGAACTAAAGGATCTCCCAGCAGAGTTTTCTGCAGAGATGCCCTTTTGTTGCCTTCTCTGGAGCTGCAGCAGCAATGTCTGTGTGCAGAGCTGGGGCAGATCAGTGCTGGCACAGCAGCTGTGCCCAGCACCAGCAGCACTTGATGTTGCCAGTGCTGCTGCCGTGGCCCTGCCCCGCTGCCCTGCTGCCCCTGGTGTTGATGCAGGGCCTGAGTGCTCTCGGGGCCAGGCACAGTCCTGGGGGTGCCAGTGCTGGGGCTGCAGCAGGGAAAGGCCATGGGCACTGCTGGGGCAGCGCTGACGCCTCAGGCCAGGGCCTGGGGGCTCCAGGCTCCTTGCCCAGGCTCTCTCAAGAACACAGCCAGGCCAATGCTCAGCACAGAAAAGCCCGTGAGCAGCCCCAGGCTGGCTGCGGGCAGGCTGGGGGCAAACAGCATGGCTGGGGCTCTGCAAGGGCCCTGGGGCAGACAGGAAGGAGCAGCAGAGCAGGGGCTGATCCATCCCCAGTGCGCTGCACAGCCCAGGGCAGCGTCCCAGAGTGTCCTGATGGAGCTGCCAACAACATCCCCCCTCTGCAGCCCTGGCCTCTCCCCCAGCTTAAACAGGCGCCCCATCCTTGCAGGCACAGACGCGGCAGCACTGGCTCAGCACCCACTGTTTGCATTCCACACAGCAGGGGCAGCACCCCCATGCTGTTGGTGTGGGGACATGAACCTGAAGGAGCACAAATGCCCTCAGCCCCTGGGGCCAGCAAGGGTTGGGGGACACCAGGGAAACCACTCAGCTTTGTCCTGGCCTCTGCAGTCAGCCAGAAAGTTTGTTCCCATCAGCTGGGAGCTTCCTGTCCCACTGCAGACGCTGTTGCTCAGAGCCACGGCTGCCTGGCAGCCACCCCTAAACTGCCCTGAGCATTTCCTTTGCTTCACATTTGCCTTCTTTATACCCCCTGCTTCACATTTCTTCTTATTGCCCACTCCAGGGGGCCCACAACTGGACACAGCACTCGAGGTGCTGCCCAACCATTGCTGAGTACAGGGGAAGAATCCCTGCCCTGCTCCTGCTGGCTACACCATTCCTGATGCAGGCCAGGAGCCATTGGCCTTCTTGCCCACCTGGGCACACTGCTGCCTCATGTCCAGCCTGCTGTCCATCAGTCCCTGCAGGTCCCTTTCTGCCTGGCTGCTGTCCAGCCACTCTGTCCCTAGCCTGTAGCACTGCAGGGCTTGTTTTGGCCAAAGTGCAGAACCCAGCACTTGGTCTTCCTAAACCTCACCTTTTTGGATTGGGCCCCTGGATCCACTCTGTCCCAGGCACTGTGCAGAGCCCTCCAACCCTCCAGCAGATCAACACTCACACCCAGTTTGGTGACATCTGCAAAGATGTCCTTGGTTCCATGGGGCCCCTCAGTGTCACAAAGGCCTCTTGGTCACATCAGGCCCTGCACTGTCACACTGGTCTCCTTGGATCCATGTGACCATGCAGAGCAAATGGTGTCCTTGGTTCCATGGGGCCCGAAATATGACAATGGTCTCCTTGGTTCCATGGGGCTACACAGTGTGACAATGTTCTCGTTGGTGCTGCAGTTTCACAGGAGCCCCTTGGTTCCATGGGCCCCCACAGTGTCAGAAAGGCCCCTTTGTTCCACTGGGCCGTGGAGTGTCCCAATGGTCTCCTTGATTTTGCAGTGTCAAAATGGTGAAACCCCTTGGTTATACAAGGCCCTGCAGTGTCACAATGGCCTCTGTGGTGCCACGAGGACCCAGAGTTTCATGATGCACTCCCTGGCTCCATTTGGCCCCAGAGCACCACAGTGGACCCCTGGTTCTGTGGGCCTGCACGGTGTCACCATGGTCCTCTTAGTTCCATGAGGCCCTGCAGTATCACAATGGCCCCAGTGTCCCCCAGTTATCACAGAATGACAGAATCAAATAGGCTGGAAAAGACCTTTGGGATCATCAGGCCCAACCAGTACCCTAATACTGCCTTGTCACCCAGATTATGGCACTAAGTGCCACTGGAGAGGGACAGTGACTCTGCCACCTCTCCCCTGGCCAGCCCATTCCAATGCCCACTCACCCTTTCTGTGAAGAACCTCTTCCTATTGTCCAGCCTTAACCTCGCCTGGTGCAGCTTAAGGCTGTGTCTTCTTGTCCTGCCCTCCAGCAGATCCACACTCACACCCAGCTTGGTGCCATCTGCAATTTGTGAATGGTGGACTTGATCCCCTCACCCAGATCATCAGTGAAGATATTCAACAGGACTGGGCCCAACACAGATCCCTGGGGACACCACCAGTGCCTGGACACCAGTGGGGTGCAGCACCATCCCCTCCACTCTCTGGGCCCAGCCTCCATCCAGCTCTTTACCCTGGGAAGGGTGAACATATCCAAGCCATGGGCTGCAGTTTTTCCAGGGAATTCTGTGGCTCGTGGTTTTAAAGGCTTTGAAGTCCAGGCACACAACATCCACAGCCTTTCCTGCATCCATAGGTGGGTCACCTGGTCATAAAAGGAGATCAGGTTGGTCAGGCAGGACCAGCCACCCCTAAATCCACGCTGGCTGGCTCTGATCCCTCGGCCATCCTGTGGGTGGCCAGTAATGGCACTCAGGGTGATCTGTTCCATAACCTTGCTGGGCACCCAGGTCAGGCTGACAGGCCTGGAGTTCTCCAGATCCTCCTTCCAGCCCTTCTTGGGGATTGGCTCACACTGGCACCTCCAGTGCTCTGGGACCTCCCTGCTGAGCCAGCACTGATGGCAAATGATGGAGAGCAGCTTGGGGAGATCATCCACAGCTCCCTCATCCCCCTGGGATGGATCCATGGATCCCATCTGATCCCACACACCTGTGAGCATCTGAGTGGCTCAGCAGGTCACCAGCTGCTTCCTCCTGGATTACAGGGGGCTGTTCTGCTCCCTGTGCCCATCTACCAGCTCAGCAGAGCACTTGTCCTGAGGACAGCCTGTCCTAATATTGAAAATTGACACAAGATATTAAGTAGCTTAGTCTTTTACTTATCTTCAGTTACTCTGTTCTCAACTGCAATCAATAAAGGGTTGTGATTCTCCTTCTCCCTCCTTTTGCTATAAACTTTTTATAAAAACATTTTTTATTCTTCTTACAGAAACCGCCAGGTTAAGTTCTAATTGAGCTTTCACCTCTCAACTTTTCTTCCTGCATAACCTAACAATATCCTTAAACACTTCCTGAGTTGCTGGCCCTTTTTCCCTGAGTTCCTACAAAAACTCCATGCCCTGCCAGGCCAGTCATTTTTGTCACTAGCTCATCTTTTGCCACACTGGGACAGGCTGCTCCTTCCTCCTTAAGATGATTTTCTAGAAATGTGTCCATCCTTCCTGGATCCCTTGGTTTTTAAGGCCTGTGTCCCCTAAAAATGTCAGTACCAGATTTAGTACTCCACATACTCCTAAATAGATCAAAGTCTGCCCTTCCGAATTCCAGTGCAGAAGTTTTGTTGCTGCCCCTCCTTCTTTCACAGAAGATTGAACACTTGATTATTTCATGGTCACTGTGCCCCAGGCTGCCTCCGAGCCCCACATCTGCCACCAGCCCTTCTCTGTTTGTGAACAGCAGGAGACAGAGCTTTCCTTGGCAGTGGGACTGTTACCAAAAATTTAGTAAAACAGAAAACTCCTTAACATCAATGTAGCATTAAGAAGCAGCATTCTTCATTCAGCTGGATGCACAAGGGATAGATCCTCCCAAAGCTGTGCATGCTGAGTACAGGAAAGTTGCTGTTTCTATTCTGTATTTTGCACACATATTCATTGATTGTCCTAGACTAGACATACATATGATAATAATTTCCCCAAAATCAATAACATATTACCCCTCCCCTTTATCCATGTGTTCTTCCAGACCCTGGGGGTCTCTCTGGTGGTCCCTGGTGGTCGTGGACCCCAATGTTCCTGTGGGCCTGGCTGAGCTGGCAGGACACTGAGGCTGGTGAGCTTCCAGTTGCCCTTCTCACACAATGGGCATTGTGTGGTTTCCATAGGCCTGGGGTTGTGGAGAACAAGCTCCAGGTGTGAGTTCACCTGGCGGAGACAATTTATCATCTGGTTACATGAGGTCACAGATTGGGCTATGACATCATAGACTGCCTCTGTGACATTACACAGCCAGCTGTGACATCACAGATAGGCTGTTCCATCACAGACCATCTGTGGGGCATTGGAGAATGGGCTGTGACATCCCAGAGGGGCTGTGTGACATCCCAGCAGGGCTGTGTCAGGTTACTGGGTTGGTCACTCTGCCCCAGCTCCCCCTCACAGTTTCTCCCAACAAGTCCAATGCTGCCCATGCCCAGCAGGGTCCCTGTCCCCCGGCATCCCCCCGGCCCACCTGGAGCCACAGCCTCCACCAAAGGATGTTCAACAGGATCCACCCCAGAGCCTGACATGGGGACAAGGGGCCAGGGCTGTGTGACCAGGACATCAAGGACGTGGATTATCCAGGTCACTGTGGCCTGGGTTGGGTTGCCCATGGCAGGAAAGATGTCTGGCAACTGGAGCAGGGTCTGGGAAGGGCCTTCAAGGTGGGGCTGGAGCCCTTGGGCTGTGAGCAGAGGCTGAGGGAGCTGGGCTTGTCCAGCCCGGAGAAGGGAAGGCTGAGGGGCTCCTCATCCCAGCCTGGCAGTGCCAGTGAGGAGGGGATGGAGAACACAGAGCCAGCCAGTGGGGCTGGTGGGAGACAAAAGCCAATGGGTGGAAGGGGAAAGAGGAGAGATCAGCCAGGACAGGAGGAGATGAAATGAGTCAGGCTGGTTTCAGCATTTCCTCAACACCAAGAGCAGCCTGACCTCCCTTTCTCCATCCCCCACTGACAGATTTGCAAATCAGGAATCGTTCGAGCTGTTTTACACCCACTCCAGGATGAACATCCTTATACCAGGACTTAATTGTGTTTACATCGATCATAGAACCATGTTTGTCTAAATAATTTTAGTATGGAAATCACTTGTGGATGGTGGACTCATCAGATACTGCTGGGAGGTTGCACATAGCTGTGATTGTTATTAAATTGTATCCTGTTCAACTATGATCTGTTGGCCATGAAGAGAAACTTTCTGTGCCTCGGAGTCTCACCAGTTCCTGACCCCCAAAGGACACAAACCTGATGAGTTGTGGTTCCCACTGAGGTGGTGACACCTGGGCCTCCCTCTATAGCCAGAGCAGAGCTCTCTTGTCCCACAAAGTCCCTGGCAATGGAGGGATGATGGAAACAGGACAGGCTGTGGGGATCAGGAGCAGGGCAGAGCCAGGGAGGAGAATGACTTTTGCATTTGATGGAGCTGTGTCTTCTCTTGGCTTTGTTGGCTGACAACAAATGAACATCCCTCTGTGTCTCAGGCAGCTCCTTCTCCAAGGAAAGTAGGTGGGAGTTGGAGCCAAGGAGCTGAAAGCTGCAGGTGCAGCCTGGGCTGGAGGGAGCTCAGATTTGCACAAGGCTGCTCTGAGTGCCAGGGCTTGGATGGGGGAAATGGTGGGATGGGGGTAGGGACAGAGTCTGATTGATTGTCAGCCATGAAGGGTCTTGATTTAATATTTATTCAAACTGCATGAGGAAGTACTTGGATTCAGTGTCAATTGGAGATTGCACACATCAATGAATTAACAGGAAAAAACTCTAAACCAGATCTAAAAAATGTTTTCTCACTGTCTTTTTAAATATTATGAGTTCACTTGGAATATACTACTGAGATCTACTTAACTACAAATTTTTTGGAAACTGAAATATAATTATTCCCAGAGGCTTGGCTTGTTAAGGTGTTCTGAATGTTTATGAGCCCTGGGACACTGAATTCCTGCACTGAAGAGCTAAAGGCTGAACAAGCCTCTGGAGCAGGAAAATTCAGCAGCAGCCTCCAAGTTGCCAAGGATGTCAGCAGCCCCCACTGAGGCCATCCCTGCCCAGACACCGTGGGGGAATGGGCAGAAAAGGAGCGCATCCCTGGGGCTGGGGCAGCAAAACTCAGAGGCACCAGTGGCTCCAGCTGGGAAATGGAGTGTGGAATGTGGCTGGGAAAGCCCTGCCTGGGCTGTGCCAAGCAGGACAGACAAGCCCTGACTCCCCCCAAAAAGCTCACTCAAAGAGACATTTTAGAGGAATTACAATTGTTTGTCTCCTCTGAGTTAAACTCACTGGAGAAATACCAGCAAGAGATTCTCAGGGGCTCAAAACAAAAAAACAGCCCTTACTGAGAACTTTAGACAATGAGAGAAAATTTGGCAAATGGTTTATTATGACATTGTAGTGGTTTTGGTTTGGTTAATTTAACATTTTTCTAATCTTGAGATTTCTTAATTAATGTGTTGATAAGTGTTTTGGGTTTTAGTGTCAGTTTGTTATTTATGTATTTATTTTGTTGTGAGATAGGATTAGGAGAAAAGTAAAGTAGGACTAAACATTTTAAAAGGCTATCAAGAAATTTTTACTAAAAGTAAATTAAAAAAAAAAAAGTAGTAAAAATTAAAATAAATTCTGTAGAACACTTTTTTTTTCTTTATAAAGTTTTCTTTTTACTGCCAATGTAAAGTAAACTTAAATTTTCTAGTTGGTTTACTATTTCTAGAATAGTCTTTTTTTAATTTACTTTGGGAGAGAAATTTTTCTTGTAAATGTTATGGAGATTTTTTTACAAGAAGAAAAAAAAATTTTTTTTTTATTCTTAATTCTGACATGGATAACATTTGTCTGAGGAACTCTTTTATTGTGAAGTTTTTCTTGCTACAAGCCTTTTTACAGCTTATAGATGGGCCATGTTGACTTATGGGTTATTTTTTTAAAGATGAGTTCTTTAAGTGTAAAAGTTTTTTTTTTTACTTTTTAAATTATTTTTATCTCTGCAAATAGAGCAAATAGAGATCTTCTCTTGGGGATACTGGACTACTTTTTTTTTTTTTTCCCCTGTTTAAATGTATTGTGAAAATACTGCTATTTTCATGCAGGTTTTAGCATGCAGGTTTCTGTTTGATATTGATTTTTTTTTAATGGTTTTTTGTACTATAAAAAAAAGTTGTTTTTCTTTATAGTTTATAAAAGGATTTTAGTTTTATGATTAAGGTTTTTTTTCTTCTTTTTTATTTGAGATTTAGTTTCTTCATTACTGAGTTGGATGGTTTTTTTATTGTGTTTTTTAATATGCATGTATTTTGTTTCGTTTTTTTTTCTTTTTTTCTTTTACTTGAAGGAGGATTGAAGCATTGAAAGGACTAACACCTGACCTGCTGGTAACTTGTGGTGGAAGTTGTGGTTGGGTTGTGTTAGGATTGGTTTTATGGTTGGTTTTTGGCTTTTTTTATGTTTAAGTTTTTAGTTGTAAGGTTATTTTGTATGGGTTGTAAATTGTAGGGGTTTTTTGTTTTAGTTGTGTTGGGGGGAGGGGACTTGGTAAGATTTCAATAGCTGTGTCTTGCTTTGTTCTGGTTGGGGTTTTGTAGCCTCTTATTTTCCTGTTTGTTAGTTGTTGGGGTTTGGTTAGAATGGGGCCAATGTGGAGAGGGGCAGCCTGGGGAGGGGATAAGGGGCTCAGCCCACGGCAGGGTTGCTTGGTTTGGTTGGGTTGGGTTGGGTTGGGTTGGGTTAGGTTTGGTTTGGTTTGGTTGAGATGGGGGCCAGGGCCAGGGCCTGCTGCTTCTTTTTTGACTGGAAAAGAAAGAGGAGGTTCCTGGGCTTTTTCATCTTTAACATTTGTGATTCACAGAGACGTGTTCAGTATCTCAGTGGTTTAACAGATTGTCACTTACATGAAAAAGTTTTACTTTTTAAAATTCTTCTCATCTCAAATTACAACAGACATTCAGTAACATAAAACACTTCTCAAAGCATTGAGTTGAGCCATTAGACTTCACAAATTCTAAGCCTCTTACATTTAATCTTAATCAAGATTTGCAGGAGCAGAGAAACAGAAGAAGACACAGAAAGATAGAAAGGCAAAAAGATGCAGAGAAGCACACACAGAGCTACCAACTCCTGGATTCCAGCACTGTTCAGGTGGAAATTCCAAGAGGAGGTAGGGTCAAGATGTGTGCTTGCCTTGTGGTCAGCCTTCAATACCCCTTGGTTTCCCTGGGCCCTTCCCCCAGGTGGGACTTGGGCTCATTTCATCCCTCAGGAGCTGGGGGCTGCAGAGGTGGCTGTGGAGCATTGCCTGTGCTGTACCAGGGACTGGCAGACACTGCTGGGCTGGGGATAGAGGCTCTGGGGGATTGGGGTTCCAGGGCAGGGCAGGGCTGGGGTTATAGGGCATGGAAAGGCTGGACCTGCCCCTTCCTCCCTCACACATGAAATGTTTTGAGCCAAAAATCTCCGCCAGTCTGTCACAACAGGCAATGTTGGAGGTGGAACCCCAGTGCTGGCCATGGGCACCTGAAAGAGAACGGCAGTTCTTTTCCATAGTAAGGAAAGCACAGAGCCCCAGTGTTTGGAAGGCAAGTGAGAGCCTCACTAGACCAAGGCCAGCCAGACTTGACAGGAAAGGCAGATTTTGTCTGGGAGCCGTCTTTGGATTTAGGGAATTTTGGAGGTGAAAACACAATCTCTGCCATGGACACCTGGAGAAGCAGGGCATTTTTTTCCCATAGGAAGGAGAGTACAGAGCCTTCCCCAGTATTTTTAGAACAGATAGGAAGTGACCCTTGTGAAACCACTGCAAGACAGATTTGTCCTGGCAACATTCCTATGGGAGCAATCCCTGGATATAAGAAAATTTGGAAGTGAAATCCCAATTCTGGCCATGGGTTCCTGGAGGAAAAGGACGTTTTTTTTCCATTGGGAAGAAAAGCATGGAGCCCCAGTGTTTCAGCAGAGGATGAGAAGAGACCCTCAACATGCCAAGGTCAGCTGGACCAGTCAAACAGTGCACAGGAAGGCAAACCATCCAGACCTATTCTGTGTTCCCATGGTTTTATGGGGCCCCACAGTGTCCAAATGGCCCCTTGATTACAAGATATGAAGTCTCACAATGGACCCTTGGTTTGATGGGGTCCCACAATGTCACAATGGCCACCAGGTTCCAGAAGACCTTGAGGTGTCACAATGGTCCCAATGATTCCATGAGGCCTTGTAGTGTCACAATGGTCTCCTTTGGTTCCCCAGCGTCACAATGGACCATTAATAACATGAGGCCCTGCCATGTCACAATGGACCTTTGGTTTCATGCAGCCCAGCAGTGTCACAAAGGTCTCTTGGTTTCACGAGGCCCCACAGTATCACAATGGTCCTCTTTGTTCTGAGGGGTCCAACACGGTCACAGTGGTCTCACTGTTCCATGAGGCCTCACAGTGTTGCAATGTTTTGCTCATTCCATGAGGCCTTACAGTGTCACAGTGGCCCCTTTGTTCCATGAGGCTGTGAGGTGTCTTAATCATCTCTCCATGATTCCATGGTGCCCCACAGTGTCACAAAGGTCCTTTGGCTCCATGGGGTCTCACAGTGTCGCATTGCCCCCTTGGTTCCATGACACCCCAAAGTGCAATAATGGGCTTCACAGTTCCATGAGGCCCTGTGGTGTCACAAATGGATCCTTGGTTTGATGGGACCTCTCAGTGTCACAATGATCCCGATGTTCCATGGAGCCCAACAGCATCAAAATGGTCGCCTTGGTTTTATGAGGCCCAGCAAAGTCACCAGGGTCCCTTGGTCTCACAGGGCCCCACAGTGTCACAATGGTCCCTTGGTCTCACAGGGCCCCACTGTGTCACAATGGTCCCTTGGTTCCATGGGCCCTGTGCTGCTGCATTCCTCCCTCCCCTTCTCAGGCCGCCCTGCCAGCTGAGAAATGCTCCTTGGGCCTCGGCCTTGGCCAACAGCCCCCGGGCTCCACGGTCCTCTGCAGCTCATCACAAACACTGTCTGCTCCAGGCACTGCTGCTGCCAAACCAGCTCCTGGTTTCTGTAGGAGCAGCCCTGGGAACTGTTTTTGTTCCCTCAGTGGCACAACATCCCTGTTCTCACACTGCCAAAGAAAGCTGTTGGTGCAAAGTGTGACCAGGATGAGCCATTTCTGGGACTCAAGCCCCTCTCTTGGGGCCCTGCAAACAGCACTCCAAAAGGAGCCCTTGGAGCTCTCCTGGGCCAGCGACTCCCTCTGAGTGGGGCCTCTCTCAGCCGGGAACTCTCCCGTTTGCTGCACTCGAGGATCCTGAACAACGACAGAGCCTGTGCCGATCCCCCCACTCCTCCAGGCTCAGCCCTTGGCCTGCTGGGGAGATGCCAAAGCATCCACAGGGAGCATTTCCTGTCCTCAGGGGAATTTCTTACAGGTGCCTTACACTCTTAGTGTCTGTGTGCACACAGGAGTGCCTGTGCTGGGGAAATGTGGCAGAAATGCTGCTCTCTGAGGGGTGGAGTGCCTTGGATAGCTGAGTCAGTCAGATATCCAGATAGCTGTAAGTAAGGTTAAGTCATGAGGTCTAAGCTAAGTTCAATTCTCCTAAGAGTTTTTCTTTTGCTAAATTGTTAAGTTTAATTTAAGTTATTAGCTAAGTTAAGGAATGTTAAGTGTTATTCCTCTGTTAAATTGCTAAGTCATACGTTATAAGTAAAGTTAAATACTGTTAAGTGCTGTTGTTTTGCTAAACTTTGATGTTTAAGGTATTGGTTACATTTAAGGTGTAAGTTAAGTCCTGTTAAGTGTGAGACCTGTTAAGCTTTAGGCTATATTCCTTTTATCCTTGCCCTCACTGTGCATGTGTCATACACACACAGAGGGACAGTTCTCAGTTCATTACTGGTTTGATTGCCTGGATTTTGTTTGGTGTTGTTGTTGCTTTGTTTCCTTGCTGTGCCTGAAGTGCCCAGTCAGGAGCAGAGTGACTCTTGCCAAGGAACTTTGTGCTGCTGTCCCTTAATATTAAATCTGGTTTTTGCTGATCCCTTGCTGGGGATTTTTCAGTGCTCTCAAGGCCTCGTTTGCACCAGGGTGAAGGAGCCCTGGCCAAGGCTCTGGCCCTGGGGGACATGGAGACGCTGCCGGGGGGTCCCTGTTCCCCTGTGCCACCCCCAGGGCCCCGGCCCCCCGTCCCCATGTCAGGCTCCGGGGTCGATCTCGTGAAACATCCTCTGGGGGAGGCTGCAGGGCCGGGGGCGGGGGAACCCAGGGGGACAGGGGACCCCCCTGTGCACGAGCAGGGTTGGACTGCTCTGGGGGGAACTGTGAGGGGGCCGGGGCAGAGTGACCTCCCCAGTGACCTCACACAGCCCCTGTGATGTCACACAGCAACCTGTGATGTCACACAGCCCCTGCGATGTCACACAGCCACCTGTGATGTCACAGCCCACTCTGGCACGTCACACAGCACCCTTGTGATATTACAGAGCCAACTCTGGGATGTCTGCCTGGAATGTCAGGCAGTTGCACTGTTGTAGAAGTCCACCCGAAAATCCTTCATTTTTTGCCTCACAATTGTCATGAGAACTACCGAAGGGTTAAAGCTGCTGAGCCGGTTGGGAGAGAAAGTCTCCTGCTTATCTAGTGTGTTCACAGTGATGTTTGCAGAACACGCCATGCTGTACTCGAAGGGGGCATGCTGCCCTTTTCTGGACAATTGAACTGGACTTTCTTCCAAACTCCTGATCTGGCTGGACTGAGCTCTGGGGTGGCTCCCCCCCGCTCCATGAGACCCCTCTTGCCTGTCTTCAACCACCATGACGGACCAACAGAGATGCGAATCCCCTCATCAAGGAGCCAAGAACCCCTCTGGCACCCTATTGGCACCCCCATGGCACCCCCATGGCACCCCCACGGCAACCTCTTTCCAGAGACTGGGACTGTACCCCCTCCCAACTCAGGGAGGGGGAAAACCTAACGTACCTGTGAGCATTCGGCCATGAAAACAATGGACTTCTCCCCTCCATGGAAACATAATTTCAGCTACCCTTCCCCCAGCCAAGAACAGTATATATATTGGGGTTCGGTCCGACTGTCCTTTGAGTACTCCCCAAGACGTGTACCAGCAAGTTTCGGCAGCGGGACCCCGAAGACCTCACGTTTTGGTAGCTATACCCCATTCCCTGACCTTCTTTCCTCCCTTTTTTCCTTGTCTTACCCTTCTCTTCCCCGGATCCCTTAACCAAACGCATATTTAGCTGTGGTAATAATCAATAAAATTGCACCTTGTTGATTTGTTACTGCAAAACCCCTGTGCCTTTGTTGGTTATTTTTGCATCCAAAAATCATTCGTCACCTGTTCATTTCGGGCGGACCTTCACATAATTGGCGTCATGGACAGGATTCCAGCAGCCAGTGAGATTTTGCAGGTTTTGTGAAGTCTAACCTCTCGCAGACTGCACACGCCAAAGCCAAATCTCACGCTCGATTGAGCACACAGGCTTCGGAATTGACACAAAAGATTTTTTGGTGCAAAAGCAGGGGAAATTGTTACTGTCACTTCTGTTACTGATCTTACCGGCACGGACACTGACACTGATATTTCTCCTGATCCTGATATTGATGCTGTTACTGATATTGATATTGATATTGATACTGTTGTTGTTGTTGTTGTTGTATTTGAGTTGAATCTGAAACTGTTACTGTTGTTTTTGAGCTGAATTTGAACCTGTTACTGTTTTGTACTGCTGTATTTTTGTGTACCTGGACTGTCTAAAAAGGAAGGGGCAGACTTGAAGTAACTAAGCAGTGCCTTTTAGACAGATATTGTCCCTTCACCTACACAGGGAGCGAGGGGCGGCCCAGCGAAGGCTGAGTGGCTTTTTCCCTGTTCTAGGTTTTGGTCCCCTCACAAAGAAAAACATTTGTGTGTGTGTGTTCATGTGAGTGTGTATCTGTACTGTCTGGGAAGGAAGAGACAAATTTGAAGCAACCTCACAGAGCCTCCCAGACTGATTCTGTCTCTTCAACTACCCAGGGAAGCAAGGGGACAGTGGAAAGGCTGTATGATTTGTGTAACTTAAGTTAACTCCCTGGTGTAGCTTTGGTCCCCTCACAAAATGACTAAAAACTTCAGTGCAAAAGGTAAAGCTGAATTTTATGCTCTGCTTGCTAAATACAATGCCACACCTTCTCCGGGGGGAGAAGAATGGGCAAGCTGCAATTGGTTTAACTTAGAAAATGTTATTGATAGAATATCTTCTACGGAACATGAATCAAAATTCAAACTGGGCACAAATAAAACCATCCTCTGCTCAGTCTTGGGCGCCTGCCTAACAGCAGCCATAGAAACTCGCTTTAAGCGAAAAAGTGAGGAAAATGCTATCATAGACTCCCTTCAAAACCTAGTTGAAGTTTTGCAAAAACAATTGGATGAAGAAAGAAATGTAAATAACTTGTTATGGGCTGCCCTGAGAGAGGAACATGTTAAAAATTCACAGAACAATGATTCCTCAAAAGAAACAGAGGAGAAAGAAACTCCTCACATTAATCAAAATTATTCTCAAACAGAATTAGCCCTGATGAAAAATTGCGGGAAGCACTGCTGTAGTAACATAAAACCTCTAAGTAAAACAGAATGCAACTATATCCATAATGAGGATCTTAACCCGCACAAAACCACTAAAGAAATCCCATACACTGCTACTGAATTTACAAAACTTGCAAAGCAGTATGGGCTTCTCCCCCAAAAATCTGAAACAGAACACATTTGTCAAGTGTCTCTCACTGGGGGAGATCAGATTCTCTTGTCAGAACAAGAAGCCGGTGGGTGCTGGGGACATGGAGTGTTCCTAACAACAGCAGACAGACGCATCCCATGGTGCCTAACTCAGCACACTGCTCATTGGGCTGAGGGGCTTAACCCCTTGGGAAAAAGAGACCCTTTGGTCGGTACCCCCGACCAACTTCTGGAAAACATTCACAAAGCCGGCTGCCTGCAATCGATTAATGAAAATAAATTAATTCCTGGTCTTGAATCTCCAATCCAATCACCTGTAAAGCCTGAAATTATGACCTCTTTAACTCAAGGGCTTCCAGGAACACTTAAACCTACAGCAACTCTCCTTCAGAAAACCATAGTAGCTATGTCTCCTATAGAAAGACCAGATAAACTTCTTAGTCCCCTTTATGACTTGCTGAGAAAAAGAATAAAATGGGATTGGACTTCTTCTCAGAAGGAAACATTGCAATTGCTGATTCTTGAAGTGACAGCTCATCAGGCACTGGACCCTATCCATCCCACAGACGCCTTTCAGGGGGAGTGGGGATTTGCCTCCTCACAGCTTTCAGTACACATTTGGCAGCAAGGTCCTGAGGGTCTGACAAAGCCTCTTGGTTTTTATTCCTGTGGTTTCAAAGATGCTGAGAAAAGGTATACTTACCTGGGAAGGGGGAGTGTTTGTGGTTGGCTTGGCTCCCAGGGAAGTGGAGGAGAACTGGGCGATCCAAGAAACTGGCAGCTTGGGTAGCAGCCAAAATAAACCTGCCTCTGTGACTAGAGAAACCCCTCCTCTCTCCCCTGCTTCTGCTAACAGAGAGGAACAGGACAATGCCCAGGTTGGGGAACTGTTAACTGTTTGGAGCATTTTTCAAAGTGAGGGACAGAATTACTTTCTTGTCTGTATTAACACCAAGTCCTATGCTATGTTTATATTTGGGTTGCTCCAGGCTGATGCTTTTAAAAGACCTACAGGAGATAATACTGTTAAAGCAATGCAAGGATGGTTTGGGATTTTCCTAAACCCACAGGAAATTCAATCTGATAATATTTCTCACTTTACTGTCAAAAGTGTGCAGGATAGGCCAGAAGGTGAAAAGATTGAATGGACTTCTCACACCTCTTGCTATAGATGGGAGGTAAATGAGTGTTCTAAAATCACTGCTTTTTGCCCCACACCTCCAAGCATCATCCCTTCACTGGAAGGTCCTGACGATGCAAACAACCCAGCACATTACCCTGGACAACCTGGTTTTGGTGGACCCTCTGCTGCTGTAGGGGAAGTACCACTGCTGTTCAAAACCTCTCTGACAAATCCATTATTCTAACCTTTTCTGCCTCTTCGTGGCAGAGTCTGTTGTGTTTACTTTTTCAGAAGAACTCCAAGGGACATGAAGACCTGATAAACCATGATAACACTAGTGATGGACAACAGAAATAATGTTTTCCCTTCCCCTTATGGTAACACCAGGTGATGATATTACACATACCATGTAAATTAATTGAACTTGAATAAATTGGCTGTCACAATTAGAGATTTGATCAAATTACCAAATTGGGAGAAGGTAAATGTAAATGATCACAAATTGATAATTGATGCACTTTGTGCTACACAAAACAATGTTTCTTTGGCTCTCAGCTGTTTCCAGGCACAATTATGGATGCAGTCGGTTTTTGCTTCAATTATAAGAGAAGGTGAAGAAGGCACTTTTCCCACTGAAATTTGGAAAATAATTTGGGACAGTGCCACTGACTTTGAAAGAGAATTCCAATCCTGGTGGAACCTGGTGAACTTGACCTATGATCCCATTTTAAATACAGCCACAGCTTTTGTGTTAACCATACGCAATGTCTCAGTGCATTTGACTTTCCCTGTTATAGCATTAGAACTGAATTACGATGGAGCTATTCTCTATCTTTCCGAACATAGAGAATGGGCCCGTCAAATTGGTGAGAAATAGCAAAGTTAATTTGGAATCTTGTATTGCCTGAGAACAACAAGAGTTCATCTGTGAAAGCAATGCAATCATAGCTCAAGACATTTGCTAAGACACAGAGCAAAACATCTGTCATTTCAAGATTCATCCACATGAGGATACCCAGACAGTCCTTATATACATAGGCAATGGCTGTGCATGCTTTAGAACTACATGTGATTCTGTTTTTGTAGAAGATGTTGTGGTAGGTACAAAGAATCATTCAAACTTTTGTGCTTGCAACTTTACTAAGATAGTAGGATGTGATTTCTCTTACGAAGCTCCAGTTACTTCTCACTACCTATTGCAATACCACTACACATTGATTCACAAACTGATGCCCACTCCTATTGGAATGAACCTCACCCTCGTGAGACAACTGCTGCTCCATCAAAACCTGGTTGACATCCTCGAGAAAATCAAGGAGAGCGGGCAGAAGACCCTAGTGACTGTTCATCACAATGTGAGACAAATACACCGGGTTATGGAGAGGGTAAAGCAGGATGCTGAGCATAGGTGGTGGGATACTCTTTTTGGGTGGTCACCTACTGCCACAGGTGTTCTGAACAATGTGTGCCATCCAATTGTTGTTCTTTTGATCCTAGTTACGCTTGGCTTTATCTTGTCAGCAGCCCTATTCATTTTGAATTGGAGAATGATAAAAAAGCTTAAGAAACTGTCAACTGTAGTCAATGCACACCGCTTAGCTGATGTACTCCATACAATAGATGTCCCCAAAACACTTGATACGAAACGATTATGAATCAAGAATATGTGCTTTAGAACAACTTCTTAAATACCAAGTATGATTTACAGAAAGTTACTTTAATTTTTAGAAAATATTTTAAAAGACAATGATTATATTATGATTTGTTTGTTGTTTTGATTATTTGTGATTTGTCTTAATAATTTTTGAAATTGTTAAACAAATGATATTGCTTTAATTGATTAATATTTTTGAAATTGTTAAAACTAATCATAATTTTTTGAAATTGTTATAACAAATAAGTACGTGTGAAATTGTTATGATGATCAATATTAGTTATGTTTATGTTTATTGGTTCCCCTTTTCCCCTCTTTCTTTTCCTTCTCTTCCCCTCTTATCCCCTCTCTCCTATCATCCCTACTTTTCTGGGGTTATGCTACCGACGTGCAACGAGTTTCGAAGACACTCTAGAGCTCTGCTGATGAAGATTCCTCAAGACAATCGTGAGTCACGGGGTCGTGTAGAAGTCCATCCGAAAATCCTTCATTTTTCTTGCCTCACAATTGTCATGAGAACTACCGAAGGGTTAAAACTGCTGAGCCAGTTGGGAAAGAAAGTCTCCTACTTATCTAGTGCGCTCACAAGTGATGTTTGCAGAACACGCCATGCTGTACTCGAAGGGGGCATGCTGCCCTTTTCTGGACAA
Source organism: Melozone crissalis (assembly GCF_028551555.1). NCBI lineage: Eukaryota > Metazoa > Chordata > Aves > Passeriformes > Passerellidae > Melozone > Melozone crissalis. The sequence continues at coordinate 5,783,885 of NW_026535896.1, read as the reverse complement.
TTGAACTGGACTTTTTTCCAAACTCCTGATCTGACTGGACTGAACTCTGGGGTGGCACCCACCCTGCTCCACGAGAAGACCCCTCTTGCCTGTCTTCAACCACCATGACGGACCAACAGAGATGCGAATCCCCTCATCAAGGAACCAAGAACCCCTCTGGCACCCTATTGGCACCCCCATGGCACCCCCATGGCACCCCCACGGCAACCTCTTTCCAGAGACTGGGACTGTACCCCCTCCCAACTCAGGGAGGGGGAAAACCTAACGTACCTGTGAGCATTCGGCCATGAAAACAATGGACTTCTCCCCTCCATGGAAACATAATTTCAGCTACCCTTCCCCCAGCCAAGAACAGTATATATATTGGGGTTCGGTCCGACTGTCCTTTGAGTACTCCCCAAGACGTGTACCAGCAAGTTTCGGCAGCGGGACCCCGAAGACCTCACGTTTTGGTAGCTATACCCCATTCCCTGACCTTCTTTCCTCCCTTTTTTTCCTTGTCTTACCCTTCTCTTCCCCAGATCCCTTAACCTAATGCATATTTAGCTGTGGTTATAATCAATAAAATTGCACCTTGTTGATTTGTTACTGCAAAACCCCTGTGCCTTTGTTGGTTATTTTTGCATCCAAAAATCATTCGTCACCCGTTCATTTCGGGCGGACCTTCACAACTGTGATACCACAAAAGACTCTGTGATGTCAGAAAGCCACAATGTGATGTCAGAATCTGTTCTGTGATGTCACCACCTGCTCTATGATGTTACACAGCCACGCAGTGATGTCACAACCCAGTCTCTCATGTCACAGAGCCACCCTCTATGATGGCAGGATCTCCTCTATGGCCACACACCGTACTCTATGATGTCACAGAAGCTGTATGATGTCACAACTCTCTCAGTGATGTCACAAAACCCTCTCTGTAATGTTATACTCTTATGAGTAGAAAAGTTGCCCATTTTATTAAAAGGTTGCAGAGTTCCCAGGTTGGGCCAGTTGCTGCCAGGGTGGAGTTCTAACTGTTTGTTGTTGTAATCACCTGTTGTTAATAGTTTTTCGTTAACTACCTGTTGATGATTGTTGGGTATTCCCCTTTTTGTCGAGGGGCACCCTGCTGCTTCCAGGAGGATGGCACCTTGGACAGTGAAGAGGATGGGACAACCAAGTTGGCATGCAAATGACATTGGGGTTGGCATGCAAATGAGGAAGCCCCTCACCAAACCTAGCAAAAAACCCCTAAAAACAACAAACCAACATGGAATTGAGGGATCAAAGTCATGTCTAGACCTGAAGAACAGAATCCAGTGTCCACTAAGACCCTTTTTACCACTCACCCTAACCTAAAAACATTTTGGCTGGAAAGAGAACCTTGAATGTCAAATCAAAATACTGGGAATCTCCTGGTGCTTTGGTGAGGAAGGAACCCCCAGCTCTGCCGGCAGACCAGTGGACAAACTGGACTCATCCTCCTCCTCTGTGCCACTCCTGTGGGCAGCGGCGTTGTGAGACCCATCGGATCATCCCACCTGAGCTGATTTTTAATAAAGACATTAAAAAGGAGAAAGATCTCCTGCCCTATTTATTTCGTTTATATTAAAAAACCAATACATTTTTAGGAACGAAAAAGATTATTGGTCATTGGTTCTAAGTAATGCAATTCCCTTCATTCATTCGTTAATCTCCATTGGCTATTTATTTATTTATCTTTATGGTAACTAGTAATATTTGAGTCTTTTTGTCACCTTTTTTATCATCTTTTTCTCAGAAAGGGTCAAGGGGGGCACTTTGGGGTCCCTGGTGACATTTCTGGGGCACATTTGGGGCAGTTCTGGGTCTGGAGAGGGAATTCAGAGAGAACTTGAGGGTCTGGAGGACACTTGGGGGAGCTGGGTGGGCACTTGGAGGGGCACTATGGGATTCTGAGGGACAGTTTGGGGTCTGGGGCAGCACTTGGGGGTCCAGGGGGGCCCTTGGAGGTCGGGGGGGGGAATTTGGGGCCCTTCGGGGTCCGGGCAGGCCCTTGGGGGGCTCTGACAGGGTTCTCTGGGGCGCAGGGGGTGATGTGAGTTGAAAATGTGGGTGTAATACTGTTAAACGGGGCTGCGGAGCATCATGGGAGTTCGAGGCGCAGCTGCAATGGCTCTCGGCGGGGCGCGGGGCATGACGGGAGATGAAGTCCCAGCTCCGAGAGCACTGGACATGTGCCACGGAGCATGATGGGAGCCGTAGTCCTGGAAGTGGCTGGAACGCTTTGTTAGTGGGTCCGGGAAGGCTCTTGGGGAACATTTCTGTGTCTGAGCCGCGACTTGAGATCCTCGGGGGAAAGTAAACAGTTCGGGAACACTTGTGGAGTGCTCGGGGATCTCTAACCGGGCTCTTTAGGGGGCAGGGCACGGCAGGAGTTTTAGGCGCAGGATTTTTCTGAGGGGCTCTGGGGCTGTGTGGGATGAGAGGAGATGAATTCCCAGAAATGGCTGTACCGGGCATCTGTGGGGTTGGGAGCACTCAGGGGTCTGGGGACGCTTTTGGGGGTCCCGAATGGGCGCTGAGGGGGCACTGCGAGATCCTAGAGGGTCTGGGGGACACTTAAGGGACAGGTGGGGGGTGATCCTGGAGTTCTGTGGAGTGCAGCGCATGATGGGCGTTGTAGTCCAGCTTCAATGGGACTCAAATAGGCCGCGGGGCATGACGGGAGTTGTAGGCAAAAAAAAGTTGTGCCAATATCAGGCACTGCTTACGAGATCCTAAACGCAGCGCTGATTGGCTTTGGGCAGTGATGGGCAGAAACCTTAGCAAATGGGATGTGGCAGAGGCGGGAACATCCAATTCAACCTCTCCAGTCCCTCCCAGTACAGCCCAGTTCATCCCCAGTACAGCCCAGTTCATCCCAAGTAGAACCCAGTACAACCCCAGTGCCCCTCCAGTCCCTCCCAGTACACGCCAGTATAACCCCAGTACCGACCAGTACAACCCCAGTACAGACCAATTGATCCCAAGTAAAACCCAGCACAACCCCAGTGCCCCTCCAGTCCCTCCCAGTACAGCCCAGTCCCTCCCAATACACTTGTGCCCATTCCCAGTCCTTCCCAGTTCATCCCAGTGACATCCACAGGATGCCCCAGTGTCCCCAGTCTTCTCTGCAATGGCCCCAGTGTTCCCAGTTGTGGTGGTTGGACCGGAAATGGGATTTCTGGGATGCTGTGGTCACTACCATCAGGCCAATGGATGCTCAAATTGTAGGACCGCCTCTGAGAAAAACACAGGGGTTAAAATCCAGAGCTGCGCCCGCCCAGAGTCTCTTGGGATTTCCGTCGGGAGAGGCTTTGGATCTCTTCCCCTGTCCCAGCTGCCGGCTGGGCGGGGGGAGGGGAAAAGCCACAGGGCCATGAGGTAGGCCCAGCCCAAGGATGGAAGGGTGGAAGAGCACCAACAGAGACATCGGGCAGCCATTCTCCCCTCGGAGAGTGAGAGGGAGAGCCAGCGTCTGAATTCGATAGTGGTGCTGGCCCAGGAGGAGAAGGGGGAGGAGTGCGAGGGCAGCGTGGGAGTGCCGGAGCTCTGGGACAGGCAGAGACTGAAATTTTTAACCCTTTTTCTTGCATGATTGAGACCTTGCAAATGCTGATCCTCCTGGAGCTGAATAAGAAGAGAGATAAGAGATGAGATAAGAGGGAATGGGCCACAAGGGAAGTGCAGAAGACTCTTGAGTGGGGAAGAGATGACGGAGTGGCCTTTTGGCTGGACTTTTCTTGTGTAGCCATAGACTGAACCAGTTTTTTCCTGTGACACAGAGACTGCATTTAGGGGGAGGCAGTGCCTCAGAACCGGGAGGGTTCAGTGTGGGTACCCCTCGGCCCCAGGGGGTGAAAAACTGGGGGGGACAGATGTCCCGAAGGAGAGAGTGTGCCTTTTTTGGAGTGAGACAAGGCATCCTTGAAAGACAACCATAGAAGCAGCTCTGCTCCATGCACAGTGGTGAGAGCACTGGGCATAGAAGGAAAGGTGTCACAATGGCAAAGGACTTTCCGGGCGGTGCTGAGTGACATTGAAACACACGAGGTTTCAGCGTGTTTCCAGGGGAAGCCTATGGTGCAAGAAGGACTCCTCTCCTCTTCATGAACTGAAGATTGAGTATTCTAAAGGGTGGTGCTGGACTGAGAGTTGGTGATTTCGGGGGAATGTATTACATTGGGAAATTTGGTGGGGCGGAAGAGGAAAGTGCTTTTGTAAGGTTTTTCATTTTTTCCCTTATGGTTTTTTTTTCTTTCTTCTTTTCTTGTAGTTTAGTTAACAAGGTTATCTTTATTTCTAAGCAGGAGCCTGCTTTGCTTGTTCCTGGTCACATCTCACAGCAGACACCAGGGAGAGGGTATTCTCATGAAGGCACTGGCTTTGTGCCAGGGCTAAACCATGACACCTCCCTTGTGCTCCCAATCTTGATCCATCTTGGACAACTCTATCTTTGCAGCCTGATCTACCTGCTCATTGTTTTGGTGCTCCTCATTGGCTCTACTCTTGGGGACATGGGCATCTACATGGCAGACTTTCACAGGTAGCCTCCCTACCCTGGTAGTGATGACTTTCCACTCATCAGCGGCCCAGATTGGTTTTCCCCTACACTGCCAGTTTGCTTCTTTCCAGCTCTCCAGCCATCCCCACAGAGCATTGGCTACCATCCATGAATCAGTATAAAGGTAGAGCTTTGGCCATTTCTCTTTTTCTACAATGCCCAGGGCCAGTTGAACAGCTTTGAGTTCATCAAGTTGACTTGATCCAACTTCTCCTTTGGTAGCTTGTGCAACCTGTCATGTGGGGCTCCATACGGCTGCTTTCCACTTCCGGTTCGTCCCTACGATGCGACAGGAACCGTCAGTGAAAAGAGGGTAGCGTGTTTCCTCTGGGGCCAGTTGCTTATATGGACGAGCTTCTTCAGCCCGTGTCACAGGTTCTTGTTCCTCTTCATCTGTGACACCAAAATTCTCACCTTCGGGTCAATTTGTAATGACCTCCAAAATCCCAGGGTGATTCAGTTTACCTATACGGGCGCACTGAGTGATGAGAGCAATCCACTTGCTCCATGTAGCACTGGTGGCATGGTGAGTGGAAGGAACCTTGCCTTTGAACATCCACCCCAGCACCAGTAGTCGGGGTGCCAGGAGGAGTTGTGCTTCAGTGCCTATTACCTCCGAGGCAGCCTGGACTCCTTCATAGGCAGCCAGGATTTCTTTCTCTGTTGGAGTATAGTTGGCTTCAGACCCTCTGTAGCTTCGACTCCAACATCCCAGTGGTTGACCTCAAGTCTCCTCAGGCACCTTCTGCCAAAGGCTCCAGGACAAGCCATGGTTCCCAGCTCCAGAGTAGAGCATGTTCTTTACCTCTGGTCCTGTCCTGACTGTGCCAAGGGCTACTACATGAGCAATCTCCTGCTTGATCTGGACAAAGGCTTGCTGCTGCTCAGGGCCCCACTGGAAATTGTTCTTCTTGTGGGTGACCAGGTAAAGAGGGCTCACGATCAGACTGTACTCAGGAATATGCATCCTCCAAAAACCTATTGCACCCAGGAAAGCTTGTGTCTCTTTCTTATTGGTGGGTGGAGACATTGCTGTGATCTTGTTGATAACATCTCTAGGAATCTGACGCCGTCCATCTTGCCACTTCACTCCCAGGAATTGAATCTCACGAGCTGGTCCCTTTACTTTGCTCTTTTTAATGGTGAAACCAGCTCCCAGGGGGATCTGGATGATTTCCTTCCCTTTCTCAAACACTTCCGCAGCTGTGTTCCCCCACACAATGATGTCATCAATATACTGCAGATGTTCTGGAGCCTCACCCCTTTCTAGTGCAGTCTGGATCAGTCCATGGCAGATGGTGGGGCTGTGCTTCCACCCCTGGGGCAGTCGGTTCCAGGTGTACTGCACTCCCCTCCATGTGAAGGCAAACTGAGGCCTGCATTCTGCTGCCAGAGGAATAGAGAAAAATGCATTGGCAATGTCTATAGTGGCATACCACTTTGCTGCCTTGGACTCAAGCTTATACTGGAGCTCTAATATGTCTGGCACGGTAGCACTCAGTGGTGGAGTCACTTCATTCAATGCACGGTAGTCCACAGTCAATCTCCATTCTCCTTCAGATTTTCGCACAGGCCAAATGGGGCTGTTGAAGGGTGAGTGGGTCTTGCTGACCACCCCTTGGCTCTCCAGCTCTCGGATCATCTTATGGACGGGGATCACAGCATCTCGAGTGGTTCTATACTGCCGTCGATGCACTTTGGAAGTGGCAATTGGCACTCGTTGCTCTTCTCCCGTCAGGCATCCTACTGCAGATGGATTCTCAGACAACCCAGGCAAGCTGTTCAATTGCTGGATGCCCTCTGTCTCTACAGCAGCTATTCCAAATGCCCGTCTGAGTCCTTTTGGGTCTTTGAAGTACCCACTTTGAAGGTAGTCGATGCCCAAAATACATGGGGCCTCTGGGCCAGTCACAATAGGATGCTTCTTCCACTCATTCCCAGTCAGGCTCAGATCAGCTTCCAGCAAAGTGAAATCCTGGGATCCCCCTGTCACACCAGCAATAGAAACAGACTCTGTCCCCACATGTCTTGATGGGATTAATGTGCATTGTGCACCAGTATCGACCAAAGCTTTGTACTCTTGGGGTTCCGATGTGCCAGGCCAACAAATCCACACAGACCAGAAAACACGATTTTCCCTGGCCTCTACCTGGCTAGAGGCAGGGCCCCTCTAAGCCTGGTTATCCTTCTTTCCCTGGGTGTATGTTTTGGATGTTCCTTCGAGGGGATCAGACATGTCATCATCATCATACCTGGCCGTTTGGCTATGGGCAACTGGAGCTGCTTTCCTCCTGGTGGCTTTCTTCAATACACACACCCGTTGTGCCAGAACAGCAGTAGGTTTCCTATCCCACCTTCTCATGTTTTCCCCACAATCACGCAGGTAAAACCACAGTTCAGCTCGTGGGGCGTACCTTCTCTCACCATCTCGGAAACGTCTGCCTTGGATACCAGAACCTCGGATCTGTACTGCTGAAATTTGGAGAAGGTCTTCTTTAATCTCCTCTCTAAGCTTCTTATCATTCTCCTCTATCTTATCCTCTAAGTTCTGCAGACGTGTTTCTACCACTGCGATTCTGGCATGTGTCGGGCCATGTACAGCATCTGCATATGCTCAGAGCTTCCTTGCCATGTCAAGCACAGTCTCATCCCTCTCATCCCTTGTGGAGGATTTTATTAAGAGTTGGTTAGCTGAGAAAGGCCATACTGACTTAATGCCGCTGGTTAAGCTTGAAAGGGAGGTCAGCAGTCTCTGATTCAGTGACTGCTGACAGGCAAGAATACCGGATGGCCTTGCTGCAACATGAGGAAAGGGAGGTGAGATTAGTCCTGAATATCTGCAGAATGTAACAGAAGAATAAGCACAAGAATGTAGAAGTAGGTGTAGTTGCTGATATGTAACTAACCAATCCTGAGCTCAACTTTTGCAATATGTATGAAGCTTATTAAGAACTATATTTAACCCGCCATATTCGATCAATAAATTGGACTTGGATGAACCAACTGGTGTCTGGGTCTCCTTCCTCCGACAAATGGTGGAGAATGCGGGCAGCGGCACTCTGAACGTTCGCTCTCTTGGATTATAAATTCGCCACGGTCGAGGAAGTTGGGTGAGAGTCCTTGCAGCCGGGACGGTGCCGGATTTTAAAAGCACCCTTGAAGATTACAAAAGGTATCTCAAGTCTCTACGTGTCGCAGGAGCCTGGAAGGGCTGCAACAGCGCGCGCTGATATATAGGTATGGATAGGCAAGCGACATACGGTCCCTTCTCCTCATATTTAGAAAGGCGAGGAGTAAAAGGGATAGATTTAAAAAAGGAATTACCAGGGTTATTAGCTTATGGTTATTCTAAAGGAATTTTTGCTAATTTACATACAGTTTATGAGATAGTAGAGTGGAAAAAGTTTGTGGATATCCTGTGGGATACAGTGTTAGACGATGATAAGTCAGCAAAGAAATTTGGCAAGTTATGGCGGGTGGTGTATAATACGTTACTTCAGCAGGTCTCTGAGAGAAAGGCAGCAGAAAGGGCAACAGAAGCTCATAAGAGGAATATAGGGTATGGTCGTGAGGATGATCCCTTAGCACCCTCTGTAACTCAGATACTTATGCCTAAGGGTCCCCAGAAAAATGGTGTGGAAAATTTTCCCTTAGATACAGTGGAACCATCTGCACCCTTCCTGTCAGAGGGGGAGGGCGAGTTGGATGGTGGAGGTAAGAGCAAGCCAGCTTTGCCTCCGCCGCCAACTTCAGGCGGGTCGGATGGTGGGGGTGGGAGAAAGCCAGCTGCGCCTCCGCCGCCACCTTTGCCTCCGCCGCTTCCCCCGAGCGGGCCGCCTCAGCGGGGGGGCCGCTTCCCCCGCGCGAGCCCGTCTCAGCAGGGGGGCCGCTTTCCCCGCGCGAGTCGGCTCCTGCTCCACCGCCTTCCCCGTGCGAGAGCTCGGTCTCGGTACCGAAGTGCCAGCAGCATAGCACCCTTAAAGGGCCAGATCCCATCCCAGGGGCACACCGTGATCTATGGGGGGAGATGGCTAAACAGAGGAGGGAAGCTTGGCCTGCTGTGGCAAAAGAAGTAATGCAAATGGGGGATGGCAAGGCGGTGGAAGTAGCTTCTAATCTTGCATGTCCGGTCACATACACACCACAGTATGATGCACAGGGGAACCTTACACATAATATAGCGGAATATAATCCCTTAGATTGGAAGATGTTAGCTCAATTACGTTCTATGGTTAGTTTGGAGTAAAAAGTGAACCTGTTAGGCAAATGCAAGAGTGTTAGCTACTTTAGGGGCAAATTGGACTATTGAGGAAGCTTTAGAGCGAATGGCATTAATGCCAACAGCTTCACAGGCATTTATAGCAGAAGCTTTAAAGGAATTAGGATTAGGGTTACAAAAGCAAGCAGAGTCTACTCAAAATCAGGTGTTATGTTAGCTGCTCAGAATCAGGTGTTAGCTGCTCTTGCTCCTCTCCGAAGCGGCTCACTGGCGGACACGCAGAGCTCGAGACCATTCATCAAGTGTTACTGATGCGGCAATGAGGGACATACGCGCCCAGACACAAGTAGCCGCTGTGACATCGGAGACACCAGCTGCCGACGCAACATCGCTGTCACCTCCTGTCTGCAACCAGCCACAGCAGGGAGCCTCGGCTTGGACTTATCAGCAGCAGTAGACGTCACACTAATGACGAACCGGCCTGAGAGGATACAAACTGGAGTAAAGGGTCCTCTTATATTAAATGGATAAAGATGTGGAGCATTGTTATTAGGACGTTCTTCAATAACTATGCTGGGATTATTTTTATTGCCTGGTGTTATCGATGCGGATTATACAGGGGAAATACAAATCATGGTTTACACCCTTTATCCTCCTATTAAAATAACAAAAGGACAACGCATTGCACAATTAATACCACTATCACAAATGACATCTGGTATACCATCATTTACTGGACAAACGCGGGATGAAAAGGGTTTTGGCTCTACTGGTGTTACACTTTTAACTGTGGATTTACAAAATAGACCAAAACAAAAAGTGGAAATTACCCATGGGCATCAAAGCATAACCCTTTATGGATTATTGGATACAGGAGCAGATACTAGTATTATTTCTCCAGAAGCGTGGCCACAACATTGGCCTCTATTCCCATCATCAAATATGCTCACCGGAGTAGGAGGATTTACATTAGCAAGTAGATCACCACTTTTGTTAGTGTGTATTGATGATCAACAAATATCTGCTGTGTTTTCAGTTGTTCAATTACCTCCTACAGTTTCTTGTTTAATTGGAAGGGACATTTTAACACAATTGGGAGTGGTGTTAACTAATCATCACCCTTTGAGGTAATTGCCATTGCTTGGACTTTCCCCATTCCACTCACCTGGAAACCGGACACACCGGTGATGGTTAAGCAATGGCCATTAAAAGGGGAGAGTCTTATGCATGCCCATGAATTGGTAAAGGAACAATATTCACAGGGACACTTACGACTTTCTATGAGCCCTTGGAATACGCCTATTTTTGTTATCAAGAAGAAATCAGGGAAATATCGTTTGATACATGATTTACGGGCTGTAAATGAACAAATGGAACCAATGGGGGCCTTACAGCCTGGTCTTCCAAATCCAGCTATGATCCCAGAACACTGGCCACTTTTAATTATTGATCTAAAGGATTGTTTTTTCACTATTGGGCTGCATCCTGATGATATGAAGAGATTTGCTTTTACTTTACCGGCAATAAATCGTGGAGAGCCAGATAAAAGATTTGAATGGACGACTCTTCCGCAAGGCATGCGGAATTCCCCGATGTTATGTCAGCTTTATGTTGATGCTGCATTACAGCCACTACGTCGTAAGTGGCCAGCAACTATAATATATCATTACGTGGACGATATTTTGTTTGCACAGCAACAACCATTCTCCTCTCTGCAGATTGACAGTATTAGAGATACTCTTTCAGCATATTCGCTTGTTATTGCTGCTGAGAAAATTCAGACCACCACACCATGGAAATATCTGGGATGGACTTTAACAGATCAAAAAGTAATACCTCAAAAGTTGGAATTACAATTGGACATTAAAACTTTGCATGATGCACAGAAGTTGCTGGGAGATTTACAGTGGTTAAAACCTATTGTGGGAATACCAAATCATTTATTAGAAACCCTACGGCCTTTGTTAAAGGGTATTGATCCTACTACTCCTGTACACCTGACAAAGGAGCACCACCTTGCCTTGCAACAAATTAGTAATTGTGTACAACAGGGATATGTGTCTCGTCGACAACTCGACTGCCCTATTGACCTTACTATTTGGAATAGTCCTTGCCATTTGCTTGGTGCTCTCTCTCAACAACAGGAGAAAACAGGGGAGATACGAGTTCTGGAATGGTTGTCACCATCACTACAACATAAGAGAATAATATTCTCAAAAATTGAACAATTGGCTGTGTTAGTCAAAAAAGGGCGTCTCAGAATTATTGAAGTGGATGGTCGAGAACCTGCTACCATTAGATTGCCTATGGAGAAAGAGACTTTGGACTGGTACTTGATTAATTCAAAGAACTTGCAGGAAGCATTATTAGCATCATCTGCTAAAGTAGAAACCAGCAAATTAGTGCCTAAAGTTTTGCAATGAATGACAGAATGGAACTGGATTACTCGACCATTGAGAGAAGAACGCCCTATAGAAGGAGCTATTACAGCTTTTACAGATGCGGGAAAGAAATCAAGGCGTGCTGCTGTCACCTGGCAAGAAAAAGGACAATGGAAGCATCAACTTCTTACAGCAGATCCTGCAGATAGTTTACAAACTTTGGAATTGTTGGCAGTAGTATGGGCAGTGTCTAATTTACAGGAGCCTTTAAATGTGGTCACAGACTCTATGTATGTTGCCGGAGTAGCCAGACGAATAGAGGAAGCAGCAATTAAGGAAGTGAATAATAAAGGATTGTATGAGTTATTGATACAATTAAGGAAAGCTTTACGAGAGAGAAATGCAGCGTATTCTGTGATTCATATTAGAAGCCATAAATGGTCTGAAGGTTTAGGAGAAGGGAATGAACGTGCAGACAAATTGGTTACTTTACCCATTGATAACTCTTGTCCTATTGACAAGCATACATTGGCCAGAGAAGCACATAGCAGATATCATCAAAATGCAAGAGGGCTTTCAAAACATTTTGAGCTGAGTTTATCAGAAGCTAAAGCCATTGTTAGAGCATGTCCAATATGTAGTTCTCATAATGAGGGAATAGGTTTAGGCATGGGAGTTAATCCTCGAGGTTTGGAAATAAATGAAAAATGGCAAATGGATGTTACACAGGTACCTAGATTTGGTAAAGTTAAGTACGTGCATGTCACTGTAGATACATATAGTCACTACATATGGGTATGGCTCAGGCAGGACAAAAAGCTACACATGTTATCAGGCACCTGTTAAGTTGCTTTGCTGTTATGGGAGTTCCAAGAAGTATCAAAACGGATAATGGTCAAGCTTATGTGTGTGCTAGGGTCCAGAAATTCTTAAATCGGTGGTCCATTAAGCATGTGACAGGTATTCCACACTCTTCTACTGGACAGGCAATAGTGGAAAGAGCAAACGGTACCCTTAAACGGTATATTGAGAAGCATCAAGACTTAACAGACCCACAATCATGTTTGGCTAAGGTTCTGTATGTGATCAATCGTTTATGTATTTTTCGGGAAGACGATATCCCTCCTGCAATTAAACATCATCCAAGGTCAGGTCAGGAAATTAAAACCCGACTACAGGATTATGGGAAAAACCTGCAAAAGTATTATACTGGGGTCGGGGATATCTTTGTGTTTCCTCACCTACAGGGCCTTTGTGGGTGCCTGCTAAGTGGACTAAACCTGTTTTTGATGCAGCCTCTGGTGGACTGTCTCACAGAGGAGGACAAGGAGCTACTGGGGAAGAAACTGTTTCTAGTCCTACGACCACTACTGTTACAGTTGAAGGGACACTCGAAAGTGTTGGACAGAGCACTGACATGTCACTATCAGATGGCCCAGGAGCTGATTGGTTTTATTGACTCATTATCAACTTTTCGTTTAACAAATCCAGCAAAGGAACATTGCCTTGACTGTTACAATCCACATTGTGCTGCCTGGATAGCCCTACGTTGTGGGGGTTGTGATAATACTTTTTGGATAGAACAATCATTATTACGGGATTTATGGTGTCATACTTGTGAGCACGAGCAAACGTGGGGTAAAAACTGGCAAGATGAATTAAGGAGACAAACGGGGCTAAATGCATATGTAGCTTTAAATCTTTATGAGTCTCCTGAACAAAAAATTCTTGCTTATTATCGTTGGGAAGCACAATGTGTTGTAAGTAGAATTAAGGTTCAAAGTAAATCACGTATAATTTCTGTAAGGTGTAGAAAATTAGTACCTTTAACACAACGTTCTATTGTAGGGCCCTTCAGGGGGAATCCTGAAAGAGCATTAGATCATTGCATTGAAAAATTACAAAAATTAAGTTTGAAAGTGACGGGACCAGTGAAATTAGGAGCAGCAAAACTGAAAACTGATAAGAAAAAGAAGGCTAGAAAGGGAACAACCTCTTCTAAATAAGGCTAATTAGTTTTCTATGATTAGGACAATTTTACAGTTGTGGGACCCTCGGGAGGATATAGTTATTGAAGAAGATAACGAGCAGGAACAACGATTACGAAATAAAATACGCCTTGCGCTAAAGAAAGAGCTTGAACTATTAGCCTTATATAGTAAGAAAGGTGAAGAGGCTTTGCAATCACCACCATTAAATTGGTTGCATTGGGTCGAAGAGACAGATTTTTATACTGGTCCTTACTTACATTCACTTCCTTGTTATGTTTGCAAAGGGATGCTGATAAGTGCTATGCATGGATAGCTTTGCTTTGTGCAGGTTGTAATAAGATTTATTGGTACTCACAAAAGACAATAGCAAATTTATGGTGTGGACCTTGTTTCGGGAAGTGGATTCAAGATTTTGTCTGGGTTAGAGCTCTTGAGCAAAGTACTGGCCTGCCAGGAAGGGCAGGATTGGAGCTTTTTGAGAGTGCAGAACAAGTGGCCATAGCATATATTAGATGGAAGTTGCAGCAAGCACTTAGAGAGCTTGAAGTTACTAGTGCCTCACGCATTATAGCAGCTCACTGTAAAGCTGATTTGCCTTTAAACTTGCCATATGCTATACCTGTGAGCAAGGATGCTGATTTGGAGTTAGATCAGTGTATTCAAAGACTGACTCAGGTCCATTTTAATCAGCCTAACAAATCAGGTAAAAGACAGTGGAGGAAGAAAAAACAGGCAAACAGGAAAGAAAAATGAAGTTTGTTTTTATTATACTGCTTAACGCTGTAGCGATTAAAGCAGTAGGAATAACACATTTCAGTCAGCCAAGAGAAAATCTATGGGTAACACTTGCTAATCAAATTAATCAATCATCACTTTGTCTTAGTCTTGGAGGGGTTACTAATCCATTTCGAACATGCTTGGTAGGACTTCCAGTGTGGTCTCCTGGAGAATTTTGCAGTTTAATAAGTAATCAAACCTTATGTATGTCTAACATGTCAAACATCACATTGCCAGTGCAACAAGGATATACTGCAGGTCAGAGTGATGGCTATCGCCAATGCTTACTAATCCAATCACTTAACACCTCTTTGCATTCTCCTCCTGAGGAATTGGATCTTTTTGGAAGTGCAAATGCCAGTATATCTAATACTACAGCTGGCGGATGGTTCAGTTTCAAACCCTTGGATGCCCAGAATTTAAATCAACCTAAAGACACATGGGCCACCTTAGATTCATCCCTGAAATTGAGTGAATTCTCTCCACAGCATTACAGTCAATGTAACGGCACAAACATCACAGCACCAATGAAATTACCTACAGGAATATTTCTAATTTGTGGAGACAGGGCGTGGAATGGTGTACCAGCTAAGCCACAGGGTGGACCCTGTTATTTGGGAAAATTGTCCTTGTTTCACCCTAATGTATCCTTGCTAATGCAGCTCAGTCAAACATCAAACAGGAAAAAGCGTTCTATACATGACTTGGACTGCAGCCAGATTGGAGATCCAAAGTTTTGGGGTACATTCAGACAAGTAGTAGTTTCAACTATCTTACCAGGAGGATCTGCCAATAAGGCTATGAATTTAGTAAAACAATTAGGGTGCTGGACAAGAAATGAGCTGAACCAGACATCCCAAATTCTGGACATGATGACTGCAGATGTGCAAAGTGTTAACCATGCTGTTTTACAAAATAGAGCTGCTGTAGACTTTTTGCTCTTAGCACAAGGGCATGGATGTGAAGAGTTTGAGGGAATGTGTTGTATGAATTTGTCTGATCATTCGGTGTCCATTCATACTAAGATAAATGAACTACAACAGGGACTTCACAATCTCAAAGAAGAAGAAGGTTTAGGAATTGACGAATGGCTTAAAAACTTAGGACTTGGGCCATGGCTGAGGAACCTTGTGATCTATGCTATAGAACTACTGGGTGTAGTTTTACTCTTTTTGCTTATTTTGCCTTGTGTCTTTAATTGTATTCAAAACATGGTCAGTCGTATGATAGCAAAAATGCAGACTAGTCTTCTTGCTCAAGAAGAAAACGGGGGAAATGTGGAGGATTTTCTTAAGAGTTGGTTAGCTGAGAAAGGCCATACTGACATAATGCCACTGGTTAAGCTGAAAGAGGGAGGTCAGCAGTCTCTGATTCAGTGACTGCTGACAGGCAAGAATGCCGGATGGCCTTGCTGTAACATGAGAAAAGGGAGGTGAGATTAGTCCTGAATATCTGCAGAATGTAACAGAAGAATAAGCACAAGAATGTAGAAGTAGGTGTAGTTGCTGATATGTAACTAACCAATCCTGAGCTCAACTTTTGCAATATGTATGAAGCTTATTAAGAACTATATTTAACCCGCCATATTCGATCAATAAATTGGACTTGGATGAACCAACTGGTGTCTGGGTCTCCTTCCTCCGACAATATGTGTTTCTCTATGCGTGATTGGCTGAAATCTAGGCTGAGATGGTTTTATGCTATGCCGTAATGCCACACCTCCTTGGCATTCCGTGTGGATCAGCGAACTGTTAACATCCTGTCTCCATTGTCTAACAATGTGCTGAGACTGATGTGCTGAAATAAAAAGCTCGTGTCACTGGTCCAGGTGTCCCGTACCTGTTCGTGATTGTATATAGGTGCCGCGGCAAGTGGGTTCCTCATTGTGCATGGCAACTTCTCTCTTAAACATCTCTGTTTAGCAAAACATCAGCACTTAACAGTATTTGACCTAAATTATAACCTATGACTTAGCAATTTTAAAGAGGAATACCATTTAACAATACTTAACACAGCTTATAATTTATATTAAACTTACAACTTAGCAAAAGAACAACTCTTAGCAGCATTTAACTTCACTTAGACCTTGTGATTTAACCCCACTTACAGGCCTGACTGACTCAGCTATCCAAGGCACTCCAACCCCTCAGAGAGCAGCATTTCTGCCACATTTCCCCAGCACAGGCACTCCTGTATGCACACAGACACAAAGAGTCAGTGCAAGGCACCCGTGAGCAATTCCCCTGAGGACAGGAAATGCTCACTGTGGATCCTTTGGCATCTCCCCAGCAAAGGGTGAAGGGCTGAGCCGTGAGGAGTGGGGGGATCGGCACAGGCTCTGTCGTTGTTCAGGATCCCCGAGTGCAGAAAACGGGAGAGTTCCCGCCTGGGAGAAGCCCCACTCAGAGGGAGTCGCTGGCCCAGGAGAGCTCCAAGGGCTCCTTTTGGAGCGCTGTGTGCAGGGCCCCAAGAGAGGGGCTTCAGTCCCAGCAATGGCTCATCCTGGCCGCACTTGGCACCAACAGCTTTCTTTGGCAGTGTGAGAACAGGGTTGTTGCGCCATGGAGGGAACAAAAGCAGTTCCCAGGGCTGCTCCTAAAGGAACCAGGAGCTGGTTGGGCAGCAGCAGTGCCTGGAGCAGACAGTGTTTGTGATGAGCTGCAGAGGAGCTGAGCCCAGGGGCTGTTGGCCAAGGCCGAGGCCCAAGGCACATTTCTCAGCTGGCAGGGCGGCCTGAGAAGGGGAGGGGGGAATGCAGCAGCACAGGGCCATGGAACCAAGGGACCACTGTGTCACAGTGGGGCCCTGTGAGACCAAGGGACCATTGTGACACTGTGGGGCCCTGTGACACCGAGGGACCATTGTAACACTCTGGGGGTTTCATGGAATCATGGAGACCACTGTGACATTTCTGAGCCTTATGGAATTGTGGAGACCATTGTGACACTTTGGGATTTCATGGAACCAAGGGGCCATTGTGACACTGTGGGGACTCATGGAATCAGTGAGACCATTGTGACACTGTGAGGCCCCATGGAATAAGCAAAACATTGTGACAGTGTGAAGCCTCATTGAACCAGGGAGACCATTGTGACTCTGGGGGTCCCACAGAACCAAGAGGACCGTTGTGATACTGTGGGGCCTCGTATAACTAAGAGGCCTTTGTGACACTGCAGTGCTGCACGGAACCAAAGGCCCATTGTGACATTGCAGGCCCTCATGTCATCAATGGTCCATTGTGACACCGTGGAGCCAAAGCAGACCATTGTGACACTGCAAACCCCCAGGGTCCAAAGGTCAAATGTGACATTGCATTGCAGGGCTCATGGAACAGATGAGTCACGTGACACTGTGGGACCTGGGGAACCACGGAGACCATTGTGACACTGCAAGGCCTCATGGAATTGTTGGGACCATTGTGACACTGCAAGGCCTCATGGAATTGTTGGGACCATTGTGACACTGCAGAGCTGTATGGAACCATGGGCCACTGTGACACTGTGGGACCCCATCAAACCAAGGGGCCAGTGTGACACTGCAGGTCTTCTTGTAATCAAGGGGCCATTATGACACTGTGGGCCCCTGCAAAACCAAGGGAACACAGAACAGATCTGGCTGGTTTGGCCTCCCAGGGGTCACCTGATTGGTCCAACTGACCTTGGCATGATAAGCGTCTCTTCTCATCTGCTACTGAAACACTGGGACTTCATGCTTTTCTTGCCATGAAAAAGAACTCTCTTTCTCCTCCAGGCAGTCATGGTCAGAATTGGGATTTCACCTCCAAATTTCCTTATATCCAGGGTTTGTTCCCATAGGAATATTGCCAGGACAAGTCTGGCTGGCAATGGTTCCACAAGGGTCAGCTCTCATCTGTCCCTAAAACCCTAAGGAAGGCTCTGTGCTTTCCTTCCTATGAGAAAGAATTGTCCTGCTTCTCCAGGTGCCGATGGCGAGATTGGGATTCCACCTCCAAAATTCCCTGTATACAAAGACTGCTCCCAGACAAAATCTGCCATTCCTCAGCAGTCTGGCTGGCCTTGGCCTAGTGAGGCTCTCACCTGCTTTCTAAACACAGGGGCTCTGAACTTTCCTTCTTATGGAAAAGAATTTTCTGTCTCATCCAGATGCCCATGGCCTGACTTGGGATTTCACCTCCAACATTGCCTTACTCTGAGAGACTGGAGGAGATTCTTGGCCTGAAACATTTCATGTTGAGGGGAGGAAGGGGAAGGTCCAGCCTTGTCCTGTCCTGGAACCCCAGCCCTGCCCTGCCCTGGAACCCCAATCCCCCCAGAGCCTCTATCCCAGCCCAGCAGTGGCTGCCAGTCCCTGGCACAGCACAGGCAATGCTCCACAGCCACCTCTGCAGCCCCCAGCCCAGCTCCTGAGGGACCAAATGAGCCCAAGTCCCACCTGGGGGAAGGGCCCAGGAAGACCAGGGATATTTAAGCGGACCACAAGGCAAGCACACATCTTGACCCTTCCTCCTCTTGGAATTTCTATCTGAACACTGCTGGCATCCAGGAGTTGGTATCTGTGTTTGTGCTTCTCTGGATCTTTTTTTCTTTCTCTCCTTCTCTGTCTTCTTCTTCTGTTTCTGTACACCTGCAAATTTTGATTAACAATAATTTGGACGGGCTTAGAGTTTGTAAAGCTGAATTGCCCAAGTCAATGCTTTGAGAAGTGCTTTTTGTTCATTGAATATCTGTTGTAATTTGACATGAGAAGAATTTTAAAAAGTAATATAAAACTTCTTGTGTAACTGACAATCTGTTAAACCACTAAGATACTGAACATTCCTCTGTGAAGCACATATGTTAAAGGTGAAAAAACTCAGGAACCTCCTCTTTCTTTTCCCATCAATAAAGAAGTAACGGGCCCTAGCCCAGGCCCCCATCTCAACCAAACCAAACCAAACCAAAACAAAACAAACCAAGCAACCCTGCTGTGGCCTGAGCCCCTTCCCCCCTCCCCAGGCTGCCCCCTCCCCCCGCCATTGGCGCCATTCTAACCAAACCAAACCCCAACAGCTACCAAAAAGGAAAACAAAAGTGGCTACAAAACCCTAACCAGAACAAAGCTAGCCACAGCTATTAAAATCTTACCATCAAGTTCCCTCCCCACAAGACAATTAAAATCAAAAACCCCCAGAACCTACAACCCACACAAAATAACCCTACAAGTAAAATAAAACACAAAACCCCACAAAAACCAACCATAACCATAAAACAAACCCTATCACAACCCAACCACAACTTCAACCACAAGCTACTGATAGGTCAGGTGTTAATCCTTTTACTACTTCAATCCTACCTTGAGTAAAAGAAAAACAAAATACAAGCATATAAAAAACAATTAAAAACCATCAAAGTCAGTAAAGAGGAAATTAAATCCAAAATAAAAAAAAAAGAAAAAATACTTTATCCTTAAAACAAAAATCCTCTTATGAACTAAAAGGAAAAAACTCTTTTCATTAAAAAAAATAAAACTATAAAAAATTCAAATTCATATCAAAGAAAAACCTCCATGCTAAAATAAAACAACTGTTTAAATAACTGTACTTTCATAAAAATTTAGACAGGGGGGAAAATGTAATCCAGTACCCCCAAGAGAAGATCGCTATTCCCAGAGAAAAAAATATTTTTTAAAAGGAAATAATAAAAACATTTACTTTTAAACAACTCATATTTAAAACTATACCTCCTAAGTCAACATGGCCCATCAACAAGTTGTAAAACAGCTTGTAGCAAAAAAACAACTTCACAGTAGCGAAGTTCCCCAGACAACTGTTATCCATGACAAAATTAAGGACCACAAAAAAAAAAATTCATCGTGTAAAAAAACTCCATTAACTTAACAAGAAAACCATCTCTCCCTAAAACTAAAAAAAGACAAATTTAAAAATAGTAAACTACTAGAAATTTTCAGTTTAGTTTCTTTACATTGTCAGGTTAAAAAAAAAAAAGAGAAATTGTAAAGAAAAAACTGTGTTCTAAAGAATTTATTTTAATTCTTACTTACCTTTTTTCTTTTATCTGCTTTTAATAAAATTTTCTTTATACTCTTTTAAATTTTCGGCATACTTTACCTTTCTCTTAATCCAATCTCACAACAAAATAAATAAATAAATAATTACCCAATACTAAAACCCACCACACTCATCAATACAATAATTAAGAAATTTCAAGATTAGAAAAATCTTAAATTATCAAACCAAAATCACTACGATGTCATAGTAAACCTTTTCCCAAAGTTTCTCTGATTTTCCAAAATACCCAGTAAAGGCTGTTTAGTTCTTTTGAGCTCCTGAGAATCTCTTGTTGTTATTTCTCCAGGGAGTCCAACTCAGAGGACAAACAAATGCAATTCTTTGAAATGTCACCTTGAAAAAATTGTCTGGGGGATGAGGGTCAGGGCTTGTCTGTCCTCCTTGGCACAGCCCAGGCAGGGCTTTCCCAGCCACATTCCACACTCCATTTCCCAGCTGGAGCCGCTGCTGCCTCTGAGTTGTGCTGCCCCAGCCCCAGGGACGCTCTCCTTGTCTGCCCATTCCCCCACGGTCTCTGGGCAGGGATGGCCTCAGTGGGGGCTGCTGACGTCCTCAGCAACTTGGAGGCTGCTGCTGAATTTTCCTGCTCCAGAGGCTTGTTCAGCCTTCAGCTCTTCAGTGCAGGAATTCAGTGGCCCAGGGCTCATTAACATTCAGAACACCTTAACAAGCCAAGCGCCTGGGAATAAATTTCAGTTTCCAAATCTTGTATGGTTAAAAAGAGAGATTTCAGAAGTGCATTCAACTGAATATGTTCTATTTAAAAATACTGTGAGAAAACATTTTTTAGGACCTGTTTAGTTTTTTTTTTTTTTTTTCCCTGTTAATAGCAATCTCCACCTGACATTGAAACCAAGTACCTCCTCATGCAGTTTGAAGATATAAAAATCAACACCATTCATGGCTGACAATCAATCAGACTCTGTCCCCACCCCCACCCCACCATTTCCCCCATCCCAGCCCTGGCACTCAGAGCAGCCTTGTGCAAATCTGAGCTCCCTCCAGCCCAGGCTGCACCTGCAGCTTTCAGCTCCTTGGTTCCAGCTCCCACCTGCTTTCCTTGGAGAAGGAGCTGCCCGAGACACAGAGGGATGTTCATTTATTGTCAGCCAACAAAGCCAGGGGAAGGCACGGCTCTATCAAATGCAAAAGTCATTCCTCTGCTGGATATTAAATCCACTTTCCACAGCAGACAGTCTCAGAGCAGTGGAAAACACCTTCTGTGCCCAGCACAGGTCTCAAGGTCCCCCCATACCCTCCCTGCTCCGATTCTGCCCAGATTTGCTCTTTGCACACACAAGTCACAGGCTGAAGTCAGGAGCTCCCTCCATGCCCAGAGGGAGGAAAAAAATGAAAGGCGATGAAGATTTCTCCTGTGCAGAGCCCCTGCAGTGGGAACCATAACTTATCAGGTTTGTGTCCTTTGGGCTCAGGGCCTGGTGACATTCAGAGGCACAGAAGGGTTTCTTGCCTAAAAACACAATTTGAACAGGATACAGTTGAACATTGCAGCAGAGTTCTCCATGATGTCCCAGCAGCATCTGACATGTCCACCATCCCCAAGGGATTTCTGTACAGGAACAGTTTTAGACAAAGACATAAGAAAAGGCAGTTCTGTGATAGATATAAACACAAAAAAGATGTTGATTATTGATATATTTATTTGCACTTCGGAATGATTGGGCAACTTCCTGCAGCTCAAAGCATGAAGCCAGTCAGTTGAGAGGCACTTGAATGACCAGAGATCATCTGGAGGAGGAAATGTGGGAGCAACGGGAAGCATAAATATCCAGCTCGTCTAGTGAAGAGATGTCTTTAGACATGGTCATTTCAACAGGAGAGCTTGAAACCCCAAATGGAAAAGAGAGATTTATATAATAGAATGTATACTGGTGACACCAGTAGAAGGCAAGATCAGTATTTCTTCTCCTGCCATCTGTACACCTCCAGGAAAACCCTGTTCCTGCTGGGAAAACTTTGCCATTTCTTAACAGTACTCAAATGACCCAGATGATAAAGTTTTGCCTGTATATGATTAAACTAACACGTATTAAAACCTGTGCCCCTTTCCAGGCAGACATCAGCTGTGTGCCCATGAAAAGACAGGGCCACTTGTGCCCTGAGGTACCCAGCTGGGATTGCATCTCTTCAAGAGCACCTGAGGGAGAGCAGAGCACCTTGCAAGCTGCAGGTCCCTGACAGCCCCACAGGGCTCCTGTCCCATCAACATCTGCTCTGTTCCAGTCTGAAACAGGGCCCAGCACGGTGCTGGGATCGTCAGAGAGCTGAGGTGTGTGCTGGAATTCAATGCCCTCCTCATCGTGCAGCAGCCCTGCATTTCCCTCCTGCAGCCTTGGTCTCCAGCACAGCCATGGAGGCTCTGGTCTCTGGAATGTTGCTGCAGCCCCCAAGGGCAGCTGAGCTCTGCCTTTGGCACAGTCAGGCCTGGCCAGCGCAGGCCATGCTCAGCAATTGCTTGTATGTGCCTGGGCTTGCTGTCAGCCCCGACAGCGGCTGCGTGGCCCCTTTGTGGCCCTGTGCTGGCCCAGCCATGGTGGCCCAGCCCCTGTGCAGGCCCAGCCCAGGCCAGGAGCATTGCGGCTGGGAACGGCCCCTGTGCCGTGGTGCCCACAGCAGTCTTGGGGCTCTGTGCCCTGTGGCCTCCCTGCTGGGCAGCCTCTGCCAGCTCCTGCAGAGCCCGGGGCACCTGTGGGGCTGCACAGAAAGCCCTGCCCCGGGCTCTGCCAGCCTCTGGGCATGCAGAGAGGCAGCCAGGGCTGGCCATGGCCAGGAACAGGCCCTGAGCCCTGGAGGAGGATGGAGCTGGGCCACAGCCAAACTCAGCCCAGGCCAAAGCTGGGCTCAGCAGCCAGGGCTGCCAAGGGCTGGGAACAGAGGCTGGTGCTGACAAATGATCTGGGCCCCCTCTCTGCTCTGTCCATGCCACCAAGGGCACAGAGCAGCCTCCTCTCTGGGCCACTTGCCTGTTTGCAATGCCTTGCACAGGCGCTGGCCCTGCCCCACAAGGCCTGGCCTGAGTCCTGCCCCTGCACGCTCAGCCAGGCTGAGATGGACACTGATGGGTTCTGGGCCAGGCTCTCGGAGGCCAGCCCAGCTCCCTGCAAGCTCTGCCAGCTGCCCTGAGCTCTGGGCAGCACCAAGGGCCTCTCCCCAGCCCAGCCCAGCTGGCTCTGGCCCCACAGCTCTGCTCAGGCCAGGCTGCTCTGGCCACTGCCCCACGGCCTCAGCCTCTGGCAAGGGCGCAGCTGCAGCTGCCACAGGACTCAGCCCCAGCCATGGGGGAAGGTGCTTGGCCAAGGCCAAAGGAGGCTCCCTGGCTGCTCTGCTCCCCTCAGGCTGAGGTGCTGAGAGCTCTGCAGCCCCTGCTGCCATCCCATCTGCCCAGGGCAGCACAAGAGCCCCGGCCTTGGGGCCCTCAAGAGCTGCTCCTGCTCCAGGCCCAGGGCCCATGCCAAAGCTGGGGCAGCCTCAAATCTGTGCCCATTTCTGTTCATTGCTGCTTGGATGGGGATGGATCCTCAGCCACTTGGAGGCTGCTGATGAATTTTACTCCTCCAGAGGCCCCTTCTTTCTTGAGCTCTTCAGTTCAGGAATTCACTGGAAAAGGCTCATAAACATTTGTTCAAAACACTTGAACAAGACAAGCCCTTGGGAATCATTCCAACTTTTAATTCTTTTGTGGTTAATTAAGTGAATTCAAAGTGAATATACTGTATTGAAAACAATAAAGAGAGAATTGTTTGGTCGAGTTAAGTTTTCTTCTCCTCATTATAGATGGACATCTGCAATATCCAAGTTATATTGACCTCCAGCACTTTCTAATGCAGTCTGATTAGATATTAAAAATCAAGACCTTTCTTGGCTGACAATCAATCAGACTTTGTCCCTACCTCCTCCCCACCCTTTCCGCCATCCAACCCCTGGCACTCAGAGCAGCTGAGGAATGGAGTCACATCCAGGGGTGTCCCCAGGGCTCAGGATTGGGGCCAGGTCAGTGAAATCTCTTTATTGCTGATCTGGATGAGGCCATCGAGGGCACCCTCAGTCAGTTCCCAGGTGAGCCCAAGCTGGGTGGGAGTGTGGCTGTGCTGGAGGGCAGGAAGCTCTGCAGAGGAATCTGGACAGGCTGAGCCATGGGCCCAGGACAGCTGGATGAGGTTCACCAAGGCCAAGGGCCGGGTCCTGCCCTGGGCTCACAACGTGGTTCTGTAATAGATATAAACATAATTAAGTCCTTGTACCAGGATGCTCAACCTGGAGTGGGGGCAAAATAGCTCAAACAATTCCTGATTTGGAAAGCTGCCAGTGGTGGATGGAGAAGGGAGGTCAGGCTGTTCTTGGTATTGAGGAAATGCTGAAACCAGCCTGACTCATTTCATCACCTCATGCCTTGGCTGATCTCCCCTCTTTCCCCTCCCACCCATTGGCTTTTGTCTCCCCCCAGCCCCCTGTGAAGAGCCTGGCTCTGTGTTCTCCATCCCCTCCTCGCTGGCACTGCCAGGCTGGCATGAGGAGCCCCTCAGCCTTCCCTTCTCCGGGCTGGACAAGCCCAGCTCCCTCAGCCTCTGCTCACCACCCAAGGGCTCCAGCCCCACCTTGAAGGCCCTTCCCAGACTCTGCTCAAGATGCCAGACATCTTTCCTGCCCTGGGGACCCCAAACCAGGTCTCAGTGACCTGGATAATCCATGTCCTTGATGTCCTGGTCACACAGCCCTGGCCCCTTGTCCCCTGTCAGGCTCTGGGGTGGATCCTGTGGAACATCCTTTGGTGGAGGCTGTGGCTCCAGGTGGGCCGAGGGGATGCCGGGGGACAGGGACCCTGCTGGGCATGAACAGCATTGGACTTGTTGGGAGAAACTGTGAGGGGGAGCTGGGGCGGAGTGACCAACCCAGTGACCTGACACAGCCCTGCTGGGATGTCACACAGCCCCTCTGGGATGTCACAGCCTGCTCTGTGATGTCACAGCCCATTCTCTAATGTCACTCAACTGGTCTCTGATGTTACAGCCAACTCTGTGATGTCATATTCTGATCTGTGATGTCAGATCTCTGCCCTGTGGTGTCACAGTCTGCTCTGTGATGATGTCTATGATGTCATACCTGATCAATAACCTTACATACTGCACTCTGTGATGTCATAGCCCACTCTGTGACCTCATGCTACCAGATGATAAATTGTCTACACCAGGTGAACTCACACCTGGAGCTTTTTTTCCAAAATTCCAGGCCTATGGAAGCCACACAATGCCCATTGTGTGAGAAGGGGAACTGGAAGTTCAGCAGCCTCAGTGTCCTGCCAGGTCTGCCAGGCCCACTGGAACATTGGGGTCCACGACCACCAGGGACCACCAGAGAGACCCCCAGGACAGGAGAATGCATGCAAAAGGGGAGGGGAAATATGTTAATGATTTCAGGGAAATTATATCATATGTATGTTTAGTCCTGGACAATCAATGAATATGTGTGCAAAATACAGAATAGAAACAGAAACTTTCCTGTAGTCAGCATGCACAGCTTTGGGAGGAGCTATTCCCCATGCATCCAGCCGAATAAAGAATGCTGCTTTTTAATGCTGCATTAGTGTTAAGGAGTTTTCTATTTTACTGAATTTTTGGTAACACTCCCACTGCCAAGGAAAGCTCTGTCTGCTGCTGTTCACAAACAGAGAAGGGCTGGTGGCAGATGTGGGGCTCAGAGGTTGCCTGGAGCACAGTGACTATGAAATAATCAAGTGTTCAATGTTCTGTGAAAGAAGGAGGGACAGCAACAAAGCTTCTGCACTGGAATTTGGAAGGGCAGACTTCAGCCTATTTGGAATGCAGATTTGGGGAGTACTGAATCAGGCACCGATTCTTTTTAAGGAAAACATCCCTTAAAAACAAAGGGGTCCAGGAAGGATGGACACATTTCAAGGAAGTACTCTTAAGGGGGAAGGAGCAGCCTGTCCCAGTGTGGCAAAAGATGAGCTAGTGAGGAAAATGACTGGCCTGGCTGGTCGTGGAGATTTTGTGGGAACTCAAGGGTAACAAGAGGTGCATCAACTTTGGACAGAAGGTCAAGCACCTTAGGAAATGTTTAAGGATGTTGTGAAGTCATGCAGAAAAAAAGTCAAGAGGTGAAAGCTCAATTAGAGTTTAACCTGACCACTTCCGTGAAAAAAAAAATAGACAATGTTTCCACAATTAAATTAATAGCAAAACATGGAATAAGGAGAACCTCTACTCTTTATTGGATGCCGTGGGGAATATAGTAACTAAAGATAAGGAGAAGGCAGAGCTACTTAACATCTTGTTTCTCTCAATTTTCGATATTAGGACAGGCTGTCCTCAGGACAAGTGCTCTGCTGAGCTGGTAGATGGGCACAGGGAGCAGAACAGCCCCTGTAATCCAGGAGGAAGCAGTTGGTGACCTGCTGAGCCACTCAGATGCTCATAGGTGTGTGGGATCAGATGGGATCCATCGCAGGGGGATGAGGGAGCTGTGGATGACCTCCCCAGGCTGCTCTCCATCTTTTACCATCAGTGCTGGCTCAGCAGGGAGGTCCCAGAGGACTGGAGGTGCCAGTGTGAGCCCATCCCCAAGAAGGGCTGGAAGGAGGATCTGGGGAACTCCAGGCCTGTCAGCCTGGCCTGGGTGCCTGGCAAGGTTCTGGAACAGATCACCTTGAGTGCCATCACAAGGAACCCACAGGATGGCCGAGGGGTCAGAGCCAGCCAGCGTGGATTCCAATGTCTACATGGAATGGTCTGGATGAGGGGATTGTGTCCAACATCAGCAAATCTGCAGATGACACCAAACTGGGTGTGAGTTTGGATCTGATGGAGGATGGAGGTAGGAGGGCTCTGCACAGGGTCTGGGACAGGCTGGATCCAGGTGTGGTTTAACAAGGATGTGTGATCCAACAAGGTGAGGTTTAACAAGTCCAAGTGCCAGGTCCTGCACTTTGGCCACAATAACACCTGCAGTGTTACAGGCTGGGGACAGAGCGGCTGGAGAGCAGCCAGGCAGAAAGGGACCTGCAGGGAGTGATGGACAGCAGGCTGGACATGAGGCAGCAGTGTGCCAAGGTGGGCAAGAAGGCCAATGGCTCCTGGCCTGGATCAGGAATGGTGTGGCCAGCAGGAGCAGGGCAGGGATTCTTCCCCTGTGCTGGGCACTGTTTGGGCAGCACCTCGAGTGCTGTGTCTAGTTCTGGGTCCCCTGGGGTGGGGAATTAGAAGCAATTTCTATCAGAAAGAGTAAAGAAAGCCAAGGTGAAGCAAAGGAAATGCTGAGGGCAGTTTGGGGGTGGCTGCTGGGCAGCCCTGGCTCTGAACAACAGCATCTGCAGTGGGACAGGAAACTCCCAGCTGATGGGAACAAACTTTCTGGCTGACTGCAGAGACCAGGACAAAGCTGAGTGGTTTCCCTGCTGGCCCCCAGCCCTTGCTGGCCCCACGGGCTGATGGCATTTGTGCTCCCTCAGGTTCATGTCCCCACAACAACAGCATGGGGGTGCTGCCCCTGCTCCGTGCAATGCAAAACAGGGACTGCTGAGCCAGTGCTGCCGTGTCTGTGCCTGCAAGGATGGGGCACCTGTGTGAGCTGGGGTAGAGGCCACGGCTGCAGAGGGGGGATGTTGTTGGCAGCTGCATGAGGATGCTCTGGGACGCTGCCCTGGGCTGTGCAGCGCACTGGGGATGGATCAGCCCCTGCTCTGCTGCTCCTTCCCATCTGCCCCGGGGCCCTTGCAGAGCACCAGCTGTTGCTGTCCTCAGCTGCCATGGCAACCCTCAGGACAAAGTGGTGCCAGGGCTGCTCCAGGTACAATTGCAGGGACACTCGTTGGTGCTACCAGGTGCCATGGCAACGGCCACGGTGACCCATTCCTTGGTTTGGTGCAATGGCAACCAATACCCGGACCCGTTGTGATGGTTGGTGGCCATGAAAAGCTGCCCTGGGCCCTTGCTCAGGGCTGGTGTCAGTGCCCAGAGCCAGAGGGGATCCCTTGCTGGGGGCTGTGCCATGGCCACCTGCCCTGTGCCGCGCTGGCCGCTCAGGCACCAGGAACCAGCAGCCACCAGCACTGCCAGGGCCAAAGGCCAGGTCAGCCAGACAGAAAGGAGCAGGGCTGGGCACTGTTTCCATGGCAACCGGCACTGGGGGGACATCTGGGTCACCTGGCCTGGCAGTTGCCATGGAAACCCCTGGCAGGGACTGAGGGCACAGCCCCTGGCACTGAGACACTGCTGGGCCGGGTGCTGAGCACAGGGCTGAGCATGCAGAGATGGTTTTGTCCTTGCTGAGCTGCAGCACAGCCAAGGCCTGTCCTGCCCCTCGTCCAGCCACGCTGGGGAGGGGCTGGGGCTGCAGGGGAGCTAGGCAAGGGACACAGCCAGGACAGGGGACCCCAACTGCCCTCGGGCATACCCCAGACCAGAGCACATCATGCTCAGGGTATGAAGGGGGGGGGACAGGGAGGAAGGGGGGAATTTTGGAGGGAGGGCTTTTGCCTTCCCAGGGAACACTTAGGCAAGAGGGGGCCCTGTTTCACCAGTGGGCAGGGTCACTACCAAAGACACAGACCCCAACTGAAGGAATTGTGTCATTTATATCATGCACAGCTGCAGAGATTTACAAAAGGATAAGCTCAGCAAAGCACATCATCATTAGCAAAGAATTACAAAAGAAGCTCAGCAATCCATCATAACCCATCATGACATTTTGATGACCAATCCCTTGGTGAAGCACCAGAGGTGTTTGTGGCAGACAAAGATTCTGGCTGACTATCAAGGTACACCTTACAGACATCAGCAGTACTTTAGTGACACTGTTCTTCATTCTTTTTTTTCAATCTCATTCGAGTTAGGAACAAGAATTCTGTTGTCCATGGAGTTGGCACCGTTTTAATTCCAGAATAATGCCCCCAGGCCCTTTGCTGTTCAGCTTTACCATGCTGTGTATGGCTAACAAGGCCTGGAGGGACCTTTCCCCTCTGGCTGGAAGGGGCCGGGTCCCAGTCCCTGAGGGGCACCTAGGCTCCTGGATGGAATTCCTGTGCAAGTCCCTCAGTGTCACAGCAGCCTTCACATGAAGCCCCGTGGTTTAGAGCATGTTCCAAAGGGCCCCTTGGGGCAAACAGGGAGATCTGGTCTGGCAGGATGTGTAAAACAATATCCTGGCAGATCTACTTGTTCTCACACAGAATCCTTGGCTGCAGGGACACATTCCCATTGTTCCTGCCCAGGGTTCAGGACTCAGAGTTGTTTTTCCTAGGAGCTGCTCCTTCAGCTGTCTGGGGAGGGCCATTTGGCCTCTGGACCCACACTCTGGCTCCATTATTAGGGCTGTGGGATCCAAACCCTTTATCTCCACAAATGGTGGTGACTGGAGGTGGATCTTCTTTTTTCACAATTGTTCTTCAAATTGCAAGATCAACAATTGTGCTACCCTGTCATGGGGTTGAAAAATCCAATCTTGTTTTTGTTTACAGAATTACTGTAATTTCTCCTTGACATTCTGCATCATTTCCTCCTGCCATGACAGGAACACTTGGCAAGGCCAAGCTCCAAGGGAGCAGTTACCAAAGCAAAGTGTCCTGGAGGAATCTGAATTCCTGTTTCAGAATTGACAGCTCTCATTTGCTTTGAATTTTTCCTAATGAATTCCAATGCATGAAGGCCCAGCCCTGCAGCCTCTGGGCTAGCCCTGCCAGGGGCCATCACAGCCAGAACAATTTCCCAGGCAGCCCAAGTCTCACTGCCCATGGCTGGATTTGCAAACTGGGGGCAGCCGTGCACAGCAAGGGGGTTTCCATTTCCCCAGTGGGCCATTGTGAATGGCATGGAGCACATCTGGGAGATGGGTTCTCCATGGACAAAGGTTCCCATCTCCTCATTTTTCCAACTGCTCTTTTAACAACCCCTTCACCCTTTTAACCAATCCTGCAGCTTGTGCATAATCTGGAACATGAAAAACCCTGCAGGCAAAATCACTGTATTTTTCACAGGAACAGATAAAGCATTCTGCATCACAGTATCAGCAAACCCTGCAAAAATAGCCAATTTCCTCCCTTTCTCCCTTTTTCATTGTATACAATCTCACAAAGTTGACCACTGACATTAGGGTCCTGGCCAATCCTGTTCTGTAGGGTATTTAGTGTTACATCCCTGAGCAGCCAAAGCTACCAAATTAGTATTGTCACCACTATTTCACATCATTATATAATTTTATACATAGATAGTGATACAGAAATATAGATAGATACAGACATAAATAAATATATATAAATAGATATATTGAGGTCTTATTATACTATAAATACATATATAATTATTATGTATATAGATATTTCACTTGCACAAATGCATCTGAGCTCAAGATTAAAACCTTCTTCTCGTGCTCCATGTGGGAGCATTCCAACCATAATTGTTTCTTCTGAAGGTGCTGTTTCCTACGTACTCTCAACAAATTCATCTTTGTCTGCCCAAACCCACAAGGTCTTTTCCTTTTCCATGTGCAATTTTTGGGTGCATTTGAAGCCATCCAGGGGTGCATCTTCTTTTACCCGACTGCCCCACTGCCCACACAGGGATCCAACCTCAGCCCACTCCAGAGCCAGGGAACTCCAGGGAAGGGCTTCCCAGCTGGGAATTTCTGATGGCACTGATTCCTCACACTGACACTGAACAAGTGACATTTTGTTGGCATCTGGCCAGACTGTGCCAGTTTTGTTTTACCAGTGGGCAAGGTCAGCACCAGAGACACAGACTCCAACTGAAGGAATCAGTGTCATTTCCTGCAGTTCAGAGCAGCAAGGAATCACAAAAGGAGCAGGTCAGCAATGCACCCAACCATCCCCACCAAAGATTGCCTGCAGTGATTAAGAAAGATCCAGCAGCATTTACCCTCAGCCTTTACCATCCCCCAGACCCACACAGCAGCTGGGGAAGCTGTCACAGCCAAGGGCTGCAGAGCCACTCCTGGGCACTGGGAATTCCTGCAGGTGCCTCCAGCCCCAGGTGAGGCTCCAACCCCGCTGGGAGAGGGCCCAGCTCTGACAGTGCTGAATGAACAAACTGACAGCACTGCTAGTGTGGTAACATCTGCTTTCATCCTCCTCTTGGGTCCCTCCCAAAGCCTGCCCAGGGCTCAAGGAGGAACCAAGGGAGCTGACTTTGACGACCATACAGCCTAAAACAAGGCCAGATGTCAGATTTCATGGCCTTGTCTGGCTTCTAAATACACAAAGGTCAAGACATATTTCACTAATGAGTGGCTACATCTATCACACTGCTAATGACCATGCATATTTCATCAGGGAGCAGATACAAAGATAACCTTTGCTTGGAAGGTTCATCCAGAGGCCACCTTTGGTTCAGGGCCTGCTGTCCAGGCCTCACTCAGGGCTGGTGTCCAGGCCTTGGCACTTCAGGGACGTGGTTTACTGCTGGGCTTGGCACTGCTGGGTGAGCGGCTGCACTGGGTGAGCTCAGAGGGCTTTTCCAACAGAAAGGATTCTCTGATTCCATGATTCTATCCACTGCATTCAACTGGGGCTATTTTAGCAGCATTCCTTTGCTCCAAAAGTTCCCTCTTGCCCAGCACCTGTGGCCTGAGGCTTCAGCTCCTTCAGCTCCTGGTGCTGAGCTGTTCATGCTGAACTAGACGACTTGGACAGACAAATCCAGTCCATGCAATTCCTTCTGGGACACGGAGAGGGGAGGCTGTGCAAACAGGAGCATTGTTTGCTGTGGCCTCCTCTCTGCCCTTCAAGCCTTTCACTGCTTTGAACCAGCCAAGAGCTTTCTCCAAGAGTGCAATGGAGCAGCTGTTCCTGCTCCCGGGCCTGGCTCTCTCCAGTCTCTGCCCTTGCCTGCTTCTGTCCCTCTTGCTGTGCCCTCTGCTCCCCCCAGGGCCCGCTGGCTGCTGCCCAGGACTGTGGCACTGGCACAGATCCAGTGCTCCAGAGCCTCCTTTCTGTGCCCTTGCAGCTGCCTGGGCACAGCAGCCTTTTCCATCTGGAAGCTCCCCATGGACAGGGAGTGCCCAGCTCCATTCCCTGCACAGCCTCCAGGAGCCCAGGGCTGCCATCTCCAGTCCCTGCTGGCACTGGGGGCTCCCAGGTGCCTCAGGCTGCTGTGACACCGCTGCACACAGGAGGGAAGAGGGGCAGGGGCTGTGCTCAAAGTCAGCTCCATCTGCTGCTGCTGCTGCTGCTGCTGCTGCTGCTGCTGTGGGGTCATTTGTGCGGCCCTGGCCCAGAGTCAGGGATCAGATCCTGCCAGTCTCTTCCAGCCCTGGCTGCTCAGAGTTTGGGCCTTGGAGCCTCAGGTGGCCAAAGGCAGCTGCTGCTGGTCCCTCTGTGTGCCCGAGTTCAGCAGTGCTGCTCCATCAGTCTGTGCCCAGCAACAGGGAAAAGCCTCAGCCCTGCAGGGCCAGGAGCTGCCGGGCTCTGCCTGAGCAGCTCAGCCAGCAGAAAGGGAGCTGCTCCACACGGGAACCAGGAGCAAAGGACATTCCTTTTGTAGGACATGTTTTCTACTGAAATGGAAAAAAAAACAAAAAGAAAAAAAAAAAACTAGGTAAATTGTAAAAGATAATAAAATCCAAGTGTTAGTGAAAAAACAGAACATGTCAGTGAAAAAACCAAAACATAAATGCAAAGTTACATTATTTGCATTAAGAGGTAAGTGATCTTTTTAAAAAGAGAACTCAGTCATTTACATTGTAAATGTGCTGATGGCATGGATCCATCTTACTGATCTCAGCAGCCTTTTAAAAGATTTTGGGCTTTGTTTCCAACATTGGTATTTGAAATTGTGCTCAAAGCAAGAGGAGATTGCTTTGTGCCCTTCCAGCTCCAAGCAGGACTGGGAATGGAAACTGTCAAAGCCCAAATCCTTTAGAAGATGACCTTCCTTCTCAGCCTGGGAATGAGCTGCACATTCCCTTTGAAACTGTCTGTGGAGAGTTTAGTTCAAGAATGGCTTAAAGAAAAAGGCCATGAGACATATAACTGAGAGAAAAGTAAGAGGGAAAAGTAAAAGCAGTTTCTAACAGTTCTCAGTCTTCTGATTTGTATAAACAATTAGACTCTCTCAAGCATCATTCTATAAACAATGGAGTTCTCATGCTGTCTTCTCATAACAAGTAGAACATCGTCTCTGGGAAGGCCTGCCATCCTGAGAACAGATGCAGAAGTTTTGGGAACACTGGTTTCTGTTTTAGTTTCTAGTTTCTGGTTTTGGTTTCTGTTTTTAATAAACAATTGTAGGTATTCTAAAACAAAGGGAGTGGTTAGAAGTTTCTCTGTTAGCCTATCATGAAATTGGATTACAGAATATTCATGAAGTTCGTTAGTATTGTTATTTAAGGTGATTGATTGATCAATAAAGTTGGAGTTCGATGCATCAATCGGATGGTCGTGTCTCCCTTCACTTCAATAACTGTCAGGGATTTCTTAGAGACACAAAGTCCCACTGACAACTTTTTGCTCTGGTTTGGCAGTGCAGAAGGGCAATTCTCCATCCATTAGCTGCAGACTGCACTGCCTCAGGAACACGGCCCACTCGCCAGCTTTGGCCCACTTGTGGCACTGCTAGAGGAGGAACAAAGTGCAATTGCACAATTCCAGCCAATCAAGAAGGAAGAATGGGACAGACAAAACACCCTGTGCAGATCCAGGTGTTCAGCCGGGACTGTGGAGAGTTTG
This sequence comes from Melozone crissalis, assembly GCF_028551555.1. NCBI lineage: Eukaryota > Metazoa > Chordata > Aves > Passeriformes > Passerellidae > Melozone > Melozone crissalis. The sequence goes on along the minus strand of NW_026535896.1, from coordinate 5,750,187 downwards.
GGTCCTTGCCAGTTGGATGTGTGTCCCCAGCTGCAATCTCTGGGCCTGCAGCAGAGTCTCACTCACCTGCCAAAGCAGAAAGCTCAGGCGCTGTGCTCGCAATGGCCTCGTCTGATGCAGAGCTGTCAGAGCAATGTGAGGGCAGAGCCAGCCCAGCTGGGCCCAGGGCTGAGCCCAGCAGAGCCCTGGCAGAGCCCAGAGCAGCCTCAGCACCCGCAGAGCCTGGCTGCAAGGAGAGAAAGCAGAAACCGCCCATCAGCTGAGGGCTCCTGTGCCCTTGTGCCAAGGCCTGCGGTGCCCAGGCCATGCTGGCTGCGCCCAGAGCTGTGCCCAGAGCTGCCCATCCCTGCTGCCTTTGGCAGCAGAGCAGGAGGGCAGCACATGTGCCCAGCCTGCAGCCAGCCACGGCACATCCAGCCCTCAACAGCTGCCCAGAGCAGGATGCTCCTGTGCTCGCTGCCAGCTCCCAAAAGCTCTGATCCCACCCTGCCAAGCACACAGGGACCCACCTCACGCCAGCCACGGCTGGAAGGAAAGCTGCTCCCAGACCATGGCCTCAGCCTTCTCCAAGGGCACGGCCCATGCACGCCACAGCTGCTCCCAAACACTTCCCCATCCACACTGGACCACCTCGAATGCTTCCTCTGGAAAAACAAACAACACATTATTGAAAAGAGATTAAATGCAAAAAGGGAAAACAATAAAAATGCTAAAAACTCTTATCTTCCTTGAGGAAGGCCCAACCCCTGCATGCCAAGGAAAAACCCACCCACTGGTGAGGGAAGCCCACACTTTCTCTCTTCCCCCCATCACTGCCCCCCAAAATCACGGTGACCCCAAAGCAAACAAGGGCAGTGGAGCAGCCCAGCCCTTCCTTGCCTGCACAGCAAAGCAGCTGTGCAGAGGTTCTGGAGTCCCACCTCTGCTCCCACCATGGGGGTTGGTTTGTGTCGGGCTGGCTGCCCCAGCCCCAGCCCCAGCCCCAGCCCCAGCCCGGGGCACGGTGGGTGCTGGGGGCTGTTGGCAGGGCCAGGAGCCCACTCCCATTTCGTACCCACCCCAGCCCATCCTCCCAGCCCTGCCAAAAGCAGCTGGGCAGCGACTGAAGAATGTATTGCATCTGCCCCAGCAAAGGGGGAGCCTTTGGTTCCCCGCCATGATGGGCAATGCCCAAATCTGGCAGAATTTCCCCAGGTGGGACTCATCTGCAAATTCCCTGTGGAGTTTGGCTTTGAAGAAAGTGCCAGAATCAAAGTGCATCACCTTCAGCCTCCCGTGGCCAGGCTGAGGAAGAGCTTGTCATCCCTGATGTCACCCTCGCTGTCTCCAGCAGCAGCACCAGCAGCAGCAGCATCCCCACCCTGTGGGGGTGGGGTACAGCTTCTCCAGGGGCTCCTTCTCCTTCCCTGGGGACAGACCAGGCTCTCAGGGCTCTGCCCAGGGCCCCAGCTGTCAGGGAACCAGGACAAGCAAAACCAGCTGCGATGGCGGCCACCAGTGCTGGGCAGAGCAGCTCAGCTTCAGCACAAGGGCTGTGTGTTCCCATCCCATGACCCCGGGCAGTGACACAGGCAGCACAAAAAGCTCTGGGTTCCTTTGCTTCTCATTGCCAAGGCATATGTGGTGCAGCAACTTACCAGGGCTCTGGATCAAAGTGTGCCTGTGGCTCTATCCCTTCTTCTATGGCAGAGGAATATCCCACATCCAAGGATGACAGAACAGGTCTTCCAGTGTGGGTCTGTCCAAGGAGTTCACAGATAAACACCACCTGATCAGATCTTTGCACTCTGGGGAGAGAAAGCAGAAACTGACGGTCAGCCAGAGAAGGCTCCTGTCTGCTTTGTCCCACTATTCCCGTCCCCAGGCCATGCTGGATGTGCCCAGTGGTGGCCCTAAACTTTCCCATCAATTCTCTGTTTTGGAGAAGAGCAGGACATGTGCCACCTCCTCAGCAGCTGCCAGAGTGGGATGCCCACGACCCCGCTGCTGGCTCCCAGCACTGGGATTCCCCCCGTGCCCACAGAAGAGGATCCACCTTGAGAGAGCCTTTGTGGCAGCGGGAGCTGGCCCCAGCTGAGGTTCTGGCCCCTCCTGAAAGGGTGCTCCCCGCAGACCATCTGGTGCAGCAGGATGCCCAGGGACCAGACCGTTGCTGCCTCGCCATGGTACCAGCCAAAGTCGTTCCATTCTGGGGGGCTGTAGGACAGTGTTCCTATGGAATACAGATGGAGTTCATCAGGGGGATGCTGCTGCTCCCAGAGCCTGGCCCCAGCATCCCTGCGCCTGCGGGGGCTGCATCAGGGGCACACAGGGTGACCACTGCCCTCTCGCCAGCACCTGGGACTTGTGCACAAAGTTAGGGTTGGAAAAGAAGCCTCTGGTGCTGGAAGAGGGCAGCCCTGGCTAGGCCCAACCATGACATGCAAAGGAAAAACCCACTCCATGCTGGGGAAAAAACCTGCCCTTATCCTCCCTGCCTGCATTGCCCCAAAAATATTATGAAGCCAAGACAAACAGGGCGAGTGGAGCAGCCCAAGCCCTTCCTCTCGTCTGTACACCAAAGTTGCTGGGGCACAGGTTCCGCTCTCCCTCTCTGCTACCCCCACCCACGGGGGTTTTGGTCGGGCTGGCTGCCCCAGCCCAGCCCTAGTCCTGGGCAGAGTGGCTGGCAAAGGCTGCCAGCAGGGCTGGAAGATGGCTGCCCACCCAGCCCCGCTCTAAAGCAACTCAGCTGAAGATTCAGTGCCCTGACTGGCAGCAAAAGGGAGAATCCCCGCTGCCACAGCCAGCTTGGGCTGGGAGATGTTGGGCCATGAGATGTCAGCAGCGGGAGCACAGCCCTGCATGGACTCACCTGCAAAGTGAGTGTAGACTGTGTCCTGCAGGTAGGTGCCACAGCCAAAGTCAATCAGTTTGGCCTGCCCGGTGTCGAGGTCAACCAGGATGTTCTCTGGCTTGATGTCGCGGTGCAGGACCCTGCAGCTGGTGCAGTGCCGCACAGCCTCCAGCACCTGGTGGAACAGCTCCCGCGCCTCCTCCTCGGGCAGGAACTGCCGTGCCCGAATGAAACGATGCAGGTCCTGACAGTGCTCTGGCCGCTCCAGCACCATCACAATGCAGTTGGGGAGCTCGAGCCACTCCAGCAGCTGGACCACACCGGGGAAGCCAGTGGACACCTTGGCCAGCAGCACGATCTCCAGGGGTGCGCTGGTGCCGTCGGGCTGCGGGAGGAGCACGATGCCGTCAGTGGGGCCGATGCCGTGCCAGACCTGGGGAAGCCCTCAGCCAGGCCGGGGTGCTCTGCGCCCTGCGCTGGCCCCACGCCCGCTCTCCCTCGGGGCGTCCTGGCGGCTTCTACCGTGCCGGGCCCCGGCTCATCCCCGGCCGGCAGCCCCGGCTGCTGGCCCCGCTCACTCACCAGCTCGCCCCAGTGCCGGACGCGGTTCCGTGGCACCCTTTTGATGGCCACCTGCAAGCCAAGAGCAGCAGCGGGGTGAGCTCGCCGCTCGCACTGCGAGCCCCATCCTCCGCCCTCCGCCCTCCTCCTCCTCCTCCATCCCCTCCTCCTGCGCTCGCCGCCGGCCCCGCCGCTCACCGGGGCGCCATCCGAGAGCCTCGTGGCCGCGAAGACTCTGCCGAAGCCGCCGCGCCCCAGCAGTGATCCCAGCCGGTACCGCTCCTGCAGGGCCTCCTGCGCCGTCCCTGCGGGCGGGACGCGGCTGTCAGCGCTCGGCCCGGGGCCAGCAATGGCCCCCGAGCGCCCCTCACCCGCCCCGGGCCGGCCATGCCCAGGCGTTCGCTCCCGGGAACGCGGCACAGGAGGCTCGGGGCCGGCGGCCGCGCTGCCGAGCGGCGGAGCTCGGGCCGGGGAAGCCGCAGCGGAGGCGGCGGGAGCGGCCGCGCCACGTGTGTCCTCCGCAGGCGCCGGGAGGAGCCGGGGCCGGGGCCGAGACCGCGGGCGAGACCGGGGGCGAGACCGGGGGCGGGGCTGGACCCTGCGTCGGGGCCGGGGCCGGGCTCGGGCCAGGCGGAGCCAAAGGGCGGCGATGCCGCCCCCGCGCCAGGCACTGATGCCCGCCCAGCAGCGCCACCGCCAGTACAGCCAGAGCCGGGCGGAGGCGAGACCGCGGCGGGACGGCCGGGGCCGGGCACGGGGCAGCCCCGCCCGGGGCCGGGGGCGGGCCGGGGGCATGGCCCGGCCCTGCAGGGGAGAGGGAGGCGGGGAGAGGAGAGGGACGCCGGGCAAGGGACCCCGAGAGAAGGGTGCCCGACAGTGGGAAAGGGAGAGAGAAAGAAAGAGCGAGAGAAAGAGAAAGAACGATTCTAGTCTATCTGCTTTTGCTGCTGTCGCCGCTGCTGCTGCCGCCGCTGCTGCTGCCGCCGCTGCTGCCGCTGCAACTGAAGCACCGGGGCCGTTCGTCCCCGTGGCCGTTCCCCGCTCGCCCCACGAGCCCCACGTTCGAGCCCCGCGCGCCCCGGGGACAACCCCTCCGTCTGCCCAAACACGGGAAGTTTGCAGCCCTGAGCGCAGATGCAGAGCCCTGACTCCTGCACTCTGGCACAGCGATCCCCTCGCCTGCTGCTGTGCATTGTCCTTGCTGAGGGTCAAACACTGTCGGGCCACCTTCCCTTGGGGTAGGATTCCTACCTGACCCGAGCACTGCACTTACATCTCCAGTGTTGCTTTCCTGTAAAAACAGGGGAAGGAAAACTGTGTGTGGCTCATGGTATTGTAGTGTCTAAAAATCACTAAGTCACAGATCTTAGAGGTGAGGTGCATCTGGAATTACTGGGATGCAACACAGAAAAGGGGAGCATAGAAATAAATAGAGGAAAAGATCTTGGATTGTTTCTTTCATTTTCATTTCACTTCTGGAAAGCTGTTTCAGTTTTCCAGGAATCTTCTCCTGTCTGCTCTTCCCAAGAATCTCTCATGGAGAACAAGGTCAAGCTTCTGTCACAAGATTTGCCACCGGGAAATTACGCCACTGGTGAAATTTTCATGATGACTGTTTGTGCTGGCTTAGGGCAAATTTTGGGAGGAAATCTCCAAAAGGGGTCCGTCTAGAAAGCAAGTTCAAATGGCCCCTCCCCCTACTAGTTCAGGAAAAGACTTCCCTTGAGAAAAGCGAAAAAAACCCCAGTTTATTTAACAAGTAAAGTATTCACAAGCATGAAAAATGAATAATATTAAATCAAACCTCTGACAGTGGTGAAGAGATGGCAAATTCAGAAAGTCCTTTTTGTGGGTTGTAGTTGGCTCACTCGGTCTCTCCTGAGTCCCTCTGGTGCTGGAATGCAGCGTCCCAGAGCTTGGTGGGCCACAGGTGTGAGCTGCTGCTGGTGTTTTTCTGGGTTTTCAGTCCAGAGCAGGTTTAAACAGTTCCAAGAAAAAGGAAAGCCACAGTCCGAGGAACTTCTCTTCCTAAGCTAGCTAAAACCAAATTGCTAGACCTGGGCTGTGAAGGCATTGGAAAATTTCCAAATCTGGGCACTGGCGGTCGCAGCAAACACCAGAGCTGGATGGTGCTGGTGCCAGAACCTGCAAATTTCCAAATGTTGGCTTTCTGTGCCAGCAAATCCCTGGACTTGGGCTGTGCCAGCACCAGGAAGTTTTCAGATCTGGGCGCTGGCACTGCCAGCCAACACCAGATCTGGGTGGTGTCATTGCCAATGACAGAAATCTGCCAGATTTGAGCTCTGCTGGCACTGAGAAATTTCCATATCTGGGTTCTGGTTACATGAAACACAAGATGTGGGGGCGGTGCCGGACCCAGTAGCAGGAAGCTGCCACAGGTTTTGGATTTCTGTGCCAGCAAATTGCTGCACTTGGGCTGTGTCAGAATAGGGAAATTTCCAGATCTGAGCACTGGCAGTGGCAGCAAACACCAGGTCTGGGCACCTGTATTGGCATCAGGAAATGGCCAGATTTTGGCTTTCTGTGCCAGCAAATTGCTGGACTTGGGCTGTGCCAGCACTGGGAAATTTCCAGATCTGGGCACTTGCCCAGCACACACTAGACCTGGGCGGTGCTGGTGGCAGTGCCGGGAAGCTGCTGGGTTCTGGCTTTCTTTCCAGAAAATTGCTGCATTTTTTGCAGCCAGGTTTTGCTGGCACTGAGAAAATGCCAGATGCTAATTTTCTGTGCCAGCAAACTGCTGGAATTAGGCTGTGCAGGCATCTGAAACATTCCCGATCTGGGTACTGGCGGTGTCAGCAAACCCGAGATTGGGTTGCTGTAGGTACCAGGTCTTTGCTTGGTTTTGACTTTCTTTGCCAGCAAGTTGCTGCAATTGGGCTGTGCCAGAATAGGGAAATATCAAAATCTGGGAACTGGCAGTGCCAGCAAACATCACATTTCAGAAAGGACTGGATCTGGACCTGTTCCCTCCCTGCCCGCCTCCCTCAACAAGGTGCCAGAGGGGCTGGAGAGCAGCCAGGCAGAAAGGGACCTGCAGGGACTGATGGACAGCAGGCTGGGCATGAGGCAGCAGTGTGCCCAGGTGGCCAAGAAGGCCAATGGCTCCTGGCCTGGCTCAGGAATGGTGTGGCCAGCAGGAGCAGGGCAGGGATTCTTCCCCTGTGCTCAGCACTGCTTGGGCAGCACCTCAAGTGCTGTTTGTAGTTCTGGTGCCCCCAATTTAGGAAGGACATGGAGGGGCCGGAGCATGTCCAGAGAAGGGCAACAAGGCTGGGGAGGGGTCTGGAGCACAAGAGCTGTGGGGAGTGGCTGAGAGAGCTTGGGTTGTTTATCCTGGAGGAGAGGAGGCTCAGGGGAGACAAGGTGGTGTCAGGGCAGAGGTTGGACTTGATGATCTCCATGGCCTCTTCCACCCTTGCTGATTCTGGGATTCTCTGAAACCACCCTTGGAGCAGTTGCAGGAGGAGCCCTGGGCCTCCTCTTCAGCAGCTCCAGCAGCCCAGGTCCCTCAGCTTCTCCTGCCAGCCCCAAAGCCCATCCTGTCAGTCCTGCAGAGCCTCTGCAGCTCCTCCTCACTGCCCAGAACAGGGAGCCCCAGAGGCAGACACAGCAGCCCAGATATGCCCCCCTGGCCTGGGGTGCCTCTGGCAAGGGAGCAGCACCAGGCACTGCAGGAGCCTGCAGACAATTGATCTGAAGGCCAAAGCTCCTTAGCTCCTTCTGAAAGAGCAGGAACAGTTCCTCATTCCAGTGTGGTGGAATGCTGGGTACCACAGCTCCAGGCGAGGACTGGACACAAGTTTGCTCCCACTGAGTGCTGGGATGGGTTCTGCAGGAGCTCTGGGCTCCTGTGCTTGCCAGGCACAATGATGAGAGAAGGAGCCAAGTGCACTGATGTGGGAAATGGTTTTGTAGAAAGTTTTTAGAGCCTAATAGAAGGCCCACACAGTATGAATCTGTATATAAATCTTGAGACAAGAAATGGTAACTTAAAAATTTCCATGGAATAGGACAGATATTGTTGAGAGAGAAATGGAGCTAGATAAAAGTTTCAAAAGATGGCCTTGCAAATAAGACTTTGGAAGAACAGAGCTATGAAAGATGCATTGTAGTGGGACCCACGAGGAGTAGTTTCAAATCATTGGCTTTAAGGCATCTACAACATGGCATGGCAAAAAGGCTGATAGAGCAAGAAAAGCTTATCATGTATTATAATTAGGAAGCAGTTGGCTTCTGCTTGTGATGGCGTGAATGATAACATCTGTATTGTCTCACCCTTCTCATGAGACTGAAAATGGAATAAAAGTTTTTAAAACACCTCTCAGTGTCCCCATCTCTAGGTCAAGAAAAGAGTATTATCCAACACACTGACACACCTTTGCTTCGAGCATAACCCAGCCTGGACCAAACACACTGAAAGGTTTCCCCTTTGGGAATATTTCTTTATGAGTAACAAGCCTTGGGAGCATGAGGTACAGGACTGACATGCAAAAGCATGAGCATGTCCTCCAAAGTGGCCAGTTTAATTGTCCATTTTATTACACTTGTATTTACTCCACAGTAATGAGGAAAACCAAGCTCTGCTTGGAGGTAAAAGAGGCATGGGATACACTATGGTCCCTCACAGTCTCACCAGGCTGGCAGTGACAAAGCAGGCAGTCTGCTTCATTGTGAACCACTACAGAGCTGCATCCCAATCTGATTTAAGTGGCGTGGTATTATTAAGGGCTTGTTTTCTGCACGAGATACAAAAAGGAGATCCCAAATGATCTTCATGCAAGCATGCAGTAAAGAACTGCTCCTGCTGTCTTAACAGAGCATTTGCTTTGGCAATTATACTCTACCCATTCATCTTTTGATGCAGACACCTCAGATTTTCCCCTACACCCTTGCAAGGCTGGCAGTCACTGTTTCCCATTTCCTGTTCTTCCCTAGAGATGGTGCAGTGGCTGCTTTGAAACAAAGAGCCCTGGGATCTGGACAGCCTGAAGGAGCATGAAATGCTAATTAAGTGCTCATATTGGTAATACCCAGGTCTGACCTTCCCAGAGCTCTGAAACAGCAGCAGCAGGACCATGCATCATTCCTGTTGGTGGATGTTCATGTTTCTCATGTGCAAGAGCAATGACTTTGAGGAGGAACAAAAACGCCCCTCTTCAAACAGTGGGTGTGCAAGGAGATGTGAAGTTTCATGGCCTTTTCTCGGATATTTTAGAAAGATCTAAGAGAATATTGTGGCATGGAGTAGGTCCCTAATTTTGTGTCCCGAGGAATCCCCAAAGGGCACATTCAGTCTGATGCTGATGGCAACCCCATAAGCTCACAAACCAATTTTCCCTGCAATGTGCCACCCTGCCTGGGCTTTACTAGGCTGGGACTAGACCCAGAGCCAAGCAAACACATGCATCCAGGTGACATTGTGTAACATCAGAAGCTGGCAACCATGAGGACTTTGCTGTCAAAAGGTTACAGTTTGCACTGGGCCCAGAAGTGTTTTTCCCTAAGGCAAAGCAAATTGAAATGTGAAGTTTAAAAGCTTCAAATTACTATAAAAAGAAACTGCAGAATAATTTCTGGAAGGGCAGCATTGTCAATGATCATGCCGCCCACCAACAGCTGGAGCTGAATCCAGAATTGCTTCTGCCAGCTGTGCAGGAATTCATTCCACTGGCAAGTACTGGTCCATGGGAACAAATGATCCCCTAGCTCTGGGCTGAATGGCACCCAGGCTGCAGTGCAGATTTGAGGAACCCTTGTCACCTGGTATTGGCCTCCCAGTGCACTCATCCTTCTGCAAACAAGGGGCAAACAACACAGCTGGAGTGCTGTCCCCAGTAAATATACATACAGGTGACTTTTCCAAAGCAGTGCATCTTTTCCCAGTGAAATACATGACCTCTTCTTACCTATGGAATTGTGATTGAAGACACCTGTGAGCCAGATCTGTGGGAGATTGCAAAGGAGCAAAGCTTTGGGATTTGGGCACACTTCTCTTGGTTTCTTTGCTCAGGCCTTTGGTGAGCACAGAACACACCTAGGTAGAAAACCTTTGACTAGACAGGATCTTTTGGATCCATTGTCCCTCAAACAGGTCTATGGTGGCCCTGTTGTAATGCCAAGTAACAAAGAGCAGCACAAATGACACAAAGAAAAGATGGCCAAAGAGGAAGAGGAGAGGCCCAATGAGGAAAGGATGTGGTGAGACACTGGCACATTGAGTGAGCTGCACTCCCATAATCTCTAGGCTGGCAGGTCCTGGTCTCACATCCTCCTCTTGGTTTTTTCAATTTTGTTTATTTATTTACTTTTTTTCATCATCAAAATGAAATACATAAAATTAAAAACATGTCATCAAAACTTAAAGACAGAATCAAACCACATTAATTCAAAACTACATCTAAAGATCAGAACAAATGTACATCTGTAACTATGAAGCCTAACGCATCAATCCTATTCTTCAAACACTCTCCATACAGGCGGCGGCTTCTTCCTGAGCTTGGAGGACAGAGAGCTCTTCTGGACGGGAGGCGAGGACTTTGTGGGTGAGAGAACATCGGAAGTGTCCGAGAAAACTTCTCGGTAAGACTGTAACCAGTCAGGTCTGCAAAATGGAGACCCAAAGTTTAACAGAGGCCACAATGCAAACCTAAAGCATCTGAAGCTCCATATTTCATGGGACACATTTCCTGGAAATGTCTAAACAGCTGCACAGAGAAACATGCTCCTGCTGGCAGACACTGAGGCAGGCCAGGGCAAACCCTGAGCCACTTGCCCAGAGCTGGCACAGGCACAGCCTGGCCTCTGGGCTGCCCTGGGACAGCAGGGAGCCCAGAGCCCTGTGCTCTCCAGGAATGGCTCAGCTGCACATGCACCCTCCTGCTCCTCTGCCTGCCCCAAAGCTCAGCAGCCCTACAGCTCCAGGGGCACTGGCACAGCACAGCTCATTGCAGGGGCACATGCAGGGCACAGCTGTTCCCTGGCAATGTGCACAGCCTTTCTGGGCTGCCACAAGACCCTTCCTCCCAGCAGAGATTGGCCCAGCTCCCCCCTCACCTCTGTGTGAGGCTGAGCCATGATTGCCTTCACCTTGTCCTCAACCTGGAGCTGCTTCAGGTCCCCCATGCCATGACTAGGACATGTGATGGAGAGAGCAGGGGCAGATGAACACCCTTCCTTAGGATTTTGTCATTTTTGGCACAGCTCAAAAGGCAAATCCAGAGGTGTCCAACTCAGCACTTCCTCAGCTTTCTGGAGAACATCTTGCCTTCACCAGCCCAGCATTCTGGAGAGGTTTTCCCGCACATGAGGAGGCTTGCTGGCAGCACATTTCTTCAGCTGGGTGCCCATCACCTTGCAGAGGGCAGAGGCGAGCTTGGTGGCCACGGTGAGGACGTTGGCGCTCGGCACAGGCAGCGCCTTGTTCCCCAGGAAGGACCAGAGCACGGGCAGGGCGTCGCGCTGGACGACTTCAGGGCTCCTGGCATGAACCCCCTGCACAAGCACTGCCGGGACAGAGACACAGCTCCTTACCCACCAGCCTCACTGCAAACAAGGATCTGCCTCTGCTTCTGCTTCTTGCCAGCCTCTCTGGCCAAGAGCAGCAAAATAGCACCCAGAGCCCCTTGATCCAGAAACGGGCAAAGCAGCTGAGCATCCTGGAAACAGAACCACCAACCCCTCAGCACTAATTGCTCCAACCAGAGCCCTGTCCCTGTGGCAGACTTCCTACCTTTACTAAATTATTTCACAATCTCTGCATGAACAATGAATGAAATGTCCAATTGCCTTTGATTTCCATTAAGAAGTTGTCTAAACCCACACTGAAGATTTGGAAATGCACCATAGAGAGGAAATGGAGAGATTTCTAATAAAAGGGATGATTCCATTTTTGTAACTTGCATGTCAAGTGCCAAATGTCTAATCTGGCTCTTCCCTGTGCTCAGTGGCACACAGCAAAGGGCAGGATTAGAACACACCTCAAAACTCCAGCCCACCAGAGATGGCTGCTGCCTGACAGCTGGATGAGAAACATCAGTGACCAGCTGGTGTCTTTGGCAGAATGCTTTTGGGGCTTCCTACAAAGAGCTGTTTCAAACCTCAGGGTGTCTTAGATAATTACTCAGACCCCATTGCTGTGGCATTTAAGCATCTCCACATTCTAATGCCATTTCCCCTCCCAATGGTAATGGCATTTTTTCTTATAATGTCCACTGAAATAGGGGCATAGAGAAAGAAAAATGCTACACAGGGGACTGAAATGTAACCAAAACACGAGTGTTTTCTCATATTGTCTCTGAAATCTCTCTGCCCATTTTCCGAACTGAACTATATCAACCACAGACAAATATTTGCTACCAACAGGCTTCTTGCATGGCAGATTTTGCTGAGAGAAAAAAACCTGAAGTCCTTTGGAGACCATTCTTATTTTCTGATCAGACAAAATGTTATCTAGTAGGCATTTAATATTCTGTGGTGGAAGAGACTTCATTTTCTCTATGCTGTTAATCCATCAGCAGTCATCAACATTGAAAGAGCTCCTGCAAGCACCCAAAACCAATTCTGCTAAGCAGGAAAAGAGTTATGATATCCATTTTAAAATAGGAATTCATTTTAATTTAAATGCAATTAAAGACATCGGTGACTACTGAATGTGAGGAACAGCTGTGTGTTCCTACTAAATCTCAGAGAGAACATCTGCTCTTTCTAAAGTACTCATAATTTATGGTAAATTCCTTTATTTGAAAAATAGAACAAAAGAACTGCTAAACTAAATGCCCTATTGCTGGAAATCTACTTTATTCAAATACTCTTTAAAGGGCCTTTGACATTCCCAATTGCTGAACATGCCCTTTTAAGATTCCTCATGAAGACACAAAGTGTATTAAACCTTGCATTCAAAGATGTTGGCATAATTAGAAGTGGATTTAGCCCCAGTTGAAGCATGGCTATCAATCATCTTCTCTGCTATATATTGAGATTATCCTTTTTCCATTCCTTGGCTCTTGCTGACATAGCAAGCTCCTCTGAGGAATCAATTATCAGCTGCATTTGTAGCATTTTGGGCAGCGCTGACACAGGCAGACACTGTTTGCACACCCTGAAAGGCTCAGTCCAAGGCCACTCTGACAGCACAGGCAGGGAGCCTCAGCACTCTGCTTCTGTCCCTGTGCCCCAGAGGCTGCCTTGCACTAAATCCGTGCCTCTGATACCTCTGTTGAGTTCTGACCTAAGCTGTGACCCCCAGACCCTGCACGGTTCACCCTCAAAACTTCCCAAGAGAAAAACAGGAATTCTGTGAGGACAAAACAAATTGATGCCCTGAAACAGCATTTGCCACCATTTCCCCTCAAAGATCACAGATATCCCTGAGCTTCCCAGAGAGGAGCCAGCTGGGGCATTTTTAGCCCTCCCTTTGCTGGAGGTGGTTCTGAGATGCCCCAGTGAGAGCTCAGCCCCAGGCCAAGCGCTGCCCCCATCTCAGATGCTGCCCAGCTCTGCAGCAGCCAGGGAAAACCTGCCAAACCCACCTGCCTTGGCTATGGGGCAGCAGGGACATGCTCAGCACCTCCTGGTTTGGAGGAGCTGCTCTGCTGTCTGCTCACAGGCATTCCCTGTAAATACTCCCTGGGAGGAGCTCTTGGCTCAGAAGGGGAGGCCATACCTGTGATACGCTCAGTGACATCCAGCAGGGCTTGGCCACTCAGGTGATTCCATTGGCAGCTGAACTCTTTCAGCAGTGACACTTTATCTACAAGGGAAACACATGTTTCTGCTCACTTTTCTCAGGTCACAGGAGCAAGGACAGTGGGGAGGGAAAGGGCAGGGCCAACCCCATTTTATAAAATGAAGTACATTTCTGTGGATATTTGAATCCTTTTCTTCTTTCTTTCTAGCCTGCTTGGCAGGGTTTTAAATTCCAAAAGAAAAGCTCTCCTTTCATATTTGTAAATCCAAACTTCACATCAGGGACCTCAAGATTTCAGTCACATGGAAGCAGTGAAAAGGTTTTGCATCCCAGAGCACAAAGGAAGAGCCTCATACTTGGGACACAGAAAGGCACTGAGTCAGGCAGGCCCTGAGTTCACAAAACAGCTGGGGAGGAGAAAGTGGAAACTCCCCTTGAAGACCTGCCTCTTCAACACTCCTTTTTTCAGGCATATTTCCCCAGTGCAGCATTCTTAGAGCTGACATAAATCTGTGTGGCAAAGGCATTTACAGCAGCCCTTGCCTATGTAGTTAATTGCTGTGGCCATCTTGCCCCATGCAAAACAACATGTGGAACAAGGCATCATTGACAGCTGGGTTTATACCTGTTTGTTCTAAAGAAATGAACTTGGTGAATCACAAGTTCCCCTTTGAAAACAGAAGACAAAGAAGAAAAGTGGAAAATAGGCAGCTAATGCCTCTAATGTAGAGCCTTGCAGGTGGCTGCTCTGCAGAAGCTCTGATGGGTCAGTGTCCCTTCATGCCAACAGCAAAGCTGTTCATTTGGGAAGTCAGACAGGGCCCAAGCAAACTCCAAACCCCCTTTGCCTCTGAACTGTAGCAGAGCTGTAGCCCAGGACTTGCTCTTCAGACAAGCAGCACAGAGCCAAGGGCTCCTGGGACTGTTGGGAAATGCTGATCCCATTCCAGCCTGTTGGGGATGGTGCATAAGGACTGCACCTGCACAGCCTCTGGTGGGTGTCAGCTGGAGGGTTCCACAGACAAGAGCAGCTGTCAAGGCACTCAGCGCTCTCTTGTGCAGGAGAGACAGAGACGAAGCTGAGGAGAGTCCCTGCCAGGGCTCAGCCTTACCCAAATGAGCAATGGATTCTTCCAGTGCTTTCACAGCTGCCCCACAAACCCTGGGATCCTTTGAGTTCAGGTTCGTTGTTATTCCTTCCACCAAACCAATGATCACCGGGTTTCAGCCAGCACGTCCAGCGCCCTCTGCTTCACTTTCTTGTGGCTGTCGGATATTCTCAGGACAAAATATTCAAAAATCTGTGAAGAGAACAAGCAACGTGAAAGCTGGATTCAAATGTCCTTGTTTGAAGAGTGGATGTAGCAGTCAGCAATGCCAAAGATGAAAGTGATCCTTTCTGTCAGGTCAGCACTCGCTTGCACAATTTCACTGTTTTCCTGTGGGCCACTCACTGGAATGGTGGCACAACCTCATGCTGGTTGAAAGATTTTCTTCTGTTTTAGGAGGTTTGGCTGGGGACAGAATAGTTCCTATGGTATTTCTCTCCATCTATAAATCATTGAATCAATTCCATTGATTAATGCTAAAGAGTACCTTTGCTTTGAGTGGAAGCAGATGTTTACAATGCCTGGTTTTCTATACAGTTGCCTCAAGTACTGAGGGCAATTATGATTTTGCCAAAACTATGGCTGGAGGAGATCTAAGTTTTCTTTTGTTTGAGTTGTCTCAGAGCCTGTGTCTGGAGAAGTGCAGGGCTCTGATCAACTCTTCCAGGATCCAGACCATTTCTCTAAGTAGACTTCGGAAATGTAATGTGCTGTACAGCTCTCATTACAGCAGGTTCAGTCCCTTGACAGACACATTATCAGGCACCTTTCCCTGGAAAAAGGGAAAAAGCAGCTACTGGGAGGAGAAGGCAGAGATGAGTCCTTAGCTGTTTTCCTCCTTTTCCAAAGAGAAAGAAAGACCCCCCAAGAAGGGTGAGCACTGTCTTTACCAAGAGGAATAGGAACAAGGATGGGAATGAGTAGCCAGAGCTGTGCCTGTGTAAGACAAGATGGAGTATATAGAAGTATTCTTTGAAAAAAAACAACTGAGTTTAAACCAACCGAGCCTGATACTTCTCTTCCCTATGCAAACCCATTTTTGGTCTAGAGAACAATTGCCATGCTTTCAGGGGCTGGATTCCCTTCACTTCACCCAACTGGGAGTAGGAGAGGGCAGCAGTTACACCAGCAGAAAATTCTGCCATCATCTGATGAACAGCATCAATAGGCACCTGCCAGACAAATACAGCTGAACTGAAATAACTTGTCCTGAAGCCCGGACCTGAATTACATTTGTCTGGGTGAGAAGGACCAGCGTGTCCCAGACAGCCAGGACAGAGTGCCAAGAAACACTGAATTAACTTTACTGCTACAGGCTTAAGAAAGGAACTAAAGGAAAGGAGCAGTGAAGATACCCTACATACTTGGGCAATCTTAGTGGAGATGAACTGGGGGCTGTTTTTGCACAGGTCTTGGAGGAGTTCCACTCCTTCCATCCTTGTCTGAAACCCCTTGGCTTCCAGGAGATGGTAAAGCTTCTGGAGCAGCTCTGTTTCTTCCACAGCTGGAGGTGATGTGACCTGGGCTTGTGCACGGGGTAGGAGGTGTCCATCAGAGGGAGATTTCACCCTGGAAAATAAAACCAAATGAGGACCTGGTGGTGATAATTATCGTAGCATGGCATCCCCGTTGAGGAAATAATTAACATTGACTCCATGATTCCAGAAGGCTGATCAATCACTCAACTATGCTATGCTATGCTATGCTATGCTATGCTATGCTATGCTATTCTATACTGAAACTCATCACCCTTACAGACAGTCTGATACAGACAGACCAGATTGGTCAATTGAATCCAAAACACCATCACCAGTGGCCAATTAAAAAATTACCCTTTCAACAAATCTCCATAACACATTCCACATGTTCACAACAACAGGCGCAGCAAGGGAAGGTAAGAATTGTTTCTCATTCTTTTCTCTGATCTTCTCACAGCCTTCCCCAGGACAATGCCTGGGAAAGTTGTGCCTGCTGCTCTCTATGGAGAGAGCTGCAGCCACAGACAATACCTGCAGTTAATTGTGAGCAAAACATCTTGAGCAGCTTTCCTAATTATGTGATTTCAAGCTGGAAAATCATGAAGGTCTGAAGAACAATGTGGACCTCCTGACAATCATTACAGGAGACAATCTGCAGGTAACAATCTTGCCAGTGCTCACTCAGGAAAACCAAGGATGAGATGCATCTGATCTATCTTCAGATGGCTGCCAGGGCACACAGGTCACATTGCTGTGTGGAGAAAGAGAGACACTACTGACAAGTTTAAATGCCTCCTCATATGGGATGTGTGTGTCTTAGAATAAGGGAACTCATCACTCTGGAGAAGTGTCTCTGCAACCAGGCATGACAATCTGGAAAAGTAGCTCAGATGCATCTGAACAGATGAACAGGGCCAAATTTGAAGGATTCAGAAAATCAGTAAGAGAGACAAAAACAGAAGCCAGACATCCCAGAACTACACTCACATTTCATTTGATTCCCTAGAGATCAGATGCACAGCTTAATGAACCCACTGGGAACAATTCTCCTGGATCAACCTGTCTCTTCCATGAGCACAGGAAGATGCCAGCTGTGCTACTGAGGCATGTGGTCACTTTCCTGCCACTGCTGAGCAGGACAGAGTTAAATAATTCCCCTCTGCTATCAGAGGAGAACAGGTACAAGCAACTCTGCAGCTGCCATGAAGAGACAGCAAGGAGCAATTCCTGTCTTAAATGCTGATTGCAGCCCAGGGGGCAATAAACCAAACATGCTGTCCATCGAGCAAATTACATGAAGGACAGGAATATCAAGACAAGAAGTCCACATTCAGGCACCCATTGACTGAAGTTGTTCAGGAATTGTCTTGCTACTTACTACTCAAACTTGGTAGTGTTTGAGGGTAAGAAAACCATGATTCAACCAGGCCAAACCACATGGATGAGAACTGCATCTTTGTGGAATGGCATCTTGCTTCCAGACTGAGATTTTTCATCAAAACACCCATCTGAAAATGACTCCACTCAGATGAAAGAAAAGCCCTATTTGAATTTACTTGTCCCAAGTCAGGCAGCAGAAACTTGGCCCTCTCCCAGCCTCCACAACACTGCCCTTGCCACTGCACTGGATCGTCTGAGCTGCAACCAATGGGTGTCTGTTTGTGTCTCCATTTTTGTGGAAACCCCTCCAGAGAAGATGTGTTCAGCACAATGCAGAAGTAGACATTTTTTATCCTAGAGCATTTGTAGGGAAAGGAAACAATCTGTGGCATTGGTCATCTCTGCCAGAAAGTTTTCCTTTTTTTCCTGAGGAAGAGGCATGTAAAACTTGTCATGTGCTTTGTCACATCTGACAAAAGTGCTCAGCACCGCTTGCTAGCAGACAATGTGGCCTGGGGCTCCTTTGAGCCATTGTTCCTCTCCTTCACCGAATCCTTGACAGATGGGCCTTCAGCCTTCTGGTTTTCCATTCCCTACAAAGACACAGAGAAACCCCATCCATCTTTAGAGTATAAACCAGGAAATTCCCTGTTTAAAACACAAGGTAGAACCAGGATCACTGCTACCAAGGCTTAGGGAAAGATTTCCTAATTTATAGATGGAAACAGAGCAGAGATTCAGTGATGCCAACTCTTTGTTTTCAATAGCCCAAGACAGGTTATGGGTCTTGAGTCAAGACAGGTTATGAGCAGCAATCTAAAATCCCAAATTCCTTAGTCTTGAGCATAAATGTGAATAATGCAAATTGGCAGGCAACGAGTGTTTGTGAAGGAAGCAGCAGAACAAACTGGACTCTTTGGGGGTTGGCCCATTGTGTTGGAAGTTGATTTGGTTCAACACTCACTCTCCCTGTGCCTGCACAAAGGCAGGCTCCCTTCAGTAATGTCGATTAGAAAAAAAAAATCATCCCCCAAACAAACAAAGGATTTTCCACTGGATGTTGCTGAATTCACCAAGCTTCTTCCAGCTCCACATGGCTGGACAGCAGGGCAGTATTCCCAAAAGACAGACAGTAATTGTAGTAACTAGGATTGACTTGGACATCTTTTGCAAATTTGGGAATTTTCTTGGCACTACTACTTCCAGTGTCCTTTGCATAGACTCTGTTATCTTCAGAAGCACAATTCTCACTTAATTGCTTTACAGGGGGCAGAGTAGGGAGAGCATGGTGGGGGCTTACGCTTAAATGCAAACCCATTTTCTCCTCTTACCCTTTCCTCTTTGTGACCGATATTGAAAATATTCAAAACCCCACTTTTTCCCTAATAACATCAGTTCCTTTGTGGTCTACAGATGAATAGGCTGAGGATTAACAGCTCCTTCCCAGGAGCAAAATGATTCAGCAGAAGAGGAATGAGCTCAAGACAGATTGGGTATGTTTGATCTCATATTAGCA
The DNA here is from genome assembly GCF_028551555.1 of Melozone crissalis. NCBI lineage: Eukaryota > Metazoa > Chordata > Aves > Passeriformes > Passerellidae > Melozone > Melozone crissalis. The sequence continues at coordinate 5,731,598 of NW_026535896.1, read as the reverse complement.
GTGGCAATACTTGCCCAAAGGAGACATTTCTCCTGCCAAGCACTTACTTTCTTCTTAATTCTTGTCAGAATATCTTCCAGGTCACAGGTGGAAAGAGATTGTTCCAAAAGCATTTTAAATTGTTGATGATTGAGCAACATCTTCACCATCTCCTGTACATAATGCGGAAGGAAGGAAGGAAGGAAGGAAGGAAGGAAGGAAGGAAGGAAGGAAGGAAGGAAGGAAGGAAGGAAGGAAAGAAAACAAAAGTGAACAAACACAGGAAGAGTGTTAACAGAAGAGGCTGATACCTTAAACTCATCAGGGGCAATCCTTGCAGAGAAGGCATTACCTACTCACAAAGAGGGAGATTTACCTCACTTGACACTGCACAGTGCTGTCAGCTGAACACAAGAGGCAAGAGGACAATGTGGGGCAACAGAAAAATACCAATTCACTCTGACACTGGGGGTGTGCTTCTGTGGCATCAAAGCATCCCAGGGAACAAGCAAAACACATCTGCTTTGTTGTCAGAGCCTGTTAGCAGTGTCTTGCTGCCATTGCACAATAATTTGCCTTTCTTTAACTGGCAGGGAAGCCAGGACAAAACACCTCATGCATCCTCTTGATTATTCAATGCTATGTGTATGCACAGGGGCAGCTAGTTGCTCTGGTGTTCTTGGCAGCTATTAATGGCAATTTCATCATCAAGGAAGGGGATTTTGGTGGTTTGGGTTGATTTTGCCAGTAGGAAACCAGAGTTTTCTTCAAGAAGAAATGTGGAGCTCACTGAGTCACAGATAACAGCATTCTAGAAATCTTCAGAACAAGTTTAGAAAGTTTGAAAAGATTGGCTAAAGACCCCTGAAATATTTCTAGGATAATGTGAAGTTAATGAGAAATGGATGTTTGGGATCCTTCAGTGATGAACATTAGCCACCACTTTGGCTTTGTGTTGTGCACCTAAGGCCAAATAAAAGTGTTGGACTGGCTGATCTTGTTGGAGAGTTTTTCAGGAATGGCTTAAAGAAAAAGGCCATGAGACATACAATTGAGAGAAAAGTAAGAGGTAAAAGTAAAAGCAGTTTCTAACAGCTCTCAGCCTTCTGATTAGTGTAAACAATTAGACTCTCTCAGGCATCATTCTATAAACAATAAAGTTCTCAGATTGTCTTCCCATGACAAGTAGAACACCGTCTCTGGGAAGGCCTGCCATCCTGAGAGCAGATGTAAAAGTTTTGGGAACACTGGTTTCTGTTTTAGTTTCTGGTTTCTGTTTTGGTTTCTGTCTTTAATAAACAATTGTAGGTATTCTAAAACAAAGGGAGTGGTTAGAAGTTTCTCTGTTAGCCTATCATGACATTGGATTACAGAATATTCATGGCGTTCGTTAGCACTGTTATTTAAGGTGATTGATTGATCAATAAAGTTGGAGTTCGATGCATTACCAGGATGGTCGTTCTCCCCTTCACTTCAATAGATCTGAGCTCTTTTGATCTCAGTAAAGAATCCTTCAAGCCACAGGAAAAAGTTGGCAATGCTCCTTTTTGCTGGCCAGCCTCAGGTTTCCCAGTACAGCCATTTGCCCAGGCAGCCCAGAGCAGTGGTCACAGTGCCAAGGCTGACAGAGCTCAAGAAGAGTTTGGACAATGCTCTCAAGCACATGGAGTGACTCTTGGGGTGTCCTGCACATCGCCAGGAGATGGACTTGATGATCCTGATGGGCCCTTCCAACTCAGCATATTCCATGATTCTATGACCCTTATTCACACCGTGAGGTAACTTCACATTCCCTTTAGTTTCCACTCTTGTGTGGTTTCACCTTTATAGCCAGACACAAAGCGGTTTTCATGTTTTGGGAGGTGAAATGAAGATCATTACCTTGTGTCCTTGTGACAGTCCCGAGCAAGCTTCCCTGCCACGTGTGGCAGCCTCTCAGCCCTGGGTGTGCCTGCGAGTCTGGTGACTCCAATTCTCTCCATCAGGGACAGGAGGAGTTGGGCCGCACACTCGCGCACTGGGGCGTGGCGGCTGCTGGGGAGGAGAGAGCAAACCCTGGGCACAGGGACAAGGAGCAGCAGCAGCGCCGGCCTTGGCCAGAGCCTGCTCCCTGCCCTTGCTGGGGGAAGGAGCCTGGGCTCTCCCTGCACCCTCAGACACCTGCAGAAGGTTCTGCCCTCAGCTAAACACAAAGGTAGCATTGCACACAAGGCCTGCCTGCACGGAAGAGGGAGAATTCAGTCTCCCTGCACTGTCTGATACTCAGTTTCTTTCACAGTATTTATTCTGAGAAAGATTAAAGAAATAGATGACATATGAATAATCTAGAAATTAAGGACAATTCATGCTGACCCATCAGAGGGGACCCAGTACACAGAGCTGCAGCAGGACTGAGGCTCTTTCCACCCATTTATCCCCAAATCTGCAGACCTTTGGAAAACAACAAATGCAAGGAAAACAACAAATGCAAGGAAAACATGTCGTGGGCTGGGAAGTTGCAGAATATCCAGCAACGCAGCCTGTTTCTTCTGTGGGGCTTGGCAACAGAGACATCTGAATGTTTTACCCTATTGCAAAGCTGAGGAAAGGGCGGCAGGCAGTTTAGCTGGACTGTCCTGTTCTAGAGAGTGTCTCTTGGGAACTATCAGGCCCAGCACCAACATTTAAGGCAGCATTTGCTTCAACTGTCCCATGGCAGTCAGCCTGTGAAGGTGCCTGTAAAGTGATTCATCATCTCAAGGCTAACATGAAACATCACTTTGAATAGAAAGTAGAGCTCTAAGGCCAGGACAGTCATACAAGACTCCTTTGGCAGGAGCTGCACCTGCTGTGCAGGCTGTGCCACACCCAGCAGATTGTCCCCCATGTGCTCCACGCCCCAGCAAGGACCCTCCTCATTTCTCAAGTTAATGGCGTCATGAGGAGACGTGGTTTTCCCAGGGCCTCTGTGGTTAGCACTGTGAAATACCAAACACTGCTCACAGCTGCAATTGCAATTGTCCCTCTGCCCACAAAAGCACAAGGCTCTATCCTAGGCCTTTGCAGGCACTTTCCCTTCCCCACTGATCACCACATCTAGGAAAATCTGACAGACTGGGAGAACTCCAGGAAGCGGCAGGAAGCTGAGTCAGAGGAGCTTTGGTTTGGATATCAGGCAAAAGGGTTTTTCACCCAGAGGGTGGCTGGGCACTGGAACAGGCTCCCCAGGGCAGTAGTCACAGCACCAAGCCTGACAGGGTTGAAGAAGCATTTGGACAACAATCTCAGGCACTTGGTGTGACCCTTGGGCTGTTCTGGGCAAGACCAGGAGCTGGACTCAATGGTCCTGATGGGCCCCTTCCAACTCCCCATATTCTGCAGTTCTGTGATTCTGAGAAGTAATGGGCTGCAGGAGGGCAGAAGTAGGTGACAAGACGAAAGAAGTGAGGTTGGTCAAAAGAATCAAGTCACTGAGTTCACAGAAGATGCAGGATACAGGACCCTTCCCTCCCAGCATTCCCATTCTCTGTCTCATCCCTTCTCCCTCCCCCACACACAAAGGTGAAGAACATCACTAAAAGAAGAAGAACCTACTTGGCTCCCACGTCTATGAGAGCAGTCATTGCTCGTGCAGGAGTCACATTCTCCACCATGATCCCCAGGGTCTGACTGGCTGCTTTCTGAACAAATTCTGGGGAGTTGGACACCATCTGGAGAAGGAGCCGAGAAACCTCATCCACCTCAGAGTCCATGTCCTTCTTCAAGGTCTCAAAGAGCTCTCCCAGAGTGACAATGGCAGAGTAGGACACCTTGGAACGGAGGTTGGTCACCTGGGGAAGTCATGAGGGGAAACATAGGAATCACGTTGAAAAGAAAACCAGTTGCCTTCAACAGAAGTCCCAGGAAAAGACAACACATCCCACTGTGTCCAGAGGAGCATACAAGGACAGGAAGAGCAGGAGAGCACAAGCACAGAAAGGCACTTACTCTGGCACCAATTTCTGGCTTCAGACCTGCTCACTGCAGGCCTAAAAAAAAATATTCACTTAAGTGTTCTACTTAAAACTTCTAAAATGTCCAGAGCTTTGATTTTAGGCCCTTTTACTAGAAAATTAAAGCGAGTGCTGCTTTCAAATCATGAAGGCAAAAGTCAGAAAGATAAAAGAGTCAGGTGCTGCTGTTCAAAAAAGCAACACCAGCAGCTGAAGCACTCAGCCAGGAAACAGAAAACACAGGCTCAGGTCTACAGAATAATTTGCAGTGTTCAATTACAGCTTGGGCAGAGACTGGGACTCTGGCAAATAACATCATTAGTGTCTCAGTTTCTGCATTTGCACATTGCATTATGAAGGCACCACACTCAAAGATGAGTGTCAGATACCCAACCTGCCAGTAAATACAGCTGCCTGTGCCCACAGATCCTTCAGACAGCTGACAGACATTGGAAATCTCAGGTCTAAAACCAGAAATGAAGGCAGACCCTGATCACACATGGAGATGAACAAGCTCATACCTACTCTACACACTGTGTATGAAGTATGGGGGACAATTCAGAACAATGTTCTCACCTCGCTGGTAACTGCCAAGCAAACCTCACCAAGTCTACAAAGCAGGAGCTCTGAATGGGACCCAGCCAGGTTTCTGATGGTGAAGAGTCCCTTCTCCTTCAGCTCCCTGAAAGGCAGAAGATTGATTTTTCTCTCCACCAAAGCAGTACCCGCTGAAATGACCAGGCTGGCAGCTCAGTTGAACAATGGGAGGTGCTTTTCAAGGAGTGCTTAATGAAATCGTGGAACACATTGCCCCAGGATGCTGTGGCTGTCAAAAGCATTCACAAACCCAAGAGGCAAAGAGAGGGGTTTCAGAGTGGCCATTTGGGATGACAGCCTTTCTGAAATCTCTGGCACACGAGGCTCCTCTGTCACTGCTTCCTAGAAGCTGTGAGACCGGGCCATGCTGCTGTTTGTTGTCACCTCCCTGTCCCTGAGACACAGTGCCACCGGGCTGTTATTGGGGCATTTTCCTTTTTTGTCAGCCCCAGCAGGCATTCAGCAGGGAGAGTCTGCACTGCCACTCTGGAGCTGAGTTTCCACTCTATGATCTCAGCCTCTCTGTCTCCCCCTCCACTCCCTCTCACACATTCCCCAAAAAGCAGCAGGATGTCTGCTGGGACCACCTCAGCCTGCAGGAAGGTCAAGTGGGTCCTGGCCTCTCCTGACCCACAGCACAGCTTTCTTTCATCCCAGCATGGAAATATAAAAACTACATTACCACATCACACAGAGGGCCAGGAGCTTTTTATTTTGGCCACAAGTGTCCACAGGGCATTGGGGAAGAGGAGAAAAAGAGTGTTTTGCAGCAAGCAACCCGGCTACTCAGGTAGGAAAATTGTCTGGAAGCTGCTTTTTAGGACTTTGGTTGTTCTGCTGAAGCTTCTGACAGAGCTGATGGGCAGATCCCAGAGCTGTGGGGAGTTCCTGGGAAATTTGTCCTTGGATATGTCTAGGAATGCTCTCCCAGCCTTGAAGTGCCATCTGTGTCCTGTCCATATGTTACTGCCTTGACTGTTGAGTGTCTGAGGTGCCTCTTGAGGCTGCTATGGACCTCCTTCACCAAGGAATGGATTGTGATACAACATGCCTTTCTGCTTATGTTTGGGCCCACTGACAGAGCCTGGACCACTCTGGCTCGAGCTTGGGCTCTGGCCAAGCAAGATAGCAAATGAGAGCAGCTCATGGTCCTCAGCTCTTCCCTGCTGCTGGGAGAGACAGACATGGCCATGGGGACAGAACGGAGCTGTCCTATCTGTGAGGGCACTAAGAAGGATGTGAATTTTTCTTTGCCCTGTCACCACCAGTTCTGCCTGGGCGGCATCCTGCAGTGGGCAAAGAGAAATCCAGCATGCCAACTCTGCGGAAGAATGATAGAAGCTGTCAGGTTTTCTGAGTAGGATGAACAGGACTACATACAATTTGCCATCAGCTCCCCCCAACAATTGCTAGAGTCCAGCAGGGAGAGAGCCTGGCCACCTTGCTGAAAACAGCCCCCCAGACCCTGTGATGGCTGCTCCATCTTCCCCACAGGGAACCCTGTCCCCAGCTGAGCAGGGGGCTGCAGGACCAGAGCCTGTGGATGGCCTCCTGCCCAAGGAGTGGGCCGAATTTTTCAAATAACAATGTCATCTACTGGACCAAAGGTGGCCCTGGCTGCAGCAGAAGCTGGAGGGAATATGCCAGCACCAGAGATGGCTGGTTAAGGAATTCATAGAGCAGCATCCTGCACGCCCTCTGTGCCTATGGTCAAGTTGCCAAACTCTTGGTGCCAGTACTGCAGCTTCTCCTCTGTAACAGTCTGAATTGCTGCTAGCATAGTCCAGGGTAAAGAAGCAAAAAGGGCCTTTGCATAATCTCCACAGATGTTTTATTCAGCTGTGCAGGGAGATGTTCAGGTCCCAGCACCCACACACAGAGGGTCTCACTTTGTCTCCACAGGGGCCTGGGGGCTGACCCTGATCTCGGGGCAGTACAAAGATAAGGGGGCCAATCAGGGAATAGGGAAGGTGTGGCTCAGGAACACAGGAACAGACACAGGAACAGGGGAAGGAGCCAATGGGGTCTAGCAGCTTTTTGAGGGAAGCTTCTTGTGTCTCCCTAGACCAGGGAATGCCCCCCCAGGGTCTCCAAAATTCCCGGTGTTTTATATTATTAGCAAAGCTTCTCTGAAGGATCAACTGAATCAACACAAAATGACAAAAACCATCAAAAGCGCTCATAGGACAATTGTTCAAAATGCAAACAATTCTGAGTTTCCAAAGTGCCAACAGATTTCTTGGTGTGTCTTAGATCTGGCAGGAGTGATGCAGGGTTTTCTTAGCACAGTTCATCAGGAAGCTGAGTCACACATACAGAACCTCTGGTCCGTGGCCTCCTCACTGCCATCGTGCAGCAAGGAGGCCCAGAGGCTGCTTTGCTCTGGTCCTGTCAGGGATGAACACAGCGGCTCTGTGGCCAGTGCCAGCTCCAGCTCCAGCAGCTCACAAGAGGAGACTCCTTCCAGAAGCTCTGCTGGCTCCAGTGTGGCAGACCAACAGAGCCCACTGGAAGCCACCCTCCATTGCAGCCACCCCCAGGTGCGCCCATCATCACTGCAGAGCAGGAGCTGCCCCAGAGGAGCCGCGGCAGGAGCTCATGGCAGTGGCAGGTCCCTGTGCCCGGGGCAGAGCCACAGAACCTCTGCTCCTGCCTGGGACAGGGGCTGCTCACCCTGGTGTCCCACCAAGAGCAGGGATCCTGGGCCCCAGACTCTGCCCAGCCCTGCAAAAGGCCACCCCGCCAGCAGTGCCAGCAAGGTTCCTGCAGCCATTCAGCCAAATCAGAGGAAAGAAATGTCTCTTCAGCTGACACAGCCTCTGCACACAGCTTTCTCCCCCTTCTCCTGGTGCCTTTCCCTGACTCCAGCAAGAGCTGCAGGAAATGCTGTGTGAGCCATGATGATGGAAGAGCTACTGATAAAAACACTGTGGTGATGCTTTCAGAGGAGTCATGAATGGAAGATTGACCAACCTTCCAGCCAATGGTATGCAAAAAGATACCATTCTTTAAATAATTGACTGCAATAAATTAGTGAAAAGAAAGATACGGAAACAAAATAAATCTCCCACAGCTGCTGGCTTTCCTCAGGCTCCATGGTCTATGTATTGCTAGACTTACTTCATTTAGGCAGAATATTAACTGCCCTGACCTGCTGGAGACTGACCACAAGGTCTCATCTGTGGTGGGCAGTCACTAAAATTAGCTCAGCAGAGGCATCTTCAGCTGTCCAAGTGTATCAGAAATACATATTCTCTGCTTCATGACTGTGTGGCAACAGCTGCTGGTGTGCATTTGTCAGCGTTGCTTCATGGATTACTCCTGGGAAGGAATTGTGTGCACAGGCACAGTGTGATGGCTTCGATCTCCTCTAATTACTCCAATTGGATGATGGCCAGAACTTTTAGGCAAAAAGTATCATGACAGAATAATTTACAATATTCTCCAAACTACTCCTGTGGTTTTGATTTTCTTACTGATTAGGTTCAGTGTCTGGCCTCAAGAAATTAGTCCAGAAAGAACAGGCAAACCTCAGCTTGCAAGTTAGAGTGCAAGTCTTTAATCTGCTGGTTTTGCAGCGTGTACAAACAACTTTTCAACATATTTGCAAAAAAATCTCTTAGTTCTTGCTATACCTATCCAGAACCTGAGTCTCTCCTCGTTTTATTTTGATTTGAGCTCCAAGCATTATTTTTTCCATGACAGGGAAGTAAGAACGAGCTGCAAATACAGAGTACAAGTGTGCATCTATACTGCAGGAACTGAGCTGTAGCTTGGAATTAAAGGCAAGAAGGGATACCATGGTAAATGTGAATGTTTAGTGCTGACATAGGAGCCTTCTGCAATGCTCCACCAACCCATGATTCACATTGCTACAAACTCTCTTTCTGATGTTACAAAGAGTGTTGAAGAGCTGGCTGTAAGTAAAAAAAATAGCCAGAATGATAATTTTTGTTAATATGGCAGACAATGACTATCCAATAATTCAGAGCTAATAGAAGTGAGTATTCAGATTTCCACTTAGTATGTACTGGCAGTTTGAATTTGAAATCAACAGGTTTATCCAAATCAAGTTATCCATAGGAATTAATTTGCTCTATGATCTACCTAAAAATGCCTCATTGTCTGATAAGTTTAGTAGAAATTTGCAAAGTCAACAGTACACAGATTTTCATTTCTTGTTTAGTGGCTATTCTGCAGGAAAGCTTTTACAGACTAATCAGTTTGGATGTAATTAAAATGCCAGTACATTTCATCTAGCCATCTTGGTATTAGAACAAAACCATATGACTTCACCGCCTTTTAAAAACATTTTAAAATATATTTTCAAATCAACAGTCTGAGTAGGACTCAGAATAAAAACTCTACCAAACTTCAACTCCATTGGAAGATTCCCTTGTCACCCTGTGAATCAACTCTATATTCAGAAGTTTAACAGTCCCAATGATGGTGGTTTTGGTATGGTTAGGAATTGGGGAAGGGTCTTCTTCCTTCTCAGCTCCATGCTGCAGTGCCTTTGGGATGTGGCCTGCTGGCCGTTGTTTGTGCAGCCCTGGCATTTCTCCGTGAGGCAGAAAGTGCAATTGCATTTCCAGCCCAAAGCCCGTGAGGAGTGGGGCATGCAGAGCTGTGCCAGACCCAGGCCAGCAGCTGTGCTGCCAGAGGGTTTTGGTTCCTGCCCAGTGCAGCTGGTGCATCTCTGCCGTGAGTGCCTCCCCTTCCAGGTGCCCATGGACAGCAGGTGCAGGATTCTGCACGGGGCATGGAACAGGGTGAGGATGTCTGCTGGCAACAGAGTGCAGCGGAAAGCAAACAGTCCAGGATGGTCCTGGAGTGTGTGACAGAGAACTCCTGACACAGCTGGTGACTGAGCCAGTGAGGGAAGGCACTGCTGGCCCTGCTGTTTGTGAGGAGAGAAGGGCTGCTGGGTGACAGGAGGGTTGGAGGCAACCTTGGACTCAGGGATCACAAAATGCTTGTGTTTGATTCCCAGAGAAGGACAGAGAGACGTTGGGGAAGTGTTGACCTGCAACAAATTGCGAATTTGTTAAGCTTTAACAGGCAGTGCTTAGTTGTACCTTCCCTCAAAGCAGTGGTTAATGTGTGCAAGTGGATGTCTTAGCCTTGAGAATAAAGACAGTGGGCCTACTGAGGAGGTAGCTGCAATGCATTCAAGGAGAAGGAGGCTCTTAACCATGGAAGGAGAATTTGAGGAACAGGATGTTCACCACATGACCAGCAGAGACCCTCAAGAGACCCCTACTCTAAATGTCAGTAATTTTGGGGAAGTGATTCAAACATGTCAAACACTTTGTGAGAATGTTTAGCCTGTGAGTTTGAGCAAAGTAATGAATAAAAGTAATGAAAGTAATGTCTTAGTTCCATGGATACTAACACGTGGGTGTGCATGTTTCAGGGAAGTGATTCCTCACACACCCAGCACTGAAATAAAGTAATGCCTCTTTTCTCACACTGAGCTGGCAGTGTGGATCGGGCTGTGCTCGGTAACGTTCATTTTGGTCATTTCTATTGAAGCATAAAGAATGGTTGAAATGAAATCTTTTCCAGCTGTTTCCCTTTGGTTTACGTGTTTGAGGGTTAAAATTCTGTGCTGCAGGTGTGCTGGGTGTGTGCAGAGCAGTGCAGCCCCAGACACCCCTTGGCTTGCCCACCAGTTGTCATGCCTTGTTGCCAGGTGTGCCCAGCTGTGGCAGGAGAAGGAGCCCGCAGCGCAGTGGGCACCGTGCCCTGCCCAGCCGGGGCTCTCTGGCACAGAGCAGCAGCAGCGCCAGCACCGTTCAACCCGCTCCTACCTTGGCTTCCCCTGGCACACAGAAGCCTCTGGAAATCAGCACGGCCAGTGGCGTTCCCAGCTTGGAGCAGCTGCTGCTGGCGGGCAGATGCTGCCAGTTCGACTGCTGCCAAAGGGGAAGAGAGGCAGAGATGTACACGCACCAGAGCCCTGGGCATGTCCAATAAAGGTGCAAGTATGTGGGGAGATTTGTTAGGAAGGATTTCAGCTGTGATGCCAACAGTGGCTTCTCTCCTGGTTCTGTGTGTTCTGGATGAGTAATGCAATGGTTGGCTCTGACAATTAAGAAGCAGATGTTATGTGGATGTTCAAATGTGTAGTGATGGTATTGTAATATATCCTCCCATAGTCCTCTTTCCCGTCCCCCTTGTAATAGCCTTGGTAGTCAGAGCATTTGGGGAGGGCTGGCTTGTGACCAGCAGGCAGGGTGTAACAACACCTGACCTCCAGTCAAGATGCAAGAAAGTAATCTCCACCAATGGGCAGCAGAGAAGGAGTTGACTGGCAAAACTTTTAGAGGGTCTAAGGGTATAAAAGGTAGAGCATCCTTTTTGTAGATGAGCGCATGGCTGCTAGTCACAGATGCTGCTAATGCTGCAATTTTTCCTTATTCAGTCCTTTGTTAAGGTTTACTAAACCTTTAAAATGTAAAAGTGAGAGTAATTTCTCACATGTGCAATGCTGTGGGCCATTGTCTTGGTCGGGTTTCCTTTGGGTCCCAACTGAGTGCTCAGTTGGGGCACAGGCTGTAGGTGCTTGGGGCACCCTTGGAGTTCCTCTTGGATCCCTGAACAACAGGGTTTGGCCCATGAAGGGAATTTGTGCTGCTTTGTGACAGAGAAGAACTTCCCAGGCTCTTTTGTGTTTGCTGTAGGGAAGATTGGTTATTGCTTTGCATAAATTCAGAGACCAACATGGAGCGTTTGCTTTGTGATGTCAGGGCATGGTTGCCACATTGTCGTAGTGACATCAGAAGCTTGTCTTGGTGCATGGAAGCCCTGAGTGTCAGAGCAGCCCTAGTGCTTGCTCAGATCAGGAGAACTTTCCTGGCTGGGGAATTCATCAGTGGGTAGCTGCCCACTGACAAGAGCCTTGTTTCTTCTATTATTTACCTAACTTTCAAAAATGATAATGTTTCACCATCTGGCCACAGCAGCTTTTGCTGCTTATGGCATTTCTTTTTCCATGTATTACGTGACACGCTTCACCCGTAAGTAGAGGTTTCCCTTCTGCTTAGGT